>NC_077223.1:85298870-88148098 GCF_024763615.1 Phlebotomus papatasi | reverse complement strand
ATCGATCACAGAAACACAACACTAAGGAAAAATTCCACTAAATCACAGGTACATGAAACATTGCAATTATTGCATTGGAAATTTTATTCGAAGTGGAATTGAAATTTTTATTCAACAGATGCCGATCTTTTGAATTATTTGGTAAGTCTGCAAATTTTCAGCATTTATTAATCTCTAATTGTTCGAGAGATAGATTAAGATTCATCCCGTTTGATCCCTCACAAAGCACACACGTAATCCATCATTTTTTGAGGGAAATGAAAAGAAACCAGTTTGCACTATTCACCATGATTTTTGAAGAACAAAAAATAGAAGATCTGCAAAAATTTCTTTTGTTGCAGAGTCAAAGGTTCTCGCACTTTGCATTATGATGTCTCATAAAAGCACCATTTCATGTAGCAATAAAATTAATGATCCATCACAGTAAAATAATCACTCAGAATGTTGGTGAAGTAATCCAAAACACTGTGACACTTACCAGGGTTCTGTCCATGATTTTTTGGCAAGAACTCCAAGAACTGAATATCCCACTGATCCCAGACAAAACTAATCACAACACTTGGGTAATAGACTAAGGCCACTGATGCCCAATTCTAAGTGTCCAGTTGCTTTTATACCAAAATTTTCAAGGTTCAGCCTCGACTACCACACGGATAGCCAGACGCGCCTCTAATCGCTCGGATTAGCTCTGAAATTCACGCCAGGATTCTGAGATTGTGTGCGAAAAATAGATACAGCAAGAATGACTGTACGATATCTAAACTTATTATTTTCGGCCTTTTTTTGTCCTCTTTCACCTCTTTTTCTCAGATTGATTCGTCTTCGCAGGCTTTGAGCTTCTAAAACACCTTTAGATTGTAACAGATTGGTAAAAAGATAGAACATTATACCGACATTTTTTTGGGTTAGCCTGTCGCAAGAACAAGCTTGAAGAATGAGTTTAGAAAATTGTAGAAAAAAGTAAAAGATTTCTATCCTGTTCATTCAAGTGTCACCATTTATCATTTTTTTCTTAATTTTTTTTCTTGTCTAGGGGAATTGTTATTAGACAAGATTCTCAACAATCTCACATACTAATGATAATATTTCATGCTCTTTGAATGGGTTGCACGTTTCTGTTCTTGACTAGTATTTAAAACTCTAAGATTCCTAATAATTCAAATGATGGCGCCTAGTTTTGTAACAATATGCTCACAACATTTGCAAAAAAATGCAAATTACAATATTCATAATAATAATAAAAAATCAATATTCTTACAATATTCACAAAAAAAACGTAGTAGAGTAGAATACCCTATTTCAGAACATGCTTCAAATGGGAATATTTCTCAGAATGTAGTATTTTTTTCATTGACAAACACAGTATTAAATTCTTACTTTATATCAGAGGCGTGCAAGAACCGTTGAAACGAATAAACGTCAAATGAAACATATGTACGTCAATGGTCAAAACGCTACATTGAGCAAACTTATTTTGACGTTAATTCGGTTTCAACGGTTTTTTGCACACCTCTGCTTTATATTATCTATGTCACTATCTTATTATTTGATTTGTAATTAGATTTGAATAAGTCTATTACACTTACACGCATGAATTCTTTAAAAAATATCTAAGGTAACGTGTGGTATTTCGGGACACATTTTAGCAATTTCAAATTTCAAACAGCCTAATGACTTCTCAAATTATTTTTTTCTTTATTGATACAAATATTTATGTTCTCTATTCTATCCGGAATAAGATTCTTAACGAAAAATGTTGAAAAAATGCATATTTTTTTTATTCCAAATAGCAAAAATGTAAAGAAGTCAGAATGGTGTATTTCGGGACAATTGGGTATTTCGCGACAGACAAAAATCGCTATTAAGAAAATAAATATCACTGAGTCTGACTATTTACCTTTAAGTAGAAGGTCTAAACTTCACTCTTTCATAAAAATTTTGTTAAAATTTCACTTGTAAAGTGGCTTAAATCGAAAAAAAAACTCAGCACTGTTTGTGTTGACATATACAAAATTGACCACACTGAAGGTTTTGTAAAAAGTGGAATGTTATGCTTTAAATTAAATTAAATTTCAGAAGTTTTATGTTTGTCTGATACGTAAAGAGCTCAAAATTTCATATAGAACTTAAAAATAATAAGAAAACAAATATTTATAGGAATTTTGATGTGTCCAGAAATACTCATATTATGTCCCGAAAAACACCTTGTCCAGAAATACCACACGTTACCCTATGTATATATTCTCAAGACATTAAGCGTAAACAAAACCAAATGAGAAGGGCACATAAAATTTCAAGAAAATATATTAAACCGTTTTATATTTATTAAATAGTTTCCTAGGGTCAAATTCGAAATGTGGGATATTTAAGAAATAGTTCAACATAAAATTATTTTTAAGTTAAATAAAAATGCTAATTAAGAGCTTACTAAAAACATCACATTCTCAAAAGTCGGACATAGTGAATAATGGGAAAATGTATATATAAAATATGTAGAAAACCAGTTCTTGTGATTTTTAACGTAATATTTGTACGTTAGATGGCTATGTTCTGTTCTTTGTCCCTGGGTAACGTTTGAAGAATTATAACGACGTTATCACACTTGCACATTAAAATTTTAATGTGATTCTCATTAATTGTCGCTTGTGAGCGTCCAAATATGTTATTTGTGTCTTTGAGTCACTTAATATTTGGGGCTTTTCTATTTATTGATAAAGAAGTGGACTTGGCCTGCAAAAATAAGTTTAAATTTACCTAAAGCATAAATATTTTTCACATTAAAAAAATAAAGAGAAAATCCCATTAATTTTTCGCATTAATGCTATAAATCAATTTATATCAAATTTTGCGGGCCAAGTCTACCTTATTATTAACAAATAGATCAAATTTTGAATATAAAATGATTCAAACACACAAATTACACATTTGGACTCTTACCAGCGACAATTAATGTGAATCATATTAAAAATTTTGATGTGTAAGTGTGATAATACAGTAAGTGTGGGTGAATTTGACACCCCCCTGTTAGTAAGCTTTTCTTTATTTCTAAAACTTAAGGACGGTCTTTACCGATCCGAGCTACCATGTCCGATCGGTAAAGACCTTCCATAAGTTCAGAAATAAATAAAACCTTACGAACAGCCGGTGTCAAAGTCACCCTCACTTACGGTACTAACAAGAATTTTCTGGATGTCCCACCAATATCCTATTTGTCAGGTCCTTCCTCACCTGTTTTTGGGAAATTCCAGGTGCTCCTCTGTCGTTTTTGTGATTTTTGGAATCTAAAGGGTTTTGGATTGGAAGTTCCTTCCAAGGGCATCCCCTTCTCAACAGTAAAATTACAGTAGTTACAATGGTTTCTCCAAGTAATTATAGTCAAGTGTGCTAATCTGTGCGCTTCGGTATCTGGATCGTTTATGAGTAATCCACTTAAAATAATATTTTTATTTTTATTTCTGTAATATGGTCACTACAGTAACATAATATAACTATTCAAGTTTGAGAAAAAGCAAAAATATTTTTCGCTAATGACAGCTGGTTGATTGAAATGTTTTTTTCTTTGTGAAAAAGAGTATTTTAAATCCAAATTTTTAATTAAAGGTGAATTAGCAAAAAGGCGACCCAGTTAGTGCATACTGACTTATTTCAGTATTATCATTATTTTATAAATTTTCTTTAATATTTTTGATATTTTTTTTATATTATGTTTCTGAATGAAACAGTGAATAATTCTATGTATTTAGAATAATTAAAAAATAATTTCATCAGTCCAAAAAGAAGCGATTAAGTAATATTCTTCGGAAAACGATCCGGTTACCCAACCTTACTTATAAGGATCTTTTGTTCTTCGTTGATATGATTTTACTGCACAAAAGATTTAAATTTATTCACAGAAAGTATTTGTCCAATATTTCATAAAAGCTGCGGTGACATGATAACTTCATTTCAATAATATCGATTGTTGATTCTGAAAAGTTTAATTAAACAATCGCTGTACATATTATAATAAATAAATTAGATATTTTTCAAAGGTCACATTCTTATAAGAAGTATATTACAATAAATGGCCCAACAATGCGTAAAAGTCGTTATTTTCTTAATCTAGCAGATATAGATTTATCCGATTTATCAATAAAATCGATTCGATAGTATCGAAAAGTAATCATTCCCTCTCTGTTTTCAATTAAATAACTTTTTTCGTTTTTTATCTTCAAAATTTCACATATGATTTTTAATAATCTTCTAAATGGATATGTATATTTCTTCGATTCTTTATTGCCTATTTATCAATATTTCACAAATTATGCTAAAAGATCAAGTAAAATACTTTGAAGTTTCCTTAAAAACGTTCATAAGAAACACAGGAAGTGACAACTCCTATGTAAAGCTTACGATTCTCAATGGAATCCATTTTTCAAATGGTTCCTGTACGCGCTCTTTGATAGTAAAAATAACGGATATTGCTTTTTAGACTTCCCACAAGAATCACCAAATTCGAATCCGGATTTTGAAAGTCGGATCAAGCAGTACTGAAAGTTGAACACTTCCATTAAAACTTAATAATCAATTTAATAAATAAATAAAATAATTTTAGTTTTCCATCATTATTCAAATAATAACTTTTTGATGGAAAACTAAAATTGGTTAATTAGTTAAATATCAAGTTTTAGAAGAGGTGGCCGACTTTCATTTCAATACTGATTGGTCTGACTTTCAATGCTGACCGAAAATCTAAATGTTGCCTTGCTGTTGATTTTTTTTTAGAATCATTTCACTAAAATCAATTATGCAATTTAAAATTGCTTTTCATTACAAATTATTACTTTCTTTACATAATTCCATGGGTTTAAGTTCTCTATTCAAAATATTCTGCATTTTCTGCAAGGAGTGTAACCCCTCCATACATTGGCACTAAACTCTGACAGATCCAGGCGATCTGAATGTATTCTGATTGATATGTACATACATCTACTAAAATTCTTTATGTATTAGCTGCCAATGTATTAGGAGTTGAGAATTTTAATAAATTAGATTGAATTGAATTCTTTACCGTTTCTCCTGTTTTTTTTTATAAAGAAAATTTGAGATGTAGCTTCGAGGGTTTTGATGTTTTTTTTTATTCTACTGACTGATAGAAGACAAATCTTTAGGGGAATACTCTCAGGTTTCGTACACAATCTGACTTCGGACACTTCATATTTTCCTATATTCCTTTAATGAATCTGACCTATGGCAATATATTTTATTATCTAGTTTAAAGTCACCCTTTTCTTAAATAAGGGCAGATTCATTAATGGAATATGGGAAGAACATGAAGTGTTTGAAGCCCGAGTGTGTGCGAAACCTGAAAACCTTCTCCCCCTAAGTTGAATACCTCTTTTAGTTGATTCGAATATTTGTTTCTCGCAGTGTAAATTAGAGATTCCAATTTATAAATGATGGCATAGTGTCTCAGCTATGAGTATCTTCTTATCTGGTAATTTCATAATATTATTCATTGTTTTGGTAAAAGTTATGAAGACTGCGAGACGCAAAAATTTGCTCAATCCAGATAATTGTAAGGTTCATCATGTAGAGGTCGGACACCTTATCGGTCGATTGGGATAAAAACTTATCAATGAAAAATTGGAAACGAAATTTTTTACATTTTGCATTTATTTCAAATCAACGCACATTATTTAATTTAGTAAGTTCCTCAGTGAATTGTACAATAATTTTTATCTATGATTTCAATGGCTGACAACTCGAAAAATTACAATTATGAATTATTATTCAATATTTCCTGGTATATAAGAATTCACTGAAGGTATTGAAAAGACTAATGGTGTTGGACTCGGAAAAAATACCGTGAAGTTGTTTTGTTTGTTTTTTTTTTTTGTTGTAAGTGCGACCTTTTTTTGCAAAGAACATAGAAGATTCTCTTCTAGACTGGCTGTTGTAGAGATTGCTGTTTGAGGTTTAGTAACGCGTGTTGTGTCCTAA
The DNA here is from genome assembly GCF_024763615.1 of Phlebotomus papatasi. Taxonomy (NCBI): domain Eukaryota; kingdom Metazoa; phylum Arthropoda; class Insecta; order Diptera; family Psychodidae; genus Phlebotomus; species Phlebotomus papatasi. The sequence goes on along the minus strand of NC_077223.1, from coordinate 88,142,116 downwards.
AAACAAGAGAAGAATTAGACTTTTCAGACTGAATATTTCTTTTGGAAAATCTTTAATTGTACCTCTGTCATATCCACCGTGTCCACCATGTCCACCATGTCCATCATGTCCACCTCCATGAGCACTGCGCCTTCCACCATGTCCTAATTGTCGGGATTCCGCAGGTGCATGAACTCCTCCATGTTCATGCCGTACTACTGGTGCACGAAGACCATGGCTACCACCACCATGAACTCCACCATGACCACCACCATGGATACCACCGGATGCTCCATAGTTATCAGGCCTAGGGACAGCAACTGAGATAGCCACGAGGGCAGCAAAAACAGCTACAAACTGTAAAAACACAACATAATATCACGGATTTTATTTAAATTCAATTTCTGGTTTAGCATTTCAAAAATTAGTTTATATTTTCAATTATTTCAGCGAGTTTCGTATAGGAAAGAGTGATCTACCTTTAAATGTACGAGCTTTGGATACTTCAATTCTTCTCTTATTCTTTAAACAAAAATTTTCTTTGATTAATCGAAGCAAAGTTAATAATAAAAATAGTTAATAGTACAGTTTATAGAATAGAATTTTTGCTTTGAGAAATAAAAGAAATATTGAAATATTAAAAGGTTAGCACATTCAAAGACGCAAATAAGAATATTTTGACTGCATTTTTAAGAAAAGAAAATTTAGTCTAAAGAAATATTTCTATCAATTAAAATTAAACCCTTAGTATTATACTTTTAAATTTAAATATCAAAAGTATCCTAATAAGCGTTTTAATTTGAGAAAGAAAAGCTGTAAATTATGACCGTTGAGCTGTATGTTTTGCATATTGCATCTATCATTACAGTATGAAATTATCGTATCAGTGGTATCAGTAATGAACAGATAAGTCGCTCGTATCTTAAGATATTAAGATTGCAAATTTTTTATTTTCATCATTAGACCACTATTGCTAATTTATTTGAATTTTATGCTATACTATTATTTTCTTTAAGTAGTTCTAAAATTGGAAAAAAGAATTAAAATTCTTTTGAAAAAAAAACTATATTTTTAAAACAAGTAAAGATTGAGTAAATAAAACTGGTTTCAAATATTTTAGATTTTACTAGGGGAAAGTGCCCATGCTTGATACCATTGGAAGCTTCGTAATGGCTAAATTTTCTATGTAATATAACATATATGTGACTCATCGCAATCATATTTTAAAAACTATGGGAAATTGGCCAGTTTTTAAAATAAATTGCGGAGTCACGTTAATTGAGAAACATAGGAAAAATTTAGTTATTACGAAGCTTCCAATGGTATAAAGCATGGGCACTTTCCCCTACTTGAATTTCTAATTTGGCGAAAGTTTTGGATAATTTTGACTGGTAATTGAATCCATTAAATCTGCAATAACCATTAAAATTGTTTATAATTTAACTTGGTTGTAATAGAGGCTTAATGCCCAATACAGAAAGTACCAATAAACAAACAAACATTTAATATTTAGAAATATTCTGGAATTTGGCCAAACTTCTTCTAGACTGAATTCTAGATCCCGTGTTTTGGTAATATTTATCGGTATTGCCTGATATATAGTACGAGTACATTTTCCATATCGTCGTTTGCTTTAACTATTGTCGTATCTGCTTTTCTTTTGTGTCAGCATTTGATTTAAGAAGCGACGTTTGAATCTAGTTTCTACCAAATACAGATACGACAACGGCAGATACAACAGGTGATTTATTATTGTTTTTTTTTTTTTTTTAAAGTCATGCATGCTTGAAATTCTCCACTCTTTTCTGTTCAGGACATAACTTCAAAAAGTACGTAACAGCAAGTTATGAAGATTTTAATACTCCCTCTGTTCCTAAAAAGTCGTACATTTTGTCATAAAAAATGTAGCAATCGCACGACTTTTTTCGGGAAAGAAGGGAGTATAGTACCTTATGTGACTAAATATTTTCCTATTAATTATTATAAGTAGGGGAGACTGGGGCAAAATTTGTCAAAACGAAAATTTCAATACTCACTATTTTCTAAAAATAAAAGGGACTGAGGCTTCAAATTTTTATTATAGATAGCCTTCATGAACCTTCCTAAACTTACAAAGTTTCAAGGGATTCGAAGAAGGATGTAAAATAAAAAATAATGAAATTCTGAGCCCTATTTTTGGTATATTTGGCTTACAGAAAACATCAATACTGATTAGCTCAATTTAAGCACATTTCTCGTTAAGATAGAGAAAAACTATCTTCGACAAAGTTGTAGAGGAATAAATTTCCTATAAAAATATGTCTATTTTATATTTTTAATGTTCGCGAGAGTAAAACGTCACAAATTATCCGAAGGGGATTGGGAAACCTCGTATTTTACATTTCGTATTTTACATCTTCGTATTGCACATTTCGTATTGCGGAAACTTCGTATTTCAGCACATTTCGTATTTTACCATTTCGTATTTCACATTTCGTCTTTCATACATTTTGTACAAAAATTGAACATTTCGTCTGCCATACATTTCATACAAGCATATCAACCAATAAAATAATAGAATTGTAGTTTTATAAGGTCAAGGGCGCTATGCGCCTCGGGTCTAAGTTTGAAGTCGAACATCATGCTTTTTAATTATTCATTTATTTAAAATTTTTATGTAAATTTCCAACTGCTTCAGCAAATATTTCAAATTTTACCACCAAGTCTGAGAAATATTGGTAAATGTTTACAATATGCTCTTAAAACCCATTTGAGCCTTTTATTCATAACTTTATCAAGACATTAGATGAAGATTTTATAAAAGGGAAACGTGACCATTAAAATGGATTTTATAATAATTCCTTAAGTTTTTTTTGTAGATATATCTTGTGTAGCCGGGCTTTTGCCCTGAAAGATTCTTTATGGAGACCAAAGCTTTTCGCGGCCAATTGCCCAGCACCGCCCAGGCTCTGTGCCTCCATCCGATCTCTTCCAGGCCATGTTACCGACTGACTGACAGTTATCTCTTGTCTTATCTCCTGTTATCCTGTTAACCAAGGCCAAGCTCACAGACGACGAGCAACCGAACCAGTAAAAGGCCTTGCTTGGAGCGGGAGGCGGGAAATATGAAGTTGCTGCGAACAGGGAAGGGATAGCCGAGCCATTGCCGCTCTGTATTATTATTATTGGATATGAGATGGAGGTAGTCCAAGTGAACATTTCGTCCTTTGACACCGTGTATTTTGATTTCGTTAAAACTATTAAAAATTGACTAGATTTCGAGCAAAAATCACTGAAGACTAATTGGACATGAATCACAGAACCAAGTTTTACCAATTTCGAAGCCCCATTTAATAACTTAGGCCCCATTTTCGAAGCAAAATATCGGAGTCCATTTGACATTTCAAAATTTAGGTTATGTTTCGTTCTTTTAGCGATTTTAATCATTTCTTGGGCTGTTTTCACTAGTTTTTCATCACTATATGTTAAAAAATTACTTGTTTTAAGGAATTTGTGTGGTAGTTCCCCCGACACCTAAAGCTTAAAATCTCCCGCTTGTGGCATTCTTCCGTTTCGTGATGTTATCATCGCCGGCTAGCGCCGCTTGCTCGGTTCGATCCTCGCTCACCCTCAGTGTTAGTCGATCACTAGACAGCGAGAGAAGAAGACATTCTCTCCAAAAGTTCGAGAAAGGAGTTATCTTACTGCCCATTCAGTCAGATTAGTTTCGGGAACAAGCGAAGAGGGGTTGCGAGCAAGTGAGAGCAAGCCCCAGTTCTGCCTACATGGCGGGCAAAAGTGGATTTTACCTCCACATTTGAATGTTATTTTTTCACTAAAACTTAAGAAATTATCGAAAACTAAGAAAATATGGGAGCATTTCGCATGCAAACAACTGAGCATTCTCAAAGTCGCACACTAACGCAGCTATCATCAGCAGGCTGTCATACACGCTCACTTCCCTATCCTTATTCAGAGCGGCAATGGCCGAGCTCAATTTCGCTATCAGGAGGAAAGTTTCTCTAACACTTAAAAATTTCTATTTTTTATCACATAAAACTGCAGCCTATTTATATATTACGTTTTTTTTGCCAAACATTTTTTTTAATGAAATCCGTGCAAGAAAAAGTATACGGCTGTCGGAAATTGCATTAAAGTAGTCGTAAACGACTATTCGAACCGATCTATAATTAAATTTTTGCGCGGAATTTCTCAAAATTTTCAGTTTTCACTATCTTAGCAATAAAATTTTTCTATATAAAGTAAAATTTACGAATTTTATTTTCTTTCAATTTCGTCGTATTCCGCATTCAGATATGAAAAAAACCAAAGGCACGGAAACAAAAATATAGAAAAACAAAACGAAAGAAATAAAAAGAATATAAAATAAAAAAAATAAAAACGACACGTCTGACACAGGGTAAGGGGACCCAGCATTGAGCCATTAATTAACGCCCTGGTTTAGGAACTATTTTAGCCCTCATCGGCAAGGTCTGAGCGGCCCAGCAACGAAAGAGTTCCCTGTTCCACATTTCCCGACGGTCGCGGCCTCCCAAATGTTCAGAAAGTGGTGGCCACCAAGGAGAACTATTGCTTCAACCGCGTTCGTTTTTTCCCACGCCGTAAGGATTTTACATTGAAGCGAACCCTGTTCCGAACGCGTTTGCTGAATGGTGTTCAAACAGGGAACTTTCGTTCTGGGGGTAGGCCCGAATTAAGGGCAATGGCTCGGCTATCCCTTCCCTGTTAGCAGCAACTTCATATTTCCCGCCTCCCGCTCCAAGCAAGGCCTTTTACTGGTTCGGTTGCTCGTCGTCTGTGAGCTTGGCCTTGGTTAACAGGATAACAGGAGATAAGACAAGAGATAACTGTCAGTCAGTCGGTAACATGGCCTGGAAGAGAGCGGATGGAGGCACAGAGCCTGGGCGGTGCTGGGCAAATTGGCCGCGAAAAGCTTTGGTCTCCATAAAGAATCTTTCAGGGCAAAAGCCCGGCTACACAAGATATATCTACAAAAAAAACTTAAGGAATTATTATAAAATCCATTTTAATGGTCACGTTTCCCTTTTATAAAATCTTCATCTAATGTCTTGATAAAGTTATGAATAAAAGGCTCAAATGGGTTTTAAGAGCATATTGTAAACATTTACCAATATTTCTCAGACTTGGTGGTAAAATTTGAAATATTTGCTGAAGCAGTTGGAAATTTACATAAAAATTTTAAATAAATGAATAATTAAAAAGCATGATGTTCGACTTCAAACTTAGACCCGAGGCGCATAGCGCCCTTGACCTTATAAAACTACAATTCTATTATTTTATTGGTTGATATGCTTGTATGAAATGTATGGCAGACGAAATGTTCAATTTTTGTACAAAATGTATGAAAGACGAAATGTGAAATACGAAATGGTAAAATACGAAATGTGCTGAAATACGAAGTTTCCGCAATACGAAATGTGCAATACGAAGATGTAAAATACGAAATGTAAAATACGAGGTTTCCGCGAACCGGTTCTGAATTAGGACATTTACCCTAGAAAATATTAATGCTGCTCGCCGACTTTTCACTACTGATAATTAACGGGAAAACTCATGGAAAATCTGGGAAAACCCGCGTTTGAGGCTAAAGTTGCCAACTCTCGGCCATCCAACTGCATTACGCCACCAAGCTGACATGACAGTTTACTGCACACTGACTGAATGTCAGATGGCGTTGTAATCGGGTGAAAGCGGTGAAAGCTTGCTCGGAGGGAATATTCGAATTCGGATTTCGGTTGAAATTTTCTTTGTGTCGATTCCTGTCATGACTATTTGGTGATTTTGAAACACGACGAGGACTGGTGAAAATATGAAGCTTTTGTGTAGAGAGAAGAACCTTACATCTTGTCAATTATGATAAAGAATATGCAGAAAATACTATGAAAGTGAAAACATTAAATTAATCTTGTCGATTTCCCAACCGAAATCCGAATTCGAATATTCCCGCCGAGCAAGCTTTCACCCGATCACAATGCCATCTGACATTCATTGAAATAACATGTGGGAACAGTCATGGTCTTTTTAGTACTTGAGAACAGTAATGTGCTAAAAAACATGTTCATTTTTTCATTGGAATAGCACCATTAAACAACTTTTTTTTTAATTGGCGTTATATTATAAATTCGACTAAATTATCAAAAAATAATAAAAATGTAACAAATTGAAAAGCAAATCAATTAAATTTTTGAAAAATTAAATAAACCTAATTTTGATAATTTTGGCATATCTCTAAAAACGGGTCGATTGAACAAAGTTTTTTTTTTAAATCATTTTAAAAGCAGATATAATTTTTGAAAAAACATAAAAGCGATAAAAGTATGCTAATTAAGCTAAGTATGAAAAATAATTGGCTTATGATATCGCGATCCTATAGGTTCAATTGTAGAATTGATCTCATGTAAAATTAAAATAATAGACCATTCAGGTGAAATTAATTTAAAGAGTGTTGACTAAACATTTCACATGTTTTCATAAAAAATGAGGATATGAGAAAAAATAAACGGATCAATATGCTTTAATAGCTATAACCGGAGAGGTTACTTGTGGACAGAGTTTAGCTACACAGTAAAAAATTGTGTGAGAAATAAAGTTGTGTATTTGAAAAGTTGTGTAAATTCACAAGCAATATGGTTGTAAATTGTAAAATTACTATCATAGTGGTGGTACGATACTAACATAATGCTAGTAAAATTATGTATTGTGTAAGGCAATTTGTGTATTGGAAAATTTGTGTGAGAACTGTCAAAATTCCATTGTTTACTATTGCAATTTTTCTAAGATTTCAGATAGATTTTGCATTTTTAACTGCCTAATTGTCTTCTGGAATCATTCATTGGATTCTTAAAATGTGCCTCAGTCGTGAAAAATTAGGAATAATTATGTAATAACAGAAAACAGAGGAAGCATCATGTAAATTAGGAAAATTGACGATGCAACTCTTGGCCATTTGCTGAAGAGAAGTAAGCAAGTCGGTAGCGCAGGCAGAAAACACGAGACCATCAACGCAAAGATTATGGGTTCAAGTCTCAGACTCTCTCTTATTTTTTTCCTTTTTTTATTCTTTTTTTCTTTTTTTTCTTAGTTTATTACCGAGACATATCACAGATAATACAAATAAACCGAACAAAATTGCTCTACAATCAAAATTATAGACAGGAAGCCATTTTATAAAATTGAAAATACACAACTTTGCCAATACACAACATTTCCAATACACAAAACTTACAACCATAGCGCTCGTGCAAAAATTACCAATCGTAGTGGTTGTAAATTTTTTTACTGTGTAGATAAAAAGAATTCTTAATCTTAATCACTATAAATTCTCCATCAGTTCCAATTTCCGGATATTCTGTCAAGCTGCTAACTTTCGAATGCAATTTTCGAAAATTGTTATAGGTTTATTAGGTTCTCATATGCTAATCAGATTCTTTATCAGATCAGTAAGACCAGTAATCTTTAACACCTTCCTCTCTAGCTGAGGACAGTGTGGTAAGAAACAATTACGTTTTTTTTATTCGTTTGCGTTGTGTAAAGTTCGGTTATGGAATCTCAAATCGATTATTCTAATCCTCCGATGTATAACAGTTTAGCTGAATATCTAAAAACAGGCTGAGTCTTTATTGATCCTGATCCTGACACTCACTACATTTCTTTATTGGTCATTAGCCTTTTACACACTAACTGTTTTATACGTTTTGTATGTATCCTTTTCCCTATTCAATCATGAGAGTTCTTGCAAAAAATCCTTTTTTTCATCAAATCCTGAAATCTCTTTCTGAGATACGGGTATAAATTGCTCTTAACCCATTCTACTGATTCTTCTATTTGAATCGTGTGCAAATTGAAGGTGTGTTATACCCAAAATCCATAAATTAGCCAGTGTTTGAGAGAAGGAGCGTTTTTGTTCTTCGGCACTCAGATAAAAGCCTCTCCATGTGTGCATTTATCAATTTATGTGAGATGGATGAGGGAGGAAAAGAAAAAACAATGAAGCCTTTTTGAGGAAGATAAAATTTGGCATTCGGAAAAGCCCTCGAGAGTTTCACGGAAAGAAATTTAGCTACTAACGAGCTCACATTTCACATGATTTTTTTTTCTCCAAAATGATTTGCAACAATTTCATTTTTTTCTTTAAATAATGGAAGAGATTGTAGATTCATTATGCTTTTAAAGGCAAAGTTATTTTACCCCAATTACCTTGTTTCCCATTTGTTCAAAATTTCTGATAAAATTCAAAGCCATGACCTTATCACCGCAATTTTCACTGTATCAGCGAGTTTAAAATGTTAAAAATCAATACTTTGAGATTTGCAAGAGGGTATGTACTTACAAGATTAGTTGACTTATTAAGAGCTTTTTCTTCTGAAAAACACATATTTGTTGCCAAAAGAAATTCAAGATGTTTCTTGGAAAACTCCAACTCCGAAGTTTCCTTCTAAAAAAAAGTGTACGACAAATTGTTTTCAAGTTAAGCAAGACAAACTGTGTTTTTAATTAGACTTTTAATTTATACAAATCGTGTTTGAAAATGTTGCAACTCTCCTTGATTCATGTTTGTTTTAAAAGTAATTTCATATTATTTAAATTAAATTGAGAAAAAGTTTTTGAAAAGCAGATGCTATCAATTTTCTTGGTGTTATTTTAAATTAAAATTAACAATTTAATGAATGTGAGATTAAAATTAAACAAAATTCTTCAAATATCTATGTATATTAATTTTTAAACTATCTGCGACAGTTAAAAGAGATGGGAAAGCGTGCCAACTTTGCGGAGTACTCGAAATCACGAGAAACAACTATTCGTAAATTATCTTTTCGCATGGTTTTTGGGTACATACCACTTTACTACCGATTAAATTGATTGATACATAAAAAAAACATTCGGAAATAAGAAATTGCTCAAGAAAAGTAGGTTTCAGAATATTTCAGGATGAGTAGGGTAAATGTCCTAATTCAAAACCATTTTCAGACGCTTTAACTTTGGCAGAAGATTCAACACATTAAGTTCATATTTTTTCTGAAGAGAATTACATAAATTTGCTCCTTGACTCTTCTAGAATGTTACTGTTTAGTGAAAATTCTTTATATATAATTTGAAAACTTCTTAAATACAAGAAAAATACGCGAGCGTAAAATGCTGCAATTGCAAACAAATTGATCCAAATGGAGACAATGGAAAGTTTCTAATTGGAGACAAACAGTGTATAAGTGAAACCCCGACGAAAAGCTTCCAAAACATTGTTGAGTTGGTCTTAAGTGCAGGATTTGTTCTTATTCCTGGTCTTTTCTCCTTTCCCATTTAAAACAATAAGAAAATCTCTCAAAAAAAATATTTTCGGGGTTTCCTATTGGAGCATTTGCAGACACTTCAGAAAAACCCTTTTTGTTAACGAAATAGGTATTTATTTCATTTGAAAACTTCACGTAACGTTAGCAATGAAGATTAGCACTTAATTTAACTAAAATTATCCAGAAATGTGACATAAATGTTAAACAAAACAAATAAACAACAATCACCTTATTGTGTTTTTCATTGGAAAACATAGTCGATCGATGAAAAATTCGATGGTGAAAAGGTACACTTTTAATTTTTCTGAGAAATTGAAAAATTAAAATTTGTAAATATGAATGGATTTTCGCTTTATTTAGAGCAAAATTAACTAAATAATGAAATTGTGGTATAGAAAATATATAAATATAATAATTTAGTACTGTATTTATCATGAAAACAATTGCGTTTCCATTTGGAGCAGGTTTTGAATTAGCTTAATTTACCCTACATAGATATTCTTCGAGTTAATTCAACTCGGCCATAGAGTTGTTTCAACTCTACAGTTTTTTTTCTTAGTGTTCAGATAAAATGACGTTGATGTTCGAAAATTTAAACACAATTCCGAATATTCAAAGTGAATTTTCACTCGCAAATTGGTTGGTGCTATGATTTTAAAATATTTTTTCCAGTGTAAAAATTATGAAGGCGTAAAAAAGCAATGGTCATGTAGAAAAGCCCAGTTTGTTCGCTGTGAATATGACTATTCTTATTAAATATTAATTAATTTTATAAAGGATACAGAATATAATATTTTTCTTAAGCTGAGCTAATGTTTTCTTGTCTTAGGTCCTGTTGAAAAAAAATCAAGTAAGACTCACATTGCAATTCATAAGCTTGGCACCGAAAAGCCTCACAGATTCCAGCATTTTAGAAATTGAACTTAGGACTCTTAAGCAACCAGCGTATTTTTTTAACAAAATTTTAACGAAATCAAATGTTTCTAAAAAAATCCTTTAGTAAAGCGTATACAATTGTTAACACAGTTGGCGGCCAAAGCCACCATTTCCAACCCCTTATACCTATGACTGCCTATGACACATCCAACCCATCATACCTAGGTGGGTGCTGAAGGTTGCAGGGACTTTTATTCGAGTCAGCTGTCCTGGTTCTTCAGTGAGTGAGCATCAGTCGCCGTGGACAGTTCACTCCGAGGAAGTTGAAAGATGAGTGATACCTTCAGTTCCCCATTTTCCCTCTGTAAGTTTGTAATTTTATTCAGGTGAGTCCCATCAAGGCTTACACTTTTGAATTAAATTCAAGCGTCCCACTAATATTCCTTTGCTGTTTTTGATGTTTTTAATGAATTGAAAGGTTTATTTTAAAAGAAATATTTTCTAACGTAATGAAAATAGCATTTGCTCAGACTTGACTGACATTGGTAATCTTTTCCTCCGTGTGAGGGCACTGTTTCCTCTCAAAAGGAGGCTCTGTAAACTGTTCTTATTCTTTCATTTTTTTTCTCCTTTCAGTTTGCTTGTGCAAATTAAGAGGAAACACCGCATTGATGCTTTCAAAATTTTGCAAACTGCTACATCTAATAGGGGAGACCGGGGCAGAATTAGCCAAGTATAGTTTTAGATAGTGGTGTCTTATAGTTTGCCTGCGAAACCATTCTTTATTCTAAATATATATTTCTCTTCCTATTCATTGAAATATTTGTCAGCCTCATAACAAACATTTTTTTTTTTACAAATTATACGCAATGAAAAATATCATTTGGTGGCTAATTCTAGCCCGGTCTCCCCTATAAGAATAGGTATAATAAATTGTGGTACAATACTTCTCTACAAAAATTTAATATGTCAACCATCACTGCAAGTTCGTGCCAATTAAATAAAATTTATGTTAATGTATTTCTGCTGTAATTTCCAGTTTGCTAAAAGAAGTCTTGGCATTTCCTTGAGAATTTAGGTAATAAGTGATAGTTTACGTAGTCTTTGAATGCCCTATATTGTGTATCGCGGGGGAATTGTTGGCAGGCTCATAATTGGCATAGAGTCATCAAATTTTAGGGAAAGGCATTCTCATCGGGACTTTGTGGGAAATGCCGGTACTTAGGGGAGATTTGCCGAAACAGTCCCCAATGCAGGGTGTGGAAAATAGAAGCGAAGACATGGCTAGATAAATGGAATGTGTGTTGTTATCTGAGACATATAGGAGCTATGTAGTATTAGTTGCTAGCAGAAGGTCACCACCCCGCATTGTGACACCCCATTCTTCGTCATTCTGGCTCCTCTTTTGCGATGTCCCCCCTCATCAGAATATGTGTGGTGTGTCTCCCATGTGGACTCCATGTCGCCTAAATTTAATTCCTCCCACAAGATCCTTTGGAACGAGAGGAAATGACTACCATCATTCTCTGGGTGAAGGGAGAGATTGCGGAGCTGTAAGCCACACGCAGGCAACTTTCTACCATAGAATCTCATTAGAATTCCATCCTCATCAGCTTAAACTATAAAATTACCAAGAAAGCAATAATTTTTCACACCAGGCTGATTTTTTCACATTTTTATCTAGTTAGTAAATTAATTCTGTTTTTTTTCCGTCTCATTTCACTTCCTTTCCAGCTTGCGGTATATCTTTAGGAATTAGTTACCATGAAAAATCGTGTTTCTGTTCCTCGTAAGGCCAACAATGCATTAAAATCAAAGAGACGTACTACTATTGGACGTACTAAAACTTCCAAAATTTCAAGAAAGAGGAAAACTCTTCAAGGCATTCAACTCAGTGGCCGGCTTTCCAAATCCCTCGTCGTTATTGACGGCACCAACGTGGCCATGACGTGAGTTTTAATTTGATTTACTTCAAAACCTAGATTTAAGATAATTCTACCTTTCAGGTATGGTCATGGAAGCGTTTTTTCCGTACGGGGTATACAAATCGCATTGCAAAAATTGAAAAGTTTGAACAAGGAAGCAATTGCGATTGTACCACAAAAAACGTAAGTTTTTCCTTAAGCAATTCTTACATTCAATAAATAATGAACTTTTTCTTGGATTAAGGATGAAGAAAATCTACACGGATAATCACTCATTAATTCACTCATTGGCTGATGCTGGAGATGTACTCTGTGCTCCAGGAAAAAATCTGCCAAATGGTACCATAACAGAGTGTAATCCGGAAAGATTTATTCTCGATGCTGCTTATTATTACGATGGGAACGTTTTGAGCAATAGTGAATTCGATAAAATTGCACATGAGAAACAAGAATGGAAAAATTTAATTCAAAGTGGAAGAATTCAAAAATACCAATTTAACGGCAATGAACTGGTTTTACTTTAGATTTAGATCAACGTTGGAGGATCTCACTAAAAATGGAAAATAATCTAAATTATAATGTATTTTTGGAAAAAAATATATAGGTAAATAGAAGAGGAATATAAGGAAACTATCAATTTTAGCAAAAATAAAAAACTAGTGATTCTAAAATTATCAAAAATATATATTTCAATCAATTTAATTTGTTCTAATAATTATTGGAAATTTTGGGATATCACATTTTTAATACGATGCATTACACAGAAAAAAATATTTTGTAAAAATGTTCGTAAATGTTTGTGAATTCCTATGGGGGAGTTACAAAATGCTCGTGAATCGTATAACCCACAAACGAGTTGGTAAAAGTTTATACTTTTTTCACAAACATTGGCCTCAATTCTGAGACCAAGATCAAGATCAAAATTTCAAGCTGTCAAATATTTCCAAGATCAAGATTTCATATTCTGACGCGAAACATTAATGGAACTTAAAATGTCTTAGCTAAGAACCAAGATTTTCCACACTTAACGACACGTCACTCCTAACAAATATTTTCATTTCTTTGCCGATATATTACAGTCCATAATTGGGAATAAAAGAAAAAGAAGTGCAAACAAAACTTGTGACATGTGATAAACTCTAAAATGCTTATTCAAGATGTGATTCTTTTGCAGGTATTCTCAGGGTGTTGTACTTTGAAACGTACATGTAGAAATATGTATATCATTACTATTAAATTACAAGATCAAATATAGCATTTTTCATAATAATTTTCTCTTTTTGTATCATCTCTTATAGAAATATTCCTCATCAAAAACAATTTCCGCATGAAACTCTTCAAATTGTTAGTATCTTGAAAATTCCAAGCACCTCCGAGAGGTTCTTGAAATTATTTCAAGAAAACAAGAAATTTGACGTCTTGAAATCTTGAAATATTGGTTCCAGAATTGCAAATCTTGATATCCACACGGTTTGTGTCTTGGATTTCAAGATTCCAAGACATTTGACAGATTTGACATCTTGATCTTGATTTCTTGATTTCAGAATACCAAAATCTTGAAATTTTCTTGATCTTGATCTTGATCTTGGTCTCAGAATTGAGGCCATTGTTCGTAATATGATTACTTGACGAGCATTTTTTTTGTACTTTTACAAACATTTGTTGGTAAATCTTCTTAAACACACAAAAAATGTTCGTAAAATTTTGAGATTTGTTCGTAAATGTTTGTTTTCCTGTCGAACATTTTACGAACATTTTTTGCGTATTTACGAACATTTACGAACAAATGTTTGTAATAGTACAAAAATGTTCGTCAAATGATCATGTTACGAACAATGTTTGTGAACTAAGTACAAACTTTTACCAACTCGTTTGTGGGTTATACGATTCACGAGCATTTTATAACTCGCCCATAGGAATTCACAAACATTTACGAACATTTTTACAAAATATTTTTTTCTGTGTAGTAAAAATTTAAATATAAATAAAATTCAAAGACCAATTTACATTTTATTAAACAATTAGACTTTTTACTAATCGTTTTTTTTTTGTCATTGAATATTACAACTTTTACTTAATTTACATTATACCATAGTCAAGGGGTGATTCATATTGAGAAACCCTTGTTTATTGTCCAAGAAACCCAAAAATTACATCGTGAAACTTAACGCTTTAATCATAGCGCATCTTATTAAAGAAGAATTTCATGGCTTGTATCAGCCAATGACGTAATTGTGTATCTTCGATAAGAATTTTTCAAATTTTGGTATAGAAATGTGTTTTCTGGAATTTTCCTGCACTAACAGATATTTTTTTTAGAATTTTAATCATACTTAGTTTGATTAAGTAGTAAGTATGATTAAGTAAGTAGTTATCATACTTATTGGCCTCGAGAGGTTTTTCCTTATTCGCACTCTTAGAAAAAATTAGTTCGTACAAGCTCATATGCAGTTATTAGAACCATAAAATATAGTAAATATAGACCCAACTATATATTTAGTTTGGGTAACTAAATGAAATAGTTGACCACAGTTAGTTAAAGTATCCTTTTCATTTAGTTATCACAACTAAATCAAAATAGTAATGGGTACCAAGGGCGTACCCAGGATTTTAGTTAGGGGGGGGCTGAGTCTCAAATTTTGTTGGCGGGGGGGGGGGTACATAATTTTTATTTTGAAAAAAAAAATAAAATGAGATAAAAAGTATCTATATATACAAACTGGTCCTACTTTTCACGAGAGATTAGTCTATGCCCAATTTGTAGGTATTGATTAAGGAACGATCATCAGTGTTCTTCGGACCAGTAGTGCATTGTCTCCCATATTATTGGCCAAAAATAAAATGAATTTTTAGAAATTATTCGCAACTTTTTACCAAATAACTACAGCAAGGATGCATTCGATGCATTCCGTTAGTTCATATTTAATCTATATTAGAATCAACTACCCGTGAAACATCTGATAAAGCCCTTTCCGATCCGTAGAACACAGTGCATTTTTACTATTACACCTATCTTTATTAATTTCTGATAATAATAAACATAGGGTAAGTGTGCCAAATTGCGGCCAGCTTGCAATTTCGGCCATATTTTTTGTTCCTCGAATTTCCATGAATTTTTAGTTTTTACATACTCTTGAGATTGTACAATCCAAAAAATAACAAAAAATGTCGCTTCGACGAGCAAGATGATCTGAAAAAGACATTGAAAGAATTCTGAAAGGGCAAGGAACTATGAGAATGAAGGTGGCCGAAATAGGGCACCAAAGCTATGTCTACATTTTTATTCATTTCAAAATGTATTTAGAATGATTTTAGAGAAAATAAAGATGATAAACTGTGTGTAAGGTTCCAAGCATCACTCCTTATAAAAGAATAACAAAAATATTCTATTTTTATTAAAAACTATTACATTTCAAACTTGAGACTTTGTCGTTTTTATGCAACTATGCCGAAATTTGGCACACTTACCCTATACAAAAACATTAGTGTTTTGGAGCTTATATTTTTTTAAACTTAATATGGAACATTGGTCTTAACATTTCGTTTTGTGAAGCCCTTCAAGGCAAAAAGAACTATCAGTCTTTAGAGAATTAATGATATGCTTCTGAAATTTGACATTTCTATTTAACGAAAATTTACTTAAAACAGATTTTTTTTAACTTCTTTTCCAGCATAATAAAAAAAATAATTCAAGTTCTTAGTCATAAAAAGAACAAGATTTAAACTATATTTTCTGCATTTTAACTCATTGCTTACCATGGTATTATACATCATACGCAAATTGAGTGATTTTAGATGATTTATTCCTGCGCAATTTTTATCCGAATTGCTGTCGGGAATGGATTTTTAGTAACTTTAGTTCTTCAATTACTTGGGAAAAATAGTCCGACAGAGATGAAAATACATTTTGTTATTGTTTTCTTGCTTCGCGGAATGTCATGCAAAAGTTTTGCTCAAAATGGCGGACGGAAAATTCGACATCCCGTCGAATTTGTTAAAATTGACCTCCTTCCTCTTTCCTGATTTGAATTCTAGTTGCTAATTTGTTTTCTTAGATAGTTACTCTATCTAAATCAATAGAGTTTGTAATGAATTAATGCAAAGAATTTAAATTCAGCGACCGTTATGGCGTGTATTTGACAGGGGCTCCCCGCGCCCCCATAATAGATAAAAAAAAATCTTTTCAAAAAATTAATCTATTAATCTATAGGAAACTAATCTCAAAATATGAATATTCTATCTCAAGTATTTATGGTACATTGACTGAATGGGTTAATTAAAAAAAATCAAAATTCAGCCATTGACCTATGTTTTCTAATATTAAAAACGTTAATATTTCCTATTAGGATTTTATGTTTACTTGATCATAACTTATTCTATAAAACGAAACATGATGTAAAATGTTATGATTTTATATACCTAGGAGCTTGAATTAAATAAAATTTTTATTATGTTGAGAAAAAAAGTTAGAAAATATGCTATTTTCAGCCTTTTTGACCCGCATAGCCCCTCAACAGATCAAAGTTCAAAGTCAATATACGACCACAGCTTTAATTATATTATTCTTAAATTTCACGTCTGACTGCTCCATTTGACGGCTTCAAATAAACTTTCGGAATCCTTGATGCTTTTTTTTAAACATATCGCCCGAGGAAATTAGAGGTCCATCACAAGTTTTTAAGATGTCTTAAGGCCTCTACACATTGGGAGTAATTTTCAAAAAAAAAAAAAAAAAAACAAATGCTATTTAGAAGGAAATTTTCTGCACATCTCTAAGTGGAAACGTCACAATTCTGTCAAAAATACAATTTTTGGCGAAAACAGTTCCCAATGTGTATATGTTATTAAGAAGAAGATTATTAAAAATATTCTGTAGAATCATTTTAAGAAATTTGCTTTCTTCTCATATGGTCAACAGTTAGTGCCAAACAATACGATTTTTAGAAGACTCAAGGACGACTTTTCTAAAACATATTCTAACGCTATATTTTTACTTTCTCTGTGGATTTTTAGGCTTTCGTTATAAATTCTTAAATATGTGAAAAAGATTACGTGACAACTTCCTTTTTTTCAAAAAATATATTACTGAATAAATTTATTACTGAAATTACGTTAGAAAAATAAATCAAAAATAGTTACGAAATATTTGTTCATTTTTACACTTTTTTTTTAATTCTTGAATGTAGTACAGTACGGACAAGCGCCTTGTCCTGCCCCCCCCCCCCTC
Organism: Phlebotomus papatasi; assembly: GCF_024763615.1. Taxonomy (NCBI): domain Eukaryota; kingdom Metazoa; phylum Arthropoda; class Insecta; order Diptera; family Psychodidae; genus Phlebotomus; species Phlebotomus papatasi. The sequence continues at coordinate 88,124,801 of NC_077223.1, read as the reverse complement.
CAATTGGGTTTTTAATAGTTTTTGAGTTTTTATAAGTTCATTTTTGTATTGACCCTCTACAAATGAGCAGTAAAACAAGTTACTAAATTTACAACTTTTAAAAGCAATACAATTTTCATGAAAGTTTCGATCTTTATGAATTAAAAAATTAGGCCCATTTTTGGAAAGATTTGGATTTTTTTACAGGTCAAATTAATTTTTTTTGCTGAATAAATATATTTTTTGCTTTTGACTTGTTTTTGAATTTTTTTGACGCTTCTAGGGGGGGGGGCAGCTGCCCCCCCCCTGCCCTTAGCTGGGTACGCCCATGATGGGTACTATAACATATTAGTTCCAATTACTAAATAAATGGGGTTGATACCCATCTTATTGGCTGTAATAACTATATCATATTAGTTGTGGTTACTATATAGCATTCATTGTGATGCATATTTCTTATTAGTTGCTTAAAATTCGAAAGAGCTTCAACGCATTACTAAAATAAAAACCACTCTTTACTATTGGAAAAGTAGTCATAACTTTATGAAAATATAGGCCCATCTATTTACATTGGTTGTGAGAACTAAAAGGAATTAGTGACCAATATTAGTTGGGATAATGATTTCATTTAATTAACACAAGCAAATATAATTGTATGAAAGCATTATGAAATAATTGCCGCAACTTATCCACGTAAATATTGTCTTATATTCTCACTACTAATAAATTTATTATGAGTATAATGTTTTAAGAATATAAGAACTATTTTAAATAGATTTGATAATAATCGCCCGAACAACTAATTTTCATTAGTAATCACGTCTAAACTTTTCTAAGAGTGCGGGTCTAGAAATATCAAAAAAGTCACAATATCTGAAAAGAAGCAGAAAATCAAAAATTCACGATTTTTGAAGAAGAAAATCTTAGCTCAGGAGTTAATTGGGATCCTGCAAAAAATATCCTAGATTTGGACATCCTTATAGTTTTTAATCATCCACAAGAATCGGAATTTTATCGATTCTAAATAGTCTAAAAAAATTATTTTTTCCATGGGTACCCAGAGTCCCAAAGGAGACGAAAGAGTTAAGGAAGTGTGTGTCTTAAAAATACTTGGAAAATTACATGATACATTCGAATCCAGAGTGTGTGCGATGCCTGAAAGCCTTTTGATACGGTCGTAAATATGCAGCCAGTGAAGACTTTTGTTGTTTCCGTCCTGGAGATTGAAATCGACGCTAAGACGGCGATGGCCGCACGGGGGTGAGATAAAAGAAAACAAAGATGGAAATGAATGAAGTCAATCAACCTATGTTTTTAATCTTAAACATTGACTATTTTCCCTGTCATCTTAAAGTATCGTAAAGCAATTTTAGGTTTCTGTTTCAGAAAAAAGCTTTACAATTCCATAGGATTTTTAAACACCACTTTAAAACAATTAATTTTTACAAAATATTAAATTAAAGTACCTTTTTCTATGAGCTTTTAAGATTCTAAAATGATTGTATGATTTATTAAATGATATCACTACAATTTTATGGAAACTACTTTATGTTTCAACATCTTAAAATATCGATAGGAGCATAGGTAGTATATATCCCTCATCATCCCCATTTACCCAATGACGATTTTGCGATTTCCACCACTTCCTCGCTTAAATTCCATTGAGACTCTGATTTCCGGAAATATTTCCCAACAGAGCTCTTGTCCCCAGCAGCAAGAAAAGCGCAAAAAAGAGAGATGAGTTGGTTGAGAGAAATATTGCTGGAAAATCCATTACATTGGCGTTTTCGCATCAGGATCATTTTCCACCCACAAAACCACCCTCTCAACGTAAAAGTATCAGCAGTATCATCGGAGGAATTTGATGTGGAGGATTTTTATTTCCTCTCAATCGTCCTTGTGCTTGGGCAGAATTGCTCTTTGAGTGATTTACGACGGACACGCGGATGCCACGGACCAAATTGACAGCATTTGTGGGTATCACAAGAGTTGGACAAAAGTGAGGATGGACGGTATATACCCAGAGGGGGTCAAATGGATACACTTACCCCATCGGGCAGGAATCGATTTGTCGCTTCAGAGGATGTGAATTCACTTAAAACATCCTGAAGCTTTCGGGTTGAATCTGCAAATGGAAGAAGAGAGAAAAAGTAAAATTAAAATGCAAATCGACGTATTCAAGTGGTTTCTGTTCAGTTCAGTTCAGAATTTTGTTCTGCCAAAATTTATAATTTCGGGGTGCACTTTTGAAACAGAATAAATTAGAAAAATGAAAAGTAAATTGGTGAATAAACCCAAAAGAACACCACAAAAGAAATTATTGGGAGTGAATAAGGTAAATTTTAATGAATTCTGTGGTACATAGATACAAGTAGACAATTTTTCTCTTGGACTTTTCTTTTGTATAGGGTAAACTGAGGCACCATCAAACAGGTGTACCACCAAACACTGCGATTTTTTAAATAGGTATAAGATTTCAGAAAATGAGACTTACATGAAATCATAGATACTATAGGGATGCTTGTCCAGCAAAAGAATGATCCACATACTTCAAGTAGTTTAGAAATGAGAATCTTTTTCCGCAAAATTGTGAGATTTTGATAATTTTAGTCATTTATCTATCGTCGGTTGCCTCAGCAACTGTGCTAACTGCATTTGCTTTATGTCGGCATTCGTTGTAAGCAACGCATTGCTGCGCGATGTTTGCAACGATTGCAGACACAAAACAGATGCAGTTAGCACAGTTGCTGAGACAACCGACGTTATCTACCTGGAAAATAAAACTGAAATAAGTTACATCAAATTTCACTACACCAGTACTCTCCTACATCTTTCGGGATATTATTTATATATTTACTAAAGAACCCAAGAAGCAAAATAGCTGCTTTATAGAACCAAGTATTAAACTAGTCTTTTAGTGTACTTTTAAAAGACTTAAAGTGAGAATTTTCTGTTGAAATACCTATAGAAGCTTTAAAGATCCTTAAGAGCGCGCCACTTTACTTATAGTAATCTCAGTGATGGAACCAAGAGCGTTATAAGCAACTAAAAAGATTTTTGGTTCTATAATGCTTTACTTGGGGAATTCTACAAGACTATATTGAGAAAAAATTGTTTCTTGGGAAATTAATGTTCACGTTTTCTTAAAAGAATATAAAATCAATCACAAAACAGAGTTTAGGGCACGGCATCACCAAACAGGCAAATTTCTCACAATTGTAGATGTCGCGAGCGTAGTTTGAATGGCAAAATTTTTCCTCTTCTCTTTCTTAGTCTGCGTCTCCCTCTTTGATCGATTTCCGAAATTTATATCCATTCATGGAATTTTCATTCAAAGTTCGGGAAAAATGGGAGAAATATCATCGGCTCCAAAGAAGACTATTGTAAGTCTACTTACAGTAGTATAAAAAGATGGTATGATTGGTTGCAGAAACTTTAGATCTACATCCCCACAAAATTTTATGTTAATTAAAATATTCCTGAAAAAGTTACAAGACAAAAACTGAAAATCAGCATGCCCAATTATTGAGTTTTTTGCTCACAATTTTACTGTAAATAACTTAAAAGTAGCGTTATGACCAGCGTACAATAACTTTTGTTTGTAAACATGTTTTCAAAATTTCCCATGAGAATGAGCGAGATGACTTGATCTAGATCTCATTCACTCTCATTGAAAAGTCAAAAAAATGTTTACAAAACAAAAATTATTGTGCGTTGGGCATTAACCAGATGATATTCAATGCGTAAATATGATACAAAAGTTTCAAAAGCTGAAAGTATATTAATTACAGTGAAATTAATAAAAATAAATTTTAGCTGTCAAAATTTAAAGCTCTCTCCTGTAAAGTTTACATTTTAGATTTACAATAGTCTTTTTCGGAGCCGACGATATATAGTTTAACGAACCTAATTTTGCCTTAATGAGTTTTTTTTATCAAGAATTGGAGGATGATTTTTCGATTTTATCAAAACACATCTGAAGAGCGCGCAAAATTCGAAATATAGTGGCGCTGCCTACCAAAAAGAAATCGATTGTTGTCAAAATGTCGGAAAGTCAATGGAAAAAATATGTTCGTTTGTGCGTTGCTTTAGTTTTCTTGTTTTTTAGCCATTTATTCTAAATGTTGCAGTGTTTTTTGAGAATTATTCAGATTGTTAATATATTCTTTATAATTAAGAGCTGTGGTGAATTCCCAAAATACCTTCAATGGGTGAGAAAAAGAGGTGTTTACTGGTGCCCCAGAAAGTGTTTGGTGGTACCCCGGGTAATTGAAAAAGAACGAAAAATGCATGGTGATACAATTTTCCTTTTTACGGAAAATTGAAGTGTTTTACAAAATCCTTGTATACATTAATATGTAGCCCATACCCAAGGCTATAGCATAGGGTAAGCAACATTTTTCTAGAATTAACAGTTTTCTTTAGAAATTCAGTCGAAATCGCATCTTTCAAAAGTGTTTGGTGTTGCCCTAGTTTCCCCTATAATATAATTGGATAAGATATTCTAATTACAATTTTTATGGTACACGGTGAAATTTAAGCGCGTCAAATCGGGCCCAAAATCTATATAAAGGGTAAGAAGAGGTACCTATGAATAGGAGCGCCTTTAAAATAGGGCTTTGTCTCCTGTTTTTAAATTTGAATGCGGTAAGGCCTAGTTCCTTTTTAAAGATTAGACGAAAAACACATTTCAGTCCAATTAACCCAATTAGACCTCATTAACTCAATGTTAATAAATATGTAATGATTTAGTAAATAGTATCAGGATGTGCTACTATTTAGCACGTCCGTGATTAAAACTTTGAGGCAAAAGAGAAATTTAATGAATAGTACTACGGCGTGTTAGCCTTTAGCACATCTGTGAAGATGTGTGGTCACGATAAATATTAACATAATATGTCATCGAAAATTACTGCAGTGCTTGATTTTTTTTGACACAAATATAACATTTTTTTATCATGCTTGTTGCAATATAGGCTTCCCCTGGGCTTCAGACTTAAGGCGTATTTATATGGCTTAATCTATTGTAGTTAAAGAAATAACAGGCAATTACTTGTTGTTTAGAAATTCTTAAAATTCGAGAACTGGACTATCTTAGCTAAAGCTTGCTTAGACAGATTTTCAACCAATTTAATGTTATCTGAATTGATTTAGAATATAGATCTTTTGTCAAAATATTTTTTTATTAACTGAAAAAATCTCTATTTTGCCTATTGTGTCTTTTTTTTAGGTTCGCCTCGTCAAGAAAATAATAGAACCCAAAGATAATAATGGAAATAAACGTTCGGTTATTCTGGATGGAAGCAATGTAGCTTTCTTGTAAGTCTTTGATATTTTAAACCACTATTTTACGTAGTTTTTTTTCTAATTTTATAAATTTTCTTTTAGTCATTCAAATCATAACGGTTTTTCTGTGAAAGGATTGGAAATTGCATTGCATGAAATTATTAATATGGGGTATAAAGCTATCGCGATTGTCCCGGAGTTCCGGTTGAAACCGGGCAAAACACTTGATCCGGGTCTTTTACAAAAATTAGTAGATTCTAAATTAGTGAAACTGGTATGCAAAAATTATAGCAGCAGATGCCTTGACGATTTTCAAATACTGAATACTGCGCAAGAAACGGATGGAGCAATTATCTCTAATGACAATTATTTAAAAGAAGCCGGTAATCCAAGTACGTAAAATCTTATATGCCCTTTAGATATTATATCCCATAAAATTTCGTTCTAAAAGATTTTTTGTCATTTAAACATCTTTAATCATTAGGATAGAATTAAATGGTGTTAATAAATTTTAAGTCTGAAGATACTGGTATCCATTGCATGTTTTTAAAAACTAAATTAATGTTTTTTTTTTTGTATGAAAGGTTTCAGAGCAATAATTGAAAGCAGAGTGATTCCTTTTATGTTTTTCAAGGACAAATTCATGTTACCTCTAGATCCATATGGTGAAAATGGACCAACTCTTTATTCAATTCTGAACAAATAGTGAAGAATAAGGTCAAAATATGAATAATATCTTAAATTTAATGTAATATATCATTATTATCCCTATAAATTATTCAATGTTGAAAGCAATTTCCGTTTTATTAATTTCGTTGCTAATTTTTTTTTTTAAATAAATATATTAAATATAACAAAAAGTATTTTAATTACTGATTTAAGTAGTATATATATATATATATATATATATATATATATATCGCTCCTTGGAAATTACAAGAGGCCAACTCAATCTAAGCCATTTTTCAGGAGACAGCATGAAAGATTCAACTTTGTATAAATAATTATCTCAATTAAGTATGTTAATAAAAACACTTTAATTCTTTTCTATTTCTATGAGCATTATTATAAACATCGAAACATACATATTTTTACCTTTCAAAATATGTTTTTTTATGAGTTAGCTCTTTGTCATTCTAAATGATGCGCAAATTTTCATGAAATTAGAATGACACGGGATCAACTTGCTTGAGTTAGTCCCTTGTTTCACAAAAATTTCAACGATAAATCTATTTTGTGCCCCTTGACTTCAAACAAAGTCGCGCAAACAATCATAAAGAGTAAAATTTTGAAAAACTTTTCTAATTACGAAATTTATTGACTCATATCATCTGAAATTTTATTAAATTCTCTGATTGCATTAAAACCTCAAAATCGCAAAAAAGTGAGTTGGCCCCTTGTAATTTCCAAGGAGCGATATATATATATATATATATATATATATATTGTATGATTCAATAGTCTCTCCCGTTTGGTAATTTTAAAATATAAGCTGAGATTATTTATTAAAATTTCCATTACGACGCCAAAGTGAGCACAAAACATCTTGACTTCGTGCATGTGCTAAATGTAATTTTCCACGCTTTTTACGGTTTTTGCGGAACTAAATCGGTTCTCCGGGTCCGAAGATTGACTAATTCATCCACCACGAGATCGAAACTAATAACATTGTGAAAATGTTCTATAATTTTTTTTAAAATCTTTTAATTGAACAAGTAGTTCAATGATGACGCCGGTATCTAGTGCAGTGATGTCTATTCATGAACCGGTAATGAACCTAGGTTCATATCGGATAATTAATTTTTATCGGAAATTCAATCATATTACTTTTAAGGTGTACTTTGGGCAATATTTTGACTAAGAGTGAATTATAAATGGCAAAAAACAAATGGTCAGTAAAAAGTCAAAAGTGGTCAACATAAAATTAAATTTGATCAGCAAATAGTTCGAAATAATTTGTAAAAATTTTCAATTTTATCAATAAAACGAAAAATTTTGTCAGAAAAAAGTTAAATTTGGTCAGTAAAAAGTTAAATTTGGTCAGTAAAAACTTCGAATTTATCAGTAGATATATTCGAGTTGATCTGTAAAAAATTGAAAATTAATCAGCAAAAAATTAAAAATGGTCAGTAAAAAGAAAATATGGTCAGTAAAAAATTAAAAATGAGCAGTAAAAATATTCGAGTTGATCAGCAAAAAGTTAAAAATGAGCAGCAAAAAAAAAATTAAAAAAGCAGTAAAAAATTAAAAAGGAGCAATAAAAAATAAAAATAGGTCAGTAAAATTAAAAATGAGCAGTAATTTTCTTCATTTTCAAGTGAAATTTCGCACACCTGACCAATTTTTATTTTTTACTGCTCGATATTAATTTTTTACTGACCAATTTTTATTTTTTACTGACCACTTTTAATTTTTTACTCATCGCTTTTAATTTTTTGCTGACCACATTTCATTTTTTACTGACCACTTTTAATTTTTACTGACCACATTTAATTTTTTACTGTTTATTTTTAATTTTTTACTGACCAATTTTTATTTTTTACTGACCACTTTTTATTTTTCACTGACAACTTTTAATTTTTTACTGACCACTTTTAATGTTTTACTGACCAATTTTTATTTTCTGCTGCTCGTTTTTAATTTTTTACTGACCAATTTTTATTTTTTACTGACCACTTTTAATTTTTTACTGACCACTTTTAATTTTTTACTGACCACATTTAATTTTTTACTGTTCATTTTTAATTTTTTACTGACCAATTTTTATTTTTTACTGACCACTTTTAATTTTATACTGACTAATTTTTATTTTTCACTGACAACTTTTAATTTTTTTCTGACCACTTTTAATTTTTTACTGACCAATTTTTATTTTTTACTGACCACTTTTAATTTTTTATTGACCGCTTTTAATTTTTGCAGATTCATTTTTATTTTTTACTGAGCGTTTTTAATTTTTTACTGACCATATTTTATTTTTCACTGATCACTTTTAATTTTTTGCTGACCACTTTTTGTTTTTTACTGACCATTTTTTATTCTTTACTGCTCATTTTAAATTCTTTGCTGATCACTTTTTAACTTTTTACTGATCATCTCGAATATTTCTACTGCTCGTTTTTAATTTTTTGCTAATCACTTTTTATTTTTTACGGCTCATTTTTAATTTTTGCTGACCAAATTCAATATTTTTACTGCTCATTTTTAGTTATTTACTGACCACTTTTTATTTTTTACTGACCACTTTTTGCTTTTTAATGATTATCTTTTACTTTTTACTGATCATGTTTTATTTTTTACTGATCACTTTTTACTTTTTACGATCATGTTTCGTTTTTTTGCTGACCACTTTTCATTTTTAACTGACCGCTTTTAATAAAGTACTGCTCTTTTTTAATTTTTTACTGGTCTTTTCAAAATTTTTGCTGCCCTTTTTTCATTTTTTACTGATAATTTCGATTTTTTGCTGACCAAATTTGACTTTTTACTGCTCGTATATTCAATACCATTATAAATTAGTTGAAATCGGTTATGAACCAGTAATAAACTGGTTACGAACCGATAAAAAATTTTGTCCCACAATCAATTTTAATACTCTTAAAACTATTTTGTGAGAATTGGTAAACGGTAAATGATGCGTAAGTACTTTTGTGGTACAGCATCTAAGTCACGAGTTCGAGCAATTCGCAGAGTTTGGAATGCTTTGTCACGCCTTTTTTTAATTTTAGATAAACAGGTAATTTAAATTCTTCTTAAGATGCTGAATTTCGCAAAAGTGACTGAAAGACAGTGCAATTGTTGTATTCAAGTTTTCACATTTCAGCAATAACTTATGACCTGTATACCCTGCATACAATGCATAATGCATAGACTAAAATTGCCAACATTATTCAATGCCTTTAACCTTTATAATAGTACAATTTCTCATTGGAACAAACGTGAATAAAATAACCATTGCTGTATTAAATCATATTTTCTGATTCAATAGTCTCTCCCGTTTGGTAATTTTTAAATATAAGCTGAGATTATTTATTAAAATTTTCATTACGATGCCAGAATGAGCACAAAACATCCTGACTTTGTGCACTCAACAGAATTTCCATTTTACCTAGTTTAACTCGGAAAATTCTCAAGTCTACAATGGTTTTCCATGTTCACCATCTACGCTTTTCCTTCGTATATACTTTTTTTTCATAAAATAATAATATAGGATTTTATGGAATAGTGAATAAAACTTACATGAGGCGAGTTCTTGGAGCTGCTGAAATTCGCTTGGTGACAATTTTTCCCAACGGGGGGCAGCTGCAGCCATGTCCTGAAAAAAAAGAGTACATAAAATTGTGTAAAAATATAATATGAAAATTTGCACAATAAAATTCTAAATATTTTTCCTGGTTTAGCAAACGGAGCAGAACATTTTTAATACAGAGTTCTCAGTGGTACATATACTCGATATTTACCAAATGGGGAGAAAATCATGAATAATGAAATGAAAAATGAAATTGAAATTTCCATTTTACCATTTATGAATTCACATGGAGTATTATTAAAAGTACGATTAGCCCAGAGGTATTAATTTGCTCATATAGAAGAAAGTTTGCTTTAATTTTCATACAATGAATCGCTTTTGAGTACTTAATAGTGAAACTAGAAATATTGTAACACTAAACCCTGTTTTTAAATGTTTATTGTACACTGAAAGTTGCTCATATCTACCTTTTAAATCATACAACATATATTCCAAAGAGGGGTTTTTTCCACCCAAATCTACCCCGAAATGACAAACATTTAGAGGAGTATTTATATAGTTATGAAATACGATTCAGAAAGCAATTAATACGAACAGTAATATCTTAATCATCGTATTACTCCTCTAGAGTATACTCTTTCTAACACACGTGATATTCCATTTGAAATTTTGAATACTACATACCTCTCTCTCCGACTTTTTTTAATATTAATATTAATCTTATATGTGACACTACCCAATCCGCAAAAAATTACTCTGACTCAAAAATGACTGGTTAATAAAATGGTCAAAAAAATTACTCCTAATTGGAATCTTAAGAATTAGTCATATTCGCGTCGAATTTTGGTCACAGCATTACTCAAGATTGAATTAGTAATATAACAGTTATTTTACGGTTCTAAAATTTACTCTACCATGCAATAACAAAAGCAACTCCAAATGACGGTATTTTTCCGTACAAAAAATGACGCGCCAAAAACAATGCATTTGGCGTCCTTCTCTAGCGCCTAGGTACGAAATCGACGTACACACTTTCAATGAAAACGTTAAGTGCGCTTCACAACTTTGTATTGATTACCACTGTAGACAATATTTTCTCAACAATTCTTCACATTTTCCATCGTTTTCTACTACGTTCTATGTAAATTTCTCTAATTTTTCCCCAATTCACTACACACATTTGCGAAGATTTTTGCCGTTCGCCTATTGCTGAATGAGCCATCCGACATGTCGAAAATTTTCCCATTGGATGGCAACAACACAAAAAAATCTTTTAAAATTTTCACTAAATAGGTCTTTTCGACACAAAATTTTAATCACAGGATACTCCAGAGACTGGAGAAAACTCCTAAATCACAAAATTACATTTTGCAAAAAAATGTTTGTGTGTTTATCATGCAAAAAATTGCTTAATTTTCACTTAACTTCTGTCGGCACTGTACTTTTTCGAATCACAACACATATCTCTACCGGAGGAGCTCTTGCTCCCAATGTACACTATTATATTGTTGAGAAAATACGCGAAAATATCAATTACTTTGCGAATTCACAGCTCTGAATAGTTCTATTTGCCATTTGACAAGTGAAATTTCCCCTCAAATATATCCAGTGAGGAGAAGAATTTTTGTTGGTACACTGGAAGTCGGCGACATATTTTAGTCGTAGGCGGGTAATCTCAGAGTTATTATGAGGCCAAATGACTTCCGTAATTACCGTCATATTATTCCCCACTTTCCGTCATTCGACTCTCTGACGACCGTCATAGGACCCGTTTTTGGAATCCAGAATACATACATCCAACGGTAATCTTACTCCAAATTGCTATTTGGGTACGGTCAGACTAATCAAGCTTCGCATAAATCATTTTTTTTAATGTGTTTTTAAATGAATTTAGGCCATTATAATATCTATATTTCAATAGCTTGTCCAATGCCTTAAATTTCCAGAAAAGAACACTGGGTGAAATCCATAAGGAATATAGAAAAAGAAATTGAGTTGCCCGAAGCTTGAGTCGTCCGAAGGTAGCACGCTTTCGCCTATGCTAATTTTGTAATGTTTTCCGATAAAATCTAAATATTGTGGGAAAGTGAAATAAATTCATCTTCTGTGATTTTTTTTCATATCCCTCGAAAAAATTGGGCTGAAAATTTTAGCTCACTAACCGTGCTATCACACTAGGATTTTTTCAATTTGTAAGTTCAATTTAATTTTCAGATGAATTGTTCCTATGCGTTATTTTGCATTAAAAATCATTTGAATTAATAGATTTTCGCTTATTTATTGATATAAACTAATACTCGGCCCACCAAAACATATTTAAATAGCCAAAATAGCATAAATATGCTTGCTCAAATTTATTTCAACTCAGCAAATTAAAATGTTGAAATTGCCCAACAATTCCAATTTTATTGCAGTTAAACAAGTACCTACACTGAGAGAAAAACGGGGGTGTGCAATTAACTTTTTTTTGCTCATAACTTTAACACTTTTTATGTGTAAAAATATATCAACATTTTTAATGTTAATTTTACACCTTTTAAAGAGTAAAATTAACATGAAAATGGGTAAATTTAACCCCTAATACACCTAAAAAGCATAATATTTACACAGATTTCGAATCAATACTGCAGGGAAAAATAAATCATTTCCGGAATGTTATTTTATTTTTTCGGATATCTCTCACTCACTCAGTGTAGTCATTTGAACTAAATTGCTTTTAAAATTTTATGTGATTTGATAAAATTGCGTGAATTGATAAGAAAATCGTGAATTTGTGAGAAATTAACATGCCAAAAGAGAAGAAAAAAATGTCTGAGAAAACCATTGAGGAGGATAAGTAAGATAATTTGGAAAAAGTGACTCTTTTGAGGATCTAATTTCTCTTTTAACTTTATAGATTTTTCTGGTCGCATGAGATGGTGAGTGATCTTATCGAAGCCATTCATCAAGAACCAGCGATCTGGGACTATAGGTGCACAGCCTATAAGGAACACTGAGAGAAATCCGAAAAAGTTAAAATAATATTCCGGAAATATTCATTTTACTCTGCAGTATTCATCCAAAATCGGTGTAAATATTACCCTTTTTATGTGTATTGGGGGTTAAATTAACCCTTTTTCATGTTAATTTTACCCTTAAAAAGGTGTAAAATTAACATTAAAAAATGTTGATATATTTTTACACCTAAAAAGTGTTAAAGTTATGAGGAAAAAAAGTTAATCGCACCGTCTTTTTTCTCAGTGAAAGAACATGCCGACACGATGTCTTTAAAACCATTTGTGAAAAACTGTCCCATCTCTCCCCTGAATTGACTCCAGATCTTTGTCGTATTAAGTGATATAACCTGAAGAACTATTATCAAACAATTTTAAATAGTGAACAAAAACAGAGTTGACCTTATCACTGGGCTCATTCATTTTTCTAATAATGTAACAAATTCACAAATGAAAAAATAAAACAACTGGCAATCTGCTCGGCTTTTTTGAATTTAGCAAATTTCTCGCAAAAATTTGTTGTGGCTATGAAAAATTTCAAGTGGTTCTCGCAATCTTAATGCTCAATTTGCTGAATTCATTTTAAAATCAAATTGCGAAAAATCCTAGTGTGATAGCATCGTAAAATAGTATCAGAACTTTACTTCCACTAAAATCAATAACTTTATACCAATTCTCGTTTGGATTTTGCTTTTATAAAATTTGCAATAAAATAAATTTTTTCATAATAAATTTTCAGTAATTTTCACGACCTTCTAAATAATTTAAAATATATCTATCGCGGTGTTCAAAAATTGCAATAGTTCTCTAGTGGGTTCTTCGTTCTTAATATTAGTAAAATATCCAGGATAGGTTAATATGATTCTTATAATTTTACTTTATCTATTAAATGCGATTCCCGATCAATATCGTGAACGCTAAAATCCCGAATGAGTCGAAATCCCAAGCAGCCAAGAAGCCGAAATTCCGAAAAGCCAGAATTCCGAAAGCTAAAATCCCGAGTTATTAAAAGAGTCATAGCCACTCTCATGATTGCACCAGTGCTTGTTGGACGCGAAGAGAAATTTTCAACATTTTGGAAAATTATTCTACATACAGTTTATATAATTTCGTCCCTTTCCGGATTTTGAACATTCGAGACTTTTGCTTTCAGGAATTTTGGCTTTTGGAATTTTAGCTTTACGAAAATTTGGCTTTTCGGGATTTTGTCTGTTCGGGATTTTAGCTTTCGAGATTTTAACAAATTTGGGATTTTGACCCATCCAGGATTTTGATTTTCTAAATTTCAATCCATTTGAGATTTTGTTTTTTTTCGGGATTTTGGCTTTTCGTTATAGGGTGGAGTCTAGACTTATGGATGTTATACACTTATGGACAGCGTGCCAAAAACCTTAAGTTCTTACCTAAAACAGATTTCGAAAAATCATAAAAATATTAGTTTATGCTATAATTAACAATTTGTGTAGTTTTCGAAATCAGTTTCATGTAACAACTTAAGATTTTTGCAAGCTGTCCGTGTATAACATCCATAAGTGTAGACTCCACCCTATTGGTGTTCAGGATTTTGGCTTTTCGTATTGTCGTCATTTCAGGATTTTAGTTCATTTGGGATTTTGACTTTCGGTATATTGACGATCAGGATTTTGGTTTTCGAGATTATGACGTTCGGGATTTAGCCCTTTCGGGATTTTGGCTTTTAGGGATTTGGAGTTTTGTAGATTTTGGCTTTCGGAATTTTGGCCGGTAAAATGCACATGAGAGACCTTTTAACACAGATCCATGGAACAGTGTCCTATATCCAAGCATTAAAAAAATCTCATTTTTTTTTAAATTTACAAACTTACATTTGCAGTTGAATGGCGCAGGGGACGCATTTGACCAATATGTCTGAAGTTTTGTTTATTTTTGAATTTAGAAGTTAGTTCTCTTTTAGCATATTCAGTCGTAATACCGACATATATTGCAACTCAATAATTTAAAAATCTTTTTTCGAAACTTAGCCTTTGCGAAGTGAAACAAGGAGTTAGAACATCAAAGCAGTACAGGCGATGAAAAATGGGTATTGGTCGATTATGCCAACCCAATATTTTCTAGGTTCTATTTCCCACTTGGTAAGATTGCTCTCACCTACTATGTAGTAAAAATGTGTAATTAGTCAGTGCCGATATTTTGAATAAATTATTTTTCCATATTCTTCTGAAATTTTAAATGTTTTGTGGACTTTGAGGAAGTTTAGAAGTTCTTTTCACGCAAAGTTAAAAATTACAAAATCTGGATTCGATAAAGTTTTCGATAATACTTTTTTATATACGATTTAATGAATAAATGATTTTTTTTGAGATTTTTTTTTAATTTTAAACTTTTCAGGGTTATTTACAGGGGTTAATGAATCCTTGCAAGGGAGAATGAAGCTACAGGTCATATTTCTTTAAAATAGACCATGGATATGTTAGTTTCTATAAAGTATTAGTAATCTGATTAGAGGAGTGGGGCACATTCGATTATATTGGGGTACACCTTTGAAAATGGAGGTTTTCTCCTATTTTAAAATAAAATCAATTTTGAAACTAATTGCATTATAAAAGGTTAAATTCATTTTAAAAATAAAATAAAATACCTATTTTCAAAGGTACCCCACTTCCTCCTATAGAAAAATTTCATATAAAAAATAAGCCTATCAACCTGTATTTCTTGAAGTTATGAATACATGAAGAAAGAGGGAAGAGTGGATTCCCTATGTAACACTGAATATCACAGTCAATTAATTCCAGTAGAATCAGTAGAATAGAAATAAAAAAAATAAATAAAAAAGTATAGTCCCAGAAAAAAGTTTATATGAAAAATGGCTATATATTCTGCGAGTTAAATCCTGAATTTTTTGTTTACTGTTATATTTTTGTGCAATAATTTGTAAATGATGAAATTCATGATGTAACCCCTATATTTTATTATGCTAATGACGAAGAAACTGGCGAAACTGTCTCTTTATTGCTTCCTTACAATTTTTTTCCTGCCAAAAGGATAACAGACCAAACACAAAAAGCATCCCTAATAAAAAGCTTCCAGCATATTTCTTTTATGTTTTTTATTCAACATTTTTCCTCATTCTCAATGGACTGTCGTCTCTTATGGCATTTTCTTTGCTTCTTTATATTATTTCCACCAAAAGTGTCTTTCAATACACCAAAAATAACGTCTTCAACAATGATTCTCTTGCCTTTCACACATTCCTTTTTTATCGCAATTTAAATATATGGATATCCCAAATGATATTACAAAAAAGATGAAAATAACTTTTCCTATATCGGAAATGAAAAAAGTATGGACCAAAGTGAAGACGATAACCGAAAAATTGAATTTAAAATCGCTGTAATATTCTCTTTTCTACCAATAAGGCTCGATATAAACTTCTATGACGAACCAATTGATTTTATTTGAAAAGTTATCAATGAAAAATTGCTTTTTTGCTCTTCTTCCCATTTCCAGTTTTTTTTTCTTCTTATTGTTCCTCCCAGCAATGTTTCCATCATCTTGTGAGGAAATTTTCAACGGAGATTTTCTATTTTCACTCAATTTCTTACATAAACACACAAGCACATGATGTTAAGTAGCTTTTCCGGTTGTTCGGGCCCAAAAAGGCTCAGTAGATGTAATCAAAGAGTCAAATGTCAATAAACTGGATGAAATTGCCTACACGATATCTCTCATCGATTGACCACATCATTTTGGTGTAAAGTTGAAAATACAAAATTGTGCTGAAAATCTCTTGAGAATGAGATGAACTGCGAGATGATGAAAAATCAAATAAACACACTGTTCAATATAAAAATTTATCTAATTTGTAAGTGTAAACATTTGCCACCCGTCGTCGTCCCTTTCTTTGAAAAAAAAAAAATCATGCAATTATTACTCGATTACTTTTAAATAGATAGATATTTTATTCATCAACAAATGTTTTAAAACACAACAATTTACAGAAACAGTGATTGATTTTTCTTCTATTGCGTCCACGGCCGTCTTAGCATTGGTGACTAAGGTGACCAACCTCCAGTGGCAAACGTTTGTAAGCAAGGATGGAGTTTTTCAGTCCATTCAATTTCTTACTAATTTAGTGAAGTGAAAATTAATGGAGCTGAACTGATGATCTAAAAGAACTCGAACGGACTCAACTAATCTTGTTCCATGACATCGGCATCATTATTACCCTCACTACTTCTGGGTAGTCTCACCCTGAGGGTGCCGAAATCATAGAAGATCCGACCATCTCTCGCTTCAGCGTGGAATACAATTCAACGCCTTGTATTGAACTCATTTTATTCAGCGATGAGCCTTAAAGTACGTTGTGGTGATCGACTGAGTCGGAGATGAACAAGGTCACCCTCATTCTCCTTAGCTCAGTCTGATTAACCACCCAAATGATGTAATTATATGAATGAAATGGTAGGGGAAAGTGACCATGCTTGATACGATCCAAGCTTGATAATAACTATTTTTTTCCTATGTTAATTAATAGTTATGACTCATCGCAATATATTTCAATAGCTGGTGCTAAGCCTCACATTTCCTAAAAAATTGGGATCCTAGCTCTTTTTTCCTAGTTTCAGGAAGCAAAAATTAAAAATAGGCCCAAAACTCTAATTTCGATACATGATATTTCATAAGTATTTCTTAATTAGTGTCGCTGTTCAGGAAAACTACTATCATAGGCACATAGAGGGGTCATCAGTACTAATATTTATGTAAAAATATTTTTACTTGGTGGACACTGTTTTTGTGGGTGGTAACAAATTCATAACTTCTACTTGTGTCCATCCTATATTTTAAGAAGGGTCCATGAATGATAATTTTAATGTGGCAACTATATCATTAGATGTGATTATTTCATAATTACACATATTGCAATCCGCAAATTTTATCGACAATTGACATAATCTTCAACCATGTTGCCTGAATTTTAAGGTTGCAGAATGACATTTTAAAGGGGCTCAAAGTGAAAAAATGGTTTTCGCTAGCGCCCTAATGTCATAAAAACATGGCTTAGAAAAATTACAAAAAAGTGATATTAAAACTAATAACCAGTCGTACAAACGATTTAAGCAGATAGATTAGAGTTCCGTCTAAATATTGATGTGCAATTTTTTATATCCGGTGAATTTTTTGCAGTGAAAATGGGCCTCCGAATTGTCGAATCAATTATTATACAGGAAGGCCTCGGACCCAACTTGTATAAAAATCGCTACTGAATTTCCATTTTCTTCTTGAGGAAAATCTAAGGATTTCCAGGAACTATTTGAGGTTGGATTATGAACCTAATAAGTGAGACATTTTTTTATCATAGTGGAAGAATCGCTTCGGTTTGTGTGGTAATCAGAAAATAATCACAAACCTTGGACATCATTTTACAGTATCAAGCATGGTCACTTTCTCCTACTGTGTGTTTCTTAGAGACGAAAATACAGGCAGGAAATTATTTGCATCCACCGCCGTCTCAGCGTTGGTAACCAACCTCTTCCAGAGCCAAACGGTGGACATGCTCCTTCTCATGTTATATAAGCCAGGGAGGGAACAGTACAGTATAACAGAAGTAAAAAAAGAAAAGAACCAAAGGTAAGAAAAAAGCAGTTACAAAGTCTTTGATCAGTTGCCGTTTTCTCTCTTTGTAATTCATTCCAGAGAGAATATATGGCACCGGAATATTTGAAGTCTCCCGGAAAAGCCATTCGCGGACGTTTGCGTCAAAGCATCCAGTCTAGATCCTGAAAACCAATATTGATGATGGCCACTTTAAGGTTCTCGGCTACCTCATCATTGAGACACTTCTGGAGAGGTGTGTGCTTTTGGCACCTTTTCTTTTTTGGCCAGTCAGATCATTGTGCTTCGGCCGTTTTACAGGAGTGTCCCGATTAGGCTGGATACCACTCTTACAGTATCCTAAGGTTTTGCTGACCATTAGGATTCGAATCCACGACACTTGCATTTTATAGAGCACGGATTATAATAATGCAACCGATAAATTGCCTTTCAGTTTTGAGGAAATTTCTCAATTATCTGATGTGAGAGTTTGCCATCAATAACCAGCATTGAGGATAAAAACCTCTGCTATCTTTATTATTAAACACTTCCTTTCTAAAATGTTCTGCTCTGACGTTATTATTTAATAAATTATTTAAATCACGCCCCTTGAAGAGTTGTGTCCAATTAAAGTTGATATTGTTAAATTTTCAATACTGGACTAGGATCGAAGGAATATCTGTTCGGCAAAGAACACTTATTGGAAATTTCGTCAAAATATTGAAATTTATTTAAAATACAAGGATAGGAAGTCAAATTTCATATCCTAAATGTTACAAAAGAGGGTTCCAATAGGTCTTGACACGAGTTCTTAAAGTGCCAATAGGGGTTCCCTCGACTCTACAATACCCCTGGACCAAACGAATGAGATCACTTCAATATTGAAAAAACCGAATTAATCACCGATGAAAAACAAACCACGCCTCTTTATTGTGTATTTGAAACTGGACTAACTTCTATTACTACTCTTCATCCACTACTTCTGGATCCGTAAGTAGTTCTTCGTCTACTACTTCTGGTTCCGAAGTACTCCCTCTGTCCCAATAAAAGTCCTACATTCATTCATATAAAATGCATTAGCAAGGGGATTCGAAGCCGGGACACTTGCATCATAGAGCGAGTGATCTACCACTTGACCCATTGAGTGCCCTATTCTATTATCAGGATCATATGATTCATAAAACAAGTTCCGTTTTAGTAATTTAAATGATAATCTCAGTGCTCAATTTTTGTGATCCAATCCAAGTGTATTTCAAACATGGGTAGGATAGAGCTCTTTATAGTCCACTCGTTAGGGCCTTGACAGACTTGAGAATCAGCCGTGAGACGGCTTAGCGTAATTATATTCGAAATACTGGTTAAACCACATTTCTATAATTTTCCACTAAGCTATCTGTCGGCTTAAGTCCTAAATGTGTCAAAAACTTTAGACTAAAAAATTGAGAGTAGCTTGCTCTTGAGATGATTTTGCTCCTAGAATCACCAATCAGAACGAGTGATTCTCAAAACTCCCAATCTCCTTTAGACGAGAGATAGGAAAAATTCCTGACTCTACGCAAGATCGATCTAGGGACCGCTCACTACATAGACGAGTACTCTAACCGATGCATTAGAAGCTACAAGCTCTAAATGACTTATCACATAACTTTAACTTATTCCACTGTGTTTTTCTTACTGTTCAACTGCCTGTCGGTATTTGAATTGCCATCATAGATGTTTCTTGGAGCGGCGCCGATTTCTCCTAAGATCGTTTTTAGTGTTAAACTTGTGAGTTCACGTTGGATCATCGCCGGAAATAGATCGTTAGGACCTCAATAGACTCAGGCTGATCCTCGAGAATACTTAGCCTATAAAATCTGGCAGTAAAGGATCAGGTTAAGGAAATTTTTGCAAAGAGCTTCTAATTGATGGTCGTAAGCCCTTAGTGTAAGACAGTTTGGAATAAATCTTTACTGTCAAATTTTACAGGCTAAATATTCTCGAGGATCAGCCTGAGTCTATTTAGGCCTTTAGGAGGATCGCTGAGGATTCCGGTGAAATCTTTGGCGGCCAAGACGTTCATTCACGTGAATGCTTTAAAGTTTCTGCTCTTACAGATTCCTGGCGGATCTAACACCATTTACCCTCCTTAAGGATTCTTTAAAGATTCTTTAAAGTATATGGTTATCTATAACTTTTTATAGGAACGGAAGGAGTATTTGTTTAACTTTATTTTTTAAAGCTTTGTCTATTCTCTCATTTTATTTAATTTTATTGGTAGGGCTCTCCGTCCCTCGTCATTATTAACTTTCGTCTTTACCTCTTAAAAAAGTAAATTTACAACTATCCTTGTTTTACTGTTGATAAGCAGGCTCGCAGGATATATAATACTTATATATTATTTTGTTTATATTTTCGTATTTAGTCATTATTCCTGTGTAACTTTAAAAAAATATTTCATTAATTTGTTTGCAATTCAACTGTTTCAAATATATCCTAAATATGTAAATTTTCCAATATTCTCTAGCATTTCAATTTATACTAAACTTTAGTGCTTTTATTCTAAAAAAGTAAACTTGAAGAGATAATCCTGCAGTCCTTTTGAAAAATACATTAGAATCTCATAATATAGAGCTGAGAAGTAAATCCGAAGAGGAAACCACTGCACTTTGTGTGCTCAACTGAATTCCAACGAGTAATTTTCTTAAGAGTTCTAAAGAAACAATTTAACTGAGTGCTGAGAATACCAAATGGATGTATACTCTGGATCTTGTGGCGATTGACCCAGGAACACCGACGATATATGTAGCATTAGAGAAAGTTGGATGCTTCTGTAAATTCTATCTAGCTTTCTTATTCAATCGCCCCGAGGGTGTTGACTAAAACGTATTTCCGTTCGAAATCGATTAAGAGTCTTGAAATTTGTGGAGAAATTTCACTCAATTTGATCTTGAAAGATAGAGATTTCAGTGAAGTTGTTCAGAAAGACGTTATTTGTTTGCAAAAAGTGTTGGTTTTAGTGATTAAATTGACTGGCATTTGGATTCTGTAAATGCACATCACATAAATCATCTAAATCATTCACAGTGCATCACAATTTGACTCCCTCTGAAAATTACACGAGTGTGAAAATTTTGTGGGTTTCGTGGGCGAATCCGTCCACCCGTCAATGGTACCGGCCTCTGACTTAATCCCAACGTCCGGGCGCAGATGTGAGTGCGGATTGATGCCAAGGCGCCAATAATTTCGTGAAGTGTGCTATTCGCGCGCGCAAAATGATTCACAGCATGTTCCCCAAACAGACAAAGTGATTTTGGAGCTCAAAATAATACCCCAGAAAATGTATGCAATGCTATATCGTAGCTCTGTCTCTCATGTCTAGCCTATTAATAATCACCTCACACTCCCTTGATCGGTGCGTGTTGTATTGCTGTTCCGGGATTTCTTTTCATCCCAAATACACACACTCAACTCCATCTAGGCCCAACTTAAATTCACTGTAGTTAATTGAACATTTGTCGGCAGGGCTGAATCGGGGAGCGTGGCAGGGTATTTACTAATCTGCTACACTGCGCGAAATAGATGCGTATCAGGATACCCTTAAGGACAACCCATGATTCATGAAGAAGTTTTTGAAATGTTTCAAAATTGAAATAGGGGGAAGTGGCACACCTTTGCATTGGGGCATCCTTAATAATACTACCATTTAACTCCACAAATCGCTTCAATACTTCAAATATTGGCCAAAACTAATTATAGCACAGATCATAATTTAATGTAGGAAATCCTTAATTTTGACACTAAACATAGTGTAGGGGAAGTCTTTCAGGCCTCGCACTACTCTGCCTTCGAACACTTTTTTTTCTTTTCCCATATTTCTTTAATGAACCTGACCTACACAGTAAAAAAATGTGTAAAATTTTACTACTATAATAGTGTAAAATCGACCATTTTAGTTGTTTAATTTAAAAATGTTTAAAAAATGCACAACATTTTAGTAATTTATTGTCACGTGATTGAAAATTACCACTATTATAGTTGAAATTTTTTTAACAATGTTGTTTAATTTGAAAATGTGTAAAATTTTAACACTATAATAGTGTGAAATCGGATAAATTAATTATTTAATTGCGATATGTGTAAAATTTCTCGTTGTTATAATCATAAAAATTTTTCAACAATGTTTCGTGATTTAAAACTGTTTGACAAATTCTAAAAATTACCACTATTATAGTATGATTACAGTTTTTCACATTATTATAATGTGAAAAAATACACAACTTTATGGTATTTTTTGTCACATGATCAAAAATTAACACTATTGTTTCATAATAATTTTTAACACTATTATAGTGTGAAGCCTTGTTTATTTCAACCAAATTTGTTGAATTTTTAAACAAATGCTGTGTAAAAATTGTTGAATTTCCAATTAAGACATATACTTCAGTCGAGATGCTTTTCATTGGGCAAAAGTCATATAGAACATCAAATCTTTATATGCATAATAAGTATATCGTGAAGATCCCAGCATCAGATGTAATCATTTCGCATTAGGGGGGATCTCGAGTACAGGAAAAACCAATAAAAATGTCTAAAAAGGCAAAAAAATCAAAATCTTCGAAACGAAAAAAATTCAATAA
Source organism: Phlebotomus papatasi (assembly GCF_024763615.1). Classification (NCBI taxonomy): domain Eukaryota; kingdom Metazoa; phylum Arthropoda; class Insecta; order Diptera; family Psychodidae; genus Phlebotomus; species Phlebotomus papatasi. Next base: position 88,102,104 of record NC_077223.1, on the reverse strand, counting down.
TAAACAGAATTCAACAATTTTTGAGTTTACACATAAAAATTCAACAATTTTTAAATTCAACAATTCCAAATTCAACATCTTGAAATTCAACAACTATAATAGTGTTAATTTTTTTTACTGTGTAACTTTTTCAGGAAATGTGTAACTTAAGACTAGTTTTTAAAATATACAGTAGACTCTCGCTGATTCGGTTCTTTCAAAATCGGGCTACTTTTTAATTCGGGCAGCAGTTAGTTTTTCTTATGATGTTATTTTGCATTATTAACGGTTTTTTTTTAATGAAATTTAAGTTAAATATCGGTATGTAAGCTTGACATAAGTATGTAGATGAACAATAAGTCGTTGCATTTCAACAAACACTTTATCGCCCGAATTTCTTTCTAATTCGGGTGACATTTCGGGCCCAAATGCCCGTATTTGAGAGAGTCTACTGTATTACTACTAGGTCAGATTTATTAAAGGAATATGGGAAAAAATGAAGTATTGAAGCTAGAGTATATCCGAAGCGTAAACAACTTCTCCTACGCAACAATTTTGAACGCTTTTTGTGTTCCACTTCTCATCACTTTTATTTTGATCTCGTATGCAATTTTTCTGTGTCACTGGAGTGGATTCGCGGTATTTTTTCGGTCTCGAAAATATCTTTGAAAGCGGAACTCCCTGTACAATTAGGAGAATGTAGGCATGGTTCGCACAGAGTGAACCTCCAAACGATGCGAATTTTCTCTTTGTTTGCAAAGAGTTGACTTACCATTTCTCATCTCGTTTCATGAGCTTAATAATTATCTATCTTATGGCTAAGAAATGGCGAACTAGCTCTTTGCAAACAAAGAAAAAATTTGCGTTGCTTGAAGGTTCACTCTATGCGAACCATGCCAACATTCCCCTGATTGGAAATAGGTTTACTTTCAAAATAGAAAAATCTAAGGAGTTTAATATATTACAATTCTATAGAACAGACGAAGTTTGTGACAACGGTCTCAGAGTCGCTGTTTCATTTCATGTTTTCATCGAAGGTAAAATGTGAGGAAGTTTTGTGATCAGCTTCACTGAGTTCTTCCTACCAATCATATAATATAGACCTGCAATTCTTTATTCGATTAAAATTTTTCAAAAACTTTAATGTGTCTGGCTTAAACCAATTTTGTCTTATAAGCCTTAATAATTTAGTTTTTATGATTTGCAAATATCTTTATACAAATAGTTCATATTCTTTGTATGCCTTCAATTTTATTGTTATACAGGCTTCGGGTCCCGGTCAAAATCCCGAAAGCCAAAATCCCGAAAGTCAAAATTCCGAACTCCAAAATCCTGAAAGCCAAAATCCCGAATGGGAAAATCCTAGAAGCCAAAATCCCGAATTCTTAAAAGTGTCATAGCTACTCCCACGATTGCACCCGCGCTTTTTGGAGGCAAAGGGAAATCTTCTGTGTCTTGGCTGATTATTCTAAATATTGTCCTCCACATAATTTCATCTCTTTCAGGATTTTGAACATTCGGGATTTTGGCGTTAGGGATTTTGTTTTTCGGAATTTTAACTTTCGGGATTTTGGCCTTTTCGGGATTTTGGCGTTCGGGATTTTCGCTGCCATCGACAGGCTTCATACCTACACTGAGAAAAAAAAGAGGCTACGATTAACTTATTTTCGTCATAATTTTAACACTTTTCGGGTGTAAAAATATATCAACATTTTTTAATGTTAATTTTACACCTTTTGAGGGTAAATCCAACATGAAAAAAGGGTAACGTTAATCCATAATACACCTAAAAAGGGTAATATTTATACCGATTTCGGATCAATACTGCAGGGTAAAATTAACATTTTCGGAATGTTATTTTAACTTTTTCGGATTCCTCTCAGTGTAAGTCTTATTCATAGAGGCAATTGGGGCAGTAGTAAACGCGGGGTAGTTGTAAACATCGACTTTTATGGGTACATTACGTTAACATAGGTCGACCATTTCTTCAATAGACAAATGATCTTTATAGTATCTATGTATCTATATGAGTCCCGTTCTCCGAAGTAAAACATATAATTTAAAAAATCGCAGTGTTTACAACTACCCCATGTTTACTACTGCCCCAGTGTCCCCTGTGATTATATTTTCTCTAAAATCGTCTGTCAACATTTCTTGTAACATTTTGATTCAGAATTGTATATTAAGGGTTACTGATCCATTAGATTCTGAAAATCTAATTTGCTTGTTATTTTAGGACTTTGGTGTCTCCAGGAACTGGGCTAAACCTCTAGTCTAAAGACTGGTTTAGAAAATAAAATTAAAATAAAAAAAATGACACCACTAATTTCGCAAATGGAAAACGATTCTGCAATTTCTAACAGTGTATAGTATAATTTCTCTTACTAATTTTGCACTCAACTCATCGTCTCAAGACTATATTTTCACGGAAAACACAAATATTTGAACATATTTGAGGTGTGTTGTGGTTTTTTCTGTGTTTACTCAAGCAATTCCCGTATTTTGTGACACATTTTGGGTGGTTTGAAAATGAATGGGACTTCTACACAATTTACACATGTTCATAGCCCCTCTAGCAGAATGCTATATCACATCTGGCTAACGCACCTGAGCATGAAATCGATGGTTAACATCATGATAATTTTGCAATCACTGAGAAGATTTTTCAAAACCATATAATTGCTCGAACTCTGTCGAAAGATTGAGAGTTATATACAATAATCCTTTTTAATTTTAAAGTTTCACACATTAAGTGTTTTCCCACACTTTATCAGAAGATAAATACTTATTACAATATTGCAAATTTAAGACATCGATATGTTTTGACATATAGAGGAAACTGGGACATCACCAAACACGGGGTAGCACCAAACAATGCGATTTTTTAATCAGATTTTCGACTTCTGAGGACAATATCTATAGAAATTTGTAGGCATTTTAGGGATGCTTGTCCACTGAAGAAATGCTCCAGATAGACCAAGTAGTTTAGAAATAAAAATTAGTTTAGAAATAAAACCATGTTCGGTGGTACCCCAGTTTCTCCTAGGGATCAAACCATGAGAGATAATGACATTGAGTGAATGCCTGCCTTTCTGAATATTTGAATTTATTTCTAGAATTTAAATTAATTTAAAAGGTTTGTTTTTGGGTCCTAGAAAAGTTTGAATCGGTTTTAGTCGATTATAGCCTATAAGGCCTATAATCAGGGTTGTGCCTTTACATTGTAAAAAATATTTTTTACATATTACATGTAAAAAATATGTAAAAATGCAAAAAATATGTAAAATTTAAAAATGAAAATTAAGCATTTTTTAATCTTTTAAACACTTCCTCGTAAGCAATATCAATATTGATATTGCTTACGAGGAATATCAAGAAAACATTCTTGGGAAAGCAATGAACAAAATTTTGTTATGAAAACCTATCGATGTGAAGTAAGTCAACGATTTTGTACACATAAAACATACCCTCTGTGGTAAAATAACGTTACTATTTTCCAATTAATCGTTCTGCTTCCACAGATAGGTTTCAGAATGTTTTCTGTATTAAATCCTCAAGATTTTTTACCCTTACCGTATAATAGAGCCAAAATTAATATTATTAGTAAACATGTAACACCATTATTTTACATGTTTACTAATAATATTAATGGACATAAAAATACAATTTTTGCACTATTCGCAAATAGGCAAATGGTGTAATTTGAACAAGGAATTTTTAAAATCTAAAACAATACTTTTAAAGAATTTTTTGTAATTATAGAGGTTATTTTTAACAGACTTTGATATAATGACACGTAAAAGAACTTGCGATTTAGTGTAAAATGATTTCACTTGTATGTAAAATACTCATAGCTTCAACACGAAAAGGTTAAAATTGCAAATAAAGAGCGCACAGTTTCAACATAAAATGGTTAAAATTGAATATAAAATCCTCACAGCTTTCGAACAAAACGTATAGCATTTTAGATCGTTTTTACTTGGATTTTGGGCATTTTTTATTAAAAATCGATATAATATCATAATTTCTGTGTGAATTTTAGTTTAATACGTTAGTCTCATTTTAATAATAAAGCACGACGGGTTTTAGAATATTACCACAGAAACATTAATTACCACAGAATCAGTGTCAGCAAGGAAACACTTATTCTCTTCATGAACATTGTTTTCTGGAATGTGATGTCTTGGACAAGGTATATAGCAAAATCCCAAAAAAAATATCGTTATGAAGAGAGCAGGAAATTAATCTTAATTTCAATGATTTTTACAATATTGATGATTAACAGAAACCACAGAACAATTAGAAAACTCCCTGAGTATGTAGATATAGAAGTTCAATAATCGTTTAGATGATTACTATTATATTGGTTCAACCAGGCAGTAGAAAATTTGAATTGGGATTGTTAGTAAATTTCATCATGCATTTTAGACGACAAGCTTTACAGCAAAAAGCCGCAAAATATTTTACTGATTACAGCGAAATCTTTGATTGAGTAAAATATAAAAAAATTAAATTGATATTTGATGGGTATCAATCAATTTTACATTTTTTATATTTCAACTTTACATGTAAAAAATGTAGCACATGTTAAAAGGCTTTTTTACTATGTAAAAGACGATGTAAAATGTAAAAAATTCGCCCAATCCTGCCTGTAATATTATTTTTAGTTAATTTATTCGTTAAAATAGGATTTAAACTATGTAGTATTTGACAATATTGTAGCTTAATCCAAAACTACTCAACGGGCATCAAATGCTAACCTATTTCAATTCAGCTGAAAACACATGTATTTTCAACTTAACCTTAAAACACTATTGAGACAGTGCCATTTCTGTATATTTGGTTAGCATATTTTGTTTGAGAACTGGTGACCGGTCAGCATATTTTTGCTGATAGACTCAGAAGAATATGCTAAAAACAATGCTTTTTAAGCTAACTGTTTGCTGGATAATGCCTCCGGTACAGATTTTATAGGGGAATGTAGGCATGGTTCGCACAGAGTGAACCTTCAAACGATGTTAATTTTCTCTTTGTTAGCAAAGAGCTGACTTACCATTTCTCATCTCGTTTCATGGCCTTAATAATTATCTATCTTATGGCTAAGATATGACAAACTAGCTCTTTGCAAACAAAGAGAAAATTTGCATTGCTTGAAGGTTCATTCTGTGCGAACCATATCAACATTCTCCTATCAGGAAAATTTTATAAGATCAAAATTCACATTCCTTTCCTTTTCAAACGTTTTCCCTAAATCTATTCCATCTTTTTGCATTCAAAACCGGTTGAACTAAATTGAGTTTGTTGTGACGTTCTAAAGAAGAAGAAGAAGCATATGATGATTGCAAAAATAGGTGTGTCCGAGCCATAAATTCGCAAGCATAAAATCTAAATTCCGAATTCGAGCAATCTGTAAAGTTCTAAACACTTTGTCGTCCTTGTTTGCACATGATATGCACTTGAATGCTTTCATATCAACCCCTATATTGTCGTTTACACTTGCGAGATTTATGGGATTTACAGCGATAATATGATTTTCAATAAATGGTGCTTGACGCGAAACTTCGCTGAACAATGTGTAAAATGCCAGAGACCGAGTATATCAGCAGCAAAAATCCTCGCAAAAACATCTCTGTAACAGCATACTTCTTCAAATGACATGCTGTGGGAAAGTTTTAGAATAAATGTTAATGTTTTTACATGCATTTTAATGTGAAAAGTTTTTTATATAGAGAAGTTTTCACCAACTTTAACTGACAAGTTTGTTTTTTTTTCTTAATTCCTGGAACACTTTCCTTATTTTTATTGGGTCAAAAGTGACAGAATTTCTGTGAAAGTTTTAGCAAAATGTTTTTCCTACATTTCTCTTTATAAGCTTACATAAGTAGCTATTTAGGAGGAAATTTGTATTTTTAGACATTTAATTTAAATAAATTTGCTACAATTGAACAATGGATGACATCATTCATGTCATACAAGGGGGCGTGGCCTAAATTTATAAAAGTGTATTAACTCACTCAGAACTTTAAACTAAAATTTTATCCCAATTTCAAAGAAAGTAGATATCTCACCTCCCCTCAAAGATTCCTACTCAAAACTTTCCTGCAAGGACAAGAAAATTTATTTGATAGATCAATTGGAATTGGATTCCATGACAATATTGGCAATTTACGAAGGAAGTATTATTGATATTGTTTCATCTTGAGTAAAGTATACCTAATCCCATTACTAATGGGATTTTCCTCATGACCTATTTCAAACTAATTTAGCCTGTGTTTTTATCAAAATCTGCGTTTATGGTGCCTATTTTTGACCCGTGTGCTTCTGTTTTCTCACATTGTTTTCAATCAAGGTCCAATTGCTAATTTAAATTTGAGCTGAATTAATGCTTCCAGCGTAGGAGAGAGGAAAAGCTCGTATGTTTTGCATCACATACGTGTGATTAGTGAGGCAATTTTATGGCCCACTCATCCCATAAACAAGGTGATTTTGTGTATTAATTCTCACGCCTGGGATTCTTCTTATTTTCTCTAAACACCACGAAGGTGTTGTAAGCAAGTTTACCTTTTAGAACTCGATTCTGTGGTACATTTTTATTATATAGGGATCAGTGACCACTAATCGCCGGACAACTATTATATTTTGGTAGCCATAGATTTTGCACTTTCTATGCTTTTCAAGGCAATAAAAGAAACTTATGGTGCTATTTCAATGAACAATGACCATGCAATTTTTAACACTTTACTGTTATCAAGTGCTTCTGCATTACCGATTTTTCTTTGTGATGGTTCCTGTCTAGACTCTTTTACCCAAGTCCTCGTCGTGTTCTAAAACTGTTAAACAGTCGCGTCAGGAACCAACACAAAGAAAAGTCGATAATGCAGAAACACTTGAGAACAGTAATGTACTAAATGACATGTTAATTTCTTACTGGTAAAGAACGTCACAGAGAGAGCAGTACCCAAGAAGCAAAATAGCTGCCTTATAGAACCAAGTATTAGACAAGTCTTTTAGTGCACTTTTAAAAGACTTAAAGTGAGAATTTTCTTTTGAAATTCCTATAGAAGCTCTTAAGATCCTTAAGAGTGCGCCACTGTACTTATAGTAACCTCAGTGATGGAAACAAGAGCGTTATAAGCAAATAAAAAGATTTTTTGTTCTATAGTGTCTTACTTAAGGAATCCTACAAGACTATATTAAGAAAAAATTGCTTCTTGGGTATACACATTACACAATCCCTCCATTTTTTCACCACTACCCACCAACAAAATTTCCACCTTTCACTGCCGAGGACCGCTTTTCCTAACATATTTTCGCGTTCCAGACGATTTTTGAGAAATGATGTTACGCTGTTTGTCCGTCTGTCTGCTAGTTCGTCCAGCTGCCACTAGCCATAGAGGCCAAACGGTTAGAGATAGAGACTTGGGACCTTCGGAAGGGCCCCCATAAATCAACCCAAGCATTGTTAACATGCTCGAAATTTTCCCCCACCTCTCCTCTTTCCCTCCAAAACCATGTTTTTTTGGTTTTGTTCGAAAACGCGAAAAAGAGAAAAGACCAGGAATAAGAACAAATCCTGCACTCAGGAGCAACTCAACAAGGTTTTGGAAGCCTTTCGTCGCGGTTTCACTTACACTGTTTGTCTCCAATTAGAAACTTTCCCTTGTCTACCATTTGGATTAATATTTTTCTAATAGAAGCATTTTACGTTCGCGTATTTTTCTTGTACTTAAGAAGTTTTCAAATTATATCTAAACAATTTTCACTAAACAGTATCATTCTAGGAGAGTCAAGGAGCAAATTTATGAAATTCTTAGACTTAATGTGTTGAATCTTCTGTCAAAGTTAAAGCGTCTGGAAATGGTTTTGAATTAGGACATTTACCCTACATAACCGATTGGAATCCATTCAGACTTGTCAAAAATTCCAAGACCTTTCCAACGAGCCCAAACATAAACCATTCGGTTAAAATATATTAACTTTGGACTTTGAAAAATCGTTGTTGGGAATGGTTTAACGGTATTTTCGTATATGGATGAAAAAAATAAAAGTAAAAGATATATAAATAATTAAAAGTGGTGGTAAAGTAGAAAATTTTGCAGTGTCAAATAAAATGGTCTTTTACAAAAATAGCGTTCACCGCCGTCTTAGCGTTGGTGTCCGACCTCCAGAGTGAAAACGGTGGAAGTATTAAAAGGAATTTTTCTAAGCATCTCTGTGCAAAATTTGAGCGGCTTTTTAAAAAATAGCCAAATGTACTTTATTTTTCGGTTGAAGTGGCAGAAAGTGCTAAATCTACTCTAAACCAAAATTAAACTTACAATCAGAAGAAAGATTTTGAGAGGTTTATTAGGCAAGACTTTCGATGAAGGATCTCTTTATTTTGCAGTTTTTCTATTTTGTTTGAATAGGGTGTTTTTTTTTTATTTTTCCCCAGAACTGTGAATAAAAATCCATCAATTAATTCACTTAATTTTCTCTTCAATTCTCTTTTCCCGCTATTATTGGATTAATTTCTTTGTCAAGTCGCTTTACTGAACCCTCCAAAAAAAAAGCGTCAAATCAATATAATTGGTATGGCAGAAAAAGTGAATGAATGGCAATTTATTGACGGGGGGAGGGATGGGTTAGAGGATTTCTCTTTTTTTTTGTGAGCTTAATTTGGAAATTTTACGACGAGGGTAGTGGTGGGCAATTTTCTCTGTGTTCAACCACAAAATATGTTTGATTTAATCCTGCTGTCAGCCATCAATCTTATTATTAAACTGAAATCATTACGCGCTGTTTGGAATTTCATTTGGGTTCATCATTTTATATCGACAGTAAAGTTTTCTCAAAATAGCTGACCCATTCCTCCCAAAAACAGCATCAAACACATAACCCTGGATAAAGATAGAATGGAGCACCATGTGGGGATGCTATGAGCCATGAGATAATGCGAGATGCTGGCAAAATGCAAGTGCATGAGACACAATGATTTATCAGCTGCAAGAAAATAGGGTTATAAGGAGCAAAAATCTCGTGAAAAGTTGATACGATAATGGGAAAATGTAAAGAAAAATCCTACCCAAGTGTTCTGAATTGAGCGAAAAATACATCATTTCAGCAAATACCATCTGATCGTATTTCAAAGAGAATTGCTTTTATTTTGAAATTGAATCCATCCCCAAAAAAGAGACTCCTTTTCTCCCAAGAAGCCAATATATTGGTGGAGTCATGTGAAACCTCTTGTTTGCCTCTCAATATATACATTTTCACGAATTTCCCAGGAAAGTCATCTGCGAGAAAAAGTCGCAACCTCAAAGTCTATTGTATTTCTCAGTATTTCACTCGTATTGAAATCCAGGCGACCCAATATATCGAATTTCACAGAAAATACAACGATCGGAATGAAATATTCGAGGCAATTTTCATGGGAAAACATTCCTTTATTTCCACCACTTGTAAAGTTTTCACGATGTCTATGGCCCCAGTGGTTTTTGTGAAAAGGAAAATAATTTTCTCAGAAAATTCCTATTTCGACATTTTTTTTTATTTCTATGCTTCTAGGAATTTTAGAAATTTATTCTCTTTTGTTTCCATACAATTTCAAAAATCTTAGAACATTTGGCAGAAATGAAGTGACTGCACATAGAAAATTTTATAAAGTAATTATGAGAAATTATTGTGCCATATTGCACGCGTAATAACTTTAATTTTTCAAATTATTTTCTTCCACAAATACGGTGTAATTAAATATTTATTTAGTACCATAAAATATTTGACACTGCACAAATTAAATTTGATCAGTAAATAAATCAATTTTGATCACTATTAAATTTAAAACTTTAAAAACAATGAAACTATCATGAAAATTTCAATGATCAAATTTAATTTATTGCAGACGAAAGTAGGGGAGACCGGGGCAAAACTTGTCAAAACGCATATTTAATTCTTTCACTAACTCTGAGAAAACTTAAACGTTTTATAATGAGCATATTCTACCACATAGCAGAAGACTATTTTCCTCTATCTCGAAAGAAATGTGATTTTCGAATCATTTTCTAAAAGTCGATTTTATGGAGATTCTCAAAATTGCTGTAGCAAATTTTGTCAGTCTTCGAATTATTTGTGACGTTTTACTCACGCAAACGTTAAAAATATCAAATAGGGTAAGTGCTCATAATTTTGGACAGTTTCTTATTTTGGACACTTTGAGGATGAAATTGGACACTAAAAATAAATTGATTCAAATTATGGATTTTTATTCCAACATTTGATGAATAATGAATTCTATCTAAATATTTGTTCTTTTTGGAAGATTTTAACACTAAATACGTTAAATTTTGAATAGTATTTGAGTTAGAATTGCTTTGTTGAAAATTCAGTGTGAGCAATTGCTTACGAGAAATATGACAGAACTTCGTGTTTACTTCAGTCTTATTTAGCTGTGGTGAAGCACTAACAATGTTGCTTCGCTTTTTTTGAGTGATATTATTGAATATTCATTGAAAATTGTGTTGATTCATGTTAATGGTGATTTGTACATTTGACCTGAAGTGAGATTTGCCTTGTGAATTAGATTTTTCGTGTGAAAATGGGAAATTTTCTAAGAGATTCACCAGTGAGGTGATACTCTTTATTTTAGACAGGTGCCCAAGAAGCAAAATAGCTGCCTTATAGAACCAAGTATTAAACAAGTCTTTTAGTGCACTTTTAAAAGACTTAAAGTGAAAATTTTCTGTAGAAATTCCTATAGCAGCTCTTAAGATCCTTAAGAGTGCGCCACTTTACTTATAGTAATCTCAGTGATGGAATCAAGAACATTATAAGTAAATTAATAGATTTTTGGTTCTATAGTATCTTACTTAGGCAATTCTACAAGACTATTTTACGAAAAATTGCTGCTTGGCTGTTTTTCTCTCAAAATTTCGTGAAGTTTTAGCTTTTGTGATGACTAGGTTGGACAAAAGCCTGGAGAAACAAAGCAGCATCATCTCTACAAAGGAGATGTAGTGAAAAAAGCCTTGAAAGGCTTCCGGTAAAGCCAAGGGATGCACAAATCCGAGCATACTTGGAGTACCTAAGTCAACTCATTTTAATGAATGATATGGAAAGTTTCCGGGCTTCTTGTGACATTCTACGTTTCCCTTACATGAACAGGAAGAGAACTTGGTAAGATTGGTTCATGAAATAAAGAACAATGGGCATCCTGTTGAGGCGGATTAGCTGTCCAAATTTACAGCCAAGTTGTTTAAATTAATAACCAAGTTGTCCAAAATTCGAGTCAAATTCACCTCTACATATCAATTCATTTTTAAGCGTATTACGATTAATTTTAGTAAAAGCAAAGACAATAAACTCTTGACAAGTTTCTAAACAATCCTTCTGAAAAGAGAGTAACAAAAAAGTCAATTAGTATTGAAGATATCACACTTCAAACTTGGAACATCGATGCTTATAAGCAGACTGTCCAAAATTATGAGCGCTTACCCTAGACATATTTTTATAGGATATTTATTCCTTTACAACTTTTTTCGAAGATAATTTTTCTCTGTCTTAACGAGAAATGTGCTTAAATTGAGCTAATCAATATTTTCTGTAAGCCAAATATTCCAAAAATAGTTCTCAAAATTTCATTATTTTTTATTTTATATACATAATCCTTTCTCGAATCCCTTGAAACTTTGTAAGTTTAAGTTCTGTTTTTTCCAATTAATCAGAACCTTAAAGCGTTCATTGAATTTGAAGTTCTAACCATTCAAAAAATAAAGAAAAACTACAATAATTGCAATATTTAATGAACATTATTAGGGGAAACAGGGGCATCACCGAACATGGGGTAGCACCGAACACTAATTTTTGTTTCCAAACTACTTGGACCATCTCGACCATTTCTTCAGTGGACAAGCATCCAAGTAATGTCTGTAAATTCCTATAGATTTTATCCCCTGAAGTCTAATATCTATTTAAAAATCGCATTGTTCCCCGGTCTCTCCTACTATGTTTTTTTCTTTTAACTATTTACTTAGTTTTTCTCGTTCATTTTTCACAAATTCTCCGAGTTTTTTTTCAAGTAGGGGAGATCCCGAATGTTTAAGACACTTTTTTATGTTTTGACTTCAAGTATATTACTTCCAAAACTCAGAAAATTATCTTGAAATTTTGTATAACGTTTAGTATACTCACTGGTATGGGATTAATTGAAATAACTCGATTAGCGTTTATGTTACATTTATTTAAATAATCAATGGATAGTTCACCGCGTGTCAAACTATCAGCGTTTCAAATATGGACACTCACTCCTAATTTGTACTAAGTATTTTTCAAATATTCATACCGAGTTGTTACTTAAATCTTATCTACAATGTTTTAAGATTTCTTTTAGGCAGTTGTAATTATTTAAACCAATATTTTTATTTTCATAAAATATTTATTTTCCGAAAATTTCTTTTAATAAGTCAAATTTTAGAATATCAATTGATGTATTGTAGAACACTTTAGTATTCTACAATACAAAAGGTGAAAGATAACGACTTCTAGTCTTCGTTTTATTTTATAAGTTTCTTTAAATCTTAAATCTTTTTATTTGCTTATAACGCTCTTGGTTCCATCACTGAGATCACTATAAGTGGCGCACTCTTAAGGATTTAAAGAGTTTCTATAGGAATTTCAACAGAAAATTCTCACTCTAACTGTGTTATCACACTTGCACATTAAAATTTTAATATGGTTCACATTAATTGTCGCTGGTGAGAGTCCAAATGTGTAATTTGTGTGTTTGAATCATTTTATATTCAAAATTTGATCTATTTGTTGATAAAAAGGTAGACTTGGCCCGCAAAATTTGATATAAATTGATTTATAGCATTAAAGCGAAAAATTAATGCGATTTTCTCTTTAATTTTTTAATGTGAAAAATATTTGTGCTTTAGGTAAATTTAAACTTATTTTTGCAGGCCAAGTCCACTTCTTTATCAATAAATAGAAAAACTCCAAATATTAAGTGTCTCAAAGCCACAAATAACATATTTGGACGCTCACAAGCGACAATTAGTGTGAATCACATTAATATTTTAATATGCAAGTGTGATAACGCTGTAAGTCTTTTAAAAGTACACTAAAAGACTTGTCTAATACTTGGTTCTATAAGGCAGCTATTTTACTTCTTGGGCTACAATTTATTGGCTTTTTAGAAAAGATAGATAGGGGGAAGTTGAACACCTTTGAATTAGGGTACCTTTGAAATTGGGTTTTTTCTCCTATTTTTATAGGGAATTGAGGCTTATCACAAAATAATTGTGCTTCATAATATATTTGTGGAGCTAACTTTTATCATGATAAAGACCAGTTTCATTTCAAAATAGAAGAAAAAGACCTTTTTCGAAAGTGTCCCATTCTCCCCTATAATAGATAAACTTTGAAAATTTGCACAATTTCATTTATTTTCTCCACGTTAGAGTGAAAAATTTCTTTAAAATAAATATAAAAAGGGTAAACCTTAAGGGCTAAAAGTCAATGGTAAACCTACTTGACCCATGAGTTTGTCCTTTATGTTGATGAAATGTTAAATAAATAATCTGGGATAAACTTGGCCAGAAAATTAATTAAAATTATCTTTATAATCAAAGAAAGAAACGACAAATTAGGACCTTCGTGATATTCAACAACCTGCAAACTGATATAGTAGGGAAATAATGTGGAAGAATAAGAAACAATAGGAGTAAAAGAAAAAAAAGTTATTGACACCATTTATGCTGTCTCCCTTCCTGTCAGATACACTATAAGTATAGTTTTATTAATGCTAAAATGTCATAAAATGCGTTTGTGTATGGTTTGAAGTGTAATTCAGAGACTTTAGTAATGTTTTATGTCTTATTTTATGGCACTGTATTAGACACGAAATGAAACAAGAACAAGGATTTTTCTTCCTCTTGAAGAAATTTTCGTCGACTTTGATATGATTTTCTGAATGGGTTTTGAAACGTCTTAATTCGATACTTGATGGTTAAATTGACAATATTCTTTCGCACGCTACTCAATTTATTTGAAATTGATGTTGCGGTTCAATTCAATTTGAAATATCAACGTGATTGAGTTGAAAGTGCACCAATGTAGCCACACCATTGAAATTTTCCCAAGACAATTTCCTGTCTGTGGCCTTTGGCACTCCGGTTGTCTTCAGTTTCAGGAGGAAACACGCTCACCATGTCAGAATTGATGTGCGTCGCGATGAAATGTTGTTTTATAGTTGACGGTGTAAATATTGTATCATATATTGGGGCGTGCTTTAATGCAAAAAGTTATATAGCAATTAGGTTAAAATTAGCACAAATTGTACTTCCTCGTGGCCGCAGGAGGGGTGGGTGGATTGAGGCGTTGCTGGGTAAAATGTGGCGCGCGCGCGTTTATAAATAAGCAAAAATGTTATTGCTGAGGGAAAAACAAGTGATGAAAAATTACGCTAGAATTCAATGTACGTAAGTAGCATAGAACAGTATCGTGTTATTTATTGTTTTATACACAATTTACTCCTCACATATGTACATTTATTAATAATCATCTATTGCTCTTCCGCAGAGAATTGGAACGCCTGGGGGTTGGGCGGAAGAGCGCGTAAATGTGTTCTCACTATGTATCTATTTTATTGACCTTTTAGCACAATTATCATCAATCAGCCGTGCATTGGCGATAGTGTTTTGCAAATTATTCAATAAATTTGAATATTCAATGTTTAGGTAAATTTACACACTGAAATGCATTCATTCTCCATAGAGATTATAACTAGAATTTTGCTTTTATCAATTGCCGCAAATTAACCGGAACATTAAATTTGGTATATACATTTTAATTCCAAAAATCTTCAAATTTAAACCACACGAATAAAATAATAACAGTTATATCGATTTTGTCTGTTCAAACAGTTATTTAGTAAATTAAGTTTGTCTACTTGTACCTTGAGAATAATGAAATAATTATTTGTATAATTCACACGAGTTATTGAGTAATTTCTAAGCACGTGAAAACACCAATAGCGCAAAACTGTCATTTTAAAATAGGTGAGATTGTTAAGAATCTCACGGATATCATCTACTATCGCGATTAATGCTTTAAAAGGAATATAAAGGGGGTGGGGTCAAAAATGAGATGAAATAAATTGAAATTCAAATTAAAATTCAATTAAAAATATAAAGCAAAACACTTCAGGGTAATGCCCAGAGCACAATGAGGTTTTTTTTATGTTTTCTAAATTGCCTAAAAACTGTCATTTTACTATCTAATCTGCTCTAGTGTCCCCTAAACTCTTAGGGCCTAAGCATACATAGGCTGAAATTAATGGAAAGGACCACTAACTGATCACCCTAAGCTTTCAGTGTATGGCTATATAGGATAAGTCTTTATTGGCAAATTTTATAGACTAAACTCTGAAGAATCAGCTCAGATTCTAATGGCCTAGACACACTTACGACTTAAGCCGAGAGACGACTTAGTGGAAAATATAGAAATGTAACTTAATCATTATTTCGAACATAATTACGCTAAGCCGTTTCTCGGCTAATCTTCATGTCTGTCGAGGCCATACAGGCTTCAAACCTAAAGCTCAGTCATATGGCTAAACTTCTTTAATTTTTTATCAGTTAAGATTTTTTGAAAAATTGGAACTTAAGATTGAATACTTAAAAACGTTGAGAACTAATGATCAATTACATTCTGAAAAACGAATATATTTAATTGCTATTTAGAATTTTGAAATCTTCGGTAACAGGGCTAAACCTCTAGTCTGAAGAACGCTTAAGGTCGGCTTCAGACCTGAGAGTAATGCCAGTTCCTCGCTAAGATGGCTTTGTTAGTGACTGAGGATGAGCCAGAAACCTTTTCAGACCTATATTGAGACTTAGTGCTTAGATTCTGAGAATATTGGAATCTGGCAGGCAGGTTGTCAAATGACATTTTCCGAAATTATAAACAAAGATGCTTAACACTTCGTAGAACCCTAACCAAAAGTGTCACGGAAGGACCAAGTGGCAGCCGCTGCCACTTATCGGATTTTACATAATATTTTAATATTTTTACATATATTTTAACATTCGGAGCCTCAGTCAGTTCTTTTCTGGTGACTGAATCAGAAATTTTATCTCCTTGGGTACTGTATCTAAAGATTTCTAACCATTCGATGTTTTCATCTTTATCAGAATCATGCACTCTTAGAAAAAATTAGTTCGTACAAGCTCATATGCAGTTATTAGAACTATAAAATATAGTAAATATAGACCCAACTATATATTTAGTTTGGGTAACTAAATGAAATAGTTGACCACAGTTAGTTAAAGTATCCTTTTCATTTAGTTATCACAACTAAATCAAAATAGTAATGGGTACTATAACATATTAGTTCCAATTACTAAATAAATGGGGTTGATACCCATCTTATTGGCTGTAATAACTATATCATATTAGTTGTGGTTACTATATAGCATTCATTGTGATGCATATTTCTTATTAGTTGCTTAAAATTCGAAAGAGCTTCAACGCATTACTAAAATAAAAACCACTCTTTACTATTGGAAAAGTAGTCATAACTTTATGAAAATATAGGCCCATCTATTTACATTGGTTGTGAGAACTAAAAGGAATTAGTGACCAATATTAGTTGGGATAATGATTTCATTTAATTAACACAAGCAAATATAATTGTATGAAAGCATTATGAAATAATTGCCGCAACTTATCCACGTAAATATTGTCTTATATTCTCACTACTAATAAATTTATTATGAGTATAATGTTTTAAGAATATAAGAACTATTTTAAATAGATTTGATAATAATCGCCCGAACAACTAATTTTCATTAGTAATCACGTCTAAACTTTTCTAAGAGTGTGGAGTAGGGGAATGTGGTCTGCCTTTTAATACGGCAGCCTTTGAATTTTTAATTTTTCTCTTATTTTTCAAAGCAAAAATTCTACTTTATGAACAATAGTTAATACTATTAACTATTTTCTATTAACTTCACTTAACAAAATGGAATTTTAGCTTTGGGAAATAAGAGAAAAACTGAAACATTCTGATTTTGACGCATTTAAAGGTATGTCACTTTTCCCTATATTTCATCTCAATAATTAGCAAAAACACTTTCAATTTGTTCTTTTAAGGCTTTTAAACATTAATAATCAAGAAAATAACATCTGCAGAACGTCAAACCCTCATATAAAATGCATATGGCAGCAACTGCCACTTGGTCCTTCCGAGTGCAGTTTATTGTTTTTGCAATATATATTAGGTGAGATTCTTAACAATCTCACCTACTATAATCCTAACAAAATTTCATGTCCTCCGATCGCGCTCAAACTTGGCCAAAATGTGTTTCGCCACTTCCTGATCACGAATATATGGGGGGCTAAGTTACGTTCCCGGCCGGCCGGCCGTCCGGCCGCTCTTTGGAGCTTAATAGCTCCTAAACTAAAAAAGATATCGACTTGCGGTTTTCGGCAAAGGTTATATATCGCATGAAAATTGCAACTTGATGCATTGACCCCCCACCCCCCACCCCTCCTTCCGCCATTTTGAAGACCCCCCTTTTTTTGTTTTCTCAATAGCTCCGCCCCTATGGCATCGATCGGGCTCAAATTTTAGTATGTTATAGCTGGGCCTTAGAGCTTTCCATCAATACCAAACTTAAGGTCCCCCGACCCCCCTGACCCGAGCTATAAGGGTCCAAAAAATTTTTTTTAAAATGGCCATAACTCCGGTTCTAATTGTCAGAATTTAAAAAATGAGGGCTTTTTGGAAAGCTTTCGTGAAATGCCACTTCCCCTTCTAACATCGCAAGTTCATAAAACCACCGCTAGGGGCGCTATTATTAAAAAGAAAATTTTTAAATCTTAAAAGTTAAATAACTCAAAAATTCCTTATGCAATCGGGCTGAAATTTTAGTATGTTGTAGCCGTTGATTATACCTATCAAACAAAAAAAACCTTAAGTCGATCCATAACCCCTGACCCGAGCTATAAGGGGTCAAAGTTCGAACATTGATCGGCCTCTATCTCCGGTTCTAATTAACATATCGACATAAATTTTACCTTTTTGGTTTCGTCTCGATGAGCACTTTCAGATGGAAGTTCAAAAAGTCACTACAGGTGGCGCTGTGATAGCGTCAAAATTAATCGAAATTCAAAGTCACTTTTCTCAAAAACGGCATTGTGCAAGTTAATGAAATTTTAGTATGTTGTAGACCAGTCTAGGACGTTTCCAAAATGGTGCGTATGTGCGCTGTGGTTTCAATAGAACCGGAGATATGAGGGGTCAAAGTTCACGAAATTCAAAAAATCATATCTCCGGTTCTATGTGACCGATTTTGATGAATGAGGGCTTAAACGAAAGATCTCACTAAATGCTACAACTTTCTAGAATATTTGAACTTCGTGGGACCAACACCAGGGGCGCCACAGTCGAAAAACCAATTTCAATATCACATAACCTCAATTATCTCGACTGTCACTGAACCGATTTTGATGATTACTTCAACATAATTGTAGAGGACATTTGTCTCTACATTTCGTCCATACATCATTTTCCGCTCAGACTACGCTATCACTCCGATTTTTCCGTTTAAGTGTGAAAAAATTGATTTTTCCCATAATAACGCTTTGAAATCACTCAGATGCCAATTTGACTGCCTCTACTCCACAAAGACACTTAAAATAGGGTTTTAAATGGAAAGTCCCACAAAATACAATAATTCTTTGATATAGTTGAAGTTCAACAAATGACTACTTGGGGCACTCTGGATGAAAAAACGAGTTAAGAAACAAAAAACCTCGATTATCTTGGCTTCTGAGTAATCGATGAGTTCAAGTTCTACGGCAAAATTATAGAGAACATTCTGGTCTACATTTCACCCATATAACACTTTTCTGTCAGTTCATCCAAATCCTTGACATTTTGGTTCAAATACAAAACTTGTATAATTTCACGAATTTTATTCAAGATAACTGAATGGCGTCTCCCTACTTCAGCATCAAATCGAATTTGCATGCACTCCGAGTTAGCTCACGTTAAGAATCTCACCTACATAAGCCGGTTAGGATTATCTGTCCTTTTACATTAATACTTAATTTTGATTAAAAATTTTATAACAAAAAAATAGCCAGATAAATTCTGCACGCATTCAATCGGGTCTCCAGGCGAAATGATATATTCATCAATATAAAAAATAAAATTGAAAACTAAATTGGCAGCGGCTGCCACTAGGGTCCTTCCAAGTGTTAAACGTTTATGCATAAAATTATTTCTCTCTCGAGTATGGTGGAGAAATATCATTTTGTGCTTTTTCGGTTAAATGTTTTTGGTTTAAAACATCATGAAACACTACCTGATTACGTCTGTAATTCTTTTTTCATCTCTGTAATGACTGATTTTATGTTTCACTGTGTCACTGCAAAGGTGCGTTTATTCATCGATAAGCCACTAACAAGACACTAAACCTTCGCTTTAACGAGGACTTAGCTAATACAGGCTTCAAACCTAAGGATTAGCTATCTGGCTTAACTCCTCTAATTCGTCATCGAGCACGATTTTTTAGGAAATTGTTGTTTAGGATTGAACATTAAGGGCAAATGATTCATTAGATTTAGAAAAATCAATAAAATTGCTTGTTATTAAGATTTTTGAGACCTTCGGGAACTGGGTTAAACCTCCAGTCTGAAGCCAGCATAAGTCTATGTAGGGTATTACGAACATGACAGCAAGCATTTTATAAAGATCTTTGATATTTTGTCATTTTTTAAGTTTACCAGTTTTGATTCAAAATTTTATTTCAAAATTTATTTAAAATCACATGGAAGTACAAGTCACAATTGAAAATTGAATAAAAATTTATTATCAGTAAATTATCGGTTCGTAACTCATTGGAACCAATTCAGACTTGTCAAGGAACTTTTCTAAATCCAAATTTACCCAATCGGTTTCGAAATGCGCTTTCTAGATTTTCTAGAACTATATAACTTTTTTTATGAAAAGCCAATTTAAAGAATAATTGAATGGCATTTTGGTATAGGGGAGGCCGGGGTAGATTAGCCAGCAAATGAAATTTTTCTTTGCTTATAATTTATAGAAAATATGTTCGAATCCGACTGATAAATAAAGAGTTTTGGAAAGAAAACTTTAATATCCCACTTGTTGTCTAATACTATCTGTGGCTAATTCTGCCCAAGTCCTCCCCTATGGACGAAATAAGAGAAAAATTGGACAAATCAAGGATATCTAGATAATTTAAGTCATCATCATCCTGACGGCTAGGAGTAAAATTAAGGGGCGAAGTTAGAAAAAGGCCCTGTAATTATGGATCCCATATCTTATACTAGTAAGGCTTACAACCCCCTTACTATATCTTCTCCTGGATTGGAGAACAAAATTACAAAGTGTCTAAACATCTTAAGATTTATCTAATTGTTCTTTTTGTATAATTCGAGAAATATAAATAAAACTCAATTAAAATTACTATATAATAGCTAATAAGCAGTACATCCTATTTTCATGTTCTTCGACTAAATTGTGGCAACTCTTGAAGTTATCCCAATTATGTTGCGTGTGCAACAATTTTTCGGAGTGTATTGGAGGTGTTTGTGTGACGAGGAGACGATGTCGCCCAAAGCGAAGAGAAGTGGAGGGATTTGGAAGAGTGCTGAAAGGAAAATTTGTTCAGCTCGGTCTCTTCCACCACGGACCTTTGTGGAGTACACATCTCCACTCGGTCTCCTCCACCACCGTAGCCACCACCAAGAGCCTCCACAAGCCCAGCCCAATACTCCAGAGCTGCCTGGACATTCTTTAAGACTCCCTAAATCCCAGGCAACCCAACCACCGATGGAGTGTCCTCACCGGAGGGCACAGGGGAGCGTGGGACATAGTCCCTGCCCCCATCGGAAGGACCATGGAAGGAAGGAAGAGCTGGGAATAGGGAGAGGATAGTGTAGGGACAGGAGTTTGAAGGATGTAGATGTGGAAGGAATAGAGGAAAATAAAATGATTTTCGTATCAATTAAAAGTTTCCTAGTGAATGGCTGTTTAAGCTGATTTTAGAAACTTAAAACAGGACTGCGGATTATTAAATTTTCCGTGGTATTTCTGCATGTATGGAAATATCAAAGCTCGTGTTCTGTGTCCCTGTTAAAATAGCGTTGGAAACAAGAACACCGACAGAAATTGGTACACTTGATTCCGGGTCGTGACGTGGAATTAATTATGCAGCAAGTTTTCAATTTACCTTGCCTCAATAAATATCATTCCAAATTGGATACATTCTTCAACACCTATGTATTCTGACTTCTGTTGCCAGTTGCCATTGGGAATTATTTTGCTCTCCGAAGTCAATTACATTGAGATTTTCTCTGGAAACCTATTCAAAATGCATGCGTTCTATGATATTGCGAGAATATGAGGCAGATTTAGGTTACTTTAACTGAAGTTTTTTTTTATAATCTCAGCTTCTGTGATAGGGGAAAGTGGGGAAATTCACGCAGTTCAACTTTTTTCAAGACTAATTTTTTAATGAATCTGACTTAATTTTTATAGGAAATGTGTGACTGGAACATCAAAAAATATGAGAAAAATACGAAGTGTTCGATACCATAGTGTGTGCGAAGCCTAAAAGTATTCCCCTAACCCTAATTCACATCAGAAATAAATCCTCTTTTAGTTAAACGTAAATGGTCTTTAATAAACTTTTTTCTTTAACATGATAAAATCAATATTTTATTCCAAAATATACATTTAAAAAAATTCTTAAAAATTTTCTTTTCTTCCAAATAAAAATCGCGAAAAATATATATTTTTTGGACTCTAAATTCAGGCTACCCCCTTTAATTTTTCTAGGATTTGTATAATCATACTGAATATCTGCGGTGATAATTAATTTTGGAAGAAGAGATACCGGAAGTGCTCCTTTTATTACATCGAGTTATTTATAGTATATACCAGAGGAGTATTTTTTTTATATGCAGGCCACATTTATTACATAGGCATCCTTTTGGTGTTTTTCGAGTATTTGGTACAGGACAGGAATACGCCAGAGGTTTATGATAAATCTTGCCTGGAAGCCATGAACTATATCTTAAGCAATTTCTCGGGACGAGACCGGTTAGCTAAAGGTTATATCTTTGTAAGACACTCTTGGGGTGAACTATAGAATGATCACAAACATTGGAGAGAAAATCAAGAAACGTGACTCGTCTCTCTCATCGGATAACGAAATGCTATCATCCTTGCATTTTATGCTAATGCCACGGAATGAAATGTTGGTAATCGGGTCGAGATAAATGGAGTAATTCGATGCTTCAGGGATATTATTCATCGTTCTCACCACTCTTCTATATTTTCACAAATCTAAATCTACATTTCGCGTTATCATTTCACATTTATTACCATTTCTCGCTGAGGACTTTATCCCCATTTCATCACTTAGAAACACATTGAATAGACAAATCAAATGATATTGATTTCTCGTGCGTAGTGTGATATTCTAATAAACTGAAAATTGCTTTTCCATTCCGATTCACTGTCACAAACATCATTTCTGTTTAACGATTGGTATTTTTTATTGCTTAAAATTTTTTAATATAGTTCAATGTGAATGTACGTACATTAATTCCTAGATTTATTTTATCATACACAAAACGCGAGAGATTAAACTGCAGAGTTTTGTTAAAATATGATACCTTACGGGATTTTCGAAGTCCCGATAGTTTTATTGGTTTTATTACCAGTCTCTCCTAGTCCGAACAATAAAATATGAAATATATACTTTGCTCATAAGTAAAAAGGCACGAATTAATAGAATAAATTTATGCTCAATGAAAAACTAAAAATTGAAAAATTCTTTTAAATCAACTTCAAAATACCAGAATGGTTCATGACATTTAATTTCGTCTTTGTCAAGAATTTTTTATAGTTTTGGGGCATTTAAAACTTTTGATTTATGTTTTATTTTGATACTCATCCAATTTTTACTGACCATCTTTACGAATAAGAACTGCTGGATTTGCTAATCCCTCAACGGTCCTTCTAACGGAGCCTAAACTTTCCTTAATCGACTGAGAAATATGTTCTCGAACTGTTTAATTTTTGACCATTCCAATTAGTTAGAAGTCCAAGTCAAGTTAGAAGTTATAAAGGATATATTAACAATCCTTGGGCCGACTTATGGGGGGGGGCTTCCTGATGGTCCCAAGTCTCTATCTCTAACCATTTGGGCTCTCTGCGTGTAGGCGTAGTAACACACAGACAGACGGTCAAACAGCGTGATGCAATTTCTAAGAAATCGTCAGAAACACGAAGATGTATTGAGAAAAGTGGTCCCCGGGGGCGGGGGGTGAAAGATGAAAATTTTCCAAGTATTGATGGATATAAGGGGGAGATATTAGGGTTGGAAGTGGTGTACGGTTGAAAATGAAGTGCTTGGAAGTCTTTGGAAGTGGAAGTACCCGATTATAAAGTCTTTTCTGCCTAATTCCATATTTTTCAGACTACGCTACTTTTAGTTAAGATTTTTAATTCAAACGGCAGTGTAACATTTTACAAGTTCGGTTGGGACAATGAGATGGAGCAAATATGCTCAAATATATTAAAGCTTAATTTGTGTTGTAATTTTTCCGAGGAAATATTCAGCTGAATAATAGTTTTCTTTAATTTTTACAGTTATTTCAAATTCATATATGTAGTTGCTCACAAATAATGGCATAGCTGTTGCAATTGACTTTGAATCAATTTGATATAATTATTTTAATAATTTATCGTAAATACGTATGTATTGGATGATTGTATAAATTCGTGGGACTTTTCGCAAATGTAGTTAAGGGGTATCCCATAGAACACATCCACCATTTTTTTTTTGTTTACGTTTTTGCATATTCTAGAAAGGTTTTTGTGTATTACGTCTCTTCAAAAGTATTCCTTAAAAAGGTCGATTTGTGCTCTTGAGAACTTTTACAAAATGAGAAACGAAAAAGAACATTTGTAATATTTAATGTTTGCGTAATTTTGAATAAATAAATGTGATGGACTTCTGTAAAAAAAACATTTTGGAGGTTTATTTAGATCGTGTCCTTGCTCTAAATAAAGATGATTAAAAGTTGCTTTCAAAATTTCGAAATAGGGATTTACTCTTCGGAATATCAATTCCCTTTTAAACGATCTGTAATATTGATGGATATATTGTGAGCATCCTAATGGAAGAAAATTTTTCGATAACAATTGAAGAGATTATTAAAATGTTGGAAAATAATTTTGGAGAAATTTCTCTAATACACCAATAACGGAAAAGGTCCTGCAAAAAATAGCCAAGCTTGTTGCAAAAGTTAATTAGCAAACACTAAAAACCTTTCCCAAGAGTGCAAAACGTTTATATTTTAAAGAATTTTGAAACCAGGGAGAGAATCAAGCTTCATAAAATGTGAAGATACGTCTGAAGTGCTGAATTAGTTGTTGCACTCGTTCTATTGGATTCTTACAGACTTTCCAGCACAGCGTCAATAATTGCAAACGACAATACATTTTTTTTAGAGACTCTATTTTCCAAAAGTAGCTTCACTGGTCTCTTAGGAAAATTCAAAATATGTTGATAGCCCTTCGTAAAATAGAGATAATATTAAATTACTGAAAGTATGCAAGAAAATCTGTCGCTAGAAATTCAAAATATAAGCAAAATGTTGGAAATATGCGGAATAATAAATTTCTTCAGATATTTTTAGGTGTGATTCCTTCATAATCACACCTATTTTTAATGTTTTCTTAATTAGATTTCTCATAAAATTAAATAAATTATTGATTAGTAAGTGTAAGAAGTGCATGAAGTGCAGGAAGTGCTGGAAGTATTGCAGCATTCTTGAGAGTGTTGCGAAATTTTGGAAGTTCGCAGGGCTATTCCATGCAAATTGTAGAAGTGCCCGGAAGTGGTGTACATATTTTCATCCTAATATCTCCCCCTTGGATGGATATAAATTTAAAGATTTTTGCCTTCAAAATGAACTTGCGACTCAAGTTGTGTTTCTGACTCCATTGAAGCGATAAGAGTCCATAAATCCTAGCCACCGATGAAGTTTTTCAATGTAACACATATACTTCAGTCGAGATGGTTTAAACTCGGAAAATTGTAAACTAAATTTAAAAAAAAAATATAGATCATTCTTTATGCGCACAATTCACCTTATTTTTTCTATTTCAGTTCTGAGCCAATTCATCCAATCATTTGTGGCTAGTGTTATGACTTTATAATATCGATTGAGTGATATGAAAAAATAAGTTGTAGTATTTCAATACGTGCTCAATTTATGGTGCGTGTTTAAGCACGAGTTTAAGTTTAAAAATAGCAGCCTCATAGACTGAATAGCAAATGAAGAAATTTTTTATGTATCGCTAATTAATGATTTCTCGATATAATTGTTTTTAGTTTCGTATTTACTAATACATTATTTGTACCTTCTACTAATAACGACTAAACCAAAATTGATGTTACATTTAATTACCATGGAAATATTTTGTAAGCTTCATAAGGTTTAATGGGTTCGTGAATACCAAGGTTCAATTATTATCCTATCAAGAGGTGAAGGAATTCAAAGTACTTTATTGTAACAATGCATAAAATAAGACAGCGTGTAGTGGAAAGTTTTCAGGGATCGCACACAACTCTGGCTTCGAACACTTCTTATTTTTTCCCATACTTGTTTACTGAATGTGACCTATCTATGCACTGAGAAAAAAAGAGGCTGCGATGAACTTTTTTTCGTCATTACTTTAACACCTTTTGGGTGTAAAAATATATCAACATTTTTAATGTTAATTTTACACCTTATAAGGGTAAAATCAACATGAAAGAAGGGTAACTTTAACCCATAATACACCTAAAAGGGTAATATTTACACCGTTTTCGGATCAATACTGCAGGGTAAAATTAACATTTCCAGAATGTTATTTTAACTTTTTCGGATTTCTCCTCAGTGTGGTAATTTTAATGAATAATCTTAAATCACACATTTCCTGAAAGGGGAAGGATTCATTAAAGGAATACGGAAAAGTATGAAGTGTTCAAAGCCAGAGTAAGTGCACAGCCTGTAAAGCCTTCCCCTAGTTCTTAGCGTCCACCGCCGTCTTAGCGTTGGAGACTATAACTTCCAATTCCAATCCATAAAAGTTCCTTCACCGTTTTAGGGGAACGCTTTCAAGCTTCGCACTTACTCTAGCTTCGAACACTTCACATTTTTTACGTATTCAGTCTTCTGCCATTTTTTTTGCAATGCTCATTCCTTTCTTTTAAGTTACATCTTTGAGAGGTGGAAAAATCAAGTTGAAAATGTGAAACTTTTATCTTTTTCCCAACGATATACTAACTTTTATTTATTCTCGTCGTTGGCTCGTTACACTTAGGTATTTGAATAGAGAGTTTTGATGGAAGATTGAGAATGGAAAGCAGAAGAAATCAAAGAAATCACAACACACTTTTATAGGTAGTATATAGCTCAAAAAGCATTTGAGATTTTTTTTGCTGTAGAAAAACGTTTATTTTAGATTCTATTTTCTCCTCTAAAGATCATCAGATTTTCCATGAATGAAAATACTGAATGGTGAATTAATTAAAGACTATACGGCATTGCTCCAACTTTGGCCAATTTCCATATTTAGGGCACAGTAGGAATGGCGCAATTCAGAGAAGCACATAAATCGCCTTACGAGATTCCCCAATGAAACTTTTCTTTTTTGGCAAACATGCGAAATAAGAAGAGAATATTTTGCATTAAAAAGCATCGACACAAAAGACACAATCAACTTTCTTGGGAAAAATTGCCATGCGAGGGAGGACAAATTTATGATACCCTTCTCGCTGTTATCATTGAGATTCTGTGCGGAGGAAATACTTAATTTTTCTCCCCTCTACAGCTCCTTCGTCGACTTGAGAAATTTATTAGGAACAACTCATCAAGATGATCAACAAATCTTCCCGGAAATATTATGGAAGAAAATTGTGGGCTTCTGTTGTTCCAAAAAAAGACCAAAATAACAATTAATTTAGGGAGTTTAGGAGTTTATTTGGTAAGTTAATTTGTGGGCTTGTCTTAAGAGAGATTTGAAAGTTCGAAGACAAAATTGAAAATTCCCATCGCCTTTTACACCATTTTCACCGTGGGTGGTTGCTTCTCATTAAGTATTCACTCCAAAAATTTTCCTCCCATCCACACAATTCTATACTGGAACTCCAAAATGTTTGATGCGACTGCAGAGTTATTCATAAAATTAAAGCATAACAATTATCTGGAGGGTATTTCAGTTAATATTTCATTCTTCTGAATGAGAAATAATTCACAATTTAAGAATTACCATAAGATAGACAATAAAATAGAAGTTGAACAAGTTATTTTGGTATATTTAATTTTTTACTGCTGATTTTTATTTTTTTCTGATCAATTTTTATTTTTTTAATACTTTAATCCTGAGTGTTTTTCGACGAATAATTTAAATAATACAGAACCGGTGAGCGTCGAGGAATGGGGTAGCTTAGAAAAAGACGATTCTTCCCAAAGCTTTCGGCTCGGACTCCAAGCCTTCCTCAGTGGTCAAATCTAGAATTTTCTTGCTTTGTCAATTGGTCTGGGATTTCACAGAAAATGGGATTTGGGGCTCTGCACTTTGAATTCTTGATATTTTTCTTATTTATAGCTTTTTAAAGATTTTTCTTGAGGTCTTTGATATGGATTTCTTTGTGAATGAGAAATCCATATCAAAGACCGCAAGAAAAATCCCTAAATCCCATATCCTGTGAAACCCCTGACCAATTAACAAAGCAAGAAAATTTTAGATTTGACCACTGAGGAAGGCTTGGAGTCCGAGCCGAAAGCGTTGGGAAGAATCGTCTTTTTCTAAGCTACCCCATTCCCCGACACTCACCGGTTCTCTATTATTTATTTTTCAATAAGCAAATTTTATCTTTTTACTGTCCATTTTTTGTTTTGTTTTTGCTGACCATTTCTTAAAATTTTCATTGACAAAATTAAATATTTTTACTGTATATTTTTAATATTTTACTGAACTGATCACTATTTATTTACTCCTGCTCATGTTTTATTTTTACTGACCATTTTTTTTTATTTTTTACTGACCGATTTTACTAAAATACTGTTCCTTTTTTTCAAATTTTACTGACCACTTCGAATTCTCCCGCGTCTCCAATAGGGATAAGCGGTTGAAAATGATGATAATGATGATTTTCAATCTTTTGCTGACCAAATTTAATTTTTTTGTTGCTCGTTTATTCGATGCTAAAAATTATTAATTTCACAACGCTCTTCGTTTCAGTCTTTCAGTTGATAAAAAAACTCAAACAAAATGAAACCTTTTGAGATATATTAGGGTAAATTAAGCTAATTCAAAACCTGCTCCAAATGGAAATTTATCGCTACTCCAAATGGAAACGTCATTGTTTTCATGATAAATACAGTACTAAATTATTATATTTACATATTTCCTATGCCACAGTTTCATTATTTAGTTAATTTTGCTCCAAATAAAGCGAAAATCCGTTCATATTCACAAATTTTAATTTGTTAATTTCTCAGAAAAATTAAAAGTGTACCTTTTCACCATCGAATTTTTCATAGATCAACCATGTTTTCAAACACACAAAAAAAGTGACTGTTGTTTATTCGTTTTGTTTAACATTTATATCATATTTCTGGCTAATTTTAGTTAAATTAAGTGCTAATCTTTATTGTTAACGGTACTTGAAGTTTTCAAATAAAATAATTACCTATTTCGTGAACAAAAAGGGTTTTTCTGAAGTGTCTGCAAATGTTTCAAAAGGAAACCCCGGAAATATGATTTTTTGGAGTGATTTTCTTTTTGTTTTAGATGGAAAAGGAGAAAAGACCAGGAATAAGAACAAATACTGCACTCAAGGTCAACTCAACAAGGTTTTGGAAGCCTTTCGTCGCGGTTTCACTTACACTGTTTGTCTCCAATTAGAAACTTTCCCTTGTCTCCATTTGGATTAATATGTTTCCAATAGAAGTATTTTACGTTCGCGTATTTTTCTTGTATTTAAGAAGTTTTCAAATTATATCTAAAGAATTTTCACTAAACAGTAACATTCTGGAAGAGTCAAGGAGCAAATTTATGCAATTCTCTTCAGAAAAAATATGAACTTAATGTGTTGAATCTTCTGTCAAATTGAAGCGTCTGGAAATGGTTTTGAATTAGGACATTTACCCTACTATCATCAGTTTTGAAGCCATTGCAGTTCTTGAGCGAATTAATTGTAATAAATTTCTAGTGGTTTCATGACTATAATAAAGGTGTTTGGTATTGGTTAAGTTCTAATGTGATTACAGTTTTGTTGCAATAATAATAATAATGCTGGCACAACATTCCATGAAGGAACAAGGCCTTCCCGCAAGGGGATTTCTAGTCTTGCATTATTATTTTTTTCTTGTACGGGATGAGGTTCTCAGTCCCATGCCCGTAGAATCAAGTGCAGCGAAGCTCACTGGATGCAATTCAAACACCTTTAACGCCACAAAAATTCCTGGTGACCTAAAGGGGATTCGAAACCGAGACACTAGCATCATAGAGCGAGTGCTTTACCACTTGACCCATCAATGAGAAAAAAAGAGAGTGCGATTAACTTTTTTTCCTCATAACTTTAAGACTTTTTAGGTGTAAAAATATATCAACATTTTTTAATGTTAATTTTACACCTTATTAAGGGTAAAATTAACATGAAAAAGGGTACCTTTAACCCCTAACACATAAAAAGCATAATATTTACACATATTTCGGATCAATACTGCAGGGTAAAATTAACATTTACGGAGTGTTATTTTAACTTTTTCAGATTTTTCTCTGTGATTGAATGCCCACAGTTTTGTTTTAAGTTATGGAAGTATGCAACCGACTGTTTCATGCAGACTGTTTCGTGCAGACAGGGAAGTTTGTATCGTTTGATAAATACGTACTTGATCTCTTTGACTTTTGATTTTGAAAACCTGTTATAACACTGAGAAAAAAAGTGGGTGCGACTAACTTTTTTTCCTTATAATTTTAACACTTTTTAGGTGTAAAAATATATCAACATTTTTTAATGTTAATTTAACACCTTTTTAAGGGTAAAATTCACATGAAAAAGGGTTAATTTAACCCCCAATACACCTAAAAAGGGTAATATTTACACCGATTTCGGATCAATAATGCAGGGTAAAATTAACATTTCCGGAATGTTATTTTAACTTTTTCGGATTTCTCTCAGTGAAGGAATGATTCAAGACCATTTTGGTAAATGACCGAAAACTTACTAAACCGAAAATGAAAAGATGTGGTAGGATTGGAAAAAAATAAATGTCACTGATGTCATTATGTGAATGTGCTCGTATAGACTTCGGGAGCGCTAGTCAACTCACTAATATGAGAACTACCTAGCCTAGAAAGTCTCTAGGAGTGTACTTTATGACAACATAAAGTCGATCCAGCCTCCATTAAACAACTATTCTAGATCAATAGTGGACTATCTAATAATGGACTAGCTCACTATAAATGGTGCAGATTTAGAGAACAGCAGCACGTATCATGCTGGAATTTTCAATGGGTCCTGGGTCAGGCCAAGTTTAGCAAATGGTTATAGTGCAAGTTAAGTAAGTATTACAATAAATAACAAATGCAATTTTTTTTAGTAACCCTGTTCGTCTGCTGCTATAATGAAGTCCAAAGCCAACGCCATCCCTTCTATATATAGTTTATGGTACTATAGTCCATATCCATACATAAATATTCTCGGGGTGCTGCTCCGCATAATAAAATCATGTTACGAATAAATGTCAATTTTCATCAGTTGGAAAATTCTATGTTCTGCTCTCTCATCATCTCTTCAGAAATAATTCAATGTCATGCAATTTCAGCTGATGGTTAGATTATTATTCTGCAAGTATCACGTCATCCAGTGTTGGATTAAATTTGAGGTTGATTAGACCCTAATTAGGGCATGCTGAATACACACCTAAGCTTTTATTTGTTTATGATCTCGTTTGCATGAGCTTCCGAACTAATGACATTCAATGTAATATTGAATGATACCACACTTCACTGAGCCACCTATTGAATATTGTTGGGAGAATAATATCAGAGATATCGTATTGACATTATGTGTCAACCCATATTTCTGTCTTTCACACTTTATATAGGATAAAAAAATATGAAATGCATTTTCCACAAAGAGACACCTTTAAATGTCTTTCTAAACATTATTACAGAACTTGGTATTGACATGCACCTTTCTATGACACATGATGGTTTTTCATTCAGCTTTTTGTTGCACAGCAAAATAACAAAAAGAAAACTTTAAGGAAAATGCTGCAATAGTGCCATATACTCAAATGGCTGCCATAAAAAATAAATATTTTAGAATACAAAATTTTAAAGCATCTGGCATTTAATACTTAAATTAAAAAAAAATCTGTATTATATTCCTTATTAATATTCAATATTTATCGTACATGTACAAAAATGTTTATTACAAAATTGGTGCTCTTGTACAATAGCTAGGGACTTATTAATCCTTGTACTGAAGCAAAAAATGGTGTCTACATGAAACATAAAATAAAATTACAGGTGAGCTTATTATTATATTGTTCATAGGGGTATGTAATATGCAAACCTGAAGTAGAGGGTTAATATTATATTTGCTTACTGTTGTATTATTGTAACGCTCTAGATTTAGACCGGACAATGTCCAAAGCCCGAGCGTTAACCTTAAGCACAGAATATACTTTTTAATGACTGTTCAAAAATTGTAAAGAGTCAGTATTGTATCAGAAGTGAAGGTGTTAAGAATAAATGTCTTAGAGAAAATTGGAAGTTTTTTCATTTGCGCATAACAGGACATCTCAGGTAGAATATAGGTGCGATGCGATTACTTAATTCAAGCGATAATCAAAATTTATGAAGTAGCGTGAAGCACGTATCGACCATGAACGTCGGATAGTCACCTCAATTTTTTTTTTTTTTGAAAATTGTTTGTTTCATTTTACCAATTTTATTTTTTGAAAAATGTCGTGTATTAGTCACTAATGGAATATATTAGATGAGATCATATATTCTGTCAGTAGAAGAGGTAAAAAGTTTGGAGTGGTATATCTCAGCTCCTGAAGAACATAATTGGATGAGTGAACTATTGTTGGAAAGCTTGGTTCATTAGCTTTCAGAATCTGGTATATGTAATTGGCTATGGGTAAATCATGGTCATCCAGAACCATTTATGTCGAAGAAGACACTTTTTGCAGCGTCATTTTTGACCATCTACTGCTGGGACCAGGAGTGACCCACAATTCTCGCACTTGGACTGTTCGTTAGAGGAACTCAAAGGGTATAATTTGTAGAAGAAACTTTTTTTTTGGACATCTTACTTTTTTTTATTCATCGACTTTTGCAAGAATTTTAACATTTTACACGCATAGAAAAAAATGACAGAAATCCTTCTATCTCATTTTCTGGACAAACTAATGAAGATATCGACTTGGAATGTTCTAAGTACTCCCCCATAAGTTGATCCAAGAAATCCAAATATCACATCAATTTCATCCCCACGTCCATCCTTCCCCTGCAGAAACCACTCTTTTAGGATTTCTGTAATTTTTTTCTTGCGTTTAACATTTTAAAATTCTTGCAAAAGTGGATGAATAAAAAAAAGTAAGATGTCCAAAAAAAAAGTTTCTTCTACAAATTATACCCTTTGAGTTCCTCTAACGAACAGTCCAAGTGCGAGAATTGTGGGTCACTCCTGGTCCCAGCAGTAGATGGTCAAAAATGACGCTGCAAAAAGTGTCTTCTTCGACATAAATGGTTCTGGATGACCATGATTTACCCATAGCCAATTACATATACCAGATTCTGAAAGCTAATGAACCAAGCTAGTTCACTCATCCAATTATGTTCATCAGGAGCTGAGATATACCACTCCAAACTTTTTACCTCTTCTACTGACAGAATATATGATCTCATCTAATATATACCGCGAAAGATAATTCGTTAAAAGCAACAAACGGTTTTCATAAAATCATTTTATTTTGGGATGACGATTATTCAACCTGCATTGTAGAGGACATGCTTTACTTGTTTTATACGTAATTCAAAATTCGAGTTGTAAGCGAACACCCCAAGTTGAAAACAGGCCGAAGTAGCCTGTAAAGAATCTCTATTACCATAAACTTATCTAGGTTTTTTACCGAGTAGAATATTTTTGAATTAAATTTATTTCATCTCATTCTTGATCTTTCCCACCCCCCATGCGGCCACCGCCGTCTTAGCGTTGATTCCAACCTCCAGGACTAAACGGTGGAAATGTCCTTTCTCTGGTTGTATGTTACGGATTTTACAATATGTTTTACATTTCATTGGGGATGGGCCAGTCAAAAAGAGAGAGCAAGATTGCCAAGCTAATCTAGTCAGCTGTATGGCAATCTATTTTCAGCCTAATTGCATAACTTCTCATAATCACCACTATACAGAAAAAAACAACAATATCTAATATGCTAGTTTCGGTTTAGGGAGTTGGTTGGGTCGTTATATGTTACCCAGTAGAAAAAAAATTGCAAATTATAGGAAAGATACAAAACGATCAAGTTTTGGTCAAGGTGGACTCACAAAAAACCAGATAGGAGAGAGTGCAATCCATCATTAAAAAGGTTCTGACAAAATTTATGCTTTGGAACCAAGACTTTAGAAAGTATTAATGATACTTTAAAAAGCCTATACCGCAAGACTATCTCGCCTTATTGGTGTTCTCCTTGAAATTATAATTGTAAAAATTGGTTTTAATCGACTGCAGAAACTATTTTGATTAGGTTCAGAGTATAGTCGAAAATTTAAAGTGAAATTTAAATTTCAAATGGAATAATTAACTATTTCAATTAGAATTTTGAATTAGAATGCAGTAAAAAAATGTTTATATGAATTTAAAGTGTGTCAGCCGTCATAAAACTTTATGCTAAGTTTTATGTTAATGTGCTTCCATGGTAACTCTAATAATACCATTAAAATGACAATTTTCTGACAAAATATTATAGCTCCTGCATACTTAATAACAAAGTATCTATCTATGTTATATTTATGTTGGTAAATTTCACGGAAAGTGAGCAAAAATTTCTGTGAAAAGCGCATTATTTCTCGAAAATCAAATCTCAAAAATTTCAATTTAACTTTTGAAACGTTATATCATTGTAATAGCACCCATTGTGTTTGGACTAGAAAATTCTATCTCAGAGTGAAATTATCATTAACAGCACAAGTTTTCCTCCATTGTGGAAGGTTTTGATAAATATTTTGGGCATGAAAGATAGTATATAAATGCTTTCACACTAAAGTTTCAAATGAACTGGCTTTTGAATGTTATTTCTCTCGTTAAGCTTTCACTACAGGGAACATAAACACTTGAAATGCTATAAAATTTTCCTCATAATTCACTATATAATCAATTATTAATGACCCATTATATTCACGATAGAGAGTTGACGTGTGTTAAATTTATTTATCAGAACAGAATTATCTTTTTTATGTTCTCGTATATTTTTTTTTTGTATAAATACTTCCTTGGATATAGTGACACTGGTCTTGTTGTATGATAAATGGGCCACAAATAAAATTAACTCAATTCACATCTAAGTTAAATAAGCAATTGCAAGTAAGACAAACAATTTGAGCTTTTATGAGATGTACTTCACAGTGCTCTCCATTTCGTATCTGTTTATGTTGAATCATTGATTCAATTTGACGAACGTGTGAATTTTCTTCTAAATGGGATAAATGAAATGAAATTAAATTTAAGAATGCAATCAAGCAGAATAAATACTTCTATTTGCATTCTATCTACGTTTCAATCAATAAATTGTCTAATGAAATAACAAAGTTAGAAATTATCTATCTATCTAGATCAATCCAATAAACTGTTGAAACCTATTTAGAACTATTCAATTCCTTGTGAGACGATTTATATTTTTCCAAGACTTATAAATCTATGTTTCTAATAGAAAATTATATTTGAAACAAAAAGCAATGTTTGAACTTTAAAAAAGCAAAGAAAACCATTCAAAAATATAATAAGTCTTCAATATTTATATTTATAATAAATAACTAAAATATTCAAAAAAAATCAAAAGAATTACAATTTGAAATTATTTTTCAATTGATTTTTTTTACTCGATCCATTTGATTTTTTTTCCGAATTTACATGCAATGATTTTAAAGTTTGTCGTTGTAGACATAATGATATTTTATTTTGAAAAATAATTTAACCAATCTCTGTAAGAAAATTGCTTGTGCTGTGCGGTACTGCCCCAGACTCTCTTATCAGATTACACACGTATTCATTGGAACATCATAAGAGCGTCATAAGAGCGAACTGACATTTAAATCTGTCAATTCTTCAATTCATCTGTCAATTCCGATCTACCGAATTTTGCCAATCTGAAGATTTTTGGCAAAATTGTGCCGATCTGTTGATTTTTAGTTCCACATCGGCAAATTTTGCCGATCGCCGTTCACGGTTCACTATCTGAACTACTTATTCATCCCTTGGCTTTCAGACTGACTTCGAACTCATCATATTTTCCTATATTCCTAACCTAATTTTTTCAGAAAATGTGTGACTTAAGACGAGTTATTTAAAATTGTATTGTATCGTATTTGTCATCTCATGGCACTTTGAACATGAACGATATAATTAATACCAACTTAAAGGGAAATTGGAGAATTGAAGTTGCCACCCATTTTTCACTTCATGAGAGTGAACCGTTTACGACGATTGATGCTCACTCACTGAAGACTGAGGACATTTACCTAACAATAAAAGCCCCAAAGCAATCTTTCAACACCCATAAGGATGGTAGTGGTTGGGCGTGTCAAAGGAATGAGGGATTAGAATTGGTGGGTTATGGCCGTCGACTGGGTTGACATGTGTCGAATAGGCCACACGTTCTACTCATTCATTAATGAAATATAGGGAAAAGCATGAAGTGTCCAAAGCCAGAGTGTGTGCGATGCCTGAAAACCTCCCCTTACTTGGACTTTGTTGATAATTTCTTCTAGGTACAGGCATCCTTGTATTGTCTATGAATACAGGTAGGGTCCTTTTGAGTTTTATATTTTATGAAAAGAAAACACAGAGCTGGGAACTGCCCTGTGCGAATCTGCCCCTATATCCGCTATTCCTAATTCAATGAAGTTCAAGCAATAAATGACACAAAATTCCATATAAATATCATTGAAGAGCTAATATACCATCCATTTCCAACTGAGCTCTGGCAAATTATTTTTAAAAATAGCTTATTCAACTGACAAATCACAAAATAAATTTTATCTTCTGAAAATGTATTATTGTGGTGGAAAATATAAAAGTTCTCATTTGTCATCATTACCAAGAGGGATAATGGAACAAAATTTTGGATCTGAAGAGCAAAGTGAAAGAAGTTGATACAATGAAAAAGGATTTGTCAATATTTTATGAGACACGACATTGGGAAGTTACCAGTCGATTCAGGTCCTATGAAAAATCTCATTAATATTTTACAAGTAAGACCATTCAAATTACGATAATTTATTCAATATTTCCTAATTTTGGAGTTGATGGGTGGACCATTTTCTGTCTGTTTATTTTTTTACATTCCTCCCCCAATCTCAGCTTTTTTGGGGTGTGTTATGTATATATTGCAGAGAGGCACCACAAATAAAACCATAAGAGTGTGACCGACCACAGAATCTAATTGAAGAGGGTTCAAGGGCACTCGTGTCAGAGGATGTGCATAATTAATTCAAACACATTGTAATTTGGTTAATAATACACCATTTTACGATAATGTTGACATAATTCATGGATAAAATTGCGACGGAGTATCAACCCCTTTTTTGCACCACAGAACATCATTGTTTTAGCCTTGCCATTGAAAATGAATCCTTTCAAAATGTTACTTAAATAGACCGAAAGTATGGTGAAAGTAGCTACAGAGTTTTGTGACAGAGGTTAACAACTTGACGGGGACTTGCAGATTAGTCCTTTCATTTGGAAAACACAAGCCTGAATTAAAGTTTAATGAAAGGAATTTTCTAGTGAAATTCAAATTTAAATGTAACCGAAAGCCATTGATTTTCTATTTAACTATTATTTCACCAATTGAAATCCGAATTTATATCGAGCGACTTTAGTAACTTTTCAAGAACTTTAGCTCTTCAATGAGGTAGAAACATAATGTATTTGTATCTCGAGGTATTGATTAAAAATGAATTGCACAAAGTTACGCTTGGAAAGTTCGACGTCGCTTCGATTTTGATAATATTTTCCTGTATTCTCTTCCTAAATTTGAATTCTGATTGACAAATTCTTGTATTAGATAGTTACACTACTTAAATAAATGGCATTTGCAAAGGATTAATGTAAAGAATTTGAATTCAGTGACCGTTGTGACATATTTTTGTTAGTGTCTCTTTAAGAGCCTTAGAAAATTTTCACTGTTCGAACTTCACAAACAGAGTAATATACATAATCCCTAGATTTTTTCACCACACAATTTCTCCACCTTTCGGGAGGAGGGACTCTTTCCAGCAACGGGGACTACGTTTTTTCAATAATTCTCCACGTTTTCAGAAATTTCAAGAAATAATGTCACCCCGTTTGCCCATCTGTTGCCATTCTAAAGATTAAACGGTTAGAGATAGAAACTTGGAGCCTTCGGGGCGTCCCCCATAAGTCGATCCTGGTATTATTAATTAATATACGGTGGAGTCTACACTTATGGATGTTGTACACACTTATGGACAACACAAAAATCTTAAGTTATTACATTAAACAGATTTCGAAAAATCAAAAAAATTGTTAATTACATCATAAACTAATAATTTTATAACTTTTCGAAATCTGTTTTACGTAAGAACTTAAGATTCTTGCACTCTGTCCATAAGTGTATAACATCCATAAGTGTAGACTCCACCCTAAATATCCTTTTTCATTTTTGGATGTTTTACAGATTATCCAGCCGGACATTGGTTCTGTTCAGTAATAACCTCTTGAAGAGACAAAACCACTCCAAAGCCAAGCCAAACTTATTCGAAAATCTACCGGAAGCCTAAAGTGCAAGTTCACATACTCGCCGCTTTAGCGCTGATTATTCAGCCATTTCGAATTTCGGTTTGACACTTCAATCGTAAACAATGCCAACAACAGTGCGTAACTCTAAACCGTATAAATATTTGCTAAAAAAAGTGAATTTTTGAATTGAAATTTAATTCAAATAAATGTCCTTTTGATGAACTTGCTCACTTTTGTGTAACTCGTCGGTTTTTAATTATTGAATTTCCAAAGTAGTTATTCTTTCCATCCACAAGTACAGTAGACTCTCTCAAATTCGGGCATATAGGACCGAAATGTCAGCCGAATTAGACAGAAATTCGGGCGACATGTGCATATAGATAATGAGTTTACACACTCATATATAACGTAAATTGCATGAAAATCCCTCAATAATGCAAAATCACATCAAAACAAAGACAAACCATGCCAAATTTGAGCATATTCGATTCATTTGATAATCATAATCAAACTTGAAAAATGACAACAAACTTTTTTCAAATGTAACCGCTGCCCGAATTTAAAAGTAGCACGATCTTAAAAGAGCCGAATTTGCGAGAGTCTACTGTAGATTTTGAAAAATTCGAAAATCTATTTGAAGATCCAAAAAAGAGACTTTCTTACTTCTTAATCCTTTCGCAAGGCGGCGGAAGTTACATCCTGTTCGAATTTTGAAGTGCTCAATTGTCAAAATATGACGGTCTTCATATTGTTGTGAGGAAAAAAAAACAGAACAACGACGCTTACTGTTCTTGTCCCATTACTCAATCACTCCATAATCACTGAGTAACTCTTTTGCCAGCTTTAGTGTGATATTTGATAAATCTTCCCCACCTTGTTCGAAAATTTACTATGAAAATTCGAAATTGAATTTGAATTCTTCGAACTTCAACGACTTTTTGTGCAAATAGAGTTCCATTTACCTTTCATCCAAGACACTATTGGAGAATCAAAATCTACTTGTGATCAGGCTCATTCTTTCCATCCACAAGTAAATTTTGAAAAATTCGAAAATCTATTTGAAGATCCAAAAAAGAGACTCTTACTTCTTAATCCTTTCGCAAGGCGGCGGAAGTTACATCCTGTTCGAATTTCGAAGTGCTCAATTGTTAAAATATGACGGTCTTCATATTGTTGTGAGGAAAAAAAACAGAACAACGAAGCTTACTGTTCTTGTCCCATTACTCAATCACTCCATAATCACTGAGTAACTCTTTTGCCAGCTTTAGTGTGATATTTCATAAATTTTCCCCACCTTGTTCGAAAATTTACTATGAAAATTCGAAATTGAATTTGAATTCTTCGAACTTCAACGACTTTTTGTGCAAATAGAGTTCCATTTACATCCAAGACACTACTGGAGAATCAAAATCTACTTCTGTTTGGGCTCAGTAGGTAAATTCACCCCGATATACTTTCGAATCGGTACAAAAAAAACTTAACTGGAGAGAATTCTCAAATCGGGAAGGTCATTACTAATTAATAATTACTAATTAGTGGTATTTTCATTAGTAATTGCTAATTAGTAATACCCTTCCCGATTTGAGAATTCTCTCCAGTTAAGTTTTTTTTGTACCGATTCGAAGGTATATCGGGGTGAATTTACCTACTGAGCCCAAACAGAAGTAGATTTTGATTCTCCAATGTGTCTTGGATAAACGAGAGGATTTCGTCCTTATCCGAAAATACTACTGAATCATTACAAAAAGGGTTTTTCAAAGTCAAAGGTTATCAAGGCTTTAGAAAACGTATTTCTTATCCGAATAGCATCATGTTTGGGATAGTTGGAAAGGTCTTGGAATTTCAAACAAAGCTGAATCGGTTCTATTCGGTTCTGAACAAGTAATAAACCGGTTCCAACCGGTTCGGAACCTGTAATTAACCAGTTCAAAACCAATAACTAATTTTTATCTGAAATTCAATTATATTACTCCTGAGGTGTATTTTAAGCAATATCTTGAGTGATTTATAAATCGGTTTAAATTGGTTATGAACCGGTTATAAACCGATAAGTGATTTTCTTTCGAATATTAATTTATAAATCGATTTAAATCGTTTGAGAACCAGCGAGCAGTAAATGATGCGAAAGTACTTTTGAGGTGTAGCATCTCAGTCGCGAGTTCGACCACTTCGCAAACTACTTTGCCACCCCTTTTCAATGGAATCCACCTGCTCGATTTTAATCTGTAGCGCAACTTGAATTATCTTGCGTATTAAAAATAGGCCACGCCCACTAAATAAATTTGTATGGCTTAATTTATAACAAATATTTTTTTTTATTTAATTTAAAATAAATATTTAATAATAAGACTTCCAGAAATGTTAAGAGAACAACAAGATAAAGATTCCGCTTTAGTAACTGCCGCGTTAGATTTTTTTTTAGTAATAAAGGGTTAACAAATCTGAAATTAGACTAAAGCTAATTTTCGAAATTTACCTCAAAGATTTATTATTTACTCTTAGTTTTTGAATTAAATTTCAACTAAATGGGTTTCCCTATTGAAAAATACCTTTGGCATGTTAAAAGGACAAAAGGTAAAAGTTTTTCAAAGGGGAAACACAAACAATTTGAAATAAAATGGCTTCAGAATATTTTCCATTTATACTGTTAGAACATTTTGAGTACATTTGTGATATTTTCTCTTTTACACACCTACTGCTATGTATATATGTTGCGATACATATGGCATCAGGTATGAAAGGAGCGGGAAAAAGAGAATGAGATTTATGAAATCGTTTATGTGAATAGAGAAGGAATGAAATGTTATACAATGTTGTTCTTCATACAAATTCAAAATCATCGTTTTTCGCTTCCCTCCTTTTTCATGTGACAGAAAATTGTATGTTTTGTGTCGCCTTTTACAAAAAAAATGCTCTCTTTGTTAAAATACTCCTGAATTTTCCACTTCACTTTTCCTTCTCACATCAGTTTTGCCATTTATTAAACGCAAATGCTTCACAGCAATTTACCTCACAAAATAGCTCTTGAAATCTTATGACAGATTTTTTGACAAATTTATTTAAAATACCAACGGAAAACTTGTCAGTTTCATTTAAAATTGAGTTTCTTTTAGAAATCTGATACTTTTTTTTAAATATTAATAATTCAATCTTTCTATAAATGAGATTTTAGAATTTAGTTTTCTTCTTTTAAATCAAGAAGATAAACATCAAATCCACTAGAAAGAGTCATTTAGAAATACTGGAACAGCTAAGGTTGAAATTACCAATGTACAAGACCAATAGAGGCGACCTTTTCCCAAAAAGTACGTCCTAAAATCCGTTGAAGCGACAATCGCAACTTTCGCGACGGAATTAATGAAAGTTTATATGCATAAATTTGAATAACTTGTGCAATGGATTCACATTAACATTTCCTTCCTATACTTCGTACCAAAAGCAAATCTTTGCTGATCCCACTGTGGATTTCTAAGTAATTTCCTTAACGTATTCTCGCTTCAATTTCAATTAAGTAATTTTTCTAACCCACAAGGAAAATCCCCTGGAGATTTTGGAATCCTAGCCGATTTATTGGATTACCAGATCTTTCTGGAGAAAATATCCTTTTTTCAACAAAAGCCTCTATCACATGGGATAAATCTTCAGAGAAATTCTGGAAGGACATCCTTTTGCCTGTTCTGGTAAGGATTAGCCAAAAAGATATGTGATATTTTAATCACTTATATGTTCTTACATTTGGTTGCTAAGGAGGAAAATCTCTGGAATTTACTCCCCAAGAACTCTTAGAGATATATTATACTGTTGGATAGTATATGATGGAATCTCTTTGATATGGGAATTTCCTTACAAGCAGAACAACATCCCTTTCTCCATTACTCCGTTATGTTCTCTCAAGATCGCCCTCATATTATTTCAATAACATCAAAAAGCATTAAATATATCACGTC
Organism: Phlebotomus papatasi; assembly: GCF_024763615.1. Taxonomy (NCBI): domain Eukaryota; kingdom Metazoa; phylum Arthropoda; class Insecta; order Diptera; family Psychodidae; genus Phlebotomus; species Phlebotomus papatasi. Next base: position 88,060,097 of record NC_077223.1, on the reverse strand, counting down.
AAATTCATGTAAACATATACGCCTAAACGCAAGATTAAGTAAGATTTATTAAAGAGAATTGTTAAATCATTGATGTCAAATGAAGGAAATGAATCATTAATTAACAGGTTTAATTGATATAACTGTAATTAATATTAAGTATTCTACATTAACCCAATCGAAGGAGAAATACTCTCTGTCTTTTGAAAATACACCATTTTGAGACAATAATGATTATCTAGGAATTGTGCTATATATTCTTAAATAACGAATAACTAAGAGAAACTAGCATGGTAATTAATTTGAATATGGCTCATGTTTAACAAATGAATATTGAGAAAAATATAACTGCATGAAACTACCCCACCCTCACCTTTGTATTTGGATAAGTAAATTATTCTGACAACAATTTTAATTTGTCAACTCAAATACCTAAAGTTATATCTTAGTTAAGTAAAAGAATAACAAAACCTAAAGAAGTCTTTTAAACAAAACCATTTTTTAGGAGACATACTTATTGTTAGATACCAAATTTTTTTTTCGTTATAGAAGTTTCGTTTAAGAAAATGATAGGAGTTTTCTTTCAGAGGAATATTATTTATTTATTTTATTATTTATTAATAACAACGATAATAAAAATGCTTTTGAGCATGTGCTTTTGAAAGCAAAAAAATACGTGTAATGTCCAACGCTTGTTTGTAAACATGTTTTCAAAATTTCCTATAAGAGAGAGCGAGATAACTAAATCTCGGTTTCATTCACTCTCATTGAAATGTCAAAAATATGTTTACAAAACAAAAGTTTTTTTTGCGTTGGGCCTAATAATAAAATAATAAAAATCACAAAAATAGAGTCACCTCTCTTACAATTGTGATTGAAGAAAGACAATAAAATTAATATAAAATACAATTCATTCTAAAATAAGAGTTTCACTAATAAAATAAGAATTCCGACTACCACACGGAAGAGAGTTTATTAAGATACATAAAGATTTGTCAGAAAATAATGCTTGCGTCTACTGCCATCTTAGCGTTGGTGATCGACCTCCAGAGCCAAACGGTGGGAATGCTTTTTCTCAGGTTGTATATAAAGCATCTGCACCATTTGAAAAAAAATCTTTCTGAGTAATTCCCTCAACAAAGAGAGAGTTGTGAAGAATGCGAGTCCCTGATATGGGCACAACGAAACACGAAGACCTAACGGATGAATCCGGTAGAAGAAATTCAGCCAAATATCTAAAGATCTAGGCTGGCGATATTTGAGAATGCGAGATATGAAATCGACAGTTCGTGACTGCAGAAAGGCTGGAAATATACTCCCCAAAACTCAGATGTAGTAAGGGGATATATGGATCAAAAGAATGGAGATTGAAAATACAGTAGAGCCTCGCTATATGCCATATTTGGTTCCAGATTTGACACTTGGGTCGCACTACATAGTCCATGTCATTTTTGAAAATTATCAACGACTTTTAATATTTAAATTGCTCGACGACTTCCACTTTCTTTGCGATTGTGGTACTTGTCCTCGCTCTCTTTATTATGGATCACAATTGTCACAACTACTCAATAAAGTTTGCCAAAAATATTAAAATAATTATGACAACATTGCATGTCGCGTACTAAAAAACATAACCTAACTTAAAATCAGTGTTTTGAAATCAACGGGACATAAATTGTGGACTATAGAGCGATGGGCTATAGCGGGGTTCTACTGTATGCATTTTGCCCGCGCGAGCATATTGTTGTAAAACTTTAAACACGTTTTTCTCAAAACATCGTTTTACAATGCGGTAGTCAAGATTACTCAGTCAGAGTCTTCTGAACCGATCTTTCTTAAATTTATGCATAGGGGAAACTGGGGCACCACTAAAAACGGGGTAGCACCAAACACTAATTTTTATTTCTTAACTACTTGTACTATCTCAACCATTTCTTCAGGAGACAAGCATTCCTATAGTGCCAATAAATTCCTATAGGTCTTGTCATTAGAAGTAGAACATCTGATTAAAAAATCGCAGTGTTTGGTGCTACCCCATGTTTAGTGGTGCCCCAGTTTCCCCTACTTATTTTGAGAAGTATTCTCTAGTGTTTGAACGAAGTATTTGCACTTCCTTTAATCACAACCATTTTTACAATACAAAATGTGTTGAAAAATAGGGTAAAATGCGTAAAATTGATACTTTTTTACAAAAACTTTTAACAAGAATCCTAATTTTGTTTTTTCAAAAATCCTTCGTTCATCCACGGGTCCAACTAATCTTCTAACAGAGTATATTCGGTTTTTTGATTTCAGATGAACCTACTGGGAGAAATCCTGTCTACCGCAAGGTCTGTTTTTTAAGGAATGGTTCCGAAAATCAGCTACCAACGGTCGAATTTTCAAAATTTTTCATTTTTTTTAAATTTTGTTCTAAAGTTACTCTTTCATATCCCAAAGGTTGGAATTTCTAAAATATTTTCGACACAATAAATTATTATCAGAAAAAAGGCCTATTTTTTGACCTGAGAGACCCATGTAACCCTTAAAGGACGATTGGGTCACCGGTGACCCAAAATTGAAATTTTTCTTACGTCTTTTTCTCAAGTTGCTTCGCTCTAAAAAGTCTGAAAACATATTTGTTTCTGACCCCAATTTTTGACCTTCTCATCCTTAAAGGGTGAAACCGTGTAAACCGCGTATATCAAAGGTCTAATAAGATTGCGAAAAGTTTGGATAAGCCGCTGTTTCCTATTTAGGAAATTCATTCCAGGGAACTATGATATATAATATTACTTATTATTATAATATTATTATAATATTAATAATAATTACTATATATTATATATTCAAACTATTTAAATTCATTTTCTATTCACTATGAATTGAAAATGAACAATAAATTTCTATTATAAATGAATATTAATCTTTATGTTGCTTATTTTTTTGCTTAAGTATATAGATAGTCTTTAAGTTTTGAAACTATGAGTTGTAATTCTGTTATTTGAAAGAATAATTTCATGTTTCCTTGTCACAGGACAAGAACTACAAGAGTCTTGGAAACGAAATACAAAACTTTTTGACACAATTCACAATTTCGTATTTGAACTTTGTCTTCATTTCAGAGTACTGCATTAACTTTTTCAAATTTTCACGGTTAGAATGAGAGTGAAGTGCAAACAATTTTATTTTCTGTCATGCTACGAAAAGTTTGGAAAGCTATGTATGAAGACAATAAGTAACAAAGCTTTACCACTTTTTTTGAAAAGTTTTTCTTTCGAAAGTATTTCATTGTTGAATTTACATTATCAACTAACTGAGACTCGCAAGCGCCACAACAGCTACACAACATGTCTGAAAATTATGTCAAAGATCTTAAGATAAGAAATAGTGCAGGCAGACCGTGTATATAGCAACAAATCAATAAATACTCAGACAAACTTGAGCTCGTGTTAGCTTTAACCATGAAAACTACTGTATTCTCCGCTGAAACTGCGGGAGCACTAAACCTTTATCATTATACGACTTTTTATAGGCACACTTAACGCATTCATGACTTTGATTAACTTTTATGAGATTTTGTGCTCACTTTAAAGCACAACACAATAGCATTTGAGGGAGAATCTCGTGCGGTTTCTGGTTTAAGTCAATCCCCATCGTATTTGTCCAGTATTCATGAAAATCTTTACGGTTTCTTTTTCTGAGCTATAACCATTATTGTGAGTAACATGTACCATTTCGGCTCAATTCGAGCGCTATTGCTTTCATTTTTGATGTGATGCACATAGTAAATTTTATTTTCATGCTCATCTTTCTGTTGCTATTATTGTTATTATTCAACATTTATATCGTATAAAATGGAACAAGGAGGGATATAATAAAATTATGGTGCGGCAAGAGAGTGACAGAGGCACCCGTGTGTATAAAATTTAACCCCTATTATTGCACTTGTTATTTCGCTTCTGATGGAACAAAAGAGTCCCAAGTTAAATGTCCAAATTACACGCGAAACACGTGCAAATCTCCTAAAATGACCATTTAGTAGTTCGTTAAAAATCGCATCAGCTGGATGAGCTTACAAGCTACAAGTTCTATTATTAAGTATGAGTTTATTAATCCAGAGCAAGCAGAGCATTGCTGCTGTAGAAAAATATGTGTCTTCTTGATTACAAGAGCAGAACATAATACGACAATCAAGAAGATTTTTGAGTGGGGTGCACTTAAATTAAAGCCCCTGTTGACGAATAATGAGAACTTTCCAGCCAAGTTGTTCTCCGTGTATTGTCTTACAAGTTTTCTGGAAGTTAATTAAGTAAATGAAAGTCGTAAAAGTCAAAATTTCAGGGACAATGAAATCTTTGCAATTATTATGTTTTCTCCATTCTCATTTCTGTAAACTATTAAACTTTTGCTGAATCTCCTCTTTTAATTCTGTGAATGTGATAAACATCATAAGATTTTAAAGACAACATGAGCCAATAAAACTTAAATTACTCAATCTTTGAAAAAGCTTTCTTGAGCTTTTTTAAAAGGGGAAAGTGGCCTGTGTTTGAATGCTTCAATTTTCTTTTTATTTCCCATAGCGAAAATTCCATTTTGTCAATCAAAGTTAATCAATAGTTAATAGTATTAACTATTGTTCACAAAATAGAATTTTTGCTTTGAGAAACAAGAAAAAAAATGAAACATTCAAAGGCTGCCGCATTCAAAGGCAGATCACTTTCCCCTACTTTATTAATTTTAATTTAATATCAAATATTTTTCACAAAAGAAAAGAAAAGAACACTCCATTTTGGCAAGCGTTAGTAAATATTCATTGCCTATACCCTATTTGCAGTTTTTATACAGATTTGCAGCTTAAGCCGAAGGACGGCTTATTGAGAAACTGATGGGAATCATTATTGTTTATGATAACGTTTGCCCGTCTCTCGATTTATGGTACTATTCCAATGAAAAATGAACATGTTTTTCAGCACTTTATTATTCTCAAGTGCTTCTGTATTATCGACTTTTCTTTGCATTGGTTCCTGTCTCGACTGTTTTACCCCAGTCCTCGTCGGGCTCTGAACTATTAAACTTGAGAACAGTGGAGTGCTAAAAAACATGTTCATTTTCTATTAGAATAGCACCATTTATTCGTAGGTGTGTCCAACATATCAGGTTTCGTTTAAATATTGCTATTTCGAAATATATCCTTCAGAGAATCGTTACTGAGATGACATCTCCGGTGTTTGTTATATAATCTCACCAAGTGTGTCTCAGCTAAAATAAGTCTCTTTATTTCAAAACATATTTAAATTATGAGAAGGAATATTTTAATGAAACTTATATGAATTAAAGTTTGGTAGGGGAATATAGGCAGCCTTCGCACATTTTTTCGTGCTTCATATTCAAGACTTTGTTCTGACTAAACTGTAAAATGGGCAGTGAATAGCACTACATCAAAAAGTTCTCTGATCTTTTAGGTTTCTATGCATGCCTAGTTTACTATCATAGAATTGTTGGTTTTTCCTGGACAGGAAATTGAAAAAAATATGACGATTTGTGCGATTCTTGTGCTCCCGGGGGGAGCGCTCTCACCATGGGGTTTTGGGTTCGTCATTGCTTTTTTTCTCGAAATAAATTTTATCTACAATTAAAAATTATTTTCCGATTGTTATACTGTACCCCCGTGAAGCCGCGGAAACTATCACTGCACTAAAAGAAGATCTTTAAAACACCTTTTTCACATTTTCTGGAGCACTGTATTTTCTTCACACTGTTCATAATCGTTCACACCGTCAATAATCGTCGTCTCATGGAGATGGGAAGGAGACTATACGCCTGTCGCAGAGGAAATGATCACGAATGTCTCACTGTGGCTTATGAGGCTTTAGTGAGGTTATGATTTTCAAGCTGGAGTTGTCTGATGGATGTGCGAACGCTCACACATTCAGTGTTTGAAACCACACACAGTGTAGTACTTGCGAATTTTTCGCCACCGTGAAAATAATTTCCCTGCGATGCAAAAAATTATTACGTAAATATCATCTCAAGTATACTCTTCATCCACTGTGTAAGTGATTTTTTTTTAGAAATGAGTTTGACTATGAGAAATCAAATGAAATGTGCGCCCTCAAAATTACCTATTTTGGGCCAATTTTCTATTTGTGATCCTACCAACTAGGAAAGAAGGGCTTTGCTGCCTATTTTTACAATGAAGATAAGGTTCATAAATACTTAACTTATGGCTAAAAATGCGGAACCAACTCTTTGCAAACAAAGAGAAAATTCTCATCGTTCGAAAGCTCACCCGTGCGAAGCACGCCTACAATCCCCTAAAGTTGTTTACTGGGGAATCAGAGTGGCGCAATGGGTAAGAGCGTTGGCTCTTGAGCGGATAGATTCCCCGGCTTGACTCACAGTTGTGAGTTCGAGTCTCGTCCGGTGCAAAGATCTGAGTGTCTGACTTTTAAGAGCTTGAATTAAATAAAATTATTATTATGATAAAAAGTTAGAGACAATATGTGAGCGCCTTAGTGGATCAGTTGGTAGAGTAGTGTCTCTATGATTGTGAGGTCTCGGGTTCGAAACTCGGCAGCTACAGATTTTTCAGCAGCCGTATCGAATTAGTCCAGTGAATGGATGAAAAGTAATTTCTAATGCATTGACAATGAACTGCCCAAAATAGAGGCTGGTACAAAAACGAGTTCGGCATAAAGAGATCTGTCGATACAAATACACATTCACTGCAACTGATCCAACCAAGGCTGGCCTGCCTCAATATAGAAACTGCACTGTGTGTGTACCTCCAGCACACAGAAGCCGAGATAAAAAGCTAAAGGACCGCCTTGAGGGTTAAGACAAAATGGAATAATGGGGAGTGCATAATGGGTCCAAATAAGTGGTCTGAATGCAGCGGAACCGATAAAGGTTTAAGCGGACCCATAGACAAATCTTAATCTTAATTTTAGAGACAATATGTTATCTTCTTTAGTTTCCATGACCCATGATGTATCCCCTTAACCCTTTATGGACGAATGGAACACCGATGCCCCGAAAATAAAAAGTATTTTTTCGGACTATGTAGAGGACAAAATATCTTTTTATAGTCAAAAAAAAAAACAATTTTTCTTTTTGGGACACCGATGGCCCTCTCGTCCTTAAAGGTTTAACTTTTCAAAATAGATAAGTTTTTGCAGAAATTTTGACTTAAGATACCATGTCATCAATTCTAATTAATCCTTTACAGTTTTTTTTTTTAAATATTTGAAAAATAAGAAACTTGAAGATAGAAAAAGCAATTCTGAATCTAAATTAAGTTATAGATAGGTCTAGCTTCCTATAGAAATTTGCGAAAAAATAATGTTTTCAACAGGGGGGGGGGGCATTGAACTTAATATAAAGTGAAGCTATTTTTCACTTTTCTTTGTACAAATTTGCAGATATTGCACCGTGACTTAAATAAATTTGCTCGTAGCTCTTTTATTATTTCAGCGAACATTATGAAATATATATTTTTAGATAATTCTCTCAACGATAAACTGGCGCAATTGACTTAAAGGGATGTCTAAAAGTGATTGCCAGTGAAAATTTTAGTCACCCTAAGATGAAAACACTTTTTCGATTTTACCCAGAGCTTTCGATTCTGATGGGAATCTTCTTCAGTGGCTGGAAGGGCATTAAATTTTTTATTTGCAACAAATTTCTTTTTTAACATTTTTTTACTAGGTCATTTTTGGACAATTTTTAACTCACTCAACTAAATTGTGTTTCCAGAGTCTTTCTTAGGGATCGTATTAGTTAGTTTTTTTTTCAGAGAAAACCACCAAAAAGTTCAAAAATAGTTGAGAAAAGTTCTCCAGAAGGAAAGCCGTCCCACACTGACTTCCTGCTGGTGATGATCTGGAAGCCCATGAACCACACGATCCCTAAGAAAGACTCTGGAAACACAATTTAGTTGAGTGAGTTAAAAATTGTCCAAATATAACGTTGTAAAAAAATGTTAAAAATAAATTCGTTACAAATAAAAAATTTAATGCCCTTCCAGCCACTGAAGAATATCCCCATCAGGATCGAAAGCTCTGGGGAAACCCAAAAAAGTGTTTTCATCTTAGGGTGACTAATATTTTCACTCGCAATCACCGGAGACATCCTTCGAAAATATTTTTAGATAGCTTCCAATGCACAATTTCGGAATCTATCAGACTGATAAGTCAATTCTCTTTAGGAAAAAACTTGCCATTTGTCTTCAGTGCCTACATGCAAAAACGTATGGAAAAATGAATATCGAGAAGCTTCTGGTTTTCAATGTAGCTCCAACAAAATGTATCCCCACCTCTCCCTACTAATTAGTCTTTCAATTAGACAAAGACTTTCAATCGGACTTCTCATCTACAAAATATCGTTAATTTTAAAGAGAAATTTTGCATTTGAAAATTTTTAAAGGTTAAATAAAGATAATACGAAAGAATGGTTTCTCATGAATATTTGTTGAGGTTTGTCAAATGTATTTGATGTTCATTAGCCATCTGCAAACTAACTCTGTCCTGTTTCACTTGATTCAATTTTGCTAAATTTTAATTTATTCAAAAAAAACCAAAAAGTCCTCATGAATAAGTTTATAATATACAAGTTCACTCAAATTTTCACCTCAAATATTTGCTTGTACGTATGAAACTTTATATTACCATGTGAAGTTCAACATGTTGAAATTTAATGTCCTAAAAGCATAAGGGGTTGCCTTGCGAATGCCTCATTAATTAATTCATATACCCAGAAAACCCAAACTATTTTCTGCTCATAGTGTAAGTAGTGAAGAAAGCATAATAATTCTGTTCCATTTCTGAATCCAATCCTGAGTGATACCTTCCAGATGCCTAATAAATTAATTCAGGGACATTTGTGACGAAGCTTGCGAGAGGAATTCCTGCCTTTCCTACTAATAAATCCATCTGACAAATATGTCTGGATTCTGCTTCACAATTCACAATTTGATCATCTCACCGTACTCCCCCATTTGCCATGTTCGCCTTTTAGTGGGAAATTGTGTCAAATCAACACTTGATGCCCAATCTGCTCTGTGCTTCCTATGCCTTTTCCCGCCAAAAGCAAAGAGCACAGAGAGAGATTGGAAATTCCTCCCAAATGTTATTTACTGAGGAAATATTTGTTTACACGTATCAACACGATAAAAAGCGATAAAAAGTGCTTCCATTAAAATTTTGTACAAAATATTATACCCCATTATTGGCTTTGAGTTAGATAATACTCATGTGGATTGGCGTCATTCGTAGAGGCTGCCTTTGAAAAGCAAGAAAAATAAACCTCCGGAAGAAATTCAATATTGTAACGATGTTCTCACAATGTTGTGCATTTTTTCCCTCTAGCCAAACCTCTTATCATAATTTGATTAAAATAATTTAATTGGAAAAGGAGGTAAAGCGAACATGATGTCTGAGCGGAACAAGCCTGAACATTTTAATTATAGAGAAACAATAAGAAAGCACTGAGAAGCTTTACCTATATTGCATTGTAACCGTCAGGAAAAAGCTGTAGTTGAAAGTTGGAAAAATAACGTAAAAATAGGTTTAATATTACAGACTTTAACAATTTATCTTGTATTTCTATAGCACCACTTTTCTACTTCTACATTGCAAATTTTATTGTTTATATTTCTTTCGTAGGAAAATAGAAAATGTGAGAGTTAAATGCAATACGAAAAATAATTCAAGGATTTAAATTACGGGTAAGAAAATTGACAGATCAAATGACAGGAAATGTCAAATTTTTGGTTGTCAATTTGATATCATAATCATGACACAATGAAACAAAGTCATAAATTGAACTGCCTGGGTTATATAAAGCGATACAGACAAGCAATTTTCTCATTTTCAATAGATCCAATTAAAATTTTAATGAAACATCAATATTTTTCATCAAAGTATTATTAATACAAGCGACCCAATGTTTCGTTACTAGATATTTAATTACTTGAAAACTTTAACTATCCGAAATTTCGACAATATTGATGCGAAAAAAAATTATGCACTGACAAATTTTGTTGCACAACTGATTGATAAGATTTGTCTAAATTGGATCCTGCGGATTTTCAGAATCTTGTAAAAACACAGAAAAAAATAATTTGTGAATCCCTAGGGTAACGTGTGGTATTTCGGGACACTTTTTAGCACTTTCAAGTTTCAAACAGCTTAACGACTTCCCAAATAATTTTTTTCTTTGTTGATACAAATATTTATGTTCCTTGCTATCCAGAATAAGATTCTCATTGAAAAATGTTGAAAAATGCATCATTTTTTATACAAAATAGCAAAAAATGTAAAGAAGTAAGAGTGGTATATTTCGGCACAGACAGAAGTCGCTATTATGCAAATGAATTTCACCGAGCCTGATTATTTACCTTTAAGTAGAAGTTCTAAACTTCACTCTTTCATGAAAATTTTGTATAACTTTTACTTCTAAAGTGACTTAAATTGAAAAAAAAACTAAGCACTGTTTGTGTTGACATCTGCAAAATTGACCACACTGAAGGTTTTGTAAAAAGTGAAATTGGACACTCACAATTCACACGTATTTCACGCTTCAAATTAAATAAAATTTCAGAAGTTTTATGTTTATCTGATAAGTAAAGAGCTTAATATTTCATATAGAATTTAAAAATAATTAGAAAACAAATATTTATAGGATTTTTGATGTGTCCCAAAATACCCATATTATGTCCTGAAAAGCACCTTGTCCAGAAATACCACATGTTACCCTATATGCGACTTACGAAATGCTCGCAAATTGTACAACTCACAAAAAGTTCGTAAGTTTGTATTTTTCACATACATTGTTTTCACAAACATTTGTTCGTAAATGTTCCTAAACACACTGAAAAGTGTTTGTAAGATTTTGTAATTTGTTCGTAAAGTTTTCACAGACACTGACGTAAAATTTGGACAAATCATGTCTTTGTTTGGATTGCTAGAAAACCCTTCGTAGGATTCTTTTTCTTATTTTCGGATGCATTTTAAAGGTCCTAACGAAAATACATTTCAAAATACAGTTGAATCATTTCTAATAACGGTTTTTAAAGGTTAAAGAGGTTAAAGGTAAAAAAAAACCTCTATGGAGCGTATATCTAAGCCATAATGTGTAAAAATATCTTTATCCATTGTACAGTACAGTCTCTCAAATTCGAATGACAGACGGTTAAACTCAAGATGTCAATTGTAGGGCTTTGTTAGAAAATCGAGCGAAGCGTATCATGCACTTTATGGCGAATAACATATTTCTGAGGTTAGAATTAACCAATAAAAAGATTGGTGACACAAAATTCGATAGAGGAACTTAGGCCTTCCCGCATTGGGAGTTCGGGACATCCATTGTTGTTTTTCCAATTGTCAGTCCCATGCCCCGTGAAATCAAGTGCAGTGAAGCTCACTTCGATGCAATTCGAAATTCGAACACCTCCCGTCTAATCATTGCTCTACCTGCCGATTTTACTCGAAAATTTTTTGAATTGTAACGGTATATTCTAGTACATTTAGAGAAATTCTGTAGACTTTCGGCAGAATCTCTGTTTAGAAAATCTGTAGATTTTCGGCAGAAATTCTTTCGAAAATCTGCAGATTCTCGGCAGAATTTCTGCATAGAAAATCTGCATAGTCTCCATTGTCTCAACAAAAATATTGTTGATTTATCAAGAAACTGTAGAAGTTACAAAGAAAATGATATGCTCTGCTTAACAAGCATTACCGATTAAACATTTTAGATGAGTAAAAAGATTCAAGCAAAAATACAAATTTCTTAAAAATCGCTCATAAAATGATACAAAGGACGACATTTAGGTCGACGCTTTGCTCAAAGTTTTCACTTCACTATTCTCTACTTAGAACACGGCGTCGCAGAATTCTTTATTTTATATAAACACTGTGATATCACCAAGAATAACTCTATTGAATTTCACAAACAAAATTCAATGAAAAACATTCCATCTTTTCAGACACATCTGTCTGGAAAGACTGAAATGTAGACAAAAATCTACAGAAAATCGGCAAAATATCTACAGAAATTCGTCAGAGTATGCACCAGGATTCGTCAGAAAATCTGCAAAAATTTCTGACGAATTTTGTCCCAAGCCCAAATAAAATTCGTAGGAATATCTACAGATTTCTCGGCAGATCTTCGGCAGAGGTGTAGATATTTTCTGCAAAAATCTTAAAGATATCTGACGAAATTATTTGACGGGATTTAACGCTAGAATAAAATGCCAACTGAATATTTTACAACATAATAAATATAAAGTTTTGGCTACAGTGCTGTCTCTCTATATGCACAGTTTGGGTACTTTTTTTGACAGTTCTCTCTCTGATTATGCACAACTTTTTTTGAAATTCCCAACGGGTTTTTTCTTTCTTTTAATAAATTATCGTTTTTTTATTGTTCTAGAATTTCCCGTGTTATTTTAAATATAATATGAGACAGAAAAAAATAAAATTAAGAAAATTAAAAACAAGAAAAATTAGTTACCAAGAAAATAATTTTCTTTATTACTTTCTCAAAATGTAAACAAATTGATTTTGAATGCGACCGACACAAAAGCTGTGCATATAGAGAGTGTGCATATAGAGTGTCAGTACTGTATATGGACCTAATTGAGTCCGACAGCCAAAACGTAAAACAAAAGAAGAAGAAGAAGAAATATAAAGCGTCCACGATAATGCTGCCATCTATGGGTTCGCAAAAAACAGTACGATATTATTTGTAGTTAACTATCATTGATATCGACCACGCTCTTATGGCCTCTACACATTAGTGAAAGTTATGTCCATATTGAAGCAAATTCCCTGCAGGGGTGTAGGAAAAATTCTTCAATATGGACATGAATTTCTCTAGAGTGTATAGGTCATTACAGACTGTAAGTTGAAAATATATGCTGCTGAAGGGCTTAATTTTTATGAATAAATATATTTAGTGAAATATTAATGGGAAAGAATTCTCAAGAATTCATGCACTGTTGTCTCCCGTAAGAGGCGCTGATAACTGTTCTTAATTTTTAATTCTCAACTCCAGAACTTGATCAAAAATTGGAAAAATTCCGTAAATTGTGGTCTAATTATTATGTTTGAGTAGGAGTTTATAGCAATATGTTGCATTGTTTCAATAATACACTGAAAGAATTTCGTGATAATATGTAAAATGTGTAAATAACATCTAATTCATAAGAACATGATGGGAAAGATAAAATAGTAAATAACTCGTCAGAAAGGTTCGTATTAATGAAGGGCTAACTCACTCATGATGTTCAAAGGGTGATTCAGCAATTCAAGCATGAATTTACAGAGCTTGAAGCATTTTCCTTTCAGGAAATATTTGTGGTGGAAGAAGGCAGCATGAAATGAACATATTAATCTTTAATCTAGACTCTCTATGCAATAGACCTCATTGTCTTTGCCCCTACTTAGCACTACATATGACTATAACCAGTAAGATCGAGTTTTTCTTGCATCCTCCAGAAGCCCATTTAGACATGAGGATGGGAAAAATACTTTTACCCAGCCATATATATAATGCACATAGCTTAAGGAGGAAAACTGAGAGCATTTCTTGCCCTTTTTTTCTCCCTCAACCACTCTTCATTTCGCAGCTGAGTATAAAAAGCTACCATGTAGAAATGGTGTTGGTTATACAAAGAGTAATAAATAAATATAATGTACAAAACAACGTGATAAATGGTTGAATTTATACCTCTTCTTTTTGCTCCAGCTCCTTGCCTTGCTCAAGCTTTCGTCCTGCTTGTCCTGTTCGCCCACTCTTTGCGATCACTTCTCGCCTTCAACCCTCCGTTTTGTAGCTGTGTGATTGACTATTTGTCCGACATAAATGCGTTTTTTTCTCTTCTTTTCACACTCAACCGTCCTTTGATGGTAAATTTATGTGAGCACGAGGTGGGCGAGGAAAAAGTTAAGTTTATTGACCAGATTGAAGTACACGGTCGTTAGATGGTAAAATTGCACAGAATCCCAATTTCGATGGCTAATTAATTAGGTGGTCTGGCGGGAAAATGAGCCACATGAATTACCTCTGCAGGAGAACTTTTACACCACAGAAAACAAACCTAACCAGAGATGGGCAATTACTTTAAAGTTTACGCTTTGAACAATTTTTAATGATTCACCGAATATGGGAATGAAAATAATTAAATCATAGGACGCATAAAGGAGCTGTTACATATTCCAAATATTTGAAAATATTTACACAATTAGTACATGTACTAAACAATGCAATTCAAAATATACTGAATATATTTTTAGAGTTTTGTTCGTTTGATTACACTTTTCTAATGGTAGGAATAAGTCTATATTTATAAAAGTAAACGCTTCTCTGTGTTTGTACTAAATCTCAAATTTGTTGACAAGAGATTTGATTTATTTTCCTGGGCTTAAATATATAAGATGAAAGATGCGTGTAGTAAATTAATAAAAGTTAAACTATTAATGCATTTTTGGATTGAATTTCATTTCTAATGGTGCTGGCACACCTTTTCAATTGAGTGAAATTCAATCGATCGAAATTTTACATCATACTCTTTCAAACTAAAATCAGATATCGCTGTATCTTTCTGTCAAATGAAATTTTAAATTGAAATTTAAAATTGAAATTTAAATTTTCATTTGATAGAAAGACACAAACATATCTTATTTCAGTTTGAAAAAGTGAGAGGGAAAATTTCAATCGATTGAATTTCATTCAATTGAAAAGGTGTGCCAGCGCCATAATATTTCAAATTTTTAATACGTCGCTGATGGCTAAATTTAACAATGCTTAAAGGCATTATATCTGTACTAAACCTTAAAAGAATATTGTTTCATTTTTTAAAACGTATCACGTTCAATAAACAGTAGTCATCAAATAAAATTAATACAAGAAATGAATAATTTTATGAATGCATCATTGTAAAAAAAATTTAATGCAATTAGCACATGTACTAAATTCAAAGATTTAATTCACAATACTTATGAACGCTGTGAATAAGTCCTTAAGATTTTAAAACTTTTGAAGTCATTTGTGTCACAATAATAATAATAACAATAATGGTGATATTAATAATAACTTAGGCCTTCTCGCAAGGGGAGTTCGGAACATCCATTATTATTTTTTCTTATACAGGGATGGGATTGTCAGTCCTATTCCCCATGGAATCACGTGCAGTGAAGCTCTCTGAATGTAGTTCAAACACCTTCAACGCCAGACAAATTCCTGGTGCACTTGCGGGCACTTGCATCATAGAGCGAGTGCTCTACCACTTGACCCATTTAGTGCCTCATGTACTAAATACTTGCACATGTACTAAATTCAACGATCTAACTCACAATATGCTTATGAACGCTGTGAGTATGTCAAGATTTTAAAACTTTTGCAGTTAGAAATGTCAAAATAACGTAATTGTGCCAAATTCCGGCCAGCTTGCAATTTCGGCCACCTTTTTTGTTCCTCGAATTTCCATGAACTTTTAGATTTTACGTACTCTAGAGATTATGCAATCCGAAAGAATAACAAAAAATATAGCTTTGACAAACGAGATGACGTGAAAAAGATATTGGAAGAATTCCCGAAGGGCAAGGAAATATGAGAATGAAGGTGGCCGAAATAGAGCACCAAAGCTATGTCTATATTTTTATTCATTTTAAAATGTAATAAGAATGATTTTAGAGTGAATAAAGAAGGTAAACTCTTTACAAGGTTCCAAGCAACACTCTTTCAGAAGAAATAATAAAAAAGAAATTAATTTGTATTTAAAATATTACATGTCAAACTTGAGACTTTGACAAAATCTGACTGTGCAAAAATCTTAAGTTTTTTTTTCTAAAATAGATTTCGAAAAATTGCCAAATTATTAATCACATATTCAACTGATAATTTTATGATTTTTCGAAATCTGTTTTAAAATTACTCAAGATTCTGGCATACTGTCCATAAGAGTATAACGTCCATAAGTGATAACTTCACCCTAATAGAGATAAAGACCATAAGTTTAAAGTGACGAAATTAAGTTACACTTGCACTGCAAATAATTGAATGTTATAGTACAATTAGTACATGTACTAAATTGAATAAAAAATACACTATTATGAACAAATTTTATAATTTTATATAATAAAACTTTCTTGGAAACGAGTTTCATGATATTCAATGAAGGATTATCTTGTCAAAAATGTGTTGATTTTATTTTTAAAAAATATGAAAAGAAATGCAAAAACTATTTTTAAAAGTAATAATAATGAAGATAGGGCAAATAAAGTGCATGACTTTGAAGTTCTATTTCAAAATTCAAAAAGAGAAAGTCGTGGGGTTTTATTAAGTTAATAATCCTTGCAAAGCGTACACCTTTTGCTTCTGGATCACGATTCTAAGCTTATCAAAAAGGTACATCGCAAAATATGCCTTGAATTTTTAAACTTGTAAAAAGCATAAGGGGACTAATTAGACTTTTGGACATTAAATTAAAAAGTTTCTAGGGGATAAAATGTTATTTCTCACAACATTTTCAGTTTTTTTTCGCAAATTAATCATGATACTGAATGTATTTTCATATAAATAATAAATAGGGGAAAGTGCCCATGCTTGATACCATTGGAAGCTTCGTAATGACTAAATTTTTTCTATGTTTCTCAATAAACGTGACTCCGCAATATATTTTAAAAACTGGCCACTTTTCCATAGTTTTTAAAATATGGTTGCGATGAGTCATTTATATATTGTGAAGCATTGTCGTTATGAAGCTTCCAATGGTATCAAGCATGGGCACTTTCCCCTACTTTCATATTTATTTTACCAAAACAAAATTTAGTACAGCAGGCTCTCTCAAATTTGGGCATTTTGAGACCGAAATGTCAACCGGATCATTATTCAGGCGTGTAAGTATTTGAAATTCAACGATCTTTTGTATGCAACATAACTTTTATTAAATTTACGCACTCATATATATCATAAACTCTTCGAAAAAGACTCAATGAAAAGGAATCACGATAAAATTAAGAGAAACAGCAAATTTGAGTAATTTGCTTCATTAGATAGGCGTAACCAAAAAGTGTTTTGTGTAAAAAAATGTGTAAAAAATGTTTAAAAAAAAAACACACTATTAGAAATTTCTCTAAAAAATGCCTTTTTAAAGAAAATTTTCCCTATCCATGTAGGCAGAAACGTCAGAATTTTTTGAAAAGACCATTTTTGACGAAAATTGCTTCTAGTGTGTAGACACCATTAGGTATAACCAAAAAGTGTGTTGTCAAAAAGTGTTTTTTAATGTAATTATACTGCATGATTTAAAAAGTAACCTGAATCTAATGTACTTGATCAAATCAATTACACAAAGCTCTTCAATATTCGGCTGACTGGGACCAAAAATGACAGATAAAAGCCTATCCGAAAAGGGTCATTTTTTGACTTCGTGTTTGACAGCTGTCACCTGAATATCTGGAGAGCTCTATCCCAGCAACGAAAGTTCCCTGTTTGAACATCGTTCAGCAAACGCGTTCGGAACAGGGTTCGGTCCAATGTAAATCCTTACGGGCTGGGAAAAAGCGAACGCGGTTGAAGCAATAGTTCTCTTTGATGGCCACCACTTTCTGAACATTTGGGAGGCCGCCACCGTCGCGACAGGTCGAACAGGGAACTCTTTCGTTGCTGGGATGTAGTACTAGATCTGCCATTTAGAAATTTTGCCTTTGGCCTTTAGATTAGACATTCTTTCTGAACAATATTAAATAGGGGAAGACTTTCAAGTTTCGCACCTACTTTGGCTTAGAACATTTCATATTTCTCAGGAAATGTGTGACAGAAAAATATTAAAGGAATATCGAAAAAATATGAAGTGTTCGAAGCTAGAGTGTATGCGAAGTATGAAAGCCTTTCCCTATTCTCTTGTAACTTAAGTTAAATTTTGATTTACATTTAAAGAGTCGTTCATATATTTGTTAAAATTAGTAATAAGAAAAAACTCTTTCTCTAATGAAAGCTTTTCTCTTTGAGTCATAGAATATTCCTTGATTTTCTTAGAACTTAAATAACCTTGTTACTTTTGTCCGCATAAAATTAAATTTAGTATAGATGCTTTGAAGCAGTATACTTATACAGAAGACTTCATGGGTATATCTGGGTAACCATTAACAAAATGTAATTTTTGCGGAAACTATTCATGTTTCAGTGCTTCCGCCACTTGTTTCAAAGTGAATTTTAATTAAAAATGAAGTGAATTAACAGCAATAACTTTCGAAAACTTTCAAAAGTGTTTGGGTAAGTATTGCACTTATATTGATCCAAGTAACATGAGAAGAAAACTAATATCACAACTATATTGCCGTTATATTTTATAACAGTACTAGAGCAAAGTGTTATAATTTGATTACTTCTTTTCAATTCCCATCGAATTCAACTTGGATAATCTCAAATGAAAATAAGGGAATTTGACCCTGGATATGACTATCTTTCAAATATTTATTACACTTCCGGTATACAAAAACCCTAAATTTCTCTTCTAAATCATGTATGTAGTTGCCCATATCCGGATCTCTCATTCTTCATGTTTCAGTGGCATAAATATAAGGCTAAATGTACACTTTGGGTAACATAAATTTTTCATTAAAAAGATGAAATTGAAGAAGCAGTGTTTCTTACACTTTCACTGTTATTTTTTAATGATATCAAACGCAACACCATACGAGGATACACAAACACAATACAGCAATTATTGCTGCCCAGAGGGAAACAATCTGCTGGGATGAAGATGTGAAGAGAACATTTGTTTTTCCATCTTCCTTTCGTCTTCCGGAATATGGGGATTTCCACACGCGTTCAGGTACACCATGGGGAGTGATGGGTGGAAGATTTATTTATTTTTTGATACGTCTCCGCTCCTGTTCTTTTTGGCCCACTCAAAGGCACTCTTTTCTACACGATCCAACCCCAGCACACCCTCCACCAGTGTCTCACCACCAAATCATCCAGCGATTTAGCGCAACTCTTTCACCCGGAATTTCTTCACTAAGCAGGAAATTGCACTGGAAAATTTATCATCCACCATATTGTGTCTGTATTTGTGTACATTACCGCCAACGAGATCATTTACAACCATGTGGAGATTTAACTCAGAGACACGTCTTCAAGAAAATAATCATATTTTTTTTTCTGGGAAAATTGTAGAGCAGTTGAAAAAAATGCTCCACACGCGATATTTTCCGATGTTGCCTTGCAGAAAAATTTGGTAAAAACGCGCGAAATTGCTCAGAAGAAAAATCTGTGCTCACTCGAAATTGAGAATCAAAGAACTCACTATCAGAGGGAGAAGAGTTTTTCCGTGACTTTCCTCAGTGATTCTTCACACACGACTGATGAAACACTGATGAATTTTCCACAGAAGCATTTCGACACACCACCGAGCTATTACAGTTCGTGGTGGGAAAAGCGCGCATGGCACATTTGTTACTTGTAACAAGAACTTTTGTTAATTTGACAAATTTGCCAAACAAAATGCAAATAAGATGAACATAAATATTTTAAATTTGAGAGCATGCTAGTAGAATTCAAAGTGAAATAAAAAGAAAAGTAGTTAAATTATAACACCTTGCTCCAATACTGTTCTAAAATATAACTGTAAGGTAATTATGATCTTCAATGTAAAAGACTGTGTAGAGTTTATAGAAAAGAACACAGAAAAAGAATTATGTATGTAAGAGTACTGTGTAGTATAACAGAAAAATATAGTATGGTATAACAGTAGTATATAGTTCAGTAGCACCTACAGCCCGACCTTAAACATGGAACGAATGAAATGTGTCCATAACACAATATAACTCCTGAAGCATTAAAGAAAATAATCAAATTTATAATACTATTACTCTAGTACTGTTCTAAATTATAACAGACGAAAATTAAGTAATTTTATAAATTTTAACATTGATTAAATTTGGAAAAATGGCTCGAGGATTATACAGTAAAATTTATTGTGTAGCGCATAATGTTTGCTTTTAAAGTAAAATATTTTTCATCGCCTGTTTGGTTCTGGGGCCTAAGTAGATCAATTGATAGAGTATTGTCTCTATGACTGTGAAGTCCCAGGTTCAAGTCTGGGGAGCTTCAGATTTTCTGCTGTATCGATCTTGAATTCATTTAGTTTAAATAATGAATTAATTTAGTCATTTTGTTAGCAACGCTGTATTTGTACCCTGGCATACAGAATCTGATACAGCGCTGAAGCTCGTAACCGCTCCTAAAGGTGAAGGTGAAGAAAGTGATAGTCCGAAGATGTGTGTGGCGGAAACGGAAACGAATTTTGGGAAGGACCGGAACTTCTGTGGAACACCACCGATCTCCGCTACGATCGGTGCTACTCTGACCGGTCTCACAGAGGCAACCCACCTGTAAGAACCAGTTTTCCACAGTAGCACAGCCACTCGACACAGAATGGATGGAGAAGGATAGGGAGATATATGGTCTTACTCTCACATGGGATTAGGAAATCATGGAGAGTTTTTTTTTTATTACAGCGCTACATGTATGAAATCAGCGTTGTACTTAAGGCATCAGTTAATATTGATCATATTCAAGTGATTGTTAACGCTAATGCGCCTCTAACAGCCAAGGATCCAATTCATGTGTTTCGGGACGTCGAAGACAAAGCAACCCGAAGGCTATCGACTTGGATCTACATGGGAAAGAGGCAGGACCCAACTTCTCTTGGGCGTTAGGATGGAATAGTAGAATTGGGAATATATTATATAATGGGCCAAAATAAGTAGCCTAGATGGTGGACAAACTCTATTCCTTAGCAGAAATTGCTCCACGACGGGTAAGGAAACAAATAATCTCCAGTAGAGAGATGTCCAAGGTTCTTTTTGAACAGAAGCATCTTCTCCATGGTCACAAAAAACCAAGAGCAAGGCTGAAGTCTCGCAGGAGCTTTTGTCACTCTGTCAAAACACTCGACAAAACTGCGGAGGAAGCCAGACTCAATCTGTGGAAGGAAATTTTTCACCAGTTTTTGTCAAACTAAGGGAAAATCTTCCTCCTGGTGGTGACCTAAACTGTGCGACGTGGAACTCTCTCATTCGTTTGAGAAGAGGCGTAGCGCGTACGAGAGATAACAGGCGGCGATGGGGTTTCTCCAATTGTGTATTACTGATAATAGTATTACGATTCTGAGGAGATAAAGTGGAACCTCACAAACCCTCGCAACCGCCCTCAATTGACTCACGACCGAAAGAACGGCATTATAAGTTCCTAGGTCCAGGAAAGGCACTAGAATTCCTCTTGTAGACTTTTATTTCAATCAACAATAGGGAAAACCGGAAGTCGTCGGGAAGAGATAATCACTCAGGGAACACATCAACTATCTTCAAAGCTTTCGGCTCTGTCTCCAAGCCTTCATCAGTGGTCAAGTCTTGCAATCTTTCTCTGAGACTCGTTCAGAGTTTTGGTCAGGATTACACCAGGGCATAAAAGGGAATGGGAGCGCTCTTCTTACACTGTATTTTTCAAATTTTTGTATTACTTGGCAAAATTTTCAGATCTTCTTTTCCGTCTCGGGTCATGCTGAGAATCTCTCTTTGTTAGTGTGGCACCCTCAATCCCATTAAAACACACTGTATTGTCTTTTTACTTCTTTATCTTTTCTTTATTCACTCCAAATCCACAATCCAATCACTCGGTCACTTCACGTCCTCTCTGCCAACTTCACACACGTCCCGTTGCCCAATAACTCATTTCCCCTCACACTCACCACGGCGCCATCTGTTGGTCACCACAGTTAGCACTGGAGGACTTCCGGTTTTCCCTATTGTTGATTGCAATTAACGTCGGCTTATACCCACAACTTTTATTTCACTTTACTACTACATCCTTCTTTAATTCCCGGGAGCCATATGGAGACTAGGGGTCTGGCCCTCACAAGATCACCCTCGGACAAACCATGAGGCACCTCTCCAGAGTTTTAGCATCCCAAACTCCAAACTTTCTAGGCTCTAATGTGAAATATTGCCCCCTCTTATGGTTGCAAAGGTTGCAAATGTATGCGTTACTCGCAAGAATTATAACCTAAGAGCGCAAAAATTGCTTTCTTGTGAAAAATCTCATATAAAAGAGCAATAATATTCAAGAAACAGCAAAAAAATTGTTTCTTCACATAACCTAAAATTTTACATGTTGAATTCAATAATTAGTAATCAGAAAATCAAGTTTAAGGAACTGTATGGTAACTGAACAAATTCAGTGACAAAACCGACCACATTGTCCTCGTTACTACTGATTCCAGTGATATTTCTTTCTTCTAACTAAGAACTTCTAGCTCAAGGGCCCGTATTTCTCTACAAACTTTCATTGTGCCGAATTTCCTTCATTTTTATGGAGTACTATCCAAGGAGTAACAAAGTAAAATGGTTCTATATTCATACATCAATTTTGTCGTGCGACTTTTCTTCACACAACCACTAAAAAGAAAGCATTTTGAATTCGAATTCAAGCGTGCGTTCTCAGAGAGCACACTTAGCTGAAAAAGTTACCGATTTCAGCATATTTTTGCTGAATTGATCAGCAAAAATGTGCTGACCGATTAGCAGTCGCCGAACAAAAAGTGCTAATCAAATGGAAATGGTACTAATTTGCGAATTTTCGTCTAAGGTTAGCAGAATTCAGCTAAAAATACAAATATTTTCAGCTGAATTGAAATAGGTTAGCATTTGGTTAACTTAAAATATGCATTTCTATCTGAATCCTGCTAACTTTAAAACGACACTCGGCTAGGCAGTGCCATTTCTATATATTTGGTTAGCACTTTTTGTTCAAGAACTGCTGAACGGTCAGCATATTTTTTTGCTTTTCAATTCAGCAAAAGTATGGTGAAAACGCTGCCTTTTCCAGCTAACTGTGTTCTCTTTGATGTTTGATTTTGAGGAATAGGAATTCATATTTGTGGAACTTGACTGTAAAATTTAGTTGATTCAACAAATGTTTTCGTAACAAGTGTTCCTGTCACAGAGTTTTCCATCCCTGACGCGTGGGCGACTTCTTTACTACGAAAAAATCGCGTTTGCGCGTAAATCATCATATTCCATTATCTCTTTCTTCCACGAAGGATTGCCGCATAAACTTCATTAGGGGGACTGAAAAAGGGAGTTTAACGATGCCAACTCGTTGCTATGACTCCCTAAGCGTTGTCAACAGTAGCGTGAAAACCACAAAAGTGCGAAAAATGTCCCTGTTTCGTGTTATCACGTGGTGGACAACCCAATGTCCAAGTACCAGTGGATTTGATAGTTTCAGTCTCCTATGTGGAAGACTTGGCTTGGTGGAAGATGGTGAAAGGGATTCAATTGTGGTGGGTTCTCATTCTGGGCACTTGAGTGTCTTTGCACCATCACCGCCCGAAAATGGGGCCACATTTTCCCCTACAGATATTTTGTTAGAGGTCAAACTTCCACAACCCGTTATTGGTTTGGCTTGTGGAAAGTTCTCTAGCAGTCGAAGTGACAACCGCAGCTGCCTTGCAGTTCTGCATCCCATGAAACTCAGCGTTTTCTGGCTAACAGCAACGGAAGGAGTGGCTGAACACGGAACTCAATTTCGTCTTCAGCTTGCTTACGAAAGTATCCTTTCGAAGTTTGCTTTTTCATTGTGTAGTGGAGGTTTTGGGGGAGTCAAGGGAAAGGAATTCCTCTGTATCTTACACATGGACGGTGGTCTAAAGTTCTTTGAACAAGACGGCATTTCTTACGAAACCCAATTGCCTGAAGAAAGAACTATCCCTGCTCCTATGAAGTACGTCTCTCGCATTGATTGCTTCGTAACAGTAGCACCAAGTGGTTTTATTGAATGTTTTAAGTATCAAGATCTAGCTCAATCTTCTGACAATGTGACTTCGCAACAGATCTGTCCATTCTGGACTTTCTTCATTGGAGAGAGTCCCTTAGACATAGCAGTGCATCAAGTAACTAAGTCAGATATCGTTCTTCAAACTACGACTTTTCCTTTGTTTTCCTCACTTTCATAAGAAAACGTTTTCTTTTGTTTTAGTTCTGAGTCAGTAATAATTGTCTTGGGAGAGCATAACTTATTCTGCCTAAGTGATACTGGCAAAATTAAGTTCATCAAGAAACTAGACTATACCGCCGTGTGCCTTCATAGTTTTGTTATCGGATGGTACTGGGGTAAGTGTCTAGTTCGTTGGAAGTTTGTTACACTTAGCTTGGGTTACTTACAGAACCTGACGTGAGACTTATGATTGCAATTGCAACGGAAATGGGATCCTTGCTCATCTACGAGGAATCGAAGCTGATCTGGTCAGCACAGCTACCTCAAATTCCTGTAGCACTATCCAGAGGCACATTCACAGATCTATCAGGAGGAATTGTCACACTAAGCGATACTGGGATCCTTACAGTTGGATTTCTAGGTTCTGAACCCCAAATCTTTAAGGTCCCATCTCTGAACCTCAAACAACTAACCGTTGAGAAAGCTCAAAAGGAGCTGGAAGATTTAGAAGCTGAAATCAAATCTGGAATTGACTTTACTGATATTTCTCTTATCAATGCAACTGCCGAGCGGGAGCTATCGGTTAACGTAACTTTCAGTAAGATTCTAGTTCAATCTACGTACGCTCCTAAGGGTGAAGATGAAGAAAGTGATAGTCCGAAGATGTGTGAAATCAGCGTTGTACTTAAGGCATCCGTTAATATTGATCATATTCAAGTGATTGTAAACGCTAATGCGCCTCTAACAGCCAAGGATCCAATTCATGTGTTTCGGGACGTCGAAGACAAAGCAACCCGAAGGCTATCGACTTGGATCTACATGGGAAAGAGGCAGGACCCAACTTCTCTTAAAGTTACTGTTCTGGTCTCCTCCATCAATAGGCAGGGAATTCCAAGGGTTACTGAGAAGAGTATCTTCTTACCCATTGGACTGGTATACAAGAATTGTCTACCTCAGAAGGAAGCAAAGTACAAGATCGTTATAGAAACTGATAACGTTGGGAAAGGTGGCATTGCAGGCCTATTCAATGAGATGCAGTTTGAAGCATCAGCCCAAGCTATAGCTTTCAAATCAATGTATTCAGGAATATCTACAACCATTGTAGCTGCAAAGAACTCCAATCGCTACAGAATTCAAAGTGATAGTCTTGAATCTATGTCAGCAATTCTTAGTCTGTTTTTGAGTCGTTTGCAGGTAAGTTTAGAGTATGCAGTTCGATAATTTTTAAATGCGTTCCCTATGATTGCAGACGTCTTCTGACGAATCCGACAAGATCAAGATCACAGGTACTTTCTTCACAGAAGAGTTCCTAAACGCACTTGATAATCATGCAAACTGCGCGCAAAAAATGAAGGAAACTAACGATGAAATTGATGGTCGACTTAAGCAAATGCGACTAATTCAACGGAGTATCCTGTCAAAATTGCAAAACAAATCTTCAGAAGCTCTCACTGGACTTCAGATGCTTCTTAAACTCACTCATGAAGACATTGTGCGGCTTACAGAACAATTTAAAGATCTTGAACGGAAATCGGAAGACATCAAAGTCAGTTTGTGCTGCATTTTAAATATTATTCGGGAAACTTTGAAATATTCAGGACTGCCCAATCATGTCACGGAGAGTCTGCAGAGCATTCTTATCACTCCCATCAATGATTGGATAGAACAGGTAAAGAGTTTCAGTTTCAATATACAAAACACACAAATTAAAAAAAAAAACCGGTTATTTGACGAAGTGATCGTCGCGATCGTGTTAAAGGACCGCGAGGACCGCTATGAGAAAGCAGTCAATCGTAGTTCGTATTAAGTAAAGAAAAAAGTTCTATACTGGTTAAACACTTGACTAACTCATTTTTACAAGTCCTTTTCAGGACAGTTTTGTACCATCAAAAAAAATTGCAAATGCTTGAAAAGGTGGTAACCTATTTGTAATAGGTCTGGACTATACGGCGAGTGCGATAGAACCTCCCATCCAAGTTCTCGAAGCCTCTGGGGTGTTGATAAACATGTGTGCAATCTTTCGTTAGATGTAACACAACACACTTCCTTTTGAGCAAATCTATACATATTTTGGCGTTCGGGATTTTTACATTTTCGGGATTTTAACTTTCGTGATTTTAACTCCTGGGATTTTGGAGTTCAGGATTTTTGCTTTTGGGATTTTGGTTTTCGGAATTTTGAATCTTTCGGGATTTTGGCTTTCGGGATTTTTGTTTTCGTGATTTTAGCTTGACAGGATTTTGGTTTTTCGCGATTTCAACGTTTCTGGATTTTGACTTTTCCAGATTTTGGCTTCCAGGATTTTGGTTTGTCGACATTTTGGTTCTTCGCGAGTTTGGCGATTCGGAATTTTGGTATTCTGAATTTTTGCTTTTCGCGATTTAGGCTTTTTGGGATTCTAGCTTTCTAGATTTTGGCGTTTAGGATTTTTGTTTTAGTGATTTTAGCGTTTCGTGATTTTGGTTTTCCGAATTTTGAATCTTTCGAGATTTTATTATTCCAGTTTTCGGCTTTTCGGGATTTTTGTATTTTGGATTTTAGCTTTTCAGGATTTTGACTTTCGGTATTTTAGCGTTCGGGATGTCGACTTTCGAAATTTTAGCGTTCGGGATTTCGACTTTTCGGTATTTTGGCGTTCGGGATTTTTACCTTTTCGGGATTTTAACTTTCGTGATTTTAACTCTCGGGATTTTGAGGTTCAGGATTTTGGCTTTTGGGATTTTGGTTTTCGGAATTTTGAACCTTTCGGGATTTTAGATTTCTGGATTTGGCTTTTCGGGATTTTGGCTTGTCAGGATTTTGATTTTTCGCGATTTCGACGTTTCTGGATTTTGACCTTTCCAGATTTGGGCTTCTAGGATTTTGGCTTGTCGACATTTGGTTCTTCGCGAGTTTGACATTTCGGGATTTTGGTATTCCGAATTTTTGCTTTT
Source organism: Phlebotomus papatasi (assembly GCF_024763615.1). NCBI lineage: Eukaryota > Metazoa > Arthropoda > Insecta > Diptera > Psychodidae > Phlebotomus > Phlebotomus papatasi. The sequence continues at coordinate 88,033,200 of NC_077223.1, read as the reverse complement.
CGGGATTTTGGCTTTTTGGGATTCTAGCTTTCTGGATTTTGGCGTTTAGGATTTTTGTTTTAGTGATTTTAGCATTTCATGATTTTGGCTTTTGGGATTTTGGTTTTCCGAATTTTGAATCTTTCGAGATTTTCACTTTTGTTATTTTGGCTTTTCGGGATTTTGACTTTTCCAGATTTTGGTTTTTCAGGGTTTTGACTTCCGGGATTTTAATGTTGGGGATTTTCTCTGTCGCGATTTTGGCTTTTCGGGATTGTGGCTTTTCGGGATTGTGGCTTTCGGGATTTTGGCTCTCTTGATTTTGACTTTTCAGGGTTTTGGCTTTCGGGATTTTGTATTTTCGGGATTTTGGTGTTCGGGATTTAGACTTTCTTGATTTACCTTTTCGAAATTTTAGCTTTCGAGATTTTGCTATTCCATTTTTCGGCTTTTCGGGATTTTTGTAATCTGGATTTTGACATTCGGAATTTTAGCGTTTGGGATTCCAACTTTTCGGTATTTTGGCATTCAGGATTTTTACGTTTTCGAGATTTTAATTTTCGTGATTTTAACTCTCGGGATTTTGGGGTTCAGGATTTTGACTTTTGGGTTTTTGGTTTTCGGACTTTTGAATCTTTCGAGGTTTGCTTTTTGTTATTTTGGCTTTTCGGGATTCTAGTTTTCTGGATTTTGGCGTTCGGGGTTTTTGCATTAGTGATTTTAGCGTTTCGTGATTTTTGCTTTTCGGGAATTTAGCTTTCGGTATATTGACTTTTCGGGACTTTGGCTTTCGTGATTTTTACTTTTCGGGATTTTAGCGTTTTGGGATTTTGGTATTCCGGATTTAGCTTTTCGGGATTTTGCAATTCGGAATTTGGCGTTCTTGATTTTGGATTTCGAAATTTTTACTCTTTCGGGACTTTGACGATCAGGATTTTGCATTTTGGGATTTCAGCTTTTCAGGATTTTGACTGGGTACCAAATGGAATGTTAGGATTTTCAATTTCGGTTTTGAAAATTCAAGACCAAAATTTGTTAAAATTCAAAAAATTCTGTGATGAAACTGATTTATTCTCGACATATTATTATTTATTTACAATCTCCCTTCTTAGCTAAAAAATTTAACAAATCTACAATATCAATAAATTATTTTAGTCCTAGATTTTCTTTCAATGAAAATCCATCTTTATGTAGTTATTTTATAAACAGTTGACACACAATATGGGGACGTTAAATTTGAATTCAAATACTTTGACAGTGACTGTGACATTTACGAATGATTCCGAAAGATATTCGGTTCTATAATCGTGATGATATTTTAAGATTAAGGGATTTTATGCTACATTTCAGACTTGGGAGGAGTCTATTGCTGCTTCTGTGGACTTGATAAGCCATGTGGGAGCTTTGAGCAAGAACAAGGGAATGGATTTTGAGGAAAATTATTCTTTCCTGGTCACTAACCCTTTTGACTTGGAGCGTCTGAAGCGACAATTGAATAACCTCTTTGAGAGGATCGCTAGGATGATTCAAGAGGGAAGTGTGGAAATTCAGGAAGATTCCCGGAAAGACGTGGAAATCAGTGACTGGCTCAATGAGGCTTCACCAACAGTCATGGAAAATTGAGACTCCTCCGTAGCAGGTTTTTTTGGGGATTTGGGGCAGTTTATAATAAAAATTCTAGTATGAAAAAACAAAAAACCAAAGCAACTTCAATCAGTTCTGACCTTGTAGAGCAGGGGATTCCTCAGACTCTCGTCGGCTCCGTCAAATACCACACTCTCGTACATCCACTTCCTCATAACCCGGCATTTCGTTCCGCACTTGGGGCTGCTGCATTTGGGACATGGAAAGAAGCATCCACAGCAGGTAAGTCGCAGACAATCGCACAAATCCTGCCCACCATTCTCGGAGCTGGAACTGCGAGTGTCGTAGGTCTTGCTCCTTTCCACTGCATGTTCCCACGGGAACTTTTTCAGTTTGTTTTTCTCTCGCTTCGATGTCTCGGGATTGAAGTCCTTCATGAACTTCGTGTCTGCCATAAGTTTCCGGAGACGCTTCATGGCCTGCTGACTTTGTGTTGGATTTTGTGCAGCCGGCGACACTGAGCCCCTTGCTGTGCTCTTTCTGGACAAGTTATTGCGTCGAATCTCCGCTACTTGTTGCTTGGACAGCCTTGTTCGTCTCTGGGGCAGAGTCTCCTCGGCCGGCGGCGCTAAATGTTGCGAGGGAAGCGGTTAGTTGACAGTCATTTGTGTTTTTCTGAATATATTCCGGTAATACTTACTTTCGCTTGTCTTGCCTTCATTGGAATCACTGTCATCGGATATAATGAGGATAGATTCGGGCTCCTGGTCGGAGGACATTTCAGATTTTCCAGGTTTTTCACAAAACTTGAGACAAAATATAAACAAAATTACAAAGAGGTTATGTTTACCAGCGTCGTTTTTCTACTGTCAAATAGAGGCGCTGCATGACAAAGCGTTATAAACTGTTATAAACGGCCTTTTTGAACTTTAACTGATATTTCGAGTATAACAGATCTAATACCTTGTTGATGGCAAAAGTGGCAAAAGTTTCTGGCATCCTTGTGGCCAAATCCGGATGTCGTTTACGAAATCCATAGAACCAGTCAATACCAGCCATTTGTTTTTTATCCCAAGGAGGAGTAGAGATCCCTAGTTCTTGAGCAAAATAAAAGGCCAAACTTCTAACATATTTCACAGTTAAAACGAAGCCATCAGGATCATCAGGATAATTTAGCAAAAAATTTTTCAAAGCATCTTCCTCATCTTCACTGAACCACGTTGCTCGACCAGATTTCACAGCTTCCACAGGTGTTGCCGATGATCCCAATTCTCCTTCTGATGCCTTCCAGGCCTTCCAGTAACGCCGCAGGGTTTGATGATTGATTCCAAAAGATTTTGCAGTTGATCTCACGGAAATACCACTCTTTACCACACGCAGGGCACTCTTTAGTTTCCTGGGGTCAAGGACCTCATTTTTCCTCTGATATTCGCGAACCATGCTACTAACTAAAAGACAAGAATAGGCAAAAATAGACAAATCTCAAAACAGACAAGTCCAGTGACATTTCACTTCGTAATTATTCGTATAATATCGGAAAGGAGCGCCCCATTCGGACTGTCACTTTTTGCCCCGAGCCCGAGGAATCTCTCTGATAAAATAAAATAATTCATGGAGAAAATTCTAAAATGAACACTGCATTAATTCAAATTGTTCTTAAAACACTCGCTATGAAAAAATCTTGGAAAATAAAATTGGATTGATAATGTTCTTTCGTGTTTTAACAATTTTAGGGAAAATCCAGTGATAAGCGTGGGTCAGTTTATTATAAGAGAGATTCCCAAAGGAGGAGTGTCAATTACGAGGTCAAAATTGGTCCTACAGTAGACTCTCACTCAATCGGCTCTTTTTCAATCGGGCGACAAATTTTGTTGACAATTTTCACGTTTAATTATGAAGCTAATTCGCTCAAATTCGGTGTAGTTCTTCCTATTTTATCGTGATCCTTTATAATTGAGTGCTTTTTGTGGAATTTACTAAGGCTTTGACACCCAAATCTATCGATAAACTGGATGACATTTCGCCCCAAATGCCCAATTGAAAGAGAGTCTACTGTATATACATTTCTGGCAATAATCATAGCTCCACTTTTTCATACTGGAAAAACTTTCACAAAAAAATTTTTTGGAAAAAATAAAAAAATATCATTTGAAGGTATTTTCAAACCGATATGACAAATTGCCATTTTAATTTCATACCGTTAGAACTGTGAATACTGTGATAGAACCTTTATCAAAATGGTGACTTTCGGGTGGCAATAGCTCCACTCAATAAATTTGGCTCCAGGGTATTTATTTTCAATCAGTGAAAGTAAATATCTTTTAGTAATTTACTTAATAACTTTATTAACCTAATTAGAATTATTTTATAAAGTTTTTCGTGAATTTTGCTGAAATTTTGTTAAGAAAATGTTTAATGAACAAAAATAAGGGATTAATTAAGGTCTTGAAAGGCATGGAAATTGACAACCAAAAAATTTCCATAAAAATGACAAGATCCTATCACTTTTCATCTGAATTTGTCTATATAGCCGACATATATGCATTTTAAACCACTCCCAGGTCCCAGGGCTAAAAATCTTCTTTTGTTAGAGGCAAAAGTGTGCAAATTTCCGTGTTACAGTCGAAAAAAACAAGTTTTCTACTGAAATTTGATGTAAAACAATGCTGACTGCTTAGTCTCATCATGTCCTGTTGATTTTGTCGCAAATCAGAATCGCGTCGAGCAAACGGTTCTCGGCCACCGAAATGGATAAAATTGACTCGACGCGATTCTTTACCCCCAAAATTCAATTCACAATCGAATTTTCACGCATTCCGAGTTGCAAACACCTAGATTTGCACGCATTTCGAGGTCACCTATAAAGAATTTCAGCTACCATAAGCTTATCTGGGCTTATAACTGGTCATTTTCTATTTTAAATAGTCTGGTGAACACAAGAAAAAAAAACGTTCATTGAAATCGGTTAATAAACATTAGATAGAGATAGAGTCCGGTTCATTTGGATATAGTAAGGGTCGGGGTACAGGTACAGTGGGTTGATGTAGGAACGGATGGGGCCTATCATTAGAAAGATCTCCATCTCATATACAATAAATATTAAAATTTCATCAAAATCGCTTCATAAACACCGAAAATATGGTCCGGTCAAGACATTTTTGATTCTCACAGATCAGGGAACATCGAGGGAGGAGTGCGACCCACCGTTAGAAAGGTCTCGACCTCAGCTACAACATTCTAAAATTTAAAGAAAAATCACAGTCTAGGTTTCGAAATATTCGATATCGATTAATCGAAAATCGATTAATCGGACCATCGATTAAATGGGACGAAGTTAGCGTGTCATGGGAGTTTGTAGTACTCCATGAGAGCTTTCCAAAACACTAAATTTTTTCAAGTTCTAACAATTAGAACCGGAGTTATGATCATTTGAAATTTGAATTTTTTGACCTTTTCTAGCTCGGGTCAGGGGAAGGTCGTGGAAACTTAAATTTTTTTTTAATCGAAAGCTCTTAGGCCCAGCTATAACATACTAAAATTTGAGAGCGATCGATGCCATAGGGGTGGAATTAGTGAGAAAATAAAATTTGGGGTATTCCAAAATGACGGTAGAGGCGGTGGGGGGGGGTGGATCTGACATCACCTTTTTCTAGACACCTTCTCTCACCAGAAGTGTCCTTCTCTCGCCTGAAGAGAGAAGGCGATGAGAGAAGGCCTTCTCTGGCCTTCTCTCGCCAGAAATGATTGTACGGCGGACGGGACGGACGGGACATACGTCCCCGAAAGTCGATTTTTAGCGCACATCATATTCGTGATCTAGATGTGTAAAAATGTGTTTATACAAAGTTTGGGCCCGATCTGACGAGGTCCGATTTCACCTGTGACCACAGAAGCTGAGATTGTAAAAAATCTCAGAAAATTCATTACTCGATCGTAATGAATATTCTCCTTAATAAATTCTATTCTAGTTGAACTAAAAGAATTGTTGAGAACCTACAGCCTCGGCCAAAAGTTTCTTGACAAAGTTATGTTTGAGAAATCAGGTGGGAAAAATAATAGAAAAAACAACTTTTTTTAGCTGAGATTCTTTACAATCTTTTTCTTTTGCAAATGAGTTGCTTAATTCATAGATGTTATGTTATGTATGTTTTTCAAAAATATTAATTAATTTTGTTTCATATAAAAAATAATCCTTTTCTAAAAGTTGATTATTTTTCATTGGCATAAAGTTTTTTGACAAATTTGAAATAGTGCGAGTTATATATAAAGTTATGTTATTTGAGGACCAGATGGTCGGAGGAAGATCATTAGGATCTCTGATAGTGACCAGTGACCCTATAATGATATCTGTTTCAAAATTTCAAAGTTCGTTGGTTTTTGAAGGAAAACAGACGCCAAAATATTGCAAAAATCAAGCATATCAAAAAAAAAAAAAAAGAATTACAAAGTAGCGGACTAATATAAGTTGTTCATTGCAACTCTTCGTCAAAGGAATCTTCAATTGGCAGGAAATTTGTTGTTCGTAAAGGAGAATGGTCAAAACTATATGGGCGCTGGTCCCGGAATCGCCACAAACGAGTGTAGGCGCATTTTGTAGGTACTGATATAAGATTGAAAAATTGCCGGGACCCAGGACGATAAACGCTGAGAGTCCTTGTAAAAATGCCTTTATTCTTTCGAAAAATCGCTGTTTTGACAACGAATTACGCAAGAACGGCTAAAGTGATCTTGATGAAATTCAGTATAGGGTCAGTGTATGACTTAAAGTTTTTATCTATGCATATCACCCCCTCCCTCCACCCTCCATTCTGATAGCCCCCATACAAAATGGGGGCGTTTTACCTTATAACTCCTTTCTAAGAGGAGGTAGAAAGCTGAAATTCGACAAGGGAACAAAGCTTAGGGAATACTTTTAAACCATGTATAATATCTTCCTCCTCTGTCCCCCTTTCTGGTAGCCCTCATACAAAATGAGAGCATTTCACCTTGTAACTCCTTTCTGAGAAAAGATAGAAAGTTGAAATACAGCATGGGAACAAGGCTTAAAGAAGACTCTTTAACCATAATGACCAAACTCTTCGTCCATCACCCCTTCTGGTAGCCCCCATACAAAATAAGACTATTTTACCTTATAACTCCTTTCTAAGAGGAGGCAGAAAGTTGTAATTCGACTAGATGTCTATAAATGCATATAAAATCTAGAAAATTATTGTTCACGTTATTAGTTATTCATTTCTTTTCATTCTTTTATAAACTAACTACTTCTTCTCAGAAGGGAGGTCAAAATGCTCTCATTTTGTATAGGATTACTAAAAGGGATGGTATAGGAGCGGGTTAACATGCATGGTTGAAAAGTATTCCATAAGTTTTGTTCCCTTGTTGAATATCAGCTTTCTACATCGTCTTAGAAAGGAGTTATAAGGTAAAGTGCCCCCATTTTGTATGAGGGCTACCAGAACGGAGGGTGGAGGGAGGAGGTGGTATGCATAAATAAAAAGTTTAAAACATACAGTGACCCTATACCGAATTTCATCAAGATCAGTTAAGCAGTTCTTGTATAATTCGTAGTCAAAACAACGATTTTTCGGAAGGATAATGGCCTTTTTTACTAGGACTCCCAGCCTTTATCGTCCTGTGTTCCGGCATTTTTCTCAACCTTATATCAATATCTTCAAAATGCGTCTACTCTAATCTTTGTATGAAGATGAACCAGCGCCCATATACTTTTGATCATTCTTCAGCATTGTAAAAAATAGTTTTTATGCTCTAGAACTGTTCCTCCATGGTTTAGAACATTGATCCCAGAACAAAAGTTGTTACCTATACTAATGTCTATCCAATGACATAGGTCCCATTCGTGGCGATTCCGGGACCGGATTTGACCATTCTCCTTTTATTAAAAAAAAATGTAAAAGAATTTTTCAAAGTTTAACTAAATACAGTAGAGTCTCCCAAATTCGAACGCTCGGGGGGTATTTTTGACATTTCTCACCTCCCAAATTCGAACGATTTTTTCAAAACTAACGAAATTTGTGTAAGATTAAATTGTACTTCGAATCAAATTCCCGTACTTTCTTACAAGACTTAGTGGTAACATACTTTCTTTTCATTTTATACGATCATAATGTATGTAAACATTCAGGAAGAAGCACATAAATATGATTTTCATTCATCCAGAATACGAAGTTTTTAACATAACCTCACAATTGACATTTTGAATCCAAACGGCGTTCGAATTTGAGAGATTCAGATTTGAGAGACTCTACTGTACTAAAAAACCGACAACATTTTGAAACAGTCTCTTGAAGTTCTGACGTTTGAACTGGCATGTTTAGAGTGTATGACTAAAGATTTTCCGGTGATCACTAGTGGGAATGGATGGGGTCATCTCAAGATTAAAACACTTTTTTTAATCCTAGGACCGAAAGCTCTGAGGAGGATTAAAAAGGTGTTTGATTGTTAAGGTGACTCCATTCCCAGTGGCAATCATCGAAAAATCTTCAATCATACTCTTTTAGTTCAATTAAAAGAGAATTTCATTCTGCAAAGAATAAGCTTAGCTTTGATTTATTTCATTCATTAATTTCGGTGAATACATTTATTAATCTTTTCCGCTAATTCGGCTAATTCAAAGAAAAAGCTCTTCAATTTTTTAGATGTTCGCCCGAGCGATTCCCAGCAAATCTGGTCGGTGCTTCATTGCTTTCATTTCTGTATATTCGAAAATACTTAGAATTGGCTTTGTTCTTATTAATATATTCTTAGATCTCTTACTTAGAACTAATTAAAAAAGATTTCTCCTGATTTTCTAATGTCTCACGGCGAAAAGAAACGTCATTATCATGTCTCGCCGCTTGTTGTTTGCATTTGGTCAAACGATTTGCAGTCTTTTGTGTGCTTTTTTATAAAATAGCTTGAAAAGCGTTTTTCTCGTTTTCTCAGTTTTCTCGCAGAGAAAACGGTGTTTTACAAAGATGTAGATGAATAAATTTTCTATGAAAATATGTCCTCTATGTATTTTTTTGAAATTTACGGAAGTCCGTAATGAAGCGAATCAAAATATGATAATACCACCCCATGTCTGGTACTATTTGCCCCAGCATTTTTGAGAATGGTCACAAAATTACCTTTTAGAAATCGGCTCGATAAACGTATTTCCTTACAAAATAGAGGAATATTACTTTCACAAAATTGTAGAGCGGTAAATTTCCTATAAAACTGCGCTAATAAGAAATTTTTGAAGCGCTCGAGTAGCTTGTAAAAAAATAAAATATCCGTTTTGTGACTTTTTGCCCCAGTCTCCCCTAAGTTTTAGAGTTATTAAGCTCAAAAGACCCGACTATCTGACTGACGTCCGACTGAACGACACCAAGAAACTCTAAATCACATTTATTTTAATCAAGAAATTGAAATAAATCCTGTGGGAAAGTTTGAGCTCGATCGGAGGTTATACATTTTGTTAGAAATATAATAGACGAGATTATTAAGAATTTCTCTCAAAAATGCAAGACTTATGAATTACTAAATATTAAACATTTATAAGTAATGTATCCAAACCTTGAATTTTTCACACTGTGCAGAATAAGCTGGAACTTCTTGAATTGGAGAAACTTGGCACAATTGAAGGGAAGAAAATTACACAAATTACAATAAATGCAAATCGCGTTTGGGAAACGAGAAAAACATGTAGCGACTATGACAATGACGTTTCTCTTCGTAGAAACATCGCAAAACATCGGAGAGTCTTCATTGATTTTTGCTACTTTTTGCCCCGAGCCTTTTGCTTTTGTTCCTTTTTATCTTTTGAGGATGTTCATGAAAGCTATTTATGGAAAAAATGAAGTCTCTCTTGTGTCTGGGAAGAATATGAATTTTGAAATTTATATTTTGTTACTTTTTGCCCCAAGTCAAATTATTATTGCTTTGATAACTCACACGGACTTTTTTCCTCATGGAATATTTAATTTTTTCCCTTTAGGAATCACATTATTGACAATAAATCTAGTACCATATACACAGGGTTTTTTTCTTACGGATTGAGCGATTCAGATAATTCTATCAATGTAATTTTAGTTTGCTATTTTCTAAATTCTAAATAATTTTTGTAAAGAAAATATCAAGAAAATCAAGTAAATCGATAACTTCTGCATATATTAAACTTTGTTCAGCCGTTCATCAAGCCTCGGTAGCGCAGTAGGTAGCGCGTAAGTCTCATAATCTTAAGGTCGTGAGTTCGATCCTCACCCGGGGCATGTCTTTTTGGCAATTTTCCTGCAAATATTATTTATTTTTTGCACATTTTTCCGGCTTTTCTAGTCATAATACTGGACATTCTCGTCCATATTGAAGCTATCCATGTCGTATGTTGTGTCTACAACGAAGACTTGAAGGAAATCTTCAAACTTGTAGGTCTTTTTGAGGAATGTGTCCATGAGCTGGAGATCTGTGATAGTTATCAGGCCAAGTTTAACAGGAAATACAGTTAAACTGCAATCCCTAAAGGCTCCTGAAGCAATAGTACCCAGCTGGAAGGAAAAATAAGAACTGTAGCCAAGAAGTGGGTAGTTACAGGTCCTTCGCTAACCGTGTATTCCGTGGATCCGGTGTAGGTGGAATTCATTCTGGCACTTGTGGTCAAACTAAGAGCCAGATCCATGGATTGGTCACTGGTGTTGGTAATGCGACATTTGAAATTAAAAGCTGAGCCTATCTTGACGATGCTAGCTGCCTCAATCACGCTCAGACGGAGATCCTTGAAGTCTATTGGCTGGAAGAGGAATTGCGCCGATGGAAAATTATTCAGAAGATCCACCTTGATAGACAACTTACGCTTCGCTGCAATTGGCTGGTTTGCAGACGTCCCCTTTCACCAAGATTCGACCTCCAGACAATATCCAGCTTCCCGATGTCATTGGCAATCCTCAGGGCATTGGGATCATTAGCCACTGAAGGAATTGGCTTGATGCAGTAGAAGAATTGACAACTGTTCTGGGGCTGCAGCATCTTCATGGATGGAAAGACAGATTCCCCAGATGCCAAGGTGTTCAGCTCAGTTGCTGTGTACTTATCAGAACTCTCCAGTTCTACCTTCTCCAGGCAGATTGTTCCCGCTGTGATGTTCTGGATTTGAGCTTCCAGATAAACTTCATCCGTTTCAGCATTGTAAAATTTTGTTTTCACATCGAGAGGCTTCACCACTTGGAATTTAAAGAACTTCCGGAACGATGCTGGGAGTCCAGCCAGGGTATTATACTGAACTTCACAGATGAGGATGTGAGTCCCAATTTCCACAACTTCGTGGTGAATAACATCATCCAGTGTGTCTTCGGGATTTAGGGTAGCTGGGAGATTCTTGCCCACGTGCATTGGCAGATTGATCCGGGAAGTTGTTGACTGGAGATCTGCCTTTACAGTGACATTGTGGACAGGATGTTTGGTGCAGTTGTGGACACAGATGTAGCTGGAGAAGGATTCCCCCAGGTAAATATTCCCGAAACTCTGTGGCAGGAGCATGAATGATCCAGCTCCTACGCTTTCTACCCCACGAGCTGTTGTGGCATCTTCCTGTAGGAGTTTATTCAGAGTGTTCTGAGGCAGATCCTTGGCCTCTGAAGTCACAATCCTGGGCATGACAAGAGTTGGTCGGGTCAGCCTCATCACTAATGAAAATATTGATTAATTCCTTGTTACTGTCCTTCCTGTCCATACTCGAAAAAAAGCCCTGAAAAAGCTCCTCATGTCCTCACCTTTCAGAGCCAAAAGATGCTCAGCTTGCTCCGCTGTAGTCATTTTTGCAGTCTTTCACTGAATACCATAAAAAACTGCCACAACTTGAGGTTAGGAAGGTATCTCATCGGGCATCCCAAAATACTTCTGTCAGTCAGTGTTTGCAAAAATTCACGATAACAAAGAGAAATCGCCCTAAAATTCCAATTAAATGAATTAGTGGAATTCCAGTGATGATGGAGTCAGTTCAGGGAAGGATAATAGCTTCCGCTGGGCGGGAAATTACAGACAATCATCCCGTGGCAGCTAGTCTATCGAGCTCATCTACTCACTCAGACGAAATCTCAACGTCTTCTGAGATCTCCCAGGCCATCCCACACGGTCTAATCCGGGAACAGTGGCAATTGGTGTTGGGTCAGGAGGCTTCGATGATGGATCTGCAGAATGCCATTGAGCTCTGTCGAAAATTGGTGCTGGAATATGAAGAAGGGAGTTCAGAGAGGAAATGGATTGTGCGTCATCTGGTCGAGCTGAGATTTCGTCTCAGAGAGATTCAGGATGTGGCTGAAGATCCTGAGGGTGTGGCACCACCAGCTGCCCGAGTCATTTTGGGTCATCATTTTGTCACCAGACAGATTCTCAATGTAACCACGAAGCAGTACTGTGATCACTGTACTGGGATTATTTGGAGTGTTGTCCAGGCATCCTACATATGTTCCGATTGCTCCTTTTGTGTCCATCACAAGTGCCTGAATAGTGTTCTGAGAGTGTGTGCTCATGTGGTGGCCACTGAGAGGAAGATTCCCATCGAAGACATCTGTCCGGAAGTGGGATTGGCAGAGCAGAAGTACAAATGTGCCGAGTGTAGCATCCCTCTCACCTTCAACAGTAAGTTCAATATGTCTTAATCTTGGGTGATGCTTTGGCATGAGACTTTTCCATGTCTCCTGGCCATGGGATCACAGATATTGAGTTTTCAGGGCATACGAGTTTTTTGCTGATGAACGAGCCCTTTGTTGCATGCTTCAGGGCAAAGCCCACACGGCTCGAAGGTTAGCTTTCGGGGTCTTTGAAATTCTAGAAAAATCTCTCATTTCCCACTTTGAGTTCTTTTGCAGAATTGCCATGGACAGAGGCACGCCTCTGTGACTATTCTGGACTGCATTACTGCCCAACATGCCATTGGAACAATACCAGTCCAATTCCAGCTCGAATTGTCCACAACTGGGATTTTATACCGAGAAAAGTTGGTAGGGCATCCCTCCAGGAACTGATCCTACTGCATGACAAGCCTGTAATTGACCTGGAGGAGCACAATCCCAAATTGTTTGCATTTGTGCAGAAATTGGCGCATGTAAAAAAGATCCGGGTGGATCTGTATCATATGAAGAAGTATCTCACGGAATGTCGATTGGCAGCGGCTGAGAAGATCTTAGACAATATATCCGGCTCTAGAAGGTATCTTCTTCAGACGCCGGAAATGTACAGTGTAGCAGATCTCGTGGCTGTTGAATCTGGAGCTCTGCATGAGTTCCTCAACAAAATCTACGACGCATTCGAGCGTCATATCCGTCAGTGCCAGGTTAGTACTTTGCTATCTTGCAGGAATAGGCGAATGAATGCATAATCCTCCAATCCTTGCAGATTTGTTCAGGAAAAGGTTACCTTTGTGAGGTGTGTGGCAATAATGAAGTAATATTCCCATTCGACGATTGCTCAATTCCCTGCCGGAAGTGCAATTCAATATTTCATCGTGTGTGCTGGCTGCGAAAGAACCAAACCTGCATCAAGTGCATCCGGCTCGAGATGAGACGATCACGAGAAGATACAAGCTAACGAGAAGAGTAAAAATAATATTTTTCTAATAAAATTCCACGATTGACCGTTTTTTCTTTTGAATTCTAGTGGTTTTTCTTGCATTTCTTGCAGTTCTTGCAGCAATCCCTACAAATAATTTGTCATTGGAGAATTTGTGGAATGTCCACAGCAATGTCCAGGGGAATTAATGGAAATTTTTCCACGGGAAAGAGAAATCATTTGTAGTGCGATGAAAATGTTTCTGTCGTGGTGGTGAATGTTTTCATTTTCCCGAATAATTGCAGCATTTTCTAAGTTTTTATCTTGGTTTCTTGTGATTTTTCAACCCTGGTGGTGTGATTGTGCGAGGAAGAGAGGAAGTGCATGGAAAATGGCAGCCAAGAGGTCCAGTTCATTCAGGGATGAAAAGCACTCCCATGCTCTCGATGAGCCCCCCATGTCACGTCTATTTGTGGTCTGTGGTAAATCTCACACGGAAGAGGAGTTCACCACCCTCTTCCAGCCCTACGGAAATGTCGAGGAAGTGTGGATGGTCAAGGATAAAAATACAGGAGAAAGCAAGGGAGTTGTCTACATCAAATTCAGCAAGACTTCCGAGGCAGCTCAGGCCCTGGAGGCACTCAATGGGAAGGTCTTGGTGAGCGGAGAGCGTCCCATTAAAGTCCTGGTGGCATCCAATCGTTCCCAGGGTGCCAAGAAGGCGTCAGATAATGAATTTGAGAAGTGCTTGAGGCTCTTTGTACTGATCCCGAGAACCATGACAGAGGATGAACTGAACACGGAGTTCAGTCAATATGGGGATCTGGATTACGTGAGCATCATCCGGGACAAGAGTAGCAGGGAAACAAAGGGATTTGCCTATGTGAAATACAGGAAGTAAGTGGCCCACTTAAATCCTCTAAAAAAAGTACATTACCTTGCAAAAATATAGAGACACCTCAAGAAAATTATTGAGAAAATTTATTACAGTAGACTCTCTCCCAATCGGGAATATGGGGTGAAATGTCATCTGGTTTAGCGATAGAATTGAGCGTCAAAGCCTTTGTAAATTCCACAAAAAGTGCTCAATTTCAAAGAATCACGATAAAATAGGAAGAACTAAAGCGAATTTGGGCGAATTAGCTTCATAATTAAACGTGAAAATTGTCAAAAAAATTTGTCCCCCGATTGAAAAAGAGCCGATTGAGTGAGAGTCTACTGTAAATGCTTTTTTTCTATAATTATTAAAACGATTTTTGATAGAAACAGTAGTCGTAAACCTTTTTTTTATCAATTAACTTCTTTATCTTTGCTATGAATATTCCACATTAAATTAGTATTTTTATTGTTAACACTTTAAAACCCGAGCCAAAAAATTACGTAAAATACCAAACTGGCATAAAATTCCAGCACTGATATTCTCAACAAAAGAGCATTTTTTAAAAATAGTTTTTCGTTCCGTAACACTTCTAAAGCAGTACTAGGACTCATAAATTCATTTTTCAATAAATATTTGCCCTTTTTTGTCATTTTCATATAAATTTTCTGAAAACTGACAAAAAATGTCCAGGTGAATTTTTTACAGATTTTCTTAGCAAAAAGCTAATTTCCATTGCATTTCCTTTTTCCTAACAATTTGGCAAGGATTTTAGGACTCATATCAATATATTTTCCTGCAATACAGTAGAGTTCCTCAAATCTGAACATTTGGGGGGGTATAGATGACATTTCCCACTCCTCAAATTTGAACAATGTTTTCAAAAACGTAATGCCCTAGACACACTTACGACTAAAGTCCAGAGACGACTAAGCTAGTTCATAGCCAAGTCAGTTCCTTCCTGACACACTACAAACGAGGATTAGCGTTCATTGGTATCCACAAAACATAACTTTCCTGGGTTTTTATGCAGATATTTCTACTTAAATGCACTAATACGCCTCTGAAACTGAAACTATATGCAATATCATGTCTCAGTACACGTCCAATAATTATTGTTAATTACAATTATTTGTGAGGTGGAAGCTAACTCGCGACTTAAGCCAATTTTGGCTATTCTAGTGAATAATTCTTGTTGTTGTACATGAATTGTGAAGTAAATTTACAATTAGTTTCATTTTCAAAGGACTACTAGTGCATTTCAGTAGAAATATCTGCATAAAAACCCACAAAAGTATGTTTCGTGAGTGCCAGAAAATGTTAAGCCTCGTTTGTAGTGTGTCTGGAACTGACTTGGCTATGAACTAGCTTAGTCGTCTCTAAACTTTAGTCGTAAGTGTGTCCAGGACATAACGGAATTGATGCGAAATGCGCTTTCCCTAAATTAAGAAAAATAATTTCAGAGAAAATATCAATGTTATTTATTGTGAAATAAATGGAATATGATACGGAAATTAATATAATACGATAATATTGAGGAAACACAAGAGAAAAATGGTCCTAATTCAGACTTCACGCGAAATTTTCTTCGCATAACCTCAACTTTTACATTTTGAATTCAACCGGCGTTCAAATTTGAGGAGTTCAAATTTGAGGAACTCTATTGTATTTTCAAAATCTCATACAGTAGACTCTCACTCAATCGGATCTTTTTCAATCGGGCGAAAAATTTTGTTGACAATTTTCACGTTTAATTATGAAGCTATTTCGCTCAAATTCGCTGTAGTTCTTCCTATTTTATCGTTATTCTTTATAATTGAGCCCTTTTTGTGGAATTTACAAAGGCTTTGACGTCCAAATCTATCGCTAAACCGGATGACATTTTGCCCCAAATGCCCAATTGAGAGAGAGTCTACTGTATATAATTTGCGCTTTTTTAAAGAAAAGTGAAATTCCAACAGAAATTCGAAAAAGAAAAAGGCATAAAGTGAATTTTCACCTTATTTTTCTCTTCAGTACCACTTTACAATAATTCTAGGACTTATCATTATTTTAACATTTTCACGTATTTTTTGCTATTTTTATGAATCGTGAAAAAACTCAAAAAATGTTAACATTTTTTAGGTTATGTAGTACAGTAGACTCTCGCAAATTCGGCTCTTTTAAGATCGGGCTACATTTTAATCCGGGTAGCAGTTAAATTTGAAAAAAGTGTGTTGTCATTTTTGAAGTTTGATTATGATTATCAAATTAATCAAATATGCTCAAATTTGGCATGGTTTATCTTAGTTTTGATGTGATTTTGCATTATTGATGTGATTTTGCATTAATTATTCATGCAATTTATAACGTAGTGAGTGTGTAAACTCAATATGCATAATATGCAGATGAATAAAAAATCGTTGCATTTCAAAAAGTTTGTTGCTCGAATTTCTCTCTAATGCGGGTGGCATTTTGGTTCCAAATTCCCAAATTTGAGAGAGTCTACTGTATAAGCCATTTAAATGTCCGTTGCTAATGCCAACTCCATATAAAAAGGATGGCATTTTGCGCCATTTTGGTGTTCTACGCCCATTTTTTGGTTTTCTTCCTTATTTTTTAAATTGCTTTACGAACATGAATTGTCTCATTTCATTAGTTGTTTTTTACTGAGCGATTTTAACAAAATTGTAACTATATTTCGTAACAAAACTGTAAAAAAAAACGTTTTGGAACAAACAAATATCTTCTCTAGGTACAAATTGATTCCAAAAAAATTTGTTCCAAGGAAAACTTGTTCCAATATTTTGGTCAGTGTCCAAAAATTTTTACTGTGTAGGCAAAAACAAAAAAAAAGATTTATCTCACTTGAAGGACATTTTCACTCAAGGCTCTTTTGAAATGTCTTTTGTAGCTTCCCAAATTTGCCTTCCAAAAAGCCCAACATAATTTAATTTGGATTAAATTATGTTATGACTAAAATAGGATTGCTGCTGATTTTTCAAGTAATGATTCGGCTCCAAACAGCTGAAATGCCGAAGCTAGAGGAAGCGAGTAATCCGAATCCCGTCAGATTATTCACTTGCTCTGGTGAGAACTTTCTGGGGAATTTTTCCACTGTTTGAACTAACTCTCAGCTGTTTTGTGTTTTCATGGCCACTAGTAACGGCTCTTACAAGGCTTACAAGCCACCACCGAGCTTAAGGCAGTAATTACCCCTTGTGTAAGCTACGCCTAAGGTAATTTTTTAAAAATCGGATAGCACTGAAAGTCAGACTATGACTGCGATTTCAGCACGCAAATCGCAAATATATTATAAAGTTGAGGTGTTTCTTAAGTATCCGCTCTTTCAAATTTCACTCTACAGTTAAATTATTTTAACATAAATTTATACTAGGTTTTCGGATGCGGCAAATGCTTTTGAAAACTGCGATCGAAAGTACAAGGCAATGTTTGCCGAGCCAAAACCCGCGAGGAATGACTTGATGAACATGTCCAATGACTCTCTACTCAACTGCTCTCGAATGGACAGACGAATGTCGGGCAGTGGATTGATTCCTTCACTGCTAAGTGAGCCGACTGGCATGAATCGCCTTATGTCATCTCAGGAAGTCACTTTAAACGTAATCTGTAGCGCTTTGGTGAATCAGGATCAACTCTGGCGACTCTTCGATATCATTCCGGGTCTCGATTACTGTCACATCACCGGAGAATTCAATAGGAATTCTAATTGTGCCATTGTCACCTATTCCAATCCAAGTTCAGCTGCACATGCTCGGGAGAAACTGCACGGATTTGAGTATCCAATTGGGGAGAGACTTATTGTGAAGGGTGGTTCGGATTTATCGCCAATTCCGCCTCTAGTGCCACAGTCTTCTCAGAATGAGTCTCACGGTGACATTCAGAGTTCGGTTTCATTGCCACCGCCAGCACCTCTAGCTAATTCTTCAGCTTCTGTCGCACAGAGATGTTTCATTGTTTGCGTTGCGCAGGTGAATTTTATTTTCACAGTGCAACTTGCGATGGAGTATTGGATATTTTTTTAAATTTTTGCAGGCGCTTCCTGTTCAAATTCTCCGGAATGTTTTTTGTCGCTTCGGAGATCTGATTGAAGTGTATCTACTGCCCAATAAGAATTGTGGATACGCAAAGTATGCACGAGAGGAGAGTTGTAGGAAGGCTATTGAGAAACTAAATGGAGCAGAGATTTACGGAATTCGGCTGAAAGTGATGGAAGCTGAGGAGTTGAGTGACAGGAAGAGGCAGCGTCGAGACGAATAAACAGGTATGTTTCAATAATAAACTCTTTCTTTTCTTTTTTGTTTTTTTTTCTAGCTCAGGAAGCTGATAGTTCCCGATGATCCAGATATTGAGCCATGACAGGAAATTGTTTGATTTTCAGGATTTTACTATGCCCTATTTTAATTTTCAGATAAACACACAAATATTTCCTTTCAGTGTGAATGCTGATAAATTTATAGCACCTTTCCTTACCGTCTTTCACAGAGAACAGAACAATGTGAAGAGACACACAGATGACGACAATGAAGACGCAATATGAACGCACACAAACTGAAATATGTACTGAACGTATTGAAGGGTAGTAAGATAGAACGGACAGACCGCAACATACCATTAATATGTAATTCCATTGAAAAAAAAATTAAAACTTGATTCTCTGACACTGAGAAACGCACAAAATTCTGACACTGACGACCAGGATTTGAGGGTAAGCCACGAGAATATAGACATTATTTGAGGGATAATTGATATTATTTCTCCATGAATTTAACTCAAAATTTTACACGTGAGACTTAAGTGTGTGTGAAAGAATGCAAATTTAATTTCTCTATCATAACCAACGTACTCAGATTTACAATTTTTGTGAATCCAATTGGAGGTGAGGAGAGGAAAAGTATTTATTTTCTGTATTTTATCTCTAAACAAATGTACAACAGGTGTTTCGTAAATAAATGGATGATCGTTCACTTTAATGTGATTTCTTTTTAATTTTTCCCATTTTTTGAGTAAAGTGGCACATTGTGTGTTTAGAAATTTTCAAATCTAGAATATTATCTTGTTTTCTAACTGGAATTGAGAAAGTATCCAGAATGTCCAGAATGACTGAAGAGACGGTAACTCACTATGCGTGCGAGTGTCCTAGCTTAACATCAGACGGGTATTGCTAGGTAAAGCGGTGCTATCTGATGAAGACCTGCCAATATATCAAAGCCGCCCTGTTTAATAGAGTTTATCGGAAAAATGGACTGGCTTGAATCATCTTGCCCTTAACCCTTTAACGACGAGACACTTTTTACGAACTGAAAATCAACAATAAACATTAAACTGAGAAACATAATCAATGATAAGTCTTACATCTAACCTTGGAAAGTCCAACAGAGTCTGATTCGGTGTATTTTGTGCTTCTATGAACGATAGGGACAAAAATAGCCCAAAAATTTAAGTAATTTTTCTGACAATAGGGTGAATTGTGGAAAGGAAGACATTTAAGAAAAAGTTCAATTTCTGATGCATTTTTAAGCCAAATAAATATTTATTATTTTCATTTAATTTGTATCATTAGATTCCTTGTGAAATATTCTAACAGAATCTGAACAGTTTTTATTAGAATTTTCAACCAATTTATTAGAATATTCAATCAAATTAGAAGAGAACACATTTTGAAAAGATGGACAAAATTTTGGAAAGCGGGACAAATACTTTTGAAAAGATGGACATAGTGATATCAATGACAAAATATTATACGAAATATGTAGAAAATCAATTGTTGAGGGTTTTCTACGTATACTTGCACATTGGATGGTTATGCTAATCCCATCTTTATGTCCGGGTAACAGTTGAGGAACGCTAATTACTAAGAACTTCCTGGACGTCCAACCAAAAAGAAATTCTGTAAATTTCACATAGACGCCCCGCGCTGTCCAGCAGTTATAGCTTTAAAGCGGATGCAACTTTTTAGCACACTTCAATACCCAATTCGCCCAGGTCCTTTGTCTTGCTTGTTGACATTTGACATGATTTCACCGCACAAAACCCCCAAATTCATCAACAAAATCAACTTTTCCAAGATTTCATAAAACTTGTTTTGAAAGCAACACGAAATTAAATCTCTTTTCCCTCCTTTTTAACTTTAATATTTCACAAATATTTTTTATTCACCTTTTAACTCTTTCGTCTCCTTTGGGACTCTGGGTACCCATGGAAAAAAGAATTTTTTTGGACTATTTAGAATCGATAAAAATCCGATTCTTGTAGATGATTACAAACTATAAGTATGTCCAAATCTAGGATATTTTTTGCAGGATCCTAATTAACTCTTGAGCTTAGATATTTTTGGTCAAAAATCGTGAATTTTCGATTTTCTGCTTCCTTGCACATATTGTGACTTTTTTCATATTTCTAGACCCGTATAAGGAAAAACCTCTCGGGGCCAATAAGTATGATAACTAACAATTACAGATTACATAAATTTGAAAACTAATTTTTTCTTACATTTTCAAAAAACTTGTTCAAACTTGATGGGAACTTTCATCCGCAATAATCTAGAGGTCAAATGTAAGGTTATCCCGCCAATGCCCGCCATTTGCTTTTTGACACCAACCTTGTAACAAAATTCCAACCGGGAGCGACATTTTTGCCAATATGACCGATAATTTTGATATTTGGCAGCGCGAGAGATTGCTTTCGGGGAAGTGTTTCCTATTCTTCCTGATTTTGGTGAATTCTGATTATCCAGGAAGTGTCTTTTATGCTTTTGAGAAAGCTTAGTGTGTCTACAATAATATCGTGTTGGAAGAAATGTGTGTTAAAGTGTTATTGTGTGAAATATGTTGAGGTATCTGTTGGTAAGCAGGAACTTGGTGTCTTTTTGACCACTTCCTGGACATCTCAGAAGATACTGGTCAATAATAATTCTTCTTGTTTTAGTGATCAACATTGTAAATGAGTTGTTCCAATTTCCCAGAGGCGGAAAAAATTCTTTCTCTACAAAAGTATCATATTTGATCACTAAGACTTACAATAAAGTGAGTTTTACTGAAATTCGGTCGCTGGATATGTTGTCCTCCGGAAAGAGTTTAAAAAAATTGGAAGTATAAAAAATAAATAAAATCAATTATGAATTTGAGAATTTAAAAATTCGTCTAAAAGTATAAAAAATTTAAAAAAAATTTAAAAGATTAAATATTTACTACATAGCAAATAGCTAGAAACTTGCAAATTTTAGATTCCTTCTACCTTCTACTTCACTACCTTCTACTTTATTGCTTTACGTCTTGATGAATTTAGTACTTCATTTTTATTTGTACATTTGTAATGCTTTAGTTTTATAATTTGGTTCCTTGTGCTCAAAAATAAATTTTGTACTGTATTTACAGTAGACTCTTCGATATCCGGCTGACTGGGGGACAAAATGACATTTAGGTTTTTTGAATGATCAACGGTTTTTCTATTTTGTGCAGTGTGAATTTATTTTCTGTCTGACAAAGAAAAAGAGAATTTTCTTCATGGTGTGCTTATGTTTCATTTTGTATCACAATTATGTATTAAAAACTTCGATACAATGTTAATAATACTTTAATTCACTCTGGACAAACTTCATGTTTAGTGAAAATAATTTTGAATATATCAACCGCCAGTGTTTGGCAGCTGTCACCCGGATATCGAAGTGCTGGATATCGAAGAGTCTACTGTATTTGGTAAAAATAAACTTATCCACATATTTTTTTTACACACAATACAATTGCACAATATGGAACGCTTGCAGAATACTCTTAAAATATTGCAAAATATGTTATAATTCATCAGATATAAGATGAAATGTCCAGGAGATTTTTTCCAGAATGATTTTTTTTTTAAATTAAAACTAAAATTTCAGGTTGTTTTTTAGTTTTTTTTTTTTTAATAAGTGTTCGATTACTTTTGTTCTTCACTGTATATTGTTTACGTTTTGTCGTTAAATTTTTCAAATTTCAACGCCGCTGAAACTGCTAGAACGATCGATGGTGGCTCTGCCGTCGCATCAAAGACGCCCGTGAAATGCTAGAAAAAAACGGTTTTCAGGCAACAAAAGCATCTGAGGAATATTTTTTGAGGAAATTTGAGTGAAATTTTGTGAAAAACAGTGCTGAAAGGTGAAAAAAATTTTAAGAACGTTGTGGGGGATTGGGAAGAGTTTGGAGAAATTGTGAGTGTGGTAAAATCAGGGCGGAGAGGGAGTATTTTGATGGGCAGGATGAATCGGAAGGAAGGGAAGATGCGTGTGGCTGTCCGGGTGAGGCCATTCAATAGGCGTGAACTGGAAGCTAACCAGAGGACAATCATTCGCGTGTTAGATGGACAGAATCTCCTCTTTGACCCAGACGACGATGAGGATGAATTCTTCTTTCAGGGAGCTAAAGTTAAGCACAGAGACGTCACAAAACGCATCCGGAAGAAGCTTCCCATGGAGTATGATCATGTTTTTGGGGCAGAGGCTACCAATGATGATGTCTATGATCTGTGCATGAAGCCTCTGATTGCCTCAGTCATGGATGGGTACAATTGTTCTGTGTTTGTTTATGGAGCCACGGGAGCAGGGAAGACCTTTACGATGCTCGGGAATGAGCAATTTCCTGGGATAACGTATCTGACAATCCAGGAGCTCTTTAGGCAGATGGAGGAGCTGGTGAATGAGAGAAAATTTGACATTGGAGTTTCTTATTTGGAAGTTTACAATGAGCAAGTGATGAATCTCCTCACAAAAACCGGACCCCTAAAGCTCCGGGAAGATTCCTCGGGAGTTGTAGTGAGTGGACTCAGCCTCAAGCCCATCTACTGTGCGAAGGAGTTGATTACTCTTCTCACCCTGGGCAATCAGAATCGCACGCAGCATCCAACAGATGCAAATGCAGAAAGTTCCCGGAGTCATGCAATCTTTCAAGTGCACATCCGGATGGGTGATAAGAAGTCTGGACAGAAGCGAACTGTGAAGCTGTCAATGATTGATTTGGCGGGGAGCGAGAGGGCGTCCAGTACGAAGGGAATTGGAGTGAGATTTAAGGAAGGTGCCAGTATCAATAAATCTCTCCTGGCTCTTGGGAATTGCATCAATAAACTGGCAGATGGACTCGAGCACATCCCGTATAGGTAAGATTATTCCCCTAATTTGCCCCGGAGGACAAGAAACTGGAACCCTTTGACCCTTTTCAGAGACTCCAATCTCACGAGAATCCTCAAGGATAGTTTGGGTGGGAATTGTCAGACCGTGATGATAGCCAATGTATCCCCATCGTCCCTAATGTACGATGACACCTACAATACCCTCAAGTACGCAATGCGTGCCAAGAAGATTCGCACGACTTGTCGGCAGAACATCCTCAAATCCAACCTTCCAGTTGAGTTCTATGCCAAGAAGACGGCGCGTCAGGAGGAGGAGATCGAGAGGCTGAAGCAGATCATCAAGCAGCAGGAGGAGAAGATCAAGAGGCTGGAGACTGAGAAAACGGTTGTCGTGGAAGCTGAACCTGTGGTCAAGACTGTCGCCATGCCGGATCTAACGCTGCAGTACCGAAGGATTGACCAAATGTACGAAGATATTAGGAGCGTCACTACAACTCTCATCCAGATCAACAGCAAGCACAATCTGCTGATGCTCAAGATGAAATTCAAGAAGCACATTGACGAGTACAAGAAGATCCTCTACCTCGATGGAACTTTCAGTTCGGTGAGTCTTTATTCTCTAAAATCTAGCTATTTAACCCTTTTTAGAGTTCTCATTCAATTAACCCATTAAGACATTTCTTATTAAATATTCCTAAAAAGTTCAATTTCTCATGGATTAATCGAAAAATTTAGGGGATCGCGGGGCTGGGGATCAGAGTTTTCTTATCAGAAAATATCTATCTTGAGGAGCAATGTATTTTCCCAACCAATTGTCTTGAATCGATTTTAGAAAATTCCTCGAAAAGTCTGTAAAAAACATCCCACCCGGCAAATTTTGCAGAAATTCGTCAAATTTGAAAATGTAACTGCCGAAAATTCTGCAGAATTTTGTTCTAAAAGTGGATCCGATTGTATGAAAATTCTGCAGAATTTATACAGAAAACTATGAATTTTCGGCACTTTCCCCAATATGTCGTTCTGTCAAAATTTTCTTTGAAATTCCCGTCAAATAATTTCGTCAGATATCTAAGTTTTCTGCAGAAAATATCTACACCTCTGCAGAAAATCTTCCGAGAAATCTGTAGATATTCCTACGAATTTTATTTGGGCTTGGGACAAAAATCGTGAGATATTTTTGCAGATTTTCTGACGAATCCTGATGCATACTCTGATGAATTTCTGTAGATATTTCGCCGATTTTCTGTAGATTTTTTTCTACATTCCAGACTTTCCAGACAGGTGTCAGAAAAGATGGAAATATTTTTCACTGAAGTTTGCAAAATTCAATAGAGTGATTCTTGGTGATTCCACAGTGTTTATATAAAATAAAGAATTCTGCGACGTCGTATAAATAGAGAATAGTGAAATAATATCTTTAAACACAGTGTCAACCTAAATTTCCTGTTTTTGTATCATTCAATTGGCGATTTTTAAGAAATTTGTATTTTTGCTCGCAACTTTTTACTTATCTTAAATGTGTACTCGGTAATGCTTGTTAAGCAGAGTATACCATTTTCTTTGAAACTTCTACAGTTTCTTGATAAATTAACAATATTTTTGTTGAGAAAATGGAGACTATGTAGATTTTCTATGCAGAAATTGTGCCGAGAATCTGCAGATTTTCGGAAGAATTTCTGCCGAAAATCTACAGATTTCCTCTGAATGTACTAGAATATACCGTTACAATTCAAAAAACCTCCGAGTAAAATCGGCAGGTAGAGCAATGATTTGACGGGACTCTTCAGGACATCTTAACTGATATGACTACCGCTAGAGGGCTAAAATCGATATTCGAAATTTCAATGTCGAATAGAGGAACTAGGGGTACCTTCCCACCAACGAAAGTTCCCTGTTTGAACATCGTTCAGCAAACGCGTTCGGAACAGGGTTCGGTCCAATGTAAATCCTTACGGGCTGGGAAAAAGCGAACGCGGTTGAAGCAATAGTGGCCTTTGATGGCCACCACTTTCTGAACATTTGGGAGGCCGCCACCGTCGCGACAGGTCGAACAGGGAACTCTTTCGTTGCTGGGTTTGATTTAGGGCACCTACAGAGCTTTTGACGTAATTTAGTTTCGGTCTCAATCGGTAATGAATCGGTAAAGCGCATATAATTGATTTATCTTGAAAATACATTTTTTTCATCTTTTATTTTTTATTTGTCCGAAAATTCGTAACACGGCTAGAGATCAGGCAATTTTTGAAAAAAATCCCTTTAGCTTTAGCAAGTGCCCTTTCGGAAAATTGTTTTCTTTCTCCTATTTTTGCGCCGATCTTGACGATTTAACTGATTTCGATAGATATACAAAAACGTTCTCATGGATCTGAGTAAAGTTTTTCTATGAGGAAATTTGGTTTGAGATGTTCTTAGAATAAAAAAAAAACCTTGAACTTTGTTGAAAAAAAATTGTCATTACCCTATTTTTAATCCGATTTTGATGATTTTAAATGGTTCGGCGCACAAAGTTGATAAATAATTTCCCAGAAAATTTTGACATGACGACATCTTGAGAAAAGTGCCGAAAATTCATAAAATTTTCTGTAGAAATTCTGTAGAATTTTCATACAACGATCGGATCCACCTTAGGGTGGAGTAACCACTTATCGCCATGTTTAGGAAAAAGAAAATTCATTTTATGATAACATCTGAACCCTTATTGCAAGATAATTTAAATTTGACATAAAGTTACTTAGATGTATTAGCTCTAGATACGTGAAAACAATAGTCCTACAATTTAATGCTGAACTACTTAAAAACTGATTTTTATTAACAATGCAAAAATAACCACTTTGTCGCCACTTTTTACCACTTTTCGCCAGTTTTGTAACCACTTCTCGCCACCCACTCGGAAAGCTTCAAACTCGATTATTTTGAGCAATATTATGCAAAGAATACATTCAGCATTTCTTTTTCCTCATGAACACCTTATTATTACTCACTTTAAATGATTTTTCTTAACTTTTATTTGAGAAATCAAATTATAGGACTATTGTAAAAGGTAAACAATGCAGATTTGACAATTGAGAATCTACGAAGTGAAGTTAGCGTCGCCTATTGAAAAGATATGGCGACAGATGGTAAAATGAATTCCAGAATAATACCACTTCTCGCCATGCCTCATTTTTATACGAAAATAATATAAAATGAAATATTAATAACTAAATACAAATTTCATGTATTACACAAGTGTAATTAAATATTCAATAGTCAAATTATTTATCCAAAAAGGTATATTTTGCTTGATAAAAATTTGATGAGACTTAGTATATTTGGTAAGAAATATTGGATTCGATGCACTTGCTTAAAATATTGCTCTTAAAAATACTCAAAATCGTAAATCCAAAACGAATAATTATTATTTTTTGACTCTATACGTAGTAGCAGTAAAAATACAAATAACTTTGCGGCTCATTTATTTCATAAGTCGCGAAAAATAGCGATTTCGATATAAGTGGCGAAAAGTGGGGCACTGGCGAGAAGTGGTGATTCCACCCTAGAGCAAAATTTTGCAGAATTTTCGGAAGTTACATTTCAAAACAACATTCCGGAAATGTTAATTTTACCCTGCAGTATTGATCCGAAATCGGTGTAAATATTACCCTTTTTAACCCCTCGAAGCATTTCTCGGACATTTTACAAGGGTTCCTAAGATTTCTCAATATGAGTTACCTCTTGATGAAAATGGTTTTTAGCACTGTACTGTTATCAAGTGCTACTGCATTATCGACTTTTCTTCGTATTGGTTTGTGTCTTGAATGTTTTCCCCAGGTCTTGCAGCGTTCTAAAACAGTAACAGAAACCAAAAAGAGAAGTCGATAATGCAGAAGCACTTGAGAACAGTAAACACTAAAGAAAAACATGTTAATTTTTCTTTGGAATAGCACCATAAGGTCTGAACTCCGTATCATCAAAGATAAGTTTTCAAGAGCAGTCTCTGCCTAATAAAAAACACTGATTTCAAGCTTATCACTTGAAGAGCATTTGAACTTTGCATAAAAATAATTTTATTGGAAGTCTGTCTAATTTGAACAATTTTTCAGTCATCTTAGGGCTATTTTTTCTCACCCAACAATTCTTTGTGCTTAATTTCGTGAATTTTTTCTGCTTCTGCAACAAATTTGTCCCCAATGGCCACAACCTGATGTTGGATGCTAAAGCTGACATCCTCACTAACACTCCCTGATTTCTTAATCTTTTTCACTGTGTCATTCTGGGCAGTTCGGATTGTGTCTCTGCACTTGATGAAGAGTGCTTTGGCACCTTTGGCCAGATTCTCTCTGTGCTCCTTCGTGACTGGAGGCACTGAGACAAAGAGCGTTGTGCCATCCTGCTGAGGATTGAGGTTCATGCCACTCTTCTGCAGGGTGGCCAGAACTGCTGGGATTGTCTGTGGAAATCCACTCAAATTTATCACAATCACTTGGGGATTCTTCCTTATGATCTGCCCAAGTTCCTGTAGCTTGTGGTCCTTCCCATCCACGCGAACTTTGAGCTCTTCCAGGGCACCGGTTGAGGAGCGCAGTGAGATATTTTTGATGTATTCTTCCTTGAGATTTTCAATGGCTTTCTGCATTTGACCCAACAAAGCGTCATATTTGACGTGTTCCCGAAGGACATCCTCATTTATTTCCACTTTTCCCGGCTTCTTCTGTTCCTTCTTTCTGTCCTTGCTCTTGGCACATTTCTGGGTGAGAAAAATGCTCCGAGATTGAATGTAAACATTGGGGATTTCTGTGCTTTTATGCAGAAAAACTGCTTGTCTCAGGGCAGGATAGATTCTCGACACACTCCGGATTGATGAGAACATCTTTCGAATAGCAACAGGGATTGATAGAAGGTGACAAAGAGGATTTCCCGGACTAGAGATGCAAACTTGTGTTGTCACTTTATTCGTAACCTCACTTTTACTTCCCGTTGTTCAATTTGAAAGGTTTCCCTATTAGCGGTTATAATTCAAATTCAAGATTCATAAATTTGAAATTACTTACTGGGAAATTTTGTTAACCCATTAGCCTTGTCTAGAATTTCTAAAATTAAAAATAAAAAAAATTGCGAAAACTTTTTTTTTGTGTGAACCCTTGTATATTTTAAAAGGTTTATTGTTTTGAATAAAAACCAATTAATCCAGAGGTTTATTAAATGTCGCGACCGAGCCACCAACGTGTATTCTAGAACTCACGGGAGAATTATAGTTAACTTTTGGAGGGCTAACCCTCCCTAGCTCAACCCCAAGCGCACTCTTTGACGATCAGCGAGAGACTGAACTGAATAGATATGCTTATAGCCCTCCTCAAGACGTCACACCTAAAGTAACGATTTCTATCCTTTCTATCCCAGTGAGCATAGATACGAAGGTGACTATGATACTACTCTATAGCCAAGCGAGCACAATTAGCTAAAAAAAGCAGCATTTTCAGTAAAAAAAATATGCTGAAAACGCTGCCTTTTATAGCTAACTGTGCTCGCTGGGAGGTGACTACAGTAGAGTTCCTCAAATTTGAACAATATTTTCAAATCGTATCGGAATTCATGAAAAATTCAATTTTGCTAAATTAAGGAAAATAATTAAAGAATTTTATCAATTGAATTTGTTGTTAAATAGGCGGAATTTGTTGAGAAAATTAATAAAATACTACAATATTGAGAAAACACCAGAGAAAAATAGTTCTAATTCAGACTCCGCGCAAAATTTCTTTTACATAACCTCATATTTTACATTGTGAATGCAACCGTCGTTGAAATTTGAGGAGTTCAAATTTGGGGAACTCGACTGTATATTGAAATTCAATATACCAGTTTGTAGTTGAGCGCTGTTCTACATTATCACTCTTTATTCACAAGATCATCTTTATCATAAGATCAAGATCATAAGATTATCCTTATTCACTAATAATCTAATCATTCTTTTACACAACTTTCGAGAGCAAATTATAACTAAATGCCAAAGATAATTATAGAATTTTTAACTTTAAACTCTAATTGATGTTTGCACCGAGATCTTGACAAAGAATAGAATGACTCACTGATTTTAATGACTTGACAAACTTTTTAGTACTCAAAAAATTATAGTTAAAAAAAATTGCTTCGGAGGATTTCCGCCAGAGCGTATGGTGTTCTTCACCAAGATCCATCGGATCACCGGTGCTTCCAAAAAAAGACAAAAAAAAATTACAACGGCAATGTAAAGTTATGTTTTGCTCTAGAACGTCAGAAAAAGATTTTTTTCGGACACTCAATTTTTGACCCTTTTGTTCTTGACCCTTTAAGGACGAGAGGGTCAAAAAAACGAGAGTCAGAAAAAATGACTTTCTAACTTTTTACAGCAAAATGCAACTTTAGAAGGCCGTGGGAAAAATTTCATTTTTGGGTCACCGGTGACCGAATCGTCCTTAACACTTCGTAGAACCCTAACTAAAAGTGTCACGAAAGGACCAAGTGGCAGCCGCTGCCATTTATCGAATTTTACATAATATTTTGATATTTTTACTTATATTTTAATATTCGAAGCTTTAGTCAGTTCTTTTCTGGTGTCTG
Source organism: Phlebotomus papatasi (assembly GCF_024763615.1). Taxonomy (NCBI): domain Eukaryota; kingdom Metazoa; phylum Arthropoda; class Insecta; order Diptera; family Psychodidae; genus Phlebotomus; species Phlebotomus papatasi. Next base: position 88,003,562 of record NC_077223.1, on the reverse strand, counting down.
AATCAGAAATTTCATCTCCTTGGGTACTGTATCTAAAGATTTTTAACCATTCGATGTTTTCATCTTTATCAGAATCATGGCGTCAGGGAAAGTGGTGTGCCTTTGGATGCGGCAGCCTTTGAATGTTTCAATTTTTCTCTTATTTTTCAAAGCAAAAATTCTACTTTATGAACAATAGTTGATACTATTAACTATTTTCTATTAACTTCGCTTAACAAAATGGATTTTGAGCTTTGGTAAATAAGAGAAAAATTGAATAATTCCCATAATTATTCATATTTCATACATATTTCCCAATTCAATATTTCCTATAATTCTTCTCAATAATTTGCAAAAACACTTTCAATTTGTTCTTTTAAGGCTTTTATACACTAACAATCAAGAAAATTACATCTGCAGAACGTCAAACTGCCATATAAAATGCATATGGCAGCAACTGCCACTTGGTCCTTCCGAGTGCAGTTTTTTGTTTTTGCAATATATTTACATTAATATTTAATTTTTATTAAAAATTTTATAACGAAAAAATAGCCAGATAAATTCTGCACGCATTCAATCAGGCCTCCAGGCGAAATGATATATTCTTCACTATAAAAAATTAAATTAAAAACTAAATTGGCAGCGGCTGCCACTAGGGTCCTTCCAAGTGTTAAAGGGTTAAGTTTTTTTTTCATATCCATAAGAAATTGATTATTTCCTCATAGTTCGAAACATTTAAAAAGTTTCTTCCTAGGTATTAGATATAAACATTTTAATTTCCCAAACTTAAACCTTACAAGCGTAGAAAAAATCGTAATTTTACTGTTAGTTAACCCTCTAACGGGTAAGACCGCCTCCAGGCGGTCTTTACAAAAATCACATTTAGAGCGACAATAAAGGTTTTATTTATTTAAAAGTGCTATAGTGTCCTCGATAATAGTCTTATAAACATCTCTTGAAAGTTTGAACTCATTTTGACTCTTCGTTTTGTTGCTATAGCCAGTTTTATGTGACAGGTCAGAGAAAAAGCAACAAAAAATATTTTTGCAAAAAAACTCATTTACAATTTCCATAAAAATACCGATTTAAATTTATCTGACTAAAATAAATTTATTTTTTACTAAAAGATATATCATTCTACTTTGTATATTTTATTTAAAAAAAAATTGAAAAAACTAAAAATGTGAATTTTAGAAGCAAAAAGAGTTTCAAAAGAAAATTATGTTTTCCCACCTAGCGCCTAAACTAAAAGAGATAATGAAGAATGGATGGTTTTTTCGACTTTATTGGATCATAATTATCCTAAAAAACATTGTTTTAGAACTTTTTCTCGCATATTAATGAAAACACCGTTAGAGGGTTAATCCTGTGTAAATCCCTTTTATTAAAACTTTTTATTAAACAAAGAACTTGAAGTTTGCTTGAAAGTTTCTAATAATCACTTTACTATACTTAGCCCAAAATGAGACATTTTCAATTTAGATAGTAATGGTTCTGGGGCATACCATTTAGATCAAAAATTCATGAAATCTAAATTCACATGTCTCGTTCTCAAACCACTGTTTTGTGACTGGATTGAACGCAATTGAATTTATTGTGATGCTTAAAAGAAGAGGAAGAGTCTGATAGAGTGGGATAGACAGATGCAACACGCTTGAGGAAGAAAGGGATAAGAATTTTGATTTCATAAAATTTTCCTGATCTAAAAAGAATGCCGAAAGTATGACAATGTCACTATAACATTTTTTTATCCTTCTCCTTCACAAATTTATTGTATTCGTTCTTTTCTTTTGCGCACTTCTTCTTTTTAATATCACGATAAGTTCAATATGGATTTAGGTTTATTGTTTTTTTTCTTTAAAAACTGATTTTAATTCGAAAATAAAGGAAATAAGTACACTTAGTGAGAGAAATCCGAAAAAGTTAAAATAACATTCCGGAAATGTTAATTTTACCCTGCAGTATTGATCCGAAATCGGTGTAAATATTACCCTTTTTAGGTGTATTAGGGGTTAAAGTTACACTTTTCATGTTAATTTTACCCTTAAAAAGGTGTAAAATTAATATTAAAAAATGTTGATATATTTTTACACCTAAAAAGTGTTAAAGTTATGAGAAAAAAGTTAATCGCACCTCTTTTTTTCTCAGTGTAGTAAATATAGGGTTATTGTATGTTTATAACCATCCAAAATTTCAGGATGCATCTCGTTTGGAAGCGTCCATTGATAAATACTCTCGACAATTGGATGACCAAAAGAAGATCATAGTTGAGTGGGAGGCGAAGCATAAGAATCTGTTGGAGGATTTGCAGAAACTGCGACAGGAGATGCAGGAGAGGGAGGGGCATGAAATGCTCGAGATGTACATGAGAAATAAGGATCTAGAACGAAAGGTTCTGTATCAGGATCAGGGACAACTGCACACAAATAAGACTATGATCCTGATGAAAAATGAACTGGACAATATGAAGAATGCTCTGTTGCTTTCCTGCGAAATAATCCAGCAGAATTATCTTTTGATGCGCGCCAATAAGTACACCATGGATGTCAATATGAAGCGAAAGTATCAGAAGTTGGTGAAATTGGTTGAGGGTAAGGCGAATATCAAGTTTGCTGATGAAGAACAGGAGGATTCCTTTGAGTCTCTGAGCAAGATTCGGGCTCTGGACTTTGGGATGGGAATAGGAGTGATTGGGGGGAAAAGGTTGCAGGAGGCTGATGATGTCATCAATCGGAATCCGGCAAAGCGGAAGAAACTGATAATGGATGACGGGGTGCCTCCGGTGCCACTTTTTGCCCCATCAGATCCCAATGCAACGCAGATTCTCAGTGGAATTGAGCCCCTTGAGTCTGCTACCAATGAACCAGAAGGTGGACTTGGGGCAGAGATGAATCATACTTTTAGGGTGCCTTCTGTTCTGACTGAGCAGAAGAATAATGTCCCTGGGCCCAGTGTTCATCTTGCAAAGAACTTCAAATTAAAAAGTTCTCCAAAACGCTTCAACAAAGTCACAAGCAATGAAAACAAAAGAATCTCACCGTATCGGATAAAGAAGAGTCCCAAGACAATCAGGAAACATGCCCCAGTCAATAAAGGTACCAACTGGCACTTTGAAGATTCCAATGGAATGTTTTAATGAAAAGATTCAATTGTTTTTTTTTGCACAGGTATAAGTCATCCCGCGCTGCAAGGTCGACTCGAGAAGAAGGAATCAGTGGTTCAGAAATTCTGGAAGTAAAAAATTTTAAGGTTTGATTTGATTATTTTTCTATAAATGGATTCTAAAGAAAATACTTTAAGGAGTGACTGCACATAAATTCATTAAATCTTGACATTGAAAATGTTTATAAAATTTCATAAATAATTCACCTAAATTTAAGGTATTTGCAATTAAATAAATTACACAAAACTATTTATGAATGGTATTTTAATTTTCATGAAGAATGGAAAGGCAACTGGACCAGTATTCCAGTAGAGCTGTGGAAGAAAATGGGGGAATCTGAACTGACTGACGGTAACTGCTATAATGTACTAAAAAATGTACTAAGTTTCTGGATATTGCACATAGAGGGAACTAGTGTAGAGTGAAAGAGTGAGAAGGTCACTGTAGCTGAACTGTCAAAAAGTCAACATCCCGTTCTCTGAAATAAAGTCTAACATTTTTCCCCAAAAAGTGAGTGTTTTAGATATTATCGGCTGACAAATCCACTCGACCACCACGGATTTATCATGTACATCCCAACTTTAGGGATATTTTTAATTAACTTATTAGTAACGTTCATTTTGCTGCAGTTTTATAAGTTATTAAACTGTGATAACCTTCAGATCTGTGATATCTCACTGTGATATCAGAACTTGAGTCCCTTGAGCCCCCGGAGGGACAAGACTAAGTGGACTGAGCTGCACTCAGTAATTATTCTAGGTGACCGGAGGGAATAGGCGACAGTGTGAGGTTACTTGCAAGCCACCTCAAAATCAGCTGCCATACTACAGAAAAAAATCTTACTATAGGCTACCGGACGACATGTGCATGATCGCAAGTAATATCATGAAATCCCGACTGCAGCCTGACTTCAGTTGGAAAACGGTTTGTTACACGTGTTGGGGTGCATCAGGGTTCAGCACTGACTTCACTGTTCTTCAATGTTGTCATGGATTTTATCTAACCACTTCTATCTAGACCGAGGTGCCATGGACTGTGCTCTAAGCAGACGATGTAGTGCTAATGGACAAAACCAGGGATCTCCTCCAATGCAATGTATTGGAGGGTGATGGTCTTAAAATTAGTTGTTTGAAAACTGAGTATATGCACCTCAATTTCAGCGGAAGTACCGAAGGTAGCGGATCTCTATCTGTGGATGGGGAAGGCCTGTCTACAACCAATAACTTCAGATACTTGGGCAGTGTCCTTCCACGATGGTTCTGTATCTGTAGATATTGCATACAGGGTTATCATTTGGGTGGATGAAATGGCGTCAGTTCGCCGGTGTGTCTTGTGACCGACGAATAATGTTCCGGACTTGGCCAGGGAATGAATATGGCGGGAACGATTTAAACGATGAGGGTTTCTTTAGAACACTATTCACTTCCTCTTGTCACTTTCCTAGTCATTTCCTTCCAAAAGGAGCCTCTCAGTCCTAGGTACTCGGCGCGAATGTCGAGGAAACACGTCACTTGCTACCCGAACCACAATAGATCCCACCTTTCGGCACGGAGACTCTGGGTGGCAGCCAGCCGGTGACTGTAAATAACAGTTATTAGGCGCCCAAGATGAATCCTCTGGTGCTTACTGGTGAGAGAGCTCCGTGGAAGACTTCCTTAATGTTTACTTTGCGCTATCAGCTGCAAGTTTATCACCAAATGGATTAGTTTTGCCTGGTGCTCAAATCTCTTGACTAGAGTGAAGTACGTCAGTTCGTTGCGTGTGCAACAATTTTTCGGAGTGTATTGGAAGTGCTTGTGTGGCGAGGCGACGAGGTCGCCCAAAGCGGAGGAAAGTAGAAGGCTTATGAAGAGTTCTGAGTGAGAGAAAAAATTGCCCTGCTCCATCTCTTCCACCACGGACCTTTGTGGAGTACACATCTCCACTCGGTCTCTTCCACCACCATAGCCACCAACAAGAGCCTCCGCAAGTCCAGCCTAATACTCCAAAGCTTCCTGGACATTCTTCAGGCCTCCCTAAATCCCAGGCAACCCAATCACCGATGGAGTGCCAGGACCAGAGGGCACAGGGGAGCGTGGGACATAGTCCGTGCCCCCGTCGGAAGGACCAAGGAAGGAAGGAAGAATGTAACGTATCGCCAGAAAAGCCTCGATCTCAGACACATAATACACTCAGCTCTTCGTTATCCGGCACTTCGTTATCCGGGTGATAGCTGCCAAACACTGGCGGTTGATGTATTCAAAATTATTTTTACTAAACATGAAGTTTCTCCAGAGTGAATTAAAGTATTATTATTATTGTATCGAAGTTTTTAATACATAATTGTGATAAAAAATGAAACATAAGCATACCATGAAGAAAATTCTCTTGTTCTTTGTCAGACAGAAAATAAATTCACACGGCATAAAATAGGAAAACTGTTGATCATTCAAAAAACCTCAATGTCATTTTGTTCCCCAGCCAGCCGGATAACGAAGAGTCGAGTGTACTAAGATATCATCAAAATCACTTCATAAACACCGAAGGTATGCTTCGGTCAAGTTGCTTTTATTTATAGTTCGGGTCAGGGTAGAGCGAGGGCAAAGTGCGATCCACTGTTGGAAAGGTCTTGATCTCATCTAGAACATATTTAAAATTTTATTGAAAAGCATCGTCTAGCTAGGTCATAAAAAACAACTTTTTTTTCTTTAATTTTAAAAAATCTAAATCCAATAGCCCGTCTGACCAAGTAAGCGTGGATTATAGCCTCAATTAACCCCTATCTTTCATACCTTACTTTTAAGAAGCTCCCATACAAAATACCCCTTACTAAATATATGTGAAGGACACTGTTTTGCGTTCATGGTGGTGAGCAGCGGAACTACGAAAATTATGTTGCCGGCCGTGTTGCTCGGCTGTCAGTGACAAGATGGAATATTTTCCAATTATTTTATTTGTTTTTAAAATTTTCGCAAAGATTCTCAGTGATTTTAGTGGTTTTTTTTAATAATAATAAATGTGCGTGGGTGCGTTTCGTCTAGAGAAAAGTGTCGTGGTAACTATAAACAAATTTCCAACCTTGAAATACGTGTTTTTATTTCCTTTCGGGGGTATTTTTTAGGAGACAATTTTTTTCAGAATAGTTTTTGCTTTTCTAAAGTGTTAGATCGTTCATCCTGATTAAATAAAACATATCCCTATCTTTGTAGCTTCTATAATTTATATAAAATTTGAAGGTGAAATCAGGATGTGAAATTGACAGTTTCATTCCACCGCCATTGATATACGTGGCAAGATTCAGTCCTTAATTTGTGCCTACCACTCGGATCTTGCCTATGAGGACTAAAATAGTGCCTAAAGCTGGGTATTAATTAATGGCTCAAGGCTGGGTCCCCCTTACCCTGTGTCAGACGGGAGATTATTATTTGCCCTTAATAATTCAATCCTAAGTTATTTTTTCCAAAAAATCTTGACTGATAAGAAATTATAGCAGTTAAGCCATACAGTGGCTAAGCCTTAGGTCTGGAGCCCGTATTGGATTTGAAAACAAGTACAGAACTTGCGTGGCCTGTCCCTTTTCATTCCACTGCCTTCGTCTTTTACTTCTTAACTGGACATTATTCAGGTTGAAAGCAGATTTATCGTCAGTTAAACCAGCATTTATCTTAACTTCATTTTTGCGATTTTGAGATATATACATATTTGGAATCAGCGTAATTTTGTTTATTAAACGCATTTGTGAAAAAGAAATTTTTGTAAGCCCAATAAAAATTATTTTAAATCAAAATTATCGTAAGTGCCCTTAATGAAGAAAAATTTATCAGAATTTGTCGTAACTTCCATTTTTGGGGAAGTTACGACAAATTTCCATACAAAATTTTCAATTATCAGCATTTGCCGTAACTTCTTTTGCTTACTTGCGTGGCTTGTAATTTGCAGCAAAATTGCAATATTTCTCAATAAAACGTTTATAAACTCTTCCAATTATCGAAAGACAGTGCGAATAGTGTAACATGAAATCATTTTAATTCAATATTTGTGAGAAAAAAATCCCTACACATCTGTCATTAATTCAAAACAAAACAAGCGAGCGACATGGCGCACAAAATTTATTCAATAAAATTTATGAAATAAAAGCTTTTAGGGACTGGGATAAGAGTTTAATTGATTAATTTAGTCAAATAAAGCGCTTATTATCACTAGAGTAATTGAAATTGATATAGGGGAAGTGCTTATAATTTTGGACAGTCTGCTTATAAACATCGAAGTTCCAAGTTTGAAGTGCGATATTTTCTATACTAATTGACATTTCTTGTTACTCTCTTTTCAGAAGGGTTGTTTAGAAACTTAGCAAGCTATTTATCGTTTTATTTTTATTAAAATTAGTTTTAATACGTTTAAAAATGAATTGATAAGTAGAGGTGACCTTGGCTCTTATTTTGGACAACTTGTTTATTAATTTGGCCAACTTGGCTGTAAATTTGGACAGCTAATCCGCCTCAATAGGATGCCCATTGTTCTTCATTTGATGAACCAATCTTACCAAGTCCTCTTCCTGTTCATGTAAGGGAAACGTAGAATGTCACAGAAGCCCGGAAACTTTCCATATCATTCATTAAAGTGAGTTGACTTCGATACTCCAAGTACGTGCGGATTCGCTCATTCCCTGACCTTTCCGGGAGCCTTTCAAGGCATTTCTCGCTACATCTCTTTCGTAGAGATGATGCTCCTTTATTTCTCCAGGCATTTGTCCAACCTAGTCATCACAAAAGCTAAAACTTCACGAAATTTCGTGAGAAAAACACATGTCCAAAATAAGAATCATCACCTCACTGGTGAATGTCTTAAAAAATTTCCCATTTTTCACACGAAAAATATAATTCACAAGGCAAATCTCACTTCAGGTCAAATGTACAAATCATCAGTAACGTGAATCAACACAATATTCAATGAATATTCAATAATATCACTCAAAAACAGCGAACAAACTTTGTTAGTACTTCACCAAAACTAAATAAGACTGAAGTAAGCCACGAAGTTCTGTCATATTTCTCGTAAGCAATTGCTCACACTGAATTTTCAACAAAGCAATTTCAACTCAAATCATATTCAAATTTTAACGTATTTAGTGTTAAAATCTTCCAAAAAGAACAAATATTTAGATAGAATTCATTATTCATCAAATATTGGAATAAAAATCGATCATTTTAATCAATTTATTTTTAGTGTCCAATGTTATCCTCAAAGTGTCCAAAATAAGAAACTGGACAAAATTACAAGCATTTCCCCTAATGCATTTTTAAAAATTGTCGTAACTTACAAGATCTTCATACATTGGAAGTTACGGCTTTATAAACGATGGAAGTTACGACAAAATATTATTGTGTTTCTTCTAACATATTTCTTAATATTGCAGCTTTTAAATAATTTTATAAAGATTTTCTCGAGTTAACTTACAGTTTGTTAGTGCCACTTTTATTATTTTGACTCAAAAGTATTGCATTCGGGGCTCATTTTTAAGAAAAATAATATTGAACTGAAAATTTCGTCTCCTGAAAAGTTGTCAAAAGGAAGTTACGGCAAATGCTGATTTAACTGACGTTATATCATAGTAAGATATTTCTGTTGAGCGGTATAAATGTTTGTATGTATATGCCTTATAAAAGGGCGCTGCACCCTTGAGAGATGATTTAGGTATCACACGTCAATGAAATCTCTTAACGATTGGACAGAAATTCTTACTTTTGCAAAGTTACCCACAAACCGCTTCTAATTTCTGAAATGTTTACACTATTATGACTCCATTTAGTAACATAATCGTATCCGTCATGTAATGGTAATAAAAGGGGGCAGCAGTGCACCCTCACATCGCTATAACTTATCCATAGTTCCGAGCCCTGTGGTCGTGTAATTAGTTTATAACTTTTAAATGTTAAAGCAAATGTTCAAACAGACCTGTCCTATGGGTTTGTCGACCAAGGAAGGCCAATGATGGAATTGAGGGAGAGGGGAGGAAATGCGATCAAAGTGGAGGTTTCATGGGAGAAGTTATTTGAATTGGTGGAGAGCCTTCTCATCACCCGCCACCACCTCTAATGATGTCCAGCACGAATAAATTGAGCGGGAATAGAAGAAATTGAACCATAAAATAATGAGAGAACATGTAAGTGCCATTAAGAAGGCGATTTTATAGAGAAACAGATGTGTTACACTTTGCACTCTCACGCATCCGGTACACATTGAAATCCCGGATCTCAGCTGAATGAGGAATAGGATTCTGCACTGGAAGATCTTCCGTGGCAGGGTAAAAAAAAAACAGAGTGGTTCTTCCATCTCTGCACCATCTCGCGTACATAATTTGGCGCGCGCGTGAAATATGATCTCACATCTTTCTACAATAATTCATTTTTGTTCCATGAAGAGTATTTTCTCTCTCCCCCTTTTTTGTGATCTCGTTGGGAGTGGGATACTAGAGAGCCCTCTACATGAATGTGTCCACTTGATGATTATGACGATCACATCGGATGGTGCTTCTGCCCACTTGGACCGTTTAATGATGATCGCGCTGGAGCAATTTGCGATCATCGTGCAGAGATTCTTGGACAAGAGGAGCACATCTGCAGATGTAGGGAGAAACACATATTCTTCAATAATTGACAAATTGGAGCGACAAGGATGTGACTCGCGATCTTTTCCGCCATCGCATCTGCCATATCGTTGGCATCGACAACAAATTAACACGCCACTGAGATCTCTTGTTGCCCTTTTCGTCTCACTTTGCACCATCACATCCTGGCGACGCCGCGGTCAGGTTTTTATTGCCCTCAGCCTAATTAGACACTCGCGCATCAGTTTCTGCTAGCACACGGAATGCTGCAGGGGGAGAAAATGACGACCATCAGGTGTGTGGGAGCCCCAGAAGACGACATTTACTCGGAAATGCTCAAAGCTTTTGCAGAATGATTTCATGCCTTTGGCACCTTCTTTGAGACGCCCTTTCACAAATAAATGCATATTAACTCTCCGGCTCGATAATACCAAAAGTCTCACGAAATCCAATAGCAATAAAATTCATGTCCCCTTTTATACAATTCCATGATTGCCATTACTTCAACAATCGCCATTTATAAAAATTCCACACGTTCCCTTTTTATAGCCTGCTCTTTATACGGCAACTCTTAAAGGAGTCACTGGAATTGCCAGAAATTGACCCATTTTGACTTGCAATTAAATGGGCATTGGAATTGTGCTTAATGAAAATGAAAGAGTTTTTGATGTTAAAATATATGGTTCTGAAGTTTCGATCATTTTAAAGTACATAAACTTTCGGAAAAACAAAGCCAATCCAAATATTTCGACGATCAACCGGAAGTTTACAGTTGAAGTTAACGTGTTCGCCACTTGGGCGCTCTTGTAGTTGTAGCTGTGTCTTTTGATATTTTTTTGACAAGACAGCCTTCAAGAATTCACGGAACCACTAGACCACATTTCTTGACTTTCGCAATTTTATTCTTTACGACGTTTCGAGGATGAATGTCCTCTTCATCAGGTATCGAATTTTGTTTAGAAAATCACGTACAGGCGGGAAATGGTTATACTTTTTTGGACTTGGATCGCAGATTGCACTTCGTAGTTTACCATTCGACTGATCGACACAGATTTCGACACAGATACCTGATGAAGAGGACATTCATACTAGAAACATCGTAAAGAATAAAATTGTGTAAGTCAAGAAAGGTCTAGTGTTTCCGTCAATTCTTGAAGACTGTCTTGTCAAAAAAATATCAAAAGACACAACTGCAAGAGCGCCCAAGTGGTCGAATGGTGAACTATGAAGTGCAATCTGTGGTCCAAGTCCAAAAAAGTGTAACCATTTCCCGCCTGTACGTGATTTTTCCAACAAAATTCGATACCTGATGAAGAGGACATTCATGCTTGAAACGTCGTAAAGAATAAAATTGCGAAAGTCAAGAAAGGTCTAGTGTCTACAATATGGCACGCTGATGAACAACTTGTAGCTGCAGAGAGGTTGGTTAGATGTCTATTGGAAAGAATATTTCTCAAAGCATCCAAGGAATCCAGGATTGAGAATGTGAGTGAGTGAATTAGCACGCATAATTGATGGATGCTAGAGTGAGTTCACTTTCTTTTGTGATATACCAGGGTAGATGTGCTGATATCTTGGTTAATGTACTAATAACTGTACTATGATCAAGACAGGGCGCCTGTAACTATGTGTCCAGTCGGACCACTTTTTTTCAGTATTGGGTGCGATTCGACAGTCGCCTCGCTCGAACTATAGATCTCTATATACCATTTAAGATTTGTCTATGGGTCGGCTTAAACCTTTATCGGTTCCGCTGCATTCAGGCCACTTATTTGGGCCCATTATGCACTCCCCATTACTCCATTTTATCTTAACCCTCAAGGCGGTCCTACAGCTTTATATCTCGGCTCCTGTATACTGCGGCAGACCAGCCTCGGTTGGATCAGTTGCAGTGAATGTGTGTTTGTATCGACAGATCTCTTTTATGCCGAACTCGTGTTTCTGTATCAGCCTCTTTTGTTTAGGCGGTTCATTGTCAATGCATTAGGTATTATTTTTCATCTATTCACTGGACTCGTTCGTTACGGCTGCTGAAAAATCTGCAGCTGCCGAGTTTCGAACCCGAGACCTCACAATCACAGAGACACTACTCTACCAATTGATCCACTGAGGCTCCTCTATATACCATACATTCAGTGATCTGTCCGCCGAGCCACGAGAGTTCTAATTTGATTAATCCAAGCCATATTGTATGGAACATGCTAGAAATTTAGCGAACTTTAGTAGCGTGAAAATTCAAACACATTCTACACAAATTTCTATTACACCAGTTAATAAAAGTTCAATAGAATTCGTATGGAGGAGTCTAAGTTCACAAAATTCAAACCGCATTATATCCCTTTCTTAAAAAAAAGAACTAATTCATACTGAGAAATCCTCGTCAAGTGCCTAAGAAATGCTATGCGAAACCCAAAAAACCAGAAACCCTTGTCAGTAAAAATAGCAATGATATACCCCTTGGCTTAAACACAAAATTTGAATATATTTCAAGAATTTCATTCAAAATTACTGTTCAACATCTCACCCTCGGCTCCAAATCGAATTTGCTTGCAGTGTTTGCTCACGTTGAGAATCTCACCGACAGTAAACTGACCTAGGCTCATCATTAGCTTAACCTTTAAATTTTAATATTTTTTCATCTCATAAATAAGGTATAACCCTATATTACGAGCTCTTATAAATAAGTTTAAGTATTGAAAGGTGTAAAAGGTTTTGATTCCTTGGATCAACTCATGGGAGGGATGTGGTACTGAGAACATTCCAAGTCGATATCTTCATCATTCTGTCCAAAAAACAAGTCATAAAGATTTTTATACTCTCGCTAATTCGGCTCTTTTAAGATCGAGCTACTTTATAATTCGGGCAGCAGTCAAATTTGAAAAAAGTTTGTCAACATTTTTCAAGTTTGTCTTAGTTATGAAGTGATTTTGCATTATTAAAGGTTTTTCATGTAATTTACAATAACGGCAATAACTATGAGTATGTAAACTTAATATGTGTATGTCAATCAACAAAAAAATCGTTGCATTTCAAACAGTTTGACGCCCCAATTTTTGTCGGGTGACATTTCGGTCCCAAATGCTCTAATTTGAAAGACTACTACTGTAATTTATCTTTTGCGAGTATCGTTACAAAATTCTAAAAAAAGTGGATTAATAAAAGCTAAATTGACCAAGAAATGAAATTTCACGGTTTATTATAGACCTTGTATTCCTCTAACACAAAAAAACACACTATCTATATGCCAAGGTCGAGGGTTAATCCTAGTTTCAATAAAATGAAATAAATGTACAAGATTCTGAAAGATAATAAATTTAGCTTTGCAACAATATTTTCTTTGACCAACTATCTTTATCGGAATCTGAACTGTGATATATCCGATGTATCACTTCACGTATATATCACTTTAATGGTGCTATAACACTAGGATTTTCACAATTTAATTTTAAATTCAATTGAGCCAATTGAGCACTATAAGATTTCTAGAATTTACTTGAAAATTCTCACAGCCAGGACACATTTTGCAAGAAATTTGCTCAATTTTAAATAGTGCAGCGAGATTTTTGACTGTGAATGACTTCGGAAAATGTATGATAGTACTTAAAATGTTTTATAAGTCACTTGTCTGTTATGCAGAAGAATCCCCAAAGCCAGAAGAAAGTATTGTGGGCAAGTGGGCTCATACATTTTGTTGAAAATCCGTATGAAGTCATCCCAACTACGATTTCTTGACACAACAATTTCCTTTGAATGGCTTTGGAGAAATTTAATGAATTGCTCCCGATACTTAAGCTTCACTCGCGTACAAGTGTATCACTAATCACTGTACTTGTTTTATTTTTTTGGCCACAAATAATAATTAATTACGAGCAAATAAATTTAATAAGAATAATTTGGTGCAAAAGGCTACTTGTTTAACTGCAATAAAATTGAAATTAATGAGCAATTTTAACATTTTAATTTGCTGAATTCAAATTTAATTGAGCACCCACATTTATGCTGTTTTAGCATGTTTAAACATGTTTTGGTGGGCCAAGTTTTAGTTTATATCAATAAATATGCGAAAATCTATCAATTCTAATGATTTTTAATGCAAAATAACGCATAGAAACAATTCATTTGAAAATTAAATTGAATTTACAAATTGAAAAAATCCTAGTGTGATAGCACGGTACAGTTTATAGAAAGTAAGATTTTGCACAAGCCTTATACCCTAGACACATTTGCGACTTAAGTCGAGACACAACTTAACGTGGTTATATTCAAAATAATGACTAGACTACATTACATTCGCGCCAGTTTCAATTAATTTCCCACTAATTAAGCCGTTTCTTGGTTTATGCACAGATATGGATTAGTCAGAAACTGAAGGAAATGTAGCTTAATTATGATTTTAAATATTATATAATTACGTCAAGCCGTCTCTCGGCTTAAGTCGTTTATGCATCCAAGGCATTAAATTGAAATTGAGGGATTTATGTTACATTTAAATCAATTTTGCCTCCCAGCAGCTAATAGAGGGCGTTACTAACGGGGAACGCGTAGGTTTTCGATTGATCGCTCGAATGATCAATGAAATTCGATCAGTCTATTTATAAACTTATGATTTGTTTAACTCCTTAAAGTAAATATCTATAAAAGTATCAAATTCAGTGTTTGTTTATCCAACAGGTAATTTACATCGTAAGATCATAAATTACGTGACACCAATTAATGAAAAATCATTTATTTACCAGCAGTTTAGAGAAAATAGCGAAAAATACAGAAGTTTGTATTTTATTTAATCATTCACCACGAGCTATTAGCTGTAGTAAAATGACCATTACCTGCCATCTCTCAACTACACATTCTGCAAGTTTTGTGTGCATATTTGCTTTGAAAAGTCCGCTAATAAAATTTACAATAATCTTACATTATTTAACTATGCAAATCGTTCAAAGAGCTCAAATCTCACCGACAGATTCTGGGTCCTCCAATGCTGTAGAAAGGGAAAAAGGGATGACAATGCGCCGTGTGTTTTGCAAAATGCTGGAACTTGTGCCTTTGATATCTCAAAACTACTTTCTCATCATTTACTCATTTACCGGTTTACAACTGATTTCAACAAAATTGTAAATTATTCTGAAGATCGCCTAAAATAACTTAGGAGTAATGCAGATGACTTACGGATAAAAATTACTGTTAGATTCATATCTTGGTCATTTGGTTCATAACCGATTGGACCCGTTTCAGACTTATTAGAAATTCCAAGACCTTTCAAACAAGTCCAAATATGGTTAAATTCGGTTGAGAAATATGCTCTCTAAGGCCTTTTCAACAGCGGATTTTGAAAAATGGAATGACTCAACGGTATTTTCGCATATGAACGAAATATCCGCTGAGGAGGGATTAAAAACATTCAAAAATGAAAAAAATAGAGTCAAATTATGGGAAGGGTGCCTCCCGTAAGAACTAAGTCGGTCTTTTTAACCTCTCACGTACAGGTAATTCCAACGGATAGACCGTCAAATAGCATTAAGTGGTTTTCAAACTAGAGGTTTAGCCCAGTTCCCGGAACTTTCAAATTCCTAAATAGAAATCAATTTTTTCGGTTTTTGAAAATCCTATGGTTCAGTTACTTTCAATATTTAATCCGAAATCAAAATTTCCCAAAAACTTTTACCAATAACTAGTTAGAAAAGTTAAACTATTTGGCTAAGTCTTTGGTCTGAAGCCCGTATTACAGTATTTCTCAGAAAATGTCTTAACCACGAAAAAAAATATATTGAGAAAAGTGGTCCCTGGGGGGTGGAAGGTTGAAGCTTTGGGGGATGAAAAAGTGAAAAAATCGAGGGATTATATATAATGCTCTCTCTGTGGAGTTCGAGCAGTAAAAGAACTAGTATTGAAAATTATAATTCAAATGTTTCAACACGCATGTTTATTTGGTCTGTGGTCGTTAAATTGAGAAATGTCGCTGTTGAGAATGAGCAAAAGAGCGCACTTTAATTATCATTTAACACATTCGGACCTACTAAGCATTAAGAGAAGGAAGAGAGTCTGAAAATGAACAAAAGCTATTATAATTCGGGGAATGCTCGAATTCGTGAATTTTTAACTTCTTCTGAATGACAAGAAGTAGTATGATATTCTTGATACAAGGTATCATCGGTGTTCCTGGTTCATCGTTTTTGGGTGTAATATCTGTTGACTCACTCTTAGAAAAAATTAGTTCGTACAAGCTCATATGCAGTTATTAGAACTATAAAATATAGTAAATATAGACCCAACTATATATTTAGTTTGGGTAACTAAATGAAATAGTTGACCACAGTTAGTTAAAGTATCCTTTTCATTTAGTTATGACAACTAAATCAAAATAGTAATGGGTACTATAACATATTAGTTCCAATTACTAAATAAATGGGGTTGATACCCATCTTATTGGCTGTAATAACTATATCATATTAGTTGTGGTTACTATATAGCATTCATTGTGATGCATATTTCTTATTAGTTGCTTAAAATTCGAAAGAGCTTCAACGCATTACTAAAATAAAAACCACTCCTTACTATTGGAAAAGTAGTCATAACTTTATGAAAATATAGGCCCATCTATTTACATTGGTTGTGAGAACTAAAAGGAATTAGTGACCAATATTAGTTGGGATAATGATTTCATTTAATTAACACAAGCAAATATAATTGTATGAAAGCATTATGAAATAATTGCCGCAACTTATCCACGTAAATATTGTCTTACATTCTCACTACTAATAAATTTATTATGAGTATAATGTTTTAAGAATATAAGAACTATTTTAAATAGATTTGATAATAATCGCCCGAACAACTAATTTTCATTAGTAATCACGTCTAAACTTTTCTAAGAGTGTACGAATTAGTAATACCGGTTCTTAATAACCCTAATATATAAAAAGAAAATGTAAAATTGAATTAGTTCAATTAATGGTATTTTTTCACTTGTTATCATTTCGGACTGACAAAATCACATTGGAATTCTGAATGGAGATTTGTTTTTGGTTATAGGTATGTAATGTATACAGACGAAATATTTCCCTAGATTACCTACGATTTCTGGTTAGATTAGATGGAAATTATGTAGTTAAGGGACTTCCAAGATAAACCTTTTAGTAATTGTTTCGGGCTCTAAATTTGCATTTAATGGCCTCAAAAACGAGATGTCAAAGATGAGAATTCTGGAATAGGGTCAAAGGGTCCCGGTCAAAACCTCGAAAGCCAAAATCTCGAATGCCAAAATCCTGAATCGGCTAAAAATCTGAAAGCCACAATTCCAAATTCTTAAAAGTATCATATTTATTCCCATGATTGCGCGAGCGCTTGCTGGAGACGATGGAATATTTTCTGTGTTTTTAGGGAATCATTCCGGGCATTATCTTCCGTATAATTTCGCCGCTTTCACGATTTTGACTTTTCGGTATTTTGTCTTTCAGAATTTTAGCGTTCGAGATTGGCTCCGTTCAGTAATAACCTTTCGAAGAGACAAAACCACTCCAAAGCTAAGCCAAACTTATTCGAAAATCTACCGGAAGCCTAAAGTGCAAGTTCATTTACCCGCCGCTTTAGCGCTGATTGTTGTGCTATTTCGAATTTTGATATTCTTGACACTTCAATCATCAACAATGTCAACAACAGTGTGCAAACATTTGCTGCAAAAAGTGAACTGTTTTGTGTAGTTTTGTGGAATTTCAGGATGACAACTTCGAACTTCCAACAGGTTTTTAGGTAAGTTCTCTCTGATATACCTTCGAATCGGTAAAGGAAAAATCTCAACCGGAAAGAGCACTCAAATCGGTAAGGTTATTACTGAACGAGAGGATTTTGGTTTTCGGGATTTTGGTTTTCGGTATTTTGGCTATTCGGGATTGTAGCTTTCGATCCATTCGGGATTTCGGCTTTTTTTGGATTTTGGGTTTTCTGGATTTAGGATATTCAGGATTTCGACTATTCGGGATTTTGGCTTTCAGAGTTTCGATCCATTCAAGATTTTGTCTCTTCGGGATTTGTGACGTTTGGGATTTTGGTTTTTCGAAAATTGAGTTTCGAGATTTTCGTTTTTCTGGATTTTGATCCATTCAGGATTTAGGCAATTCGGGATTTTAACATTTCTGGCTTTCAATTTATTCGGGATTTTGGTTTTTCGGTATCTTGGCGTTCGGGATTTTAGCTTTCGGAATTTATGCCGGCACCGACGGGTAATATGGTGTCCTGCCCGTTCAGCTGTTTCTGATAACGCAATAGTGTATGTTTTAGGGAGGTATTCTTCATAGATTTTCAAGTCAGGTTTTCGGAGAACCAACTAACTAACCGATTGCATGTTGGCCAGGAAAAGTTTTGGACGGATCGGACGGATTGTGAAAACTGTAGATAACCTAAGTCTCTGGTTAGGAGTACTTTACCGGTCAGAATAAAGTTTCTAGTGGAACTGCGAAGGATTTATTTGAGGAATTTGGTTAGTACCCTTATAGATCACTCTCTAAATTTCCATTCTTTATAATGAAGAGAGGCTGTGGTGTTTTTTAAAACCAGTAGAAAACTTCCTTTGGGAATACCCGACATTAAAGTCCTCAAGGGAAAACATCTTCTACAAAATAAAAGAAAATTATTGGATATCCGTTAGTTGTATCCAGTTTTGAAGAAAGTCAAATATTTTGAAGGAAGCGGTCAACTAAAGTTTGAACGTCGATATCTCTTACTGTTTGACCAGACTAGTAACAGATAGAAAGAAACACGAACCGTAACATAATTTTCCGCTAAACTTTAGAATTCTAATTTTTTGTCAAAGTTTGATCCTTATTTAGCATGTAATAAGGCAAAATATTGAGATGTTCATAGCAAAAGGAACCTATAGGAAATACATTTCCGTAATAAAATGGACCATTATTGCTCTGAGCGACACATAAACAAACCTCTCAAAATCGATGGATTGCTTATGTTGCTCTCTCTTTGAGTTCGAGCAATAAAAAAAAGAGCTGAGTTGTCGCCCGTTTTCTGGTGGATGCTGCTGTTGATATTCTGGAGGAGGACTTGCAATAATAAAAATAAATAATCGTAAATTAAAATGCGCACGCGTGTGTGTATTTGAGGGAATAATAAAGAAATTTAGTCACTCTCTATGACTCTCTAAACGCGCTTTGATGACCACTTTAGTGCCACTACAGAACAGCCTCAATGGTAAAGACTGAGAAGGAGAGAGGAAGGAATACCAGACTCATGATAATCTTCCTCCGGCAGACATTTAAACTTACATTTAAATGAAGTATAAGTAAATTTATGGTGTAAATCGTCAGTGTGTTCGTTAGAAGTCTCTGACTGTAGTCAACAATTAAATTGCGGTGGCAATTAAATTATAAAAGTGATATGACTCTTTAATTGCTATAATATTCGAATTAATTATGTGGATTTTATTTTTCTTTTCTCCTAATTATTATTATTGGCTGAACTTATAAGAGATTATCCACTGTTGATTGCTCCACTTGATTGGAAAAGACTTCTCAAACCACGCGGTTTTAACTGCAATCGGAAATACTGGCTTGTACCTCAGGAATTTCTTATTCTTGAGCAATTATTGCTTAATCAATGGTGTTCTTTAGCGGTGCTGATTGAAGGCTATACTATTGCACCCTCAATAGAAATGAGTACATCATACAATACACGGTTAGAAACGGTTCACGAAGGACATTTGCATCAGAAGTATGCAATATTGGAATTTTTCAAAGATAGCAATAGATTACAGTGGGGGCGGTTCTTACGGAACCGATGCCCCAGGGTCTTCATTATAATAGCTCTGACTTGCTATTATATGGCGAAGAAATAAGACTTTAATTAAAAGACTATTATGACTATTTACAATAACTTTATTTGACGCGATGTTACTTCTATGCGTGCGTTTATTAGACTGAATTCAATATTTTAAAACCCTGACCTGAACAATATCATCCTATCTCTTTTATTTACATCATCTGTCTCAATACACTACATTCTCCCAGCAATATTTTAAATTCCCTATTTACAATTTTAAACTAATATTTACAATTTATTTTTACAAGGCTAGGAGAATCCTAACTCTACCTAAAGGTCCTGTTAATGAAACTATGACTTATACATTTGACATTCTAGTTGTTTCCTTTTTAACATTTCCTTAATTCTTTCTGATCTTCTGACATTTTCTGAATCATAAATTTTTCTTTTCTTTCTTAAAGGTTTTCCATCATAAGTAAAAGGTTCAACTACTGACTGTTTTCTGACTCTTTTCTTCGAATTAAGTTGTGACTCTTTTGACTTATAGACAATTAAATCTGTATTATACTGACTGAAATATTTCTTTAATTGATTTACGTGGACCATTTTAATCTTGCTATCTAAGCTAATCAGATATCGCAACTTAGATAGTTTTTGCTTGATAATGCATGGTAACCAACGAACAATTGACTTTTCATGATTTTTGTATAATGCTTTCTCATTTACTATAAATTCAGGACTTTGACTTTGACTGTGATTATTATTCTGTGATACCTCATTATTCTGATTTTGACTGTGATATTTATTCTTTGACAAATCAAAACTGACTTTCTTTTTAGGATTTAAGTTATCAATTTGTGTACGAGGTTTATATGAATATATTAATTCATTTGGAGACTGACTGGCGGTGGAATTTGGACTGTTTCTGTAGTGCAATAAGAATTTTTGAATTTTCTGCTCGATCGTCGAATCCTTGCTGGTAAGGAGAAATTTTCGGAATACAGTTTTTACAATCCTTACTCCGCGCTCAGCGCGACCGTTCGACGCTGGATGGTAAATAGGTGAATGACTCAACCTGATACTTCTCTCCCGACAATATTTTTCGAATTCCCAACTGTTAAAAGGTGGTCCATTGTCGGTAACGATCTCATGAAATAGTCCATAAATCGCGAACTTGTCTTCAAGGACTTTGATGAGAGAACGAGCAGTTGTATTGTTCATTAACACAATATCAATGTAGTTACTGAACGAATCGACAATTATTAGGAACATTTTGCCCCCGAAATAGAATAGATCGAGATGTACTCTCTCGAAAGGAACTGAGCATTCTGGCCATTTACTATTTAGCTTTTCCTTCTTAACGGTGCTTGTCTGTTGGCAAATCTCACATGACCTAACATAATCCTCGATACTTTTATCAATGGATGGCCACCAGACGTAAGATCTAGCTAACTTCTTCATGAGCACCATTCCTGAGTGATTTTCATGTAGCAATTCTAAGATTGCTAATCTCAGATTCTTAGGAATAAATAGCCGTTCCCCATAAAATATGCACTGATCTTCCAACGACAGTTGGTTTTGGACTCTTTTAAATTCTGAAGGTATCCCCCCACCCGAACCATTTGCTAAATACGACGACACTTGTTTAGCTTCCGGGTCGTTTTTCGTCTCTGATTTGACTTTCTCAAAATCAATTTGAATTGAATCATCCCACCTAATGTTATTGACCGGAATCGACTCGACTTCATGACTTTCCTGTATAGGTAGGCGCGATAGCGCATCCACATTTCCCATTTTCTTCCCTGGGCGATACACTATCTTATAATTAAACATTGACAGCTGAACAGCCCATCGCTGTAACCTTGCTGCTGCGACTGCAGGAGTATTTTTCTTTGGATTGAAAATCTCTCGAATTGCCTGATTATCGGTGACTAACGTGAAACATTTCCCATATAAATATTTCTGGAACTTTTTTACCCCAAAAATAATTGCCAATGCCTCACGATGAAGTTGAGAATAATTTTTTTCACTCGGACTCAAGCTTGCTGACGCGAATGAGACTGGACGTTCTTCCCCATTAACCATCTGGGATAAGCATGCTCCTAACCAATACGGAGATGCATCGCACGACAAAATAGTTTCCTTATTAGGATCAAATAAGGTTAACGCAAGACTATTTATCAGCAATTCTTTGGATTTTTGGAACGCTGTTTGACATTGTTTATCCCACTGATATCTTACATTCGACTTGAGTAGATTGTACAATGGGTGCAATTCCGTGGATAAATTTGGTAGGAATTTCCTATAGTAATTTATAAGCCCTAAATAGGAACTCAATTTAGCGACATCGGATGGTGCTGGCGCATCTACAATCGCTTTTATCTTATCTGGATTGGGACTTACATGTCCATCTTCTAAGACATGTCCAAGATATTTGACTGACTTGACCAGAAATTGACATTTTTCGAGATTTATCAAGATCTTATGATCATTGAGTTTCGATAGGACTTGGAAAAGAATCCTTTTGCATCCCTTTTGGGTACTACTCCCTATGACAATATCGTCAAGGTATGCAACACATCCGTCGATATCCTTTAAGACTTGATCAATGACCGACTGGAAAATTGCAGGCGCAGATGCCACCCCGAAAGGAAGCCTCTTATACCTGAAAAGACCACGAAGAGTGTTAATGGTAAGACACTCTCTTGATTCTTCTTCTACCTCCAATTGAAGATAGGCATTTTTTAAATCAATGACGCAGAAAAATCGACTATTGGCCAAGGAAACGAAAATATCGTCTACCAAAGGAAGAGGATAATGTTCAGTTTTGATAAATTTATTTATCGTGACCTTTGCATCCATGCAAAGTCTTACTGACTCTTTGCCTTTTGGCACCACGACAATGGGTGAAGCCCACTTACTATTCTTCACTGGTTCTAAGATGTTCTCATTGCAAAGACGCTCAAGCTCTTGCTCGACTTTTTCACGAGATCGATATGG
This sequence comes from Phlebotomus papatasi, assembly GCF_024763615.1. Lineage (NCBI taxonomy): Eukaryota > Metazoa > Arthropoda > Insecta > Diptera > Psychodidae > Phlebotomus > Phlebotomus papatasi. The sequence continues at coordinate 87,981,072 of NC_077223.1, read as the reverse complement.
AACACTATAAGCCTTGTGAAAAATAGGCTGGCACGGTTCAAGCAATATTTGTGCCTTAAACCCGACAATTGTTTGATTTGTATCTTGAGAGACCGTGTATGGGAATTTTTCACGAATATTTTTAATCAAAGTATCAGACTGAGTATCATTCCCTTGAGCATAAGACATTTTAGAAATATTTGGAATATTCTTACGTGGCGACAGCAATTCTCTCCAGCTTGGATTAACGACATCAAGCCATGAGCGACCCAATAAGGCAGTAAATCGCTTCCCTGTGTCTACTACAAGCACCTCAAGATGTCCATATTCCACACCGTCAATCACCACAGTTGCGATAAATGATCCTAACGGCCTAACAGTTTCTTCTGTAAAAGTAGAAAGAGATAGGGACCCTATACTGATCAAATTTTTATGATGATTCTGGAACTTATCTTGGTACTCCTGTAGACTCATGAGCGTTTCTCCGCATCCGCCATCAACCTCAAACTTCATGGTGACTCCATTGACTACTACTTGCCAGTAGAGAGGCTGTGACATTTTCCTGGGCGCTGTCCCACTTCCTACTGAGTTGCACTGAATCCTTCCAACTCGTCCGCGATCACCTGAAGAACTCCGTTGTCGACAAACCGTAGAAATGTGTCCCGTTTTGTCACAGATAAAGCACTTCCAATTTAGCGCTGGACAATTCTGTGGCTTATGATTTGGAGCTTGTCGGCCACACCGATAGCATGTGGTAGAATCACTGGACTCGTCTTTGTTGCGATGGTGCTTTCCATCACCCCTGTGACGTGAAAAACTCCTCTTGGCTGGTGATTTATTCCGGTTTGCAGCTTTTTTTGCTTTCTTCTCGGACACTTTATTCACTCCACTGGTACTGGGTTTCAGCAACAATTGCTCTCTTTCACTCATTTCCATATTGAGTGCAATCTCACAGCAAGCATCAAATGATTTGGAATCATCCGATAAGAGTTTTTGCTGAATTTTTTCATTCGATAATCCCACAATCAATTGATCCGTTAGAGCATCTTCCAATGCCAATGCTCTGAGTGAACCCTTTTGTTGATTGGTGTCTGGAATAAACCCGCCAAATTCACATGTTGCCGCCAATTCCTTGAGGGTTAAGATGTATTCCTTGATTGTTTGACCCTCTTGCTGCTTTTCTTTGAAGAACTTGAATCTCTGAGCCCTTTTATTCACTTTTTTATCATAGTGATGCTCTAAAAGAGCCATGAGTTCCTCAAATTTTTTCTCACTGGGCAGCACTGGCGCACAAAGTGTGGTGCACGTGTTGTAAATTTCTTCGCCGACGCACGCTAAAAATGTTGGTACTTTCATCTCCTCAGATACGTAGTTTGCGATGAAAAACTGCTTAATGCGATCGTGGTAGTACTTGAAGTTGGTTCCTGGAGTATATTCTGAGATACTACCCACAAAACCACCTTGCCTCGTGGCTGATGAAGATTCCATTTTGGCTTCACGTTGATCTGACTGAATCCACAATTTGTCCAAATCCAAGTCTTCTACACTCATCACACTTTATTTTCACGCGAGTACTTTTTACACTCGTCGCCAATTATAATAGCTCTGACTTGCTATTATATGGCGAAGAAATAAGACTTTAATTAAAAGACTATTATGACTATTTACAATAACTTTATTTGACGCGATGTTACTTCTATGCGTGCGTTTATTAGACTGAATTCAATATTTTAAAACCCTGACCTGAACAATATCATCCTATCTCTTTTATTTACATCATCTGTCTCAATACACTACATTCATGTGAGCCCATTATGCATCCTTAATTAAATTAACCCCTGTTAAGGGTAGGATGGTTCAAGTCAGTCTGTTTTTCGGTTAAACTCTATTAAACAGGGCGACTTTAATCGTGATAGATCTCCATTAGATAGCACCGGTTTACCCAGCAACATCCATCTGATGTTACATAAGCTGGGGTAGGCGTACACTACACATAGTGACCTTCACCTCAGTTTGTTTACATCAAGTATTGCTTTATTTTCCTGGGAAGCCTTTCCTCAATGTGGAAGTTATTCCACATTAAAAGGTCTGGATAGGATATCTGCCAATAACCTTGCTTATCCAGCAGTAGCCCGGCTTTATGAAAAGCTGTAATGGCGGCAAGCTTAACATGACTTTTAAGGCAGTGGTTAGTGCAGTCCTTATGGCCCCTGTTATCGCAAAACAGGGGTGACATGATGACTTATTTTTGCTACTATCGACTGTCGAATCTGAAATATTTAAATAATAGCTATATTTCCTGTGACTAATATAGATATTGATCAACAGCCACATTCACTAACAGATATAGATTTACCGATACTATCGGTTCGATAGTGTCAAAAAGTTATCATTCCATCCCAGGCCAATCTTTAGAGCCGCTGCAGTTTTATGCCGAAATTTTAAATCCATCACTTGGCCACCATATCACAGCTTCATTGGATATTACCACTCTGAAGATGGCTTTATATACCCATAACATTATTTTCCTCGAAACGCCCCATGTCTTGCAGAAAAGCCGTCGACAGCTGAAGAGGGATTTCTAGTAGTCGTTTTTATGCGGTTTATCCAGATGATCTCTGCAGGACAGTTTTTGATCAAGTAAATTACCAAGATGTTTAACTTCCATGTGAAGGACAGTTCCTGCCGAAATAGCTTGGGTACTCTGAATCCTTCCGCTTTCGTTTTCCTCGTGAAAATGGTTAATGTGGTTTTGCCAGTGTTAACTGACAGACCGCGAGACCTACAACACCTTTCAACGATATACAGTGCATTTTGCATAAGATCACATAGAGTAGGGAAAAATATACCTCGTATGACTATGCAAACGTAATTGGCATACCCTAGCGCAAAAGTTTCTGCCGATTTTGGAGCCTCAAGTGGGTCAGTGGATAGGGTAGTGGCTCTATTACCGCTCTGACCAAGCGTTTCGTCACCAAACTAGAATGACCTAGACCGAAGGGTCTCATTGCTTCGTGTAGAACATGAGAGTTTACCTTGTCAAAGGCACCCTCAATGTCCAGAAAAGCAACTAGTCTGGCACCGTTAAAAAATCCTTAAAAAAGCTCCTTATTAGAATTAGTGCTAGTGGTGCCCTCCTCCGGCAGAACCCTGGCTGAACCCCCTACCTCCCAACCAGAACACTCGACAGGTACTGGGGACTCGGGACATCCAGAAATCAATAGATGAAACAGAAACAGTACAGCTCTCATCTTCAAAAGGGATGGTAAATCACATCCAATGAAAACGTTTCTATATTTAGTGATGTGATGCCGGCGACTTATGCCGCAAATATACCTAACACAATCATTAAAGGAAACCGTCAGGCGACGAATTGTGTCACTATCCGCCGCAAAAATACCTTTGCTCCGTAATTAAAAAAAGGAAGAAGAAGCGCTCGCGCGAGGATCAAACGAGTGTTATAGGGTGTGATGTCCCGGAAGCGTCTGAGGGTATACAGAGAAAAATTGACCTTTCGGCAAATAGAGATGGCCTGGTCAGACCATGAGAGAATTGCGTTGAAGATTATGCCCAGGTTTTTGATCTGATCAGAAAAAGGAATAATTTCACCGTAAAGGTGTAATGGATAAATCAAGGGAAACTCCTTTTTTTAGAAATTGCAATAGCTTGAGAGTTTTTAGGATTCAAAATTAACCCACATAGATTTGAAGGTCATCTGCATAGGGATGAAAAGAACAATTCTGTAATACTGAGAGTAGGTCATTGGTGAAGAGGGAGAAGAGCAGTGGGCCAAGTATTGAGCCCTTGACCAATGCCCTTAAGAAATACGGTGACGAAATATTCTCACAATACTTCACGATAAGAGACCTTCCAGTGAAGTATGATTGAATAAGGGCCACTGAAAAGGAACTCACTTTGGGTGCCTATCAGCATTATCCTGTAGACTGATCGCGCGATCATTGTGATCTTGTAGACTGATCGGTGCGATCAACGCGCTCTTGGGGCGTAAATTGCCGATTCGCCACTCACGGTTAACTCACTGGTTATACTTATTCATCTCCTGTTTAGTCTAAGTCTTAATTTAAGGGGAAATCATTAATTTGTCATTTGCGGAATCTTAGATGAAAACAGTTAGTTTTCGTATAAACTATAGTTAAAATTAGTTTTGAAATAATCTACATTTCAGAGATATACAGTGCTGTCTCTCTTTATGCACACTCTCTATATGCACAGGTTTTGTGTCGGTTGCATTCAAAATCAATTTGTTTACTTGACAAAGTAATAAAGAAAATTATATTCTTGGTAACTAATTTTTCTTGTTTTTAATTTTCTTAATTTTATTTTTTCTGTCTCATATTATATTTAAAATAATACGGGAAATTCTAGAACAATAAAAAATGATAATTTATTAAAAGAAAGAAAAAATCGTTGGGAATTTCAAAAAAAGTTGTACATATTCAGAGAGAGAACTGTCAAAAAAAGTACCCAAACTGTGCATATAGAGAGACAGCACTGTAATTCAATTCAATACATTTCTCCTCAATTAATGATTGGTTGCGTTGCGGCTGCCGCCGACTTACCACGAACTTAACCATCCGGTAACTGCCGACTTACCATCCTCTTTATCCTGGTTCAATTAAAATTAAATTTAAATTTCCATTTTTAAAATGCTCCTTTTTGCAAAATTACAACGCTTCTAAATAAAATAGAAATTGTAGTGCGCTTTCTATTTTAGCCAAGGCACACTTGGGGTGATTATGACAAATGGCAAGGAGATTTTATCTTGTAAACGAACCACTGTGGTAGATTTTCCATAACTTACTGCTATATAAAATTGATTATAGTCAAGTGTACTAATCCGGGTGCTTCGCTATCTGGATCGCTTATGACTAATCTACTTAAAATAATATTTTTTTTTATTTCCGTAATATAGTCACTACAGTAACATAATATAACTATTCAAGTTTGAGAAAAAGCAAAAATAATATTTTTATCCATTAAATAAGTGAGTGCCCGGATTTGCACACTTAACTGTAATCGACTCATTTTAATCTTGTACCATCTGAAAAAGTATTTTAAATCCAAAGGTTTAATTAAAAGTGAATTAGCGAAAAGGCGACCCAGTTAGTGCATGCTGACTTATTTCAGTATTATCAATATTTTAAAAATTTTCTTTAATATTTTTGATATATTTTTTATATTATATTTCTGAATGAAACAGTGAATAATTTTATGGATTTAGAAGAAGTAAAAAAGAATTTCATCAGTTCAAAAACAAGCGTTTAAGTAGTACTCTTCGGAAAACGATCCAGTTACCCCACCTTACTATATGATAAATTGAAATTTCGAGAAGAGAGGTTTTTTGTTTGGAAATCAAGGAGGGTAATGCGGTGGGAATGTAGTTATCGTTTTGGCCGTTTTGCCTGTGTGTTTTTTTTTAGTTTTTTACAGAAAAGTGTTTAGGTTTTAATCTTAAATGGACAAACCTTTAGGGTAATATATACTATGTACAATTTTTTACAGTGTACCAAATTATATTGGACGCAAAATCCGAATAAATTTTCCGTGTTTTTTTTATCAGGTGAAAGATCATGAGCTATATTGGTTCTTAAAGGATTTTGTTGACATTTCTACCGTGTCAGTTTCAATTTTATCTCAAGTCACAAAATCCGTTGAAATCATTTGCGAGCGGGTGGATGAAGATTGATTGGCATGAAATGATGAAGATGCTTGTTGAATAATTTAGCTGCTCGATCTTGCTATGTTTCGGCCTGTCTTATAGTATTTTGTTGTGCCTCTTCGACAAGATCTTTAATTGCAGTGACAATTTGACGACTTTTTTTTCATCTCAATGAATGAATTGCGTTAAAATATCCCCCTTACTCTTTTGTGTGATGTGTGAGTGGTCTCGGGAGGGAAGAAAAAACCGCGAGAGATGCTTAATAATGAAGGAAAAAATTGTATTCAGCAATTTGATTGAGGTCAATCGATGTCAAAAGCGTGGAGAATGATAGTTGATCTTCGTTTTTGATTACCATATGCTGAAGAGGTTGATTTAACAGTGACTTGCGTGCATTCCAATGGCTTGTGGGAGTTTTTCCAGCATTTCAGCTTCTCGCCTTCATCATCCCAACATGTCTTATTTGTCAAATATGTGAGATTGAATGGAAAACAGTTTAATTGATTTCCTTCTCCTAACTTCACATTAACAGTCATTTCTTGATGTATCATCTCAATTTATAAGACAGAAAATTGCCAAAAAGCCCAACAAGACAGATCGACATGTTTCACCGAGTCACACGCACCATCGACGCCAATCGTCGATGCTTTGGGAGGAGGATGAAGAAGATGGAAAAGAGAGAAATATAAATTTTATATTGCTTCAAATTGATTTACAGCACCAGACAAGAGACAATCATCAATAATCAATAGAATTATTCCAATGTGGACGATGGACGGAAAAGAAAGATGCCCAGTGAGAGATTGGGGGGGCATTCGAGGGGCCTCTTTAGTGGAGTCCATGGAATCAGTGTTGAGTGAAATTTTTAAGTGATTGAAAGTGACTTTTTTTCCCCATAACTTTATCTTACCTAGTGGATGTATCAATTGTCGAAGGGGGAACTCTTCGTGTTCTTTCACGCCGACAGGAGAGTTATTGCATACATTTAATTCACTTAAATGTGAGAGGAAATCAATCACAACGGAGGAGCCAAACAGGCAGGTACTGTACCGATCGACACAATCGGAAGGCCTATCATACAAAATAAACTAAATGGTATTTATGTTTCTCTGTAATTCTTTTTCGTGAGTTGATGCTGTCTTTTTTATTTTTATTTCAGTTTGTTTGTTTTCTTTTTCTTTTGAAGCTTTTTTTTATAAAAAAAATTCTTCTAATTGAAAATAGACGCATCTTCAACTTGAAATATAAAAAAAGCTATTCTGTATTATAAGCCGACTTAGAATAGAATAGGAAGAGATGTATTATTCCTGGGACTGAATTGTAGGGGAAAGCTTTCAGCTTCACACATACTCTGGCTTCGAACACTTCATATTTTTCTCATGTTCTTTTAAAGGATCTGACTTATTTTTTTCAGGAAATGTATGTCTGAAGAGTGGCTATTAAAATATATTGCTATTAGGTCAGATACAGAAATGTTCGAAGCCTGAATGTGTGCGAAGCCTGAGAGTCGTCTGCCCTCCGCTATACTTATATTAATTGAATATCCTTATGATAAACTATTTTTGTTTCATTCACAGTTGGAGTTTTAAAAGTTCGAAGATCGATTTAGAAAGTCAAATAAGACATTTTTTAATTCTAGTATCATCATCTGCGAGGTGGCTGGAGTATTTCCTGTTCAAATTTCGAAGTGACTCAAATGTCAACAAGTGTCAGTTTTCACTTTATTGTGAGGAAAATGGACGCAATAAGACTCATAGTGTTTTTTCTGTTCCAACCCCATTAGGGTAAGGGCTCATAATTTTGCCCAGTCTGCTTATAAGCATCGATGTCCCAAGTTTGAAGTGCGATATTTTCAATACTAATTGACTTTTTTTGTTACTCTCTTTTCAGAAGGGTTGTTTAGAAACTTAGCAAGCTATTTATCGTCTTATTTTTACTAAAATTAGTCTTAATACGTTTAAAAATGAATTGATATATAGAGATGAATTTGACTCTTATTTTGGACAACTTGGTTATTAATTTGGACAACTTGGCTGCAAATATGGACAGCTAATCCGCCTCAACAGGATGCCCATTGTTCTTTTCATGTTTCATGTAAGGTTGTTTCATGAACCAACATTACCAAGTTCTCTTCCTGTTCATGTAAGGGAAACGTAGAATGTCACAAAAAGCCCGGAAACTTTCCATGTCATTCATTAAAGTGAGCTGACTTCGGTACTCCAAGTACGTGCGGATTCGCTCATTCCCTGGACTTTCCGGGCGCCTTTCAAGGCTTTTCTCGCTACATCTCTTTCGTAGAGATGATGCTCCTTTGTTTCTCCAGGCAATTGTCCAACCTAATCATCACAAAAGTTAAAACTTCACGAAATTTCGTCAGAAAAATACCTGTCCAAAATAAGGAGTATCACCTCACTGGTAAATGTCTTAAAAAATTTCCCATTTTTCACACGAAAAACGTAATTCACAAGACAAATCTCACTTCAGTAAGGGAATTCTGTAACAGTATGAAAATGTCATATGACAAGTTTAAACATTTTTATTGGGTAAATTCGGGAAAACTATTCAAAGATGCGTTTCATATGAATCATTCAAAGCTTCATAGAGCTCCTTGTAATGGCCACTCAATGCACATCAACCTTTAATTTTGCTCTGCGCTCAAATGTAACCACGAAAATGTATCATATGACTTTGTCATATTATTAGAGAATTCCCCTGCAGGTCAAATGTACAAATCATCAGTAACGTGAATCAACACAATATTCAATGAATATTCAATAATATCACTCAAAAAAAGCGAAGAAACATTGTTAGTAACTTCACCACAGCTAAATAAGACTGAAGTAAACACAAAGTTCTGTCATATTTCTCCTAAGCAATTGTTCACACTGAATTTTCAATAAAGCAATTTTAACTCAAATCATATTCAAAATTTAACGTATTTAGTGTTAAAATCTTTCAAAAAGAACAAATATTTAGATAGAATTCATTATTCATCAAATATTGGAATAAAAATCCATCATTTTAATCAATTTATTTTTAGTGTTTAATTTTATCCTCAAAGTGTCCAAAATAAGAAACTGGACAAAATTATGAGCTTTTCCCCTACAATTCCCTTAATATTTAAAAGGTTTTGAAAGCGCATTTCTTAACCGCATATTTATCATGTTTGGGATCGTTGCAAAGATCTTAGAATTTCTGATAAGTCTAAACCGATTCCAACCGGATATGAATCGGTTCATAATCGATAACTAATTTTTATTCGAAATCCAATTTCTTTAATTATTATTCCTAAGGTATTTTGAGCAACGTTTTAAGTGATTTATAAATCGGTTCAAATTGTTTGAGAACCGGTAAGTGGCAAATGATGCGAATGTACTTTTAAGGCACAACGGGCACAGCAACTAAATCACGAGTTCGAGCACATCGCAAAGCCTAGAACATTTTGTTACCTCTTTTTAGAGATGATTCTCATTATCTGTTTTGAGGATTTTGAAGTCTGCACACATGGCTTAAGTAATACAAATCAGATTTGTGAAGCTTTGATTTAAATATTGATTTACAGTGGGACATCGATAGAGTCAATTAATTATTTCCAGGCCTGTTGACTCTATTGGATTCTTTGACTCTATCGGAGTCCGAAAAAATCACCTAAAATGTGAAATTTTTATATAAAGGGGTATTATTTTATATTTGTACTAGATCATTGATAAATTCAACACGATAGTAGAATATTTTATTAAATTAATCCATAAATGCTATACCCTCTGGCCCAAATAAAGTCGTGTGTTTAGGCAAAAGTTGGAGATTAAGGAATGATTTTTAAGAATATTTTTATTATTAGTAAATACACTCAGTTCCGGGATAATTCACATTTTCGGGACCGTAAAAACGCGCGAAATGGCATTATGCACCAAGAAAATATGCATACCCGCAGGCCCCGCAGGTAATTTCTTTTCAATGAATTTGCTTAAAAATTTAAATTTTTTGTTGCTTATTTTTGTTTTTGATCCACATTTTCTTTTGAGATACATTTGCACGTTTTCTTTAGAAGCGTAATTTTTATGATCGTTTATCATGTACATTTTTTTTTAAAGAAGTAAGATATTTAAAAACTTCGAATAAATTTAGAAAAGCTTTTTAAACTACTCAAAAAATCTACCATCCTGTACGTTTTTTTTGTAATTCGAGTTCATATTTTTTTTGTTTTTGCCATAATATTATTCACTTATAAGTTAATGATGGCTCAAAATTCCTTACATTGTGATCATACACCTAATCAAAAAAATCTTAAGACAAGAAAACTTTCAATCGGTCAAAAAGCTTAAAATCACGTAAAGCAAATTATTTTGTTGGAAAATGATTACACGGTTAATAAACCTACGAATTTTATCACAAAATTACAATGTCCTTACAGAAATATTTTTTCTTGTGTTCAAAGTGTTATGTTGATAGTACACAATAAGACTGGTTTTTATTTCGAAAGGTCATATTAAAATCATATAATATTATTAGTTTAATAATACAAGAAAAGTTGACTGTATCGGAGCAATTTGGGTCCAAGTTGACATTATCGGAGTCCGTAGAGTAAAAAAAATAGCTGTTGACTCTAATGGAGATTGACTCTATCGGGGTTGACTCTATCAAGGTCCCACTGTATTTATTTTTATTTTGTAGTTGTTTTTATTGCAATTTAATGCCCAACGCACAATAACTTTTGTTTAGTAAACATGTTATTGACATTTCAATAACAGTGACTAAGATCTAGATCTAGTCATCTCGCTCACTCTCATGGGAAATTTTGAAAACATGTTTAGAAACAAAAGTTATTGTGCGCTGGTCATAATGCCCAGCACACAATAACTTTTGTTTGTAAATATGTTTTCAAAATTTCTTATGAGAGTGAGCGAGATAACTAGATTTAGGTGTCATTCACTCTCATAGGAAAGTCAAAAACATGTTTACAAAATAAAAGTTATTGTGCACTGGGCATAACACCTAGTAGTTCAAGGTGTAATGGTGTAAGTTACAGTGGAATTTCATTGGAAAAATTACCAATTGCCCTCTTAATTTTATTTACAACATTTTAAAAAATAATTTAACTTTTATATACCAGGGTTTTACTGAAAAGTTTATATATTTTAATACTTAAATTTCTATGCATATATGAGAGGTTGTAAAAGCCGTTGAAATGTTATTGTATTCAAATCCAGTTATCGGATTTTGACATTTTTCATTTGTCAAATTCAAATTGGCAGTTGAATAACGGCCTAGATTTTGTTAATTCGTATTTTTCAGAGAATCTTACACTAAATTAAGTAGAACAGAGCGAACCTGTTGGTCTTCCTCGAGCACAATATCAATTGGCACGATTTAGCAATAAAGACAAGAATAGTTCACGCATTTGATTAAGTGCAGGAGTGTCACGCTGAGCACGTGCTTTTCTATCACCGGCCGGCGACATTTCATGCTCTCATAGAGTTCATCCAGAGTGTCTCACTTCACCTCTCCGCTGTTCCCACATAGTGTAATGACGTGAGATATTATGCAAATTATTATAGTGTTTATTGGATAATCAAATCAAAACTTATTACGCCTCCTACATGGCAAGTGTGACACACAACATGAGTGCGAAAATGTTGATGAAATTGCACAATTTTCCTCCCTCTTCTTTCGCATTTAGCACCACTGAATATCACATAAATTCATATTCTGGTGGAGTGGCGAATGTGAAAATGTCTACTGAAAATTTGTTGTCAATTTGTTGCTCTTTTTTTCCACCATTTACTTCTCTAGTTCATGAAAACGATGATTATAAATTGCAAAATTAATTTTCATTGGTGGCACAAATTGAGAGATTTGCCTCATGCACTCTTCGGTATGTCCCTTGTTGTCCAAATAGGTGGTTTGTACAAGAAGGCAGAGACACGGGATCTATGGTTATAAATATTGATAAATAGAAGGTGAAAATTATGGAAAAATAGCCGTGAGCTGTCGAATTGAGATTGATTTATTTGCAAATACATCTTAAATGTGGGAAATAAAATTATGCTCACATATAATTCCAAACCTCCCCCCATTCTCTATAAACAAATATATTAACTGGCATCCGGTCATAACATTCATGCCTTTATGCACAGTTTAATTTAATTAGCAAACAAACCCTTCCCAAATTGACATTAAACCCATAAACACTTAAAAAAAGTGACTCGTTTTATGCTGAGAAAGACACCAAATTGAAGGTAAACTCATTCATTGGGTTTTCTCATTTAATTTTGCGTTTATGATTCCACAACAAAAAATGTGCACTTAAAATTCGATTTTTTATTAAAACAAATGTATTGAGTCAAGCATATTTACTATAATTGCATAATTTCCACGAATATAGTGACGTTTTAATGTTAAAAAGCACTTACAAAAACGGTAAACTTAAGGTTTAATTCTTTAGGGATTCCCAGACGATACTGCAACAGATTCTAGTTTTAAATTTCATTTTATGTTCTAATAGGATGTCTTTTTTCTTGTAGATTTTTCATGATAATGGGATGTAAAAGAAAAGAATTTTTAAACATTAAACATTGGAGCATAAAAATGGTATTGGATGAATTTATATAGATTTTATTACGTGTAATTTATTTGAGGTAAAGAACGATTTTATTCAGACCCGTTAGTAATAAAAGCTTGTGCGTTAGATACACTTACGACTTACGCCGAGGAATGGTTTAACGTAATTATAATTAGAATAATCATTTGACTAAATTAAAATCAGTTTCCCACTAACTAAGCCGTTTCCTGGCTTAAGCTGATAGACGGATTAATCAGAAACTGACGGAAATATAATGTGAGCTAAGCATTCTTTTGATCATAATTACGTAAGACCGTCTCTCAGTTTTTTAAGTCGTAAGTGTGTACACTGGTAAAAATGAAAGGATCACATTGATCCAAATTTGATCCTTTTGGAAAGGATAGATCAAATTAACATGTTCTATTATGATAAATGTGCATTCAGAGTTTGAAATTTGATCCATCCTTTGCGAAAGGATCAAATTCTTGGATCAATTTAATCCTTTTATTTTTACCAGTGCATGGCATTACTTTTGAATTTTTCGCAGTCCTTTTGGGGGTTTTAATATTATAAAATACTCCTTATCAAAAGGTCTAAGTGAATATTTTGATTTTTTAGAAGAATAGAACGAAGTTCATATTTCCTGCCAAAGAAACTTCTTGAAGAACGTGAACCTCGAGAATACAAAGTTCTCTCATTTCGACACAGTATAAAAGGTACAGTCTGTATAATTTTTCCGGAAGAACTTTCGTAAATGGATTCGAAATTTTAAGAAACGAGAAATTGTTATCAGTGAGATGTGTGAGAAGAATAAGAAGCTACCTTTTGCTTTAAGCCGTTTTTAAAATAAGTAAAATATTGAAAAAAGGATGGCAAAAAGGTTTATACTTTGCGATATACTTGAATTCGTGACTTCGATGCTATGTCTCAAAAGTACTTTCGCATAATTTATCGTTTACTAGTTCATAACCACCGATTTATTGAACAGATTGAATTATTCAAAAGATCGCTCAAAATAGCTTAAATTAATACAATTGATTTTCCGACAAAAATTACGTATCGGTAATGAATTGGTTTATTACCGGTTCAGAACCGATTGGAACCGGTTTAATTTTGTCAAGAATTCTGAGACCTTTACAACGAGCCGAAATATAGCCCAATTGGAAAAATGACAAAAATGAAGCTAATATGAGATCAACTCAATTGAGTTTTTCGTCTATATTCATTTTGAATATTCCAAGGCAATGAAAACATTGGTGAATTTTGTCTTAATTTGTAATGATTTCCAATATGTAAAAAATTTGAAAGCGTAGGGGAAGTGAGGGATGCTTCGCACGCGCGAGCCTTCAAACCATCTGAGTTTTCTCTTTGTTTGAAAAATGCTAGTTCCTCATTTCTCAGGCATTAGATAGATAAATCATAAACCTCATCTTCACTGCAAAAATAGGCAACCTAGCCCTTCTTTCCTAGGTTCTAGAATCACAAATGCAAAACTGGCCTATAATGGGAAATTTTGATGACTCACATTTCGTGTGATTTCTCATAGTTAAATTGATTTTCAGAAATAATCTTTTACACCAATAGATGAAGGGTTAATCTGGGTTGATATTTCCGTAATATTTTTTGCATCGGAGGAAAATTATTTTCCGAGTGGCGAAAAAATCCTAAATACTACACTGCGTATTGGTTCAACCACTGAAAGTGTTATGGTTCGTCAACTCATCAGGTAACTCCAGCAGCTTAAAATCACAACATAACCTCAAAGAGGAAAACAAAGGAAAAGGAAGATGAAGAAAAGACAGCTGATAAATTTTTAGGGTTGTGATATTTGAAATTTTCACATTTCAGTCGATTTTTCGACATAAATTTGCAAGAAAAACAGTGCTTCAGAAAAATTAGAAGAAAACTGTTTTAGATACCTTCTTTTAGTGAAATAATGGTTTCCGTGGATTTGTGGAACTTGAATCTAATAATCGGTAAATAATTTTTAATTGTGAGCAAGAGTTATTCCAGGAAAAAATGCAATGACGAACCTTAACAACCCATCGTGCGAATCTTACCTCCACAGGCAAGGTTCGTACAAAGCATCATACTTTTTTCATTTTCCTGTCCAGGAAAAAGAACAGATTTTACGGCAGTGAATGAGGCACACATATAAAGTTAAAAGACCACAGATTCTTGTGGTATAGCGCAATTGATTGTCCATTTTACCGTTCATCCAGAAAAAAATCTTGAATATTGACTTCCAAAAAGCGTGCGAACCATCCCTCACTTCCCCTATGGGAATACTTAGAAGTGGAGTTTAGTTTAATTCTCCAAAAAAAGGTAAATGAAACAAAATGTCGTTGATGTTCAAAAATTGAAACACAGTTTCGAATTTTCAAACCAAAATTTCCTCACAAGGTGCGGAAAATTCACGAAATTTCACAATCAAAAGCTCACAAAAGAGTACTCAGTGATTATGGATTGTTTTAATAATGGGACAGAAATAGTAAGCGTCGTTGGTCATTGTTTTGTGTTTCCTCAGTACCCTCGCAACAAAGTGAAGGCTTCAGACTTAATACTTAGCCAAATGGCTTAACTATTCTCAATTCTCATCAATCAAGATTTTTGGAAAAAAATAACTTAGAATTGAATTATTAAGGACAGGTGACCTATTAGATGTAACAGTATCTTTCAGGACCCTGTGGTCCTCGAAGACCTTATTTTTTTTCAAGAAGAATATTTGTGTTCAGGTAGCTTGTCCTTACATGAATTTTGAAGGATATTCAAGGATTTATGATGAAAATCTGGATAATTACAGAAAAATGAAGATTTAGGAATATGATTTGCTGTATAGGTAAGTCTTCTTTTGAGTCCTTTTTTCCAAATTGTTCTTTGATATCAACAAACTAAAATAATCCGTTATTTTTTAAGTAGGAATTGTGAAAAATTATTCAATTCATTTCTTGGATAATGTATTATATTCTAATGCTTTTCCTACATACTTTTAGGGTTGGTCCTAGGACAAAAGTTGTTATCTTTGCTAATAACTATGTGTCTGTTTAGGTCTCTCGTTTAGCCCATTCTCCTTTGTGTCTTAAGGATCTTAAGTAATTTTGACAATTTTTTTCCTATACGGGTGTAAATCCAAATCACTGTGAATCACTGTGATTCCAAATATTGACAAAAATCTTTGGGTGTTTTAAAGCATATTTTTTATTGTCGTGGAAATTATCATTCTTCGCTGAATGGTCCAGAATATTAAAAATCATAATAATATTGACAGTGGAAATAATGTTATTTACATAAAAAAATGTATTGTGTAGTAAATTCTGGTAATTTAACATGAATGATGCTGAGATGAAATTCAGAAGCAAAGTGCACAAATCTTCCTCCCACAAAATCCGAAGAATGCATGAAAAGGTGATCCGAAAGGCGATATCTGCCTCCAGAGAGTCACTTTTATAGCCCTCGAGATGTACTCCCACTTTGTCGTGAGAGATTTTTTGGGGTCAATTATTGTGGCGGCAGTTTTCAAAAGGTTGATGCTGGCGGAAAAAAAAGAGGCAGAACAGAAGACACAAGAGAACATTCCCGGTGAGTTTGTCGCCCAAAAATTCTCGCACATCTCCACAGACGATGTCTAATTTTTTTCTTCCAACTCTGGTTGCACTCCATAAGAAGATTTATCGCAATTTTCTACTGAAAATGACCTCGCTCCCACTTTTCGAGGTGCGCCAGATGCGTGTTCGAATGTCGCATGTATCCAACTCCCAAGTACAAAAGTGTTGCTGATGGCAGCGAAAAAAGGGCGGCTATGAGTGAAGAACAGAAGCTTCCTTGAGAAGATCAATCGGCAATTTTCCATCATCATCTATATCATCATCCAACGTTGTCGTTGACCACTTTAATAATTCCTTCGTGCATTTATGCACCTCCGATCACTTGGACATCACTCCATTATTGCGGCGAATTTCTTTCCTTTCTATCTGTTCACCTCTTAAAGCAATCATCATCTCTTTGAGGTCACTCTGCCGTCTTGACCTTCAAACACCTGCACAGTTGGAACACTGCAACAGAAACCTATAGAGAAATCTAAAGCACAATAGTCATCATCCGAGATTTCCGAGTCCGCCGAACTGTACTTCATTGCATTATGTAGAAAATTAATGATATTCGTCACCCAAATCATATAAATTAAGCAATCAAAGGATTTTAGGAAATGCTCAAAATAGGAAATCAAAAGGCTAAGCTTATCATTTCTTAAAGTATTTGTGATCCACATTACCTATTATGATACAGATAAAAGTGTTGAGCTCGTTGAGCTACTGTAATTCAATACCAATGGCACTGAAATGAATACCACATATTCAATCCCACTAGTTTCCCGAGTATCCCCAAATATATTAGGTGTAGGATAAATCTGTCATTAATTTTAGAGCTTAAGACTGAGTTAATGGTTTTTTGGTATTCATTTTAATAGAATGTGGCATTAACTTTACGAAATTTGTTGTAAAACCGTATAGTAGATACACTTACAGATATTGTGGTATTTGGTATTGCTTATAGTAGTTTAAAGCATTTAAGCTGAAATTTTATTTTTTTCAAAATCAATGTTATAAATCTTTTTGAAAGGAAGGATTCACTAAATTACTCAATCATTTCTCACGGAACTTTGTTGAATCAATCCTACAATAAATTAAAAAAATCAATCCTGTAGTATCTTTAAAAATTTTATAAGCCAGTGAAAAGAATCTTATGAAGTCTAAAAATCACTGTTTCATAATTTTTTCTAAAATCAATCTCATGAAAAGCTGAAAATCAATCCTAGAATTTATTTTGAAGATGTAATTAATACATTTTAATTATGTTCTAAATAAAATGAATTCTATAATGGTGTAAAAACCATATTTTATTTTAATCTCAGTATGAGATAAATAACAATTTTGATATGTTCTTTATTATTGTACATCCTATTCTCTAAAATTCAATTCAGTATTGTCTTGAGTATTGTAGAAATTCATTCGATATTGTTAAAGAAAGGCTGCAGCAGAATAGTATTTTGGTAAAATAGTTAGTAAAAAAAAATCAAAAATGGTAAATAAAAAATGATAATTTGGTAAGTAAAACATCAAAATTGGTCAGTAAAACATCGAAATTGATAAGTAGAAATCAAAATTGGTAATAAAACATAAAAAACGGTAAGTAAAACATCAAAATTGTTAAGTAAAAATCAAAATTGGTAAGTAAAACATCAAAATTGGTAAGTAAAACATCAAAATTGATAAATAGAAATCAAAATTGGTAAGTAAAACATCAAAATTGGTAAGTAAAACATCAAAATTGATAAATAGAAATCAAAATTGGTAAGTAAAACATAAAAAAACGGTAAGTAAAACATCAAAATTGGTAAGTAAAAATCAAAATTGGTAAGTAAAACATCAAAATTGGTAAGTAAAACATAAAAAACGGTAAGTAAAACATCAAAATTGATAAATAGAAATCAAAATTGGTAAGTAAAACATAAAAAACGGTAAGTAAAACATCAAAATTGTTAAGTAAAACATCAAAATTGGTAAGTAAAACATCAAAATTGGTAAGTAAAACATCAAAATTGATAAATAGAAATCAAAATTGGTAAGTAAAACATAAAAAAACGGTAAGTAAAACATCAAAATTGGTAAGTAAAAATCAAAATTGGTAAGTAAAACATCAAAATTGGTAAGTAAAACATAAAAAACGGTAAGTAAAACATCAAAATTGTTAAGTAAAAATCAAAATTGGTAAGTAAAACATCAAAATTGGTAAGTAAAACATCAAAATTGATAAGTAGAAATCAAAATTGGTAAGTAAAACATAAAAAACGGTAAGTAAAACATCAAAATTGGTAAGTAAAAATCAAAATTGGTAAGTAAAAATCAAAATTGGTAAGTAAAACATCAAAATTGGTAAGTAAAACATAAAAAACGGTAAGTAAAACATCAAAATTGATAAATAGAAATCAAAATTGGTAAGTAAAACATAAAAAACGGTAAGTAAAACATCAAAATTGTTAAGTAAAAATCAAAATTGGTAAGTAAAACATCAAAATTGGTAAGTAAAACATCAAAATTGATAAGTAGAAATCAAAATTGGTAAGTAAAACATAAAAAACGGTAAGTAAAACATCAAAATTGTTAAGTAAAAATCAAAATTGGTACGTAAAACATAAAAATTGGTAAGTAAAAATTAAAAATTGGTATGTAAAAAAATCGGAAATTGTGAAACAAAAAATCAGAACTGGTAAGTAGAAAAAACTAAAATGATATGTAAAAATATCTAAAATGCTAAGTAAGGAAATCTAAAATGGTAAATAAAAAAATACAAAATTAGTAGGTAAAAAATTCAAAAATGTTAAAATGTTTAACTATGTTAGGACAATGGAAAATTTTCTGTTTAGGAGTTTATCAGTAACGCCTGTTGGCACAATGGGAAATTTTCTATGTTTTGAGAAAATATTAGTTGTGCCCTATGAGGCAAAGGGAAATTTTTGTGTACAATTTTCTATGTTTTGGGAAATTATTAGTTCTGGCCCTAGGGGCAAAGGGAAATTTTCTATGTTTTGAAAAATGATTAGTTCTGCCCCTTGTGACAAAGGGAAATTTCTGTGTTTTGGGAATTTATGAATTTCGCTCTTTTGGGTAAAGGAAAATTTTCTGTTTTGGGAAATTATTCGGAAAATTTTCTGTGTTTTGAAAAATTATTAGTTTCACCCTGTGGGGCAAAAGCAAATTTTCTGGCAAAGGAAAATTTTTGGAAAGTTATAAAATTCACTCGTACCGTTTGTATTTTTTGGTTTTTTTACTTACTATTTTTGATTTTTTTACTTACCATTTTTGATTTCTATAGGGTAAAGTGGTACAAGTTGGACAGTGGTACAAGTTGGACAATGGTACAATTTGGACAGGACTTTTTGTCTTGATAAATTTAGTACTTCATTTTTATTTGTATATTTTTAATGCTTTAGTTTTATAATTTAGTTTTATAATTTGCTTTGGTTTTATAATTTTTTGTTTTTTTACTTACCAAATTTCTTTTTTTTACTGACCAATTTTGATTTTTTATTTACCAAACTTGCAATTTTACTTACCATTTCAACATTTTACTTACCAAACCTAATCTATTACTTACCAAAATTGATTTTTTTACTTACCAATTTTGATGTTTCACTTACCAAGTGAATTTTTTACTTGCCGTTTTTACCAAAATACTTAACAAAAATGTTTTAGCCCTAAAGAAATCCCACTACAGTAGGCTCTCTCTCAATTGGGTATTTGGAGCAAAATGTCATCCGGTTTATCGATAGATTTGGGCGTTAAAGCCTTTGTAAATTCCAGAAAAAGCGCTCAATTATAAAGAATCACGACAAAATAGGAAGAACTACAGCGAGTTTGAGCAAATTAGCTTCATAATTAAACGTGAAAATTGTCAACAAAATTTTTTGCCTGATTGAAAAAGAGCCGATTTAGCGAGAGTCTACTGTAATAAGGTTTAAGATCAATCCCACAACATTTTAAAAATAAATTCTAAGAGTATACTAAAATTGATTACAAAGTGTGCAATACATAATGTTTTAAAATGTCTACTAAAATGTCCTTAAATCAATTTAACAATATCCTATAAAATGAATTCTAAACAAAATATAAATCGAAAAATAAGAAATTCTGGGTAGGAGAAAGTGCCCATGCTTTGTACAATCCTATTCATGATTGAATTTTTAGTATGCTTCGGAATAAATGTGACTCCGAAATATATTTTAAAAACAGAACACCTTCCTCTGGTTTTTAAAATATGGGTGTGATTAGTCATAGGTATTGAGAAACATAGAAAATATTTAGTCATTACGAAGCTTGGGATCGTACGAAGAAAGGGCGGGAACTTTTCCCTATAGCGTTACTTCAACAAAAATACTTCCAAAGAGTTCTTTAGTATTTTTATTGGTTTTAAGATGGTAAATTGACGCGGCGCTGAAACCAATTTCTGGTCTTGGCTTAATTCAGGACACGTCGCTACTTTGAGCCTATTACGCGTCACTATTCTACAATTCCGCGTTCTGGTCCACGCTGTCGCTCCATCAGAGGTTGGGTCGGCCTCGTTTTCTCGAAGCATAAAGTTCGTCCCTAAATGTCATGAAATTTGGGTAGTGACTGAAAGTATAAGATCACGAAAGCAAGCTTCCGAGCTCCGGGCGGTTAAGAAGAAGACTTGTCGAAATCGAGTGAGGAACGTAGCCGTTCGTGAGGAACTAAGAGTCGAGAAATTTGCGTGTTCGGATTGAAAGATGAGAGATCACAACTTCGAAAAGCTATGCAAGCCATTGTGAGGAAACGTCGACCTCGAGGAAGACCTAGGACAAGCTGGCTGAATCAAAATCAGGATTTTGCCTTGGATGGCTTTCGGATCGATCGCAAATATTTTCGTGAAGTGACAGAGGATCAACAGGCAAGGGCTTTTAATGCTATTGTTCTATAGGTCCGCGATCCCTATGGGATAAACAATGCTAAGTGATATTTGTAGCGAGAATTTCTGGTGCCATATCATTCGTATTTTAAATCATCAGTACCAGCCTCATCCATATCAGTCAGATCGAGATAGTTCAAAGACGATACAATATCATTTGTTTTTAAAAAGATTACAACAAACAACGGTTTTAGTAACCAAACAGCAAGTTTATGATAGTTTGACGTGGTGCAAATTTTAGGATAGTGCTGATGAACATTCCTTATTCCTCCCGACCAAAAATTCTAGGCGACAGGTGTGAATTCCAATTTGTTGTGTGAGAATATGTTTTTGTGAACACTATTTTATTTTGCATACATAGATATGCAATGCGAACAAGAGGCAAGAAACGAGAACGACGAATGATTTATGAATACTAATTATAATTATCAACAGTTGCGCGACTGGCGTGAGTCTCCCGTCGTCGCGGAGAGAGACATTTTCTTATGGGATTGCCCTCCCTCTCTTTTCATCCTTTTTGGCATCCTAATGTTTGTTACTCCCGCTGATTCTGGTGTCTGCTCATGCCTTGATTTTCCTTCGTTTTTCAGCCCATGCCGCCTCAAGAGAACTCCACTTGTGCAAAATAAGAAGATCATTGTCGGGTATAGAAATTGAGTCTAGCCGTCACACCACCCACGCACTTGCAGCAGCCTCCAATTCTTCTCAAATGAGACAACATCTCAAAATGCCATGTACATGTGAGAATGCCAGCGATGTGCGGGGGGATAAATGCAAATTTTCTAAAATTACATCCATTTGCATTTGCTTTGGGTGTTTTAATGCACAAGCGAGACACAAAATGTATTTTGTGTGAATAGATTGAAGAAAAAAGATTTGGATGCAAAGTCGTAGGACAATGCAGTATGCTCGATAAGGATGTGACTTTAAGGGATTACAATTACATTAAGGGCACTCAATGGGTCAAGTGGTAGAGCACTCGCTATATGATGCAAGTGTCCCGGGTTCGAATCCCATTTATGTTACCAGGAATTTTTCTGGCGTTAAAGATGTTCGAATTGCATCCAGTGAGCTTCACTGCACTTGATTCCACGGGGTATGGGACTGACAACCTCATCCCTGTATAAGAGTGAAATAATAATAAATGTCCCGAACTCCCCTTGTGGGAAGGCCTAGTTCCTCTATTATGATACGTTGTGCCAACAATATTATTATTATTATTAATTACATTGTTATGCTCAACGCACAATAACTTTTGTTTGTAAATGTGTTTTCAAAATTTCCTGTGAGAGAGAGCGAGATGACTAGATCTCTGTTTGATTCACTCTCATTGAAATGTCAAAAACGTGTTTACAAAACAAAAGTTGTTGCACGTTGAGCATAATGCCCAACGCACAATAACTTTTGTTTGTAAAGATGTTTTCAAAATTATATGTGAGAGTGAAAGAGATGAGTAGATTTAGATCTCACTCACTCTCATTGAAATGTCAAAAACATGTTTACAAAACAAAGTTTATTGTGCGTTGGGCATTATGCTCAACGTGCAACAACTTTTGTTTTGTAAACACTTTCTTGACGATTCAGTGAGTGAGGTTTAGATCTAGTCATCTCGGTCACTCTCATAGGAAATTTTGAAAACATATTTACTAACAAAAGTTATTGTGCGCTGGCCATTATGCCCAACGCACAATAACTTTTGTTGGTAAACATGTTTTTGACATTTCAGTGAGAGTGAGTGAGATCTAAATCTAGTCATCTCGCTCACTCTTATAGGCAGTTCCGAAAACATGTTTACAAAACAAATGTTTTTGTGCGTTGGGCATTATGCCCAACACACAATAACTTTTGTTTAGTAACCATGTTTTTGACTTTTCAATGAGAGTGAGTGAGATCTAGATCTATTCATCTCGCTCATTCTCACGGGAAATTTTGAAAACATGTATTCAAACAAAATTTGTTGTGCGTTGGGCATTATGCTCAGCGTGTAATAACTTTTTTTTCAGTGAGAGTGAAGGATACATAAATCTAGTCATTTCGTTCACTTTTGGATGGGTAAAACGATTTTCATCTGTTAATTAAATTTGAGTAATGGTTCAGGCACACCTTTTAGATCAGGAAAATTTCATGAATTCGATATACGAATCTCTGTCTTACTCACACGCTTTGAATATGTCTACCTCATTCGTTTGAACTCTTCTTCTTTTTTTAAACATCACTCCAAATTCAATTTAGTTCAATAGAATTTAGAGTGCGAAAGAATGAGATAGATGCAAAATGTGTGAGAAAGAAAGCGATATGAATTTTGATTTAATGAAATTTTCCTGATCTAAAAGGTGTGCCGGAGCCATAGTCACTTAATTTAACAATCAACTTTGGCCAGTAAAAATTCGAATACCGTCAGTAATACCTCCAGCATACCTTTAAGAACAGGAAGATTTCATGAAATTAAAATTCACATCCCCTTCTCACCAGTATTCTAAATAAGACTGAATTAAATTGATCCCCATAAGAGTGACCCCAACTCTGCATATTTAAAACCAAAAGGACTAGTCCTCTATTCTAGGAAGTTCCGTGAAATTGAGTAAATTTATTATTAATGTTTTATTATTTTTGTAATGCTAAGATTTTCATGTAATCAATAGATAGCCTTTTGCCATATATCAGTGAGTTTCGAGGAAGAACGAAATTTTTTAGCAATGTTGCATAGCATTTGGTTGTTTTTGGAATACGACTCACGCGGTGGATCTCAGCTGGGCTTCTCATCCTCTCGACGTCGCGTCTGTGTACGCACTTTTCGCCAGATATTCAGTGACAGAGTGTGGAATTGAGAAATCGCAAAGATTTTCTCGTGAATCGTCTTTTTTTTGGGGGGCCGATGTCGCGGTTGCGGTGGCGGCAGCTGACGGTTGCAGCTTCATGGTGACTGCATCAAATTGTTGTGTACATGCTGAAAAAGGAAGAACATACCGCGCCAGACAGTGAGCTATAATTAAGTTAATGAATGGCCTTGGGGGAGGTTCTTCTCGTCATAAAGTAGATCTATATGCGCTACTTATCTCCCAGTTTGAGGCATCCGTAAAAAAATGCACCCAGGTAGGAGGTGCGGATATTCTGCAGAAGCTGTATCTCATATGGTGTAAGATAACCATCATAAGCTCTAAAATAGAGGCAGTGTGCTGATAAATTATCTCAAACACAAGTATACTAGAGATATTGTATCGAGTATTATTGAGTGATTGAAGTAATAAAATGCTATCAAAGAAAAAAGCAGTATTGTGATTTCAGGAAGATTTTATCAAATTCGAAAAATTATCAAATAGACTTCATCTCATAATGAAGGAATAATTAATGATGAATGCAAAGAAAAATCAAGCCTTGAGAGGCTTGTTCAAAATTTTATTCAAAGCTCTACCGAGACTTTAGAAAAAGCAAGTTCTTTTGCGATTTAAACTGCGATCATTGAATTTTCGATAGGACTAGAATAAAAGAAGCTGATCAAAACTTTACAACTGGAGATTGACTCTACAATAGTATGCTGGCTAAAAGGTAAATGGAAATTTAATTTGTACAAAATGTCGTTTAATTCTCGAAAAATTCAAATTCAATTTCAAACTTTCGAACAAATCCCTCTTACAAATTTTGGGAGATTTATGAAATACCACGCCAAAAAGAAGTTAGAAAATCTACTTAGTCATTTTAAGTTCAATTTATAATACAATATCACAAGAATAGAATTACGAACACATGTTGACTCTTGAGAAACTTCAAAATTGGAACACAAAATACTTCAGCCACCACGCAGACAAAACGAGAAGTAAAAATGTCCTTTGTTTTGTTTTCGAAACTGATCTTCGAAGATTGCTTCTCTTAGGCAAACTTTAGCTGCGAATGCTCAGATTATCAAAGTTCGACTTTTGAATTATGACAAGTCTTACACTTTTCTTCCAAGGAAATTTAAAATCAACTAATTTATGGTATTTATTTCGAATTATAATTCCAGACATATTTATTGAAGAACTTCTTTAATAAATTCCTAATTTGGTATATCATATTTTATCAAAAAATTTGTAGTAACTTTTTAGTTTGAATATTCGAATTTGAAATTGAATTTGAATTTACGAAATCGGACGACGTTTTCGAATGTGAATTTTTATAAATGAATGTGACTATGTTATGACCACATTATTACTACATTATGATCTCATTATTCAGGAACAAGTATTATGTTATGTTCTGCATCTGAGATTAAATTCATTTTTTAACCAGTACATTGATAGGCAGCCAAAGTTCTGTTGCGTATAGTACAGACAGTATACGTGATATTTCATTAATTTATTTGATAAAAAATTAAATAAATTTTGTATCTCTTTTAAACTATCAGAACGTAGATGCGAGTTACCTTGGCCTTTGTGGGTGACTTTCCCTTCTCCCTGTTCATAAGCTTTTCTTCAATTCTAAGTACTTTCTGATAGCAGTTACCGATCGAATAGGGTAGATCAGATCGGTGAAGACCATCCTTAAATGCTAAAATTAAAGAAAAGCTTACGCACAGCGAAAGCAGAGTCCCTCGTAGACCAAAGTCATCCGCATCTACGATATATGCGATCGGGACGTCAAAGTCAAGTTTTAAATGAAAACGGTCTTAAAGTTAATATTTATTTTTTTATCCTTTAAATAGGCGGAAAATTATCGACCTTTTAGTGGTCGAGTTTACAATCGTAAACTGAGAAAAATTTGGCTGGTTTAAGTTTAAACAGAAAAGAAAAAAAAACTTTAAAATGTAGTCACATTGAGGCCATTTACACCGTCCCGCATTGGATTGAGATTGAATTGTCTCAAAATCAGATTTTTCTTTTTTTAAGGATTTTTCACGTTTTCATTTCAAATTCAATTGAGCCAATTGAGCACTAAGATTTCTAGAACATACTTGAAAATTCTCACAGTCAGGACACATTTTGCAAGAAATTTGCTCAATTTTAAATAGTGCCGCGAGATTTTTGATTTTGAATGACTCCGGTTTGTGTGATAGTACTTTAAATGTCTTATAAGTCACTTATCTGTTGTTCAGATGGATCACCAAAGCCAGAAAAAAAGATTTGTAGGCAAAGGGCTATTGCAGCGACTCTGATATAGTCTTATTGAAAATCTGTATAAAGTCGTCCCAACTGAGATTTCTTAACACAACAACTTCCTTCGAATGGATTTGGAGGAACTTAATAAAATACTTCCGATACTTAAGCTTCACTTCATGCAAGTTTATCACTAAAACACTGTACTCATCTTATTTTTTGGCCACAAATAATATTAATTGCGAGTAAATAAATATAATAAGAATAATTTTCTTCAAAAGGCTACTTTATTTAACTGAAATAAAATTGAAATTATTGAGCAATTTTAATATTTTAATTTGCTGAATTCATATTTATTTGAGCAACCACATTTATACTATTTTAACATATTTAGACAGGTTTTTCTGGACCAAGTATTAGTTTTTATTAATAAATAAGTGAATATCTATCAATTCAATTGGTTTTTAGTGCAAAATAACGCATAGGAACAATTCATCTGAAAATTAAATTGAATTTACAAATTGAAAAAATCCTAGTGTGATAGCACGGTAAAAGAAGTAACATGGTTTTCATTGTAATATTTCCAGTGAGTATTGTAGCAAAGATCTCAAGAATGACTATTGTCATATCTGCATTTCTTTTATGTCAGCATTTGATGCAAGGGGAGATACGACATTTGTATTGATGATTGCGCCAAAAACAGGTACAATGTAAATTAAGATACGAAAATAGTTTATCCAATCGTGCGACGTGCCGTTTAACTGACCTAGTAAAAACGAGTAGAAAATTTTTAGTTGAAATTTCTGTTTACATTTTATTCTTTGGAGGAAACTTGACTAATTAGATAAATCGTGTTGCTCGCATTATGCCCAACGCACAATAACTTTTGTTTAGTAAACATGTTTTTGACATTTCAATGAGAGTGAGTAAGATCTCGATCTAGTCATCTCGCTCATTCTCATGGGAAATTTTGAAAACATGTTTACAAACAAAAGTTATTGTGCGCTGGTCATTATACACGAAAAACATTGCAATTTATTTTTTTGTAGTAGAAAATTTACTACGATTATCGTTTTATTTTTGGAAATCCAATCAAGAAAATCTCAATTTGTATTTTTCTATACAGTTCAAGGTGGTATTTAAATTAAGATTCTAATCAATTTGTAATTAAAAATTTGAATTCTTTTTTCGAAAAACAATAAACATAATCTCTAATAGTTTTACCCATTTCGAAAGATCACTTCCGAATACTTGTACCTTACGAAATTATCTTTTTTAATTAAAAAATAATAATAATCAACAGAGTTTATTGCACTGATGTTATACCTTCGGGTTGTCAATTAATTTGCATCAACTGGAGGCAATTTCTGGCAAATTGAAATTAGGCGACTGTACCCAGAGCAAGAACAAGAAAAATTTAAGCAATTTACTTAAGACGAAAAGAAATATTTTCCCAATGGGGAAGTGTCATCGTCAAATATCTGTCAATTAATTAACTGAAATGGCATGCTTTCGGTTCATTCGCATCCAAGAATGACTTGGAAATGAGGCAGAAAGGTGTGCAAAAAGTGTCTGGATCGGATGAGATTTAAGAGGTGGAAAAGTGTTTAATTTGGAACTAATGATGTTTGGTCTTTTTTTTTGCTGCTGAAATTATATATCCCAAAATAAAATTAATAATAGCAATTTATTGTGATTTTACGATCTTTTCCCCCTTCTAATTTGCCCTCTTGAATGTTTGTTATTTCGACTGAATTGAAAATATAGGAGAATCGTCCACTTGTTGATTGCTTTGGGAAAAACTCGAGTGGTTCTTTTTTGCCTCATCCACAATCGAAATTTGTCGTGTTTTTGGCTGTTTTTCCCGCTTTTGTGACATCATATGGGTATATCTAAGGTGAATTTTATTGGTGGGTAGCAATTTATCCGTGGAAATGGGTATTTAATGTCCACCTACACTGGAAGATTCCCACTGATGTATGTGTTTTCATGTTCCCCTCAATTAGTCCTCGATCTTCTGTCTCTTTTGCGTTCTTCTTCACGTGCAATCTTGAGGCAAGGGGCTTTTGTCTACATAAGAGAGTCGTAAGGGAGTGTGGGGTAGTTTCTCGCAGCAATTCCATTTGCAACTTTTTGATTGTTTTTGTATCAGAAGGTTTTATGAATAGTATCCAAGATTCGGTACACTATCGGTTCATAACCGATTGGAACTGGTTTAGTTTTATCGGAAATTCCAAGACCTTTCCAATGAGTACACACCTAATAGCATTAGGTTAATAAATACGCTCTATTAAACTTTTTAACCTTTGACCTTGAGAAACCATTATTACGAACGATCCAATGGTATTTTCGTATATAAGTACGAAATGTCTGCCTGAGTAATCTTTAAAACGGGTTCCGGTTAAAATCCTAAAAGTTAAAATCCCGAATTCTTAAAAGTATCATACACTGAGAGAAATACGAAAAAGTTAAAATAACATTCCGGAAATGTTAATTCTATCTTGCATTATTGATCCGAAATCGGTGTAAATATTATGCTTTTTGGATGTATTATAGGTTAAAGTTACCCTTTTTCATGTTAATTTTACACTTAAAAAGGTGTAAAATTAATATTAAAAAATGTTGATATGTTTTTACACCTAAAAAGTGTTAAAGTTAAACTGGTTAAAAAGGATAAAGGGATCAAATTGATCCAAATTTGATCCTTTCGCAAAGGATGGATCAAATTTCAAACTCTGAATGCTCATTTTTCATAAGAGTAGAGTCAGCCCTTTTCGCCATGTAAGCACTTTTTCTCCACCTAATATAAAACAACTAATTTAAGGCATTTAAGAATAAGTAGCATTTCAAACTCATAATATGTTCTGTTCTAATATCCCAATACGTTATTACGACTCTTAATTAATTGAAATTCGTTTTAAAACAGGTGGTGAAAAGTACTGAAACAAGCATAATTGGGGAAAATGCATATTTTTCAATGAGATTCTCTAAAATTCACGAGACGTATCCTATATATATATAGATATAGATATTGCTTCAAAGTATCTTTATACAAAAATTCATTTTAGTCTTACAAAAATATCACACCTTACGACGCCCCTAAAGCTTAATGGTGGCGCAAAGTTCTGACTCTACCTTAGAATATGTTAGTTATTTAAATTATTCTAAACATTTTCCTCCATATAATTTCATCCCTTTCAGGATTTTGAACATTCGGGATTTTGGCTTTCGGGATTTTGTCCTTTTCGGGATTTTGGCTCTCGGGATTTTGGCGTTCGGGATTTTGGCTGCCACCGTTTAAAACATATCCAAAAGTGATGAAATTAAACGACGCGTTTTCGAGCAATCCTAAAAATATGGTTTTGGAGAGGAAAATGGAGAGTAGGAGGAAAATGAAGGAATGTTATAATCCCAGGATGGACTTATAGGGGAGTCACCTGAACGTCCCAAGTCTCTAGTTCTAACCGTTTGGACTCTAGGCATGGTAGCGGTCGGACACACAGACACATAGCCGAACAAACAGCCTGATGTCAAAAAGTTCGACACTCCAGATTTCCGAAGTTCCACCAAAATACGACCCCTTTGGGGATAAGGAGTCGATATAATTTAACTCAAAATCGAGAAATTAGATAGACTACTCTCTGTGTAGTACGAGCTGTAAAAAATTGAATTTGTATTTTTGCGAGAGTATTAGGGGGAAGTGGGGCACTTTTGAATTGGGGCAACTTTGAAATTGGGAGTTTTTCTCCTTTTTTAATTGAATTGAGTCTTATCATGATGTAATTTAGCTTCGCAATTGGTTTGTTGAGCTGAATTTATAGTAATAAGGTTTAGTTTCATTTAAAAATAGGTGTGATTAGAAGGAATCACACCTAATAGGAGAAAAAAGCTCAATTTCAAAGTTGCCCCAAATCAAAGGTGCCTCACCTCCCCCTATACTAAAAATTAATTTTAAATTAAAAATTAATGTAATTCATCTCCTAAAAGGAAATATGAGATTTTTTAAACTTAGATGATCCTATACTCAGAATAATCGTGCCTATCACAAAATTTTTCAAAAAAGGTTTGCGAAAATCAGATTTCGGCAGCCGTATTTTTAAATTTTTCGAACGAAATTTTCAGAAAATATCCAGTGGTAACCGGTGTGATTCATCAGTAATTCGAGTGACTCGAGTTCTTGGTTGCCCGAAATAATATACCTGTTCCCAGAGTTTCCCGTGCGTTCCCTGAAAAAAATGTAAGTGTTCTTCGGATTTTTCAAATTTCCTGAGTTTTTCGGGTTTGCTGAAAGCCGTATTGGTTCCGAGATTCCCAGAAAAATGTATCGGTTCTCCGAATTCCCTGAGTTCCTCGGATTCCCCGGATTACATCTGGGTTCCATGGAAAAAATGTATGGGTTCTCCTTGGATTTCCCGGGTTACCTGGGTAAAAAGTTTGGCTCAAGTTCCTCGAAATGAGTTATCTATGGGAATCTTATGGCCTTTATTAGAAAAAAAATCGTTATGGTAGAGCATTTCGACAAATTCTAAAGCTTCCTCAGAGTGGTCAAATCTATTCTTTTCTTACTTTGCCATAGAGTGTTCTTGGTTTACGTTTACAGGGCATAGGATCTGATAGTACTTAAATTACTCGTCGAAAAACAATATAGGGTAATATGGGGTAATTTGGAATCATGTCTTATTTGGAACTTTGGGATTTTCTAACCCTTTGAGATGGCAAAAGGAAAAAACAACGAAGAAGTACTCGCGAATGTAAAGTCTTGTACTTCTTTATGGTTTTCCTTTTCCCTTTGATCATTTGAGACAGTGAGAAAATCTCAAAATTCCAAAATAGACATGATTCGAACTTACCTCATCTTACTCTATATAATTAAGAGTTTAAATGGACATGAACTTGGATACTGCTTTATAGTAACATGAAGATCTTATTTCATCTTTCTTATGACCTCCACACATTGGTAGCAATTTTCGTCAAAAATTGATTTTTTGAAGGAAATCGTCAGTATTGCTGTAGGTGGAAACGTCAAAATTCTGTCAAAAATGCAATTTTTGACGAAAACTGTGCCCAATGTGTAGACGACTTTAAAGTGGTAGCGAATCTCGTGAAAATTTAAATCGCTCCATTCGTGAACTGCCCCAACCTCCCATACATAGTTCTTTGGGTGAATGGTGAGGCCGGTGAGGCAATCACTTGAGCGGCAAAGAGAACAACAAAACAAATGGACTTGGGAGTGAGTGAGAGAAATAGAAAACAACAAGGAATGCAACAGGTGGCATCAGAACAGAGGTGCTTTCTCAATTTATCCTCTTGCTCAGGAATCGAACAGGTAGTTGCACCAGGTAAATGGGAGAGAGAGCCTTCCTCAAGCAGTAGCAACGTGACCTCGACAGTCGGGGGAGTGGCGCACTGATGTCCTACAAAAAAAAGGTCATCAGGGAATGTCCCTCATAAAAGCCCGCAATCTCGATCTTTGGTTCACCTCCCAACATAAATTCATCGTGAATTGACATTTTTACTGAAATCAGTTCACCCTTCCGGCGCCCACAGATCCCTTTTCAATTTCATACCCTAAATTGTCTCATGTCCTTCTCCCTCGCTATTTTCACCTGTGAACCCTCGCTTGTCGTACCTGATGGAACCACCTGCTGTTGGACTTTTGGTTTTGTTGCAATCGATTTAACAATTCACTTCTTTTCTTCGGCACTGCCATCAGATTACAAGTTGAGATTAGTGCGGAACTCATTGCGATAATCCTTTGAACTTTTTCCGCACAATTTAGACGATTAGGAATGACAAGACCTACAGATTAGTTTTACAGTGATCCACTAAAAATTTTTATAGCCATTTTACGATGCCACGCAAAATTTGCCAACTTTAATGGTTGCAACTCTATTGATTTTACTGTATTGCTTCACTATTGAATGCAGAAAGTTTAATGGCTTATTGAAACTGCGTTTTTTATGGCACTTAATCGGTGGGGAAATCAATGAAAGAGACTACTTGATAGGGTGTATAAAATTACATCGAATGAGGGAAGAACAGAAAACAAGATCGTCAAATCATTCCAAAATGATTTAATTTTGAATATACCGAATATAACCAAAACCGAAATGGTTATTTAGGTAAAATAATTGTTTTATTAAACAGCATTTAATCCAAATAATCTTTTATATCTTTTATATTCATAAACACTCATCAATTTACACTTAAATGTGCGAAGTTTATTTAATTCGATTTAGCTTATTTAGGTCAGTGAGAACGTTTCGATTTGAGTATGATTAGGTCTCTTTAGTAGACGTTTATTAGTATTAAATTCTTAGGAGGGGGAATTAGGGCACCTTTGAATCGGTGCAGCTTTAAAATAGAGCTTTTTTCATCTAATTTTCAAATGAGACTATATTTTACTAATAATATCGAACTTACAAATTCAGTTTATTAAAGCTTGTGCTTTGTGAAACAAGTAAAGTAGCAATCGAAAATATTTATTTAACTACCTGTTTTATGAAATTAAATATTTAAAAGGAAAGTGTAATAAAAACGTTTAAGAGGTTCTTAAACGTTTAGAGGACTTTAAAAATGTGTAAAAGATTTTACAATAACTTATATTACTCAAAATGAACAGAAAATCTAATAACGGATGATGGGGCAGGTTCAAGCATGCATAATTTTTGAAAATATAATATCAATTAACGATATAATAAATATGTTTTCTTTATTTTTTTTCTTGTGTACTTATGGGGTTATGTAGCTCACCACGACTAAAATTTGAAATAATATTTTCATTAATTTTTTTTTCAACATGATGAAAATATTATTTAATTTATGCTCTTAAGTACATAATAGTACAACCTTTTATTTTTTCTAAAATTTTAATTTGAATATTTCAAAAATAAGGCTTTGGAACCTGATTTTCGGAAATATTTTTAGAAAAACTTTGCAATAGTCGGATGACTTAGACTAGATTCATCTGAAGTCAAGAAACAAAATATTACCTGTTAGCTGATGAGTCAGTCTAGTACTTGAACGAAGGATTTTGGTTTTCTTGATCCAAACTTATTTTACAGGATGGAACATTGTGTAAAATATGGCGAAAATGGTATTTTTTGAATAACATTCTCCCAAAAATACAAATTTAGTTCGTCATCATCATTTTCAACGCTTAGTCCTATAAGGGTCGTGGGCCTAGTACAGCCAGGTTAACAGCCAACGTCTGTCGATCCTTCACCACTTTAGGAATATATTCTGGTTCGATCTCAAGGCGCTGCCAAGTAAGATTCGATTTTGATTTAGCTACTTTGTCCTAGGTCTTTCCTGAGGTCGAGGTCTCCTCACAATGGCTTGCATACCAAAAATTTAATTAATTTTAAAAAATCATTTGTTCAAGAACAATATATGAAAATCTGCTGTATATTTTCAAATAGTTTATACCCAAAAGAAACAAGCTGGATAAATGAAAACTTAAAAGAGGTTATTTGCTTGAAACTATCCTTTATTTCCCTAAAGGGGAATGTAGGCATGGTTCGCACAGAGTGAACCTTCAAACGATGCGAATTTTCTCTTTGTTTGCAAAGAGCTGACCTACCATTTCTCATTTCGAATCATGAGCTTAATAATGATCTATCTTATGGCTAAGAAATGACGAACTATCTCTTTACAAACAAAGAGAAAATTTGCGTTGTTTGAAGGTTCACTCTGTTCGAACCATGCCAACATTCCTCTATTTGATCCTAAGATTTTTATTGATTACTCAAAACGTTCATCTTTTTTGTTGCAAATTACATTTTTTTGGGGTCTCAATATCTTTTACTTTGC
Source organism: Phlebotomus papatasi (assembly GCF_024763615.1). Classification (NCBI taxonomy): domain Eukaryota; kingdom Metazoa; phylum Arthropoda; class Insecta; order Diptera; family Psychodidae; genus Phlebotomus; species Phlebotomus papatasi. The sequence continues at coordinate 87,947,489 of NC_077223.1, read as the reverse complement.
AAATCATAGGATTCGAAAGCATTCGAAATGTAATTTTACGTTTATTCGTTTGATAGGTCATTAACAGAGCCAGAAGTTATGCGATAGAGATAGTAACTTCAGGTCTTTAAAGAGGTCCTCGATAAGTTGACCTCTTCATAATTAATATAGCCTTCCTTGGACAACCTATAATATTCCTTCCGAGAACTTTTCGAAAGTTATTATACCATCGACAAATTGATTTGTATATCTTCAGCTTGGATGATCTCACAATTAATCAGGGATGCGACATGTAAAAAAATTGAATAATTTCGCAATAGTACAACTCGCTTTTCTCGTTCTTAAGATAACATTGCCTTGTAAAAGTCCTCCTCCTCTCTAACTCTTACCATCAGATCAGGGAATATTTCAATTGATTGGAATTTAGCAGAAGAGACGTCGATGTGAGGAAAGAGTTTAAGAGTGAAAAATGTACGGATTATATACTTGGAAGAAATGTTGGAGATGGGATTTCATGTGATCTGTTGAATTTGAAAAGCCATCCTTCTCACGAAGGGAATCAGCTGAAGATAGAACACAAATACCACCCTGTTTTTTCGCAATCAAAGAAAATAATTCTTGTTACATTGAATGATATAAAGTCAATTTCTCGTCTCTCCCTCTCATTCACTCAATGTCTGACATAAAAAGGCAAACATCAAACCAGAGAGTTGTTTGAAATGCTATAAATGGCATTGTTTTGATTAACTCACAAGAGAGCAATCATTTAGTTAAATGCCAACAATCAATGATGCTGCGTGTGTCTCACTCCCTCTTTTCTCTGTCCACTCAATTGTTTTTTTTTCAATCTTACCTCTTCTATATACCTTTTCTTTTACATTTTCAATAATAATGCACAACAGCGAGAACATTTTCATCCTCAGGAACATTTTCAGCTTTTTCTCCCTTCCGTTGGTGCTCCAGGCATTCTCTTGCAACATTGTGGGAAACATACTATTCCAAATGCTGATACCTGAGACATGAGATGACACACAGAGAGTTGGAATATCCGCGAAATTGCACCTCATCAGGCTACCTCATGATCATGAGTTGATCAAGAGAGACATTTCAAATTACTGACCAGGAAAAGGGTCTGTCAAAAGAAAATTGGTAACCCTTATGGTCCAAACACATTGACAATAAAATGCTCGCGGTAGTCTCACCGTATTTCGTTAATTTACGCATTTTCATTGCAATTCTTACGCAAATTTTCCATTACCGTATTACCTTATCTCATATTCGATGGCACTAGGTGAAAATAATAAAATATAAGAAAATTGAAGAAATAATACGAAAATACGATAAACGGCGAGCAAAAAAAACTACGATTAATTTCTCTTACAGTTTTTTTACTCACCGTTTATCGTATTGTCGTTTTATTTTTTCAATTTTCTTATATTATTTTCACCTAGTGCCACCGAGTATGAGATAAGGTAATACGGTAAATCGAGAATTTGCGTAAAAATTGCAGTGAAAATACGAAAATTAACGAAATACAGTGAGCATTTTACTGTCAATGTGATTCTGCCCTTAGATCAAAAGGATTCTTATCGTGAATAAATTACATATACATTTCCTTTTTCAAATATATATAATATATTCTGACGATAGAGCCATAGGAGAAAGTGACTATGTTTCGTACGATCTCAAGTTTCGTATTGGCTAAATTTGTCCTATGTTTCTCAATAAATGTGACTCCGCAATATATTTTAAAAACCGGGCACTTTCCCTTAATAAAATAACTAATAAAATTAATTTAAGAAAATAACGCAATATTTCATCGACCAAAAGTTTGTTACGGTCTACACTAATATTTAATATTTTCACAGTTCTTGCGATATAATTTCATTTCTATGTGATCCAAATAGAATCTGTCTAAAGCCCAAAATAGACACAGAGATCGACTTAGGGATCAGCCCGAAAAATGAGGATTGGTGTCGATACACTCACGGATCAGCCCAAAATTTGGAGGATCAGGCTGATCTTCTAAATTCATGAGGTCTAGTGAAATTACGAGGATTAGGCGACATCAGCGCCAGTGCTGAAAATGAAAAGCTTCACTTTGGGGGTTTTTGGGTGCTTTTCGAAATGTCAATTGGGTGAAAAAACATGGAGAGTAATGATACGCAATATCGCAAAATCTTAAAATGCATTAAGATTGGAGTAAAGAGAAGATCAGAGTACTCCTTACTGTACGAAAAATCCATTGTTGTTGCACTTAAGAAGCCTGTCAGCAATCAAAGTATGGAGATTTAATAGAAATTTACGCTGTAAACGCTAATCCTTGATCCAAAATCTTCAGTGTATGATAGTTTGGGCTGATCCTTTATCGCCAAAATTTACGAGCTGAGTATTCTCTAGGATCAGCCTGTGTCTATTTTCGGCATAACCGTCCAACCGTTATCACGCCTAGTTATCAAATAGTTAGAGATAGAAACTTGGGATCTTCGTGGGACTCCCCCTACCATAAGATGACCCTGGGACCATTAACATACCAATCATACTCCCCCACTCCTCCCATTCTCCACCAAAACCATGTTTTTTTGGTATTGCTCGAAAATACCGTTAAACTCTTCCTAATAACGGTTTTTCAGGGTCTAAGTTTAAAAAGAACCGAGGGCGTATTCCTCAATCAAATGATATCATGTTTAGGCTCGTTGAAAGGGTCTTGAAATTCCTGAGAAGCTTGAACCGATTCCAGTCAGATATGTCAATTTGTTCAATAAATAGATTGAGAACCGGTAAACGGAAAATGATGTAACAGTACTTTCGATGTATATAGTCTAAGTTCCGAGTTCGAGTATTCCGAAAAGTTGGAAAGTTTAGCCACCCCTTTTCATTTACGAGAGCGAAGTATGATAACTTTATCTCACACCTAATACTATTTGCTTTACAAGTTTACAGAATCAGCATAACATCAACTTTTAGAAAATGATTTAACAAATACATTTTCTTTCGAAGAAAATAGTTTTAAGCAGTTTTAGAGCAGTAGGGGGAGGTGGGGCTATATTGAGCTGTGGGGATAGATTGTTATACGACTTTTTCGCATATTTCTAAATGAAACTGGCTCTTACAATTATTTTATTTATATGCATAATTATTTTGTCTATCCAAATTACGTAATGTTAAAACCTAGTTTCCATTAGAAATATGCGAAAAAATCGTATAACAATGTAGCCCCACAGCTCAAAGTAGCCTCACCTTCCCCTATAGGGTAAATTAAGTTAATTCAAAACCTGCTTTAAATGGAAATTTTTCGCTACTCCAAATGGAAACGTCACTATTTTCATGATAAATACAGTACTAAATTATAATATTTATGTATTTTCTATACCTCAGTTTCATTATTTAATTAATTTTGCCTCAAACAAAGCGAAATCCATTCATATTCACAAATTTTAATTAGTTAATTTCCTAGAAAAATTGAAAGTGTACCTTTTCACCATTGAATTTTTCATAGATCGACCATGTTTTCCAATTAAAAACACATAATAAAATGACTGTTGTTTATTCGTTTTGTTTAACATTTATGTCATATTTCTGACTAATTTTAGTTAAATTAAGTGCTAATCTTTATTGTTAACGGTACATGAAGTTTTCAAATGAAATAATTACCTATTTCGTGAACAAAAAGGGTTTTTCTGAAGTGTCTGCAAATGTTTCAAAATGAAACCCCGGAAATATGATTTTTGTTTTAGATGAGAAAGGAGAAAATACCAGGAATAAGAACAAATCCTGCACTCAGAGGAGCAACTCAACAAGGTTTTGGAAGCCTTTCGTCGCTGTTTCACTTACACTGTTTGTCTCCAATTTGAAAATTTCCCTTGTCTCCATTTGGATCAATTTGTTTCCAATAGAAGCATTTTACACTCGCGTATTTTTCTTGTATTTAAGAAGTGTTCAAATTATATCTAAAGAATTTTTACTAAACAGTAACATTCTAGAAGAGTCAAGGAGCAAATTTATGTAATTCTCTTCAGAAAAAATATGAACTTAATGCGTTGAATCTTCTGTCAAAGTTAAAGCGTCTGGAAATGGTTTTGAATTAGGACATTTACCCTAAGTTTCCATAACGATAGCCAGAGAAAAAATAAAGCATAAAAATTTCATTCAAGCTTGAAGCTTTTCTTTTGATTTGCAATGATCTTATTTGTTAAATTTGTTTTTTTGTCACAAAGTATTTCGGTTGTCTTTCTTGCTTATGTAGAATTTGTGCAGAATTGTACTAGATGATCTCCCCTTTTATGACTGCAACATAAAAGCAATGAGATAGATTGTTGGTCATGGCTAAAAGAAGAAGTACTCACCATAAATCACACCCCAAAGTTGCCGCCTCTTCAAGATACTGGAGGGCTTTCGAAGAGATCACTGTGCAGATGATCCTTTTTAAGGGCTTTCCTTGGTGTTGCATCAAAATAGATTCAAAAAGTTGCCTCTAGGACAGCAATTAACTTCTATTTGGTTCTTCATCTCAGTCCCATCTTCGGACATGAAGGAGTTTCTTTCACTCTAACACTTGATGGCAAACAAGTAGCTGGATACCTTTCTCAGCTTCTGAAATAATGATTGTCTCTACAAGGTATCTTCCCACCATTTTCCAACATCCCGAATTGCCAAGAGTTGGATGGGATGATAAAAAGCGTATATGTATGCACATCGTGTATTAAATATAACCAAATGAAATGCACATAAAAGTGAGTCTGGAAACGAGTTTCATTATTATTGCCGCTGTCCATCCGTCATACAACACTATATGCACTTGTTTAAACTGTCATTGGAATAACAAAGAAGCAACCAGGAGCTTAAGAATGATAGCAAGAGTGAGCATAAAAAAATAAGAAGGGTATATATTCCTCCAACTCTATCTCATAATTTTTCCCTCACTCGTCCCCGTCATTAGATTGTTGTTCAACTTAATTCAATTTTATTGCATTGCAACTTGTCTCCTCACCCTCCACTGAATCATCCAATTAATTTGCGTTAGTCAATAAAACATTTCACTTCACAACATGGAGCTTGTACTCTTGTTTCTTGCCTTGTATCCGCTTCTCCTGCCCGTTCTCTTGCTGCCCCACAGAGCCCCTTGAGCACGTGTGGAATTTTAAGGACTTCCCGTGACTCCAACTGATTGATATGCAAAAATTGTGGGAGGGATCCTCATGCAATGGTCTTCGTTTTACGACCAAACTTTCATTATTATTCAGACACCTTTAAACGCCCTCCCCCTCAGGGATGCATTCCATTGCGGAATCTCTTCAGTTTTTCCAGGAAGAAAAATTCCAAAGCCATCACGGCTGATGTTCAAAATAATTCCACGAAATCAAATTCAGCGGTGGTACCTTAATTCCTCAAGATGACCCCGGGGGAAGTATGATTAGTGACGATCAGAGGAATGGAAACAAAAGATTTTAACCCAGAAAGAACAGGGAATTATTTTAAAACACAATCCATAGTCGACAAAGGCCACTCTGTATGCAGAATTATTAATTACATGATAGAATTTTATTTGAAGAATTTAATTTGATCTACTCGGGAAAAATCTCACTTGAATATGCATATTTAAATTCAGATATAAAGTGGTTTTAATACTTAAAATATTTAATTACAATAAAACAATTTTAATTTTACAAAACGTATAGGGGGATGTGGGGCACCTTTGAATTGGGGCAGCTTTAAAATTGGGCATTTTGCTCCTATTTTAAAATCAAATTGGACATTGCCATGATATAATATACAAACCAATTACGAAGCTAAATTACATAATGATAAGGCTCAATTCCATTTGAATACAGGAGAAAACAGTCAATTTTCAAAGCTGCCCCAATTCAAAAGTGCCCCACTTCCCCCTAACAGCGTGGCACAAAATATTGCATTATTATTTAAGAACATTAGAAGTATTAGAAGAATTGTATTAGTGTCGAAACAGGTACTTCATAATATACAAGGAAGACTTTCAGGTTTCGCACATGCTCTAGCTTCCAACTTTTCATATTTTACCCATATTCCTTCAATGAATCTGAACTAATAGCAATATGTACACTGAGAGAAATCCGAAAAAGTCAAAATAACATTCCGGAAATGTTAATTTTACCCTGCAGTATTGATCCAAAATCGGTGTAAATATTACCCTTTTTAGGTGTATTGGGGGTTAAAGTTACCCTTTTTTATGTTAATTTTACCCTTAAAAAGGTGTAAAATTAACATTAAAAAATGTTAATATATTTTTACACCTAAAAAGTGTTAAAGTTATGATGAAAAAAAGTTAATCGCACCCTCTTTTTTTTCTCAGTGTAAGCCCAGATGGGGCTCATCTAAATAAAAATACAAACTTAGAGGGAAATTGGGGAACTGAAGGTGCCACCCATTTTTCACTTCATGAGAGTAAACGGAGTAAACCGTCCACGGCGACTGATGCTCACTCGCTGAAGACTGAGGACATTTACCTAACAATAAAAGCCTCAAAGCAACCTTTCAGGGCGTGTCAAAGGAATAAAGGATGAGGATTGGTGGGTTATGGCCGTCGACTGGGTTGACATGTGTCGAATAGGCCACGCGCTCTACAAATATATTATAATAGCTAGTATTAAGTTACACATTTTCTGAAAAAAAAATTTCAAATTTATTAAAAGAACATGGGAAAAATATGAAATGTTCGAAGCCACACTATAGTAAAAACAAAAGGATCAAATTGATCCAAATTTGATCCGTTTACAAAGGATGGATCAAGTTTAAAACTTTGTATGCAATTTCATCATAATAGAACATGTTTTATCCTAAACTTATTACTCAGTTTCGTCTAGTTTTCGAAATATTCGATATCGAAATTTTAAAAATCGATTTTTCGATTAATCTGATACTGATAATTAGAACCGGAGATATGGACATTTGAAAATTGAATTTTTGACCTTTTCCAGCTCGGGTCGGGGGAAGGTCGTGGTCGTGGAAACTTAAATTTTTTTTTAATCGAAAGCTTTTAGGCCTCGCTATAACATATACTAAAATTTGAGATAGATCGACGTCATAGGGGCTGAGTTATGAGAAAACAAAATTTTGGGGTATTACAAAATGATGGAAGAGGGATGAGGTGGAAGCGGGTGGATCTGACATCATCTACGTCTAGACGCCCATCGACATTTGGCCTTTACCGAAAACCGCTTGTCGATATTTCTTTCCGTTCTCTCTCCGAAGTGGTTATACATCAAATGGACGGACGGACGGGACGTACGTTTACGAAATCGGTTTTTGGCACATATGAGGCGCTCAGAGCAAAAAAACTCTAAGTCGTATGCATTTCCCTATTAAAATAGAGTTTTTTTTGCTCTGAGCTCCTCATATGATATTCGTGATCTATGAGTGTTAAAATGTGTAAATCCAAAATTTAGCCCAATCTAAATAGGTCTAAATCTAAATTAGTCCGGATTTCACCTGGAACGGTCTTCAGACTAGGGGTTTAGTCCAGTTCCCATAAGTCTCAGAATCCTAAATGACAACCAATTTTATTGTTGTTTCAAAATCTGATAGGTCCTCAATAATCCAATCCTAAAGAAAATTTAAATTTCAATTTCATTTTCAATTTTAACTTGAAATTTCATTTGACAGAAAGAGACAGCTGTATCTGATTTCAGTTTGAAAGAATAAGAGGTAAAATTTCAATCGATTGAATTTTAGTCAATTGAAAAGGTTTGCCAGCGCCATAAGTTAAATTTTTCAAAATATCTTGATCAAAAAGAAATTATAACAGTTAAGCCATATGGCTAAGCCTTAGGTTTGAGGTCCGTATAGGACCACAAAAGCTGAGATTGTCCAGATTGTCGCATTATAAGGATCTCTGATAGTGACCTCATATGATATCAGGTCCAAAAAATCAAAATCATAGTGAGTTTGCATAGTGACCAAACGGTTATAGATAGAAACCTGACTCTTGAGACCTTCAGGGGACCCTTCCATAGTTCTATACCCTGGGACTATTAACATGTACTTCATTACCGTACCAATCCTCGCTTTCTTCTCCAATATTTGGCAAATCAATTTTAAGCATTTCGCAAATCATTGAGCGTTTTTTCCACCCATTTTTACAAGGGAAACAGTTATGCTGTCAAAAGTTATAAAATTAATTTCAAATCACATTTTTAAAGTTCAGATCCTAAATTAAGACTTATGTTTCCAAGATTATTTTAAATGATTCAAATGTGATAAGACTTCGGCTCTTCGCAGAATTGTTCATTTGCAATTATAGATCTTTAGCAACCAGACTATTCTGAATGCTTGACCACCTGTCTCCGAGATCACCTACATTCCCCCAGGGAAGTTTCCTTTTGATCAATTGTTGGGCAGAGGAATTGGTTCTTGAGTGAAAATCAAAGGGATGTTCATGTCAAACGATGTCTTTTATAATTTTAAAATTGGATTTAAGTGAAGGAGAGAAGTATCCACGCACGATGGGGTCAATGCAGGAATGGTCTCATTTGCCATAAATTGTTCATTCTCTTGATGCAATTCAACTGTCTCTTGTGCACTAAAGCCGCACTCAAAGTGAGTGTCTCGTCGCGTCGTTGTCCTGATGGGATGCCATTTTCTATATTTAATTAAGCTCCAACATTTTGCCTCCGCACAACCATCTGAATGACGGGGGAAGAGATCATCAGTCGACGTGGATTTTGTGTTTTAATATAAATTTAGACTGGAGGAATTTTTATAGTCCAATTGAAATTGGATGAGAAGAGTCGAAAGAATTTTATTTATGGTCTTGTCACATTTCGCCAAGAAGTTTCTTGGGTGAGATGTGAAAGAGAGCAAAAATAAAGGATAATACGTCAGACCAAATGGGATTTCCAGTTCCCTACAATATTTCCTCCTCAGCATCATCGATGGTTTTTTGATGCCATTGTGAAAAAGTATAAATGGCCAAGAGAGACAATTTCATCTATGTTCAATGGTCTCTTCAACATAGTCAATTGCTTGCCAATGATGGACTGGTTCTCTTGCATGTGGCGACCATGGGTAACCATCATTTTACACATTCATTGAGTCCCCAGCCAGAAAATATTATTATTGCAAGAATCCAAGAAACGCGCGGGATTTCTCTCACTCTCGCCATTTTTTTCCATTAAAATCCATTCAATAAATTTCACATGAAGACGCATTAGTGAGCTACAAAGTTGCCACTTGTTGTCTTCCTTTCTATCTTTCCATCTTGCAAAACATTCATCCCAAACCCCATCCATGTTCACCTCATTTTTCTGACCACCTCGAACATCAAGCCTCTTGTCGGATGTGAGAGAAAAGGCCTTTTTCCACACAATGAGAATTTATTAATTTATTAATTTATTCATGTGTAAATACCAAACAACTCCTATCAATCTTTCACAGACCATTTCGCTCCCCTGTACTTTCTTCCATCCCAGGCTATTGCGACGGAGATGCAATTTGAGTCTTAACAATAAGGAACTGCTGAAGGGAATATGCAACACGATCATTTTCCATTAGAAACTTCCTTATTTCATCATTTCTTTTACCGTTTTTCACTTTGCACCATGAGAACCCACAAGATTTTCAGCCTCCTTCACAATATTCTTTTCTCCATCACTCAATGTTTCAATCATTGTTAAGGAGTTTTATGAATCTTCGCTGTTCCTCTAACTACATATATTATTTTACCTGAGAAGTTTGCGAACTTCTTCGATAGATCAATAGGGCGTGCTTGAAAATATTTATGGAAGTGTGATTCTACCATAAACTTGGCGCCACTTTATTTCAAACTGCCCTTTGAGCTATGTAGAAAACATTATATTTACATCAAATAAATACATGATGGTGCAATTGAACAGCAACTTTTGAAATGCTTATTTTATTTTGAAAAAAAAAAAAAATATAAGCAAGAAATGTGCAAATATTAAAAATTTGAGTGTCTATTTAAAATTTCTCATATGACCAATGACCACCTTGGGAATTTCATTGATTACATTGCAACAAATAAATAAAATGTGACTGTCTTTAGCACTTTTGGTCCTGACTTTGTACTATGAAACTCATCATATGAAGAAGTCGCAGAAGTCGGGCTATTTGTTTTCGGTAACGATAAAGGCTATTGTGATCTCAATAGTCGAGTTAGTAGTCGAGTTTGGTTGGAACATCCACTCTTTCTCACTAAAATTAGTGCGTGCCCACGGCCTCAGAGTTTCTTCCAGGACAATTTCCCAAAATAAATTGACATTGATTTTCACGCCATAATCCAAATACCCGAATGGGAAGCATGGGAAGCGATAATCCGCCGATAAATAAATTCCGATCATTAAAACCGGTGGTACTAGACTTCCACTGGCTAATTCGAATAACCAAATTATCAAGGGGGAGATATTAGGGTCGGAAGTGGTGTACAGCTGAAAATGAAGTTCTTGGAAGTCTTTGGAAGTGGGAGTGTCCGAAAATAAAGTCTTCTCTGTTTAATTCGGAAAAGTTGGTTGACATTTTACAAGTTCGGTTATGATAACAAAGCGAATTAATAAAGCTAAAATTTATTATAGCTTAATTTTTGTTGTAAATTCGCGGACGAAATATTCCGTTGAAGTTTGTAAATTTATTCACAATATTTATTATTTATGAAAAATTTGTCTTTCATTACAATAAAGTTTCTTTAATTTTTATAGGAGTTTCAAATTCATATAGTTGCTCGCAAATGATGATATAGCTATTGCAGTTGATTTTAAATCATTTTGATGGCAATATTTACAGTATTCGTCTGGAAGAAAATTTATGGATAACATTTGAAGAGTTTTTTAAGATTTTGGAAAACAATAATTCAATTATATTTCACTATTTAGAAAAGCTTGGATTTATTTAAAAGCTCGATACATGGGTGCCACATATTTATACTGAAAGGAATAAGGGGATCTGTAGGAACTGTATGAACTGTATTACGGGTTATGATACTTTTTTATGGTAATCTTTTAACCAAAGACCTCTGTATCAAATTCTGGAGTATAGGAATTACCGAATCATGAGCTGTGGTTGAATGGGTAGGAAGTCTTTGGGGTTAATGGAAATGAAGTAATAGCGTGGTGGTGAATAGGGTTTTGAAATTAACCTTAAAAAGATCTCACATAAATGACCGCTATACTGTCGCTTGATCTATTTTTCAGAGTAACTTAAGTAACTAATGTGACAAGGAAATTTTAGCTTATAAAAAATGATCAACTTCGTAAAAAAATATTTTTGATACGATATTAATTTTTTTTAAATGCATAAATAATATCAATAGATAACAGGCAGCTCATTTTCAAAAAGATAAATTTTAAAAAGTGTTTTTTTCATTGCTCCCACCTGATTTCTCAAATATACCTTTGTCAAACAATGTTTGGCCGATACTGTACTTCTGAAGTGCTGAATCAGTTGTTGCACTCGTACTTTTAGTCTCTTACAGACTTTCCAACACAGTTTCAATAAATTAGAAACGTAATACATTTTTTAGAGACTCTCTTTTCCAAAAGTAGCTCCACTAGTCTCTTAGAAAATCCATAGAATGAAAATCCATTAGTCGTAAAACACCGATAATTATTAAAATACCTTTAGAACTAGAACTTTTTGAATTTCACAATGACTTTAGGGGGAGGTAGGGCTACTTTGAGCAGTGCGGCTACATTGATAAACGACTTTTTCACATATTTCCAAAGGAACTTGGCTTTAACATAATGTAATTTAGATAGACAATTTAATACTAAATCTAAATTAAATTACAGTAAAGCCCAGTATCTTTTAGAAATATACTAAAAAATCGTATATCAATGTAGCCTCACCTTCCCTATACCAAAATACAGGGTGACCCAATTGAAACACTTTCAAAACGCTTTATTTATTTTTTTTTTAATAATTCAAAATCAATTTAATTGGATTGAACGTGAGAAAAGTCAGAAATTTTCGAATATATAAGAATCTAATGGAAATTTTTAACGTTACCATCTTTGGTACAGACTACTTGAGTCTGCTGTTGAATGTATCCGAACGTAAGTTTCCGAAATACAAGTCCACTCACGATAAAAAATTGACTTAAGTTTATAGGCCCTTTTTATTTTTTAGTCCTGATCTTGGCCAATACACTGCCCTATAAGGAGAAGTCGATTGGATTTGCATCCGGTGACAGTGGAGACTAATGTGTGCTTGAAAATAACAACAAAAACGTAGTTTTGTAGCCATTTGCTTTATATTTTTGTGAGGGTTCTAAGACTTATTGGAAGTTCCACTATCTTTTACCGAATTTTTTTTATTATAAGAATTACTAATAATTACCATTCACTTTGACAGTGCAGTTCAAAAGCCCCAGTGGAAAAGGTATAATTTTCCCTCATGGAAGTTTATACCATTAACCAGGGGCCCATCAAGCCTAATAAAAAGTGAAGCTATTTTTCACTTTCCCTTGTAAAAATTTTGCAGATATTCCATCGCGACGTAAACAAATTTGCTCGTAGTTCTTGACTTATTTAGGCGAACATTATGAAATATGTATTTTTAGATAGCATTTAATGCACGATTTTGAAATATATCAGACTGATAAGTGAATTCTCTTTAGGAAGAAATTTGCCAATAGTCTTTACTGCCTCTATGCAAAAACGTATGGAAAAATGAAATGTCGAGAGGCCCCTGCCATTAACACTAAACCTACCGACCGTTTTTGGTCGTTTTTTTTTAGAGCGCTGAATCAAATGACAAACCGCGGTAGGATAAGGATACTCAACACTTTTTCTTTCAAAACATGAAAGATTTAGTTAAGGGTCAGGTGATAACGGGCTCCTCTCATGACAGCCTCTTGTGCCTTTTCAACAAAATAAAAGGCCATTACGACCGTAAGTGCGGGTGACTTTGACATTCCTCTGTTCGTAAGTTTTTCTTTATTTCTTGAACTTAAGGATGGTCTTTATCGATCCGATCTACAATGACTGATCGGTAAAGTCCATCTTTAAGCACTTTAAGAAAGAAAAAGAAAAGTTTACGAATAGGGGGGGGGTATCAAAATCACCCGCAGGGGAGAAAGTCACTCTTACACGGTACCACGTTTGCGTACGAAAAGGAATTATTCAAGCATCTGTGAACTCTTAGAAAGGGGGTCAGGAACAAAATATGAACCTACCATCCGTTCCCCTCTTTCAACCAGGGGTGGAATGATAACTTTTTGACACTATCGAATCGATAGTATCGATAAATCTATATCAGCTAGATTAAGTTAATGTCGACTTTTTACGCATTATTGGTCCATTCATTGTGACATTCTGAAAAGAATGTGACTGTTCATAAATATCTATATTAGTTAGTATATCTATATTAGTGCAACTATCGTTTAAATTTTTCAGAATCGACAGTCGACAGTATCGAAAATAATCATGTCACCCCAGATCTTCCCTTTGTTCTACACGCGCGCACGTTCTTACTCATCCGAGTCTAGTCTGTAACTACAGTAGAACCCCGCTATAGACCATCGCTCTATAGCCCACAATTTATCGACCGTTGATTTCAAAACACTGATTTTAAGTTAGGTTATGTTTTTTAGTACGCGACATGCAATGTTGTCATAATTATTTTAATATTTTTGGCAAACTTTATTTGAGTAGTTGTGATAACTGTGATCCATAATGAAGAGAGCGAGGACAAGTACCACAATCGCAAAGAAAGTGTAAGTCGTTGAGCAATTTCAATACTAAAAGTCGTTGATAATTTTAAAAAATGACATGGACAATAGTGCGACCCAAGTGTCAAATCTGGAACCAAATATGGCCTATAGCAAGGTTCTACTGTAACTCTTTCTCCCGTTCGTCTCTTAATTAGTACTTTCTTGTACTAGTACTCTTAGGGATCACCGCTAAAGTCCAGGTGTGTCAAACCCTAAAGGAAGGAAAGTGGTCATACCGTGATGTTGTCCCATCATAAAACACAGGGGTATGCCATCTCCATGGATGAGTGTGACATCAAAGAATGTCAAATGGTCAAAGTCAAATATCAAATAGCAAGTGTGGAGCTTACATGTTTGAGTTCCAATATTGATAAAAAAGAGTTTGCAAAAAAAGTTCGCAAATGCTTTTTGGTCCTTGTAGCCAATAAAATAAAATATGATTATGCAAAATTTGGAGGTACTGCGAATATTAATATGAATGTTATTGTAACTTGAATTTGGTTACAGATCAATTGAGCCACCCTGTAGTAAGTATTTTGGTTAAATAGTAAGTAATAAACCCAAAATTGGTAAGTGAAACAGGCAAATTTGGTGGGTAAAAAAAATGAAGTGTTCGAAGCTAAAGTGTGTGCGAAGCCTAAAAATCTTCCCCTACATATTTTTGTTTTATTTTGGTTAAAGGAATCTTTAAGCAAATTAATTTACAGTTCACTCTATCATCTTTTTAACTGCTCGAACTCCAAGAGAGAGCAGCTTCCATAATTTTTTGAGAGGCATTAGTAAAACTATTTATGTTTAAGGTTATCGAAAGGATAAATGGTTTGTTGTTGCTGTATATATCATGCTCGAGAAATATTCGTATTTATGGGTAATGCAAGAACGTTCTCAAAAGTTCCTAATTACATTTGATATAAATGTTTTAGTCCAAATTCCACTGAAACCGTCAATCTTAGACAAAAGCCTCAGTAGTATATCCATCACTGTCTTACCTTAATTTCTGACTATTATGAAAATTTATTTTTTCCATACTTGGATTGCGGCAATACATATTGCTATCTTAATTCAACTTGAGATGGTTAATAATGCAATTTGATTAGGAGAAGTTTATCTCATTAAGCCTAATTCAATTTCAAGTCCAATTGAAGTTCAAGTACGATTCACAAGAGTATCATCGGCCGGTGCTTTTGTGAGTCCAATGGGGGTAATGCAATTGCTTTCTTTGTGCCTGTCCGACGATTTTGCAATAGGTCCTCTCACGAATAAAAGTCCGAATAGCTGGGCTGCTCATCACGTTTAGTTGCAAAGAAGTTCAGTGTCTTTTCACATAAAAGTAAGAGATTTATAATTGGGTTGGGAGGGACAAGAGCAAAAGGCAGAATGATTACTGGGAATTTCATGGTGAGATTCATGGTGGTCTATTTATGTCACAATGGATTATCTTGACCCTTAAACGACTACCATCATTGTCATATTGCCCGAGTCAGTGTCGTCGAAAGACGCTGTGTACCTGGAGCAGCTTGATGAATGTGTCTTCGGATGGAGTTTTATTATCACATTTTTATCATTACTTAATAATTGTGCCTTATATTCATGAGATCTTTTGCCATAGTAATTCCCTTCCTTGTCTTCTTTGCTTCTCCTTGGCTTTTCTGCGATCAAATTTAATACTCCCTGTTTCTATACATGGTCATCTTGGCGATGCTGCGATAAGGCCATTGCACAAATGCATCTCACTGCTGAAATCCCTTGAGGGATTTTTGAGGTGGACTCATCTTTTTTGGGCACCACCAAAAGGAGGGAATCACTTCTTCGGGGGATCTGTTGACATGATGATGGGTCAAGAGACAGGTCACTCATGGGCGAATGTCGCTTGATGAGAGAACCGTTTTTCTTCATTGCGCGGTTTATTTTTTGAAGGGGATAATCACAAAAGATTTCAATAGCATAAAGTTTTTGCTTTTAGATGATTTTCTTTTTAAATTCCTGTTAACTTTATTTGATTCCACGACTAATGGCCTCTACAGACTAAAAGAAATTTTCGTCAATACTTGACATATTGAACCAATTTATTTACGCGGGGAAAACGTTAATTTTTTTTTAATAGTAATGCAAAATACGGGTATAAATATCTCTCATGTATAGAAACCATAAATTCCAGCCGTTAAGAAATAAATTTGTGGTGTTACATGATGTAACTTACATCTCTTTTCCAGGATGCAACGCCCCCTGCACATCCACAGTGCTCAAGAGAAGTATATCGCTATGATACAACTACTTGTAGCCTGAAGATATTGACTAATTTTTTTCCTGAACATATATTTCATCACTTTACTGGCCTCAAATGCTTCTACATTATCGACTCTTCTTAGTGTTGGTTCCTGTCTCGGCTGTTTTACCCATTCTTCATCATATTTCAAAACCACCAAACAGTCATGACAGGAACCAACACAAAAAAAATTGATTATGTAGAAGCATTTGAGAACAGAAAGGTGCTAAAGAAAAAGTTCTGTGGAAAGATTTCCCCTTTTCATTTCTCATTGGAATAGCACCATAAGTACGATGCTTCCGTTTGTTGTGGACCTGTGCCCGAAATAAAGTCTTCAGTTGATTATTTTACGGTAACGGTTATTTGCTTACTTAACACTCAGAAAAAGGCAGTTCTAACTTTGTATGGGACTTGCAAAAATACAGCTCTTGTCTGTAAGAATATTTTAAGAGCCGAATCAACCTAAACATGTCATGCTTAGAATTAAGAACTGTTTTCTTAAAGAGAACAACCAAGACCCGATGTTACTTGAGACAAGTACTGATGGGCGTTCACTTGTCCAATTTTAATTTTAATACACAGCATTACTTGGTTGAAGACACTGGATGATTTAAGCACCACAAAACACGTAGATACTTGACTTTAATACCATTTCTTTTCTTAATAGAATTTAAAATAACGTTTTTCTCGTTTATCATTTTTTATTAAATTATTTTTTTAAGCATCACAGATTACATATATTGTCAGTTTAAATATATCACTACTTTTCCATGAAATATTCTTTTCTGAAATACTAGTGGATTATAAATTATTTAATAAAGCTATATTTTTTTAATTTCATTTTTGTACTATATAATATTTGTACTGTTATGTTTTGCCTTAAAACTATGGAAGATATTCAAGTGATATTTACGGTTATTTAGCACAATTTTTTTTTAATTATAAGGTTAGTTACAAGATTTACCCATTTACTAAATTTTTAATAGATTTAATTAAAAAAATAAAAATTTGACAAAAGAACACTAAGAAATTCACTATTTTTTCATATGAATTCTTCTTTTTTTAAATGTTTGATAGATATGTAGTATAATATATTTTTGTTTATTTTTCCAATTCAGATTTGTTAAATTGTTCTGTTTTATTTTGACAACTCTAAAGTTTTAGTAAACATTTATCTTATATATTTATTTTGTATGTTCTACTTTTATATTAATCTTTGCCAAAGATTTGTTTAAAAAAATTCATTTTCTCTATATTTTCATAGGTGTGTTTTTAACAGTCACATTGGCATAGTAAATCTGTGGTTATTTATTTTTGTTTTATTATTATAATAGCACATATAAATGATTGATTTATTTTGAGAAAAAACTAAGATTTTATTAAGTTATTCATCCTGCTTATCTGTTTTTTTTTTAATTTATCTGTTAAATATGTTCTATTTTTATTTTTATCTTCTCTAAAAACTTTATAGGAATTCATGACTTCTCCATATATTTTTATCGTATTTTACTTTGAAATTACTGTTATTGATCTGTGATATAATGTAATTATCATTTATGTTTTACATAGATTTAAAATGGTTATTAATTTTTACTCAAATTCCAAGATTTCATCATTAAGTATCTATTTCTTTACATAGTTTTTATTTGTTTTAAATGTGTAATACAAAAGATTCCCCAAAAAAGCTATGCAAGCCATTGTGAGAAGGCGTCGACCTCGCGGCAGACCTAGGACAAGGTGGCTGAATCAAATTCAGAATCTTGCCTTGGAACGTCTTGGGATCGAACCCGAACATCTCCCTGAAGTGGCGGAGGATCGATAGGCGTGGGCTGACTCAATATGTTAATTTTTTGTTTCCTCGCACTACACGACATGAAATAAATAATAACTTATTTTATAATTCCTTGAAGACATAAATTGCCTTAAAATGTAACCTTTTTTTGGATGTGAAAAAATGCTTATTGGGGTTATTGGGATAAAATATTCTCTACACTCAAATTTAAAAAAAAAAAAAATTATCGTTTCTACGTGATAAATAATTTTTCATAATATAATTTTGCGAACATACCTCAACTTCAGTTGGAAAGTTCTTCACGATGTCTTCAGCTAAGAACTGAAATTGTTTAACTCCGAGATTAATTTCTCTATCCAGATAGAAGTGGCAAATACATTCCACTAGAGTGGTCTGGTCTTCTGAGCTCAAGGTTTTGAGATCTTGATACTTTTTTAAGAGTCCTTTACCCTGCACTGTTGTCAACAAAATACCGAGGATAGTCTACAATGTTATACAGAATAAATATTGTGTTTAAAATAATAATTAATCAATATAAACAAAAAGTTCTTTTTTAGGAATATTATAAAAAATTTAGAGAAAAAATTGTAAATAATTTCGTAAATAAAAATTGTAAATGTAAATATTTCGAACTTAAAATAAATTTGTATATATTTAGATAATATTTTAGGTATTTCATACAATTAAGCTATTCCTAGGGACGATAAGATTATCACTGACCAAAATTCAACAACAAAAATAAAATCGATAAACAAATCAATAAAATGTGGGATATTTTTTTTACATCTAAGATCGATTGGGACAAGCCCACAAATTTAAGTAATTTTCCTGAAAACGCCAATGAATGATAGATTTCACTCTAATGAAAAGTATTTTGTATAGTTATTATAGTTTTCAGTCCCAAATGATTTTTTGCTTAAAAAAATGTATATATAAAAAAAATAATATAATATTATATTAAAATTCAGTCGGCAAAGCGGGAATTGGAAAATTACTCTATTTCGGGCTTAAATATTTACTATAGGAAATAGCTGGAGATTTACAAAAAAAAATCCTAGATACCTAACAATAATTTTCCCTATGGGTTATCGGTGACCCAAATGTCCTAAAAAGGGTTAAATCAATATATATTTATTTAACCCTTTATATGTTTATATGTATTTATAGTTTAGAAAATTAAGATGTTAATTTTGCATATCTAGGATACGTGTTTCATTATATTCTTTCCTTTTTAACCCTCTAACGTCCAATTAGCAAAAAAAAAAAATAGTCAGATAATTTTTTTTTTAGGCTAACTATGGTCCAATAAACTCAAAAATACCATCTATTCATCGTTATCTCTTTTAGTTTAGGCACCAAGTGTGAAAATATAAAAAAAAATTTGAAACCCTTTTCACTCCTCAAATTAACTTTTTTTTTAAATTAAGATTTACAAAGTAGAACGACTTGTCTTTGAGTAAAAAATAAATTTATTTTAGTCAGATTACTTTAAATAGGTATTTCTCTTGAATTTAGAAATTAGATTTCTTGCACAAAAAATATTTCCTACTTTTTCTCTTATCTGTGACACAAAACTGGGGATAACAACTAAACGAAGAGTCAATATGAGTTCAAACTTTCGGAATATGTTTGTAAGACTATTACTTAGGACACTATAGCACTTTTAAATAGATAAAGCCTTTATTGTCGCAGAAAATGCGGTTTTTGGGATATTACCCTGGAGTGACTCTTAAGAGTCCGAGGGTCAATGAATGTTTGAAAAATTAAGATAAGTAAATTAATTTTCTTACCTCATCGATATTGCCTGTTGTTTTCAGAAAGTTTTGTTTTTTGCAACAAGTGCAATCTGTACTATTCTGCAGCTTCTGTCCTTCCTTTCTAAAGTCATCTAGGTTCCTTTGGAACTTTATTTTCTCGCGCCAGTCATCCTTAAAAATGTACGCAAGGTCGTCCCTTCCGAGATGCTCTTCCAAGTCTTTTGTTGTGATACCGAGGTCTATAAAACAAACATAAATATTACAAAAAATTGTATTACTTCATGAAAATTTCGTATCCAATTCCAATTTTAGACTTTCACGTCCAGTGAAGTTAGTTTTACAGAAAAATCCAGTGTTAAGCCTGGATCAAATCAACCAAATCGCCGATTACAAAAGTTGAGGTTATGTAAATCACACCTAATTGGCAAATGCAGAGTTTTTTTCGGTTTTTTGAGTGTAAATTGCACTCCATGAGACTATATTTTCCTGGATGGAAGTGTGAAGGAAGAAGTAAATATCCTAAAAGGAAGAAGTGTTGCAGGAAGAAGGCAGAAAGAAGGAGGAAGCTCAACAAAAAACCACTCGCGCAAGAGCGAACTTCCATCAAAATTCTCGGAAAAACTTTCATGCGCGGAGACAAAAGGAACACACCAATTTTAAGTTCACTTACCCTTAAATTTTTGTTGAAAATTGAAAGGCACATCCCATACATCTAACAAATGGACCAATAAATCCTCTTCTTCAACAAACTGAAAATTTTCCATGAAAACTTTTCACTGGATACAATTTCACAATCACTTTTGACACAAATGACGCTGACACTGTGAGCGCGTGCGCAATTCATTTGACAAGTTGCTGTCGATAACTTACGCCAATACCGTCCGATATTTGAATTAAGATTCGTTAGCAAAAATTCGTGCCTTGAAAACATTCTTTTTAAACGGGTGCTTATTCAAAGACTGTACGTTCTTGAACCAAGTATCGTGCAGAAATAAATGCTTTTCTGCTAGTAAAATAGTCTTTCAATGAACACACAAATGCCCAGTTCTTGTTTCAAGAGCTAATTTAAGAGCTGTTTCCACAGAGCTGTTTTCTGAGTGAAGTGGTCACTTACATTCCTTTTAGAGCAGTCCCTCATGTGTAACACTTCGCCATTTGATACGATCTAACGACAACGGCACAGCACTCACAGGATTTTAGGAACATCGTCCACCATTTTTTTCCATCTTGTTCGGGGCGTTCCGCTCCTGATTTCACACGACAAATGTGGGCAAGTCAGTTCAGTATTCTTGCCCGAATAGAAGCCGCAACGTCGGTCTCTCTGTAAAGCTCAACCAGTTCACGATTCATCCTTGCTCGGAATTCCCATGTAGTTGCCTCATGGAAAAGGGTCTTCCAACGCCGGAATCTCTGCTCTCTAAGATCAGCGATTTTCTTTCATCTGAGCGGGTCTACGGTGCTGTTTCCAGACCATACGTAATGTCTGGCTCCACTGTGGGTCAGTAGAATCTTGATCTTTGTTGATCGCGAAACATTCCTTGTCATTGGGATGTTCCTCATAGAGTATAGAAGCATCTGCTTCCCGTCACGAGCCTCTCATTAGCCTCCACCCTGACGTTATTGTCCATTGTCAATACCAATCCGAGATACCTGAAGTTCCTTACAACCTCAAAATTCCACTGATAAAGTACCTTACTACCCTAAAAACTCCACTCGTCTGAAGTGATATAGACAGAACCTGGATGTTATGTTAATTACTGACCACATATTTCGTTTTACTTTCCTAATGGTTCGTAACGGTTCCTCAAAATAAAAATCAATATTTTTACAGTTTTCAAGAAGTTTTATGTTTTTCAAAAATCGGTTGTGAAACCTGTTGTGCCCCATCCTGGGCTTACAAATGAGACTTTTTTTTTCTTACTTTTAATTGGGCTTAGCTAAAGGTCAATGCAGCCTAATTTAGTCTACCAAGGATGTTTCGGTTAAAAAGATTTAGCATAGACTACTGTATAGGACTATGCTCTTACCCGTCCTTACATATTCGTTTGGAACGTGGATCCTTATTAAACAAAACTTCAAATTCTGAAATGCATTTGGAAGAATTTTTTAGTGGTTTCAATTTTCGACTCTGTATGTAAGATAAGAGGATTCGGTACCCTATAAACGAGAGGTGAATAGGATGGTAATGAGTCTGTGAAAGAGGCATTCAGGGATAGCCTACTACTCAAGAAGATGAGACTTGGCTGATCCAGCTTTGGACGAGTTCTGAGTCAGGCTGAGTCCAGCTATTGGCAGTAATCCTGGATAAGTACATTAAGACGACTTTAGAGATTTCCTAGAAAGCAATGTTCATTGGCTGGAATTCCTAGCAGATTCATGTCCCTTATGAGTCTGTGGATTTTGCATTAACTGATTCTGTTAGGCTTTATGACATACCCTTTGCTGTTTTTTCTCCATACGTCATATCTCAGCCAACTCTCCCGGTAGGAAAGTAAGATCACCGAGAATGAGATTGGAATTAAGATTTCGCGGAAAAGTGTCTTTATGTTGTATGGTATGTCTCAGAATTCTTCTGGTATTTTTTTTCCTCCTCTTGTTAGATGTGACAGAAAAAGAGGCCTCTCCAGGGATGACATTAAAAAAGAGAACACATAAAAAAAAGAATCGTGTGAAATGCGAGTCGCAGAAGAGGAATAATTTAATTGGGCGTCAGAAGAATTAGTTTTACAAGGTGTATTTTAATACTCTCTTTCATTCTTTCTCTATTCCCAATGGCCTGCCCCACACCAATGGTCCTCTTGTGTGGCTCCCAATGATGGTGATATTATATGGAAATGTGAGTGTAAAGTTATAGTATTTGGACTTTGGCGGCAAAATACAACAGATTCGCGTCTCTCCTCCCCAGATGGCAATTAATCTTCTAAGAATGGGGTCCCTTCCTCTCGATATTCATCCCATTGTCCATGTGCGCGCGCGATCTCCCCAGTCGTATAAATAAAATATAACCAAACTCCTCGTGACTCTCCTGTGCTCGCTTGATCTTCTGAATACGGCAGCGGTGTTCACTGTCGATGACAAAGGCTCGCGGGGCCATAAGATCGGTGTTGTGGCGCGGTGGGGGCAGTGTCAGAAGTGGGATGTGGAGGAGGGCTACCATCTATTCAAACTTCGCCACTCCATCCGGCGCTATTGTTTTGCTCTGCCACCAGCACATCCTCACCTTTCTCTTCCCACTCACCTAGAGCATCCTGTCCGCCAGTCCTTGCATTTAAATCCCCATTTCTATTTTGTACCAACACTAGCCCCACCATCCCAACAAGGATTGTACCTTATTGAGTCCCAAAATTACAAGAAAAAAAAACAATACAATAAATGATTATTATTAGGCTTATTCATGATGGTATTTCCTTCTCCATGAATCAATTTTTCACCTCAACGAGAAATCATTAATTGAACACGAAAGCGATTCAATGTCATCCAGGCGATCCTTCTATATACCATTCGCCTCCGAGAACAATAACCATGCCGCGCATTTATTGTGCTCCACCAAAGAATGCGACGAAGAGGAGCGCAAGATCGACACGATGAGAAACAACAGCGATCAGAACAAAGTGGTGTTGCTGGAAGCTGATCTCTTTCACTTGATACTCCCTCCGACGCCGCAGATCGCCTCTTGTGTTCTCTTTGTGAGAAGCGGGTGGAAGACTCAGGTGTTTTTTGCCGTGTGCAGAAGATGAGGGCAAAAAACACCGACACGATTGAATTACCAGATTGACCGTTTGGTTGTGAAATGGAAAGTCTTACGAAAGAGGACGTATTATTAAAGGATTTTATAAGGACATTCTAATTTCTGTGAAATAAAAGCATAAAAGACCTCTAGAGAAATATGGAAATATGCTGTTTTATATATTTTGAGTCTTCTTAACGGTTTTAACATTTAAAAGAATTAAGTAATAATTATTGTTTATCTTGTTGATTTATTTTCAAAAATTTATAACAGTTTCATTTTACCTCTCCTCTTTCTTCATATTCTTTTATCATGATTGTTTTTATTTCATAACCAAGTTTATAACTTTATTTTCGCATTTTTGCTCGAACTCCACATAAAGAGAAATATATTAAAATCCCTGGATTTTTTAATACCCAAAATTTTCACCTTACACCATCCGGGGACCACTGTTCTCAAGAAATCTTCGCGTTTAGACGATTTCTGAGAAATTACGTCACACTGTTTGTCCGTCTGTCCGTCCGGATGATGCCAGCTCTAGAGGGCAAACGGTTAGAGATAGAGACTTGAGATCTTCGGAGATTCTCCATAAGTCGACCCAAGGATCGTTAATATGCCCCTCATTTTCCCTTGCTCCTCCTTTCCCCTCCAAAACCATGTGTTTTTGGAATTACTCGCGAATGCGTTGTGCCTTTTTTCATTTTTAGATAAGTTTTTGAGATTACCCAAGCGGATATTTTGTCCCTATACGCAAATACCGTTGGGTCATTTCTAATAACGGTTTCTCAAGGTCAAAGGTTAGAGAGTTTCTAGAGAGCGTATTTCCCAACCGAATGGTATCATTTTTGGACTCTTTGGAAAGGTCTTAGACTTTCTGATAAAACTGAATTTGTTCTAATTGGTTCTTACCCGATTTTTTGTACGAAATTCAAATATATTACACCTCAGGGGGGAATTCTGTAACTTCACGAGCTTCCCTTCACGACTGCTAGAAAACTTATTATGTAACTTTGCGTGAAGCGGAGAGGTGAAATGTATTGAAATTTTCATTAAATTTAAGATTTTTATAAGTATTTGAACTAAATTTGAAAACACTAGAATTGAGTATTAGAAATGATGTGGTGTTGTTTTTCAAGCTGAACATGGAAAAAAATTTCACTGGTTTCAGCAAGTGATAACATCATCTTCACCGAAAAATTGACAAGTGAAACACATAACCTCAAAGTGATCCTTTTACGTGAAGCTATCGCAAGTTACAGAATCTCTTTTGCAATCACTTCAGTGAAGTGTTCATCAATTTAGAC
This sequence comes from Phlebotomus papatasi, assembly GCF_024763615.1. Taxonomy (NCBI): domain Eukaryota; kingdom Metazoa; phylum Arthropoda; class Insecta; order Diptera; family Psychodidae; genus Phlebotomus; species Phlebotomus papatasi. The sequence goes on along the minus strand of NC_077223.1, from coordinate 87,922,968 downwards.
AGGTGATCACTTCACACAGAGTTACAGAATTTCCCCCCCCCCCCCCACCCAGGTGTATATTGGTCGATATTTTGAGTAATTTATAAAACAATTTAAATCGGTAATGAACCGATAAGTAATTTTCTTCCTAAAATAAATTTTATTACTCTTAAAATTATATTTTGTGGGATCTTTTGCGTGATTTATAAATCGGTTTAAATCGTTTGGGAACCGATAAACGGTAAATTATGCGAAAATATTTTTGAGGTATAACATCTAAGTCACGAGCGCGAGCATTCCGCAAGCTGGCACGCTTTGCCACCCCATATTAAGAGTGTTGTCATCTTCTAAACATCATTTACACTCAGTCCCGGCATTAAGTCCTCCGGGATTATGCACCTGGCGGAATTATGCACATACAATTATGCAAGTTTGCCTACCCTTGGGAGTCAATTTATGAAATCATTTTTGAAATACGCCTGAATGTATACTATGTTGCGACGCGGGAAATTTAAAAAATTTTGCTACTTTTTCAGAATAAAACTTTAATTTCTTTTATTAAGGTATTTTTTTTAAAAATATTTTAACTATTTATTGAAGAACTCTGGCCAAAAAGTACTGTTTGCTAATGCATTTGTATTAAACAGTTGAATCTTTTTCTTTGAACTACTTTTACTCCGCGCAAAATTCGTTATACGGTCGATTTGTTCAAAAGAAAGCCCCTGCGCATATGCAAATTTTCTCGATGCTTAATGCCATTTCCCGCATGTTTTTCGGTCCCGTAAATGTGCATAATGCCGGGATCTAGTGTAGTGTGACCTGATACAATTTATATCGTGAGATATTGCTCACTAAAGAAATCTTGCGATAAATGATGTAGACTTTTTAGTTGATTTATTATCCCAAAATTTTACATATAAGTGAAGGCTTTCAGCTTTCGCACACACTCTGGCTTCGAACCTTATTTTCTTAATGAATCTTACATACATATCTATGAAAATATATAATATTAGGTAGTTTTAAATCATACATTGCGTAAAAAAGGTCAGATTTATTAAAAGAATAAGCGAAAAATATAATGTGTTCGAAGCCAGAGTGTGTGCGAAGCCTAAGAGCCTTTCTTTATATGTCTAAGTCATGTTGTCATTCATACCTAAAACTGCCGCCATCTTTGCTGTATGTAAGGATAGTATTTTCTCTTTTTATTCTCAATTAACATTTTGTAGAATTGGTCCTTCGAACCGGATCAAGCGTTGGATAAAGCTTCATACGTTTTCAATGATAAGAGTTTCAATGAAAAAATCTTTCAATTTATATAGAAAAATAATAATTCATTTTAGCCTATTAAACCCGTGTTACCTATGTCTCTAAAAATCTTTCATCAACTGTAGAATATTTTAAAGTTATTCTAATACTTACTGAAAGCCATTGCACACTATATCGATCACGATAGATAGTTTTAATAAGTTTTTCTGTATGAGGTGTTCATCGTAATTAATGCTGCTCAATTGTTTCATAAAGAGCGATATGTTACGAGGGCATGATCATAGATGGGAACCAGAGGTTCGTACAATTGCTGTCTCTTGATCGCGTCGCACTGCTGGAGGCAAATTGAAACAAAGTAGTTGAAATGATGAATATTGGGCGGTTGTGGGAGGTGACTGAGAGGGCGTTTTTATTGGTCACACTCTGGATGACTCAACGTGCAATTGTCTCTATTTTTCTAACCAATTTCTCCCCTCTGATCCATTGAAAGAATTTTTTTTCGTGGGAATCTTGGCGCGAGTTGAAGTGCTGAGGTGCAAATGTCTGGAAAAAGTGAATAATTGCTACAGTAATTCATTGAACTTCTCGATGGGGCTTCAGAGAGTTGAAAAAGGCTGGGCAGAAGTGATCAGAGCTTGAGGTGGAGTGAAGAGATTCACCTCGTTTGTTTGTAAACCACGCACATCCATAAAAATGTCATTCATGTAGTGTAATTATTTTGCGATTATCTTAAACAATTGATGCGTTTGCACCTGGTGACTGGCTCAATTTTATGAGATACCACCTCACATATCTTGCACTCACTCACGCAACCTCAAGATGCTAACACTAGCCACATCTATTTGCGCACCATAAGACGGAAATTATGTGTACATCTTACGAGCAAATAGCCAATTCTTTTCAGCGGTGAGCCTTTCTATGAGAATTCTTTAGCTGGAGTTGAGAAACAAAGCTTTTGTGTGCGGACTTTGAACACTTGACGCAGGTTTGGTTCTTTCAGACATTGCTTTGAGACATGACCTTGAGCTAGGCATCATCAGCAGTGGAATATCTTGTAGATAAAGCTTTAAGAAAAGCTATTCTTTGAAGCCTGACTTTCATTTCAAAATCCCAATTACCGTTCCTTTTTAGAGCATTACTCAATCTTCTTAGGTGTCAACAATTAAATTCTACTTTCTAGCATGGAGTGTGCGATGGTTAATAGTGTGGCTTCTGCCAGCTACCTCACATTATGCCACGTTCGTGCTTTCACCCAGACCACGTACAAAAGAACTCACCACAATACATTAGCCATAAAAGAACTTTTTGTCCATCATAGTACAATTCCTACAATTGGTAGCTCAACACTATTTGTTTGACATTACTCCAAAGTCACGAGCAAAGAATGCAAAAGACGCTCCTGGGAAGCTTTTCATTCTTCTCATTCTACAGAACATTCAATTGGATGAATCATTTCGTAGGAGTTATTTTCATCAGTGACAATTTGGTCGGAGACTGAAAAGAGGAGTTTAGTAAACCCAAAAAGTATTGCTGGATAAAGAAAAGCACAAAAGTGTATAATACCGATGTCAACACAGAAGATGTCAAAGAATCAGTGCACAAATTCCAACAGAAAATCCAATGAACAATGCATCAAATGAGAGGCAAAAGCAATAGTTGATATCAAAAGCGAATTGAGTGTTGACAAACGCCCAGATCGCAGTGTCTGCATTTCTTTTCAATACATTTTATATTTATTTGTTCGGAATTGTGCGGGATGCGACTGTCTGATTTTGCCTTCTTGAACTCCTGGGTGACAAGCAAAGGAGGGCGGACATTGTGGTACAGATGTGGGCAGATCAAGGGAGAGCACGAGAAATTCTGTGTACAGAGGAGCACAATGGCATGACCTGAGTTGCTCAAATTTGTGGATTTACGGCTACACAGAAATACTTTCTAATAAAACATGTTGTTTCAGCTAAGCAGGTTGTGAGTATAAGTAGATTTGCTTAAGAAGTCAAAGGGCTCTCATACTTTGTCACTTGTACTAGCAATTGTTGAAACTGCAATTTGATATCTTTTCAAGAGTCAATGATTTAACTTAAATAATAATTTTCCTAAAATACCTATCAATGTTAGGATCAATCATGGTCAACAAATTTATTTTTGATGAAACTTTGACAAATCCCCTGCAAGCTGAGAGAGTAGTATTCAGTCTTTAACTTTACTGCTCGAACTCAGGGAGAAAACAGTTATATATTCCACTTTTTTCAATTTGTGACACGACTAGAGGCCAAACGGTAGGAGATATCGATTTCCGGTCTTCGACGACCCCCTCATAAGTCAGCATTACCTAGGACATACAGTGAGTGTCAATAGTTTGTTGCCTAATGGATGTTTGAGAAATCAAGTGAAAAAAATGATAGAAAAAAATACTTTTCCAAATTTTTCTTTTTGCAGATGAGTTCCTTGTAATCCGTAGATATTATTTATAGTTTTCAAAAAAAATAATTAATTTTATTTCATATCAAAAATAATTGTTTTCCAAAAGTTGGTCATTTTTGAAAAATCAAAAGTTTGTTGCCTCATTAAAAAAACTAATTCAAAATGGTGAAAACGTGCAACCAACCTTATGTAAACCGGTTACATTTTGAGCTTATGTCATTTGATAGGCAAATGGTAGATTTGTACATTTTTAAGGCTGTCAATGTTAAATATATAGGTGTAAGAGTGATGATAAATAACAAGAAATGATCAGTTTTTTGATAATTCATAATTTAGGTTATAATGGCAAATTACAAAAAGTTGAAAGGTGGGATATTGTCCAGAGATACTGCTGGAAGGAATCGGCGTCGCTTAATTGCCAAATTTTATGGAAATTCATGAAAAGTTATACATAAAATGGTCAAATATTATAGTTATGAGGCACGAGTACATCTGAAAAACGCTACTGGTAGACCCAGGGTTTCGACTCAGAAAGTCGATAACCGCATTCTAGGTATCTCTGATAGTAACCCCATGATGCTTGCTTCAAAAATTCAGAGTCGGCTGCCCGGGTGACACAAAATCCTTTAAAAAGGCTGAATTCAGCCTGAGCTTTCAGGTCCTAAGGCTGAAAATCTCCTGAGGCCCTTGTAAAAAACCCTGAGGTGGTGTATGGAAATGAGACAGTTTTGCGCTCTTACTTTCGTGGCGGATAGCGGAGCTTCAAAGCCTTAGAAATCAGGCTGAATTCAGGTTTATTATTTTTGCTTTCATAAGCCTGAATACTCAGATTCAGACCAAGTTTCCCTGAATGATACTTTAGGTTTCAGACTTTTTTCAGCCTGAATCCTCATGGGCTACTTATCTGTCCCTGAATGATACCTTAGGTTTCAGGCTCATTTCAGTCTGAAATCAGCAAACAACACTTCTTGCCGTGGAAAAAATAAATAATCAATTGAAAACCAAGATTCTTAGTAACAGATTAATTTAATTCATTATTCTCTATTTACATAAATAACAAATTCAATAAATATTTTTCTTATTTTAATTTAAGTTTTTAAGTCTTTTTGTTCATTTTTTTTTAAGGGTGGGGAGTATATGTTATGTTCTATATATTACTTCAGGACTTTTTTCAAAAAATAGAATTTTTTAAACAACAAAAGTAGTAAAATGATCATATTTGTGACCTGGCTTTTTGGACCCTTTTCCTGTCATACTTAAGTCACATATATTGTCTGCAAGGAGTGTTAAAATCCATCTTGTGTGGCTGAAGATGGATGTCTGATGCCGTAGAGACTATGCGACGGAGATCATAAAAAGATTAAAAAAAATAGAATCTTAATATGAATTCAGACTTAATTTAACCTTAATACTAAGGCAGTTTTAAGGAATGTCGAGAGGATAATTAAACAAATAAAAGCACGTAAATATAAATTTTAGCATTCAATAACACTTTTCACAGAGTGTAATACATTTCCGGACAGTATTTTGCCGAGAAACAACCTTTCGGACAAAAGAAATTGCTGGAATGTTCTTTGACGAGCTGGGAAGCAAAAATCGCCTTTTTTTGGTAACACAAATACCTGTACCACATATTAGCTAGTTGTTGTTCACTCTTTTAACAAGCTAATAGTGATTTTCGGAAGCATAGCGCCCCATTTTGTTAGCATAAAACCCTAACCAAGAAAATTTTGTGCATACTTACCAAAACACTGTTTTTTTCTTTCTTCTTGGTGATCTTTCACTGCCGGATCATGCACAACACACTTTTGAACCAAGATTACATTTACACTTTCCACCTGTAAAGGTGAAACACTAAAACAAGTCAAGATGTTTACAATTGTACTTTCCTCCTCAAGTGACAGCAGAATTGTGAAATTCCTTCTAGTAGAATTTACACATCTAGTCACCGCGGAGCGCTAATGTCTCTTAGGAGTAAAGTTGAAAACGATCAGAATTCAGGCTTAATATCAATATAGCTGAGAAAAGGCTAAGTTTTCAGCCTGAAAAAAGGATGAGTTTCCTTAATCATGAGGATGTGTCACCCGGGTGGTTACAGAAGGCATACAGGCTTCAAAACCAACCGCAATTTAATGAAAGTGGTAAGAATAATTACTTGGTTTGCAGGTTTCCATTGGTAAACAAAACCAATCTGGTTAAAAGGTTGTAAATTCACTTGGAGCATGCTAAAAACGTAAAAATACAACCTCTTGCGCAGTTTGGTTTTGCTTACCAATGGAATCTTGCGAGCCAAGCACCTATTCTTATATTTTCTTTCATTTTGAGTTTGATTTTCGAAGCATTTGAAGCCTGTATCTGTATTCAGGAGAGCCCAAGGAAAATCGCAATCAATAACGAAGAGCTCAATTTCCAGTTTTTGGTCCTTATGCACAAAATACGGAAAACTTTAAGATTGGAACACGCTTTTAAACAAAGTACAACTCAAAAGAAGTTTTTATAAAATAAATAAAAAACCAGCTAAAAAATGAAGATTTTTTTTATAATAAGAAAAAAGATAAAGAAGGAAAAAAAGAAAAAAAGAAAGAAAAAAAGATGTGTACAAATTTCTTAAAGTGATGTATCCTTGGACTATCAATAGTGGAGAAGCTTTAGGCCTAATTCGAATGGTAGCTTTTATTGTACTCAACCTCTGCTTTAACTGGTAAAGATAAAAGGGTCAGATTTATCCTTTTTAGAAAAAATGGAACATAATTTGATCCTTTGGAAGGTTCACTTGAATCTCTTGAAATTTTGTATGCACGATAATGTTTCATCGTAAATTTATTATTCACTTTCAAAGAACTCCCGGTAACTCTTTCATTTTTACCAATGGCACGTACGCTGAAGTTGTCACTGAGGTAAGGGACAGTCTTTTCGGCTTACGTGCAGTCTCCTATGTTGCACACTAGTTCCTGTATGTCTTAAGGAACTTAGGGTTCTTTATTCGTCTATGGGTAAGAAGACGATACTACCGCCGCTTACTTCATCACGATGCGATGGGGCGACTACCAGTAAAGGATATCTTTTATTAGGCCAACAGAGGCTAGGTACTTGCATATGATGTCATGCAGTCTCGCAACAAAAACTGGGATAGTAAAGAATCTCAGCTAATAAAGTTCTTTGTTAAACAATAGCGCCGACCGTTCTTTGTGAGGAGACCTTATGAGGGTTTCATAAGATCTCAACTAGAGTGTTCAGCTAATTTAACTACCAGATTTAACTATTCATTCAATATATTTAAATTTAGAAGCATTTTGACACCTGTTAAGTTCCTAATTTGAATAGCAACTGTCATTAAGGTACACTTGCATAGAAAATATCTTTCTTGAAAATTTCCCATTCTCGGAGAATTCCATTTTTCTACAGAAATTTAGATTTGAATGTTTCTACCGCTAAAGCTACCTCACTAATTTGCCATTATTCATTCCCTTAAACCTGTCTTTTGGACGATTTTATTGTGACTTATGCAAATTGTAGCACAGAAGAGGCCACCAAATGCAATTTATAAACATTAATTGATGTCAGAACGTAAATTGTAAATGCAAGAAAATCATTAATTGTTGCTGATCCCCCATAATTATGCTATTTTTAAGGCGAAATTTGTGATGGTGGAAGATTGCAAAATCGGGGTTGTCGGTGCCGCGAGGAAAATCTCCAGGTGAATTGATTCTTGGGAGTAATGAGCGTCACATTGAATTTCAAGCAACAATAAACAAGTGGAAAGAGCCCCAGTGAGCAGGAGGAATGAATGTAAAATTATTGTTGGGAAACGGATGCAAAACAATCGGCAAATCAATTGGAATTAGGAATTGCGATGCGAAAATTGTGGCAAAAAGTGCGCCGCATTGGTGGTTACGAGGGGAGATGGATCGGCTGGGGGAAAAAAAGGGTTTAACAAATGTCCCTGAGGGGGTTTAGTCCATGGTGTTGGTGGGGCTCTAAATATGAGTTTGCTACGAAAGAGTTGGTGCACGAGGGGAAGGAATAAATGAAATCAAATGCACGCGATTGATATCAGGACGCGCAGTCAAGTGTCGTCTGTTTGGAGTTTCTGTAGCGAAATTGCCTGTGGGATCTGTAGATTATGTACATGGTACATGAGAATAGTGCGAGATGGTGGAGAGAGAAAGAACAGGAGGAGACATATGAGAGGGCAGTGCAGATTTAGCACACAAAAGCTTGAACGCGCGCGGGTGACAGATAAGCCGGGTGGCGGTGGCACTTGAATCCCGAATATGGTGATGATGTTATCAGAAATTGAAGCGAGATGCGGACAATTTATTGCCAACAAACATGTAATTTATGGTGAGCATGTAGGCGAAAAGTCATTTATTTGCGTAATTTTATTGATCTCAACCTCGTCAATTTTCCACCATTTGATTCTTCCTCCTGCATCATGTTCGGGCGAAATTTAAACTTCCTGGCCAAGTGCATTGGGTTTTATGTATGAAGCATACATGATTGAAAGCAGGTAGAGATTGAAACCAAAGGAAGAGAGATTGGCAGGTGAGGGAGAGAACTCGATTCACCATCTTACGATATGTATCCATTCTGCACATCAATCCTTTGCCATTCAATGGAATATGTGTCATTTCTTTCGGTTGAAGGTTCTATTGCACGCAGAGGAACAGATACATGACTCTGGCTTGATGATAGTGACAGCCCAAGAATAGACCAGGAAATATTGTGAAACAATTTGATACGAACTCTTGGATATTATGCTCTTCCCCATGAATTGGACTACAGAAGAGCTTTTTATTGTAGGTCTTGTAGATAAAAGAAACAAAGCTATATTTTGGGTACGAAATCTAATGTGCTGGACAGATCTACGACTTAAGCCGTCATTCACCTGAACATAATTTCAATCAAAATAATTATTAGACTACTTTCCTACCAGTTTCCCACTAAACAGTACCTCAACTAAAACCGTAAGTCTATATAGAGGTTATAAAATGATCTTCTGACTTAAGGTTTTGCCATAAGGGTGCTGTCAATCCCTATCAAAAAATATGTTTGGAAAAATTGTGATGTGGGAATAGACATTGAGATCAAATGATCAATTAATTTTTCAAAAATCACTAAAATTGTTTATTACTTAAGATTTGGACACATTTGGGAATTGGGTTCAACCCTAACTCTAAAACCGCTAAAACCTCTAAAACCCGTATGTGTTATGAGTTCGAGCATTTCGTAAAGCTCGAACGCTTTGACATGTCTTTTTATTAAATATCTGAATATAATTTCCAAATTTAAATCAATTTTACTTGCAATGTTCTACTCATATGTTTGACTTAAAGTGGATGACATTTCGTCGGTTGCGTCTACCTCTGTAGTATCTGCATTTGTTTTGTATCTGCATTCGGTGCAAGCTGCAATACAGACATTCCCTCTTGCGTGAAATGCTGACACAAAAGAAATGCAGATACGACAGAGGTAGAAGCAAACGGAGATTTATTTAAAGGTGTGCGAAAAATTGTCCCAATCCTTTATACCCTTGCTCTTGACTCCAAGTAGATATTTCGTATTCTTTGGCCTAGTAATTTTAGTAATACCACGATTGACGGACAGGTCGACGAATTTGAATTGAAGTTAGAGACATTAGAAAAAATATTCCTAACTTGGAATTTACATTGGAATTTTTATTTCATGTCTATACTAAATAATTCAATTTAAGGTCACAGCTAAACTATTACCAGGTAGTTTGAAAAAATACTTTCTGACGGTACGTTCATCATCGGTGCCAGAAAAAATCTGCGCCTGCAAGCTAAGAATCCGAATGCCAAATCACAGAAAGCCAAAATCCTAAAAAAGCAAAAATCCCGAATGCGTCAAAAATTCTAAAAGGTCAAAATCCCGAAAAGACCTAAGTTCGTAAACCTAATATCCCGAATGTGTAGAAATATCGAATGGTTCAAAATGTTGAAAGGTCAAAAACCCAAATAGATCGAAATCCCGAATTGATCAAAATCTATAATGGTTCGAAATTTAGAATAGGTCAAAATCCTAAATGGATCAAAATACAGAAAGCCCAATAATATCGAAAAGACCTAAATCCCGAAATACTAAAATCCTGAATCGGTCGAAATCTCGGATAGGTCAAAATCTCAAATAAATCAAAATACCGAAAGATCACAAATCCCAATGGATCGAAATTCCCAATGGATCAAAATCTCGAATGGGTCGATATCTCGAATATGTCAAAACCTTAAATGGGTCAAAATACCTCAAAGGTCAATATTCTCGAAAATACCTAAATTCTGAAAAGCCAAAATCCCAAATGGATCAGGATCCTGAATAGATCAAAATCCCGAATGAGTCGAAATCCCGAATAAGTCAAGCTCCTAAATGGATCATATACCTGAAAGGTCAATAATCTCGAAAATACCTAAATCCTGAAAAGCCAAAATCAGGAATGGGTCGAAATACCCGAATGGATCAAAATCCCAATTGGGTCGAAATCCTGAATAGGTCAAGATCCTAAATAAATCAAAATACCTTAAAGGCCAATAAACTCGCCAATAAATTCTGAAAAGCTAAAATCCGGAATGGGTCGAAATACCCGAATGGATCGAAATCCCGATTGGGTCGAAATCCCGAATAGGTCAAGATCCTAAATGGATCAAATACCTAAAAGGCCAATAATCTCGAAAATACCTAAATCCTGAAAAGCCAAAATCCGAAATGGGTCGAAATACCCGAATGGATCAAAATCCCGATTGGGTCGAAATCCCGAATAGGTCAAGATCCTAAATGGATCAATATACCTTAAAGGCTAATAATCTCGAAAATACCTAAATCCTAAAAAGCCGAAATCCGGAATGGGTCGAAATCCCGAATAAGTCAAGCTCCTAAATGGATCATATACCTAAAAGGCCAATAATCCCGAAAAGCCAAAATCAGGAATGGGTCGAAATTCCGAATGGTCAAAAAAATTATTATTTAAAATTTATTCTAATTTAAAATCTTGTGACTTTTGGGATCTGATCTAAGTTTTCAGACTGCTAAAGTGCGTCTTAAGCGGTCTTCAGACCAGAGGTTTAGCCCAGTTCCCGAAAGTCTCAAAATCCGACATAGCAACCAATTTTATTGGTTTTTTGGAATCTAATAGAACATTTGCCCTTAATAATTCAATCCTAAGTAAAATTTTTCCAAAAAATCTTGACTGATAAGAAATTATAGCAGTTAAGCCATATGGCTAAGCCTTGGGTCTGAAACCTATATTACTCTCTACACAGCTCTAGTCTTTTATCTTCTAAATATGTCAAAAACTTTTTGTATTTCCAAGAATCCAAATTTCATTTTTTTTCAAAAAACCTTTGTTCAAAGACTAGTACAACTTCATATTCTATCAGTAAATATTTAGTTTTTTGCTTTCGGATAAATCTACCCTCAGTAATCTTATGCAGAGAAAAATAAGTCTTTCTTCGAAAATGTTTTTGAAAGTCATGTACTAACGGCTGAAATTTGAAAATTTTTAAATGAAAATTTTAGAAAATATAGTTTTTTTTAATTTTGTACTTTTATATGCTTAGGGGAAAGTGGGGCACCTTTGACAGTGGGGCACCTTTGAAATTGGGATTTTTCACGATAAAGCTCAATTTTATTTAAAAATAAAATTGAGCTTTATCGTGATATAATTTAGCTGCACAAACAGATTAGGAATCTAAAATATATCCCAATTAGTTTTAATTTTATTTGAAAATAAGTGAAAAATCCCAATTTCAAAGGTACCCCATTTTCAAAGGTGCCCAACTTCCCCCTAAGAGCTTGAATTGAGTAGTTTTTTTTTTAAATCTTTTTGATCCACATAACCCCTTGAAGCAAAGGTAAGTCTCTTAAGACTCATTGATTTTTGAAGATTGTGTTTGTTGCTCCATTCGCGGTACTAAGGCGGGAGCAAAGACAAGGAAAGGAGATGAACAATGGCTTCGATCAGTAATAACCTTTCGAAGAGACAAAGCCACTCCAAAGCCAAGCCAAACCTATTCGAAAATCCACCGGAAGCCTAAAGTGCAAGTTCTCGTACTCGCCGCTTTAGCGCTGATTATTCTGACATTTCGAATTCGATATTCTTGACACTCCAATTGTCAACGACAACAACAACAACAGTGCATAAATGTTTGCTGAAAAAGTGAATTTTTGTGTAGTTTTGTGGAATTTTAGGATGGCAGAACGTTTGACGGTGTGTTTAATTCAGATTATAAGATAATGCGGTATTGCTAAAATTAATTAACAATTTCAGGATGATGAATTTCAAGCATTTCTGGTTGAAATGCAAGAGAACGAGATATGCTGGAATAAAAAGCATCCGCTTTATGCGAAAACCAATGCTCGCGAGAAGGCTATCTTAGGGGTGGCGAAGAGGCTTCACATGACCCCTGACAGGTTAAAGAAATTAATAATTTATATGAAAAAAAAATTCAATGAGCAGGAACAGAGGAACATGAAGAAAAGTGGATCAGAGGCGGATGGAAAAGCACCGGCAGAATGGAAGTGGTACGGAGAATGCCAGTTCCTGAAGCCTGGCCTTTGCATTTCTGAAAATGCAACCCAAAGTTTTATTTTTAAAAATCAGAAGTCCAGAAGCCCAGTGGTAAATAACACTTCGTTCGCAAAATCGGTAAAAAGTGTTATTGATTATAACGTAGATGAGGAATTTGACGATCAGGCTGAAAACACTGAAGCTAACAAGGCTACAAAGAAAGAAGCTGGATCCTTGGAAGCTGACAGAGTAGCATCATTTTCGAAGAGTACAAGCGAGCACCACAAGAACACAGACAGAAAGAGATCAATAAAGGATGAAAATATAATCCAAAATAAGCGTCAGCACATTGGATTTTCATCTTCAACTTCGACAGATGTTACTGCTTTTAAAACAAGTACGATTAGTTCGGATTCTGCAACACTCATCACCACTCCCTCAACTGCCAGTCTCTCGCCTAAAGCCAAGTCCTCATCCGTTACTTCTTCTTCAGCAAATAGCAATGAAGCTATAGCTTATCCTAGCCAGTCAACCGATTGTTCCTTGCCACTAATATCTCAGGTATCGCTAAACAACCCAACATCCACTGTCACCAAAGTGATCACCGGAAATTTGACACCAATGATCAATGAAAACCGTGAATCACTGATTGAATCTGCCTCAAGTCTTGTAGCCTTGCAGCTCAGAAGATCTAATATATCAGAAGAAAGTCTCATCAATTTCCATGCAGATGTGATACGATTCATAAAGTCTTATCAAAACTTGTAGATTAGAGGAATCTAAAACTTGGAAATTCATTTCGCAAAAGCTCATTATAGACATCAAGTTATCGCAAGAGTATCTGGATAATGAGAAGTACAAGACTTTATAAACTTAAAAATGCTGAAATATTAAAGTGCGATTCGTGTATTAAAATTTAAATAATATTATTTTGATCTATTGAATTAAAAATAAAAGAATGAAAATGAAATATGAATTTTGTTTTTAATTTAATTGTGAATACAAATAATCTTTGTAAATATTTCTCTTTTCAATACCAATTGTAGCTTGGCGTCCTCTGTAAGAAGCAGGATTTGAGACCATTTCATCCTGAGCTTCACACTGCCTTACTTGTGGAGTATTTATATCAGAAGTCTTCTGTATATAGTTGTGGAGAGTCACACAAGCTTTCACAAATGATTCAGCGTGTTTCGGAAGGGTTCTTATTTCACCTCTTAAAATTCTAAAACGATTAGACAGGATCCCAAATGTTCGCTCAATTGTATTCCGGGCAATAGATAACCGTTTATTAAAATTTTCCTTATCAACTGGCAGATTCTGGCCGGAATACGGTCGCAGCAGATTTTCAGAGAGCGGAAAAGCCTCATCTCCTATTATAAAGTAATTATATGGGATTGTTGAGTTTGGCAAATTCTTTGGGGTCGGCCAACAAATTTCTTTGTTGTTAATAGCTCTACCAATTTCAGAATAATTGAAGACACTACTATCAGACTGAGATCCGTATGATCCAATGGACACGAAGATGAAATTGCACTCTGCATCACATATACCTAACAAAACGATGGAGTGGTATCCTTTAAAATTGTAATAGACTCCTCCAGATTGTGATGGCTTCTGGATTCTCACATGTTTCCCATCCACCGCTCCGCAACAGTGAGGAAATTTGTGCAAGACTTCGAATTTTTCTGCAATATTATCTAAATCCTTTGGCCAGAAAATATATTTAGGTGCGAAAACTTCCCAAATCGCTTCACACACTTCATTAACAATTCCAGAAATTGTGCTGATACCCGTGAGATATTCATTGGATAATGTTGGGAAACTATCACCAGTAGCTAAATACCGCAATGTAATCATTAATCGAGCATCAGGAGGTATTGGCACTCGGTGGCTCTCACTTTTCGCAATCCGGGAACGAATTTTTTTGGACAGGAAGTCAAACTGTTTGATGGACATTCGCGTGAAGAGTTTGAATTTCTGCGCTGTAATGAAAATTAGCATTATATAAATATTTTAATAACCTTAATTTATAATTCAATATAAAATAATATTACGATATTTCTTAAGTTCAGGGACAAATCGGTTCCAAAACCCAAACTCATCCCTGTCCTGGAGTATGGGATGAACATGATATCTCCTTCTTCGACTGCCCAGTTCAGCCAAGACAGCCTCCCTTTCGTGAAGCTCCAGATGGAATTGAGCATCACTCATCAATTTTTTGAGAAGGTCAGCTCCCTTGCAATATCGCTGATATAGCACAAAGTCGCGTCCCGATGGATATTCTGCTGCAAAATGTTCGTGGAATATCTTTAGGACTTTCTTTGTGCCACATATAACAAATTCACAAAATTCGGGATTATTTTCCAGGGTCATATTCGATTCCCTTTCACTCAATTGTCCCTGGAAGCTTCTCATAGCCTCCCTGAATTCGCTATTGCTTGGCTGCACATTTTCCTCCTCCAGATCACTGACGAGATACTCAATTTCATTAAAATAAATATCTTTTTCGTGAATTTTATACACAGACCACATTTTCTTTAAAATTCTTATGGATTTTTCACTATTTTTCTTTAAATAAATACCAAAACAAAACGAACCACTACTCTTCTTCTTATTCATTTTTACGCAACTCGTCCATTTAAAAATTTTCGAACTTCCAACGGGTTTTTAGGTAAGTTCTCTCTGATATACCTTCGAATCGGTAAAGGAAAAACCTCAACCGGAGGGAGCTCTCAAATCGGGAAGGTTATTACTGAACGAGAGGAATGTGTCTCACCATTGAGGGATTGAGCAAATGTAGAGGTCTGACGGGAACATGACATATGTGCACAGTGGACGCGATTTATTTAAACAACACGAAAATAGTTATACCGTTCGCAATAGGGACTCATGGGTCGTGAAGGGGTGGCGGTGTTGGAGGGCCGGGGTGAGGTGGGAAAATTGATGAAGAGTGGACGATCCTCTGCATCTTTCACTGTTGGTGTCTTTTGAGTCATTTTAATGAGATTTCGCGGAGGGAGAAGACACTGTGCGAGGTGACTTCTTCCTCGAAGTTGTTCTTTGGGATGAAAACTGAGATGGAATGCGAAGGGAAGGCAAAAGGAATCAACCGTGTCGCCAAATGACAACAACAATAAAAGTCGAACACGACCAGTTGCATGGAATTTGACGTAATTAAAACGACAACACTCTACACAAATAAATAGTATGAGATTGAGTGTAAGATGGTCCGAGGGTTGCCTTTGGGATGATGATGATGGTCTGGCAAAACAGTTGAATTTTTGATATGGTATCAAGCAACATCATTCACTTGACATATCTTGATTAATGTAATGTCTTTGCGCGGTCGACATTCACGTATCATCATCATCATCAACACGGTCAAACAGCAAAAAGGAGCAAGAACAGAAAGTGAAATGAGACAATTCCATTCACTTACAAACAAATTGAATTGGCTTCCCTCAGCAACACGCACAGGGCAGCACTTCTGATGCCCCCTCACGCCAGATTTTACTCAAATTATTAGATCAGTTCATATATAATGTCAGTAAAAGAGGTGTAATATTTACAGTGGCATATCTCATGGTCAGTGAATAGGTTACTTAATATTGATAGATCTTGAAATTTTTCATAAGTTTAATCTGTTTTTGTTTTGTTTAAATAATTTTTTTATGCTTAAATTCACTGGTAATACAAAATCAAAAGAAAATTTTGAAAAGCCGAAATCCCGAATGGGTCGAAATGCCGAAAAGCCAAAATCCCGAATGAGTCAAAATCTCGAAAAGCGAAAATCCGGAATGGGTCCAAATGCCGAAAAACCAAAATCCTGAATGGGTTGAAATGTTGAAAAGCGAAAATCTCGACTAGGTCCAAATGCCAAAAAGCCAAAATCCCAAATGGGTCAAAATCTTGAAAAGCCAAAATTCTGAATGGGTCGAAATGTCAAAAAGCCAATATACCGAAAGAGTCAAAATCCTGAAAAGCTAAAACCCCGAATGGATCCAAATGCCGAAAAGCCAAAATCTCGAATGGGTTATAATGTCAAAATCTCGACTGGGTCGATATGCCAAAAAGCCAAAATTCCAATCCCGAAAACCAAAATCTTGCATGGTCAAAATCCTGAAAAGGTCTACGTGGAAGATAGTGTGTGGTATATATTTCCGAAAACACAGAAAATTTCCATTTGCATCTAGCAAGCATGGGTGCAACGGGTGCAACTGTTGGAGTAGCTATGACATTTTTACGAATTCGGGCTTTTAGCTTTCGGGATTTTGGGCCTTTCGAGATTTTCGCCTATTCTGCATTCTGGCTTTTCGGGATTTTATCTTTCTGGGATTTTGACCGGGACCTCTCTAAAACATATCCAAAAATGAAATGCGTCGATGATCTGGTTTTTGAAATATTACTAAAAGATTGGTTTCTGTAACCAAAAGACAAGCGTGGGGAGGAAATTGGTTCTTGAATCACCTGATAGGGTAGTCGAGGTTGTGATTACAACCACGCGCGGTAAACCAGTTACCCAAAAACGGGTTATTGTCTTATTTTCGAAACGATTTTAAAACCAGTTTTGAACGATGAAAACGGTTTTACACAAACCACCACTTTAAAGAAATTTTAAAATTTATTTTATGCTCAAGACAAGGTACTTAGAACGTTCCAAATAGTTTGTCCACAAAACGGAATGGAAGAATTTCTGTCGTTGTTTATCCTAGTGTAAAATTGTAAAATTTCTAAAGAAAAGTGGATGAATCAAAAACTAACATGTCCCAAAAAAAAGTTTCTTCACCTATTTCTTTTAGTTCCATTAAAAACTATTTTTGTACCAGTTTCGTAGGTCACTACTGGTACCGAAAATAGATGGTTAAAAATGGGTTTGAAAAAACTGTTTTCTTTGACATAAATGATTCTGGATAATCATGGTTTAACCTGAGTGTGTTAAATGAATCAGATTCTGAAAGCTGATGCCTCCGGAACACCTATTAGATCAGGAAAAATGCATGAAGTCAAAATTTGGATCCCTTTCTCTTTGACACGTTTTTAATATGTCTATTTCATTTTCTCGCAATATTCTTCTTCTCTTAAACATCACTCCAAATTCAATTTTGCTCAATCAAATTTGGTATGCGAAAGAATGAGATAGCCATATTCAAAACATGTGAGAAAGAAAGGGTGTCGAATTTCGATTTCATGAAATTTTCCTGATCTAAAAGTTGTGCCGGAGCCATAATGAACCAAACTTTGTTTTAATAGTTTATTTCTCTAATTAGCTTCATCAAGAGCTGAGATATACCATTCAAAACTTAAGACCTCTTTTGCTGACATTATTTATGAACTCATTTTATTATAATAAAACAATACAAAATTTCTGCGCGAGACTTTTCACGCTTTGTCGCCAAAAACGTTCCCTTCCATTCTTCAGGCTATGCATAGAAAGAGGCCTTTTTGATTTACAATTTTCGGGATAGCACAAGTGAGAAAGAATTAAACACTGTAGGGCGATTTGGCATGAAATAAATGTGGCAATTAGTGTTGTACGTCCTTCTTTTAATCACTTGTGACTTCTGCATGGGGTCATTAATATGGACTTTTACTATCATTTTTGAATGAGACGAATTATCTCAATGAATGGATTTGAAGTGACGCGCCATTGGGATGATCCTCACTATCTCAATTTTCTCAATTTTCTTATTTGTACACCAAAACTCACAGAAAAGATACTTTCTTTGATAAAATGCCAGCGTGATGAGTGCTTTATAACTCTCATGTATAAAATTTCCTTTGTGCAATTTTTATCAGGAACAAAATATCTTGCCTAGAGGTGTGAAGAATTTCTATTTCATTTCAGAAAGAGAATACGGCTAATAATTCTTAAGTGAAGAGCTTTTAGTGCTTTCAAAAATAAATTTTCCTCATTACTTTTAGAAGGGG
This sequence comes from Phlebotomus papatasi, assembly GCF_024763615.1. NCBI lineage: Eukaryota > Metazoa > Arthropoda > Insecta > Diptera > Psychodidae > Phlebotomus > Phlebotomus papatasi. The sequence continues at coordinate 87,904,850 of NC_077223.1, read as the reverse complement.
AAACTTAACTTATGGAGCCTATAGGTCTTTATAGAAGTAGCTCTATGAACTTCTCAATCATTGATATGAGTTACATTTATGAACACTTTCGCCGAATTCACCACAAAAGATTTCACATTTGTCATATGACATTGTCATAAATTTACAGAATTCCCCTGTTGGAATAATATAGCTTCTTGTCTGACTTTCAGTCTCGGTTTCGAGAGAATCATCGTATTGTTTCATCTCTCCTCATGCCCTAGACAGACTTACGACTCAAGCCGAGAAACGACTTAGTCAAGAAATTGATGGAGATGCAATACAATAATAATTACGTTAAGTCGTTTTTCAGCTTAAGTCGTAGGTTTGTCCAGTACCACCTAAGGGTCAGGTTACCTACTTATTTTCCAAAATTGATGCACTGGTGAATATTTTCTAAATAATTTGGATTTTTTGAATACGAATCCGCTATCTATTTTAGAATTTCACAAAAGTTCTTTTCTCCAGAAATCCTTTTATTAAAAATGGCCACTTGGGGTAAAAAGTAACAAAAGCTATAAAGCGAAAAGTAACAAAAAAGCGAAGCAATTTCTGATATCTCACGGCGAAAAGAAACGTCATTATCATGTCTCGCCGCTTTTTGTTTGCATTGGTCAAACAATTTTCAATCTTTTGTGTGTTTTTTCTAAAATAGCTTGAAAAGCGCTTTTCTAGTTTTCTCACTTTTCTCGCAGAGAAAACGGTGTTTTACAAAGGTGTAGATGAATAAATTTTCTATGAAAATGTGTCCTCAAGGTATTTTTCCAAATTTACGGAAGCCCGTAATGAAGCGAATCAATATATGATAATATCCCAATGGGCAAACAATTACTACGACTCAAAAATGACTGGGTTTTGTTGTACAAGAAATGGTCAAAAAATTACTCCTAATTGGAATCTTAAAAATTAGTCGTATTCGCGTCGAATACATTACTCAAAATTGAGTTAGTAATACATTAGTTATTTTACGGGCCTAAAATTTACTCTAACATGAAGTAATAAAGGCAACTCCAAGGGACGGTCCTTTTCCGTACGAAAAAATGACGCGCCAAAAACAATGCACTTGCCATCCTTCTCTACCGCAAATGTACGAAATCGACGTACGTACTCTCAATGAAAAAGTCAAATGCACTGCACAATTTTGCACTATACTATCACCTTAGATACCGTTTTCTCATTAATTCTTCACATATTTTCTTGGTTTTTGCTACTTTTTATGGAATTTTGATCAATTTTTTCCAATTTCACTACTCACATTTGCGAATATTTTTCTCATTCGACTATTGCTGAATGAGTCGTCCGACATGTCGAAAATGTTCCAGCTGGATGGCAACAACACACAAAAATCTTTTAAAATTTTCACTAAATAGGACTTTTAGACACAAGATTTTTATCATACAATACTCCTGAGACAGGAGCAAACACCTGAATAACGAAATTTAATTTTCCATAAAAATTGTCCGGGTATTTATCAACCAAAACACTGCCTAATTTTTGCTTAATTTTTGTCGGCACTGTCTTTTTCTAAATCACAACACATTTCTCTACTGGAGGAGCTTTTCCTCCTAATGTTACACTACAATATTATTGAGAAAACACGCGAAATTGCCAACTACTTTGCGAATTCACAGCAGTGAATATAATTCTATTTGCCATTTGACAAGTGAAATTTCCCCTCAGATATACCCAGCGAGGGGAAGATTATTTATAGGGACACTGAAAGTCACTGGAAGAGCCCATTTTGACGCGTCATATTTTAGTCGTGGGCGAGTAATCTCAGAGTTATTACGACGCCAAGTGACTTTCGTAATAACCGTCATATTATTCCCCACTTTCCGTCATTCGACGCTCTGACGACCGTCACAGTACTCATTTTTGGATCCAGAATACATACATCCAACAGTAATCTTCCTCAAAATTGCCGTTTGGGTATCCAATATCTGCTACTATTTGCCCCAGCATTTTTGAGAATAGTCACAAAATTACCTTTTAGAAATTAGCTTGATAAACATATTTCCTTACAAAATAGAGGAAAATTACTTTCACAAAGTTGTAGAGCGGTAAATTTCCTATAAAACTGTGCTAATTAGAAATTTTTGAAGCGCTCGACTAGCTTGTAAAAAATAAAATATCCGTTTTGTGACTTTTTGCCCCAGTCTTCCCTAAAGCTTTCATTAACTAATATCTGATTTTCAGTTTATCTTTCCAAATTTATCACATAAATTTTTTTTAAATTAGTCATATGACATTGTCATACTGTTATAGAATTCCCCTACTGGTACGTTCGTGAATTTGAACACAGGATGTGTGCTCAGCGTAGAGAGAACAATAGCCTTATTCTCCGTTTGTTTAGAACATATCGTGTTATAACTCTTCAGAAAAATACTCGTATTTTATAAAGTTTTTAAGTTATAAAAGATCCACTGAACTTAAAGTTCAGCCTTCAACAAATATTATCGCTGCTTGAACAATTGCTGATTAAAGCGACGATTTAATAGATATTATTGTACATTTACCATTTAGAATTCTTAAAAGCATATGATCTTCTGCAATTTTAGGTAAGAAAAAAAAATGTAGTTGGAGTATACACAAATGGCTATTCAAGCTTTGATGAATCTTCCCTTAAAGCAGGATTAATTGAGTTATGCCCCTACTACCGGCAAGGTGCCATTTGATGTTGGAAAGTTTCTAAGCAAATGACCGTACGGTGGATGTTTGAATGGAAAAATCAAATGGCCATTAAGGTGTAAAAGAGATTCTATGTAAAGAAGCAGCATGAAGGAGAAAAAGAGCGTCCATCAGTGAAGGAATATAATTGCAGTAATTGGTAATCTCATTCAAAGGTACTTCTATCGCGCCTTTTATACACTTATGTGGGTCTCAGCTCAGAATGAGAAATTAACATTGTAATTTGGACATAGTTACAGCCATTAGAACCCAATCTAATGCGCAAACGACTGACGAAGATCACCGCCTGAGAATTACACTATGCAACACGGTTTTTTTAACGGAGATCTCACATGGTACGTTTGATAGAGTCAAGTCCCCTGATTAAGAATCTGGTCTTGGTTTTGCTCCTATACGTAACAATTTTTTTTTATTAATACTTTTATATTTTTTCTGCTTTTCCTTACATTATCCGTTATATCTCAGGTTCTAGTGAACGGAACTTGAAAAGTGTGGGTGCGTTGGAAAGCTCATTAGTCGAGCTTCAATTTTGATTATTACAAAAAACCTTGTAAAACCACTCCTTCGGGGTGTAAAATTGAAGTTTCTCTAAAAATTACCAAAAAAATGGTCCTAAAGTGAGGTTTTAAAAATTTGTATAAAATAAACTAAACAAAATATTAAAAATCCAATGATACCAGGTGATAAGCCACACTTAGAACTACAATTTTGTTCATCTGAGACATCGGGCTCCGATCACTCTAAATGCCTCATTTGTTGGTTTTTGTCATTTTCCAAATATATGAAGTACCTATTTTAGAGCAAATTCCCTAAACATTTCTGAGAAAATATCTTTTAAAACTTATGTGAAACATACATAAATGTGGAGATTCTTCTTTGAATCGATCGGGGGACCATCAACATGATTTTCATTTACATTCCCAATCAACCCTCGTTAAAAAGCTTCCAATTTTCCTTTAAGTAATTCAATTTTTGTTTCTATTTATTTCCATCCATCCATCTAATACTATTTCTAGTAGAGACTAGGGTAGAGTCAGTACTTTTTCGCCAGTAAGCACTTTTTCGCCACCTACAAATAAAATCACTTTTTCAGGGAATTATGAGCTCATGGAACTACGAAATGACTATTACTTTGTAACCTCTAGTCCAACGGATCAGAAAACCATAACTGGTGCTCTACCGACTAGATTATTTGCAAGTTAATTGAAGAAATTGTCGACAAGGTGAAGAGTCACCAAAAAAATATGGAGTTCTTAATAAACTTGTCAACGCTCAGACAAATTGTCTTGCAATATTTTATGTTTTTGCAGTACAGTATTTGATATTTTTTCACTGAAAGTCACTTTGTTATTAACTAAGCTTCGCTCTAATATCATTATTTAATAATGTTTTCCAAAAAAATAAAGAAATACGGATGTGGTGAAATAGGGCTTACTTTTTTCGGTTGTGTAAGTACTTTTCGCCACTCATTTTTCCAAGCATTTTACAAGTGGCGCTCCTCGCGGAATTTACTTGAAACAGACGTAATTGTCAATTGATTTTTGTCGCAAACAAAAAATGTGCAAAAAATCATTCGAAATACTCTAATAATTGTCTAATATAGGTGTTAAATAAGAAAAGTACTGTGCAATGTACTTTTGCGGGTTTTCGAAAGCTGCTATTTCTTAAAAATCAATTAAAAACAAGTGGCGAAAAAGTGCTTACACAGTGGCGGAAAAGTGTTTACAAAGTGGCGAAAAGTACTGAAACATGCATTGTTGCAGGAAATGTATTTTTTCAACCAGATGCCCAAAAATTCCCGGAAAGTCTCCTGGTTCATTAGAGAGACAATGCTTCAAAGCACTTGTACAGAAAATTTCTTTTTATTTCGACAAAAATTGTAAGAATTACAAGGGTACAAAACCTTAAGGTGGCGAAAAGGGCTTACTCTACCCTAATTTTAAATGAAAGTACGATCTAAAGTCATTGAAATATATTTGCGAAATGATCGCTGATGCGTTTTCTATCTATCATAAAAAGCATTCTAAAATCAATTTAGGGGTTTCTTCTCGCGGTTGAATGTTGATTAGTGATATTAATGAAAATCATGTTGATGGTCCCCCGATCAATTCAAAGAAGAACCTCAATATTTATATATGTTTCACATAAGTTTTAAAAGATATTTTCTCAGAAATGTTTAGGGAATTTGCTCTAAAATAGGTACTTCATATTTTTGGAAAATGACAAAAACCAACAAATGAGGCATTTAGAGTGATCGGAGCGCGATATCTCAGATGAACAAAATTGTAGTTCTAAGTGTGGCCTATCACCTGGTATCATTGGATTTTTAATATTTTGTTTAGTTTATTTTATACAAATTTTTAAAACCTCACTTTAGGACCATTTTTTTGGTAATTTTTAGAGAAACTTCAATTTTACACCCCGAAGGAGTGGTTTTACAAGGTTTTTTGTAATAATCAAAATTGAAGCTCGACTAATGAGCTTTCCAACGCACCCACACTTTTCAAGTTCCGTTCACTAGAACCTGAGATATAACGGATAATGTAAGGAAAAGCAGAAAAAATATAAAAGTATTAATAAAAAAAAATTGTTACGTATAGGAGCAAAACCAAGACCAGATTCTTAATCAGGGGACTTGACTCTATCAAACGTACCATGTGAGATCTCCGTTAACAAAAAAAGTTGTGAATTTGTTGCATAGTGTTATTATAACTTTCGCGTGTATACGTGCAAAGAGGGAAATCATACTATTTCAGCACAATTCAACAATAATTCACCTGTCGCCTTCTGTTATATCTTGAAATATACAAAGTTAAGTGAACATTGGGAGAGGTTTTCTTATAAATTCCCATTCTCACTTTTTTTTTCATCACCCTGGCCATTATTGTGGTTCTATTCTGATGCACTTTATGCACATAAAGAAACCATTTCGCACGGTTGCACTCTTTCAATCAATCACTGACTCAACATTTGACACGATCATCACGGGAAAATGCACTGTGGGAGTGTTTTGCATTAGACCTGCTACAGAGCTTATGATTTGTCGTAGCAAAGAAAGAAATTCAGAAGCTTCAAGGTGCTTGAAGAGAAATTTAGGTGGTAAAACATCAACGGACTTTTCAAGTTCAAAATTCTGACAGTTTGATTCGTTTGATTACTTGTTACATTTATATTAACGTGCATGTTCTAACTCTAATCAGCGTTTTACATAAATTTCCTGTGTACAATCCTATGAACTTTATTTAAATTTACTACAAATACTTTGTATTGTAATTTATTCTAATGCATAGCATAAACGTACAAACGAGGTACATCACAAAATTCTTACACACAGACCCATCACTGAACGTGTAAGAATATCTTTGTTACTGAAGCTTCTTTGCAGCTTATTATAAATTTAATGCTCAATTGTTGTCTTGGAATTTTAATACAATTTATTGCTATTTTATGGGCTCTATGAAATCATTGGCAAGTTCCTAAAGGACAACTTCATACTTTGGTTATGCAGATGTTAGAAGAAGGGCAGAGTTACCATTAAAATAATGATATGTTAAAGGAATTTTAATTACTACATTGACTGTTCACTTTTTTTATTAAAAAAGGGACAGATAATCCTAACCGGCTTATGTAGGTGAGATTCTTAACGTGAGCTAACTCGGAGTGCATGCAAATTCGATTTGATGCTGAAGTAGGGAGACGCCATTCAGTTATCTTGAATAAAATTCGTGAAATTATACAAATTTTGTATTTAAACCAAAATATCAAGGATTTGGATGAACTGATAGAAAAGTGTTATATGGGTGAAATGTAGACCAGAATGTTCTCTATAATTTTGCCGTAGAACTTGAACTCATCGATTACTCAGAAGCCAAGATAATCGAGGTTTTTTGTTTCTTAACTCGTTTTTTCATCCAGAGTTCCCCAAGTAGTCATTTGTTGAACTTCAACTATATCAAAGAATTGTTGTATTCTGTGAGATTTTCCATTTAAAACCCTATTTTAAGTGTCTTGGTGGAGTAGAGGCAGTCAAATTGGCATCTGAGTGATTTCAAAGCGTTATTATGGGAAAAATCAATTTTTTCACACTTAAACGGCAAAATCGGAGTGATAGCGTAGTCTGACCGGAAAATGATGTATGGACGAAATGTAGAGACAAATGTCCTCTACAATTATGTCGAAGCAATCATCAAAATCGGTTCAGCGACAGTCGAGATAATTGAGGTTATGTGATATTGAAATTGGTTTTTTGACTGTGGCGCCCCTGGTGTTGGTCCCACGAAGTTCAAATGTTCTAGAAAGTTGTAGCATTTGGTGAGATCTTTCGTTTAAGCCCTCATTCATCAAAATCGGTCACATAGAACCGGAGATATGATTTTTTGAATTTCGTGAACTTTGACCCCTCATATCTCCGGTTCTATTGAAACCACAGCGCGCATACGCACCATTTTGGAAACGTCCTAGACTGGACTACAACATACTAAAATTTCATTAACTTGCACAATGCCGTTTTTGAGAAAAGTGACTTTGAATTTCGATGAATTTTGACGCTATCACAGCGCCACCTGTGGTGACTTTTTGAACTTCCATCTGAAAGTGCTCATCGAGACGAAACCAAAAAGGTAAAATTTAGGTCGCTATGTTAATTAAAACCGGAGATAGAGGCCGGTCAATGTTCGAACTTTGACCCCTTATAGCTCGGGTCAGGGGTTATGGATCGACTTAAGGTTTTTTTTGTTTGATAGGTATAATCAACGGCTACAACATACTAAAATTTCAGCCCGATTGCATAAGGAATTTTTGAGATATTTAACTTTTAAGATTTAAAAATTTTCTTTTTAATAATAGCGCCCCTAGCGGTGGTTTTATGAACTTGCAATGTTAGAAGGGGAAGTGGCATTTCACGAGAGCTTTCCAAAAAGCCCTCATTTTTTAAATTCTGACAATTAGAACCGGAGTTATGGCCATTTTAAGAAAATTTTTTTGGACCCTTATAGCTCGGGTCAGGGGGGTCGGGGGACCTTAAGTTTGGTATTAATGGAAAGCTCTAAGGCCCAGCTATAACATACTAAAATTTGAGCCCGCTCGATGCCATAGGGGCGGAGCTATTGAGAAAACAAAAAAAGGGGGGTCTTCAAAATGGCGGAAGGAGGGGTGGGGGGTGGGGGGTCAATGCACCATGTTGCAATTTTCATACGATATTTAACCTTTGCCGAAAACCGCAAGTCGATATCTTTTTTAGTTTAGGAGCTATTAAGCTCCAAAGAGCGGCCGGACGGCCGGCCGGACGGCCGGCCGGCCGGCCGGCCGGGAACGTAACTTAGCCCCCCATATATTCGTGATCAGGAAGTGGCGAAACACATTTTGGCCAAGTTTGAGCGCGATCGGAGGACATGAAATTTTGTTAGGATTATAGTAGGTGAGATTGTTAAGAATCTCACCTAATAGAATTATTTGAAATATTTGCCATTGTACTACAAGTTACAAGTTTATAGAAACACCTATTGGCACTTTAAGGACTTGTGTCATGAGTCATGACCATGACCTATTGGATTTCTTTTAGTACCAATTTGTGATATTGAACTTGAATATCTTTCTTTTAGTGGAAAGATAGATTAAGCAAAATGCTTCATATTGCTTGTGTTTTATTAGAAACATTAAATAAATTTCAATATTTTGTCTATATTACCAACAAGTGTTGCATGCCAAATGGGTGTTCCTTTGACCCTTAGCACCATAAGACATATGCAAATGCATACCAAAGAGTAACTTAAGCAGTACCTTTTGACCTACATTTACAGAATGAAATTAAAGAAAATTCAATGATATAATTCATATCAATGGATATTTTATGGGTATTTGTTGGATTTATTACAATATCCCGTCCTTTTATTAGGATCGAAATTACTTGGATGACATCTTGACAGTGTCATGAAAACATGATCTTACTTGTATGGTAAATAATTGAATGTTCTTGACAAGACAGCACATTCCCCGGTTTCAAATCCATTAGAAATCCTGTGGAGGGGTGCTAATCTGTAAATCGTTTAATTTTAATCCTTTAAGGACAATTGGAACACTGGTGTCCCATAAAGAAAATAATTTTTCCTATGCAAAAATGCACAACTGACATAATTCCAAATTTCCTGGATTTATTTTAAAGTATCATTATTTGCCTCTATGCTATATATCAAGATAAACAAGGATACTGTAAACTAATTCATTTTCCAGGAAATTTAGAATTGTGTTACTGTATATTTTTCATTTGTCACACAATTTGAAATTTGAAAAATATCAACAAAGAGTTTTACCTAGATCCTTCTCCTCTTTTATTACTTGGATAACGTTTCGGAGCTTGTTGGCCCCTTCCTCAGGTCTACAATATATAACATTTAAGGGAAGGGGCCAAGCTCCGAAACGTTGTCCAAGTAATAAAGGAGAAGAAGGATCTAGGACAAAATCCGTGTTTCTTTTTATCCAAAATAATCTACTGACCGAGCATCTAATAATATCAACAAACTTTTTTCAAATTTAACTGCTGCCCGAATTAAAAAGTAGTCCGATCTTAAAAGAGCCGAATTGGCGAGAGTCTACTGTAATTGGACATCTCCGTGCAGCAGAGCTATACTAGCTCTGCTGCAATTCTGTCTACGGCTGGCCTGGTGTTTAAGCCGACGGATTTCCGTACTATATGGCTCGAGTACGGTTTCAACGTTTTGAGTTCTTGGGACCTCTAACTCGTCATTGAGCTGTCCGTTGAGAAGTTCATCAAAATAATCCACCCATCGGTCCAGGATTCCATTCTGATCGTAAACCAGATTCCCCTGCTTTCCCTTACAGGATCCAGTTCGTGGCGTATATGGCTTCATCTAACGGATCTGCTGGTAAAACTTACCAACAGAGTTATTTGAGGTTATCAAAGTTTGAACTTCAAAATCGTTTACTTATTTTTCGGGGTTTAACATTTTAACGACGAGACACTTTTTACGGACTGAAAATCAACAATAAAAATTAAACTGAGAAACATAATCAATGATGTCTTACATCTAACCTTGGAAAGTCCAACAGAGTCTGATTCGGTGTATTTTGTGCTTCTATGGACAATAGGGACAAAAATAGCCCAAAAATTTAAGTAATTTTCTGACGATAGCAATGAATAATATTTTTCGCTTTAATGAACAATATTACGTATGAGTATTGTAGTTTTTATTGCCAAAACGGTTTTGCTTAAAAAATTGGAAGTATAAAAAATAAATAAAATCAATTTATGAAATTGAGAATTTAAAAATTCGCCATTTTTGATCTTAAATATTTACTACATAGCAAATAGTTAGAGACTTAAAAAAAATTCTAGATTCCTTCAACCTTCTACTTTATAATTACGTACAGACATAAGGAATAAAATAACTTTAGGTAGTCTGAAAAAATTATTTTCTTTATGGGACACCGGTGTTCCAATCGTCCTTAAAGGGTTCCGAATTCCGGGAAAATTAATGGCATCTTAATTGCCCTTTCGTCACCTTACGATGATGGTCTCTCAAAAACCACAGGACACTTTCTTTAATTGTGTGGCCTTTGACTCTTGTAAACGATTAGAAACTCGCAACTTCAGATTTTGAAATTTCTGCAAGAGAACGATCCCTTTGGAGATGGTATGGAAATAAATATAGGATTCAGTTCTTCCGGTGTAAGGCAGGCGCAGTTATTTTCTCAATTAAATCTCAATTAAAGATCTGAATCCAATATAATCCATCACATACCCCACCTATGGAATAGATATAACTCAAAATCAAGGAAACTACGAATTAATACATAGAACCATGTAACCTTAAAGCCAGTTCGCATCGATTCTCATACGGGCTTCAGACTTAATGCTCTACACACGCTTTCGACTTAAACCGAGAGATGGTTCAACGTCATTATAATCAAAATAATTATTAGACTACATTCCTCTCAATCACCTACTAAGCCGTTCGTTGGCTTAGGAAGAGAGAGTGATTAGTCAGAAATTGATGGAAATGAAATCTGTTCATTCATTTGATTATAATTACGTTAAGCCGTCTCTTAGCTTAAGTCGTGTCTAAGGCATAAAGGCTTAGCCATATGGCTTAACTGTTCTAATTTCTTATATGTCAAGATTTTTGTAAAAATTTAAATTAGGATCGAACTATTCAACGCTATGATCTATTAGATTCTGAAATACACTGAGAAAAAAAGGGGGTTCGATTAACTTTTTTTCCTCGTAACTTTAACACTTTTTAGGTGCACTCTTAGAAAAAATTAGTTCGTACAAGCTCATATGCAGTTATTAGAACTATAAAATAGAGTAAATATAGACCCAAGTATATATTTAGTTTGGGTAACTAAATGAAATAGTTGACCACAGTTAGTTAAAGTATCCTTTTCATTTAGTTATCACAACTAAATCAAAATAGTAATGGGTACTATAACATATTAGTTCCAATTACTAAATAAATGGGGTTGATACCCATCTTATTGGCTGTAATAACTATATCATATTAGTTGTGGTTACTATATAGCATTCATTGTGATGCATATTTCTTATTAGTTGCTTAAAATTCGAAAGAGCTTCAACGCATTACTAAAATAAAACCCACTCTTTACTATTGGAAAAGTAGTCATAACTTTATGAAAATATAGGCCCATCTATTTACATTGGTTGTGAGAACTGAAAGGAATTAGTGACCAATATTAGTTGGGATAATGATTTCATTTAATTAACACAAGCAAATATAATTGTATGAAAGCATTATGAAATAATTGCCGCAACTTATCCACGTAAATATAGTCTTATATTCTCACTACTAATAAATTTATTATGAGTATATTGTTTTAAGAATATAAGAACTATTTTAAATAGATTTGATAATAATCGCCCGAACAACTAATTTTCATTAGTAATCACGTCTAAACTTTTCTAAGAGTGTGTAAAAATATATCAACATTTTTTTAATGTTAATTTTACACCATTTTAAGTGTAAAATTAATGTGAAAAAGGGTAACTCTAACCCATAATAGACCTAAAAAGCATAATATTTACACCGATTTCGGATCAATAATGCAGGATAAAATTAACATTTTCGGAATGTTATTTTAACTTTTTAGGATTTCTCTCAGTGTACCAATAAAATTGCTTAGCTATTTAAAATTTTGCAATCTTTGGGGAACAGGGCTTAACCTCTGGTTTAAGACCACTTTAGTCAGTTAAAGAATTGACTCTTAACAATTAAGCATTTCAGGGGCTGGGGAATTTTTAGATTTCAAACCAAATTTAAATATGTCGGGATTTGGGACAAATATTCAAAGTATAATACCAAGAGTAACATGCGTATTACTACTGCTCAGGAAATTACAACGAATAGATTGTTGTGAAATTCAGGGAAAATTCAAGAACCCCCCAATGAGTGGGTCCTTATTAATAGGCATAATATTCATTGCTAGCACTTACAAGTACTACTATCTCCAATTTCTCTCATGAGGAAAATACCTTTGGGGTGTTTCCCAACAGAACTTAATACATTGTGCTTATGCTCATATCTATTGACTATGCGTTGCATATGTAATGTGCATATCGATATGTAGAAAATGCATTGAGCAGGAGCAAGTGTAATGCGGCTGATGGTATTCAATGAGACGAGGGAATTATTATTGTATCGTAAACATATAATAGTGGCCAATTGTAATTACCGGCAACAGTAAATTCAACAGCAAATGATCTGCCATTGTCGTTAGTCATTCAGTTGGGGCTCCTCTCACCCATGATAGTGGAGTGTGAGACAAGAAAATGCTCATGGAGCCAGTGGGGAGCTCAAGGAGTGGCGGCAGCTTCTCCTGAGATTGTTGTCGGTGTTGTACTTTCCCCGCGTGTCCGGCATCCGCCTCCTCCCTGCCCCATTGTCCATATGAGATTGAACTAATCGTACATAAATATGTGCATGAATTACTCCCCCCGTAAATGGCGGATTGGACATAATTGGGGGTTTTCGTGTTTGGTAATTCTCTCCGACTTCCCTTACACACTCCCAACATTATGCTACTGATGATGATGAGAGTGAGGAGATGGTTGCGCTGGGCCACTCTTGGAAGATGTGCAATAATGAGTAGAGATCTTCAGGTGTTTGCCCAGAAGGAGCTGCCCAACAGGCTATGCAACATCGAATTAATTTGTTCAACAAAAAAAAACTGAACATAATTCAAAAGTCCACAACAATTTCATCCTCGGAAATTGTAAATAAGTGCCATGTCTGTGACAAGACTGCTACGAATAATCAGCGGGTGTATAATTTTTCATATGCTATCCTCTAATAGAGCTATTACATTAAAAATATATTTAAAAATTGCTGAGCATTCCGAACATGCGTTTGTACTAGAAATAACTAGTCAGGGGAATGTGTTAAAAAAATCAAATTGTGAGGCAGTTTGAGTATTTCGTATTTCAGTAAAGGGAAAGGGCGGTCGGTGCAGGTCTTAAACTGACCATACTTAATCCACAGATTTTTTTTGAAAGTATTTTTTCGACAAATATTTGAGATATCGCCTTCTGAAAGTGTTACGGCACATAAAGCTTTCAATACAGTATTTTGAAATCCCAGGATCACGAAATTCCTATTCGTTAGTTTTTTGGATATGTATTAATCCCGGGATTAAAGTATTGAATATAAAACGAAGTCATGAATTTCAGCTTCCTGCAATACTACAGTTTTGAAACCTTGGGATCTCGTCTGGTGTTTTCGGGGTCCCAGGATATTTAAGATTCTCGCACTGAGAGAAATCCGAAAAAGTAAAAATAACATTCCGGAAATGTTTATTTTTCCCTGTACACTGAGAAAAAAACGGGGGTGCGATTAACTTTTTTTCCTCATAACTTTAAGACTTTTTTTAGGTGTAATAATATATCAACATTTTTCCATTGTAATTTTACTCCTTTTTAAGGGTAAAATTAACATGAAAATGGGTAACTTTAACCCCTAATACACCGAAAGAGCATAATATTTACACAGATTTCGGATCAACACTGCAGGGTAAAATAAACATTTCCGGAATGTTATTTTAACTTTTTCGGATTTCTCTCAGTGAACTGACTTGCCCACATTTGTCGTGTGAAATCAGGAGCAGAACTCCCCGAACAGTGTAGTATTGATCCGAAATTTGTGTAAATATTATGCTTTTTAGGTCTATTAGGGGCTAATCTTACCCTTTTTCATGTTAATTTTAACCTTAAAAAGGTGTAAAATTAACATTAATAAATGTTGATATATTTTTACACCTAAAAAGTGTTAAAGTTATGAGGAAAAAAGTTAATCGCACCGTCGGTCGTTTTTTTCTCAGTGCGGATATTCGAGCTTCCGGAATATTCGGAATCCAGGGATATTCAGTGTCCTAGCATTCCGAAATCTCTGAATATTCAGAATTTCGAGATTTTGGAATCCCAGGATATTACAAGTTCAGTGATTTCAGGATTGCGAAACATTAGAGGTCTTAGAATATTCAATGATATTCAATCTCAGGTTATTTAGTATAGTCGAATATTCAGATTCCAGAGATTTTGGGATCCCAGGATATTGAAAGTCCTGTGATTTCAAGATTTCCGAAATATTCGGAGTCTCAGAATATTCGAGATCCTAGGTGGAGGTCCAGTGATTTCAAGATTCCTAAATACTTGAGGCCTTAGGATATTCAATAGTATTCCATTTCAGAATATTCAGTATTGCAGGATATTCGCGGTCCTAAGATTTTTGGATCCCGCGTCCCAGGTTACGGGAGGTCCAGTATCAAGATTTTGAATTATATTCAATTTCAGGATTTTCGGTGTTGTGGGATACTCAGAGTTTCGAGATTTTGGCGATCCCGGGATATTTTAAGTCCAGTGATTTCAGAATTCCGAAAAATTTGAAGTCCCAAAATATTGATTGATATACAATCTCAGGATAATAAGTGTTGCGGAATATTAGAAACCCTGAGATTTCAGAATCCCAGGATGGAGGTCCAGTGACTTCGGGATTCCAAACTATTCAGGGTCTCAGGATATTCAATGATGTTCAATCTCAGGATACTCAGTGCTACGCGACATTCGGAGTCCCGAGATTTCAGAGTCTCAAGATTTCAGAATCCCGAGGTATTCGAGATTCTGGAACATACGATTTTGAGATATTTACTACAATAAATTAATTTACTTGACGTGTGGCACTGTAAGAGGTATAGACAGTATCAATCAAGTTAAAAATATTAAGAAATCAAAAGTAATACTCGATACATTAAGCCACGCCCCCAAAAGTGTTTTACTCTTATGAGAAAATGGGGCAAATGAGAAAAAGAAGAAGAAATTTGGTGTTGCAATTTATGCTGAAATATGTTTTCATGATACAATGTACAATTTTGCTCATTCTGTCACTAAATTGTCAAACACATGTTTAAAAAAAACAACAGTGACTGTGTGTGTTACTCATAGGAATCGCAACATAAAATTCACTCAGCTGGTAAGACTGCTTTTTGTTGACTTGTCAACCCCACAAAATAAATGTTTCTCAGCAAAATTCACTGTTTTGACACACAAAGAAATAAATGTGCCAATTAACAGGGGTGTTAATTAATTAAGAAAAATGACCCAAGGAGATTTTTTGTCGTTCCTCTGTGTCTGGCTGACAAGCATGAAATAATGTGTCGGAGATATTTGTCATGAAGTATCAAAGTTATGATTGAGTCCATGATCATCAATTATCAGCGCAATTTCTACCGTGGGAGACAAGAGAAAAAGTGTTGACGGGAGAAAGAGAATTTTTATGTGAATCGGATTTATAAATTTTGCGGTACAAATTGCAAAATGACTGTCATCCATTTGGACTCTTTTTCGCCTCTCACGTTTCCATAGATATTTATTTCCGTTTTTTTCTCCTCAGACTGTATTTTGCATTGTGGAGTACGAAATTTTCTTTTGGTAAATTGACCGGAAATTGTGGAGGTCTTTTAACCGCCGCTTTTCACAGAAGAAAGAGTATTTGGTGCTTGTCCGTGATTTTTCTTTTATAGTGTCCATCGTGAGAGTACTAAAATCAAATGGCAGTGCGAATCGGGACTATTCAATAGATTCAAACATTCTGAGTATCGTTCAATTCTTGGACTGGAGGTGCCAATACAAAGAGAGCCGATAGTGAATAGTAGGGGCTACTTGCTAAGAATATGCTTAACTGCTTTATTTTTGGCATGGTAGTTCGCGTGAGATGTTATCGTATTTAGTTTTGGCTTAGGAGGACAGTATCATTTTAGAACAGAAACTTAAGCGGTGGATTAATTCGGTGGCAGCTAAAATACCGAAAGTCAAAACCTCGAAAAGGTCGAAATTATACGGAGGATCCGGAGGATAATGGGTTAAATAGTTTCCCAAAATACGGAAAATTGCAACACTTCTAAGAATTTGGGATTTTGGATTCGGACCATTTTGGAGCTTTGGCGTTCAGGATTTCGATCAGAAGCCGTGTCAAATACATCTTTAGCTTAAGACTCTAGGTTCTAGGACCCCGTAACATCTCATGAAAAAGTTTTCATTGTGTGTTCTATTCCTTTCTTTACCTATTGATCTCTAGCTATCATGAGTAGCTGTCGAGTTGTTTAGTTAAGAAAGATTCAGCCATGGTTTGAAGACTTTGTGCATAAGGCCGGTTTCAGACTAGAGGTTTAGCTCAGTTCCCGAATATCTCAAAATCTTAAATAGCGAGCAATTTTATTGCTTTTTGAGGGCCTAATAGATCATTTGTCCTTAATAATCCAATCCTAAGTTAATTTTTTCCAAAAAATCGCAATTGATAAAAAATTAGAGTAGTTAAGCCATATAGCTAAACTTTAGGTCTGAAGCCCGTATAAGGGTCAAGGTGATTGCCCCTATCGAACACTTAAAATATTGCAAAAAAGACTTTGGAAGTAATATAATTGAATTTCGGATAAAAAAATAGTTATCGGTTATGAACTGGATCATTACTGATTCATAAACAAATTGGAATTGGTTCAGGCTCGTCAGGAATTTCAAGACCTTTCCAACGAGCTTAAACATGACCCAATTCTGTTGAGAAATATCCGCTCTAGATCGTTTTCAATTCAACTTTTGACCTCGTAAAATGGTTATTAGGTATAATACAATGCAATGCGATTTTCATATAAGGGTGAAATGTCCACCTATGTAATCTCTAAAACACATATCCAAAAAAGAAGAAAATCACACGAAGAGTTTTCGACCAATCCCAAAAAATATGGTTTCGCAGGGCTTGGTAGGGGAAAGGGGAGAGTGAGGGGCATTATAACTGATAACAGTCCCGGGGTCTAGGCGGAAAAACTGAACTTTTCTTGATTTTCTCAATTCTATTCTCTACGACGTTTCGAGGATGGATGTTCTCTTCATCAGGTATGGAATATGGCAGGGAAAATCACGTAAGGTGGGAGTTGTTACACTGCACTTGGACTTGGATCACAATTTGTTCACACTGACTGACACAAAATTCGTCAGTCAGTCGAATGGTGAACATTGCGAAGTGAGTTGTGATCCAAGTTCAAGTGCAATGTAAGAACTCCTACCTGTACGTGATTTGCCCTGTCATAATCGGTACCTGATGAAGAGGACATCCATCCTCGAAACGTCGTAGAGAATAAGATTGAGAAAATCAAGAAAGGTTCAGAACGTTCAGTGTTTCCGTCTATCTCCTATTATTCCATCGGACCGTAATTCCTTTGAAATTACCAGGGTCGACCAAAGGGTGAATAAGTGGCTCTCACAGAGTAAACCGTGAGCGGCGATTGACAAAATTGTGCCGATTTTGAGCTAAAAATCATCGGCAGTTTGGCAAAAATTCGACAGATCGGCATGTTTATTAGCAAAAATTGGCAGATCGACACAATTTTAGCGAATAATCGACAGATTTAAATATCAGTTTGCTGTTATGAAGTACAGCGTTCGTTTAAACTTGTGTAATACCATAACTTTACAACAGACAATTCCTGTGATAAATTTTAAGGTACTGTACTGGAAACACTAATCTTGTAGAATTACTTTGCCATGTCACAAAATTGGCGTTATTTCGAATTTCCAAGTGCACCGTACTTAGGGGATTAAAAGTTTTTATTTAAAATGAAAGGCAGCAGATAGGCACGAGATTGACAAATCAGTGCGAAATCAACAAATCGGCACAATTTTTTTTCAAAAAATCGGCAGATCGGCATTCGAGTGTATCGTGAGCGGCACAGTTAACTACCCCTTGGGTTTGACTTGTCGAAGGTCCCAAGTCTCTGTCGTTGACCATTTGTCCTTTAGGCATAGTAATGACCGGACAGATGAACGGGAGAACGGACAATAATACCATTTCGTGAAAAGACTCTACAGTTCAACTTTCCAAAATTCTATCAAAATACATAAATAACTCAAAATCTAATTACCTAAAATCTTATAACAATTGCATAAAGAAAATTTTGTTAACATCATAAAATTTTCTAAAGTGTTTTAAAATTCATCTGGTCCATTTCATGTAATAGATGGGGTTACCACCTACTTTACCGAAATCTTTTGCGAGTAGCCCTTGGTGGGTAGGAAATTGAGTGGAGGAGGAGATATAAAGTACTCCTGGATAGTGGTGAGATGAAATAAATTTTTCATCGAGACAATGCGCGAATAAATTTGCTGGGTGGATTTCTTTCTCTTTTGGATGCCTTTAACCCGAAGAATTGACGGCGGTGGCGGCAGCATTTTGAGGTTCCGTATGTACATAATACACCCAGCAAAATGCACAAAGTGTGATGGAGAAAGGAACAGGTTGCAATTTGGTGTATTATTTCTCATGTTCAATGCAGCCACAAGAACAACACACCATTCTCAAAGGCAATAGCCCCATAGAAGTTTTGTGCAATTGTAAAATATTGCACTCTCCTCACTCACTATATTTTATTATTATTATTGCTATACATATTTTTCGTGTTTTGTTCTGCCGCCGCCGTGATCTTATTCCTCTGTCAAGATGCCTTCGTCCAGACACGCACCGCTTGAGAAAATCTATTGGCGCGAAATGGTCCAGCGGAGTCTGTCACATGGCCAAGATTTACCGTCGAATTGATCAAATTTTATTTGACGACTTACCGTGGGATGATCCAGAGCAGATTGGGTGTGGGGGTGTCTTGATTTTGGTGTTGGCTCTTCAGCTCAACACTGATTCTTATCTCACTTGCCATTTTCAGGTCATTTTTTCTACAATAGCGACACTCAAAACTAGATTTCACACCATTCTGGAAGTGACTTTCTTCACGCCAAGTGATGTGATGTGACACAATTTCATCACAATTTTTGGTGGCCTAGGTCATTCGAAAGGTTCTTGTCAAATATTGTCTCTTGAAATAACATTAAAGAAGAGTATCGGAGGAAATGGATGGACCGGACGACACCGTCGATTTAAGGTCAATTGATAAGGTAGCTGAGTCTGAGTCTAGCGGTCTAAATGCCATGAAAACTGAAAATTCAAAATAGAAGAACAGTCAAAATAGAAATAGAAGAATCTCAGCTAAAATTAAAAAAAAATACATGTTTAGAAATTTTTCTCTCAAAATTGCCTATTTTCTTTACGAGGTTGTAGTCCTTGGAAAGAAAACTATGAAAGTGGTACTCCAATGAAAAATTTAATGCAACTTTTATTATAAAATAATTTTTATTTAAATTAGTAGGGGAGACTGGGGCGAAAAGTCACAAATCGAAAAATTCAAAATTCAATATCTTTCAAGGCAAAAAAGACAGCCGCTCAATTTTTTTCTATAGATAGCCTCTATAGACCTTCTTCAATGTCGTAAGTTTCTTAGAATTCGAACAAGAAATTTAGAAAATAAAAAATATCGAAATTTTTAGCCCTATTTTTGAAATATTTTCCTTGCAAAAGATAACAATTATTAGGGGAGACTGGGGCAAAAAGTCACAAAACAGATATTTTATTTATTTTACAAAGTACTTGAACGCCCCAGAAATTTCTAATTAGCGCAGTTTTATAGGAAATTTACCGCTTTACAACGTTGTGAAAATAATTTTTCTCTAGTTTGTAAGGAAATATGTTTATCGAGCAAATTTCTAAAAGGTAATTTTGTGATCATTTTCAAAAATGCTGGGGCAAACAGTATCAGGCATAAGATACTATCTCATTTTGATTCGCTTTATTACGGGATTCCGTAAATTTAAGTAAAATACCTAGATTACATATTTTCATAGGAAATTTATTCTTCTACACCTTTGTAAAACATCGTTTTCTGAGTGAGAAAAGCGCATTTTAAGCTATTTTACAACAAAAAAAAAAACACACACAAAAGACTGAAAATCGTTTGACCAATGCAAACAACAAGCGGCGACACATAGCATTGACGTATCTTTTCACCGTGAGTCATAAGAAATTGTTTCAGTTTTGGTACTTTTGTTCCATAGCTTTTGTTACTTTTTACCCCAAGTGGTCGTTTTTAATAAAAGGATTTCTGGATAACAGAATCTTTGTAAAATTCTAAAATAGATGGCGGATTCATATTCAAAGAATATCCAGATAATTCGAGAAATATTCACCAGTGCATCAAATTTAAAAAAGTAGCTAATAATTGATATCGTCTGCACAGAAAATATTTTAAAAATAGGGCTAAAAATTTCGATATTTTTTATTTTCTGAATTCCTTGTTCAAATTATAAGAAACTTACGACATTGAAGAAGACTTCTCTCGGCTATCTATGGAAAAAATTTTAAGCCACTATCTTAATATTATCTTGGAAGATATTGAATTTTAAAATTTTCGATTTGTGACTTTTTGCCCCAGTCTCCAATGCCTATTTATTTTCCAAAATTGATGCACTGGTGAATATTTTCTAAATAATTTGGATTTTTTGAATACGAATCCGCTATCTATTTTAGAATTTCACAAAGGTTCTCTTCTCCAGAAATTCTTTTATTAAAAATGGCCACTTGGGGTAAAAAGTAACAAAAGGTATAGAGCAAAAAGTAACAAATAAGCGAAGCAATTTTTGATGTTTCATGGTGAAAGCAAACGTCATTATCATGTCTCGCCGCTTTTTGTTTGCATTGGTCAAACGATTTGCAGTCTTTTGTATATTTTTTTTTTCAGAAATAGCTTAAAAACGGCTGTTCTCGTTTTCTAAATTTTCTCTCAGAGAAAACGGTGTTTGCAAAGGTGTAGATGAATAAATTTTCTATGAAAATATGTCCTCTAGATATTTTTTCAAATTTACGGAATCCCGTAATGAAGCGAATCAAAATATGATAATACTCAATGTCTGGTACTATTTGTCCCAGCATTTTTGATATAGTTACAAAATTATCTTTTAGAAATTGGATCGATAAACGTATTTCCTTACAAAATAGAGGAAAATTACTTTCACAAAGTTGTAGAGCGGTAAATTTCCTATAAAACTGCGCTAATTAGAAATTTTGAAGCGCTAGAGTAGCTTGTAAAAAAATAAAATATCCGTTTTGTAACTTTTTGCCCCAGTCTCCCCTATATACTACTTGGAAGTTTGGGAATCTCTTCGCTCTAGACCCTGAGAAGAATATTCTACTTGGCCCTTCCAAGGTATTCTTCTAGGCTTGTACTACATTTCAGTGACCAATAAGGAATTCACAAAACTTTGAGCATTTAAATTTAAATGATAGAAAGCGTACAAGAACTTTTCATCTGACTTTTGGATGTGAACGGGTATTTGGAGAAAGAAAAAAAAAATGAAATGTTTTATTGTTTTGTGGAAAGACTGTAGAAGATCTCGAGGAGTTTCACCATTCTGTGAAAGATGGAATTGAAGTGCAGAAAAAAGGTAATTCCTCTTTCTCATATCACACAAAGTGTCTTTTTCGTGGAATTTATAGAATTTTTATGGCACTATAATGTGCCCGCATATTGCCTTAGTCTCCACACTCAAAAGCTGGATATTTCTTGGAGCACCAGAGGTGAGGAGCAGTGGTCAAAGTTTCACCGGGACATTCAACATGGGAACAAGATTTTTGACTGATTTCCTTCCAATGAAAACTCTTCTTCGCGCCTCTCAGTCTCAATTCACACAATTGCACGGTATTCTTGAAATAACATCCCAGGCCAGAGAAAGATGCCTCTTCCTGGATCAATTTTATTTTAATACCACCGAAAATGGATGTAAGAACAAAAGGAGAAAAATGTGCTGAAATGTGGTGACAAGAGACAATTCCCTCCTATTTTATTTATCCAACAATTTTGACGATATGACTATTTCTCTATGGTTCTAAAATGTTTTAAAGACTTGAGCAGCTGTCGTTTTCTTCGTCATCGCGCTTTTGGGTGCAGATTCTAGACAGTCTCCTCCTCAAATGAGCAGCATTTCTTCATGAGCTCCCTTCCAAAAAAAAAGGCCAAAGCATGAGAATGAGCAAATTTCCCGTATAGAAAATAATTGTTTGCAACTTGTTCTTTTTGCTTGATTTCACATGGCTACAGTATCTGTCTATTCTTGGGTTCTTTTACCCCGCAAGTGTGCGTACCGAGAGTGTCGATCAAAATAATTCTCAAGAGTGTACGAACGTAAATTTGGAATTTGCCATTGTCATAAAACATTTTGCGAGACACGGAGGAGCATTTTGCTTTTATGCAAAAAAGGCCAAGATTGCATTTTAGCGGGAGGTTCTGCCATCCCACGAGACAGAGAAAGGAGAAAGAAATGTAATGAGGCGTCTAATAAATTAGCAATATAAATTATGCTTTTATGAATATGATATTCGCACTACATATACAAGATTTATTCAGCAATTCCCGAAGAGATCACTGCGGTAAATGAGCCATTTCGCACTCTCTCAACTTCTTCATTTTTGCCCCAACCCACCCCACCGCACCATTTTAGCTGTGTCTGGTGTTTATAAATAAATTATTATTTAAAAGATTCCCCTCTGATTAATTATTATGCCTTCAAATGTGTGATCATATGGCGATCGCCATGGAATTTATTATACTCTTTCTCACCCACAACTCTCTTCATTCCACCACACGAAAATGATATAAAACGAAAGAGCTCACCTCTATCATTGACCATAAATTACAGGTATTTCTCTCTTCTTCGTTTTCCTCACAATTTCTTTTTTGATAGATTTCGAGATTTAATTTTAAATCACTTTTTTTTAGGAATGTCTTCCATAAAAACTCTCTTTTTTATAACTGACCCTGAGGTCATAGTTTTTTTGTAGCTTTTAAAGTTTTGTTGCTTTTTTGAGAGCATAAAGATATTCCACAGAAGCGCAGGGTCAATGATGTTAAAATAAATGTTCAGTTCAACATTACTTAAAAGGATTAATTTACATAATTCATTTATATCCAAAAGGAAAATTTAATTAAAAGTGGCGGCAAAACGTCTCAGCTTTATACGGGTTTCAGACCTGAGACTTAGCCTTATGGCTTAACTGCTCTAATTTTTTAACAATCAAGATTTTTTGGAAAAATTTGACTTAGAATTGGATTATTAATGACAACTGACTTAATTCTGAAAAAGCAACAAAAAGGATGCTATTTAGAATTTTGAGACCATCGGGAACTGGTCTAAGCCTCTAGTCTGAAGACCGCTTTACAGGGTGCTTTACGTTATATCATCCTCTAAAAATACTGTAGTAGTATCATTCCAAAAGAAATGGTTTCGAATTGAAAGTTTCGATTTCGATGCAGAAAATCTTTTAGCGGTAGGATATTGACAAAAATAGTGTAATAATTTTGAGCTCTCCTCAAAATTATTTTCCATTCATTGTTTACCGGTTTATAAAACAGATTGGAACAATTTTATACTTGACGAGATTCCAAAACCTTTACAGTCAAGGAATATTGACTTAAATCGGTTAAGTAAAATACTCCATGTCGTATTTTCAATCTTAACCTTGAGAATTCGATAAATAGAGTGACTCAAGGTTATTATCTCTAAGACATATCCAGGGAGATATCCATAAGAAGCGTTTCAGGAAATTTCCCTAGTTGTCCTGATACCGAAAATCTCAAATTCTACTTCTGCTCCTGATTTCAGGCGAACTAGTTTACTACCCACGCTCTTCACAGTTATCGAATTCATTCTTCATGAGCAAAGGAAAGTGGGCAGAAATGTATGGGAGCCGGTCCTACCTTTCGCCAGAGATGGGATTAACCAATTTTGTAAGTGTTGGTTTATGACTTCAAATTTACCGAGACCAAAGTCAAAAAGGACTGTCAGTCCTTGGAAAATTAACGATATCCTTCGGAAAATTCACAAATTTGACAATTTATTAATCGAAAACGGCTTAACCGATTTTAATGAAATTCGGGACAAAGTTGATGTATGACTTAAACTTTAAATAAATATTTTCAGATTTTCCCTTTGACTGCTCCATCTGGTTGCTCTCATACAAACTTTCCATGCTTTAAAGCCATCACACGTTACAGGGCAACAAAACGAAAACTTTTTTCGTTTAATGGCAAATCATAGGTATTTTCGGAGTCCTGGGTGCATCTTGAACATATAACCCAAAGAAACTTATGGTCCATCACGTCAACTTTTTCAGATATCTTAAAGTAAGGGTTCTTAAGGAATTGGTACAACTATTTTTATGAAACTTGCTTCTTTTAAATAACGGCATATCGTAAGTTATTAGCATCAAAGAACGTTTTCTAAAAGAGAACTGAACTCAAGTAACATTTTCCCAAAAGAAACCGTATCCTTATCTCTCTTCTATCCAGATTTTCCTCAAATATCCTCGAATATTCTTTAATTCCGTTAAATGTATTTTCTCGATTGCATCCTTTTGTCGTCTTCAGAGAAATATTCTCCTTAAAAAAGGAGCTAGGATTGCTAAAGTTCATAGGGTTGTATTGTAAGGATACTGTTACTAAAGAATTTTAACAAAAGGTTCTCAGTATAATTAATTAAAACATTTTTTCTCTGAATTTATTACTCAAAGTATTTAAATAACGGTATCATTTAGGACCCTGCGATCTTTAGAGATTTTAATACTTTTTTCAAGAAGACTATTACTGCATAAGAGACATTTCCCTAGATAAAATCCTTTTTTTAAGAGTTTGAAACATCGTAAAAGATTTATAAGAAAGATCTGGAAAATTGCAAGATAAAGATATGGTTTTTTCCAGGAAAATTTTTTTTTGAGTACTTCTTAACAAATTATTTTTAGAAACGACCAATATACGATTAACCGCTATTGTATAAAATGAGTTTTGCAAAAAAATCATTACAATTCTTATATATTATGTTTTATGCTCTAGTGCTTTCTCTACTTATTTTTTGGTTGGTCCCGAAACAAAAGTTGTTACCTTTGTCAATACCTATTCGATGGTATAGGTTTCATTCGTGGCGAAAAGTTGGACCGTTTTGCCCAATGTCCTTTCCTTGCATTTGTCGAATAATAATTTGGTTTTTGACTTCCAATCGGGCTTCCCTTGATAAATGAGAATTTATCTAAAAATGGTCACTGGTCGTCCAGTTAAGGTGTCTACACATTGGAGCTGATTTCATCAAGAATTATTTCAAGAATTTTTTAAAGAAAAATTCATATTTTTGAAGGAATTTTTGAAGAAAAATGCCTCCACACTGGGTTTTTTATTTTCCATCAAAAATTTTTTCACAGATTGCCATCATTTCCAAGTCTCTTGCTCTTCTGACTGTTTTTCAAAGAAAATTTGTTATTTCACTGCTGGAAAAGTGAGAAAAGCGTTTGGTAAAGTTCCTTGGGATAGTATTTAGTGAATTTCTGAAGAAAATCTTCTAAATATGCAAGGGAATAGTGTTTTTCTGTAGATGTCGTTCCTGGAGGAATCCAACCCAGCCTTTGAAGGAACATTTCCTGTGATTTTCCTCCAGAAATTTCCGGAAGTTAATCCATCTGTGTATTCTTGAGGTGTTCCACAGTACAGTAGCCTCGTACTCCACGGATTGTAAGATGGATGGAAAGGAGAAAATTTACGGGCATTGGAATCTCTATATGCCTTGGTTACCAATTACAACAAGAGCTAACCAGAACCACCGAGGAGATCTCAATGCAAATGAGAGCTGTCCGGAGCTACCAGAAGCCATCACTTGAACCCCCAGAAGAACATCAGAATGATCTTTTATATCATTCACTTTCTCAACCACTAGGAACTATGTGGGATTGCTTCCTTTCGGGAACACCAGAACTGGATAGCCACAGGCCTTCGATTCCTCCGTGGGACTCCCAGTTTGAGTAGTAGTGCATGAAAAGGTGGTGAGAAATAAAAAAAATCTAAAGTAAAATCCTTAAAACCTTAAAACCTTGGTAATCAAGGCATATAGAGATTCCAAAGTGCCCGTAAATTTTCTCCTTTCCATCCTTCTTGCAATCCATGGAGTACGAGGCCACTGTACTGTGGAACACCTCAAGAATACACAGATGGATTAACTTCCGGCAATTTCTGGAGGAAAATCACAGGAAATGTTCCTTCAAAGGCTGGGTTGGATTCCACCAGGAACGACATCTCCGGAAAATACTACTCCCTTGCATATTTAGAAGATTTTCTTCAGAAATTCACTAAATACTATCCCAAGGAACTTTACCAAACGCTTTTCTCACTTTTTCCAGCAGAAAATAACAAATTATCGTGAAAAACAATCTTGAATCGTGATGGTTTCCTTCAAGAATTCTGTCAAGAATGACTTTGATGAATTTTATTCCAATGTGTAGCGGGTAATTTCTTTCAAAAATTCTTGATAGAAATTACCTTCAATTGGATATGATTTTTGAAGAAATTTGTCTACACATTAGAAAAATTTTCTTCAAAAATCCATCTTTTTGTCAAAAATTCTCACCAATAATGTGTAGGCAATTTTCTTGAAGAACACTTCTTGAAGCTCATTTTTGATAGAAATTTCTTATAATGTGTAGACACCTTTATGGATTTCTCTTCAATTCAAAAAAATCACATGGTCAGATCAAGCTACTTCCATTTGTCGTAAAATTAATTATTCTCTTTATACCCCTTCGACCCTTCTTTGACGAACGGTACTTTTACCCATTATCTCTTATGGATTTGAACTCTTTTCGGCGGATAGTGAAACCGCTACAAGAACGCTTTTGTCCGTTGTGCCTTCCCATCGTTCCTTCAGATGCATTCTCTTATCTTTCTGCATCGTCTGAGATCGACTGGAAGTTTGGTGTACCTGGATTCCTTTTTGACGAGGGGGTTCGGTTATGCCGGCTTCAGATCTAAGGTTTAGCCCAGTTCCCGAGGGTTACAAAATTCGAAATGGCAACCAATTTTATTGATTTTTCAGAACTTAATCGATTACTTGATCATAATATCCAATCTTAAGTGATAATTTTCCATAAAATTTTGATTGATAAGAAATTAGAGAAGTTAAGCCATATGGCTAAGCCTTAGGTCTGAAGCCCGTATTAGGGTTCCAGGATACTTGGTCCCTAGAGTGGTGCAATATTTAGAATAGAATATTTTATTGGCTAAGATCAGGGTATAAAAAAACACCAAAATTTCGATGATTTTGAAGCCAACCCTTGGTTATGAATGGGTCCATCTTCCAGAAGTTATTACAATTACACTTGGAAAGCTTTTAATGCATTCACAATCGAATTCAGAGTGGTGTGCATGCTAAAGCCTGGGTTAATCATCGGGAATTTCAGATAGATTCGCAAACACTGAAAAAGTTCTGATTTTTTTTTCTCGATCAAACCAATAAAATTCATTTTAAAAGGGGATAGATTTTGAAAAAAACTGTTTCGAAAATTTACACTTCAGTGGATAATAAATCCTATAAAGCAGTCTTCAGACTAGAGGTTTCACCCAGTTCCCGAAGGTCTGCATTTTCTAAACAATAAAGCATTAGGGTGGAGTCTACACTTATGGATGTTATACACACTTATGGACAACGCAAAAATCTTAAGTTATTACACTCAACAGGTTTAGAAATATCAAAAAAGTGTTAATTACATCATAAACTAATAATTTTATATCTTTTCGAAATCTCTTTTACGTAAGAATTTCAGATTTTTGCACGCTGTCCATAAGTGTATCACATCCATAAGTGTAGACTCCACCCTACAGTCATTTTTCAAGATATATTGAATCAATTGCTATGAGCTATGAGTATAAAAACTATGCAAAACTCTTCTCAAAAATATTCCTAATTGAAAAATTACTACAGTTAACCTACATGGCTAAGCCTTTGGGCTAAAGCTCGTACAATATATACGTTTTTTCCTTGAAAATAAAAGTAACACTTATTCTGATCTAATGATTAAGTGCCATCTGTCACAACTTATCCCCAGTGATAATTAATATTTATAAAAACAATTTTTGGAGGGTAAATATTTGAAGATTCCTGGACCAGACAATGGATTTTCAACAACCAGGTAATACCTATACGATTACCTAAAAAGTTGGTGTCTTATCTATTTTTTAAGTCTCTCATCTTGTAAGATATAAATTTTTAGAAGTTTTCTACAACCTTTAATTTCACATCTTCTTTTTAGAATTTAAGGCAGGTTATTTCTGGGAAAAAACTAATGAGTCAGGAAAAATTAGGTTTGGTAGATAAACCGAATTAAAAACTATTCAAAAGATCTCAAAAAATAGCTTAGGTGTAATACAATTGATTTTTGGACAAAAATTGCTTATCGGTTCATAACCGGTTCATTACTGATTCACAACCGATTTATAAATCACTCAAAACATTTCCCTGGAGCATTTCTGGTGATTCCAGATTACAAGTGTACAAATTATTCATTGTTTTGTGAATATGTTTTATCTAGTACAGTATTTCATGTTCAAATGTCGTCTTCGTCAATTGGTACATGGTGTAGCTATGCATGTTGGAAGTTGTGAACGACAGGGAGTGAATCACAAAGCGATTACCACGATCTTCTCACTTTGTGCAAAGAACACGCAAAGATATCACGTGACAGAAGTGGGTGATGTATCACATTGGGAGAGCACAGATAAATAAATAATAGGAATATGGAAGGTGATAGAGGTATTTTTGTGCTAAACTCTGTCTTTCTTTTTTTTTGCACAATAAATCCATCAGAACCACCCACATGAGAGCGTCTGAGCATCTCTTGTGTCTCATGCTCTCCTCCAGAAATTATTCACGTTCCTCCGATATTTTATCCACTGAATGTCTTCTAAAATATGTACACACAGCCACAACACATAATTTACTGATCAGTTGCACTTCATTTATTTTCCTTATGATCTCGATCGTGTTAGAGGTTTCTTTTTGCTTGTTCCAGCCGCATTGGCCTTTCCAGTATGGGATGGGTGGATGCTGGGGTGAGAAAAGATGATGCGACGTGTAGAATTTCTAAAAAACCTGAAGATGTGCAAAAGCGAGATGATGTTGGGAGAAAACTAAGGCAAAAAAGAATATGCAATCAGTGACTAATTTGTTGGTTTTAGAGCCTCTTCGTCGTATCACTAAACACCTAGGAGATCCTAATCTTTGACAAACAAGAAATAATTTCACTCACTTTTCAATTTATACTTGTTGCATGCAACCTGACTTTAATCACTCTCTAATATAGATGACGATGATGCTAATAGCATTCCCGCGGTGGCTCAGTAGATTGCATCGAGCGATAATTAAGTCATTCCTAACGGCAGTCTTAAGACTAATACGTATATTAGTGGATCACTTGCTCCACAGTCATCCATTGTCGCGTGTCTAGGAATGATTTTCGCGTTGACCATATTCTCGACATCGTATCACAAGGAGTTGACAGGAAGTGTCCAAGGAGCTAGGAGGAAAAAGAACCATTGTCTTTCCAAAAAAAAAAAACAAAGAAAAAGAAAACAGGAATCAAGTTATTTCTACCAGATTCCCATCTAAGATTGTCCGCCAGAAGAAAGACTTTGCGCCAATCTTGAGTGGCTCTTGGATCAGAGTGATTAGATGTTTGTCCCTGGCGACTCGCCAGATGAGTGTCTTATTGAATGAGTTGTCGGATGTTGAGGGAAAAGTCTGTCAGAAATGTCGAATTCCGTGGGTGCTTGTCTCATGTTCTTGCAATTCAATAGCATTTGGTTAGAAAATCAGCGCCAAACTAATTATGATACAGCCAATGCTTCTTCAGACCAACCTTCAAAAGCCCAGATGAAGCATCCCCACTCTATACACTGAAGTCACCCACATTTAACCCATATTATCGAATAATTTATTTTTCATATTTCATTGAATGATGTCAATGAAAATTTATTGAACCATTTCGATTTAACTCTTTTACGAATGAATTTCATCAAAAATAGTTTATCCTGAAAATATTGCTCTTTCATCCTTGTACTTAATCTTGATAACTTATGCATATAAACATTTTTATCGACATTTCAGCTGGAGAATGTAGGGCAATTTCTTGGAAATAAGACTTTTGAAAGTAAGCTTTTTTGGGCTGAATACACCAACTTACAAAAGGCAAACATCGCGAAAAGGCAGATAATTCCTCTAAAATTTGATAAAATGTCAATTAATTTTTTTCCATTAGATAATTTTGATATTATTTGAGAAATTGAGAAAGTAAAGAATGAATACATAGAGAGAGAGAGAGAGAGTAATTAAAAAATGTCTTGTGAGAAGAATTTGAAAAATAAATAACATAATATGTATGAAACCAGTGCTGACAAAATCCCGAAAGCTAAAATTCCGAATGGGTCGAAATCCGGAATGAGTCCAAATCTCGATTGCTAAAGTGCGAACGCTAAAATCTCGAAAGACAAAATTCCGTTTTGCAAATTTCGAACGCTAAGATCCAAAACGTAAAAACTCCAAAAGTCCAAATTCAGAATGACAAAACCCAAAAGCCAGAATTTCCTTTTGCCTCCAAAAAACACGGGAGCAATCGTGGAAGTAACTATGACATTTTTTAAAAAAATCGGGATTTTGGTTTTAGAGATTTTAGCATTCAGGATTTTGGTATTCGAGATTTTTGCGTTTGGGATTTTGGTTTGGTGGATTTTGGCGTTCGGAATTCCAGCTTTTCGAAATTTCGACCCATTCGGGTTTTTCCTTTTGAGACTTTTTTTGAGACTTTTTGACCGGAACCCATATTAAGCACATAGGGGGAAGTGGGGTAGCTTTGAAATTCGGATTTTTCACCTATTTTTAAATAAAATTGAGCCTTATCATGATATAATTTAGCTGCACAAACAGATTTAGAAGCTAAATTATATTTTGATATGGTTCAGTACCACTTAAATATAGGAGAAAAATCCCAATTTGACAGGTGCCCCACTTCCCCCTATATGAGATTTAGTATTGAGATTAAGTATTGAGCAAGACTTGATTCGTCACTTTCTTTGTTTAATAAGAAAATTAATAAGAAAATATTAAATGATTTGACTTAAATTTAGTAATATTTTTTTTTTGTAATTGATATTTTATTAAAGCAATTTGCACATACAAAAAGCTTGGCACACTGTAGGTGCAGGTAACTCTGTCCTCCGGGCTGTAACTTTTCATATCCTGCTGTTACCGAGCTTTTCTTTCACTCTAGAACTTAAGGATGGTCTTCATCCATCCGATCTACTATATCCAATCTGTAAAAACTATCATTAACCCTTTATGGACGATTGGGTCACCGGTGACCCAAAAATAAAATTTTTCCTACGATCTTCGTTAAAGTTACGTTTTGCTCTAAGTCTAAAAAGTCAGAAAAAGTGATTTTTCTGACCCCCGGTTTTTTAATTTCTCGTCCATAAAGGGTTAAGTACTAGAACTAAAGAAATGTTTACGAACATCCAGGGTGGCAAAGTCACCTGCATCTAGGTTTTGAGTTTTAAGAATGAGAATGGTAGTAAAAGGAATGCAGCGGTTAATTTCTTGAGTTAACCGAAATAGCATTTCATCAACAGAAAAATCCAGAAACAAGTCAGAAAACCTAGTTCTTAGTAATTTTCTATAAAAAAGTTCATTTGGATATCTATATGAAGTTTTCCCCTACGTTTTTTCTAATTGTGTGAATCTCCTTTTGAATTTACACTAATTTGAGATTCTTGTGAAGTTGGTTATTTGTTAGGATTCCTCAAGTGTTACCCGGACATAAAGCAGGGATTAGTATAACCATCCAATGTGCATGTGCAAGTATACGCAGAAAACCCTCAACAATTGATTTTCTACATATTTCGTATAATATTTTGTCATTAATATCACTATGTCCATCTTTCAAAAATTTTTTGTCCCGATTTCCAAAATTTGGTCGATCTTCTCAAAATGTGTTGTTTTCTAATTTCATTGAATATTCTTATTAATTGGTTGAAAATTCTAATAAAAACTGTTAAGATTCTGTTAGAATATTTCACAAGGAATCTCTTGATACAAATTAAATTAAAATAATAAATATTTATTCGGCTTAAAAATGCATTTGAAATTGAACTTTTTCTTAAGTGTCT
The DNA here is from genome assembly GCF_024763615.1 of Phlebotomus papatasi. Taxonomy (NCBI): domain Eukaryota; kingdom Metazoa; phylum Arthropoda; class Insecta; order Diptera; family Psychodidae; genus Phlebotomus; species Phlebotomus papatasi. The sequence goes on along the minus strand of NC_077223.1, from coordinate 87,872,726 downwards.
CCTTTTCACAATTCACCCTATAGTTTTACATTTCAATTCAAATGCGTCTTCCTAGTCTAAGTTTGTGACATCCTTTTTTGATCAGGTGGATACTTACTTCACCGATTTTAGGGATCTGTGTGACGTTGAATTTTACTGGGAGAGAAACTTTCATGAGCCGATTTAAATGAACTGTTCATTAACATCGATTTTTCACTTTTATGACTAAATCCATCTTCAGACTGGAAACTTAACCCAGTTCCCCGAGGGTTTGATTTAAAAAAAAAATGAGCAAGCAGTGAATTTTCATGAAATATTAAATCAAATGCGGTAGATATATAATTAAGTAAAGTTTTTGTAAATAATACGTTTTCTTTATTTTTAGAAATTACAGTAGTTAAGCCAGTTAAGCCATAAGGCTAACCCCTAGGTCTGTGAGCCTTGTTTAATGTTCTAGACAGACCTGCGGCTTAAATCTAGAAACGGCTTAGTGGGAAACTGATGGAAAATATAGTTTGATCATTATTAGGTGAGATTCTCAACAATCTCGCCTACTCTAATCCTAACAAAATTTCATGTCCTCCGATCACGCCCAAACTTTGCCAAAAAGTGTTTTGACACTTCCTGATAACGAATATATGGGTGGCTAAGTAGCGTTCCCGACCGTTCGTCCGTCCGTTTTTTTTTTTTATTGTAATTACGTTAAGCCATCTCTCGGTTTAAGCCGCAGGTATGTCTAGTACATAAAGGCGTCTACACATTGGGAGCAATTTTCTTCAAAAATTGCGTTTTTGACAGAAATTTGACGTTTCCCCCTACAACGGTGCAGGGAATTTCCTTCAAAAAAGCAATTTTTGACAGAAATTGCTTCCAATGTGTAGAGGCCATAAGATTCAGTGCAATATCCTAGAGGCCCATTTCAAAATATGGAAGAGCTTCAAATGGGAAATCTGCTATCGATAAAAATACAATGTGTAAAGTATTTGCTTCGTACTAGGATGACAGGAAGATCAACCATGCTAATGTAGCCTTATGCCCTAGATACACTTAGGACTTAAGCCGAGAGACAACTTATTGGAAAATGATGGAAATGTAGTTTGACCATAATCTCTAATATAATTACGCTAAGCCGTCTTTCGGTTAATCCTCTGGTCTGTCAAGGCCCTAACTTTCCACTATGTATTCAAAATATTCCCTTGTTTTGAAAGTGAAGTTGGTATTTCTAGACTGATTTGAAGTAAGCAAATACTTAGAATCTTCAGCTGTACAAATCCAGCTTCAAAATACAATAAGAATAAGAAAAGTCCAAACAGGATGGAAGGAAAAATGCAAAATAATTTTTACGATCGGTTCTTCGTGTATGTTTCAACCTAATTACAATCACGTCGTCTTTTTCGCGGTAGCTTAATTGAGAATTATTCGATTTCAGGTCGGGGAGGAAATGCTTAAAGCCAGATGCCCAATAATTCATTTATTGCATCCGAAACCATCAATTGTGTCTGCTTCTCCCGGTGTTTTAATTTTCATTTCACATTCTCACTGGCCACTCATTCTCGGACTCAAAACCTCACACCCAACTCCTGCCGAAGATGATTGTTTTCTCCTCGCGCTTCATAGCAATTTATTATCACACCGACGCCACTTGCATTATTATTGGTTTGCCTTGCTAGGGCTCTTTTGGCCATCGCACCGGATTCTGGTCCGTAAAAGAAAATGACGGTGTTGCGCTTGCCATCCCAGAAAAAAAAAATTTCAATTGAACATTGCAATTTCCTCGCTCTCATAACCTATTCTATTGCTCAATTCCCCTGGTCCTTGGCCTCTCAATCAATTATACACACTTGAGTAGAATTTTCGTTGGTCAGATACATGAGCCTGAATGCACTGCTTCATTGATGAATTTGCTGTTCATGCCAGGGTAAGAAAAAATTCACATAATTGTCTTATAGAGGTGGGATCATAAAACAAAATTGTGAAGATGAGGGGCTTTGGCAGGGTAAAAAAAAAATCAAAACATATGCGAAGGAAAATTGCATGCGTGTCTGGAAGCGCAAGTTTCTGCCAACAATTACATCTCCCCGGATCCTCCACCATTCTTCATCTGCCGTCATCGGAGAATCTCCTCCTGTTCGTTATCGTGCCACCCGATCGCCGGACAAATTTTGGTGTTCAGTGGCAAATTCAGTGGGTGCATCCTGGCCCATTATTTATGTATGCAAGATTTTTATGCTGTGCCCAGTGCATTTCTGGGCATTGGGTAATTGTTGCGTTGCGCGTACATCAAGTGGGCGAGCCTCAGGCAGAAGGTGGAATTGCATGCGTGATTGTTTCTTCGTTTTTATCCCTGCACAATCTTCCTCCTCTTCCTTGACTTCCACCAAAGGGGTGAAGCAGACTTAGAGATCCTATACCGTACCTTCTGTTATATTCATGAGTTGTAGGTTCGCATTACGTACCGTAGATGCTGGTGACTTTGCACTCTGGGGGTGACTTTCATTCCAGGGGTGGTTTTGCAACCCTGCTTTTCGGAAGCTTTTCTATAATTCTAGCACTTAAGGACGGTCTTCACCGATCCCATCTACCAAGTCCGATCGGTAAAGACTATCCAAAGTGCTAGAATTAAAATAAAGGTTACGAGCAGAAGGGTGGCAAAGTCATCTTCGGAAAACATTTATCCGCATCCACAGCTACAGTACTAGTTGGCCAACGGTATCTAGTAGACCTTCTGATCATTCTTATTTTTCAGAAGATAATGTAGGCTACACGGTAAATAAATTCGGCACATATTTGTTCCAAAAATTAGCTCGTCCACGGACACCATAATTTTGTCACAATATTGTTCATTTTACGAGACTCAAAAAAATACCCAATAATAGTAACGAATATGTTCCAAAACGTAGCTCGTCCACGAACACTGAAAATTTTTGGAATAAATTTGTACCTTTTAGGAGAAACAAAAAGATACCCATTATTAGTAACGAATTTGTTCCATAAAATAGCTCTTCATAAAATAGCTAAAATAGCTAAATAAAGCGAGGAGGACGCCAAATCTGTGGCAATTTTCGTGCTGCATGATTTCACTTTTTTAATTAGAGATTTCCTTTCCCTCCTGATTCCAGCACTCGCATATACGCGTCTGTATAAAACACTCTTAAGTTGATTCTTATTTGATGTTCCTTATGAACTTTCGCCACCAAAATCGATCTCGACTGAAGTATAGGCCTTAACTGTAAGACAAAATCTTTTACACGAATTTGTTCTCGACAATGGGAACAAAAAGATTCCCCATATGAGTAACAATTTCGTTCCAAAAATTACCTCGTCCACCGACACCGAAGATTTTTGGAACAAATATGTTACAGATGTAGGAATAATATTGTTATAAAAAGATGTACCAATTTGTTCCTAACAGTGGGAACAAAACAGCCGAGTGCAACAAATTCTATTCCGACTTTCTGGAACAAATTTGTATAAATCGAAATTAACTCAAATTTGTAGACATTCCACCGTATCAAAACGGTTCCAAAAGAAAGCTCTAACAAAATTGTAACTATATTTCCTAACAAAACTGTAAAGAAAACTTTTTGGAACAAAAAAATATCTTCTCGATGTACAAATTGATTCTAAAAAAATTTGTTCCAAGGAAAACTTGTTCCAATATTTTGCTCAGTGTCCAAAAATTTTTACCGTGTAGGAAAACTTCAACCTGATAAATCGGTATATCAAGTAGAACCTTTATTCTTCTTCGTTTTTTTATTTCGACTCAAAGATACGAAAGACCGAAATGAACCTGTATCATAACATCTTGATTACAAGAATGATTAGCAGTATCTACTGATCTTCTTTCATGTTCCTGTTATGTATAACAGATATTTTAGTAGATGCGGATGACTTTGGTCTGCGCGGGACTTTGTTCCCTGCTATTCGTAAGCGTAAGCTTTTCTTGAATTCTAGCTCTTAAGGGATAATTTTCAGTGTGTTCAGCAATCCTATCTGCTATGTCTGATCGGTAAACATAATTCTTAAGTACTAAAATTAAGCAAAGTTGCCCTTAAGAGGACAAGGTCACCCGCATCTACGGTACTGAATTTGTTAGAGATTTATCATCTAAAATTGACCTCAAAGGCTGACGTCATGAATGAAAGTAATAGGCTACCAAATGAGATATTTAAGAAAGAGTTAGATTAGATCAGGGGGACTACATAAAAGTCGTAATCGTCAGGGATTCCCAAAAGAAACCTTTAGGATTTTTCTTAAGGAACTACTCCCTACTGAGATCTAGCATTAACTGAAATAATATCCATCACATTTTCCACATAGGGAATAAAAAGAGGTTGAGAATTGTCAAAAGGAAACATAAACTAATTAACACATGGAGTTTAATATGTAGTCAACGAACTTATTCACTATAATTGTGAAAAACGGGCTAGGCGCCAAGACCAACCAACATTTTGAAAATTTTCTGCTATGAGACGTCTCTTTTAGGCTACCAAATTATCTATTTTTATTCTCTGTGAATGATACATGTTGGAAGGGTAAGCTTTCTACCAAACAACAGTAAGGCCCTAAGGGGGAATCGGCACCTCTCCGAGGAATTTATAATGTGCAAATAAATATCAACAAAGGGTTAAATGGGTTATACCATTGGACAGCAATGCTAACACAAGCGGGATAGTTTTACGTTTCGAGTTACGAAGATACTTATCGCCTATTCCAAGCAACTAAGACGTGCTGTACATTAAGATTTCATTATTGTACGCTTATGTTCAAATTTGTGTCTTTTTTAAATTCAAACCTTTGTACAGGAATGCATTAGATGCTGTACCCCTTTTTGACTTCTGAATCAATGGGCCGTATGAAAGACGAAAAATTCTCCAGGGCTCTACGAGGCCACCTCCAAATTGGTTTCTTTCGTGTATCTCAATTTTCAGAACATTCTCCTTGCCGTGTTTTTTTTTAATTTGATGCGGGAAGAAAAGTTGTTTTTCGACTGCTTTTTCGCCTCTAGTCTTTGCAAATTTTAATTCATTGTCTTTAAAAGTTACCTGTGTCCAAGAAACGTGAATTTCTTAATGGCTTTCAATGGGCAGAAATTGAAGATATCACGAATGCATCAGAAAATCACTTCCTCAGCAACTTCTTTATCAATCGAGATGGTGCCAGTTTGAAGAGCCATCGGTGCTGTCTGGGGAGATGGTGACGCTGGCATTGAGGAGGCACTTTGTGGCCAAGAGTATAAATGAATGGGTGGAAAATCCAGCAAAGAGAATGAATCGGAAGGTGAAAAATAAGAGCAGAAGAAAATTGATTTTATGAATGAACCACCAGAGAGACGTGCAAAAGAACCAAACAACTTAGCTCTTCCATCTCTTTCCGGCCAAGGTGATAGGGGGATTCAGGTGAAATCGAGTAGCGCTCTGAGGTATTTCAGGTGTAGGCTGGATCACTCTTCTACTCTCTCGCTCTTGCCACAGTTTTTCACTCCACCACCGATGATTGCAGCAAGAAAAAAACAACAATTTTATATGCATAACATTTTCTCCGGCAAGTTCTTCATCTCTTTCACATGTACACCTCAGGATCGTCTTTCTGCCATGCATCCAGCCTCGTCTTGCGCGATCCTCCGATGTTTGGAGTGATCTATAATTTTGCTGGAATTGCACTCACTGTCGAGTCTCATGAGGGCTCTTGCATTGCCATTTGTATGCGGTGATTTGTGGTGGCGAATGGACATGTGGCTGATGGACGGGAAGCACGAGTATTGGTGGCGAAATTATCTCCAAATTGCTTCTCTGCCGAGATCATTCATTCATCGAACATCGGGTACGATATCTCCGGCATCTCAAGATCACTCCATATGAAAGACATTGAGCGGAGACGATGCAATTTATCTGTTTGCTTTATCATCTAAAGTGCGTACACTGTAGCATTAATGCGCAAAGATAAAACAATCTTAAAGCAAATGGTTAAGCTTTCGATCCTGCTTTTCAATTGAGACAGGGACTCATACTTTATGAATGAAATCTTATCATTTTAATTTACTTTTTAAATACTTTCTTAAGACCGTAGCGGGATTCAGTTTCAAGTGGGTAGTTTGAAATATAAAATATTGATTACCAAGTTTTTCCACCCACGGTACAACTTCAGAAGTGCAACAATGTAAGACAAAATTTATGTGGAATATTTTCCGAAAATTTAAAGAGGAGATCGGGACAGAATTAGTCAGGGGTAGAATTAGTAAACATTTAAGCAGAGAAACTACTGGGGATCGTGCTCCTGGGTAATGCGTATAAGGTACTGTCGAAGTTGATTCTTGATAGGATGAAGCCCTATACTGAAAGCATTATTGGAGAGTAACAGGTAGGCTTTCGGCCTTGGAAGTCTACGTCGGATTAACTTTTTAATGTACGACAAGTACCTAAAAAAGCTGGGAATATAATATCTCAATCTACCAGCTTTTCATTGACTTCAAGCAGACCTACAAACAATCAACAAAGGAGCGTTGTGGGCGGCAATGAAAGAGCTTGGCATTCCATATAAGCTAATCAGTTTGGTGAAAATGGGCATTTCCAACTCGATGTACCAGGTCAACGCAGAGGGGGAGAGGTCAGAGATATTTAGGGTAGAATTAGGCCTGAAGCCAGGGTATCCCATGTCAGCAATTTTAGTCAGGGTATCTGGATCACACGTTGTTCAATCCTACGCTGGAATATGCCATTAGAGTTTCCTAGATTTATTTTAGGACAGGTCCTTTCTATGATATTCGGTTTTTGAATCTAAAAAATTAAACACTCATTGGAAGCATATTCTGTCCTAAAATAAATAGCCTATATTCACCGTTGGCTCACCACCCCACAAATTAAAGTTTCCGGGTATAATGCTAGATCATACTACAAGTCCTTCCAGATGTTTGCCTGCGCAGACGACGTTAACATCCTAGGTCGCTCGACGCGAGCAGTAAAGGAGACTTTTGTCGAACTCGCCGTTGCGGCGGAAGAGATAGGACTTGAGATCAACTGAACGAAAACGAAGCATATGGTCACCGTCAGCCTAGCATCTAATCTGAAAAAAATGTTTTGTCAAATTAACAAGACAAGTTTGTAAAAAGGATGTTCTTCCATACAGAATATGGAAAAGTTTTGTCAAATTGGTAAATAATATCCTTTTGACAAAATTTCAACAAAATCCATTTGTTCGTTTAACAAGACATTTTTTTTTCAGAGTAGATAACAGCAGAACATTACCATGAACGAATGGGGCTTTGAGGTAGTCAAACACTTCAAATACCTCGGTTCGGTTTTGACTGCGGGCAATGAAGTCAGGATAGAGCTAAATGAGAGGCGGTGGGAAGCAGATATTTGAACGCGCTCTCATCATTTCTCACCACAAGAGGCGTCTTTTGGCCATCGAAAACCAACAAATACAGAACCATTGTGAAACCCATTATCACATACGATCTTGAAGTGGCACCGATGACCTGTACAGAAGAGGTAGGTTCTTCAGGACAATCTGTCCTTTCAGTGAGCGTCGGAATTTGTTGATCAAACCCTATGAATCAAACACACAATTTTACCAGAGCTTTCAAAACTTATCGTGTCTTCCTCAGAGGTTATTTGTTGGTCTTTTCTTTAAGATTCTTGTCACTAATTCCTCTATTTTCTTATGCATCAGTTTTGAATTTGGTTAGGAGCTAATTTTCTTCTTTCTTTTTTGCATAGCGAACGGACTGGTACTGGTAGTACCAGTAGTACTGCGGTAGTACTACAGGTAGTCTCCCCTAGTGCCATCTAAGTAAGTAGTAGAATATTTGTAAAAATAAAATATTGTGAGATTAAAATAACCGAGGTCTTGGAAATCGGGCATAGCAGCGCGACTGGTAGTGGTGGCCCAACAAGGATTCTCTTGTTAAGGGTGCGTTTGTACTCACAGCTGAAGAAGAACTGATTGTAAACGAGAGCGTTATGCCAAAGAAAGGCAAGAGTGCTCCCTGCCCATAGTCTTATGCACATCGGAAGGCAAGCTCACTGTAGGGCGATAAAGATGCACACCCATCACCTCCCACTCAGAGGGCTAACTCTAGGGACAAGGCACCTTGTGTACCCAATCAGTCTTTAGGGATTCCAAATAACGGCAGGGCCTTTAGCAGCGGAACCGACACACGTCTTACAATATAAACAAAACGGATAAATTATCTAATTGTCCTTACATACTCTGAAAAAAATGTTTTGTTAAATTAACAAGACAAGTTTGTAAAAAGGATGTTCTTCCATACAGAATATGGAAAAGTCTTGTCAAATAGGCGGCCAAGTGGATTTTGTTAAAAGTTTGTCAAAAGGGTGTTTTTCCATACAAAATGCAAGAATAAGTTTTGTCAAATTGGTAAATAACATCCTTTTGACAAAATTTCAACAAAATCCATTTTTTCGTTTAACAAGACATTTTTTTCAGAGGAGTTAAAAACGTTCTTTCAGTCAGGTTTGTAGACAAAATATACTGTTTTCGGTTTGAGTTCGAGTAAGCAAAAATTTAAAGTGTTTTTTTTATCAGTCTAAATTTACACAATTTGTGTTAAGTCCTGAGACTGGCCTGTATAAATAACGGTACAATCTTATATTATAGTCGATAAAGAACTAGGGGAAAGTGGGGCACTTTTGAAACTGAAAAAAAAAACTTGAGTCTTACCGTGATACAATTTAGCTGCACAAACAAATTGAGAAGTTAAATTACATTATGATATGGCTCAGTTCCACTTAAACATAGGTGAAAAATCCCAATTTCAAAGGTGCCCCACTTTCAAAGGTGCCCCACTTCCTCTTACTAATCTTCGTTTGAATGTATGCTAAGTTTTATTTCCATCTGACAATTCTTTTCTATCTTGCGAGTGAATTGAAGTTGATTTATCAGTGCGAAATTAAAACGGACAAATTGTACATACGGTGGAATAACCGGCTATCGCCATGTTTAGGAAAAAAATAAATTTATTTAATCATAACTTTTGAATCCTTGTTACAAGATAAGTCAAATTTGACACAAAGTTACTTAGATGTATTGGCTCTAGATACGTGAAAACAATAATCCTAGAACATAACGCTGGACTACTTAAAAAACTGATTTTTATTAATAATGCAAAAATAACCATTTCGTCGCCACTTTTTACCACTTTTCGCCAGTTTTGTAAAATTTGTAACCACTTCTCGCCACCCACTTGAAAAGAACCACTTTCGGTTATTTTAGGCAATGCTATGAAAAGAATACATTCACCATTTCTCTTTCCTTGTGATCACTTTATTATTACTCTCTTTAAATGATTTTTCTTCACTTTTATTTGAGAAATCAAATTATGGGGCTTTTGCAGAAAGTAAACAATGCAGATTTGACAACTGAGAATGTACGAAGTGAAGTTAGCGTCGCCTATTGAAAAGATATGGCGACAGGTGGTAAAATCAATTCCAGAATATTACCACTTCTCACCATGCCTCATTTTTATACAAAAATAATATAAAATGAAATATTAATTGACTAAATACAAATTTTATGTATTCCACAAGTGCAATTAAATATTTAATAGACAAATTATTTACCCAAATAGGTATTTTTGGCCTGATGAATATTTGACGACACTTAGTATATTTGGTAAGAGATGTTGGATTCGATGCACTTGTTTAAAATATTGCTCTAAAAAGTGATCAAAATCGTGAATCCAAAACGAATAATTATTATTTTTCGATTCTATGCGTAGAAGCAGAAACAATACAAAAAAATTGCGACTCATTTATTTCATAAATTGCGAAAAATAGCGATTTCAATGTAAGTGGCGAGAAGTGGGGCACTGGCGAGAACTGGTGATTCCACCCTAATTCGCTGACACTGACGCTATTTTCCGCCGCGTGAGGGCTCTATTTTGCCTCGCTAGAGGCGCTGGTAACTGTTCTGAATTTTTATCGGACAAGTTTTCAATGAAAACAAACAACCTGAAGAAAATTTGATTAAAATTATCCTCAACTGTATGTTTTTTTATTTTATCACTGAACTGATAATTTTTATTCAATGTAAGTAAATTATGATAATTTGTATTTTGTATTGTATTTATTTCTTCATTACCATCGACAATTGCATGTAACCCACCCACCTTACCTCGCGGCCATCGCCGTCTTAGTGTTGATGACCAACCTCCAGGGTAAAACGATGGAAAACCCCTTCGCAGGTTGTATGTTTTTAATTAATGGCATACCCAGGAATTTAACTTGTTTGTATTGTTCGAACCAATTTATGACGATTGTACATAAGAATAAAATTAATTTGAGTTCAGAAATTGTATTTATTTAATAAAGCTTTAATAAATTAAAAAAAGCTTGCTTATTGATAGAGTTCTTTAAAACTACAAATTAGAACACATTCAGTTTTATTTTTTGCAGCCAGTGTTAGATCTGTGGCTTAACAGATCAGTTGAGTGAAACGAATCGAGAAATGAAGACACAATATTTGCTCTCCATCAATCAACAGGTGATAATAAAGTCATTGGCTAATCCATCAGTATTCCAATTAGTATCGCAAATTGAAATGAATGTCTCATCTTGCCATCAATATTGATGATTGTCTTGGTTTCACTTTTCGTATTAATATACGTCTCATGACGAGAACTAAATATCTCTGATGGTCAAAAGGAGATCACGCACATTTGAAATGGGGTTGAATTTTATTACTCATTAGAGAATAGGTCTTCGGTGTGGTGATAGGTTGTGCGAGAATATCACAATAAGGTCGATTAGTTGCGAAATGACAACCATTTGTCAGTTTTGGCGATGGAAAAAGCCTATTGCTTGTGCATACAGTGATCTCCAGAGGAAAGGTATCTCAGGCACTTCTGGTACTGGGAACGAAAATGATGGACGGTGATGGGAGAGTGACAGGACAATGTGGGAATATTGTTTTATATTCCTTATGTTATTTTGTTGGGCCAGAGTGTCCGGAAGGGTGGCTGAGAAAATCAGTGGGAAAAGTGGTATTTGCACAGAATCAACAACAGCATAAAATGCGAATTGTAATTTTGAATTATTGATGATTCGATGGGAAGTTTTGTGGTTGAAATTTGTGTGTTTGTATCCAATTCTGATTTATTGCCATAATGCGTGGGATGCTGCATGGTGAAGAGGATGAAATATTCTCTGTGGATTTCTTATTACAAAGTACATTTATGTGAGCTTCAGCTCCATTATCTGCTTTTGCTGGATGCACTGAGAAAAATGATCATGTGTGATGCTGCAATTTACAGAAGCTTGCCTTAAGGCACTTTGAGCTTGCGCATAGTTATGCTGTTAAATACTTAGAATACGTGTGAATAGACTTTTGAGTCACAAAGAAAAGCACTGTCTTGAAAATCTCACAACTCAGGAGATATAAGTAAATGTTGTGTGCATTTAATTTGGTTAGACATTAGAACAACTTGTGGCATGTTAGAATAAAATTTAATTTTTTTTTGCATATTGGCTTAGGGCATAGAAATCCTGTGAGAAAAATGAATAAACGTAAAAGTATCTTTTAGAATTTAAATAAATTATTTTATTTTATTTAATAATTAGGGGATGGCTCTCAAACTTCGTACACACTCTGTCTTCGAACTCTTTATATTTTTCCAAGTTCCTTTACTAAATTTCACCTAGTAGCAATATATTTTAATTGTCAGTCTACACATTTCCTGAAAAAATAGGTCAGATTGATTAAAAGAAGATGGGAAAATTATGAAGTATTCGAAGCGAAATGTGCGAAGCTTGAAAGTCTTCCCCGATTCGCAAGGGACAGGTTTCGAAAATACAGGGGGGGGGGGTACTATCACAATGAAATTGATCTGAAAATTAATTAAACGTTTACGGCAGGGATGTTCATAGACAGTTTCGCTCAATTTAAGAAGCTCTCAATGCATGATACCGCATTGGTGCCACCAATTACAGGGCATTCATTTCTTTTCGAAGTAATTGGACCGTGCTCTCGATTTTGAACTTTTGCTTACGTAAGAGATACGGCGGTTTTTGGATTTGGATACTCGAATCCAGTGAAGCTCAGTGGATACAATTTGAACACCTTTAACGCCAAAATAATTCCTAGTGACTTAGGAGATTCGAATCCGAGATAGACAACCCCATCCCGAAGGATGTCCCCAGGAAAATAATAATAATGGATGTTCCGAACTCCACTTACGGGAAGGATCCAGTTTCTTTATGAACGTTGTGTCACTTATATCGTTTTCTATGATGCAGGAAACATTTTCTTTCATATCAAAACAGAACAATATTTTAAGTTTTGGAGGTGGTCTACTTGAACATTTCGCCCAAGCAGACCTTATGGCCTGAAAAATCGTCATCTTGAATTTTTGAAAGTAAGAGCTTAACCATTCCGGAGGGCTTACTTTTTAACCGATTCGGTTAAATCTGGAATTATTGGAAAGGTCTTAAAATTTTCAACCTGATTGCATCGATCTCACTCCGTAATACGGGCTTCAGACCTAAGGCTGAGCTATCTGGCTTAACTCCTCTAATTCCTTATTAGACACATTTTTTTGAGAAATTGTTGTTTAGAATTGGATATTAAGGGCAAATGATAAAATAGATTTTGAAAAATCAATAAAATTGCTTGTTATTTAGATTTTTGAGACCGTCGGGAACTGGGCTAAACCTCCAGTCTGAAGCCGGAATAATGAGGCGGTAGAGTACCCCTAAACCATCTATTTTTGTTGAATAATCTTTTTGTAAATTCGTAAAGATGTTCTTCAACTATAGGTCCAACACTAAAAATACGATCTTCCAGTCTTCGGAGAAACACTTGGAAACTATCTAAACGGAAGGATTTTTATTCGAAACCTCTATTTCGTAATAAAAATCCCTAACTGAGCTTTAGCCCGGTGCATTTTTGTTTATCATCTTTCGGCGTATAAAATCTCCCTCTTCGAAAGTTTCGTTTATAATCAGATGTTCCTTTTTCAAGAGATCATTATTTCCCTTGTATATATTATTCTTAGGAATATTTGGAAAATGCTTGACGTCGCAGTGAATTATTGATCAAAGAATAATGCAATGCAATTATTTAATTACGCGATTTCACTTCGATTTATGGACTTATGGGCAACCACCGAACATGGGGTAGCACTGAACACTGCGATTTTTCTACTAAGATCTTGAACTTTAGAGACGATACATGTATGAATTCATAGATACTAATGGGGATGTTTGTCCACTGAAGTAATGGTTGTTGTAGTTTAAGTTGTTTGGAAATGAAAATCAGTGTTGTGAAATCTGAGGCAATCATGCGGTTCTTTAATATAGAGTGTAAAGAAACCGTAAAAAAGCGTAATATTCCTGAAAACAGGACTCAAGATCTAATTTAATCTTTATTCTTGAGGAACTTGAGTAGCAAGGATTGCTACGGGCCCACAGCAGAACATGCTGGAGCACCCTTCATCGCTAGCCTCCCGGAGATTGAGCCCCATTGCCCATTCCAAGAAGGCCACGAATCCGGCGTCCTCCTCGCTTCACTGGTGAAGACCGACTTAGGACTTAGGAACCGATTCGATTATGCCTTCGGAATAACTTACAATCTCATCTAGCGGAACTATAGCGATATCGTAATTTGCAGTTTGAAGTTAGCCGTTTTTATAGAACCCCTCAAAGTTACTACCCCAGCTGAACAGTGATTGGTACCGTTGGCTTTAGAAGAGTCTTCGTCAGGACGGGCTTTCTCCATCCAACTCCTCTTGGCTCAACAGTCCTAGGGTCGAAGGAACACCTGTTCGACAGGGAACCCCTATTGACACTTTTGTCAAAATGTTGAAATTTATTTAATGTATCTAATAAAATGTAAGTAATATGACGTTTTTTTTATTAATCTACGTTTTTCGATAAGGATAAGTGTTCAAATCTCGAATTCCAAATGGTAAGAGTAGGGTGTCAATAGGTCCAGACACGAGTTCTTAAAATGTCAATAGGTGTTCCTTTTACCCTACTACACTTAGAACCACTTAGAACGAACCATTAAGGGAAGTTTCCAGGCATCTTCCATCCTCGCGTATGGAACACGCCTGAGAAGAATTATAAACAGAAGAATATTATCATAGAAATGTACCATTTAATGAGGTTTTCTAAGACTCAGCTTAGTGGGTGTACAGCGTAATATCTCCGTTTAAACATACTCTTGAAAATGTATTTAATGTTTAATTATGACTTATTTGTTAATTGTTTTTTAAGTGTTATGGGCTGCACAGACCTACGGCTTAATATGCTGTAGAGTAGACACTTAACTTAAGCCGAGAGACGACTTAGGGTAATTATAATCAAAATAATGATTTTACTAAATTCCCATTTCGCATTAACTAAGCCATTTCTCGACTTGGACAGAGAAGTGGATTAGTCAGAAACTGATGGATATATAGGGTGTCCCATAAATTACGCAAGATTTAAATTAAATAAAAAAACGCTTTTTATCTCAATTACATTTTTTCTAAATTGAAAAATAAAGTACAAGATAGGGTTTATATATTAAATATCGCATCCAATAATTAACCTTCATGGCTTTGCTGGCATATGAATCCTTTCGTCTAAGATTTTCATGACCTTTTTGGACAAATGTGGCTAAATTTCGATAATTCAGGGTTAAAACTTCTCTTTTAATGCACAGAGGCGGATGTACGCCTGTTGACTTAGGCTTGTGACTTCGAATAACCGAATAAAAAATGTAATGGTCTAAAATTACATGATCCAATGGACCAATTTTGATCACCAATAGAGAAAATCACTATCAGGAAATGTCTTATGCAGGAATTGCATTATTTCGTAGGCTATATGACATGTCACACTATGCTGCTAAATCCACATGTCCTCAATATTAATGAATTCATAATTAATTAATTATTAATGAACAAATCCTTCAATATAGGCTTCATAAACTCGGTTATCATGTCGCGATATCGAGCGTTAGTAACAGTAACGCTTGATCAGCTTTATTTTCGGATAATATACTGATACGATATTATTAATAATTTTAAGGGCTTGTTCTTGGATGGCAAGTGTATTTAGCACCCACAATTAATTCAGTTCTATGAAATTTTTAATTAGACTCTTCATAGTTAACGTATTTAACGAAGTTAAGTCTATTTCCTGACCAATTCTCGAACCAAATTATTTAATTATTTTTGAAATATTATATTTTTTTAAGAACAAAAAAGCGTTGGTCTGTCATTTAGTGATGGATTTTTAATAACCCTAATTTATAAACTGTCAGGTACTATTTTTATTATTCGTTGGGGACCTTTATTACAGAAACACTGCTCAATTTAAATCTGGCGTGATTTCTGGGACACCCTTTATAATCCAATCATTATTTTAATTATAAATACGTTAAGCGCTCTACCGGCTTAAGTCGTAAGTGTGCCCAGCACATAAATCGAGATACTGCTCAACGTACTTAGAATTAAAATAATCATTAGACTTACAATCTCATCAGTTTTCCCCTAAGCCGCCTCTCGGCTAAAGTCTCAAGTCTGTCTAGGGCATTACAAATTAAAGGGACAGATAATCCTAACCGGCTTATGTAGGTGAGATTCTTAACGTGAGCTAACTCGGAGTGCATGCAAATTCGATTTAGAGCTGAAATTGTGAGTCGCCATTCAGTTATCTTGAATCAAATTCGTGAAATTATCCAAATTTTGTATTTAAACCAAAATATCAAGGATTTGGATGAACTGGCACAAAAGTGATATATGGGTGAAATGTAGACCAGAATGTACTCTATAATTTTCCTATAGAACATGATCTCATCGATTACTCAGAAGCCAAGATAAGCGAGGTTTTTTGTTTCTTAACTCGTTTTTTCATCCAGAGTGCCCCAAGTAGTCATTTGTTGAACTTCAACTATATCATAGAATTGTTGTATTTTGTGGGACTTTCCATTTAAAACCATATTTTAAGTGTCTTTGTGGAGTAGAGGCAGTCAAATTGGCATCTGAGTGATTTCAAAGCGTTATTATTGGAAAAATCAATTTTTTCACACTTAAACGGCAAAATCGGAGTGATAGTGTAGTCTGAGTGGAAAATGATGTATGGACGAAATGTAGAGACAAATGTGCTCTACAATTATGTCGAAGTAATCATCAAAATCGGTTTAGCGACAGTCGAGATAATTGAGGTTATGTGATATTTAAATTGGTTTTTCGACTGTGGCGCCCCTGGTGTTGGTTCCACGAAGTTCAAATATTTTAGAAAGTTGTAGTATTTAGTGAGATCTTTCATTTAAGCCCTCATTCATCAAAATCGGTCACATAGAACCGGAGATATGATTTTTTGAATTTTGTGAACTTTGACCCCTCATATCTCCGGTTCTATTGAAACCACAGCGCGCATACGCACCATTTTGGAAACGTCCTAGACTGGACTACAACATACTAAAATTTCATTAACTTGCACAATGCCGTTTTTGAGAAAAGTGACTTTGAATTTCGATGAATTTTGACGCTATCACAGCGCCACCTGTGGTGACTTTTTGAACTTCCATCTGAAAGTGCTCATTGAGGCGAAACCAAAAAGGTAAAATTTAGGTCGCTATGTTAGTTAGAACCGAAGATAGAGGCCGGTCAATGTTCGAACTTTGACCCCTTATAGCTCGGGTCAGGGGTTATGGATCGACTTAAGGTTTTTTTTGTTTGATAGGTATAATCAACGGCTACAACATACTAAATTTTCAGCCCGATGCACAATGGAATTTTTGAGTTATTTAACTTTTAAGATTTAAAAATTTTCTTTTTAATAATAGCGCCCCTAGCGGTGGTTTTATGAACTTGCGATGTTAGAAAGGGAGGTGGCATTTCACGAGAGCTTTCCAAAAAGCCCTCACTTTTAAAATTCTGACAATTAGAACCGGAGTTATGGTCATTTTAAGAAATTTTTTTTGGACCCTTATAGCTCGGGTCAGGGGGGTCGGGGGACCTTAAGTTTGGTACTGATGGAAAGCTCTAAGGTCCAGCTATAACATACTAAAATTTGAGCCCGCTCGATGCCATAGGGGCGGAGCTATTGAGAAAACAAAAAAAGGGGGGTCTTCAAAATGGCGGAAGGAGGGGTGGAGGGTGGGGGGTCAATGCACCAAGTTGCAATTTTCACCCGATATATAACCTTTGCCGAAAACCGCAAGTCGATATCTTTTTTAGTTTAGGAGCTATTAAGCTCCAAAGAGCGGCCGGCCGGCCAGCCGGCCGGCCGGGAACGTAAAATAGCCACATATATATTCGTGATCAGGAAGTGGCGAAACACATTTTGGCCAAGTTTGAGGTCGATCGGACGACATGAAATTTTGTTAGGATTATAGTAGGTGAGATTGTTAAGAATCTCACCTAATACTTAAGACTTACGTCTACACTACATATATCAGGTCATAATATCCTTCAAGTGTTTTAAGTGAACCCTATTGATTTGATGAGGTTGTTTTACTTTAGATGAAGTTATAGTTTAAGAGCATTCTTTGTCGTTCCAGTGATAGGATGAAGTAGAAATTTCTCTCAGTGTTCTAAAGCACTTGATCTGAGAATTCATAGTTAGGATGGAAAGAGAGACAGAAGCCACTGGGGTAAGCGGTGTGAGGCTGGAAAAGAGATGGGAAGAGCTTAGAATCTCAACAAAACATAAATGCTGATGGAACTGGTCGTCGATTCCACCTGTGATACACACTGCATCATCATCATCCGGTCAGTTCTTTCACAGGCAAGAGGGAATTATCATCCGTACCCAGTGTGCAGAATCATCCAACTCTCCAGGGAGTGGAAGAGGGAGGGGAAAAAAATCTCGCGCCATCCTCGAGAAATAAAACCATGTCAAATTTAATCGCTTCCACTCCACAGAACTTCCATTTGGGTGCTAAAGTCCGAAAAAAGGCATTATTCGAGCGGGTGAGTGAGAAAGAGTGATTTAAGAATGAAGCAGTAATGAGAAGAGAAAGATGTTTGACGGCAGATAATAAATGGTGGAAGCTGCTAAAGAATTTTTTGGGCAGAAAGATGCCACTTTTCACAATCTCCTATTCTTTTTAATTGAAATTCCATATGAGATTTCCGATAGAATATGACCCTTGGAGATGCTGTGACTTTATGCCGCACTTAATTAGCAGGTGAATTCCCATGAAAATGCCGCGGGTGGATGATTTCCCCAGGAGAGCCGCGATATTGCACTTGCACGCAATCTCAGCATCTCCGCAGCAAGAGTCGCGCTCTTTCTGGCCAAATCACCATTACTTATTAAAATCCATCGAAGTCGAGGGCACAAAGAAAAAAAAAGCCAACGTATTAGCATGGTGAATGATTTTTGAACATCTGGCTGCGACGGAGCAGAGAATTGAGCAAAGAAATACTAAAGGAATGTGCTTTTTTTGTGCTTCCAATCTACTCCGAGGAAACTTCTACAATATCGTGGGAGAGAAACTTTTCCCGCGTCATTTTCGCGTAGATCTCGATTGGCAAGAAAAAAATCACTGTGCAGATCGAGAAACTCCAACTAAATCGATTTTTTGCCGCCGGAAAGGCGGGAGGAGTAAGTGTCAGAAGAAATTTCCCACAGTTTCTAAATTTGACACGTTTAATTATTGACTTTTTTTTGCGCTCACACGGCGGAAACCTGGATTTCTTGGACGAGTTTTTGCATATCACATTTAATTTCTTCCTCTGTGTCTACTTTGGAGTCTAATTTTTCTTCACTCGCTTTATAGAGGTGATCGCATAAGACGCTGGAAAAGTTTAAGTTGGGGGAATAGCAATAAATCAGCTTTTTCCAAGGAGTTTTCAGAAATGAAAAGGATCGATTTATGTCTTAAACATGAGAAGATATATCGAAAGAGTATCCAAAGGTTCAATAAAATATTTAGGACATTATTATTTGAAGGCGGAGTATTTAGTACAGGGCTGTACTAAAATAACTTGAATGCAAAAATAATGTTTTTTTTAATTGTGGTATATTTGAAGAAAATAAAATCAGATAGAAAATCAAATAAAAATTTTATATACCTTTTTGGTAAGGGTTATGAAAAAGTAATCAGCGTCAGTGGTATATACTTCATTCCTCCTATCAACATGGGTTTTATTATAAAATTTAATTCTTATGTCATTTGTACTAAAACTAGCGAACATTTCTTGAACTTGCTAGAACTTTAGTACAACTCTTTTAGTATGCGTGTTAATATTTATCTTTCACTTGACTAACGATTATTCTCAAAAATGTTATTTGGAAAAGAATGTTTCTGTTGTTTATTTTGTGGTTTTAATAGATATAGGGTAAGTGTGCCAAATTTCGGCATAGTTGCATGCAAGCGTCAAAGTCTCAAGTTTGAAATGTAATATTTTAAATACAAATTGATTTTTTTATTCTTTCTTTTGTAAGAGTGTTTCTTGGAACCTTGTAAAGAGTTTACCGTCTTTATTTACTCTAAAATCATTCTTAATACATTTTAAAATGAATAAAAATATAGACATTGCTTTGGTGCCCTATTTCGGCCACCTTCATTCTCATAGTTCCTTGCCCTTCGGGAATTCTTCCAATATCTTTTTCACGTCATCTCGTTTGTCGAAGCTACATTTTTTGTTATTCTTTTGCATTGTATAATCTCTAGAGTACGTAAAATCTAAAAGTTCATGGAAATTCGAGGAACAAAAAAGGTGGCCGAAATTGCAAACTGGCCGGAATTTGGCACACTTACCCTAATTGGGGAAATTTATTATGCATTTAATTGTAAGAAAAGTCTAATACACTGAATTTCTTGCTGAATTTGGTGATTTTCAAAAAAAGGAAGTAAATTAGGATGCTTTTTCATTTTGTTTTTTCTAAAATAAAACACTTTAGATATTTTTTTAATAGACTAATTTAGTACAAATACGTTGTGATATATATGTACACCCCATAAGAAAATGTAGTTGTTAATATTTTCACCTCAGTTTTGAGACCAATATTCACACGAAAAAAATGTTTAATTTTTATGCTTCCAGCACATATTTTAGATCAGAAAGAATTCATGAAATCAAAAACTTCCATTATTTTCTTTAAAGTCGACTATACAATACCTGCTTTTATTCTTCTCATTTGTGATTCAAATTTAAATACTTCATTCATTACGATAACATATAATTATTTACAATTTAGGGGGAAGTGGGGCACCTTTTGAAATTGGGATTTTTCTCCTATGTTTAAGTGGAACTAAACCATATCATAAAGTAATTTAGCTTCTCAATCAATTTGTCCAGCTAAATTATATCACGATAAAGCTCAATTTTATTAAAAAATATATGAAAAATTTAAATTTTTAAGGTGCACCACTTCCCCTTATTTAGTTAATCAAATGAAAAACAAAATCAGCAATGTACGACTGTAATCTTATTATAAACATAAAGACATTTTTAGTACTCTGTGCTAATTTCTAATACTCGATAAGGGGCGGATGAATAAGCAATTTTGAATCATTGTTGAGTCAAAATAAAGATAAAGTGTAACTTATTGAGAATTAATATTGCGTTATATAATATATATAATAATATAATAATATAATAATATAATATAATATAATATTAATGTGCTTTTTAAAATTTCAATTAAATTTGTAAAAAGTAATAAATAATTTATTTACTGCTTTTATTTTCTCGGCTTTGGTTCTTTCTTACTTTTTTTTGCACTTTTGTTACATTGTATTGTCTTCAATTTGGCTTATAAACCGTAAACAAGAATAATTTGGTCACCAGCCTTGAGACGGCGGTGGACGCAAATAATTTTCTGTGTGTAATTTTTCCTCTAAAAGACAGACAGTTTCAAATACATTTTTTTTAATAAAATAATTAAATAATAATGGATATTTTAAAAGTATTTACAAAAATAATAGTTTAGAAATGAATAAAATATTTTTTAAATATTGTCTACGTAGAATTTGAATATTAATTAGCCCTTAGAGATTAATATGTGATATAATTATTGTTAAAACAAAAATATTTTAAGGCAGTGTCAGTTTTAAGGGTTAAGGGGTTTATCATTACCGAACACACGTCATAACGGCACATAACTTAAATTCTGTACATTTATTTATTACAAACTATTTATTTATATAAGTTAATTATATAATAAAAGAATTCTTACAAAAAAATCCAAAATAAGAAAGAAAATTAGGAAAAATATTATCAAAATCGATGCGATGTCAAACTACCGTGTATAGCTTCATGCAAAACCTTTACATGACTTTCTGCAAAGTGAGAAAAGAGCTACAAAATGTATTTCTACCTTTGGCGAGGTTCGATATCAATTGCGCAGATATAAATGATAAAAAATTATTTAGTGTAAGGGTTTGTTTAGATACAAACACTAATAAATTGAATTATGACAAGCTGATATGCAAGCGACAATCCTTGAGCGGTCGTCAGACTACAGGTCTAGTTCAGTTCCTGAAGGCTTTAAGATCCTTAACAAAAATATGAAAAATAATTTAAACTATAACGTGAGAATTGTCCCCATTCCCCGTTCCCCTCGGTACTTCTAAACTTCCACAAATTGTATTAAAAGTTTACGATTTTATGATCCCCCCTTCAGTTATATCTTTAGATGCGATTACTTCTTCCATCTCACAGTGAAAATAGCTACCTGATTTAGTGCTTCGAGTATCCCTTGATGTGATTCCACTGCGGAGGTAGAACTGCTAGTATATTATGCGCCTGGAGATCTCTCAATAAGCATCCTACGAGATTTGCGACAAACCAATGACGACAAATCCCTGGTATTTTGTTAATTTTTTAATTGAACTCATATACCGGGGCGGAAATTGTGAGAGCAATAAAATCCACGCATAAGACAAGAAGGAGATTAATTAAAATGTTTCCACACGGAGTATTTGTATATATATGTATACGAGATCTTGGACCACAAGAGAGCACCTTACCTTTCCGCTGGTGGGAAGATGTAGAGCGATGAAGAAGGAAAGTCTCACGCACGAAAATGATATATTTTAATGTGCTGCAGCGTCTGTCTGGTGAATTGATATTGGAGGCAGGAAACTGGGAAGAGTACTTAGTCACTGCCGCCACCGCACCTGACTTCCCTGGAGACTCTCGTCTCACCACCTGAAAGAATGGACACATGCGAGAGTGTGTGCAGCATCCAGCGAAGGAGATGAGACGTATAGAACAAACAGACAAACGAGCCACCACCATTCGCGAGGTCATAATTCATATGAAACACGTTTTAACTATCGGCCAATGTTGCATGTTGCCTTTTTTGCACCATTGAGGCGTTTGGTGTCTTATAATCGCTGTCCACTTGACTGGGAGTGCTCCAAAGTGGACCCAGCAGTACCCAGTTGATTCCGTTGTGGTCACATGTTTTCTAATTGTCCCCAAAGACTCCTCTTGCGCAAATTCCCTGTCATGGGAATTGTCTGTCGTGCCTTGTGAATTTTCAAATTATTTCCCATCTCACTGAAGGTGCGCTCCAGAGAGAGAGGGTAAAAAAAGTCCCACATGAGCTGCAGAGAATGAGTGCTTATGGCTGTTTTGCATCCAATTGCGGTGGGATGTAGGGGCTAGGAGAGTAGCTACTTACCTCCTGTTTCTCGACATGTCTTCTGCATATCTGTCCTCTCTGAGCCTTCAGTCCTGCCGCCACATGACTCTCCTGTGACAAACTTTCTAGCCACTCGGACACCACGGTTTCCGTGTTTCGTCATTTTTATCCAACGCTTTTTAAGGGGTGTTCAAATGCTCTAAGCTAATACCTAGAAAGCTATCTAAGGGAATTAGTTAGAATTAGCCTTTTCGCGCTATTTCAATGAAAAGGGAAATCTTTCTCTTGAACTGTTTTAGCACATGACTATCTTAAGCGCTCCTGCGTTATCGACTTGTCTTTCTGTAGGTTTCCATTTTGACTGTTTCTTCGAGTCCGCATCGTGTTCTAAAACCATAAAATACTCATGGCAAGAACCAATACAAAGAAAAGTCAATCATTTAGTACCATTTTAGAACAGTCATGTGCTAAAAAATTTCATGATAAATATTACACCTTTTAATTTTTCATTGGGATAGCACCATTACTCACTTGGCTTTTCTTATATTTCCTTTAATGTATTATTTTCTATATTTTACAATACTTTCCGATGTTTTCTATGGTTTAGTTGTAAACTTGCACATTACATGTTATATGTATAAGCACAAGTAAGAAACTCTCTGATATAAGCAAGTAAAATACTAAAGTGAAGTTTAAGTATATTAAATTGTTGTTGCAGATTTAAAACATCAATAAACGTAGAATTTTAGAATTAAATAAATAATAATAATAAAATAAATAATTTTAGTATAAAACTTCAATTAATTTTACGTCAATTTGACAAATGATATATGCAAAGAATAAGAGGGAAACAATTTATTAAGTAACACGAAAAGTATGTCAAATTTTCAAGGAACTGCAACGTAATAGCCAACACTAAAGAGAACTTGATGGCAATATTTCACATTTTCTATGTTTTCTAATGACATTTGTCGAAATTACATTAATTTTAAGGATTTGTTCTTCTTAAAGGCTGAATCCGATTACAATAACGTATGTGGAATTTACATCAATAGCGCTAACTCTTTATTCAAAAGAATCAAGAATCGAAAAACATACAAATTAAAATTTCAATGAAGCTTTCAAATAATTGCGCTACACTCAATGGCAACTCCATATTAATTTGATAGTTAAAATATCGAAAACATAGAATTTTATCACATTTGGTTTATCTTATTCGTACTTTTATTGTTAGGCCAAATTAAGATTAAAACATTTTACTGCCATTATATCAAAGCTTACTCATTGACAGATGAATCCGTTACCCCTCTCCAACGGCGTATTCAAAACACAAAAATTTTAAAAGTACAGTGGGATCTCGATAGAGTCAACCCCCGATAGAGTCAATCTTCAATAGAGTCAATAGCTATTTTTTTACTCTGCGGACTCCGATAGAGTCAACTTATCCTTTATTATTAAAATAATAATATTATATGATCTTACTGATATTTTGGAAATTAAAATCAGTGTTTTGGTGTAACAATGTAACGTTGTTAACACAAGAAGAACATTTTAAGTATGTACATTGTAATATTATGATAAAATTTTTATATTAACCGTATAATCATTATTCAACAAAATAATTTTCTTTTCGTGATTTTAAGCGCATTGATTGAAAGTTGTCTTGTGTTAAAGTTTTTTGATTAAGCCTATGATTGCATGTGAGGAATTTTGAACCATCATTAATTTGAAAGTGAATAATATTATGGCACATACAAAAAAAATATGAACTCGAATTATAAATGGCTAATTACAAATTTATGACTAGTTTTTTTTAAAGAAACGTTGCACAAAATCTAAATTTAAAGGATTTAAATTAGGTTTTTGAGAGGACTTAGAGAAGCTTTCAATCATTTTTTCTCAAAGAAAGCTGCAATGTAGTATTAGAAGATTTCCTCAGAATCTCTCGAGCTTTCCACATCTGGTCCCACAATTGTCAAAATCGTTGCAGTATTAAATATATTTTAGCGAATTTTTAATAGAATTTTATGGAAAAACTTTTAGGACTCTAAATGTCTCTAAATGTTTTTTATTATCAATTTCCCGTCATTTTCTTTAAGAAAATGTGTTCTTGATGTGATTAGAAAGTATTAAACTCACGAAATCCGCAAGGTTCTTTAAGATGAAGTTCAAATTTGGTTTTAAAACAAATAAAGGAACATTTTTCTCTGTCGGAATTTCCAACAAGATAGGCCTATCCCTCGTTATTCTCGTAAATATTCTCGTTTTTAAAGATAGATTTTAATTCTAAAGGTTGTAATTTTCCTTTGGAAGAAAGTTGGCAGTTTCAAAGTAAAATTCAAGGTGCTTTTGATACCCTTCTTCCTTAAACCAGAAAAAAACTAATATTCATCTTTTCAAAAATTAATGTTAAAGTTTAACAGCTATCTGAACTGGTTTAAATCATTAAAATCGAAGTTAAATAGCATTTATGCTATTTAAGTTAAGCCTAAAACTTTTTTAATCCCAGAATTTTTCTTTAGTGATATAATTTTCAAGATTAAAACACAATTTCTTTGAAGAAAAGTTTTTCATGCCCATAAGGAAGTTTTTGTACAATTGTTGTAAATCTTTCAAAATCATCAAAATCGGTCCAAAAATGAATCAAAGGACAGAATTTCCCTTGGAATTTCCTCAAAAAACTGTTCCTAGGTGGTTATGGAAAGATAGAATGTTCTAGTACAGGATTTTAAGGTTTGAAGAACGTTTCTTTGGGGAATAATCCTTTCAAAATATTCTCCTTAAATACCGAAGGATATAATTTAAATTTTTGCCCTTCTTTTACTGAATTGCTGGCTACGGTCTAGAAAGAGGCAGCTTCGTGGTTCTATACCAATGAAACATAACATGTTTTTAGCTCTTTACTGT
Source organism: Phlebotomus papatasi (assembly GCF_024763615.1). Taxonomy (NCBI): domain Eukaryota; kingdom Metazoa; phylum Arthropoda; class Insecta; order Diptera; family Psychodidae; genus Phlebotomus; species Phlebotomus papatasi. The sequence continues at coordinate 87,847,287 of NC_077223.1, read as the reverse complement.
TAATTTTAAATTTTTTAAAGTAAATTTAATTATTTCAAAAATCCATAAGAAATTACGTTCAATCCTCTTACAATTACATGGTAAAAAGGGATTTAAAGAATATTAAATAGGGGAGAGCCTGCATGTGTGAGGCGCGGTGGAATACTCTTTAAATACTCTAACAAATGTGACAAAAACACTAACCAAGTTATTTTAATAAAGTCTATGCTAGTGGATAGGGGAGACCCGGACAGAATTAGCCACGTATAGTATTAGATAGTGGTATTTTATATTTTGCTTGCGAAGGAATATTGAGGAAACCACTCTTTATTCCAGGGGCCTCTCAACATTAAATTTTTCCATACGTTTTTGCATAGAGGCACTGAAGACTATTGGCAAGTTTTTTCCTAAAGAGAATTTACTTATCAGTCTGATATATTTTGAAATCGTGCACTAAAAGCTATCTAAAAATACATATTTCATAATGCTCGCCGAAATAATACAAGAACTACGAGCAAATTTGTTTGAGTCGCGGTGCAATAGCTGCAGAGTTTTTACAAGGAAAAGTGAAAAATATCTCCACTTTTTATTAGGCTTGATAGGCCCCTACTTTATTCTAAATATACTTCTCTTTCTATTCATTGAAATATTTATCAGCCTCATACAAACATTTTTTGTACAAATTATACGAAGTTAAAAATCTCATTTGGTGGCTAATTCTACCCCGGTCTCCTCTTCTAAGCGCTGTACAAAATTTCAAGAAGATTTTTTTTAGAAATATTGGCCTAAAGTCAAAAAGTGGAAAAAGTGTCTCAAACATGCCGTCTTTCACCTACATATATCGAAACGTATATTACCTGTTTAACTTGTATATTGATTATATAAAAATCTGTGTCACAATCCATAATCATTTGGTTACCAAATCTGTTATCATTTAAATAAACTATTTTCTAACGATAAGCAATTTAAGATAACTTGCATGATTCTCGCCCATTTGGCAGCCTCTTTAGGAAGTCCGTCATGAGCGCAAATAGAGCCTTGAGTTGAGTGAAAGAGAACGCCCAAGGATCCCCTGATGTGAGGATTGTGTTAAGTTATTTGAGGAGAGGTCAATGGGTTAGAGTGACTACTCCTGACGCTCCTGGAATATTTTATTGTTGATCAAATTGGCCCCCTTGAGAGTTATTCACTGTTCTTTCTCACCTATAAATTCCTCAATTCTCACAAGACTCACAGTCCAAACGCAACAGGAACACTCCAAGTGAAATTCACAAATGGAATTTATGCATTGAAAATGTTTTCATAAATTTTATTTCATGTTAATAGATAAAATTGTATTTCTGTCCTTCTTTCTTTCAATAAGTTTTCTTACAATGTATAGCAAAAAATCAGTTCATAATGGTATTCCTTTTTTGTTTAACAATTGTCGAGTTATTATTTTCGTATTTACTTTCAGCATCTTTTTTTTTAATTATCAATTTAATGAATTTAGTAATTATTTACAATTTTAAAAATATTCAACTATTTTGGATTCCTTTCTTGCTTTTTTTATAGGTTATCTGAGCAATTGTTATTAACTTTAAGATGCGCTTTATTGGTAATTTACATTTTAGTATGAAGCCCTGAAGTCTTATTTTTATAAGTTAGTATTTTTATTTTGTTTTGTAATTGTAATATGCAATATGATTAAGAAAATATCCGGAATTTATTATTCTTTGATAAAATTTTGAATTTTTTTTTTTGCATTCGGCATTTTAAGTATATTTTCATTAGGTAATCTTATCAAAAAAAAGGAAAACACATAAGAGTTAAGAAATGTGCCCTCATTAAGACACTTTGATATGTTTTTTTTCCTAAATTATTTTTTTAGTGCTTCCTTCATTGACTTATAGAACTATTTCATGCATTTTCATTATTTGTTTCTATTGAAGAAAAGCTTTAATATTGGAATTTTCTGTAGGTAATAGCACTAATGTTTTATTATGAGAATTTTTAATTCAAAACTGTTTAGTCATTTATGGATCTTATTATATGGGGAAAAAATTGATAACCTACCTAATTTTCAGCTTTGTAATAATTTCAGAAATTTTATTTATTGCTCATAAGTTTTATTTTTTCTTCAAAAATGTTTCTTTACAGGAAATCTTTTTTTACCTTAATTTTTTTTTGTAATACTTTGAGTATATTTGCATCATGTTTCTTATACAAATTGAAGGCACTGCTAAATGACGGATAATTTGCTGCAAGAACACAAAAACCTGCAAAACCGAAAGCTCAGAAGAAACCGAAAACAAATCGTTGGAAAATAATAAAAAAAACAAAAGTAAAACACAAAAATTTTTAGCAAAATTTCACATTGTGATTTTATTCATGAAAAGTGCACTTGAGCAAATAATTTAAGAAACAAAAATTGTAAAAGAACAAATAAAAAGAAAATTTGTCATTTTGTACTCACAAAACAATTTTTATTTCACATTAAAGGAAAAAGAAGTCAATAATTTAAGAAAACTTAAATTCTATGAAAAAAAATTACTTTAAACCTAGTATCTTTTATTCTTTTCTCACTTAAGTTTCTAGTTTTCCTTAAAAATATTTAATGGAAAAAAAGTCTAAAGGAAATAAAAGAAAATGGGGATGATAGAAAAATGAGAAAATAAAACGAAACGCAAGTAACAATTCAACTTCATACAAAAACTAATAATAAAATGCAAAAATATCATTACTAAATTTTTAAATAATAAATAAATATAATGTCCTTTTGATCGTAAACCTAATTATAAATTACATAAGTTTTTAAAACAGTTGATTTCTCAAGCTTAAAACATTTTCTACAGCATTTGCTGGAAAACTCTCTTACTTTTATTTTTCTTTTTTCATTTTATTATTTTTTTGAGTATAATGAATTTTCGTAAATGTTTTTTTTTTCTTATTTTTTTTTCATATCTCTTGAGAGAGCCTCAATTTTATAAAACGCTCTTTTCTTAACACTTTTAAAAAGTTTTTTTTAACACAATTCTCAACTGTTCAACATATTCTTCACACAGTTCCTAGTTCAGAAATTAAGGAAGAAAAATAGCAAGGTACATAATTTTTTTTTACAATTCTTTATAATTTTTTTTCTAAATTCAAATTTTGGGGGCAGCTTTTTGGAAAATTCACAAAAAATTATAAGGGAAAGCGCAGTACCTTCGGATGACTGAAGCTTCGAACAACTATTTTTTAATGTGTTATTTTTAAATTTCCTGAAAAGAGTCATAAGTACCATGGGTCAAATCCATTACGATCATAGAAAAAAATTGGTTGTTCGAAGCTTCAGTCGTCCTAAAGTACTGTGCTTTCCCCTAATTGATTTAATTTCTAAACAGCTAAAGGAAAAGGAAAAAATCTATAAATGTACAAAAAAATACATAAATATTACATTTGGAAAGATTCTACATTTAAAAAATATTCGAGTTGTTTAATATTTTGTTTTCTTTTTTTTTATTGTGGAGATTTATCATTTCCAGAGTCTTTTTATGTCATTTAAATGTTGTATACATGTCTTCAAACTTTGAAAATAAAAGAGAGAGAGAAAAAGGTGAAAAACTGGCCACACGTCTTTTTTCACGTTTCTTAATTGCAAAATTCAATTGTGCTCAACAATTTCTCCAATTGTCTCTGAAGTTAGAGAGACTTCTCCTCTACTAAACTATTTTTTTTCAGTACCCTTGGACTACAATGTTTGCTGCTTATGCTGTTTATTCTTTATAGTTTGTTTCTTAAACTCTGTTTTTTTTTCTTGCTAAACTATTGTGGTTGTTTGAAATTTCCACATTATATGTAACATTTATTTTTTGTCCCCCTCTTGCCTTTGGCAAAGTGTAATTTTGGCACTTGATCGTCGTTGCAATAAACGTAAATTGCAGTGTAACAAACGTGTTAATTCGTAGATTGCGAAATGTCGCGAGAAGAATGAAGATTCATAAGCTGGGCAGAAGCAAGAAATCCCCCGAATAATTCATGACACTCAAAGAAATGGATGGGATTGGGACAAAAAAATAACTACCCATGGAGGGCCATTCTAGTTGAAGTGAATCAAGTTAGAGGGGCTTATAGATAGGGGTAAATGGAGTACTTCTATAATGGGGCACCTTCACCTTTGAAATAGGGCTTTTTCTTCTATTTTCAAATGAAACTGAGCTTTATCATAATATAATTTAGCAGGAGTCATTTTCTAAATAAACCAAAAAACCTGGAAGATGATATCTTTTACCGTTTAACCCTTTAAGGACAATAGGGACACCGGTGTCCCATTTTTTCTCTATGGCTTTTTGAAGTTAGATTTTGCTCTAAGAAGTTTAAAAAAGTAATTTTTCCGACCTCCAATTTTTTATGCATTCGTCCTTAAAAGATTAAGGTCCAAGGCGGTGACAAGTTGAAAAGAAGCGGATTGTGTACCTGCTCTCCCTTCGAGTTCGAGCAGTAATATGAGGAAAACCCCTATTTCAAAGATGTCTCAATTTAAAAATATACTATTTCCCTCTATATTCGGGAAATAATCAGACGACATGCATTACATGATCAAACACTGAGAGAAATCCGAAAAGGTTAAAATAACATTTCGAAAATGTTAATTTTACCCTGCAGTATTGATCCAAAATCGGTGTAAATATTACCCTTTTTAGGTATATTAGGGGTTAAAGGTACACTTTATCATGCTAATTTTACCCTTAATAAGGTGTAAAATTAACATTAATAAATGTTGATATATTTTTACACCCAAAGAGTGTTAAATTTCTGAGAAAAAAATGTTAATAGAACCCTCTTTTTTTCTCAGTGAAGGAACGTATCATGAACTAAAGCGTGTGCAGTGTGCACGATAAGATTGTTCCAAATGATTTGATATTTTTACGACAGATGTCACTAGCTCCGCATTTTCGTTGTATGTAAAACTTTTTTTGGTAAAACTTTCATTAAATTCTGTTCATTTTTCACTGAGATACGAAGTAATAATGGAAAAGACAAGGGAACTGATCTTGTACACGGCTCTAAACAATCTTAGAATCAATAACGCGGACCTTGGAAAACTCACAAATACCTCACGCTAGACCGTCCGGAGGGTGATTCTTCGATTCCTCGACAGTAAAACCACTGCCCGGAAACCTGGATGTGGAAAAAATCGGGATATTGGAGATCGAGATTTGGAAGAAAATGTGATCATGCGCTACAAGAACAATCCTTCGAAATCTGTGAGGGATATGGCTAAAAAACTTAAATATTCTAACTTTAAACAGTAACCAGGATAGCAATATTACACCGAAAAGTCTCGCACAGGATGTAAGAAAAAGTACAGGTGCAAAATTATGAGAAGTTTCCAAAAAAAATACATGGTTTGGATCGCGATCTGTTCATGTGGACGTCAGAGTAAGGTGTTTTTCATGCAGGGCAACACGAACTCGTCAATTTACATCACGGAGTATCGCCAAAACGCCTGTTGCCTCTGTACAGATACCATGACATATCCCGATCTTCTGGCCTGATTTGGCGTAGTGGCATTACTCAAAAGCAACCAAAGAATGGTACGAGGAGAACGACGTTCGTTATGTACCCAAGGAGATGAATCCGCCAAAACTCCAAATCTCTGTCCAGTTGAAACATATTGGGCTATTATCAAATACGATCTGAAGAAGAAGAAAGCTAAACGAGAACCGCGTTGATGATCTTGTACAGACCTTGATAGAAGGACTCAAGAAGAAGATTCGAGATTTCGCCAATCAAATATTTGAATAAAAAACTAATATATCCAATAAATCTACAATGAATTATAGTTTCAAAAAATATTTTTCTTTTTTAATATATTATGGTGACTTCATTTTTAAAGCATTATTCTTGGGAACAATTTTATCGTGGCCACGCTTTAAATCTAAGCAATATTTAAAGTTTTTGAAGAAATATCATCAAATCAACGTATTCAAGTTTACGAACTTACAAAAACCCTCTCGATTTTGAATTGCTTCTGAGGGGGCTTTCCGAATCTTACGTACACCGGTTTTCAAAACTGTGACCAGTTTTAAAATTCCAAACCTTGAAAATTCTTAAACGAAAATAAGGTTTTAAGTCTTTAATACTTTACATAATATCCTCTTATTCAGAAGAAAATTGATAGAATTTAGGGGTCATTTAGGACGCTGTATTGGGTTTTGAAATTGTTCCCATTCATAATGTTTCTAACCGATTTTGATGTTTTTAACCATTCTGAAAACGGTATTTTTAATTTTGAAAATTCCGGTATACTTTAAACTTAAAGTATACCCTCCGTTTGAACTTGTTAGCCCTTCAATGGGAATTTTCTTTAATGTTGGAGAATATGAAACGCGATGGCTTTTTTGCCATGGGGATCTCATGTCTTGTGCTGTGCCGTGTCGGGTGTATGTTTTTCCAACCCCTAACCCGGTGCACTGTTGGCATTTGGTGGGTGGTTGGTGTGTTGAGTGGTGTTGCAAAGTGGTTGAATTTCAATTGCAAATGAGAAAGTGCTGGCAGGTATTGTTGGCGCGGGTCGATTGAACGAGGAAAAGATTGATTTGCCATGAGTCGAAGAGTGGTGGCACTTGGATGGGAAAGGAGCAACAGTTTTCCCCAAGCATATTGATTGAATTTCAGAATGACTTTGCCCACCCGCATGCATACACACCTCCCAAGATGGGGGTGGTTGCAGTGTGGAGCGCCCAGGCCGCCCTCGCACGGAATGTAGGAAACAGGGTCAGCATTAGCCGCAACCCGCATTGCACCCGCTGCAGTCAGACTGGAGCGCTCTGGTGAGCACAGGCGAGTGGGTGGCCTAGGAGGTGGGTGAGGGATTTGGGTGTCGGATGATGGGGTTGGTCGCAGTCGTTTCCTCTCTGCCGCGCACCACGTTCTCACTCCATTCACATGAGACTGTGTCGTTCAAGTTTTCCGACATACTGAAGTGAGGCAGAGTGTTCAACCAGGAAAAAAATGAATCTCATGGAACAACGCTGGGAGACTTTGCTGTGTTTTGGTGACAGGGCAAAGTTTTCTCACTTTCATTTTCAAATAGCCAAATCAGCACGCTATCAAGTTTGGGCTTGTTGATTAAGTTTATTGTCCGTTTTAATTAATTTGCGACTATGATACATGTTAAGGAGGTATATAGGGGATATACTGGATCTAGCTAGGCTGCTTAATGGTGCTGTTCCTAAGAAAAATGAACATTTTTTTAACATTTTACTATTCTCAAGCATATTATCGACTTTTTTGTTTTGATTCCTGTCCTAACTATTTGGTTGTTTTAGAACACGGTAAGGACCATGGGCAAAACAGTCAGGACAGGAACCAACATAAAAAAGTCGATAATGCAGTGTAGACACTTGAGAACAGTATTATGCTAAAAATATGCTCATTTTTCATTATAATAGCACAATAGCTTCTTTTTTTTTCTATAAAAGACAAGAATATGTAGGTCCTTGCCGACTTGCAGGAACACAAAAACACCGTAAGAGCCTTGACAGACTTGAGGATTAGCCGAGAGAGCGTAATTATATTAGAAATAATGGATAAACTACATTTTCATCATTTTCCACTGTCATCTCTCGGCTTAAGTCGTAGGTGTGTCTAGGGCATAAGGATCAGGAATAACTTGACCCAACTTCTCAACAGGTCGAGAAGTTTCCAGTACAGTTTTATTTAACTCTCTTTAAAAAAAGCCCTTAATAAGCGTTTGTAAATAATGAGGGTTAGTACAAGAAATTTGCGTGTTTTCCAGAAACTCCATCAATTAGTCCAATAAATCATTTACGGCTTGACTTAGGAATTCAGGAAACAATCAGATGAAATGCTTCATGCATTATATGACCAAGGAAAAGTATCAGGAACTAGGTCAAAAGAATATGTAAATTTTTGAAATAATCTCTGCAAATGCTGCAAATGATCATATCCAAGTTCACGAATAAATATTTGAAAAAAAAAATGAAAGAGCTTTTTGAATGATTTTGCGAACGCTGGAGCAACGTTAAATTTTTCTAAAATAAGTCTTGTAAAATTGTCTATGTAAGGCGTTATAGAACCAAAGTCTTATAATCTAATTAGCACTCTTGGTTCTTTCCATGTGACCAGTAAAAGTAAAGTTGCTCATTTTTAAGAGACTTAAAAGCTTTTACAGGAATTTCAACACAAAATTCTCAGTATAAGTCTTTTAAAGGCGCATTATAAGACTTATTAAAGTCTTGATAATATAATAGTCTAACCTTCTTTCTGAAACTCACTTTACTTTCTAATTTATGTTTTTCTTTTTTTTTTTAAATTCTTTTCAGGAAAATACCAGCAAATAAACGTTACAAAATCTAAAGATTACTTCCCATACGTTTGGTTTTGACAGATAATTGAAATGTCAAATATTTTGAATTAGATTTATAACCATTACAAAGAAAATCTCAGCGAGCACAGTTAGCTAAAAAAGACTGCGTTTTCAGCGTTTTTTTTTTGCTAAAAACGCTGTCCTTTTTACCTAATTCTGTTCGTCCTGATGTCAAATTGAGCATAGTTTCCATCCAAGAAGCATTCTTTTCTTGAAATAGTCTTCTAGAATTCTCTAAGTAGAGCATTATAGAACCAAAATATTTATAATAGTCTTACAGCGTTCGTAAATGTCTGTTAATTCCTGGCTTACGAAAGGCTCGGAAACTGTACAGCTCTATAAAATGTTTGTAAAAGTTCATAATTTTTAGAAACATTGTTCGTAATATTTTATTTAGTTTTTATTTATTATGTTTACACTCGAGTCCTTTTCAAGTAATTATATGTTTTGCGTTTATGCGGCCACCGCCGTCTTAGCGTTGAGGACCAACCTCCGGAGTGAAAACGATGGAAAACTCCTTCACAGGTTATATATGCCAATCATTCATAGGATACATAGTTAACGATTCTTGATATATGACATAACAACATCCCCTAAACATCGTTATGCAAAATTTAAAATTTAAATTTATACCAGATTTCGAGGGATAAGTAGCGACTTAAAATTTCTAAGTAATTTTGTGTTATCGCTACTGACAATTTGACGAACATTTTTTGTTCTTTTACAAACATGCACGAATTTTGTTCATCTGGCAAAACTTCACGATTAAATGACAAAATTTTACAAATACTTTTTCTGTATTTTAACGAAAGTTTACGAACACATGTTTGTAAAAGTACAAAAAATACTCGTCAAGTGTTCATCTTACAAACAATGTTTCTGAAAGAAGCACAAACTTTTACAAACCTATTTGTGGTTTATACGATTTACGAGCATTTCGAATGTCTCCAATGGGAATTCACTAACACTAACGATCAATTTTCCGAAATATATTTTCAGCGCAAACATTGTTTGTTAAATGTTCACTTGACGAGCTATTTTGTTCTTTTAGAAACATTTGTTCGTGAAGGTTAGTACAGTTACAGTATACTCTCTCAAATTCAGGCATTTGGGACCGATATGTCAACTGAATTAAAGAGAAATTCGGGCAGCAAATTGTTTGAAATGCAACGATTTTTTGTTCATCTGCATACTCATATTGAGTTTATATGCTCATTGCTATTATAAATTTCATGAAAACCTCTCAATAATGCAAAATCACATCAAAGCTAAGGCAAATCATGACAAATTTGAGCATATTTGCTTCATGTGATAATCACAATCGAACTTGAAAAATGTCAAAAAACTTTTTTCGAATTTAACTGCCGCCCAAATTATAAAGTAGCCCGATCTTAAAAGAGCCGAATTAGCGAGAGTCTACTGTAGATACATCTGGAAAAACTTTACGAACAAGTGACAAGATTTCATGACATTTTTCTGAGTATTTAGGAACATTTACGAACAATGCTCGAAGAATTAAAAATACAAACTTTTACTAAATTTTCACTGAATTATATAATTTACGAGGATTTCGTGAGTCCGCAATAGGAATTTACAGTAGACTCTCTCTCAATCGGGCATATGGGGCAAAATGTCATCCAAATTATCGAGAGACTTGAGCATCAAAATCATTGAGGCCATTTACACCGCTGCATTGGATTGAGATTGAATTGTCCCAAAATCGGGTTTTGGAACAATTTAGACTCAATCTAAGACAGAAATATAAACGGTTTCATTGATGTCATTTCCACCTCCGCATTAGACTGAGACTGAATTATCCCAAAATCCGATTTTAGGACAGTTTAATCACAATCTAATTCGGCGGTGTAAATAGACTCATTGTAAATTCCACAAAAAGCGCTCAAATATAAAGAATCACGATAAAACAAGAGGAACTTGTAGAGCGTACGGCCCATTCGACAGTTGTTAACCCAGTTAACGGCCAAACCCACCAATCCAAATCCTTTATTCCTTTCACATGTCCAACACCTACCATCTTAAGGCGGGTGCTGAAGGTTGTTATATGGTGCTATTGTTGCTTATGGCAACTAACATCAGTACTTCAGTGAGTGAGCATCAGTCGCCGTGGACGGTTCACTCCGTGGAAGTTGAAAGATGGGTGGCACCTTCAGTTCCCCATTTTCCCTTAATAAGTTATATAACTTCAGTGAGCCCCATCAGGGCTTACAAATTCAGAAGTGGGATCTACACTACAGCGAATTTGCACAAATTTGCTTTAAAATTAAATGTGAAAATTGTCAACAAAATTTCGCGCCCGATTGAAAAAGAGCTCATTGAGGCTCTACTCTACAAACATTTACAAACAATTTTGCAAAGTATTCTTTTTGTATACTAAAATCTAAGCGGCGTACTCTTAGGTTAGATTAGATTAGATTACAGTGGGGGCGGTTCCTCGCGGAACCGCTGCACCCAGGCCTCCTTTTGGGCCCATTATGTAACCCCGGTTAAATTAGTTCCGGTTAAGGGCAAGATGGTTCAAGCCAGCCCGTTTTTCAGCGGCGTACTCTTAAAAGGGATTCAAGAGCTTCTAATGTATTTTAACACAAAATTCTCATTGTAAGCCTTTTAAAGGTGCACTAAAAGACTTCCCAAAGTCTAGGTTCTATAACGCAGCTATTTTGCTTCTTGGGGAACTTCTTTAGAGAACGAGTTTCAGTACAATGATAGAACGAGGCATGATTTTTAGTCATCCACCCAAAACCACCCACATTGGGACTTCCCAGGAGTAGTCTTGAGAGAGACAGTGAAGACGTCATAGAGTGGAAATTTCTTAAATTTCCCCATTCAACTCCCTCAATATTGCGGAAAATTACACTTTTGCTTTAAAGGATCTCCATGCGGGGGCACTGCCAAGACCATTTCCGGGGGATTTATCTCTAGAGGGATAAATGCTAAAGGTGGTTGCTTCCAGCGGAGTAAATTGAAGGTGATATTTAAGTGAGAAAATTGTCAAGAGTATTTGCAAGAAATCGGTGAGGAGAGGGCTGTAGCAAAGTACGAAAAAAAAGGCCTGAATAATAAATTGGATGCGACTCTGGTGCACTAAAGAAGAGAGTCTCCATGTGACTTGAATCAAGGATGGTCCCCCGGGGAGGATGAATTATCGATGCCATCTACTGCATATTCTGTCGTGAGTGTCGCCTGGATAAATGTGCAAGCAAATCCGGGTGGGAGAATGGGGGATTTATGCACTGGGGATGGCTGACTTGTGGGTGGCTCCTCTCTGGCATACAAATTCCAATTCGATTATGATGCGATAGTGAAGCGCGATAGTCACCCTCATCATATGTTACGGATATCAACGTTCAATTTGCTGTCTCCACTCTCGCATCTGCACCCTCCAGCCCTTTCAACCGCTAAATTAAACCCTTTGATTTATTGTGAATTATGACGTCATCGGGAAGACGTCATACACAGGGATCGGGAATAAAATACCCCCAAGGTACTCCATGGCAAAATTAAAGGTGAAAAATAGAGATTTCGACTAACTATTCAATCGATTCTTTGGAGATTTTTCCGCCAGACAAACTGTTGCTAATTCCAATGAATTATTTTCTAGGAAATTCTCCTTTCCTAGAGGCATTTTTATAAATCCCACAAAATCAATTGATTTACTCACTCTGCAGACACATTTCACCCGAGAAAAAACACCACCAAGAGACGCTTCACCCCATTAAAAATGGAAGAATTTTCTCTTCTAAAACTCAATTTCATCCACAAAACCCAATGCTTCTGCCTCTAGCTTTTAATATTTAACAATTCCATGGAAATCTCTGTGAGATTTTTATGTCTCTCACTCAGATATTTGTAGTCTTTCAAACCTCCTTCGCAACATTTCCATGAAAAATTCACGCAAGAAAGTAAACACAAAAAAAAGTAGATCACTATCAACACAAAAATTTCATTTCAACTCTTCGGGTCTTCTAAAGTACAAAAAAAAAATCCTGTATTACAAAAATCTAATTCAGCTTAGTGCTTTTCTCACAGATTCTTTTTTTTTATAGATATATCGCTGGCAAAAGACACTTAATTTCTTAGAATTCTCTTTCTTAACATCTCTACACGAAAAAATGAGCTTCATTACATTTCTTCTAGAGCTTCCTCACACTCTCCCAGGGTCTTGGTCACCTTTTTGTCATTTGTTTTGTTGAAAGAGTCTGAAAAAAAACCGCTAAATGTTTCGTATATTGCCTAAAGGTCTTATCACAAATGAGGTTTAAGTCCCATAGATCTTCAGGTTTATCTTCTAAATAATTTTTCTTCCTTCGAAATACTAGATTATTTATTGATTTAAATTTCTCTGAATTTGATATTTGGGTACTTTTTCAAATTTTCCGAACATCGTGTACATTTTGAGGTTATTTTGATAAGAAAAAAATCTTCTTCGGATACTTCAATTCCGAGGGCAAATTATTGAAATCGTTTCACAGTAACGGAAAAATCCATGGAATTGATTTCCTATTTTTCCGCGTGAGCTTCCAGGGAAATAAACGCTAATGTTCCGCTTGGAATTTTGCGGAGTTATCAGCTCCTTTTTCGCGGAAAAATACTGGAAAATTCCGAGGATTTTCGCTTGTTATTCCTATTCCACTTCCTTTTGCTATGGGGTATGCTCTGTAGCTGATCGGCCGCAAATTTTCACAGTAACAGAAAAATCCATGGAATATCTGGGGCAATAAACGCTAATATTCCGCTTGGAATTCTGCGGAGTTATCAGTTTGTTTTCGCGGAAAAATACTGGAAAATTCCTAGAATTTGTTCGCTTGTTATTTCTATTCCACTTCCTTTTGCTATGGGGTATGCTCTGTAGTCGATCGGCCGCAAAGTTTCACAGTAACAGAAAAATCCATGGAATTTCCGAGGCAATAAACGCTAATATTCCGCTTGGCATTCTGCGGAGTCATCAACTTTTTTTCGCGTGGATTTTCCTTGAAAAAAATTCCGAAGTATTTTCTTGCAATTATCTAAGAGCATTCCATGGAAATTGGTACAAAATTTCCATTGAATATTCTGAGTATATTTTCTGATATATTTCCGCCAAAGATTCCATGGAAGTAAACGCGAAAATTCCGGAATTACACTGGTAAAAATTATATGATCAAATTGAGCCAAATTTGATCCTTTTGCAAAGGATGGATCAAATTTCGAATTTCGAATGCATATTTATCATAATAGAAAATAGAACATGTTAATTTTATCACTTCTTTGCAAAAGGATCATATTTTGATCAATTTTATCCTTTCGTTTTTAGCAGTGCCTTTTTCGCCCTAACGCTATAATTCTGGCGAGCTAGACATACTCAATTGAACGATATGGTAGCAATACTTTCAACTCAAAAGTAGAACAACTGAGTGTTCGTCTGATAGACTGATCATCCATTTATTTGTGGATGTTTTTTTTGTGGAAATTCTCTATGAAAATTCCACGCCATTTTTAATCAATTTTATCAGATTGAAAGAAAAAAGAGAAAATTTTGCAGATATTGCACCGCGACTTAAACAAATTTGCTCGTAGTTCTTGTATTATTTCGGCGAACATTATGAAGTATGCATTTTTAGATAGCTTTTAATGTACGATTTCGAAATATATCAGACTGATAAGTCAATTCTCTTTAGGAAAAAACTTGCCAAGAGTCTTCAGTGCCTCTATGCAACAAACGTATGGAAAAATGAAATGTCGAGAGACCCCTGAATTTTATGAATTATTTTGAAGAAAAATATAAAAAAAGATCTACTGGAAAAGTCGTGGAATTCCGTAATATTAAACTACGGAAGCCTCTAAGACTGTTGCATGGAAATTTCCACGGAGAATTTCGTGGAAATAAAGAGGATTTTTCCGAATTTTTAAAGGGCTGACTGGTGATTATACAGTAAACTCTCACTCAATCGGCTCTTTTTCAATCGGGAGAAAAATTTTGTTGACAATTTTCACGTTTAATTATGAAGCTAATTCGCTCAAATTCGCTGTAGTTCCTCTTGTTTTATCGTGATTCTTTATAATTGAGCGCTTTTTGTGGAATTCACAAAGGCTTTGACACCCAATTCTATCGATAAACCGGATGACATTTTGCCCCAAATGCCCAATTGAGAGAGAGTCTACTGTACCGCTAATAATCCATATGAAAAGACGTGGAAATATTCGTCAGAGAAAAGTCCATGGAAATTCGCGGACATTTCTTATTAGAAGGTCCTATATAGAGTTGCGCAAACGGCGATGGAACACTAGGAGGAAATTTAGCGTTAAATTCCATCTCAGAAGCTTACGCGGATTTTTAGTGGTAAAATCCAGGGAACTCCACGCGGATTTTAAGCGATAAAATCAGCGGACATGGCAGAAAAGGCTGTTGGTACTTGCAGCAAGTACTCATATTATAAAGAAGTCAACAGAATTTGAATCTACGGGGTGTGCGAATTGCGAATGGATTTCACTTGGTCTCGAAAGAGCTAACGGGTGCGAGTACGATTTCAATAATTTGCCCTCCGGTTTAAGAAAACTGTTTCCTGAAATTGTAGCTTGAAATAAAAGCAGATTTGAAACAACAAACTTTAAAAAATAGAAAATAAGATCCTGAATTTTAAGGTTATGTCATTCGAAATTCAGTCTTAGGGATCTTCGAATCCTCAACAAAAAATGATTCTGTAATTATTCGTTGATGAGTGATTAAAAGAGATTTTAAGTAACAAACTTCATGTGCGTTTCAAAAACTTAAATGAATTTAAGGTTATGTCTTTCGATATTACATTTTACAGGTAACCAAACTTTAAATTGATAAAAAATATAATTTTGAAGTCATAAATTTCATTTCACTTTACATAACCTCAAAACAGACTAATTCTGAATGTTACAAATTTCCACACGGTTGTTTATATTTTGAGGTTATGCTATCAAAACTTGTAATTCTCTTTATTTTCATAAGAAACTTCAACAGATTTTTCTTTTCTTTAAATTTACTCAGTGATTGAGGACATAACCTATCTTTCTGTGTATTGAACATATCTCACTGAAAGACATCAGAGGCTTAAAAACCATTTGTGATCGAGTATTTGATTTATGGCAATTGGCTTCCAAATAGGAGAAGATGAGGAACCGTCCATCGAAGAAAAAAAATCATATAATTATTGTAATTATCGAGTCAACCTATTAACTAAACTAATCGCTAGAAAAATGCTCACAACCTTGATCTAAGGAAGAATGGGAATGGATAAGTTAAGATGTTTTTTTTGACTTGTTCGTCTATAATTCAACTACCTCTCCAGTGCTGTATGCCTAATTGGATTGTGCGATGTGTGAATGATGAGATGAAAGCAGGGTGTGGGGCAGAGCATCTGAGAGGCATGTAAAGATGGGGGAAGAAGGTGTATTTGCTGAAGAGTTCAGTCAGTCTTGGGGTGGTGCACTTGGAGAGCCATCTAAGCGCTCTCTGTCTTCACGATCGCCAACTGCGGTGGCTCCATCTTCACCATTGTGAGTGGAGGTGTTTCTAGTTTCACGGGAGCCGCGGCAGAAGCACTCGGTCGTTGGGCGTCGTAGCGTGCGTGCGTGCGCATGTGACGCGTGATCATGTCACGTCGACAGGCTGCATACGGACACTGTGGGCACTTGTACGGCTTCTCGCCTGTGTGCGTGCGTTGATGCGTACTGAGGTGGTCAGATCGTGAGAACACCTGTCCGCACACTTTACACGTGTAAGGCTTGACACCCGTGTGCAAACGCATGTGACGCGTCAGCATATCAGAACGCGCGAATGATCTGTGACATACTTCACACACGTAGGCCTTAGTGATGTCCGTGGAGGTGGTGCGATTCTTATGACGACTCGCCATATGTTTGGCCAGGCGATCGTGTAGGGAGAACATTTGTCCACAAACAGGACAGACGTAGGCTACATCGGATCCAGGTGGCATCTCCTCAACGACTGGAGATACATCGAGGTTGTAGCGTGTCGCAACGGACTCCTTGGTTGTTGGCGATGCAACATCGCCTTTAACAACCGGAACTCCCACGGCTCCCGGTGGCAGGATACTACTCAGTGCATTCATGGCGCCAAGTGTACGCGTCATGAACATAGAATCCGTAATACTAGGATTCTGATGTTTTCCGCACGACTTCATCGATAGATCGAGCGGAAACTCCTGTGGTTGTTGCGCCATCAGCATCATTTCGGGCGTTGTCTGCAGGTCCGAATCCGAATGACTGCGTCGCCGGAAGAGATCAGGCAGGTATTTGGCTTGCAAGTAGTACCCAAAGAGGGGTGACGGCATTGGGAAGTAGCGATCATGTGGACTGGGCAGGGGCTCCTGCTTCACCTGCACCCTCAGTGCATCCACATCAGCCAACCTAAGTGGACTGACACTTATTCGTGGGCTGTCAGCCGTTGAGAACACATCGGACTCCTGATCCTCCTCGCTGGAGCGGCTGTTGTCGGTACATTTGACCTTGAAACTTGACTCACCCTGATTGTTGTTGTGCAGGCTGATGATGTTGTTGTTGTGCAACTTGTCGAGCACTGCACTCAGTCGTTTCCTCTTCCTCTGCTTCCAGGGGACATTTTGGTTGGAGATCAGGGGATGGTTGTTATTGACGGGCTGTGCCGACGGGGGAGACTTGGCGGGGCCAGTCTGTTGTTGTGTGGTGGACTGATAGGGCGGCGGATGGTGATGTGGACTGGGCCCCATAGGGTCACTGCCCTCCGCCATCGTCATGGGGTCCGGATTGATGGTGGCGTTTCGCTCCTCAACAAGAAAATCAATCTTCACCTCCTTCTTCAGCCAAACTGTCGATCTACTGCCTTGTGAGTAGATCGATCAGGGATGCTCAGTTAACTTGGGTAGTCTTACTGACATCCACGGCAATGCCTGAAAACAAAAAGAAAGTCCGGTTAGAACTTTGTTGTTGTATATTGTAAAGAGGTCGGTGAGGTCGGAGATATGGGGCAGCTCAGATAAACAACGATCTTTCCCAAAGCTTTCGGCTCAGACTTCAAGCTTTCCTCAACAGTTTCCAAATCTAACAATTTCTTGCATTGTCATATGGTCTAGTAGGAATTCACAGGACATGGGATTTTGGGGGCACCAGGGTCTCGCAATATCGTTTTTTTTATATCGTCTGTTGCCTCAGCAACTGTGCTAACTGCATTTGCTTTGTGTCAGCATTCGATCTAAGCAAAGCATCGCTGCGCGGCGTTTGCAACGAATACAGACACAAAGCGGATGCACTTAGCACAGTTGCTGAGGTAACCGGCGATATATGGAACTCAATGAAGCTTGTCAGGTATGAAGATATGGTATGAAGATGAACTACGAAATGTTAGAGGTAATGGTGATTTCTCGACGGCCTGCAAAATGCACCATACATGTTGATGGAAATGCATTGACAAAGGTGGACAAGTTCAAGTATCTCGGGGTGTTATTCACGAGTGGTGGTAAGTTTCACACCGAACTATCGTCGCGAATCGGTCAAGCTTCTGTTGTAATGAGGGAGCGTGGCGGAAGCGTGGTGAGGAAGGCCGAGCTCAGCCGTTCGGCTAAGTTATCGGTTTTCAAAGCTGTGTTTATTCCTATTCTCACCTATGGTCATGAGATTTGGGTAATGACCGAAAGTATAAGATCGCGAGTACAAGCTGCCGAGATGAGGTACCTTCGGGCGGTTAAGGGAATCACTCGTCGAGATCGATCGAGATCGTCGAGATCGAGATCGAAGATTCCCCAGTAAAGCTATGCAAGCCATTGTGAGAAGGTGTCGACCTCGAGGCAGACCTAGGACAAAGTGGCTGAATCAAATTTAGAATCTTGCCTTGGAACGCCTTGGGATCGAACTCGAACATCTTCCTGAAGTGGCGGAGGATCGACAAGCGTGGGCTTCTAATTTGTATGTCATAGGCCCGCGACCCCAATAGGGATAACCGGTTGAAAGTGAATGAATGAATGAATGAATGAAGCTTGTCCGAAATCCGAAAAGTTGGCGATGGTGGCGCAAACTGTACTCGGAAATTTGAAAACTTTCGCAGCGGAACTCGTCTTTTTCATCTGTTTCACGGGGGTGCTGCATTTTAAATTCTTTGTAAGAACTGATCATAAGAATACAACACGTCGCATATGGTAGCTGTATTTGATTGAAGGCGAGATCGAGACCTGTATGAAGTAGTTTTGATCTTGTAATTAGCAGTTTAAGGATTATGATAACCCAGCCTGGAAAGTCTTTAGGGACGGTCTCTATGCTTCGGAGAAACGAGGGCGACGCAGCTTCCGATGGAACGAGGGCGTGGACTAGGGTGCCAGCTAATTACGGGTGCAGAATTTGAGAACAGTGGCGCGTAATAGGCTCGAGTAGCAACGGGTCTTGAATCAGGCCAAGACCAGCAATTGGTTGTAGCGGCGGTTCAGTAAGTAAATAATTAGCAGATTGCGAAAGCAACCTGATGACTAGGTTCTAGAAATTCTAGAAATTAAACCCTGAAGACTAGATACTAAGTGACAGAAGGTTTCCAAAACAAGCAGCCCAAAGATTGAAATCACTTAAATGGTTGTCGTAACTTCAGGAATCAAATCAAACAAGGGATTTGATGTTGTTGGGAGTTGGCAACTCTATATTGAAGATATGTTTACAAAAAATCGGTCTTTACTAATAAATTAGACCACATAAGGAATATGAGTTTGGATCGGTTATAAAAATTAAACTTGAAAGACGAGGATTTGATCTGTATTAAGATTAAGATTTGTCTATGGATCGGCTTAAACCTTTATCAATTCTGCTGCATCCAGACCATTTATTTGGGCTCATTATTCCTCATTACTCCATTCTATCTTAATCCCCAAGGCGGTCCTCTAGCTCTATATCTCGGCTTCTGTATGCTTGAGGTACTCACACAGTGCCGTTTGTATACTGCAGCAGACCTGCCTTGGTTGGATCAGTTGCAGTGAATGTGTATTTGTATCGACAGATCTCTTAATGCTGAACTCGTTTCTGTACCACTCTCTTGTTTTAGGCGGTTCATTGTCAATTAATTAGGATTAGGTATTACTTTTCCATCCCACTGGACTAATTCGATGCAGCTGCTGAAAAATCTGCAGCTGCCGAGTTTCAAACCCGAAACCTCACAGTCATAGAGACACTACTCTATCAATTGATCCACTGAGGCTCTTTTGATCTGTATTGTTAGGGTTATTGCTCAAATACACTTGGACTGATACTCGAGAATGGGTCCCGATCAAAATCTCGAAAACCAAAATCCCGAGCGCCAAAATCCAGAATTGGCCAAAATCCCGAATTCTTAAAAGTATCGTAGCTACTCTGTCGATTGCACCTGGGCTTACTGGAGGCAAAGGGAAATTTTCTGCCTTAACTCTTTCCGGACCGCAGCATATGCTGCAAGCCAATTTCACAATTTTTAATCAAAAATATCTATGCTCAGGAATTAATTGAGGTCATACAAAAAATATCTTACATTTGGACATCCTTATAGTTTGTAATCATCCACAAGAATAGGATTTTTATCAGTTCTAAATAATTAAAAAACATTGTTTTTCACAGAACATTCATATGCTGCTTTGGGTACGAGAGTCCCAAAAGAGACGAAAGAGTTAAGAAATTTTTCTACACATTATCCTTCATATAATTCCATCCCTTTCAGGATTTTGAATATTCGTGATTTTGGCTTTCGGGATTGTGACCCTTTCGGGATTTTGGCTGCCTCCGTCGAGAATATACCCTATAAAATTTGGCAGTAAAGGATTTGGTAAAAGAATCATATGTAACGGACCTCTTATCGAATCCTAAGACCGTCTTCAGACTAGAGGTTTAGCCTAGTTTCCGAAGGTCTCAAAATCCGAAATAGCAATCAGTTTAATTTGTTCTTATAATTCAAATAGATTAATTCCCTTTAATAGTCCATTTCTAAGTCAAAATTTCCCAAAAATTTTCGACTGATAATAATTTAGAAAAGTTAAGCCTTATGGCTAAGACTTAGGTCTGAAGCCCGTATAAGTCATCAGTGTATGGCAGTTTGGGATAAATATTTAGTGCCAAATTTCACAGGCTAAGTTTACTAGAGTAACGGTGTGCAAGAACCGTTTGAAACCGAATAAACGTCAAAATAAGTTTGTTCAGGTTGAGTTTTGACTATTGACGTCTCATTTGACGTTTGTTCGGTTTTAAACGATTCTTGCACACCTCTGTACTAGAGGGTCAACCTGTAACTTTGCACCGCTTCATTTCGCAAGCTTTTCTTTAATTTTAGTCATTAAAGTTGATCTTTAGACTAACTTCAGTGAATCCTTAGTCTCTGAATCATTCTTAAGTACTAGAATTACAGAAAAGTTGACGACAAGCAGGAGTGCAGTCACCTGCATCTACGGTAGTGTAAGTTCTGGTTGATTAGAATATAGTATTTAGATTAGAGTCCAAAATCCTATTCTTTAAGAAATTTCTGAAAGCTATTAGCCTAAGTTTTGATTATTCTTTACCTCTCATTGGTTTTAAAGTTTAAAGTCAATGCAGTTTCTTAATTGGGACTTCGATGCATCTCTATGGGGGAAAGTAGAATTATTGAGATAGAGTTTTGCAGTAGTCGGAAATTTTATGATATAAATTAAGTGTACTTTATGAGAATTGCCGAGAGATGAATTTCTTGTATTGCATTCACCCATCCTCCCTCATTTCTCTCCAACTGGACACAAATTTTCATGACCAAGAAAATTTTTCGTTACATCGCCCAGTTCTTTCTGTCCAGGCGACAGCCAGAGAAAAATGTTGAAAGTGGCGGGAGGAGGGCAAAAAAAAAGAAGAAGAGAAGGACACCATTCACCACCCTCTGTGCTTTGGCGTTGACTTTAGCCAAAAATTATCCATTTTTCAGGCGTCTTCCGCCTGAATTGTATTTATGTATTTCATTTTGAAAAATTTTTCTCTATCCTCTATCTTGGTATACGCATAGTACTGGTACTGAGCCACCATCTAGCTCACCCTTTATCGTGAAATTGATGCTGCAACATTGGACCATATTCCTACACCATCCTTTGGCCTAGGCTGGGCGCGATGGGGTTTGGTGAAAGAAGAATGAGACACCAGTGACAACGGACTTGGGAAAGTGGGTGCTCTTGGTGGACAATGGGGTATATTCATTCGCTGTCCTACTGGCCCATCCTCAGCCATTCCAGACAACGACCATCGCACCAGCGGCAATGGAGAAAATGTACATGATTCTATATATAGTATCTAACTTATATAGCGTCGGTGCGATAGTTTCCCAAAGAGACGGAGATAGCTGGAAAATACTGCAGGGGACATTTTCGGTCACCCATCCTTCTGCAACTACCCCGCATCCAGATACCATTTTCCCATCACCCACAAAGGAGCAACCATACCGCCTGCAAATTTTATTGTTTATCCATCCCGCTGCGATGCAAAAATCCAACAAATGCATAGACAAAGGGGCTACTCACAGGCGATTTAGACGGAGATTGCAATTTTATTGCTCGATCTCAGAGATTGGGCAATATGTAGCTTTAATAGAGATCACTTTAATTAAATAAAAAGTGACAACTGATACGTAATTACTGGAGCGCGACAAAGTTTCCCATTAACAAAACCTCAATCTGCAACTTTTAGTACTTGATCAATAAGTTTGGAGGAGGGTTTCTTATACGGGCTTCAGACCTAGGCGTTAGCCATATAGCTTAACTTCTCTAATTTCTTATTAATTAAGATTTTTAAAAAAAAGTTTGATTTAGGATTGTTTTATTCGACGCAAATTACCTTAGGTTCTCAAAAAGCAATAAAATTGCTCGCTATTTAAAATTTTGAGGCCTTCGGGAACTGGGCTAAATCTCTAGTCTGAAGACCGTGTTACAGGAACTGGACTAAACTTCTAGTCTGAACACCGTTTTAAAGTTTTAGTTCTTAGGATCTTAAAATTTTTAGATTTCACGTTTCTGAAGTCCCTTCTTCAGGCTGTATCATTGCAAGTGAGTCCGGCATAATGGTAAGACGTCAGCAGACGCAACCACAAAACAAAACTTTGGGATAATAAAAATCTTGTCTTATAAAATACGGTCGTAGAGCAGTGAACTCCACGTTCCAAGAAGACAGGGCCGGCGTACCAGGACATCAGCTCATTTGGGACTTGGAGAAAGCAGTAAAGGCTTAAATAAACTCAATCTGATCCTTGAGAATATTTAATTCACACAATTTTACGATGTAGGTCAGGCGAAGGAATTTCATGAGAAAAACTTCTAATCCTTAATCCTAAACTCTCAGTGCATGATGGTTTGGGCTGATCTTTCACCGCCAAATTTTACGGGCTATCTCAATATTCAGCCTATTTAATCGGGGCCTAAAAGCCTTATGCCCTAGACACACTTGCTACTTAAGCCGAGAGACGACTTAGTGGAAAATAATGGAAATTAAGTTTAATCATTATTTCGAATATAATTACGCTAAGCCGTCTTTCGGCTAATCCTCATGTCTGTCAAGACCCTTAAAACTTAAGCCGAGAGGCGGCTTAGTGGTAAACTAATAAGAATGTAATCTAATCATTATTTCGATTTCAATTACGTTGAGCTGTCTCTTGGCTTCAGCCGTATGTCTGTTCAGCACAAAACAGGCTCAAAAGGAGACTTAGGCTTATGTGCTAAAAATCAGGACAAGGCCAGCAAGTACAGGTACACTGGAGTTATGTATTTTAGGATTATGCATACAAAATTATGCATTTTTTATCATTATCGAAAATTGACTCCACAAACAAGTTGCATATTTTACGGCGTTGCTGTAAATTATTCTGAAGAATCATCCTGCGTGTATGCAGATTTCTGGGTGCATAAACGTACTATTTCATTTCAAAATGAAGAGAATATTCTTCTTCCTGACAATTTTTTAGTACATGGCTGTATTTACGTGCTTTTGCATAACCGACTTTACTTTGTATTGGTTCCTGTCATGATTTTTTAGTGGTTTTGGAGCATGAAAAGGAGTGAGGAAAACCGTTGAAACGAAAATCAAAACAAAGAAAAGTCGATCATGCAGAAGAGTATGAGAACAATCATGTACTAAAAAAAATTAGGAGAAGAGTGCTTCTGTATTATCGACTTTTTGCTTTGGTTTCTTTCTCGACTGTTTTTTCGAGTCCTCGCCGTGTTCTAAAATCACCAAATAGTCGTGACAGGAACCAACACAAAAAAGTCGATTGTGTAGAAGCATGAGGACAGAAAAATAAATAGGGGAAAGTGCCCATGCTTGACACGGTCCTAAGCTTTACAATGACTAAATTTTTCGTATGTTTTTCAATAAAAGTGGTTCATCTCATCCATATTTTAAAAACTAGGGGAAAGTGTCTTGTTTTTAAAATATATTGTGGAGTTGCATTTATTCAGAAACATAGGAAAAAATTAGTTATTTATAAAGCTTGGAACCGTTCAAAACATGGGCACTTTCCCATGCATAGCATGAATAGCACTCTAATACCATTTCGCACGGTTTTACCGGTTCCGTAAATATCTATAATTCCGGGACGTATTGTACCAACTTTTTGGACATGACATCGAATGTCGAATACTCAATTTCCAGTCATTCGCAAAGTTTTTTCCACTTCATCACATCCCACAAAGTTCAGTTTAGTATGTGACCAGCCCTAAGGCAACACTGCCTCTCTGTCACTAGGGCCATAGACCAAAAAAGACCAGAACACCCACAAGGAAAATCGTCATCGTCGCGACTCTATGAATACATAATGACACCCTCATCCCCGCAACCATTCCTCAGAAGTGGGATGAATTTATAGTCTCCATCGCATCAACTTTTTTTTTGCGTCTTCAGCCCACATTTTTGCATTCCCATTTTCTCTGCCCAATTTTCGCGTCCACCCTCGGAGGTCCCCACTTTTGCCCACTTCGCACCATTTCATCCCACTTGTGATTTCTGGCCCACCCACTCACATAACCTCCACCCACCCGGCCAGCAGAATGCAACGGACAAGGAGGATGAGGTGGCACGGCGTATAAGAGTACTTTAGAGCCGGAATTGGATGGTGGAAAAAAAATTTTTTAATGGCGCAATTAGTTTGTTGAAATGGAAATTAATGATATGCGGCGCCCAATGCACCACTCGTCGACGCCACCGCCGCCACCGAGAGCCGAGAGGATCATCATGGGAATTTATTCTCTCACACTCATTGCTTCTTTTGCCCAGCTGAAATTCCTTGCCCCTGCTCCATCAGTATACCCAGCAATTCTGCACACTCTTTTTTATTGCTATTTTCTTTCACATTGGGTTTAAATGAATGAAAAAAAGCGCCAGTCAATGCTACAAAAAAGACTGAATATTGCCTTGAAGTTGTACACTTTAGTGATGCCATGTCCTCCCCACAGCATCCTTCTGAGAACGCCTCGCGAGAATCATGAGTTAGCAAACACATTTGCAGCACCCACTATCTCACCATCGCGTTGCGTTCATTAGAGAGCAATTGTGAGGCAAGTATGCTGTTAAATCCTGCAATTTTGGTCGTTAAAGTCGTTAACATTCAAAGTAAAACTAGCAAATAGCCGGTGAGATTAGCATCTGATAATGAAGATTTGGTATCAAAGAATCAATGCAAAAATTCTAGTAGAAGATTTCGTTATTTTTCATTTAGGGGGAAGTGGGGCATTTTTGAATGTGGGGCGGCTTTGAAATTCGGAATTTTCACATATTATTAAATTAGCCTTATCATGATATAATTTAGCTGCACAAACAGATTGGGAAACTGAATTACATTATGATATGATTCAGTTTCATTTAAACATAGAAGAAAAATTCCAATTTGAAAGCTCCCCCACATTCAAAAGTGCCCTACTTCCCTCTATCCCATTTCAGAATGTAAGTACATAATGAAAATGGAAACGCAGGCTGATTTTTAAAAGCACGTTGAACCAATGTTTCTGAATTGAGAGACTTTGAGATATCATAGAACAGTCCTCGTTAAAACAAATCTATAATAACGATTAATGTTACTAAAGTAACGCTAAAGAATTTTCTTCGCAAATGAACTAGAACAACAGTGTATTAAATCTTTCGTTTTAACGGCAGATCGTCAGAGCCGTCAGAGCAGAACAAACTGCTGATCGTACCCAGCGAAAACCAAATGCTAACCAATTTCAATTCAGCTGAATACATTTGTATTTTTAACTAAATTCCACGTAATTCAGCTAACCTTAAAATGACACTCGCGAAGCAGTGTCATTTCCATATATTTGGTTAGCACTTTTTGTTCGAGAACTGCGGACCGGTCAACCAGGGGCCCATCGAGCCTAATAAAAAGTGAAGCTATTTTCACTTTTCCCTGTAAGAATTTTGCAACCATTGCACCGCGACTTAAACAAATTTTTGCTCGTAGTTCTTGTATTATTTCGGCAAGCATTATGAAATATGTATTTTTAGATAGCTTTTAGTGCACGATTTCGAAATATATCAGACTGATATATCAATTCTCTTTAGGAAAAAACTTGCCAATAGTCTTCAGTGCCTCTATGCAAAAACGTATGGAAAAATGAAATGTTGAGAGACCCCTTCGTCAGCTGATCGACTTAGCAAAAATATGCTGAAAACGCTGCCTTTTTCGGTTAATTGTGCTCGCTACACGTCCGCTTTGAAACGATCGATTTAACGACAAATCGTTAAAACTTAGAAATCAGAATATTTTCAACATGAAACAGGTAGCGCAGTGCTATATTAGGAATATTAATGGGCACATTAACGGCAAACCATTAACGAATTACGTCATCCGAAAGAGAACGTAAATGTAACTTCAATATTAGATAGTAACTCGAAATCAGTCAACAGTCCCCTAATTTAATTCATGCGGACATATATTAACGATCTTGTTAACGACAAACAGTTAACAGAAAATAACGTTAATTTGACAATGCCAGGTGTAAATGATTTGACAATAACTGTAGCCCCACAGTTCAAAAAAGCCGCACTTCTCCTTGAAACGATGTTGCAAAACCAAATTTTTAACGAAAAAACATTGTATTCACATGTTTGTATTCAATCGGTCGCTTTAATGAGAAATCGTTAACAACCAATGACGTTAGGACGAAAACAATGAAAATAAAAGTAACCATGTGCTTCTTACATCGAAAAATAACGTTAATTTAGTGAAACTGAAGTAATTTCCTTTCCATAAAGTCGGACAGTTATGAAAATTGGATACACCGAAAGTCGGACACATCAATAGTCGGACAATTTAAGGTGGCTTCACCAAACGCTTGAATATAAAATGGAGTTGTTTTTAGGTGTCTTCCTTTCTGAATTTTACCCCAGTCAGTTGATTTTACGGATAGGCATCCATGAATTCAAAAGCCACTCCGGCTTTTGAACGGCTTTGTAATGACAAAAAGTTAACGGAAAACGATTTTGATAATTGACAAAGTCAGTGTTAATTTTTTAAAGTTGCTTTACTTATGTTGAATTTCACTTAATACCTTGAAGTTTCGTTTTCATTATCAGCTGATTATATTTAAATATTCGTATCAAAATTGTCATTTTAACGACAAATCGTTATAGTAACGTTAATGTGATACCAAAAGCTTCAATTTGATGTTTACGTCGGAAAATAATTTCAATTTAGTCATAGGGTAATTTGTTTAAAGTCGGACAGTGATGAAATTCTGACACTTCAAAAGTCGGACGCAGCGAAAATCGGACACATCTAAAGTCGGACAATATAAACCGACTTCAGCAAACGCATACATATGAAATTGAGCTGTTGCTTAGGTGTTTTCTTAGGTGTTTCTTAGCTGTTTATGTGTTTTTTTTAGTTAAAATTATCCATTATTTATATAAATTCAAAGGCAAACCCGATAACGTGAAATGTTTAACGAAAATTGATTTTGACAATATCAGAGTTAGTTCTTTGATGTCATTTATATTGAATATCACCTAATGCCTTGCATTTATTTTTTTATAATCAGCTGATTGTAGTCAAATATTCGTATCCAAACGGTCGTTTTAACGAAAACCGCTATAATAATAATATATTTCTGATTCATGTCCCTGTACATAGATTAGTACAATAATGGGGCTGTACATAAAATAATATTGTGATAATTGTATGTATTTGAACTTAAGATTATGAGTTTTACAACAGTTCGGTGGGAGCAAGAGGGAAATTTATGAGGAGCATTTATGAGGATAAAAGAAAAATAGTTTAGGACACTCTTTTTATAGTAATTCAGTATGTTCTAATATGTAACTTTGTAATTGTTTTGGTGTGAGATCTAATAATTCTTCTTTATTTAATATGAGTTTATTGTAGATATTAATGGCTTGATATTTAATATTTTGAATTCCATATTTGGTTGTTCTAGGTTTATTATTAACAATGAAAGATTTTCTTGTATTTATGTTATTGCGTTTAAGTATTAAATTTGTTTGCGAATGCGTAGTTTGTGTGAAAATTTTATGTAGGGTAAGTGTGCCAAATTTCGGCATAGTTGCATGCAAGCGCCAAAGTTTCAAGTTTGAAATGTAATATGTTTAAAAGAAATTGATTTTTTTTCATTCCATCTACTTTAGGAGTGTTGCTTAGAATCTTGTAGACAGTTTATCGTCTTTATTTACTTTAAAATCATTCTTAATACATTTTAAAATGAATAAAAATGTAGACATAGCTTTGGTGCCCTATTTCGGCCACCTTCATTCTTATAGTTTCTTGCCCTTCGGGAATTCTTCCAATATCTTTTTCACGTCATCTCGTTTGTATAATCTCTAGAGTATGTAAAAACTAAAAATTCATGGAAATTCAGTAACAAAAATGTGGCCGGAATTGCAAGCTGGCCGAAATTTGGCACACTTACCCTATGTGAATTAGTCTATTAATTAGAATTATGTTTTTAATTGGCTGAATGTTAAGTTTTTTGTACATTGTTTCTATTTTAGTTACTAATGTTTAATAACGCATAATTTCAGTACGACAATATCAATGTTAAGATGCTGGATCTATTCTTAATATCACACAATATAAGACGATCAATTGATTTCAAATGATCGTTTTAGCTACAAATTGTTGAAGTAACTTCAGTTTGTTTTACTCAACCAAAGAAGAATTATAATTTAAATTCTAAGTGGTGGATTCAACATAAATCTCAATAATCCTCAAGTGTTTCGTTTTATTTCGAACTCTTGACTTTATTACCACCTTCCAGTTACCACGAGGAGCAGAAGTAGATTGTGGGTGAGAAATTGAAAAGGAGACAAGTGCACAAATAAATCTCAAGAGCTCATTGAGCAAAATCCCCAAGTAATGCAGTACCAGTTGATTCTGGGTGGTGGAACCTAATTAATTCCCCGAGTGACTTTTCTTTTGGAGTGCGCCAAAAGTGGCGCGATAAATTAGTGGTTGAGGAGATAGGAGAAAAAAGTGAAGAAAAGTGGGTGAATTATTGGGATTTCATGAATTTGATTCACAATGGGGCAAATTGAAAAGTTGTTATGTGGCTGAAAGAAGAAAGATGGGAGGGGGCGGGGTGGGGTTGTATGTGAGAAAATTGGTATAGAGACAAAAAAAAAAGTTGGAGCATTGGAGTGGTGAAGAGAGATTTTTCAATAAAAATCTGAAAATGTGGACTGGAAATGGTGTCCGGCTCCGGTTGGCTCAACTCTGCCAAAAAGTGACTGTGTTGTATGTTAGTTAGACTTTTATGTATCCACTTTTCAAATAGCTTTTCTCATGTTCCATTTTTTTGCCCATTTCGGGTGTCCCCCAGTCTTTGGGAGCATTTCAACACCACCCTTCACAGTTGCCGCCCATTTGTCTCATTTAATTTAACCATGCTCATTGTTTTATCGCACCACTTCTCTCCACTTTGACGAGGTTCGTCGCCTTTTTTTGCCAATCTTCTCGTGTTTCTGCCCTGTCCGAAGTGACGGAAATGATTCTCTGAAAAACTGACGAAAAAGCACTAACTTGGGAGACATAAACACCAGGCGAGAAAAAAAGCTCTACCGGCCACAAGCAAATGCCCATTAATTTTCTTCCAATTCGCCGTGGCCAGTTGATTTAGCATTAGATTCAAATAATATTACCAAACTGCATTAAATTGGAATTTTTATAGAGGGCGAGAGAAAGAGCTTTTTTTTGTTAATTCTTGTTCTTTGCTCTCCCCATTTCCTCTGGCATGGTGTCACCATCCTTCTCCACTTGACTATTCTACTTCGACCAGCCCACCGACCCTCCAACTCGTTGCAGCAATGAAATAAAGACACACGAGGCTCTTCATTTCTAGTGCACTCTTGCGTGGGACATAAATGAAGCTATAAAAATTACAAATTTATAGCTCTAGTGCCGGGAGAGATGGTCGAAAAGAGCCTTTTGCTGTATAATACCAGAGCAATAAGAATAGATATTCGTGATATTTTATTTGTCACGAGATTTCTCACATTTTATTCATTTCGCATAATATACCTTTTTGCAGGTGTCTCTCATATTTACAGACAAGTTTAATGCTTTAATTGCACTTAATGCATTTTCTACCCGTGGCCAATGGCTCAATTTACGGGTAAAAAAAAAGACAGGGTAGAAGAGACAAAATGAATTCCCAAAGATTCTCGCAAAGAAAGTGATAATTCAATTTGGGCAAAGTCATATATTTTCCCTCCATAAGATACGACAAAAAGAGCATGTGGGAAAAAATGGACACTCTGGAAATGATTTATTGATACAATTTTGCACTCTTTTTCCTTAAGGCCTTGGGTGACATTTGTGCTATAGGCGCTAGGACGATGTTACGCCTTTCGATGTAGCATAGCTCTGAGTCAATTTAAAAGAACAGATAAACTATTTATATTTAATGGAAAATGTCTTATGACTACAGTTTTCTCTCAATTTAAAACTAGATTCTATTTAAGAATGTATCGCCTGGCCCTTCATAATTTTATATGCTGGAAAAATCTACGGTCTAGTCTATGGCTTAAGACGAGAAACAGTTTAACATAATTATAAAAAAATAATTATTTGAGTAAATTCCCAGCAGTTCAGATTAAAGACTTGAGAACAGTTGTCAGATTCTTTCAATTTAAAATAAGCTTCCAATTAAGAGTAAATATACTCTACAGACAAAAGACTTTAGTTTAAATAAATTAGAGATTACAGAAAAAATAGAACATTTTGAAGATTTTAGAGGAACAACTGAAAAATTCCGAATTAAAAATTGAGAACAGTTGTAATATTCTCTTCAATTTTATAACAAGTTTCCAATTAATAATATATAGCCTGGACCAACATAATCGTACATTGATGGAAATTTCAGATAATAAATGATTTAATTTTGATAATCGGTCCAGACAAAAGACATAAGTTTGAAAAATTAGAGCTTACGAAAAAATAGAAGTCTTGTAAGAGGAAGTGGATCACCTTTAAAATAGAGCTTTATCACCTACTTTCAAATGGTGTTGGACATTAAATGGGTGTTCCATTTTAAAATTTCAGAAAAAGGTCAGAAAATTTCTAAAGGTGCACCAATTCAGATGAACCGCACTTCCCCTGTGCAATGTTTCTGAACTTTTCAACTGAAAGCTTGAGAACTAAAATTAGAGAACAGTTTTTAGCGCCACT
This sequence comes from Phlebotomus papatasi, assembly GCF_024763615.1. Taxonomy (NCBI): domain Eukaryota; kingdom Metazoa; phylum Arthropoda; class Insecta; order Diptera; family Psychodidae; genus Phlebotomus; species Phlebotomus papatasi. The sequence goes on along the minus strand of NC_077223.1, from coordinate 87,816,310 downwards.
CACGGGAGAAAACAATGCCCTCATACATAGGATACGCTTACAGTGTCGTTACACTTTTAACAAATTATTTATTTACGCTTAGCAGTGGGGACGGGTCATTGAAGATCAGAAGTCAATATCTCTTACCGTTTGACCTCAAGTTCGAGAGCGAGTACTGATCACAGCCTGAATAATATAATTTTCGGGAAAAATAAATCAATTACCGGTACTTAATGGATTTGTTAGCGATTGAGATTAATCAAGCCTGCTTAAAAATTTCAAGACCTTATGAAAAATTTAAACACAGTACGACTCCAGTAGAGTTAACGTATTTGATTCTGATATATCTGCAATATTCTAAGTTAATAATTGTTGTAGTTACTATTTCGCTCAATTAAAATTGTCTCATGTTCTTACTTAACAAAAGTAGTTTACATTAAACCTGGAATTTTACATATTTTTTCACAGTCTTTAAAATTCCAGGGATTGACTCTAATGGCCTCTACACACTAGGAACAGTTTCTTTAAAAAATGCATTTTTAAAGAAAATTTCCCCTATCCTTGTAGGCAGAAACGTCAGAATTTTTTAAAAAAGGGCAATTTTTGACGAAAATTGCTTCTAGTGTGTAGACATCATAACGGAGTCGTATTGTACTCTTTTGTGAAAAGTATGATATTTCGTAGTCTGCGATTGTGAATAACAAAAGAGTTGTAAAAAGTAAAGAGACTAGTAAGAAGAATGATAAATAGGGTCCAAGGACCACCTGTAGACAAGAGAACACCAATTGGCAATTTCGTCAAAATATTGAAATTCATTTAATTTATCTAATAAAATTCAAGTAATATGATGTTTTTTTCATTAATCTACCTCGTCCTATAGATATAAATGTTCAATTTTCATTTCGCAAATGGTAAGATAAAGTGCCCTCGAGTCGATTGGTTTCTCGACTCGACCGGTGGTCAATATTTGAATGCTTTAATGGTGAATTTCTATAAAATTGTCACTGATTCGTATTTATTTATGGAATAATTGACCTATTAATGTTAGATCATACGCCAAATATTAGTGCAAATATAAAAAAAAAATTGAATAAATAACTCTACCGGTCGAATTGAGGAACCGGTCGACTTGAGGGCACTTTACCTTACATAGCTTGCTAATAGATCATGACACAAGTTCTTAAAGTACGAATAGGTGTTTCTTTGACCTGAGATTGATAGAGAGATTTTATTAATCAGCAGTGCTTAATGAGCAGTACAAGAGAGGCAAATGAGATGATGTAGCTTTATCGGCTACCGCTGTCTTAGTGTCGACAATCAACCTCCGCAGTAAAAAGCGGAAAAAACTTGACATATGTACGAGTAAGATACTTTTTAATATTGTATCTGGCGGAATTCTACGTAGTCGTAATTCTTCCATCAAAAAAGGCTTTCAGGCTTCGCACATATTCTGGCATCGAGCATTTCATTTTTCCCATATTCCTTTAATAAACATGATCTATTCTTTTTTTAGGAAATGTGTTACTTAAGATTACCTATTAAAATATATTGCCATTGATAGGTAAGATTCATTTAAGTGTGGGAAAAATATAAAGTGCTCGATGTCTGGAAACTTTCCCTTACTTCTTCTCCAGAGAATTTATATTTTTATTATTTATTGTTGGTGCTTTTCAACGAATAATTTAAGTATTATCAGATCCCAGTAAGCGCCGGGGGATAGGGCAGCTAATATAAAAATCAGGTTTCCTTTTTTTTGGGAAACCGATATTTTTTAGCTGGTCTATCCCCGGCCGCTTACCGGAATTGATCATACTTAATTATTTAATGAATAATATGATTAAAAACTCTTAACAACCTCAACATTAGACATTTAACAAACTGATTTATGTATTATCTTTTCAATTTATAAAGAGGCTAGGCTAAAAGAAAAATTTATTAAGATTTCTAACTTTTTTTTAGCATATTATTATCTTATTTTATTCGCCATTCATTTTTCTGTTTAAAAATATTTATTTCATTTTATTTTTCGTAGAAACATTTTTCACAATCTCTGTTATAGGGGGAAGTGGGGCAACTTTGAAAGTCGGGCACCTTTGAAATTGGGATTTTTCCGATTTTTCTCCTATGTTTAAGTGGAACTGAGCCATATCATAATGCAATTTAGCTTCTCAATCTGTTTGTGCAGCTAAATTATAGCACGATAAAACTCAATTTTATTTAAAAATATGTGAAAAATCTCAATTTCAAAGGTGGCCCACTTCCCCCTATTCATTTATTGCTTAATTTTATTTAATGAATTTGAATCCAAAATAGGACAAAAATATTTTACTCGTCGTTATGGGAATGTAGGCATGGTTCGCACAGAGTGAACCTTCAAACGATGCGAATTTTGTCTTTGTTTGGAAAGAGCTGACTTACTATTTCTCATCTCGTTTCATGAGCTTAACAATGATCTATATTATGTCTAAGAAATGACAAACTAGCTCTTTTCAAATAAAGAGAAAATTTGCGTTGTTTGAAGGTTCACTCTGTGCGAACCATGCCAACATTCCCCTATTAGCGTTACCCCTTTACAGTTTTTTATTGTTTTATTGAAAATCTTTTTAAATCTGTTCCACTTAAATTAACTTTAAATTTGAATTTTTGTTGTAGTTACTAAATTTAAATCCCTTTAAATAGTCGTTAGATATATTTATTGCTTAAGTGACTATTGGCTATTAGGTTCCGAAGAGACACACAACTCTGCCAAAGTAGGGGAAAGTGACCATGCTTGATACTGTAAAATGATGTCCAAGGTTTGTGATTATTTTCTGATTAACACACAAACCGAAGCGATTCTTGCACTATGACAAAAAAAATGTCTCACTTATTAGGTTCATAATCCAACCTCAAATAGTTCCTGGAAATCCTTAGATTTTCCTCAAGAAGAAAATGGAAATTCAGTAGCGATTTTTATACAAGTTGGGTTCGGGGCCTTCCTGTATAATAATTGATTCGACAATTCGGAGGCCCATTTTCACTGCAAAAAATTCACCGGATACAAAAAATTGCACATCAATATTTAGACGAAAGTCTAATCTATCTGCTTAAGTCGTTTGTAAGACTGGTTGTTAGTTTTAAAATCACTTTTATGTAATTTTTCTAAGCCATGTTTTTATGACATTAGGGCGCTAGCGAAAACCATTTATTCACTTTGAGTCCATGAAAATGTCATTCTGCAACCTTAAAATTCAGGCAACAGGGTTGAAGATTATGTCAATTGTCGATAAAATTGGCGGATTGCAATATGTGTAATTATGAAATAATCACATCTAATGATATAGTTGCCACATTAAAATTATCATTCATGGACCCTTCTTAGAATATAGGGTGGACACAAGTAGAATTTATGAATTTGTTACCACCCACAAAAACAGTGTCTACCAATTAAAAATATTTTTACATAAATATTAGCACTGATGAACCCTCTATGTGCCTATGATAGTAGTTTTCCTGAACAGCGACATTAATTAAGAAATTCTTATGAAATATCATGTATCGAAATTACAGTTTTGGGCCTATTTTTGATTTTTGCTTCCTGAAACTAGGAAAAAAGAGCTAGGATCCTAATTTTTGTAGGAAATGTGAGGCTTAGCACCAGCTATTGAAATATATTGCGATGAGTCATAACTATTGATTAACATAGGAAAAAAATAGTTATTATCAAGCTTAGATCGTATCAAGCATGGTCACTTTCCCCTACTAAGTTTAAATTATTAGCTCAAGTGAAGGCTTCCACCTTCGCCAAAGCACATTCTCTTGGCCAAGAATGACGATCGGAAGGGTTAAAAGGAAGTTCATGAATTTTTCTCTCCCTCAGTTGCATCTAACATTGTTTCGAGTGAGCAAATTCAGTGAATTTCACCCACCAGTCCCGGAAGTAGAGGAAGACAAGCGGGCGAAATCGATTCCTCCTTGGACGCCTTCATCCACAAGTGAAAGCACATGAAGAGGGATGAGGAAAAATTAGCCAAGACTTTTGCAAAAGAAAAAGAAATTCTTCTTTTTTTCCCCGGACTTGATGGTGAGGGTGGTCTACGTCTTTCGGGGCTAGTTCTTTTTGGTCACGTAACATGTATGTGAAACCACCACTATTTCGGTTGAAATTCATTTGGATTTTGCCAATGCCAAGAAGACAATGCAATGGAATGGGGAGGGAAAGTGTGAGAGTTTGGGAGGGAAATGGGAGTAGGAGAAAGGATGAAAAAAAAATAAAGAAAACTGGTGGAAAAGGAAAAGTGTACAATGAGCAGTGCAATTTATTCCTGGCAACCTTTCGATGCACTCTAAAAAGATCTGGCTGTTCCCATTTTTGCCCTCGCCAGTACAAAACGCCACAAAGATTGGAAAAGGCACATGGGAAGGGTATTCCAAGAAATTCCCACCAGTCTTCCTCTCTCTCTCGCACGGGAATTTATTCCTCCCGGATTTCTTTCTTTCGGGGCGTCTTTGGGATGCGGCTGCACTTGTTCATCTCTTGGCGCGATTGTGGCAACTTCTCGCCTTTCTATTTTGTCCTCCTGGCTGGTGCCTCTACGACATGCCATGCACTATGCGGGTGGATCGGGTCATAGGGCGGGTGGATTACACAAATGTTTCACAATATGCTTATAAATTATTGCCCATGTGTTAGACCCTGAGTCGTGGGGGTGGTAACACTATGCTCCACCAAACAAGAAGGTGGCATAAAAAATACAAAGTAACTCCTTCGGCAACATTGAGTACAAACATAGTCTAACTGATGCTATTATAAATTTAAGATGCGATTTTTGTCCTCGTTTCCCGTGGTTTTGGGAATTGGATATTTATTTCACAAGATGCCAACAAATACCCACCACATGGGGGAGTATGGGGGTGCCATGTATGAATAATTCAGACGATGATGCTGCAGCTGGTAGCAATATCATGTATTTTTCTACCCATTTTGAGATTGATTGTCTCACAGTTTGCTCTTCGTTATACAGGTTCTGACTATATTTCTTCAACTCTTATACTCCTTTTCTTATGTACTATAAAATGGGATTTTTCCACATCATCTCTTTATCCATCTCATTTAATTTTTTTGGACTTATATCATTTTAGATACATTCACAAGTTTAGAATAGTTTAGGTTAGAAGTGAAAATAGTTTTGGCATTGATATGAATCAAAATTTGAAATTTCGAAATAATGGCTCCGGCACATATTTTAGACCAAGATAATTTCATAAAATCAAAATTCGCATCACTTTCTTTCTCAGATAGACATATGATCTCATTCTTTCGCGCTCAAAATTAGATTGAACTAAATTTAAATAGGGGAAAGTGACCATGCTTGATACAATCCAAGCTTGATAATAACTATTTTTTTCCTATGTTAATCAATAGTTATGACTCATCGCAATATATTTCAATCGCTGGTGCTAAGCCTCACATTTCCTAAAAAAAAATAGGATCCTAGCTCTTTTTTCCTAGTTTCAGGAAGCAAAAATCAAAAATAGGCCCAAAACTGTAATTTCGATACATGATATTTCATAAGTATTTCTTATTTAATGTCGCTGTACAGGAAAACTACTATCATATGCACATAGAGGGTTCATTAGTACTAATATTTATGTAAAAATATTTTTAATTGGTGGACACTGTTTTTGTGGGTGGTAACAAATTCATAAATTCTACTTGTGTCCATCCTATATTTTAAGAAGGGTCCATGAATGATAATTTTAATGTGGCAACTATATCATTAGATGTGATTATTTCATAATTACACATATTGCAATCCGCCAATTTTATCGACAATTGACATAATCTTCAACCCTGTTGCCTGAATTTTAAGGTTGCAGAATGACATTTTCATGGACTCAAAGTGAAAAAATGGTTTTCGCTAGCGCCCTAATGTCATAAAAACATGGTTCAGAAAAATTACATAAAAGTGATTTTAAAACTAATAACCTGTCGTACAAACGATTTAAGCAGATAGATTAGAGTTCCGTCTAAATATTGATGTGCAATTTTTTGTATCCGGTGAATTTTTTGCAGTAAAAATGGGCCTCCGAATTGTCGAATCAATTATTATACAGGAAGGCCCCGGACCCAACTTGTATAAAAATCGCTACTGAATTTCCGTTTTCTTCTTGAGGAAAATCTAAGGATTTCCAGGAACTATTTGAGGTTGGATTATGAACCTAATAAGTGAGACATTTTTTTGTCATAGTGCAAGAATCGCTTCGGTTTGTGTGTTAATCAGAAAATAATCACAAACCTTGGACATCATTTTACAGTATCAAGCATGGTCACTTTCCCCTAGATTTGATTTTTAAATGAAAAAGAAGAGTCCGAAAGAGTGAAACAGATATATGCAAAACGTTTGAGAAAGAAAGATGTGTGAATTTCGATTACATGAAATTTTCCTGATCTAAAAGGTGTGCCGAAGCCATAAGAATCAATGTTTGTTTTAAAGCCTTAGAAGGTTTATCGGTCGTCACATTCTGCAAGTTGCAAAAGGACGTTAATAAATCAATAATGTTAAAGGATTGTTCCCCTCATTTTCATTAACCCTAAACCAAATTGTAAATCTTTGATAAGTTTAATTTTTTTATTATTATTTTTTGTAAGACCGTCTCAAAATCCAATTTGTAATATTTATGCCCGAAACTTCCCCACATCCCCAAATCGAATTCCTTTTTTAGTACACGATATTTTAGGGATGTCAATATTAGCTGAAAACGTATGCATTATAAAGTGATTAAATTTTAGCTATTTTTCATCCAGTTATAGTAATATTTATTTAAGATTTGCTCGCTGTACTAAATTTTTAGTACATTCACTATATAAATTTTTTGATACATCGAAGATTACTTTGAGGAATAGTAGTGCTATTCCAAGAAAAATTAACGTGTTTTTTAATACTTCATTATTCTGAAGTGCTTCTATATAATCGCCTTCTCTTTAGAACACGGTTTTAGAACACAGAGAGGACTGAGGCCAGGGGCGCCAATGTTCCTTTTTTATTTTTAGACAACTGAACCTTTACCTTTTATTTTTTCCATGTTGAAGTAAAAGAGATTTTAATAAAATAGACTCTTGTGTTTCTGGAGAGCTCCCCTAGTTCCTACAATGCCTTTTGTCCTTATAATCTACCAAAATTTTGCGTTAAAATAATTAAAAAAAACTTTTAATTTCCTCACGAGACTTTCTAGGGCATCCATCCAATTCTTAATATGCATTTTGTCTTTATTTATCAAATTTTCGCGATGAAGTAATGAAAATGCTTTTTTAATTCCCTCAGACACTTTGTGGAGCGCCCAATTGTTCTAAAGGCTTTTTTGGCGCCCTTAACTCTTTCGCGTCTTTGGGGTCATATATGACCCGGGGAAAAAAGTTTCTTTTTGGCTATTTACATTAATTGAAATCTAACTGGAGTCTTGAGAAAATGAGCCAAGAATCTTACATCCTTCTATTATGATGTCGTGCACGAACAGATAGATTTCAATTAATGTAAATACCCAAAAAAAACTTTTTTCCCCGAGTCATGACATTACCCTAAAGACGCGAAAGAGTTAAAGCTTTCAAAATGCATTTTGCCCTTATATTTTTTTCAAGATTTCATGTTGAAGTAAAAACGAACACTTTAAATTCATTCACGTGCTTTCTGGGGGCGCCTAATATCTTGCAGGACTTTCTTAACGCCCCTCTTGCTCCTAAAATGCATTTTGTCCTTATATTATTTTAAGATTTCGCGTTGAAATAAAAAGAACTTTAAATACTAAATTAAAATTGTACTGAAAATATGCACAGCTCAAACATAAGATGATTCTGATTGTGCATAAAAATCGTACTTCTCAGATATTGTGCTTAAAATTTGCATAGCTTAAGCATGAAACGGTTTGTATTGTGCCGAAAACACGCACAGCTGTTAAAAATAAAAGGATTAAGATGAAAAAACAGTTAAAAATTTAGATTCCATTTTGTTTGAGCTATGCAGGACTTATGCCCAACGCACAATAACTTTTCTTTTGTAAACATGTTTTTGACATTTCAGTGAGAGTGAATGAAAGCGAGATCTAGTCACCTCGCTCTCTCTCTTATATGAAATTTTGAAAACATGTTTACAAACAATATTTATTGTGCGTTGGGCATTATGTTCAATTTTAACCATTTTATTCTTGAGCTGTGCTCGGTTGGGCCTGTTGTGCATCATCTGTTTTAAGAAGTCCATCCGCTATGCATGTTTTCAGAACAATCTTAATAAAAATCCCATTCTTCATAATTTTGATTGTTTACTGTTCATCAACATTGTGTACTGCATTCCTTGAAAAGTAAGAGCTTCCACTTTTGCGTTTAACTTTTATTAAAAATAATTAAATTAATAAAGTTGAAGACGGGAACAAATAATATAGGTTAAATATGTCTTCTTGGTAACACTTATGCTTTCGAACTATTTTTACCGTGGTAAGGGCGCCTTCGCGGTACAACCGCACCCCCCGCATAAGTGTCTACATACGCCACTGGACTGAGGAAAATAGTCGCGACAGGAACCAACATGAAAATTCGATAATGCAGAAGCACTTCAGAACAGAAATGTACTAAAAATAAACATGTTCATTTTTCATAGGAATAGGGGAAAGTGCCCATGTTTTGTACGATACCAAGGTTCATAATGACTAAATTTTTCATATGTTTCTGAATAAATGTGACTCCGCAATATATTTCAAATTGGGCACTTTGCCCTACTGACAAGATACCGTGATTCTTTTGCGTAATGTACCAGAAAAAAAGCTCTAGTTTCTCATAATTTGTAGTGATTAACCCCTTAAATTAAACCTATTTCAAATTCTTATTTTAGAAGGGTCCCCCATTCAACCAGATGACTTTCAGCAAATTCCTCAAACATGTCTACACAATCTCCGTAATTTGTACTGCAACTTGTTCTACCTCACCCCAAACATTCCACCCTGGTTGTCCCAAGAAAAAATTGCAGTGTTCGGAGTTGCAGTCAAGGAAAAAAAAAGGCCAGGAATGAAAGAACTCCCTCCAAAGATGATTATCAATCACACGCATCATTCTCGTGTGAATAAGAGGTACGAACACAAGAAGTTGTGTTGGATGGTAAATTGTGTGGCTTCGGTAAGTGATCTTCGAATCTTCCAGTGAAATTACATGAAACACGCAGATGAGTCCCTGAGGGCATCCACCGCCCTCCCTGCCAAACGATGGGGCTCCCCATCTGGGTACTTTGGTAAGTATACCATGGGGCCGAAGAGAAGGCAAATAGCATTCCTCCCGGATCGCCCGTGGGTGCTCATCAGTGGCTCGATGTGAAGAGTGGATTGGGATCGTCAGCCAGATGCGGTATTGAGCTCGCGAGTCGCACAAGAAGGTGCGCGCACGATGCCATAGATCGCACGTCTATGGAGTTGGGGCCCCACTTAGGCCACATTGGCAAGAATTGTGGGGGATCTCACTGAACAAACTCCCCCCACCCACACCCAACGCGAGCGCCAATAGACGCCTCCGATTGACGAACAGGTGCAACTCTTACCATTTGCGCGCCACGCCGAATCTACACTGTGCTTTCTGCGAGACACCTTGTTTGCTCACCAACACTTCTTCGGCACGAGCGAGGGAGACAGACTCTGATGACTACCGCGAATCGTGATCAATTGCACAGGGAGATTTCAAGGAGGAAGTATCTTGAAACCATTCGAATTTTAAACGCTTTGTAACTTGACGAAACTTAACGAATATGCAAGTTTTCGAATAGGACCATGATCATTACGATCTTGGTGACATATCAATTGGGATTCGTATAGATCATAAATCTTTGGTACCAGCATAATATTCTTTCGTATATCTTCATAGATATAAACCCCTTGGCAAAGTCGTGTTTACAGTCGCGCAGATCGTGAATCAAACTAATTTTCGACTGACGATTGAGGCGTCAACAAATCCACTAATGGCGGTTACGCTTCTTAAGTTCAGCCACCCGAAAACTATACGGGCCATCTTGAAGAAGGTGATATATTGCGAGTTATTCTACCACTAATTAAGTCTTCCCAATTTCTTTTTTTGGACATTTGCGAACGCCGACATCTGGACACCGTCGCGTGATCAGACATCATAATGTAAGGGCGATGAAGGCGACATTGTTGCAAACACCAAAAAAATACATCAGTAACACACTCCAGATTCCTGCCCAAGCAAAGATCATGATCGCCTTCGGCTGCGTCGATCACTTTTCATCAATCAAACACTCACCTTGCTACTCAATGAGGGGTTGATCAATGGGTTGATTGAGGATGGAGCAATTATTCAGCAACCCTCTGATTACATCGCTACACGTTCCCGCCAATCGTACTGACGATCAAACTGACGATCGTAAAATGTGTGGAGATCACAATCGCACGATACATGTGAGAAGAGATTTAAATAAACATTCTAGTTGCAATCACTAGCTGTAATTACTACTAATAATTTTCTCATTTCTTACTTCTTCTTCCCTCATCCATAAAAATCTTTTACTACCTCTTGCTGACCATCAAAATCAGTTATCATTTATTTAACATTTCCCATCATCGTACACTCAATTAGTCTCTTATTTCATTCACTAGCTCCTTCAGAAGGTGATGGCACAGTTTACATCAACATTAGGCTTTGGAAATTTCATTGGAAAAATGGGCATAGAAAATTGCTTATGCTTTTGAAAATATATTTTCAGAAATAGACTAGGGATGCATTATTAAGACTTGTAGCTGTACGTGTACACATTGGAAGCTATTTTCGTTAGAAAATGCGTTTTTGAAGGAAATCGTCTGCACTTCTGCAAGTATAAACGTCAAAGTTCTGTCAAAAATTGCAATTTTTGACGAAAACTGCTCCAATTGTGTATAGGCCTATATACTCGTACAATAATGGACGTCGTATAATTGACTAGGTTCTTTCAAAAACGTAGACTAATCGAAACTACAGGATTGTCATCTTGATTGTCATTTTGACAGTAATAACTGTTAAAAATGATCGTTTGATGCTAAATACCATCTTATGAAACTTTTCCGAATTTTTCATACATTTCATGAAATTTTGAGAAGCCATTAATTCTATTTTTCATGGTTTTGCAAGATGATACTTTTTGAAGTTCAACACTTTCATTTGAAAAGTGGCATCTTGTAAAATTCCAACAAGATATCCAGCTAGAGACATAAAAATTCATCAATCTGACGGATTTATGTTGGTACCACTATAAAAATTATTTTATTAAAATTGGAACGCCATGTCAAGTGGGACGGAGTTGAAAAAAAAATCAGTGGAATTTGTCTATGATTCCTCCCGCTATAAAAATGAAAGAATATAATATCAATTTGATGCCCATTGATTTGGAGCCAATTCCCGCAGAGATTTAAAGATAGGCTGAGACCCCTCGTAAAAGAAACTCTACATGTCCAAAAAAAAAAAATGAGAATAAAAGAAAGATATTTTGATTGCCCCTGATGAGATTTTCTTCAACAATAATTTTAATGTTTCATTTCAATCTGGAATATGCAAATTTTTGGATTACTCTCCAGAGGAGATAGACAAATTCCATCATGTTGTCGCAATGAAATGGCCTGGTAGCAGAAAAAAAGAAAGAAACATGACTGATGCCAAGAAACTATAACATAGTTCGTCATCTCCTCAATCCATCGATGGCATAATCTTTCTCTTCCTCAGCTGTAATTACATATATTGAGTGCTTCTGACAAAGGGAAGTGGGAGAGTTTGAGATTTTGAGCTAAGATGACGGAGGAGCTTCAGCATGGCTTAAGTGGCGATTACATCAAACAGCAGCCAATTCATAAGATTCCCTTCATATATACCATAAGTTTATTAGCCTTGTCTCTATTTATAATCAACATTTGATGGAAGATTCATGATAACGGGGCGGTAGTTGTATACATCGCTGAAAATCATTTCAAGAACCCAGAGGAGCTGTTGGCAGAATCTACCACTTTTACATGACAACTCCAAAGCTCAAAAATTCAGGGACTGATTTCTTTAGAGAGAATTATTCACATAACACAAAACATCTCTGGCATCGAAAAGACAACTCAAGAGGGACTCTTTTTTTTTGGCATAGCCTTATCTTACATGGCATCATTTCTATTCACTTGAAAAATTGATAAATATTGCAAATTTCCTTCCTCTTCTCACTCAGCCATTACAGCTTCTTTCACCAAAAGGCTATTTATGCTAATTTTTGCGACCACTAAATGAGATGACATCTAGACAAAAGTTTCACAGAAAAAATTGAATGCTAATTTTTTTCCTTTTAAATAATATCCAATTCAATTTGAATTCTTTTCAGGTCTTGAAGCACAAAAAACTTTAGAAATAATGTCACAATTTAAAAAATTACATCCTAGAAGCTTATGTCAAGTTCTAACGGAAAAATATACGGGAGGTTCATATAGTTCATCACTGAGAAAAAAAAGAGGGTGCGATTAACTTTTCTTCCTCATAATTTTAACACTTTTTAGGTGTAAAAATATATCAACATATTTTAATGTTAATTTTACACCTTTTTAAGGGTAAAATTAACATGGAAAAGGGTAATTTTAACCCTTAATACACCTGAAAAGGATAATATTTACACCGATTTTGGATCAATAACGCAGGGTAAAATTAACATTTCCGGAATGTTATTTCCGGAAATATGTAAATAAAATAAATTCCAGAAATGTTAATTTTACCCTGCAGTATTGATCCGAAATGGGTGTAAATATTATGCTTTTTAGGTTTATTAGGGGTTAAAATTACCTTTTTTCATGTTAATTTTACCCTTAAAAGGTGTAAAATTAACATTAAAAAATTTTGATATATTTTTACACCTAAAAAGTGTTATGAAAAAAGTTAATCGCACCCCCGTTTTTTCTCAGTATAGTTATTTTAAACATTTCGAGTTTTTGTTATAAGATTTTTTTATAATAAAAACAATTAAGAATACAAACTGACTTGTAGACTACTTGAAAATTGTTTATTCAATTTTAAAATACTAAAATCTTTTACTTTAAAGTAAATAAAACCGCAGATAAATGAAACATGGGATAGTTACTACCGATACTACAGTTGAATGTTAAAGATTGTCTTGGATGTTGTATTGAGTTAATTCAAAGTTAATCATATTAGACAGCTATCCCTATATTCACTGAAACTATTATTAATCTTGACTATTTTTTTTTACCCTAGAAAAACTGTTTTCAAAATAAGTTCGAACCGGTCTCAGCTACTTCTACCTACTATCTGCACCTCTTTTTACTAGATCTTTAACTTGAAATCCTCCGTTCCTAAATAGATGACGCTAACGACACGTATAGCAGACCTACATTGCGTAATTTTGTTTATTTTTTACATTATTTTTCTGTTAACAATATCCTGTCACAATACCGCCAGATATTGCAACTCAAAATAATTTTGCCAAACTAAGAAAATATTCAGTTTTTGCCAAAAAGTATCAGTTGTGCGAAGTGCGATCTTACTATACTTTAACTTGAGAAAAATAAGTAAACAACGTCATTTAGTTACAAAGATATCCAGCGAATTATATATTTTTAAGTAGCGAGTAAGTTACATCGAGAATCCACCTCAGAAAATTGATTAATGTTTCAGAAATGAGAATTTCGACTAAAGAACCAAAGGACCAAAAACAATCAATAACGCCGATCTGTAAGCTTTTCCGGATAAAGAATAAAAAAGCAGTATTCCGGGACACTAAACCTGACTCGTTAAAATATTTTCACACGTTTGCATGCCTTTGAAAAATCCAAAATGAAGGGAAGTGGGTGCCGTATAAGTTTACTAAAAATACAAGTAAAATTCAAAAATATATTTCTGAAATTTTGTCTTTGCGGTATAGAAAAAGGGTTTTTCAGCATCGAAGTGATACAGTCGATGAGAAATGGGTATTGTTTGAGTATCCTAAAATCTAAACGTTGTAGGTTTCGTCTATCGAGGGATAAAAATCGGCAATGTGCCCAAATATCTCCAGGTAGAAGATAATGCTAATAAAATAGGGGACTACCGAGGAATTACACATTATGAGTTGCTAAAAGTGAGCTAAATTGTAAATGGTAATTTTTATCAATAATTTTTGATCGATCTGGATTACGTACAGTAGACTTTCGCTCAATTGGCTCATTTTTAATCGGATGAATAATTTTTTTGACAATTTCTTCACGTTTATTTTTACGTTTTCATGTTTTTTTATGATATAAAAATTTTTTACGTTTAATTATGAAGTCAATTTGCTCAAATTCGCTGTAATTCCTCTTATTTTATCATGATCCTTTATAATCGAGCGCTTTTTGTGGAATTTACAATGACTATGACGCCCAAATCTATCGATAATTTGGATGAAATTTTGCCCCATATGCCCGATTGAGAGAGAGTCTATTGTATTGCTTGTAAAACCATTAGAATAGGACAATCAACACGAACGAGTGATACTGTAATATAACTACGCTCCTTTGCGTTGTATTTCTATCGTCGAGTTCAACATAAAATGCTGAAATGGGATGCACTACTGTCGCCGTTGTAGTCTCTAAACTAAACTATGCCATTTTCATTAATTACTTGTTCAGGTCTATTGCACATGGCTTGGCTAAGCAGTACTTTGCTAATTTCAAAGAAGTGGAAAATTGGGTAAAATATGTAAGCTAGCGAGGACCGATATTTAGAATTGATAATTTTTCAATTTTCTTTTAAAATTTTGTTTATGTTTCTTCGATCAACAGCAGATTTCAAGTTCAGGGTCTAGTTTATTGACAAAGCTTTCTAAATTAAACTCATTCGAATAATAAAAATATTAAATTTTAAATGAAATAATAAGTTTTCTATGTTTTATTGAAATAGCGAGATATTTAGTTTAGGGATGTTCTTAATATCAGTGTACAATATAGATTCTGTCTGAGAATTAATACTTATAACATAACATCATGAGCATTAAGTCTTTGATGACATGTTTCTTAATTAGAAAAAAAATAACATCGAAAAACATAGAAGATCATAATCGATTTAAAACATAATTTTACATGTGACATCTAATTTTCAAGACGTAATAAAATACGGTTCTTTATAGCAAAAGGGATAATCACAATTCCAAAATGTAATAAAACTATGTTTTTTCTATGAGTTAAATTTCAAAAATATAAGTATCAAAAACCTATTACAGATGAGAGATACGAAATGTACCAGCTTCTTGAAAAAACTTCAAAATTGTATTCTAAAATTAAATACTCATCCACTTCAATTCAAATTGGTAGTCTATGTTTTCTATATTATTTTCTTTTTATTAGAATGACGTATTTTAATTTCGTTAGGGTCCTACTGGTATTATTATTTGACTTCCAAGTGTATCTGAAATTGGATATAGAGCCTCAGTAGCAATTTTTGCTAAGTACAAATTATATTATGCACTCATTTGACTCTTGACTTTCATTTTATGATTCAAAAAAAGCATCTTAATGAGAAGATGGTAATTTTCTTGGTCATTTTGGACAATCCATAAAACTGCCTAATTCTTTCAACACGAAAAATAATATCAAAATTGAGGAAACAATATAATCTTTTGGACTAGATCATAACAAATATGACGTCAGTAAATCGTTAAAATGGTAAGATAAGAGTGAAAATCTTCCACGTGTGAAGAATTAGGAGTCAAAGTCATTGGCACTAAATTTAAATAGTCATATCAATAGAATCTATGTCAAATTCCAACTGAGCTTTCCCATCTTCATCTCACATCTCTCATTATTAATTAGAAAAATCCAAATAATACAAGTCATTAAAAGTCACGTTTGGAATATAAAATTTTTGTGATTTTTTGGAAGATGGAGATGAGCATAAATTAGTGTAATTTTATTGCAAACAAATCAGCACGAATTCTTAACTATTGAATTTTAGCAATTAATCTGACAATTTATTGTGCTTTCAGCTACTTCTTCTGTCTCTCATATCACACGTATAAATTGCCTGATATTGAATTTCTTTTTTTTTTGGGGAAGAGGACAGGGTAAGAAGACGAAGAATATCTGTTCATTTAGCAACGGATCGTGTAGACCTCTTGCTTTGCTATCTCCATTGGCTTTTGCGTGAGACGCGCGAGAATGTTTTTATTTTGATTTTGCTCAGGAGTGTATATATGGCTCATATTGCAGCTAAACATGGTTACCACGTAGTAACTCGTTAAACCCAAATTTAGAGAAAAATCCCACCAGGTCGTCCAATGGTCATTTTTGGGTAGGTCGATGATCACAATTGCGGATCACGCATTCCAACAAATGAAGGCACTCAATAGTGGAGGCGGACAAGATTGGCCGGCACAGACTAAATGACCCGTCAACCAACAACAAAAATTGTATACAATAGCAAATGTAAGTATCAAGTGGAGACTAACAAAAAGGTGCTAGAGAAATCAAGAAGAAGAAAAAAAAAAAAAAGATCTTCGACGACAGACATGAGATAAGCGCCCCATAGAAATGCTCCATACTAAACATTCATGCAACGATCATCGTGTTGGAAGGTGTAAATTGGAAATGTATCTAACTATCGAGTGTTCACCTCATTAATCATGAATTAATTAAATCTGCATGTAACAGTCGCCAATTATGAATTCCTCTCTCTGTGACATTGAGGCAGACCGTGTGAAAATTTATGAATTTTCACCTCGCGACAGATCTTTCTTGTGTTTCACTCCGCCGAAGAATCATTTTTCGATCGGTATCGGTCAAAATTTTCAATTAAAATTCGTTACACGGTTCGATCTCTCTCACTCGCATGCCATTAGTCCTCGTGAGCACCACAAATGTACATTGAATTGATTTTTCAGACGGATCGCAGATTGGGAGCCGAAACGGCTTAAAAAGGCTGAAGACGAATTCGATATCGAACTATGGAAATTGCTTTTTTCGTAAATGTTAAATTTTCAAATTTAAATATGATCATTGCATAGCGATTCTATGTTTTCGGATATTAAAGCAAAATGCTCATGCTTTATACGATCCCAAGTTTTGTAATGACTAAATTTTTCTATGTTTTTTTTCTTCTATGAAAGGGTCCAGTTTGCAAGCCATTCTGAGAAGACGTCGACCTCGAAGCAGACCTAGGACAAGGTGGCTGAATCAAATTCAGAATCTTGCCTTGGAATGCATTGGGATCGAATCCGAACATCTTCCTGAAGTGGCGGAGGATCGACAGGCGTGGGCTGCTAATTTGGATATCATGGGCCCGCGACCCCAATAGGTATAAGCGGTTGAAAATTAATGAATGAATGGGTCCAGCATTTGAAGTATATTGCGGAGTCACATTTATTCAGAAATTTAGAAAAAATTTAGTTATTATGAACCTTGGGCACATATGTATAAAGCATGGATACTTTCCCTACAGTTTTATTTTTAATCGGGGTAAATGGCATCTTGTCAACGAATTAAAGTGCTATGGATTTTTTTTTAAAACCTTTATAATTATGCCATTGTAAAGTTTTAAAGGGACGCCTTTAAATGCACGTCTGGCCATCTCAATAACCTGAAACAGACTGCTGTCTAAAAGTTCACCAAGCCTTACCCAATATGTTGTCCCCATCCTTGATAGGGCCATCCGGACCATCTATCTAGTCATCGTATTAACCGAGTCAAAGTAACGGCAATTCCGTATAACGTTTACACTATGTTTATAGTCGGAAACAAGGATCTCAAAATGTAACTATTTTTCTCGAAATACTTTTATTGATCAAACTTGCTAAAAAATCCAAATAAAAGTTCTCAATGCTAAAAATTAAGAGACGGTTTATCAAATTGAATAAAAAAAATTAACTAAACTTGGATAAATCGTCAGCCAGAATGTATTAAAAATTCTTTCAATTATTTCATTAAGATTACTATAAAATAATTTTCTATGTTTCTTATTAGGAATTTTATGGAAAAAAGCAAGATTGTTACGAAAACTCGCAAGGAGCCTCCGTTAGAACGGATTTTTTGACGATGGCCTATGCTACGTTTTTGGAGCGAGGAGACGGAGAGTCGTGAGGACTGGAGGGGGTAAGTACGAGAGGTCAGGTCCCAGAGAGGGACGTTGCAGCCACTTAAGTAAGTAAGTAATTTTATGAAAAACAAATTATTTATAGATTTATAAGTAATTTTTTATGACTCCTTTTAACTTTGTGTTTAGCAATAAAGTCCAAGTTCTCATAAACATAATAAAAATCAACTATACCATAAAATCGAACATTACAAGCTTTCATAAGTTCAATTTACATTTTATTACAAATAGCAATTCCAATAAATTTTTAGTGATTAGAGAAATATATAAAATCTGAAATATATACAATGTAGAGTAATTAGCGCTTTAAATAAACATTCTATATTTTTTGGTCACAAAATACGGTGTGACTTTAATAGTGTCAAAGCATTTGACTCTTATATTTTTGCAATATAATGAGTTATTAATTATTTTAGTTACTAATTCACTTTAAACTTGTAATTCAATTTTTTTAAATACATTTTTTGAATAAAATTATTTTGTTCACCGAAGTTGCTAGTAAAATAAAACATAGAAATTTTAAATTTAAATATTTTAATGATTGTAACATTGCTTTGAGGTTAATCTAATTTACATTGACAGCTAAATCAGTTGTTTTTATCTTACTTTGACTTATTTTTATTAAAATCAAAAACATAGAAAAACATAGAAAATTGAAATAATGTGTTCTACGTATCTGTATGCAATATAATCTTCACGTACAATGCATTTCAGAGGGTCAAGAGTCAGTAAATGTTGCATTATGAACACCTGCAAGCCACCTCGACTCCCAACTCTGGGTGGATCATCTCATATATGATTTGGATTGCGAACGCGCGTGCGACATGCCGAGAAGCCAGATTTGGTCATTTTGCCCTGTCTCGCATTCAGCCTCGGAATAGTTTTTCCACGCAATTATGGCAAAAACGACACGCCAGCTCCCAATAGTCTCTATTGAGAGACTCTCAAGAAAAAGTTAATAATGTGTAATATGGAAAAATTGCATCAAAAGAGACAGACAAGACTTTATACACAGTTTGGCACATACCAAAGTGGCAAACATACCATTCACTCTAGAAAATCTTTTCTATCAATTCTCCCTCTCTTCTTCAACACAACAAAGTACTTACTTTATTTCTAGTGAAACGTTTAAATGCTATGGCATATCACCATTTTTGTTAATAAATTGAATGGTTTGAGATAGAATGAGAAAAGCTTGTAATAAAAAAAATATATATAGATATATAATACTCTGGAGATTAAAC
Organism: Phlebotomus papatasi; assembly: GCF_024763615.1. NCBI lineage: Eukaryota > Metazoa > Arthropoda > Insecta > Diptera > Psychodidae > Phlebotomus > Phlebotomus papatasi. The sequence goes on along the minus strand of NC_077223.1, from coordinate 87,797,005 downwards.
TTAAAGAACTTGTTTCACTTGGGAGACTTTTTGTCCCATCTTGGCGTCTTCAAAAAGATTTCTATGCTGCAACAGAGAAGGTGTTTTAAACGATAGCTTGATGCCATGAACGGAGAAAAACATGTAGAATGGGTGGAAATTAAAATGGAAAATACTTAAGAAATGTTCAATTGACAGATTTTACACGCTCCTATGAGCTGTTTGAGCAAATAATTGCAATTTGAGTGGAGCAAATGAAAAAATAATTCATATCATCCGGTCTATTGGGAGGAAATTGTGGCAAACCGCATTACTCTGACTTCCACAACTTTTATCTATTTGCCACAAAACCGTAAAAAACACAGTGCTGAAGAAATGTGAAGAAGCACCTAACATATTATAATTTTCTTTTATTTTGAAAATCATTATTATCAAAAATATAATAGAAAAAATTGAAAAAATAGGAAAGATTTCGAAATAATTTAAGAAAAAAATCAGAGGAAGAGGAATTCGGATAATATACGAATGATAATTTGCAATTCTTCGAATTAATAACCGATTCAAACCGATTCGTAAGATAAAATTACAATTCTATAAAAATCAAAAACTCATTCTTTATCGATTTACAATCAATCAGTTTAGATTTAATAGAAATTCCAAGGCCTTTCAAATGAATTCAATTTTAGACAAATCGATTGAGAAATATGCCCCAGACAGGGATTTATTTTTCAAATTTGAAAAAAAAAACTTTAAGAACTGACTAATCGGCAATATTAGGGAATTTGCATGAAATGCACTTGTAAGAGCTTTTTGTTTGTAAAATGATAGTGATTTTTGAACTCAATAAATATTTTTCAGAATTAAATTAAAAAATTAAGTCTGATGTTCTTGTATATGACATAAAAAGGGTACTGAAATGTTTCAAAAGTCTAAAAATATTCTTTTGTCTTATTAAACAAATATACTAAAGAAGCCCGAAATATACTTTTACTTAGATATAAAATAAGATTGTAAAGAATCTCAGCTAAAATAATAAACATCAAAAACTCTTCCTTAAATTCCAAAAACAACCTGAAATGGGATTGAAAGTCTGTTAATAAAGCCTTAAAAAATATTTCGTGGTCTCAAACAAGGGATAACTCATTTCGGGGAACCCATAGAACCCATGGGGAATCCGGAGAACCCATACATTTTTTAAACAATTATATTATATTAAATAAAATAATGAAATCACATTTTTTTAAGCTTTAGTTTCGTCCGTCAGGGCAAAGGGAAATTTTCTGTGTTTTGGAAAGTTTTTCGTTTCGTCCTTTGGGGCAAGGGAAATTTTCTGTGTTTTGGAAAGTTTTTCGTTTCGTCCTTTGGGGCAAGGGAAATTTTCTGTGTTTTGGAAAGTTTTTCGTTTCGTCCTTTGGGGCAAGGGAAATTTTCTGTGTTTTGGAAAGTTTTTCGTTTCGTCCTTTGGGGCAAGGGAAATTTTCTGTGTTTTGGAAAGTTTTTCGTTTCGTCCTTTGGGGCAAGGGAAATTTTCTGTGTTTTGGGGAAGTTATCAGTATCGCCAATCGGGAAAAAGGGACATTTTCTGTGTGCAAAATGAGTGACAGACAAAATTTCCGATAATTTTGCAAAATGTATGAAAGACAAGATTTCCAAAGATAAAGTTTCCAAAAAACAAAAATTACCGAAGACAAAAATTCCAAAGACAAATTGGGAAAAACAAAAGTGTAAAAAACAAATAGAAAAAAAAAGAAGATTCCCGATCTCCCAAATTTCATCCAAGTAGAGAGAGGAAAAAAATCCTCCCTCTATCCAGGCTTGAACTGGGAGCTTTTTGATGTCTAGGCGAATATTCTAACCACTGAGCTATGGGGGCACGGGCTGTAATCGCCAGATTCTCGGAACACCTTGGGAAATTACGAGAGATCAGTATAAAAATCAGCTTGTCAGATATTGCCTTTTGATCTTCGGTGACCCCTACTAAAAGACATCTTCTAATGAGTCACTTTTCCGAAACCACCCTTATTCCCGCCAAAATAATAATTATTGGTATATTACAAAAATTGGTCCTATCGGTTTTATTCATTTTCGAAGATGTTGATTAAATTTGGATTTTTTAAAGGTCTTCAAATATCTGATTCGGTTTTAATGGCCTGATTAGGTAGTAAATCGGTAAAGTAACAGAAATTGATGTATTTTATTTAAATATTGTCTTTTGTTTGATTTTACCGGTTTTAGGATCTGGAAGACAAACGGTAAGATTTATCGTGTTCTGGTCTTTGGTTATCTTCCCTCTCCATAAGTGAACACTTTCTCGAACTAGATGTTTTCTATTTTTCTCTCTACCCCTCCAAAATCATATTTACTAGTTTATATCCAAATTGGCCCTAGCGATTTCATTCATTTTTGGATATGTTGTATGGATTGTCCAGGGGTGCATTTCGTCCATAGACACCTGTGACTGGCCTTTTCAAAAGGGCACAATTTTCCAGAAAAGTGCTTAAATTTCGACTTTTTTTCGAAAGATCTTGATATTTCCAAACCGGTGCATTAAGTTCCACAGATAACGAATCGGTAAAGTACCGGAAATTGATTTACCGTTCTCGAACTTACTTTATTATACTTCAGTATGCTCTTTACTCGTGCTAAAAAATTCTGAAATTCTATTTCTATTAAGTAAAATTCTATTTCGAAATGGTTTTCTGATTAATGAATCAATTGAATCGGTAGTAAACCGGTATGCATCTAAAACACATTCGTAAAGATTTATTTACGGAGATCTCTTTATGGTGAATTAGCATTCCACAAAGAAGGAACGCTTTGCCATGGTTTTTTTTTTGCAAAATTAAAGTGTTTCCGAAATTCAAAAACGTTCTAAAACGTTCAATAGGGTTCAATAAACAGCATGGCAAATTTCATATACAAGACTAGTTAATATTTTTTTCAAAACATTCTGTTTTTAAAATAGAGCTTTCTCTAAAATATTCAGGCAATAAACTGGAATTTCTTTTGTTATTCTAATTCCAATAGAGATTTATTTCTGATTTTAGAGTAGTGGCATAAATAACATTTGCAAAATGTAAACACGTTTTTGTTTAACGTTACCTTGACCCGAAAATTTCGTGATTCAACATTTGTGTATGGCACTGTAGATAAGAGAATTACTTGAAATCAATATGTAAGAACTTATCTGTGGTGATTTTCATAAAATATCTTCAATCTTCGAAAAATACTCCAACTTTGGCGCCTTTGAACGAGAGATTTTTTTAATGAAAATTAGTTATTCTTTCCGTGAGAGACTTATGGTAAAGAAAGAGTTTTGAACCATTGAGATGAAAGAGAATCAAGAGAGAATCCAAAGGAGTTAGATAAGAGTCTTAAATAACATTTTCAATACGCATTAGTAGCATGATAATAAATGTCTCTTTTGGTAGTTTATGATAAGAATATAGGAGATGACACTGTGGAGAATGCTTTAAGAGCATGGACCGAGAGATGAGAGTGAGGAGAAATGATCGTGGAATTCTTTTTTTTTTTGGTTTGTTGTTAAGTTGTGGGAACAGGAGAAATAAAAGTATAAAATAATCATTTCAGTATTTTAGTGTTTTCAGCATAAATTTCTCATGAAGCGATATATATATATTACATTTTCACTGCGGTGGTGATCTAGGTGGGAGATGGGTTAGATGCCTCGGTAGAAAAAAAAGGTAGTCAAAAGCTGCGATTGTAAAATCGCCATCAAATCTAAATTAGATCACGAAGTGCTGTATTAAATTGTGAATTGGAGTGGCAGAAGCCCGCCAAGAAGCCTAAAGTTCTAGATTGCTATGAGAACACGATCAGTCGGACGATCATGGAGCTAGAAGAGGCTGAATTATTGGGCGATTTGCATATGGGCTGAAAGACTTTAAACATCTTGATGTTCCAAAGGTAACAAAGAACACGGTAGAATATTGCCTCATTTGCCTCCCATATCCATATTACATTTTTCCTGGGCAATGCGTCTCGATCGGACGCCCAACTGACAGATTGTGGTTGAATTTCTTGTGGGATTTCTCACATTTTGCCATTTCTCTGCATCACTTCCAATTCGTCTTTTTTTTTTTTAAATCATCTACTATTTATCCTACAACCATAAGAATATCATTTCATACCTTCCTTTGCACCTCACACTTGCGTTTTGCCCCATTCACCAGTCGATTTGTTGGTAGCTACTTGAATTGAAAATAATTATTCCCGCCGATATTGGCCGTCCGTTTGTATGAGTGCGGTTGATTTATTCAAATCTAGATGTACTCTGAGCCACAATAAACAGCTGCCTCATATGCGACCCATGGCACATTCAAATGTTGGGAGAAGATCGTGCGAAGAGCGAAAGAGTTCGATAGAGACGTTAAATATGATCGAGTTATGACTTACCACCATCTAAGAGATCTGTAACGAGAATGGAGAAGAAAAAAAAGAACCATTGTGAGAAGTGAAATATTACAAATGACGACTCTATTTCAATTTAGCCTTTTCGTCTTATGAGACTTTTAGTACCGCAAAATATTCATATTAATAAATTTTGTGCTTTCCACGTGACATTTAATGACTTTCTGTGGCTGATCCATTCGGGCTACCTCTTGGGAACCAAACCTATTGAGATGGGAATATATGCTCTTATGGTAGGATTGCATTCATTCAGATTTTCTTTTAACGAAGAAGTAAAGTACTTATAAGATTGAGTTTAGGGCCTTCATATAGGTCTTATAAAAGTTCGGTATGTACATATTATCAAAGGTCGACCTAGGATAATAAGGTTTCAGTAGTTAAAGATTAATGGTGGACAGTATAAATTAAGCCAGATTAAAGCTTGAATTTTAAATAGTTCTTAGTGCTATAGAAGAAAACTCATCTACTATAATATAGGGTTCTAGGAGAAGGCTTTCAGGCTTCCCATATACATAATTTTCTTTCAGGAAATGTGTGATTTAAAACTAGCTTTGAAATATATTGCCATAGATAGGTCAGATTCGTTAAAATGAATATGGAAAAAAACATGAAATGTTCGAAGCTAGAGTGTGTGCGAAGCCTCAAAGCTCTCCCTTATTTATGGCAACAAATATAGTATGTGGTAAGAACGATTTCCAAGAAACACAAAATTAAGAATACTTGATTATGCTAAGACAGAATATAAAATATTCTTGATTTTGTGATTCTTCGAATAATTTTGTGTCAAAAATTGAAAATTGTTGCGAGAGGACTATATTTATGGACAGACCATAAATAATAGGGCAACCCTAAGGGCCGAAACAGATTCATTCTGATCATCAAGAATATTTAGCCTGTTAAATTTGGAAGTTGACATTTATCCCAAATTATCATACACTAAGGGCTTAGGATCATCGATTATAGATCCTTTGCATAAATTTACTTTACTTAATCCAACCTAATCCTTTATATAAGGCTCTTAGTAGCCTTTACGTATTAAGATGAATTTCGGTCGACTGAAGAAAACTTCTTAAACTTTAAGGAGGTCATAAGTCTTTAATATATTAATAAGTCTTGAAAGTTTCTTAAGATTCTGAAGCACAGGTCTTCAATCTGTTAAGTTGATAACATTATTTTCATAAGGCTGTAAAATTATAAGAACTTAAAGCCTCTTTAACCATGAAGTTTAAATCCAATAATTGGATAAAATAATAGGTTTCTCGAACTTTGACTTAGGATAGTATGGCAAGATCAACTGATCTCTAAAGATCTGAAAATTGTGTTGTCCTGTTTCATGTTTATAAAACTAAGAATATTATATGATTTTCGGTCAATAGATTGGATAACTGAAGAAATGAACACGGATTTGACTTTTGACTCCTTCTCCTTTATTTTCTCATAAAACCGGCGTTTCGAAGGGGGTTTCCTCCTTCCTCAGGTCTACAAAACATATTGATACAAATCAGGACTTTTTTTTAACATACTACAACGTCAAAATCGGAACATTTATCAAATCGGAAATCGGAAAAAGTGTAACAATTTTTTCTTGTGACAAGTTATTTTCCAAAAATTTCCATGTAAGTCCCCTATTAGTAGTTATGTTCCGATCTTGACGTTGTAGTATGTTCAAAGAAAAGTCCTGATTTGTATCAATATGTTTTGTAGACTTCAGGAAGGAGGAAATCCCCTCAGAAACGTCGGTTTTATGAGAAAATAAAGGAGAAGGAGTCAAAGGTCAAATTCGTGTTCATTTCTTCAGTTAAACTAAGAATACTTAGAAATAAAGCACAATCTATAGTCTGAAATCGTGTTAAATCCAATTTTCTAAACCCTATTTTTATAGAGAGTTTGCTGTACTCCCTATATGGGCTTCAGACTAGAGGCTTACTCCAGTTCCCGAATTTCTTGAATTACGGAAAGCAATTACAGATAGAGATATTTTCCAAAAACAGATTGTTAAGTTAGGGCCTTGACAGAGCTCAGGATTAGTTGGGAGACGGCTTAGCGTAATTATATTCGAAATAATGTTTAAGCTACATATCCATCATTTTCCATTAAGCTTGTCTCTTGGCGTAAATCGTAAGTCTGACAAGGACATTATACTCTTTATAACCCTTCTTAAGTGAAAGGCTTCCCAAATATTTTGTCTTGTGGCATTAGAACAGTTTAGCCGTATGGAATAACTCTGAAGTCAGTGTTACTCTTCTTAAACTACCAAGATGGATTAAGAACACACTAATAGTGGCTTTAGTTTTAAAGCTTAAAACTTTAAGCATAAGGTTTAAAGTTAAGCCATATGACTTAACCTCCTTAATTTCTAACTTAGGTAAATTGTTGGGATTGTATAATAAAGACAAATGAACCATTAGACTGTAAAAAATCAATAACATTGCTACAAGAGCCCTTTTAAGGTATAATTATGGATGCTTATGAGTATAAAGCGGTCTTCAGACTAGAGGTTTAAGCCAGGTCCCCAACGGTCTCAAAATCCTAATTAACAACCAATTTTATTGCTCTTTTTTAGAATTGAATAGGTCTTGCCCTTAACAATTGAATCCTAAGTCAGTTTTCCAAAAAATCTTGATTGCTGAAAAATTAGATCAGGTGAGCCATATGGCTAAATCTCAGGTCTGAAGCCCGTATAAGCCTGTAATTTCTTCAAGCTCGTTAAGCTTTATGATTTCTCGTTATATTTAGGGCTGTTCTAAAACCAGTTTTGCTTTATGAAGTAAGATCTTGAAGGTTAATCCAATGTACTTGTTATTCAGATCAAATTTTTAATCAAAGTCGCATGTGGAAACATTTTTAGATTTCGGATGTTTTTAAAACCTAAAGAACCCAAGAGATTGAGACTGATCCTAGGAATTTTTTGGCCTGTAAAATTTAGCATTAAAAAATGAAATAAAGGAAATTTGTGGAAAAGACTTCTACTCAATGATCTTAAGATAGCAGTGTAAACGCAGTGTATTAATTAATGCTGTGGCTTATTTTTTTATGCCAAAATTATAACCTCATAATCCTCATGGTATTAGGGGCGACGATATGTTGCTATTGATATATCATTATGTATCTATTGTCCTCTTATTGAGATCGAGCAATAAAATTGAAAAGAAATTTAAAAATTCCATTGTTCAACTTTTTTTTGCAAAATTGTGCAATAAATTGTTGCAAAAGAAATCTACTTCGATTAGAAAGCCTATCAAAAGAAGATTGAGCATCAGGTGAATTTGTTGGAAAGCTCACATTCCCCTCTACTTTGATAATCACCGAAATGGTGTCAATCGAATTACTCAAATTGCTATTCACATCGAAAGCTGGAGGAGTCTTGAAATGAGGAAAAGCTCCCTCATTGATCATCTGTCACGGGTGATCACAATCGAGAGTATATAAAATTCATCATCGGTAATTATTTAATATTAACTCCATTTCAATGCAAACAGCTCGCGCATCGAATCGACATCGATCAATTGCATCACCCAGCATTCAACGAGTGATTTATGGCCTCATCGTCTTTTTCGTCTGACAATTTTCATTTTGCAAAAAGCCCCATACAAGTGGATTTTCATCTTGTGATCTTCGACTATTCAGTGATCCCATCTAAATTTGCAATGTACGTTAGGTGGTCACCATGAGATGCGTGGCATCAAGTTTAAGTGCAGGATGAAAATATACACACTTGGTAGCCATTTGTTTGCTTTCTTGTTGTGCAATTAACTCATGTAGATTTGTTAAATTAATTGCTTTACTCGTGGTTAATTGTTCTTCTGACAATTTCTCTTTGGAAGCTTCCTTCATTCTAAATTCCCATTATTTACATGTCTCTTCTTCATCAACCCTTGAGATTTTTCGCCTGAGTAAGGTGGCTCTTTTTCTTTCTTTTCTTTCACGGGTGAAATATGTTCTGAGAAAAGTAGACCATTAAGAGTACAAATTGAATGAAGAAGCTTTTTTAGTCTCATGCTTATTCAATAATACAAGTTGTTATGGTTCTTATAAAACAAGATCATTTACATTTATTCGTATAGTCCTTGGTGTATGTTAGAAAATTTTCAGCAAAGGCTTCCTACTCTCCTTAGACACAAATCTCTTTTAGAACATGAACGAAATCTATCATTTTTTAAAAAGTAATTCTTAGATAAATTGAATTTATTTTGAAAAGAAAGCGAAAAGAATTTTAAAAAATACAATATGAAGCAATACATTTAAAAATGGATAAATGTTTAGAACAGAACTGTACTAAAATATGAATTCCAAGGTTTTAAGTGAAATTTTCAAAATAAAATCAAGAATATGCCTTTGAGGCAAATTGATTAATTTCAGGAAGTACAATAGCCACCCAAATTGAGTTAAGCAAATAACAGAATCTGTACTAAATTTTAGCCGCGATTATAAAAGTTACTCAAATATGTTTTAGTATTTAGACAAATTTTACGGAAAAATATGAGGAGTTTATTCACTTATAAGTTCTTTTCAATCTAGAGCAAGAAAATTTTTCTAACCTTTTGTTTTTTTCTTAAAAACTGTTACAAGATTTTTTTCAGTTATTCTTACTTTCATTTTGTATTTTTGTAAAATTGTTCTGGAGTTCATTAAGGGGTTTTTTTTATAAGAAATTGTAAAGCTATTCGAAGATGAAGAGATAAATAAAAAAATACGAAAAGTACTATTTAATCAGGATCTAGAATTAGACATGTACTAAATATATTATTTAATACTTAACGTTTCCATATTCTAAAAAAAAATCTTTTCAATATCCAGTAATTTGATTTATTTTTCAAATATAATAAAAAATGTTTGAACATTATAGACATTTAGAACAGGGGTGTACTAATATCTCGAGATCGAATTTTTGTAATTGCTATATAATATTTAAACTAGTTACTGTTTTTATATCACGCAGCTATTTTAATTTTTATAATTAGATTAGAGGTGCATATCTTAGATTAATGAAAATGGTAGGGTTTAGTCATCTTGATAGAATTAAACTACAAGGACATTTTTAGTACACTTTTAAAATTTAAACTTTAGTACACTTTTTTTAAATTTAAGAATATTAGAGAGAAATGTTGGAATGGTACGGTCAGTTAGTTATACTTGTTGATGATTTAAAACACGGATTATGACGGTCATAATCCGTGTTTTAAATCATCAATTAGAGAGAAAGTTTGTAATTACGCATTGTTTAATTCAATTTCTTGGTTTTTTCTTGGTGCTATTCCAACGCGAAATAAAAAAGGGGAATCTTTCACCTGAACATTTTTTTAGCACATGACTGTTTTCAAGTGCTTCTGCATTATCGATCTTTCTTTGTATTGCTTCTCGTCTCGACTGTTTTCCCCAGTCTTCATAGTATTCTAAAACCATGAAATAGTCGTGACGGGAACCAATACAAAGACATGTTGTTTATGCAGAAGCACATAAGAGCAGCCATGTACTAAAAAAATTCAGGAGAAAGATTTTTCCCTTCTCATTTTTTATTAGAATAGCACCAATATAATTTATTACACTACCCAGCAGCGTTGTGAGCATATTTTTACTGAGCCGATCAGCAGAAATATGCTGACTGGTTAGCAATTTTCGAACAAAAAGCTGCTAACCAATATATGGAAATCTCACTGCCTCGCGAGTGTCGTTTTGAGGTTAGCAGAATTCACACTGAGAAAAAAAGAGGGTGCGATTAACTTTTTTCCACAGAACTTTAACACTTTATAGGTGTAAAAATATATCAACATTTTTTAATGTTAATTTTACACCTCTTTAAGGGTAAAATTAACATGAGAAAGGGTAATTTTAACCCCTAATACACCTAAAAAGCATAATATTTACACCGATTTTGGATCAATTCTGCAGGGGAAAATTAACATTTCTGGGATGTTATTTTAACTTTTGCGGATTTCTTTCAGTGCAGCTGAAAATACACATGTTTTCACCTGAATTGAGATCGGTTATCATTTGGTGCACGCTGCGTACCAAATCCAGGGATAAATTCAGAAATGATCCTTGTTTTTCAAATAACATTCTTCATTAGGGCTACCAGCCATATACCAAGAATCAGTCTGATGGATATGCATTGATCTTGACGATCTTGAGAAGAAGCTAACGAATAAATTAGATAAGTTTGAGAGTCAAGGAGGAGAAAAAAAGAAAGAGTTACAGGTAGAATAGTGAATGCCCACCCTCAGTTGAGAGTGAATATGGAAAGCGATAATCAATTTCTCAGTACCATCCCATCCATCAACGGCCCCAGGAATCTCTGTTGGCACGTTTCACCCATCTCTTGAGATAATTCACGCAGGCCATTGAAATAGAGGAAGTCTGACAGAAACACCAGAGAGAAAAGTCTTAATGAAGGTACAACACAATGAGGTATCCGTAAACAAATAACGCGTTCCTTTCTCATAATTGAAATCAATTAATCATCTCGATACACCCTTTTCCTTGCCAACTCTACTCATTCGCACCATGTGGCTTATTTACCTTCCCCCGTTTTGTCCTATCTCCCCCCTAATACCACCATGCATATATATATTGCATATATTATTTTGTACTTTATTACGTGTGCTCACATCAATTGCCAATGCTTTATTAGACACAGACATGTTGTGCTTGGGAGGAAGATGAAGGAAGGTGGAAGAAGCGAGATTTAAGGTGAATTGTTTGCTTTTTGATGTTACTTCCAAGTATAATTGTTATTGGACCTCAGCGTGAGTCAGTAAACCACCACCGTGAATCCCAGAGTCTCTTCCACGGTCGCCATGCTCTTTCCTCCCAAGACAATCCATCACATCCGATCCACCATCCGCCACCAACTGACCACTCGATTCTCCAAGGCGATCCAATTTGATTTATTGCTTGTTAAACAAATTGATCTGGCACAAAACTTTAAGGGAGAATACCGTGTCAGGTTTCTTTCCCATAGGCTCACACTGAAGAGGATACACCAGAGATGCTGTATTTTGCTGAGGTTTTTAGGACTTGTGGGCGATCTGTTTCTTTGACCGTGCAACAGATCTCTCGCAAGTCAAAACGTGTAAATTGTGGGCAAATGTGCGTTAATTTGAATTATGTGACTTGACAATTATTGCCCTCTAATTTGCTCTAACACTTCTCCCTTTCAATGTCACAAGTTGTGACTCGAGACATTCTCGGAATTTAATGCCAAGTTTCTTATATAAATCTTAAATACACAAATTTTCGCATTATTTGCTACCAGCATTTGTGATAGAAGAAATAATAAGAGATAATCATTATCCGTGGGTAATTAAATATATAATCCTATAAAATATTTAAATTTTAGTCGCATCGCGATCTTGACGGGCTATAAATGCTTTCTAGCTTCAGCTTTAGCCTAAACAGAGACCGATGTAACTAAAATATTTTAGAGGACTAAGTATTTAATTGCATCTGGATAGTGGTGTATGGCTTTAAAAAAAATGTTTATAATCCTTATGTTGTATCTTTTTAATGGTAAAAAAGTAATTGTAATAATGATTGCAGTTGCAGTTATATGAATGACAAAACATCTTAAGAGAATACTTTGTTTCTTGTAATCCAGAAATATTATTTTTCTCACAAGTATATCCCAAAATTTGTTAAATCCTTCCTTTCATGCACTGAGAAAAAAAGGCAGTGCGATTAATTTTTTTTCCTCGTAACTTTAACATTTTTTAGGTGTAAAAATATATCAACATTTTTTAATGTTAATTTTACACCTTTTCAATGGTAAAATTAACATGAAAAAGGGTCATTTTAACCCCTAATACACCTAAAAAGCATAATATTTACACCGATTTCGGATCAATACTGCAGGGTAAAATTAACATTTCCGGAATGTTATTTTAACACTTTCGGATTTCTCTCTGTGTGATCACAACTTGCAACACAAAACGTAAATTTTAAACTGTCCCATAGTCTGTTAAATCTTTCCTTCAACGCGTAATTCGGAAGTTTAAACTACAATCAAAAAAGTGATTTAATTTATGCTTAACCGAAAGTCCTTAATTAAGTACTTAGTGTTAAATGCGTTAAAGACGAGTTCTGCCATATTAGTTTCTCTATTCGCCACGAAGCTCTGACGATTGTCTCATTTTCATATTTTCTTTAAGTAAGTTGGATGTTCTATAGCACCTTAAAGTTAAGTCATTGAGATAAGAACTTATTAAATGCTTAATAAATACTTAATAGGAAGGGCTGTTCCTTTTCTTCTTGCTCTTCTTTTTCTTCTACAGTGCCCGCTCTCTAATCCGAATCGGCGTAATCCGAAAGTCCTTAATTAAGTACTTAGTGCTTATTATGTTAAAGACGAGTTCTGCCATATTAGTTTCTCTGTTCGTCACGAAGCTCTGACGATTGTCTCATTTTCATATTTTCTTTAAGAAAGTTGGATGTTCTATAGCACCTTAAAGTTAAGTCATTGTGATAAGAACTTATTAAATGCTTAATAAGTACTTAATAGAAAGGGCTGTTCCTTTTCTTCTTGCTCTTCTTTTTTTTCTACAGTGCCCATTCTCTAATCCGAATCGGCGTAATCCGAACGAGTTATCGACGGTTACATTTAAAATAATTTTGAGGTTATGTATGTATGTGTATTCAGCAATGAAAATGAAAGATCCTGTGATGTTTCCATTTAATAAATGAAGTATAATAAGCATAGAATTCTCTAATTAAGTCTTTTTAAGCTTCTTTAAAACTTTTATTCTAAATCTACAATAAAAACTTGTATTATATTTTCGAGACCTTGAAGAAATTCAAAAAATCCATCTAGATTACGAAGCGGACATCTGTCATATTGTCTCCCAATCATCCGGATAACAAAGCGGGCACTGTACTCCCTTTTCACATTTTTCTGTTTGCGTGTCTGAAGCAGTGCAAAAAATTCCGAATTGAAAATGATTTTAAATCGCCCAACTTAGCTCTCATTAAAAGAAAAATATTTTAAAATGTATAGGAAACTCGGGTACCACCGAACACGGGGTAGCACCGAACACTGATTTTTATTTTCAAACTACTTGAACATTGACGAACATTTTCTTTAGTGTACAATGCTGCTAAAGTCTAATATCTAATTAGAAAATCGCAGTGTTCGGTGCTACCCTGTCTTCGATGGTGCCCCAGTTTCCCTTATCATCCTGGTGTCTAAATCTTTTAGTTTAAAGTTCTTAACAATCTCCTTTTTGCAAAATATACTGGCCGAAAATGTCTGTTTCTTTATTAAAATACAACTAAAATATTTACACGACAAACCAATGCCACTAATTAATTTAATATGGAAAGCAACAAGAAATGTCCAGCTCATAAATATTCCACGCCCCTTTTAGGACTTGTGTAACTATAAAATAATAATTAGTAAAGTTCAAGTAATAGTTTTTCGCTCAGAGAATTTTATGGTTTGACTTTATTAAATTAAATAAATTATGAAAAAAATATCAACATCCGCTGATTACATCGTATAAGGGGGCGTGGTCTAAAATTATTTAAGGGCGGAGTTTGCTCAAAAGGTAAAATACTAGATTCTTGCATGAATTAAGAAAGTTATGCCATAATTTTTTATATGTTATTAATTAACTCAAAATCATTACGATTTCTAATTACCTGTGTGCAAATATTGCTTGAATTTATTTTTTTCTTTAGGTATTGCAAAAGCACCATCTGTAATCGTGTTTTGGTTTTAAGATTTTCAATCATGTCTTTAAGTTAAGAATGACACCTAAATTGAGAAAGAAAGACGGTGTCTCGTTAAATGTGGAGGAATTTTTCACGAAGCCAGAGGACATCGTAAAAATGATACAATTCAGCAAAAAGGTATGGGCATGATTGGGAATGCTAAAGACATGGAGTTGGTGATTGCACACTCCCACCTTCGGGTACCGACTTTAATCATCCCAGTGTGATGTAAGTTGAAGGAAAGACAGGGAGAAGTCCAAAGAAAGAAAAGGAAAATGCACCGCCGAATTAGGCAATGCTTGGTGTATGCACATCTTGGGATGAAAAGCATCTTGTGCCTCATTAACTTCATTGCTCACACCGTTAAACATGCCTCATTTAGTTTAACCATCGAAAATATAAACTCAAGCTATATAATACAATTAACACGAAAAGCCATAAAATTTGCACACTTTTCATATAAAAGACCATTTTAATGCCATTTTGCGCATTCTCAATCGAAATCCATTGAAATTGGTTGTCGTGCTTCGGTAGGTTTTCTTACCATCAACAACTCTTGGGGATTCTGCTTCCACAAAGGCATGGAGGAGAAAATTGGTGAAAGGAGCTAAAAAGTGCCTTTAAGGATGCTTCTGTAATTAGCAAAAGTTTCTGCGGTATATGGACAATTTTTGCATCCTCCACTTTGGTTAATTGAAATTTCGGTTGAAGCAATTTGTACTGTATCCATTTGTCGGATGCAAAAAGAGGGTCAAAGACTGGACAAAAACAGCTTGGAATATCCATTAATTAATTAGTGATAATCAGTAGGGAGCACACTAAGGCCAAAAGTGCTTCATCTTTCTCACCCAGTACCACTAAATGCACCTTTGTGATCAATTCACGTCGCCTCTTTCGACTGCAATTTATACCCAGTGACTCACATTGTGATGCGATTAGCAAATCCCAGGGATTAAATCTTAAACTGTGGCCCACAACACCATAACCCCTATCGATTGGTATCAATTGCATGGGTTGGGTATTTGGGTTTCTCCAGGAGAGCCCTCGAGATGTAAATCTCTGACTGAGAGAGTGTCTCTTGGCTTGGATATACAAAATGGGATTAATTAGCTCTGGCTATCTTGGCAATTAATGAAGTCATAAAATTGATCAGATATCCCCCTTGATCTCCTCCCCATCACCATCCTCAGTCGCCTCAGGTGGAATATAATCGATTGATTTGAGTATTTGAGAGAACCATTAAAAATTATGTTACCTTCTTCAACTGCTCTTCTCCACTTGACTTTATTAAATTAATATTTTCCATATGGAAATCAACAAGTTTGCCCATTATCATATCATGCGAGAAATCTCCAAGAACTTTTATTATATGTGAAGTGAATAAAAATTTACGGCATCAAAAAATATAGAATGATTCTGAAAGGGAATCTTAAGTTATATCCCTACGAATATATTATATATACAATTCAGTCTGTCAATAAAACCATTTGAAATATGTTTAGTCTTTAAGAGGATAATAAAGCCAGAAAATGGCGGCTCCATACAAAAACCCAAAATTAAAAGTGTATCAAGTCTTACAATTTTTGAGATATTTCTTTGAAAATTTAACTGAGGGTAGTTTTTTATATTATCTTTTAATTCTATGTTTTAATTTTTTGAAAAACGGTTTTCCTTTCGTAATATAATTTTCCAAACATTCGTATACTCCTAAAACATGCCACAAAGAGGCTGCATTATCTCCTAGAATATGAAAGATAGAGAGGTATATTTTTTTTTAATTTTGTTCGTAAAGACATGCTCTATAAAATGCCTGTTTCACTTCTTTCACTTTTCATACAAATTTTCCAAGTATTTTTCAATTGAAAATTGTCCAAAAAATGACAGTTTTCATTGCATCTTTGTACCGAGAATATAATTTTTTCCGAATAAATAATTATTTTTGTACCAATCTACATTTCATTAGCTTTCAAATGGTACATTAGAATTGGAAAAACTCCTAACAGTTTTTTTGCAATTAAATTTTAAACAACATGCTGCAAATTGGAAATTTTCATGAGCTTTTGATAGCTTTCCGAGCTTCCGAGAAATTCTACTCAAAACTGTTCAGCAATTCGCCACAAGATAACGCGTGGATTTTTGGTCGCATTTTTCACCATGTCTTTCCTTTTCTCTCTGACCTTCAGCACGCCTGCAGTTTTTTTCGATCAGGCGGAGGAGAAAAAAAATGCAAAACAACAAAACTCATCCACTGTGTGAGAAATCTTATGAATTACAGCTGAGCCAATTTTTATGATTTTCACGATCAGTTTTGTTCTTTCAAAAAATTGTAGAAAATCGTAAAAATTATGAATCGTCAATCAT
Organism: Phlebotomus papatasi; assembly: GCF_024763615.1. Taxonomy (NCBI): domain Eukaryota; kingdom Metazoa; phylum Arthropoda; class Insecta; order Diptera; family Psychodidae; genus Phlebotomus; species Phlebotomus papatasi. The sequence goes on along the minus strand of NC_077223.1, from coordinate 87,780,532 downwards.
CATGGGCATTTCACAAAACCAGCTAATATCGGTGACTACAAAATATGCGGATATAATTTTTCTCGGAGAAGAAACAAAGTCAGTGATAAGCCTAAATGGGCTTATGCTATGTGTGATTCTTTCATTGCAAATTCGAATTGGGGGCAAAATCGAAGTCCAGTCCAGATGACCTGATGCTAGCTGAGATTCATTACAGGAAACCTCGAAATGCGTGCAACTCGAGGTCGTTGAAAATTGAAGAGTGCAAATTCGATTGTCAGAAATGTACAAAAATACATGTAAAACTTTAATGCCAAAATGGGTCAGAAACTATTCCGCAATCCGCGAAAAAATCCACAGCCCGGGAAAATCCACAATAAATTCTGCCGGCTGCGTAAATCCGTGAGAAATTCTTCGGTCCGCAAAAGATTCCGCAATCCGCGAGAAATTTCGCGGTTCGCGAAAATTCGTGAACGATTCCGCGATCCGAGAAAATCCGGGAGAAACACCGCGATCCACGAAAATACACGAAAAATTCCGCGGCCCACTAAAATCCACGAACACACCGCGATCCTCGAAGTTACAAAATAAACATAAAAGGAGCGAAAAAGCATAATAGTATTTCGAGATAATTCAGAAAAAACTGAGTTTTTACACATTTTTCAAAATATCTCAGGAACCGCCGATTTCTAAAAATTCGGTTGCTCATTTGCGACATCAGGGTTTGCTCCAAATATATACTCTTTATTAGTAGGTGCGATTATGAAAGAATCGCACCTAAAAGTATAGTGTTCACGAGTTTGACGATTTCGGGAAGTTTCTTCCCCGGAAAAAAATCGACACATATAATCATTCGAGGAGAGATGGAACAGTGAGAGAGATGGACCACTTCGCCTCCTGCCTACACCTTATTCACAATCTCCACCTCATTTGGTCTATTTGTGCCCTTCAACATTCTACTGGAAACCCCCAAGTTACAGCTTTCTACCTTTAAAATTGTACGAAAAAATTAAAATTGAATTTTTTTGGATGTCTGAAAAATGGCCAAAAATATTTATTTCGTCATAAGAATACGTGTATTTGGGGGTTGAGGAGAGATGGAACTTAATAGTTTTGGCAACACTTCCGGTGTGAATTTTGATCAATGTTCTTCAAAATCTTTTCAAGTAAATCTTAGATATTATTTTCCCAAAATTTATGGTAAGATTGATTTGATACACTCAACGAAATTGCCATCGAAGTAATATGAGCCACATATTCCACAAAATAAATCATTTATACTGAAAAAATATAATAAACCCCAATAAATTCAATGAAATAGTGTTCATGTCTAAAATCACTATTCTAAATTAATAAAATAAACTAGAAATGTTTTGCTAAAATTAGGGGTGTTCCATCTCACGCGCACTTTTTTTGAGTGTCTCAAAATGCAACTTCTTTTAAATACTATTTTTCGAAGTGACTTTTTTCGTCTAAGCTTTTCTAATATTGATATTTGAAATTTAGAGTCTTCAAATGATAAACCAGTGAGATTCGTCTTTGTCTCGCATTCAAAACGCATCCGCAATATTGAATATAAAAAAGGTGTTCCATCTCTCCTCGAATTAAATCTGTATAAAAACTTGTAAAATGAAAAATGTACAAAATGGCGAAGAAAAACCGGTACATCAAAATAAATAAATAATAAAATAATGTTCCAAAAATTAGCTCGTCCACGGACACAGAAGTTTTTGGAAAAAATTTGTGCTTTCTACGAGACTCAATAAGATACCTAATATGAAAACGAATTTTTTCCGCAACGTGGCTCATCCATGAACACTGAAAATTTTCGGAACAAATTTGTACCCTCCAGGAGTAACGAAAAGATACTCAATATTAGTAACTAATTTGTTCCGAAAGTCACCATCGCAGCGAGGAAGACGTTAAATTTGTGGCATTTTTCAAGCTATAATATTTACGGTTTCACTTTTTTTAATTTGAGATTCCCGAGATTTCTTCCCCTCCTGCTACCAGCACTCGCATGTGATTTTGTAATGCACAAGTCTGTATAAAACACTGTTAAGCTGAATTTTATTTGATGTTCCTTATGAACTTTCGCCATCGAAATCCATTTCGACTGAAGTACAGACCTTAACTGTTAGACGAAACGGACGAGATCTTTTAAATTGCATTAATTTGTTCCCGATAATTGGAACTAAATGTCTATATTTGGTTCCGACTTTTAGCAACAAATTTGTACTTCTTAAGAGAGACAAAAGGATTCCCCATATTATTAACGATCTTTGTTCCAAAAATTAAATCGTCCACGGACACCGAAAATTTTTGAAACGAATATGTTACAAATGTAGGGATAGTATTCGGGTTGAGAGATCACAACTTCGATGGTATGGACATGTTCAACGCATGAATGAAGAAAGATTCCCCAGAAAAGCTATGCAAGCCATGGTGAGGAGACCTCGGCCTCGAGGCAGACCTAGGACAAGGTGGCTGAATCAAATTCAGAATCTTGCCTTGGAACGCCTCGGGATCGAACCCGAACATCTTCCTGAAGTGGTGGAGGATCGACAAGCGTGGGCTGCTAAGTTGGATGTCATGGGCCCGCGACCCCAATAGGGATAAGCGGTTGAAAATGAATGAATGAATGAATGTAGGGATAGTATTTTTATGAAAAAAATCTACAAATTTGTTCCTGACAGTGGGAACAAAACAGTAGAGCGCAACAAAATTCTATTCCAACTCACAGATCAAATTTGTATAAAACGAAATCTACTGAAATTTGTAGGTATTCCACGGTATCGAAACGGTTCTAAAAGAAAACTTACCCAATTGTCACTATTCTTAACAAAACCGTGAGGAAAAATATTGGAACGAATAAATACCTTTTCTAGGTACATATTTGTCCTGTAACAAATTGTTCTAAAGAAAATTTTTACCAATATTTTGGTCAGTGTCCAAAAGTTTTTACTGTGATTGTGCAATTTGCTAACAATACTACAATTGGACTTCAGATAAAAATTAGTTATAGTTTCATAACTGGTTTATTATATGGATTCATAATCAATTATACCCTTTTCAGAATTGTAAGAAATTGCATGACCTTTGGAACTATACCAAATGTCACCCTATTCGGTTTATAAAAATACGCTCTCTAGAGCATTTTTAACCTTTGACCTTGAAAAATCTTTAATTCAACAGTATTTTCTTATATGAAATTATCACCGAGTCGGCCTCTAAAACATATTTAAAAATAAAAAAAAATCGCAGGATGCGTTTTTAAAGATTCCCAAGAAGAACACGGTTTTTGGAAAGAATGAAGGAAAAATAAAGGTCATGTTAATTATTTATTAGTTTGACCTGCCAATATTATAAAGTTTTTAAATTTCGAATCGTAAGGGATAGGGGAAAGAACTCTCCTTTCGAACGTTCATGCCTTCGAATACCGTGATTTTTCTTTTATTTTTCCTAAGAGACTTATAAATAATTATCACATAATCATAAATATTGATGATAAGCTAACTAATATTTAATAGAAATGTGTAAGTCTCTTACGAAAAATAAAAGAAAATTCACATTATTCGAAGGCATGAACATTCGAAAGGAGAGTACTTTCCCCTACCAAAAAAGGCCAAAAAATAAACCTGTTTCCCCCTATCTTTTAAATGTGTCAAATGCAATTTGTCCTTTGAAGAAATAGAAATTTTGGACTATGAAGAAAATAAAAAAAGAAATTTTGTCACTTGAAAATTTAATTTTTTTTATCAATTTTTAGAGACAAAGATATACGTAAAACATGTATGTCTCATTTTTCTCTCCTTCACAAAATCTCATAATGCATCCCAAGGCTAAAATCCGCCTTTGGGTTTTCAACCTTTTTCAATGAGTTTTTGTGTGCTCTGGGGAGCGCTTCGCAGAAGGGTAGACAGACAGACGATGAGCGTGAACAAAAAACAGTAGAAAAAACGAGACAACTGATGGCGCGTGATGCCTCTTTTCACCACCAGGGGACATCACGGATGCTTTGAGTAGCTCCGCGAGAGCTTGAATCTGGAGCTTTTTTTTCCTTGACGATGCTCTTAAGAATATCATAAATCGTAATATAGGCATACACATATAATTGATTTTATTAAACTTTCTGAATTAAGCTCATTCGAAAAATAATTATAAGGGGAAACGGGGTACCTTAACTGAGAGAAATCCGAAAAAGTTAAGTAACATTCCAAAAATGTTTATTATACCCTGCAATATTGATCCAAAATCGTTGTAAATATTATGCTTTTTAGGTGTATTAGGGGTTAAAGTTACCCTTTTCATGTTAATTTTACCCTTAAAAAGGTGTAAAATTAACATTAAAAAATGTTGATATATTTTTGCACTTAAAAGGTGTTAAAGTTATGAGAAAAAAAGTTAATCGCGCCCCCGTTTTTTCTCAGTGTTTGAGTTGAGACTGCTTTGAAATTGGGCTATTTTCTCTTATTTTTAAATGAAACTGAACCTTATTATGATATAATTTAGCTCAATAAACCAACTGAGAAGCTAAACTACATCATGATAAGGCTTAATTTCATTTAAAAATAGTAGAAAAACGGCCAATTTCAAAGCAGCCCCAATTCAAAAGCTCCCTACTTCCCCTTAGGTCACGCCACTTTCAGTGACATCGAAATAAGGTAAACGCGCTTAGAACTAATGATGTTGAACTTTTCAATTTTTAAGTATTTGCTCTTCAAAACAAGTCCCAAAAGGGGCGTGGCTTATTCATTAGACCCCGCCCGAAGTAAGGGTTGTTAAAAAAGCTCTTCTTAAAGTACCATAACGAAGATGCAAATTGAAGATGTAAAAAAGCTTTATTTTTTCATATCATGAAGAGGGTTAAATTGCATTTCTGATTTATAAAAAGCCATGTAGTTTCTTATAAAAGCTTCGAATAGTATAATTTGTTTAATAACTATATAAATAATAAGTTAGTTAGTCAGTTTTCTTAGTAAGTTTAATATTTTTTTTTCAATTTTAAATAATTATTTAAAACATATTTTGATAAAATTGTACTAATAATTATTTTACACTGAAATTTTTTTTGTAAAATTGTACGTAAATGTTTGTGAATTCTTACTGGAGACTTACGAAATGCTCGAAAATTGTATAACCCACTAAAAAGTTTGTAAAAGTTTGTACATTTTCACAGACATTGTGCGCAACATGAGAGTTTGCCGACGATTTTTTGTTTTTTTTACAAACATTTGTTCGAACGTTTTTATTTGTATGGCAAAACTTTACGAACTTTAACGAATATATATTTGCAAAAGAACAAAAACTGCTCATCAAGTGATCATGTTACGAGCAATGTTTGTGAAAAAGCACAGACTTTTACGAACTTTTAATTCACAGAAAAAAAGTTTTCGTAAAATAGTTTGTAAAAGTTTGTTACAAAGTGCTTGTAATTCATCTAACCCACAAAAAAGTTCGTAAAAGTCTGTACTTCTTTCACAAATATTGTTTGTAAGATGATCACTTGACGAGCACGTTAAATGTTCGTAAACGCATAAAGAATGTTCGTGAAAGTTTCTCATCTGTTCGTAAAGTTTCGTCAGGCAAACAAAAATGTACGAACAAATGTTTGCAAAGGAAAAAAAAATACTCGTTAAGTGATCATGTTATGAGCAATATTGTGCAAAAAGTACAGACTCTTACAATTTTTTTAATGTACAGAAATAGATGTTTCTTAAAATGTTTTGTAAAAAAAATGTGATGGGGACTTAAAAAAATTCTCGTAAATTGTATAACCCACAAACAAGTTCGTAAAAGTTTGTAAAAGTTTCACAAAGATTGTTCGTAAGGTAATCACTTGACGAGCATTTTTTGTTTTTTTACAAGCATCATCTTACGAACAATATTTTTGAAAAAGTAGGGGGAAGTGGGGCACCTTTGAAATTGGGATTTTTTTTACCTATTTTTAAATATAATTTTGCCATATCGCGATATAATTTGACTACACAAACAGATTGAAAAGCTAAATTATATCACGATAAGGGTCAAATTTATTTAAAAATAGGTGAAAAATCCCAATTTCAAAAGTGCCCCACTTCTCCCTACAGACTTTTACTAAGTTTTTAATGGGTTATACAATTTACGAGCATTTCATAAGTCCCTAGTAGGAATTCACAAACATTTACGAAGAAGTTGTTCGCTTGTTTGGCCAAGCTAGAGCTGCAGACCAAACGGTTAGAGATAGAGATTTGAGGTCTTTGGAGGGCACTGCCTAAGATGACTTTCAAAGACTAAATAATGCCGTCGATGAAAAATCTCAATAAAGAGCTTAATATTTCTCGTAAAACATTCTCTTCAACAGTAAACCTACAACCTTTAGCATATCTCGTAAACAATTCATTATCTTAAATACAGCACTTAAATTATTCCTCCCTAAATTTTATAGTTATTTTTAAATCTTCAATTAAGAGTAAAAATGAGCAGTATAATGACAGACAACAAGTTTTCTTTTCGAACAAGCTCCTCTCTTGCTAACCGTAATAGCCACCAGTTTCACCTGTATTCTTCATCTTTCTCCAAATTCGAAAACGAGACCTCAGTTGCTGTTTTTGCTCCTTCACGGTTGTAAGAAGACAATAATTGAGACGAATTTGTAGAAAGATTTATGTGATCATGCGAGTTTTGTGTCGTTTTTTTTTGTGCATCTACCAAATTTGTATTATAATAGCATCGATTAGGGAAATTTCATTAAAGCCATTCTTCTCGTTCTCCCGCTAATGGGGAAGTTCTTGTCGGATTCTCTTGTTTGAGTCTTCTTTTTTTTCTCTTAAACTGCGGCCGCAAATGCGAGAATATGAGATGGACAAATTGAATAAAATTGAAAATTGACTGGCATTGGAAAAAGTATCTTTTGAAGGGAAAGGAGATGATGAGGAAATAAATTTTAATAATTTAACACCTTCCTATCTGTAAAGAGACGGTGTGGAAAATGGATGGTTCTCACACATCTATCCTCTACACATTTCCAATTATATGGAGCTCTGGTGGTTCGATAAAGTGGAGAAGAGGAATGACTACAGAAGAAGCACTTAGCCACTAATAATTTAATCACCCCAGCAGACCCAACTTGAGGCTCTATTTAATGGTGAGCCTCTCAATTGTGCCCGATGTCGCTCTCGAAAACACGATAAGCCTAACACCTCTCTCTAAAACCCAGCTGGCACCGTGAAAACGCGAGCATCGATCACCCATTGACCATCGGATTGGAAGGTGTAACTGTAATTAATCGCGCTATTATTATCTGAAAACTATTAGCTGGACGGATGTATGGCATGAATCTCATTGAAAATTTTCGTCTGAATTCATCCAACTTTCTCACACTCCATCTCTCCCATCATCTCCGTCATTCTTCACATGACGCTGTGACTTCTTCAAAAGTCCTCATCAAAAGTCAATGGCAATCGATGGCTGGCTGGAGCACAGGGCTTTCCAATACGACTTTGCAGGTGCCGCCAGATCATCCAATTCTCTCCCTCTCTATTGCTGGCCACAAATTGGCAACATCATCCACAATCGCCTTCCCGCTCTCACCATCAGCATCGCATGTGAATAAATATCACCCGTGATGGTCACCATCCAAGCTATATCCATTCCACTAATTAACATTCTCTCGCTCTCACGCGTTCGCTGGGCTTTTGGCGGGTGGAATTGAGTGGGTGACGTCAGACACAACGACTACAGTCTGCATCAGGAGAATAGAGACACCCCTATATTGACTTATGACTTCGTTTTTGCAACGGATGACTATGTGATAAGTCACCTACTGAGGGTTAACTGCCCTCTAGCGGGAGCATTAAGCGGTCTTCAGACTCGAGGTTTAGCCTTGTTTTTCCGAAGGTGACAGAATCATAATGGCAACCTTAATAATACAATCCTAAGTTAAATCTTCCTAAATATCTTCATTGATAAGAAATTTTAACAGTTAAGCCATATGGCTAAGCCTTAGGGCTGAAGCCCATATTATATGGACTTCAGATCTAAGGCTTAGCGGGTTTTAGTAATATATTGCATAAACTTCTTTAGTCTCTTCTATATCAGGCAAGTTTTTCTGCAAAAATTTGGACTCGGTATTAGATATTAAGAGTAAATGGTTTATCAAGAGCCTCAGTGGATCAGTTGGAAGAGTAGTGTCTCTATGACTCTGAGGTCTCGGGTTCAAAACTCGGCAGGTGCAGATTTATCAAGAGCGGTATTAGAATTAGACCAGTGAATCAATGAGGCCATTTACACCGCTGTATTGGATTGGGATTGAATTTTCCCAAAATCGGTTTTTGAGACAATTCTGTCAGAATTTATTACGGCAGTCTAAATGACCTCAATGAAATCGTTCAGATTGTGGCCTTAGATTAAGACTTAATTATCCGAAATCCGATTTTGGAACAGTTCTATCTAAATCTAATGCGGCGGTGTAAATAGCCTCAATGAAAAGTAATGCTATTTATGACAATGAACCGCTTAAACAAAAGAGAAGCTGGTATAGAAACGAGTTCAATTTGAAGAGATCAGTCGATAAAAATACACGTTTGCTGTAACTGATTCAACCAAGGCTGGTCTTCCGTAATATAGAAATGACACTGTTTATTTCCGATTCTACAGAAGCCGAGTTATTGAAATAGAAGAAGGCCTTGGGGAGTGAAATATAGTGGAATAATGGATGCAACTGATCCAAGTAAGGATGGTGTGCAGCAATATAGACACAGCAAAGTGTGTGACCGGTTCTACAGAAGCCAAGATATGGAGCTGGATGACCGCATTGAAGGATCATTTAGTATCGAGGAATAGGGAATGCATAATAGACCTTAATAAGGGGCCTGGATGCAGCGAAACCGATAGAGGTTTAAGCCTATCCATAGACAAATTCTTAATCTGAAATAGTTCATTAAATTTTGAAAAAAAAAAACACGAAAATAATTATTATTTAGGATTTAAGGACATTCGAAAACTGGGCTAGATCTCCAATCTGAAACATGTAACTTGAGTGAGTAATGAGCCTTGCTGTTTGCGTACTTGTTCCCGAAACCTAGGCTACAAAACCGATACTGATTTATTATCGGTTGGAATGAGTTGTCCAGAACAGAAAAACCTAGCAAAGGAAGGGATTAAAAATTGTCACTAACAGTTTTAAAGCCTTTGGGATTATTTCCATATTTTATTTTGAAAATCCTAAAGAAATATGATAAACGTCATAGGCTTTTATGGACTAGACCATCTCTTAACAAATCCGACAAGATTGTTGCTCCCGTTGCTCCCATGTTCGATATAAAACCCGAAACATAGCATCGAAGTGGAAGGGTGTATATTATTTAAAAACGGGTCCCGGTCAAAATCCCGAACGTCAAAATCCCGAAAGCCAAAATCCCTAACGCCAAAATCCCGAAAGCCAAAATTCCGAAGAAAAGTGTCATAGCTACTCCCACGATTGTACTCGCGCTTGTTGAAGGCAAAGGGAAATCTTCTGTGTCTTAGGAAATTATTCTAAACATTTTCCTCCATATAATTTCATCCCTTTCAGGATTTTGAAAATTCGGAATTTTGGCTTTCGGGATTTTGACTTTTGGGATTTTGGCCTTTTCGGGATGTAGCTTTCGGGATTTTGGCTGCCATCGTTAAAAAACATGTATCTCGATCTCGATCATTCTCAGTTATCAACTAAGTTGAGGAACTCTAAAGAACACTGATAAACTAGGAAAATGTTTTCCGATTATCGGAAACCTTTTAATTCCACCGGTCTGAAACCTTTTAATTCCAAATGCGAAAACATATACAGATACATTACAGATATGATTTAATATAAACAAGCGTTTGATAAAATCAGCAACATTTTTTCGATGAATAGTACAAGAAATGAAGATTTGAAAAATCGAAATTGATTTATTTAATTAAAGCTCTCCTGAATTTCCTGTAAATTTTCTCGTCCGTAAACTTTTCTCGCGTACTGTACAATTCTCAAACAATGCCGAAATATCATCGTTGTCCGCATTTTCAGCACTTTATGGACATGGACCAATTTGTGAGACTGGCCAAGAGAGTGCGAGGCCAAAACTTCAATTTCCGTTTTTGACTTGCTTCTTTTTATTCCCTCCATTTATTGATTTTTACTGCGATGCGATCGTTCTAGTTTTTCCTGAAGCATTTGTGTAACCTCTTGAGAGAATCCGCAGCATCACCTCCACAATTTATCCAACAATATGCACCCAAGAAGTGCCGTGATTCGAAGGTGGATTTGAATATCTCTCATCACAATATAAATCAACACTATTTACCATTACTCAATATGTTGAGTCAATTGACAATGATCATTGAATAGTTTAAAGTTTTATGTAGCCTGTGGATGTTATTTATTTGAAAATCACTCGAATATCTCACGTTGCGACGCATTTGATTAACATTTTATGCAAAGAGAGTGAGTTTGAATGTTGCCTCCCAAAGCATTAATATTGATTTTTTGGCCCGAAAAAAAAAGACCAAATATTAAATGCTTTTAAGTGAGACCAAACAGCATTCCTCCTGCTGTTGCTAAATAATATTAACTCCATCGGACCCAGACATAACGGAGCCAACTTCTTCGGGAAGCACTAAACCCATCGTGAGTATGAGTGAGAGATCGCGAGATTGAAAAGACAATGACATCATATTTTCAGTATTTATGGGCTTTTGGACAAGCGCGAGCTTTGATAAAATAGGTAAAATCGAGTGGATGGTAATAAGTTTATTTAGTAAAATAAAAGACACGAAACATAGCATGAAAATTGGTCGAAGCAGGTGAACGATTGCCTTCTTAGCACTCCAAAGTCTCTCAAGTGATCTTGCGTAGGTGCCTTTTTAACGTGATCGAGAGTCATTTTCACCGTAAGTGTATTGAACACATAGTCGTCTCTAACAGTCCCGTCAAATCTCTCGTGCGCTCCTAAAATCTACTTTTATTGCCGAACCCGACAGAGAATTTCAACAGGTGTACATATACCTAAAAGCTAGTCATAAGATTGTTCTTGCCTATGGGAGTCATGATTCTTTCATTGGGAATTCGATTTATTAGTCCATTAAATCGTATTAATCATCATATTTTAAAATCACCTTGAAGGTTTTAAAATTTGGAACAAGTTTGGAACGATCTGAGGAAACCTACGATACACTGAAACAGAATTAAAACGTACGTAGAATTAGATTAAAATCGGTTTCATTATTGTATCGCTTTAAAACATATTCGGACTAAGGTAGTAAAGGTTTAGCTTTTTAAAAATGTAACTTGTCGACATTCCGAAGTAGAAGATACGAACAGGAGAATGGATCTGACATATGAGTATCTTTTGCTGCTTATCCGAAATTAACCTTTACCGAAAACCGTAAAAAATCTATATCGTTTGTAGTGCACTTTGTCGGTATTGGAAATTCTAGGCAATACATCAACAACATACAGAATAAAATTAAAACAAAATTGGACCTTAAAAGATTAAACTATATAGTAATAATGGAGTTTAATAATATTGTAAGCGTTGTAGCTTTATTTGAAACCTTTTGGTCCAGGCCGAAATTCTGAAAGCTAAAATCCCGAGCGCCAAAATCTTGAAAGCCAAAATCCCGAAAGCGAAAATCCTGAAAACCAAGATCCCGAACTTCAATATTCCGAACTTCAAAATCCTGAAGGGGCTATAATTCTGAAAGTCAAAATCCCGTACGTCAAAATCTCTAACACCAAAATCCAGAAATAATCATTGTCATGAAACCCAAAATCTCGAAAGTCAATATCTCGAAAACCGAAAATCCGTAAGCTAAAATTCTAAAAACCAAATTTTCGTAAGCCAAAAACTCAAATGCCGAAATTCCGAAAGCGAAAATCCCGAAAACCGAAATCTCGAATTGGTAAAAGTGTCCTATTATGACACTCTTAGGGTATTTTGGCTTTCGGTATTTTAGCTTTCGAGATTTTTTTGGCTTTCGGTATTTCAGCTTTCGATATTTTTTTGGCTTTCGGTATTTTGACTTACGGGATTTTAGCTTTCAGGATTGTGGCCTTTCCGAAATTTTGTCGTTCAAGTTTTTGGATTTCGGGATTTTAGTTTTCAGGATTATGGCCATTTCGGAATTTAGTCATTTGAGCTTTTGACATTCTGGATTTTGGCTTTCGGTATTCGGGCTGCCACGGATTTACGTTAAGAAATTGTACTCTTCACTAGATGACTGATCGACCAAACCGAAATTCTGAAAGCGAAAATCCCGAAAACCAAAATCTCGAATTGGTAAAAGTGTCCTATTATGACACTCTTTCGGTACTTTAGCTTTCGGGATTTTGGCTCTCGATATTTTGGCTTTCGGGATTTTAGCTTTCAGTATTGTGACCTTTCCGGAACTTTGTCGTTCAAGTTTTTAGATTTCGGGATTTTAGCTTTCAGGATTGTGGCCATTCCGAAATTTAGTCGTTTGAGCTTCTGACATTCTGGATTTTGTCTTTCGAGATTCTGGCTACCATGGCTCTACGATAAGAAATTGCACTCTTCACTAGATGACCTATCGACCAAACCGATTTTGATTTCTGGTCATTTTAGAAATCATGTATCAAAGTTGTTCAAAACACATTCCCTATGAATATGAGCTCAATCGAGAATTCTTAACTGAACCGTAGTATTCCAGTAGCTGTGAATTATGAAAGAATCAAAGTCTAAAAATACCATTGGAGACTATTTAATGAAATCTAAGCAGAATTGGCAAATTTCTCACGATAACATATTAAATGGGAAGTAAAGTTGATGGGTGTACAAAAAAAAAGTCTCAAGAGAAGAAAAATCACTTGACGGGTTTTTGATTGTTGGAGAAAACAAAACAGTTAAATTATTAAAATGAGTAACGATCAATCAATTACGGTAAATTCATCGTTAAAGTCATCATCAGCCTGGTGAGATTTAAGACACTACCATGCTTTTCTTTTCTCTTGCACACCAATCTCCTCAAATAGAAGGAGCTGAAATTGGCGCTTCGAGAGAGTCTTTCAATTTCTTTTGGAGCACTTTTTCTACACCAATGAATCGTGATCACACCTTCACAAAACCCAGCTGGGGTAAGACAAAAAAAAAATCCCTGAGCAAATTGAAACGATGCGAATGGGTATATACAAGAAGTAGAATTACTTCGGGCATCTTCAAAAGCCATTTTCTGTTGTGGCGAAATTATCACGTAATTGAGATTTTTCTTTCGTAGACAGAAGAGCAAGAAGTCAATTGTGATTTCCGTCCATGGCTCATTCACTTACAAACCATCATCCACTGAAGTGGCGCCTAATTTCTCATCTAGAGCAAGTGTTTTAAGCATTTCAATGGACTTGTAACCTCGAGACTGGTTAAAGAACCTCGACAAGAATCTTCAGTGAAAACCCAATTATGTTTTTTTTTAATCAACCTGATATGACTTGGCTTAAAAAAATTGTTAGTCCAGAGTCCCATTTCGGATTTAAGTTTTTAAAATCGAAATAGATCTGTAAGTTTTCCTTTGAAAATTGCCCTAGGACTAATCCAAAATCTTTAAGTTCTTGGTCTTAAAATTAATCAGTGTATGACCTATATTAAATAGATTTACTTATAAATCAAAACGAATTTAACAAATCACATGGGGTATTATTAAGGTTCTAAATGGTTTAAAACATATAAGAAAAAATTAGGAGTACTTTAGACCATAAGAACCTAGGACTTTCATTTCATTCAAACATTTGTAGCAGCACTTTTTCAAAATAATTTTCTAAACTTAACCATAACTATCCAAATTCTGTTTAAAACTCTTTATACATCCTAATAATCTTTTTTTCTAATATAAAACTTTCCATCATCGTTAAATAGACATTTAGTAATTCGAAAATCAAACTTGATATTCAGCTCTTAATATCATGAGCCTTGAACCATGTAGTATAGGCTTATAAATCAAACCAAGATGTTTTAACACGAAACTAGATTATGATCTTGGTTTCAAGCCCTTCGCTTCACGCTGTGTTTTATGTCCGACTACACCACGAAAAGTATAAGTACTTAAATTAAGCCAAACATAAAATTTTGAGATAAGATTAGTGTTCAGCCTGATAAACTTGTGTTCATTCAATGAATTTTCTAAAGTTCATGAAGCCCTAAATCTCAAAATCGTGCAGATTGGTTTCGCTTTTTATAATTAAAAACAAAATTGCATTTTAAAATTAATATTAAACTTTATAGATTTACGTTAATGCTGACGTTTACTCTAAATTCAAGAATCCTAACAAGTCATAAAAGGAATGCAATGTTTTCTATGCTTTAAATCTCAAGCCTTAAAAATAGGATTCAGCCTTATCTGCTAAGTTTCTAAATCAAAAGAAAAGGTCTCTGTCTAGTAGATCATGGTTTTAGATTTAACGCTTTACATTCTACGCCTAGTATCGTTCTAAATTTAAAAAAAAAAATGGGATTTCGTCTAAGGACAAAGTATGGTAGATAAAGATTTTAACACGGATTTAACCCTTTAAGGGGCACTCAATGGGTCAAGTGGTAGAGCACTCGCTCTATGATGCAAGTGTCCCGGGTTCGAATCCCCTTTAGATCACCAGAAATTTTTCTGGCGTTTAAGGCGTTCGGATTGCATTTTCACTGCATTTGATTTCACGGACATGGGACTGACAACCTCATCCCGTACAAGAAAATATTATAATGCATGTCTAGAAATCCCCTTGTGGGAAGGCCTAGTTCCTTCATGGAATGTTGTGCCAACATTATTATTATTATAATTAACCCTTTATGACCAGCGCACAATAACTTTTGTTTGTAAGCATGTTTTCGAAATTTCTTATGAGAGAGAGCGAGATGACTAGATCTAGATCTCACTCATTCTAATTGAAATGTCAAAAACATGTTTACTAAACAAAAGTTATTGTGCGTTGGGCATTAAGGTTAAAACCGGGGTCCCAAAAACAAAAACAATTTATTTGACTTTAGAAAGTTATTTTGTCCTTTAAATAGTCCAAAATATTAGTTTTTATTTTTGGGACACTGGTGTCCCATTCGTCATTAAAGGGTTAAGACTGAATGTTTAAATCAGTGCTCAAAGGTCCCAAAATCCTAAATAACAACTATTTTTAGTGTTTTTTATAATTATTTTCTTGAGTCGAAAATTTCCCAAAGATCCTGCCAAAAATAGGAAGAGTTCGGAAAGCAACAGATCAGCTTTATATGTATTTGTGTGCTAAAATTGTCTTTCCTTGTCCGTCATTCAATCTGTCCTACTTTCAACTCTATCCGACTTTTGGCAAATTATCTTTTAGCTAATCCTTAGATCTTAATTCCGTATAAATCTAAGTTGTCCACATCACACCAAATGGTAGTAAATTTCTAAATCGAATCAAAGATAAAACTTTTGCTCTAGATTGGGCTCGAATCTGATAGACCTAGGTTGTTAATTTAGGCTCTTCATCCAGTAAGTTTCACCTTCAAAATAATGCTAAAGCAAACTTTGGCCATAGGTTTAAGACCTTTTTTCACATTTACACTTTAGCTGTGTTTCGGATATATGAAAGTGGGAGTATTTTAAACGTATAGAGATACTCAATCTTCTTTTTTTTGCAAAACTAAAATAACTTAAAAAGTAGTTGAACAACTTTTGGTCAATAAGCCAAACGAACTCATTAGAGGTATACAATGAAGAGGTGAATAACGTGAACGAATTGCTACTGTCTGTGATCCATTTGCGCACCTCTTTCTCTAGCTTCCAATAGCTTTTGTCCAACATATTAGAGGTATTTCCCATAATTACATATCATTACTCAATTGAACTCTAATTCCCGACAAGGTGTGTGATTTCTGAAAGAGGTGTCTCATTTCTTCATTCAAGACCCTTAACTATCCAGGTGTCCTTGCGCATTATAGCTTCGGAATATAGTTCACTGAAATTTCCCCATCATTAGAGATTTAAGCACTCCCACGACGAAGCATTTGCCAGCAAATAAGGAGGTGTGTAGAGCAATTTTTGGCACTAAATAGTTCGTGACACAATTATACGGCTGAAAAGCACCTGGCTGTTGGAAGTGAATGCTGTGCAATTAAAAAATAATTTTCGCTAATAATTTTCAGCTGGAATTTTGCACCCGAAACGTGGTTGTATCTCATGTCATGATTTATTGTATGTAGGTGAAACGCAAAATGCCAACAAAACACCTACATTCATTTCTTAAAATTGCTGATTTAGTGCCTAAAATAGTGGAATGCTCATAAAATTCACTTCTAATGCCAATAAAATTATTTTCTCTACAATCATTGACAAAATAGACCACAATTTTTATACATATTTATTAAAAAAAAAAATAAAAATAAAACCTTTTGCCAAATTTATCCACTTGACTTATGTTCAGCTTCCCATTTGGCAACATTAGAAACGGTGTAAAACATAAAAGAAATCTATATAGCTGAAAGAGTTGATATTTTAGGAAAATAAATTTAATTCGTTTCTGTTTGATCTCTGAATTCTTCTTTCTACACGATGTATCTCTCTCAAAAATCAATTGATTGTGAATTAATTAATATACCTGACTTAAGAGTTTTCTGAAAGTCCAGGGAATAGAATCAACAAAGAGTTTGAGGGTTATTTGCTTAAAAAATCAACTATTTAACACCAGCTGTGCTTCTCACCATTTTTATGGAGATTTTCTCCTTCTATATTTCATCAAATTGAACTTTCAACTCTTTCGCCACACTCAGCATATCGACCATAATGAAAGGAGGTATCAATGCGAGCTAGACTTTGCAAAATGCTCGAACTCATGAGTTCCATATTGATTGTGTCAATTCGTGATTCAAATCATAGGGAAATTGAATAAGTTCATCAAGTTCGACGGAGCTTTTCGCGAAATTTCTACCAATTCGATAATCTCTTTTATGATACACTAGTTCACAACGGTTTTGAACTTATCTTAAACTTTATAAATCAATTTACAAAGCAAAGGAGTTTTAAGACTATAGCTTTGACTCAATTCCTTATTGTGCTTTACCAATTCCAAAATGGACACGCAAGCTATATGGCTAAACCTTATACCTAAGACACATACGATTTAAGCCGAGAGACGGTTTACATAATTATAATCAAAATAACGATTTAACTAAAATAACATTAGTTTCTTACGGCTTATCAGAAACTGATGGAAAAGTAACCTAATCATTATTTTGATTATCTGAATCGGCTCAATATTTTGGTATTTCTTGGCTTAGATCGTAAGTGTCTTCAGAACACAAGGTCTTAAATTTCTAAACAAGAAGCATGTAGGGGAGACCGGGGTAGAATTAGCCACCAAATGAAATTTTTGATTGAGTATAATTTTTACAAAACATGTTTGTATGTGGCTGATAAATATTTCAATTAATAGTAAGGGAAGTATATATTTAGAATAAAGAGTGATTTCCTCAATACTCCTTCGAAGGTAAACTATAAGATACCGCTATCTAATACTATACGTGGCTAATTCTACCCCGGTCTCCCCTACAGTGAATTTTCAAAATCTCATAGATCCGTTGTGCTAAGTATACCATTCCAAAGAAAGTTTCCCTAAATATTTCCTCTATTAAGAAACTGTAACAGTTAAGTTACATTGCAGTTGAAAACCGATAAATCCCATCCCGAGGGTACACCGCCCTTTAGCGGGAGAATATCAGGTATCTATAGCTCTCAACAGGAATATCTTACGATTAATGCTTGTAATCCGAAAAGTTATATTAGTCATCGCTAATTGTAAACTTATTCCTGAAACTGTATCTTCGATTGATCCTCTTCTGTAACCTTAGCTCTACTTGTTAAGCAACAAGTTCATTAAGAGTTAACACCGGTTTTAAATCGTCTGGAATTCCAAAACCTCTTAAGTAAATTAAAATTTGAACAAATGTGTTGAGTCATGGGCATTTGGGTGTCTTATTAATCTTCGATTTTCAAAAATTCTTTAAAAAGACTGATCAACGGTTAGTGGCGATTATGGCCTAGCAAACTTTAAAACGTAAATTTTAAGAAAGGTATGCGGAGTCAATTCGGTTTCCAAGGGTTTTGCAGAGGAGATCCTGAATTTGCCTCAGCTAGTTTCTCCTAAAAACTCCAATAGACTCAGGTTGACCCTCAAAAATATTATATTTAGCCTGTAAATTTTGGTAGTAAAGATTTATCCCAAGCTGGCATATACTAGGGCTTAGGATCATCGACTATGGGTCCTCTGAATAAATTTCCTCTGCCTAATTCTTTACAGTCAAATTTTATAGACTGGATTGATATTCCAAAGGATCTGCCTGAGTCTATTTTGACCCTAACACGATATTCAGACTAGGCTCTGCCCAGTGCCCGAAGATATTAAATAACAAGCAATTTTATTGGGTTACCTGAATTTAATAAATCATTAATCTTCAATGTTCATTTTTCAGAAAAAAATTTTTCAAAGCTTTTGATCGATATGAATTTAAAGAAGTTAAGCAATATGGTTAAGCCTTAGGTCTGAAGCAGACGGTGGTTGGCGATCCCTTATTATGCCTTGCAAAGTTTTTATATTTCGCGTCAAAATGCTTTCAATATCATCCTTTTTCTAACCTCTGACATTCATCCAAAATATTGCAACTTTAACAGAGCAGAAAATTCTATTTTTTTTTGTTTTTTATTAGAATTCTGTGTTTTCGAAAAATCGACAATGTTCTTACATAACTGGCATGTACAACCTGAGACAGAGCTTTGCCACCGATTTATTCTGGAGCTTAGTTAAAAATGCTAAGACGGCGATGGACGCTGAAAATTACAGTCTCTCATCAAATCGAAATTGTACTTCGAAAACATTTTTAAAAGCTCTGACATACTTTTTAGATCAGGAAAATTTCATGTAATCGCAATTAACATCCCTTTCTATCTTAGATATTTTTCATATGTCTATCCTACTCTTTTGAACTCTTCTTCTTCTCTTGCATGTCATAACAAATGCAGTCCAGTTCAATTTATTTTTGAATGCCAAAGGGTGAGATAGGTATATGTGAAACATTTGAGAAAGAGAGGGATGTGAATTTTGGTTTCAGGAAGTCTTCCTGATCTTAAGTGTGTGCCAATTTTTTTGTCTATCTATCTCGTGTAGAAATTTAGCGTTTAATACCAAATGAAATATAAAATTTTATGATGGATTAATTGCACCTTTCACTTTCCTCATCAAAGTACTTGCTCCTGGTCTTCTGATCCCACGCAACGATTGGCGAATTTATTGGCAATCACTGTTTTATTTCATAAAGTGTAAATTGTAATATCGTCACTTGGATTAGCAATCATCGTAAATTACTTGTCATGTTCGTGTATTTATTTGTTACAAGAACTGTGATTTCGCGACTTGAAGTTTGTCCGCTTTAGCCGAAGAGCTCGATTATGGTAAGTCGGCGGCAGTCACAACCTTAGAATTTTTATGATATTAGGGTCGATTTATAGTGGGTGGTCTCTCACAAACCTGTTTGCTATCTCGAACCTTTTAGCGTTTATTGCTCTAATGGGCTAAAAAACGGTCACTCAGCGGTATGCTACTTTTCACAAAATGTCAGAATTCCACAATTCCACCAAAATATGATCACTACAAGAAAAATAAATCCCAATAAACATAACTCAAAATCAATGAATTATATAACATTCTTTTCTCTTTGGAGTGCGAGCCAATAAAACGGCCAGAAGAAAGGGAATAAAATGGGAAAAAGAGAAGACATTAAAAAACAGTGGTTTATATTCTCTTGTCGATTGATGATCGTGAATTTATAATTCCAATTCCTTCATCGGTTATATGGGAAAAATTTACGCGATGTCTGGGATATTATTTATAAAAATTTTCTACTGATAATAAATAAGGCGGACTATCTCATAAGAGCCTTATAATGATGCGATCTTGAAGAAATAACTTCTCTCACTCCGATCGTGCTGAAAAGTCTCGAAATTTCAAGAGATCGAAAATGAATTGAGGGTGTATGTGAAATAAGAGAAACCTCGGGTTTTGTTAATTATACAGACGATGGATGGTAAAAAAAAAGAGACGAAGAAGAAGAAAAATAATGATCAACAGATCACATTTCATCGGACTCTGGCGAGGAGAGAAGAACCACGATAAGATAGTTGGGGAGACGTTCTCTTTCTTGTATGTTGATAAATATGAGCGAAGAAATATCGTGGGAGTTGAATTGTGCATATATGAGACTTATCCGAACGATGAAAAAAAAAGCCAAGGTGAAAAGCAGGATTTCATTGGATTAAATAACAAGTGTCTGTGTTTCGTTCTTTTTTTTTAACTTCTTTTTATCTTGCTTTAAAGCCAATGGATTTTCTCACAGAAAATCCCAACAGACATTCTGACCACAAGTCTTTGCTCTCGATGCAAATGTAGACAAATTTCAATTCTCGATGTTTATCGCTTAATTCTGCATCAATGCATTTAAAATAAGAGACACTAATTTACTCATACTATCAGAGCATTAAGTGGTATCCAATTTGATTAAAGAATCAATGTAAAATTCATAATATTTAGTGACTGAATACATTATCGACTGATTTATTTATTTGTGGAAAAACGATCAAGAAAAGTTTTTCCCCATTAAAAATTTCAATATTAACGGTAGAAAATTTTGTCAATTTGTTTTTTAATACATTTTTATTTTTTATTGAGAAGGAATCGAAGGAATCAATGGGACAGAGATACCCGACTGACCTACCCTACGGTAACGGAACACCACTTACGAAGTTCTTACGAAAAATTGAATAATAAGAAGTGATAATTGGGGAAAGCACCCATGCTTAGTACGATCCCAAGCTTCGTAATGACTAAATTTTTTTTATGTTTCTCAATAAATGTGATTCATCGCACACATACCTTAAACACTAGGACAAAGTGTTCTGTTTGTAAAATATATTGCGGAGTCACATTTATTCAGAAACAGGAAAAATTTAGTCATTACGAAGCTTGGAATCGCACGAAGCATAGGCAATTTACCCTAATACAGTAAAAGGTTCTATGGGGGGATCTATCGTAGAAGCAAAATGTGTGCTTTATAGACCGAGACTTTTACAAGTCTTTTAATGCACCTTTAAATGGTTTGGAATGAGAATTTTGTATTGAAATTTCCATAGAAGCTCTTGGGCTCCTTAAGAGTGCTCCACTTTGCATTTAGTAATCTCAGTTATCAGCCAAGAGCAATATAAGCAAAACATAGAATTTTGTTTCTGTAACACTTTACTTAGAAATCTCCACAAGACCATTTAAAAAAATATGATTCTTGTGTTGGGCTAATATTAAAGTCAAGTGCAATTTATTTTTTCGAAAACATTAAGGGAAAAATACTTCTTGTGATCTAATGGGGACTCGTACCTGGGGCCCCTGTAGGTTAACCCTTTAAGGACGATTGGAACACCGGTGTCCCAAAAAGAAAATAATTTTTCCTGACTACCTAAAGTTACTTTTTCCTTATGTGTGTATGTAATTACAAAGTAGAAAGTTGAAGGAATCTAGGATATTTCTTGGAAGTCTCCAGCTATTTGCTATATAGTAAATTTTTAAGCTCAAAAAATGACGAATTTTTGAATTCTTATAATGAAAAATAATTTTAAATATTTTTTATACTTCCAAGGCTTTTTAAGCAAAACCGTTTTGAGAAAAGAAACTACAATACCCAAACATATTATTTTTCATTAGATTGAGAATTATCATTCATTAGTATTGTTAGAAAAATTATTTAATTTTTTAGGCTATTTTTGTTCCTATCAGAGACAAAAAATAAATCAAATCAGACTCTGTTGGCTTTTCGAAGGCCAGATAAAAGACCTTTTACAGATTTTGTTCATTGGTTTCATTTTTATTGCTTATTTTCGGTCCGAGAAAACTGTCTCGTCGTTAAAGGGTTAATGTGGAATTTGAACCCAAGCCAGTGAAAGCTAGGGAAAAGCGCGTTACGTTTGGGCGACTGATTTGATCCATGGCTCTTTTCAAGAAATTTGAGGCATTGGACTAGCTATTAAAATATAGTATTATATTGGGCCAAATTCTTAAAAAAAAAATGGGTTGTTCGAAGCTAAAGTCATTCGAAGGTAGCGTGCTTATCCCTGTGGTGAATAATGGCCAAGTCTGTCCCTTGGAATTTTTAAGGACTTTCAACTAAACTAAACCCAAAAGTAGAAAGTTTTGAAATCTCCTTCCCTTCTTAGCACTCTGTCTCATTGGCATCATTCACAAATTTTTCACCGAACCCGCCTTGCCCACCGTGTCCCCAAACATTTCCACATGCCACACAGCGCACTCATTTCCACTGAATAGCTGTTGATCGTCCATCCGTCCAAATGACTATTTAGCAATTCAATCCGTCGACAATATATTAATTATTCATTGAAATGTGCAATTCGATAAATAAATCAGCCAACACAAGAAGTACGGTCACAAGTGTATTATGTGACAGAACAGGCAAATATTGTGGGGCAGTAGAAGATTCTTCACTCATGATGGCCAAGATGAAAGATTTAAAGGCAAAAGAGAGAAGAAGAAAATGTCACCCGGTTTGGTAACTTTGTCTCACCCCGAAAAAAAACCCATCAAACAATGCTACGGAATTACTAAATGTACCATCAAGTGGACCAAATAAATGTATAGAGGCATTCCATTGCACATCACGAAACCATAAGGTATATTCATAAACCGGAAGATAATCCAGTTGGATGCGAAATGTAGGAAATGGAAAACAATAGTTGTGAAACGATTTCTTAAGACCAACTTTCCACATTATTCTGACAATTTGGTCTATTGAACAAATTATTTTTCTGTATAACGACAGGTGTTTAACTTATAGCTCCACACTCATGACCAGACTTTTGACTCAACAAAAAAAATCAGAATACGGTTTAATGGAAAATCATGCAAAGCGCTTCAGAAATTGCTCGAGGAGACGTTATCCCGGTTGACACTGAAAGCATTTCATCGTAAAATCAGATTTAATATTTGTCAGCAAAGTGAAAGTATTAAAAATAATTGAAGAATTATTACGAATGATAATTTACTTACTCCTCGTAATACATTATCAAAAATCTTACCTGATAAGAAATTAGATAAGCTAAGCTATATAGCTAAACTTAATACGGGTGTCTGACCTAAAATTTAAACTAGGCTTAAATATGAAGAGTAAAAGATACATTAGATTCTTAAAAACCAGTAAAATTACTTGTTTTTCAGGATTTTGATATCCTCGGAAACTTAGATAAGCGTCTATAGCTAGGTAGGGTAACCGGATCGATTTCCGAAAAGTGCTACTTACACGTTTGTTTTTGGACTGATGAAATTCTTTTTCACTTCTTCTAAATCCATAGAATTATTCACTGTTTCATTCAGAAACATAATATAAAAAGTATTATCAAAAATATTAAAGAAAATTTATAAAATAATGATAATACTGAAATAAGTCAGAATGCCTTAACTGGGTCGCCTTTTCGCTATTTCACGTTTAATTAAACCTTTGGATTTAAAATACTTTTTTCACAAGGAAAAAACAATAAATGTTTTCAATCAACCAGCTGTCATTAGCGAAAATATCACTGCTAGAAAATTTTTAGTGAAGAACCCAGCTGGTAGAAGATTGAAATGAGTAGATTACAGTCAAGTGTGCTACTCCGGGCACTCACTTATTTAATAGATAAAAATATTATTTTTGCTTTTCTCAAACTTGAATAGTTATATTATGTTACTGTAGTGACTATATTACGGAAATAAAAATAAAAATAAAAATATTATTTTAAGTGGATTAGTCATAAACGATCCAGATAGCGAAGCGCCCAGATTAGCATACTTAACTATAGTCTGAATACCACTTTAGATCTGAAGCCGGTATTAGGTAGGCTATATAAAGGAATATCTAGAATTTTATTGTACTAAGTCGATAAGGCCTTGTATGGCCTAGGAGGTTTAAATCCGTTTTTGGATATTTTAAAATTTTATCAAGCACTTGTAGTAGGTTTTCAAAATTTACTGAATACATTCCCCTTATGAAAGATTCCCCAGAAAAACGGTATTAGGTATTGTGAGGAGACCTAGACCTTGGGATAGACCTACAACAAGGCTGCTGAATCAAATTAAGGACCTTTCCTTGGAGCGCTTTTAATAATAATACGCTGTTTTTCATTCATTTACGACAATGGCCTTGAACTACCCTTCCTAACAGCTTTTCAAGGTCAAAATTCAATCAGCTTTATGTAGTTTATTTTTGACCCAATTTTGTCTTAATGTGTTTATTGATAGGCTCTTGATTCCTTGACATTTTGAACCAGTTAAAATCAGTAATAAACCATTAACAAACCGTTTACGAACCGATAATTAATATTTTTCCGAACAGGTTGAAACTTGATGTAATTAAAATTTTAAATTTAGCAAAAAAATCCGAAATTTATGTCACAAATTTATTTCAAAAGTAAACCCTTAAGGCAATGCACTTTGGATTTGGTAAAGGTAAAACTGTGATACTGATAATAAAAAAAAGAAGGAGTCTGCGGGAGGAAGAATGAATACAAACAGGTTCCTCTCTTTATTATGAAACTTTTTTCTTCACTCCAATCCCAACATTCCTCTTATTTATCTTCACTTCTTCACCTTCTCACTCACAACATCATGTTAGGAACTTCTTAATGTTTATATTATTATTGTTGGCCATTATTGTTATTGCTGTTGCTTGTTTTATTTGTTGCATTGTCAACGATCAAAATGGGAACATAAATTATTTATAATATCACATTTAAACTTGCCAAGCTTCAATACAAATACCTCTTCTCAACATATCTTGCAAACGTTTGTTAAGCTCTCCCTCGCACACATTCACACAGAAAAAAATATTTCTTTTCCACATTACGAAAAACCACATTCACGCAATCATTTCGGTAAGTGAAAAGAAAAAGGAAAAATTTTGTGTCATTGTTTGGTTGTTTTGAGTGTTAAAATATTTCACACTTCGTGGCACTTTTGTCTGGGGAGGAAAACCACAAGGGAATTGGAATAAAAAGTGCTTTAGTTTACTGTTGTCTCTTCCCAAAAGGAAACCACACACGTTTGTTATTTTGCGGGAGGAAATTCTATGATGTGTGTCAGAATTGCTTATCAAGTGCTTTGTCACACCAACTATTGATAATTTTCCCTTTAATCTGCGTCTTGTAATTTTTTTTAAAAACAATTTTTCCAAGCACTTCAACGACCTCGCGAATTAACGTCACACAGAGTTTTCTTGAGTTTCTTCCGAGAGAGAGAAAGAGAATGTGATTGCATTTTTACAGTACATGAGAGATATCTTGAGCCCAATTATAAGTAAAGATATTTTAAAGTCTTACCACGAACTAAAAGAACGAACAAAACAGTCCAATGAAATGGATTAAAGAAATACAGAAAAAAACACTTTTAGAGTACAAATATCAAACCTACTTCAACGAGGGTGGATGAGCAACTGGAATCCGGATTAACTGCGACTAATTGCCTCTCCTCCACAAAATTAATCCCAAAAGTTCCGTTCTGTATATCTTCACAGTCGTTTAACAATTAACCACTCGTATTGGAAAGAGAAGGAGAGTAAGAGTTTTGCTTTTAGATCAGCTTTTAGTAATTTGTTTCCTCAATTGATAAAGTTAAGATTTCTTTTAAATTTGTAAATAAATCTTTGAAATTAAAGAGTTAAATTGCATTAAATTCATAAACTAAAAAGCGTAATAAAGCTAAAATGAGACTATGAAACGTCCTTAGATTAATTTTAATTTTAGAAGTATTCGTGAGAAACTTCTCAAAACTTTTTAAAGATTCGGATATACGGTAGAATCTAAGAAATTAATATATTTAGAAATTTAGAATGTACTTAATTATGCAACGCCTTAAAAGCCTGGGATGGCATGATAACTTATTTTCGATTCGATACTATCGACTGTCGATTCTGAAAAATTTAAACAATAGCAGGACTTCGTGTGACTAATTCAGATATTTATAAACAGGCACATCCTTTTAAGAATGTCACAAACAATGGCCCAGCAATGCGTAAAAAGTCGACATTCACTTAATCTAACAGATATAGATTTATCGATACTATCGATTCGATAGTGTCGAAAAGTTATCATTCCACCCCTGTAACGATTTGAGGCTCAAAGCATCATCGGTTTAAATCCTAAATCCTAAATAAATATCCTAAATAAATATCCTAAATCCGTTTTAGGATATTTTAAATTTTTATAAAGCAAGCAATTGTAGGGAGTTTTCAAAATCTGATTCTTATTATGCATCGATAAGATAAAGATATTTAATTTTAAAATGTCAATTTCTTAAGTCTCTAAGCTGAAACTCAAAAATTTAACAATAACGAACCTGTAATGGAAATCCAAAACGTTCTTTAAGCCTTCCTCATATTTGAGACTGATTTTTCAATTTTTTTTGTAAAACTAATTTAAAGATATGATTGGAATTAAACCCTATTAGCTCCTTACTTAAAATAGAAAGTGTTTAATTTTTACAATAAATAAAGCAAGGGCCCTGTAGACGGCCGATTCCACAACCCGTAAATTGTATAAATAATCTCACTAGCCGAGTTGAGGAATAGGCCGACAACACGGCCTTTGCCTTATTTAACTGAATTTTCAAGTTTTTTTTAATGATAGAATTGAAACGATAATCTCTGAAATTGAAGATTACAGGGATTTTCTCTTACTTTGCTACTTATTTATTTTATTACTTTTATTTATTAATTCTTCAAAAATGTTAATTGTGTCACCTTATAAGATAAGGACCATAATGAAAAGATCTTCAGAAGCCTATTAATCTTGGTTTTGTAAATCTTTCAAAAAAATGTATTAAGCGTATAAGTGAGCCAGATAACTTGACTTAAATTTCATCTAGATAAAAAATTTTAATTTCGAAATATTACTTTGAAATCGGAGGAAGTCAAAATCCTGAAAGCCACGATACCAAACACAGAAATCCTGAAAGGGAAAAAATCCCGAAAACCTGAATTCCTAATGGCCGATATTCTGAAAGGGTCGAAATTTTTATTTTATTTATTTCGATGTACCGGGCTTTTCTTGTCATTTTGTACGTTGTTCAGTTTACAAGTGTATTATTCAGATTACAATGTTTCGTGAAAATATCCATTCAGACGCTTCAATCACTCGCATCGGGCGGGACTCGAACTCACCACTGTGACAGTCGAGCCGGGGCACCGTCCAAGAGCCGAACGCTCTTACCAATTGCACCACGGACCCCCTAGGGTCGAAATTACGCGAAGGATAATGTGTGAAATCATTTTCCAAGGGTAAATAACTGTGTCGCTCACGGTTCACACGATCTACCGATTTCTTCCAAAAAAAGTACAGATCTGTCGATCTCGCGTCAATCTTCCGATCTCATGCCGATCTATCGATCTGCCGATTTCTGGGTAAATTCCGCCGATCTGTCGCTTTCTTAAGAAAATTGTGCCTATCTGTTGATTTTTAGCTCTAGATCAGCTCTATTTTGCTGATAACCGTTCACGGTTCACGTTGAAAGTAACTTTCGAAGACTTTCAGTCTTCGAAATCTCTTACCGTTTGACCTCTAGCTCGGATCAAGTAAAAAAATAATGTCCAAACAAAAATTCAATTATCGGTACTTAACCGATTCATCACTGATGAAGATCGATGTAGCCGGGTTAGAAATGTAGCTTGGTTTAGAAATGTAATACCTTTCAAAAATTTCCAAATTTAATCAAATCGGCTAACAATATATGTAAGGGATTAAGGTAAATTTATCTGGCATTTACATAAATTTCAAAAATATACTAAAACTCCATATAAATTGTATAAACTTATTTAGATAATTCTAAACTAAAGTGACTTACAACCAAAAAAAATAATAAACTTATGTTTTATGCATATCTTCTACTTAATTCAATGTGACTGAGGGTGATTTAGCTTTATTTGTGGTTTTCACACTCATAGCGTCTAAATCATGTTTATACCGAGTAAACCTAATTGTGCACATTTAATTAAACAATAATTCAAGTTAAGAAGCTATAAAAGTATATCTAAAAATACACAAGCAATTGATATGGAACTAACTTGTTACCATAATCAATGTCAAATTAGACATTTTAATGAAAAGGCTTGTGAGTTAAAAATTGGTTAAAAACTTGTGCCTTCAATCTAACGTTAATTGAGATATAAAAATTTTAATCTTCCTATAATTTAAATATTGAGAAATTTTAGTTTTATTGAGCCGTCCTCATCCCGTTTCAATGTTTTATGGCTATTTATACTGCTAACCTGATGGGTACCTAATGGTAGCAATTGTGTGTATCCTTCTGCCACCCACTGTACCCAGTTACTTTGAGGTTAAGCGAACTTGAGGGAATAAAAAAGATGCAGTGAAATTCTTGGAGAAAGATAAAAAGATACGTCGTGGCTTTTGAAGACAATGGTGTATTCCTATTTGTAATGTCCTTTTGTGTACCTCATGTTTATCTTCTTATTCATTCCCCTGTCCTACTCTTTTTCTAAACACCACCATACGATCATTCTTTATCAATTCGCTCGCGTAAATACAAAACACTCAACGAGAAAACGATTAAAATAAAATGAAAGAAGGCAAAAAAATAGCCGCGCGCAATCGTTGACTGATCGTATAATGTGTTTCATTGCACATAAAAATTTATTTACTGAACGATCGTCATTCACTATCTGGTCAAAGAAAATCATTCAAAATACAAACACACGCACCATTAAGTGCAGGATGAGGTGAATTTGAGACCGATTGAGGTTCCAATGTTATGCTCAAAAGTTGGACATCACAGCCAAATTTATGCTACCATCCAGTGACTTCTTTGGTGTCTTCCGTCGATCTTTCTCCCGCTTCTTTTTCCGTTAAGTGAGATTTTTCCCCCTTCATGCCCAAAATACGCCGGACGGACCCAACGGAAAGATAAATTATTGATTGTGATCAATTCTCTCGCTGTGAGTGCGAAAAAAGATTTCCCAGGGTCATTTCGAAAGGAGGCAAAAGCTATGTTGAGGGGCAGACAACTCTGAAGATTACTGTATCTGACCATTAGAACTTAAACATAATTTTGTGTGGGATCAGTATTAATTCTTGAAGATTCAAGTACTTAAAGTCTATGACGCAGAAAACGAATTGTCCCAAACGGATCCTTTACTTTAAGAAAGGACGTCTACATTCTCATAGATAGTCGTCAAATGGTTTCTATTGAACCGTATTACAAAAAAAATCAATATTAATTTTGGAATATTTAGAACCATTTTTTTACGGATTTACACAAGAATAATCCAAGATCGGTTCTCCAGTTCAAGGAATGTTGTAGTGATAGGTAGATGTCAACAGTTTCCTATTGAAAATTGATTTCAGTTTTAGTTTCAAGAACGGTTTTCCAAATCTTCATGGATATGTAGAAGTCAGTTCTTCTGTTAAGACTGCAACGGTCATAACTTGAAGTTGTTAGTCACTTCCCCAGGGGTCGTTAGGAAGATCTTCGAAGGCAGGCCAGTTGGATCTAGGACGGTCGGCAGACCGAGAAAAAGATGGGAAGATGATGTGGACAACGATGCGAGGAAGATAAATGTGAGAAATTGAAAAGCTATGATGAGTAGTCGGGAGAATTGGAGGCGCGCCGTGGAAGAAGCCAAAGCCCTACATAGGCTGTAGTGCTGGATAACTAAGTAAATAAGTCACTTCCCCTGTCTAGGAAGGATCCCTAAGAGGTTTGTGATGAAAAGAAATCAGTTTTGGGTTGACCGAGGAATAGGGAACATCAAGCTCCGGGTTCCTGGACTACAGAGACCGGATAATTGGTTACATCAAGGCCCAGAACATCGTCTAGATGTCTACTGTTTAGTGTCGAAGATCAGTATTAATAGCTGGATCAGAACGGATTAAGACCTTCTTTCGCTTCCTTCAATTTTTAGTCGCTCGCTACAACGTTTCGGGAATACGATGTTCCCTTCATCAGGCACAGAATAATTAAAGAAGAAACAAATAAAATATACATCGCTACACTTGACGTAAACTGGGATTGGTGGACAAGATTAAAGATCGTACATAGTCGTACATATTCGGATCGGTATCGATTGTAAGAGGTTTTCCTTTGTAGATGACCTCATGCTACAGATTTTTCAAAAGCTCTCCTCTTTTTCAAGAAAGGACTTTCAATTCTTCATGAATGTTGACGTCAACAGTTTCGCTTCAAAGATCTGCAACAGTCGTTGACTAAGATTAAGGTCTTAGATTAAAGTTGGCCTGAAGTGGTCCTGAAGATCAAGGACCAACGGTTAAAGAAGTATACATCTTAAAGGTAGACGTTGAAAACTTCTTGTTGAACTGTCGACCAAACCCTTAACCTAGGGCTAAGAATGAAATCATGTTTTCAGTGAAGAGATCCGCATGAGTAGCGAAGGATGATACTAGGAGCATTTCCATACGGTTTTGAACTGGAATTCTTCTAAAGTAGTCCTTTAGTTCAGAGAAGATATCATATATCTAGATCTAGAGACATAGTTTCGTGTTCTAAAGGGAGTGTACTGCATAAAAGTTGACGTGAACAGTTTCTCTATGAGCTAAGAAATAAATATAGTCCTTGACTTCACCAAGTTAGCTTAGTTCATTTAGTCTATCAAGAACTAATTTTAACAAGTCAATTATCAAAATTCTTCTGAAGACGTTGAAGAAGAATTAGGAAACTGTATGATGACATCTATCGATTTATAACGTTTCGCAATGCTTAAGTTATTGGCCCCTAGATTGAAGTTGTGTGAGTGGATTAATCGATTCGCGAAATCGTACTGCTCAAGCATTTATTGCCACAGTAATCCACTCAAATTGATCCACGAAAGATGCCTGACAATTTCCCACGATTCGATGGCTGTCTCTTGTGATTCTGGAGTGAGACACTGCTGAGATATCCAATCTTGACACCTGCTTCTTCAATAAAATTAGTATCACGGATTTATGCACTTGTTTCCATCATTGTTCACCTCCTTCACCGTCATCCATGGTGTGTGTATTTTTCATCATTATTTCCATTTTAATGTGCGCAAAGATTTCAAGTCCACACACTGATGATGATCTCCGGAGAATTTAATGCTTCTTGGCTTTAGGTGCTTCTGACGGTGATGCTGTTGTATCTGGTACTCAAATTGGAGGTGGATTTCTTTTACTTGTTTCTTGTCTCTTGGATCGCTTTTTTTTCTGGTGCCTCCTTCCCATCCCAAACTCCTCCACCTCTCCCTCAGCCACAGCACACCATCTACACGAGGATGGTTAATTCTCCTTTTTTTCCGACCATCATCATCTTCTTTTCGGGTTATTGCTGTTTGGCGCTGTGTTCCCCTTTTTTATGTCTGAATCGGATATTTCCATACCTACAATCGCTCTCTCCCTCACACCAATTACCCGGACATCGAAGCAAGAAATGTTTTGTATAAATGTATTGAAATGTATTTTGTAATTGGCTATTTATTATACGACGGGACTTTTTTTTCTCTCTTAAACTCCCTCCTGTTCACTTGAGATGCTGAACTAAAGAGAGAGTCCAAGACGAGGGAATTAAGTGGGAAATATGCGGGAGGAGATGAAGACCATCACCAGTCCATTTGAATTGAACACTGAGAGAAAAATCCCAGATTGATAATTCAGTTGATTTAGAATTCTTTGCTTAATTTACTGATTGTACATGTCGATCGACATTCTGGAAGAATGTCAGACGATTTGTCATCAGCAATAAAATGAATATATTTTAGTTTTTCAATAATCCCAGGGAATTGACCATTTTATATCCAGTGGGGGCCAAAATAATAGAATCAGCTCCGCAAAGAGCACTATTTTACCTTTAGCATTTCTGTTTATTCCAATTCGTTGAAATAATTTTGATATAGAAATGTTCAAATAATAACCTTACGTCAAATAAGTATTGTTTTAGCCGCTAGAGGTCTCTATTCTTCATAGAATAGATCAATAGTGAAATTTGGTTTAAACGCGATAGGACCACTTTCATTTAAATTAAAGAATGTGGTCTATACATCGAATAAGTTTAAATAAAGCCATATTTAGAAACCATAAATGACAGTTTTCCAATTATTTTGGCCGAAGTGAATTTCACTATTGACGTATCCTGTGTAAAATAGAGACCTCTAGCGGCCAAAACAACCCATATTCCACGATTCTAATAATTTGAAGAAATCTACAAAAAAATACAGTAGAGCCCCGCTATAGGCCATCGTTCTTTAGTCCACAATTTATCGACCGTTGATTTCAAAAAACTGATTTTAAGATTTTAATTATTTTAATATTTTTGGCAAACTTTATTGAGTAGTTTTGGTAATTGTGATCCATAATGAAGAGAGCGAGTACCAGTACCACAATCGCAAAGAAAGTGGAAGTCGTCGAGCAATTTCAATACTAAAAGTCGTTTATAATTTTAAAAAATGACATGGACTATAGTGCGACCCAAGTGTCAAATCTGGAACCAAATATGGCCTATAGCAAGGCTCTACTGTACAAAAGATAAAAAATATAAGCTATGTAAAGTGATTCTATTATTTTGGCCGCCACTGTATATGCAAGCAAAGGCCTTTCCGTGTTGAAGGTTGGTATCAGTTTCTATAAGGGCTAAAACCGCTAAAACCATTCTAATGCGATTAAAGTATAGATGACCTACGGGTATTATAGAACAGTTCCCTTGTTCAATAAAGTTCTTCTAGACCTTTTATAGATGCAGATCTCACCGGTCTTGTGTTTTTTGAACTGATAGTAAAACGGTTTTGCAAAGGGTTTTTGAGTTTGGAATGAAAAGATCCGTATCCAGTGTAGAGGATTCATAAACCTTTCCACACATTTTGGGAACAGAGTTACTTTAAAGCAGGTCTCTAGTTCAAGAAAGGATTTCTATATTTTATATGGATATAGTCATCAAGCAAAGCAGCCAAGGAATCCGATTGAAAACGGTTTTAGAATGAGAAGATCCGTATTAAGTGGAAAACGTTTAAAACCGTTTTTATGAGATAGAGAGGATATAGATATAGAGTTGTTCTAAAGAAGACCTAGAGATTGAGGCAAGGTATTCATCTACAACTTCACAGATATACATTACAATGGTTTCCTGATTTCTGCAGAATTTTCAATCGTACGTTTTAACAAGGGCTTTCGATTAAAAAGGGTCTCAAACGGAAAGATCAAAATCAACTTTGAAAGACTAGAAATCATTGGATGAAGAACTGGCGTGATGTGTATTGATAGGGGACTCTCCGGTGGTGGCCAGTGGATTTGAAATCACTTCACAAAGAAAAAAGACTTCTTCAATCTTTCCCAGAGCTTTCGGTCCTGGACTGAAGAAGGTCCACATCCAGGACCGAAAGCTCTGGGAAAGATTGAAGAAGTGTTTTTCTTTGTGAAGTGACTTCAAATCCACTGGCCACCACCGGAGAGTTTTGAACTCAAGTTCATCAGTATAAGTTCTTTAGTTCAAGGAAGGCCTTATAATGTAGGCGCTTTGTTTCTTGTTGACATTTGACAATAAATCTGTCAAATGCAATTTTGAAAAATGCCAGATTTAAATTTAAACTATCCGAACGTATTCGAATTTGAGATATTTCCTACTTTCATTGGAAGATACTTCAAAATTTCGTAATGTTTTTCCGTGTGCATAAACACAGATGTACGTACAGTTAAAAAAAATGAGAAAAGAAGGTAAAAAAAATGAAACACCAGCAATCGAATAATCGATCCATCGACGATCGTTTCTCCGGTTGCTACTTCTTCCATCTTCCGCGCCGGGCAGTTTGATCTTCTTTTTTTTATATTCTTTTGCTTATAGGGGAAATGCTTCTAATTTTGTCCAGTTTCTTATTTTGGACACTTTGAGGATAACGTTGGACACTAAAAATAAATTGATTAAAATGATGGATTTTTATTCCAATATTTGATGAATAATGAATTCTATCTAAATATTTGTTCTTTTTGGAATATTTTAACACTAAATACGTTAAAATTTGAATATGATTTGAGTTGAAATTGCTTTGTTGAAAATTCAGTGTGAGCAATTGCTTACGAGAAATATGACAGAACTTCGTGTTTACTTCAGTCTTATTTAGTTTTGGTGAAGTACTAACAAAGTTTGTTCGCTGTTTTTAAGTGATATTATTGAATATTCATTGAATATTGTGTTGATTCACGTTACTGATGATTTGTACATTTGACCTGAAGTGAGATTTGCCTTGTGAATTATATTTTTCGTGTGAAAAATGGGAATTTTTTTAAGACATTCACCAGTGAGGTGATGATTCTTATTTTGGACAGGTGTTTTTCTCACGAAATTTCGTGAAGTTTTAGCTTTTGTGATGACTAGGTTGGACAAATGCCTGGAGAAATGAAGGAGCATCATCTCTACGAAAGAGATGCAGTGAGAAATGCCTTGAAGGGCTCCCGGAAAGGGCAGGGAATGAGCGAATCCGCACGTACTTGGAGTACCGAAGTCAACTCACTTTGATGAATGATATGGAAAGTTTCTGGGCTTCTTGTGACATTCCACGTTTCCCTTACATGACCAGGAAGAGGACTTAATAAGATTGGTTCATAAAATGAAGAACAATGGGCATCCTATTGAGGCGGATTATCTGTCCAAATTTACAGATAAGTTGTAAAAATTAATAACCAAGTTGTCCAAAATAAGAGTCAAATTCACCTCTACATATCAATTCATTTTTAAACGTATTAAAACTAATTTTAGTAAAAATGAGATGATAAATAGCTTGCCAAGTTTCTAAACAATCCTTCTGAAAAGAGAGTAACAAGAAAAGTCAATTAGTATTGAAAATATGGCACTTCAAACTTAGGATATCGATGCTTATATGCAGACTGTCCAAAATTATAAGCACTTCCCCTACTCCTCTCAATTTTCTTTTTCAATCTTTTTTTTCATATCATTGTATATTCCCGCTGATCTTTCCCACAACACTACATATTTAACAACAATGCGCGATGGAATGAGACAGATAGATGAGGGGGAAAAATGACGCACAGACAAAATGTTTCAAATATTCCATGTGATAGCGATTTTGTCGTCTCAGTCGCACATCTTACGATTTTGGAACGAGGCAAAAGGGAGAGATAACAGTGAAATAGAGTGAAGAGAAAACATAAGAAAAACATCTTCCCAACTAATCATTGACTCGAATTTAATTATTGATCTACAAATTGTGATCTCCCCATCTCATTTCCGTCACCACACAAAACATATCATTCGTAGAAAAGAGCTTTCTTAATGGACTTTTCTCATCGCCTTCGCGATCTCATCTCCCAAAAAGACAGTGGTCAACCGGAGGGAAAAGGCCACACTCTTGAATATATTATTAATAAAAATGTTTGGCATAATTAATTGTGGCGGCAAATTGTCATGAGATTCGTCGAAGCAATTTAGTCCAATATGGACAAAACGCAATTTTTTTTTGTTCACATGCAACTTCTTCATTATCAACCCAAAATGATTCTTCCCAGGCAAAAGATCTTGCGAGGGCGTTTCCATTGAAATCAACTCATTGAGATTTTTACGATTGAATTCAACAAAAATCCGCCGTTACATTTGGCAGATGGAGTGCGAAAAAAAAACGAATGAGCGGGAAAATATTAATAATTGTGAATTATAGCATCTTAATCATATTCAAATGGAAACAGACTTGGGATTTTTTTCTCTTCATTCCAATTTAACGGACTCCAACACATCGTTTTTATCGGATTTTTTTTTGCCACTCATACACCATCTTCTAATCGTCCTATAGAACTTTTCGAAGTCTGCTATTGAGGAGCGATTAGTGAAGATTCTTGGATGAAAACTATTCACGTGTGTCTAAAGACAGGAAAGAAGGTATTTCACGGAGGAATCAACTTGGACGACGACGAAAAGTGAGTTCATTTAACCGTTTTGGACAAATTCTTCCAAAGGCGATTAGGCATTGATCACATTGCTCCATACAACATACCCAAAAACTCCGGGAGCACGGAAGAAGCATCTACATGGCGGGGAAGGTGCTCCTGGGCAAACTAAATCCAGCAGATTTTTGCAACATGAGATATACGACATTGCAACATGACATAACAAATTCCAATTTAGAAATTTTCTAGTCAAATACCCAAGTATCCTGAACCATAATATTTGTATAACAGTGTAGACGTAGACATTACTTTTACTTTTTAACAAACATTAGTTTTTCAGTTTAATTTTACCGAATCTTAGTTCAAATATATTCTTCCTAGCACAAAATAATTAATTCTGAACTTAATAAACTCGAAAGAAAACTCTTACTGCAAAGTTGGACAAAGTGTTCTAAATTAGAACAGTACTGGATCTTTGTAGTATTTGCAAATCCAACCAAAACTGATAAAGTATTGATTGCAAAATCTTTTGGCCTAAATTGTGAAATCCAATTAAGTTATTTATTCAAATCCTTAAATACTAGCTTATGATATCTGTAGAAGATGTAGTACAGTGTAGACATTGAGTTTAAGTAGAATAAACTTGGCGAAAGTCTAGATTATCAAAATAAGATTTAAAAAAATTGCTTTAGAACTTTGTATTTGCTGATTCTGATTCTGAAATTTGAAAAACCTCAAGAAATCATTGAAACTACTAGAGGAAAGCGCGCTACCTTCGGACGACTCAAGGACAATTCAATTTTTCTCTATGTACCTTATGGATTTCACCCATAGCTCTTTTCTGAAAATTTGAGACATTGGACTAGCTATTGAAATATAATATTATAATGGGCCAAATTCATTTATAACACTTTGAGAAAAATGAATTGTCCGAAGCATAAATAGTCCGAAGATAGCGCGCTTTCCCCTAAATCGCAATGTTTTCTAAATTAGAACAGTACTAGATCAAATTATATTCAAGAACGGAAATGCAGGGTTTTGTCCTGAGACTTCTCCTCTTCAGACTCTTTCCAAAATGTCGAAAAGAAATAAAAGAAGAACTAACTGGGAGTTCAGAGTCTCAACATGATTCTAAAGATTATAGTTTCCCCTAGACTGTTCTAAATTGGAACAAATCAAAACCTTTGAGTTTTATAACCATTTTCTGAAATCTTTTCATATTTGTGTATTGCTACCATTCTATTAATCAGGGTATTAAAAATTGATATCCAAAAAAATACTTTAAAGCGAAGTACGAATCGTATTTTCGTCTACACTGTACTAAATTAGAACAGTACTGTATTTTACTATTCGTCATATTTACAGTGCAATTAATAATGAATTTAAAGATGGAGCTAGTAATATCTCACAAAGTATAAAGTATGAATATAAATTGTGCAGACTGTTATACGTTAGAACAGTACTGTAGGCCCCTATATCTCGCACTTTCTTTGGATTTAATTGCGATCTGGAGATGAATCTGTAAACATCCCACACTGTGTAAGGTCGAAGAGATGGCGAGACAGACTGGACAAGAATTTTTTGCCGATGTAAGCAATTAAGAATAAACGGAGAAAATAGAGGGACATAGAAATTTTTCGAAATTTTTCACAGCCACTCGAGAAACACGAATGAGACGCTTCGGGGCAATTTGGTGTGCGGAAAGTCCAGCACCGGTGAGAGCGCATTTAATCGTGCTGGTAATTTTATATTAGTTGCTAAATGTAAGAGGGGATTCTTTTTTTTCGTATTATTATTTTAGAGGAGAGCAAGTGGTTTTTCAGTGGAATGCAGCACCCACACCGGATGCGTGACACAAGATATATAAGGCCCAAGAGATACCTCAGCGGGTTTCTTTCTCGAGTCAGCCGCAAAAAAAAGGAGAATTCTTTCTTTTTACTTTGATCACCTCTCACTCACAGTACCTTTGAGCATACATTTCTTGTATCAAACATGAGATTCTGTATGTTTCTCCTCCGAAGACAGCGACAAAAAAGGTTGATTTTCTTTTCTTAATTTCAAATTTAACACCTGAGCAACGGCATTTTCGTGTGTGTAACAATTTCCTTGTGCTGCATTCACACCATTTGTAGGAGGTTTGAATTTCTGGTGCCGTGTGAGGTTGTTAATCATAAGGCACGCAATTGGAAACCCTTTAACCCTTTCTCCTCCTTTGCACACACAAGTTCCCAAAGAAACTGTACTAACGGCGGAAAAGTGATATATCCAAGGAAGCAGCACCTTTGATGATTGTACGAGAGGCCAAGTACACAGTTAGAAATTATTAGAATGGTATTCATTGATTAATTCTTACATCGTCTGAGGGCCTAGATAGACTCAGGCTAATCCTCGAGAATAAATTTGATAGAAAAGGAATAGGTCAAAGATATTTATGCGCAGGACCTCTAATCGATGATCGTAAGACCTCACTATTAAATAAAAATAAATACTCAATCTGAGATTGATTGAACTTAAACTGTCCGTTTATTTATCCGCTTGAGGGCACTGTCTTCTCCCGCAAGTGGCGCTGGCAACTGTTCTCAATTTTAAATTTTCAAAATTTATCGGATAACTTCAGTTAAATTCTATAATTTATACGTTTGTGTGTTAATGTACAAAATCTACACAATTGTCTAAAATTAATATGCTAACTATGCAAAAACTCTGTATAACAGTCAACAATTTTTTTCCGTGTATTGCAATAAACAGAAACACCATGAGAGATGGAATATAGAGACTAAAAAACCAACGTCCTATAATTTTATATTTTATATAATCGTATATTATTTTTTATACAAATAAATCAGGCACGCAATCTCACAATAAAAGTCAATTTTAACGTACACTCTCTCTGTCTCACCTGTGCTCAGGTGTTTATTGAATATTGAGTGTTAAAAATTTAATGTGCAAAATGTTGTGGTGTTTAATAAACAAGCATCACTTTGATCCACCTTTCTCACTCTAGCACCCATGGTGCCCTTTTATGCAACATTCTGCAACTCCCAAGAACATAATACTTTTGACACTTTTGCGGTCAGTCCGCGAAAAAGTTCCCTCGCACATCGCGCACGCACTCACGAACAATTGTTACACCCATAAATCGTGAATTAATTGCACTCCTGTAGAATTTGAGTGCCAATTAACAATTCCTGTGGAAGAACATTAAACCTTGCACGGGGCAGTTGCTGTTGCAGAGAAAATTTGTGGCTTCTGTTGCATATTTTGTGGCCAGGAAAGGTGGGAAGGAAGTAATAAAATTATAATACAGAAAATGGA
The DNA here is from genome assembly GCF_024763615.1 of Phlebotomus papatasi. Classification (NCBI taxonomy): domain Eukaryota; kingdom Metazoa; phylum Arthropoda; class Insecta; order Diptera; family Psychodidae; genus Phlebotomus; species Phlebotomus papatasi. The sequence continues at coordinate 87,741,319 of NC_077223.1, read as the reverse complement.
TGCAGATCATCTGAGGAATGCTTTTAATATTGGGTGCCCGAATCTACTTCTTCGTGTCCAAAAACAAAACCACTTTGAATTTAAAGTAGCTTGGTTTAACTTAAGACATTTTAACATTGACAGAAAATTCTAAACGATCAATTCCTCCGATAAAAAGAAGTCTTTTGCAAATTCGTTGCTTCCATCAACAATCGTTCAATCTCTTAAATCTGCTAGTTCTTTTTTTATAGAAAGGAATACTAAATAAAGGTTAAGAAAAAGAACTATTATAAAAAGGGACAGATAATCCTAACCGGCTTATGTAGGTGAGATTCTTAACGTGAGCTAACTCGGAGTGCATGCAAATTCGATTTAGAGCTGAAGTTGGGAGACGCCATTCAGTTATTTTGAATAAAATTCGTGAAATTATGCAAATTTTGTATTTAAACCAAAATATCAAGGATTTGGATGAACTGACAGAAAAGTGATATATGGGTGAAATGTAGACCAGACTGTTTTCTATAATTTTTCCATAGAACATGATCTCATCGATTACTCAGAAGCCAAGATAATCGAGGTTTTTTGTTTCTTAACTTGTTTTTTCATCCAGAGTGCCCCAAGTAGTCATTTGTTGAACTTCAACTAAATCAAAGAATTGTTGTATTTTGCGGGACTTTCAATTTAAAACCCTATTTTAAGTGTCTTGGTGGAGTAGAGGCAGTCAAATTGGCATCTGAGTGATTTCAAAGCGTTATTATGGAAAAAATCAATTTTTTCACACTTAAACGGCAAAATCGGAGTGATAGCGTAATCTGAGCGGAAAATGATGTATGGACGAAATGTAGAGACAAATGTCCTCTACAATTATGTCGAAGTAATCATCAAAATCGGTTCAGCGACAGTCGAGATAATTGAGGTTATGTGATATTGAAATTGGTTTTTCGACTGTGGCGCCCCTGGTGTTGGTCCCACGAAGTTCAAATATTCTAGAAAGTTGTAGCATTTAGTGAGACCTTTCGTTTAAGCCCTCATTCATCAAAATCGGTCACATAGAACCGGAGATATGATTTTTTGAATTTTGTGAACTTTGACCCCTCATATCTCCGGTTCTGTTTTAACCACAGCGCACATACGCACCATTTTGGAAACGTCCTAGACTGGACTACAACATACTAAAATTTCATTAACTTGCACAATGCCGTTTTTGAGAAAAATGTCTTTGAATTTCGATGAATTTTGACGCTATCACAGCGCCACCTGTGGTGACTTTTTGAACTTTCATCTGAAAGTGCTCATCGAGACGAAACCAAAAAGGTAAAATTTATGTCGATATGTTAATTAGAACCGGAGATAGAGGCCGGTCAATGTTCGAACTTTGACCCCTTATAGCTCGGGTCAGGGGTTTTAGATCGACTTAAGGTTTTTTTTTGTTTGATAGGTATAATCAACGGCTACAACATACTAAATTTTCAGCCCGATTGCATAAGGAATTTTTGAGTTATTTAACTTTTAAGATTTAAAAATTTTCTTTTTAATAATAGCGCCCCTAGCGGTGGTTTTATGAACTTGCGATGTTAGAAGAGGAAGTGGCATTTCACGAGAGCTTTCCAAAAAGCCCTCATTTTTTAAATTCTGACAATTAGAACCGGAGTTATGGCCATTTTAAGAAATTTTTTTTGGACCCTTATAGCTCGGGTCAGGGGGGTCGGGGGACCTTAAGTTTGGTATTGATGGAAAGCTCTAAGGCCCAGCTATAACATACTAAAATTTGAGTCCGCTGAATGCCATAGGGGCGGAGCTATTGAGAAAACAAAAAAAGGGGGGTCTTCAAAATGGCGGAAGGAGGGGTGGGGGGTGGGGGGTCAATGCACCATGTTGCAATTTTCATACGATATTTAACCTTTGCCGAAAACCGCAAGTCGATATCTTTTTTAGTTTAGGAGCTATTAAGCTCCAAAGAGCGGCCGGCCGGCCGGCCGGGAACGTAACTTAGCCCCCCATATATTCGTGATCAGAAAGTGGCGAAACACATTTTGGCCAAGTTTGAGCGCGATCGGAGGACATGAAATTTTGTTAGGATTATAGTAGGTGAGATTGTTAAGAATCTCACCTAATAAGATATTAGAATGAATGTTAGAACAGTTTAGATATCGAACATCCGAAGTATACTCTTTTATTGATCATATAATATCTCCCAATAACGGTCGTTGAATTTAAATTCGTTCATTAAGGGGTTATACCGAATTGAACATATAAAATTAACAAGTTTTTTTTTGAATTTTTTGTGACTTTGCTAGTGAATCGAGTAATATGGAATTTTCAGGGATTATTACATATATCCTGAGGGATACAAAAATATTTTTAATTTAAATTTTAAATATAAAATGACGGCGTAGCAGTGCGCGAACTGACTGTCCATTTCTTTAAGGAACTCTGCGGCTCGCAACCGAAGTCGAGTAATTTTTATCCAAATGACTTGACATTCTCACTGTATCTGGTTAGACAAATCCTCTTACTAGACATATACGGGTTTCAGATCTAAGTCAAGATAATTTGGAAAATTTAACTTAGGTTTGGATTATTAAGAACGTATGATCTATTAGATTCTGAAAAAGCAATGAAATTGGTTGCAATTTAGGATTCTGAGACCTATGGGAACTGGGCTAAACCTCTATTCTGAAGACCGCTAAACTTACGACTTAAGCTGAGAGATGACTTAGAACGGACAGGAATGTGATACTATCATTATTTTGATTATAGTTACATTAAGCCGTCTCTCGTCTTTGACCTTTTAAGGACGAGATAATCTCAAAATGATACTATAATGTTAAAAAAGTGTTGAGATGTTATTCTTCAAGATTCAGCTAGTCTGGTATTTATCAGAAAAGTATTCCTTAAAAAAAAATATGGTTCTTTGTTCTAAAGTTTTTGATTTTTGATACAGACATTTCTCGCGTTAATCCATAATTAAATCTTTCTAGAAATGAACTTTTCGACTATTTCCAGAATTTATGTTTTAAAGTTAACACTAATCATAATGTCATGCTCTTATAAACAACTTTTAGCCATTAGAACAGTTTTAACCTAATCTATAACGGATTATCTTGTTAACAAGAAGAGAAATTACATACTCCCTCTGTACCAAAAAAAAAACGTAGGTTTGGGAACAATTTTATGAAATACCTTTTAATGTAAGTAAATGTTTAATGTTCTTCAAATGCCACATGTATGAATATATTAAAAATTTTTATCAATAATAAATGAATTCCTAGAAATCATTTCTTAATCCTAATTTTTCCCCACATGTACAACTTTGTTTTTGGGACAGAGGTGGTACAAATTACTGAATATTGCATTAAAATATACCTGAACAGCCCTGACAATTGGTTAAAAGATCGCTTAGCGTAAGTATTATAAAAATTTCGGCTTAAGCCGTAGGGTTGTTTGGGGCTTTACTTATTCACTTCTATATTACCAGTAAATTAGTACCTTTCTTTATTTTATTACCTTTTGGTATATGTGATCAGAAAATTTCCTACCTAGTATATGAGTTCCAACAAATCGTATAACAGTTCGTTTGTCCAAGTAAGCATAGGAATAATATATATATGACATGACACAGTATTATATTTTTTTATTACCTAATAAGGCATTAGTTTGTAGACTGTGTCTCTATGGATGATTATATCTAGCAACCTTAACAAAGTGTATAACAGATCTGCGATCAGGATCTGTAATGAACGGGGCGTTTACGATCACTCATAAAAAAAATTACATTTCTTTGAACTAACCCCAAGATCTTTGACGACATCTGTTTGGGAAATCTGTAGTAGTATTATAATACCATATGACAAATTCAAATCTTTTTATGTGATACATTCGGAATAATTAATCGTAAATCCAATTCACATATGTTACTAAAAGCTTCATAGAGCTGTTTGCAATGGCCATTCAGTGCTCCCTGGGCTTTCATGTTGTCTTAATCCTTAATTCTACGACGAAAAATTGTCATATGATATTGTCATACTGTTATACAGAATTCTCCTTCTTGTGACTGGAATCTGACTTCTAACTAACTTCACGTTGTATGTTGTCAAATCTTTCTTCTGGCCACACCGCGACACGCGCTATGTAATTTTTCGCCATTCTCGATCTTTAATTATAAAATACCTTCTAAATCGTTCCTCAGAACATATCCTAATTGAATTAATTATGTAATTTTTTTCTTAATGAGTGAAGTGTGAAGTATAAAAAGGAGAAAGGCATCAAATATTGTTCTTTCTCGCCACATCTCTAAATTAATGTAAATTTGACAGGTATCTCATGCTATATTTGACAAGGAAGTAGTTGAGGATGAGATCCTCATGCTTTGTAATCATTCTTCTCATAGGTAAATCACAGCAGCGTTCTTTCCATATGGCCTTCTTCACAAACTGTATAACAGATTTTATAATTATTGTCAAAAAGACATAGAAATGACATAGCTTTAAAACCTTTAGAACAGTGTAACCGCAAAGAAATCAGTTGGTATTTTCGAACTACCACATTTGCGACATGTAATGCTACATTTACATGTCGTAAATGTAGCATTACAAAATACCTTTTCAAAGTTGTCAAATTAGCATAAGCATAGCACATGCACAGCACAGTTAGGGTTTCATTAGTGAAAGTGTTTGTACAACTTGAGGAGTAATATCGCTTTACAAAACGTACAAATTGTTCGCATTTGCTTGAATTTTAAACCTCTCTACCATTATCTCTTTCACGCAAACTTCCTAGAGCTCCTACCAATTTTCCACGCTGTTTCCTCAGCACAATTCCCAGGGGTTAATCCCGAAGAGTAAATCTAATTTGTACATTAATTGCTCGGCAATTCACACGCGCACTAAATATGCATAATTTTTCCAACTGACCGATTCCAATGGTCCAAATTGAAACAGAGGGAGTTAATAAAGAGTGTTGATATAAAAAAAAAGTTGTCGCACTGCAGAAATTATATTCCCAACCACAATTTTATGCGTTGTAAATAATGAGTATTGATTGAAAATGTGATTTTCATCAACAATATCGACCTCATGAGGCCTCAATGAGCATTTCTGTGGCTTTTAGCGGTTGGCCATTTAGCACCGCGTGCAGAATATTTCTGTGTCATCTCCGGCTGAAATATTCTTCCACAATTGGTTGGAATTTCTGTGTGAATTGACTAAAGCTGAAGAAAGAAAAAAACTGAAGAAGTAAACAAATATGCGGGTGGTTTTTTTGATGTAAATTGACGATCCTCGAGAGACTTTCGGTGTGATTTGTAAGACGGCACAGTCAGCAAGAATTTATTTCAATTTATATGAAAGACTTCAACGAAGGAATGAATATGAAAAACAGCCACCCGCCGGCTCTCACATAATTTTTTTCACAAGCTATACCTCCGATATAAAATTAATCGGAATTAATTTTTATGTGAAGATAGGTAAATAAAAAAAAATACCCGTGGAAGAATTAAAAAAAAAACATGCTGACTAATCAAGCACCATGCTCTTTAATTATTGGAATTATTGGCTGATTTTCCCGCGATTGTGATGTCACTCATTAAACAGAGTGACAAATGGTGAGATTCTTTCTGACCAGAAAAAAAATCTACCAAAAAAAAATACAAAATCCACTGTCCACCTCCCGCAAAGGTGAAGAAGTTAACTATGGCAGCAATAAAGCAAATTGTTAGAGAGCAAATATTATTCCATTTTCAGACTGTCTCATGAGATCGATGTATTTGGATTGAATTTGAATATATTTGGAACTTCTCTATGAATTATCTTCATTTTTTTCTTTCGTCTTTCTTTAATACTCTATTTGCTGCGTCAACATGCGTCAAAAAGTCACACAGAATTGTGAAATCGCCCCCGCGTCTACACTTCTCCCATGCACTGTCATCGAAAATCGATTCATAAAACACCCATGGTGCTAAAAAAAAAATTGAGAATTTCTTGACAAATTATGACTGTGACCTATTAAGCAAAATAGGCATTTCAACAATAGGAAAAACACTCTTTTAAAAATTATATGCACTTAAAATTGCATGCAACGTAAGACAGGTAAAATTTTAATTATCCACCAATTGCGTCGGTTGGAGGTGATTGATTGAAATTTTGAGGGCTTCTGAATGATTTTAAAGTCCACCCACATACAATTCCGCAGATTATAACACTCTCAAATATGGCTTAATTCTCTCTCTTTCGAGACAAAAAATATACCTCAATAAAATATGCAGTTTTTTGACAGACTAAATTGATAAATTCTCAGATGAAAAACGTTGGGTGGTATTCAAATTAAGAAAACGGTTCATTTAATATACTGATAGCCTGAATGATTTTTGAAGCATTTTAGGATCAATTTAGAGAATTCCGTTTTATTTTTTTTTTTTGGGAAGAAAAAGTCGCAATAATAAAGCAGAATTGTCTTCAGGTTGTTTGAAAATCCTTATCTGCAAAACCATTTGGTTTTGATTGAAACATTTACTGAATGAGTTTGAAATTTACAGAACATCTCTTGAGAGAATAAATTGAATTGATAAGGAATTAAAATTATAGGGTGGAGTTATTAAGATCTTGTAAAAGAAAACTGAAAGTTTTTGTTTAGTGCTTCAGTTTGGGTTTAGTGAATTTCAATTTTAACTCAGAGAGATCCGTTTGTCATCAGATCAATATCGATTTTAATTTGCCGAACTTAGAAATTCAGGTTCTGATTTATAATCTTATGGAAAATTAGCTTTCCTGCACAAAATTGGGTGTAAGGTAACTGTACTAAATTCCGGGATAGTTGCATGTAAGCGTCAAAATTTTATGTTTGAACTATATGGTAAATGTACCAAATTTCGGCATAATGCATGCAAGCGCCAAAGTTCTAAGTTTGATATGTGATATTTTTAATACAAATTAATTTTTTTGTTAATTCTTTTTAAAGAGTGTTGCTTGGAATCTTGTGGACACTTTATCGTCTTTATTTACTCTAGAATCATTCTTAATACCCTTAATACATTTTAAAATGAACAAAAATGTAGACATTTGGTGCCCTATTTCGGCCACCTTCATTCTCATAGTTCCTTGGTCTTCGGGAATTCTTCCTACACTGGTAAAAATAAAAGGGTCAAATTGATCCTTTTCAACAAAAATGTATCATAATTGATCCTTTGAAAGGTTCACTTGAATATTTTGAAATTTTGTATTAATATTTATCACGATAGATTATCTTTTATCGTAAATTTATTACTCTTATCGTATTACTCTCATCTGTGCGAACACGAAAGATGACTTTTTCATTGTTTTTATTCGTTTATTCCGGAGATAAGTAGGTGCCAAAACAGTGACCCTTTCAAAGAATCCTCGGTGACCCTCTCGTTTTTACCAGTGTATGTCTTTTTCACATTATCTCGTTTGTCGAAGCTACATTTTTTGTTATTCTTTTGTATTGCATAATCTCTAGAGTGCGTAAAACTAAAAATTCATGGAAATTCGAGGTTCAAAAAAGGTGGCCGGAATTGTAAGCTGGCCGGAATTTGGTACACTTACCCTAATACTTTTAATACAAATTGATTTTTTGCTACTTCTTTTTAAGAAATATTTTTTAGAACCTTGTAGACAATTTACAGTCTTTCTTTTCCTTAAAAATCATTCATGATACATTTTAAAATGAATAAAAATATTGACATAGATTTGGGTAATATTTCGGCCACCTTGATTCTCATAGTTCCTTGACTATATTTTGTTATTTTTTAGTGACTTTTTTTTTGTTATTTTGTGCCTTGTGTAATCTCTAATGTATGAAAAAACTAAAAGCTCATGGAGATTTGAGGAATTAAAGAAGTGGCCGAAATTGCAAGCTGCCCGAAATTTGCTACAGTTAGCCTATAAATCGTCGAAGAGCAAAAATTTTCATAAAGTATTCCAATGTTATTCACTCTATTCCAAGTTTTTTCTTCAAAAGTGTCAACTCTGTTAGGGATAATATCTAAAAGGCTTTGCCAAGGGTTTGCAGTTCATAATTACTTAATTCGAGCACGATGATCTTTAGATCGCCTTTAAGTGCTACAATTAAAGAAAAGCTTACGAAAAGCAAGGGTGCAAAATCACCTGCATCTACCGTAAATTTTTTTTACAATTAGAATAGAATGTTCCTGATGTGAAGAAGATTATATGGTTTTAAAAGAAAAGGTATTTGAAGAAAAATAAATAATTAAAAATTTTCAATTTAAGAAATTTTCCTAGTCCTTCATTATGCTGGCATCTTTTCTTAGGAAAGATAACATTATTTCTCTTTAAACTGCAATTTTTCCTTTAAAAAAATTTAACATCATAAACAATCTATGATTTTGATTTTTTTATGTATTTTCATGTTAATTCGGCAGCAGTAAAAAAAACAATTATTAAGACATATAAATAGTTTTGATCAGTTGAAATGGAATACAGTCGACAGATTCTTTTACTACTTTCTTTAACCTTTTTTTTCAATTCTTTGTGAATTTTAATATGAAAAAAGGAAAACGGAAATAGAAAAGAAACTAGAAAATCAAGTTAAAATTCCCGCAATTATGAAAATATTTTTCATGATTTCAGGTGAATATTTTCACAATGAGTCATTCATGGTAGCTAAATAGAATTTATGCTATTTTATGCTGCAGATTCATATTCTAAATCAGTCGAAACAAAAATATTGCACCTTTTGAAAGGGAGAACTTTCAAAAGTAGATCTATAAGAAAATATCTCACACAATTCTATTAGGGAAATTTAATTATTAATAAATGAAGTCATAAATAAAGTAATTATTAAACATTTGAATATTCAAGTGAAATCATAAAAAATAAAGTGTTGGAAGTGCATAATATAGATGTGAATTTTAATTTAAAAACGTGTTTTCATGTCAATAAAAAATATTATTTTATGTTAAGAAGTCATAAAAGGTGTAATTGCAACTTTGATCCCTTAAATTTTGCTTTAAAATTGGTATCAAGTTGTAAACTGGTTTTGTCATTCAAATTTATTTTTCGATTTAGAACTCTGAAATTAGGACAAAATAACTAGAAAAAATGGAAAAATCAGTATGTAAGGAAGATTTCGTATTCTGGAAGGTCCAAATAAATTATGCGGATAACTTTGTCCTCCGCATGTGACTTTGATCCCTTACTGCTCGTGAACTTTTCTTTAACACTAAAACTACCGACCGTTTTTGGTCGTTTTTCGATCAAATGACAAACCGCGGTTAGGATAGGATACTCAACAAATTTGTCTTGGAAAAGAGCAAAAAATTAAAATTTAAACACTGAAAAATATATTACATGCATATTTTAAGAAATTCATAAAGTTTTATAGTGACATTCTACCGTTCAAATATGTTTTAATTTCAAACCGGTCAATTTGAAAGGATCTTGGTAGGTTTAGTGTTAATTCTAATATTGGAGAACGGTTCTCACCGATCAGACATGGTAGATCAGATCGGTAAAGACCATCCTTAACTTCTAGAAGTAAGGAAAAGCTTACGAATAGGAGAGCGGCAGTCCTCTGACCCACAGAGGACAAATTTACCCGCACCTACTGTATGGGAAAGAGAAATATTCCCTACAAAAACTAGGCATAGATTTAGGGGCAAACCAAGGACAAGGTGGTTGAATTAAATTCAGTATCTTGCCTTGGAGCGTCTTGGGGTCGCCCGCGAATATCTTCCTGAAGTAGCGGTGGATCGACAGACGTGAGTTGCTAACCTGGGTCCTCTAGGTCTACGACACCGACAGGGATAAGGGGTTGAAAATGAATGAAAAAAATAGAGGGGAGTGGGTTATTTTAAAATTGAGAACCTTTGAAAAAAGCCTTTTCCCACCTATTTTTAAATGGAACTGGACCGTACCACGATGTAGTTCAGCTCCACAAACCAATTGCAAAACTAAATTACATTATGATAGGGCTCAGTTCCATTTTAAAATATGAGAAAAATGTCCTATTTCAAAGGTGCACTACTTCCTCCTAACTGAACAGAAAATTGGGGATACATTCTAATACAAGCTTCAGTCCCAAAGCCCAATATAGACACAGGGATCGGCTTAGGGATCATCTCGAAAACAAAGGGTCAATGTCGATACACTCAGAGATCAAGTCAAAATTTAGGGATCAAGCTCAGCTTATAAATTCAGTGAAATCTTCAAGGATTACTGATATCAGCGCCAGTAGTAAAAAAAACTTAAATTTGGGTGTTTTTGGATACTTTTCGAAAAATAATCAGAAAAATAATCGAGTAAAACTTACTCGAATCGATGTTGGATTAACTCTTTTTCGTTCTGATTTTCGATTAAATATTTCAGAGTTGATTTTACTTCTATTTATGTGTAATATTCGGAAGAGTTGTTTTAACTTTTTTCCTAAAATTTACATGGCAAAAGAGTGTAAATAACTCTTTTTGATACTGAAAATAACTCGTTTTAAGAGTTAAAATAACTCGTTTCAAGAGTTAAAAAAAAGTCTTTTTTAGAGTTAAAATAACTTTCAAATCCCAAAATGAATATGTTTTTCAATTATATGTTTTGTTTTAATTTTATAATTTTTTTTATTAATATTTTCTGACCTCAAGTTCAATATGTTCCGAGCGAAATATCATGTATGATGCACGCACATGTCTTAACACTGTGAGAGAAATCCGAAAAAGTTAAAATAACATTCCGGAAATGTTAATTTTACCCTGCAGTATTGATTCAAAATCGGTGTAAATATTACCCTTTTTAGGTGTATTGGGGGTTAAAGTTACCGTTTTTCATGTTAATTTTACCCTTAAAAAGATGTAAAATTAACATTAAAAAATGCTGATATATTCTTACACCTTTAAAGTGTTAAAGTTATGAGGAAAAAAAGTAAATTGAACCCTCCTTTTTTTCTCAGTGAATGAAACACTGTTAGGCATATTTCTAGTTAATGTTCCATATGAACCTTGTCACACGAATTTCTTTTTTACTGAAGTATATTCTTAAAATGAAAACACTTTAGCATATACTTCAGTCGAGATGAAATTTTACATCGAAAACTAGTTATAATTACATCGATATCCTACGAATTAATTCAATTCGCACAAAGAGTTGTTTCAACTCTATTTACTAAAATTTACAACAAAAAAAGAGTAACAATTACATCGATGTTCGTTGAGTTAATTCAACTCTGCCACAGAGTTGTTTTAATTTTTTAGGTTTTTTCTTAGTGTAGAAATTGCTATTCTAAGAGAAGGCTAATCCGTAATCATAAAATCCTCGAGGATCAAGCCGGTGCGTATTTTCGGCACAAGGTTTAGCTGTATGGCTTAACTTTCTAAATTCCTATCAGTAAAGACTTTTGGAAATTTTTTAAATTGAATTGTATATTAAGGGTAAAATATTCATTAGATTCTAAATAAACAGTGTAGGGGAATATAGGTATGATTCGACACAGTAAACCTTCAAACGATTCGCATTTTCTCTTTGGTTGCAGAGACCTAGGTACTTCATTTCTTGACCATTATGATGGATAATTATTAACTTCATGATACGAGATGAGATATGGTAGCTCTTTGCAATCAAAGAGAAAATGCTCATCTTTTGAAGGTTCACTGTGTGCGAATTATGTCTATATTCTCCTAATTGCTTGTTACTTAGGATTATGAGACATTCGGGAGTTGGGTTAAACCTCTAATATGAAGACCGCTTAACAGTTAGCACGTTTTGAAGCTGTGTTGCTTTATATTAGATGAAGTGAGGCCTTCGGAATGTTTTGCCCAAGTCCAAATTCTAATACAACTGATCATAACACTTCTGGACTTTATTGGGTACAACAAGAAGCTTTTATCTTCTGTATACCATCTTGAAAACTAAAACTAAACTCATCTGCTTCCGTTCTTATTAAGTTAGTTCAATACGAAGAGTGAATGCGATAGTATCTTCTGTGTTTCCAAAATCACCTTTAGGGAAATTGCTCATCATAATGCCTATTTGGAATCTCTAAAGTCGCCCAGGTAATGACCAACACCAGGTATATGGGAAAAATAGGCCATCGAAGCTTCTGGGCAAATTGTGGGAGAAATTGTTCAAGTGTGAGGTGTATGGAAATGTACTCAAAAATTCCATAGGGCGACAGATTTATAGTTTTAGGGGTTTTAGGCATATGGACAAATGGCGCTTGAGTGAAATTTGGCACAAAGTGGTGGGCGACGGTATAAAGTTTTATTGCTGTATCGGCAAAAGAGCAAGTAATTAGTCCACCCTCATTACGTGTAAATTTGCAGTATAATCTGACCCTTATTGTATGGCAAGGAGGATGAGGATGATCCACAGGATTCAACCGAAAAAAGGTCTAGTGGAAAGTCATTTATTTTGCTATGCTCAATGTACTTACCACTGCAATGGGAATGTATCACTCCTGCAGGAATTTATCCGTTCCGCACTGTTAAATCGGTATCTGCATACAACTTTCTTGGAGATTTCTGCGAGAAAGTCTTGCTTCTTCCTCTCCACTTGGCGGACTTCCTTGGAACACGTGTATGCACTTTTATCACTGTTCTTAACGTTTTTTTTCTTTGCTTTGAAATCGTTGACGCTAAGAAATGCACAAAAATTTTTCAGCTAATCAACGTCTCAGCTACGAATAATTCTTTTAAATTATATTTTTTTTTGTTAATCTTGTGGCTTGTGACACCTTATTTCGCGACAAATGTATAAAAACTCGCGACTATCGTGGTTTCTGTCAACCTATCAAATATATATGTTTTATTTCTTACTAAAACAATTATCAAGTTTTAATTATATTAACGTGTTTAGCACATTTGGGAATTTCACTCGCACTTGAAGAGACTTAATAGGGATTTTTTCGTTTTTTTTTTTAATCTTATGTGTTTGTGTGTTATTTCTTCTTTTTTTTTCCTATATCACCAATTTCTTAAGACACTTTGTTGCTGCTGTTTTTTCATTAATTTCTTTTTCACGTTGAATTTTCGCTGCCTCACAGAAGCACATAGTGTGAGACGCACTTTTCTGACGGATAATTGAACGAAAGAACTTAACGAATTTAACCGTTAAATATCATAAGATGTTCGAAATATATTGCTTATTTTGAAAAATTGATTATTTGGCTGGTTTTTTTTTGCGAATAAATATATATCGTCGTTGCTGTTTATCCAAGTTTTAATTTGCATGGAAGAATATCGTGTGGTTAATTATATTTTTAGAGTTTTGTATTTCTTTGCTATTATAAGTTACCACGGTATTTTCTTTTCGTAGGAGTAATTTTGTGCTATTTAAGCTTTAATTTGAGGTACTTTTAAACTTTTCAGTATATCTTACTGTTAGGTTGTTTCGCTTGGGAAAAATTGAAAATGTTTTCAAGCACTGCACTTTAGTAATTATATTTTGTTTGTTTTTTTTTAAGTTTTAAAATATTCGGGCTGTTAGGAAGGAAGATAGTCGATTTTATAGTATTATGGTTAGTGATTGTTGCAGAAATATCAATTAGTTTATATTCAGTTTGGTCAGCAATTGAGGACAATATTACTATTTTATTTATTAAGTTCACTGATTGAATTATTAGTTATAAATTGAGAAATGAAGTTCATCGTTGTTTTCAACTGAATTTCGAGTATTATTATTATTTTTTTCGATATCTTCATAATCTGTTCAGCAATCACATGAGATAATCACTCAGATTTCTGGATGTTTTACGCTTTAACACTTTTGTCATTATCACAACTTCAATTTTTTCCCGATGAAACATATAAAATCATTAAGAAATTATTGCTGATTTGTCACATTTTTCACCTTCATCACTGTCTTATTCTTTGCTAAACTCGCTTTCATGCAAGTCAGATTGGATGAATGTTTATTTATTAAATTTATTGGTGATTCAGTAATAAAAATAACAAAACCGTTAATTGTTGACTTCGATCTTGGTTGATTTATTCTACCCACAATCTTAGGCTTTGTTCCTTGTGGTTTTTAGTAGACCAAAGTCGGGACTTAATATCAGGCAAAACTTGTTGGTTCTGTTTTGGGGACCAGTTGAGGGTGGATGGTAAAAATTTCCAGTAAACACTCTCACAGGTTTTCTCGATTTTCTACACAACTCCCTCGTGTTTTTTTCGCAAATCCGGATAACGAAACTACGTTATTCAGTCGTGACTTGTGACAATAATTTTAGACATCAAACTTTGAAAATAAAATGTTTTTTTCTTAAATCACATTTATATTTATAGTCTTATAAGGTTTTTTTCGAATGTTTATTAAGGATCTTTCACTTGATTTTAAGAGATTTTTATTAGAGATTGTCCGTAGGATTATCAAAGAAACTAGTTAGTTGTGATTATCAAGGGTTTTTGGGTGGAGTTGTGATAAAAGTATTGCAATGTTGTTTGGCAAATAACAAGAAATGACCCGCACCGCATCGATACGAAGGCGACAATAGAGACGAGTTTCGGGTGAGAAAGAAACTAAAGGTTCTAGTCGGCGTCCAAACCGACACTGACTTGTTCGGTTTTGTGTTGAGTACTCTCGCAATCGAACACGGCACTTCTCATTCTTTCACATTCTCCCAATGACAAGCACGAGGAGTGTGCTTATCTCTCCTCTCTGTTGGCCTTCTCTTTCTCTTTCTCTTGAGTTGGTGGTGTTGGTGAGAGAAAACACCAATATCCTCTCGCAATCACAGCCAATACACTCTCGCCAGCATATCAGTCCTATGTCCATACGACAACACAATGAAGTTGGTAACAAGTGTTAGTGAGAGTTGTGGAATGCTTTTGCAAAAAAACTCCGAGATGTTCCACCCTCTCTTTGTCTCTCCCACAGCCTAAGTATAGCTCACCATGTGCCAAAATCCTATCTCCATCTCACTCCCACTGCTCCCTCGCGTGAACGAGACAGGCCTACATCTCTTCCCCCACAAATACTCTCGCAATTACGTAATGCGCAAGCTAGAGCCACTTGGACGATGAGCGCCAAACTTCACAGTGAGGGTGGGAGTGAGAGAGCACTGAACCATGACAGCTTGTCATCCTACTCCCACTCCCAATTTCAGCCTATCCCAAGAGGGAGGGGAAAAGCACGTTGTGTGCTTTTTAATTACTCTCCCTCATTCGCCATCTCACTCACACTCTCCCTCGCATTTCCCCTCCCCTTTGTGTGGGAGTGAGAGAGATGTACATCCAAATCAGTACGAAAGAATTAATTCCTCCTCGTGGATGCACTTCTTACTCAATTGAGGGTGGAACGGAGGACTTGGACGCCAAGTCATTCGAGACTACCTTGCAGTGGCAATTGTCCAACATTCACAAGAACGATTAACTTTCATTGCTGATTAATTAAGAAAGCGAATTTTTATGTTAATTGCTATCTGCACGGCTTTATCGCCATGCCATCTCTACTCTCCGTCACAAAACTAACGAGACATTCCTACAAACCATTTCAATCCAATTTATTTTCGACAATAAACATACTAATAGATTTTTTGCCAATGATACGACATTCATGCAAAAATTGTTGAGTGACTATAAAAATAAGAGGAACTGTGAGAAAAAAGGCTACAAATTTCTTCTGAAAAGATGGATGCTTCAATAATGACTACAAGGAACAGATCTTTAGAAGCAGTAATCCGAAAAAGATTTGTCTGATTGCCAAGATTATTCGATTAAGTAGAGATTCTCGCTGGTTTACTACCCAATAGTTAAAAAAAACTTTAATCATCCTAATTTAAGACGGTTAGAATTGGTAATAAAAGGAAAAAATAGCTATTTTCATCTTGTTAAAATTAAACTAGTTTTGCTAGTTTTTTTCAATTTTTTTTTTTTTTTTGTAAATTGAAGTTTAAATTAATACAATAAAACACATTTGAAGATATTTACTTCCTTGCAATCAGAACGGTTAAATTGTCCCAAAAACCTAACCTAACGTCATTACATATCACAGTGTGATTTTTTTTTAAAGGAAACAATACTTTTTTGGAGTCAAAATTTTTTAGTATGCACTATAAACAAATTCTGTACAAAAATAGGCGGAATGTAAACGATTGAGGTAATTGTTTAAAGTATTTTTAAAGTGATTTTAGAATACCCAGAAAATATTGAGACAAGTGGGACAGATTGGATCCAATCCAATTCCATCCAGCAAGTGGAATTGGATTGTCGTTTATGGGGTAGTGGGGCAGTTTCAAGCAGTCGATTATTTAAGACTTATTTAAAAAACATATTTATGAAATTTATTTTATTATATTTAGGAAGCTTATTTCTTTTGAAAATCTGCTATTTCAGTATCCACAAAATATTTCTCATCAACTGATCTTATTTCGGGTAATTGGAGCAGTAGCTAATCTATCTGATCGTCTCTAATCGTTAGGGGAAACTGGGGTAGTAGTAAACATAGCGTAGTTGTAAACATTGCGATTTTATCTAGATATTAAGCTTTAGAAGATGAGATCTTTACGAATTCATAGATTCATAGATCCTTGCCCACTTAAGAAATGTACAGCATAGGGTGGAATAACCGGCTATCGCCATGTTTAGGAAAAAATTAAATTCACTTAATCATAACTTTTGAATCCTTGTTACAAGATAAGTCAAATTTGACACAAAGTTACTTAGGTGTATTGGCTCTAGATACGTGAAAACAATAATCCTAGAACATAACGCTGGACTACTTAAAAAACTGATTTTTATTAATAATGCAAAAATAACCATTTCGTCGCCACTTTTTACCACTTTTCGCCAGTTTTGTAAAATTTGTAACCACTTCTCGCCACCCACTTGAAACGAACCACACTCGGTTATTTTAGGCAATGCTATGAAAAGAATACATTCACCATTTCTCTTTCCTTGTGATCACTTTATTATTACTCTCTTTAAATGATTTTTCTTCACTTTTATTTGAGAAATCAAATTATGGGGCTTTTGCACAAAGTAAACAATGCAGATTTGACAACTGAGAATGCACGAAGTGAAGTTAGCGTCGCCTATTGAAAAGATATGGCGACAGGTGGTAAAATCAATTCCAGAATATTACCACTTCTCGCCATGCCTCTTTTTTATACAAAAATAATATAAAATGAAATATTAATTGACTAAATACAAATTTTATGTATTCCACAAGTGCAATTAAATATTCAATAGACAAATTATTTACCCAAATAGGTATTTTTGGCCTGATGAAAATTTGACGACACTTAGTACATTTGGTAAGAGATGTTGGATTCGATGCACTTGCTTAAAATATTGCTCTAAAAAGTGATCAAAATCGTGAATCCAAAACGAATAATTATTATTTTTCGATTCTATGCGTAGAAGCAGAAACAATACAAAAAAATTGCGACTCATTTATTTCATAAATTGCGAAAAATAGCGATTTCAATGTAAGTGGCGAGAAGTGGGGCACTGGCGAGAACTGGTGATTCCACCCTAGGCCTTAATAGTGCAGAAAAATTAATTGTTTATAACTACCCCATGTTTACTACTGAGGTAGTGTGGAGAAAGGTCATTTTTAAATTGATTATCAAAATAAATGGAACTAAACTATTAAGGTTTTATTGTTTATATTCCGTCTGATATAGGATAAGGGGCTCAGCGTTTAGAAAGATCGATAAGATCTGAATGGTAGGCCCTAATTAAAGACTAGCTTTTGCCACAAAAATGAATGCAGATCAAATGAAACTACAAGAATAGGTGGAAGTGGTATCAGTCGGAGACTCCACCCTAGGAGACGTTTAAAGTTCTAAAACAGTTTCTTGGCTCTTTGGAATAGTGCTTCGAAGTCAAAACAGGAAAAAGCAACCCAAACCTCCCCAGAAATTTTATATTTGCAAAAGTCATGCATTTTTGAACTTTTCATCTTAAGTAGAATTACGACAGAATTAGGATTAAGCTATAATCTTAGTCCAATACGATTTTAATAGGTTGATCCATCTTTATAGAAAGTTTATATGGTGCTTAGGAAAACGTAGGAGAATTTTGCATACCTGAAATTTTTTTTGAAAATTAATTTGGCAAACGAATATGAATTATATTCAAATTATCTAAGTCGAACTTATTTCGAAAACCATGTATACATGAAACTTCCCTACCTTCCCCGTTGGAAAGAAATATGTATCTTGAATCTTAACACTACAACATCATGCCCGTCTCAGCTCAATATTTCCAATAGCTTAAGAAGCTACTTCTATAAAAATACTCCTTTAAATGCGTATTATATTTTATGAATTCCTAAATTTTTGTTATGTAATGCAATCCGTTGATTCAAATTCAAGGAGAATTTGTTCTAATTTGCTCTAATCCAATTGATCCAATTAATTTCAATTTAATTTCAAATCAATTCAATTTATTTAATATGATTAGGACAAAACTGTCCTCTTAACAAAATTGGCCCTATACAATATGTTAATGTATTAATATGCAATATGTTAATGTATTAATTTCCATAATGCGACTCATTCTTAAATTTTGACATTCACATAAATATGTGTTATAATTCACAGCATTGAAAATTCTAACACATAATATACAGCAAATACCTTACAAATTCTATGGAACTAATATCCAAAGTCTTAAACGGGCTTCAGGTTATATGGCTTAACTACTTTGGTTTTTTGGTCAAGATATTTTGAAAAATAAATAATTTAGTTGTATAGTTACTTAACAAAGGGCAAAGGATCTAATAGTTTCTGAAAAACCAATAAAATTTATTGCTGTTTAGAAATTTGAAACTTTCAGAAATTGGGCTAAACCTCTAATTTGAAGATCTCTTTAAATGGGCTTCAGACTTAAGGCTTAGCCACATGGCTTACCTGTTCTAATTTCTTATCATTAGTGATTTTTTGGACAAATTTAACGTAGGATTAGATTCTTAATTAAAATTATATATTAGATTCTGAAAAACGAATAAAATTGGTTGCTTTTTAGGATTTTGAGACTTTTGGGAACTGGGCTAAAACTCTTGTCTAAAGACTGCTTTATGGTGTTATCACATTTGCTTTTTTAAAGCAATACGTTTAAATTAACTGAATTTTAATGCTTTAAGTGAATTTAAATCCATTTTTGCGGGGAAGGCCCATCTTACCAAAAAGAAGATAAAATTAGGTGTGATTCCTTCTAAGTACACCTATTTTAAATTTAACTGATTCAAATGCATTATTATTGAACATTAGAATGCTAATTATTGATAACTAATGTGAATTCCATTAAAATTTTAATGAAAATGTATTATATTAGGTTAAACTTATAAAGGAATTATTCAAAAATACTTAGATTTTCTTTAAAAATAGCATACTCAGATCGTAAATGTAATATAGACTCTTCCATTCCATACTATGCTATCTCAGAATGACAACTTTTCAGAAGACCCATTTGAAGTTGGCGATTTCCAATGCTGGCTCTGTAATTTTTTTTCGAAAAAATGAAATATCTCGTTACGCGGACGTCGGATGACTACCAAACTTTCATCAGTTGTAGATCTCGGTACCCAAGAACAACATATCTCTCGGAGTAATAAAAGGCCAAGTCGACTTAGCATAGTATGTAATAGAGCCGTAGATATAATCCTCTCAATTATGAGATAATTATTTTTAAGAAATAAACCAAGACTTAACAATTCATTTATATAACGTAGATACGGGTCACTGTACTCCCCTGTAAGCTTTTCTTTATTTCTAGAAGTTAAAGACGTTAAAGATGGTCTGAGGATCATCCAAAAAAAAGGTCTCAAAATCCAAAATACCAACCAAATATATTGCTTCTTAAAAATCGAATGTGTTATTTGCCTCAAATAATCCAATTCTAAGTTAATTTTTTGCAAAAAATTTGATTATTAAGAATTTGGAGCTGTTAAGCCATATGGCTAAGTCTTAGATCTGAAGCCAGTATAAATTAAAGATAAGTTTAATTATTAAAGGCTTCAGATCTAAGGTTTAGCGATTTGGCTCAATTTCTTTGACTTCTTATCAATCAAAAAAAATTGGAAAACTTTGACTTAGAATTGGATAATAGGAGTGAACAATTTATTTCAGAGGAATGTCTCCGGTGATTGCCTCTGAAAATGTTAGTCACCTTAAGATGAAAACACTTTTTTGGTTTTGTCCAGAACTTTCGATCCTGATGGGGATCTTCTTCAGTGGTCAACTAAATTGTGTTCCCAGAGTCTTTCTACAGAGCTCTGGGGAAAACCAAAAAAGTGTTTTCATCTTAGGGTGACTAACATTATCACTGGAATCCCTCTGAAATCAATTGTACCAGTTCGTCGTTGATAAAAAGAACAGTTTATTAATATTTGAAAAACCAGTTAAATGGCTTCTTATTTAGGATTTCGAAATCTTCAGGAATTGGGCTAAATGTCTAGTCGGAAGATCGTTTATGTTAAAACGGTTAAAACTATTTAAAATAAAGAGCAAAGTCACCTTCGAAGTGCAAAGCTACCCGCAACTACGGATAACCGATGGCTATTGGTGTTTTATTTATTTCAATCTTTCCTCAAATATTTTTGCATTTAAAACTTTAAGAGGTTTATTTGACCAGCTCTGAAATGAAAGATAACTTAAAGATGTTTGTCAATTCCATTTTAAATCCGTTCTTTAGGAGTTTGATTAAAAGGGTTGAGGAGATTTTTAACATATTATAATTAAAGATCTTAATCGGAAAATATGACTTACTTTACCGATCTCAAATGCTTCTGCATTATCGACTTTCCTTTGTGTTGGTCCTGTGTTGATTGTTTTCCCCAATTCTCCCGTGTTCTCAAACCACCAAACAGTCTTGATTTGACAGGAATCAATACAAAAAAAGAAGTCGATAAAGAAGAAGCACTTGAGAACAGTAGAGTGTTTAAAAAACATGTTAATTTTTCATTGGAATAGCACCATTAGCCTTTATAAAACTATTTAAATATTTAGCTTAGAATAAAGAATTTGTTTGAAAATCGTTTGTTAAAGTGTGTCAAGAAAAATCGTCTTCAATATAATAATTTCTGTAATTTATCTGTTAATTAGGAAAAACTAATAGCGGATCTAGAAGACCTACTATATTTTTAAACGGTCAACATAATTATGAAAAATTTTACGATTATCCTGTAAATAATTATACATTAGAAATCTTTGTCTTTAACTTAAGTAATTAATTTAGGAACAGACAAGAGAAAAGGCATGAAAATATGGTAATAACAACAAAATTATGATTATATTTCAGATCAAAACAATTATGCTGAATATAAACATCACCGAGGGTTTTTTTCTGTAAGAATAAATATCTCTATTACGACTTTCGTTTTTTTCCCTTTAAGTGAGTATAAAATTCTGATGTGTTATCTCTATATTTAAAATAACCTATTCCCCTGCCTCCCAGCAAAGTTTTACAAAGATTTTTTTTTTTAAACTCTTTAAATCAGTTACTGACCTTCACTTCAAAACATTTTATAATATGAATAAAACTCCACAACTTCACGTACGATTTGAAGAATTTTCCAGCATTTCTTACAGCATGTTGGTCGGAATCTTCTCTGAATGGTTGAAGGGGTAATTTTTCATGTGTTAGAAATTGACCAGCAAATAAAATACAAAATAGAGTCTAAAAGGTATCAGAGAAATTGCAAATTGTGTGGTAAAATTGCATTTTAAATTCGATTGGAATTGTTCAATTGTTTGCTAATTCCTCGACGCGCTTTTCTTCTTCGTCTTCTCTCATGTATACACTTTTTTTTTCTGACTGTTACGCCCATAAAATGTGGCAAAGAACTACCTATATTTATATTTGTTGCATACCACCAACATGCTAAAATATATAATAAAATAGAAAATGCAACTGGAATTACGGTGAATTTTCGCATTCTTCACTCGACATCACTTAAAAGTATGTGAGAGTGTCCCGGAAAGGACAATAATTTGCCTTCTTGACGCGAAGTAAATCCTTAATTTATGGTAATTTCATCGTCTCTCTTGTTGGTAAGTCTCAACAATCACCATCCCCCAATAGGAGCTTGTTTTTTTTTTGTATTCTACTCCGCAGCTCCTCCAACTTTTATTCCGTATAGCTGTGGTATAATTTAGATGCAGCAGCAATTTGCGGTGGAGATAAGATCTCTTCTTCTTGGTCTCCTTCTTCGTCTTGTGATTCCTCTATGAGCAAAGAGATTCAGTGAGAGTGAACACAAGGCAATATTGCCAGAAAGATTTCCTCCAGAGGTCTTATTGAGAAAAGAAGGAAGCCAAAGTTAGTAGCTACTTATGAAGTCGGGCAATGAATTGAGATTGGTGGTTGGTACATGAAAAACCAAATTGTGCCTAACCATCATGAAGATGGATTTTGATGGAGTGAAGAAAAAAAGCTTAAGAAATTCATGAAGGTGGGTGAGAAGAAAAGGAAGCAAGAACAAGATATTAGCTTAAGGCTTTTGAGCTTATGTATAAATGAGATTTTAAGCATTAACCTTTAACAATAAAACTTCTGACCGAAGTATTTATAATGGTTAGGATTTAGAAGCAAACCACGGTAAAGACCTTTAAGAAATCTCATCTATTTCCGTCTTTTACACCGTTTCGGAGACTGTTTCCTGAGGAAGGCGACAATCAATCTCCGAAACCATCAACATCATGATTATTTTCATCAACCGCTTATTCCTTTTGGGATAGTGGACCTAGGACATCGAGGTTAACAGTTCACTCCTATAACGAATCTCCTCTACTTTACAGAGGTATTCGCGGCCAATCCCAAGGCGCTCAAAGGTAAGATCCTGAATTTGATTCAACCACCTTGTCCTAGGCCAGCCACGAGATTGAAGCTTCCTGACAGGCTTGCATAGTTTTTCTAGGGAATTTTAATCTCCGAAATTTTGCAAGAAAAGGAAATAAAGGAGATTTCTTAAAAGGTCTTTACCATGTTTTGACTCTTTTTGGTTAGGATTTCAAATGAGCTTAAAGGTGCATTTAGTCTCAGTCTCAGGGAACACCTATTGGCAATTTCGTCAAAATATTAAAATTTAATTAATGTCTCTAAAAAATGCGAGTACCATGACGTTTTTTTAATTAATCTTCCCTTTTCTATAAGAATATAGGTTCAAATTTCAAATTCCGAACGATACCAAATAGGGTGCCAATACGTCACAATACGATTTATTAAAGTGCCGATAGGTGTTTCCTTCGACCCTATGTCTCAGAGATTATCCAGTTGGACATTTTGTCCTTTTATTCAAATATCGTTGAACCGGGGGTCCATTGAGCTTAATAAAAAGTGAAGCTGTTTTTCACTTTTCCTTGTAAAAATTTTGCAGCCATTGTACCGCGACTTAAACATATTTGCTGATTTTAATGCACAATTTCGAAATAAGTCAATTCTCTTCAGAAAAAAACTTGCCAATAGTCTCCAGTGGCTTTATGCAAAAACGTATGGAAAAATGAAATCTCTAGAGGCCCCTAGTTGAACCATTCCTAATAACGGTTTTTCAAAATCGAAGATTAAAAAGACTCTACAGAGGCAGTTTTTAATCGAATAGTATCATGTTTGGGCTCGTTGGAAAGGTCTTGGAACTCATGAAAAGCCTGAACCAGTTCCAATCCAGTTCATAACCGATAATTGTTTTTTATATAAAATTTATTTATATTATTTCTAAGGTATTTTGTGCAATGTTTTTTAGTGATTTATATACTTACAAATCAGTTCAAATCGGTCGTGAGCCGGTAAATGGTATATGATGCGAAAGTATTTTTTAGGTATAGCATTAAAGCTACAAGTTCGAGCATTTCGCAAAGCCTGGCACGCACTGTCACCCCTTTTTAGTTATATAGTGATAAATTTATTGAATTGAAAATTAGTGAAACCTGCGAAGTCTATTTTAATTTGATAATTAAAGTTTAAGCAGCTTGAAATTAAAAGTGTATTTTTGTTCACAAGGGTCCAAATGTCTATTTAATCACTTTTGTCCTGCCCTCAATTTGGTATTCCGATAGCATGAATTGCAAAAAGTAACTAATGTTCTGTTGGAACTTCCTCGCGATCCGGAAGTGTAACCTACCTAAGAGATTTTAGACCCACAAACTCATGCTCCTGTAGTCTACCTTTACAGGTCTTTAATATTCTTTGATTACCCCATAATCCTAATGATTTCCTTGTTCCAGTCATACCTAGAATTATTGTTTATAATTCTGACAATACTTTTGAATGAATTCCTCATGTTTTAGAATTGAGTTTTAAACCTTTTAAATTATTTAGTATATGATTGTACTAAAACTGAATCATATGCCGCCTATTGTTCAATGTTTACTTAATTTATTTTAAATTTATTAGTCTTTGTCTATTATAATTTTTTTTTAACACATCCAGTTGTTTCCACTGGAAATTAGATGTTTTTAGTCTATAATACCTATAAAAATGTAGATTGCATTTCGTTTAACAAGTAATTATTTTTTAATGTTTTGAATATTTCTTTAAAAAATTCTGTAATTTGTGTTGTGGTGCTATGCAAACAATTAATATAAAAAGGGGAAGCCTTACTTTAACATTTTTAGTACGTGCTTATTGCTTGTTCTCACGTGTTCCTGTGTTATCGACTTTTTTGTTGGTTCCTATCACGATTGTTTTCCTTAGTCCTCGTCGTGTTCTAAAATCAACAAAAAAGGCGATTAAATAGGAGCAATTGAGAACAACCATGTACTAAAAAAATATTCAATTAGAAATATTTCCCTTTTCATTTTTCATTAAAATAGGACCATTATGCGTTTTTCAGTTTATTAAGTATTCCCATTACAAATAAGAAATATTTAGTACATGTATGTTCTAAACTAAAGATTGCAAATTATTCTACTTACTTTTTAATTACCTTTCTTTTTGACTTTTTATATTGCTTTGCAAAATTACAATTTACTGTTTTAGATTTTTAGTGCATCTGTTTATGGGAACTTTTAATGCTTGTACTTAAATATGGAAAAGTAGTACAGTTTTCACTGTTTACTTGTTCATTGGTTTCAATTTTCACTCAAACTGTAATCAAACTGGGGCCTTCTTATCACAAATCGATACTTGCGCTGCAAACTATATCTTGTACTAAACCCTATGTCTATTTCGAACTAATAAATTTTTTTCTGAGTTCTAAACTTACTAAATTAAGACTCAAGCCTTTAAGTCAATGATCTGAAAGAATAACTCAACATATGTACATCTAAATCTAGATCTAGAATTCAGACCCCCTTTATTGATTGATAACCAATTCAATAAGGAATCCTTCGATCTTGCTAAACCAAGTAAAATCTTAAATAAATTTTTATCGCATTTCCAAAGCTTGGTAGCAATATAAGTGAATCCTCGACCAAGATCGTCAACTGTTAAGATCAAGGCAGTAAATTGACTCAGAGGCACATAGTTTTATGGATGTTGGACCCACATTTCAGACTGAATCAAAGTCAGTGGAATCTCTTGTATCGTCATCCTCTGGAGTCAAGAAATATGAAAGAAAATGAAATGGGAAGAATTCATCAGTCAAGTGGCCTTCTCCTCGATCGAATATACTCAATTCTTCTCTGCAGGCGACAACATGGTGATTATACACCAAACAAGTTTAGCAGATGAAGCCAGTATCCACAAAAACAGGAGATCCACCAAGAGAAAGACACAAAATGAAACAGAATGAAATCTAGACAGATCAAATTGATTGTTACTGAAGATATTTTCTATCTTCCAGATATTTTCGGTTGTTGAACCAAAAGCTTTGTTGTAGGTGTGGGAACTTTTTCTCCATACACATTATTCAACTTTTTTTTTTCCTTCGCCCTTTGCGGCCTTTTGTCAGTATACCCAAGAGCCTGGTCTATGAAAGTCACTGCGAGACTCCCAGGAAATTGTCCACCAGGTTCCCACACATTGTCAGGAACACCTTCAGGAGGGACGCTGAGACGCAATTACACAACGAGGCGTAATTACTTCGGGACGCCTTTTACACGTGAAACTTCCAAGAGGGTGAGAGTGACAAAGGAAAACTAACAAATTCAACTATCCCTCCTACCAAAGGCGCTCTTTGAATATCCATCAAGTTTTTAAGCCAAACCCGGCTGGAAAGCAATAAGCAGTTTCCTCAAAGACCTTATGGATTAGCGTTGAATGTGTCACGCAGTGATGATTGCCCGAATTATTTTGCTATTGTTTTAAAATATTTTTAAAAAAATAATCTCTATTTAGAAAAGAAATCAGTGAATGCCTTAGATTTTGTTTTATAAAAAATTTCATATTTTCGAGTAAATGAGAGCTTTTATTAATAAACACGTTAGGTCTTGCCCGAATTGAAATAAATAATCAATTACTGTTATAATACTTTACAAATATTATAAAAAATAAGGATACACTTCCATACATCTTAACTATATCAATTTTAGGGATGCACCTGAACAATTCCACATACTAACTGGTAGCTGAAAATGCAATGCGCTGGATTTGGAGATCTACATTTCACTTCACATAGTCTATATTTTAACTGCTCGAACTCCATGAGAGAACAGTTTCCACAATGTTCATCACAATTTGGAATGAAATAATAAAAATATTATTTTTAAAGAATAAATAAATTTGTATCGCTGATTTTTTTTTAGTTCTATCAAAATTGTTTATTTGACGATAAACTATTTATGTATAAACTGTTGCATATTTTGAAAGCCATAATCTCTAACATCTCTTTCAAACTTTCAAGAAATTGCATTACAAAATCAAAAATTGGTAAAGAAGTGCGCATTGCGCATTTTAGATCATTTTGGAATGAGTATCAAACACGATCAAGCAAAAAAAAAAAAAAA
The DNA here is from genome assembly GCF_024763615.1 of Phlebotomus papatasi. NCBI lineage: Eukaryota > Metazoa > Arthropoda > Insecta > Diptera > Psychodidae > Phlebotomus > Phlebotomus papatasi. The sequence continues at coordinate 87,714,559 of NC_077223.1, read as the reverse complement.
CAAAATCGAGACAGAGAAGTCATTTACTGAATTACTACCAATTTCAATACCTTTCCAAAAAATTCAAATTTAACCAAATAGGTTGAAAATAACGCCCTCCAGAGTTCAGACTGGTTCAACTGTTCCCTTCAAAAAAATGCAAGATAGCGTTTTTTCAAGTTATAAGTATCTATAAACGAAATTTTCACCCGGACCGCCTCCAAGGCATACCCAAGAAAATATAGAGACAATATCTTTTTATTGGGGGTCATCGAAAACCGTAATTAGATATCTTTTACCGTTTGAGCTCTAGATCGGTGACAAAAAAAACGGATTACAGGAAAACGCGCTATCTTTATTAGATCTAATTAAGGTGCAAATTTTTTTTGGTGCTCAAAATTCAGATAAAAATTTTAATTGAAAGTACGTTCACCAAAATATGGAACATTGTAATTAATTACAGTGAAGTTCCTTAAATACGAACTTCTTAAGTGCGAACGACGGACGGTTAAATTTAAAATGTTTTCGTTAGAGGTTATGTCAAGATATGTCCAATTCCTCAGTTTCGATTTGTTAATAAGAACCATTCCTCTTTGTTGCATTCTAGGTATTACTTAATGAAATGGACAGGAAATTCGTCAGAACAAAGATTTTGAGAAAACACTGGAAGTTCTGTGATACTGGAACTTCTAGAGAAAGAAAATCCATGGAAACAGTGGCAATGATGATAATGAGGTTATGTATCAGAAAATCATCAATAGTAATCTGGAAAATCCAAAGGGAAAAAGGAAAGAAAGAAAGGGACACGGATGACCGATGATGCACTACTAACTGTTTAGTCTTTTCTACATTTTTTTTAATTAACAGTAAGTAATTAATTAATTTTTTTGAAACTGATGTTTGAATTTAAAGAACTTTATTGTATATGGAACATGAATCCCCTCGTTGGTACAGAATAGACGGAAATGGCGAACTGGAGACGAAGTCAGACAAGTAAATCTAACTTTTAGTGTAGATTTTTCTCCTTCTTCCACCGTGTGGGCTTTTTTGGTAAAAGAAATTCTATAGGAAAAACTCTTAATAATAGTCCTAAAATGAACAAGAAAGTTGCTTTCAGCTGATAGTGTTCAAGAATTACTGGAGTACAGTTCAGTTTCCCGGTCCTTCCTTCTAATGGTTATTATGAGAAGTTATGAAATTAGGTTAAAATAAAATTGCCATACAGCTGATTAGATTAGCTTGACAATATAGCTCTGTGTTTTTGACTGGTCTAGCACAATTAAATGTTAAACATACTGTAAAACCAAAACATACAACCAGAGAAAGGACATTTCCATCATTTGGTCTTGAAGGTTGGTATCAACGCTACGGCGGCAGTGGACATATGAAGCGTTGGAAATATCAAAAATGAGATAAAATAAATTCAATAATAATAATAATATGAACAATCGTTGATTTCAAAATGTAAAATTTTAGGTTATTTAAAGAAAGTTTTGGGTGGAATTTGAATTAGAACCACATTTCTCTGGTGCTTCCTGTTGGTTTCTGGTAGTCCAAATTGGTATCTTCTGTAGGATTATATAGCGACTCTCACAGAAGTCGCTCAATAAAATATTATTTTAAAGAGGGTTGAAATTTTTTTATTAATTTTTCACAAAAAAATGTTTTGTAAAATTATTAGTAAATGTTTGTGAATTCTTGTTTGTGGCATACAAAATGCTCGTAAATCGTATAATCCACAAACATGTTCCTAAAAGTTTGTAGTTTTCGCAAAAACACTGTTTGTAAGATGATCACTTGACGAGCACATTTTGTACATTTACCAATACTTTTTCGTAAATATTAGTAAATACAAAAAGATGTCTGTAAAATTTTATCATCAACCAGACAAATGCTTGGGGAAGAAGAAAAAATGCTCATCAAATGATAATGTTAGGAACAAAGTTTGTGAAAACCTACAGACTTTTACAAAATTTTTAGTGAGTTATATGATATACGAGCATTTCGTAAGTCATTTGTAGGAATTAACAAACATTTACGAACAAGTTTAGGATTATTTCTGAAATCTCTTAAAACTTAGAAAGTTTCATGATGGCTATTTCATTGATGATGAATTGGCTAAGAATTGAAGAGGATACTTCAAATCTTTTATCTAATAATTAATAAACATGAACCACTAATACATAACTCACCTGTAAGAGATTCCTATCCGATTATAGAAGAATTCCTGGTCAGCTGGGTGTTCCTTGTAGCTGCTTGAATTTTTGCCATACAGTCACGTAACGCAGTCCTCGATCTTTCCTATATTTTTTGTAAGTCCCACCTCGCAAATATGTATACACATGAGAAAGAGATTGTTGAAGACGTCGAGGGGAATAATCACTGAAAATGGGGTGGCGATTCCACCTATTGAATCATACATCTCCTCGCTCTTGCCATGTAATAAATTAACAATTCCATCCATTGTTGCACAGTGATTTCTATTCTTTGCTGTATGCTGTGGCATTCTCTGTTGGATTCTGCAATATCTCGCAAGAGGTTTTTCCTCCCAAGAAGAAATGAAGGGAAAGACAGTGGAGTTCACCGTGAGAAAATTGCACCCTTCCATTGCGTATGCAATTGTTCTTGGGTTTTGCGGAGGGTGAAGAACTTTTTTTGGGTGGGGTGGCTAAGGCTACAGAAGCGAGGGAATTTCTGTGTGACGCAATCAAAGGTGAACATCTGCTTTTGGTTACCTCAAATCCTTCGGATATAATCCACGCATGAGGAAGAGAATGGTGGTGTCTTCCTTCCACCCCAAAAACTGTAAGTAATTTGGGGTGGAAAGCCGGTTCTTCAGGGTGGAAAGATAGATTTTCTTCTCATGGGCTGTAATTTCTGGGTGGGTATTTAATGAACCATGTCATCCTTCAAGTGAGCTTCAAAATTCTCAAGGCTGTCTCACAAATGGGAGCCTATTGTACCCATTGCCCAGGAGGCAAAAAGAAAGCATCCAGCTGCCTTCGTAACGGATGAGATTTTTCACCCTCTCATCTCAGCTAAAAAAATCATCTTCCTTTTTTTCCTGCCTTCATCCCCCTTAAAGACATCACAAGAAGAATGTCTTCAATAAAAATTCACTTTCAAATTGAGGGTGATCTTCATCGCCTTCACTTTCGATCCCGCGTGGATCAATTCTTTTATAATAAACAAACACATTTTTAAGAAAACTCAATGAAATGTGGCATATGTTCGGCGTATGGATAGACACAATGGTAAAAAGTAAGAAAAGTTTCTTATACCAAAAAATTCGCACGTGCTAACGTCTTCCAAGGAAACGAAAGGGAGTTTGTAATCCAGATACTTGAGACTCTTCCTCTCCTTCAGCCAAAGAAGGACTAAAAGATAGCTGAAGAAACACGTGAGACTCATGGATTTATATGCAAATTCATTTGTTTGTTACTCTTTTGAGTAACACTGGTGAAAAAATTTCTTAAAATAGGTTTTCAACCGATTCCGGATTTCCTCTTATTCCCCTAACAAGCATTCATTCGTCCATAAATTCATTAATATGCCGATATTTAGAGCCATAAATACCTTTCTCAAATTGTTGAATTTCAACAACTCCCCTACGGAAAAGGCAATCAAAGTGCTGTAAATCATTTTGATAGAACTTAGTGAATCAGACTATTTTGCATAAAATTTTATAATAACGAAGCTTTAATGATTTTTTGTTGAATCTGCATAATATAGAAGTATAGAAATGCAATGGCGCGGTTTTAGAAAGCAACATTGAAACTTTACTTCCATTCGATGTTTTTCGATGTTTTGTGTTTGGCGACATCACATAATTTAGGGTCAGTATTGCTTAAAGAAGAGAATTCATAAAGCAGAGTAATGCAGAATAACCAATTCAAGCCTAATTTTTGGTCTATATTGGGATTTAAATAAAAACATCGATTAAGATCGAATACACTCTCAAAAGTCTTTATGAATTTCCAAAGTAAATTTATTTCCTTGAAAATTTTCCTGTTTTTATTCGGATAGTTAGTTTAATTCTCGTTTTCAAGGAACAAAATAGCCTATACCCCACAGATCTCAGATAAATCATATAACAATTTTCGATGTTTTTTGACTAGGGGGGGGGGGTAATACTTTTTCCATTGTATTTTAATATTAGAGTAAAATTCGATATAGAGTTGCCATTTCAGTATTTGTAATAGTAGGATCAATCGCTTCTAGTAATCTTCCCAAAATTTTCTATGTTTTATATTTTAGAGAGGATGACCCAATTTAATTTAAACAAAGCCTCATCTCACACATTATAGGCAATCTTATTGCAGTATGAGCTCTTACATAATGCGCACAAATATTAAATAAATTTTAAATTAAAAGAAAAAAAAAACATTGAATACATGGAGTCCTCAAAAGCAATAAGCGATTAAATATAAATGAAAAAACATCGAATATACTTCTATATGTATTTATTGTAGGACAGGAGTTAATTAATAAATATAAGTACAATTCAATATGTCTCTGTATCTCAGAGGCGAAACTTACAAGTAAATTAGAGATATGTTCAAAGAGTAATTTTCATATTTTCAGAGTTTAAAAATTTTCTATGATAATTTTTAATTTTTGTTTTCAATTTATTATAGAAAACACTTAATTTTGAATGAACAATGGGCTCTCTTGCTTTCGTGTGCAAAATAAATATATTTTAAATGAGATTTAGAAAACATAGAAAAACATCGAAAACGTTGTAAAGTGCCTTTTGAAGTTCCTGACTAATAAAATATTGATTTTAGATTAATTTAAAATGCAATTAAGTTTCTGATACGTGAAACCAAATCAGTTAGGAACAATTTTCAAACTTAAAATCCCCGGAATCTTTGACACTATCCAATTTCCGATCGGCCATCGATATCGATAGTGATGGGGCTGCTTAATGAGACATTGCCGTGAGAATCTCAATCACGAGACAAAAATCAATTAATTGAAAAGGAAGGCATGGATTTGAAATTGGAGATTACCCAAAGACGATGGAAGCGGGAGAAGTCTTCAAGTGGAGCAATTTCAATGGAAATCATCTGAAACCACTCTCCTGTCGTGAGTATAACCTCCACAATGAGCTATAAATCATCTTTTTTTTCCTTCACCTTCATCTTCTCGGCTCTTTCCACCCATTTTCTAGTACACCACCACGTTAATTCACCTCTTGGCTACCATCATCTCGCGTCAATAAGATGACCTCTTGAAAACAAGAGCGACTCTCAATGCCTCTACCCAAAAGGAAAAAAAAAAGAATCTCCAAAAATTTGTTGGAAAAGAAATTGGAGGAAGAGGTCGATGTTGAGAAGAGCAAGTGGGAGAATTTCGAGGAGATATCGACGCAAATTGGAAATTTTATGGAATAAAAACCCTGTGAATTTGTGCTTCTTCCGATTCATCCAAATGGTTTTTCTTGATTTCTGGGTTTCTTTTTTTTTGTCGCCACTGTTTCACTAAAATTTATATTGATTTTAGAAGTGTAACGCACATACAATTGTTTTTTTTATCCTGATCAAATCGATGTCTTTCACATTGATCTGCACTGTGGAAACCCAAATTCACTCGTGGGAAAAATATTCTAATTGCGATGGATTGGAATGATTTAGAAACAGCAACGAATTCGTAGAGATGATGGATGGAGAAATTGACTCGACCGTGGAACGATACTGTTGCCCGTCTTGGATCACTTGCTTCTCTATTCCGTTCGATGGAATTCCGATTAGCCAAAAATTTAATCAGTTTCTTCTAGATGGTCCATCTTTGGTTTTTGTTTGGGAATCTCCTGAGAAAATGCCCAATTATTCACCTCTAACTTTAATTGATTTACAAATACAATATGAAGATTTCTGCCAATTGATCATTATTTCTCAGCTCCATTTGAATATTTCTCAATTTATTTCATACTTAAATTAATGTGTTTTAGTGCTGTGAAAACCGTCATAACTCTAATATTTATAGTTAAATTTACATATTTCATTACTTCATTTTTGGTTTGCATATTCACACTTTATCATGGTCTTTGGTGTTAACGAGAGCCAAGTACCTTAATTGAGTTTTCGTTTTAAAATTAATCATCGCCTCATCACCAAATCTGTTAAAATCCAATCGAACTTACACCAAAACTAGTTCCAATTAGTTGAAATATATGCTCCATAAAAGTTTAAAATCTTTAATAAGAAAAATAATTAAGTACACTGAGAGAAATCCGAAAAAGTTAAAATAACATTCCGGAAATGTTAATTTTACCCTGCAGTATTGATCCAAAATCGGTGTAAATATTACCCTTTTTAGGTGTATTGGGGGTTAAAATTACCCTTTTTCATGTTAATTTTACTCTTAGAAAGGTGTAAAATTAGCATTAAAAAATGTTGATATATTTTTACATTATTTAGTGTTAAAATTATGAGGAAAAAAAGTTAATCGCACCCTCTTTTTTTCTCAGTGTAGGAATGGAGTAATTTAAATCGGTTCCGTGCATTGAATGTGAACCTGATAACTTCAAAACGTATTTTAAAGTTTATTAAATTATATTCGAGAAGTCATATAGGATATATTTTTAAAAATGTATGATAAGGGTGAAGATAAAGTAAGCTTTTCAAGCTCAAGTTATCTGGATCCCTCGACAATCCAAAGTCGTAAACTGAAATCGTATGTCTTCTAAGACTAGATATATAAGATCCTTTACATAATCCACGCGATTTAGTATATTACTTGTAAAATTCAGAATTACAAAATTAAACTAACTGATAATTATGAGATATCAATATAATGCAATTGTAAAATATAAAATTAGGATCGGAAGATTTAGTTAATAGAGCATTTAAAAAATAATAGTATATATTGTGTTTAAGTACTTTACATAAAACTCCAAGACAAATATTATAATGAATGCTCGAAGTCGTGACTTAGACGCTACACTTCAAAGGAATTTCCGCATAAATTACGTTTACCCGTTTACCGATTCACAATTCATAGAATCACAATCGATAGATTAGGAGTTAAAAATTGATTTTTGGATAAAAATTATTTATCGATTATGATTAGAATCGGCTTAAGCTTGTCAGTAAATCCAAGACCTTCCAAGTAGTTCCATTATGATCCTATTCGGTTGATAAATACATTCTCTAGAGCTTTTTAAGACTTTGACGTCGAAAAATTATTATTATGAATGGTTCAATAATATTTTCCTATGTTTTCATATTTCCAAAATTCTATCAAAATATAACCCCTAAAGGGTAAGTAGTCATTATGTATAAATATATAAAACTCAAAATCTAGAGATTATCTATTCTGCTCTCTCTGTAGAGTTCGAGCAGTAAAAATCTACGTTATGAAATTTCGGCATTCGATTTTGAAAAATGATAAAGAAGGTGCAATCACAAGTGGAGTTTGATTCCCCAACTAAAAAGCAAGTGGACTTTTATTTGCACAAAATGTCGTAATTTCGAATTTTCAGACTATTAATTTCGAAGAAGGAATATCATACTAAAAATCTGGAAAGAGGTACACAGAGTCATCTTATGAAAGGATTTAAAAAAGACAAAATTAGTCAGAGTTGTTGCTTTTTTCTCACGAAAATGTGAAGGCTTACACATTTTGATACTCGAGATCTTCGAACTTCGAATGAAAACTATTTCAGCTGCTTTGCAGAATTATCGCGAAGTAAAAATGATTTTTCTATGCCCTTTTAAATCGATCGTCAAATTTTTCAAACTCCACTTGTGAATGGATCAAGAAAAGATAAAGGCCATTTTTTGTATTAGCATTTTTACGTACCGTAGATACTGATCACTTTGCGCTCTGGGAGTAACTTTGCCTCCTGTTATTCGTTAACTTTTCTTTAAGCTCGGACATGGTAGATAGGGTGAAGACCACCCTTAAGTGGTGGAATTAAAGAAAAGCTTACGAAAAGCAGGGTGGACAAAGTCACGCAAGGCAAAGTCATCTGAATCTACGGTAGGTACATTTAAGTCCCCAATACTGGCTTTCTGATATCCATTACTCCGGTATCCGAATGATAAGCTATCAAACACTAAAGAAATTAAAAAATTCTCCTTATTATAAGGGCTTTTTATCTTTAATTTTGAGTCACAATAATCTAGTTATCAGATAACTAAGTTCCTAGCGATTCCGTTGTCTGAAAACGATTTAAAATGACCTGTTTCCTTAATATAAATTTTATAATAACTTAAAAAATAGATTAAAATTTTGAAAGGTAGAAACTTAAGAAAAAGTTTAAATTTATATGTATTTGTGTCCTGAAGCCACTTTTCGTAGTTCCACTTTCGATGTGTCCGACTTTCAGCACTGTACGATTTTAAGAAAATAGTACTACTGCATTTACAATATATTTTTGACAAATTTCGTTTTCAATATTGTTCGGTATTTAAATATTTTGTATTAATTCAGCAAATAACTTTAAGAACTTTAAAATCAATTTTTGGTAAATTTGGTCTGTGAAAGGTAGACAATAAAAACGGAGGCCAAGGGTGGATTGATAATTTTTCGACACTATCGAATCGATAGTATCGATAAATCTATATCTGTTAGATTAAGTGAATGTCGACTTTTTAAGGATTATTGGGCCATTCATTGCAACATTCTTCAAATAATCAGACTAGGTATTCATAAACATCTGTATTAGTCACAGAAAATGCAGCTATCATTTAAAGTTTCCAGAATCGACAGTCGATAGTGTCGAAAATAAATTATCATGTAACCCCAAATAATTATTTAGAACTTAGCAATAGTGAAATATTCTGGAATTAGGGAAAATTAAGAAGATACGAATCATCTCATGCTTAGTTTAGTGATTACTTCATTTAATATCCGTAATTCAGTATTTTTACTTGTAAAAATTAAATATTAACCCTTTCGATTTCTCAATTGATCCAATTGCAGAGTTACTGAACAAAAATGTATATTCATCTTTAAATTATTTATGTTTACTTCATTGATGTACATCAAGAAAGTAGAATGCTTGACCCTTTGAGACTGCTTCCGAAGAAGAATTTCTGTGAATGCCTCCAGGGCAAAATCAAAGACATTCGGAAATTATGAGGATTGAAGAAGCCACTGAATTTCTGAATCAAATCGATACAATTTCCTCTGAATTAAGATAAAAAAGCGATGAAAAAATATTGCTTGAGGAAATGAAAACCTCCAAAAAATCTCTTGTGCCTTTTTTGGCTGTTCTTTGGCGTCTTTGGGGCCGCGGTGGTTTTCTTAAAAATCGCCTTACAGGTGTTAGTTGGAATGGGGAGTGTTTATGTGAAAAAAAATCAAACTTGCAAACGGAGACAATTTGCATAAATTTTAATTCATCGATGTCATTATATGCAAAATGAGGGGCAGAGGCTCCAAATTACTAACGTTCTCTCCCCTTCCCACACTTCCTCATGAGGTCACTAAGCTACTGTGCTGGCAGTTGAAGTATACAAAACTCCAGGAGCTGACCCCCAATGTAAAGGTGGGCGATGAGGTCAACTGAATTGATTGAAAACGTACAGGCAGATGTTCCTAGAGACTTTGGACGATTTTTACCAATTTGACAGCTTTTTTATGACACTGAAATCTCCCCTCATGAGACATTCGGGACTTTCAATCAAGGCCATTTCCGTTGTAACACTGGGAAATCAAAAGAGCTCATCCATCCGCTCTTGAAGTCTTATGTTGCCTTTTCTTACCCAATTCTTCTTGCTAGCTGCCTGACTCATAAGTCCACCAGAAGAAACCCTCCACACCAAAGTGATAGACACAAAAGGAGGGTGCGCAATTTTCAACAATGAATTCCGATGCTTCAATCCGATTTCAACTTTATTCGCAAGAGGTACAAAAGCCAGACTTTATAGGAAAAAGTACCATGAGCAGGGATGAAATTTATGCAAAAGAAGGGTGGTTAAAAAATCAGAGGGTGAGCTATACAATTGGGTCCCATTGAAACTTATCTGTTGCGTCAACGGAACTATCTGAGAGTGTCTTAATATCGCAATTTCATCGTGAGTACATCGTTCTTGCAATTGCGGGTAGATTCAGGAGGGATGAGTCCCAAGGAATTGAGGAACACACACCTGGATAGTTAGATATTGGACAAAAGCCCTGGTGAGATTTGAGGGGTGTCACTGATACAAGAGCACGCTATTTGATCTCAATAAAAATGAAGAAATGATACCATAAATAAAAGATTGTAAAAATGTTTTAAATTTATGTCTATGGTTTTGGAGCAAATAAATGATTTTCATAGGGGGGAGTGGGGCACCTTTGAATATACGTAGAGGAAAGCACGGTACCTTCGGACGACTCAAGCTTCAAGCAATGCAATTTTTTCTCTATGTTTCTTTTGGATTTCATCCATAGCACTTTCTGAAAATTTGAAGCATTGAACTGGTTATTAAAATATAATATTACAATCGGTCAAATTAATATATAACACAATGAAAAAAAATGAATTGTTCGAAGCAGAAATCGTCCGAAGGTAGCGCGCTTTCCTCTACTTTCGAAAGACGTTTTTTTATCTTATATTCAATTAAACTGAGCCTCAGCATAATTTAATTTAGCTTCGCAATTGGTTTGTGAAGTTATAAATTATATCATTGTAAGGTTCTGTTCCATTTATAAATAAGAAAAAGAGTCCTAATTCAAATGTACCCTAATTCAAAGAGGGAAGAATAGGGGATTCCTAGAAGAAAGAGTGGGGTAACTCTAAATTTGGCCATCTTTGAGAAAATCTCCTATTTCTTGGTAAGGCCTAGTCCCATTAAAAACTAGGAAAAAACCTATTTCAAAGGTATCCCACTTCTTCCTATGTAGATTTCAAGAATCTGGTATATGTATAGATTTTCGTTAGACTTTGATAATTTGCCTTTGACAATTTTAATAGCAAGTAAAAGAAGTAAAACCAGTGATAAGCCCAGATAAGCTTATGGTAGCTGAGATTATTTACAGGTAACCTCGAAATTTCATAGAAATCCCTTCATAAACACCAAAAATGCAGTCGGGACAAGACATTTTTGGTTATAGCTCGGGTCAGGGAACATCGAGGGAGGAGTGTGACCCACCGTTGGAGAGGTCTCGACCCCAGCTATAACAGAAAGAAGAAAGAAAGAGAAAAGAAAGAGAAAGAGAAAAGCTTTAAAGAAAAAGCATCGTCTAGTTTACGAAATTTTTGAGATCGATTAATCGAAAATTGACTTTTCGATTTTCGATTAATCCGATTTTTCGGATTTCACCTGTGACCACAAAAGCTGAGATTGTAAAGAATCTCTGCTAAAATATTTAAAATCGGTTCCAAGAAAAAAAATTATGCAATTAAGTATTGAATTAAAAAAAAATAGAACTGCAAACTGTTTCAACGGATTCAACTATTTCTTTTAATGAAATCAAAAATAATATTGTGAGTACTTCACCGCCAGTTCTAAATTGAAATGGGCCCGATATGACGAGGTCTCATTTTCACCTGTGACCACAAAAGGTGAGATTATAGAGAATCTCAGAAGCTAAAATATACATTGATCTGTAAATGTGTCTAAAAAAAAGTCTTAAAAGACTTAAAAGTGACTTTCCTCTCTGGTGATAACTTGCCACCCTGATGTTCGCAGCTTTTCTTTAATTCTGTCAAGCGTGGTCTTCACTAACCTTATCTACCATATCCAATCAATAAAGCCATTCTTATAATTTCAGTGAAAATAAAATTTCGTTATAATTCATTAAAGTAATAAACTATATATTACAGGGAAAATTTAAAAGTTATGAAACATTTTGGAATAATTCCTTCGGTTTACAAGAATTTTTGATTACTTTTTTACATTTTTAGAGAGATTTTTTAGAAAGAGGATTAATTTATTTCTTAAAAATGTTTTTTTATTATGGATAAGGGAAGAGCGCCAGCGATCGGCAGTGTTCCTCGGATTGTCAGGTTAATACCGTATCATTGTTCCAAATAAAATGAATTTTTAAAAATTATTAGCTACTTTTTACCATTTAACTTTTACAAGAATTCATTGCATTAGCTCAGATTTAATTTATAAAACCAATTTTCTGTGAGACACCTGATTCAATTCGTGACGATCCGAGGTACAGAGTGCAAGTTTTCATTAACACCTATTTTTTTTATTACTTGATTGTAAATATTTAAAAATTAAATGCACAGATATAGTTAAATGGATAATTAATAGACTAATTACCAAAAACAAAGATACAGTGCCCGTTCTCTAATCCGGATTGCCGTAATCCGGACGAGTTATCGACGGTTACATTTAAAATCAATTTGAGGTTATATATGCACGAGTATTCAGCAATGAAAATGAATTACCTTGTGATGTTTTTGTTTAATAAATGAAGTATAATAGCATAGAATTCTCTAATTATGTCTTTTTAAACTTCTTTAAAGCTTTTATTCTAATTCTAGAAAAAAAAACTTTGTATTATATTTTCGAGACATTGAACAAATTCAAAAAATTAATCCGGATTACGAAGCGGACATGTGTCATATTGTCTCCCAATCATCCGGATTACAAAGCGGGCACTGTATCAAAAAGTCATTTGGAGCTTATATTTTCAAATATGGAGCATGTCTGTAAACATTCCGATTCGTGGTGCTCTTCCCTTACTTACCTTTTTTTCTAAACATTTATACAAACACGACTGCCCAATCTGCTATAATTTTGAGAAATTAAAAGAAATAACTTTTTATTTTATTGTTTATTTATTATCATCTCTCTATTTCTTTTTTGACCCACCCCCCGTGCGGCCATCGCCGTCTTAGCGTCGGTTCCAACCTACTCCGGGATGAAAACGATGGAAAATCCCTTCTCAGGTTGTATATTTTATGATCATACATATGCACGTATGTCACTGAATGCGGAGGAGGGTATGCTCACAGAGACAGAGAGAGAAATTAAGAAAAAACCTAGCCATAGAGGCTGTTTGGCTTTCTATTTGACAGACGAGCTATAAAATCTACATAAAAGTTCACTTGGTTAAAGTTGGTTTTAAAGTTAACTTTAAAACTTTTATTATATTCTCACAAATAAAAGGACTGGTACTTTTCAAAATACCAAAAGCCGAAATCTCGAGTGCCAAAATCCTAAAAAGTCGAAATCCCGGAAACCAAAATCCAGAACATTAAAATCCCGAAACTCCAAAATCCTGAGAGTCAAAATTCCGAACGTTAATATCCCGAAAACCCAAAATCGCGAATGCTTAAAATCCCGACAAGCCGAAATTCCAAATGGATCTAAACGCTTTATTGATTAAAATTCCGAATAGTTGAAATTCCAACTGTGCCAAAATCCTGAATGGATCGCAATTCGGAATATCCAAAGTTTCAAAAAACTAAAATCCTGAATAGGTCAAAATTCCGAAAGGTCAACAAAAAATTTCATTTTGGAACCACCAAGCGAAACTAATAATTAAAGAGTTTAATGCTCAACTCCAATCTGAGATCTGAGGCGCATGTCGCTTTTAGCCTTATAAAGTTGCAATTCTAAATAAAATTTAATCTATACGCTTGTGTGTAATGTGGCTCTTTGGAACTTTGGGTATTCAATATTTCGATCCATTCGGGATTTTAGCTTTTCGGAAATGTGCTCGAGACTGAAAAAGATTTTATAATTTTTATTAGTTTTGATAAATAATTAATTCTTGAATATTTACGTAATCTTTGGTGATTCCTTTTCAAATACGTTTACCAGCGTAATGCTTATTCGGTATTACAGGCTCTACAGTGCTGGATATAAATTTATTTTGTTTGGAACATCTTTAAAGATACAAATCAAAGTAAATTTATTTAGAGCTAGAACTGTATTTCTGTAATATTAAAATGGGAGACGAAAAGGAATTTCTACAATTTTTTCTTATTCGTTATTTTTATCGAACAGGCATATTTCGTATTTATTATTTTAATATACGTATCTGGAATGGCTTTAATTTGATGACTACACCCGCTACACATATTAATTAGACATGTACAATTTAATTATGCCTCACGTTGTGGAAAATTTTATATATAATTCTAAGTTTGAATTTAAAGCTTTAACTTTAAAGAATAAGAAATCATTAGAGTGCCAAGTGCCAACTTCAAAAAAAAGTTTTATGACTTTTGAAGTGCCTTAAGTAAAAACTGGCCAAGATAAGGGCAATATTGCGGTTTATGCTACATCAAATCAGTATTATTCTCAAAGCTACTTTCAAGCATCTGGTGGGCATAAAAAACCGAAAACCAGAAGTTGGAATAATTTGTGATTGACCTATTAAGGCTTCCGGTCTTCAGAACTGTCCACTGAGTGTGAAGTTTAGATAAGAACAACCAGCCAGAACTGTTCAATCAATTAGCGCCTCGCATGAAGTCCATTCAAAAATCCACCGGAAGTCAATGCAATTCTTCGGCATGGGCAAGAATTATAAATATTCACTGCGACTGCATGATTTTCCACTGTTGCTAATTGACAAACTTAATTTCGTGTCGCTGGCAATCATCTTGTGATTGCTGGCAAAGAAAGAGAGACGGACACCCGGAGAATTCCACGTGAGATGCAATGGTAGTCGGGCTATTTTTTTTAATGCCTACAACCATCTGAGGTGCATCTTTAGGAATTTTCGGCGATGCGTGGCTTCAATCGCGTGCGAGATGCCAAAAAAGTGGGAGAAAGAGAGTGTCTGATAATTTTGGGTCATTTTGGAGAGCTTCCATCCGCCCAAGGAGGAACTTTATAGCGTCACATCCTCGAGGAATAGAGAGATTTGGCTCTACCTCTAATCACACTTTAATAGCACGCCAGGTAAAATCGTCAGAGCGAAAACGTTTAGACTGGGCGTGGATCACAATCGAAGCCCCATCATCATTGTTTCTACAGTTCCAATTTCGTGCTAGGCCCCCTTTTTCCATTTCCTCCATTTGGGAATAGCCCTAAATCATCTATCAATGAATTGTATGTCCTTTCTGTTACTTAATTGCGGAGGAGAAGAACCAGACATTTTTGCCGTCTCTAGCTGCTGGCATTTTTCAAAGTAAAAGTCCATCCAAAGATGCCACTCTTGGCCGTCTCTCTCACTTCTTCACTGGTAATTTCCTCGATTGGCCATTTAATTTTTTCCTCGCTCTCTGCTTTTTTTTTTCTCCCGGGACTTATCTTCAGCCACGAACTGCTGGGGCACCTTTTTAAGCCGGACTGGAATCAATTATATTCCTCTGCATTCATTCACTGAAATTGTTGCACACACAGGTTGCTCTCTTGGCTTCAGCATTGGGCTTTGCCAAGAGTCCGGTGCGGCTTCTTAGCTTTCAAGCATGGCAAGCAGACTCACAATTTTTCCCGCCATTTATATCCTCATCAATCAAAATGATACGAAATTGCTCGAGACTGCGATAGCTCTTCACTTTTCTCTTTTCTTCTACATTGGAACATTTCCCCTAGAGCTATCTGGAATATTACGAGAGGGTGGTCAGTTTGTATTTGTTTATACCATTAGCACTAACGCCAGTTGCATATCTTTGCATTAAAGTGCCACTGAATAAAGTGGCAAGTATGTATTTTTATTACTTCACAGCACAATTTGCCATTAGCACAACTTGTCCAAGATCTGATGCATTCAATTATCTTGCATACGTTAGGCGTTCTTAATTTTCAAGTTGTTTTTTTGAAATTGCAAGCTTCTCAACTGATAAGATCCCTCATAAAATTGTACCATCATTGAATTTCATACTTGAGCTCATCAAAAGTGTTAAGAAATGTGACTTACACAGAGCTATGAATAAACTCATAGACAAATCATAAAGCTTATCATCCAGAAGTGACTGAAAGTCCATAACACAATTTACCAGATATCCTAAGGTCGGCTTCAGACATGAGGTTTAGCCCAGTTCTCGATTATCTCGAAATTCAAAATAGCAACCAATTTTATTGCTTTTTCAAAATTTAATGGATCACTTGCCCATCTTGCCCAATCATAAGTGATAATTTTCCAATAAATCTTGATTGATAAGAAATTAGAGAAGTTAAGCCATATGGCTAAACGCTAGGTCTGAAGCCTGTATAACAAAAACAAATGCGGGCTTTAGATCTAAGGCTTTGCAATATGATTTAAATGCTCTAATTTTTTATTAGTCAATATTTTTTCGAATGATCTCCTAAATTCTTAAAAACTAATCAAATTCGTTGCTATTTTTGAAACTTTCGGATACTATGGGTCAAGACTCTACTAGTCTGAAGACCGCTTAACTAATCGTAGAATGCAAGCTAAAAAATTAATAAATTCTTTATATTTTTATCTTATTGAAATTTGTAGTTCTTTAAGAATATTGTTAAGTTTTAATTTCGATATCAGAATCTGCAATGAAACTTGAATGAACTGAATCCCTCATACCTGCTACCTTTACTTACACAATCGTAAAATTATATTTGATACAACCGCCAGTAATGGAATTGCTGACATTGCATTAAGATGGATTAGCGCAGTTATAATCAAAATAATGATTTAACTAAACTCCCGACAGTTTCCTACTAATTAAGCCATTTTTCGGCTTAAGCTGAATAATAGATTAGTCAGATACTGATGAAAATTTAATCAAATCATTATTTTGTTTATAATTACATTAAGCGATCTCTTGGCTGAAGCCGCAAGTCTGTCTACGGCATGAAACAAAATGTTTCTAAGTCTTTAGGGAAAGTGTTCATAATTTTGAACAGACTCAAGCATCAATATGCTAAGTTTAAAGTGCAACATTCTCAATACAAATAACATCTTTTGCTACACTCTTTTCAGAAGTATTATTTGGGATATTGACAAGCAGTTTATCGTATTTACTTATTCCAAAATTTGTCTTAATACGTTTGAAAATGAATAAATATGTGTAAAGATTAATTTGATTGAAATTTTGGACACCTTGCGTGTAATTATGGACACTTCGCTTGTACTTTGGGATAGCCAATTCGCCTTATTAGCATTATTCTCCATTTCAAGAACCTATCTTAACAAGTCCTCTTTCTGTGTATATGAGGGGACCGTAGAATGTTCCTGCGACCCCGGAGACTTTCCATATCATTCAGTAAAATGAGTAAACTTCGGTACGCCAAATACGCGCGGATTCGCGCATTCCCTGGCTTTTCTGGGAGCCTTTTAAGGCTTATCTCACTACATCTCGCTCGTTGAACTGATACTCCTTTATTTCTTTGGACTTTATACAACTTAGTTATTACAAAAGCTAAAACTTTAGAAAATTAAAAAAAAAACACCAGTCCAAAGCAACAAGTATCACCTCACTGTTGAATCCTTTTCTTTTTACAAAATTGTCTATTTTGCACACGAAAAACATAATTCACAAGGCAAATCTTACTCCAGTGTAAATGTACAAATCACAATTAACGTGAATTAACATAACATTTATTTAGTATTAACATAAAAAGAACGAGAAAAAATTGTTAGTACTACACAACAGCAAAATGCGACTGAATATAGACTAATATAGATGATGAGGAAGTTATAGCTATAGTTGATGTAAATGACAAGCGATTCATAGTATAGGGGAGACTGGGGAAAAAGTCACAAATCGAATTTTTCAAAATTCAATATCTTCCAAGATAAAAAAGGCCGCGGTTTAAATTTTTTTCTATAGATAGCCTACATAGACCTTCTTGAATTTCGTAAGTTTCTTAGATATTTTTTATTTTCTAAATTCTTTGCTTGAAAATTTAGATATTAAAAAATATCGAAATTTTTAGCCCTATTTTTGAAATATTTTTCTTATAGCAAATATCAATTTTAACCTATTTATTTCAAAAAATTCATGCACTGGTGAATATTTCCAAAATGATTTGTATTCTTTGAATACGAAGCCGCTATCTATTTTAGAATTTTACAAATATTCTTTTCTCCAGAAATCTTTTTATTAAAAACGACCATTTGGGGTAAAAAGTAACAAAAGGAATGGGGCAAAAAGGAACAAAAACTGAAGTAATTTCTAACGTCACACGGCGAAAAGAAACGTCATTGCCATGTATTGCCGGTTATTGTTTGCATTGATCAAACGATTTCCAGTTTCTTGTGTGTGTGTGTGTGCTTTTTTTTTCAAAAATAGATTGAAAAGCGCTTTTCTTGTACAAATAGAGAATCGGCGTTTTAAAAAGGCGTAGAGGAATAAATTTCCTATGAAAATATGTCATCTAGGTATTTTTCTTTAAATTTAAGGACGCCCGTAATAAAACGAATCAAAATGTGATAAAACCCCATTTTTGTTACTATTTGCCCCAGCATTTTTGAAAATTGTCACAATATTACTCTACGGCTTTATAAATCTATTTGCTTACAAAATAGAGGAAAATTACTTTCACAAATTTGTAGAACGGTAAAATTCCTGTAAGACTGAGCTAGAAATTACTCGTGTGCTCAGCTCAGGTACTTTGTAAGAAAATAAAATATCCGTTTTGTGACTTTTAGCCTTTGTCTCTCCTACGTAATGTAAAGACCTAATGTTTAGTTGGGAGAGGGTTTATCCTTTCTTTTTCTGGACCTGTCAGCTCATCTTGTCATCCCTTCAGTTGTCAGTCTATTGAGGATGGTTGTCAGTTGACAGGTCACACTCTATCCCTAAAATCGTAACAGTGCACTATCTAGAAATATATACTTTATTCTTACTTTATAATTAAGGACTTTTTCCAATATAGGTAAACCTTTAGTCTGAAGCATTTTTAGACTGAAGGTGTCTTTTGCTGTAAGGACAGGTATTTGAATTTTATGTCAAAAATAGTACAAATTAGACTTCATTAGATCATGATATGAGTTCTTAAAGTGCCAATAGGTATTCCTTCGTCCCTATCACAGAATAATTTGGTGCATGTATCTTTCACGCTTATCGATGTATAGGGTAAAGTGATACAATTTGGATATAGTGTTACAAGTTGGACAATTCGCCGGTACAAGTTGGACAGGGATTTTTTATTGACAAATACAGTACTAATTTTTTTTTAAGCACAAGGGACCAAATTATAAAACTAATGCATTAAAAATATACAAATAAAAATAAAGTACTAAATTTATCAAGAAAAAAAGCCCTGTCCAAATTGTACCACTTTACCCTACTTCGCTGAATTCTTGTTTGGAAATTAAAGGTTTTCTGGAATAAGATTAAACCGTTTATCTGAATCATGCATAAAATAATTTAAAAAAGTCAGAGAAATATACAAAGATATTAGCTAGCTGATATTAATTTTACAAATTTTGGTGGACTTACTAAAAAATCATCACTTTAGCCCTACACAGAGAAAAATAGTTGATAATTGAGTTGATAAAAAAGTTGATTTTTCATATAAAATTAATCACCAAGTTAATATATCGAATCCTATGTAAAGTTGGTCAAAAGTTGATTGATTTTATCAACTGTTGATTTTTCGATATTTTTTCCGATATTATCAACAGATCAATCGACCTTTATCAACTTTTGACCAACTTTACATAGGATCACGTTTTAATCGGTTGGAGTGATCAACTGAACAGTTGATCAAAAGATCAAAAATTTTGGCGCCAAAGTTGATCAAAGTTGATCATCTGTTAGTCGATCAAAAATTGATCAACTTTTGATCAACTTTTGATCTGTCAATCTTCGCATCATCTGAGTAATATTGTAATACTTTACATTAATCGTTCCATTGGTTGGAGTGCTGAACCAAGCTTTGGCGCCAAATGATGTTCCTGACGAAATTGACCAATCGAGATATCTGTAAATATACTATATTTAACAGTTGATTAAAAGTTGATCAAAGGTTGATCAACTTTTTTGCGTCGTATTTGCACTGTCAGTATATAAATTATTCACTCAACAAATTCTATCTCGCATCTGAATTATTGGTTAGCTGTTAACTTTCGAGATATCTGTAAATATACTATATTTCATGATAACAAGTCTTTTTGCGTCGTATTTGCACTGTCAGTATATAAATTATTCACTCAAATTCTATCTCGCCTGAATTATAGCTGTTAACTTTAACAAAATTGATCAACTGTTGATCAAATTTTGATCAACTGTTGATCAAAGAATTTGAATGAATAATTTATATACTGACAGTGCAAATACGACACAAAAATACGAAATATAGCATATTTACAGATATGGCCCAATATCAACAGTTGATCAACAGTTGATCAAAAGTTGATCAACAGTTGATCAATTTTGTTACAGTTAACAACTATAATTCAGGCGAGATAGAATTTGAATGAATAATTTATATACTGACAGTGCAAATACGACACAAAATCACGAAATATAGCATATTTACAGATATGGCCCAATATCAACAGTTGATCAACAGTTGATCAATGTTTGATCAACAGTTGATCAATTTTGTTACAGTTAACAGCTATAATTCAGGCAAAATAGAATTTGAATGAATAATTTATATACTGACAGTGCAAATACGACACAAAAAGACGTGTTATCATGAAATATAGTATATTTACAGATTTCGCAATTGGTCAATAAAATCAGGAACATCACTTGGCGCCAAAGCTTGGTTCACCACTCCAATCAATGAAACGATTTTGCGAAAGAATTACAGTATTACTTAGATCAACAGTTGATCAACTTTTGATCAACTTTTGATCAACTGTTGGTCGACTAACACATGATCAACTTTTGATCAACTTTTGATCAACTTTTGATCAACTGTTGATCGATTAACAAACGATTAACTTTTGATCAACTTTTGATCAACTGTTGATCTATTAACAAATGATTAATTTTTGATCACTTTTTGATCAACTGTTGTTGTGGAAATTAGATGGAATCATCTGATTAACTTGAGTATCATGGTAGTATTCAATAAAATTGACAACAAAATTCCAGAAAATCTGTGATGTTTTGGAGAGAGCACGTGGAATCTTTTGACCAACTTGAGTATCGTGGATATGTTCAATGCAATTGACTACAAAATCACAGAACCTTTAGGATTTTTTGGAGAAAGCAATAATATTATATTAATAATATGTTACTCATCAGTTTTTGTCAAACAGAAACGGAGTTTTTAACTATAATCAATTGTTCAAAACTTTCTTGGTTCTTAAGAATTTACTATTATTCAATTGCTATCGACAGGTGATTATTTAGTTGGTTTTTATATTTGATAGTTAATAGTTGATAAATTTTATACACATTTTGATCATTAAGTTGATTTCAATATTTAATGATCAACGATTGATAGAAATGTATTTAAATTTAATTAACTGTTGGTAAAAAAATCTGAAAATCAACTTTTGTGTAATGTAATATTATTACTCATCAGATTTTGTCAAATAGAAACGGAACTGTTAACTAATCAATTGTTTTTGAAAATTTTATCAATTCGCTTTAAGAATTTACTATTGCTCAATTGCTATCGACAGGTGATTATTTAGTTGGTTTTTATATTTGATAGTTAATAGTTGATAAATTTTATACACATTTTGATCATTAAGTTGATTTCGATATTTTATGATCAACAGTTGATAGAAATGTATTTAAAACTGATTAACTATTAGTCGAAAAAATCGGAAAATCAACTTTTGTGTAGATAAAATCAACTTTTTTACCAACTTGTTGATCAAACTATCAACTGTTGATAGAAATTACCAACATTTCTATCGACTTACTGATCAATTGTCAAATTAATCAACTATTTTGATCAACAGGGTCGATCTGATTATCAACTATTTTTCTCTGTGTAGGTAAAGTGAGCTGTTACTAAGAAAGTTCTAATGTATTTAAATTTTTAACTTCCTGTTTCAAAACTGAATCTTTGCCTAAAAGACACTAAATATCAAATTTCCGTTGCAATTTAAATTACTTTAACAATTCTTTCTTTAATAATTTCTCGGGTCATCAGCATTTTTTGAGGTGCTTGTCCGGAACATGAAATTTGGTATTGAAGTCTTTCATGGCATGGTGTTGAAGCTGAAAGATGGTTTTGAGACTTGAGGGATATACTGGATTGGCCAATAAAGTGGGAAACCGTAAATTTACATCGCTTAGAGCATTTCCGATCATTTTCCCGCATTTGCGTGTTTTTCATCCTGGAAGCTTGCAGTGAGCACGCAGACTAAATTGGAGGCTCTGGAAATGAGAGATCGCGTGGGTAGCTGCCGGGTGGAAAGTGACTGGTGGGCGAGCGTCGAGTGGTCCAGGAACGCAACTGAAGGAGGGGGAGGAGGAGGTGATGGTGAGATGGGGAGAGAAAAAAAAACGATTCTGCCAAGAGATTATGCATGAAGAAGAGCATGAATGGGGCCAGAAATAGCCTCGGGGGAGTAAATGCTCGAGCAGCACATGAAAGATGACTCTCTAGGACGAGAGATGTTGGCAACCTGATCATTACACCTAAATGTTGCTGAGACGGATTCCCTCCGCCTGGACTCCGCTGAGGTCGCCAATTGATGGAGGTTTCATTAAATCCATCTTATACATTTTGCGAAGGTGTATTGAAATTCTTCATGTGCACCAAGAAGAGATTTCCAGATGAAAATGAGAGGAAGAAGAACATCAGGGAGAGAAGATGATGATTATTATTTCCCTTCTGCTGCTACTTTGGCTACTTCGGCTGCAGCTTCTGCTGCTGCCGTTGGTGCAACAGCCAAAGATAAATGGGGCGTCAGGAGCAAAAAGAGTACCACAATATTGTAATAATTTTGTAATATCGCCATCACATGAGAGATGCTCTGGCTGTATCTTCCATGCATTGGGATCTTCGTGGGGCAACACTGGGCTGAGGGATGCATATGATGTCCAAATGAGCGTCCGGAGGAAGATGATGGAGTGAATGGGATGGAGATCCCTAAATTGCCCTCTCTCGATGAACAATCCCTTTTGGACGATACGCCAATTCCACATTTTCCATCCAAAACATAGCCCCAAGTCACGATGTACATTTTCGATCGCGCTTTTTTCGGCCCTCACACACGCTTTTTCTTATAGCCCCATCCATATACTTAACTTATGGTCTCGCCTTCTCTCAAGATGCGCCACAAGAAACTGCTGTTAAAGTTTCTTCACCCAAATCACTTTGGGGAGTTTCTGTGTCTCTTTTTTACCTGCACACCTTCTTATTCCCCAAACTGTAATGGTTTTTCGCAATGCACATAGTTACAGAATGCAACAATTTGACTGCAATGTGCTCACGCAAGTGCAACCTGTCGCACAGGTAATTAAATTTTGCAGTTTGAATTGCAACATTGTGGAACCCACCAAATTGTCAAGGCTTTAAATTTTCTACAATTAAATACTCGTATGATTACGTAGAGCCCAAATGGACTAGGGCTGACCCTCGACGATGTTTAGGTTGGAAGAATTGGCAGTAGGTTCGAAGAAATACCTCTTCGACAGGAAACCCCTATTATCACTTTTGCCAAAATTTTAAATTTTATTTAGGGGAAACTGGGGTACCACCGACTACGGTGTAGCACAGTACGCTGTGAATATTTTATTAGATATTGAACTGCAGAGGACGAGACCTGTATGAATTCATAGATTCTACAGAGATGCTTGTCCACTAAAGAAATGGTAGTCATAGTTCAAGTAGTTTAAAAGCAAGAGTCAATGTTCGGTGCTACCCCATGTTCGGTGGTGTCACAGTTATCTCTCACTCAGTATCTTATAAAATGTAACTAAATATTACGTAACTGTATAATAGCGTTCTTTTTCCTTGGTTTATCTTTTCCTAAAGAAGGATGTTCAAAATAGTGTGTCAATGTATCCCGATACGTCAATTGATCAATAACAGTGTCAAAAGAGTTTCTCCCAACCTAAAGGATCTAAATTATCCTATTTTCAGAGCTTACGATCGTCAGTTAGAAATAATTTTCACAAATTTCCTTTACCAGATTCTTACAGCCAAATTTTAGTGGCAAATATTCGTGAGGATCTGTCTAAATCCTAATCTTCCCTAATACTACTTCATTGATCACAATTATCGGTTACAGTATGAATAATGTCGATTATTCACACGTAATGTGCTGGATAGACCTACATCTTAAGTCAAGAGTCTTTGTAAATCTTTGTAAAATATCGATAAGGTTTTCGTGTAGTTTGTTAGATTGGAACAAGCCAACAAGCTTTGCAAAACATCGACGTATCGAGGCGATATTTACAAAATCCTAAAAAAAAATCGAAAAATCGATGCGATCTTACCTTACATAAGATCAACAGATTAGCAAGATTTTTATACAACATTGAAATCCATTTGGTCTCAATGAATAAATTTTCATAAAGATCGACAAAATTTTTGGGAAATATCGACTGGTCGACACGATCTTTATGAAACATCGACAATTTAGAACAGTCTATGAAAAACATTGATATATCGGTAAGATTTCTCTAAACTATCGACGCTGATTAACGTATTTATAATCACAATAAAAATTAAACTATGTATATTTTCAATACTTTCCCAATGAGCGGTCTTCTTGTCTTAAGTCGTAAGTCTGTCTAGGACATAACTGAACTTACGAGAATATGGGATGGTTTCGGGTTGGGGCACTTACATATATCGTGACTTCAGAGGAATGGGCTACATGTTACAGAAGCAGACTATGCCCATAAAAAGGTGTTAACTTTCTTAGCATTTGTAATTTGAGCTTTAAATTTAATTTTATAAAACTTCGTTTATACGGAACTGCATAAAATTTCTGATTTTTATCAATTTTATTTTTTTATATAACTTTTTATAGCAGTAACGTAAATAAAAAAATATTTTTATTATTAGAATTTTATTATTCGTATCGAGGCCTATAATTAAGTTAGTTTTGCCCAAAAACGGGCCACGTTAATGGCAAGCGGACTTGCCGACATCAAATCCCCTATTCCGCATGAGGCAGGGGACAACTGACAAACACACAAGTGGGCGTATTATTAAAATGATAATAACAAAGCATATAAGGGAAGAGCACCAGCGATCGGCAGTGTTCCTCGGATAGTCAGGTTACTATCAGATTGTTGCACCAATTCAAATGAATTTTTGAAAATTATTAGCTACTTTTCACCATTTAACTCTCATAAGAATACAGTGCATTAGTTTAGATTTAATTTTTAAAACCAATTTTCCGTAATAAACCTGATTAAATTTGTGACGATCCGAGGTACAGAGTACATCGTTGCAATTACATCTACTTTTTATTAATTTATTCTTAAAATTTAAAATTCAAATGCGCGAATATAGTTAAATGAATCACTAGTATACCGATTAGCAGACACAGAAATACCAAATAATATTTTGAGGCTTATATTTTCAAATAAACATCGAGCATGTCTCTTAACATTCCGAACCGGGGTACTCTTCCCTTATAGCGCCAAGGAAATCTAAGATGTTTTCAAAAATTTTGCTTTGAATAAGTTTTAATAATACGATAGGAGCCGTATAGGACCTACTTATTTGGAATTGGCAGATGTAGTGACTAAGAATAAGACATTAATAATAATAGAACCTAAAATATTCATTAAGAAAGCTCAGAAGATAGTTTACTATAAAAAATTATAAATATTAAAAAAAAAACAATTTTTTAAAGTAGAATATTAAAATTTAAAAAAAATGTTTCCAAATTGACTTGAGCTCGAAAATGAGTACTTTAATCTTTAAATTAAAAAAAAACTAGTTTTTTATAGAAGTTGATGTTAAAAATATTCAATGCAATATTCTTTTGAAAAAATGTGGAGAATTCCAAATGTTGAACTATGAGCTCGAAAATCTGACCTGTCTGTAGAACAATTTTTTAAAGTAGAATATTAAAATTTAAAAAAAATGTTTCCAAATTGACTTGAGCTCGAAAATGAGTACTTTAATCTTTAAATTAAAAAAAAACTAGTTTTTTATAGAAGTTGATGTACAAGTAAAACATATTGTTCTAAATCAATGCAATATTCTTTTGAAATTCAAATGAGCTGGAGAATTCCTAATTATTTCAATTTTTATTTAAAATGTTGAAGCTCCAGTAATAAAAAGAGAAATAAAGATTTTTTTGTTTATAGGGGAAGTCTTTCTGGCCTCGTACAAATAATATTTTTCCCATATTCCTTTAATGAATCTGACCTGTCTGCATATTTTAATAGCTAGTCTTAAGTCACACATTTTCGGAAAAAATTAAGCCACATTCGCTAAAGGCATATGGAAAAATATGAAATGTTCAAAGCCAGAGTCTGTGAAAAGCCTGATAGACTTTCCCTTGAAAGTTTTAAATGAAGTCTAAAGACCCATGCAGACTTAAGCTCATCCTCGAGAATTCTTAGTGGAAAGTATTAGTAAATGATTTAGAAAGGATTTGGTAATGAAAATTTAAGGAAAATATCTCTATAATCGTTAATTATAAGCCCTCAGTGTATAAGTGCCCCCTTTTCGTTCCCCTACAATATTATTTATATCAAAAATCAAAATTGAATAAAAAATTCAGCTCATAAATCATTAAGTCATATATAATTCATCGAAAATTTATTAGCAGTTCAACTGGTCCATTTTGTACGTTATCTTCCAACTCTTCCAATCTATAATAACACTTGTGGTTTTGTTGAACTCCTCTAATTAAATATGACGGAATGACTGCTATAAACACCGCCACATGAGAGTCACAAGGACACCAATTTTTTCGGACGATACAAAAAAAGTCCAGGAAATGAAGCCCATTCACCGAAAAAAGCTTTATATTCCCATTCTCTAGTCATGTGTTATGAAATGGGTTTAATGTTGACGATTTTTGCACCTTAAGCTCTCCGCCCAGAAATATATAAACGTATTAATCATATAGTAATGTTTTGTGCAAGAGATGAGGAAAATGATGAAATGGAGCCATCACAGAACTTTTTTGCCCACTTTTTCGGTGTCGATCTCAGGTGAGACTGAAAGAAGCCTTCCACTTTCTTCGTATCACTTTCATAAAAAGATTTTTGCCATCTTCAGCCAAAACTTACAGATCTTCGATGCATGAAATGCTTTTTTTCTGTTCGCACGCATTATTACAGTGAATGGGAAAAGATTAGATGCAGAATTTCAGAACACAATTTATTTATATAGTGTAACTGTCTGAGAAAAGAGTTTGCCAAACAGAATTCAAATTATAAAAGATAATGAAGGAAAATATTATCAAAATCGGTGCGATGTCAAACTTTCCATGCGTAGTTTAGAGCACAATTTGTAATACACATTGTGGAAACATTTGAATTTTATTCTCAGTCATCCCTGAAATTAAATAATTAATATCTAATTGATATTAATTTAGTATTTTGGCAGTGGCCATAAGTGGTGATAAGGTGGCCATTTCCAAGCCTAAACTTTATTATGCTGTGGAAATAAATCTGTTTGCGCCACTGTTTCAACGTGCGTGGACTTTCCATAACAAAACATCAATTTGTCGGTTGTGCTAAAGATTATTGAGCAATCTAAAAATCTTGATATATTTTCACACGATTTCTATTTGGGAAGGAGCTCTGACAGAGTCAATAAATTTCCCTCGAAAATTGTCGTGTGACGTGTTTTTGTCGCAATCTTTTCCGCTAAACTATCCCATTTCAGATGATCGCTCGAGTAACTTTTTCACCTCAAGATCACTTCTTCTGTTCAAAGTTTTCATTCTCCCATAGAACCCGCATACTCTGGTCAATTTCTTTGTCGATATATCAAAAAACGAAGCAGGAAATTGTATCTTTTTACCATGTTCTGTGAGCAAAAGAAAATATTTCTTGGGAGGATGCTATAAAAATGGTAGATCTTTTCTTTTATACGATACTATAGCACTTGATGCCTTGTTTTAATAAATTGAGTTGTCGAATTTTTTCTCGTGGACTCCTCACCTTCATGGAGTTTTTAACATTTTTATATACAACAATGAAGCCATATTATACAATATAAAAGCCACTCCTCCACATTCACCTGTTTCACCTTCTTCTCTGTTTTTTTTTCTTTCGGACCATCTCAAATAATTCTCGTGACGCGTCCACCCAAAAATCTTTCTTTTGAGAATCATCGCGGCAGCAATTTTTTATGATCTCTTGAGCCGTGGTAATTTGATGACTGGTGCTGGTAGAAACAGATTAGAGTGTCTCACTGTTGTTTTTCATCCTCTGCCCCATGAAATGATTTAGTGCCTCGCTCTTTTTTCATCATCGAGAATTGCGTGAAAAATCTCGTGAGAAGATCAAATTGGTACTTTCACAAAAATCCACATTTATTGTTGAATCATTCTTGGCGATCAAACACCCAAAAATTCACCTCAATTCAATTTCCCATAAATACTCTCTCTCTAACCACTGTTATGCCAATTTTTGCGCACAAATTTCATCTTAATTGGTGGAAAATTGACTCTTTTTCAATCAGTGCCTCATCTTGCTACAGCATCGACTACGACTAAAAAGGGGTGGTTAAGTAGCTCTTTTACATGTACCTAACCTAATGCAAGAAATAAGATTAATAGATCGGAATGATCTTTATGTAATGTCGATCAGAACGATTTTATAAAATATTGACAGATCAGAACAGTAATATAGGTATTAAAAACCAGGGGGTTAATAATTGTAGATATTTAGTATGTGAATAAGTATGGTCAGTGAGTCAATCATGAGCAGCAGATCGGCTGGTCGGGCTGATCGGTTTCCATAATCACGATGATCTGGCCGCGTGATCTCAAGATCGCGTTGATCGCACGATAACTCTCTAAGAGCGCACTGAACGCGCGATCAGTCTTCTGAACCGCGCTGATAGCACGATTAGTCTTCAAGATTACACTGATCGCGCGAGTAGTCTCGCACTGACTGCAGTTCGGCCTCCAAGATTGCGATGAACTCGCGATCAGTCACCAGCATTGTCTCAATAGCACGATTAGTCTCAAATATCGAGCTGATCGTGCCTTAAGTCTCCATGATCGCGCTGATCGGCATCCAAAGTGATTCATGAGCAGCAGCCTTATTTCCCCCGTTAAAGACAAAATTTGCCTTACGAATTTCCGGAGAGATAAATAAATTGGAATGATTTTTTACTATATATCGACACATCGGTATTATTTTTGCATCAAAATCATAAAATTTGCACAATCTCTGCAAATGATCAGACAGAATATCGACAGATCGATAGAAACTTTGCTTAACGTCAATGAGTCGACACGATCTTTCATAGAAAAAGAGTGTCGATCTGTCCATAAGATCGACCCATCAGCGCGATTTTTGCTAAACATCGACATATCGTTATGATCTTTGTGAAATATCGATAAGACTTTCGTTCGAATAGTTTGATAGATGGGAACAAGCCAACAAGCTTTGCAAAACATCGACATATCCAGACGATATTTAGATAATCCTAAAAAGAAAATCGAAAAATCGATGCGATCTTACCTTACCTAAAGATCAACGGATTAGCAAGACTTTTATACAACTAGAAATCCATTTAGTGTCAGAGATGACAATATCGAATAAATTTTCATAACGATCGACAAAATTTTTGAGAAATATGGACTGGTCGACACGATCTCTATGAAACATCGACAATTTAGAACAGCCTACACTGAGAGAAATCCGAAAAAGTTAAAATAACATTCCGGAAATGTTAATTTTACCTTGCATTAGTGATCCGAAATCGGTGTAAAAATTATGCTTTTTAGGTGTGTTATGGGTTAAAGTTACCCTTTTTTATGTTAATTTTACCCTTAAAAAGATGTAAAATTAACATTAAAAAATGTTGATATATTTTTACACCTAAATGTGTTAAAGTTATGAAGAAAAAAAGTTAATCGCATCCCATTTTTTTCTTAGCGTATGAAAAACATTGATATATCGGTAAGATTTCTCCAAACTATCGACGCTGATTTTTGCTCAAAGAAGCGACTGATTAAAACAGCCTGTATAAAATGACAGATTAATTTAATCTATAGAATAGATAGATAGATAGTCTATCTATTCTAATCTATAAGAAATCTATAGAATAATCTACTAATCAAAATCTGTTTTGCAAAAGATCGTCGCGATCTTGTTAAAACATTGACATCGGTCATATTTCGACAAAATAGCGCAGGTAGATTTTTTATAAATGATGTTAACTGATCGACAAATTATTTTAAAAGACCGATAGATCTATATAATAATGCGAAAAAGAGCAAAGGCCTGAATTAGATTTCAGCGGGAGTGGTTTCGTGATGGACCGCTTTACCTAGGCCTGCATTATGCATTACTCAAATAGTGATAAATGATTGGGTGTCAATTGATCGATACAATCGATACGATCGATATAAATATTGAGCTCATTTTTTTTAATACCGACAAATCGATAAGATTTATCGAACAATCGGCAATTGATGTAGGTTTTACAAATTGACAGAACGAGACCTAAATTATAGTGAACCACGAACGACGCACTTATCTACCTCTCTACCACCGAGCTTTACCATCAATTGGAATTTGTTTACAAACATCAACTAAATAATAATTTTCAATCCTCCAACGTCCAAGTTATACGGCAAACAAATCGCTTCAGCTAATGTGTGGAAAGTATTTAAATATTTGTAAATATTTGCTGTTGACAGTAAAATATTTGAACGGTTCTCTATATTCTTAGGAGAAAAGTCGCTTCTCCCGCGTACATACAATTGCATGGTGATGATTGTCTCCCATTTCAAATGAAAGAAAATGAAGATGAAAAAAAACTGAAAGGAATCGTGGGAGGTTCATACCATAAGTCGCTGTCTAACCTCTTCATCTCAACCGGAATTATTTTTTCAACTCACTCATGCCTTTACTGTTGTCAAATACACCACTATTTTAGTGGCAGAGGCGATAAAAAAAGGTTCTGTGCAAGATTGTGGGATTCTTAAGGTGTTCTTCTATGCGTATATTTGAATAGCATTGTTTGTTAAACATGTGTTTATGCAAATAATGAGTTTGTGATTGTTTGATATATTGAGGACCCAGAGACAACTCCAGACCATTTCAGTTTAATGACATAGTAAGTGAAATGAATAAGAATGTTGGCACCTTTCTCTCTGGAATTGCAATAGAAGATGAAGTCTTGAGATAGATTGTGAAGCTTTTACCAGACTTTGAGAGAATTTTTGTTAAATTAGTATTTTAGGGGC
Source organism: Phlebotomus papatasi (assembly GCF_024763615.1). NCBI lineage: Eukaryota > Metazoa > Arthropoda > Insecta > Diptera > Psychodidae > Phlebotomus > Phlebotomus papatasi. The sequence continues at coordinate 87,683,494 of NC_077223.1, read as the reverse complement.
ATAAAAAAATGAAGAGTACAGCAAAATTGAATAGTTAGAAAGATCTAATTGTTTTGGAATACATAAGCAAAGTAAGTCGCGTAATTAATTTAAGATGTATTTTCAGTTAATAGGGGAAAGGCTCATAATTTTGTCCAGTTTTTTATTTTGGACACTTTGAGGATAAAATTGGACACTAAAAACAAATTGATTAAAATGATGGATTTTTATTCTAATATTTGATGAATAATGAATTCTATCTAAATATTTGTTCTTTTTGGAAGATTTTAACACTAAATACGTTAAATTTTGAATATGATTTGAGTTAAAATTGCTTTGTTGAAAATTCAGTATGAGCAATTGCTTAAAAGAATTATGACAGAACTTCGTGTTTACTTCAGTCTTAATTAGCTATGGCGAAGGACTAACAATGTTTCTTCGCTTTTTTTTGAGTGATATTATTGAATATTCATTGAAAATTGTATTGATTCACGTTACTGATGATTTGTACATTTGACCTGAAGTGAGATTTGCCTTGTGAATTAGATTTTTCGTGTGAAAAAATGGGAAATGTTTTAAGACATTTACCAGTGAGGTGATGGCTCTTATTTTGGACAGGTGTTTTTCTCACGAAATTTCGTGAAGTTTTAGCCTTTGTGATGACTAGGTTGGACAAATGCCTGGAAAAACAAAGGAGCATCATCTCTACGAAAGAGATGTAGCGAGAAATGCCTTGAAAGGCGCCCGTTAAGGCCAGGGAATGAGCGAATCCGCACGTACTTGGAGTACCGAAGTCAACTCATTTTAATGAATGATATGGAAAGTTTCCGGGCTTCTTCTGACATTCTACGTTTCCCTTACATGAACAGGAAGAGGACTTGGTAAGATTGGTTCATGAAATGAAGAACAATGGGCATCCTGTTGAGGCGGATTGGCTGTCCAAATTTACAGACAAGTTGTCCAAATTAATAACCAAGTTGTCCAAAATTAAAGTAAAATTCACCTCTTCATATCAATTCATTTTTAAACGTATTAAGACTAATTTTAGTAAGAGCAAAGACAATAAACAGCTTGCCAAGTTTCTAAACAACCCTTCTGAAAAGAGAATAACAAAAAAAGTCAATTAGTATTAAAAATATCGCACTTCAAACTTGGAACATCGATGCTTATAAGCAGCCTGGTCAAAATTATAAGCCCTTACCCTACAGAAAACTTTTCGAAAATCACTCAAAATTTTACACTCGATTTTTGGTGTAATACTGCTAAAACGCTGCTGGTTGCTGTTAAAAAAATCATATTTCTTATAACGATCAGAAAATTGGATTATTTATTATCGCACTCTTCTGATTTTCTACAAATTTTCACTACTTCACTATAAAAATTTTTAAATAAATAAATAAGTAATTAAATAAAAATTAATAAATAATAAATAAATTCCCACTTTTCACTACGAAAATACCATTTAATCATTCCTAAAAACGGATTTACACAGTCAAAGTTATAAAGGATTTAAAGAACATATTTCTCTATTGAATTGTATCATTTGGGGTTGTTAAAAAGGTCTTGGAGTTTCTGATACGACTGAACAATTTCCAATCGATTCTGGATCGGGAATTAACCGATTATGAACCGATAATTAATTTTAATTCGAAAATTAGTTTTATTACTATGAAGCCACTTTGGATGATCTTTTGAGTGATTTATGAATCGGTTTAAATCGGTTGTGAACCGGTAAATGCTAAATGATGCAAAACTGATTCAGGAGTGTTAAGAATATAGTGTTAAGGAACATTACAACCTTCGCCGGTTGAGCGCTTGCTATTTTTTTAGAGGTGCCCAAATTATAAATTTTCAATATTCGAATATTTTCACTTGGTTATAGATTATCCTTGTTCTCATTAGCTGATAGAAAACTTTTGTTTTCTGTAATAGAATTAAATTCCAAAGAAGATTTTTACATTATAAAGAAGATTTGTGTAATAGTTTTTCCAATAAACTGGCTGTGAAACAGTGTGAAATCGAAAGACTTGAATGACGCAAACGAGGAACCTGGAAACTTCATATCGTTACGGAAAGAATTCCCAGGACGGAAGGAAGGCCACAATGGTTGGATGGTGTGAATTATTGGATGATGGAATTTATCAAAGTGTTGAGAGTAAGAAGAGAGCCACCTCCGTCGAATAAGTCAGTTTGGTATTTTATAGCGTGAACTCACCTATCGTGACATTAAGAGCCATTTGTGTGACTCGCGGTGTTGGAGTTTGTAATGTAAAACAAACTTTGAGAGTCACATCGAACGCCCACGAAAATCATGTCGAACCATCCACAGTGATTAAACCATTCAATAAGTCACCTCTGAAGAGTGCTTATTGCATTGGGAGGTTGACTGGGTGGACGATATCGAAATTTATGGGGTGACAAACAGCTAACATAACTCCATTGATACATGTATCAACAAAAGAACCACACGCAACGAGACTCTTCCCAACACCGATAATGGACCTCCGAGAGCCATTTGGTGAATATTAAGGAGAATCACATCAATTTCAAGCTCAGCATTTTGTTCTATCGAGGGTTATTAGGCATTCACATCACCTTAATTGAAAATGTTATGTCTCTTTAACACGCCGTGCAGACTGAATTTCAACATTGTAACCATACTCACCCTCAACATCAATTTCTTTTTTACAATCCTCCTTTTTTTCTAAAGTTCAGGCTGCACAAACCTCCAGATCTCCCTGCAATGTTTGCTGGCTGGAGAGACAATTTAAAATGCCCAGCTGGATGTTTCATTCATCACCCGATAAATGGCTTGCAACAGTAACTGAATCTGTCCTCTATTGTCGTTTATTATATAATGTGCAGTAGTGCTATTTGTACCTCACAATTCCGGGAGGCATGTTAAACATAAACAACCGTAATATTTTGCGGTTTAACGAAATGATTTAAAGGGCTCCGAATGTGCCAGCAAAGAGAAGACTGCATAAGCAAAAAAAAAGCAAAAAGAGAGATTTCACGAAGGTATAGAAGAAGGAAATATCTTGGATTTGAAGACAGAAATCAAGGGGAAGGTGAGAAAGATGTTTCGTAAATTTGTACTTTATAAGACGCTCAAACGCCATATGCTACATCGTCGTTGGCGGATATTCTTCTTTCTCAATGCACTGTTAACAATCCATTGACTTTGAACCAGAAGAGAGTTCAGTTTTCGGAGAAAACGTCTTGAAGATAATCGTATTCAATTTAAGTACTTTAGGTTTTAGGTTGTTTGAATACGTAAGTAGATCACACCCTATAGGGTAAGTGCTCATAATTTTGGACAGTTTCTAAATTTGGACACTTTGAGGGTAAAATTGGACACTAAAAATAAATTGATTAAAATGATGGATTTTTATTCCAATATTTGATAAAAAATGAATTCTATCTAAATATTTGTTCTTTTTGGAAGATTTAGACACTAAATACGTTAAATTTTGAATATGATTTGAGTTGAAATTGCTTTGTTGAAAATTCAGTGTGAGCAATTGCTTACGAGAAATATGACAGAACTTCGTGGCTTACTTCAGTCTTATTTAGTTTTGGTGAAGTACTAACAAAGTTTGTTCGCTGTTTTTGAGTGATATTATTGAATATTTATTGAATATTGTGTTGATTCACGTTACTGATGATTTGTACATTTGACCTGAAGTGAGATTTGCCTTGTGAATTATATTTTTCGTGTGAAAAATGGGAAATTTTTTAAGACATTCACCAGTGAGGTGATGATTCTTATTTTGGACAGGTGTTTTTCTTACGAAATTTCGTGAAGTTTTAGCTTTTGTGATGACTAGGTTGGACAAATGCCTGGAGAAACAAAGGAGCATCATCTCTACGAAAGAGATGTAGCGAGAAATGCCTTGAAAGGCTCCCGGAAAGGTCAGGGAATGAGCGAATCTGCACGTACTTGGAGTATCGAAGTCAACTCACTTTAATGAATGATATGGAAAGTTTCCGGGCTTCTGTGACATTCTACGTTTCCCTTATACATGAACAGGAAGAGGACTTGGTAAGATTGGTTCATCAAATGAAGAACAATGGGCATCCTGTTGAGGAGGATTAGCTGTCCAAATTTACAGACAAGTTGTAAAAATTAATAACTAAGTTGTCCAAAATAAGAGTCAAATTCACCTCTACTTATCAATTCATTTTTAAACGTATTAAAACTAATTTTAATAAAAATAAGACGATAAATAGCTTGCTAAGTTTCTAAACAACCCTTCTGAAAAGAGAGTAACAAGAAATGTCAATTAGTATAGAAAATATCGCACTTCAAACTTGGAACTTCTATGCTTATAAGCAGACTGTCCAAAATTATAAGCACTTCCCCTATACCTCTAACTATGTGAAAAGTGATATATGTAAATATTTTTAGAATTCACATTTTTAAAATTTTAAATTTCTTTAAATATTAAGGGGAAGTTGGGAACCTTTAGGAGGCACCTTTAGGAGGCACCTTTAAATTGGGGTATGTTTAAAACAACGCGTTTTAGTCTAGTTTTAAATGGAACAGAGCCTTATTATATTGCAATTAGCTTCAATTCGACCACTCTCAGACTATAAGTCTAACAACCCGATTTTTTACAAAAATAGTTTTATTTGCTTTTTGGATACACAGTAAAAAATTGTTGTGGTTTTTTATATCCTCTACCTTCCCTATGAATATTATTTGAAAGATAATTATTTTCAAAGTTATAGAGATTCTAAATCTTAAAAAATCCTATAACTCTGCATGTAAAATCTCAGCTTCAAATCGCTCTCCTGTAAAATTTTCCTAGTGTGAGTTATTAGTTTCTTATTCTGAGCGATCGAATTTGTTTGTAGAGTTATGTAAATTACATTATGGTAAAGTGCAGTTCCATTTAGAATTAGAAAAAAAACACATTTTATAGCTATCTCAATTAAAAGGTGCCCTACTTTCTTCAACATGATGATTTTCCTACTTTTAAAGGACCAGTGTATAGCAGAGGTATTAGGTGACCATAAAACACTTTTTCTTATTGTTGAAAGTTATTTTGTTATCCTTTAAATGGTCCGAAAGAATTACTCAAGTAACCCACAGGTTCTTAAAACGTTAAAATTTTAAATAGATTGCTTTCCAAATTTTGTTTTCACTAATCGAATTTTTCTGCGAATATGAGTCACCATTCAAAATCAGATTTTAGGACTTAATGGCAAACTATATGCTTAAAAAAATATAAATAACCAAAATTTAAGTAAACCTACACCGTGCTATCTGAAATCCTTGTAAACTTATTTTCTAATACCCGTATATACGGGTGACTATCCCTTGCGGTTCCTTTTCTTTCCCACAATTCTATCACTAAGGGATAACCTTAGATGATTCTATTTACCACATATAATCAGTTAAAATCCATCCTTAAGTGCTAGAATTAAAGAAAAACTTACCAACAGAAGAGGAACCCGCATCTACGGTCAGGGGCATAACGTTTCCTATGTTTTCCATATGATTTTAGCGTGCCGAAAGAACTTTTGAGTTTATTAGCTGTTTTCTGCCATTGTAGAATGAATTAGTAAATAATACTATTAATACTATAGTACTATAATAATACTATAGTAAATAATACTAGTAAATAATACTATGGACCATAAAAGCCAATTTAATAACGACAAGGCAACTGAAAACCCCGAATAGGCAACCTATGTAGTTTTGGAGATATCTCGCGAAATGTGTACGAAAACAGGAAAAAATTTACATTAAAACTGGTCGCATTTTTCAGAACTAATGTCAGCCCCCTGTCTACGGTACCTATTTTAAAATTAATATTACTCGCCATTTTTAATTACTTTTTTCCAAAATTATATTTAAATTCTTACCTGAGATTTTTTTGTAATGCTTTTCTTGATCATTGAAATAACTGACACAAACACAAATTTAATAATTAAACATACCTTGTTCTGTCACCTTTGACAGAATAATCCTAAAATTAAACATTTCTACGGGAATAGGCAAACCCGTGACCGAAAAAATTTCCATCTTGAATTTTTGAAGGTTAAAGTTTAACAGTTTAACTACTTTAGTAAAGTAGTAAAAGAAGGCCTATTCCTTAACCGATATGGTTAAATTTCGATTTTGTTTTGGAAAGGTCTTAAAACTTTCAACCCGGTAGCAGCGGTCTCAATCGGTGATAAATCGGTAAAGTACCCATAACTTACCTATATTTTTTAAATATTCTTTTTCTGTTCCTATACTTGTTAGCCAACTAGAAGTCAAACGATAAGTGATACGAGCTTCTGGTCTTCAGGAGACCCCCCATCATAAGTCAAATTCCAAACCCTCATTGGTCATTGTTTCCAAACCCTCTTAATTCTATCCAAAACCATGTTTTTGTTGGTTTATTTTGAAAACGGCTTCTATGAATTCTTTTCTTTTTGGATATGTATTCGAGGTATTCGAGGTCAACATTTCATTCTTAACGTCATCTTGTATTTTTGATGGCCTAAATTTAATCAGTTTAGAGGACCTGATGAATCATGATCTTAAATTATACAAATTAAATTAAATACTAATACCGATACTAAAGAACATACTTACTATCTTTTATATTTTTATTACAAGTTTTATAATATTTATGGGATATATATAATTCAGTTGGTAAATTCGAGTAACTTCTAAAAGATGTAGAAGGTACTAAAAGTACAACATAAATCGTTGTTAGTCATCCCTCTTTACCTTCAATTTAAAGGTCACTGGGCCAAATTCGGAAAGTCCGGCCACCATAATTGTGGCTGCAGAATGTATATAGTAAATTCTCAAACACTGCCAAATAATAATGATAATTTTACGTAGTTAAATTAGCTTCATATTTGATAATTTAACAGGTGTTTAATAAATTTTAGATTTAAAAACATAATTTCAAATAGAAAATATTGTGGAATTACTTAAAATTTAAGTGAAATAATATTAGAACAGTTATTCCTAATTCACGAGAAGATTCATGTACTCTCTTTCAACTGTTTCACTGCAATGGTTTGATCTCTACTTCGAAGATCATCTTCTGTTGTAGAAAACGCTTCTCGTTTCTAGCAGTGTATATCTCTAATATGTGCAATTTGTGTCGTGGGCGCGATTTAACAATGAAAACATCTTGCCACGTGCTCAAAATACCTTCTTCCTTTCTTATTCATTGTGCCACGAGTCGGAGGCGACTCCTGAAGGAGAGGCTCAAGATCCCATCGGATCCCTTTCAGTGGCACAAAAAGCATTGAATTTGCTGGGTAAGAAAGCCACCTCGGTGCTGTACAATTTATGATTTTTGTTCAATTTTCATGTCAAACATATTTGTTGAGCAGATAATTTATTGCCATTTGCCCACTGACAAAATCCATCAGTGAATTTTCCCCGAAGCAGCCACAACCAAGGAAGCATTATTCCCCAACTCGTCACGTGTTCACCAGGTATTAGTGATAAAGCTAAACTATGAGAATGTTTATGATAAAATGCACTTCAAATACCGTGTATCGTTGTTTTGATATCGAATCAACAGACGAGTGTGATGATTGACAAATGCAAATAGTTATTTTATCTTGTCTTTTTATTCCTCCAAGTCTAAAGTGAGTGAGAGAGAAGAGAGAATATTATAATAAATTATTATTTAAAACCCAAGGAGTTGACACAATATTGCACGTTTTCAAATGAAACGCCAATTATATCAAGAATTCGTGATCTCTTTGCCGTTTAAATTGTACGTACTAAGTAATACTTGCTTTTCCTGGTGAACTATTTCATGAAACTAGAAGCAAAATTTCAATTAAGAGTGAAACATAAAGGATCTTCCATTGTCTATTATGAATATAGACCACGCCTCTTGTAATTCTTGTAATTCTTACAATTTTTATCGAAATAAAATGAAATTTTCTGTACAAATGCTTTGAAGCATTGTCTCTCTATTAAACCAGGAGACTTCTCGGGAAGTTTTGGGCATCTAGTTGAAAAAATACATTTCTTGCCTATGAACATTATTATAAATGATATTATAATAAAATTTAGTTGATAAGAGATTGAGTTTCAGTGAAAAATATCAAAAACTCTACAGCAAACACACAAAATAATGCAAGATAATTTCTCTTAGCGTTGACAAGTTTCTTAAGAACTCCATATTTTTTGGGTAATTGTTCACCATGTCGAGAATTTCTCTTGATAATTTGCAAATAATCTATTCGGCAAAGAACCTGATATGGTTTTCTGATCCGTTGGACTAGAGGTCACGAAATTAAACTCATTTCATAGTTCCATGAGCTTGTAATTCCTTTAAAAAGAGATTTTATTTGTAGGTGGCGAAAAAGTACTTACTGGCGAAAAAGTACTGACTCTACCCTATTTTCGAAGAATTAGTATAGATTTGGTGTTCCGTCTAGTTGTAAGGGGGTAAGCGGATTTGAAGGCTGCAAAATCAATTTTTTTTTGCTTATTGAATAGTATAATAAGTAAAGAACATTATCTAAAAATCTCAAGTCAATCCTAGTAAAACTGCCGGAGGTAGAGCAATTTTAGTTATGCATTCCGCCCGCGCGTCCATATTAAGTTTAAACGCGTTTTTTTTTTTCAAAACATAATTTTCAAAATCGGTTGTCAAGATATTTCGAAAACGCCTGAACCGATCTTTTTAACACTTTGCACACTTCTTCTGTAGATATAGTTGGCTCGTGATTAACTTGACGGTTTTTAGAAATATTGATTTTAACGGATTTTATAGTATAAAACATGTTAAAAAGTGGCTGAAAATTATCACTTTTTTGAAAAAGTTGTGCCAAAAATCTAAAAAAATATTTAAAGATAAATCCTTCTTTAAGGCACGAACTACAATCATATTCTAAAAGAAAATACTATTTTTATAGATTTAAGATGAAGCTTCTAGAAAAAAGACGTGACAACGGAAAAATGAGGGAGTGATCATACCATTTCTGAACGGTTCAATTTTGAAAATTTTCCAATAATTTTTCAAAAAATTTCCGGTGAAATTATCTGCCAAGCCCTACTCTATCAGATAGACGAAAATTTGAATTTACGAAATTTTATAGATCAAAAATAAAAAAATGACCAAAATAAAATTTTTTCCCTATGTCAAACTCGTTTACCCCCTTAAACCGGTAAGTTAATGAGCTGTTTATGAATATGATTAGAACTTTTACCAAAATGCAATTATTTTAGAAGCGATTCGGACAAGGATAAATAATATCCTTGTTTGTGATATATAATATAGTAAGATAAACTAATATTAACTCAAATAATATCCAGAACAGGTATCAGACTGTCTTATCAATACAGAAAAAATTAATTTTTAAAAATTCGTATTAAGAACTATCGAATTAGTTCAAATGCTTTTAGAAGCCATAGCTGTAATGAATGCCGTCAAAAGCATGATAAAGGCATAATGCTAGACAAGATATGGCCTAAATTATGAAACCAAGATCAAGATCAAGATCACTATTTGAAATTTCAATATCAAATTAAGATCTTATATTCTAAACGAATTCATTGATTTACGAAATTTAAAATATCTTAGCTAAGAACAAAAATTTCAAGATTTTTCACACCAAACTAAAACAATCATTTCTCTACACAATTTATTGAAATTCCTCCATAAAAAATAAGAAAATTAATAATAGACTATTCGAAACATTCATGATAAGTCATAATCATCAAAATAGTGACCGGTAATTACATCCCAAAATAAATACTTAGATATAATTCTCTTTCAGGGACTCTTACATGTCTTACATCTTGATTTACACATCTTGGAATATCGCTTTAATAAAATTAGAAGCTCAAAAAATGTAATACTTTTAATATTATTTTCTTTCTTAAATCCTTTTGTCAAAGAAATCTCAAGAGAAATCTTGAAATATTGGTTTCCGAATTGTAAATTTCGAAATTCACACGGTATGTGCTTTACATATCAAGATGTTAAGTTATTTGACATATTTGAAATCTTCATCTTGATTTTTTTACCAAGATCTTGAGATTTTCTTCATATTGAGTTTGATCTTTGTTTCAGAATTGAGGCCATTGTTTGGCTTTTTTTTTCAATATTATCTTCTAGAACCCATTAAGTAAGACACAATAAGCACTCTCCATTCTTCAAATCTTGATTTTGTCACTCCTTTTACAACTCGAACTCCACAGTGAGAGCAATGTAAATATATTACAATCCGAGTATTTTTTCACCCCCCAAAACTTCCAGCTTCAACTCCCAGGGGATAAATGTCCTCAACATATCTGCACGCTCCAGACGATTTTTGAGAAATAATGCCTCGCTGTTTGTCGATCTATGTGTCTGGCCGTCTGTCCATCCAGCCGTTACCACGCTCAGAGCCCAAACGGTTAGAGATAGAGATTTTGTATCTTTGGGAGACCCTCCTGTAAGTGGGCACTCCTAACAACGTTTTTCAAGGTCAAAGAGAAAGCATATTGTTGCAAAACAGGAAAAGTGCCAAAATGCTTTACTTTTGGAATGCACTTTTGCTGCTTTGACCTTTGACACCTTTACTCTTCCTCTTCCTATTATTTATGTTAAATTTATTGTTATTTTTATACAAGAAATGTCGCGACATTATAAAATGTTCGCGACCCCTTGTAATTTGGTTCAATTCTACTCAATAAACCGCGAAAACTTGACCACGACTTTTCATTTCGCTTCAATATTTCACAACTCTTATTGGAAATCTCTGATAAGCTTGAATCTAACTCCAAGCCGTTATGAACTGATAATGAATAGGTTCGATTTTATATCGATAACTATTCTGTAAGCCCTGATGGGGCTCACCTAAATAAAAGTACAAATTTAGAGGGAAATTGGAGAATTAAAGTGCCACCCATTTTTCACTACATGAGAGTGAACCGTACACGTCGACTGATGCTCACTCGCACTGAAGACTGAGGACATTTACCTAACAATAAAAGCCCCAAAGCAACTTTTCAGCACCCAAAAGGCTGCTAGGGGTTGGGCGTGTCAAAGGAATGAAATAAAGGATTAGGATTGGTGGGTTCTGACCGTCGACTGGGTTGACATATGTCGAATGGGCCACGCGCTCTACAATTCGATATACATCGATAACGAATTTTTATCCGAAATTCTTTTATATTACTCCTATTCTGGGCAATAATGTTTTGAGTGATTTATAAATTGGTTTCAATCGGTTCTAAACCGTTAATGAACCGGTTCGTAACAGGTAAAGACATTTTTATCCGAAAATAAATTTTATTACTATCAAACTATTTTAGGAGACCTTTTAAGTGATTTATGAATCGGTACAAATCGGTTGAGAACTGGTAAACAGTAAATGATGCGAAAGTGCTTTAGAGGTAAAGTTTTTTAAATCACGAGAGTTCGAGCACTTGGCAAAGCCTAGAAGCCTTTTTATATGGACCTATTTGAAGCCTATTCCTAAATTGATCTCGGACTCAGCTCACAGTGCTCCGAGGAAAAAACTTATTTAACCAAAAATTTAGTATATTTATCCCTCCATACGGAAAGGTATCTTACAATACGGAAAAACTTCTCACTTTTTTGTTATTTAGTGTAATGGTCGCGAGTGCAAAAAAATTCCCATATAAATTTAAATCTAAGTATGAGAAAGTGACTTCAAATTTCAGGCAACTTGTCAGGGGGTTCCTAGGACTATTTTCCACCCCTTTTTAATGGTAATGAAAAGAACTCGATAGTTTATGTGTAATTGCGCCTTGGGCACAATCTTGATAATTGTGAATGTTTGTGTTTATTGTTGAAAATTGTAATTCTTTTTAGCAAGATTTGCAAAGAATTTTTATAATTCGGACAAATACCACACCCACGATATTAAGTTCTTAACTGAAATGCCATGTAAATATATTTTGTCAGTGATACTTGATTCCACCATCGTCGCAAAATTTGTCAAATTTCTCTTAATCAAAATCCAATCTTAATGTGCTTAACCACCGATTTTATGGCTCATTCGCTGTCTGCGTAATTATTCAGTGAAGTGTTCTGAATGTGAAGAGCGGCGCTTGTAAAAATCTTTCCGAAAAAAAAAATTTCCCACAAGTTGAATATCTCTTTTTTTGGCAAATGGCAAAGGTGTGGCCACCTTCTCGAAAGGGAGTCGTAATCCAGAACTCCAAGTGTATGTCCAGGGAAGAGCTGGGATTGCGAATGGCGCGCGTGAGAAAAAAGAGTCACAGTGAGAACCTTCCCTTATCAGTGTCGATCGGTGTCTTCGCGAAGTGATGTTATTCATCAAGCCCGAAATTGTTGATTTAGGGTGACTTTTTCTTACGGTGCCCGGAGTATTTGCCATGCCCAATAGAGCCAATCTGCCTTGCGGGAATGACGGAATGCAGGAGGGAAGTTTGAGGGAAGTGAAGGAATCAGCGCTGGGTCTTGTGTGTGGGAATTCGCGGATTGGATGGAATTTGCACAAGAAGTTGGGGTGACAGGGCGATGACAACAGAACCACTCATTGTTGGGTGGATTGTGTGGGAAAAGTGTCGGGAAGAAAACTGTTCTGTGGGAAAGTATTTTAGTGCGGTCTCACATGTGGAGGGACACACATGAGGTTCTTCTGATAAGAGAAAATCCCAATGTCATTGAAAATGATATTTTTTTTTGCCCCGTATTGGACTTTCGGGACATGATTCTCTGGGTGTTTGTCAGGCTAAAAATTTGATTGCATTTGAAATTTCAAGCAGAAGAGACGACAAGTATTTTGCTGAATAGCAATTTTCTCCGTTTGAATTTATTTGCATTTGAGATATCGGCCCAAGCGAAATGATAATTGAGGTCGCTCCTCCAGACTGACGACGCCTACAATACGCGACATGTTCGACGACCTCGCCTTGAACAATTTCTTCAGACCATGTTTTTTTGCCACGGCAGAAGATATGCGGGAGGAACTTAATGCAACACATCAACCGATGCCTCTAGGCAAGAATAAGTTCGCATCCGCAGATTCATCCCAACATATGATAATGTCTTCTCCTATGCTCCGGAGCTACGCGTCAAGAAGCAAAATAGCACAGATCAATCGCAATCAATCGACCTGGCCATTGACACCTTTTCATCCCAATCTCTTTTCCATAGTTTCTCAACCAGTCACCCGATCTCATCATTCAGCGCATTTAATTCAGTATACAAGACATTGAGAGAAAGATTTGGCATTAGAATAATATGCTAATGAATTGGATGGAAATTTTCTTACCCTGATAAATTGCCATTTGCTGCCTTTTATTCATATTGTACTTTGCCCAACTTCCTCCTATCTTGGGCCTTGTTTTAGCTCACATCCCAGATTCGCTTCCCTTCTGCCATCCCTCGTCGTGGGGATGGCGCATTCCAAATGAAGCAAGAAAAAAACCCAACAACAAAAGCTTCATTTCCTTAACACAACACCGTGAGCAACGGTTACATAAAATCCTGAAAATTACAAATGCAATGGCGTTCTTAACCTTTGTTGCAAACGGTATATAATACAAAAATAAATCCTAACTTATAGAAACCCAAAATATGTGGAATGATTTACTTAGGAATTAATCCCTAAACTCAAATGTTCAACGAACCTTTTTTTGTTACTGAAGAAATCTGGAAGAACTACAGGGAATGTTTAACGCTTTTGACTTCAAGATGTCTTTTGTGTTTGAGATCAAAGTAGAACCAGCAAAAATTTTCGTAGATACGGATCCTGACTAATGCCCTAGACACACTTACGACTAAAGTCCAGAGACGACTAAGCTAGTTCATAGCCAAGTCTGTTCCTGACACACTACAAATGAGGTTTAGCAATCACTGGTATCCACAAAACATAACTTTTCTTGGGTTTTTATGCAGATATTTCTACTGAAATGCACTAATACTCCTATGAAAATGAAACTATTTGTAATATCATGTCCCAGTACACGTCCAATAATTATTGTTAATTACAATTATTTGTGAGATGGAAGCTAACTCACGACTTAAGTCAATTTCTACGATTCTGTTGAAGAATTCTTGTTGTTATACGTGAATTGTGAAGTAAATTTAAAAGTAGTTTCATTTTCTAAGGACCACTAGTGCATTTCAGTAGAAATATCTGCATAAAAACCCACGAAAGTTATGTTTTGTGAGTGCCAGAAAATGTTAAGCCTAGTTTGTAGTGTGTCAGGAACTGACTAGGCTATAAACGAGCTTAGTCGTCTCTGGACTTTAGTCGTAAGTGTGTCCAGGACATAATGCGCGAAAAAAACCTTAGAAGAAAGAAGACCAACTGAAACTACTATATATTTACTTTCAACTAATACTTTTTATTAAGTATTTGAGTCACCCGTAACGTTTTTAATAATTGCATATTCGTTTTATTTACTTCCTTAGTCCGTATTACTGTATTACCCAATAGTACACCAGGTAGTCATGGGCACTTGATTTCCTAGCTTGCGTAATTACTGCATAATCATCATCATATGATAATTTTCAACCGTTTATCCCTATTGAGCTCGTGGGCCCATGCCATCCAGTTTAGCAGCCTACGCCTATCGATCCTTCGCCACTTCAGGAAGATGCTCGTGTTCGATCTCAAGATGCTCTAAGGCAAGATCCTGAATTTGATTCAGCCACCTTGTCCTAGGTCTGCCCCGAGGTCGAGGCCTCCTCACAATGGCTTGCATAGCTTTTCTGAGGAATCTTTCTTCATTTATGCGTTGAACATGACAATACCATCGAAGTTATACCCCGTGTGGTTGGGGTACCCCTCAGACATTGCAGGTGGCGGTTACGGAATGACTGTAGTTGGCTCTAGCATTGGATATTAGTTTGTTTAGAAATAGCTACAGGTACGTATCGGTATCTTTGCACCTACCAGAAGTCCTTAGTGAATGCTAAACCACAGACCACCCCAAAACCCAAACAGGTAAGGAAGCCTGTTACTCCTTACCACCCTTTGTTCCTTTGTTCAGGCTGGCAATCTTACTTACTTACTTAGGCACCTAAGGTGGCTACAACGTCCTTTTAAGGGACCGGGCCTCTCGCACTAACCTCCTCCAGTCCTGGCGACTCTCTGTCAGCTCGCTCCAGAAACGTAGCACAGGTCGCTGTCGAAAAGTCCATCCTATCAGAGGCTCCTTACGAGTTTTTGTAACAATTTTGGTTTTACGAGGAGGGATTGTTAACCCCTCGTCCCACCCTCTCTAGGAGGATTAGGTCCCTTGTTCGTTAGGGCCTTGACAGACCTGAGGATTAGCCGAGAGACGGCTTAGCGTAATTATATTAGAAATAATTGATGATGATTTAAAACACGGATTATGACCTATGTTTGGATTTATTCAATTGTAACTTCACACGACGTTTCGGAGATGTTTGTCTCCTTCTTCAGGTATGGAGATAATTGGGATAAATCGGGTCACAAGGGATTTCTGATACTACCACTTTACAACACTCAGAGCACATGAACACCATGATAGTCAAATGCAGTTCAAATGCAGTTCAAATGCAGTTCAAATGCAGTTCAAATGCAATCAGTCTGCATTTGACTATCATGGTGTTCATGTGCTCTGAGTGTTGTAAAGTGGTAGTACCAGAAATCCCTTGTGACCCGATTTATCCCAATTATCTCCATACCTGAAGAAGGAGACAAACATCTCCGAAACGTCGTGTGAAGTTACAATTGAATAAATCCAAACATAGGTCATAATCCGTGTTTTAAATCATCATCAAATATAACTAACTGACCGTACCATTCCAACATTAGAAATAATGGTAAAACTACATTTTCGTCATTTTTCACTAAGTCGTCTCTCGGCTTAAGTCGTAAGTGTGTCTAGGGCATTAGTCTTAGGTTCGTGACTTGCCACTGCGGTTGGTTACCCAATCTTCTATAAATCACCTGACTGTACCAGGGCTTACTAGGCATCAAGCCCGCATAATGGTGAACATAGATATTGAAGGGAAGAGGTTACGTGTCGCATTACCCTTCCCTTCATTTAGGCCCAGGCTGGCACACTGTTTCACAGTATTCTGTTCGCAAAAATAAAATACACAACAAAGGGTCTCGGATGACGGACGGATTGCATCGGAAACGACCTACGCGAAACAATGGACAGGCTATTGCTAATACCGATATTTCTGGAATCGAAGGCCACCGAAGTACCGGAAGAGGCTGTGGAGTGACATCGGATATTTCATTATTAATAGCCTTATTATCTGGCTTGTTGCAGTATGAGTTATCTACCAGGTCTTCATGCCTCAACGTATCAGTAGGGGAATTCTGCAACAATAATTCAACAATAAGGACCATTGAATTGAGAAAGCATAGCAAATAGCTCTATCTAGTTTTCAGTAATTGATGTGAATTGAATTTTCGGGTAATTAACTCGAATTTGCGACATAAAACAGACACAAGTTTCTCTTATGACATTGACATACTCTCACAGAATTTCTCTTTAGATTTTACTATAATGGTTGTTCATGAACGTTAAGACGGCGGAGGACAACGAATTATGATAGACAATGACCTTGACGAGTACTTTACGAGTTATTCCTTCTTCTTTTCTTTTTCTACTTTAATTAGGCAAATGCCTGTTTTTCCCACAGTAGGGCTACGGATTATTTATCGTGATTGAGTGTTTGAAGGTGCCATGGTACTGAGCATCAGCCGGAGTTGTGATTCTGATGTCCAAGACTCGTAACATCTTTTCGGTAGTCTAGCTCTTGGTCTCGTAGTCGATGCTGGAAGATTTTTTTGGACTCTTTTCGCAAGTGTAGTGTCGTCCATTCGGTTTTGATGATCTCTCCAGTATCGCCTTCTTGATCTTGACCATCGTACAATGTCCTGGACTTCACACTCCTCGCGAATATCTGAACTCCTCGTTTTATCGCGTAATGAGTAGCCGCATATTGTTCTTAGAGTTTTAGTTTCGGTAGTCCTGAGCGTACGTTTGGTTCTTGTATTGTCTGCCCTTGTCTCTGCTGCGTATGTCATTATAGGTCGGACACAAGTTTTGTAGATTCGTATTTTGTTCTTAATATTCATATATTTATTCTTCCGCAAATATATTAAAACCGGCTCCTCGATCAGGCTTCGCCAGTGAAGGAAGGAGGACGCCAGACTCATGACTCTCTTGAAATGGTGATATAGGGCTAGTTTCCGAAAGGCCAGCGAAAAGGAGTGCTTCAGCAGCAGGGCCTGCATCAATTCTTGTTCCATACCTCAACCAAAATTTTAATGCAATTTATGGTCATAAGATACATTCTCTAGAGGATGCCTCTATGCAAATTATAGGTATCCTTGTAGGTATCTTATCTACATTTTCTTCCGAATTTTTAGAGAATTTGCCAGACTTAGCCGAGACACACATGGGGGATTTTCTACGTGGCAAGGAGGTTTTATCGCAGGCATGAATCACTGAGATAAATTGTCCAAAACCTTATGGTGCATACAGCAAAATGCATTTCGAAATACGTAGATTTAAACTAGTTTCTAGTGAAATTAATAAGTCTTTCAAAAACCTTTGCAACCGATTTCCTTCTGTGTTTCAGGAGGAAGACAACAGACATTTTTTTTTGTAGTTCTTTTTCCCGTTTCCAACAATATTTTTTTTTAGATGTGAGAATAAATGAAAAATTAATGATTTCCCTCACTCGCTCATCCACAGCATGGAAAGTATCTTTATCGGTCCGGTGATATGGGGACACTCTCCATCGAATAAATAATTGATGATGTGGTGAACTGAAATTGAAAATGCAACAGTAACCTCCCGAATTTAAAATTGTGGGCACATCTCACAGTTCAATCTTTCCACTCAACCAACAACTCCCTGTCCAAAGGAATAAATTCCCCCCATCCTCATGGAGATTTGCTTTGTAGGTCAGCAGCCTCTGTGATTGTGAGGCAGAGGAACATCGAGGGGAAATATGTGCTGAATATGTTTGGTGTTATTTTATTCAGAAAAAAAAAAGAAGACGGACGAAGAGGAGAAAAAATAGTGAAAATTGTATGCAATTTATGCAAGTGTGTCCAACGAGGGTGATTTGCAATGGAAATCATTTGGGAGACTCTCCAAGTCAGAGGCGATATTGACCTTCGGTGTTTTGTGGGTAAAATTTTGCATGCGCTGGAACGTTGGGGAATCGCCAAATAGCGATCAGGGTCAATTGTCTCTTGTCATTGTGATGGCGGGAAAAAAAGCGATCGAGAGAGGGAAAGAAATGACCGATCTTGGCAAATTGTTTGATTTTCAATTGAGGCAGCATTCGATGAAGCCGCCAATCAAACTGCCGCCGCCGTCTGCAAATGATCGAACTTTTGTAGGCGGTGTGGGAAATGTATACAAATTGATAACCTTGATCACTTGATGGCAATTGAGCGACATTAATTGAACAATCAATTACCGTAAGTCGTTCCTTGATCGCTCCCATGTAAATTCTCCGCAGCAGCCAGCTTCTTGCAAAATGCGCCTCTTTATAAAAGCTATCTTCATGGGCAGCCAATTAGGCTAAATACAAGAGCAATGGAGACAGCAATTTGTACATCTTGGTCTCCTCTTAGGTTGCAATACTCACGATAATACTATTAAAGTTAAAATTAATTGCCTCTCCAAAGAACATCTCGCACCTTTTACTGCGGATATTCTTCGCCAAAAGAGGCAAATGTCTTAGGAAATTTAGTAAATTTTCGACACGAAAAAGTTTCACTTTAGGCACGGTTGCAATTTAGCATTTACGAATAAGTCAGAGTAGAAATGATAAGTCAACATTAAAAAATAAAAATATAATTTTAAAATTAAAATGTATCGCGAATGTCTATTAAAATTAGAAAACAAAAATGTAGGGTATGGCATTACTTGTAGCCTGTCTTTATTTATGGCCATGTCGCGATTTTTGTCAGGAAATGATTCCAATAACCAAACAAAATGTAATGTGTTATCATAACATATCAAATATTTATAATTAAGAGGTTTTTCGAAATTATTTTCTGACATTCTAAAGTTTTTTGCGGGGAGCCCATAAGGAAAGACAGAGGCCACAAATAATGCCGCCACCCTGGGAAATACGGGAAGGAATATTTATGGTTTTTATCTTGGAGGTTGAAATTAAAGTTAAGACGGTGATGGACAAATGAAAATTAAGTGAAATAACGAAGTGAGATGTAAGTAAATTGATCTAGAAATTGAATAAAAAAGAACTCATTGGATAAATTTAAATATAACAACAGATTTCGTGAAAATTCTCCTTCAAGGGATGATTAGACGAAAAAACAGTCTCTGATATCCAAAACAAGGGACGTTACATTTTAAATTTGGTTATAACAGAATAGTTTTTAATGAAGTAAAATATTTTTAAGGCCCCATAATGACAGAAAGAAATGATCGGGTTCTTTGTTACTCTGGAACTTATTGGCTACTATAAGCTTCAGACCTAAGGCTTAGCTATATGGCTTAACAACATTAGTTTCTTATCAGTCAAGGTTTTTTGGAAAAATATAACTGAGGATTGGATTATTAAGGACATAATGATCATTTATATTATGAAAAACCAATACAAATGTTAACTAAGGTAAAGTGCCCTCAAGTTGACCGGTTTCTCGACTCGACCGGTGGTCAATTTTTGAATGTTTTATGGTCAATTACTATGAGATTGTAATTGATTCGTATTACTTATTGAATAATAGACAATACGCTGAATATTATAGAAAATATAAATAAATTGAATAAATAACTCTACCGGTCAAGTTGAGGAACCGGTCGACTTGAGGGCACTTTACTTTATGTAGGATTCTTTTGGTTAGATTGTTCATTCTTCAAAAGTGTAACAGTTTTATAAAAACAACAATAAATTTAGAATCATCAATATAGTACTGAAGAAACTGTAGGTTTCTAAACCTAAATTATTCCGAATAATTACTATTACAATAGAGCTTTAAATAGACTTAGGCTGATCCATGATAATATTTAGTCTGTAAAAATTGAAGGTAAGGGAACAGTCCAAACTATTTTATTCACTGAGAGTTTAGGATCTGGAAGTAGAGCACCTTTGCATAAAGTTCTTTATCTGTTTCTATTGGATCTCAAAATCAAGAAAATATGTAGGTCTCGGTTAACATCCTGAAAGACAAAATTCCGAAAGCCAAAATCCTGAATAGCCCAAAATTTTGAAGTAAATAAGAATTTCCGAAAAACCAAAATCCCGAATGTCAAAATCCCTAAAACCCGCATTCCCAAAAGTATGATAAGTACTTCTACTATTGCACACGCGCTTATTGGAAGCAAAGGGAATTGTCTAAGTTTTTGGAAATTATTCTACGCATTATCTGCCGTATAACTTCGTACCTTCCATGATTTTGATCATTTGGAATTTTGGCTTACGGGATTTTTTCCCATTTGTTATTTTGGTTTTTCGGGATTTCGACCCGCTTTTGGATTTCGATTTTGGCTTTCTGGATGTCAACCTATTTCGGGCTCACGTCTTTTCTTTTAAGATTTAGGTCCTTTCGGAATTTTGGCGTTCGGGATTTTAGCTTTTTCGGAATTTTGGTTTCTAGGAATTTCAATCTATTTGGGATTATGTCCTTGCTATATTTTAGATTTCTGGATTTGGTTTTTTTTCGAAATATTGACTTTTGGGATTTTTAGCGTTCAGAACTTTTGCTTTTTCAGGCTTTTTGACTTTCAGGATTTTGAGTCATTTCGGGATCATATCTTTTTGGATTTTTGGCGTTCGAAATTTTGGCGTTCGATATTTTAGTGTTCGGTGTTTGGCCTTCCACTAATTCACAGAAAAATATTTGTGATTTTTTTAATTTTCTGGAAAATACTGTTGATTACACATTCTTATAAAATTACATCTGTTAAGTAATCAAAATTAGTTGACTACTCAGAATCTGGTTCCGCTGTTTTTTTTTATAAAATCAATAAAATATAATCAATAGACATAAAAAAAATCTTCCTTTCTATAAAGGAATTTTGATTTAGGGGTAGTCAAAGGGTTGCAAGAAATATATTTGTCTAAAAAATTATCTTGATTTTAATTTTTGGTTAAGAAATGGTACTCGAGTAGAAACGATAGTAACTCATGTTTATTATTTTTTTTTGTATAAGTATGTATATTATTATTATTTATTATTTATTATACGTTATATGTATATTATTAGTATTTATTATAAGTTAATATCGTCGGTTCCGAAGAAGACTATTGTAAGTCCACTTACAATAGTATAAAAAGATGGTATCATTGAATGCAGAAACCTTAGATCTATATCCCTACAAAATTTTATGTTGATTAAGATATTCCTGCAAAAGTTACATGAAAAAAACTTAAAATCAGCGTGCCCAATTATTGAGTTTTTTGCCCACAATTTTGCTATAATTAATTTAAAATTAGTGTTAACTAAAAGATATTCAATACGTAAGTATGATAAAATAGTTTCAAAAGCTGAAAGTATACTAATTGCAGTGATATTAATGAAAATAAATTTTAGCTGTTAAACTTTAAACCTCTTTCCTGTAAAGTTTACATTTTGGACTTACAATAGTCTTCTTCGGAACCGACGATATACAAAATTAAATTAAAGTTTATTTCGGATTCTTAAAAGATGATTGAAAAGGAAGTAAAGTTTTTGAACGATGTACAAAGTTAATTTGAAAAATTTTTGAAATAGGATTTGAAGCAGTAACAAGAACTAGGTGTTGCATTAGGTTGTTTTATTCCATTGAAACCCCGTATAAAATATTTTCAAGTTCCCTGTAGTTGATTTTTTAATCTAAAAAAAATGAATTATTGATTTTCTGCCGATTTATTAGTCAATTTAGATTTTATTTAGGCTTCTCAAAATTTAAGATTGTTTGTAAGTTGATCACTTGAGGAACATTTTTTGTTATTCTACAAACATTTGTTCGCAAATGATCGTAAAATTTTGTCATTTGTTCGTGAAGTTTTGCCAGATCAACAAAAATGCATCGTCAAGTGATCATGTTATAAAACATTTATTTGGCAAAGTTCAAAATTTTACGAACTTTTTATTGGGTTATACGATTTACAAGTATTTTGTAAGTCCCCAAGTAGGAATTCACAAACATTTACAAACAATTTTACAAAATATTGTTTAGATGAAGCATCGTAAAGGATTTGAAGTATCCTACATAAAAATTGTGTGATAATTATAAAGGTTTTCTTTGGCAAAAATAACGTTAGTCCTATATGCAAGTGCTTATCTGCTGATAAAACATCTTAAAGCATATCGACTCATTTAGGGCTTAGTATCAGAGAAATGTGCGTAAACGGGAGGAAACTTACTAAAGACTTGACTTGGGGGTTATCGTAAGCCTTAGTTTGTTCTTCAAAACAAAATCACATTTTTTTTGTTGTTATTAAGCCCAATTGAAGATAATGACGGTAAAGAGCCTCCCGAAGTATCTTTCCCGAGCCAATAATGGCATGAGAT
Source organism: Phlebotomus papatasi (assembly GCF_024763615.1). Lineage (NCBI taxonomy): Eukaryota > Metazoa > Arthropoda > Insecta > Diptera > Psychodidae > Phlebotomus > Phlebotomus papatasi. The sequence continues at coordinate 87,661,078 of NC_077223.1, read as the reverse complement.
GGGAGACAAACCTCTGGGAAAATGCGAGAAATGATTCTCATTCCTCGTAAAAACTCCTTTAGAGTCGTCACAATTGGGTGGTGTGTTTGCTTGATAAGCTGGCTATCAAGGCTTTAAGTCGATTCCCCGAAAGGTCAGTACTTGCGTCTCATCGAATTGTGGTTGGGATGGCAGAGTGGGGGATTTCTTATCAAGCCAAGTGGGATGAATACTAGAACGGAAAGACGTGGGACCATCAAAACTCACACTTGTATGTGGTTGGGTGTATCACTAAAAAACAGTAAACATTTCACTGAAAATACTGCTGAGAAAAAGGCCATACGAGGCAAAAATGAGCCACTAAAATTAATGTGGTTGAGAATGAACAGAACATAATAAAAAAAAAATCTGAAAAGCATTATTATCACTTCGGTAGTAGAGAAATAATTACAGAATTTCCAACAATTTAGCCGCAAATGGCACAGACACACAATCACAGATCCATTCATTAAAAATTGTAGGCTATATATCGCGAGTTGTGTGCTCGAGTCTCAATTGAGTGCGTAAATGATTACAGCTGGGTCAGAGGTCACCGGCGTGTCGTGACGTAAATGCATTTCGAGTCATTCAAGTGCGACAAATTCTATAAATATCTCTCATCTAATGGCAAATATCTCAGCCCAGAGGAAGGGTATATGGCTTACATTTGGAAGACTTTTAAGCATGGTGATTCTATTGTTAACCTCTCACTCAGTATTTAACAAATTTGCGGGAAAAATTACAGAGAACTGTATCAATTTTAAACTCTTCCGGTGTTTGTAAGAAATTAACATTTTTGAGAATAAAAGATTTTATGAATGAAATACTAAGGAAACCTGAAATAGGTGATCAGGTACACGAAATTAGCAGCCTATCAGTTAATAAATACAATGAAGAGAATGACTGAGAGAAAAACGGGGGTGCGATTAACTTCTTTTGCTCATAACTTTAACACTTTTTAGGTGTAAAAATATATCAACATTTTTTAATGTTAATTTTACACCTTTTTAAGGGTAAAATTAACATGAAAAAGGGTAACTTTAACCCCTTATACACCTAAAAAGCATAATATTTACACAGATTTCGGATCAATACTGAAGGGTAAAATAAACATTTCCGGAATGTTATTTTAACTTTTTCGGATTTCTCTCAGTCAGTTTAGGTCAAAAACATTGCAAGGTACACTGTAACATGTGCGATTTCTAAAAATTAGTTTCACATTTAAGATAAATAGAGTTATTTATCAAATGAATTCATTAAGCACAGCACTGGACTTATGAGATCGAGCATTTAAAAAATTCCCTTTCCACTTCTTATTTTATTAATACGTTTAACAGTTAGGGGCTGAATTAATGCGATTGGTACAAAAAAGCATCTATGATCAGCACCGATAAGTCACTTTAATGGACTCATCTGCACCGATCAGCCACTTCGATAGGCCAATCGGTACTGATCAGTAACTTTAATTGGCTAATCGGCGCCGATCAGCCACATCGATAGGCTAATCGGCACTGATCAGTTACTTTAATCGGATTTTATCGTTCAACAGTTAGGGACTGAATTGATACGATTAGTACTAAGAAGCATAAGTACTAAGCAGGCTAATTGGCGCTGATCAGCCACTTTGATAGGCTAATCAGAATTGATCAATAACTTTAATCGGGTAATCGACGCCGATCAGTCACTTTAATAAGCTAATCAGCACTGATCAGTCAGTCTAATCGACTTTAATCGTTTAACAGTCAGGGACTGCATTGATATGATTAGTACTAGGAAACGTTTATGATCAGCACTTCAGCACCGATAAGTCACTTTAATGGGATAATCGGCGCCGATCAGCCACTTTGATGGGCTAATCAACATTAATCGTGCAACAGTCAAGGGATGAATTAATACGATTAGTACTAAAAAGTATTATGATCAGCACCGATAAGTCATTTTAATGAGCTAATCGGCGCCGGTCAGTCACTTTGATAGACTAATCGGACACTTTAATCGTCTAATCGGCGCCGATCTGGCACTTTTTTTGGCTAATCAGCGATGATCAGTTTTCATGATCGGGTGATCAGTTACTAAAGAGTTTGTAAGAGATATTCTCAATTTCTTAAGTAGGGTCTATCTTTAAACCTTGTTTCTTAAGGCCTCTACATATTGGCAGCAATTTTCGGCAAAATTTGCATTTTTGACAGAATTTGAACGCTGGAAGTGCAGAAAAATCTCTTAAAAAAGCAGTTTTTTATGAAAATTGCTCCCAGTGTGTAGAGGCCTTCGATAGAATTTTTTAATTTCACAAATGCGTCACACGAAAATAAAAAATCTTGATTTTGTGACTTCTTCACAACTTTAGATTTTGATCTTTATTGAAGTCAATAAAAGCAATTTTCCAAAATAATAAATTTAAAGCTCATTTGCAATATCTGCGAATGTTTAAATGGGATTAAGTGTCCATAAGAGATTGCGGGAGATGTGTAAATGGACAGCATGATAATACTTTTCCTATAAACAGCTTCGTAGGAAAAATATCGCGCAAGAGTTTGAAGGAAAAAACTGCGTGCGGGCTTTAAAAAAAAACGTACCAGAAGAAAAGTGGAAATAAAATGAATTGTATGCGATCTCAAATGGAAATTGATTAATCGCGTGCGATTAATTAGATAGACTTGAGCAACTAATTAATGATATACATCATTTATCTTGTTTGAGTCATGATCATAGGAATATTTTATTGTTCCTCTTCTTTTTGCTATTGGAATTTCTTTACCATTTCCTTTTTTTGTGGTGCCCTATCATCCGATAAATTCTTCATTAAACACTCAACTACGGCGATTGCTTATGAGAGATGCGGAGGAACAGTTCACCTGAGTATCCACTAGCAAACCATATTTTTGGTCAGGGAGTGGTGAATATGGAAGGTAGATCTTTACCTGGGATGGATCACTCCACAATCATGGTAATTTTCTTAGCTATAAAATGTATATGTCCAATAAATCAGATGAGGCTCATTAAAGTGCAATTCTGAAGCTTTTTTCTTTGCACCAACCCACCACTTGCCCTAACCTTTAATCCTCCATCGCACATCAACTTTTTCTGTCCACCTTCGCTGATTCCTTGTTTACCATTTCTTGGACATATTGCAATACACCAAGAATGTACCATCTCTTTGCCATGGTAAAAAGCAATGATCTCAATCGGAGACAATGTGTGCAACGTGCGTAGAAACAATTAAAGTGATTTGTTGCTATTTTCTAACTTAATTGCAAAATGCGACATCACCAAATGGGATTGACATGAAAATGACATTTTCTCCTCCAATCCACTTCCTCAAATTGCTCTTGCGGGCTCTTTGGTGCCTTTCCCATTCCAATCTTATTCCGTGTCACATCAAATATCAATTCACTTAGCTATCAATGTGACACTGAGTGCAAATTTTCGTTCTTATTCCCTCTTTTTTTTACTGGTCAGAGCCAATAATTTTATTTCATTCTTAACATTTTGAAGTTGATCCAAAAGTTCTTGATTAGATACATGCATTTTTTTCGTTCTCGAAATATAAAAATAAAAAAATTTGTGTGAATATTTAAAAAACGCAAGAAGCTCTACTGCCATTCTTCAAAAGTGTTTTCGCATCATTTACTGGTACACAGAAAAAAATATTTTGTAAAATTGTTTGTAAATGTTTGTGACGTCTTACGGGAAACTTACGAAATGCTCGTAAATCGTATAACCTATAAAAAAGTTCGTAAAATTTTGTACTATTTCACAAACACTGTTTATAATGTGAGCACTTGAAGAGCATTGTTTTCTTTTGGAAACAATTGTTCATTTGTCTAGCACAGATTTGCAAACAAATGACAAAATTTACGAACATTTTTTAGCGTGTTTACAAACTTTTACGAACAAATGTTTTTTTAAAAGAACGAAAAATGTTCGTCAAGTGATCATGTTACGAACAAAGTTTGTGAAATGAAAGAAACTTTTACGAACTTTAAAGTAGGTTAAACTATTTACGCAAATTTCGTAAGTTCCAAGTAGAAATCGCAAACATTTACGAACAATTTTTAGAATTTTTTCTGTGTACACAACAAATATAAACCGATTTTACCGGTTCTTACCCGAAAGGAAGCGATTTATAAATCACTCAAGAGATATTCAAAAATAGTTGAGGAACGATAAAATTCATTTTCAGACAAAAATTACTTATGGATTCATAATCGATGCATTACCAGTTCAAAACCAATTAGAACTACTTCAGACTTGTCAGAAATTCCAAAACCTTTTTAAAAATCTCAAACATGATCTCATATGGTTGAGGTATACTTCTAAAGCCTCTTTAACTTTAGACCTTGAAAACACGTTATCAGGAATAATTCTACGATATTCCGAATTTAGAAATAATATCTGTCTAAACAATCTGTTAAAAAATATATCCTTTTTTATCTTTTAAGCCTTTAACGACGAGACAGTTTTCGCGGACCGAAAATCAACAATAAAAATGAAACGGATAAACAAAATCAGTAGAAGGTCTTACATCTAATCTTAGAAAATCCAACAGAGTCTGACTCGGTGTATTTTGTGCCTCTATGAACGATAGGGACAAAAATAGCCCAAAAATTTAAGTAATTTTTCTGACAATACCAATGAATGATAATTTTCACTCTAATGAAAAATATTATGTTTGAGTATTGTAGTTTCTTTTTCCAAAACGGTTTTGCTTAAAAAAATTGGAAGTATAAAAAATAATTAAAATTAATTTTCATTATGAGAATTTAAAATTGGTAATTTTTGAGCTTAAAAATTTACTATATAACAAATCGTCTCCTCAAAATGAAAGTGTCCTAAGTGCAATTAATTTGTATCAGCATTTATTGCTAATGAAGCACCATGAAGCATCGATTGCTACGATTGCAGATACAAAGAAAATGCTGTTAGAACAGTTTCATTTTGAGGAGACGAAATATCTGAAGACTTGCAAAAAATATCCTAGATTCCTTCAACCTTATACTTTGCAAAAACGTACAAACATAAGGAAAAAAATGACTTTAGGTAGTCAGGAAAAATTATTTTCTTTATGGGACACCGGTGTTTCAATCGTCCTTAAAGGGTTAACAAAGAATTGGAATTTATTTAAAATTTTTATTTATTTAAGATACTTTTAATTAACTTAAGATACTAATAAATTTGCTCATTTACAAGGAGAAATCTTTGTCCTGGACGTTTTAGTACATGACTGTTCTCAAGTGCATCTTCATTATCGACTTTTCTTTTTCTTAGTTCTTGTCACGACTATTTTCCTCAGTCATCATCATGTACCAAAACCATCAAATAGTCCTGATAAGAACAAGTACAAAGAAAAGTCGATTATGTAGAAGTACATAAGAGCAGTCGTGTACTAAAAAATACTTAGAAGATTTCTTCTTTTAATTTTTATTGGAATGGCAGCATAAACCACCTTCTTTGTTAAGTACTTGTAATATCTGTTAATACCTATAATGTTGCAATGCATATGCAAGAACAAAAGGCAACATTCTTACAAATTGTGCAATGACATTTTTCTCACAGTGTACTTCTGAGATCGAGCAATAAAATATAAAGTAGTTTCAATGCAGAATGATCATGTCTTTTTTGTGAGGTAATCTAAGAACTTTCCAACGGACCCTCGCCTAAGCTCCCAGCTATGTACATATGAGCGTTATCGCGGAATCGTCGTGTGGTTATCTCGTCTGGCCATTTAAGTAAATTGACCACCGCACCTCGTCGATCGACCACCACCCAATAAGGTCGTCTTGCGCCAGATCATGTTTGTAGATAAAATTGTACAAAATGCACATATTCTGTGCTTTTTGACAAATCCACATTTTATTGCATTTCTATAGCTCCCTCGCGTCGGCGACTGGCTGAACGTGAAAACAACACAATGACTAAATTGAGAAAGTTGAAGGAAAAATGTCGTCCATTTTTCCTTCTGGACGCGCCGACGAAAGAGTTTCTCACTGTCTCACCCACTTTGCAATGTTGAATCTACACATAAAAGACAGCCTTCTTCCTGTAGGTTTTTTTCCAGCATTCGCACTACAATCACTTTGACGTGGTAGCGAACAGGAGAAAAATGTCCTGGTAATTCTTTTACAGTCTAAGAATGCGAGATTCTTATGTCAACCACCTAGTACTAAATTCTCAAAAGTTGTTTTGTAATGATGATTCTCAAAGCTTCGATTCAACTGTGACGGAAATTTTACATTTAATTCTCTGATCCTTTGAATCTCATTCAAAATGTGCTCATACCACTATATGAAATAATAAGGATTACGATCAAAAATTTAGTACAGAAATAAATACAAGATTTCCCACTAATATTGAAATATTTTATGTTTTTAAAACTCATAGATTTTGTTTTTTATGTTTTAACTTATAGATAGCCCTTGGTTAAATAAATGGATAAATCTGGATTTTCCAATATCATGAAATATCCAATGAATCAAAATAATATGTACTAAGTTTTAAATTATGTGTATTTATTTGCATTTAGTACAGATATGTCCTAACAGCTTTCATCTTCACGTGTTCTAAATATTTTGTTACAGAATTTTCAATGTGATATCTCTGTTATGCATGACATGAGAACAAATCTGGTTGATTTACCTGACATAGGGTGAAAGAAACACCTATTAACACTTTAAGAATTCGGGTCAGGACCTATTGACACCCTACTCTGTACCATTTGGAATACGAAATTTGAACACTTATCCTTATCGAAAAACGTAGTTTATTGAAAAAACGCCCTATTACTTACATTTTATTAGATACATTTAATAAATTTCAACATTTTGACTAAAGTGTCTATAGGGGTTCCCTGTTGAAGAGATGTTCACTCGACCCTAGTTGACGCACTTAGTGCAAAATATTATCAATTTACATGTACTAAAAACAAACAATACAATTTTAACAATCATTCCTAACTACCGGCCCATTAAGTTTTTTACTTTTTAAGTTTAATTTGCTGAGCTTCACATAAAAAAATATTCCAATGACATGATAGCGATATCTATAGATATGCTGGTGCAATTCTAACAAAGTAGAAATCGCGAGGAATAAGCGCTTTAGTACCCACGGACTCTCCCACATTTATCGTTTCTCCTAAGCATCTATAACCTGATTCTGACCCTACCGCAATCCAAATTATAACATACCTCATACAAATTTTAGACCTTAGGTTTAGCTTAATGGTTTAAGTTCTTTCTTTTTGAATCAAGCAAGTTTGAATCAAGTGCCGACTCCGTAGTGTGGATGCTTCTTCCATGCTTACAAGTTTTTTTTTTTGGGCAGAGGTGGTGCATTATATTACAATTTATTACAGTGAAAATATCCTTTCCTGATATTCAGTTGCTTGCACCGGGCGGAACTCGAACTCACAACTTTGCGAGTCTAGTCAGAGATCTCCGCTCAAGACCCAAAATGGTCTTGCCTATTGCGTCACTGAGATCCCAATATTGAGCATATAATACAGATTCTTAATAAAACAATAAAATTGCTTGTTATTTTGAATTTTAAGACACCATTGGAAACTGACCTTATCCACTAGTCTAGAATCCATGTTTTCTGCTTAAGATACCCCTAACCCGAAGGGTTAGGACCTTATTTAACTAGGAAAAACTGGGGAAAACGCTTCTAAGAGGATCCGGCACAGCTAAGAAAGGTCTCTATTTCTACGATTTCAAATAAAATAGTAGATGAGATTGTTAAGAATCTCACCTAATACTAACGATGGTCCAACTGATGTTTTAAGTAGAGCTAGTACTAATGACCTTTGTAGCTTAACCCTTTGACCTTTAAGGACGATTATCCGCTAACTCAACAAATTTTTTTTCCCACGATCATCTAAATCTAAAGAAATTTTCTGCTCTGAATAGGCATAAAAAAGGATCTTTGTGACTCCAATTTTGACCCTCTTGTCCTTAAAGGGTTAAAAACGAGCGACCATTAAACACATTTTCTAGCTACAGTAGACTCTCGCTCAAACGGCTCTTTTTCAATCGGGCGAAAAATTTTGTTGACAATTTTCACGCTTAATTATGAAGCTAATTTTCCCAAATTCTCTGTATTTCTTCCTATTTTATCGTGATTCTTTATAATTGAGCGCTTTTTGTGGAATTTAGTCTACTGAGTCTATTTAGTCTGTTGAGTCTACTATATTCACAGGAAAACATCATTAGATGGTGATAGGATTTTTTTAGGGTCACCGGTGACCAAACGTTCTTAAAGATTTAAAAGAATATTGTGCCGCTATTTCAATTGTTAATGAAAATTTTTTAGCACTTTACTGTTCTCAAATTCGTCTGCGTTATCGAATTTCCTCTGTGTTGGTTCCTGTCTCGACTGCTTGGTGGTCTTTGAATACGACGAAGACAGGGAAAAGCAGTCGAGACAGGAACCAACACAAAGAAAAGTCGATAATGCAGAAGCACTTCAGAACAGTAAATTTCCAGAAAAAAATGTTCAGGAGAAAGATTGAGAAATTTGAAACCTTTATCTTGTTCATTTAGCGCATTCTACTACTTTTGAATGGTTCACTTTATTCAACACTTGCTGGGTGTATCTCAGATTCGAACCTAGGATTTGGCCACTGAGCTATTGAAATCTTAATACTCTCCTCAATTCCTCCGGTGTTCGTTAGAAAATATTCCTATTTCAAATCAAAAGAATCAGATTTTTCTCCAAAGCTTTTGACCCTTGGTGTGGGTCTTCTTCAGTGGGTCATCTTAGAAACTTTTAAAAATTTGAAAAACGTCTAACGTCTGATTAACAATTACGCATCGCCACATTCGCTCTAAATTTCCCGGAGATATTCTTTATTTGTTAAATTTTTAACTACTTTTTTGATATTTGTTGTTGCTCTACAAGTTGGATCTCTCACTATCGCCATTTAATCTTGAAGTTCTAGAAAAGCTTAACCAATAGTTATTTGGCTTGATGACAATATCCGTGTGCTCCTGCGCAAGAATTCGGTGTAATGAGAAGCCAAAAAAAAATAATCGCAGCAGAAGAGCAAGAGAAAAGAGTGAATAAATTGTACAAATATTTATGTCATCATTCTTTCTATATTTTTTCCAGTCCAGAAAATTGCTGTATGTGTGTGGTTGATTAATAATTCATGAAATATAAATTTTCTCAGTGCGAACCAGGGGGGATGGTGCAGATGATGGGAAAAAGAGTGCAAAGGGGGATGAGGGCCCACCAAGTTGGATGTTGCAGAGTGGAAGTTGTGTGGCGCGTGAAATTGGCGGCAAAGTTGCCCATAGTGCAGCCAATTGAGTGTTGTGACAAAGAAAGAAGTTCATTGATTTGCCAGTGTTGCAGTCGCAGATTAAGTGGGATTCCTCCTCATGACAAATCCGCAAAGTAGATTCCATCTCAATTGGGAACAGTGCAAGAGAAAGGCTCATCTTACAATCTCAAAGCACACTCGGGCTCTTCTTTTTCCACTCATCACTCCTTCTTGGACGACCACCGGACAATCCCATGATGGCGTTTCTGTTTTGAGGAGTGAAAGATTAGCGGAGTGGAGAGGATACGAAAGTGTGTGCATTTTGATCGGCTGTCGACATGATTTATCGATTTCATAATCACACCGATTAACAGTATATTGAGGCTGAAGGTAGTCAATCAAATAAAACGCGCATTTTATTATTATTATTGCAAATCAAAGGTGCGCAATCTCCTAGTGAAAAGTGGTGGCATTTTTTCTCGTGCAAATGCGTGTAATTTCTAATCTGTCCCTCGTGTTGTACGTGCTAATTGATATTCTGCTCATTTGCACTGCTAGAGTGAGCGCCAGTCTCGTCGCCAGTATGTTGGACAATTTCATGAATATCTTTAGACAAATACCTAGGCTACTTCTTATACAATGCTATGATACCCAATGCAATCAATGGGGCAAAAAAAGAACTCTGGAGAGAGATCTAAAGGGAAGGTTGGTTGACATCGCCTAGCGCTTGATCATACCAAGAACATCAATAATAATCATAAGACAAGTTATCAGATACTTGCGGAATCAACAGACGTTCAGAAACAAGGTAACCAGTAGGTCAAATCTCTAAACATCTTTTGGCATGATGATAATACTAAATGTCTAAGAATCCAAAAGCAGTGGAACCGTTTGATACTTTCAGAGATTAAAGAATACTTAAAGAGGTAAGGAAATATTAAATGTCATATTCACACATTCAAAGAAAGTGCATTTACCTATAAATTAACCTTTATCATTTATAACTTACTTAGAAACACATAGAACGTTTGTAATGCAATAGGCATAGGGTGAAAGGAACACTTATTGACACTTTAAAAATTTATCCTGCTATACTTATTGACACGTTTAATACCGATTTAGGATATGAAATTTGAACATCTCTTTTTTAAAGAAGAGAAGTAGATTAGAGAAAGAACATCATATTACTTCCATTTGACCACATACAATAAATAAATTTCATCATTTTGACAAAAGTGTCAATAGGGGTTCCCTGTCGAAGAGGTATTCTTTCGACCCAAACTCAATTTCAATACACAGAAAAAAATCTTCCATGAAATTGTTCGTAAATGTTTGTGAATTATCACTGAGGACTTGTCGAGGATTCACAATCCATCTAGCGAAACTATAGCGATATCGTAATTTGAGGTTAGCCGCCATTATAGCACCCCTCAGACTTACCATCCCAGCTGAACAGTGATTGGTACCGTTGGCTTAGGAATAAAAGATGAACAGGGGGTGCCAAAGTATGGCCAGCGAGAGAACAGTTCGGAGTCTCCAGTATCACACTGATAACGACATCAGATTCCAATATCGCACAAATCGCGCCGATCAGTTTTCATGATTAAGCTGATCGGTGCCCTTTTTTTATTAGATCCCACGCAATTTGACATCTATTTGATCATACCCATCGCGACGATCAGGTTCCAAGATCGAGCTGATCGCGCCATCAGAGTTATATTACGTAGAGGACGCAGTAAAGCATTTTTTAAGAAGAAAGAGAAGCGACCTCAAAAATTGAAATGTAATCAAGTTTCCGCAATGCATGTGTTTTGTAATTATTCTTCGGAGTGTAAATAAAATTAAGGCCAGGATGGCCTTTTAGTCCAAGAACTGGTGTGGATAGTATTTGAACTACACTGCTAGGGAGCGAAAAAATAAACTTTCATGATCAGTACCCAAGTAGCAATTTGGAGTAAGATTACCGTTGGATATATATTTTCTGGATTCCAAAAGGGGTCCTATGACGGTCGTCAGAGAGTCGAATGACGGAAAGTGGGGTTATAATATGACGGTAATTACGGAAGTAATTTGGCGTCATAATAACTCTGAGATTACCCGCCCATGACTAAAATATGACGATGACTTCCAGTGACTTCCAGTAAAACGATCGAAAATGTGAATAATTGTTGAGAAAATAGTGTCTCCGATGGTAGTAAAATACAAAGTTGTGAAGTGCACTGGATGACTTCATTCAAAGTGCATACGTCGATTTCGTACCTATGCGGTAGAGAAGGACGCCAAATGCATTGTTTTTGGCGCGTCATTTTTTGTACGGAAAGAGATCGTCGTTTGGAGTCGCTTTTGTTACTGCAAGGTAGAGTAAATTTTGGAACCGTAAAATACCGATTATATTACTAATTCAATCTTAAGTAATTCTGTGACCCAAATTCGACGCGAATACGACTAATTTTTAAGATTCCAATTAGGAGTACTTTTTTGCGGATTGGGCATGGAAAGCTCAAATCTGTGGGTTTCTTTTAGTGGGTACATCTTGAACTTTCTTTTTAGATGTTAAACCTTGTGTTCAACAACCGAGATCCGCTATAAAAAATCTTCTTCCCCAAAAGGAAGAGAATATCTTTCCTTAGTTTTCAGTGGGCCCCACGCGAATGGATATCCATTTGATAACAAACTATAAATTATAAAAACATGAAGTGATTCAATTCGTTATAAAAGTACATGCATTGCCCGAGAAACGTTATATCTATATAACACACATAGGCATAATCGCCTATAACAGATTCTGAGGCACTGTTCCTAATAGATCTGCATCACTGTACATATATACTATGCAAAAATACCATCTCTTCTCCTATAACAGTAAACAAAATTTTGAAAAATCTAAAATTATGCAAAATCTTCAGTAGGGGAGACCGAGGAAAAATTAGCCAACAAATGAAATTTCTATTAGCCTGTAATTTGTGTTAAACTTGTTTTGAACTGACTGATAAATATTTAAATTAGTAGGGAGGGAGTTAATTAAGGGAAGATTACCCCGGATCGGAATGTTAAGAGACATACTTCACATTTAGTTGAAAATATAATCCTCAAACATTATTTGGTATTTTTATGTATGCTAATTGATACATTAGTGATCCCTTTAACTACATCTGTGCTTTTGAATTTTTATTTTTTACAAAAAAAAATAATAAAAAATATGTGTAATTGCAAACTTGAACTCTATACCTCGGATCGTCAGGAATTTAATCAGGTGTCTCAGGGAAAATTGGTTTTATAAATGAAATCTGAATTAATGCACTGTATTCTTGTGAGAGTTAAATGGTAAAAAGTAGCTAATAACTTTTTAAAAATCATTTAATTTGGAGCAACAATGTGGTATTAACCTGACGATCCGAGGAACACTGCCGATCGCTGGTGCTCTTCCCTTACTCTGATTAATTAGTAGTTTGCTGAAAATTCTTTCTAAAAGGAAATCTATAACACCCCACTACCTAATTCCACCCCTTTCTAATTCTATCATGACCTCCACTACAAACTTTTTGAGATAAACCGGATTCTGAAAGTACACAAAATTATCTATCTATAAATCCTCAAAATGCCACTCAAATCGCAAAAGTTCGAAATGAAACACAGATCTATATTTTTTATTATGAAACATTTTTTAATGGTATAGCCCCATTATACGAGTTATGAATTTAAAATTACGGCTTATATGCCAATTTTCTAAATCTGAAATTTTTCTATTTCTAAGACATACCGATAGATTTTGATTTATGCTTGGATTTATGTGAAAATCATGTGATATATTGTGATTTCTAATAAGTACCGAGATTACCATAAGGTTCCACGGAATATCCGCGTAACCTAATACAGTTTCCCTTAATGCTTTTAGTTCAATAAAAAAGTCAAGCACCGGTGCATCAAATTAACAGAACATTTATTGTAATTCATGCACCATGCGCTAAAGTGTGACGAACAAATTGAGTCTCCCCCAAGTATAGTAGCATTTTAATTGCTGAGAATTTAGAAAGAATTCACCTGGCGTCCCCACTTGGCGGAGGCGCCCAAGTGGAACCCCCACACAGGGCACGCTCCTCATATCCGGAGCGTGCCATCAATTCTATTGTCTTGTGGTGTCGTGCGAGGCAAACACTTGTTGGGCAAGATAATTCACTGCTTCTCCCCCTTCATTTTATATCGAAGTGCCATGGTATCTCTTCACCGGCTAATTTGTACATATTGTCCATTAAAATTGATGCTTGTTGTGTTCTCACACCTTCTCACCATTGAGTTTGAGGCAACGAAATGAAAGCAGGGTATGGAGTATGGAGATGCAAGTGTAAATAATGAGTAATCGTTATGAATTAGACGCATGTCACCGTGTCAAAGTGATAAGTGCAATGAGACGTGTTGCCATTTGCATAAAAATGCTGTTGAAATGCAAGAAACGATCATATAGTCAAACACCTCAACAAATGATGCTGGATGAGGTGAAGAGAAAGGATTGACGTTGATGCATTTTGCGCATTTCTCTTCAACACCTTCTGGATATTTTGGATTTAGCTGCCACAAAGTCACAGCTATAGATGGTTAGTGGGATGAAACTATCCAAATAGGCATAAAGTCTATCTTATTGGGTTCTCACGCGACTTTTTTCAAAAAGCCCCTGTTCATTTTACAGATTGAACAATGAAAATAAGAACATCGAAAACATAGAAAACATAGAAAAATGGTCAAGTACTATTTAAAAACAACTGTAAAAAATATTAATTATTTTAATTTTAATAACTAAGTATATTCTAAGTCAAAAAAAAACATCGAAAAATCGTTTGTTTCAATTCCGATCTTAAAACAAAATTATATTTAATATATTAATTTCTTAGTCGAAGAGTCATGTTAGTAGATTTTTTTTTTAAATCTAAGAATATATCAATTAAATTTATTTAAGAAAGTATTGAATGGTTACTAAGGTGGTCATCAGGAGTAGTCTCCTGATGATTGTAGAGTGTTTGGTGCTGTGTCTCCGAGATATTTGTATGAGCACCCTGGAACCCTCCCGCCAAGTTTGTAAGATCCCCCAAATAACGATACCCAGTGATCTTTGACATCATTCGACCACTGAGGAAAACACGGAGCGTGTCGAAAACTCTGGAGAAGAGTGAATTTTTTTTTGATCTTTTTGGGTTGAAGACTCCACAGCTTGTGTTGCCGCGTCCGGAAGGAGCTTCCCTCCGAAAATTTCCACTGAATGGTACTAAGGTAAGTGTACCAAATTTCGGCATAGTTGCATGCATCCGTCTAAGTCTTAAGTTCGAAATGTAGCATTTTTAATACAAATCGAGTGTTTTGTTACTTATTTTTAAAAGGAGTATTGCTTGGAACCTTGTAGAAATATTATGGACTTTGTTTTTTCTAAAATCAATATTAATTCATTTTAAAATGAACAAAAATATAGACATAGCTATGTGTACTATTTCGGCCACCTTGATTTCCTATAGTTCCTTGCCCTTCCGAAATTCTTCGAAAGTCTTTTTTAACATCATCTCATTTGTTGAAGCGACATTTTTTGTTGAAAATTTAAGGAGGAAAAGAAGTGGCCGAAATTGCAAGCTGGCCGAAATTTGGTACACTTACCCTACTTTTCAAGAAAATAAGAGTAAAAAGCTATACAAAATTACCCTAACTGTTTCAATCAAAATAACTAGATAATTAATGAAAAAAATTGAACAAAATATACTCTATCCCTCATTGTACGATAATGTGATAAAATTTTGAATAAAAGACATTCAAAATTAGTAAATTAAATTATGTTTACACTAAGTTCTACAAAGCGTAACTCATTCTCGTTTTTAGTAACAAAATTTTTCGGGTTTCTCGATACAATGTTGCGCGAAAACGTTTCTCGAACAATTAACAGGGGTTTCTTGACCATGTAAGTGATTTATACAATGTGAAATACATTGAATATGAACACTGAAAGACATCATAGCTTCCAAAAACCCCGGGAAGCCGAAAATCTTGAGGTCCCGAAAATCCCGGAATTTCGGGATCGCTTATTTATGAATTTCGGAATCCCAGGGTCTCGTTTTATTCAATGTTTGTTCTCCGGATCAATCTCGATCTCAAAAAGTGTCAAAATCATGGTCAAGGTTTCGAGATCCCGGGGTCCCATAATGGAAACCCTAGTTAAAGAACTTATCATCATCATTTTCAACCGCTTATACCTACCCAAGAAGCATTTTTTTCTGAATATAGTCTTGTAGAATTCCCTAAGTAAGGCATTATAGAACTAAAAATCTTTTTATTTGCTTATAACGCTCTTGGTTCCATCACTGAGATGACTATAAGTAAAGTGGCGCACTCTTAAGGATCTTAAAGACTTCTATAGGAATTTCAACGCAAAATTCTGACTTTAAATCTTGTAAAAGTACACTAAAAGACTTGTTTAATACCTGGTTCTATAAGACAGCTGTTTTGCTTCTTGGGTATTGCGGTCACGGGCTTAGGACATCTAGGTTAGTCGCCCACACCAATCTCTTCCCCGCCACTTCAGGAAGATGTACGAGTTCTATCTCAAGGTGCTCTAAGCAAGATCCCGAATTTGATTCACCCACCTTGTCCTAGGTCTGCCCCGAGGTCGCCGCCTCTTTACAATGGCTTGCATAGCTTTCTTGGTAAGTGTTTCTTAGGTGATATTCTTATATTGCATAAATTATTTCTTATATTTTTTTAATAAAAAAATATCTATTGCAATAAATAACTAACCCTTCAGGAATATTTTAAATATAACATTTATTTTTTAACATACGACGTACATTCAACTGAGAGCTAATTAACGAAATATGGAAAAATGAGTTGTGTAAGACAATTTTTATTTGCATTTTTAAAAGAATATTACGAGTATGTTATCCAAGCTAAACCATATCTCGTAATTTCGAATCATTTTTGTATTTTAGCTCTCTTTTTGATTGAGTTTAATGATTTATGAAAATATGTTTTTTCAATTTGTTTTCTATATTATGTTTTGCTTCCATAACCTTTGTAAAACCGTTTCTAATGTATTTTGATACTTGGATTACGATACCTACGATTAGGACCAGCCGTGCTACCCCGCCGGATCAGCTTCGATGCTTTCCCACGATCTTTGGTCCTTGCTGAGCAAGGTGCCAAGAGCCGAGGACTCCTAAGAAGCCCGTTCCTAGGGATACTGAGGGAGATACTCTCCTGACGTAGAAACATACTGTGCAATTATTTGTCTTTATTTTTTCATTGAAAGGAGCTTAAATGGCTTTCATTTAAACATAAAGCAATAAAAACCTAGAGAGCAGTTTATCATTCAGACTTTTAAGTGTTAAAAGAAGTCAAAACAAAAAGTTCAACTGTACCCTACGTAAGGATCACAAGAATTATGAGCAATTATAGCCCTATTCTGTCTATTCTTCCCCCTCGCTATGGAGCCCAATAAAATTGCAATTCAATAGAGAAATAGTGAGAAAAGTTGATCTCCACTCCGTGATCATATTTTTCCATTTAATCAGACTCGAGCATTCTCTCATTTCTTCTAAATTATTTATTAATTTCTTCTTTTGACGCAAGTTACGATGGATGCTCTTTTTTGCACCTCCACGCCTCATTTCCACCTTTTCTTCCATTTACACGCGCGATCTTGGCAGAAAAACGGTCAAAGGGGGGGATCTTTTTGCGGATGGGTGATTTTCGTGTGAAATGCAGAAAAGGTATTACAAAGAGCTACTGGACAAAAAAAAAACATATCATTCCAGTGACAAAAATAACGATCATATGCACTCTTCACCGGTAATTTTGTGTTCAAAGACCAAAAGTCAGAGGTGGGGCTGAAGACAAGTAAAGTTGATGATGATAAAAAATGGGCAGGAGTCCTCAAGAGGAGATCTTGTCAAATGTGCGTTGTTTCTCATAATTGCAATTGCAATTTCTTGCTACAATGCACCATCTGCAGCATTTTCATTTTTTAATCATACTGCACCTTACAAAAGTGCGTTATATGTGAAAATTCATATTAATTAAGTCACATAATTGGACAATAATGAGGTCAGAACTGCAGGCTGATACGCATTAAATTGATATTATGGTGCTCTCCTCATTGGACACGCTGCGCGAGAGAGTTATGACGAAGAAGACGTTATCTCAGGTGAACCAAAAGGGGAGGTGAAAAACCGTTGTACTTGGCATTTTCTCAGATGGAATGCGTTTTTTTTTCCTGCCCAAGTGCATCTTGAGCTTGGTACCTATGGGGAGCCCTTTCATCCAACTATGTATTTCGGTCTGATATACATTTTCTCCGACGTGCGCATCTTATCAGTGAGAGTGATCTTGTTGCAATATTATGTTCATACAATACGCTACTGGTTATGAACGAATACATCATAGGCTCACCCATGTTTTGGATCCAATAATCCACGAGCATATGTCACCCATTTCCCATTAATTGTGTCTCTGCACGCGTACCCAATTGGATACTCTTACCCCTGAAAAATTCGACACATTTCTCCCAAGACCACCGCTGAAAGCTCACCAATTTAGTGGATCTTCAACACATCATTTGTGGCCCTTGTATAGCATAACAAACTGTTACATTAATTGTATGACTTTAAATGCACCGATGGGACAAATTCACCGCTCATCTGCACATCTTACACGTGCAATTTCGTCTTCAGTGTTTGTTGATTACAGTGATCGACATATGTCACACATTTCATCTTATTATTATTAATTTTCTGCACGGTTGACAGGTGCTCAATGCCTCTTTTCCATAATTAAAATGTTGAGAAAGATCGCACAAGGGATGCCTCACAGACGCACCTCTTTTCTTTCTACCTGTGCTTTCAATTAAACACCTCAGGAGTATCGTCGCTGACAGATATTCAATTGGCAGTATAAATATAAATTATTTTTTATGATATTACCATCATCAAATTTACCGATTCCGAAGGTGTGGTTCTTTTAGTCACACGACATGAAAATGCAACCAATAAAAGTCCATCAACGAGATAGCTTTATCAATATTGAAGATCAAGTTAGGAACCATAAAAGTGCGATCGGTAGTAATCAATAATCAAGATGACAAATTTTAAATACACGCAGTGCTTGGAATGTTAAGGTATTTGAAGCTTATACTTAGGTTGACATTTAAGCGAGAGGTCCCTTAAAAGCCAATGTGAATAGCATCCTTCCATTTATTCGTTCCCGCTTGATCTCTGAAGATCCGTTCAAAATTTTCAGTGCTTGGTACCGTTGTACATGTGGGTGACTTTGGCTAACTGCTGTTCTTAAGCTTTTCTTTAATTTTAGCACTTCATCGATTCGGTCTAGCATATCCAATGGATAAAGATCATCCTTAAGAGCTAGAATTCAAGAAAAACTTACGAGTAGCAGAGGGTTAAGGTACTCCCGGAGGACAAAGTCATCTACGGTACTCATATTCTTGCTCATATTCTTCCGTCTGCATCCGTATCCATCTTTCCGGCTTGCGTTTCCCTATAATGTGTTCCTCTTGTACTGTAAAATTTAAGTAGTTTTTCAGGAGATCATTTTTTCTCAAAACCAATTTGAACCCTGCGATCATCCATCATCCTCTTTTAATAATTTGTCTCTTCAGAAGTTTTCCTACACCCTTTTTCCTGAAGATTCACTCACGGTAATTAACTTTCATTAACCGAATGGGGGAGATATTTTGTGGGTCCATATAAAGCTATTTAATTGATCGTACAAAAACTTTAAACAGAATACTAAAGCGTTGTCTAGAAATGTGGGCCTCTCTCGATAATGAATTCACCTGGGTTTCAGAGTGATAACTTTTCCTACGGGCCATAGTTACTGACTACCTCTTTTGGGCCCAAATAGACAATTTGACCCTCAAGAATATTTATCCTGCAAAATTCAGCAGTAAGGGATTCGGTCGGATTCTGTAGTGCAAGATCGGGTATTTTGGAATCATGTCTAATTTAGGATTTTGGACTAAACATCTCCTGCCAAATTTTACAGGCCAAATATTCTAAAGGATAAGTCTGAATCTATTTGAGCCCATAGGCTCTTCCTGTCTCATGTAGAATTCCTTGAGTTTTTTTTTTAAACTCTTACAGATGTAAACAAAATCCAGTCCAGATGATAGGAGATAAGCTGGTAACTATGTCAATGTCTACAGCAGAGGTGTGCAAGAAACCGTTGAAACCGAATTAACGTCAAAATAAGTTTGTTATAGTAGCGTTTTGACCATTGACGTACATGTTTCATTTGACGTTAATTCGGTTTCAACGGTTTCTTGCACACCTCTGGTCTACAGGAAGATCTAATAAGAACCAACATAAAGTCTACTCCGTTTCCAATCAGTCCATCGGAATTATCAGATGTCTCAATTTATGTAGACAAAGGCTTTTATTTCCGTAAGAATTTTACAAACTTTTTATTCAATGATAATTGTATTTATATACAGAGAATCGTTAACTAGACAAGTGCTCTACTAACTGAGCTATTAGAGGCCACAGACTCTGCTTGACTTGCTACATGACCTTAATCAATTGCATTGTTCACTGCAATCGCTTACTCTCCGGGTTGCGAGATTTGGAAACGGTATGGTATGCTCTTATTCCCTGTCACCTGGGTAATTCCATTCCAGAAACACTCCCTTAAATTTGGGCCTTCTTCCAGAAAAAAAACTGCTCACTAATTGAAAATTAACTTTCAAAAAGGAGCGGAGCCCCTTTTCTTTTCCCTCTTACTCCAGGATTATCACTTCTGAGAGGAGTGACCGATTTTATAGCTTTTTGCGATGATACCGAACACTACTCCGCCCAAAAACAGAAAGCATAGAATATAGGAGATCTTTTGCTTGTATTTAGATAGTGTCTGGTGAAAAGTTTCCCATTGCATCCCAATCTGTTTGCTAGAGCTTAAACAGATCCTATGAAATAATGATTTTCCTCAATTAGCGTCATTTAGTTACCTCCTCCAGAGGCAGGTTTAGGGCTGATACATTCTATTCTTGTCCTTACTATCGATTGTAATCTCGCTTAATCCGCTTAATCCAAGTGAAAGCACTTAATCTAAATTAGACCGTTTTTAACATTTTTCGCCCCTTTTACTCGTCTATGCTGACATGTTCCCGGACAGTCAAGATAACCCGGACGCACAATTGTTATCACACGATAAAAGGAGAGAGTGTACGTATCTGAAAGACGAATTTTTTAATCACAACGAACAGAAACGTCTCTAAAACCAGTGAAGTGATTTTAGTAACCCAGATCACAAGTAATTACCTTACACATTTGTCCAAGGGAATCGTTAATCAACAAATAGCGTTTTCGTTCACTGAGAGAAGTCCGAAAAATTTAAAATAACATTCCGGAAATGTTTATTTTACCCTGCAGTATTAATCCGAAATCTGTGTAAATATTATACTTTTTAGGTGTATTATGGGTAAAAGTTACCCTTTTTCATGTTAATTTTACTCTTAAAAAGGTGTAAAATTAACATTAAAAAATGTTGATATATTTTTACACCCAATAAGTGTTAAAGTTATGAGCAAAAAAGGTTAATTGCACACCCGTTTTTTCTCAGTGTCTGAAGAAAAGATACCTTCACCGTAAGAAAGATACCTTCAGAATGTAAAATGCAATTTCTTTGCTTAAAAATTCAAAATTTTCGAGTAATGGGCTAAACTTAATTGCATCGATCTCAATAGTATCACCTATGCGATCTCTTCAATTGATGCTTGTTTGAAGTATTGGTTTTTATGTTATTTTATGGCAACCCTTCCACAATATGGAAATCAATCTTTATGAGGTCAAGATGCTTGTCAATTCTATACTCATATGACCTAATTGGTGGTAACTAACCTTCCGTCTTCCTGCCTTCAGAGCGCAGTTTTAATGCTGCCACTCCCACCATCACCGTCATAAAAGGTTCGATCAGAGAAAAGTTTAACAAGTTTCTCTGATAATTAACATATGAGTCTCTAATTAAGAAATTTAACCGTACTATCACACCTCGAATTTTAGATATTTTTTTACGATTAAAAAATTGTTAATTAAGGGTTCTAGAAATACTTGAAGTTCATAGCCTACAAAACCAAATTATATGCAGGATTTTTAATTGTGATTCTCTCCGGGGTTATTTATAAGCAATTTGAGTGGCTCGAATTCCCGGTTCTCCGAAAAAACAAATGGGTTTCCTGAATTCCCCGAGTTCCCCGAAAATTATAAGGGTTCCCCGGGTTCCCTAAAAAATGTATGGGTTCCTCGGGTTTCCCGTAAATTCTCTGGGTTCCCCACATGGGTTTTCTGGCTAAATTGGCTCAAGTTTCGAGAAATGAATTACCCCTTGTCTCTTAGTGGAACTTACTGAATTACTCCACTCAGTTGACACATTAAGTAACTTCTAATGTACCTAATAAGTTCATAAATCAAGAATCTAATTTTAAGAAATTGTAGAACAACAACCTCTTTGTGGCGAATAGCGAAAATAAGATGAAATGATTTAAGCCCAAAATAGACACAGGAATGACAGAGATCGGCTTATGCCCTAAACACACTAACGACTTAAGCCGAGATACGACTTAGTGAAAAATGATGGAAATATAGTTCAACCATTATTTCTAATATAATTACACTAAGCCGCGTCTCTCGGATAATCCTCAAGTCTATCAAGGCCCTTAGGGTTCAGCCCGAAAAATGAGGATTAGTGTCGATACACTCACGGATCAGCCCATAATTTAAAGGATCAGACTGATCGTCTAAATTCATGAGGTCTAGTGAAATTACGGGGATTAGGCAACATCAGCGCCAGTGCTGACAATAAAAAGCTTCAATGTTGAGAGTGGACCGTTATGTTCTAGACACACTTACGACTTAAGCCGAAAGACGACTTAGTGGAAAATGATGGAAATGTAGTTTGACCATTATTCCTAATATAATTATGCTAAGCCATCTCTCGGCTAATTCTCAGATCTGTCAAGGCCCTTAGGATGATATGAGTCAGATTTTGGAATTTCGGTCTAAAAACTTTCTTGCTCTTCTTTATGTTTTCATTGGCTGACGTTTCGATCCTTGGTTGAGACTTTCTTTACTTTCTTAAAAAGCTTCACTTTGGGTGTTTTTGGGTGCTTTTCGAAATGTCAATTGGGTAAAAAAATATGGAGAGTAATGGTATGCAATGTCGCAAAATCTTAAAATGAATTAAGATTGGTGTAATGGGAAGGTCAGAGTGCTCCTTCCTGTACGAAAAATCCATTGATGATGCTTTTAAGAAGTCCTTCAGCAATCAAAGTGTGGAGATTTAATAGAAATTTACGCTGAAAACGCTAATCCTTGATACTAAACCCTCAGTGTATGATAGTTTGGGCTGATCATTTTACCGCCAAATTTTTCGAGCTGAGTATTCTCCAGGATCAGCCTGTGTCTATTTTCGGCATTAGCTTGATCACTAAGTACTTAATGAGCGGCATTAGGATTTAAATAGACTCAAGCTGATCCTTGAGAATATTAATTTAGAATATTAATTTGGTTAAGGATTAAGTAAAGGAAATTTATGCAAAGGACCTCTAATCGATGTTCCTAAGCCTTCAGTATGTGACAGAGTCTGTTTGAGTCTGACTTTGTCTGAGTCTATTTGGGCCCTTAGACTTACAAGGTTTCCAGTAGTTATCCTAACAGTTGATTTATTAAAACTCAATGTAAGTGTATTGAATGCCTTAAAGCTTCATTCTATCAGAAAATACGATGAAACTAACATATTTTATTGCATTAAATATTTAATTACATGTAAACCTTACTGTAGGCAAATGCTCCTTACCATTATTCTTCATGAAAATTCTATGAATCTTCGGGTTTTCAAGAAATGCTATCCGGTGTATTGTGGAATTGAAAACATCCTAAAGAAATCTTGATAATAAAGGCATAAAAATAATAGAATTTTGCATTTTACCCCATTGCAGATGCATTGTGAGGAGATTTATATCTTTTGAATATATTTACCATGTACTTCCTCAATTTCTCTGATATCACATGGGATTTGCCTAATTATTCCCGGAACTTTCCCTATAGTTGACAAAGAGATTGTGCCTCTGCGCAGAGCAACTGGTGGGCAGAAATTCTGCTGAGGAACCACCTGTGTACAGAATCTTCGGTGAGGCTCATCTCCCGCCCATTGGATGGCCCCATGCAGACTCCAAAGCACATGGTGGACCAAGAGAAGAGGTAATGTTAGAAATCGCCCCCACATTGTGATTCTTTATGGTAGCCAACAACATTGTGTCTTTTTTCTGGAGATACAATTTGTCAGAAATTCAAGCATTTGGCCGGTGCTTCTCTCATGTGGAGAAAATTTCCATAATTGATGCTATTAGCTACAAAATGTGTGCAATTCATTTCCGCGAATGGTAAGAAAAATTAGCCGAGAAGGGGCAACACACACAATAAAATTCAATCCACCAGCCAAATGATGGGAAGACTTAAAGAGTGTTAGCGTCACAAATGTCCCGCTCGCGGTTCCTTAATTGGACGATTTGATTGCATGCAATCGATCCACTGACATTGTAGATTACATCTCGCTTGCAGACGTAAAAGAATCAAATAAAAAAAAAAACAGCATTACAACGAGGCACATTAAGATTTTTTCTTGAGATGTGTCTCCGGATACAACGGTGGACAGGAGGAATATTCTGACAAATTGCCACTTCACCCTTTTCATCCTTTTGTTTTATTTTTCTTTTCAGTTGTTTAATGCAATTATCTTCCAATATCTTAGCAAAAACAGAAGGTTTTGACTGTTTGGAAAGCCATTACGCTAACTAACCAATTTTATTCTCACTTTAACGATAATGTTTTTTTGTTTTAAATCTGGGGTTGCCATATGAACCCCGTTGGTCAGTAAAGAAATTGTAGTTTGGATACTTTCAGAAATTACCTTGAAATACATTTTTGGAAAGACAAAATCCTGGACAAAAGCTAACCTAAAGCAATTAAAAATCACACAAAAAATCAAAAGACAAAGCTTATGTATTCGCCGCATGAGTGCTTTGGTGCTTATATTACTTTTAACGAACTTTCAATATATTATTAACAATTTTTACTTAATTAGCAGAATATTCAAGCTTTTTCATTTCTTTAATGTTTTCTTAGTTGCTTTCACAAATTTTTATTACTTTTGTAATTTAAAAAAAAATGCAATTTCGAACTTTAAATTGTTTTTAAGGAAGTATAAGGGTAGACGTACCACCCTGTCACCTCTAACAAATTGGTATTTTTCTTTAATTATTTTGATACCTTGATTATGCAATACTAAAATTCTAAAATGGAAATACTTTTGAATAGATAGCGAACAATTGAACACTATCTTAAATCAGGCAACCCTTTTAAATCAGGAAACGTTTTTTAGTGATTATTAGTGAATTTAAAAATTTAAATCTTAGATCAACGTGTCAACATAGACCATCCAATTTAATTCATAAGCCAAATTCGAGCATTTTACTACAACATTTCTAATAATGTTTTAGTTATTTCCTTCCCTCTCCTTCCTCTCCCCAAACATGTTTTTGTGGTTAAATTCGAAAACGGATCCTATAATTTGCTTTATTTTCAAATTATGTTTTGGAGGTAGTCTAGGTGAATATTAAGTCCTTAATACCTATAACCGGAAAACATTTCGATATCGAATTTTCAATGGTCAAATTTTAATCACTTTGGTAGGCATATTTTTCCACAGATTTGCTTAAATTTAGAGTTTTAAAAACCCGGCTACATTGGAATTAATCGGTAATGAATTGGTAAAGTACCCGTAAAGGTCTTTATTCATTGGTAACTATTTTCGTCAAAAGTTGCATTTTTGGCAGAATTTTGACGTTTATACATACAACACTGCAAATAATTTCCTTGAAAATTTTTTTTTACGCAAATTCCTCTCAATTTGTTTTGTACCTTAATTAGGGTGTATTGTGAAAAGGGAGACACTTAAGAAAAAGTTCAATTTCAAATGCAGTTTTAAGCCGAATAAAAATTTATTATTTTCATTTTTTTGGTATCATGAGATTCCTTGTAAAATATTCTAACAGAATCTTAATAGTTTTTATTAGAAATTTCAACCAATTAATTAGAATATTCAATCAAATTAGAAACCAACACATTTTGAAAAGATAGACAAAATTTTGGAAAGTTGGACAAAAACTTTTGGAAAGATGGACATCGTGATATTAATGACAAAATATTATACGAAATATGTAGAAAATCAATTGTTGAGGGTTTTCTGCGTATACTTGCACATTTGATGGTTATGCTAATCCCTGCTTTATGTCCGGGTAACACTTGAGGAATCCTAATTACCAAGAACTTCCTGGACGTCCAACAAAAAAGAGGTTCTGTAAATTTCACAGACGCCTCGCGCTATCCAGCAGTTATAGCTTTAAGGCGGATGCAACTTTATATAGCAGATTTGAATACCTAATCCGGCCTGGTCCTTTTCCACTTGTTTTGGGAGTTCTGTAGAGGCTTCTCTTTGTCTTTTTCCAGGTGTTTTTGCGATTTTTACTAACCACTCTGTCAGAAAAAGTGGTCTTCGGAATCTGGAAATATTGGCAGCCTTTCTCCAGGAGATTTTCTCCTTATCAGCTGCTAATTGCTGTTGCAACTATTTCTCCGGGTGCTTAAGGATCTTTGTCTTTCTTGTGAACATGATTTCACTGCACAAAACCACCAAATTCATTCAAAAATCAACTTGTCCAAGATTTTATAAAATTTGTTTTGAAAGCAACACAGAATTAAATCACTTTTCTCTCCTTTTTAACTTCAATATATCACAAATATTTTTTATTTACCTTTTAAATGGATGTATGTCCTTCGATTTTCACTGCGGACTTAACAATATTTCACTAATTATGACGAAAAATCAAACAAAACACTTTGATACTTTCCTAGCAACTTCCATAAGAAACAGAGAAAATTACAACTACCGTGTGAAGATTATGATTATTACGCATGCAATACATTTTTTAAATTCATCTTGCAAGTCACCCTTTGAGTGTTTAATAACGACTTTTGCATCTTTAACTTCTCAAATAATCACAATATTAGGCTTAATAATCTTTTTATCGAAAATAGAAATATTTAATTGATTTATTATTAAGTTTCTAAGGAGGTGTCTCACATTCCACACTGCTTTGTCCCACTTTCCAAACTGTCTCGCTTTAGGCAAATTACCCTAATGTATCTTTGTCAATTTTTTTTTAAATGTTTTTTATTTGTTCGTAAGCTTGTGATACGGCTAAGGGCAAAAGGGTAAGGGATATCGACCCCCCGTCTTCGATGACCTTGCTTCTCCATAAACCAATATTATTTAGGAGAGTCGTTTTTTTCCCGCTACCCAGATCCTTCCCCTCCAAAAGCATGTTTTTTTGTTTATTTCGAAATCGGCTCTTAAGATTTTTTCGAATACATTCGACAAAGCAAATATTAATCACCTACCCGAAAATATTTCGGTGTCGAATTTTCAATAATCAAAACTTAACCACTTTGAAGGTCCTATTTTTCAACAGATTTCTTTAAATTTGCATTTTTTTTTTATCTTTAAATTTTTAACCTGACTGCGTCGGACCTAGGGTAAAGTTGTACAAGTTGGACAGGTCTTTTTTTCTTGATTAATTTAGTATTTCATTTTGATTTGTATATTTTTAATGCTTTAGTTTTATAATTTGGTTCCTTGTGCTTAAAAACAAATTTTGTACTGTATTTATCAAGAAAAAAACCATGTCTAACTTGTACCGGCGAATTGTCCAACTTGTAACACTAGGTCCAAATTGTATCGCTTTACCCCAATCGGTAAGGAATCGATAAAATGTACCCGTAAATAATATACATTTCTGGAATTACTTTTTTATTTGTCCAGTGTACTTCTTACTTGTCCTAAAATATTTTAAAATTTGCTTTTCTTAAGCAATTTCTTATCTCGAAATAGTTTTTCAATTTATGAATCAATTTAATCTGGAAGGTATGCTCCTAAAGCCATGCGAAAATATACAATTTACGGATAGCTCTTTCTTGTTAGTTCGAGCACTCTGCAAGGCTGGGACGCTTCTTTGCAGTTTTCTGACTTTTCCATCTGTTCCAGTTCAAAAAGAAAACTTTTAGCAAAAATTGTGGAAAAATTAAAGTTTCTAAAATAATTATTTTGTTTAATTTGTAGTTAATTTCTGGGCTAATTGCATTTAACTGAGAGACTCTTTAACTTTGATACTTAATATTAAGGTTTAGAATTAAAACTTTCTTTATCCCAAGAGCTTCAAGTTAAAGACTTGAAGAAAATATATTCGAAACTAATCATTTTATAATTAAAGATATAAAAAATTAAAGATTGATAGGCTTGCGCCAGCCTGCGTTTAGATTAATCCAAAATAAAAGCACAAAAATGCGTTTGCAATCACTCACTTTTAATTTAATGGTGGTCTGATGAATTCAAGGAATGCTTTGCAATCTCCTTGAGAGGTGTATGATGATGAGACGAGTTCTACTAGTCCAGAGATAGTTTATTGCATCGTCATTAGTGTCACCTCCGCGATGCGTCGAATAAATCTCAAGATAATGAGTACAAAGTTCCATCTGACTGCTTCTCCATGCGCGCTCACAAGGTACTCCGAGGGGGGACGATAGGTCCAGGAAGAGACTCATCTCCGGTGGAGACAACAAACGCCCCCGCTGTGTCAAAGCATATTGGATTGGAATCAGTCGCTTGACCCCAGTGGACTCTCAAAGCACTTTTCTCCATCATCTGTCGCCGAGTGTTGGGTGGTTGGGGGCCAAGGCACTAAAAATGTGACTGATTCGAGTTTCACCTGCTAAAGAGCTAAACGAAAATAATCACTTAACTGTGCAGCCATCTGCCCTGCAGGAGGCGTGCGATGTCCACCAATTTAACGCCAGGGGAACCAGTTGGAGGCTCCTCCGCCGCCTCTTTCTGCATCACGAAACATCGTGGGGATATTAATAAGGAATTATTAGAAAGAATGATTTGATGTATATCTCACGCACTTTCGACTTTCAATTTCAGTGCCCCCAGCGAGCCCCAAGTACCCCTCACAAGGTGATCATCATAATTTTTGTGTCTTACAAAACACCCCCCTAAGAGTTTCGTGGCTGCAATATTGAATAATTGAAATTTCAATCAGTACTGGATCAAGGAACCCCGCTTTGAAGGGGTTTGAAAATGGCATAAAAAAAGCTCAAACAAGCCAAACAAGCTTATGGTAGCTGGGACGCTTTTCCATGGGACCTCGGACTGCTTGCAAATCGGAACGTGTGTAAATACAATTTTAAGTTCAATCTTAGGGATAAAGAAACGCATCGAGAAAACTGTTCTTAGCGGCTGAAACGAATAAAATTGGTTCAATGCGATTTTTCTCCGAGGTCCCTTGTAAATAATCTAAGCTACAATACCATTCGATTTTTTTTTGTCATATGATATAAGTTCGAAAATGCAATTCATTGAATTATTAATGAGATCCCTTTACTTGATGATTTTATGAAAATACAGTACGTCTTGGTTGATTTGTTTAACAACATTCATTGTCATTTTAATTGCCAGAAATCTCAAATATATATAACTTCTGACAATGCCACGTGAGCTGAAATGACAATGTCACGACTACAGAATCGCATTTTCGAAAAAGCTGTCCTAAGATTCGAACGCAATTTGTCATATGGCATTGCCAGAGCGTTACAGAATTCCCCTCATGGGCTTATCACTGGTAATTTTCTATCCAAAAATACTTTGAATACAGAAGATCAACAAAAAAAAAGTTCATTGAAATTCGTTAATAAATATTATTCATTAAACGTTAGGACTATATAGTTCGGTCAATTTGGATATAATAAGTGTCGGGGGTCAGAGTTACATTGAGGTGGAGTTTGGAACGCATGAGGGTCATGGGGCTCATCATTGGAAAGGTCTCGATCTCAGATACAATATACTAAATTTTTATCGAAATCACTTCATCAAAACCAAAAATACAGTCAGGTCAAGTCAAGACATTTTTCATTATAGATCAGGTATAGAAACATCGACGGCAAAGTGGAACGCATCGTCACGAAAGGTCTCGACCTTAGCAACATCATACTAAAATTTAAAGAAAAAGCGTCGTCTAGTTCCCGAAATATACGACATCAAATTTTCGAAAATCGATCTTTCGATTAATGGGACCTTTGAATAAATCGAATGGAGCTTGGGGTGTTCAGAGGAGTGTAACATTTACCGAGAGCTTTCCAAATCATCAAAGATTAAAATTAGACAATTAATTTTTTTTTAATTTTGATCACATATAACTCGGTCAGGGGGGTCAACCTACGTTTTTTTTAGTTGAAAACTCTTAGGTAAAGCTATAACAGACTAGAATTTGAGACAGATCCATGCCACAGGGGCTTAGTTATTGAGAAAATGTAATTTAGGGGTGTTTCAAAATGGTGGAAAGGGAAGGGTGGTAGTGATGGATCTGAGATCACAAACTCCTAGCCGCCTATCAATATTCAATCTTTGTCGAAAACCGTTTATACTCCGGACCGAACAAGACGGACTCGATGCCTATACGAAAATCGATTTTTAACGCATATTTGATATTCATGATCTATGAGAGTCAAAACGTATATACATGCAAATTTTGAGCCCAATCTGACGAGATCGCATTTCACCTTGGACCCCAACAACTGAAATTGTAAAAATCTCAGCTAAAATCGGGATCCCGGTCAAAATCCCGAAAGACAAAATTCCGAATTGATAAGGGGTCATAGCTACTCCTATAGTTGCACCTCCCAAATAGCAATTTGGAGTAAGATTACCGTTGGATGTATGTATTCTGAATTCCAAAATCGAGTCCTATGACAGTCGTCAGAGAGTCGAATGACGGAAAGTGGGGAATAATATGACGGTAATATAGAAGTCATTTGGCGTCATAATAGCTCTGAGATTACTGGCTAAAATAACGATTATATTACTAATTCAATCTTGAATTATGCGGTGATCAAAATACGACGCGAATGCGACTAATTTTTAAGATTCCAATTAGGAGTAGTCTTTTTGACCATTTCTTGTACACCAAAAACCAGTCATTTTTGAATCAGAGTATTTGTTTGCGAATTGGGCCGTGCTTGCTGTAAGGAATGGGAAGTTTTTTGTGTTTTGGGAAATTATTCCACACGTCCTCCGTGTGGTTGCAAAATTTTCAGGATTTTGGCTGCCACCGGAAAAATCGATCTGTGATTGTCGATATTGAAGAAAAATATTGACTGTTTTGGAAGTTCTCAAACGTCTAAAAAATTATTACTTATTTTTTTCCATTATTGAAAAATCCAAGAAGAGTTCAAACTTATTCAACTGGTGAATATCTCATATACAGGAACACCTAACACAGTCAAAGCGCTTTATAAGAGTGATTAATTGGAGCTCTTCATGCTAATTAGCAGGTTCCCATAGCACATGGCGATTTAAGCTGAATCGCTGAACAGCCTGACCTCTTCACCGATTCCTATTTATAAATAATGCCTATTAATACAAATATTTTATGTGCAACCAATAAATTTTCGACATTCGGCGACCTCAAACAATTTACAGCTACACCTTACGAAGAGTTCAATATCTGGCATCTTTTTTGTCTGGATTGGTGAAGAATTGTCTCTCGCGGTGTCTCACAGTTTCATTGACGTCATGGACAGAACACGCGAACAAGTCCCAAAATTTTCCTCAGAAAAAAAAAGCACAGCATCTAATTGAGATGTCAAAAATATGCAATTTCCCTAAGCTTAATGATATTCTATGCAAATTGCTTGATGGATTTTCTATGAAAGTATTTTATTGCTCGAACTGAAAGCGAGAGCAGTGTATAGAATCTATTGTTTTTGGATTTTTTGTACTGCTATTCGATTTAAAGATTTAAATGCTTTGGATAAATTCCATCCTTTGTACATTTTCTACCGGTTTTGTTTGCTTTGAAGTCGTATGGTTAGAGATATCAGCTTATGGTTTTCAGTGACCCCCTCCAACTATATTTGCTAGAGATGTTTTATTTCGCCTCAAATTATGCAAGATTTTATAAAAAATTACGACTGAATTCTACTTAGAAACTAAAGTAAACTAAAGGGGAATAATCATTTATAAATTGTTTGAAACCATTAAAATTGTATGATATTTAGGACCTTCAAGAACTCGTCTTATCTTTCCTTAATTTTGAAGCAAAGTTCAGTAAAATTAGACAGTAAAATAAAGTATAAAAAATTGAAATTGTTTAGATTCTTATCAACTTATCAGTCCATTGCAATGCGAAATAAGAATAAATCCTAAAATGAAATTAAATCAATCATCAAGTGGTATAAGATCAATCCCACAATGGCGTAGATTCAAATTGGGATAAAATCAATCTCAAAATTTTATAAAAAGAATATTGAAATGAAACAAAATCAATAAAAATCATCAAAATCAAAACGTCAAAATTGATTCCCAAACTTTTATTGGTATTCAATCACTATATGGATTTGGATCTCTATTTGTCCCAAAATAGAGCAGACTCAAATAAATGTGGGATAGAATCATTCTCAAAATGTGATAAAGATTAGTAAAATGAAACAAAACCAATCAAAAATTAATTCAAAATTCCATACAGTAATCTTAAAATGTCAAAATTGAATCCCAAATATTCCAAACTTTTATTTTTATTCGATTATCATATGGGAATGGATCTCTAACAATCACAATAGGTGTGATTAGAAGGAATCACACCTAAAATGGGACAGATTCAAACATAAGTGGAATAGAATCAAACCCGAAGCAATCCCAAAATTGAATCCCAATTTATTGGTATTCAATTTTCATAGGGGATTGGATCTTTATCAATCCCATAAACGTCTCAATGTCTGAATTATTCTTGGTTATGTTTTCCTCATGTAAATTTGCTAACAATTTAACACATAGTCAATAGCAATCGTCTAATACTCGTAACTGTTAACTAGTGAGTTCGAGCACTCTGCAAATTTCCCTCTGCCCTGATATTTTTTTTGTAAGAATGAACATTTTGAGTGTGCAAATTGAATTTCTTTTCTCATCATGAATATTCCTAGGAAAAAGAGTGGATGGTGCGGTGAATGGGATAGTAGAAAAAAAGGTGAGCAATTGCAATTGGAGGTAAAATTGCTATATGGTATTTCACACAAATACTCATAATGTGGTGAAGAAATGAGACAGAGAATGCTATTAAAATGAAATGTAGAACACACAGCTAACACTATCTTGGCGAAGTGAGATAGTCGTGTATTAAATAGTATAATTTCTTGGACGGGAAATTGTAAATCCACCTGCCACAATTACCTGCCAGAGTGAAGAGAAGAGAATGCTCTAAGTCCATTCGATTGCGTGTCAATCACCTTGTTTGTTGGACCTGGAAAATGGGGTACGGAGGAAGGTGGGCAGGCACTTGAGGAATATCGATATAAAATAGCTCAAGATGCTGGCGGTGTGCTTAGTGGTCATAAAATGTCCAATAAAAGTACATAAATCAGCTAATTGATTTAATTGTTTAGAACGCACTCTGACGTCAATTGTGTGCACACTGCTTGATCCCTAAATTGAGATGATGCGATAATGAAATCCAATGTCTGCCCATTTGATCATTTAGTTCCCAATCAGCAGATTCCTGTTCACAATCTTATGGAATCCGCTCCAAGAAATTTCCACACCATTTTTTTTCTTTAGCTTTTGCCTTCCGAAAGCCCCCTCAATGGTTCTTGGGGATGGTGTATGGGAGGAAAAAAAAGGAGGACAAATTGAGCGCCTGTCGACGAGAAGCCTCAACAACATGGTCACCAAGTGGACAGAAATTGATGGTTGATGCTCAAATAAATCTCTCGGTGTCTCTTACTCCCCACACTATTTCTTTGCCTTTCTTTTGCCCTCCTCAAGTCTGCACGGCTGTTTTGCCTGTCAGACACTCAGAACGTCCATCAGGCTTCTTGTCTAATGGGAGTAAATTGGTTTTGATTAGGTCGCGGAATGCAATCCACCACCAACAAAGGGTGCATGAGGTCCAACCGAACAAGCCAACAGCCTGCAATTTACTTCGGAAAGAAGGAAGGGCAATTGCGATATTTGGGACTTTTTATGTCATCTCAAAAATTCGCAGCAAAATC
Organism: Phlebotomus papatasi; assembly: GCF_024763615.1. Lineage (NCBI taxonomy): Eukaryota > Metazoa > Arthropoda > Insecta > Diptera > Psychodidae > Phlebotomus > Phlebotomus papatasi. Next base: position 87,627,613 of record NC_077223.1, on the reverse strand, counting down.
TTCATTGTGCCCTCAAGGAAACCGCTGAGATTTTGAAATTTGTTCCATAATAATTTTCCATACATGTCCTATTAATTATTATAAGATTTTACAAGAAGAGCAATGTATAGCTCCCATATTATCCCGTAAGGTAATGTCTAATTACTCGGACTTTATGGACACACGTTCAGATTTTACGGTCATATTTCGATGTAATATTATTGCTTCAACTCCACAGAGAGGGCAGTATATTTATATAGGGGAAACTGGGGCACCACCAAACACGGGGTACCATCAAACACTAATTTTTATTTCTAAACTACTTGGACTATCTCGACTATTCCTTCAGTGGACAAGCATCCCTATAGTGCCTATAAATTCCTATCGGTCTTATCCTCTGAAGTCGAATATCCGATTAAAAAATCGCAGTGTTTGGTGGTACCCCAGTTTCCCCTAATACATGATTTTTTCAAAGTTGCATGGAGCGCTTTTCCACCCCTTTTCTAACCAACTTTTTTAAAAGAGCCTCAAAATTTAGTTCGTTTGTTCGTCCGTCTTGAATTCGTAAGATTAGTAGGCTAGACGGTTAGAGATAGTGACAGTAGCTTGAAGAGGAACCCCCTTTATATGTTAATCCTTATGTATTCTGACTCTGATCTACGCCACTTCTTTCATTATCCTTCGTTAGGCTTGGATAAGTTTGAAGCAACTTTTGTAATAACTTTAATACAATTCCTTTAAAATTTACTTAAATACTTGAATTCACTAGTCCTATTCAGGGAGGGTGTTACCACTCACAGTTCACTTTGGCTGCCGATCACTGATCTGGTAACCGCTGATCATGGAGATTGATTGGCGCCGAATAGCCGATCTATCACTCACGGTATGCTCACTAATTCTACTTTGTTATCCCTTTAAGGACGATTGGAACACCGGTGTCCCATAAAGAAAATAATGTTTCCTGACTACCTGAAGTTATTTTTTCTTATGTCTGTAAATAATTGTAAAGTAGAAGGTTGAAGGAATCTAGAATACTTTTTACAACTCTCTAGCTATTTACGGTGTAGTAAATATTTAAGCTCAAAAATGGCGAATTTTTAAATTCTCAAATTCATAATTGATTTTGTTTATTTTTTATACTTCCAATTTTTTTTAAGCAAAAACCTTTTGGCAATATAAACTACAATACTCATAAGTAATATTTTTTTTTATTAAAGCGAAAAATATTATTAATTCATTGTTATTGTCAGAAAAATTACTTGAATTTTTGGGCTATTTTTGTCCCTATCGTTCATAGAAGTACAAAATACATCGAATCAGACTCTGTTGGACTTTTCAAGGTTAGATGTAAGACTTATTATTTATTGATTATGTTTCTCAGTTAAATTTTTATTGTTGATTTTCAATCCGTAAAAAAGAGTCTCGTCGTTAAAGGGTTATTCTATGGTTATATTACTGTTGGTGAACTACTACTGGTAAAAAGCTGCATACTGCCAGTAAAAGATCGCCATGTTGAATTTTTGAAGGTCAAAGTTTAACCACTATAGAGGGTCTATTTTTCAAACAGATTTAATTAAATTTAGATATTTCAGAAAGGCCTTGAAATTTCCAACCAGACAACATCGGTCACAATTGGTAAATAATCGGTAAAATACTCCTAATAATCTATCTTTCTTAAATATTCTTTTTTCGGTCCTATAACTTCTTATCCAAATAGAGGCCAAACGGTAACAGACACGAACGTCTTTTTCCTAAACATGGCGATAAGTGGTTTCTCCACCCTACGATTTCTTTTTATTTTTGTATATGTTTCGGAATTCGTCCTGGTGAACATTTCATTTAAATATACCTATGACCTAAAAAAAATTCCAACATACATTTTTAATGTCAAAGTTTAATCACTTTGGAAGGCCTATTTCCAATCCATTTGATTAAATTTGGATTTTTTAGAAATGGTTAGAAATCAATAATGAATCGATCTTTCTCCTATTTACATTTTTAGTTGTCCGTATACTTAAAGTGCGAAAGGAACACCAATTGACAGTTTAAGAAGTCGTGTCAGGACTTTTTGACACCCTACTTTGTATATCATTTGGAATACGAAATTCGAACACTTATCCTTATCGTAAAACGCAGATTAATTAAAAAACGTTATCTTACTTAGATGGATGCATTAAATAAATTTCAACATTTTGACAAAAGTGTCAATAGAAGCCTCCTTTCGAAGAGGTGTTCCTTCGACCCTAACTCATTCAGCACATTCTAAAATACGCATTTCTTAAGCAATTTTCGATTTTGAAATGCTTTTATGATTTATGAATCAATTTCATGGATATATTAAGCAAATAAGCACTAAAGGATCATGCGAAAAAATAATTTAAGGAGTGCTGCTTGAGTTTGCAATTGGGTTTATTATCCCATATCAAAAAGCTGTGTATTTATATTAGACTTAGCTGAGACTCATTCCAAAAATACGGAATTGTTTTTTGGCTTACTAACAAATAAAGTTTTTTCTTGCTGAATTGCAAAATTTTATCGTGAAATAGAATTTGGTATTTAGACAAAAAGAAGTTACAAAACATTGCAACGTTTGACTTTATCGGAATTTCGATGATCTTATCTTATGTGTATCTAGGCCCATCATTTTCTACGTCTGATAGTCGATATATTGCAGCGCCAAACTAAAGCGGAGATTTTTTATCATATATTGCTTAATATTAATTTTTTTTAGGGATATCAAATTTTAGTCTTGGTAAAATTGCATAGCGAAACCTTCTTTAAATCTTCAGAACTGGGTTCTCATCTGGATTGTGTCTTAGCTAACTATTTTCTATATTCATGTGACATTTTGCATAGTTCTTACTTTAAGTGAAGAAATGCTTTAGGAATATTTTGTAGGAGAATTAAATATACAGAGTATCACAGCCTTTTTTTCTCAAAGCTTTTATATATCAGGAAAAAGAGCTTTGCAGTTCTACAAATAATTCATCTTGGAGTATTTAGGGCAGATGCAAGCATGAAAGTATATCTGCGAGCGAAATGATGATAATTGTCTGTAGATGTGGCGACTCCATCAATTATTGTCAATCAATTGATTTTCTACAATCATCTGCCCCTTTTTTAATCATCTCTCTCGCCTTCTCTCGTAGTCTCATATCTCCCACTTGTTGCACATAAGAAAAATCATGCTTCTCACAACAGTTGAAGCAAATTGTCAATACATCGTGGTTGGATAATTTTTAATAGAGCGTCTCTTATGGGGTAATTGATTAGAAATTAGTTGATGGATTGCTGGATGATTTGCCGCAAACGTCTCATCCTACCATCCGCCTCCTCCAAAAAGCCGGTACAGCTGAAAGAGATGCTCGGAAATTCCGGCAATTGCACGTTCGCGCAATGGTTCAATTGTGGAGCGCGCGAGGAGCACAGATTCCAAAAATGCTTCCATGTACATCCAATGATTTTCCGCTGCTATGTCGGAAATGTGCGCTCCATGTTTCAAGAGACGACAATCCGATCAATCGCGGATAGTTGATATCAAAGAGGCGGCACTTTTTGCCCCCCTTTCAGCTGCAAATCTCACCCTTTTTCCCCTCATTTATCACCGTATTTTTGCTTCCAATCTGCCCACCGAAATGAGACACAAAAAAAGCCGGGTAAGACATTGCCTGGAAGATTAAGGCAGGGTACAGTAAAAAAAAAAACAGCACGCCATCGAACCTCCACAGCCACTACAGGGAGTGCGAGTTTATACAGCTCAGCTCGGATTTTCCACCATAATTTTATGATTTATTAGCTGCAACCGTTGACAAGTTGAGCAATAATTTCTGTTACATTTTAATTACTCGTGCAACAAATTATTACATCAATTGAACACATACAGACAATCTCTAATTAATGATTGTGGAAGACGTAACATGCTTGAGAAAGATGTCTCTGTTCTGCTCAACATCGCATTAAACACAAATAACCTGTCATTTTCGACAATGTTTGGGACTCACCGTGACATTCGTTCATGGCTAAATTAATGGTTTCGTCAGGAATCCTCCCAGGACATTTGTCTTTTTCCCAGGAATTGAAAAAAAAATTATGGTCTGCGAAAAAAAGCCTCGGGAGAAGTCGTGGCTTTCACAAGAAGGTGCACCTCATAAATTTACTTCTTCGACCCCAGTTCCATTGATATTCAGTGAAGGAATAATAATAATATGATAATATCAATGTATTTTCCAGTTGGAAAATTGGCGCGAAATTTTACAGCAATGCGGACAGTTTTTGCAGAATGCTCGGTGGACTTTAAATTACAATTCATGTTCTTTTATGAAGGATTGTTTTTATAAAAAAATGAGTTATTTGTTTTAAAATATTCAACCGTGTTCATAGGGCATGAATTAGGGGAAAGTGCCCATGATTGGACCATTGGAAGCTTCGTAATGATTAAATTTTTCTTATGTTTCTCAATAAACATGACTCCGCAATATATTTTAAAAACAAGATACTTTCCCTTAGTTTTTAAAATATGGTTGCGATGAGTCATATACATATTGTGAAAAATAGAAAATTTAGTCATTACGAAGCTTCCAATGGTATCAAGCATGGGCACTTTCCCCTATAGTTTTTCACAGTCAATCGCCGTGGGTTGATAACCAACCCACAGAGCAATATGTAGAAAGATTTTCACACAGTTTATAAGATTATAAGTATATTATATCAGATAAAATACAAATAATATAGCTCTCTAATTTAACTGTTAATTAATCTTTATCTGCCATTATTTCAGATCTCCGCTTTGTACACGGTGCTCTCAATGGCTCTATATCTACAACATTCCAAATACTAATGCCCCTCTCCCTCTAAAATTAGAATCAATCTGATTTGATTTTCAAATTTTGTGAGTTGAAAAAAAAACTAAAAATACATATGGTACATTATACAAAAACAGACATCTTAGCATTAAATACCGCAGATTACCAAACTGCAGCCGATCCGCCTCGAAAGACCAAAAATAAGTTCTCGAGATACTGAAAATCCCAGAATCCCAAAAATTCCGTGACCCCGAAAATCCTAGGGGTCCCAAAAATAACGGGTGGGATTCTGAATTTCGGGATGGTAATATTTATTAATTTCGGAATCGTTGAAATCCCAGGATTTCGGGATCCCTGGGTCCAGTATTGAAAACTCTCCTTAAAAACCTTCAAAGTTAAGCAGTGGTAAAGCCTAAAATAGAATGGTTTGAACACCTTTGGTAAAATAAAAGTAGTATTTATACGTTTCCTCTTGTCCTGGAATTTCTGACAAGCTTAAGTCAACATCAATCATTGAACCGGTAATGAATCAGTTGATAATCGATGACAAAGGTATAGTAACGGGCAATGTTTTGAATGATTTATAAATCGGTTCAAATCGGTTGTGAACCGGTTATGAACTGATAAGTAATTTTTGTTCGAAAATCAATTTCATTATTTTTAAAATTATTTTATGGGTTCTTTTCAGTTATTTCTGAATCGATTTAAATCGGTTGAAACCCGGTAAACGGTAAATGATGCTAAAGTATTTTTAATGTATAACATTTAAGTCACGAGTCCGAGCACTTCGGAAAGCCTGAGACGCTTTGTCAGCCCTTTTTTACAATAATATTAATAATACTTGTGGCATAACGTTCAATGCGTTCCATAATAATAATAAAGGAAGTTAAGCCTCCCGCAAGGGGAGTTCGGGTCATCCATTATTTTTTTTTTCTTATATAGCGATGGGGTTGTCTCTCCCATGCCCCGTGTAATCAAGTGCAGTGAACCTTACTGAATGCAATTCGAACATCTTTAACGCCAGACAAATTCCTGGTGAACTAAAGGGGATTCGAACCCGGAGGGACACTTGTAGGGGGAAGTGGAGTACCTTTGAAGGTGGGGCACATTTGAATTAGGATTTTTCACCTTATTTTTAAATAAAATTGAGCCTTATCGTGAAATAATTAAGGTGCACAAACAGAATGAGAAGCTAAATTGCATTTTGATATGGCTCAGTTCCACTTAAACGTAGGAGAAAAATCCCAATTTCAAAGGTACCCGACTTTCAAAGGTGCCCCACTTCCCCCTATTAGGGTGTCATAAAAAAATCTGTGATCCCAGTGTCCCTAAAAAATCTGAAATACCAAGTCGAGAATACTTGCATATATCACAGTATGGCTCTTTAGTATTTCTCACAGTGTTGTACTAAAATCCAGAGGCACGCAGAACATTGGACTGATAACACCGTCCTTGTGTGAGAAAATATCAAAGCATTCCAAGAAATGTTGCAATGAAATTTTCCAAGAAAGAAAAGAAAGAAGCCAAGAAGATCCCTTGTGAAATGTTATGTTATATTCAGCTCGATTAGTACAAAAGATTATGAGTACTAAAAAAATCGGAGCGACTTAACTATAACATGTTCAAAAATATCACAGCTGTTTTTTTAGTTATTTTTTAGTTTTTTTTTTATTTTACTGTTTTTTTTTAGTTTTAATAGTTATCAATGATTTTTTATCGTACAACATTTTTAAATGTAATAGCTCTATAATGTAGGGGAAACTACTCTCCCTTCGAACGTTTATGCCTTGGAATAATGTGAATTTTTTTTTATTTTTCCTAAGACACACATTTCTATTAACTATTAGTTAGTTTATCATCAATTATATTGATAATTATGTAACAATCATGTGGAAATCTCTTAGGAAACGTAACAGAAATTCACATTATTCGAAGGCATGAACGTTCGAAGGGAGAGTATTTTCCCCTAGTAATGAAAATTATTATTCCACATATTTCTAATTTTTTTATATTATGCAATAGCTCAACATTAAGATTTTGTGTACTCTGAATACACTCAGGCTTTTATTAAAAAGACATGCGAACTCCTTTAATTCTGATAATCTTACCTCCTTGAATCTATATTACTTAACAGAAATTTCAGACTAGTACAGTCATGTACTAATTTTTTTTGTAAACTACATACAGAAAAATGGAAAATTATTAAACAGAAACACCCAGGAATTTAATTTCAAATCCCATCCAATGTATGCCAATGCCCTAATCCTAAATCCTTGATCATTTGGTTTTAATCGTAATTTGTAAATCTCAAGACATTTTTGATTTTTCAGCTAATGCTGAACTTAAACTCCCGAACTCTTAACGTCAAAGAGATAGGGATTCCAACACATTTCATTGGCTAAGAGCTTCTAAATTTAAACGTCTCGGGAATTCACGTCCAATTTAAGTTCCCGGAGTCTTATTATATTTTAAAATTTAGAGTCAAAATTTTTCTGTGTGTACATAGCTTAATATTCAATCCTCTTTAATACTTCTTTGCAAAAAGTCTAACGCTTTTTATTGATCAAATTTGTTTTCTTTTTTACTGACTGATAGTATTTTCCCAGATTTTTCACTATGTCACCTGAATTATACAACGATACATAATTATATGCATGTGCTAAATCTTACGACACGCGCCAAACTTTCTGTTTATAATTTTATATATTTTCAATCACCAGATAGTATCTCCTAGGTGCCGTTTAAATTAAGAAAACTGCTATGATCGTTTGAAATAAAACGAATTAATTTAATTAACATTTATACATAAGCTTTATTGGAATGAATTGCTGGCGCTCTCTGGAAATGGATTACAAGCCCAATACCAGGATTTAATTCTCAGTCACTATAAACTTGGTATTTGACTTGAAAGGAAAACAAACATTACTACTGAATTCCTCTTTGGACACTGGAGCAGCAAGATCGAGCAATAAAGTGCATCTCATTGAACATCGAAGGACGCCACTGAAGAGAGATCAATGGGGTTCATATCTGTTTGTAGATGAGCATTGTGTGAGCACGGTGGTCAATTAAAATTGCATGTTTCAGGCTAATTTTGACAGGAGCGCAGGTGATTTTCATGGGTTTTAGGTGACGCGTGCACAGACCACGGGAAGGGCTAGTCCCGCACGGAGGTGTCTGGATGAAGAAGAGACGTGGATAAGTGAGTCTGGGATGGAAAATCTGCGCCAAGTCGAATAGAGAACTCTCTGGTGCAGCTGGTAATATAAATTGTCCATTTTATTCGCACGCCGCCGCCACCAAGAGATCATTTAAATAAAACGCATACACGCGAAAGGGGAGCAAGAGATACCGCGAAGAATGGAGCAGGAGGGAAAGTACACCAAGATAAACATGATAGAAAAAATTACATACCTTCAATGAAAATTATACTGACTTAGTTTAAACAACTTGTTAGTAACAAAATAGTAAGTGATCAATATCTTTTACTACTTGGAGTTTGTATTGAATCATACATTTGAAATCCTTTGAAATACAATGAGGACAAGGAATAAATTTGCATTTTGCGATTTTTGAACATAAATATGATAAAATTTGAAGTGAACTCCTTCATTCTCCTTTAGAAGTAATATAACGGATCAAAATGCTCTATGTGTACGAATGACAGATAATGTTCAGCTGGACTAACTACAAAACATCCGAAAACCATTGAAATCACTTGGGCCAATTTTGTGCATAATTGAATCCCTCAGTTTAAGCTTATTTTAGGTAGAAAGGGAGAGAGAGGAAAAGGAAAGAGATTTACTTCGAGATTATGTTATTTTAGAAAGGTCATAGAAATCCGTAAGTCGATATTTCTCACCGTTTCAATTATAATATTGGTTAAATAACTGAGTTACGAAATGCTCGTGAATCGTATAACCCACAAACATGTTCGTAAAATTTTGTACTTTTTTCACAAACATTGTTCGTAACATTTTTTGTACTTTTACAAACATTTGTTCGTAAATGTTCGTGAACACACAAAAAGTGTTCGTAAAATTTTGTCATTTGTTTGTAAATGTTTGTTTTCCTGTCGAACGTTTTACGAACATTTACGAACATTTTTGTGTGTTTACGAACATTTACGAACAAATGTTTGCAAAAGTACAAAAAATGTTCGTCAAATGATCATGTTACGAACAATATGTTTGTAACAAAAATACAAACTATTGCGAACTTCTTTGTGGGTTATACGATTCACGAGCATTTCTTAACTCCCCCATAGGAATTCACAAACATATACGAACATTTTTACAAAATATTTTTTTCTGTATAGAGCTATTACCGTTATTTTACCGATCCATCACCGATTGTAACCGATGTAGTGGGATTCAGAATTACAATGAATATCTAAAAAGTCCAAATAAGCCCTTCAGGGTGTTTGAACTTTGACCTTGAATAATTCAAGATGGTGAATTAACCGATAAAAGGTGTCGATGGATTAATGTTTTGCTGAATTGACTACAAAACCTATTTGAAAATGATTGAAATCGCTTCGACCGATTTGGAGATTAATCAAAAAATCATGTTTTGGGAGGGGATGAAAGGGGTGCGTGTGATATGCGTAAGTTAGTTCCCTAGAGAATGTTGACTTCTTGGGTAGGGGGTCACCGAAGACCGGAAGTTAATATCTCTTACCGTTTAGCAGCCAGGATGGTGAGAATATGAAAATAATTGGAAAATAAGTGGAATTCCAGCAGTTTCATGAAACACTGGTCCGATTTATATTATTTTTTTTACACGTATCATTTGAAAAATCACTAATTCCAAATAAATTCGATATTTTTGGTATTTGTGGTATCCTATGGATTTATTGAACGACTTGTTAAGATTGAAAAATAGCGAACCATACAGCGGACCGAAATATTATCCGAACTCACAATATAAGTTTCACACATTTCGAATTACAAAAACCCCGACGTATTCATAGGTCACCTGTAAAGAATCTCAAGTACCATAAGGTTATCTGGGCTTATTATTATTATTTTTTTCGTTTTAATTTCAAGTAATGAAATATTCCCTACCAAAACCATACAGCATCAGCAACTCGAAATCAAATAGAAAGTCGGATTAGCTTTCTATTTTAGCCGAGACGCACTTAGGGAGATTATAACAGATTATAGGTATATTTTGTCTCAGACATAAATCACTAAAGATATTTTACCATGACACAACCATTCCATTGCAAAAGGATTTTCCTTGCATACTTCACAGAAGGACCCACACCTATATGGAAAAATTTCAAGAAAAACAGAAAAAACTGTTATATTCTTGTATTAAATATTATTTTCCCCAAAATTACCTTCCTCGTTGATCCTATCTATTTCAATATTAACTTCAATAGTAATTATAAGGAGTGACATTTTTCTCAGTGTAGCGAACCAGGTAAACCTTGTGGACACCTTGCGGACAATGTTTGTCGCCTTGAGGGGGGCGGAGAACGTCGAGGGACGATGGAATTGCCTCCGGCACATGCAAACGCCATTTGATGTGCTTTCTCACTTGGCGGGTCACTTAATCTTTATCTCATCCTGAGGATCAAAGCTAAAGCAGAAATATGGAATTCCGCCGCCGTTTCATGGCGCGACAAGAGCAACAGCCTCAGAAACACCCACAATATTATCGACTGGAATCTCTCTCTTTCATGGAGTACCTCTGCATAGGCAAAATGATCCCAATTAAAGTGCTGCCGACGATGGGGTGTGCAATTAACGATTGATCTGGCCAGAAATACACTCAACAGGTTCCACATACTCGCTCCGTGACCACAGAAGCCAGAGTTATGACATTTTCTAAAAGCCCAACTACCAAGTTCCTTAATTACTCCCGCATTGGATCTATAACGAAGGTCATACAATCAGACAACTTCAATCTCTGACACATAACAATTACCTGTTTCGATTAATACACCACACAACAATTTAAAGTGGTACAAATTGCGGGTATTTTATGGAAGAATCGCAATGTGTTGGATATAAACGAAGTGAGGGAGAAATGAAGGTATTCTCCAGTAAATTAGTGGTCACTTTTCTCTAATGACTGTAATTGGTGGCGTGATATTTGAGAGCGTTTAGGATGCACCACTTTACAAGTAGCACTCGGGCAAATAGTAGGAGATATTACTTTCAAAATGAATACCTTCCCAGAAAAGGAATCGTATAAGATAATATTTATCGAGGAACTAAACCTCAATTTATGAAACTATTACACATTACATTTAGTACATGCTTGTACTAAATTAAAAACAGCAGAAACTTACAATTTTTTCAAGTGTATTGAGAGTGTCAGAAAAGAGTGGTTAAGTGAATTTAAATGAATACCCTATTACCCTGTATGCATTTCTTTCAAAGGCAGAGTAAATTAACTATGTTGAGTTACAAACGTGGCTTTATAGTTGTACTAAAAGTAACACAAAATCAATCGATAATAAAATGAATTATATTAAGCAGGGAGAAGTCTTACAATGTAGAAAGCCAATGAAGGCACACATATCAAAAGTTTAGTACACACATGTACTAAACTATTAACTTTCCTGGAAAAGCTTGAAAATTTCTTGTTATAAATGGAGTAAAATAAGATGAAACCATTACACTTATTACCATCATTATCAAAGTCTCTCCGTAGTTTTATAATTGGAATTACCTCAATTTATGAAAAAATTACAATGAGGAATAATATTTGAAGTCGAAATAAATGGTGAGCTAGGTTTGTGTCTCGACTGAACTGTGGACTTTGTAAGTGTAATATTGTTCCTCATATTGACTGTCTTAAATTTTCAACTTATTTATTTGAAAATTTACATAATTATGCTTTTACCTCAAGTTAATATTAATGATCTCCTGTAAGGCAGCATTGAGTATTGGATCATCAGTTATTCCATTCTTTTCCTATTAATCTGATATCTAGCATTTCATCGGACTTATGGTGCTGCTCCGATATGAAGCGGAGGAGAAGAAATCTTTCTCCTAAACCTTTTTTTTAGTTCATGATTATCCTTATGTGCATCTGCATAATTGACTTTTCTTTGTAGTGATTCATGTCACGATTATTTATCCATACCTCGTTTGGACAATCAAACAGTCGTGACAGAAACCAACAGAAAGAAAAGTGGATTACTCAGAAATATATTAGAACTGTCATGTACTAAAAACATATTCAGGAGAAGGGCTTGTTCGTTTCATTTGTCATTGGCATAGCATCATTGCACTCAAAATAGACCTCCACATTTCACCCAAGTTTGCCTGCATTTTAGTACTCACACTCACATCGTTTTTTAATGTTTCCTTTAGTCTACAGAACAACCGATATCATTGATTAAGTAAATAAAAATATGTTTATGTGATCTTTATCCTGTTTTGTCATGAGATTTCTCAGTACTTTCGCAGGGTACGCTTTTAAACAACTAGAAAAACAACGTTGTACATTTAGTTATTTTAGTACTTGAAATGGTATGGGGCGTATGGATATATGAAACGTTTATTTCGAGACTTTCGACGTAAAGAGAGCTTTTTAATTAAAGTTCTATTTAGAAATAAATTATAACCATATTTTTACTGTCTATTCTTTGGCTTTTTTATTCTTTATTTCAACATTTTACACGTGAAAGCTAAAAATTTCTCTTACAACTTTATAGTGCCCTGTGCTAAAAATCTCCATGCTGTAGTCTGCACATTTCTTTTAATTTAAAATACTTTTCTTCTAAGTCGAAAATATTAATCCTATTTCCATTACTGTATCAAAATTTAAGATTTTACAACGCAACAAAATTTCTAAACATAATGTATTGTTTTAAAGATTTAGTACGTGTATGCACTAATTTTTGTAAGTGGTTTTTTATAGTCCTAGTCCTAGCTAATATGATACTGATCAAGGGGGCGATATTAGCTTGGAAGTGGTGTACACTGAGGTGGAAGTACTGCGGAAGTGGAAGTCCCAAAAAATGAAATGATTTTTGAATTTTTTATTTAATTACAGTATGAAAACTGCTGGTAAGCATGTAGCGCAATTAAAGCTTATCCTGGAGGACTAAATTTATGTCGGTTTTTGTGGCAATTATCGTCAATTCCTCATTACAATCCTCGTTAAAAAATCAAATATCGTTTCACTAGCGCCCTCTGTTGCAATGGAGGAAACATAATTGAATGCCTTCCAAAAATTTAAATTTAAAATTACGGTTTTCAGTTGAAAAGTATTCGAGTATATAAGTCAGAAAATAAGTCTTCCAATAGAAATTTTTAAAATAGAGATTTTATTTTCAGTTGAATTAAAATGCAATTACGATATCCAAAGGAATGAAAAATAATAATCTAACTGTTCAAGAACATTCAAATTAGATTTTAGTCATTTCTTTCAAATTCAAACGCCGGAAGTGCTTGGAAGTGCTTAGAAGTGCATGAAGTGGTGGAAATCACCTATGGCACTTCCGGAAGTGTGGAAGTCTCTGACGTTTTCCATACAAATTTAGGAAGTGCTGGAAGTGGTGTACACAATTTTTGGACTAATATCTCCCCCTTGATACTGATAGAGATTTAGTTAATCATCCCCAGTCGAACTTTATATTTAGTTAAAATCAATAAAATTGAATTGAACCTGTGGCTTATTTAAATATTTATTAACCCTTTAGCTTATTCATTCTTAGAATATTAAAAATTTAGGATTTGTAAAAAGATAGGTCTGTCTGTTAATAATATTTACGTTTAAATATTACTAAATTATTGAATTATTTTAAAATATTTCTTAATTTTTTATTTTATTTATTTTAATAAATGTTTAATTTAATTTATTTAAAAATAATATTTAATAAAAAAAATTAATAATAAGTAAATAGTAAATTAATATGCAATAATTGTGTAAAATTATGATACATTCAAAACAAACATTTCAAATTTTTCACACTAGGTACGCTCTTAAACTATTTTAAATCAGTTCTCACTCTGAGTATTTTTATTGATCTAAAATTGAGCGCTAGACTCAGACATTCATTTCTAAATTGCAAAATATCATCTTCCAAGAAGATATTTGAAGCAAACAACAACGATGGGGGAATGTTGAAGGTGGAATTGTAAATATCAGTGTTTGTGTTCGTTTTTCATTTTTGTTCATGCGATAGCAAAGGTGTCGGATGATAATTTATTTATTTGCAGAAATTGTCGCTGTCCTCCTGCGCGCCCTACAATTCCACTGAGGATTGGAAATTAAATATGAACAAGGCTATGCACTTGTTTAGTGTTGTAAACGCTTGAGCAGATAGAGTAGAGGGTTCTTTTCTGGTCGTCATCGTGGCTCAGTTGACCGTGTGAAACTACACGAAGGAGTTGGTCTCCTCCCCGATAAGATCGCCTTTTACACTCACACGTGAGTTATTTAATTGATTAAAAGCGCCTAGTCTTGAGTCTTTTGGTAATGCATCTCTTACTTGGTGAATTTGTCCCATTCCCTCGCGTACATCGTGGTCTTGTCGCCCCATATTCTATCTCCACTCCACCCATTGAACCCACCAGATTGATGTGATAATTCTCTATATAAATGTTAATTAATAAATCTTATTCGTCGTCGGGTAATTTAATGTGTGTAGAGAGACCAACACTGTGGTGAGACTGAAAGAGGAGCTTCGTGCTTCTGGGGATGGACTTTGAGTGCTTTTGCTCGCTGAAGTTGTATTAAGAAATGACCGATATTGCCATGTTCAAATTAACTACTAATGTGTTATTAATTAACTTTTATCTGGCTATATAACACATACAGTAATTAATAGAATTTTCAAAGGGTACACGCTGAGACGTGATATTGGTTGAGAAACATGGAGAATTTAATAAATTGATCAGGACAATTAATCCGCAATTAGAGTAAATAAAATTATAAAACTATACCCTCAATCCTAAGGTAAATCTCCAAGTGATAAACCTTTAAGTCAGCTTTTGAAGGTTTGTTTGCATTTTCAGGTAGTAACTTTGAATTTTAAAGTTCAAATTTCTTAAAGCTTTCAAACCGAAACACAAAAAAACATCACTGACGAAACTAAAATGAAAATGTTAAACTTCTAAATTTTCTTTAATTATAAAATAATATTCAGAAGATTCAGAAGAATAATAGAAAATGGTAATAAGGAAGGGGTTAAGCCTCAAGAGTATAGAAGGGGTGGTAGCATATGCCACCCACATTTAATCCTGCCCTGTAGGGGAATTCTGTATCAGTATGACTATGTCATATGAAAAATTTTCACAGTGAAATCTGGAACAGGACAACATTAACTCTTTCGCGTCCATAGGGTCATATATGACCCGGGGAAAAAAGTTTCTTTTTGGCTATTTACATTAATTGAAATCTAACTGGAGTCTTGAGAAAATGAGCCAAGAATCTTACATCCTTCTATTATGATGTCGTGCACGAACAGATAGATTTCAATTAATGTAAATACCCAAAAAAAACTTTTTTCCCCGAGTCATGACATTACCCTATGGACGCGAAAGAGTTAAAGCCCCAGTGAGCATCTATTTAATGCCCATCGTAAACAGCTCTGTGAAGCTCTCAGTAACTGATATGAATCGGATTTTTAAGTAGTTTTTCCGATTTTACCACATAAAAAATATTAAATTTATCATATCGCTCCTTGGAAATTACAAGGGGTCAACTCAATCTGAGCCATTTTTCAGGAGAGAGCATGAAAGATTCAACTTTGTATGAATAATTATCTCAATTAAGTATGTTAATAAAAACAATTTAATTCTTTACTATTTGTATGAGCATTATTATAAACATCGAAACACACATATTTTTATCTTTCAAAATATGTTTTTTTATGAGTTAGCTCTTTGTCATTCTAAATGATGCGCAAATTTTCATGAAATTAGAATGACACGGGATCAACTTGCTTGAGTTAGTCCCTTGTTTCACAAAAAATTTGAACGAGAAATCTTTTTTGTGCCCCTTGACTTCAAACAAAACCGCGCAAGCAATCATAAAGAGTAAAATTTTGAAAAACTTTTCTAATAACGAAATTTATTGACTCATATCATCTGAAATTTTATTAAATTCTCTGTCTGAGTGCATTAAAACCTCAAAATCGCCAAAAAGTGAGTTGGCCCCTTGTAATTTCCAAGGAGCGATATGACATTGACAGAATGTGTCACAGAATTCCCCTACTGCTTGGTTCAGTATCACTCGTTAGTGTATCTACCCATTCCAGCCGTTTTTCGAATAATACGTGGTCCAACTTGGTCAATTTTTATCAGTAATAATACCCAGAAACAGTGTTGGCGTCTCTTAATGTTGGCACCAAGGATGAGATAATAATACCCTGGAGAAGAGATAATGATCAGCATGATATGAGTTCTTCATGAGTTATCGTACTTGGGAAGTATAAAAAGATCTTCACGAGATTCTGAAATGGACCAGAAAAAACTCCGGCAGATTTCTTGTAAAAATTCTCGTACCTTTTTGAGTATGGGAGACCGGGGAAGCTTGGGACAGGGGTAGTATGGGACGAGGCGATTTTTTCATTAATTATTGAAATAAATGGGATTTAACCACTACTCAGTCGTAGGCAACAATAAGATGAATCTTGATTAAAAGAATGGATATCCTCAGTTTTATTTCTCAGATTCTATGAACATTTTTTTTTAAAGTGATAAAAATTGTATATTTGACGTCTCAGTTTTCCTCTTTGTATTTTATATCAGCTATATATAATCAAAACTTTTCTATCTCATTAGCTAGTAGTGTAATATGGAAACATATTTTTATAAAATTTTCCGAGATCATACACTCTTGTTTTTTTACTTAAAGATTTCAAATACCAAAACTACACGCGGGGATGTGAAATTGGTGAAAATCTTGTTGAGAATATTGCTGGGTATTTGAGGGCTGCAGCAAAATGGTAAGTATTTTGATAAAATGGTAAGTAACAAATCAAAAATGGTAAGTAAAAAATGTAAATTTGGTAAGTAAAAACTCAGAATTGGTAAGTGAAAAATCAAAATTGGTAAGTAAAACATAAAAATTGGTAAGTAAAAATTAAAAATTTGAAAGTAAAATAATCAAAAATGGTAAGTAAATAAATCAAATTTGATAAGTAAAAAAATCGAAAATGGTGAGAAAACTAAAATGGTAAGTAAAAATTTCTAAAATGGTAAGTAAAAATATCTAAAATGGTAAGTAAAAAAAACAAAAATGTTAAAATGTTTCACTGTTAGGGCTATGGAAAATTTTCTGTTTAGGAATTTATCAGTAACGCCTGTTGGGGCAAAGGGAAATTTTCTGTGTTTTCGAAAGTTATAAGTTCTGCCCTTTGGGGCATAGGGAAACTTCCGTGTTTTGAAAAGTTATTAGTTCTGTCCTTTGGGGCAAAGGGAAATTTTCCGTGTTTTGGAATTTCTCGCCTGTTGGGGCAAAAGGAAATTTTCTCTGTTTTGGGAAGTTATAAATTCTGCCCTTTGAGGTAAAGGGAAATTTTCTGTGTTTTGGCAAATTATTAGTTCTGTCCCTTGGGGCAAAGGGAAATTTTCGTGTTTTGGGGAGTTATTAGTTCTGTCCTTTGGGGCAAAGGAAAATTTTCTATGTTTTTGGACGTTTTCAATGTTTCTTGTTTAGGAAAAGGAAAATATTTAGGAAATTTTCTGTGTTTTAGGAAATTATTAGTTTCACCCTGTAAGGCAAAAGCAAATTTCCTGGACAAAGGTACATTTTGGAAAGTTATAAAATATACTTGTAACATTTGTATCGTTTTTGGTTTTTTTACTTACCATTTTTGATTTCTATACTTACCATTATTAGTTTTTTTACTTATATTCTTTTCGAGTTTTTTACTTACCATTTTTGATTTTTTTACTTACCAATTTGATTTTTTTTACTTACCAAACTTACAATTTTACTTACCATTCCTACATTTCACTTACCAAACCTGATTTTTTTTTTACTTACCAAAATTAATATTTTTACATACCAATTTTGAAATTTTACTTACTAAGTGAATTTTTTACTTATCGTTTTTACCAAAATACTTACCAAAAATGTTTTAGCCATATTTGAGTAGCTACGATGAATGGAAAAGTTGCATCTACGTAATTCTTATGACTGAGAAAATGTATAGGATCACCAAGAAGATAATTCCGGTGGAGGATGTTCAAGAGAACTGAAAGATTGAGGCTGAAGAAGTGGTATATCACTGTGAGTCCTGAGTTGCTACATGGGCTTCCTGAGTGCCGGACTAATGCAGTGTAGGTGCTATGCTGCACAGGCTAAACATTTCCTCTATAAAACGGATGCTATGTTCCATAGACAAAATCTTCCACAAAGATTCTTTCACTCTTCTGTGAAAGTCTACAAAAAAAAGTTACGTCCAGCCTGTGCAACATAGCCTCTACACTGTATTATTGTATACGTTACGTCCAAGTAGTCCCACCGAACCTTAAACATTGTCGTCTTCATGACACAATTTATTTGATATGCCGATTTTGATGCTTCACCAGGTGAGAGTTACTATATGCTTTGGGTTTGGGATAATCAAATGATCAATCTCAATTCAATTCAATTCATATATTTCTCTTCAATTAATGCGTGGTTGCGTCTGCCACCGATTTACCACGACCGATATCATGAAGTAAATGGAAGAAACCACTGAATTACAGATCGTATATGCCAAGATTTATTTAGATTTAGAATTTCAATGTATTACAATTTAATCAGTTAAGAAAACTGTTTTTGCGTGAGCAAAGGTCATCAAGAGCAAGCATTTTGAGGGATTAGTGTAAGCTTGTACCAAAAGGCATGTGTTGCAGGCACTGGTATACATTAGAGAGAGGGGGAGACAGAGAATTTTACTCTGAGGACCTAGGTACAGGTTTTGTGTTTTAGATGTGGGAAGAACTAGAAAGGCCTAGACGTACAGAACACAAATGCAGAAGCGTCGTAATGCTCAGGTTGCCCACAATCCGCTCCGCGTCCTTAGCCAAAAATCGGTCAAGGGTCACCTTAATTTCGGATGACTTTAAGGTGTCGTGTTTTGGTAGAATTTTGGAAATTTTAAATTTCGAGTTTTTTGACGTCGCGCTGTTTTTCCGTCTGACTGTCGATAGATCTAGAGGCCAAGCGGGTAAAGATAGAGACTTGGAACTCTCTACGACCCTCCATAAAGCGATCCATTTAGTATTATTTATAATTTGTATTTCTGATTTTCGCTGGCTCAGATAACACAAAAAATTATTTAGTATCCACAATCACGCTAATAAAAACGTAAGGCAACATTTTGGATAGCTCTTTAACTTTCAAATAAATATCATGTGTCTTAATTTAAATTGGTTAGAATACCATTAAAGCATTCATCATTTATTTCCCGAGCATTATGAAAGTCTTTTAGCTATGCTTTGAAAATTTCTCTAGCTTATTCGTAGACAAGCATTAGACAGAGGATATCAAGAGGTACGAAACGATACGTAGAGAAGGAATTCACTACCCCATGAAGAAATCAACTGCGCAATGGCGACACATCGTTAAACAAGTTTCCACATATTTTAATTGAAATTATTGTAAATTTGTTTGACAACGCCATTCAATTAAAAACTAATTGAAATAAGGAATTAACTGCTATTCGCTGCCAACTTTGGCAAATAGAAAAGTGAAAGAATCATTTGGCACTACTCATAAAATAACTCGAATTATTGTAAATCTCTTTTTCCTATTTCAACCAATCTGCTTTTTCCTACTGAAAATCTCTGCCAATTTATTTGCCTCCATCAATTTCTTTTCGTGCACAATTCTCTGGTGTTTCAGAAGATCTCTGATTGGAATTTATAGGTTCGCGGCGAAGGAAGACACTGATGATCAGGTGAGATCTTGTAGTTATAAAATCTCTGAGGGGGAATCATTCGAGAGGAAGATGGCTTTTGGGCGGATGGGGAAACGGTTTAATTATCACCTGTTATCAAATTTAAATTTCTGATTTGATTGCCATCCGCCGATCTTTTTTGGTTTTCAACCTTAGATTTTTCGTGTTTAATTATAGCTAACGATCAATCACCATGTGTCCAATAAACAGCAATTGGAAATCAACGAATTGAGCCATAAATTTGCCGCAAAATTTAATAAATTTTACTGTTTTTTTGTCACCTTAGCTTCACACCGAATCGGCAGAATTAGTCGAATAAAGCCAAAAATAATGACTCAATAGAGTATTAATTAGTTGGAAGTATACATTCTTTGGGTTTTATATTAAAAATTGACGTGATAAGAACACCTGCTCTGACGTGGCAGAGAAAAAAGTTCAGATAAACTCCCCAAGTACCGTCCAAAAGTCTCGATCGGTAATCCCGATGGTAAATATCGATGATGAGTGTGAGGAGTGTGCAAAAAGTGGATGTTCGTTGAAGAGGTATTTTGTAAAACAAATTTAATTACATAAATTAATGAGAATGTATAGAATTAACAATTTTAATTTATATGTTCCATTTGTCGTATAGACAATTTTTATCAGCTTTAACTTCATGCAGCTTAACTCCGTTGGTGGAAACGTGGAAATGCATCTACACTGACTGACTCCTTTATATTGCCACTTTATTTAACAATGAAAGCTTATGACATGTTCATACTACAAGTTCAGCCTTATAAAAAATTTAATTTATAAAAAGTTAAATATTAAACAAAAGCTTCTGGAATATTAAACAAAAGCGTTTTTCTGAAGTGTCTGCAAATGCTTCAATAGGAAACCCCGGAAATATGATTTTTTGGAGAGATTTTCTTATTGTTTTAGATCGGAAAGGTGAAAAGACCAGATCCTGCACTCAGGAGCAACTCAACAAGGTTTTGGAACCCTTTCGTCGCGATTTCACTTACACTGTTTGTCTCCAATTAGAAACTTTCCCTTGTCTCCATTTGGATTAATATTTTTCCAATAGAAGCATTTTACACTTGCGTATTTTTCTTGTATTTAAGAAGTTTTCAAATTATATCTAAAGAATTTTCACTAAACAGTAACATTCTAGAAGAGTCAATAAGCAAATTTATGTAATTCTCTTCAGAAAAAATATGAACTTAATGTGTTGAATCTTCTGTCAAAGTTAAAGTTAAAGTCAGTCTGGAAATGGTTTTGAATTAGGACATTTACCTTAATACCATGAGTAACACTTTAAAATGGAATGTAATGTGCAATGTGAACCACGAATACATTATGCCCTAGACACACTTTAGACTTAAGCCGAGGGACGACTTAGTGGAAAATGATTGAAATGAGGTTTAACTACTATGTCTAATATAATTGCGCTTAACCGTCTTTCGGCTAATCCTCAGGTCTGTCAAGTTCCTTAGAACCAGAAACAAAATTAGGAGAAGTCTTTCAGGTTTCGCACACACTCTGGCTTCGAACATTTCATATATTTTCCATATTCTTTAAATGAATCTGACTTGATTTTTCAGAAAATGCGTGGCTTAATGCTAGCTATTAAAATATATTGCCATAGGTTATATTCATTCAAAGAATATATCAAAAATTTTGAAGTGTTCGAAGCCAGAGGTGTGTGGAGCTTGAAAGTCTGCCCCTATCTGCCCCTACATATTCCTTGAAATTTCATGACAATCACAATAAAACGTTAATAAATAGGTAATAATAATAATAATGCAAACTTATACATCATAAGCCGTTACTAAACATTAAAAAAAATCGCTGATCGCACAGATTAAATTTCATTCAGAATAAAACATAGAAAAAGATAGAAAACATATAACAATTTAAAATGAAGACATGAAGTTGAAACTTTTAGTTCTTAGATCTTTCGATCATTGATCGGCGATCAATAACTTACTAATGGGCAAATGTGCCTTGCTGCTGTTGAAAACTTTATTAATTTTATCGAATAAATAAAATTAATAAAGTAAATTATTAAAATATAGAAAATTCTCTGGAATCGGTTATTCCATATTTTTCAAGCTTTTGCTTTGCACATGAAATTGCTTTCTCGTTGATTAATAAAAATTTTGCGAAATTTGCAATAGTATATTGATTTTTTAATTAAGGAAAATATGACACAATTTTTTCAAATTAAGCAAAAATATCGAAAAATATAAATAAATCAACTGTAATTCAAAACCAACCACTGGATTTATTGTATCAATTACTTTGAGACTTGAATAAAGTTAGGCCTTATCTTTTACAAATTTAAATAATTATTTTTGAGAAACAATAATGTCTTAAAAAACATAGAAAATTATCAGAAAATTTCTGTAATAAGTTCTGTTGAGGAGAGTGCTTACACTTCGTACGATCCTAAGCATTGTGATGACAAATTTTTTTTTCTGTTTCTCAATAAATGTGACTCATCGCACCAATATATTTTAAAAACTACGGGAAAGTGCCGAGTTTTTAAAATATATTGCGAAGTCACATTTGCTCAAAACATAGGAAAAGTTTAGTCGTTACGAAGCTTGGAATCGTACAAAGCTCGGACATTTCTCCTATTAATAGATCCAAATTGTTTCAATTATTGCAAAATTTTATTTATTAATTAGATTTTCTCATTCTACGAGTTACAGCACATAAACATCGATTTTATGATACATAGCACGATTGATGTTTTTTCTTGTTTCTCTGGATATTTTGCGTTTCAGCTGATTGTTCTGTAACCTTGTTAATATAGAATCCATAAAATTTTTAGCCAAAGATCTCAAAGTGTAACGAACGTGAATTTAGTCAGTGTAGTGTATCAAGAAGCACATTGAGGTGGAAAGAAAGATATCGTGAAAAAAAGTTGCATATATCAAGAGTGTTTCTTGCATCTTGCTGAAATATTCACTCCCTTGTGCTCCCCCTCGCAATTTTCATGCGATCGCGTCTCGATCATCGAACGATATGGCGGTTGGCGGTGAATTTCAAATAGAGGATCACCATCTCCCAGCATAGTCTGGTCACCATGATGGCCGGAAAGAACTAGAGATCTTGCGCTCTTTTTCTGCATTTTTGGTATGATGTCCATATCATACTGAGACAGATCGAGCTATTGTCTCTCCTGTCACGCCAAACACTGAGTTTGTAAAACTCTGAATTACCAATGGATATCTGTTTTTTTTAGTTTTTCCTTTTGCCATCGTAGATGGAGGCGCTCTAGCTACACGGGATGGTAACAAATGGGCAAGCAATTAATTAAAAATCATTTATACGATCTATACAAAAGCTCTCTTTCGCGTTACAAGTGCAGATTCTTTTTCTTCTCGCCTCATCATCGATGATCGCCTTAGCTTTAGAGATAAGGTGTGTAAGATCTTGCTGAATGTGATCTCTGCAGGTGCTTAATGCTCAAGAAACATTTTCCTCTCCATACCTTCTTGTGAAATACTCTATAAACTATATTTGTTGCGATACCTTTAACATGTAAAATGGTACACTAATTTTTGTCAAGGAAATTTGATTGACGAAGTCTTCACAATCTCTACTTCAAACCCTAATACGGGCTTCAGACCTTAAGCTATGCCATATGGCTTAAGTTCTCTAATTCATTACCAGGCAAGATTTTTGAGGAAATTGTTGCTCCGAATTGGATATTAAGAGCAATTGTACATCACACTAAGAAAAAAAGAGGGTGCGATTAACATTTTTCCTCAGAAATTTAACACTTCTTAGGTGTAAAAATATATCAACATTTTTTAATGTTAATTTTACACATTATTAAGGGTAAAATTAACATGAAAAAGGGTACCTTTAAGCCCTAACACCTAAAATGGGTAATATTTACACCGATTTCGGATCAATACTGCTGGGTAAATTTAACATTTCCAGAATGTTATTTTAACTTTTACGGATTTCTCTCAGTGTAGATTTTGAGAAATCAACAAAATTGTTTGTTATTTAGATTTTTAAGGCTTTCGATAACTGGGCTAAGCCTCCAGTCTGAAGCCGGTATAAGAAAATCAGTTCACGAAGTAATTCACGTCATCGGTTTATCCGACAATCGGTTCACTTAGTCCTTTCGAATCATAAAGTACACCCTAGGTCGTTGTTATCCTCACAAACCATATGAACAATCTATCGAAACCTATTTTGAAGTGTATTTGATTGTCTATATTGATCTCTCAACAGCTTTTGTCTTTATTCTCTGAAGATAAAAGCTTTGTCAAATTAACAAGAAAAGTTTAACAAAGGGATCTTCTTCAATACAAAATATGGAAAATGTTTGTCAAATTTTCGACCAACTGGTTCTCATAAAAGGTCGTCAAAAAGATGTTTTTCCATTTAAAATATAAGAAAAAGTTTTGTCAAATTGGGAAACAACATCCTTTTGACAAAATTTTAACAAAATCAATTTGTCCGTTTAACAAAACTTTTTTTCCAGAGTTATATGGATAATATAGTGCAGAATTTTTGCTTCTTGGGCGCATCGCTTTAAATTTAGATCGAGAAGACAGATATACCGCGAGATCGAGTGAGATTGCGAAAAAGTTGTGTGATTCTTCTGCTCGATAGTGCATTGTGAGAAAGCGTCAATCAATAAATTAATAACCATCTGTGTCACAGTGATATGAATTGGTGTGGACGGTTCAATGAGAATTTCCTGTGATATAGTCATAAATTCACAGAGATTTTGAGAGACGATCCTCACACAAAAATGTCTCACCTGGGAAAGGTGATCTCGAAGAACCTCAAAGCTCAAGATGGAACATTCTTGTTGATTTGGACACGTGCTGAGATGACTCTATTGTTGATATCAAATTGCCTTTCTTCAGATAGTCAATGCAATCCACTTCCTCCAAAGGTGTGGGGTCAAACGTGAGGTGGCAAGAAGAAGAGGAAGAGAATTGAAATCACTGAAGGCGGCAAATCACCTGCGACCACACGGTCGATCACACACGACTTTTCTTCAAGTGTGGCAGATGGAAATTCCATTTAATAGCATTGATGCATCACCTGTCTAACAAATTAGGCATCTCACCCAAAAGCTACCACAGCAGAGTGATTGAGGTATTAAAGTGAATCGAAAATCATCGACCTACACAGTTCACTCACGCAAAAGGCTTCCCTATCCACCCAACCATTTCTCCCTAAATTTAAAAGACAGGAAAAAAATGAAGCAAAGAAATGACTTAGCATAAATACTGGTATGATCATTAAAATTGTCTCATTTCTTGAATCCCAAGAACATTTCAATCAATTTACAATCAAATGCCTAAATTTTCTGTGGTCTTCTCTCCTCACTTTTCTGTCTCGGACTTTAGTAAAAGAAAAAAAAAATGTTCCTAATCTTACTTGCGGGACACACGATCAATTTAGGTATCAAAGCAGAAACACTGATCGCGATTTGTTGTGATTACAAGCCACTCCTCAAAATTCTACGGAGATCTTTGAGAGATTTATGTCCGGGTTTCTGATGATAAAAATAACAAGAAGTCTTTTGTAAAATTGTCAAATTAGGCGGCACAATGGATTGTGTAAAGAGAAGGAAATATAAGAATAGAAGTGGTTCTGAATATTGTGAATGCTGTTTCTTTAGATATTAATCAGTCAATTGCTGACCATTAAATATATATGTAACATGATGAACGATAGACTTATACATTCATCCCCAGGCATTGGATATATCAATGTTAACAACTTGAAATCTAATAACTTATCTTTTTGTTTAAAGATGTTAATAAAATCAAGAAAAAATAAAATAGACAAAGATGAGACATTAGAATATGCATGCATAAAAAGGCAAAATCTTTTTGGTCAGTAAAAAAATTCAAATTGGACACTAATGGCTTCTGCACACCTTTTAGATCAGGAAAATTCCATAAAATCAAAATTCACATCCCTTTTTTTCCTTAAAAAATTCGCATATATCTATCTTACTCTTTCACATTCTTCTTCTTTTTCTGAACGTCACACCAAAGTAAATTTAGTTCAATCCACTTTTAAATCCGAAAGAGTGAGATGGACTTACTCAAATATTTTCAGATAGAAAAGGATGCGAATTTTGATTTCATGAAATTGTATCGATCTAAAAGGTGTGCCGGAGGCATAAAAAATAAAATATATGTCAGTAAAAAATCAAATTCGGTCAGTAATTTTTTTTTAAATCAGTAAAATGTGAAATTTAATCAGTTGAAAATTAAATATGATCAGTGAATAATAATTTAGTCAATAGAAAACTAAAAGGAAATCAATAAAAGTTAAAACTTTACATATCCGGATAAAAAGTATTGTACATTTCGTATTTCATATTTCGTCTTTTCTAAATTTTGTACAAAAATTCAACAGGTGCTACTGATAACTTCCCAAAGCACGAAAAATTTCCCTTTGCCTCAACCGGCGATACAGATAATTTTCCGAAGCACAGAAAATTTGATTTTTTTACTGACCAGATTCTTTATTTTTTACTAACCATTTTTTTATATTTTACCGATCAAATTTCATTTTTTACTGACCAATTTTGATTTTTACTGACCAAATTTGATTTTTTACTGATCAATTTTGACTTTTTACCGACCAAATTTGACTATTCTCCGACCGAATTTGATTTTTTACTGACCAAATTTTATTTTTTACTGACCAAAAAGTCGAACCCGCATAAAAACAACCCTTCTGAAAAATTAGGATTCTTTCGTAGAGCAAATAACAAAAAAGTCGTTGACATTGTTATTCACTCAAAGAAGTACTAAAATTTTCCTAAAAACTCATTAAAACTATTTGGGGAAAGGGTTTGCGTAATGTTGCAGCTAAATTTTTTCCAGGATCCAAAAGGCAAAAGTAAAAAAAAATGAGCCTTAAATTATGATTTTATTGTTTAATATTTTATGATTTTTTTTCACATTACAAGTGCCTTTTCGAAAAAGCAACTATTAGTGAAAATCTCTTGCTCAAAAGAGGTAGTTTTGTCAGTCAAGGGAAATTCACAGAGATTATCACCTTGACACCTCAGGAAAATTGAACTTTGCAGCTTTGAAAAAAGCATCTGTCCAAATTATTGACCAAAAACTTTGAGAATTCCTCACTGTTTTGGGTCACACTGTGCACACCGCTCTGGAAGACTTGACCCATCCAAAGAAAATGGTTTTCCAAATGGTACAAAAACATGTTTTAGAAAAACAACATTAAATTGACTTTAGAACTCCTACAATCGGTGAAAGTAAATAGATGAATGTTCCATTTAAACAGTGATGTGCAATTTTTTGTATCCACTGTAATCTTTCGAGTGAAAATGAGGCGTACATAGTAAGTGGAAAGAATTTGTACGAAGCTGAGCAAACCAGGGCAACTGTGTAAAAATCGCCACTAAATTTTTATTTTTCTCTAGAAAAAAATCCGAGGATTTCCAGGAATTTTGTTAGGTGGAATTATGAACCTAATAAGTAAGAAAACTTTTTGACACAGTGGTATTTAATTGATTCAATTTGTGTTTCATAGAAAATCTTAAATCTTGGACATCATTTTCCATACGAGACTGCACAACACAGGACATCACAACACATCAGCTAACAGGAAACATTTAGTGCTTTGGCTTCAGATGAATCTACTCTGAGAAATCTTGTCCATCAAAAAGTAAATAGTTTTAAAAAAAGCTCAGGAGTTTTAGAAAATTTTTAAAATTAAAATCTTTAAAATTTTAATTTTATTATTTAAATTTAATGAAGATTTTAAGAATTTTTGAGGTTTTTGAGGAATTTTTGAGGAACACTGAGGTTTTTTAAATAAGAAATGAAATTTTAGATACCGAGACCTATATGAATATTCGGGTCCCAGTCAAAATCCCGAAAACCAAAATCTCGAATGCCAAAATCCCGAAAGCCATAATCCCGAATGGGCCAAAATCCCAAAAGCCAAAATCTCCAATTATTAAAAGTGTCATAGCTACTCCCATGATTGCACCCGCGCTTGCTGGAGGCAAAGGAAGTCTTCCGTATCTTGGGAAATTATTCTAAACATTTTCCTCCACATAATTTCAACCCTTTCAGGATTTTGAACATTCGGGATTTTGGCTTTCGGTATTTTGGCTTTCGGGATTTTGGCTGCCACCGGAATATTCATAGACTCTATAGGGATCCTTCTCCACTGCAGAAATAATCGAAATAAGTACAAATATCGTAGTTATAAAAGTCCGTATTTACTACAGCTCCAGTTTGCTTTAAATATATATTTTTTTATTATTCTGAACAAAAACTCGGCAAAATATGCTACTTTTTAGCCTTAATTAGTCATTTAACCCTTAAAATAATTCAGCATGACATTCTCTTAATTTGATGAATAAAACAATAGAAAAAGAATGGCTTTTATTAAACAAAAATGAATAAAGGTAAGAACATTAACAATTAATTTACAAGTTAATACTTATTTATACTTATTACTTTTTTTTGGAATAAGTAAGTAGGGGAATGTAGGCATGGTTCGCACAGAGTGAACCTTCAAACGATGCGAATTTTCTCTTTATTTGGAAGAAAATGACTTACAATTTCTCATCTTATTTCATGAGCTTAATAATTAACTATCTTATGGCTAAGAAATGACGAACTAGCTCTTTGCAAACAAAGAGAAAATTTGCGTTGTTTGAAGATTCTCTCTGTGCGGACCATAAGGGAATGTTGGCATGTTTCGCACAGAGTGAACCTTCAAACAATGCAAATTTTCTCTTTGTTTACAAAGAGTTAGTTCGTCATTTCTTAGCCATAAAATAGATAATTATTAAGCTCATGAGACGAGATGAGAAATGGTAAGTTAGCTCTTTGCAAACAAAGAGAAAATTCGCATTGTTTGAAGATTCACTCTGTGCGAACCATACCAAGATTCTCCTAAATGCCATCCTTATAATATTATTTAAAAAGTTATGATCAAAATTGAATTATTTATAAGTATTTGAGTGAAAAGAGTTTCTTTCAGAGTAATTTCTTTTAGCATTTTTGGAATCAATTCTACTTTTATTCGGAATAGTCTTTGAAATATTGACACACACACAATTTCCTCTCCGGAATAATGGTTTGTTTTTGTTTTATTTACTTTTTTAATAATAATCCCTAAATGAATTTTATTCCAAATTTCGTTTATAGTAAAAATACAACTATTTTTGTTTTGAAAAAAAAAAACGTATTTTTTGTGTATCAAATATGGATTGAGATTAATGTCCTTGCAAAAAATGTAGGGGGAGGTGGGACTACTTTGAGCAATGGGGCTACATTGATATTCGACTTTTCGTATATTTCTAAAGTAAAATGAGCTTTAATGTTATGTTATTTAGATTAGCAAAACAATTGTGGATCTAAATTAAATTACGGTATTCCATTTAAAAATATGACAAAAATCCAAATTTCAAAGCTGCCCCACTTCGAAGGTACCCCTCTTCTCCCTAGGTATAAATATTGAAAAACTATCTGGAAATTCACTGTCTTACTGCTCAACTTATTTCACATATATACAAATAGAAAATATTGAATTGAAATTGCTAAAATTCATTTAGGATATTTGTTGATGCAAGT
The DNA here is from genome assembly GCF_024763615.1 of Phlebotomus papatasi. Taxonomy (NCBI): domain Eukaryota; kingdom Metazoa; phylum Arthropoda; class Insecta; order Diptera; family Psychodidae; genus Phlebotomus; species Phlebotomus papatasi. The sequence goes on along the minus strand of NC_077223.1, from coordinate 87,598,370 downwards.
GACGATTTTACGATTTTGTCAATGAAGATTTTTATCTTTTTATTAAAAAAAGATCCCAAAGTTTCTCTTTAGAAATTTTCTAAAATTAGAACCCAATAAAACATTGAATTTAGAAAATATCTTATTTAGGAAACACATTCTGTATTCTACTACAATTAAGCATTATTGCTTCTTAATTGATTTAAATGGCGGGGATTACCTTCCCACGTTTTTATTAATATTAATATGATCTGCCAAATATCATCGCCGAGACATGATATCCACCTACAACAGACTTTTATGCAAAAAACCATACTACTGCTAAATGAAAGCTCCCATTAGAGGTGACTATTTTAGTATGGATCAAATAACGTGCCAATCGGCTTAATTACTTGTTTGTCTTGGAGAGATCATCAGTCATTACATGAAATCGCTGGGGAGTGTGTGCAAAGATGAAGAGACGAGGTAAAGATGTTGATTATCTCATTAAGTGTCTTCGTTTTTGTTCATAATATTCTTTTTTATGACTTTTACCTAATAAAATTTGAGTCACGTTGATGGCCTAAGCATAAATCGTAAGGCAAGACTGCCTGAAGATGCCTGAGGTGATGTCGATCTACTTTGACGATTTTTTTCGAACTGGCTGCCCATTAATTTAGGTGGGTGGCCTCCGAGTAAACCACTTGAAAGACAAGCCGCATCGATTGTGGCGAATGGCCCCACAGATAATATGATTATAATTGGGCAGCAAAGTTCCAAAGCAGATCACATACTTGAGTAAATTTGAATATGTAAATCTCATGAGAGAGAGAGAAAGAATATGAGAAGAAAGTGTTTGAAGAATGAAGTCATTCGATGATCATCCGGAAAAAAAACTCCCACGGCTTCTTGTCTTTCCTCCTCCAAAGCCACATGGGCGCAGAAAAGGCGTGAGATTGATTCTTGCTGAGCAAACAAATATATACCTTCAATTATTGACTCCTTATCAGAGGTGAAGGGGTTTATTTGATACCGCAGCAAAGCGCAGTAACAGCAGTGCTCATTGTTGTTGATGACTCTTTTAGTCCAAGACGTACAAGAGAGGAGTTCTCAGGTAATAACTCTCACGGGAAAAGCAGTAAATTGCGTCACATAAAATCGAAAAGGGATTTCTTTTCGTGAGATATCGATATATGAAATAGGATTTATGCAGATTAGGGTGCGTGGGAAAATACTGATAAGAATATTGTGATAAAGATTGTGTCTTCTCTGTGCCTCTTCTGCCTGAATGTAGGCTGAACTGTTATCATTCTTAACTAGGAAAAGTTTTAAAGAGATCTACATTTTTAAAAGTCTCTTAAGTCAACGGGTTTCTCTTAAGATTTAAGAGGTTAGAAGATACTATAAAATATTTGCTTTAATTGCTTAACATTATAAACTCATATAAGTAATTATTGCAATTATTGCTTATCGTTTAAACGTCTGAAGACCTAACAAAATTTTGTACAAATTCTTAAATTTAATTTCGTAAATTTTATTATATTTAAAAAAATCATACTTTACTGAAATGTTCTCATTCATTCAAGAAAACGTAGAAGGAGAATGTAAGAAATCAATTTTTCTGCCATTTTACCTAAGACATTTTTTAATGAACACATTATTATATTATAGAACATTATCTGCTACAACTTTGTCAAAAACTTTCCGGAAAATTTGTTGTCGACAAACTTTCCAAAGTGCAATTCTCTGGGAATTCTAATATTAATATTCTAATATTTTAATTCGCTTTATTAAGAGCTTTAAAGTTATTAAGTTTATTAAGCGTAAATAACCTTTGCCAGATTTTCGGTTGGATTCAGCAATTGTAATCTGCATTTCCTTTCTGTCTGAAATTATTGCAAAAGACTGCGGCAACATTGCGTCGTTTTTGATAAATCCAGACAGAAAGGAATTGAAAATAGCACACTTTTAACATTCAAATTTAGAAGCTTACAAAGGTAAAGACGAGTGATAAGACCAGATAAGCTCATGGTAGCTGAGATTCTTTACAGGCGACCTTGAAATGCGTGCAACTTTAGGTGTTTGCAACTCTGAATGCATGAAAATACGATTGTGAGTTAAATTTTGGAGGTAAAGAAGCACGTCGAGCCGATTTTATTCCTTTCGGCCGTTGAGAACTGTTTGCTGGACGCGATTCTTTATTCCCAAAATTCAACTCACAATCGAATTTTCACGCATTCCGAGTTGCAAACACTTACGAACCTACTACCTACCTACCTAATCTCAGCTACCATAAGCTTATCTGGGATTATCACTGATTTTTTGGATTTCGAAGTGCCGACTAGTTTTGGGATCTGTGCAAAATAAAATTAAAAATTAGAATAAGGGTAGAATCACATTGACAATAAAATGCTCGCCGTAGCCTCACCGTATTTCATTAATTTACGCATTTTCATTGCAATTCCCACGCAAATTTTCCATTAACGTATTGCCTTATCTTATACTCGGTGGCACTAGGTGAAAATAATATAAGGAAATTGAAGAAATAAAACGAAAATTCGATAAACGGTGAGCAAAAAAACTGTAAGAGACAGTTTTTTTTTTGCTCACCGTTTATCGCATTTTCGTATTATTTCTTCAATTTTCTTATATTATTTTCACCCAGTGTTAACCAGTATGAGATAAGGTAATACGGTAATCGAGAATTTGCGTACACTGAGAAAAAAAAGGGTGCGATTAACTTTTTTTCCTCAAAACTTTAACACTTTTCAGGTGTAAAAATATATCAACATTTTTTAATGTTAATTTTACACCTTTTTAAGGGTAAAATTAACATGAAAAGGGTAACTTTAACCCCCAATACACCTAAAACGGTTAATATTTACACCGATTTCGGATCAATACTCCCAGGGTAAAATTAACATTTTCGGAATGTTATTTTAACTTTTTCGGATTTCTCTCAGTGTAAGAATTACAATGAAAATGCGTGAATTAACGAAATACGGGGAGCATTTTACTGTCAATGTGATTTTGTCCTAAATTGAAAAAAACTTTTTTAAGGATTTATTGTACCGTAAGCGCGAGTGACTTTGTCCCCTGCGGTTGACTATGACATCCTTCAGTTCGTAAGCTTTTCTTTACTTTTAGAACTTAAGGATGGTCTTTACCGATCCAATATACCATGTCTGATTTGTTCAGTGAAAACTGTTTTTAAATATTAGAATTTAAAAAAAAGCATACTAACAGGAGAACCAGGAGTCAGCCACATCTACAATATCGTAGATGTGGGTGACTTTGCCCCTTGCTGTTCGTGTTCGTAAACTTTTCTGTAACCCTTAACACTAAATTATGATCTTAACCGATCCTTTTACAATGTCCGATCGGTGACGACCATTCATAAGTGATAGAATTAAAGTAAAGCAAATACATCAAGGTAGCAAAATCACTCGCAACTACAGTATTATTAGTATTTCAAAAATAAATTTGAATAATTCATTTTTTTCCAAAAATTTCGGTTTTGTTACTTTACCGAAAATGTATTCTTCAACAAGAATATGGGATGTAGAGATGTCAGACGTTATTTAAAGTAGTCCGTCGCCTCTTTTTATTTCAGAACAAATTCCTCCGTAAAATTAATTAACTACCTTTAAAATCGAAAACGTCAACTAGCGCATGGTGTCACTTCTGAGCAACTTTCTCACATGTTCTTGAAATATTTTGAATCGAATTTTCGGAATTTTCGAAAGTCGATTTTTCGAATAATTTATCTTTCGATTATATCGTATAAATTTCACATCACCTACTTCTAGCCGCACATCGACATAACTTCTGTCGAATACCACTTGTCGATATCTTTTCCGTTCTCTCTACAGAAGTGCTTATACGATGGATAGGATGGGATGGATAAAGCCGGAAACGAAAATTGTTTCTTTCGTGAAATTACTACGAAATGGTGTCTTGAATCATTTGATATGCGAATTAAGGCAATGAAAAAGATAATGACGGGAGATTGTAACTATTACCACTTTAAAACAGGAACGATACTTTTTACCAACAATAGGGAAATCCGTAAGTCGTCGGGAAGAGACAATCACTAAGGCATAATATACTTATCCTTAATTGGAGCAAATGAAACGGATGGAATTTGATGTTTTTTGTGGGGAAGTCTGATCTCTATCGAGAAAACCAGAAAAGAATTCAAATCGCCAACGATCAAAAAATCTCGAACAGAAAAACCGTTTCTTCACTGAACTGCCCAGTGCTAACAAAGAGAAAATCCCAGCAAAACCCAAGACGAAGAAGAAGATCCAAAAATTGTGCCAAGTATTACAAAAATTGTAAAAGACAGTGTAAAAATAGTGCCCCCGTTCCCTCTTATGCCCTGTTATAATCCTGACCGAAACCCTGAACGAGTCTCAAAGAAAGATTGCAAGTCTCGAGTGAGTTGTCATAAAAATTGTTATTTATTTAAAGATCTAAATAAAAACGGCTCTCTTTCTTTTTGCTCCAGCCACTGATGAGGGCTTGAAGATCGAGCCGAAAGCTCTGTAGATAGTTGGTGTATTTCCCTAAGTGATTGTATCTTCCCGACGACTTCCGGATTTCCTTTTTGTTGGTTTTAATTAACATCGGCTTATTCCCACAATGATACTTTTAACGACGGACTTCTGACACTTCGCGTCTTTAACGTAAATCAGATATCTAGGCATACTCGTACCGTATCCCACACACAGGAACATTCTCTTATTCACTATTTTGCGCCTGCAAGGAACCACAAGTTGAATATCATCTAAAAACACCTTGATTGTGAAATTAAAACAAGTTTTAGGTATTTGCTCTGGTGACAACTCACTGGAATGCAAGTGTCAGAAAAAAAAACTCAATAGATCATTCATTAAGTAAAAGTTACCCAAATCTACTTTGTATTTTCTTTTTTTCTAAACCTCAGTTTAATATTTATAATATATTTACTCTGAATTAAAGATATAGCAATTAAATTAAAATTGGAACACTTACTTAAATTGCATATATTCCTGTACTTTTAATGGAATAAAATATAAATAAATAAATAAACTCAATAGATGGCGCTATCAACGCTATCAAAACTGTTCCCAATTTTTATTTTTTAGCACTCTTTTTCATATGCAGTTGAAAAGTTTCCAACAAGTTTGTCAAGAAATTTCTCAATGGAAATGGCCCAAGGTTAAAATTTTAAAATTGATTTCTCATTTGTCTACTTACCAAAATACATACTAAAATGTTTCGGCAATAAGTAAACTAATTCTTTCGAAATTTATGTATAAATACCAATCATTCACGACCAATCTTGAACGATCCAGTATGAAGTAAAACAATTGAAATATTTTCATCTGTTCTCTTTATTAAATGTATATAAGGATTTTTTATTGTCTTTAAAAAATAACAAAATATTGATTCAAGTTTATCACTATAAAACCAATAATTTCTTACACTACGATAAAATTATACAATTTCAAATGTTTCCTTTTCTGATTCGAATAGGTGAGAAGGTACAGAAAGTCTATTGCTGTTTCACATTGAATATAACAAGAAACTCCTTTTTTCCAGAAAATATTGTACGTTTGCTCAATGGGGAGATTTCTGCGATATGAAATTTTAATTTAATCATAACACATCAGTACTGAGTAAATATTTAAACACTATTAATATTATCACACTTCTCGTCAATGTTTCTCTGGCGTAATGTTTAAAAGTCAAAATATGCATGCAATTTCTTATTTTTGTTTTTTTTTTTACTCAAAATTTTGCTGCATGATTGAAACGGATATGAAAATTTGTAAATGAGGTTAATCTTTTGCTTTTCAATTTCTGTAATACTTCAAATTAAAAAAAAAACATGGCTCTAATTCTAGCAGTTGTGCCGATCACAGACGCAGAGAAAGAAATTTTGGTTTCTTAAAAACTAGGCTCTCTTACACAAGATTCGTCTGGTTTTTTTTTATCATTAAATACTTAAATATAAAGAATTATTTGGTATCTAACGATACTTTTAAAGACAAAAATTGAGAATTGTCCATCTCATCTCATCTCCAGATAAAGCTTTCATTTTGAGAACTCATTTTTTAAGATACTAAAATTTAAGTTCCAAGTCTATGAGCGGTATTAGCGACCGATAATAATTGTTATTTTCCGTAAGAGGAAAAAATATATTTATAGACATTTCCTATTGAGGAAAATAATTATTAATAGCTAAAAGTAAAGCCTTATTGTATATGATTTTTTTTCATGTTTTTATAAAGTCATCTTAAGAACTAACATAGGCGTAAAAGTATTTTTTTTCTTGAACCACAGTTATCAAAAATTTTCCCTCCAACGATTTTTTTTTTGCATAAATAATTCTTTTTTTTTGTATTTTTTTTTAGTAGAGTTGCCAAGGACTTGCCTAATGACAAATTTACAATTGAATTTTTTCTACGATTTCTGTCTTTAACATAACTAAAAGATATTTTAGGACATTGAAGAAATCACAAGTTTACCATTTTCACTAGAAAGAAAATTCACTGTAAATTCGCTAACTATAAAAAAAAGGACATTTAGTCAAATGACACTACAGAATTTCGCCGAAAGATAATTTAAAAATTAACATGATTGACATGATGTTCATTTTTTTGTGTTCCTTTTCGGAGATAGTCAAAAAACGAAATACATCAACTGTGAGGATTCTGGATAATTTCTGTCTATATGTGGGATTCGATAATTTCAATTATACTGACATATGAGCCTGTGAGGAAGCCAACTATCCCAAATAAAATCAGCAGGATATTCTTCCACAATCGCCAGTTAAATCGGCCCATTCCATTTTCCCAGTATGTCACAATTTCAATGACGGATGGGAAGATTAAGCCTAAAGTACTTAAGCAGACAGCACCAATAAGAGAGATGAAGGGTCCAAGATTAGGAATTGCTGCAGCAATGGCCACTGTAAGAATCTGCAAAATTCAAAATTGAGATTAGTCCGAAATCTAGCTAAATGATTTTGTGTTACCAAATACGTACCACAAGCCCGATTCGGAGGGTATATTCAGCAGCATTCCTGTGTTCGTTGAAGTTCCCCTTAAGGTTCTTCCACAAGATTTCCATTGGGACGTAGAACTGAAGAGAATAGGTGAGGAATATGGCAATGGCAATCATAAGCTTAACGGATTGAGCCAATCTGCAATAGGAAAATTTTGATTAATTAAAAATTCAAAGGTCTTTTGTCTAGACATAAATTTCATTTTTGGGGATTTCTTTTTGAGATTTATTGAAGGAAAATCCGATAGTGTTAACTGTTGACCATAACGTTATCAGTTACAAAACCAAAGTATAAGTTATCTTTTGGTCTTTGAGGAACTCTAAGCCCTAAGATTATCGAGCTTATGCATATGGATTAATTTTTGAAGTGGAATAAATCAACCTTATAACTTGAAATCCTATTGTTTCCCAAACATACTAAGAAAGGCCAATCCATCCCTACCCTGGGCCAAAAGTCTTATAAAGGGAGGTTGGAAACGGTTCTGAGGGATAAGAATCCTTATCTTATTTGAAAAATTGTTACTTAGAATTGGATATAAAAGCTTAAATATTTTTATTTGAAGACCTTAAGCGGTCTTCAGACTAAAAATTTAGCCCAGTTCCCATAGGTTTCAAAATCCTAAATAGGAACTAATTTTATTGCTTTTTCAGAATTTAATATTATAGATCATTTGTCCTTACCAAATCCAATATCTAAGTTAAATTTTTCCAAAAATCTTGATTGTTGAAAAATTATAGCAGTTAAGCCATATGGCTATGTCTCAGTTATGAAGCCAGTGTTAGAAACTGGACTAAACCTCTAGTTTGAATATGTACCGCTTCAAAAGAAGCAAATCTTGGATAAATATCGGAAATTCGTGTACTAAATGAAATCTTCAAAAAATATTAATGACTTAAGCTTATAGTGCTTCCTAATGTTTTCAAATCAATCGAAATGGTTTTGAATAAAACCTTCTCGCTTAAAGCTAATAGAAGCTTGAACAAGAATTGAAACTTCATGAAAAGAAAGAAATACTCATTAGGAATTTTAGAGCTTGGACTTCTAAAGTGTCCTACTGTTTCAAAATCCAGCCAGTTCTGTTTTTACTAAACCCTTATCCCTTTAAGGACGATTGGGTCACCGGTGATCCAAAAATGAAATTTTTCCTACGGCCTTCTAATAAGTTGCTTTGCTCTAAAAAGCCGGAAAAAGTGATTTTTCCTGACCCTCAATTTTTGACCTTCTCGTCCTTAAAAGGTTATACGGGTTTTAGACCTCAGGCTATATATCGCTCCTTGGACATTACAAGAGGTCAACTCACTTTTATTCGATTTTGAGATTCTAATGCACTTAGAAAGAAAATTTAATAAATTTTCAGATGTAGTCATTAAATTTCATTATTAGAAAAGTTTTCCAAAATTTTAATCTTTTTGATTACTTGCATAATTTTGTTTGAAGTAAAGGAGCACAAAATATATTCATCGTTCAAATTTTTGTGAAATAGGGGACTAACTCAAGCAAGTTGATCCCTTGTCATTCTAATTTCAGCAAAATTTGCACATCATTTAAAACGACAAGGAGCTAACTCATTAAAAAACATATTTTGAAAGATAAAAATATAAAAGTTTCGATGTTTATATTAGTGCTCATATAAATAGAAAAGAAATAAATCGTTTTTGTTCAGTCATTAAAATGAGATAGGGGAAAGTGTCCATGCTTGATACCATTGGAAGCTTCGTAATGACTAAATTTTTCCTATGTTTCTCAATAAATGTAACTCCGCAATATATTTTAAAATCTGGCCACTTTCCCATAGTTTTTAAAATATGGTTTCGATGAATCACATATATATTGTGAAACATAGAAAATTTAGTCATTACGAAGCTTCCAATGGTATCAAGCATGGGCACTTTCTCCTACTTATTTACACAAAGTTGAAACTTTCATGCTGTCTCTTGAAAAATGGCCGAAAATTAGTTGGCCCCTTATAATTTCCAAGGAGCGATATGGTTCCACCTGTCTAAATTCTTATCATCCAAGATTTCTTGGAAAATCTTGATTTAGGATTGGATATTAAATGTTAAATAACCATGAAATTCCTAAAACCTGGTAAAATTACTTATTACTTAGGGTTTTGAGCTCTTAGGGTACTGGGCTAAACCTCTAATTTGAAAACCGTTTTACTATCCAAGCCATCCAAGCTGAGAGAAGCAAATCTTGGGCAAGCGTAATTAAAAGAAATATTTATTGAAATCTTCAGGACTTGAACTTGCAACGTTTCTTTCTGTTACAAATAAGTCGCTTCTGTAACATGGAGATATCCTTTATCACCAAGGCTAAGACAAGCAAATCTTGAACATTGGTACTATTGGAAATTGTATTTCAAAATGTTTTCAAAGACAATCCTAACTGGTACAGAATAAGACAGGTAGCTTTATTTCAATCTTAAATATTTGAACTTGTAGCATTTCTAGACATTTCGGAATAGGCTTCTCAAGTCTTGGGAAATCTAAGCAAAGCTTAGTCAAGCAAAATGGAGGTTGATCAACTGAAAGTGACCTTCACTAATTTGTATCGTTAAAGACTGTAACTTCAACCATTTTCAAATGTTTTCGTATCAACCGATCAGGTTTTTAATAAAATTTGATCACAGAGAGGTGAAGAGATGTAAAGAACAATTCGCGAAAAAGTGTTCTCAGATAAATCTTCATGAAATCTTTCAAGTACATGTAAGTTAATTAGTGGCTTATTTCTATACTTACAGTTCTTCGTTAGGTAGATTGAGAGTGATGCTGCCCTTGGTATCTTCGCCATACTTGAGGTATCCTAGGAATCCCACAGTGGCATAGAGTCCAACGACGAAGGCCATTCCAGTGTTGAGGACGCCGGGACATCCAATGAAGTGCTGTGGGCTCTTCATGTTATTCTCCAGGGACATGACTACACCAATACCCTCCAGGGCAAAGATGACTGTTCCGAAGAACATGGGCATATGCTTAATGTCAGAAATAGCGTGACGTTCAGAGACAGAAGGCAAGTCACTGAAGATGTAGTACATGGTGATGGCCATTCCGGCAGCAATTAGGATGTTAGCGAACATGGAAAATGGTGTAAGGTACTTGAGATTGCGGATGAGATTGATGAGGATCAGTGGGAGTAGAAGAAACGCCATGTAGACTCGGACATCCAAATCTATGGAGTAATAGTGATCGACAACTTGCTTGATGTTACTAGCTACGAAGACAACGTAGACACAGCAGCAGCCGATGAGATCCACCACCAAGAACAGGTTGATGATGAACCTGGCAAATCGTGACCATTTGTGAAGACCTTCAGGACCAGCTAAGAAGGCCGTCTCCGCAATATCTGCAAATCCCAGGGATGGGATTTGGGCACGTCGGCAGAGGATATGAGAGCATTTGACCAGAATATGGACACAGTAGGTGCAAATGATGCCGATGGCAAATGTAGCTACCAAGCCAAACCACAATCCTGCGTTGAGGAAGGCCAATGGCATGGCCAAGATACCTGAACCCAGTGATCCCTTAAGTAGATGGACTAGGGTTTCTGTATCTGTGGTGGGATGCGTCACCTTTCGGTGCTCAAAAGGGTTGTACTCTCCCGCTTCTTCATCCTTAGGCAGCTGAACCAGAGGCAGCGTAGATCCTGCCGCTGTAGCTACTGGCACGTCATTCATGTCAGCCTTACTTTTCGTGTACAGTGAGTCTCTTAATTCAGTCCGTGTTGTCTGCTTCCTCTGATCATACTTTGTTATTATGGGAAATTCCTGCGGAAGAAATAAATTAATCCATTAGATTATTTGAACATCAGGCCAGATTCTTCAGAGTTAAAATGTCATCGGATTCATTAGTCTTAATTAATTAATTATTCTGATAGATTTCGATCGCGTGGGATGCAATAGAAAAGTCTTTACTAGCCCATGTTTCAATCCTGGATCGGACGTTCTATAACAGAAACTAAACCGATTTTACCGCCTTAACACACATTTCACTAACTTTTTATGGGAAAAGCAAGTTATTTTCACAATTCTGATGTAAGTAAGACTTCAATAAAATTTTCATTTTGCTCACTCTCCCAATTTTTCTATGTGGATTTGCGATCATGTTTATTAAATCTTTACTAAAAAGATTTAATCCGAAGTACTGGCAATTTTATTCAATAAACACAAAACAAGTAATTTTATTTGTGTTTTCTTTTTGTTATAATCAATGACTGCTGTTTTTTATAGAACTTTTTTTTAAAAGAATTTGGGAATCATGACTTTCATTATCGTGTCGTAAGCTTCAGAATGGGTTTCATAAATTTTAAATTAATGAAAAAAATAGAAAATTTGAATGGTACATTTTACTTTCAAAGGGACTTTGTTTGCCTTAGTGGACTTTGAAGAAATTATAAAATGTAAAAAAAAATATCTGTGTCTGTTAATTTTTTAAATGATATATCAAAAAACCTTGGATCAATTAAATATTTTCTACTACATTATATTTTTCATTTTGAAATTGCTCTACCTACTATAAAATAAATTGCAAAATTGATATCTTCTAATAAAAAATAAATACCAGCTTTTTTTTGTAAACGATCTCATACGGTTCTTATTTGCGTTTTCAGAATAACGTATTGCTATAATTTAAGAATACTTCTAATATTTCAAAAATATAATATAAAATTATTATTATTCGGAATAAAGCTGACAAGGTAAAAAACAAAGTTTTCATAAGAAGACATTTATGTCGGTAAAATGATTTTTTTTTAAATAATGCATTAGTTCGTCCATGATTCATATTCCATATTTTTTGTATAAAAAATAAATTGCAAAAAGTATTAAAAATATCAATTCCTCTTCATTATACCTAAAGTTTAAAAATGAAAATGTGCGACTTATCCAAAATATTAGCATATTTTTCATTATATTAAGAAAGACAAATACTATTTGTATTAAAATGTGAATTTAAAAAAAAGCGAGTGATATAACTTTGATCACCTTGTAAAGATGTTATACTCTCATTCTAAATTTGGTTTGTGGGCAAACTTTAATGATTTTTATTTTTAAATAATGTTAAGTGGGTTTAATAATTGATAAATATTCTTATTATTTGGGGATTTTTTTATATAATTTTATTAAAAATCCTTCATATATTTTTTTTAATAAATTTTCGTTCATTTCGAGTTGCATGCATTTCGAGGTCATCTGTTGAGAATCTCAGCTACCATAAGCTAATCTGGGTTTATCACTAGTTTTAGCACATGACCGTTTTCAAGTACTTCTGCATTAACGACTTTTTTTGTGTTGGTTCCTGTTGTGACTGTTGTCCCCAGTTCTCACCGTGTTCCAAAACCACCAAAGAGTCAGGACAGGAACCAACACAATAAAAAGTCGGTTATGTAGAAGCACTTTAGAATAGTAAAATTCTAAAAAGAATATTCAGTAAAAGCTTTTCTCTTTTCATTCTTGGAAAAAACCGTTAACAATTTTTTTTATCATGGCTTCGGCACACCTTTTAGATCAGGAAAATTTCATGAAGTTGAAATTCGCATCCCTTTCTTTTTCACATGTTTTGCATACGATTATCTCATTCTATTGTACTCTTCTTCTTCTTTTAAACATCACTCCAAATTCAATTTAGCTCAATCGAATTTGCTGTGCGAAAGAATGAGATAGTCATATGGAAAACATGTTAGAAAGAAAAGGATTCGAATTTCGACTTCATGAAATTTTCCTGATCTAAAAGATGTGCCGAAGTCATCAGGAAATAATTATAAATGACCATAAAAACCCTTCCTAACCATGGTATCACACTAGAGAATTTCACATTAAAATTTTAATGTGAATCACATTAATAGTTGCGGATATGTGTCCTAATGTGCAATTTTCGTCAAGAGCTTTTAGAAATCGATTCATTTAGTGATAAAAAAAAATGGATTTGAGTCACAAAAATTGGTTTAAATAGAATAAAATAGCGTAAATACGATTGATAATTAATGAGCAAATTAATGAGCATTGAGCAAATTTATGAGCAAAATTTGCTCATTAAATTTTCATCAGGTACTACTTTATTGCAGTCATTCGGGTAGTTTCTGCGCCACAATTTTCTCACCAATTCATTCGTGATTAAATTGTGATAAAAAGTAGTGCTAATACCTACTACTTATCGCGCACGAGATGGAGAAAGGACAAAAGACATTGAAAAAGATCGGTGAAGAGGATAAGTAAGAAAAAAGCTAAACAAAAATGTGTTGGATCTACATTTTATACTTCTTCATAAACTTCTAGGATTTCGTAGTCAAATGAGATGGTGGCCGAATTAATTGAGGCTGTGCATCAGGAAACCGTAATTTGGGACTAAAACTGCCGGGAATACAAAATAGAGGCAGCCGATCTGATGGTTTTCAGACCGTTTGCGACAAATTGAGTCACCAATCGCCGGAACTCACACCTCAGTCGGGATTTGGGTGATATTGGCTCTCTCATTTTCGTAGTCTTCTTTTGAAAATAAAGCCCTACGATTTGAAGCAGCTCTTCAAATTCCTCCGAAGTCATCCGGAGAAAATTATTATGTCCAAAAAATCGCCCCAGAGAATTTCAACGACACCATGTGAAGGTCGTGTTTGGAGCCAATCTCTCGCCCACATCCTCCTTTTTTTCCCTTGGCGGGTCCTTTTGCACGACATAAAAGTAGTGTACAGGAGGAAGACTTCCTCTTCTTCAATAAAATCGCACATTTTCGCTCAAACGACTGAAATGCCTCAAAGGCAAAAACACTCATCTGACAACCCGTGTGCCATCGTGACTGAGCAATTCTAGCAATGTGTCCTAACTAAATCAGTATTTTCGAGTGCTTCTAGAAGTTTTAATGAGCAACTTTTCACTTTAACTTTAATGTGAAATTTTCTAGTGTGATAACTCCGTAAGGAAGTAATTAATTTTAAATTAATTAAAATTTGTTGTAGAAAAAGGGTGTTATAATGCTATTACATTAAAAAATTGACGTTTTTGGACTTTTACTGTTCCTAAAGTGCATAATCAATTTTAGCTAATTTTTTCCAGAACACAACGAGGACTGAGGAAAACACTCGAGACTGGAACCAATGCAAAGAAACGTCGGTAATGCAGTAGCACTTGAGAACAGTAAAGTGCAAAAAAAATGTTCAGGAGAAAGATTTTCCCTTTTCATTTTAACTGTACCATCATATTATGGAGAACTCATTAGTGACTTAAGCAATTCAAGTGATTTTTGACACTGAGAAAAAAACGGGAGTGCGATTAACTTTTTTTCCTCATAACTTTAACACTTTTTAGGTGTAAAAATATATCAACATTTTTTAATGTTAATTTTACATCTTTTTAATGGTAAAATTTACATGAAAAAGGGCAACTTTAACTCCTAATACACCTAAAAAGCATAATATTTACACCAATTTCGGATCAATACTACAGGGTAAAATAAGCATTTTCGGAATGTTATTATAACTTTTTCGGATTTCTCTCAGTGGATCAACTACTGCATTATGCCCAGCGCACAATAACTTTTGTTTGAAAACATGTTTTCAAAATTTTCTATGAGAGAGAGCGAGACGACTAGATATACATTTCATTCACTCTCATAGGAAATTTTGACAACATATTTACAAAGAAAAGTTATGGTACGCTGGTCATTATTAAAAAAAAAAAAAAAAACTCACTATAAAAACTGTTAACTACAAAACAAAAATGTTTAATTCATAAATTTTCACAACAAATAGGTGCAAGCTTGGATGTAAGGCATTTCTTTCATGCAGCTTAGGAAATATTTCACTGAAACTTTCAGGATTGCAAAGCCTCTCTTCCGCATTGGTCAACATAAATAAAAGTGTCTGAGCTATATGTCTCCAATGACCAGGCGTCTCCATTGACGTTATATGTTTTGGTTTATTTTGAGGCATTCCTCCCGAAGAAGGCGCCAAATGTTGGTGATATTTTTAGTGCTCGACTGTGAGAAATATCATGACAAAAACATTACCACCCCCTTTTTGCCACATATTGCTCAATAGTGCCCATTATACAGCATCAATTATAATCAGTGTGATTTCGTGTGTCTTTCGTCTGTTGGCAGAGAAAAAAAAATATCAAGAATATTGTGCGTCGCGGCGAAAGAATCATCTATTTTTAACAAAATTCAACATATTTTCAAACGCACTTGCCCACCCAAAAATCTCCCCTTCTTCATGCGCCAATTTTCATCATCTCTGTTGATTTAATTATTTTGTATGAATGAGAACTGCTAGCAGTATATTTTTTGTTCAAGTTTGTCGCAAAAAAAAAGTCAGTGGGAGTGGATTTTAAATGTTAAGAGAAATTTTGAAGACCAAAAAAAGAACCAATAGATTCAAGTGGATGGGATTCTTTTTTATGAACAAAGTATATATGGCTTGGAAATTTGGAATAACAATTACGTGGAATATTATTTGGTGATTGTTGGGCTGAAACATGTTGAATTTTTGTGTTGAGAGGGAATTTTTGGCATTGATAGTTGGTGCAATGAACGTTTTGTGGCCTCAAACTGGTTAATTGGGAAGGTGATTGCACACAATTTGCTTTATTAATTCACTTAACTATTGGACGAAAATAGCTTCTAAACAACACTGAATCTTTTTTCCGCTTTACAAAGAGTGAAGAAAAAAACAGAAATTCTCAGTCGATGTCCCTCGCACGACTGCGAAATTAATGGCATATGGTGTGTCTTCTTTGGAGGAAATACGTTAGAATTTCGTGGGTGGTGAAATGGATCAATGTATGTGTGTTTTGTCAGAAATTTTAATTTGGCTAGCAAATTATTTCAACTTTTGGGAAAGATAAACTTGACAAGATTGAAGGACATGTGCTGCATTTTGCGACCTCTGAAATGGAGGCGCCTAGTGATTGAGGTTTTTCTCTCTCTTCAACCACTAAAAATAACATCAAATTTTCAAGGTTCCGCTTAAACCGTCTTCCGATATATCAGACATCCCACAATTGGCAACAATCAAAGTTGTCAGAGGGGTGGATAAATCCACAAGTGACACTCAATAGAACCCTATCTTCTGTCACTAATATGCTTTTCAAAAAAAAAAAAAAAAAACTTTGATTCGAAGTTCGAAAATGGATCATATGAGCATTATGGTGCTATTTTATTGAAAAATGAACATATTTTATTTAGTACTCTACTTTCTCAAGTACTTCTGTATTATCGACTTTTATTTTCATTGGTTCCTGTCTCGATTGTTTTCTCCAGTCTTCGCTGTGTTCTAAAAATCGATAATCTAGAAACACTTGAGAACAGTAAACTGCTAGAGAATATGTTCATTTTTTATTGGAATAGTGCCATAATCTGAATTGAACTTAGTTTTTTAAATGGAATTAATTTCGAAGTTGGAAAAGAATAAAGATCTTAGATTGCCTTTGACTTAAATGTTCCAATTAAAATTAATTAAAAAAATTCGAATTACCCTTATCCAAACGAATTTTTCGTTTTTACCTATTTAAGTTTAGCCTAATCAAAACCCTAACGAAATCCAAAAAAAAATGGTTTCAAGTTTTCCTTTAGTGTTGAGGAACTTTGATTTAGAGTCCTTAAACTTACGTTAAGGTTGAGATATTATTTATGTATGACCTACTCTCTCAAATTTTCAATTTTTGTTGTAAAATAATTTCGAAGAACGATCACGATTTTGCGGTTTTTTAAAATAACGTGCGACGGGACCCTAAATGTAGACGGACCATAAGTTATGGTACAATCCAATTAAAGGTCCTTTTCTTCGAAGTATTTTTAAAGATGAAAAATCCTTAAAGCCTGTTCAACGTATGAATGCAGAAGGACTTCCCAAAAAACCTGTGTAAGCCATTGTTAAGAGACGTTAACCTTGGGGCAGATTTAGGACAAGGTGGCTGAATCAAATTCAGGATCTTGCCTTTGAGCGCCTTGAGATCGAATCCGAACATTTTCCAGAAGTGGCGGAGGATCGACAGGCGTAGGCTGTTAATCTGGATATCCTAGGCCCGCGAAACCAATAAATATAAGCGGTTTAAATTGATGATGAAACTCACTTTAATCATTTTTCAAAATCTAATCTACGTTTTGATCCTTCAAGATTTATATGCCATCGAACAGTTTTTTTTAAATATACAAAACTTATTATTTTATTTTTTATTTTTTTTTCTCTACCAAATTGTATTTTAGAAAACTTAAACGTTACACTTAACGAAGCGATATTACTCTTTATGGCTCCCTCACACCTTTTAGATCAGGAAAATTTCATAAAGTCGAAATTCCAATCCTTTTCTTTTTCACATGCTTTGCATATGTCTATCTCATTCCCTTGCACTCTTCTTCTTCTTTTAAACATCACTCCAAATTTAATTTAGCTCAATTGAATTTTGTATGCGAAAGAATGAGATAGTCATATGCAAAATACGTGAGAATGAAAGGTATTCCAATTTCGACTTCATGAAATTTTCCTGATCTAAAAGGTGTGCCAAAGCCATTAAATTTAAATTATGAAATTATATTTTCATGACGATATTTTTTTATGAAAAAATAAGTTGTTTCTTTTTTAAAACCATAAAGAGGTTTATTGCAAGTTTTTAATTTAAAATTCGTCAAGCAGTTTGAATATCAAGCCTTTCCAAAGTCTTTAAAGGAATATAAAAAGAAATGGACGACCTTATTTTGATTAAGTAAATTTTTAAGGCTATATTTAATACTGAAAGTATTATTTTAAAAATTTAAAACTCAAGAAATATCTTGCAGATTTTGCAAGAAAATTCTAAATTTCGAAAATTCTGAAATTCTAAAAACCTCGAAAATTCGAATAATTTTCGAACGGTCCTTAAAAAATTCGAAATGGTTTATACGTTATGTTCTGAAATATTCCATTTTTCCTCCTTTTTGCAATCTATCAACCTCTTCTAAGGAATCAGACCAATTATTTTCTTAATCAATACTCTATTTATGCTTTATATCATGTTTGCCTTTCATTTCGGGCCGGCACGCAAGGATGAGGGCATTTGTTGTAAATTTCTCCAACTTCGTTCAAACCATCAATTGAAATCGAAAATATTCAACCTTGAAGGAAAAGTTCAAATCGAAAACTGACACAGTTTTTTTTATGCCTTTCAACTGTATAATCAAAATCGTTAACCTTGGAGGATTTTTCTTTGATTTTTGTTGTTAAACAACTCAGCGAAATTTGTTTATTCGATGAAGAGAGTGGAGTGAAAGATTGTGAGACTCTGTGTCTCTCAGTTGAGTCATAAATTAAGCCCAGAAAAAGAGCACAATGTTTTCTTTCTGCATTGTGATCCAATTGACCAAAAAGAGTATCATGTCCAAGAATAATATTAACTTTACCAAAATAAATTACAATCATAATCTCATCTTGAGATTTGCATGTTGAAAATGTGACAAATTACTTCGCCCTCGAAAATTTTTCAGCCAATAAAGAATTCCACGATATGGGTTTAATTGCCAAAAAGAGAACGCTCCAACCAAAATCATTAAACAATTCTGATCTGAACTACCGCCTTCGTCGACAAATTATCCCGCTCTCCCACATACGTATGTTGAGTCAGTGGCATGAGGAATAAGAAAAAAAAAAACTAGCCACTGATTCGAATTTACCCAGTTCATCTGCCAAGAATCCACAGATTTTTCACTCTTCCTCTGACCATTTGAAAACCGCCAGAAAATTTATTTCTCATGTGCCAAATCCTCTTCACTGCAAACAATGTTATACTAATAGCGATCTCTTACACAGAGAAACATTGTGCCACGTTTGCTATATCAACAACCTTCAGTGTCATCTTTCTCAGACATTAATGCACTCGGATTAAGTTTTTCGAATCTACGACGGAATTTAACTGAAGAAGGTTTTAAATGCACATAGTCTTCCTTTTGAGATCTTTAACTCAAAATAAAAAATTAAGAAAACAAATTTTGCTATATACCTTAGGGGGGAAGGGAGACTTTTTAGTTATGTGTAATATCTGAATATGTACGTCTTGAAGATCATATAACAAAAGAATATTAATACCCTTGGAATTGATCTTAATAACCAAGTAAACATAGTACAGTCGAATAATTAAGCTTAAAGAAAATTCGTATTCTTTTCTAAAATCGGAAACAAAACAAAGTCGAATCCACACATTCCGGCACTTCCCTAATTTTCAACTTAAAAAAAACCCGAGGCAATGAATTCACAAAAAGAATTGTGCAACTGTTCAAACGTCTCACATATTTGGTTAATGTGGTAAGCACTTGCGGTTTGGCAATCTCATAGTTGCGTTGCAAATTTTAATTTTTCGTTTATGAATCACATTTTAGGAGTAGATACAACAAAAAGCAACTTAAATGACATTCAATTTGTAGTGTAAAAAGAATATTTATAGTATATTATGTAATATGCATGAGTATAGAACAAATATGAAAGTCTTAAAGGATACTTTACCCTTAATACTGAAAGTAATAACACAAAATTAAAAAAAAACTAGTTCAAATTTTAATTCAAAAACCCCATTAACAGAATTTAATTTCTTAATAGAATAATTTAAAAACCTTTCATTTTGCGAGCTATAACGTCCACATACGAGAATAGGTTTAAAAATATGAAGTTTAAAAAATATAAGAGAACTTTTTTAAATAAACTAAAATTTGTAGTATTTATTTTAAGAGTTGGATACAATTTTAATAAAACAAAATCTCAATAAAACAGCTACTAAATTTCAAGTTCAAAGGATATTGTGGACTATCCAGTCTTAGCGACGGAATCTAGAACTAATAAGCCTAATCCAGTCTAAATAACCGATTCATAAATTATTATTTTTGTTTTAGATACTAGAATTCTGAAAAAATGTTATTGAATTCTACATCTGAAACATAAGTAAAAACGAAAACAGTTTCATGAGCTAAATGCGAAGTAGAGATATCCTAGAAATAACAATTTTTTTTAATAAATATCTTCGATGTTTTGAAGGATTATAGGTTACGCTCAAAAATTGAAAAAACAAAATCTTAAAGAACCGTCAATTCTTATAAAAGGATTGTTTGTGTCCGCATGATGATTTTTATCCTTTTTATCAATAATATTAAATTTTAAAGAAAGAGTATGACATAAATTTATTTATTTTTTTAATATTTAAATGCTTAATGTTTATTTTTATAATATTTCTTAAGAGGTTCATTAAAAAGTAAGAACAATCCCATTTATCTTTCAAATGTTAAAAATACCTATAAAATCGTATTTTAACAATTAAAAGTCCCTGGCTTAAACTTTACGGAAATACGAATGATAAAGAGAACATCTTAATCAAACGTGACGATTAGATTTATGAGGAATATTACCACTAAATTTGATTTTTTGAAAAAAAGTTAAAAGCTTTAAACCCTCCACGAAACGATTTTATTTACTAATAACGAAATCAGAGAATCAGTCTTAGTAGAGGAAAGCAGGTTACCTTTGAATTGGGGTACCTTTAAAATAGGGATTTTTCGCATAATTTTATGAAGCTAAATTACATTACTCGTACGATAAAGCTCAATTCAATTTGAATATAGGAGAAAAAGTTCTATTTTAAAGGTGCTCAACTTCCTCATATTTCAGTTTTATAATGACTTAATAGAATCTGGAGGTGATTTATTATTAAATTCCAACTTTCGAAAACTGAAAGAAACGTAAAAAAAATGAGTTTCAATCCTTTTAGAAAAAAAGCTTCCCTTGTAGAATAAGATGATATAAAAAGGATTACCTATCCCATAGTTAAATGAGTTTTGAACAAGGAGTAAATAACTTTGCCGCTCATAGTTCACTCTCGTGCCGATCTTCCGCTTTCTAGCTTCAAATCTGTGCCGATCTATCGATTTTAGCCTTTAGAGAGCCACTTATTCACGCCGAGGCGTAAATAACTGTGCCACTTATGATTTACTGGGTACCGCTCATAGTTCCCTCGAGTCCTGATCTGCCGATTTCTGGCTTCAAATCGGCGCCGATATGTCAATTTCGGCCATCATATTGCCGCTTATTTGCCATTCACTGCTTATGGTTCACTGAGAGAGGTACTTATTCATACGAAGGCGTAAATAACTGTGACGGTTAAGGTTTACTAGAGTAACGATCTGCCGACTTCTAGGTTCAGATCGGCACCGATCTGTCGATCGCCGCTCACGGTTCACTCAGAGAGCAACTTGTTCGTCCCAAATTTTGAATTTGAATCATCCAGTCCAGATGATTCGCTTTTCAGGCCTTCAAATAAATTTCTTTTCTATTAAAATAGTTTTGCACAAGGAGTATCTTAAGTACCTACCATAGAACCTATTCTTTTCAAGCGTTAACCGGATTTTGAAAAAAAAATGCATTTATTTTGCGAAATTTGATAAAACTATTTCCTGGAAGATAGTAAGATAATCCATAATCGACAAAATTAAGGAGTCAAATAGACTCAGGCTGGTCCTCGAGACTATTATTCGGATTGGATCAAAGAAATCTATGTAAAGGCCCTCTAAATGATCCTAAACCCTCAGTGTAGGATAGTTTGGGATAAATCTTTACTGCCACATTTTAAAGGCTAAATATTCTAGAGAATCAACTTTTGGTGTACGCCTTATTCGTTTACTACTTCCCCTTATGTAACATACTCAATATTTAAACGTAACCCACATATCAGTGTAGTAATTATCAATTGAAAAAGAAGAGGTTCAAGTATTTTCTGCTCGCGATCCAGATAGATTGAAGATTGCCATTCCTGAAGAATCAAATCTTCGAGAGGGTCTCGATGAATTTCAAGGTTTATGATTTTCGAAATCAGCAATTTTTATTTATATGTGTAAGAGATAAGGGGTTTGGCACATGTCGATTTGTTTTTTTGGTCGTTTCTTTGCTGACGATGCTTGTGACTTTGGTCAACTGAAAACTCGTGTTGCAAATATTTACACAGCTTATTTAAAATAATCGTTAAACAATTTTATGCAACCGAATAAGCTCAAAGTCCAAACTCCCTCATGCGATCCGAATGTATACTTGCAGATGAGGGTCAATCGGACTTCCTGAATCTGTGGGTTAACCCAGGGTTTCCGAAGGTCTCCCCGTGCCGTCAATGAGGAAGAGTTTTCAACGCGAAAGGGAGGCGTGAATGGGAATTGCTAGGTCGAAGGTCTTTTTTCGTCTTTTGCGGGAAATTGGCATAAGATTTGCAAAGTGTTACACCGTGTCACTGTCCTTTTCGTTTTTTTCTCACCATCTCATCTCAAAATATTATTAATCGTGAAAGTCACACAGCAACAATAGTGCCAAATGGTGCTCAAAAGGTGTTCAACAGAGGCGTCATAATCTGCCTCACGGAACCAGATCCAACTAGTTTTGGTCTCTACTGAATGATCCATAAAAAAGCCTCTTTCAGCCACGTCAGATACAATCAATCGCATTTTGAACATGGAAAGATTTCCGGACTCCACCATTCACGTGCCCCAGGTCCATTCTGGTATAATGTCTCTCCATCTCTTTTGCTCACCATCTAACAGGGCATGCTGAAAACGGCGCCAAAAACTGTGAGATAACCAGCATTAAGTGTAATGATGACTTCTCGAGGAATTTGCTTTTTTTTCTTTTTGGTTTTGTATATTTTTGTTGCTATTTGAGGTCATGACACTCGTTCGCAATTGTTTACTATTTTGCAGGGTCATCCAACAGCGAGAAAGCCATCAAGTGGGATGAGGGCGCAACTTGGGAGAGAGTCGACGTCATCATAAGAGAAAAGCGCCTACACTCGAGAGTTGAGTGCGATTTTGAGGAAATTTGCCAGAGTTGAATGGCTCTGTACTCATAGACTCAAGAAAAAAAGGTTTATTGACAATTTTGCGATATTTTTAGATTAGCGTAGAGCCTCATGAGTACCGCTACTTAATAGGTTTCCTCTAGGAATGTCGGACATGTTATGCAACAAGTGGGATATACTATACAAAATCTTTATATCTTACGATAGGTCAGTTGTCAAAATGATAGAAATTTGTCAAAAATTGGTGTTGTCAGATTGATATTACTTTCATTTATTAAAAAATCTAGATGTCCTTATTTCTTAGTTCAAATCACAAGAAAGTTCCTTAAACACGGATTTAATAAATTTGAACGACTCTGCGCGACGCCGACGGTTGAATTTAATTTTTTTCAGAGGTTATGTAAAGAAAACTCAAATTAAACTTGAGTCAAACTCAAGTCAAACTTACTTTTTTCTTGATTTAGGATATTTTGCAAGAATTCCGTTACGATTTCGAAAACATTGTTCATATACTGATATTGTCACATTGACATTGGTAATTTTTAGTTTCTTTGTTTTTGGCGCTCGTCTTGAAGGCTTGATTAGAAAGCCTATTACACCTTTATTACAACAGTTTTTATCAGTCACCATAATAAGTCCAACATTAAACTTTTTGCATTATTCTAATGCAATCAGTCATATACTTCAAAATTAGTCATATTGACTGTCAGAAAAGAAAATGTCATATAGACATTTTATTTTTTTCATTTTTTGTTAATTTATTTTGAAAATTTAATTATTTTTTCAAATGTTTTCTTAAATGAAATTTCTGCAAGAAATAATTCACATTTTTATTTTTGTTATTTGTGAAATTCATTTAAATTTGTGTTGTCATATCAATACTCGACTATTTTGATTTATCTTGAACATTGTTGAAATGTCTTGAATAAGTCACAGTGTCTTAAGTAAGATGTGTCACATACTACGATCATTATTCGCGTCTTTATTTTTCTATTATGCTTTCAATTGAAAAATTTTGAGATAGCGATTTTCTTTATGGATAAGGAACTGATGTGATAAGTTAATTTGAAAGATTTCGGTGATCACCAGTGAGATTTTTGTTCACCTCAAGACTAAAATACCTTTTTAATCTCGTCCATTTATTTTTAATCTTGCCCAGAGCTTTCGGTCCGAATATGGACCTTCTTCAGTGGCTATAAGGTTTAAAAATTAAAAAGGTGTTTTAGTCTTGAGGTGAAGAAAAATCTCACTGGTGATCACCGCAATCTTTCAAATCATTAGCGAATTTCCATTTATTTGTGCACTATGTGCATTTTTTGAAATATGTCAAACTAATTGTTCTTCGTGATGACACATTAATAATGGTACCTTATTAATTTATCTTTTAAGGTTTGACGAGATCTGCTTTATTAAGTTACTTTAATGTTTCCTTGACGTGAATGTTCTGCATTAAACTTTGAATTTTTGATATTTCATCTGCTTGACAACTATAAAATTTATTAAATTTAGTGTTACCATATTCATGTTGTGATTTTGTGGTAATATCTCTTCCGATTTTTATTGAGATGTACGAGTTTTCAATCCACTTTACAAATTAAACTTGTGAATTACTCAACTTGTTTACTTTTGACATTTATCATGTATGTTAGTAGTGTTACCATATTGAATTTGTTACTTTCTATTTTATCTCTGCTATTATATGATTACTATTCTGACTTCAGTGGTTAATTTTTTTGACATAGTACACCAAATGCTAAATAATTCAAATATCTTTAACCTGTCATGCATTTTAAAATTATGTTCCTCTTATTCACAATTTACACAAAAATGGCTCTTGATATTTATTTTTAAGAACTGTCAAAAATGACAAGTTGTCACTGTCATCTTTCAGTTTATCTTTAAATTCTTTTGGCGATGTTATTTTGATATATTTGATTTAAGGTATCATCCATCGTGCTTAACTATATCTAAAAATTGGTGTTTCCAGATTAATAGCATCCCTTTTAATTTTATTTCAGTAAATTAAAATCTAGGGGTCATGAAAATTTTTGTTTTATGTAAATTCCAGGAATATAAGATTGTTCTTTTCCTGCTATGAAAATTTCAATACTTTTAAACTCATTAAGGTTTTACTACTCCCTTTTGATTATTTCATTTACTAAATATAAAAATTCAAATATGAAGGGAAATTTTTAAACATTTAGAGTCTTTGACAGCTGTCATCTGGAAATCGAAGAGTGGACTGCCTCTGATCAAATCTGATCAGATCAAATTGATTTATTGATTGTGATGAAAATCAAAGTAGAGCATCAAAATGATTAAGGCTTATAACTGTCAAAACTGTCAAACTGACAAATATTGATACTGTCAAATTGGAAATGTCAAATTGACAATGTCACTTTTACTCATCTATTGAAATTCAATTTTGAACAGAATAAACGGTCTTCTATTCTTTTCAACTCAGCGAGAGATATGACAATCTGATTGATTAGTGTTGATACGTGCTTTGATGGGTAGAAAATTTTCCGCAATATTTCAATCTCGATTCCAGCTTGATTGCAATCTTATCGTGGGAAATGTAATTAAGTAAATCTCATGTTTTATGGCATCAGACAGAATGATGAAATGTTGTCGTCAGTTCATGAGGTGTCAATCAGCATTTAGATCTAACAAAATGCGAATTGATATGGGGGGTTCAATTGGGTGAACTTTTGACCCTATTGGCGACCAACTGGAGACTGCGTGGCTGTGTCTCGGCTGGCAATGCAGAAAAAAATTCGCAAATGCTCACATTCAACAGGCAAAATTGGCGAAGCACGTGTAACACACATACAGGTAATATGCAAATTCATGGAATAATTTTGTCACAGTCGATAATTCATTGAACGATGAGTATTCAATTCACGTTCGATACCAATCATTTCAGCTCTCTGTATATAGATGGATATCGTGTCGCCTAGTATTTACTTGGGTTTATGGTTTTGGTTGTGTGTGAATTTGACACCACAAAACCGATATTTCATTAAATCCAAAACGAACGATCGAGTTCACAAGAAATGGTGAAAAAAAAGAGAGAAGGAAAAAACCCAAAATGTAAAGAATGGAGAGCAGTCGTAGGAGAGAAAAAAATGCCATCATTGTGGTTGAAAATGTATTTCAAAATTTCAATGAGCACAAAAAAAAAGGTTTTTAAATAAAAAAATTTCTTAACTACAGAAGTTTGTTCAAAGGCGCACACATGGACAAGCGTTTTGCCTTCTCACTCTCCTATAGCAATCGTCACAGTTGGAGACGATCTTGAAACTCTCAAGAGCAGGGTGATACAGTGAACTGAAATGGAAGATTGAGACTAAAAGATTCATAAGTTGGGAAGCGCAAATGTTTAGTTGATTAGACTTAAGGTTCGCACGCTGCACCCATTCCAAAAGCGACAAAGTGATCACGAGACTTGAGCGCGATCGTTGGCCAGAGATCTCGTGCGTGGGTATTGTATTATCAATTTCTCTTTTTTTTATTGGCTTCCATTGAGGTGCCTACGTCACAGTGACGACTTTTAATTGAATGACTAAGCCTATTTTTGGTTCATTATGCCACAGAGTTGCCAATATTGATCGTACGTATGGATCGCGATCTGTCATTCATAAATTTGCTAAATTGCTTGTCGTTACTCATACTCCTTATTCAATTGTGACCACTTGTCGCGCGATCACAGGCCCGTCAATCACACTTATTAAATCAATTTCATCTTCGTAAGTCCCCGAAAATTTAACTGTCTGACTCTCATGGCGATCTGTTTTTTTTTTACTCTGCCATTTTTCCTCGATCAATATTAATTTGTATGATTGTGGCGAAGGCGAAAAAAAACCTCTGACAATCTATTAATAGACGAACGTGTCTTCTGGAACATTCTCATCGCTCAACTATCTCTCAAGTAATTCATATGCAAATATTGGGAGGTCTTACTGTTGTGACTCGACATACATTATCTCCCCATACGCTGTATCTCGTGGCATCCACCCAAAAGGAAAAAAAAGATGAAAATTCCATCAATTGTCCCACATGTGACGCACTCGCAAACGTGTGAATCACACTGATAATTGGACAAGCATCAGTGCTATATTGCGAAATTATCTTATCACCTTCCCATATGGAAACCAAAATGTATGAATGAATCTCGAGATATTAGGGGATCACAATGTGATGCCTCTAAATGAGATGCTACTATTGATAAAATGTAGTGCGAAATGTTTACATTCGATTTCACTGACTCAGGTGCTTTTTGCCACGGAAAATTCCTCTAAAATCCAAATACATCAGCAAAGTGGAGAGAAAGTTGAACAAAGTAACTATCTGTTCTTGAACGTCTTCGATCTTGCCACGTAAATCGAATGGAATCTTGTGGGCGTGAAAGGTAACTTGTTAAATTCGACAATTAACTTTTTGTTGTTCTGTTCGGGTGATCTTAGTATTTACATTGCAATATTGAAGGAAAAATATCTAAGTTCTAAGGTGATCGGATTAATTTTAAAAAGCCATATAGGTACACCTTAACGATCAAGAAAATAAAGTTCACTAAGCCTTCAGGACACTCTAGGCGAGGACTAGGCCTGAGATCATTATGGATGCCATTACTGGAAAACATTTGAATTTGATCAACGTTTATAAACCGTACAATTAAACTATATTAATCTGAGATAAATCCAGAAGACCAAGTTAGAAGAACTGGAACTTGGGACCTGAGACCTAGGACCTAGGACTTCCTTTATGAGATAGATAGATCTCAGTACATTAAACATGTCATATTGGAAAGCACTCGTACGCAAGAGATAACTCCTAATTGAAGAACATCGAAAACAAGATCAACATAATCACTGTTGCACTGTTACCATGGGAAAATTTTCAATTTTATAAAAATGCAATAACTGATCAATATCAGCACGAAGCAGCTCAGCAATTCACTTACGATTATATCAAAGTTAATATACCATAGATGCGAATGACTTTGTACTTCTGCTTTTCGTAAGCTTTTCTTTAATTCTAGCACTTAAGTCACCCGCATCTACGGTACCGTAGGGGCGAACTATTTAAATCGAGAAGACGAAGATGAATACCGTTTGGGAATACCAGGCTCAAGTCACCTTAAAGTCCATACTAAAAGAGTTGTTACGGAACAGCTTAAATATTCAGTTACAGTTTTAAGCAAAGTTGTGAGACAGTAAGTTTTAAATATAAGACAAGACCTTAGGGCTATCCTAGCCTGTAGCCTACCGTAATTATGATTGAAGCTCAGAATTCTGTACCATATTGCATAATACGAAGGCCAAACAATCAACAATAGGGGTACCGAAAGCCACAGGAAAAGATCAATCACACAGCGGAATACATCAATTAACTCCAGAGCTTCCGGTCGATCCTTGGAGATCGAGCCGAAAGTTTTGGAGATAGTTGACGTTGTCGTGATGATAGTTGTCGTTTCCTGACGACTACTGGAACCTAAATAGTTCAAGAATTCACTACGGTTTTGCAATATCCCATAAACGTAAACTATGTGAATCATAAATAAATTCACTTTATTGTTGGTTAGAATCCAAGCCTTATCTTAGAAGTACCGTGTAAATACAATTGCGCATAGGCTCAAGTAATAACCAGTGCGGGAGGCAGGTACCAGCAATTAAGGAATAGGTTAGCCAAGTAAAAAAAAGGTCTCCAAGGTAATAATGTATCATAATTAAAATTTTTAAATTACCGTTATAATGCTGATTCATTTTAGTATTGAATACGTAAAAGTTAAACATATAATGAAGACGCATAATCATTTTGACGACCTAATCCTTTCCTTCTACGTCAATGTTTTATCGCTTTTTCATGAATACCCGCATTTTTATCATAACTCCTAGACAAATTAGCAATTATTACTATATTATATGAAAAGAATATTAAAAAACAGATCAAATCCCTTAATAAAAAGAACAGTCAGCAATAAAACCATACACTAACTTGTCTAAAGTCTAGAGTCTAAAGTCTAAAGTCTGATTTCTAAATAAAATTACGCGATAGTAGATTTTACGCTGAAAGCCTGTACATATTATTCAAGATTGTGCAATAGGTTTGTAATCTGAGGTTAGTGTAATCCGTGTAATCCAACACATCAATCCTAATCCTCAATTCATATGTAATTAACTCTTTTGTGAACGGGTACTAATTCACTCAGACAGATTGAAATAAAATAATTTGAAGAATGATAGTGATCTTAATTTTCCTCTTTTTGTATCTAAACTTCTCTGTTAGTGTTGAAAATAATAACCCTTCCAGGGTTTGTAATACTGGTATTTATAATTAAAGTCATCAACACGTAATTGACCTTTTAGATAGCAGAGTACAACCAAGATTGCGCTTTTGGTAGAACACCCTCCGAAACAAGAGTCACTGCTGAAAGCACGTGACAGAATCAAGGCTCTTTTGTACTTCTTTAAATAGACCAAGTGTCGTATAATTTCACACGAATTATGAGGGTTGTAAAGATTTTTATAACGAGACATATATTCGTTGTGTATTCAATCCAAACATTTGTGTTTTATTTTCAACAGGAGGAGTAGTCGAGTTACGTAAGGGTATGACTTCGGATTAAATTTACGCCTTTAAATTCTGAAACTTAGGACGAATTGTTCAACATTTTATTACAGAAGGCCTTCAACTATGAAATTCCTAAAGCAAATGACGATTTTTTTAAAATAAAATTTGGTTAAGACTGTTATAACGCTTGTCTTTCATGGAACGTTGAAGAATTCGTAAGATAAATGGTAAATCTAATATCGATAATGACAGTCTAATCAAAAAATAAATAGATGACTTGACTATGACTGAGTCACTCTACGTAAGAAGCTTAGTCATGATCAATTTCATGCTGTTTTAAATTTACAAGGTCTTATCTTTAAACTTTGTAGATTCATGGAATCAGAAGCTATCTTAGGGATCAGAGGGTAAAATTTGATTCAGCGCTCATGATTTGTACTATGGTGTTTTCTTGAACCTAATAGTCATCTATAAAGAAGGTTAGCAATTTAACATGGGAAATATTTTTCCGAGACTAAATACTTCCAAATTAATTTTTAAATTACCCATGGATCTTATCAAAAATTTTACTATAACATCCCCGGTATCTTCTTCAAAACAATATAATGTTTACGAAAAAGACTTACTTATTCTTTTCTTTTTAATTTTTATCTTGTCTTCGTTGTTCTGTTTAGTTTGATTACAGATCGAACCAATCAATCGTAACAGAACGCATCAAACAGTATGAGATGTTGTTTTAGAAACCGTATCAAAATATACTTATTTAGCATTAGTTTTTTCATAACGTTTTAACGCTAAGTTGCTCTTTGAATTTACTTTATTTGCATCTCTCGATGTGGTGGCTATTCCCCTTAAGAATGTTTATTTTGTTATATAGTGATTAACGTCTATGGAGGGGTATCGCAAAAGGTGATAGACATTAACTTTTTTTTTGTTTTAGAAATTAAGGCTGAATCAAATCCATAAAATAACAAACCTTGACCGATATAAATTTTACAGCTACTAATCCAAAAATATGAGACAGGTTAAAGGTAAAGCAATTCTATGTCTACGCTAGGCGTAAATCAGAATGTGAGAATAAGGGGCCGCATAATGGGCTCAAATGAAGACCTAGGTGCTGCGGATCCGAAGAGTAAAACTGACGCAAAGGCAGTTGTGATCCTTAAAAAAGTATGATGATTTCATCATACTTTTTTAAGGATCACAATGGACCGTACACCACTTCAATATTATAAGAAAACGCTTAGCGTAAGCGAATCAAAAAATGGTTAAGGCGTTAATTTCTTTGAGATCGATATTAAATACTTTGGCCCTAATAAAAATCAGAGTTGTAAAATGAATCAGTCCTGTTGGGAGGAATTCCTGTTGGGCCATTACCACTAGCAGTGAAATTATACCCGAACTTTGCAAGACCACGGATAAATCTTCTCATAGAATAGAAGTTCAATATTGTTCAATTATATTCCAGACAAAGGAGACTACTTAGTTAAATATCTTTTAGTTGATAAGGATCAGTTTTGCAATACTCATTAAGAAAGACCCCTTCAGACCAATTTTTAGATATGACTTAAATCGTCAAAGTCGTAAAATTCATTAAAGCAGATTGATATTAAGAGTTTGGTAATCTTCTAGAGGCTTCAGATCTAAAGCGATCTTCGGACTAGAGGTTTATCCCTGGTTCTGAGAATGTCGATATCCTAAATAACAAGCAATTTAACATTTTTTCATTTACCCTTATCATCCAGTCTAAGTCAAAATTTTCCAAACAGTCTTGATTGATAAGAAATTAATTGTAGGGTGATGATTCGACGATGAATGTGGACTTGATTTATTTTGGAACAGAATGTCCCTCCGGTGGGCGTCGGATTTTGAATTAAATTCAAATAAATCAAGATGAGAAATTAAAGAAGTTAAGTCATATGTCTAATCTCTAATCCTACCGCCTGAATCTCACACAAGGCTTATGCTCTAGACAACACTTACGACTTAAGCCGAGAGACGGCTTAGTGTGAAATGATAGAAATACGGTTTAACCATTATTTCGAATACAATTACGCTTAACACGGCTAGTGATGTGTAAGGTCCTAATTCATATCTATTATTTATTTATTTATTTATTTTTACCAGTTGATAAGAAAATTTTTTTATTGATCGACGATTTGGTATTTTTGAATACATAGATGAATGTATTTCGGATATCTTAACATTTGATTTTGGTCAAAATAGGCCTCAAGGCCTAAGACCTTGGTAAGGGGGGTAGGTAAGGGGGGAAACAAAAAAAAACAATTACGCTAAGTCGTCTCTCGGCTATTCCTCAAGTCTATCAAGGCTCCTATCCATGTTGTTTAATGGGGAATTTCGCGGCGCAATAGATAAGAACGTTAGATCACGCGGGAGATGATCCTCGGCTTGGCTCTTAGTTGTGAGTTCGAGTCCCACCCGAAGATCTGAATGCCTGATTTAGTCAATTTAGACAATAAGAGCACAGCAAAAACATCAATTGTGCGGGGAAGGCATTCCTGGGCGATCTACAAATCGTCAATTCGATCAGTAACTGTACTAACTGCGTTTGCTTTGTGTCTGCATTAGTTGTAAACGACGCACCGATACGTGGCATTTGGAACGAAAAGCAAATGCAGTTAGAATAGTTGCTGATCCAACCGACGAAATTTACCTAGCAGATTATTCCATCAAGGGATATAACAACAATAATAACATGATCGCATAAAAATAACCTTCAGGAACTAAGCTAAACCCTTTAGTGATATATCTCCGGTGACTACCTTTTAACTGGAAATCACCGTAGTCCATCTTTGTGCGTACTAGGCTAAACCTCTAGTCTGAATGTCGCTTAATCGAACGTTATTAAGCCTTTAAATTGAAACTCGTGTTAGCTAATGTAACAAACGTTACCAATTTTACGTAACAAAAGATGCTGAAGAGGTTAGTGAACTCAATCGACCTAATCTACCAAACAGACCTAATATGTCATTAGGGCTTCAACCGTTCCACAAACTGGCAGTTGCCTTCAATGCGGAACAATACTGGGACAGAATAATTGGCGAGATCGAGAGAGAGTGGAAGGTATTAATAGATATTTTAAGCAAGTGGCCGGAAAGAGGGAGACTCCAAAAGTGCAATACGAAGGTGTGATCTCTGCCTAAGATCTAATGGTGATCGCAAGAATGATCACAGACGGAGATTAGTCGGGATCACCCTGTAGGTTTATGCTGATGCTTTTGCTGCCTTTTCTTTTATGCTTGTTCGAGCCAACACATCGGGTATTGAATGTAAGGAAGGTAGAGTGTCTTTGGCTCTCTCTGGGTTGATGTTCTCAGAATGCGTTTTCGCTTATTTCGCGAACGGAATTTTCCACTCACTCATACTGTGACAGATGGGACCGAGAGTGAGAGAGCAGAGCTATAAATATACTTCTTCTTTTATTTATTTCTTCTTTTTTTTTACTTAAGCAGCAAAACTATGCTCGCCTTTAGTTGCCTCACTAGCGCCATCAACATTCGAGTGCGGAGACTATAGCATTAATATAATCTTTTGGGGGATAGAAAATAGCTGCAGGAGGTCGATGGAGATTGGAAAAACGTTGTCTGGAATTTTCTACCGGTTTGTCTGAGTCCAGGAAATCACCCTTGATACTAAGGGTTGATTTTCATAGAGGTAGAACAGAGAATAGAATTTCTCATGATCATATGCACAAATACCAATGAAGAATTTTCTATATAGAGATCGCTAGTCGACTCCTCCTTCTTGTCTATATTTAATCAAGTTTATATTGAAATTTGTTCACGAGTGAATATTTTATCAGTCTTCTTTTTTTTTAACTTCCATCACGAAATATAAAACTATTTCCCTTTTTTTATCGCTTGCACAAGTACGCTGATAAGGCATTTTATGTAACCTCACGAGTGTGGACGTGAAAATAGACGTTATCAGGCCCAATTTCTGTCTTATTGAGACGGAAAAAAATTTTAGCACGTGACGACATTAAGAAAATATAACTCATAGCTCTTGTCTTTTTTTGGTGTAGGGGGAAATTTTCCATTATTTAATTGAAAGAGGAAAAAAAAACTTCAAGGCGCCAGCTAACATAAGACACTGCAAAATCCAGAATGATTACAGTAACAGGCAGCACTGCTGATACGCGGTTTATTGATTCATGCTCACGATTAATCGGAATTTTCCCCGTACATGGAAAAAAATATTTGGTGGAATTTTTTTTATCACTTCCCGCATATTATCATTTAAGCCGCGAAAAAATTATGATTCTTTTGAGGGGTTTTATGTGAGGAGAAATGAAGCATTTTTGTAACTTACAGAGTATTCCGTTGGCGCCAGTGGCGTTTTGGAAGAACTTTTGTGAATTCGATCCATCTTGGTCAGTTTTCCGGATAAATTCCCTCCAAACAGTAGGTTTTTGTATTTTGGGATTGTCTCTAGCACAATAAACACTCACGAGCGTTTCTCTTTTCAATGTCCGTGCAATGCAAGAGAAAATCTGTCTTTTGTCTCAGTCCAATTGGAGACTTTCTTTGAATAATTTTTTTCAGAAGTCCTTAAGTATCACTTAAATTTCAACTTTTGCCACATTAATCGCTTTTACGTTTTCGCTAATCTCTCAAAAAGATTAACACAGAATTTACCACTCGAATCACACCTTAAAAAATCACAGAGCTCAATATGTCTCAAGAAGTATTTCTTTCTGTCTGTTACAATCCGAGTTTTGGGACAAAAAGAGAAGTATTTGTTTCTTTCCAAAATGGTCAAAAAATTATGAGGAAAAAAAGTTCAAGATTTTTATTTTTTTTTAAATGTAATTATCCGGTGGATGTGGCGCTTTGCAAATCAATTTAGTTCAATGGCGATAGAGCGACAGATTCGTTTCGAGGAATTTCACTGATACTCGTACAACCGTTTTTCAAGCTGTTCTAAATAGGAATGAGAGTCTCTTAATCAGCGAATATCAAAATAGAATGCCGATTTCCACGGCATGTGCCTTTACTTCTTCACTTGTGCCTCACACTTGTGTGCAGACCAATATATATACCATCGGCTACCCATACGGTCCCAACACATGGCCATTGCATTCACGATAGCACATCACGACATAAGCCACTGCGCAATCCATATACACTCTCTGAATCATGTATGTGTGTGGTGTGAATGTGGTGAATTTTCGAGATGGTGCTCGATCTCGTTTCACATACCGAAACTGCCACTCGGCAAACTGCTAATTGCGTGGCTTTAACCAGATATACCACCCTCTGCAACTGCTTCTTTGACATATTCGATACTCAACCAATGGTTTGAGGATGCACTTTGCACTACACGAACACCTCCTTGCGGAGATTACCAGAATTAGAATGACTAAACGGTTTGGTATATCACTGTACGCCCTATACTAAATAGACTATGACCTTTTTCTAGACCAATTTTTCATATTCGTTCTTAAAAATGAAAACTTTTTATATAGGTTAAACATGGGGTAGCACCAAACACTGCGATTTTTTACTCAGATAGTCGACTTCAGAGGACAAGACTTATATAAATTTATAGGCATTATAGGGATGCTTGTCTACTGAAGAAATGGTCGAGATAGTCCAAGTAGTTTAGAAATAAAAATTAGTGTTTGGTGCTACCCCGTGTTTGGTGGTGCCCCAGTTTCCCCTAATGTGTTTTAACAGAAGTTAAATAAAAATTATGACCAGAAATTTAAACACGAGCAATACCTATTATCTCATGCAACATACCATTTCCCCATTATGCGAGACTCTTACCCCTATTCTAAACAGAAAGTTGAAAAGGCTTCAAAATACAAAAACTAGTGTTGAAAAACTTTCTTTGGTTACACGGGCTTCAGATCCAAGGGTTATAAGGACTTCAGACCTAAGACTTAGCCAAAATGCTTAACTTCTCCTAAGTTCTTATCAGTCGAAAATTTTCGGAAAATTTTGAAAAAAAAGAACAAATTAAATTGGTTAATAATTAGGATTTTGAGACCTTCGGAAACTAGGTTAAACCTCTAGTCTGAAGACGGGCTTAGCCATATGGCTGTAATGCTTTAAATTTTTATTTTAGTGAAAATTTTTGAAAAAAAAATTCAGGACTAGATTATTACTAATAAAATTGGTTGCTATTTTGGAATTTGAGATCTTCGGAAACTGGACTAAATCTCTAGTCTGAATTAGGTTTTACTCTTTATGAATCTAATAACAAGAATTCGAAATTAAAAAAAAAATCTTTGAATCCTAAAATTATGGTCAGATATATATTTTATTGCCAGGTTCTTAACATAGAACTAGTACGAAAACTAAGGTGATAGAAACGAAAATAAACTATAGGAAGCTCTCTCTTATGAAATAATCCGGGCAAAAGTTGAATTTTAAAAATTTTGTTAACGTATTAATCAGACTTTGGAGATTGTAGTCGTTTTAGTACCTTTCTTTAACCTTCAGTCAGGTTAGGTCAGATAAGGATTCACTCCACGAACTTCCTACGTAAACAAAAAATCGTTTAATTTTAAACGATTTATTGTGTTTCAATCCAAATTAATCCGTGTGACTTTTTAATCCATCTGCACGAATAAGCGAGGGTCTATTGTACGGAACATTGTTAACCATAGTGATCTTCAAAGTACGGGTTAGTACAGTTAGTCAATAAGTTTTTAGAAATTTAGTTGATCATTTTCCCTTATCAATCCAAGTTGGGGATCTCAGTGACGCAACTGGCAAGACCATTAGCTCTTTGGCGGATCCCGTCTGACACAGGGTAAGGGGGACCCAGCCTTGAGCCATTAATTAACACCCAGCTTTAGGCACTATTTTAGCCCTCATAGGCAAGATCCGAGTGGTAGGCACAAATTAAGGACTGAATCTTGCCACGTATATCAATGGCGGTGGAATGAAACTGTCAATTTCACATCCTGATTTCACCTTCAAATTTTATATAAATTATAGAAGCTACAAAGATAGGGATATGTTTTATTTAACCAGAATGAACGATTTAACACTTTAGAAAAGCAATAACTATTCTGAAAAAAATTGTCTCCTAAAAAATACCCCCGAAAGGAAATAAAAACACGTATTTCAAGATTGGAAATTTGTTTATAGTTACCACGACACTTTTCTCTATACGAAACGCACCCACGCACATTTATTATTATTTAAAAAACCACTAAAATCACTGAGAATCTTTGCGAGAATTTTAAAAAGAAATAAAATGATTGGAAAATATTCCATCTTATCACTGACAGGTGAGCAACAAGGCCGTCAACATAATTTTCTTAGTTCCGCTGCTCACCACCATGAACGCAAAACAGTGTCCTTCACATATATTTAGTAAGGGGTATTTTGTATGGGAGCTTCTTAAAAGTAAGGTATGAAAGATAGGGGTTAATTGAGGCTATAATCCACGCTTACTTGGTCAGACGGGATAGTTCCCTGGCTTGACTCACATTTGTGATTTCGAATCCCGCCCGATATAAGCAACTGAATGTGTAGAAAAATATATTTTCACATATCATAAAACGGAATAAAATGCACCGTCTATGCCCAAAAAACTTCAGGAGCGGAAGATGCATCCACACTGCGAGGAAGGCATTCCTGGGAGAATCAGCAGATTCTTCCATCACGAGGCACTTTGTAATAATACCAAAAATAAAGTGTCTCGATACGACTAATAATAATAATAATCCAAGTCAAAATTATCCAAAACATATCTGAAGTTTGTATTAGAGTCAAAGATACACCTAGCGCAACGACATTACTTAAGGCCTGTCTGCCTGTCTTTATTTTTGGCCTTGTCGTAATTTTTGCCAGAAAATGATTTTAAAATCCAAAAAGATTGTGGTGCTATCATAATACACTACATATGCTTAATTTTATGGTTTTTCGAAATTATTTTTTGACAAAAGTTGAAGATTTTTACAAATATAGGTAATAAATAAGGGCGCGATATGTAATGCCATGACCCTATTGACTCTCTGAATATAATTTGGTATCTGAACCTTAAATATTGAACAAACCTTGAAAATTGATACATTGAATAAATTTTAAATTAAGAATTCGGTCACTACTGGATTATGGGGAAATTAAAACACGGATTGACCTTTCAGCTTTTCTCTCCTTTTCTCTCCTTACGAAACCTCCGAAACGTCGTAAGGAGAGAAAAGGAGAGAAAAGCTCAAAGGTCAATCCGTGTTTTAATTTCCCCAATAAATTTTAATATTTTGACAAAACTTCCAATAAAATTTCCTTATCTAATGGGTTTTCCCTCCATCCTATATGCTGGAACACTTGAACCTACAAACCTAATTGAAATAAACTAGGGGAATCTTAACAAATTTCGGCGTAGTTGCATGTAAAAGGACTTAAATCTTCAGATTAAAATGTAATATTTTAAATCTTTACTTGGAATTTCTAGGTAATTGATAGTCTCTGTTTTCTCTAAAATTACTCTTAATATTATATATTTTAAAATGAATAA
Organism: Phlebotomus papatasi; assembly: GCF_024763615.1. Lineage (NCBI taxonomy): Eukaryota > Metazoa > Arthropoda > Insecta > Diptera > Psychodidae > Phlebotomus > Phlebotomus papatasi. The sequence goes on along the minus strand of NC_077223.1, from coordinate 87,560,508 downwards.
AAATATGAACATTATTTTGAGTAATATTTCAGCCATCATCTCATAGTTCTTTGCTCTTCCGGAACCCTTCTAAGGGCTTTTCTATATCATCTCATTTGTAGAGATGGTATTTTTTGTTTTTTTTTTTATTGCATAACATCTAGAGTAGGAAAAAACTAAAAATTTATGGAATTTCAAGAAATAAATTAAGTGATCGAGATTGCCAGCTGGCCGAAATTCAGTGGAGTAACCTTACTTGTAATTTTTGTTTTTTTTTTTAAGTAAACTCCAAAACCTTGAAAACTAAATATTATATTTCAAATTCTATTTCAGTATAAGTTCAGAAACTGGGCTATTATTTGAGTTGTATAAGGAAGGGAAACTAAATTTTTCCTTTTAATTTCAATTTCAAATGTACCCCACTTTCAAAGGTGCCCCACTTCCCCATATGAAAAATTTAGTCATTACGAAGCTTAGGATCGTACAAATCATGGGCAATGGGCACTTTCCCATACCTATACAGTATCATCAGCAAGTTTTCATCCATTAGTGTTAATTCCTAAGAATCTATTAATTTATTATCAAAATATTTACAATTTTCTTAATGATTCCAGAACTCAGGAATGCATATTCGTGTATAGTGCCATTAAATTTTGTTAGAATTTTTCATATTCTTTGAATTTATTTCCACAGAAGTTTCAGTGTTTACGTTTTGTCTGTTTTAACATTATTCGCAACTGGTTGTATCTTTGTAAATATATGGTATATTTAAAGCTACAAATTACGCCACGAATTAAGATGTTTCTCTAATTGTTAAATCAATCAATAACTTCTTCCTCAAGGTGTACCAAAGTTATCAGATATTTACTCTGATAACATTTTCCTATGTGATTATAGAGAGACCGTGATATTGCCAGTTTATCGTGATCAGTTTCCTTGACTTCTGTAACTTCCACCCCTGATCATTTCTTCAGTGTATGATTTGCAAAATTAATGTGCACATTCTTTTTAAAAGTGGAAAGAAGATTTTCATAAATTCTTTTCATTCACATAAATCACATTCAATTTTGTGACGTTCTTTTAGTGGAATTTTACTAATCCACCAAGCTTACAGCTGAATTGGCAAAGTAGCGAAATAATGACATGAATAAACATTTTAAAAGAAACAATATTTACATTATGCCAAATGCAAAGTTTTTTCCTTACAGGCTTTTTCCACTTTTTTCTGTTCAACTGTATGGGTAATATGAGTAAGAAGTCATGTGACTGAAATTAAGTAAAAATTCTATCTACTTCATTAGATTAAAAGATATTCGGATAATGTGAGTCACCAAAAACGTGTTCAAGTATTGAGAAGCTCTGACAATTTGTGCCATTCAGGTTAAATGTTAAAGTAGGTTTTCGTGGAATTGCTTGCTGTTTAATTAATTTATTAATTTTCTTTTGCTTGGGCAATTTTTTATACACAGAAATATTTTTTCGTAATTGTTCGTAAATGTTTGTGAATTTCAAAATGCTCGTAAAGCGTATAACCAAGTAAGAAGTTCGTAAAAGTTTGTACTGTTTCACAAACTTTGTTCGTAACATGATCACTTGACGAGCATTCTTGTTCTTTTTCTTGAACGAAAAAATGTTCGTGAAATTTTGTCAGTTGTTCGTAAATTTTTACCAGAAAAACAAAAATATAACATGATCATTTGACTAGTATTTTTCGTTTTCTTACAAACATGTTCGTATAGTTTTGTTTGTCTAGCCAAATTGCACGAAAGGATAGTAAAATTTTACAAACATTTTTTGTGTGCTTACGCACATGTACGTACAAAAGTTCGTAAAAGAACAAAAATACCCATCAAGTTATTTTTTCTTTTTTGTAAAAGTACAAAATAAACTCGTCAAATGATCATCTTACGTACAATGTTTGTGGAACAGTTCGAACTTTTACGAACTTGTTTATAGGTTATACGATTTACGAGTATTTCGTTAGTGCCCAGTAGAAATTCACAAACATTTACAAACAATTTTATATTTTTTTTTCTGTGTAGACTGATGTAGGGTAAGTGTGCCAAATTTCGGCATAGTTGCATGCAAGCGTCAAAGTCTTAAGTTTGAAATGTAATATTTTAAATTCAAATTGATTTTTTTATTCTTTCTTCTGAACGAGTGTTGCTAGGAATCTTGTAAAGATTTTACCGTCTTTATTTACTCTATAATCATTCTTAATACATTTTAAAATGAATAAAAATATAGACATAGCTTTGGTGCCCTATTTCAGCCACCTTGATTTTCATAGTTTCTTGCCCTTCGGGAAATCTTCCAATGTCTTTTTCACGTCATTTCATTTGTCGAAGCTACATTTTTTGTTATTCTTTTGCATTGTATAATCTCTAAAGTAGGGTAAGTGTGCCAAATTCCGGCCAGCTTGCAATTCCGGCTACATTTTTTCTTCCTCGAATTTTCATGAATTTTTGGTTTTTACATACTCTATAGAATATACAGTGCAAAACAATAACAAAAAATGCAGCTTCCACAAACGAAATCACGTGAAAAAGACATTTGAAGAATTCCCGATGGGCAAAGAAGTATGAGAATGAAGGTGGCCGAAATAGGGCACCAAAGATATGTCAACATTTTTATTTATTTTAAAATGTATTAAGAATGATATTAGAGCAAATAAAGACGATGTACTGTCTACAAGGTTCCAAGCAACACTTCTTAAGAAGAAGTAATAAAAATATTCAATTTGTATTAATAATATTACATTTAAAACTTGAGACTTTGGCACTTGCATGCAACTATGGCGAAATTTGGCACACTTACCCTATGTAAAATCTAAAAGTTTATGGAAATACGAGGAACAAAAAAGGTGGGCGAAATTGCAAGCTGGCCGGAATTTGGCACACTTACCCTAGTCCAAATTTGTTCATAAATTTGCTTATTTTTCAACCACTCGTCTAGGTATTAATGAAATTCAGCATTTGTAAGCATTGCGAACTAAATATAACACAATATAGAGCGTAGAAAAAAAATCGGAGGCGCTATAAGTTGGCGCCCCTTATCGCGCATACTCCAGTATCAACATTTTTCTCATTGGAAAGGCATTTCAATTCGAATACAGAGCAAATGAACCTTCGTAGTCATGGAAAAATTGCAATAAAATCATCATTGTTGACTGTATGACGTCAACAGGTGAGAAAATATTTTCTCCGGAACACAAAAACGGAAGTTTAAGTGCAAAAAAATCCAGTTGAATGAACAATTGCAAGGCTCTCAAGGGAAAAAAGCGCAATTGTGACAATGACAAACCACAACAAAATTTCAAATCTGACGATAACGTCAATATAGGTGAGATAATTTTTCAATTAAGCAAAACATTTAATTGATTTATTAGTTATTTCTACCACGAGCATAAATAGACATGTATGTATGTAGCAATTACTAGGCGTCTCCATCGAAAGCTTTTGCAGAAGCTTAAGTTTGCGAGATTGTATGGACTACATAAGCGATAGTTCAACGTTTTATCTTGGCAATCAATCAAATTCTGACAGATATGTAAATGTTTTATGATCATTCTCTTTCAGTGGAATTTTCAGTAATCCCCTCTAAATTGATTTCTTTCACCAGGAATGTCAGGAAAGTAAACCCCAAAAAGAAATGCTTTTTCCGTCATTCCGTTGCACCAACATTCTTTCTTTTTGTGTAAATAATGAGGTAAGACAATGATGAATATTTTTACATGTGTTCTATGAATGTTGGTTGAATACAAAAACAGAGGTAATTCGCCGTAACTCGTGCTAAAAATATAACATTTCCATTCAAATCAACAATATCAATTGACTGTGATTTTTAATCACTATAAATATTTATGTTTTTCTGCAATATACGACAATTGAGAGGTGTCTTCATGATTGATTCTAGATATTAACTACATGTTAACACGATCTAAAATCACATGGTGTTGTTCATATTTAATCAACAAATTAAAATTATTGTTCAGCACCAATAGGTATTGGCTATTGATCAAATTAATGCTAAATTTAGCTTTTGCCAAAAAAAAATTGATTGATCATCATCAGTAATGGAATATTTCCATTTCACACTTTTCGGCATCTTTTCTATATGGAAAATCACACCAGAATTCATGATAACTGATATCAAATTGCGCAGATTTTTTTGTGTTGGTGAAAAATGAAGGTAAGAAGTTAATTACAGAATTTTATCACAGCACAAAGTTTGACAAAATTGAAAACCACCAGATTTATACTCTTTTTCCTGCCCTATAGCTTCGATTTGCAAGTCACCAATGAAGGTTAACAATGCCGAATCCTCTGACTTTATACCCTAAAAGAAAACTTCTGCGCTAAGGACAAGGGCAACATCGCGTGTCTCAACTTCATAGCAACTTGCAGAGTTTTATAGGAAAATTTCTTACCAACGAACTTTCTCATTTTACCACCACAGTTAGAACAATTCGCAAAAAAATTCTTTCAACGTCATTAAAGAAGATACTAAAACAGGCAATTCATTTTTATAATCGTGGATTAAAAGAAAATAGACTACACGTGTTTCTAACTTTCTGTTTTCGTTTTTAGTAATTACTCTACTGGTTCTCGTTGGAATCTCATTTTTCTCTAATCAAAATTGCGGTTAATTTCCTTTAGGAAAAAATTTACAGCGAACTACAGCAAAAATAAGCGTTTTCTAAAGTTAATTTATAATAACTTTAGAATGGTTTAATGATTGGATGAATGAAACAAAAAGTCTTCAGATTTATTAACTTATATCAATCTGGGATGGTACTAAACCGAAAAAAATCAATGAAATTTTCTATAAACTTTGAAACTCAGCTAAAATATTCCATTAATCTGTAAAAACAATAAACACTGTAACTTTTTTTATAACCAATACTATTATATTTTGAAAAGTATGCACGGTAGTAAGCCTACACAGTAAGCTCTATGTTTTACCTGCTAACTGTTTGAAAGACTTCAAGAAAAAATGGAATAAAATTGTCTGATGAATTCGTGAAGAACTTGATAAGAGGAATCAAGAAAAAGCTGCAAATTATTGATAATCAAAAATTTAAATAAAAATCCAATTTATCTTAAGTATTTTACAATTATTATTAATCGTATCGAGATATCTATTACAAGGTAATCATTTTTACAATGTCATATCCCGTGTTGGAAGAATCTGCGAAGTCCATTGTAGACCGCCCAGGAGCGCCTTCCCGTAGTGTGGTGAATGCTTCTTCCATGCTCCCGGAGTTGTTGGGCGAGGCGGTGCATTTTTATTACGTTATATCACAGTGAAAATGTCTTTTTCTAAACATTCAGATATTTGCACCGGGCGGGACTCGAACTCACAACAGTGAATCGAGCCGGGGAATCGATCCGCCCAAGAGCCAACGGTCTTGCCTATTGCGCCACTGATTCCCCTGTATATTCTGTTATGTATGTTTCCCTGAGTATTTTACAATGAAGTAAGGTTTCTAAAAATATTTTTCTTTTTTCACAGTGATTTTTGATTTTAAAAGATTTTTCTTGTCAATAATTTTATCATGGACACATTTTATTAAGCTAAGCTTTATTAGACTAACTTTCAAGAAATAATACAAGTTTTTCTTTCAGAATGATTGTGTCAATAAAGAAACAGAACAACTGCTAGAACTCAAAGAGAGAGCAGTTATATATAATCGTCTTTTTTTCAACTTGTGACCGTTCTGGAGGTTAAATAGTAAGAGATATCGAATTCCGGTCTGCGATGACCCCCAATTGAAAAACAATATCTCTAAACGTTTTTTCCTATCCCTCACCTCCGTCCATCCCCTCCTAAACCAAATTTTTTTCGGTTTTTCTCAAAATTGGCTCAAGCTTTTCAATGATTTTCGGATATGTTTTAGAGGTAGTCCAGGTGAGAATTCTCCATTTCGAATTATTGAAGATCAACTACTTTGGAGGGCCCTTTTATTCAACCGATTTGGTTAATTTTGGATTTTAACTGCTCGAACTCCAAGAAAGAGCAGTTTTCACAATCTTTTGGAAAAGTATTGAAATTTCGAACCCGGCTGCACGGTCTTCATCGGTAATGAATCGTTTAAGTACAGATTTTTTTTGATTTTTAAATACTTTTGTGATATATGAATGAATTTGATCTCTAGAAGATCATCAAACACGAAAAAATCATGCGAAAACTAATTCACGTTGAGCTCTATCTCGTGAGTTCGAGCATTCCGCAAAACTGGGACCAAGGGGTGAATAAGTGGCTCTGAGAGTGAACCGTGAGCGGCGATCGGCATTATTATTTTACTAAAAATTCAAAAGGCATAATTTGACCAGAAAGTGGCAGATTGTCGTGTTCATTACGGAAAATCGGCAGATCGGCACGATTTTAGTGAAGAATCGGGAAATTTAAGTATCAGTTCACTCTTATGAAGTAGAGAATTCATTTAAACTTGTGTAACATCATAAATTTCCTACAGACAATTCCAGTGGTAAATTTTAATGTACTGTATTGAAAGTACTGCAGGGAGTTCCGGCTTGAGTAAAAACGGATTGAAGAAAATTGATATAAATTGCTTACTACTGGGCATTCATTTGTAAAATAATTTTTGAAATGCCCTTAAATGCATGCAAATAGTTTTAATATAGTCTGAAAATAGGCTGAAAAATTGGCGCCTAAAATGTTTTGCATACATTACGTACATTACGGTGTTTCCGCAACTCATTCCAAAGACCTCTCCTGTGGGTATGCAATTTTTCTGTGTCACTGTAGAGAATTCGCGGGATATTTTTAGGTTCTGATAATTTCATTGAAAGCGGAACTTTCTGTAATTTTCTAGACTTAGTCGGCAGACCGGCACAAGATCTACAAAAATCGTGCGAAATCGGAAAATCGGCACAATCCGCAGATGTGCCGTGAACCGTAAGCGACACAGTTATCTACCCCTTTACTGGGACGCTTTACCATCTCATTATGTAATATAAACAGATTCTCAAATAATATGTACTTTACTTTAGAACCAAGAATTCTTTTTTATCTAAAATTTAATTTTATTATATCCCCGTTATTTTGAATAATATTTTAGGTGTTCTCTAAATAATTTTAAATACGTCGTAAATCGAAAAATTGCATAAACATCAAACTTTAAAAAAATAATATAATCAAAAAGAACGTTGTAGAAAGTTCTAACACTCTTTGAATATTTTTTGTTTCTCTTATTACGAATAAACAATTTAAATAATTGCAATAAATACTAAGTCATTTTTTTTTTTCAAGAAATGAATTCTAAAACACTTTTCCACAGATTGTAAATAAATTTTGTCACATTAAAATTCTTTTCAAATTTGGTTTTCTAAATATAATTCTAATGAAACATTATAAAGATATTTTTCTTCTCAGTTATTTATAAGTATAGAATCCAAAGAAAACCAGTTAAGAAGAATAATATGTTTGTGAAACTAATACAATGCAAAAAAATTGTGAAAAAAGAGCTTCATAAATCCAGGAAAAATATGAAATTAACGATAAAAACTTATATTATTGGAAATTCCATTTATTCTTATGACTACTGTAAAATCAGTACGATAATTCTAATGAAATTGTTTACAGGAAAATCTCCATGTGTCTTAGGGAAATTAGAAAAGTACATATGAACTGCAGAAGCTGGTGAGAATTGTTTGTCACGAGAACATTTTCCACATATTACAATTTTCCGCATAAATAAAATCAGCAAATAAATATTCAACACTGCTGAAAGAGATGTTTTGTGGGGGAAAGTCAATAGGTAGCTAATTTAATTAGCAGTCAATCTACATTCAGCCGCCGATGGCTAATCGTGTAATATATTCTTTTTCCGTGACGTTTTCATGGAGTTTTTCGTGGAAAAGAATCTTCAATGAGTGTGTGTTCTTAGACGAATTTACACATTGAAGGCATGTGATTTGGTGTTCAGTGATATGATCACGAATCTAAACATGGTTCCAAAGATAGATTGTGGAAAAATATTTGTGACATTGGTGATTTACTGGAAAAAGTTCATATTTTGCAAAATGGTGCTGATAGAGGAAAATTAGAGACGCATAAAACAACCAATTGTTTGAAGTTACAGAAGATTGTGATAAATATGACTTAAAAGTCCCCACTTAAATTTCATAAAATTACATCCTCATCCGTCGTATAATAGTGAATATGACCCTCAAAATATTTTTAAACTTTTAATATCTCTCACGTCACACCAAGAGGAAAAAGTTTACGAGGATGCGCAATTTTTCTCCGGCACTCCAGTTCATCCATCAATTAATTGAGACATTTTCGGACGTTTGTCTCAATTGTGAAGTTGATTGTGGAACATCTTTCGCAACATCATGCGCCAAGTCCAACGAATTTCAAGTTTTGTGCGTCGTTCTTGAATCAGGATGGTCAGAGTCGAGTATGAATGGAATTAGGCTTGATATCGGGAATCATAATAAGGCCGAAGCACGAGGTTACAAATGTGTGTGTTACACATGTTAGGTTCATCTGACGCCTTGTTTTATTTTTCTAGGCGCGGGAGGTGTGTGTATTTATCCGCATGACGTGCGGAAACTTTAGATCAAAACAAATTTTAAATTTAGCCACATTCTCTACCCTCAAATTAATAAATGATGGAGACATCCCAATGGTCATGGTAAAAAAATATTTTTGCCGATTTTTCATTTTCTTTTAATAAACAAAAATATGTATATCGGGAAATTAGATGCTGCGCACAGAGCTTAACCATTGAATAAATATTTCATTCCTTCTCAGACATAAGCGAAAAATTTACTATTTTAAATTACGGTACATGATCACTTGAAGTATTTTTACTTTTTTACTTATACAGTGATAGGATTGTCAGGTTCATTCCCTGTGGAATACGGTGCCATGAAGCTTACAAGTTGGATTTAAACACCCTTAATATCCGAAAATTACTGGTTACTTTTAAAATAGATTTAAACCCGAGACATTTATAATTTAGAGCTAGTAAGGCAAAGTTTTTCTATCCATAAACCCCATTCAGTGTCCAAAAAAATACAGAGAACGGTTAACTATAAGTTTAAAATATTAAGATGATTATCATTCGTAGTTTAGAATTATGACGATTTTTAAATTAGCCATGTCACTGATCGACAGAGACTACTTCCATTTTCCGGGGACCACTTTTCTCAGCATTTCTTCGCATTTCAGACAATTTCCGAGAAATTATGTCACGTTGTTTGTCCGACTGCCCTGGCGTTACCACACCTAGAACTCAAACGGTTATACATAGATATTTGGGATTATCAGGACACCCCCCTATAAGTCAATCCTGTGTTCATTAACATGCTCCTAATTTTCTCTCCAGCACTGCCTTCAAAACTCGGACATTTCGTCAATAGGGGAAAGTACTCTCCCTTCGAACGTTCATGCCTTGTAACACTGTGAATTTTCTTTTATTTTCCCTAAGGGATTTACACATTTTTATTAAATATTAATTATCTTATCATGAATTATTGATAATTATGTAAAAATTGTGTGTAAGTCTTTAGGAAAAATAATAGAAAACTCACATTATTCAAAGGCATGAACGTTCGAAGGGAGAGTACTTTCCCCTATAGGAAAATACCGTAGAATCATTCCCAATAATGGATTTTCAAGTTCAAAAGTTAAAAAGGCTCTAGAGAGCTTATTTCACAACCGAATGAATTATGGAGAGGTATGAAAATTTCTGACTAATCTGAACTGGTTCTAATCGATTACAACCCGGTAGTAATCCATTTATAAACCGATATTTTATTCCTTTACGTAATGTAATAAAATTTAAATTTGATACTAAATATCTATGATTAAAAAATATTAATAAATGTGCCCCGGCTTTAACGTACCACACAAAATCTGCGACAGCATTGAAAATATTTTAAAATAATGTGACAATAAATTTTTCATTTTTTGATAATATGCATATTTGTAACGAGAAAAATTATTGAACTTGCAATTTACTAATGAATAAAATATTACAAACTTAATTAAGGAACATGTCAAGAAATTATGTTAATGTTTCTTCTTTGTTTACGTAAATTTTAATATAAGATCAACTTTCAAATACTTAAATTTAAATAATAAAACTTATTGTTAAATTTTTTTCTGAAGTTAAAATATCCTATCTAATTTCTAAAACATTACGATTTTAAGACATTAATGTCATTCTAAAAAAAAAATTATCTACCTAACTTTTTATTACACATTGAACATAAAAAATTTGTGATAATATCTATCCTCAAAAAAGGCAATTAATTACAGGATTTTATATACTGTCTGTTAATTAATTCAATTAACTTACAAAAAAATGATTAAAGAGCAAACCTGAATTAGAAGAACAGAAAGGATCTATATTTTTTATTGTTTAAATTGGGAGATTTAACAAGAGGAGCTATCACAACTATTGGCCGATTAATCGCAAATCACTATCGACCTTTTTTTCATATTAAGGTTGTAGAAAACCCACCGTTTCAGGTTTGTAATGTACATGAGGACAAAAGGATCACGTCCTGTTTAGATGTCCACGCTTTAGGATCAGAAGAAATTTAGTATTTTTCAAGAAGTTTAAGGTGTATTTAAATAATACCGACTTATAGTGATAGATAATTTTTTTTATAAGGATATTTGTTTATTTTCAAACTGTTAATGTTTCTGTTTGTGATGAGATCTTGGTCATAATAACACGATAGGCTTCAGACATATGTCAAGGGTGAGGAGGGATAGAAAGTCAATATAGAACTATTTTTTTTAATAATTTAGTATAAAAAGTCTATCTTTTGGTTTTACAGCCTTAATTCTTTTCGAACTTATCAATAGGGCGAAATGGGGCACTTTTGAAACTGAGTCACATTTGAAATTGGGATTTTTCACACACTTTTAAATAAAATTAAGCCTTATCTTGTTATAATTTAACTGCACAAACAGATTGAGAAGCTAAATTATATCACGATAAGGCTCAATTTTATTTCAAAATAGGTGAAAAGTTCCAATTTCAAAGGTGCCCCACTTCCCTCTACGCTAATTTAAAATAAATACTTAAATAGAAAAGCTTCATTGTTATTGCATAAATTGAAAAATAATTAAAATCGAAAAGCGAAAATACAGAAAGGGTCGAAGGTAGACCTTTTCGGCAGGAACACTTATGAGCAATTTCGTCAAAATATCGAAATTTATTATCATAAAAGAAAGTAAATATGACTTTATTTTCCATTAATTTGCCTTTATCTATCATATTGCAGATTTCATATTACAAATCGTACAAAAGAGTGCCATTAGATCATGACACAATTTGTTAAAGTACCAATAGGTCATGCTGCGACCCTACCTCAATAATCTTCAATGATATTGAATTTATATAAAAAAAAGTTTCAATTAAAAACAACAAAAAATAATTATTGTAAAACAGGACTTTGGTATACTATTTTATTTTCAGTAATTTGAAATTTTACAGAAACAAAAAAATTAGAAAATTTAATGTTTCTAATATTGTATGTAAAATATTAGTGCGTCCCTTTTATTTTCCCATAATGTATGTAGTGTACTAAACTCGATAAACCAATTAAGTTATGTGATAACGATTTATCAAGCGACTAAAAGTAGTATTTCTATCATAGTATTATTTTCTTATTGAATTATAAATAATTTATATCTGCTAATTTTATGAAAATATGGAAATACGTTTTTCATAAAAACAATCTGCTGAATTTGAGTTTTTTAGTACGGGTAATTAAATTATTCAAACTTTTAATATTTTTAAAAGTTAATTACAAAATTATTTTCACAAATCATCCTTTTTAGACATCATTAAATTTTATTTAAAAAAAATTAAATATTTCTCGAACTCTACTGTAATTTTTCTATTTTTATTTTTCTAATTTTTCTAGTTGTTTTTGTAATACATTTCAAAAAAAATTTGTGATTGTCGTATTATTTTCCAACGTCATACATTTGAAAAAGTCCCCACCTTTCCCTTAGTCATAGGAAGTACCGTGAATTGTTGTATTTATTTGAACAGAATGAAATAAAGAACCACTGCAAATGCCCGCGATAAATTGATTGTGGAATGGAAAATGACGTAATGGAACTGATTCTTCAAAATTGAAAAGATTTAACAGCCCATAACGCTTATTAAATTTTCAATCATCAATTGAGAGTGCACTCCTGAGAAATTATTCAATTTTTGATTAAGGCATAGGAAAAAAAAGCCAAGATAAGATAAAAGCCTCAATCAGTTTGTATAACACTTTCAAATTCAAAGCCGTATGGGAGAGCTTTCGTGGAAGAACTCCCTCTATTGAAAGCTTTGAGCTTAGAAAGCAAAAATCTTTTAATAACCCATCAGGCGCAATGAATGCTCAAGACACAAATTTGTGACACCAAACGGTGAGGAAAATTCTATAAACTTTTGTTGCGATTTTTTTTCCATAAAAGTCGTAAGTATAATTTTCTCTTAATTGTTTTAACGGAAGGTAGAACATAAGAGAGTGAGGAAATTGACAATTTGCAAGAGAGAACAGGGAAGTTGAATGACAAAACATACATCATTTTATAGGTATTTGGTGCTTTGATACACGTGAGTAACCAATGATGATTGCGATGAGATCATGATCTCATACATAAATTAATCTGCCGAAAAAGAGAGTTGGAAGAATTAACATTACCAATACATGCATCACTGGGAATTTAATTGTGTTGAAAGAGTGTAAAAAAAAATATTTCTTAATGGGTCTCACTGGCGAAATTTTAAAAAGGTCAGAAAAAATTAATGTGCGTCGGAATTGGTGTGGTGGGATTTCAATTTCTGAGTTATATTTAAATATTTTGCCCAAAACTATTAAGGAAATCTTGTAATTTTACTTACCAAAAAAATTCGTTTGTTCTTTGTTGCTCTTAAGATCACGAAAAGTTCCTTCAATGTCAAGTAACGGAAGGAATTTTATTAATTTTTTTGCAATATATCACGTTTTTACACGCTTAAGATCACTGGGTAATTGTCCGGTAATTTTTTCTTGCTATTTGGACACAATTACAGGAAGATGAGTATAGAGGAACTTTGCTACGAAACAGAATAACGATGCAGATGCTGAAGCAGAGGAATATTGAGAACAACTGATCACCACTGCCCTAACTGAATGCAAAATCACTGGTCCGTAGATTATTTGCACTGCTCTAGGAATTAATCAAATTCTTTATTATAAAATCACTGCGTTGTCATAAGTTCTCAATGCCACCAAACAAATCTCGAGTTGATGCGAACGCGATGGAATATCACAGTGGATTGATGCAGAGTCTGGCTGAAATGTGGACGGGAACCTTTCAATTAATGGCACCATCATCACCGCACGTTGTTCGCAAATGTTTGCCTCTAGATTCGGCCCAAGTCCAACAAAATCCACGAAGGAGAACCACAAAAAAAGATTCTAAAACAATCTTCTGGCAAATTTTTGAGGTGATCACATACACAGAAATATTTTGCGCGTATTTCAAATGGTTCTTACAACTTGAGGAACCTATAAGTGCCATGTGATTGAAACTAGTGGTTCTGGTTTTTGATTTTTTTCCACCTTCAATGCCATATGGTCTTGGAAAAAAGGGCGAAGCTCGCGGTACTGAATTACCATATTCAAATTAACCAGTAAGAACAGGAGACGGATTTTAGGACGGATTTATTCTAAGATTTCATAGCACTTGCAATGCAATCTCAATAACGACTCGGTGCAGTAAGTTTATTGCTTTATGAATGATAGAATGTGCTTATCTTAAACAAAAGCTTTGTCACTTTGGCTCATTGAGATACCAAGAGGCACAATCAAATAAAACAATAAAACGTTTTATTTTAAATCTATTGCATCTCAGTGATTTTTAAGTATGTATCACTGTAGTTTAAAATATGAAAAGTGAAATCAAATATTAAGAAAACGATTGACCAAAATATTAAAGGGACTAAAACGTAATACGAGCTTCAGATTTAAGGCATAGCCATATGGCTTTAACTATACTCTAATTCCTTGTCAATTAAAATTTTATGGAAAATATTTACTTAAGATAGGTTTATTAATATTAAAGAACGAGATTCTGAAGAACCAACTAGTTGGTTGATATTTAGAATTCTAAGATCTTAGAGAACTGTACTAAAAGTTCAAAGAAATTCCGGATGGACCTCGAGAATTTAGCCTGTGAAATTTGGCGGTAAAAGATTTATCCTGAATTGTTATACACTGTTGGCTTAGGATGATCAATTAGAAGTCCATTGAATAAATTTCTTTTACCTTTTGACCTAGACATACTTACGACTTAAGCCGAGAGACAGCTTAACGTAATTATAATCAAAATAATGATTTGACTTAATTTCCATATAAGTTTCCCACTAACTAAGCCGTCTCTCGGCTTGAACCGACTAACGGATTAGTCAGAAACTGATGGAAGTGTAATATACTCATTATTTTGATTATAATTACGTTAAGCCGTCTCTCGGCTTCAGTCGTAAGTGTACCTAGGGCATTATCCTCCACTGCCAAATTTTGCAATTTAAATATTCTCGAGGATCAGCTTGTATCAAATATTGAGCCCTAAGCATCTAGTCTGAAGACAGATTTACAGGCTGAAGGATATGAACAATGAACTAGATTGGATTTTACCTCGAATCTTAGAAGTAGATATGGCAAAGAATTCCAGGTAAAATAATAGGGAATACTGGGATTTAAGTTAATAAATTAATATAAATAAGAAATATCAAAGCTATCTTGCATTTAATTCATAAACGTTTGCTAAATAAATACATCTTAATAAAAATATTTCAGATACCTGAAAACATCACTGTAATCTACACGGCAATTGAATGAAGAACTGGCGTGATGTGTATTAATAGGGGACTCTCCGGTGGTGGCCAGTGGATTTGAAGTCACTTCACAAAAAAACACTTCTTCAGTCTTTCCCAGAGCTTTGTGTGTCACAAAAGAAAATTATTAACAGAAAGCGCCAAATCACATCATATCCGTACCTAAGAAAAATTGCTCAAAAGTTGAAAATCAGTGAAAACAATTTCCTGATAGTACCTAATTTCCTGATAGTACCTTCCCAATTGATAATCTGAAAGTGATGATATTGTTCAATCCCACACAAAATAACGATCCTCATAAAGTACAAAAAACATAATTCAGTCGACCACTGAAGAAGGTCCACATCCAGGACCGAAAGCTCTGGGAAAGATTAAAGAAGTGTTTTTCTTTGTGAAGTGACTCCAAATCCACTGACCACCACCGGAGAGTCCCGGCAATTTCCTACTGTGTAACTATTTACATCATCCTATCCTATTTTTTATTTTACACGGATCTTTGAAATTGTTATAAGAGATAGTATAATTAAATTTCATATAAACTGTAAGAAACTAGTATTTGTAAAAAAATAAACCAGCTGCAGTTTGATCAAATGAATAAAACAATTCCATCAATATAAATGAAATTTAGTCAGATGATAAGTTTTATAGTTAGAAGAATTTAAATGGTTAATGAATTGTGTCATTTTGACCAGCAATGTATTTTAATTAGGTCCGTAAATGAACTTTAAATTGACCACAAATTTCTGAATTTATATGAAGTAGAGGCAGGTGGGGTTACTTTGAGCTATGGAGATAAACTAATTTACGATTATTTCAAATTTTAAAGATTTTAACTGCTGAAACTCAAAAGAGAATAGTTTCTACAATGCACATTTTTCAAGTTTTCACTGTCATTTTGGAGGTGGTTCAGCTGAACATTAAATCTTTCGAGACCTTTCTCCAGAAAAATTTCCATCTTGAATTATTCAAGGATAAGGGACCTAATTTTCACCTGATTTGGCCAAACAATTAATTCAAAATATGTTAATGATTTTTAAAGTACTCTTCTTGAATAATTCGAACAGCCCGGAAAGTATTGGACGCTTTTCCACCCTTTTGCTTTAATAAATTTAATTAAAATAAGTATTTGCTGTACTTTTAAGTTAATTATTTAAATAAATGTCTAAGAATTTCTTTTAATATTAAATAAATGAAGAGAGATGCCAAAGTCTCCCAGTTTTGCGGAACGCACGAACTCATGAGACAGGGCTCTCTGTGAATTAATTTTTCGCATGATCTTTTGGTATAAATCACAAAAGCATTTCAAAATCAAAAATTGGTAAAGAGATGATTATTTTAAAATGTTCTGGCATAAGATTACAAGAATACAAACAAACAAAAAATGTAAATACGAGAAAGATAAGCCATTTGCGAACCAATTCATTACTGATTTCAAGACTAGTTAAACTTTGACTTTCGAAAATTCAAGATGGTGATTTTTTTAGGTCATATATTTGTTTGGACGAAATGTTCGCCTGGACTACTTCCAAAACATATTTAAAACTGAAAAAAATTGTATGATCCGTTTACGAAAAAAAACATGGTTTTGGGGGATGGATAGGAGTGGGGAGTAGGAAAAGAACGTCTGGAGATATTGTTTTTTAATTGGCGGTCAACGACGAGCGGGATTTTATATCTTTTATCGTTTAAGCTCTAGGACGGTGACAAATTGAGAAAAAGACTATTATATAACTGCTCTCTCTCTTTGAGTTCCAGAAGTAAAATTCTTTATTGAATGAGGCACTCTGAAAGAAAGGCTTGTAATATTTGCTGAAAATTACTCTAATAAAGTTTACCTTTGTAAAATGTGTCCACGATAAAATTGTTAACAAGAAAAAATGTTTTAAAATCAAAAATTACTGTAAAAGAAAGAACAATAAGAACAATATTTTTAGAAACCTTACTTCATTTTAAAATACTTAAGATACACTGAATTTTTTTAAATTTTTGATTATCAATATTTCGCAGCTTTTTCTTGATTCCTCTCATCAAGTTCTTCACGAATTCATCAGACAATTTTATTCCATTTTTTCTTGAAGTATTTCAAACAGTTACCAGGTAAAACATAGAGCTTACTGTGTAGGCTTCCTACCGTAGATACTCTTCAAAATATAATATTATTGGTTATAAAAAAAGTTACAGTGTTTATTGTTTTTACAGATTAATGGAATATTTTAGCTGAGTTTCAAAGTTAATAGAAAATTTCATTGATTTTTTTCGGTTTTCTACCATCCCAGATTGATATAAGTTAATAAATCTGAAGACTTTTTGTTTCATTCATATAGATATTAAACTCTGGATAAAACGTATTTATTATAAACTTTAGAAAACGCTTATTTTTGCTGCACTTTGCTGTAAATATTTTCCTAAAGCAAATTAACCGCAATTTTGACAAATTAAAATAAAATTCCAACGAGAACCAGTAGAGTAATTACTAAAAACGAAAACAGAAAGTTAGAAATACGTGTAGTCCATTTTCTTTTAATCCACGATTATAAAAATGAATCTGTTTTAGGATCGAGTACGAATTGTTGTTTTAGTATTGAGAGTTCTATATTTATTCACTACTGATTATAAATATAATCAAATTCAATCTGGGATGAAAATTAAAAAAAGGCTACACAGTCAGATGAAAGGGATGAAAGTCAAGGTTCCCAAATTATTTTAAAATTTCGCTGCAAAAAGCAACAGTCACTAAACATGATCTCTAAATGACATTATTTAAAATTAATTTTTTTCTACTGCTTCGTGCAGTAACTAATGAATAAAACTCCCAGTGACTAAGAAAATCTGTTGTACAAGTGTACATGAAGGCGTCTTTTTATTAAGATTTCATAAATAGGATCAGTACACCACACAAAAATTAAAGAAAAAGGAACAAGATCAATCATTAAATCTATGTAAGGTAAAGTGCCCTCAAGTCGACCGGTAGAGTTATTTATTCAATTTATTTATATTTGCACTAATATTTGGCGTATGATCTAACATTAATAGATCAATTATTCCATAAATAAATACGAATCACTGACAATTTGATAGAAATTCACCATCAAACATTCAAATACTGACCACCGGTCGACTCGGGGGCACTTTACCTTAAGTCAACAAGAACCTCTTCTGTTTTTTCAAAGATTGAATTTTTCAGCAATATAATGTAGAATGCATAATGTAGAAAAAATGAAATTCATTCGAAATAACTTTCCCTTGTGCCACGTTCATAAACAATGCGCTAAACCTCAAGTACTGTGTTTATTGTTTTACTACCAGAAAAATCTATCTCGATTTTCCAGATTATTTCTCATTATCACAAAGTAATTTCAATTCACTCTTGCAAGAGATAAGTTCATTTGAGCAAAACCGTGGGAGAAAATAAAACTCGTATAAAAATTCTTGGCAGTGGAGACGCCTGGTGTGTATCTTCTCTTTGCAAACCCGGCGTCTCCATCGAATAGATATTTTTATATTGCGATTTTTGGGACTTTTCGGAGCTTTTACTCAATCGCTTGATCATCAAAATATTGAGTGGTTTCCGTTGAAAATTTATCACTCTATTTACTCTGTGGCCCATTTTGGTGTATTCCTGAGAATTTCACAATTTATGCGAATTGATTTCATGCTCCATCGAGAGGTTATTATTCTCTGAAAAGGTTTTTGAATATTTGGGAGATGTGTGAAAAAATTGTCCATAGCTTCCATAAGAACCTATTTTTGGGGATTGATTCTTGTTTTCGATGATTAGTATTTACCCAATTACTCTGGTATTTCCTCTCAATTCTTTTCCAAATTGAAGCATAGCGTTGTCATAATATTTAAACACGGAATTCATCACATTTTTTCGGTGAATTTTTAGTTAACCAAACTCTGATAGAATGCTAAGAGATACTTTGTGAGGAGAGAGGGCAGCAACAAAAATCTTGCAGAACATGCGTTAAGGTGGTGATTTTCAAGGTGTTGCGTGTTTAGATTAATTGCTGTAAACTTCCTAGAATGTCTTTTGTTTATTCTTTCGACTGTCCAGAGAGAGATTTTTATTGACACCAATCACAAGTCATAAAGTGGACTTAGGTCTTATTATTCCATTTGTTACTTCTATATGTGATTTTTTTTCGCTCATCTTCAACAACTGTGGTTGTTGTGAAAACAAGAGCAATCAAAGTGATAACATTAGACACCCACTCACCTCGTTAGCCAATTTATTGTCAATCCCCACTGAATCGTTTCCTCTGTAATGGTGGAGCTTTTTTCAATTATCGCACCAATTGACTTCTCTCCGGACTTTTTAGCCGGGGACAATCTAAGAACCTTGGTACAATGCGATAATTCCATCATTCTCTTCAACTGTTTGCGAGAAATTCCAAGCCTGGCAAATTGTACATAGGATATTCAAGTAGACATTTCCTTATTTGAGCACTTTTCGATTGACAACACATTTCTCAATTTAATATGTACCTTTTTGAAATTGTCATCGCTAAATTGCGCCCAGAGGCCACAAACATGCTCTATTTGTGCTTCTCACGAGACTCAAATCCTCTTCCTCCCGACATCAATAAAAGCGTCTAGAAAAATTCCATACTAACCGGTCAGAAATTGTGATCGTAATGATTCTTGGATTTACCAAAACGTTTTGGTATTATATAAATAATTTTTTTCCCCACAACTTGGACTATAACTCTTCTTGTTATTGCATTAGCATAATAAACCACAAGCCTTTTATTGGTTGAAATAATAATTAATTAAAGATGAAGTTATGAATTCAATTCCCAGTGGAAATAGGGTTCATTTTGAATAGAATATTGTTGAAAATTCACTGAGTAATTGAATGGACAATATGAAAAAGGAGATCAAAAAGAAAAAAAGACCAATTAAATCGAGTGAAAATTGGGCCCTTTTGCCCTTAACCCTTTAAGGACGATTGGAACACCGGTGTCCCATAAAGAAAATAATTTTTCCTGACTAGGGGAGACCGGGGTACAATTAACTTGGGGTAGAACTGGATTTTTCTCGATTCCCTTAAAATGTACATTAAGCAAAGTATTTTTTTAATGAAAGCAGGAACACATTCCCATATTCCCAGAAATATTTATAAGTCTGATCCTGTTATTCTATAATTTAGAACCATTTTTATAAAATCGGTATAAAATTGTAGTTTTGATGTTACAGTTTTTGGCACAGCATTTGGTTTTCCAAGTTGTTAGACAAAATCTCATAGTTTTACTTTGTTTCTGATTTAATAAAGTTATTTAAGAGATATTTTGCACTTGGATAATAATTGTCTCCCTTTTTATATAAGATAATAAACACTGAAATAGCTCTCGGGGTAGATGTAGCCACTCTTCCGTGGCGGGATAAAACTATCAATGATTTTTCACTAATACATGGATAATTGTTAGATGAAAAAGTACTATTGGTATTCCAAGCAATATTGCCATTCGGATGAACAATTTGTGAAATAGTTTTTTTTTAGGATGTTTGCATCAATTTTTCCACAATTACAGAAATAAAAAAAATAAAAAAAGTCGGCTAAAGCCTTTTTCTTTTGGTTTAAGTGACATATTTAGCATCAGTGGGCTTCAGTATATCAATTAAAACAATATTTGGTATCTCCAGTTTAAAATTTCGTCTGGAATTCTGGTGGCAATTAGCACTCCAAAAATGGCTATATCTACTCAGGCCGGGGCACGTGTAGCCAATGTGTCATACTTTTTTAATTATCCTCTCTAGAAAAAGTCAAGGGTTTTAGAGCTTTGAACTACACTGTTTCATATAGCCAATATCCTAATGCTACTTATAAATTTAAAAATATTAGGCAATATCATTTTTTTTACAAATCGTGGGCGAAAAAAGCCTCATTTGCTGGCTAAAAGTACTCCGGTCTCCCCTACCTAAAGTTATTTTTTTTTCTTATGTTGTACGTAATTGCAAAGTAGAAGGTTGAAGGAATCTAGGATGTTTTTTGCAAGTCTACAGCTATTTGCTATATAGTAAATTTTGAAGTTCAAAAATGACGAATTTTTAAATTCTCTTATTGAAAATTGATCTTAATTATTTTTTATACTTCCAATTTTAAGAAAAATTACTTAAATTTTTGAGCTATTTTTGTGCCTATCGTTCATAGAAGCAAAAAATATACCTAGTCAGACTCTGTTGGCTTTTCGAAGGTTAGATGTAAGACCTTTCACAAGTTTATTTTATCGGTTTCATTTTTATTGCTGATTTTCGGTCAGGCAAAACTATCTCGTCGTTAAAGGGTTAAGGCGATTTAACCGGTGAAAAGTGTCTAAATGCGAAATGTTCAGCTGGACTAACAACAAAGTATATCAGAAAATCATGGAAAGAATTGGGCAAATTTTGAGAACAGAAAAACCTGGGGTGAAATGATAACTCTATCTAATTGTTCCATCGCTAGTGTCGAGTGTCGATTATGGGCGATCGAGATGATAACTAGCATTTTTTGTCGCTAGTGTCGATAATTATCGCCACTAATTTATCGACAGCTCTGAAGCTGTCGATTTGTACTGTCAAAGTGAAATTTATTGAAAGTTTAAGGTTTTTTTTCGGCAGTAAAAATCTTTTTCACACTCTTTTAATTTATCTTTATTAAATGTTGTTAATGATAATATAAAATATAAATAGTATTTATTCTGTGCCCATCGTAAAACACGGTGTAACATGGAAATAATATTGGCCAAATCGGATGCGAAATATTTTATTCTATTAATTATATTCAATTACAAAAATATCTTTACACTACACGGATCGGGAAATGCTTATGAGTGGAAGCAGCTACTAAGGGATTGAAGTTGCATCGTTTGAGACTGTCCAGAAGGTGACGACAGTTTTATCTGCTTTCTTCGAATCTTTTGCTCCTCTTTGTGAACTGTAAAACACCAGAGGCTAACAGGAATTTAGTAGTCCTCGTCCAAAATGAAAGTTGTAGTCCCTCTGTGTATCACATTTTTCTTAAAAACGTTTCTCCGGGGTAATCTTTTTAAATTAAAATCACTAAAATCATTGGAAAAACTTTGTTTGCAAATCAAAATAAGCAACTAGTGAGGTTATGTTGCACTGTCCCAAAGTGTCACAATAACGAGTCGACAATGCGAGAAGAGCCGACACTCATTTCATCTCATCATTTAGATTTAACGATACTAGAGATTCGATAGTATCGAGTCGATACTAGCGAGAGCTAAAGTTATCATTTCACAAAGAGAAAATTTTAAAAACAGAAAAACAGAAAATTTTACCGGGTCGAAAAATAGGAAAAAAACCTCGAAAAACAGAATTTTTGAAATAGTGCTAATACCGTTGCTTTCCCAATTTATTGCTGATTCCGACGGATGCAACCGGGTTCAGAATTTCAAGTTCTTTCAAAAAAGTCCAAATTTAACCAAATCCTTTGAAAATTAGGCCCTCCAGGTTGGTTGAACTTTGAACTTGAATAATCCAAGATCGCGATTTTTCTGATGATAGGTGTCGTCATGTTCAGCTGAACTACCTCCAAAACATATCCAAAAATGAACGAAATCGCCAGGGCCAATTTTTTGCAAAATCGTAAAACATGTTTGGGAGGGGCTTGGAAGGAGTGAGGGGTAATTTGGGTAAGTTAGTTCGGTAGAGAATGTTGACTTGTGGGGGGGTCACCCAAGACCGGATGTCAATATCTCTTAACCGTTGAGCAGGTTGAACAGTCAGGATGGTGAGAATTTGAAAAAAAAATTTGGATTGCGGAAACTACTTTCTCGTGGAGTTCGAGCATTTAAAATTAGGTTTTTGCGCTTTCAGTTACATTTGCTAATATATATTTTTCCCGAGGATTGTTCTTACTCAATCCAAATTTTGAACGCGTACAAATTCAAGAGAATCTATCCTTCAAAACTTAAAAAGAAATTGGCTGTTTTATTTGCACAGACAGTCATATTTTATCAATTAGTATATGAAATAGTATTCAGGTATGTAATTCGAAAGAAATTAAAAAAAAATATTACTTATTTTCAAAGTGTAAATTATTGATTGAAGCACGTATTATAAATTATGTCAGTTATTCCTCACTGCAAAGAATTTACAAATCCATTAAATTAACAAATAACTTTGCAAAAGTTCTAAATCATATTCTTGTTTTTAGAACCAAATAGAGGCACATTTTTATATAAAATTGATTATTAAACATCCACTTTGACTTGCTAAAACTATAGTTTCACTTAGCTTTATACCACTTCCAACAATAACATCTAGGGGAAAGTATTCTCCCTTCGAACGTTCATGTCTTCGAATAATGTGAATTTTCTTTTATTTTTTAGATTTACACATTTTTATTAAATATTAGTTAGTTTATCATCAATTATTGATAATTATGTGATAATTGTATATAAGTCTATAGGAAAAATAAAAGCAAATTTACATTATTCGAAGGCATAAACGTTCGAAGGGTGAGTACTTTCCCCTATCACTTGTTGTCACATAAACAAAGTTTTTTCTTTCAAAAATTTTTAATTAAGTGAATTAACGCAATATGTCACGAGATAGGCATTATGGGCATTAGATAGAAAATGTTCATTGATCAGCAAAATTTTTTACAATAAAATTTTCATTACTATAATGACCTAATGCGAAACAATGTAGATTATGGCATTGAACTTGGTCATGTATTGTATTATTTACTAACGAGGATTATTCTTTTTGCCACAAACAACAGCTATCACTGCTCAAAAGTTTCCTTTAAAAAATAGAACAATACCTTGTCTGAGAAAAATATCGCATTATTTATTTTTCACGTTTGTAAGATGATAATTTAACAGACACAGAATGAAAAGATTTAATGGGGCACTGCAGATTAAGCTTAATCGAAAATGGTGGAAAACTTCCTCGCCGTTACAAATCTGGCACTATTTTAAGTGACTCAGAGAGATTTGAATGAATAGTGGGCGAATAAAGAGTCTACAAAGTGATCTTCAAGAGCAATAAAAGAAAATAAATCTGAGCTTGTTAAGCTTGTTTAAGAGCTTTTTACATAAGTACTTAATTCTGCAAAAAAATGAAAAATATAATACATTGAGAGTAATTTATAATTTCAGAAAGATATTTCACGTAAAACAAATAAAAACCTATTTGAATAAATTTATTATCTTGTGGTGTTAAGTAAAAGAAGAGATTCTTTAAGATAAACTTAAGGGTGCAAAATTGTATTTACCGCAATATTTGAACTTCTATTTTACGATAAAGTATTTCAATTATTTCAGAAATTAATTTTAGATATAGGGGAAAGCGCGCTACTTTCGGACGACTCAAGCTTCAAACAACTCATTTTTAATATATTTTAAATGAGTGTGACTCATTAATAATATTAAATTTTAATAGCTAGTCCAATTCCTCAAATTTGCTGAAAAGATCCATGAGCCAAATCCATTAAGAACATAGAAAAGAAATTGAGTTTTCCGAAGCTTCAGTCTTCCGAAGGTAGGGCGCTTTCCCCTAATAAATTTTGCTATAAAAATGTATTTTAACATTTTATTTCCGTCACGGCTTTTATCAGGAAATTTCATAAAATCAAAATTTGCTTTCCTGTCTCTCTCAAGTATATTGCATTTGACCATTCCGCTTTGTCAAACTTAAATTAAATTATATTAAATTTAAATTGTTGTGATGTTCAATAGAAGAACAAAAGAAGAAGAATAGCAAAGAATGAGATAGACGTATTCAAAATATTTGAGAATGAAAAGGATGTGAATTTAGATGTCAAGAAATTTTCTTGATCCAAAAGATGTGACTGACGCATTAAAATGTTCAAGAAAGTTTATATTAACTTGAAAGTAATACAGATTGGTAATTATTTGTACTATTTCCACAGCAGATTTCAGAAATATCCCATCAAAAATTTGGTTAAAGAAAACAGATGAAATCAAATTTAATGAAGAGATTAAAATTTATAATTAAGGGCAGAATCACATTGACTGTAAAATTCTGACCGTATTTCGTTAATTTACGCATTTTCATTGCAATTCTTACGCAAATTTTCCACTACCGTATTACCTTATCTGATACTCGGTGGCCCAAAGTGAAAATAATAAAAAAAAAATGAATAAATAAAACGAATATGCGATAAACGGTGAGCAAGAAAACTGTACGATTAATTTCTCTTACAGTTTTTTTGCTCACCGTTTATCGTATTTTCGTTTTATTTCTTCAATTTTCTTATATTAATTTCACCTAATGCCACCGAGTGAGATAAGGTAACGGTAATCGAGAATTTGCGTAAGAATTGCAAGAAAAATGCGTAAATTAACGAAATACGGTAAGGCTACGGCGCGCATTTTATTGTCAATGTGATTCTGCCTTAAATGTTGTAAGCCAAAAATTAATTTTTTTCAGTAATAAAATTTTAATTAAAAGGTCATTGTATAAGATGAACTCTTAAATATATTTTTTACGTTTTGAAACTTTTTACATTACTTCTTAATTCTTTGTCTTAAAATAAATAATTATATTGCAAAAACTCTTACAGTTTTAAGGAGGAATTTGCCATTTTATTACTTAAGATTTAATCCCAAAAGTTACAGCCAATGTAAAATTAAATTCAAGACACAGTAATTCCTTTTTTACCCAGATGTTTTTTTCTTCTTCTTTATATATCTCGTTAATTCAAAATTGAAGATTTAAAGATAAAGAAAGTTTAAAGAAGTTTCAGAATAAACATCAGAAAATTGTTGCATTGTAATTTGAGATTAGACGAATTAAATATCTGTATCGGAGAATACGAATCAACATTTGGGACCGATTTAAAAATTAGAGCTTTCAAATTTAAGAAGCACGTTTGTAAGACTATTGAGTCTTTCATTTCACGACTTTTAAAATTTGTACAGTACAAATAAGCAGTAAAATATAAATTTGATCAGTAAAAAAGTAAAATTTGAGCAATAACCAATTTAGAACCATAAAGGCAATTAGGCAAGGTAAAGAGTATCAAGATAATTGTCTCTTTTTGTCAAACGTAAATTGAAATTCAAATTCAAATTGAATAAAATTTGAAAGTTCCATTTCAATTTGACAGAAAGAAGCAATCATATCTGGATTTTTCTTTGAAAAAAGTAAGAGATAAAATTACAATCAATTGAATTTTACTCAATTAAAAAGGTGTACAGTAACAGTATACATGCACCGTAATTATGCAAATTAGATAGATCTATTTTTATACATAATTTAGATTTATCATTGAGCAAAATTTAATATTTTACTGACCAAAT
Organism: Phlebotomus papatasi; assembly: GCF_024763615.1. Taxonomy (NCBI): domain Eukaryota; kingdom Metazoa; phylum Arthropoda; class Insecta; order Diptera; family Psychodidae; genus Phlebotomus; species Phlebotomus papatasi. The sequence goes on along the minus strand of NC_077223.1, from coordinate 87,534,381 downwards.
TTAATTATTTTTAATATTCTGATAAATCTCTCAGATCAATAAAATTTCAAGAAATCATAATTTGCATCATATATATATATCCCACTCTTTCGGACTCTTATTGTTCTTTTTTAAATCACAGCAAATTTAATTTAATAGTTTAATCAAATTTTAAATAAGAAAGAATGTAATTGACATACGCAAAACGTTTAACAACGAAAAGCAGATTAATTCTGATTTCATGACATTTTCGTGATCTAAAAGTTGAACCAGAGGCATTATAAATGATTTTAATTGTTCGCAGACTAAATTTATTTTTATTCTGACAATTTTTAATTTTTATGAGTCTGGCACACCTTTTAGATCAGGAAAATTTCATGAAATCAAAATTAACATCCCTTTATTTCTCAAACGTTTTGCATATGGCAATCGAACCCTCTGCCAATCAAAATTGGACCGAATTGAATTAAATTTATTGTGATGCTCAAAAGAAGGAGAGTGTGGAAGAGTGATCGCATAGGGTAAAGTGATACAAGTTGGACATAGTGTTACAAGTTGGACAATTCGCCGGTACAAGTTGGACATGGCTTTTTTCTTGATAAATACAGTACAAAATTTGTTTCTAAGTACAAGGAATCAAATAAACCAAGGAAGTACTAAATTTATCAAGAAAAAGCCCTGTTCAAATTGTACCATTGTCCAACTTTTACCACTTTACCCCATAACAATAATTTTGAGAAAGAAAGAAATATGTTTTTTGTTATGAATTTTTCTTGACCTAAAAGGTGCGCTAGAGCTATTACTGACTAAATTTAAATCTTTGCTGTCCAAAATTTATTTTTTACTTTTAGTTCCTTTTGTCTTTAAAATTGAAACCAACTGTTATAGAAAGTCAGGCATTTCAGGTGAGTTATTTTTAAAAATGTCTTGTTTTAACTCTGATGCTTAAAAAATTAATATTTTAAATAGATGAACTATATCAGTTAAGAAAAGGAAGTAAAAGGCAAAACCCTATTTGGAGCCCCTTAAGTAAATCAAAAATAAGTAATTGAAAATAATACCTTACTACATTTAGAATACGTAGGGGAAAGCACTCTCCCTTCGAACGTTCATGCCTTCGAATAATGTGAATTTTCTTTTAGTTTTCCTAAGACACTTACACATTTCTATTAAATATTAGATGGCTCATCATCAATTGTTGATAATTCCGTGATAATTTAGTGTAAATCTCTTACGAATAACAAAATAAATTCACATTATTCGAAGGCATGAACGTTCGAAGGGAGAGCACTTACCCCTATGCAGGACGAATGAAACTTTCAATGAGTAATTTATCTGATAATTTCAAACTAAGTACGTATTTCAGCAATAAATAAACAATTAACAAATATTTATAAAGACCATCTTTTAGACACTTCAAATTTAGAGGTATTTTTAAAAACTTATAAGTTAAAAAATCCAACAAAATAAAATAACTGAATATATTTGTTTTCGTGAACTAAAAAACTATCTTTCTAAGCCCTTCTTTATAAGAGGTATTGTCTTCTTAAATGCAATTTACATTTCAGAATAAAATTATTAAAATACTTAATATTTCAAGCATTTATTTTACTTCTGCTTTAACATGATTTTTTGTGTGCAAATTACGTTCTGTCTCTATGGCAATGCTTTCATTGTACTTCGTTACAAATAAATAATAATAACTACCTACAAAACATTTAGAAAATGATTTTCAAAATGTATGACTTACTTAATGAATATTCTTAAAGATTAAAGAAAAATATGGAAATGTGACTTTATGATTCACCGGCTGATAAACAGTTTTCGCGGAAGATTTCTATTTTTCAAAATATTTCTCAGAAATACCTGTCTAATTCATAGTTTTGAATAACAAGAAGCATTTCTCTTGTTCGAGTTTTGTAAAACATTTGTATTTACATATCGTGCCCACGGTGCCCACAATAATTTACCTCGTTACAAATGTTTTCATGCTTCTACTTCAAATGTTATCCTGCAAAACAAAGTCTTTCATATATGACTTTTTGCTAAATCTAATAAAACTTTTTTTACTTTTAAAATTATTATGCAAAAAACCAACTACTAATTATAAAATGTTTTGCTTGGACAGAAAGTACTTAGAATTACCCGGATAAATTAAATTATATCTCACAAATTAAATTTCTAGAGATTCTCGCGATATTTTTCCTGGACAAGAATTTTTATTTGAGAAATTCCACATAAATTAACCCCACGTCTAAAAATATTTGGTGCTAAAGTCTTTCAAAAACATTCTTCTCTCTGCGTTAAAATAACTGGTGGGAAATTTGGGAATTCCCCCTGAAGAGAGGAGACGCAAGTGTCGAAAAAATGATCATTTATTGGAATTACGAATATTTATTCGGCATACACATTTATTTTAGGCGCAGTGCCAAATAAAGAGATGGTCATGGTACTGTGCCCTGTAATTGCGAATTATGGCTAGAATAAAATAATTTGCAATTTTTATTGACAGAGTTTAATTAAGTAATTGTACAGGTATAACGCGTAAAATGTTGATTGAAAGTATTTGGATTGTACTTCGAGAGGTGTTGTTTTGCCACTTGCATGACTTGAAAATTACAATCCTATCAGTGAAGACTCTTTGTGATGTCATGAAGAAGGTTGTGGACGGTCGCTAGGTGACCTCCTGACTGATCAAGAGGTACTCAAACATTTGTCACGATGATCTCAAATAGGGGAAAAAAAGCTCAAGTGGGAGTGCGTGGAAAATTTCACTTTTCGCACGTCAGACATTCCTTCACAGGGTTTTTCTAAAGACCACCAGCAGCTTTTAGAGCTGTGATTATGAAAGAATCACAGCTACTGCAATGATGTGATTGAATAAAAAAATATCTGATCGAACTTGTAACTCATTGGTGCGATACTGATCACTACAACTGCACTCTTAGAAAAAATTAGTTCGTACAAGCTCATATGCATTTATTAGAACTATAAAATATAGTATATATAGACCCAACTATATATTTAGTTTGGGTAACTAAATGAAATAGTTGACCACAGTTACTTAAAGTATCCTTTTCATTTAGTTATCACAACTAAATCAAAATAGTAATGGGTACTATAACATATTAGTTCCAATTACTAAATAAATGGGGTTGATACCCATCTTATTGGCTGTAATAACTATATCATATTAGTTGTGGTTACTATATAGCATTCATTGTGATGCATATTTCTTATTAGTTGCTTAAAATTCGAAAGAGCTTCAACGCATTACTAAAATAAAAACCACTCTTTACTATTGGAAAAGTAGTCATAACTTTATGAAAATATAGGCCCATCTATTTACATTGGTTGTGAGAACTAAAAGGAATTAGTGACCAATATTAGTTGGGATAATGATTTCATTTAATTAACACAAGCAAATATAATTGTATGAAAGCATTATGAAATAATTGCCGCAACTTATCCACGTAAATATTGTCTTATATTCTCACTACTAATAAATTTATTATGAGTATAATGTTTTAAGAATATAAGAACTATTTTAAATAGATTTTATAATAATCGCCCGAACAACTAATTTTCATTAGTAATCACGTCTAAACTTTTCTAAGAGTGTGATTCAAACTATCTGGCTTCAAACACTTTATATTTTTCCCGTATTCCTTTAACAAATTTAACTTCAAAATATTTCAATATCACGTATCAAGTCACACAGTTCCTGAAAAAAATGTCAGATTCATTAAAAAAAAATATAGAAAATGTACGAAATATTACAAGTTACAGTTTTTGCGAAACCTGAAAGCCTTCCCCCATTACCCTTGAACTACGACCTAATTCGATACACCCAAAATAATTTTGATTATAAATTTAAGAATATATAAGATACTCGAGAACTTAGATTGGCCGTGAATCTCCGAGGCGATTAAGTTTAGAAGCTCTGAGCGAATAAAATGGGCTAGAATCCCTACCTCTTTCACTCTAAAAGACCGGGAACTTAAATTCAGCATTAGCGAAAAAATAAAAAATGTATTGAGATTTGCAGATTCCAACTAACCTGGTCCACGATTCAGAAGTAGAGTAGAGTAGTAGAGTTTCTGTTTAAGAATTTTCTTTGGTGTGTATTTTTTTTCAACGCCGAACTGAACTTTATAAAAAAATAGATATTTGAAAATACAGTTTTAAAAGTTACTTACTATTTAGCATGTACACTCTTAGAAAAAATTAGTTCGTACAAGCTCATATGCAGTTATTAGAACTATAAAATATAGTAAATATAGACCCAACTATATATTTAGTTTGGGTAACTAAATGAAATAGTTGACCACAGTTAGTTAAAGTATCCTTTTCATTTAGTTATCACAACTAAATCAAAATAGTATTGGGTACTATAACATATTAGTTCCAATTACTAAATAAATGGGGTTGATACCCATCTTATTGGCTGTAATAACTATATCATATTAGTTGTGGTTACTATATAGCATTCATTGTGATGCATATTTCTTATTAGTTGCTTAAAATTCGAAAGAGCTTCAACGCATTACTAAAATAAAAACCACTCTTTACTATTGGAAAAGTAGTCATAACTTTATGAAAATATAGGACCATCTATTTACATTGGTTGTGAGAACTAAAAGGAATTAGTGACCAATATTAGTTGGGATAATGATTTCATTTAATTAACACAAGCAAATATAATTGTATGAAAGCATTATGAAATAATTGCCGCAACTTATCCACGTAAATATTGTCTTATATTCTCACTACTAATAAATTTATTATGAGTATAATGTTTTAAGAATATAAGAACTATTTTAAATAGATTTTATAATAATCGCCCGAACAACTAATTTTCATTAGTAATCACGTCTAAACTTTTCTAAGAGTGTAGTAAGTATATTTTTGTGGACTTTAATAAGATCTTATCAAAATCGTGCCATCCCGTCTGGCAGAAGCTGAGGGGTCCTTTGCGATAAGTCTTTAAATAAGACCAAACTTGAGGCATTATTCAGGGCTTTAACTAAAGGCACTACTACGTGGGAAAACAGTGTCCTTCCCATATAGGGGTAAGTGGAGCATCTTTTATTTGGGCAGCTTTGAAATTTGACTTTTTTCTCCTATTTTTAAACGGAATTGAGCCTTATCGTAAGTTAAGTTTTACCATTCGTCTGTAGAACTAAATTATCTCATGATGATGTGCAGTTTCGTTTAAAAAATAGGAGAAAGCCCAATTTCAAAACTGCTCTATTTCAAAGGTGCCCCACTTCCTCCTAAAGCGGTATTTTCTGTGGAAGCTTTCAAAAGTGAGGTATAAAAGGCAGGAATTAATTAGGAACCAATTTTGTTGATTTTACAAGATATAGTAGATCATTTCCCCTTTATAATCAAATTATAAGTCATCACATTCTAAAAAAATCATGACTGATAAAAATTAGGGATGATAAGTCACATTGGCTAAGCCTTAGATCTGAAACCTATATAATGTAGCCACATAAAATATTAAAGTTCTCAGAAGTTCCAAAGTTAAACTTATGTATATTAGCCTTCAGAACACAAGTTCAAATTTTTCTTATGACTTTTTTAAATGATTATTTTATATAGTTCCTATTTTTTTCGATATGCATAAAGGTTTATTTATTTTGTTTCGTAATTTGTAAAACGCTTCAATGACTAGAATTAAGCAATATTGTTATATTTATTTGTACATTCAAAATAATTATGTCTTAAAACAGATCTTGTAATATTACATTAAAATAAACAAATTTGATCAGTATGAAAGCTGCAAATTTGTATCTGCAAAAGATTAATATTGTTCAGTAAAAAATATGAAATTCTTAATAAAGAATTTGGTTCAAAAGTTATTTTAAACTGGAGAGACCAAAATTGGTAACTATCTTGTTAATATTCCCCTTACCAAGGATATATCACTATCTTTAAGGAACTATGTGGGTAAAAAAGAGTGGAAAACAGCATATTTTCTCTATTTTTTCAACATTACAAATATTTATTTAAATTTAAGTTCTTAATAATATAAAAGTAAAACATTACAATTATATTTTCTGAAATTTTTATTTAAAAATTTTAAAAATTCAGCTGTTGTGACCTGGGGTGGAATGATAACTTTTCGACACTATCGAATCGATAGTATCGATAAATCTGTATCTGCTAAATTAAGTAAATGTCAATTTTTTACGGATTGTTGGGCCATTCATTGCGACATTCTTAAAAGAATGAGACTGTTGATAAATATCTGTATTAGTTACAGGAAGTGCAGATATCGTTGAAAGTTTTCAGAATCGACAGTCGATAGTATCGAAAATAAGTTATCATGTCACCCCTGATTTTTAAAGTCAGTTTTTGAGAGAAAAAAAACACACACACACTTTCGGTAGACAATATTTTCAGAATACACTCACCTGACGTTAAAAACTAAATATTTAAAGTACTCGTACCTTAACGGTAAACTTTTTTTATATTTCCGTGACCCACGTAACCGCTTAAGATTTAAGCTTTAATCAAACTTAAATTTAAATTGACAAGTTGGTCAATTAAAAGGATTTGACTCCCAAGAAGTAGAGTTTAAAAATGTAAGTAAAAAATAATTTGAAAATCGAAGATTCGGATTTCGTATTCTGAATTATAGTCGAATACTTTACGCATATATTACATGTACATTTAGAAATTTAAAAATTCTTGAAGATTAGCAATAAAACTAAACATAAGTTAGAGAGGTTCTAAATTTGCGTTTCAACTTAATTATTGTAAATTTCTCTGCGTTTTAGCTTAAGGGTTAATAAAAATTTGACACTTTCACGTTAAGGATCATCATGGCCAAGAACAAGAAACAGTAATTGGAGGTCATCAATTTAAATACCATTTTAAATGTATTATATTTCGACGACTCAGAATATAAATCAAACAATTCGAATTTTATACTAATCGTTTTATTCTCTTTTTGGATACTTCTAACCTCTACCTTCCCTGTTAATATTATACTTGAAAAATAATTATTTTTAAAATTATAGAGATTTTTAATTTCAAAAATTCTATACTCTGCATGAAAAATCTCAGCTTCAAATCGCTTTCCTGTTAAATTCGTTAAATTTGCCTACTGCGAGTTATTCGTTTCTTATTCTGAGTGAGCGATTTACATTCATCTTAAATTCGAAATTTGCTAATCCTTATTCCAAATTAATCTCAAAATTACAGTGAAATTTCACTAATGCACTAAAGAAAACATTGTTAAGTTAAATGTTAAGTTTAGCATTTTTGTAAAATGTAAATAGAAATTCCTCAAAACTTCTTATCGGAATTCAGAATTATTTTTCTTTAATAAATAGTACTGGGGAAAACTTAGGCAGTACTAAACACGGGGTAATTGTAAACACTGACATTTATAGTGTGACTACACTATTTGCATAAAATAGGCTCTGTATAAAATCTACGAATTTATACAGGTCTTTTTCTCTGTAGTCTGATATATAATTTAAAAAAAATCGAGGTGTTTATAACTGCCCCATGTCTTGTACTGCCCCAATTCCCCATTATATTTTTGTATACATAATATCTATCTCACAATCTTATTACTGATTCTATGCACTCCTTATAAATAGAAAAATCTTTCTTATTGATAAGTTTCAATTAAAAGTAGGGTGAAAGGAACGTCTATTGACACTTTAAGAACTCGTGTCAACACCTATTGACAACCTACTCTGTACCATTTGGGATATAAAATTTGAACATCTCTGTTTATAGTAAAAGGTATATTATAGAAAAAACGTTATATTACTTATGTTTTACTAGATACATTAAATAATTTTCAACATTTTGACAAAAGTGTCAATAGGGGTTCCCTGTCGAACAGACGTTCCTCCGACCCTATTCCCATTTTAATCGGTTCTGAATTAAGCTATTCTACCTTGTATCATTTTTCGTGATAGCGATATTTTGAAGCAATCGATTTTGAGCCGGTCTTTGCATTTTTTATTGAATTACTTAATTCGTTATATAACGGTGAATAATTTCAAAACTATCAAATTTCTTATTGATATTCGAATTACCTTCTAAAGGTTATTTCTAATGAAAGAATCACAACTCCCATAAGCTAACACATATAAATCCCTAGCTTTATCTCTGCCAATTATCTGCCAATTGAGAACGATCGTACTTCCCCATGAAGTGTAATATTCTTGATCCAAAGGGAAAACCACAAATAAAAGAAGTAGAAATTTTGTATTTTTTCGAGATGATCCTTCAATTGCTGATGGATTGGGAATAATCTATTCAAATGTTGATGGATTTTTTTTGTAGTTGCGAAACCCATCGTTGAGGCGTGATCGTGGAAAACTCCATTGGCAGTGCCTATTTTCGCGATTGCGATCTTCTTGATGCAGGCAATGAATGTTTAGAGCTTCCAATGAGGAAAAATGTGTCGAAGACAAAAATAAGTGATTCAATTTCTCGACAAGAAAGACGGAGATAGAGAGAGAGATTGAAAATTGTCCGTCAAGCCAGTGGACGTAGTCAATTTTGATCTTGTGTGTTGACGGTTTGCTTTGGCGCGGCTCTACTTAACCTCTTGGCGTGAGGAGACCTGAGCCAGTCGCTTGGAGACACTCGAACTTGGTGCAACTCTGTTGAAAATTGCTGTGATTGTGACGATAGTGTTGTGTTGAAATCACAGGAGTTCAACTTTACTAAAAACCAATTCCAATAAAGTTTTATTTTGCCCATGGACTGTGGAGTGTTTAAAAAGTGAAAAAAGTCGTTATTTTAAGTTTTTTTTTTTATTTTCCTGTGATCTTTGCCTAAGAGATCTTAAGCCGAAAAGATTGTGTTGGTGATCGCTAGAATTTTAGTGATCTTTTTCAAAGAAGGAAACTGTCGGAAATAAAATTAATTTGGCAGAGTGTCCCAGTGATCGTGATATTGAAGTACATACAGTGATCCTCATATTCATTTGACACTAAATACATCACTTTTCAAGTTCAAGTGCACAGAAATAGCCCACCCAAAAAGCTGTTGAAATCTATTTTTGTGACATTTTCCTTTTAAAAGTCTTACAAAACGAAAGACCCGAGTGAAACCTTCCGTCATCGAGAAACAGGTAAAATATTTTATTCCCATTTAATGTTATTTTCATAAATATTTACTTTTTTTTCTCTTCACTCTTAAAAATTCCCTTCACATTGTTCTGTTACATGATCTTGCAATTGCGATCGACCTTCAGCCTTCCGGATTTTTGCTTTCAATTAACTTCAGGCAAATATTGATGATTTTTTCTCGCCAGTGTCTTTGCACTGATCGTCCATCTCAGACATGTTTAATCCATTTGAAGTGATCGTTAAGCAACATCTGTGATAAGTTTGTTTTACCTTATGGTGCTTGAGATTTTATAATGGGTTGAGATCTAATTCTAATACTTCAAAAATAAAAAGGATACAAAGATCAATTAGAATATCCTAACTAGTTCAAAAATGAATTGTCCAGAGTGTCAATTGCGATTTATTACTTTCTATTGAGAATAGACCAAAATTTAGAAATATTCAGGGACCTTATTAAAAAGAAAAACCAAGTGGTCATAGGATCAATAAGATCCTAGGTGGTTTTTTTTTTTAAATCATTCTTTATCTCTTTTTCAAATTACCATAGTCCAAGACGTTTGACATTAAAATTCAGTAATAATTGTTTATTTATTTTGATGTACTCGATGTACCAGGCTCATCTTGCCATTTTGTGCATTATTCCGTTCAGAAACTTTTATTCGGTTCACAATGTGTATGAGAAATATGACTCTTCAGACGTTTCTATTATTTGCACCGGGTTTGACTCGAACTTACAACTATGACAGTCGAGTCAGAGATCAATTTTAAACTTAGAGTTGTATATTAAAATTTTACAAGAGTGATTAATAAAAATTATAGTGAAGATTTTCCGGTTTACCAAAAAAGCAACATTTAGGAGTTCCCAGGTTTCCAAATGCTCCAAACTAAAGTTCTCATCTTGGATGAATTTTAAAACTAAATTTAAAAGATTTTCCAAAAGTGCCTAATATATTTCAAGCGATATCTTGTATTGGTCGGCGATCTGAAAGGTATCCAGGTACCGGCCTGTCCCTAGGAATTTCTAAATATTCTTCATTGGTTCCTAAGAGTTTCTTATATTCTCCAGTGTTCTACTTGAGTTCTAGGTTGTTTATCATAGGTACCTGATTGTGTTACACGATTTATCAAGCATTGTTTTTGGGTTCCAAGCGTTCTAAGTATTCTTAGGTTCTCAATTATTTCTGATGTGTTTCCAAGTATCCTTCGTAAGTTCTTATCTGTTTTATGTGAGTTTTAAAGCTTTATTCATGAGTTATCTCCCAATATGGTTAGGTCCTAATACGTTTCATAGGATATCCCGGGGTTCTCGATTTCTAAAAGCCATCCCGGTCCGTTGGTCAATAGTTCCTAAATCTTCTACTGGATCCTTAAGCTTTCTTATGAGTTTTTAAATGTTTTTATTGGTTACCAAGTGTTCTTCTTGGATTCCAATGTATTTTCCAGGAGTTCTCACTTGTTATTCATCTTAGGTTCCCAAATTTTCTTAATGGGTTCTGAAATGTACTGCTTGAGATTCAAAGTATTCTTCCTAGGTTGTTGTAAGTTATCAGTTCTCAAGTGTTCGTCTCTGGATTTAAAGTGTTTCCAGGTTTCAAAGTATTCTTTCTAGGTTCCCATATGTTCATTATAGGTTCCCAAGTGTTCTTCATGGGTTCTCAATTGTACTTCTTAGATTTTAAGGTATTTTTTTAGGTTATTGTAAGATGTAAATTATCTAAGTTCCCAAGAGTTCTTTATGGGGTTCCAAGTATTTTTCTTGGGACACAAGATGATCCTAATGTGGTTTAATTGATCCTCTGGATTTCTCAGGTTCTAAATCAGATTTCAGTTGATTTTTAAAATTTTTAAATGGTTTCTCAACAGTTTTATCACCTTTCTTATATACTTCATGGTATTTTCGTGGTTTTCTAAATGTTCCAGTGAACTTTCTGAGATTTCCATTTAGTTTTTGGAGATATGCTAGTTTCTAGATAACATTAGATGAAAGTGGGACTCCTTTGAATTGGGGCACCTTTGAAATAGTTTTTTCTCCTATTTTTAAATGGAATTGGACCATACCATGATACAATTTAGCTAGACAAACTAATCGTGAAGCTAAATTACATTATGATAAGCCTCAAAGGTACCCCAATTCAAAGCTGCCCCACTTCCCCATAGTTACAATTTCCTCTCCTTGGACTTCAGCGCTACTAGGTGTGGTTATACGGTGTTGTGTAATGATTTATAACATTTCACAAGATCGTTCGATTGCCCTATCAATGATTTAATTTCACTACTAACATCCATATATATCCCATTCTATCATTGCTATATTCGTAATCCAAAGAAACCAAATCAGTGCTCTCCGGTCTTAATCCGTAACCCACCCCAGGAATCTAATTTTTTCGTGCGGATTACAATAGTTGGGATATAAGAATCTCACAGAAAAAGAATATTCAACAAACTTCCAGTGTGAATTAAATTAAATATTATTGTATGGAGGGTTGGTGGCAAAAACGAAAGAAACATGGGCACTGAAATAAAAAGCCTGAGGCGACTTCTGACTGTTTATTTGTTGAAGAAAATAATGAGTTGATGTGTGAATGTTCAATATTCAAATGTCCGTCAGAAGATAGTGGAATTTTCCCAAGCAAGAAAAATTCTTTACTGCTTTTTTTTCTATTTAACGCCTCAAACCACTGACACTGCTTACAATTTCTGCGTTTAACTGAGTTGATAATCTCTCAGTGTCTCGCATAGATTTATTAATTTTTTTTAAGTGTTCATCGCAGTGCAAGAAATTCATCATTGAATTAGTCAATTGGCCTTCCTGCATTTTGTCCATAAATCACCTCCTTTTTTACGATCATCAAAAGAGCATTACTTGAAAACTATATACGAGGTTATTTGCTAATCACCTTTTTATCGCCTGACCACCACATATTATGGAGAGATCACAAATTGATTTGAGCAACAGACATCATCTTCACATTTTTTTTGTGTTTTGCCAAAGACTCTGTGAAAAAAATTTATACATTTCTATTTATGATTCAAAAGAATTGTTACTAGCGTATCTGACGATTCATTCATAAATCAAACACTCATATAAGGCAACACCAGTGGCAACGTTTTCGTGAGTGCACTGCAATAAAAGTATATAACAGTGCGTGGGAGAAGATTAGGGGCAATCGATTCATGCTAATTAATTTATGGTGCAATTTCAGCAATTTTTGCATTGGAACTTTTATTTAATGTGATTTTTTTAAAAGCCATATGACTCAGAAAAAACATTTATACTATTCAACTGACGCAATTGCTCCGAAAATATTTTTAACAGATTGGTCGTGACAATCACAGAGAATGGGGGGAATGGAATGCCAGATTTTTGTTTTTAGTTAATTGGTTGTAAAAATTCTTAGCAGTCGAACGATCTTACTGGCATTTAAAATATTAATTATTCGGTTATTAATTGAGATACAAGGTTATGCTTGTTGTTATAAAAATCCTTTTCGTTTCATTTCATCTCATTAAAAATATGCAAAATAAATGTGAAAGCCTTGTATGAGCATTGAAGATCGTGTTAAAATATTTGCATCGCTTCAAAATTGTATTAAAGTGCTACTAACTTGTGATGATTCCATAATTTTAATCTTTATTAGAATAATTACAAAATTTTGAAAAAGATTATCAACACGGTGGAGATAGTCAGGCAAGCAGGAATTATTTAAAATTGAAAAAAAGGAAGAAAAGCATTTTGGCATTAACTCATACAATGTAACAGCTGGCGACAATACAGTAGAACCCCGCTATAGGCCATCGCTCTATAGTCCACAATTTATCGACCGTTGATTTCAAAACACTGATTTTAAGTTAGGTTACATTTTTTAGTACGCGACATGCAATGTTGTCATAATTATTTTAATATTTTTGGCAAACTTTATTGAGTAGTTGTGATAATTGTGATCCATAATGAAGAGAGCGAGGACAAGTACCACAATCGCAAAGAAAGTGGAAGCCGTCGAGCAATTTCAATACTAAAAGTCTTTTATAATTTCTAAAAATGAGAAGGACTATAGTGCGACCCAAGTGTCAAATCTGGAACCAAATATGTCCTATAGCGAGGCTCTACTGTATACCACTACGACAACTACCGATCTTATTGAGTAAATTTAAAAATTTGAAGTATAAGATTATTATTATTCGGCTTATTCGATACAGTCAGTGAGAAAATTTATTGAAACTCTGTCATTTAAATTTTTATGGGACACCGGTGTTCCAATCGTCCTTAAAGGGTTAAATACAGGGGGAAGTAGGGCACCTTAGAAATCGAGCTTTTTTCTACCATTTTTAAATATAACTGTACTTTACCATGATATAACTCAACTCGACAAACCAAACGTGTAGCTATATTGCATTATGATAAGTCTCGATTCCTTTTGAAAATAGGAAAAAAGCTCAATGTCAAAGGTACCCTATTTCAAAGTTGCCCCACTTCCTCCTACCTAGTCTGCACCTAGACGTACCTCAATACCATAAATTTTGACTACTTTATGGAGGGGGAGGTGGGGTTACTTTGGGCTCTGGGGCTACATTGATACCTGATTTTTTCGCCTATTTTTAAATGAAGCTGGTACTCACAATTATTTTATTTTTCGATGTCGAATATTTCGAAAACTAGACTATGCTTTTTCTTTAAATTTTGGTATGTTCTAACTGAAGTCGAGACCTTTCCAACAGTGAGTCGCACTCCTCCCCCGATGTATTGTATTGTATAGTATTTATTTGCTTTCATGTGTTATGATAATAAGCCCCCAAACCATGCATCCGCAGCCGTCTCAGCGTTGGCGACCAGCCTCTAAAGCCAAACGGTGGAAATGCTTCTTCTCAGGCTTAATATTTTAAGATATGAAAATATTAAGTTAGACAAGTTGAAAATTATTTTAAGGGATGAAGCGGAGGCCAAGACATCCCATCTCGAAGAACGATCCAGAAACCGCAGTATGGCTGGAAACCGAATTACACACAATAGACTGGATATTCCTTGACCTAAGTTATAAAAAATGTCTTGACCGGACCAAATTTTCGGTGTTTGAAGCGATTTAGACAAAATTTTAGTTAATATTGTAGCAGAAGTCGAGACCTTGCTAACGATGAATACCATCCATCTCTACTCTGCCCCACTGTACCCAAACCATCAGCTACCATAAACTTATATAGCCTTATCATTGGTTTATAAATGTTTTTAACCTTTCAAAACTGCTTTTATTAAATATGTGTAATCAGATATTTATTTCCAAAAACATAATAATAAGGGAAGAGTACCCCAGATCGGAATCTTAAGAGGCATGCTCCATATTCAGTTGAAAATATAATCCTCAAAACACTAGGGGAAACTGGGACACCACAAAACACGGGGTACCACCAAACACTGCGATTTTTTAATCGGATATTGGATATCAGAGGATAAGACCGATAGGAATTTATAGGCACTATAGGGATGCTTGTCCACTGAAGGAATGGTCGAGATAGTCCAAGTAGTTTAAAAATGAAAATGAGTATTTTGTGGTACCCCGTGTTTGGTAGTGCCCCAGTTTCCCCTATTTGGTATTTTTACTAATTGGTATATTAGTGATCCCTGTAACTATGTCTGTGCATTTGAATTCTTAATTTTTAAAATAAATAAATAAAAAATATGTGTAATTGCAATCTTGCACTCTATACCTCGGTTCGTTAGGAATTTAATCAAGTGTCTCACGGAAAACAGGTTTTATAAATTAAATCTAAGTTAATGCAGTGAATTCTTGTGAGAGTTAAAATGGTTAAAATTAGCTAATAATTTAAAAAAAAATATTTGTTATGGACCAACAATGCGGTATTAACCTGACGATTCGATTAACACTGCCGATCGCTGGTACTATTTCTTTATCTCAAGAATTTTTGGTAAAGAATCTTTTTATCCACCTATTACGTAATATCCGATCAATTACAAAAGCACAATTTTTCAAAACCTTTACGTAAATGCCCAGAAATAAATTGCCAAATATCACAAGTTCTATTTCTGTCGCGAAATGTTGTTCTACATTTTAGTCATTGATACATGATCGACAGGTGCGTCAAATATTCTGACAAGCACTGTACAATCCATTGTAGAGTATTTTGAATGATCTCGTATTTAGCTCCATTTCTCACACCTTCCTCCAACTGAAGGCTGAGATGGAGAATTATATCGTAAATAACAATTAAGTCATAATTTTGAGCCCATCCACGTCTGATCCTCAGTGATAAGTGGACAAATCGTCGTGACACTCAAATTTCTCGTATTTATCTTCAAGAGGTTGGTGGCTTAAGCACTGATATTTGTATGGTTTCCTGATGCTGATAAAGCCACCATTTGGTGCTATATTAACTTTCTTTATTTTATCTCCAAGAAAGTGCTACTTTTGCACCTACATTTTTTTTTATGTTTCTCATCAAAAGAATGATGAATCAATTTTTCTGATAACACAAAAAATTAATTACAGCAATTGAGTGGTTAGGCGCTAGATTAAAAGAAATAAAAAAAAAAGATAATTGTTCACTAATCACATTTAGAGCTACAAAACAGCACCAATTCAAAAATTACAATGTAAAACCGTGGAAAAAAGGTGCTTTTGTTGAAGGAAATAGCCTCATAGTGATGTTTTCCGCATAACCAAAGTTATGTGCGGTTCACTTTTTAGCAAAAATTTGCTTATTTATTCACTCCATGTGCAATTAATGAAGGTCAAAAGGCACATTTTGCCGCCAAATGAACGTAAATTTTTTTCCCCCGATAAGATCTCGCGCGATTAAAAAACGTACTCAATTGCATTTCAAGTTGGATTGTGAGGTGATTTATAAATTCGATATTATGCAATTGGAATCCCATATTGAACAAAAAAGAATGAGAGCCATAGTAATTATATTGAGGATCGAGGCGATGAGTGAATCTGTCAGACCATTTAGCAAGTGGGTGGGCAGTATTGTGACATTTTCTTTTTTAAAAAGAGCGACTTGTAAATTTAATTCTTGACTTTCTTGACGTTAAACTGCAATTTGGCACGGTGTTTTTTCCCGAATTTTTGTTTGATTGCTGTGGGAAAATTCCACTTCTGATTTTAACTTCTTGTATGTCAGCAAAACAAGTTGCAAAAAATGCTACGAAAGCGAAATTCAGAAGTTAAGAATATATCGCAAAAGAAAATATAAGAAAAAAAATCAGCTAAAATAACTCATCGTGATTCAGAAGATGCTAAAAATGCGCTGAATGTGCGTTTTACTGAGAATTGATCATAACTTTATTGGTAGATTTTTGTGCATTGTATACGCAGTTAGGCCACTGAGCACTTCTTCCTAATGTGATCTCACATTAGATCTATCGTGTTGATTATAAAGAAGATTTAATCTTGCTTTAATTACCTATTGTTTGAATTTGTAAAACAGTCACATGTACAATCAACTTTAATGATATTATTCTATAAAATTATATTTCTAAATTTTTGCTTTTAAAAAAGTAATTCACTATTTTCCACCATTTTATTAAAACTTACTCATTGAAATGTTTATTAAGTATATTTAAAGATAATAAAAAATATCACAGAAAAATAACATAAAAATTATCTGAGCTAAATGTATCAACTCATTTGAATAGATAAAGTCCAAATGTAAATAGAAGAAATAAAAATAAGCAGTGGTTAAATAATTTGTTTAGTCAAAGACAGAAAATTCGTCTGATTTTTATAAAATCGATAAAGAAAAGCCGAGTAATCTAGTAAAAAAAAAATTAAATTTGTCGCGTAAGAGGGAATGAATGATAGATAGGACCGGAACTCCTTCGGAAACACAACCGATTTCATCAACGATCCGCATTACTCTAACCAGTCTCACAGGCTTAAGAATCTCAAGATCCGCGAGCAATTTCGCGGCACGCGAGAAAATCCGCAAAAAATTTCTCGACCCGCGAAAATCCGCGAAAAATTCCGCGACCCGTGAAAATCCGCATATATATACAGAGGGATAAATAGAGAGAGAAATGGCGCAACACCATCTGTCACGCCGCTTCTCCCGCTATTTTCCCACCTGACGCTACTAGCAAAATTTTCTTAAAATTGCAATCTTCAACTTGAAATATCTCGAGAAATCATGATTTCCAGATTTTTTCTTTTTAAATTGGTCTACTCAAGTTGCGCTACAACATGAACATATAATGGTTCAAATTGCATAGGCCAATTTCTAGAAAACCTATGAAAACCAGTTTTAAACCGGGTTAGAACCGGATTTTGAAAAAACTAATAACATAGAAATCGTCGCACGCGCGAGTAGATACACTGAGAAAAAAGGGTGCGATTAATTTTTATTCTTCAGAACTTTAACACTTTTTAGGTGTAAAAATATATCAATATATTTAAATGCTAATTTTACACCTTTTTAAAGGTAAAATTAATATGAAGAAGGGTAACTTTAACCCCTAATACACCTAAAAGAGTAATATTTACACCGTTTTCGGATCAATACTGCAGGGTAATATTGACATTTCCGGAATGTTATTTTAACTTTTTCGGATTTCTCTCAGTGTATATTTAAAAAATATATAAAAATATCTCTTTCCAAACCGGAGATATCGCGTACTACGGGCGGCCGGACGGCCGGCCGGACCCGATAATGACGGCTTATCAGTTTCGGCATCAGGGATGTTCAAAACATATACTCTGTGAATTTCAGCTCGATCGGAGCACTTTTAGAAAATCTTAGTGTCACAATAAAAAGAGATTCCAGCTAGAAATTTCTGTCCTGCAATAGGCTTACCACATAATTGAATAGAGAAGCAGAACTTTTGTGCTATCTTGTTACCCACGGGAGGCAACCGAATGTTGCCAATCACATATGACATTCATTCATTCATTCATTTTCGACCGCTTATCCCTATTGGGGTCGCGGGCCCATAACATCCAAATTAGCAGCCCATGCTTGTCGATCCTATATGACATTTTTACCTTAAATTTGAAACTCCTTAGCCGATTACTAAAGGCTGTTCAAGACACCAATGGTACAACTCAACCAGAATAGGCGGACTTTAGGAAAGAGCTACAGAGTAGCCAATTATAGTGCTATTCCAATGACAAATGAAAATCTTTCTCCTAAACATTTTTTAGGGCTTTACTATCCTCAAGCACTCCTGAATTATCGACTTTTCGTTGTATTGGTTCCTGTCTCGACTGTTTTCCGTAATCCTTTGCCATGTTACACAATCACCAAGTAATCATGATAGGAATCAACACAAAAAAGATGATTAGGGGAGACCGGGGCAGAATTAGCCACGTATAGTATTAGATAGTGGTATCTTATAGTTTACCTTCGAAGGAATATTGAGGAAACCACTCTTTATTCTAAAATTCTTTATTCTATTCATTGAAATATTTATCAGCCTCATATAAACATTTTTTGTACGAATTATACGCAATTAAAAATCCCATTTGGTGGCTAATTCTACCCCGGTCTCCCCTATATAGAAGCACTTGAGAACAACGAAGTGTTAAAAGAAATATATTCATTTTTCACTGGAATAGTACCATTATTCCAATCTTTTGGGCGAATTTGGTCCTCTACTAGTCTATAAGCTTTGCTTAAGGCGGAACTTAGAAAATTTTTAATGACAATCTTTGATTTTTACAAATCAAAACAGGTTTTAACTATTTTTATTATTTTTTGAACGCCTTTCCTAATTATTACTGAAATAAATTTTATATTGATAAACCTTGATGTTCTATCGGTAAAATTTGATATTTTTCCGATTATTATTTAAATTCATTAAAGAAGTTTTTATTTTAAATGGTCTTGGTTAATTTAATTTACTTTTCTTCTTTTTGAATTTTAGTTGAAATGGTCTTCCAATTGAAATTGTTTATGATAACATTCACAGTTTGATTTCAGTTGAGATTTTTAAGCCGAAGTTTACAAAAGCAGCTTAAGAAACTTTACATTTTCAAAGTCGAAAGTGAAATGACGAGCCTCATATCTTTTTGGTGAATAATGAAGATTTTTAAATTATCTTTCATTAATTGTGATCAAGTTTGATTTGGTCAATCTCTGTTCAAATTTTATCGAACATTAACAGTTTCTGCAAATACCACCAGAATAGGCTGTTTTTCTTAGATTTCTCATGAAAAAAAAACTTGAAATGTTCTAAAATCTCAAATAGGAATATATAAAAATTCAAAAAATAGCGGAATACAGTTTAGAAACTTCATTTGTAAAACAAAACTAATTTAAATAAATATATTAACTTAATATTCCATTGTTTTTAATTTGTATAATTAAGTCTATTAGTACGTCTAGCATTAAACTACTGAGAATTAAACTTGAAATACTTTACAAGGTGACAATTTTTTCTCTCAGTGTTCCTCAACACCTGCTGATATTTATGTAACAGCAAAAATTTTCTGTCTTTCACCATTTGAAGTAATTCTTAGGTGTTAATTTTTTTCTGTTTACAACAGAGACAAAAAATGTGCAAAATTCTTCAATAAAACCATAATGATACTAAATGGAGGCTCTTGTCAATAGAATTTAGAATTTGAAGAAGTTGTAAACAACCATTGCTATGTTCTTAAGTGTTTTTGTAAGCTTTCAATATTTTACAGATTGGATAGTTGTTTGTTTCTGATCATTCTTGAGAGAATTTGTGTTGATTCAATTTTCTCACATGAAGTGTTACAAATATGCAATTTAATTAATGTGTTTTCAATTTAATTTTCTCATAAGTAAAATCAATTATTTCTAATCTTATCTACGATCTGGTGATAATCAATTTTCTTGGGAATTAACCCTAAAGTGCTAGGGAAATACAATTAAGTAGCTAGAATAACGCAATGTATGCACTTTGGAACAACAGCTACTTGTCATGTGACCATGCTTTTGACAATCATTGCACTTCCAAATCTGAGTAAAAATCCAGCGATAAATTATCGAATAATTGAAAATATTTTATAGACTTTTTTCTTTTGTTTTTTTTTTTCTTTTGGGATTCACTTAAAGGCCCTAAAACAAACTTACTTACCTTGTGTTGAGCTTCGTTAGTCAAGGTTATACCAAAAAAATTGACCTGGAAATTAATCAAATTTTATGCCCACGAAATGTGATGCAAGCGATCTCTTTTCAATGTCGTGCTAGAGAAAGCCAGTTAGTATATTTTTCGGTATAATTTTTGAATCTGAACTCCAAAATCCCAAAAGGCAGAGCAAAAAGTCGGCAAGATATTTGATTAGATGCCAAGATTTCCCATGGGCATTTGAGAATTGCAGAGTTGCATAGAAATTTGGAAAATTTGCAATTTACAAAATTATGCAAACGTACAAGAGAGTGATAAGCACGATCATGAGGTATTTCTGTGGTCAAATGGAATCCAAAAGAGAATCAAGGTGTGGCCAACATGCAATTTTCTATGATGCAGTGCAACCTATGCAATAGTTAGATTTCAGAATCTGTGCTGAATGTCGAAACAACAATGATGTCGATTATTTGAATTTCCAGTGAATGACAAGGTATATGATTATAGCGCCAATTCCTGCGAAAAAAAGAGCGTGTTTATCGCTACAAGATCACGATCACGGAAATTGTAGCAGAAAACTATATTGAATGTCACACCAATTTTCGATTTAAAACCAGAACTTGAAATGATCTCCAGTTGACTGCAGAAATCTTAGATGACGGAAAATATATTATATAGGGGACAGTGGGGTCGTTCATTCATGGATTGCAACCTCAAAATTGCGACGACTTTACAAAAATAAAATAAATAGAACCTAAACTAAATTTGTTCGATGACATTAGATCAGTTTGTAAATTAGAACATTTTTTTAATAACGATGTTAAAATGTCCACTTATTCGGTCATAATAGGCCACTTCAATAACGACTTTGTGATCATTTATTTTATGTTCAAATATCATAATAAATTGCAATTAGTAAACAATTGCTGGTAACAACCAAGATGTTTATAAATGTTTTTCTTCGAATGATGTACCTGACCGAGTAGTCTATCAGTTTTCATTTCTTCAGGTTTTTGTCCGAAATCAATTCTTGACGATCAGGGGAACTGTACCAAACTTCGGCCAGCACCTAATTTCGGCCACTTCCTTTGTTTTCGAAAAATTCCATAAATTTTTAGTTTTATTGATTCTCTAGAGTTTGTACAATCCAAAAACCACAAAAAGCAGTCGTATGTATAAATAAAAAGGTGAAAAAGACCTTACAAAAATTCCAGAAGACAAGGAACTTCGAGCAATATGGTGTCCGAAATATTATTCAAAGCAATGTCTGTTATTCATTTTAAAATGTATTAAGAATAATTCTCCAGAAAACAAGAACGATGTATAATCTAAAAGGTTCCAATGAACAATCATGAAAAAGAATTAACAAAAAATTCCATTTATATTAAAAATATTACATTTCAAACTCAACGCACTTATGTGTAATTGTAATGAATTTCAGGATGTAAATTGGTTTGCCACTTTGGAACTGTTTGCTACTTCAGTTGGAACTAAACCACTGAAAAGAAAGCAGCAAATTAAAGAAAAAATAAAATTGAATTCAAATTTTTAAAGATTATCAAAAGGAAATCCATTTTCAAGAAGAAAGTAAATTTTACTGGCTATCTGTAGTGTTAGAAGGCCGAAAGATGATTCTAAACCATTCAAAAGATTTTAATTGACCCACTGAGGAAAACTCATACCGAAGGTCGAAAGCTTTGGAGAAAATTTAGTCTTTTTAGTTTTGAGAAGGAGACATTTTCCTGACAAACTTTGCTACGTTAATTTTTATAAAATGGTCTAGATAGAAAAAAATTAGAAATATTGTTCGTAAATGTTTATTAAGTTCTATTGAAGACTTACGAAATGTTTGTAAATCGTATAAGCAACAAAAAGGTCGCAAAAGTTTGTATTTTTTCCACAAACATTGTTCGTAACTTGAACAAACTACAATCATTTTTTGATCTTTTACAAACATGTTTTTGTACATTTTTGTTGGTCTGACAAATCCTTACGAAGAAATTACAAAATTTACGAACTCTTTTTGTGCGTTTATGAACATTTACAAACAAATGTTAGGTACAATGTTTTTTAAAAGTACAAACTTTTAATAACTTTTCAGTGAGTTATACTATTTACGAGCATTTCGTAAGTCCTAATTAAGAATTCACAAACATTTACAAACAGTTTTACGAAATACTTCTTTCGGTGTAGGGTAAATGTCCTAATTCAAAACCATTTCCAGACGCTTTAACTTTGACAGAAGATTAAACACATTAAGTTCGATTTTTTCTAAAGATAATTACATAAATTTGCTCCTTGACTCTTCTACAATGTTATTGTTTAGTGAAAATTCTTTAAATATAATTTGAAAACTTCTTAAATACAAGAAAAATACACGAATGCAAAATGCTTCTATTAGAAACAAATTAATCCAAATGGAGACAAGGGAAAGTTTCTAATTGGAGACAAACAGTGTAAGTGTAACCGCGACGAAAGGCTTCCAAAACCTTGTTGAGTTGCTCCTGAGCGCAGGATTTGTTCTTATTCCTGGTCTTTTCTCCTTTCCCATCTAAAACAATAAGAAAGTCTCACCAAAAAATTATATTTCCGGGGTTTCCTATTGTAGAGCGTATGGCCCATTCGACAGTTGTTAACCCAGTCGACGGCCAAACCCACCGAACCAAATCCTTTACTCCTTTCACACGCCCAACCCCTACCATCCCAAGGCGGGTGCTGAAGGTTGTTATATGGTGCTCTTGTTGCTTATGGCAACTAACATCAGTACTTCATTTTTTTTTCCACCTCCACCCCCAGGTCCCAAGTTCAGTGAACTTATCTAGGACCGGGACATTTCCATCCTTGTGCACTTGACAGTAAATGACCAAAAATAAAAAACATATGCAAACTACAGCTAAATAAATACTTAAATAAATAAATAATTACGAAAATAATAAATAAATAAATAAATAACAAAACTACATGTGTTCATCAGTACTTCAGTGAGTGAGCATTAGTCGCCGTGGACGGTTCACTCCGAGGAAGTTGAAAGATGGGTGGCACCTTCAGTTCCCTATTTTCCCTCTAAGTTTGTATTTTATTTAGGTGAGCCCCATCTGGGCTTACACTATTGAAACATTTGCAGATACTTCAGAAAAACCCTTTTTGTTTACGAAATAGGTAATTATTTCACTTGAAAACTTCAAGTATCATTAACAATAAAGATTAACACTTAATTTAACTAAAATTAGTCAGAAATATGACATAAATATTAAACAAAACGAATAAACAAGTCACCTCATTGTGTTTTTCATTGGAAAACATGGTCGATTGATGAAAAATTCGATGATGAAAAGGTACACTTTTAATTTTTCTGAGAAGTTAACAAATTAAAATTTGTGAATATGAATAGATTTTCGCTTTATTTGGAGCAAAATTTAACTAAATAATGAAACTGTGGTATAGAAAATATATAAATATAATGATTTAGTACTGTAGAGAAAAAATTCCATTTGGAGTAGGTTCTGAATTAGCTTAAATTTACCCTAGTATAAAGTTTCGATAAAAATGCTCTTCTTTCCTTGATTTTTCTTTATATTTAACTGCACTAGAGGATAAACAATAAGAGATATCCTTTTAGAGATCCTTTTAGAGACCTCCCTCCGCCCCATTAATTCAAGATTAATATGTTATTCATGGTTTACTCAAGCTGGGATCTTGCAAATTTTGATATGTACTTGTTAGTGAATTTTTAAGCAATAATGGCAGTAAATTGGGTAAGATCTTCATTTTACTGATCACAAATGTTTTTACCATTTTCTTTTTCAATCAATTTTAATTGCAAAAATAAAATTGAAAATGAAACGAATAAGGCATTTCATTGATCATGAGACTTATGTAACTTTGTGAGATATGGAAACCGCGGAAATTAAAACTATCCCTTTGTTGAGTAGCCTCACCCTCTCCTATGCAAAAAGTCTCTTTCACACGGAGCTCACCCACGTGTTTGGTGATTTACGATGAGAAATTCCTGGTGAAAACTTTTAGTGCAATGGGGCATTTTTTTGGTGTCTCTGTCTCTTGGGGAATTTCGCTAAGACTGTTGTTGGTGAAAGACAAACAAATGGAATGCCATCGAACCATCAAATGTCGGTATGTGGCTAAAGAATTGGTAAAACGCACAAGTTCCAAGAATTGTGCGCTCAACTGGATTTTTCCAGATTGCCAAAAAACTGGTTGCCCGTCAAAATTAACCATTGTAAAAAAAAGAGAAGCTCAAGCATATCTAAGTCTCAACCTCCAATAAATGGCAAATTATGGTAATAAGAAGAAAGACCACACGCGCCATGAAAATTCGCCAAGAAAAAAAGGACTAACCATATCATCACGATACTTCTGTGAATTGTGCATAATGCCCTACTCACTTAGAGAAATTAATAATTTTTTCGCAAGATCCTCCAAGACATCATCTCATCAGACAAATCGTGATTTTGAGTGAGCGAGACGGTGTTCAATGAGCACGTAAAATGTAAATATTTACATTGGATCGTGAGGTGAATGATCGATGTAGGAGAGCATAAATAATGAAAATTGCACGTGTAGCACTTCAAAATATGCAAAAACCACCAAATTAACTCTGAAAAACTATTTATTGTGACGCCAAAATAGACGTATAGTCCCCAGAAGAGAAATAACCCGAACCATGAGAGAAAAAAACCGTAAACATATATATGTTTATATATATATAAATTTATATCTATACATATCACTTGTATTTCCCTTTCTCTCTTTTCGTCATTCTCATATGATTCTCCAGCAGGTATGGGAGTGGGGCCAAGATGAAGGAGGTGAAAAAAATCCCCACAAGATTGGGAACACAGCAATTTATTGAAGGAGAACAAGTTTTCAAGATCCAACTTCATAAAAGCGCGATTTGCGTAAAAGATATTAATTTTATTTGATTCTTTTTCTTATCCACACTCCTTTAGAAAATTGTTGTTTTCATTACAATGTCTCTTTTTTTTATTAATGGTTATTGATTACAATGGAATATTATTTAACTAATTGGAAATTCAATTTTTGAAATTTCCAACTGACGTCCAAGGAAGTGAGAATGGTTATTTGAAGATTCAAAAGCTTTCAGTATTAGTTTTTTGTTTTATTGCTCTTACGAGAATTTTGAAATGTTTATATTCTGAATATTTTATTAATTCGAAAAATAGAACCCGATCTTTGGTATTCTAAGATGACAGTCAAGTTGCGTCACCGGAATTCTTTTACATCAGTAGTTTAACCTTTCTAAGATGGCAATAGATTGCTTATAAAATGTCGTCATCTATTCTAATCCCGTCACTGCTTTCTAATAGGATACAGACGTATCTCGTAAATGGTAAATGATACACGCTTTGTAAAAGTACCGCAGATGTGGATGACTTTGCCTTCCGTGAGTGATTTTGCTTCCGGTTGTTCGTAAGCTTTTCTTTAATTCTTGCACTTAAACATGATCTTTACAGATCGGACAAGACAGACGTGATCGGTGAACACTGAACACTATCCTTAAGTGCTAGAATTTAAATAAAAAGCTTACCACCAGTATCTCCGGTTGGTTCACGCGGGGAAGCCTGAACTGCAAGGTTAATATATCCATAAAGAGTCTGCTTTTTTTGTAGGCTTTAAATTTCTTTAAGTAGTAAAACTAACTTCGCAATTAAAACTTTGGAAATTAAAGACCTTTAGATAGGGGAAGTGTGCCAAATTTCGGCATAGTTGCATGCAAGCGCCAAAGTCTCAAGTTTGAAACGTAATATTTTTAATACAAATTGAATTCATTTGTTATTTTTTTATAAGGAGTGTTCCTTGAAACATTGTAGACAGTCTATCGTCTTTATTTTCTCTAAATTCATTCTTAATACATTCTAAAATAAATAAAAATGTTGACATAACATTGGTGTCCTAATTCGGCCACTTTCATTTTCATAGGTCCTTGCCCTTCCGGAATTTTTCGAGTGTCTTTTTCAGATCATCTTGTTTGTTTAATCGACATTTTTTGTTATTTTTTGCATTGTATTATTTCTAGAGTACGCAAAAACTAAAAATTCACTACAATTCTAAGAACAAAAAATGTGACCGAAATTGCAAGCTGGCCGGAATTTGGCACACTTACCCTAGAAAGAAACACGGATTTTGACCTATATCCTTCTCCTCCTTTATTACTTCGACAACGTTTCGGAGCTTGTTGGCCCCTTCCTCAATTGCATGCAATTGTCGTCCAGTGTATATATACGTAGTTATTTTGTGTCCAGACTCCAGACTCCAGACCCTGTTTCCCACCCATTACTTTGCATACCTGAAGAAGGGGCCAACAAGCTCCGAAACGTTGTCCAAGTAATAAAGGAGGAGAAGGATCTAGGTCAACATCCGTGTTTCTTTTTATCCAAATTAATCTACTGACCGAGCATCTAATATTGAAGACCTTTAGGTCAGAAAACGAATCAGCTTTTA
This sequence comes from Phlebotomus papatasi, assembly GCF_024763615.1. Classification (NCBI taxonomy): domain Eukaryota; kingdom Metazoa; phylum Arthropoda; class Insecta; order Diptera; family Psychodidae; genus Phlebotomus; species Phlebotomus papatasi. Next base: position 87,507,768 of record NC_077223.1, on the reverse strand, counting down.
AAAGCCGATTTAAATTTTTAATGCTCAATGATTCATCTCATTAAGAACCACATTAATAAACTACAAAATTTACAATACTTGAGTATCGTAAATCTTAACTCTGATAATTCGCAATAATTCGAGATGATTTTTTTGTGTAGGTATCAAAACTGCATAATAAAATGAAAAGCTTTTCCCAAATACTCATTTTTAAAAAATTACTTGTTTTAGATTTTTATATTTTCCGCTGAATCAAAAAATATCACTTACTTTTAATTTAAATTAAGGTCAGAAATTTTTTTTTCGAATTTTCAAACGACCGTAGGGAAAAAATATTTTTGGATCTCCGGCGATCCAATAGTCTTTAAAGTATTAGGCCCCTTGTTCGATGATTCAGCTCCAATGATCTACATTGAAGCTATTAAAGTTATAGGTTATTGAAAAAAAATTAGATAATTATCCGGACAAATCGACGGTTTAAGCCGAGAGAAGGCTTAATGTAATTATAATCAAAATAATGATTAGATTATATTCCCGTTAGTTTTCTACTAAGTTGTCTTTGGGCTTAAGCTGAAAGTCTGTCTAGGACGTAAATCTGACGTACACAGTAAAAAAAATTATAAGGATAATCTTTGGTTTGCTTTTTTACCACGATTATTCTTGTAAAGTTACACAAATTATGTATTTCAACAAAACGTTTAATCTGAAAATGTGTAATTTAAATTTTATGTAATCGTAAACCGTGTAATCAACTGGGAATGATTACACAGTTTTGTATATTTTCTTACTATTTCGTGTAAAATAACACAGTTTTCAAATAAAAGGTGTACAAATTACACAGTTTTCAGACAAAATGTGTACAAATTACACAAATGTTTATTAGTACACACGATTACATGTTTAATGTAAAATTTACAATGAAAATCATGGTAAAGCAGCCAAAATTTTTTTACTGTGTATGTAGAAATCTTTATAGTAACTACAAAACTTATACCGGCTTCATATGTAAGGTCTACTTCTTTAATTTCTGATCAAGCGAGATCTTAGGAAAATTTCAAATGAAGATAAGACATTAGAGCAAAGGTGTGCAAAAACCGTTGAAACCGAATAAACGTCAAAATAAGTTTGTTCTTGTAGCGTTTTGTCCATTGACGTACATGTTTCACTTGACGTTTATTCAATTTCACCGGTTCTTGCACGCCTCTGCATTAGAGGTATACTATCTTATTAGACTTTTAAAAACCACTAAAAAAAATGCTTGTAATTTAGGATTTTGATACATTCAGGAACTGGGTTAAACCTTAAGTCTGAAACCCGTCAGACATCAGACCTAAGTCTTAGCTGTAATTTTGCAATAAACGATATTTTATAGAATTTTTTTACTTATATTTGAATATTCATTGCAATTAACTTAATATAATTGAAAATCACTATAATTACTCATTGTTTCGAAAATCCAGGTTTAGTATTACGGCTTAACTTTTCTAAATTCTTAAACGGTCTTCACACTTGAGGTTTAGCCTAGTTCCCGACGGCCTCAAAATCTTAAATAGCAACCAATTTGATTACTGTTTAAGAACGTAATAGGTCATTTGTCCTTAATAATCCTTAAAAAAATCTTGATTGTTGAAAAATGAGAGCAGTTAAGCCAAATGGCTAAGTCTCAGGTCTAAAGCCCGTATTACCGGATAGGACTTTTTTGAAAAACTTGACTTAAAACTGGTTTTCAAAAGCAAATGATCGATTTGATCTTGAAAAGTCACTAAAATTGCATATTATTTAGGATTTAGATTTCTTCGCAAACTGGACTAAACCCTTAGAAGATTGTTTTTGGAAATGAATCTACTTTCAAAGAGTAAATTGGTAGTAACTACAATTAGTGACTGCAACAAACGAATGATTAGATGTGGACAGTATTTACTCAAAAACCTTTCAAGTCGATAAATAAATAAACAAATATTTTAAAAAAATATTTAGGTGGCAAATGAGTCCGAAACTGCTATACTCTCCACTATAAATCCTCTTTTATTAGGTCTACAGTAAAATTCCTATAAAATTTGCAGACTGTCTATCCGGACAAGACAAGTTTTTGGGAAAACACCAAATGGAAAAAAAACTCTTTAGTTAAATTAGCATATATACTACAATGCAAAATATTTGTTCAAGTATATTCGTTTGAATAGATCTGTTGGTTCTATCATGTGAAGCCGTCATGATGCGTAAGATCGTGGTATCGTAGAGAATTACACTCTGAAAACTTGATTCTTGATCGAGAATGTTGATATTTTTAATTAGCGTTTTTTTTTTCTTTAGTTATAGAAGTGATAGAGCAAAAGCAATAATCATTTTAGATACATTTAATTTGTTTTGGTCACCTACTGTTTGCAAAATATCATCCTTTCGTTTTTATTTTTTGTTAATCTATCATCTGAAATTCATGAGGCAAAGACCTCCGACAGGTGCTCAAAGAAGCTAATCAAGAGATCATTTATATGTGCACGAATGACTGAGTGAGATGAATTTATTGAGCGTTTTATTGAGTCTTCTTCGTAAACAAGAAACGCATTTCATGGTCAACAAAATGCTAGACAGATTGGGATTTGTTCGTTGACGGAGGCAAGTGTGAAAAAAAACAACATATAGAAACCGATTATGCCTGGTTCTCATCCTAACATTGAAGATGATCGCGAGATGGAAAGTTCCATTTGATGGCGTATGTGCATTAAAAAAGTTATACACGAGTCTCTCGAGCTTTTTTTTATCGTATTTATCTTCTTGTGTGAGGTTTCTTGAAGTGGGAATTTTCCACTCAATGAAAACGACGTAAGGTGGGGCAGGAGGAAACCTTGGAAGGTCTTGTTGTGGCTAGATCAATGACTCCCTAGTAGAGCAACATACCTGAAAGTTGTAACGTTTTGCGTTACAACATTTTTTTTCTTCTTCTTAATCTCTCAGTGCAGCGCCCCTCTAAATGCAATCTAGTGCAGTGTGACGAGGAAATGCCTGTAATCATTTGAGGATGATGCTTTCAGTATCTCTGGGCTGTTCTTATCGCTGCAAGAATTTGAAGTATTCTCGAAGAAGGGGAAAAAAAGGACTGTACTTCAATGCAATCAACAAAGAGATAACTGATACACGCTACTGTTTTTTTACTTCACCTCTAACATTCCATTGACCAGGAGAATACCATGCAATCTTCGCGACAATGGAGTTATGCAGCTATTACATAAGGAAATGCCGCAATTTTGCCCGGACTTTTTTTTAGCACATATCTGATCTCTCGTGACAGAAATTCTGAATTTTCGCGTGAAATACAGAAATTAAGAAGGAAAAATCTGATAAATTGAGAATAATTACACGGTATACTAATTTATTTTGATCTTTGATGAAAATAGAAATATCAAGTATTCTGTACATTGAAATCCCCCTAAGGGTAAGAATAGGCTCAGGTTGATACTTGAGAATAATTAGCCTGTAAAATCCTGAGGGCCTAGGATCATCGTTTAGAGGTCCTTTATATAAATTTCCCTTACGTAATCCTTTACTGCCAAGTTTTTCTTGATAAATATTCTCGAGGATCGGTCTGTGAGTCTCTTTGAGTTCTTTGTTTTCGTCAGCCGAAGTCATGTACTAAAATTAGGCTGAGACATGGTAATGAATCCTACTTTATTGGGAAATAATATAGTAATAATAATACATATTCTAGTCAATATCATTCTAGTACAACTTACTATAGACAACCTAGGCCTTCTCGCAAGTGAGATTTATAAGTGTTTATTAATTCGTTATCATTTTTTTTTCATACAAAGATGCAGATTTTCGGTCTTAGGGGAAATTGGGGCACCACCAAACATGGGGTGCCACCAAACACTGGGATTTTTTAAACGGATATTCGACTTCAGAGGATAAGACCTATAGGAATTTATAGGCACTATAGGGATGCTTGTCCACTGAACGAATGGTCGAGATAGTCCAAGTAATTTAGAAATAAAAATTAGTGTTTGGTAGTACCCCGTGTTTGGTGGTGCCCCAGTTTCCCCTATACCTTTATTACTTAAGTTCAGTAAAATTGTTTTCAGACTAAGGGTTTAATCTAGTTCTCGAAGGTCTCGAAATCCTAAATAGCAACCAATTCTATTAATTTTTCGACATCTTATAGTCAAGTGTGCTAATCCGGGTGATTCGCTATCTGGATCGTTTATGACTAATCCACTTAAAATAATATTTTTATTTTTATTTCCGTAATATAGTCACTACAGTAACATAATATAACTATTCAAGTTTGAGGAAAAGGAAAAATAATATTTTTATCAATTAACTAAGTGAGTGTAATCGACTCATTTTAATCTTGTACTAGCTGGGTTCTTCACTAAAACTTTTCTAACAGTGATATTTTATAGTTGGTTGATTGAAAACATTTATTGTTTTTTCCTTAAGAAAAAAGTATTTAAATCCAAAGGTTTAATTAAAAGTGAATTAGCGAAAAGGCGACCCAGTTAGCGCATGCTGACTTATTTCAGTATTATCATTATTTTATAAATTTTCTTTAATATTTTTGATAATTTTTTTTATATTATATTTCTGAATGAAACAGTGAATAATTCTATGGAATAAGAAGAAGTAAAAAGGAATTTAATAAGTGCAAAAACAAGCGTTTAAGTAGCACTCTTCGGAAAACGATCCAGTTACCCCACCTTACTATGTAGGTCATTTATCTTTAACAACCCAATCATAAATCAAAAATTTTAAAAAAAAATTTTAATTGATAAAAAATTAGAGCATTTAATCCATATACCTAAGCCTTATGTCTAGAACCTGTGTAACACTTAATGAAAAATTTAATCTGTGGAAGTGTTTAGTGCAAATCAATTCCTTGGTTGGTTAGTTTATTTCAACTTTTAAACAATTTATTTATTTATTTTTTTTAATAATAATAATTTAATTTAGTAAATTATTTTTGTTTTTATTTAAATAATTATGCGGAGGACTTTTAGGCGTGGGCTTTTAATCTGGATTTCAGGATTTAATCTGGTTCCACGACCTCAATAGGGGCAAGAGGTTGAAAATTATTATGATGATAACTTTATTTTATTTATTTAAATAATTAAGTTAATTTAATTTAACTACAGTACTAAAATTAAGTCATGTTGTAAGAACATTGAGCTTTTTTCTACGAGCTATATAAAACATGTTTGAGTGTAATAGCTCTATTACATCTATTACCTTTAAAAATTTACCACAACGACTTGTGCTGCAAAATCGACCTTTTCGATTTGGAAAAGAAGGTCTGGACAGCCTTAAAGCAGTTGCCTTTTTGTTGTTATTTGGAAATCTTTATCTAAATCGCTTTATTCTTTTTTTTCAGGTATAACGTGACAATAAACTGCAGACCACGTGCCATTTATGTAGCAGTGCAGCCTTTAGGTTGATCCCAGAGTATTATATTATATTTGCAAAACATCCCACTGAACAACAATGAGCAATAAGACGCGATTAAATAGCGCAAATCATGGACATAGCAATTCAGGCTTTGTACCAGATGATGGTTCAGCTCGAGAAAAATCTGCCTTTGTCATTGAGTTGGTGGAAAAGAGGCCAGCCAATGCTAATGGAAAGGATATCCAAGATTATGATCCATATCAACATCGCCAGGTTGCCCATCCAACCACGTGAGTTAAAATTATTTCAATTTGATTTCAGTCTCGTGTGCCAAGGAATGTTTCTTGCGTAATTTGTGTCGTCAAAAGACAAATTAACCCATTTCTTATGAATTGGACCTCGCACAGTTTGTAAAATTTGCCACAGTCTGAGAATTTTTCAATTAAAATATTTCCTGAAATGTCTATCAAAAAGAAGGTTCCGGATTTAAGAATATTAATTGGGAATTGTGTTGATAGTAAAACTAATTTGACACAATATACCTTTCGGCTGTAAACTAGTATTGTTATCACGCTATTAAGTTATTCAATGCTTATGACATCAGGAACCGGAATAGCCACATTAAATTTTCGATAATAAAATGACACGGTGGTCTTCTAAATGCATGTTTATGGGAATGATAAGACGAATAATTCTGGATTTCAGCAGTTTTGAAAAATAAAACATTCAGGTCGCTTTTTTTTTACTTCCCCTAAACCTTGTTCCGATTAAGACCAGGAAGGATATTAGCCTCAATTCTTAGATATATCTTTGAATTTCCTGTATTGAAACGAATTTTTAAATATTGTGATGAAGTTTCCCTGATAACGTAACATTTCTCAAAATCTTAAAACTTAACTATCTTTAAATGTTGATAATTCTTTAGATTACCCTTAAACTAGCCCCTGGCAAGTTTCCTGAAATTTGAAGCCACTTTCTCATACTTCGATTTAAATTTATATGGGATTTTTTTTGCACTCGCGACCGTTGCGCTAAATATCTAAAAATTGAGAAGCTTTTTCGTATTATAAGACCCCTTATCGCGACGAGGGATAAATATACTAAATTTTTGTTTAAATACATTTTTTCCTCGGACCACTGTGAGCTGAGTCCGAGATCAATTTATGGAATTGGCTTCAAATTCAAATAGCTCCATATAAAAAAGTCAACTTGCCATATGCTTGCCTTTAAATGTTTCGATAATAGATAAATATTTAATTTAAATCTTTAAATTAAATTTTAAATCTTAATTTTCAAAATTAAAAGGATTACTCCTAATTCTAGAACCAAATCTAAACTCAACAATACCTCGAAATAGATTTCCTTAAATACCCAATTCTAAATCCAAATTTTCTATTGCCTTTATAATGTCAAAATCATGAAGTTTTCCAGTTGTTCAATTTAAATCTTTTGTTAATCTTCAAGCTATTGTTAAAATAAGATTCAAGAATTCCAGTTTTTTTTTTCATCTTAATGCAAAATCATTTCGTTCAATTGACTATTGACAATTTGCTACGGTCAGAAATTCCTTTACGGTCATGGTCACATCAACCTATTCATGAATTTTGAGTTACAAGCTCAATTAATAAGAATTTTGCCAAGTCGGTAATATCTTTCACAGGTAATTTATAGATGTTTTTATCCAAAATGTTTCATTCAATAAAATTTATTTGGGCTACGCTATGCTTGATTACGTTTAAACTTTGTAAAGCAACCAGAAACCATAAAAGATCGGATTATCTGTTTATCGGATTTTGAATTTATTGGGTAATTTTGATGAGTGTTCTAGATGCCTTTAAGAAACTTAGAGGATGTTTGTGTTCCAATGTGTAATCCTATTTAGTTTGAAACGTACTTAAGTGGCTTAAATAGTCTGCACAAACAAATGCATTAAATTTGAAATACAAAACCCCGAGTATAAAATTTCGATTGAATTAGAAAATCTAGATTGTAGAATTTTTGTTTGGGATGAGGATACTTGTTATCTGTAACCCTAATATAAGCAGATCCGTATCCTAAATTCTTATCTTATAAATTCTTATCTCTATCTTAAATTATTAAGGGCAGGATGTATCATGCCAGGCCTTTCTTCGAATAAACTCCATCAAACAGGCTAGCCGTATCCCTTATAATTCACTTTAAGGCAGTACCTCGTTACCAAACAGCTTCCGCCTTAAATTAGGCAAACTGGGGCAAGGTGTTTTCAAAACAATTTGAAAACATCTTGGAAAACGTCACTTATACGACAAATAAGGGTTTAAAAATCCGAAATTACGGAAAATCTGCAGCATAATTTTCTTATGATAAAATTGGATTCTGAAAGTGCACAAAATGTCCATTTTTATCTAATTCTGTAATACTAGAAAAATCTAAAAAAGCTACTTAAATTGCGGAAGTACGATATACTGAAAATAATGTGTTTGAACTGTTGATCATCAAGCCGTGTCTAGATTAGCAAAAGGATTTTCAGATGACACGTACTTTATAATTTAGATATTAATATGTAGGGTTTACATCTTAAAACTAACTTAACTATAAGTTAATTTTTCTTTGAAAGCCACTTTTGAAATATTTTGCTATTAAATGACTTAATCGATAATAAAAATAATGCGGTACTTTTAAAAAGACCTTGAAATTCTTTGCAACTTTCATGCATTCATAATTTTCTATAAATTAATTATTGAATGGAACTTTAACTAGAACAGATTCGAGACGTTTAAAATTTGATTAACATTTATTTACTCGCTTTTTTACTTTTAATTAACGTAGTTAGGGGAATGTAGGGTGCCTTTTAATTGGGGAACTTTTGAAATTTTACTTTTTATTGTACTTCTAAATTGAATGGGCTTCACTTAATGTAATTTGGATTTGAAATTGGCTAGGGTAAGGTCTAATTGTAATATAAAAATTGGAGAAAAAACCCTATTTGAAGGATACCCCAACTCAAGGCAAGGTACCCCAATTCAAAGAAACCCCATTTTAGGGTTTAGGATACGATTATAGGCTACGATTTAGGATTATTTGATACGACTGATTTATTTTTCGTTTTTAGATGATTCAATATTCGACGTGGTCATTACCGTCCAAAATAATTAAAGCCAATATCCTGATAACCAAAATCCCGAACAGCCAAAATTCCGAAAGACAAAATCCCAAAAGCCAAAATTCCGAATCCGAAGCCCGGTATTATAATACTTCAGCGTTGAAAAGGGATCCAGAAACAGTGATTCGAACAACGATTAACCGGTTTCGCAAAACCGGTTTACCGCCCTATTTTGGAGACGGTTTCAAAACCGGTTCTTAGAGATGAAACGGGTGTAAAATCTAGTATTTATTAGTTTCTCAACCGATGGAGTAAAAAACAACAAAAGTTTCCTTTTATTTTATTTCTTTATGTTTTCAAAATTCCTACGGAATTTTTTCTATGAAATTATTTGTGAATTTTGTGTAAATTATAATCATGATTTTCATGACATATAATACCAAAAATTAAGCATTTAGTATGTTTTCTATAGAGAATGATCTAAAAATTGACGTTCGAAACCATTCCCGATCGAAAAATCTGGATTTTTTGTTGAAAAAAAATTGATAATATTTTTACAAGGTTTTACAAAAAAAAAACTTTATAACGAATATGGGTAGCGAAAAATCTTGGTACTATCTTCCCAATATTCTTTTTTTATATTTTTGCGAATAATATTTTTCTTCCACGGTTCAAATTTTCTAAAATTAAGTTTAATAAGATTTAACTAGTCATAGGATTTTAAAAAAATAAAGAGGAAAACCCTTTCGATTTGTTCGTTAAAATATTCTCTATTAAATTCTTTTTTTTTTTATTTTACAATGTCTAGAATAAAATTTTTAAGTATTTCCTCATTAAAGATTGTCAAAAATGACAACGTTTATAACCAATTTATTCTAAAAAAAATAAATTGTATGAAAAATAGTTATTTTTACGGAAATCTACATTGCATTAGCTTTTCCACGTTACTACAGGTATTATTGGAAAAACTCCCAGTAATTTTCCTGAATTCTAAAGTTTCCTGAACTATTTTAAATACAAAATAAAGCAATTAAATAAATAAGTTCTAAACTAACTGAGAAAAAGAGTATATTTATGTGTTAAATATTACATCAAAGTTCAAGTTGTGAAAAATTGCTCAAAATTCCATAATCTAATCTTAAATTTAAAACCAGTTTTAAACCGGTTAACCTGTTTCGGACCCTTCTATAACCGGTTAACCGTCTATCCTAAAAACCCGGTTATTTGGAATCACTATCCAGAGAGCCCGAAATACTTCTGGTTTATTCAAGAGTAGCCCACTTCTGGTTTAACAATTGAAACTTAATGGCACAGCAATTGTGAACTGTGTCAAGTCATAGAAACCAAGATTAAGTTAAAAAATAAGAAATTAAGTTAAAAATTCCGGAAGCCAAAATTCCGAATGCCAAAACCCCGAAAGTTTTCGTTGTTGAAAAAAAAATCTTTAAAGCCAAAATCTTGAATGGGTCGAAATTATACGGCAGATAATGTGTGAAATAATTTCCCAAAACAAAGTCATTAAAGTCTCACTTTCGGAATTTTGTTGTTCTGGATTTTATCCAAGATCCGACAAGGCACTCTCCAGTCTCAAGTTTAGTAATAATTAATTTTAGGGAAGTGCGCGCTACCTTCGAATGATTTACGCTTCGCAGAATTAATTTCTTTCAATGTGTTATAAATAATTTGGGCAATTCACTGAGAAAAAAGGATTAATTTTTGCGATTAACTTTTTTTCGTCATAACTTTAACACTTTTTGGGTGTAAAAATATATCAACATTTTTTAATGTTAATTTTACACCTTTTAAGGATAAAATCAACATGAAAGAAGGGCAACTTTAACCCATAATACACCTAAAAAGGGTAATCAATACTTTCGAATCAATACTGCAGGGTAAAATTAACATTTCCGAAATGTTATTTTGACTTTTTCGGATTTCTCTCAGTGTTATAATATTATATTTTAATAGCTAGTCCAAAGTCTCAAATTCTCAGAAAAGGGCTATGGGTGAAATCCATAAGGAACATAGGGAAAAACTTGTATTTTCCGAAGCTTGAGTCGTCCGAAGGTAACGCGCTTTCCCCTAATACTTTATAATTTTCTAATTTTGTTTAACGATAGTATGATAAGGGCAATATTTCATCCTTAAGATCTTTCAAATTTAGTGGTCCTAATTGATTTATAGAAATGGGTACTTTCAGTAAAACCGATAAACCTTTAATTTAAAAATTAAGCAAATTTTCCTTGCACAAGATCCTATAAAGAGATGTAACTTCTATAATTTCAAGCCCTACTCATATTACCCATTTTGGATTCACTTTAGAAACACTGAAACGTTAATTCACCTGCTGAAAGGATCCTTGGGAACGGGTATCCTAGCTATGCCAATGGCCTTCTACCATGCAGGTTACATTGTCGGTAGCGTTGGTACAATTCTGATTGGATTGCTGTGCACCTACTGCATTCATATGCTGATCAAAGTGGAATATGAGATGTGCAAGAGGAAGAAGGTAATTTACCAATTTAGTCCGATAGGAGAAACAAACACTAAAGACTGAGAATGGGAGAAATATTTCTCAATATAAATCAATTGTCATGCAAAGAATGTGCTATTTATAGAATTTCACAATAAATTCATGCCATATATTTCTCCCGCTGCAGACGAAATTGCACGTAAATTTAACGTTTAATCTCTCTGTCTCTCTAGGTTCCCAGCTTGAGTTATCCGGCTGTTGCTGAAGCCGCTCTCTCAGATGGTCCCGGATGGTGTCAGGCAATAGCACCACGGATTGTGTAAGTTCTTTTTTGTCATGCAGATTTATGTATGTCGCTACTATTCTTGACATTGTCGCCAAATCGTTGATCTCTGCCTAGTTTAACATTTGGGGAATGCCATACCAAACGAATTTAGCACCTCAAGTCGCTAATGAAACGTGTCAGTTTTTGCCCCAAAATTTCTGACCAATTCGCAAATTGATCGTCCCTGAGATAATGCTTGTTTGGAAAATTTATAGGGGGCTTATCACTAGCAACTGATAAGCCTCTATTCTGCAAAATTAGTTGAACTTATTCCTTATGAATAAATTAGAAAAATAATAATAATGCCTTCGGCACACCTTTTAGATCAGGAAAATTTCACGAAGCCGAAATTTGAATCCCTTTCTTTCTTACACGTTTTGCGTATATCTGTCTCATTTTTTCGCTCTCTAAATTCGATTGAGCTAAATTGAATTTGGTGTGATGTTCAAAAGAAGAAGAAGAGTGCGAAAGAATGAGATAGTCATATGCAAAATGTGTGAGGAAGAAAGTGATTCGAATTTCGACTTCATGAAATTTTCCTGACCAAAAAGGTGTGCTAGAGCCATAAAGATTTAATTTATAAGAGAAAGTACTCTCCCTTCGAACGTTCATGCCTTTGAATAATATGAATCTTCTTTTGTTTTGCTAAGGCTATATATTTCAATTGAACATTAGTTAGCTTATTATCAATAATTGATAATTATGTGCTTATAATGTCAAAGACTCTTAGGAAAAATTAAAGAAACTCACATTATTCGAAGGCATGAACGTTCGCAGGGAGAGTACTTTCCCCTATTGCATTTATGAATTTAAGCGGAACTGTTTAATTCTAATATCCTTCAGGCTAGGTTTGCAATCGCTCAACGAGATAGGTTATAAGTGCCATGAGTCAAACCCATTAGGAATATAGAAAAAAATTGAGTTGTCCGAAGCTTCAGTCGTCCGAAGGTATCGCGCTTTCTCTTATCTTTATCTCTTACAGAAAGCGTATTCCTCAATCGTTTTGGACAAGCTTAGATGCACTTAAATGAAAGGTTTTGAAATCCCGGAAAAATCTAGCAATTTTCATCTGATAATGATCCTGTAGTTTAGCGATATTAAAGTTGATTTTCAAAATTAAAAAAAAAATCATTTTTATCAAAAATTCTCTTAAAGTGCATATTTTGATCCCAAAATCGTAAATTTCCGGTTTTGGAATCAAATTAAGAATTTCTATGAAATATGTCTCTAAACGTGTAACTTGTATGCCTCTTTGCAAAAATCAGTTGTGTCCTTTCATCGTGCCATCGATCTTCATGACTTTGATCATTGTTTGCGGCATTAATTTAACTGGTCCAAAAATAAAAAAAGCATACCTCTGTCTCACGATATGACATCGAAGCGGTTCATCTTTCTATTAATAAAACACGCACGCAATACAAATTGCTGAATTCCTCTCGTACGATTGGGCTGTTAATTCATAAAAGCCACACAAATTGGCGAGGGTGAAAAAGATTCAATGAATGGAGAGTCAAGGCATTTAATACAATTAAATGTCATACACGCAGATCGCGCAAAATTTGCGTTTTCCTCAATCAATTAGCCAAAAACACCAAATCAGCTATTGCGACATCGATTTGAATTGCAACTGATGATTATTGTTTTGCAGGCACGTGATCAATACATTTCTGCTGATCTATCAATTGGGCACTTGCTGTGTCTATGTGGTGTTTGTGTCGTCAAACATAAAGTCCATCGTTGATTACTATACTGAAGAGAAGACCGATGTGAGACTGTACATGCTGATCATTCTTCTACCTCTGATTCTCATCAATTGGGTGAGAAACCTTAAATACCTGGCACCCTTCTCGACGATCGCCAACTTCATCACATTGATCTCCTTTGGCATTATTCTCTACTACATCTTCAGAGAGCCTATTTCATTTGATGGACTCGTGCCAGTGGGGAAACTGAGGGATTTTCCACTCTTCTTCGGAACAGTCCTCTTTGCACTGGAAGCCATCGGAGTGGTAAGCATTTTCTTCTGTTTGATTTTTGTTTATCTATTATATCTATTAACTCCTCAGTATGTACTAAACTAGCATTAAATACTTGTTCGCTGAGAGAAATCCGAAAAAGTTAAACATAACATTCCAAAAATGCAAATTTTACCCTGCAAGATTGATCCAAAATCGGTGTAAATATTACCCTTTTTAGGTGTATTTAGGGTTACAATTTCCCTTTTTCATGTTAATTTTACTCTTAAAAAGGTGTACAATTAACATTAAAAAATGTTGATATATTTTTACACCTAAAAGGTGTTAAAATTACGAGGAAAAAAAGTTAATCGTACTCTCTTTTTCTTCTCAGTGTTCTAAAACAGTTTAAAACTTTTAGTACAAGTACCAACAAAAAGCCACGTCCCTAACAAAAATTTTATTTAATTCTTTAAATATATATCTCACGAAATTAGTAAATGGAAATATTTTTACTTTATAATATGCTTTTATAATGCTCTATTTTAATTTCGAAAATTGTTTGGTACATGATTGTACTAAAACTGTAAGTCAAGAGTCAGTTTTATGGTGCTATTCAAATGAAATATGAATAGAGGACATCTTTCTCCTTAACATTTTTTTTAGTGCATGACTGTTCTCAAGATTTTCTACATAATTGGGATTTCTTTGTATTGATTCATGTCACGACTGTTTGGTGGTTTTAGAACACGGCAAAGTCTGGGAAAACAGTCGAGCCAGCAATCGACTCAAATAAAAGTCGATAATGCAAAAGCACTTCAGAACAATCATGTGCTAAAAAAATATTTAAAAAGATATTTTTTTTATATATTTTTCATTAAGTAGCACCATTAATTTTGAAAATGTCCTACACTTTATTTTCTCTAACAAAGAACTTTCTAAAAATAAGAGAATAGCAGTTTCATCGTATTAACTATGATTTTACTTAGTTAATTTAATTATTTCTCTTTTAATTTCATAAAATTGAAAATTTTTATTAATCGAACCACCGCTATTAAAATTTTTGAAATATAGGGAAAGTGACCATGCTTGATACGATCCAAGCTTGATAATAACTATTTTTTTCCTATGTTAATCAATAGTTATGACTCATCGCAATATATTTCAATAGCTGGTGCTAAGCCTCACATTTCCTATAAAAATTAGGATCCTAGCTCTTTTTTCCTAGTTTCAGGAAGCAAAAATCAAAAATAGGTCCAAAACTGTAATTTCGATACATGATATTTCATAAGTATTTCTTAATTAATGTCGCTGTTCACGAAAACTACTATCATAGGCACATAGAGGGGTCATCAGTACTAATATTTATGTAAAAATATTTTTACTTGGTGGACACTGTTTTTGTGGGTGGTAACAAATTCATAAATTCTACTTGTGTCCATCCTATATTTTAAGAAGGGTCCATGAATGATAATTTAAAAGTGGTAACTCTATCGTTAGATGTGATTCTTTCATAATTACACCTATTGTAATCCTCCAATTTTATCGACAATTGACATAGCCTTCAACCCTGTTGCGTGAATTTTAAGGTTGCAGAGTGACATTTTTATGGACTCAAAGTGAAAAAAATGGTTTTCGCTAGCGCCCTAATGTCATAAAAACATGGCTTAGAAAAATTACATAAAAGTGATTTTAAAACTAATAACCAGTCTTACAAACGACTTAAGCAGATAGATTAGAGTTCCGTCTAAATATTGATGTGCAATTTTTTGTATCCGGTGAATTTTTTGCAGTGAATATGGGCCTCCGAATTGTCGAATCAATTATTATACAGGAAGGCCCCGGACCCAACTTGTATAAAAATCGCCACTGAATTTCCATTTTCTTCTTGAGGAAAATCTAAGGATTTCCAAGAACTATTTGAGGTTGGATTATGAACCTAATAAGTGAGACATTTTTTTGTCATAGTGGAAGAATCGCTTCGGTTTGTGTGTTAATCAGAAAATAATCACAAACCTTGGACATCATTTTACAGTATCAAGCATGGTCACTTTCCCCTACTAACTTTGTAAAAAGAATTCTCAGAGTGGAAGGGCACTTATACCTATATAATTAAACTAATAAAACTATTCATTTGTATTTTGAATTATAAAAAATAAAAATACATTTTCTTAAATATCATAGTCTAATACAGAACAAATTAGATAAAATAGAATTTAGAGGTCCTGGAAAAATATTCCTTTGTTACTGTAACAAAAATCGTCGGTAGTTATATCTTTCAACTCACGTAGTTTGTACTAAAAATACTTTTATTTAATATGAATTTAGTAATCGTTTGTTTTTCTTTTAATAAGTCCAATATTAACATATAATGCTCCAAATAATGATAAAGACTTCTGTTTAGGTTGGTTTAGTACATTCATGTACTAAAAATTTATTCTTTTTTTTAATATTTCTTATGTGGGATTTTTTCTTAAGGGATTTATTATTGTCGAGTGTTGGATAAAATAATATTACAGTCGAGTTCCTCAAATTTGAACGACGGTTGAGTTCAAAATGTAAAATTTGAGGTTATGTAAAGAAAGTTTTGTGTGAAGTCTGAATTAGAACTATTCTTCTCTGGTGTTTCCTCGATATTATCTTATTATACTCACTTCCGCAACAAATTCCATTTCTTTCACAATAAATTACATTTATATATTCTCTAAAATTATCTTTCTTAAATTTGGGAAAGTGCATTTCACGTGAATTCCGTTACGTTTTTATATATTGTTCAAATTTGAGGAATTCTACTGCATTTCTTTTCATTAGTACACAATCTAGCATTTCTTAAGTAAACTTGTACTAAAATATTATTCGCCGAATTTGATGAAAATTCCTGACATTTAATACATAAGAAAAAACGATTTTATAACGAAATGAAAATTTAGGTATTTAGTACATAAAAAGTGTATATTTAGTTTTTTTTAAATATATATATGAAGAAAGTTTTTAAAAATTACAAACACTCACCGGTGTTATTTCACTTGTACTAAAAAGTCCTGGATCCACATTTTTTTCCAAAATTCCTAATCCTAATTATTATTACTTCAAAAACACGAATCTAATATCCCTGATATATTAAATTTACTTTAGTACATGAATGTTCTAATTTACTTTTAAAATCTTCAAATAGTTACAATGCAATAAATGTATAATTAATTAATTAATTTTTAATGCCTAATAAAACTATTTTTTCCTTCAGATTCTTCCGTTGGAGAATGAAATGAAGACGCCGAAATCTTTTGGTGGCCCAATTGGTGTCCTTAATAAGGCTATGATAGTCATTGTATCACTCTACGTGGGAATGGGTCTCTTCGGCTACATGAACTACGGATCAGATGTTCTGGGTTCAATCACACTCAACTTGCCTCCAGATGAGATGTAAGGCTTTCTAATGCTAAATATATTTCAAAGAAATCTAAAGTTGTCTTTACCTTTGCAGCCTTGGTCAGTGCGTTAAGGGTATGCTGGCTTTTGCTATCTATATCACCCATGGTCTTGCTTGCTACGTGGCCATTGATATCACTTGGAATGAATACCTTTTCAAGAGATTCACCAATAGTCCTCGAAAAGTCTTCTGGGAATATGTGACACGAACAATGCTCGTACTTGTTACTTGTAAGTATACGGAATTTTTTATTGATATTAAAATGATTCCAAAGCTCATGTTCGCAATGTCATGGAGGTAATTTCTCTTTGAAATAGTGGATTTTTTTAACCGCAATAATTTGTTTACCTGCCGAGACATGCACGTGTATAACAACCAACTAAAAATTGCGGCCATTTGATTAAATGGATTAAACACAAACAAATGAAGCATCATTAACGTTTTTTTGATAAAGTGTTTTTGAGCTTTTTCGGCTCATGGTGTAACTTTGCATTGTTCTTTTTAACACCTGGAATTTCAAGGTTAAACTTACTGTCCCAGAAAAAAATATGTGATTTATTGTTGACTGTAAATAAACTAGTATAGACTGGTTTTGAATTCTAAAGTCTTGTTCTGTTAATCAACATATTAGACAGCGATAGTCCTTATTCATCAATCTTTTTCTTAAATGGCTTAACGTTGGCAAATGTTTGATAAATATTTTCTTAAATTGTGTTTAAACTGCTGACAGAATGACAATAAAGTGATGACAAGATCAGAAATTGTTGAATGAATCGTTAAGATTGTCACGATAATTTAAAAGCCCGTAATCAATCCAATTTAATAAAATTTACCTATAACAATAAAAGTTTAATTAGACATTGGAAAAATTTATAGATAAGCCAAGTTTTCTAGTATTCCTCCAGTCCACTATAAAGGGTATTTTGTATTCTATCGAATAGGAATTATTAGAATAGAATATTTTTCTTGAACATAAATTTTCGATTTCTAATTATTCTACCAAGATTTTATTGTAAAACTGTTCTGAGTAAGATAGTGGCGATGCCTAACCTATCCCAATTTCGTCTCGCAATTTTCTGTCTAAAGGTGTAAGGGAACTTCTTGATCAGCTTTAGAATTAAAGAAAACTTTAGGAATTTGACAGTTCCATTCAGCTGCTTTATTGTGCAGTTCGATAACTTCAGTGTCAAGGCTTAAATAAATTTGATACGTTAAAATTTAAAATATTTATTGAAGAATACCGTAGATGTGAGTGACTGCACCCCTCACTCGCTTCTCCCTTCCTCGGAAGCTTTGCTTTAATTCTAAAACTTAAGAATGGTCTAAAATTCATCATTAAGTGCTAGAATTAAGAAAAAGGTTACGAGGATCAGGGCTGCAAAGTTAGCCGTATCTACCGTACCATCAGTCTTTGAAGTTTTAAAGCTTAAAAATTTATCTCAGAATTTAGAAAAGTCTCTTCTTAGTTAATTCTTAGATAAACAAATTAGAACATTAATTAATTGGCATTCCATCCTGTTCTTCTTTCTAAGCGTTTTCTTAATGATTATTATTTAAAAAAAGAGTCCCGGTCAAAATCCCGAACGCCAAAATCCCGAAAGCCAAAATCCCAAACGCCAAAATCTCGAAAACCAAAATCCCGAAAGCCAAAATCCCAAACGCCAAAATCCCGAAAACCAAAATCCCGAATGGGCCAAAATCCCGAATTCTTAAAAGTATCACAGCTACTCCCACGATTGTACCCGTGCTTGCTGGAGGCAAAGGGAAATCTTCTGTGTTTTAGGAAATTATTCTAAACATTTTCCTCCATATAATTTCATCCCTTTCAGGATTTTAAATAATCGGGATTTTGGCTTTCGGGATTTTGACTTTTGGGATTTTGGCTGCCACCGGTTTTAGCTAATAGGTTACCTAGGCGGACATTTCGCTCATTTACGAAAATATCATTGAATCATTCCTAATAACGGATTTTCAAGATCAAAGGCTTAAAGGGTTCTTTAAAGCGTAATTCTTAAACGCAGTATCAGCCCAAATCTTTAATGCGTTCAAATCCCGTATAGCTCAAAATCTCCAAAACCAAAATCCTGAAAGCCAAAAATGGTAAAAATCCTAAAAGGAGCAAAATTATATGGAGCATAATGGGTAGAATAATTTTCCAAAACACAAAAAAATCCCTTAATCTCCAACAAAAGCGGATTGGATGGGTTCAATCGTGGAAATAGCTATCACATCACATATTGAGAATTCGGAATTTTAGCTTTTCGAGATTTTGTCTTTTCGGAATTTTGGCTTTCGGGATTTTGGTTTTTGAGATTTTTGTTTATGGTATTTTGGTTCATTCGGGAGTTCAATCTATTCGGGATTTTGGCTTTAGGATTTTGTACTAACTCGGGATTTGATCTCTTTGGAATTTAAGCTTATCGAGGTTTTAACGTTCGGGATTTTGGTTTTCTGAATTTTGGCTTTAGAGTTTTTGGCTGTTCAGAATTTCAGCTCATTCGCGATTTTGACCTATTTGCGATTTTGTCTTTCTGAATTTAGGCCCACTCAAAATTTTGCCTCTTCAGAATTTAAACTTTTCGAGGTTTTGACGTTCGGGGTTTTGGCTTTTAAGATTTTTGTTTTCGGGATTTTAGCCCATTCGGGAATTCGATATATTCGGGATTTTGGCATTCGGAATTTGCACAAACTCGGGATTTGGTCTCTTCGGGATTTAAACTCTTCGAGGTATTGACGTCCGGGATTTTGGTTTTCTGAAATTTGGCTTTAGAGATTTTGGCTGTTCAGAATTTCAGATCATTCGCTATTTTAACTTTTTGGAATTTTGTCTTTCTGAATTTAAGCCCACTCAAAATTTTGCCTCTTCGGGATTTAAACTTTTCGAGGTTTTGACGTTCGGGGTTTTGGTTTTTAAGATTTTTGTTTTCGGGATTTTGGCCCATTCAGGAATTCGATCTATTCGGGATTTTGGCTTTCGGACTTTGCACAAACTCGGGATTTGGTCTCTTCGGGATTTAAGCTCTTCGAGGTATTGACGTTCTGGATTTTGTTTTTCTGTATTTTGCCTTTAGAGATTTTGGCTGTTCAGGAATTCAGCTCATTCACGATTTTGACCTATTCGCAATTTTGTCTTTCTGAATTTAAGCCCACTCAAAATTTTGCCTCTTCGGGATTTAAACTTTTCGAGGTTTTG
This sequence comes from Phlebotomus papatasi, assembly GCF_024763615.1. NCBI lineage: Eukaryota > Metazoa > Arthropoda > Insecta > Diptera > Psychodidae > Phlebotomus > Phlebotomus papatasi. The sequence goes on along the minus strand of NC_077223.1, from coordinate 87,487,952 downwards.
ACGTTCGGGATATTGGTTTTTCAAGAATTTGGTTTTTCAAGATTTTGGCCCATTCAGAATTTTGATCGAATCGGGATTTTGTCTTTTCGAGACTTTGGCTTTTAGGGATTTTGAAGTTCGGGATTTTGGCCTTTCTTTGGGATTCTGGCTTTCGAGTTTTTTTGTCGGAACCGGTCATGTCAAGTATTGAATCATTTAAAAATGATTAAATGAAACGCCCAAACAACTTTTTAGCTTGTTGGATAAATCTTGGAATTCCTGATAAGTCTGAATCGGTTCCAATCCGTTATCAAACGGTAATGAACTAATTATGAACGGATAAGTAATTTTATCCGCAAATAAATTGTATTTATTCTAAGACTTTCTTTGTGGCATTTTGAGTAATTTGTGATGCGAAAATACTTTTGAGATAAGCATCAAAGTCACGAGTTCGAAAATTTTAGAAAACATGGAATGCTTTCCCACCTCTTTATCAAGAATATTACCTACGTTTTAGAACTAAAATCGTAACTTCTATGTTTATTAATAATTAGTTTGTTCCATAATGTAACCTTTTCTTATTTTTCTTTCTTTTAGTCCTTTTGGCTGTTGCTATTCCCAATTTGGAGCTCTTCATCTCGCTGTTTGGTGCTTTGTGCCTCTCAGCACTTGGACTTGCATTCCCCGCCTTAATGCAGACAGCCTGCTACTGGTCAGAACGGAAAGGCCTAAACAAAGTTCTGATGGTGATGAAGAATATCGTGATTGCTTTAATTGGTGTAGTTGGTCTTGTTGTTGGCACTTACACGAGTATCTCAGATATTATTGCGACATTTTTCGAAGACGGAGGAGAAAATCATCACTAGACGTTTCAAAAATATACTCAGACTCATCCACCTAGACCTTCAATGGAGGATGAAAGTATTATCTGCACATTCCATTGCCGTATTTCAGTAAAACGCTATCTATTCTACAAAAAGAAAAAAAAAGAAAATAAGCAAACTTTTCTACGACATGATTCTAATCTAATACATAGAGTATTTCTTGACTTTGGCGCCTTTTAGTGGCGTTCAATGAAAAGAGATTTATCGTTATTCACATCGTTGTGATACAATATGATTTTATTTTACGTGAAAACAAGATTGTATGTTCCTACGAGAACATTTTTCTACTATAGTATTTGTAATGTTAAAAGAAAGCACTAACAAGTAGCATGATTTTCACTAAAGTTATAATATTACTACCGAAGAAATTGCGATATATAGATGATTTGTAGAAAAAAAATCTCCAAATAGAACTATAAAAAAAACTTTGATTCTGTTTTAGCTTTAATTATCTTGTAAGTGACATTTGGATTAATTGATGAACATTTCTCTCGTGGGGAAATTAACATGACAAGAAAATGATTAAATATCTTTTTTCTAAAAATGCAAAAGTGAAGATCATGGACATGTTTGGAGAGAGAAATGCATTAAATTAATGTCGACACTGTTTCAAGTGTCAACTAAATAGAATTTGCACTTTTATTTAAATTTGTCTCTTTCGAAACTCTCTTCCATGAGGAACAAATTGTAATATACGTTGACGATTGTGAACATTGAGGAATTTATCAGTGAGAAAAAAATAAAGAGTTATTTTTCGAAAATGGATGTGTTTTATTAATTATCACTTCCGTCACTCAAAAGAATTTGCAAAATCAATTTTGCCTTCTTATTCAGCTGATGCAGACCACTTAATAAATTATTCTTAATTAAAACCAAGGAGATTATTTACCTAAATAATCCTCATAAATGTCATTATTGGAAAGAATTTATCATAACTTTAATAATTTTCGCAAGAAGAATCATCAAAGTTAATTATCGCACTAAATATTCTTCAAAATTGTGTGCGGTTCTACGAACATTCCATCATTGTCATCATTGTTTCGCAGGCTTAGGACATCTAGGTCAGTATCCCTCGCTTGCCGATCTTCCGCCATTTCACGAAAGTATTTCCGGTCAATCCCAAGGAACTCCTAGGTAAGATCCTGAATTTGATTCAGCCACCTTTGTTGTAGGTCTTTCCGAAATCGTCAACTCGTCACAAAGCTTCAAAGCCCTTCCTTATAGTTTATAATTAACTAGAAAGCTTCGATCACAAACTATTTGAATGATTTAACTAATTTCTGATTAATTTCAAAGGGCATTGAATAAACGAGCAGTAAAAAGTCAAATTCGGTCAGCAAAAAATTCGAAATGATCAGTAAAAAATAAAAAAATGGTCAGTAAAAAAAATTAAAAAAATGGCAGTAAAAATTTTAAAAGGATTAGTAAAAAATTAAAAAAAGAGCAGTACTTTATTAAAAGCGGTCAGTTAAAAATGACAAATGGTCAGCAAAACATGCTCAGTAAAAAGTAAAAAGTGATTAGTAAAAAGTAAAACATGATCAGTAAGAAGTAAAAGATGATCAGTAAAAAACAAAAAAACGGTCAGTAAAACAAAAAAATATGGTCAGTAAAAATTAAAAATGAGCAGTAATAAATAAAAAGTGGTTAGCAACAAATTGAAAACGACCAAAGAAATATTCTAGATGATCAGTAAAAAAATAAAAAGTGATCAGCAAAGAATCAAAAATGAGCAGTAAAAAAATGGTCAGCAAAAAAACAAAAAGCTATCAGTAAAAAATAAAAAGGGGCCAGCAAAAAATTAAAAGTGATCAATAAAAAATAAAATATGGTCAGATTTCATTTATTACTGTTCACTTTTGATTTTTTACTGACCAATTTTTATTTTTTACTGCTCATTTTTAATTTTTTTCTGACCACTTTTTAATTTTTCAGTAGTCAATAAGAATATTTCTACTGATCATTTTTAATTTTTTGCTGACGCTGACCACTTTTTATTTTTTACTGCTAATTTTTAATTTTTAATGCTTTTTTATTTTGTTGCTCCTCATTTTTAATTTTTGCTGATCAACTGGAATATTTTTACTGTTCATTTTTAATTTTTTACTGGCCATATTTTCTTTTACTGACCATTTTTAATTTTCTGCTGATTAATTTTCAATTTTTTACTGATCAACTCCAATATAGGTATCTACTGATCAATTCGAAGTTTTTACTGACAAAATTTTACTTATTACTGACAAAATTGAAAATTTTTACTGATTATTTCAAATTATTTGCTGATCGAATTTAATTTTTTGCTGACCACTTTTGACTTTTTACTGACCATTTGTTTTCTGCCATTTTATAGTTCAATTTTTAAATGAATATTACATATTTTACATTAATTAAAAAATTATATAATTGTGTTCTGTTATTGATTACGTTTTTATATCACAATTTATTCACTTTAAATTACACTTATTCACTTATTTATTCACTTATAAATCACAAAGTTTTATTTATAAATTTTAAGAACATTTATTTTATTTATATTCACATGCTAAAGCTTTTGTTCTAATTTTTTTTATTGTTTTGATTCTTTGTTACAAATCGATTTAACTTATAATTCAATTTTCAATTTAAAATACGATACCTTTACTCAAGTTCTACATTATTAAGAAGCACTAGAAATTTCTTGATTGAACTCTCAATATTCACAACAACAGTACTTTCAAAATATACAACATATATTTATAAAAACGCATTAAACATTCACTAAAAACAATAGCAACAGAATATTTAAAATTAAGTTATTTAAGAACATTTCTATAGATCTTACAAGACTTGCTCATTTCAGAACATTAAGGTCTCAAATGATATCACCCTGATCTCTATGCTTTCTCGCATTTTTAAATTTGTTTTTCTAATCTACTTGAAGGATCTAAAAAAAACCTTGGTTCAGGAAATTCAGAAATTTAATTTTGCATCCAAAATTCGAACTAGTTTATCAACTTTTTTACGATTTTCATATCTTTAAAAATTATAGCATGTTGTAGAACTAAGCAGAAATTGGCTGTATAGGGTAAAGTGATACAAGTTGGACATATTGTTACAAGTTGGACAATTCGCCGGTACAAGTTGGACAGGGATTTTTTCTTGATAAATACAGTACCATTTTTTTAAGCACAAGGAATCAAATTATAAAACTAAAGCATTAAAAATATACGAACAAAAATGAAGTACTAAATTTATCAAAAAAAAATCCCTGTCCAACGTGTACCACTTTACCCTAATTGCAGTAGATATTTGCAAAAGTTCAGATAACTCTTTGGAAATTGCAAGAAGCTAACTAACTTTTCTGAGATTTTGAGATTTCAATGCATTAGAGAGAGAATTTTATAATATTTTCAAAATTTTATTCTTTTTAAATGCATGCCCAATTTTGTTTGATGAAAAGGGGCACAAAATAGATTTATTATTCGTATTTTCGTGATGGAAAAGGACTATTTCAAGCAAATTAATCCATTCTGATTCTTATTCCAGGATAATTTGTCCATCATTTAGAATTACACAGAGCTAACTCGAGATAAAGATATTTTGAAGGGAAAATAGAAATGAAATTAATTGTTTTTGTTCAGACATTAAATTGAGATATTTACACCAAATTGAGTCTTTTATGCTGCCTCCCGAAAAATTGCTCAGATCGTTCAGATTGAATTGGCCCCTTGTAATTTCCAAAGAGCGAGATGTAGGTAGAACTGGTACTAAATTAGACTGGAGCCGTCTTTAGTCCAGTTTATCTTAGACGAAATATTAAGCAAGGCCCCACGAGAAAACATTCTCAAATTCACTAAAATGTTTATTATTCTAATCTCAGTTTTTTCACAAAGTACCTATACCTAAAGATGCCTTATACGGGTTTCAGTGCTAAGACTTAACTGTATGGCTTAGTGTCCCTAATTTCTTACCACACAAGATTTTGAAAAAAATTCTGATTTTAAAATAAATATTAAGGACAAAATGATCCATTAAATTTTGAAAGACCGCTAAAATTACTTGTTCTTTATAGTTTGAAGATGTTCGGGAACTAGACTAAACCTCCAGTCTGAAACTCGCATTAGAACATAAGAAAAGAGCACCAGCGATCGGCAGTGTTTCTCGGATCGTCAGGTTATTACCATATTGTTGCACCAATTCAAATTCATTTTTAAAAATTATTAGCTACTTTTTACCATTTAACTCTCACAAGAGTGCAATGCATTAGCTTAGATTTAATTTATATAATCAATTTTCTGTGAGACATCTGATTAAATTCGTGACGATCCGAGGTACAGGGTACATAGTTGTAATTACACCTATTTTTTATTAAGTTATTATAAAAATGTAAAATTCAAATGCACAGACATAGTTAAATGGATCACTAATATACCGATTAGTATACACAAAAATACCAAATGGCATTTTGAGGCTTATATATTTTCAACTAAATATCGGGCATATCTCTTAACATTCCGATCCGGGGTGCTTTTCCCTTATATAAAAGAATTTAGTCCTTTAATCGTTAAATGGCTATAATCTACTTCTAAATTCGAATTTTCATACCTTTCTCCGTCGCAATACTAAGTTCATTCGCCTGAGTAGTCCGCCTGGGTGGATCGATGAAAAGCTCTTGAGGAAGCTTTTGCGCATGTATCAACTTTTCCCACCTTTCCTGAATGGTGAAATCTCTTCCGTCATTCAGCCTAAAAGTCTACTAAATTAGTTGTGAACGAAATGCTCGTGTCTTTAGTTCCATTTAACTCTTAACTATACAATGTATCATCACGCGTGCAAGTGATGTAACTTTCTGCACTGTCTTCTGCGACAGTCGTTAGAGAATCCAATTCATAACTTTGTCAAGTATCTCATGTGTTTTCCTAATGCGAAGTTGATGAGAGTGTGAGAGTGGCTGTAAAGTAGTGGCTACTGATAGAGGAAAAGGGGTACATTATTGACCACAAGAGAGGCAGTTTGTGTCGAGGAAGCGCAGCGTCTGGTACGAAATGAATTATTCTCCTGCCTCAATCCCAATCTTTTGTGGCTTTTCCTTCAATCCAAAATGAATTTCCTGTGATATTTCTGTAAATCCCCTACTCTCATCCATCTGTTTTATTTTTCCCATTGGCATTGGCGCATTTTCCAAGAGACAGTGCGAAGCAAAATTGCGCTGTGGACGCGAATAGAAAAGTGTGGGAAAGAATAAAGTGAAGCCTTTGAGTGGTCTATTCCTCGTGAAAGTGATTGGAATTACATAACAATCCTCGCGGGCGGATTATGGCATTATTAACCGGAAATACACAATAATATTCTATTTATTTAGACCCATTTGTCGAAATGCTGAACCAATGTAATTGAAGCACTGAGCATTGTTCCAATTAATTTTCGTTCAGTTATTTATATCTACACGCGAGAAATACTCAAATGGACCTATTGATGCATTCCTTAAAGACGAAACATTTTTTTTGTGCACACCAAAATTGCAAGAAATCGTCTCTGACATTTCCTCTACAGTTGGTTTAACATTTCCCCTTATGGGCCTCACCCTCTTTTGCATTCAAAACGGGCTTCTTTTCTTCCTAGAACTCGCCTTAGAATATTAGAAGGAAAGCTATATTGCAACTGACTACATTTTAATTCTACCGGAGTTTCTGAAGTTGCAGTGAAACCGTTGTTAAATGCTTGGTATACTAATTGGTGTAATATTTAATTGACCTAATTATTCTAAAATGTTTGTTGCAGTTGCTTTTATTTGGAATTGAATTTAGTCCAAGTTCCAAATGTGTAACCCTCAACTCAGTGTCATAATAATTGCCTTAACCTTAACTTATTTGTGATTGAATTGTTTTGGAAGGGTGAACTCACGTTCGCAATAAATACGTCTGAATTCATAAACGAACTAAATCCGTATTATTATTTGTTAGAAACACTTTTATGCCCAACGCACAATAACTTTTGTTTAGTAAACATGTTTTTGACATTTCAATGAGAGTGAGTGAGATCTAGATCTAATCATCTCGCTCATTCTCATGGGGAAATTTGAAAACCAGTTTATAAACAGAAGTTATTGTGCGCTGGGCATTATATTAAGATAAACAATGGCTCTGTCATTTGATCAGCAAAACACAATTCGGAAAATTTAGAAAACAACAAATAAAAACTAAATAATTTTCTATAATTTTACATTATGCAAAAGTTGCCAGAAAAGTTAATATTGGATCTTTAATTAATCTTATAGTTCCACGAAGAGTTCTGATGAATTAATAATTTTTATCAAACTTACTTTTGAAAAAAAATCTCAGTTTTATAATACATTTTGAAATTGTCTCTTCGATAATAAAAATTCGGTTAATTCAATTTTTCATGAATTATATAATAGAAGTAAAAGTGTTTCGTTTACTTATATTATTATAATTCCTTATTTATTACTCTATATTATATTTATTCTGAAAAAGATTTTTTAATTTTTGTGTCAAATGCACCATTTAGAACACATTGTTAAAACATTGTTATTGATATAATAATACGAGTTTAAACAAACAAGTCAATTCATATCTTGAGAATTTTCACATGAAGATATCTCAGAAATTTGACGTGATACTCCTCCATAATTGTCTTTAGAAGATATGTTCATGATACACCAAAAGGAACAAAAAGTACACTCATCTACTTTCGACCCACGAGAAAGGATTTCATTTTATTACATTGTCTTTCAGAAAAAAATTGTTAAATAACTATTTTCAGAAAAATGTTTTTTCATATTTTTCAAAATAATTTTATTTGGTTACTCAGTCTTAGGGGAACCCTTTATAAAATTACATATGCTCACAAAAATAACCAAATCATCAATCGATAAAATTATTTTGTCTATCAGCTGGTAAAAATAAATTAATCAATAAATAATAAATAGAAATGTGGACCTTACACATCACAAGCCGTATTGCTTCAAAATAATATTATTTGATTAATGTAGAATATAATTAATTATCTCCTATCTATTCTAAATTAACTCAAAAGAATTTTTTTTCAACAGTTTGCACGAATTTGATTTAATCAAAAAGCTTTTTCTATCACTTTTTATAAAGAACCTTTTAAAAAAGGAGAAGTGGGACACCTTTGAAATATATGGCTTTTTTCTCCTATATTTAAATAGAATTGAGCCTTATTACGATGTAGTTTAGCTTCAGAATCGGTTTGTGGAGATAAAGTACATCACGATAAGGTCCAATTCCTTTCATAAATACGAGAAAAAAATCTATTCCAAAGGTGTACCACTTCCTCCTAACATTATTTACCCAAGACAAAGAACTACCCTAATTAGGATACTTAAAAATGGATGGAAACAATGCAATCCAAATGACCATAATAATACTTTGGACTCCTTAAAACTAAAAAAAATATATTGGAAATGTCCTTGAATTTGAATGTTTCAATTTGAGAATATCCAGCCGATTCTGTTTCGACTTTCGAGAAACTATTTTCAATAGGCGAAAACTTCCAGGCTTCTCACACACTATGGCTTCGAACACTTCATATTTTTCCCATATTCTTTTAATGAATCTGACTTAATAGCAATAGCCAGTCTTAAGCCACGCATTTCCTGAAAAAAGAAATGACAAAAAGTCGCAGCTTTGCGGAATGCTCTAACTCACGAGATATAGCTATCCGGGACACTGGTAAAAATAAATGGATAATCAAGGATGAAAAGTATAACTTTTTTAAAATAAAAATTAATAATTATACAATGAAAAGTTATCTTTGGTGTTTACTCTGATGAGAAAAATATAAGTATTGTGAGTAATGAGTTTATGATAAAACATTTTCTATTATGATAAATTTTCATTCAAAGTTTAAAATTTGATCCATCCTTTGCAAAAGGATCAAATTTACATCAATTTGATCCTTTTATTTTTACCCGTGAAATTAACTTTTCGCATGATTTTTGGGTGTGTATACTGGTTTACTACATACCTTTTAAAGTAATTCACAAAAAAGAAAACTTTTCTGAAATAGAAAATTGATTTATAAATCTGCATGTTAGAATATTTTTGGAATTAGTAATATGTTTAGACAAATAAAAAGGAATAGAATTGTTATAACGGGATAAGAAATTTCAAAATTTTCCAAAAATCCAAATTTAAGATTGAATCTTCTAACCGTTTTTGGTCGTTTCTCCTTAACACGCTCGGTTAAATGGCAACCCACGGTAGAGTAGGATACTTAATAAATTTTTCCTACCGTTTAAGCTCCGGAGTAGTGACATGTTGGAAAAAGGCGGTGGATATAATTGCTTCGATGCTCTCTTTTTGAGTTCGAGCAGTTAAAAAAGGGACAGATAATCCTAACCGGCTTATGTAGGTGAGATTCTTAACGTGAGCTAACTCGGAGTGCATGCAAATTCGATTTGATGCTGAAGTAGGGAGACGCCATTCAGTTATCTTGAATCAAATTCGTGAAATTATACAAGTTTTGTATTTGAACCAAAATGTCAAGGATTTGGATGAACTGACAGAAAAGTGTTATATGGGTGAAATGTAGACCAGAATGTTCTCTATAATTTTGCCGTAGAACTTGAACTCATCGATTACTCAGAAGCCAAGATAAGCGAGGTTTTTTGTTTCTTAACTCGTTTTTTCATCCAGAGTGCCCCAAGTAGTCATTTGTTGAACTTCAACTATATCAAAGAATTGTTGTATTTTGTGGGACTTTCCATTTAAAACCCTATTTTAAGTGTCTTTGTGGAGTAGAGGCAGTCAAATTGGCATCTGAGTGATTTCAAAGCGTTATTATGGGAAAAATCAATTTTTTCACACTTAAACGGCAAAATCGGAGTGATAGCGTAGTCTGACCGGAAAATGATGTATGGACGAAATGTAGAGACAAATGTCCTCTACAATTATGTCGAAGTAATCATCAAAATCGGTTCAGCGACAGTCGAGATAATTGAGGTTATGTGATATTGAAATTGGTTTTTCGACTGTGGCGCCCCTGGTGTTGGTCCCACGAAGTTCAAATATTCTAGAAAGTTGTAGCATTTGGTGAGATCTTTCGTTTAAGCCCTCATTCATCAAAATCGGTCACATAGAACCGGAGATATGATTTTTTGAATTTCGTGAACTTTGACCCCTCATATCTCCGGTTCTGTTGAAACCACAGCGCACATGCGCACCATTTTGGAAACGTCCTAGACTGGACTACAACATACTAAAATTTCATTAACTTGCACAATGCCGTTTTTGAAAAAAGTGACTTTGAATTTCGATGAATTTTGACGCTATCACAGCGCCACCTGTGGTGACTTTTTGAACTTCCATCTGAAAGTGCTCATCGAGACGAAACCAAAAAGGTAAAATTTAGGTCGCTATGTTAATTAGAACCGGAGATAGAGGCTGGTCAATGTTCGAACTTTGACCCCTTATAGCTCGGGTCAGGGGTTATGGATCGACTTAAGGTTTTTTTTGTTTGATAGGTATAATCAACGGCTACAACATACTAAATTTTCAGCCCGATGCACAATGGAATTTTTGAGTTATTTAACTTTTAAGATTTAAAAATTTTCTTTTTAAAAAAAGCGCCCCTAGCGGTGGTTTTATGAACTTGCGATGTTAGAAGGAGAAGTGGAATTTCACGAGAGCTTTCCAAAAAGCCCTCACTTTTTAAATTCTGACAATTAGAACCGGAGTTATGGCCATTTTAAGAAATTTTTTTTGGACCCTTATAGCTCGGGTCAGGGGGGTCGGGGGACCTTAAGTTTGGTATTGATGGAAAGCTCTAAGGCCCAGCTATAACATACTAAAATTTGAGTCCGCTGAATGCCATAGGGGCGGAGCTATTGAGAAAACAAAAAAAGGGGGGTCTTCAAAATGGCGGAAGGAGGGGTGGGGGGTGGGGGGTCTATGCACCAAGTTGCAATTTTCACCCGATATATAACCTTTGCCGAAAACCGCAAGTCGATATCTTTTTTAGTTTAGGAGCTATTAAGCTCCAAAGAGCGGCCGGCCGGCCGGCCGGCCGGGAACGTAAATTAGCCACATATATATTCGTGATCAGGAAGTGCTGAAACACATTTTGGCCAAATTTGAGGTCGATCGGACGACATGAAATTTTGTTAGGATTATAGTAGGTGAGATTGTTAAGAATCTCACCTAATAAGGAAATATTCTTCGGAAAAATATAATTTTGCCCTTTATTCATTAAGCATCTCAGACATGATTTTAAGCAATTTCTAATGAAATTTTTACTGACATATATTTTTGCTATCGTCCAAAGTGCCAAAATTTTTACATTTTAATCAGGAACGTGAATTAGACAAACAAGTTTAAGATTAACTCCATTAACTCACGATATTTCAAAATTTTCATTATTTTCAGATTCTTATGTATTAATTATAGTAGCTTCTTGATCTGGGTTGAAATTGTCTGGATATTTTTATTCATTACTGAATTCTTCTAATAAATTATTACTGTTCGAAGACATAACAAAGAAAAGAGAAGATTTATAAAGTTGTGGAAAAAAACAAATTAATTGTAATATATGACCCAGGGGGTCCCGGTCAAAATCCCGAAAGTCAAAATCCCGAACGCCAAAATCCCGAAAGCCAAAATCCCGAATTTTTAAAAGTGTTATAGCTACTCCTACGATTGTACCCGCGCTTGCTGGAGGCAAAGGGAAATCTTCTGTGTCTTGGGAAATTTATTTTATTTTTATTTATTTATTTATTTATTTATTTATTGTGCTTACATTCGAGTCCTTTTCAAGTAATTATATGCTTTGCGTTTATGCGGCCACCGCCGTCTTAGCGTTGAAGACCAACCTCCAGAGTGAAAACGGTGGAAAACTCCTTCACAGGTTGTATATGCCAATCATTCACAGGATACATAGTTATAAATTTTTATATATTATGACATAACAACAATCCCTAAACAAAATCCCTAAAAATTATTTTAAACATTTTCTTCAATATAATTTCATTCCTATCAGGATTTTGAACATTCGGGATTTTGGCTTTCGGGATTTTGGCTTTCGGGATTTTGGCCTTTTCGGGATTTTGGCGTTCGGGATTTTGGCTTTCGGGATTTTGGCTGCCACCGGACCCAGGAAACTTAATATTCAGTGAGTTTAGTGTCTTAATACTAAATATTCTTCTCTTTCAAAAAAATATTGGATATGTACATAGTGTACATATTACAAACATTGTAATGGTCCAGTTTCTTAATGAAAACTTAATCATAATTTTTAAATAAAATGTATTTTACTAGGTAACTACAAAGCTATTTATAAAGAAAATTCTTTTTTCCATATATTGCCCGCCCGTATTGGTAATTAATTTGTTAGGTAAAATAAATTAACAAAAAGGTTATTTTAGTCACAGAATTTTAAAGTCGATATCTCAGAGTTTAGGCTTTAGGACAATAACAGGCAGGCCGAAATAACGGACAAATACCATAAAGTCATTTTTCTCAAAATTTCAAAATTCCAATGTTTTGAAAATATGTTCCCTTGATAAAAGATTATATATCGCTTCTTGGAAATTACAAGCAGCCAAAGCATTTTCATCAATCCTTCAAGAGACAGCATGAAAGATTGAATTTTGTGCAAATAATTAAGGGCAGGTGGGGCTACATTGAAAACGCTATTTTTTCGCGTATTTATAAAGGAAGCTAAGCTTCAACGTAATGTAATTTAGGTAGACAAATCTGAATTAAATTATCGCTAGGTTCAGCTTTCCTAAGAAATGTGTAGCCCCAGTTCAATATAGCCCCACCTCTCTCTATCCCAATTTAATGTCACGACAAGAACAATTTATTTCTTTTCTATTCGCCTGAATATTAATATAAACATCAAAAGATCTCTCTTTTTCCAATTATCTTTCTGTAATTCTATGATGAACAAATTTTCCTGGAATAAGAATGAGAGGGGGTTAACTTGCTTGAGTTAGTTGGTTGTTCCATAGAAATTTGGACGTTTAATCTATTTTGTGCCCTTTTATTTCAAATAAAATTGCGCAAGTAATCAAAAAGAATAGAATTTTGAAAAATAATGTCTAATAAAAGAAATTTCATACATCTGAAAATTTATAAAATGTTCTCTCTAATGCATTAAAATTTCAAAATCGCAAAAAAATAAATTAGCCCCTTGTAATTTTCAAACAGCGAAAATGAGTTCTTTCTGGATACTTGGACTTTGAGCAATAAAACTGTAGTCTTTTTGTATTTAAAATCCGTAAAACGTAATAAATATACAAGTAATTGGTATCTTAACCTTTCAGTTAGTAAAATATTTCATAGATGAAAAGTCCTCCGTAAAAATGTCAGCAAGATCATTACATTTTTATTTATTTTTGTTTTTCTTCGCATTACAGCGTAAGTTGTACGGAAACTGATAAGAATCGATTTTCCTACTGACAAATATTTAATTCAAACTTATCAAATACTTAATGTTCTTGTATTTCGCTGATAAAGTAACTGTATGTTGATCTAAATTTAGAAAACACCATTTTCTGTTCAAATCTGTAACATATATCTTATATATTTTTATATGTCGTAAATGATAATAAGTAGAGATTATTGTAGATCAAAAAATTGAACAGACAATGATATTCCCAGATCAAAATCTGCTTTGTAATTTTCTGAAACATTCTTAACTGATTTCTTTCTATTTTTCCAACGTTCTAATTCCCCAGTTGATATGCATTAAGAAAGCTAATAAAGATAAGAGAAAATTGCTGAATGTATGCATGATTTCAGAAAGGTAAACTTTCAAAGAACTGATAACATTATGCACTATACTCTTGATTTTCAGAAAACTTCTGGAATTTGCACTATTGATGAAATTCAATATTATAACTTAATTTACCCCACTTTGCAAATTCAAATTGATTGTGTTGGTAAAGGTCGAATAGTAGAGACATTAGTGATATGAATGGCGTGTACAGTATCGACAAAATAATCATAACAATTCACATAAAAAGATCACGCGAGATCAAGATCAAATGATCTTTTTAACTTGCGAAGAATTATCTTCTTAAAGCTATTTAGAGAGCAGACTAACAAAAAAACTGCCACTTGTGTCCTATTGCGTGGTCAATTGTTGAAAATTTAATAAAAATTATCAAGTCTTATGCTCTCCATATGCGCATTCCAATTGGGATGTTGAAGCGTGCTTGCCCCTGAAGAAGAAAAAGTATCTTCGTTAGAGAGAGGAATGTTAATGTTGATCTATCGTTATGTAGAGAAAATGATGAAAATGCAATAAATATACTTTCCACTTGACGCCTTCAATGTGCATTTCAATTCAAGTCAATTTAAAATCATTTGTCCTCCGTAATTGTGGTTCAATCTTCCTAACCAATAGCTTCACATGCCATCATCTTTCCAGTTGGCTGCCAATTGACGCTGGTCTCGACCGAGGTATAAATCAACAGAGGATTGTAGGACACTGTAAAGAGCGGAAATTGCTGGTGGTACGAAGATAGAAGAGAAAAAGGATGGGGACACAGAAAGAAACTCAGGAGGAGGGCGTCAATTTGCAGTTGATGGAGGACAAGGAGAAAGGTGGTTACAAGTGAGTGTCCTAGATTTTTGCAAAAGACCACCCCCTAAGACGGCGCCTAATAATTGTTGTTTGGCAGGAATTCAGTCCATCACGAAGATGGAGAAGGTTCACCACTCAATACAGAGGACTATGACCCACACATGCACCGGAATGTACCTCATCCGACCACGAACATCGAGACACTTATTCATATTCTCAAGGGATCACTGGGAACGGGTATTTTGGCGATGCCGGAAGCTTTTGCAAACTCCGGATATGTATCAGGTTTCATCAATACACTCATCATAGGTGCTCTATGTACCTACTGTCTGCACATTCTCGTCCGAACTCAGTACATCATCTGCAAAAGTGAGTCGTATAATCCGTAAAACCCTTTATGTTCATATACAAATTTACGAACTTGAACCTGAGATTACACGAATCTGTATTTGACCATTTTTTAATTGTCTGAAATTGACCTAGTACAACGGTTAGACATAAATGGCCTGAATGGCAAAGCGTTCCAACCGTTCCAACTTTGCGGCATACTCGAAATTGTGACTTAGAGAAAAGAGGGGTGTAGTGCACCCCTAACATTTGAGATTTTAAGATACATCAATGAGTCGGTTATATTCCTATCGAAACCGCTGCCCCCAGGTCACTTATTTGGGCCCATTATACACTCCCCATTCTAGTCTAGGCAGTGAATGTGTATTTACTTTCGACTAAACTCTGCATTTCAAAATTTATTTCCTATAGGGTAAAGGCTCATAATTTTGGACAGTTTTCTTACAAGCATCGATATTCCAAGTTTGAAGTGCGATATTTTCAATACTAATTGACCTATTTTGTTACTCTCTTTTGAGAAGGTGTGTTTAGAAACTTGACAAGCCATTTATCGTCTTTTATTTACAAAAATTAGTTTTAATACGTTTAAAAATGAATTGATATGTAGAGGTGAACTTGATTCTTATTTTGGACCACTTGGTTTTATATTTGGACAGTTACTTTACCTCAATAGAATGCCCATTGTTCTCCATTTCAAAAACCTATCTCACCAAGTCATCTTCCTGTACATGTAAGGGAAACGTAGAATGTGACAAGAAGCCCAGAAATTTTCTATATCATTCATTAAAGTGAGTTGACTTCGGTAATCCAAGTACTTGAGGATTCGCTCATTCTCTGGTCTTTCCGGGAGCCTTTCAAGGCTTTTCTCGCTACATCTCGTTCGCAGAGATGATGCTCCTTTGTTTCTCCAGGCATTTATACAACCTAGTCATTACAAAAGCTAAAACTTCACGAAATTTCGAAAGAGAAACACCTGTCCAGTCCAAAATAAGAACTATTGCGTCACCGATGAATCTCTTAGAAAATTTCCCATTTTTCACATGAAAAACGTGATTCACAAGGCAAATCTCACTTCAGGTCAAATGTACAAAACAAATCATCATTAATGTGAATCAACACAATATTCAATAAATATTTGATAATATCACTGAAAAGCAGCGAGGAAAAATTGTTAGTACTTCACCACAGCTAAATAAGGGTGAAGTAAACACGAAGCCCTGTCATATTTCTCGTAAGCAATTGCTCACACTGAATTTTCAACAAAGCAATTTTAACTCAAATAATATTCAAAATTTAACGTATTTAGTGTTAAATCTTCCAAAAAGAACAAATATTTAGATAGAATTCTTTATTCATCAAATATTGGAATAAAATCCATAATTTTAATCAATTTATTTTTAGTGTCCAATTTTATCCTCAAAATGTCCAAATTTAGAAACTGTCCAAAATTATGAGCCTTTCCCCTACCAGCCTCTTTTGTTTAGGCGATTCATTGTCAATGCATTGGGCATTAATTTTCCATTCATTCACTGGACGAATTTAAGATTAAAACACCTGCTGAATAATCTGCAGCTGCCTAGTCTCGAACCCGAGACCTCACTGTCATAGAGCCACTACTCTATTCACTGGTCCACTGAGGCTCTAGGTCACCTCTAAATTGAACGGTGGATTTTGAGATCGTTTTATAAACAAACCCATGAATGTTTAGGATATTTTTTTGTATTTCACCACACATATTCCAAGGAGCGAAGAAACACTTTCACAATTTTGTAGGAGGCAGAGAGGTTGATAGGATGTCTATTTATTGGTGGGATGTTTCTGCAAAGCATCCAAAGCATCGAAAATTGAAAATATGGGTTCTAGACCGAGTTGTCTTCATGATCAACAAGGGCAGATGTATTATTGAGCCGTCAGTGTATGAACGGCTAGGGACAGTGCTGCAAGTGATCCGCTGTATCACGATAAAACGCCTGAAACTATGCGTACTGTAAATCAAGTATTTTCAGCATTGTGCGTGATGCCTCGGGGTCACTCGAATCAGAGATCTCTGCGCCATAGATGGAGCACTCTATCCATTTAAGCCACGAGAGCCCCGAGATTGACAAGCCTAAACCGATGCTAATCGGTTATAAATCTTTAATAAACTGGTTATGAACCGATAACTCATTTTTATCTGAAGATCAATTGTATTGCTTTGGTCAATCTTTTCATGTTATTTCTGCATCGATTTAAATTGTTTATAAACCGGTAACGAACCGCCAAGTAATTTTTAGTCTTTTCAATTGTTTTTATTTTTATAATCAGTTAAAATCGGTAAATAATACAAAAGCACTGATATGGGGCAATCATCTTATAGATGAAGCCCTAATTTAAAAAAAAAAGCACTGATAGGGTATTGCATAGCATCTGCATAAGTCGCAAGTTCGAGCATTTCGCAAAGCATCGGACAAGGCATCGGAACACTTTGCCATCTCTTTTTAAGAAAGTAATCCCTTAACTCTGAGAGAAGTAAGCATAAAATCTTTAAATCGGCGCTTAATGCCTACAAGTTGATTAATATTTTCTGTTTAAGATTTTAATTTATAAAGTGTTAATTTTCTTAAGAATCTTAAATAAAACTTATCAAACTTTACCATAGCGAAGCTGAAATAAAAATGTATAGCTTCTTTAAAATTTCCCTTAATTTAAAAGTTGGTCGAGAGAACGTTTTGAACGTTCAAGTTTAGCCTTAAACTTAGAATCGTAAATATTTAATTTTGTAACTAAGGGAAACTGGGGCAGTAGTAAACATGAGATACACCCTCCATTTCTTTAATGTACAAGGATCACTGTAATATCTATGAACTCAAATAAGTCTCGCCATCTGAAGACTAATATCTAATTTAAAAAGTACTAAGTGCTCACAACTACCTCATGTTTACTACTGCCCCAGTTTCCCTTAATGTTTAACTTAAATCTTTAAGCCTACTTTACCTCAAAATTGATTAGGAAAGCTTTAGTTTTAGTTCATTAAAAACATTAAAAAAAAAACGAAAGAAAAAGTTACATACAAAATTTTTGTATTTGAAAGAAGCTATAATCGTAAAGTTATACAATTGAATTTTCGCGTGAAAATCACAATTATTCTTGTCTCATTTTTTATACGCCCCCTTCGAGTGGCTTACTTCTTAAGCCACTCCCCTTATCGTAATTGTTATTTGCAATAAAAGTATTTTGAATGATTTGTATCAGAAGTGCCTAAACATCTTCTTATCAGCAATTAAACATAAAAATATCTTAATATTAAATTTATAAAGTCATAACTCTCGAAGGGGGCGTGGCTATAAAAAATGAGACAAGAATAATTGCGATTTTCACGCGAAAATTCAATTGTATAACTTTACGATATTTTTGGCAAATTTCCTCACAATTCATAAGTCAAATATTATTGAAAGCAAATCAGTTGTACACCCAAAAATCTTCTTGCAGAGTAATCAGCGGTGTTGTCTCATTTTAGGTACGAGCATTTTGCACAATGTCTCTCATGTTTACAATTAATATAGATTGCCATATAGCTTGGTCACAACATTAGAAACCCATAATTAATTTTTGAAATACCAAGCAATTACAGTCTATTCTTTATTCATTTAAAACTGTCCAACGGATGGATTCATATATTTCTTTAGTAGACATTTGTAAACTACTTATTTACACACTCATTATGGTTTCAAATGGTTCTATAAATATTTGGTGAAATGTGCCAAAAAGGCAAATTGCTTCTAAAATTACTAGCTGAAAGACTTTTGTATAATACAGCATGTATGACTCATACTTTTCCTTTGTTTTTCGAAACTAGGAAATCGTCTGCCAATCCTTACTTTTCCCGCATCGATGCAAATCGCACTGGAGCAGGGGCCTAAGAGCCTGAGACCCTATGCTAGAGCTTCCGCATTGATAGTAGACACATTTCTCATCATCTACCAGTTGGGAATATGCTGTGTCTATATAGTGTTCGTGGCGACGAATATCAAGCAGCTGGTGGACTACTATTGGATGGACCTGGATGTAAAGATCCACATGTTGATCATTCTGATGCCCCTGATAGGGCTCAATTGCATCAGGAACCTAAAACTCTTAGCGCCATTTTCATCTTTTGCCAATGTGATCACTTTTGTAGGATTGGGTCTTATCCTAACCTACATCCTGGATGATATACCTGGACCAAGTGCCAGGGATGCTATTGGGCCTATTGGGAAGTTTCCTCTGTTCTTCGGAACGGTCTTATTCGCCCTCGAAGCGGTTGGAGTTGTGATTGCTGTTGAGAATAACATGAAGACACCTAAGAACTTTGGAGGATATTTTGGTGTTCTAAACATCGGAATGTTCGTCATTACAATCCTCTATGCAATCATTGGCTTCCTAGGCTACCTCAAATTTGGAAATGACGCTAAGGGCAGCATCACTCTCAACATCTCACAAACAGATATGTAAGTCCTTTTATAAATATCTTAAGTGCCAAACCTTTTAAAGTGAAATATGACTTCCTGAAAGAGAAACTTCTTAAACTTGTTGCTTTTTAAATAACTGCGATATCCAGGATATTCCCATATGAGATTCTTTTGGCTCATCAAATAAATCGACCATGTGTTATAAGCTGCAGAAAAACTTGATCCAAAATGCTTTTGGCAAGTCTTGACTTGGAACTTGACTTGATTTTTTTACACTCTATTTACAGTGTTTATATGTATGATGACACAGCAATACAAATCTCTATCGATTTCTTGTGACACAAAATTTATTTTTGAATGTTTCTATTTTTACCAAAACAACTTTGTGATCTCGATAGGGGAGACTGAGGTCAATCAGTCTGGGGAATTAATTTTTCTTTACGTGTAATTTGCTACAGAATGTTTCAGTAATATTGATACTACAGTAGACTCTCACTCAATCGACTCTTTCTCAATCGGGCGTCAAATTTTGTTGACAGTTTTCACGCTTAATTATGAAGCTAATTTGCTCAAATTCGCTGTAATTCTTCCTATTTTATCATGATTCTTTATAATTGAGCACTTTTTGTGGAATTTACAAAGGCTTTGACGCTAAATTCCGTCGCTAAACCGGATGACATTTTGCCCCATATTCACGATTGAGAGAGAGTCTACTGTATTCCAATGAAAAATTAACTTGTTTTTTTATCACTTTACTGTTCTCAAGTGTTTACTATCGACTTTCCTTTGCGTTGGTTCTTGTCCCGACTGTTTGGCGATTTTACAACACGACAAAGTCTGGGGAAAACAGTCGAGACAGAAACCAACACAAAGAAAAGTCGATAATGCAGAAACACAGAGCAGTGAAGCGCAAAAAAACGTGTACATACTTCGCTAGAAGAGCACATAGTTTTTTTTAATTATGTTTAAATATTTATTGACAACAGATAAGTGGAGAGTTCTATGTACATTTTCAAGAATTCCCACTATTTACATTTCAAGAAAATTGAATGACTTTGCTTTCATTGAAAAGTATTTTCACTGCAAAATAAAAACGATAACATTATAAAGAATTCGTTTAAATTAGCAAATATTTCCTCCGCAAGAGGGCAGTTTTTTTCTCCGCAATAGGCGCTGGCAACCATTCTCAATTTTTATTTAATAAAGCCTTTAGTCAAAAACTCCAGACAATATTTCAGATATGTAATTAATAAGACTAATACGTCATTGTTTATTTATTTTTCAATGTAATTTATTTAAGATTTCTGTGTAACTTAGGGTAAAGTGCCCATGCTTTACATGGTCCCAAGCTTTACAATGACTAAATTTTGCGTATGTTTTTCAATAAATGTGACTCATCTCATCCATATTTTAAAAACAAGAGCAAAGTGTCTTGATTTTAAAATATATTGCGGAGTCGTATTTATTCAGAAACATAGGAAAAATTTAGTCATTATAAAGCTTGGGACCGTACAAAGCATGGGCACTTTCCCCTTCATTTCAATTCTTATTATAACATTTTCCACTCTAAGCTATTCTCTATCATATTTCTATTTATTTCTTAATTGCTTTATAAATTGTATTGTGTATATTTAGGGATTATAATCTATAGATTTATAATATGTTTTCTTTCATATCCATTTTATTTCATTGTTTAATATTTCTATGAAAATAAACTAAAACATTCAATTGTATATTTTTGCCCGAGTTGACTCTAAGTTTTTTGGATGAATGCAACATTACCATTTTGTTCGTCAATTTACCTAAAAGTGGTTATTGATTTTCCCTAAACGAGTTTGAAATTAATTTTTCATGTTCAAACAAACTTCAAGCCAAAACAAAACCACTGAACTTAATTGAAAGGAAACTTCCAAAGTTGAATGTTTTGTATCTTAAATGAATGGTTAGGGAAAAAGTCAATTTAGTCGAATTTATTTTAATCTCAAAAGACTTGAAAAATAAATTCACAATAGTGAACGCAGGTATCCTTTTTACGTTTGGAAACCTTTAAAAATTTTCGAATGTTAACACTCGAAAACTGTTAATAATTTTAAGAAATCTTGATTATAAAATTCTTAGCTAAATTTTAAAATATTTATTTGCTAATGTTTTTTATCTTTTCTTTGAAATTCAATAAAAATCATGAAATTCATTAAAAGTGTTTTTCACTTGTTGTTTTAAATTTCATGAATTTTAGTAGAAATTTTTCAAACAAATAGAAGAATGTGCCCATACTTCGTACGATCCCAACCTTCATAATGACTAAATTTTTTGTATGTTTCTCAATAAATATAATTCATCGCACTCGTATTTTGAAAACTAGGAGATCCCGGCTAGCACATTAAGTACTTATTAAGTACCTAATAAGTTCTTAACTCAATAACTTAATTTTAAGGAGTTGTAGAACATTCAACTACTTAAAAAATATATGAAAATGAGACAAACGTCAGCGCTTTGTGGCGAGTAGTGAAACTAATATGACATGACTCAGCCTTAAGACTAAGTACTTAATTAAGGTCTTTGTCAGAGTCCTTAATTAAGTAGTTTGTATTAAGGACATGAAAAGTATTTTCAATAAGTACTTATTTAAGGACTTTCAACTAAGCACTTTTTAAGTATTTACTCTAATGCATATAAAAGATGTGTTTTTATTCTTCATATTTTTTAATTCTCAATTAAAAGTTAAAATCACACTTTGCCTAATTGTTAAGATGAATCCGTTGTAGTATTTTAAACCTGAGTAAACTTGCGCCATAAGTATAATGAATCAAGTCTTATTCAGGAGCTATAGCTTGCGGAAGTTAATATTCATTTTATTCCATTTCAGGCTTAAGCTCTGCCAAATTCGAAAGAGTTTTCAAATGTTCTATTCGGCTTACTTCCTAACTTTGAAGTTTAATAACTCAAAAAGGGATAGCAAAGCGTCCCAACTTTATGTATTGCTTGTACACATGAGAAAGAGTTTTCCTTAAATTTTCCCTTCGACTGATTTTGGAAGACATAACGATTTACAACCCATTAAATTTATTCATAATCATAAAAACATTCCGAAATAAAAAGTGGTTCAGCAGTACGGCTATTAATGTGTAAAGTTCCCGTCTTTGTTATTTATTGTTTTTCCTCAGTATTTGTCAGATATTAATTTTATAGATTGATGATTTTGGTATCTATTTTTATGGATGTTTGTAATTTTCAAAGGGTTTTCAATATAGGATACTGATCAAAATAGGCCTAAAGGCCTAAGACCTTGGTAAGGAGGAAAACAAAAAAACCGGAAATGGTCCCGAATTGTGCATTTTAGAACGTTCTGGCATGAGTAACTAGAATATGGAAAAATAGATAAGTAAATTCAAAAAGTCTAAATGGAATATTTTACAGATTTATTAATGATTTCAAGACCTTTCCAAGAAAATTGGAAAATAACCAAATCGATTCAAAAATGAGCCCCCTATATAGAGCGGATTAGATTTGGTCTTTAACAATTCAAAATAGTATTTTTTAGGTCATGAGTATGTATGAACGAAATATTCAAGTGGATTACACCCTCAACATGTCCAAAAATAAAGGATATCGTTGAAGCCGTTTTCGAAATAATCAAAAAAAGGGATGGCAAAGCGTCATAGCTTTCGGAATGTCAAAACTCACGAGGTAGAGCTATCCGTGAATTATCTTTTTGCATATTTTTTTGAGTGCATACCGATATATTACCAATTAAATTCATTCGTATATCGAAAAACAATTTTGAACTAGAAAATTGGCTAAATAGGTACTTACGAGCAATTAAAACGGGACAATAGAGAAATATAAATCAATTACAATTAACTCTACGAATCAGAAAAAATTGATAAGAAATTGAATTGATAAGAAAAGTCCAAATCTTTCCAAAAACATCCAAATTTAAAACTGAGAAAAAAATGGGGTGCGATTAACTTTTTTTCCTCATAATTTTAACACCTTTTAGGTGTAAAAATATATCAACATTTTTTATGTTAAATTTACACCTTTTTAAGGGTAAAAATAACATGAAGAAGGGTACCTTTAACCCCTAATAGACCTAAAAAGGGTAATATTTACACCGATTTTGGATCAATACTGCAGGGTAAAATTAACATTTCCGGAAAGTTATTTTAACTTTTTCGAATTTCTCTCACTTAGTTAATCTGTGTAATGATTTAAATTCATTAAATATCACAGGAAATATTTAATTTTTAACGTTAGATAAATTTTCTGTGAATAATATTATCTAACGCAAACTTTTTTTTTTGAAAAAAATTGTTTCCATAAATCAGATGCCAATAACTAATGTTTACAATTTTTTTTAAATAGAACTTACAGAAAATATAATAATGAAAATGATGTACTTTTATATTCTTTGTAACCTATTCCCTACGTGTGATTTTTTATTTTAATAAGAAATGTACTTTTTTCATATTTCCAGAACCGCTCAGGCTATTACAATCATCTTTGCTGTTGCCATCTTTATCTCCTACGGGCTTCAGTGTTACGTTCCCGTGGAGATCATTTGGAATCAGTATCTGCTGAAGCGTTTTGAGAACTCCCCAAAGAAGCTTATGTGGGAATTTATTACGAGAATTGTGGTCGTTATCATAACATTCCTGCTGGCCGTTGCCATTCCTCGACTTGGCCTCTTCATCTCGCTATTTGGCGCCCTTTGCCTCTCTGCCCTGGGACTCGCCTTTCCCTGCATCATGGAGATCTGCGTCCTCTGGCCCAATGACCTAGGTCCTTGCCGCTATGTTCTCATCCGTGACATCCTCCTGATTGTCTTTGGGGTGATTGGACTGGTGGCTGGAACGTACACCAGTGTTCGCGATATTATTCTCAGCTTCATGTAGTTTCGAAGCCGTAACTCAGGGCAGCCATTCGCAATGGACGCACAATTAAGCAGGGATTATCCACCAAATCCAAAAAGAAAAATAAACTGTTGCATATACTCACAAAGCATTTATACACCGCGTCTCTATAAATTTTCGCCTGCCTGAGGCCATAAATCAGTCAAAAATCAACAATCGTGATGAGACATAGTCGATTATTGTTGAATTGTTTATTGAAAATGTAACAATTTTATTGTAGTCGAAATGCAGGTACTAATAAAGAGATGGTTTTATCAAAAATGGGCCCCTTTTTATCTTTGATTTTGTATGAATAAAAGAAAATAGAAATTTTGGAAATTCAAGATTTTATGATCTACAAAAAACTAAATTTATTCCAGAATCTAGGCTAATATTCATATTCGTTGGAAAATGAGATTATGAAAAGTACCAATAAGTTTGACATCGTGAAAGTGCATCAAATAAAAAAAAAAACAGAAAATAAAATTATCTTATGCTAAAATATTAATTTTAGTACAGTTAGAAGCATGATAAGACTAAATAAAAAATCTCCTAAGAACAAAGGGTAAAGAATTTAAAACCTTAATGAATCATTAAACTATTCATGATGACGTCAATGCGAAATTATTAATCCACTTGCTGGTCTCAAATGAAACATTTCCTTTGTTATTTTTTTTCATAGAAAAATAATTTATTTCTTCTCTCCAACAATCCTCTTAATTAACATTTCTTTCTCCAGTTCATATCAAAATAATAAATATTCCAAGTAGTTTTGTATTTACAGAAGCTTTTGAAAGAATTCATTATGTTTTGCCTGAAAATCACATAAATCCTGCGCAATATCTTCTGAACCTGCGACATTTCCTTTTTTTCTAAATTCAATAATCTCCACTTTTGAGTGATTTCAAACAGTTGAATAGCGTCCCTTCAACTTTATTATTTGGAAAATCCTTCACCATGGATTAAGCTGGGCTTTCTCCTCGTGATCAATGGGCTTCGTCATTCTGGAACTCAAAGTCGCACACGAGAGAGAAATGATCGGAAGGATACTGGAAACTTGGCACCCGATCCTTTCCAATTTCATTATCTTGGGGGAACATGAGGCAATTGTTAACCTGGAATTATAAGGAAGGGTAAGGTCAATATTTAAATTTTCCGAGAAGCTTTTCAATCGATATTTTTTTTAATAAAGAATTTATTAAAATATTTCAAATTAAATTTTAAACATATTTTTTAAATTAATGGTAAAGTAAAGAAAGTTTTTCGTATTTCATCACTGTTATTGCTCTATTAAATTACCGGTTTATACACGTTTTTAATAATTTAACTCAGCTCATTAAACCATACCAAAAACCGAGTAATAAAGGAGGAGAAGGGTCTAGGTCAAATCCGTGTTTCTTATTTATTATTCATACCAAAAACCTCTTTATAATAGCAAAAAAAAACTCTCGTTGTATTTCTATTTAAATAATTTTACTGAAAAAAAGAATATAACAAACTGATGTACGGTTTTCTATTCATTCAAATACTGATCTTAACTCTGCAAAAGTTCGCAATTGTCGATCAGCAAAGATAATTTAGATCTGTCGATCTTTTACAAAGCTCGTGAAAAATGTTTAAGTTTTTACAGAAAATTGATGGTGATCTGACGATTTCAGCAAAAATCGTGTCGATCTATTAATTTCTAGCAAAAATCTGGCTTAATCTGATCTCTGCATACATCTTGCAAACCTGTCGATCTTTTCTAAAAATCGTTCTGATCTGTCGATTTTTTTGCAAATGTTAAGACACTCTGACATTTTTTACAGAAAAAAATATTGACGACGATCTGTCGATCACCATAAATATCGTTCTGATTTTTCGATCTCTGTACAAAAATCATAAAGCTTCATCGATTTTTAAACAAAATTGGCGACGATCTAACGACTTCTGTAAAAATCGTTCTGATATGTTCATTGTATTACAAAAGTCATGAAGCTTTATTTATTTTACATAAAATTACCGGCAATCTGTCGATCTCTGTAAAAACGTTCGGATTTGTCAATCTTTTTGCAAAGGTCATGAAGGTCTCTAGATTTTTATACAATTCACGACGGTCTGTAGAAGTCTGTAAAAATCGTTCTGATCCATAGATCTTTATCCAATAGTCATAAAGCTCTGTTGATTTTTACACAGACATTGGTGACGATCAGCCAATCTCTGTAAAAACCGTTCTGATTTGTCAATCCTTATGCAAAGGTCATGTAGCGTTATCGATTTTGATGCAAAATTGACAACGATCTGAAGATCTCTGTAAAAATCGTTCTAATCTGTCCATCCTTTTGTAAAGGTTATGAAGCTCTATCGATTTTTGCAAAGAATTGACGACGATCTGTCGAGGTCTTGTAAAAATCGTTCTGATCTGTCAATATTTTTGCAAATGTTGCTCTGACGTGTTTTACAAAAAAAAAAGAATTTACGACGATCTGACGATTTTTGTAAAAATCGTTCTGATTTGTCGATCTTTACGCAAAAGTCATGAAGCTCTGCCAATTTTTACACAAAATTGACGACAATCTGTCAATCTCTGTAAAACCTTTCATATTTGTGGATCTTTTTGCAAAAGCCACTAAACTTAAGCAATTTTTACACAAAATTGGCGACAAACGGTAGGGGAGACTGGGGCAAAAAGTCACAAATCGAAAATTTTAAAATTCAATATCTTCCAAGGTAAAAAAGATAGCGGCTTAAATTTTTTTCGATAGATAGCCTCCATAGATCTTCTTCAATGTCGTAAATTTGTTAGAATTTGAACAAGGAATTTAGAAAATAAAAAATATCGAAATTTTTAGCCCTGTTTTTGAAATATTTTCCGTGCAGAAGATATCAATTATTAGCTACTTATATTAAATTTGATGCACTGGTGAATATTTCCCGAATTATCTGGATATTCTTTGAATACAATTTTCTCCAGAAATCCTTTTATTAAAAACGACCACTTGGGGTAAAAAGTAACAAAAGCTATGGAGCAAAAAGTAACAGAAAACGAAACAATTTCTGATGTCCCACGGTGAAAAGAAACGTCAATGCTATGTGTCGCCGCTTTTTGTTTGCATTGGTCAAACGATTTGCAGTCTTTTGTGTGTTTTTTTGTAAAATAGCTTAAAATGCGCTTTTCTCGCTCAGATAGAGAAAACGATGTTTTACAAAGGTGTAGAAGAATAAATTTCCTATGAAAATATGCAATCTAGGTATTTTACTTAAATTTACGGAATCCCGTAATAAAACGAATCAAAATGTGATAATATTTTTATGCCTGATTCAATTTGCCTCAGCATTTTTAAGAATGATCACAAAATTTCCTTTTAGAAAACGGCTCGATAAATATATTTCCTTACAAAGTAGAAGAAAATGACTTTCACAGAGTTGTATAGTGGTAAATTTCCTATAAAACTGTGCTAATTAGAAATTTTGGAGGTACTCGGGTAGCTCGTAAAAAAATAAAATATCCGTTTTGTGACTTTTTGCCCCAGTCTCTCAGATCTTAAGATCTTTTCAAAGTTTTCAAAGATGTTGTCGATCAAACTATCGTTCTACAGCAAATCGGCGGTGATCTGCCGATTTTCGACTCGTTATTTTAATTGATATTACTTGATATCTAATTTCTTCTAATATCCCAAAAAGCTAATCTTTGATTTTTAATATATTGAAAAATAAAATTAAAACTCATAATTCCGTTTTTAAGGTTCAGTTTTGAAGGTTTTATCGATTCTTCGAACTTTCAGTATCTTGTAAAATTTCTTTACCTTCATTTTATCTTTGGAATAGAAGACGTAGTCGATGGTGTGACAGACCTCTCCGTCCTCTCGTATCTTCCACGTTGTGTAGGGTGGTTCCCGCCGGGCTGACAGCTCTGGCCTCGTGAAACTGTCCTCACTGCGATGGCAATCTGTGTGGGTATCTGTGGTGGGAAGACTGGAGTCCTCTTCCAGAGCATCAGCATAGGCACTGGACAATCCCAGCGGTACGAAATTGAGAATTGTACTGTAGACAGGTTCCACGGGCTCTGCATTGAAGTCCCCGGAGAGGATGATTGGTCTGTTTCCTGCTACTTCGGACATGAAGCGCAGGAGATCCTTGCCCTGTTCATTCCGTAACTTCGACAACAGAGCACTATGGCGAGCCTTTAGATGGGTCGTACCCACGCAAATCTCTTTTCCGGTCTGTCGAATTCGCAGGATAGCCGCAATGGCCACCTGGTTGCTCTGAACTCGCCACACTTGGAGAATTCTGGTGGCATAGTTGACGAGATCAAATTTGTTTTTCTTGTAGAAGATGGCACATCCATCGGGTCCATTGTTGGACTGTACATAGAGGCACGGGGAATCGGGTTTGGGAAAGAAGACGCCTTCGTAGTTCTGACTACCCAACGTCATCTGGAGGAACTTGAAGTGATCCACCTCCTGCAGGCACACCACATCCGGATCGTTCTGAACGATTTCCTGGACTATTTGATATTTACGACACTCCCATGTCAGAGCTTCATCGGGACAATTGACGAAGCCATCATTCTTCTGACCAAGGGACTGTGACAGGACGTTCCACTGGAGGATGCGGATGTGACGCGGGGAAGATACTGGTGCACTACAGATCTTTGAAACATCATCCAAATTCAGGACCCTCATTCCATTGGCTATGTCCTGGGAGGCAAAGCAGCGATCTGTGGGATTCAGGAAATACCGCATGAGCAACTGTGGACGCTGATCACCACGCATTATGCGACAGTGATGCAATAGATCAGTTGTGGTGAGTCCTGTGGGGATCTCTACGTCATCATCCTGGTTATCTTCATTGTTGAACTTGGGCGTTGAATTGAAAGAGCCCATTCTGTAAAGAAAGACATCCCAAAAATTAGCAATTTATTCATGAAATCCTCCTGATAAAAAAGACCTCTGAAGCGCGATCTTCTGCAAGTGAGACTTGCGATCGCCCTTTGCAGAAGGATTCTTCTCCTTCCATTCCCGAAGAACAATTTTGCGCATCATGAATTTTTTGATGTGATCTCAATAACTGAATCTTCTCGACTGACTGAGATATATTTCTCCAGAAGTATCTTTGCTTTGAGAAAAAAAAATCACTCAAAGAGGTCAATTGATGGGCATCTCAGGAATATGGTTGTCCCCAGAAATTTACATAATAAATGCTGTGCAAAAGATCACATAGTTCCTGTTTTTAAATACTCGTGAATACAATTTACACGAGATGCTCTTTGTCATTCTTTTCATTTACTTTGAATTCTTTAGTCCTGAGAAATCAGTATGATTTTATCGGTTAGCATGAAATGTTTGTTTACCTCTGTTTACCGGATAATAAATTTACAACTTATTACTTTCACAGGGTTAATGAAGGTTACATTCATCGAATGTGCGTCATGAAAGTGTGAAAATGTTAGAGCTTAAACTTTCCGAAAGTTTCATTTCCAAAACGTCTGCGATAAATTTAGTTGCCTTTTTGAAGAAGATTTATATTTATGAAGAAAATTTGTAATATAATTTCAGTTACGGTTTAGTAAAGGATACCGCCAGCTTACAACGGCCGATTTCATCGAGAAAACGAAAAAACACTTAATCATAGTCTCATTAGTTGAGTCTCAAAATCCCGGGTCAGCAACAATTTTATTGGTTTCTTAGAATCTGATGGAGCATTTACCCTTAATACACAAAGACTTTAGCGAAGTTAAGCCATATGATGGTCAAGCACTAGGTCTGAAGCCCGTATAAGTGCAATATGACTAAACCATACGGCAAAACTTCTAATTACTCATGATTCTTGGGAAAAGTTTGAACCGGCGATTAGGTATTAAGGACATTATAAAGTCCATTAGATTTTGAAAAACCACGAATATGACTTGCTAATGAGGATTTAAAGACATTCCAAAATTTCCAATCCAAGTCGGAAAATAGCATAAAAAAACTAAAGTTAATATTCTAAGGGCATTACTACTTACATATATTTGTCATTTGCCTAATTAGTACTTCTAAGATCTTAACAAATGCTCTTGCACTTATAAGGGGTGTAATCTAAATTTGAACGACTCATTCCTAAAATTGAAAAAGTAATAATAATAATGGTAGCACAACGTTCCATAAAGGGACTAGGCCTTCCCACAAGAGGAGTTCGGGACATCCGTTATTATTTTTTCTTATACAGGGATGAGATTGTCAGTCCCATGCCCGTGGAATCAAGTGCAGTGAAGCTCACTGAACGCAGTTCGAACACCTTTAACGCCAGAAAAATTCCTGGTGACCTAAAGGGGATTCGAACCCGGGACACTTGCATCATAGAGCGAGTGCTTTACCACTTGACCGACTTGACCCATTGAGTGCCCCAAAATTGAAAAAGTGAGGGTGAGTAACTTTAAGGTTATTCTTATACTACTTCAAAAAAAAGTATCTAGAATCGATTACTAATAAACATTCCCAGACGAAAACCTTGCTTCACTCATTTTGTATTCTTTTAAAATGAGCTTTTCTAGTGAATCTCACTAAGCTCTTTTACCAAATTCCATGGAGTTTATTAATTAAATTAAATTTATAAATTAAATCGAAAATGTGATTTCATAACAGCAACAAAAAACTACTCAAAACCTTTCAGTCTTTTAAGAACTGTGCAGAGTTTCCTATTTCAATTCTTTGGGCCCAAATAAACTTAGGCTGGTTCTCGAGAATATTTTATAAACCCATATAATATGTTAATATTCCAATCCGTTCCTAGGCCGCTTCTAAACTCTTGCGGTGTCATTGCCTTCTGTGTCTTTACCACTGTACCGTACCTATAAGTTGAAGAACCGGGAGAGTCAGTTCAGTCTAGAACGTCAGAGAAGAAAGAAGTGTGGACTTGGGTATCTCAGAGGAATCTGGGTGGGTGCTAGAAGGTATAGCGGTTATAGTTGCTTAAGAGAGCCCATTCCCTTACCCCTACCAACTTAAGAATTCGATCGATAGTTTATAATTTAGCCTGTAAAATTTGTCCGTAAAGAATTAGGTAAAAGAAATGCATGCAAAGGACTTATAATCGAAGATCCTAAACCCTCACTGTATGACAGATTGGGATGATTCTTCACTGCTAGATTTTGCAGGCTAAATATTTTCAATAAGTTAAGCCTAAGTCTATTTAAGTCCTTAGAGGTTTAGTCCAGTTCCGGAAAGTCTTTAATATCTAAAAGACAAGGACTTAGGGCAGAATCACATTGACAGTCAAATGCTCACCGTATTTCGTTAATTTACGTATTTTCATTGCAATTCTTACGCAGATTCTCGATTACCCTATTACCTTATGTCATACTCCGTGGGCCCAGGTGAAAATAATATGAGAAAATTGAAGAAATAAAACGAAAATTCGATAAACGGTAAGCAAAAAAAAACTGTGAGAGAAATAATTCATACTGTTTTTTGCTCACCGTTTATCAAATTTTCGTTTTATTTCTCCAATTTTCTTATATTATTTTCACCTAGTGCCACCGAGTATGAGATAAGGTAATACGGTAATGGAAAATTTTCGTAAGAATTGCAATGAAAATGCGTAAATTAACGAAATACGGTGAGGTTACGGCGAGCATTTTATTGTCAATGTGATTCTGCCCTTAAAGTAATTCTTTTAATTTTTTTAGAGCAATATTGCTTTAAGTTATACAATTACTTAATTCAAATTTTCACAAGAGTATGGCTTAATATAATCCCAAGGATCAATCTGATGCTATTAGAGCCTTGCAAAGGGTTTCCTTAACAGTATTTCAATTTCTTAGACTCAAAATTTCTTTGAATTAATAAACTATTCCTGAAGTAACAATTAAATCTAAAAAGAATCTGAACTTTATAAGACTATTACTTCTGTAAATGGCGTGTCATAAAATTATTATGTACTTAGGTAACATAAGAAGTTCTTTCTTTTGCTTAAAATATCTATTTGTCACTTAGTTTATGAGTAGTAAAGAAAATGATATATAAAGTATTTTAAATTTTGCGCAATGTTACCCATAGATATGTCATCTGGATTACGGATTAAAGCAGGACCTTTACAGATATCACAAGTTCTAATCTTTTTAAGGTTACCAAGGTACGATGTATCTATGATCACATGGTAAGGTGAAAGGAACACCTATTGACACTTTAAGAACTCGTGTCAGGGCTTATTGACACCCGACTCTGTACCATTTGGAAATACGAAATTTGAACACTTATCCTTATCGCAACACATTAAATAAATTTCAACATTTTGGAAAAAGTGTCAATAGGGGTTCCCTGTCGAAGAGGTGTTCATTTGACCCTATTTCATCGCGACAGAGCATTAAACAAACAACCTTATACTTTATGATTTACAATTTTGCTCATGATCAGGCAGATCTTAATCTTAGTATTACCCGTTCTAAATTCTAATCTTCTAGTTCTTTTAAAGAACTTTTTTACTTTGCGGTCTTCCGCTATTTATAACGAACACCGAAAGATCTGAATACAAATAAAATCCTTCATATACCCAACCTGAAGAAACCACCCGTTCTTAACAGTATTATAATATTATTTATTCTTTGAAAGTTTTAATCAGTTATTTTAAGTAATTTTCTTTCTATTTAAAATTCAGAAACACGAATAGAAAGTTACTTCTAGTTTAGTATAGTTACGATATATTCGACATATTAAACTTTTTGTAATATCATGTATTTTTTTAGTTATTTTTATTTTTATTTAATTAATAGCAGTATATCTAATAATTCCTGAAATCATTTTTCTTTTTGAAATTGTTATGCTTTCAATTTATATAGATTTTAAATTATTTTTGTAATAGTCTTTTTAAATTTTCAACTGGAAAAGTCTGTAAACAGTTTGATATAAATTTTTTGATATGTTTTCTAGAGATAGGTCACCAACGGTAAAACGGCCGTGGCCGTTGTTGCTCAAATATGAAATTGTTTAAGCTTTGTATCTCTGAATATGTTTCCAAAAGCACAAGCTCAAAAGTAGTTAAAATAAATAAATATTAAAAAATATATAAAATAGTAACTTTTTTCACAATTCTTTTAAGATAAGGATATAAATACACAACAAACTGTATTTAAGCCAAGTCTATGTTTGTTTCCTTTGGGTATTATGGATATTAGAATTCAAAATATATTTCTTAGAAATTGATTGATCATTCTAAAAAAATATATTTTCAATATTCACGTAGAAATCAACTACCTCATAGACACTTTTTATATATCTACTAATATGCTAGAATTTTTCACCATAACTTCGTCGTACTTTCTGAAGTAAACAAAACAGTTTTTGTTAATTTGAAACTTATATGTGCTATTTTTTAACTATAATAAAATGTTTTATCTTCACCATTAATATTTTTATGTTCACTAATAGATTTTCTCAGTGTACATAACACTTTCATGAAATATTTCTAATCATGAAAAAAGTCTACAATTACTCACAAGATCATGACATTTATTGTAAATAGCTCTATGGAGACTATTATAAAATTTGCTAATATAGTATTAGTGAGGTAAACATCCATATAAATTATAGTGCAATTAATAAAAGTTGAATGATATAAATAAAAATCAAAAGTTCTGCAGATTCACTATTAAATTGCATGTCTAAGATATGTCTGCTATTTTTAAATAGAAATTGTCTCACATTAATGCAATTCCAGTGACAAGATAGACAGCAAATTGAATGCAATATCACTTCCCGACTATTTTCACTCTCCTCATTAGCAAACTTACAAGTGACAAGGCAGTAAATTAATTGAACATTTACCGTACATTTAGCTACTTTAAATAAATTGACCGCTAAAATGATTAGACGTCCTTCTCTCAGCAATTAATTTTACATTGTGAATAGAGATGCACTTCATTGAATTAGTATGATTAATTATGACAATTTTTCTGTCATTTAACTTGTGACCGTAGACTATTACTGCGCGTGCAAGGATTCGGTCAAGGATTTCACTGTGCTGCCCCTTTCACAAAATTAAATTGATCTTGCAGAAGGATAGGCCGCGGTATTAGTAATATTTTTCAGAATAAGTTCAGTCTATATTATTATTTATATTGAAGTGGTCAGAGCCGGTTAATAAAAATGTCCAATTTAAAATGTTTATGTTTAGGATTTTGCGCGCCAACTCAAAATCGTTGCGCAATTCAAATTGATGACCTGTACGTGACCCCTTAGCGTATACATTGTTATTTATCAGAAAAATTTCCTCATTAGCATTTTTGCTTTTTTCTCTCACCTCAAGAGAAATAATATTTAACAATTGACTCACTAAATGGTATGCGCTTTGGAGATCAGGGGGTGAATAAGTACGCTTGGTGAGTCAACTGTGAGTGGAATAACAGAATATCGGCGCCAATCAGTCAATTTAATTGGTCAATCGCGAATATTTGTCACTTGATTGTCTATAACTGCCTATCGATCATTCTAATATCATCAATTTATCGCTATGATTTTGACTATCAGTCTCTCTAAATTTGCTAATTTGCGTATTAGTTGCTCTGAATCCGTCTAATAATCGCTCTGGTCTACTTATCTCATCAATCAGTCGTTATAATTTGCTGATCTCGCATATTGATCGATCTGATCTTCCCTAACTATCGTTCTGATCGCCTTATTTCGCCTGTTACTCTTCTCTTTATCATTTGATCCGATCCCGCATATCAGTCGATCAACTGATTCCGTACATCAGTCGATCTGATCTTACATAACCTACATAACAGTAACTCTGATCGGCTTATCTAACCGCTTAGTCGCTTTGCTCAGCTGATCTCACATATTAGTTCCCTTGATCAGATGATTCCGCATAATCAATTTGATGTTGCCTAACACGCGCTATTGGTCGGCATTATCTCGCCGATCAGTATTCTTAAATTTCTAATCTCATGTATCAGTCGCTCTAATCAGCTGATCACGCATATAAATCGGTTTGATCTTGCCTAACTATCGTTCTAGTCGTCTTATTTTACCTATCAGTCTTCTTAATTTCCTGATCTCGTGTTTCGGTCGCTCTGATCAGCCGATCCTGCCCAACA
Organism: Phlebotomus papatasi; assembly: GCF_024763615.1. Lineage (NCBI taxonomy): Eukaryota > Metazoa > Arthropoda > Insecta > Diptera > Psychodidae > Phlebotomus > Phlebotomus papatasi. The sequence continues at coordinate 87,452,818 of NC_077223.1, read as the reverse complement.
ATTGATCCGATCCTGCATACTAGTTCCTTTGATCAGCTGATTTCGCATATCAAGCGATCTGGTCTTGTCTAACACACGGTATGACTGGCATATCTCAAAGGTTTGTCTCCTTAACTTCCTGATCTCATCTACCAATCGCTTGAATCAGCTGATCGCGCCTATCCTTCGATCTGATCCCACCTATCAGTCGATCTGATCAGTTGATCTCGAATATTAATCGGTTTGATCTTGCCTAACTATCATTCTAGTCATCTTAGTTTACCTATCAGTCTTTATAATTTGCTGATCTCGTGTTTCGGTCGCTCTGATCAGCCGATCTTGCCCAACAGTTGATCCGATGCCGTATATGAGTTGCTCTGATCAGATGATTTCGCATATCAATCGATCTGATCCTACATAACTTACCTAACAGACATTATGGTCGGTTTATTTCACCTATCAGTCTTCTTAATTTACTGATCCCGTCTATCAATGGTTTTCATACAACATATCAGTAACTTTTATCGGCCGATCCTGTCTGTTAACCGATTGATCCGATCTATCGATACCACATAGCAGTGCAACTAATCGGCTCTGATCCTGCGTAAAAGTTGTATTGCTTTTTCCGAACATCAGTCGCTATGCTCAGCTGATCCAGCCTATGCTTCGATCTGATGCCGCATATCAGTCGCACTGATTACTCGCTTATCCCACCCAATTACTGATCTGATACATCCAGAAAATACCTCTAATCTGCTAATCTCACTTCATAATCACTATGATCGGATGATTACGCCGATTACTAACTCTAATTGTATGATCGCAACCCGAGTTAACTATGAGTGATACATTTATAAACCCCCCGCGGAAAATACAAGCGACACAAATAATGAAAAGAAAAATATGGTGATTTTTTGAATGAAAGAAATGCAGAATACCCCAAAGATTTGTTTACCTTGGAATTGATAGATGACGAGTTATTGTTCTAGAAGTCACCAAAAATTTCATTTGTCTCACAAGAAGCCCCATTTTGTCTCTCTTGCTCTATTTTTTCCGTTCTACTTCTTTTTCAATTTATTTATTATTTATTTTTTTTTTAGAAAATAATGCCAGAGAATTCACAGTTTAAAAAGATTTTGCAAACTGCCACAATTTTTTTTTTCAAGTAGAATCTGCACCTTTTTCAAAAGCAGCACTTTAACTAGACTTTGAGTCCGTTCTGCCTTTCTAACAAGAATGCCACAAGAAAGAGAGACGTTTTTTGAGTGGTTGGGTGTCTTTTAAAGCGACGCACTTTGGTCAACTTGCGCGATTCAACTGATTGGAATCATGTTGTCGAAGACTGCAATTTCTGGTTCGATGTCCTACAAATAACACAAAAAAGTAAAAGTTTCTCTATTTGCATTCCAGGTATGGGAATCTAGCCTCTCGCTCATGCACACACAAAAACATACCAGAATTACCTAAAAACACCATAAAAGATCACACTCGGAGTCACTCCCCAGCAACTTGTTTAATTGCATAAAAGACTTTTAAAATGTTGTTTTTCTATCGTCATTTTACCAAGTGGAAACTAATTTGTTACATAACTTTAAAAACACTTCTATTGGACTCTTCAATTAGTGAGAGAAGAGAAAAAAATGTAAACACAATAAAATGCAAGCTCACAGGTTATGAGATTCACACGAATGTGCTTTTTACGTGACTTTAGCCATTGATGACAATCTCTGTGTAATGAATACCCGATTGATTACATCAAATGATTAGAAGAATGTGTTGAAACGTGCTCAATTTAAAGATCGTAATTTGAAGATAAAACTAGATCCGGCTTGGTAACTTTCCAAAATTGGGAAAACAATTTTTTACGATATTGTTAAATAGCCTTTCAAGATTCACATTAAAACATGGTTAATATAAAAGTTTCTGCAAAAAAAGAGACACTTTTTCTATTAACCCTTTAAGGACGATTGGGTCACCGGTGACCCAAAAATGATTTTTTTTTCTACGGTCATCTAAAGTTGTGTATTGCTCTAAAAAGTCAGAAAAAATGATTTTTTCTGACCCCCGATTTTTGACCTTCTCGTCCTTAAAGGGTTAAGAAGTGATACTAGAGTCCAGTGATCTTGGAACAGATGAGAACAGACCATATGAATAAGAAGTTTGTAATGGAACCAAGATCTGGATTTGACATATTTCGGAATTAAGCGATAAACTGATAATGATGTAAGATTTTCCTAAATTTTCTGAAATAGAGATTACCTAAAAAATGTAAATGATTCCTAATTGAATAAGGTTACTATTTCAGTTCCTTGTACTGTACATAAAGTATTACAAAACCCATTTCGGTTTGAAGTAAAACAGTTTAAAAAAGCTAACGTTAAACTCTCATCTTGTCAGTTGAATCCTAAGTAAATTTTTTGATGTTTTTTTTAACGAAATTTTCTAAATCTTTTGTACAAAAATTAGCTTTCATTGACAGTTTAAAAATATGAACCACAAAAATTACTGATATTTTTCTTTTCGGTCACAAAATATTTCGTGAACAAATGCGCAAACCGGATTAAATCATAAAGCGGTCTACTGACTAAAGGTTTAGCCTAGTCTCTGAAAGTTTCAAAACCCTAAATAGCAACAATTTTTATTGAATATTTTTAGAATCTAATACTTTATTTCCCCTGATCTTATCAATAAAAGATTAGATTTGGCCTTAAGTCTGAAGTCAGTTTAACTTCAAAATTTTCAACTGAGCCATATAAACTGTTATAAAAAATCTGCTATAAATTAACTAGGTAAAAACTAAAATGGTTCATAAATATGTGAAAGATTGAAATAATTTCTCTCTTTTATTATTTCTTTAACCATATTTTTTTTTAATTAGAGTATCTTCTATTGAACCAAAGTCGAAAAAAGTAACTTTTATTTATTAAAAAAGCAGTCTTAAAACTAAAGGTTTAGCTCAGTTCTCAAAAGCTTTTAAGTAAAGCAACTAACTTTATTAGTTTTTCTAAAATGTAATAAATTATTTGCTCTTTTATTAACTCAATATTAAGTCAAAATTTTCCAAAAAACCTTGACCGAAAAGGAATTAAAGAAAATAAGCTATATGGTTAATCATTGAGTCTGAAGCCCGTAGAACACTAACTGAAATAAAAATTTAAATAGATTTAAATGTATTCTTTTCTTCATTATTTCTTCAGATTGTTTTTCAGATCTTTAAAAATCAAGACATCCTTAATATCAATTAAATAAATAGTAAAATTTATTGTGCTAAAAGGTGATAAAATATTGAAAAATTTCCTATAAATCCTTAATCCTTATAGCATTAGTAATTAATCTTTTTTCGAGACTAATCATAAGATTAAAAAATAATTTCTTAAGTTCTCTTTTATCTATCAGCAAAATTATTATCAATAGCACTCTACCACGTCCACAAATAGCAAATATTTGTTAGATTTTGATAATAATAAAGAAAACAAATAATCTGATAGAACAAAATTCCAAATTCCAGTTTAATTAAAAGAAAAAATAATAAAGCATTATTAAAGATAAATTTCTACATTACCAAAAGCATATAATTATTAATAAATGTTTTTTTATTGGTTTTTACCATTTTTGCCAATCAAAATTTAAAACAGTATAATTTGAATCAGATTGTAAGTAATTTTTTCTCAAAGAACTAAAAAAAATCCAGGGGAGGCGCCCTACCTTCGGACGATTTAAGCTTCGGAAAACTCAATTCTATTTCTATGTTCATAATGAATTTTATCCAGAGCTCTTTTCAGGAAATTTGAGGCACTGAACTAGCTATTGTAATGTCATATTAGAATGGGTCAAATTTATTTAAAACATATTGCAAAAAAAAATGTGTTGTTCGACGCTTAAATCGTCCGAAGTTAGCACGTTTTCCCCTACTTTTTTTTAATATATAAAATAAAACGTTCTAGCTTAAATTGCATGGAATTCAATAATGTATTTCTTTGTATATATTTCAAAAGCGAAGTGTTGGTTTTAGAGTTTGATATAGTAAAACAGATTAAAAATAAATTTGTTAATATAAAAAATTAAGCCCGCTTGATTTGAATAACTTTTATTTCACTTTTCCTAAGATTTAATTTTCCAAAATCTGCATCTATCTATCTTCTCCTTTACTCTAGCCTAGAGTATAATGCTTTTGAACAGCCCTACAATAATTACCCTAATTATAATCAAAATAATAATTAGACTAAATTCACATCAGTTTCCCACTAAGCTGTCTCCCGGCTTAAGCTGCAAATCTGTTTAATCAATTATACTTCTTCTTCTGGAGTCTGACGGAAAACTTTATGCTCTCCTCAATCAAAAAAGTAGTTAAAAATTAAGAAAATAGTGAATATTCCCGGGAAAGGAGAATGGTCAAAACTATATGGGCGCTGGTCCCGGAATCGCCACAAACGAGAGTAGGCGCATTTTGTAGGTACTGATATAAGACTGAAAAATTGCCGGGACCCAAGACGATAAACGCTGGGAGTCCTTGTAAAAATGCCTTTATCCTTTCGAAAAATCGCTGTTTTGACAACGAATTACGCAAGAACGGCTAAAGTGATCTTGATGAAATTCGGTATAGAGTCACTGTATGACTTAAAGTTTTTATCCATGCATATCACCCCCTCCCCCTATCCTCCATTCTGATAGCCCCCATACAAAATGGGGGCACTTTACCTTATAACTCCTTTCTAAGAGCAGGTAGAAAGCTGAAATTGGGTAAGGGAACAAAGCTTAGGGAAGACTTTTAAACCATGTATAATATCTCCCTCCTCTGCCCCCCTTTCTGGTAGCCCTCATACAAAATGAGAGCATTTCACCTTATAACTTCTTTCTGAGAAAAGATAGAAAGTTGAAATACAGCATGGGAACAAGGCTTAAAGAAGACTTTTTAACCATACTGACCAAACTCTTCGTCCATCACCCCTTCTGGTAGCCCCCATACAAAATAAGACTATTTTACCTTACAACTCCTTTCTAAGAGGAGGCAGAAAGCTGTAATTCGACTAGATGTCTATAAATGCATATAAAATCTAGAAAATTATTGTTAACGTTATTAGTTATTCATTTTTTTTTCATCTTTTATAAACCAACTACTTCTTCTCAGAAAGGAGGTCAAAATGTTCTCATTTAGTATGGGATTACTAGAAGGGGTGGTGGAGGAGCGGGTTAACATGCATAGTTGAAAAGTATTCCATAAGTTTTGTTCCCTTGTTGAATATCAGCTTTTTACATCGTCTTAGAAAGGAGTTATAAGGTAAAGTGCCCCCATTTTGTATGAGGGCTACCAGAACGGAGGGTGGAGGGAGGGGATGGTATGCATAAATAAAAAGTTTAAAACATACACTGACCCTATACCGAATTTCATCAAGATCGCTTTAGCAGTTCTTGTATAATTCGTAGTCAAAACAACGATTTTTCGAAAGGATAAAGGCCTTTTTTACTAGGACTTCCAGCGTTTATCATCCTAGGTCCCGGCATTTTTCTCAACCTTATATCAATATCTTCAAAATGCGTCTACTCTAATCTTTGTATGAAGATGAACCAGCGCCCATATACTTTTGATCATTCTTCATCATTGTAAAAAATAGTTTTTATGCTCTAGGACTGTTCCTCCATGGTTTAGAACATTGATCCCTGAACAAAAGTTGTTACCTATACTAATGTCTATCCAATGACATAGGTCCCGTTCGTGGCGATTCCGGGACCGGATTTGACCATTCTCCTTTAGAACGAATTGCATAATTGTGGCGATGCATAATTGTTAATCAGACGTTAGACGTTTTTCAAATTTTCAAAAGTTTCTGAATTGAATTGTAACACCAGAAGAATTGAGGAGAGCATAATGTTAAGATAATAAGCAGATTATAGCCGGTTTTTGCTCTGAACGTGTCATATAGTGGTTCATATAATACATGAATATTCCAAAATCGGAAACCTGGTCACCTATTTTATTTTGTTTGATTAAAAAAAAGCAATAAAACGTGCGTAAACAATTATTCAGTGTCAAAAGTGTAAAGAATTGAGCCCAACTCTTAATCTGAGAAAAAGTGGAAACAGGTGAAAAAACGCTGAGTAAGTCATGCTAGAGATCCACTAGTGAAAAGGAGGAATGAGAAATTGCGAATAAGACAGAGAGAAGGCGAAAAAAAGAGTGATCTTCCACTGACAATGATCATGAAATTCAAGTTTAAAAGATAAACCACGCTCACATGGAAAAAAGGAAATCACTTCCTCACTGTATTAACGATTTTTTTTATCTTCACTTTGCCAGTACAATGTTTTCAAATGTGACGATGTAAATCATAAATTTAACCTTGGCTCCACAGGTAAACTTGGCGATCGTTGCACGTTCGATGAGCTTTTTTACACTCCATTCTCTCTTTCTTTCAAGATCTTTCACTCACCCTTCCACAAACTTGCAAGAAAAGCACACAGAAAGCACCTTTGGCAGAAGGAAAATTTATTCCCTGGCAAGAGTTTAGCGTGAATTATGGTTTTGGCACAGATGCTACAACTTCCGGATGTGTGATCGGAAGACGAGGGACTTGTGGACAAATTGCGTCTCCCTTGACTCAATTCTTAGTTGTCGCACGACAAAAAGTCAATCCTCGCCCAGACACAATTTTATCGATCATTGATCACACGTTGTGCTATAAATAATTACTATGAACGGCCACACTATATGAATTATTAAATACCCGATCTCGTGCACGTTTTTCTTCCGGTGTTTATTGTTCCGGCAATTCCACGTTCAAATTACTCTATTCTGTTTTTGTATTTGCTCCATCACATCTCCAACTTCCATCTTTGTTGTTTGTTTTAGACTCTTCATTTCACGTTTGTTTATACTACTTTTAGGGCACTTTTTCTGGAATACCTGTTTCACCTCCTCCAGGTAGACTGAGCTCAACCCAGTTGATACAAAGTGCCTTATCGATGTTGTAATAGAAGTGCCCATAAATTAATGATAGTGTCAGAAAGAACAATAGGGAGCGATATAAAACTGGTTCAAAGAGGACATGGCACTCAAGAGTGTTTCTGTGTACTTCGGACTCACATAAGACTCGAGAATACAGGCGGTGATTTAAGAGTGTTCACAACACTGAGAGAAAATACTACGCACGAGACGCATGATAAGCGTGATTGTTCTATCCTAATAAAATATGTCAAGCATAATCCAGCATTAATATGTTGAGATTGTTTAACATTTTAGAACAATTCCTAAGATAATCCATCGGGAAATCCCGAGACATACTGGTTTCAGTTTGAAAGACATTTACAGAAATTTGTCGGCATTTGACTCATTGATTTTCCTATTAAAGTTTCTGGCTTATTATGATATTATCAAGGGCATTATCCAAATCGTAGTTAGGGAACTCTCCTCCGTAACCAGAAACCAGGGGAAGAAGATCCGTATCCAGGACCAAAAGATTTGGGCGAGTTTTAAGAAGTGTTTTTCATTTTAAAGTGACTTGAAATCAATTGCCCATCGCCGAAGAGTCCCCTATTTATACATTCAGAAAATGAGATTACCAACAATTCATAAAACAATATTCTATTTTCTATAGACAATAGGCAAAATGTAAGTGAATCTAATCCTCAACTTTTTGATTTTTTTAACTGGACAAAGAGAAAAGACTACGAAGTAGGGTAAAGTGGTACAAGTTGGACAATGGTACAAGTTGGACAATGGTACAAGTTGGACAATGGTACAATTTGGACAGGGCTTTTTGTCTTGATAAATTTAGTACTTCATTTTTATTTGTATATTCTTAATGCTTTAGTTTTATAATTTGGTTCCTTGTGCTTAAATACAAATTTTGTACTGTATTTATCAAGAAAAAAAGCCATGTCCAACTTGTACCGGCGAATTTGAAACTTTGTAGGTACGTTTAAAAGGTAGGTAAAGACTATCTACTATCTATGGGAAAATTTTGAAGCCTCACTCTTCTTTAATTTGGAAAATATTGATTAAGAAATTTGTCGATTTTACGAATTTACTGAACTCTCCCCTATAAACTTTAATTTCAAATATTTGAATATAACCTTGAAGTAGCAGGAAAATATGAGAAATGTACCTTCTTATTATTTTTGTTTACCGAAGTTAAAATTTACTGATAACGTGATCTTGATTAATTCAACATAGAGCATTATTCTTCTTATAGAGCATTATAATTTAGGATTATTATTTTTAAGAAAAACAAAAAAAGTGAGATTGTCAGTTCCAATGTTAAAAAATTATTCATTTGAAATTAGTTTAAAAATAAGGCAGTTTACAAGAATAGTAATAGGCCAATAAACTTAAACAACAATTAAATAAGACGATAATTTACCCCTTTAATTAGCACGGCTAATTTAGAACAATAAAACGATTTTATAGGCTCACTACTACTTTTTTCACTAAGCTTTAGCTGTTTAAGGGGAAGTTTTTTACACAATTAATTAAGAATTATATCCTTGAATATTAGCATACTTCACGAAGATTTTCCGTGGATAGGGCTTGCTCGTGCCATATTTTTGTCTTAAAAAACCTTAAGAAATAACTCATAAATTTGGAAATTAATGACTTTCTAAATTGGTATTTAAGAGGAAGTAGAGTAGGGGGAAGTAGGGCACCTTTGAATTTGGGGTAGCTTTGAAATTGGGATTTTTCTCCTGTTTTTAAATGGAATTGAGTCTTATCATGACATTATTTTAATCTACGAACAGATCGAGAAGGTAAATTATATTATGAAATGGCTTAGTTTCCTTTAAAAATAGGAGGAAAATCACAATTTCAAAGCTGCCCCACATTTAAAGATGCCTCACTTCCCCTACCTTTGAATTGGGATACTTTTGAAATAGGGCTATATTCTCCTATTTTTAAATGGAACTGAACTTTATCATAAGATAATTTAGGTTCAAAAATCAATTTTGAAGTTAAATTATAGGAAAATAGAACACAGTTACACTTAAAAATGAGAGAAAAAGTTCAAATTTAAAGCTGCCCCAATTCAAGGGTGCCCCACTTCCTCCTATTTATTGAAACATTTACGGATTTTAATTTTATTCACAATAATGCGAGAAGAAATATTTTGTTTACTGAATAAATTTTCCCAGTTTTCCCTAATTAGATTTATTCTTTTAACTCCGCTCTTGAAGCCTGAAAATGTCTAAAATGTTTTATTTATCAAATAACTCCACTATTTAAGTATTAAAAAAAACTATTGTTTAAAAATATGTGCAAGGAGCAATTTTTAAGGAGGGAGCCTGAATTATGAGGCCAAAAATGACCTGTTTTTTCGCAATCTTTTAGAGGAGAAGAAATAATCAAGCTTTTTGGTATTATTGGTTCACTAAGAGAAATCCGAAAAAGTCAAAATAACATTACGGAAAAGTTAATTTTGCCCTGCAGTATAGATCCGAAATCGGTGTAAATATTACCCTTTTTAGGTGTATTATGGGTTAAAGTTAGCCTTTTTCATGCTAATTTTTATCCTTAAAAAGGTGTAAAATTAAGATTAAAAAATTTTGATGTATTTTTAACCTAAAAAGTGTTAAAGTTATGAGAAAAAAAGTTAATCACAGCATCTTTTTTCTCAGTGCTCTTATTATTGGTATTTTTATTTCGAAAAATAAAATACATTCGAGAAACGCAATTTTTGGGATATTTCTAAAGATAGCTGTAATTAGCCATAATTTAATTTAGAACACAATTGTTTTGTATATCTGAGTTAAGGGCGTTAAGGGTATTTCCCTAATTATAAAGTCAAAATAAGTTTATATTTTTTTATTGGTCAAATATATAGCTAACCTATCTAAGCAAATACCATAAACATTCCAGAAGCTAATTCAAAGTATTTTCGAAGATACAGAAATAAAAATAAAGAAATAAAAAAATAAATCGAGCAAATTTCCATGCCTTCATCCAAAAATCCAAAACTTTAAATCGTGTTTTCTCCACTTCTCATTTTTACGATTTTGTCAACTTGGCAAGAAAGATAGCAAAAGACAGTAATTGTCTGAATGAAACGAATAAAGACTTATTCTCTTCAGAATTAAATTCTGTTTTACTTTAACCTATATCTTTGATCTTTTTTTGTGTTTTACATGATGTTAAAGTCAAAATCTTGCCTCAAAATATGCATTAAAAAAACATAAAAAATTTCCAGTTTGACGGTTTTCTCCGGTTTATAGGTTTAATTGAAAAGTTTTTTAGATACTGTGTTTCACACAGGAAGTGCAACCTGCAATTTTCCAGCTAATTAGGGAGTGATGTGATGATATTTTTCCAAAAATATTCTTTTAAAAACTGTAAACATGTATTAAGATATACCAAAAATTTTAATAAGACCGTGTTTTGTCCTCCAAGAAAAATCTCAAAAACCAACTAATTTTAGGTCTTTTTATTTGGGTAACCCCCTTAAATTAATTTATAAAACTCAAATTTCTTCAGAGATACGCGAAAATTAACGATTTTGCAATGTAGCCCCTGAGCAAAATAGTTGTAGCCATGTCTCCCCTATTCCTTTACGTTCTCAAACATCCCTATTCTCCCCGCAATATCTTCTTCTACTTAGAACGTTTCAAATTCTCTCTATTCTTTTATGATTGTACTCCTGTTTACTGGGTAATGTATAAATTTTCTCTGAGTGCTAAAAGAGGTCCCAGAGAGAGAAAATTCGTATTACCTAACGAGATAGACGAGAAGATCACGGGGTGGGACATAATCCAGGTCATCTTGATGACCAGAAATGTACGCATTGGCATCCATTTCCATTTTTCTGGCCACAAGTCGCCTCCGTGCAGCCGGTGATGTGAGCATGGATGTCTTTGAGATGGCTTCGGCCAATTTAGGATTCATCAGATCGACCCTCAAGAGATCACCACACTCTGGTTCCTCGGCAACCGGAAAGAGGATGGCGGCCTCATGATCCGGTGATCGTCCATCTTGTGAAATACTGATATTTTTACTTCCATTGAGATCAATGATCAGCGATGACATTGGCATTGATTTCCCCAGAGAAGGTTGTCTCTGATGGTGAGATTTTCTCACCAGTGTCTCCATTACCTAACCCGTCTAACTGATCACTTGGGTCTATAATTTTTTCAATTTTCCCTCGAAAAAAAAAACAGATTGCACACTACAACCCGATGATTGGAGGTGATTTCCCAGACAATTCCACCAGGGGAAAAGATCACCTTCAGTGCCACTTAAAAGTTATTGTTTGATATAAGAAAATTGCTATTTTGCAAAAATCACGACTTGTTTACGTTTTATTGTAATTTTCGCGTGTTGTTTTTTTTTATACAGCTTCAACACTTGGTATATTCACTTTTCGATGCAAAATAAACACAAATGAAACTTGTGAGATTGGAAGATTAGTATTAAAGTTGGGATGCTTCCAAGATGGTAATTCTTTTTTTTTGTGTCTTATGCTTCATAAAATACACGTTTTTGTGAAAATCACAGTCCCGATGATCAAGTCACTTGCACGATCACTTTTTGCAAAAATTTAAATTAATTTATTTTGAGGAATTTCCTTTTGGGAAAAATCCAGTGGAAAAATTCTTTAAAAAAAAGTCTCGAAAGATTTTTCTTTTAGTCCAAAAATAGAACCAAGAGTACTCCGAACTCACGAGATGATCACAAAGTCAAGAAAAAAAACCATACAGAAATCTCCTTCCTCATGAGAGATGGTTCTCGAGACAAAAGGTAACGTGTTACTGATTATTGCCACTGAGTCGATCGGATCTTTTATATAGAATCTCAGGCTTCGGAGTCTGACGTCTTGTGAGGTTTTTTATTGGCTCACGTATATGTGAGCTTCTCGTACAAAAATCTCTCAAGATCGTTTTAATATGAGAGAGTCCACACACTGATATATACTTTATGTCAATTTCCAGGCAAAAAGATGTGCCAAAAACCATTTATTAGCAACACTCTGCAATTCACCAGATATGCAATTTTTTTTTTATAATTCAAAATTAGCACTTTCCCTCCTCCGCATGAGGTTAGCAACGTGTGACCACCTATAAAGCTCAACACTTTTTTTTCCTACCATCCAAAAAAAAATGCGCTTGCAACTAAGGAAAAATGCTTCCCCTCCCTTCGCATTTGTGGACCTCGAGGTACGTGATAAGAAATCCAAATACAACATTATTTACAAACATTAGCTAAACTTTTCTCCCGAGTTTACGAAAAGAGCGGACAATAGAATTGTCTCTGCGTGGTTCTTTGCTTGAATGAAAATACAGCATTTCGCACCTTTTTTTTAGTATTCACAGCAGGTGAAATAAAATTTTCCCCCGTATTCCACTAATTGGTGTCTTAAAACCGAAAAAAAATATTTTGCGTCAATCTGTTTTTATCGCAAGGTTGAAAGCATAAAAATTGTGATTTAATTTCTCAGTAATAAGTCTAATTAATCATGATAGCATTAAGAAAAATCATCATCTCAACGCTTATTAAATTTTGTTACATTTTTTTTCCAACATCTACTAAATGGCGGTAAAATACTCTCATTATTTTGTTGTGAGTTGATTCATACATTTTTTGGCACTGAAGTTTGTAGAGGGAAGGCACCCATTAATGCTATCTCAAAAAAAATTTACAAATTTCATTTTAATTTACAAATTTCATTTTTTAAAAATTAGACAAAGGTAAAATATCCTCATGAGAAGAACTTATTGATTCCAAAGACATAGATGGTTTAATTGTCTCTGTAGGCAACTGCTGAACTGTTAAACTTTGCACAAGAGGGAGATTTCCAGTAGAAATTGGGAATTACTCTCCATTTTGACAGTAACGATTTGCGCGCCACCTACATTCTTGTCAAAAATCAACGTCCCAGTCATCCCCGTTCAGGTGTCCCAAACATCCCCGCGTGTAGTTTTGTTATTTAATATCTTTAAGTAAAAAACAATAGTGTATAGTCACGGAAACTTTTATAAAAATAAGTTTTGATTATATATATAACTGATATAAAATACAAATAGGTAAACTGAGACGTCAAAATATACAATTTTTAACAATTTTTTTTTAAATAAATGTTAATGTTCATAGAATTTAAGCAATAAAACTGAGGATATCTATTCTTTTAGTCAATATATGTATGTCTTATTGTTGGCTACGATTAAGTAGTGGTTAAATCCCATTTGTTTCAATAATTAGTGAAAAAACCGCCTCGTTCAATACTACCCCTGTTCCAAACTTCCCCGATCTCCCCTATTTATAAATTATTATTCTTCGCAATGTTTGTATAAAAGAGAACATTTTTCATTATAAAATGAAAATAACAAAAATATTTGTTATAAAATAAGTTCCCAAACGGAAATTCGAAAACATTTGCGAACTATTTTGCAAAATATTTTTTTCTGTGTGCTTATGACCAGCGCACAATAACTTTTGTTTGTAAACATGTTTTCAAAATTTCCCATGAGAATGAGCGAGATGACTAGATGTAGATGTCATTCACTCTCATTGAAATGTCAAAAACATGTTTACTAAACATAAGTTATTGTGCTTTGGCCATTGTAAAAAATCGATTTAATTACAAGCTGTTGTAATGCCCAACGCACACTAACTTTTATTTAGTAAACATGTTTTCGACATTTCAGTGAGAGTGAGTGAGATATAGATCTAGTCATCTCGCTCATTCTCATGCGAAATTTTGAAAACATGTTTACAAACAAAAGTTATTGTACGCCGGTCATAACTTTAAAGAAAGTTTCGTTTGTTTTTCTATTTGTTTTCTAAATTAATCTATTTGTATATAAATCCTTGATATTTCTGAGTGTTAACAAATCCATATATTTCTGTTAAAATATGCAAATGCAATTATTCCGTGATTTTTAACATGAACCTCTTTCATCTAATTATCTTTTAATTTGTAGAATACACTGACAAAAAAAGAGGGTGCGATTAACATTTTTTTCTCAGAATTTCAACACTTTTTAGGTGTAAAAATATATCAACATTTTTTAATGTTAATTTTACACCTTCTTAAGGGTAAAATTAACATGAAAAGGATACCTTTAACCCCTAATACACTTAAAAAGGGTAATATTTACATAGATTTTGGATCAATACTGCAGGGTAAAATCAACATTTCCGGAGTGTTATTTTAGCTTTTTCGGATTTCTCTCAGTCAGTGTATGAACAGCGAGAAAATTAATTTTTAGCGTGATTTTAAATATTCGGTACTTTTGTAAAAGTGTTTTAAAACTTATTCCTTTAAAAAAATATATTAATAATTTTATGTTCTTGTTTTTCATCATTATTCACGAGAAGTAGTTAACTTTACTCAAAGTGGCTGTATATGGGGTACTGGAAATGAGAGGTGACACTACTCTAGACTAGGGCAAATGTTTAAAAATGTCTGGAGAATTGCGCGTGACAATATGCTATTTTTCTATTTAACTTTTAATTGAAAAAATTCAAATAAACGTTTCTGAATGAAATCAATCGTTTCATAGATATAGCAGAAACCCTTTGATGAGTCAGCTGAGGGTTCTAACAATAAAAATATAAATATATTTAAAATAGATGGAGAAATTTACCCTACCCTCCATAAATACTGATATATTTTTGTTAAAATTCTTAACTTGGTTTCATTGTAATGCAAATAACGGTAAAAGATTAATGTATCAATTTAAAAAAGGTAATTTCTAGGAGGAATTGTTTTTATTTATTTTTCATTTCTACCTGTAAGAATTCGTGGTCAAAATCTTCAACAAAAATTAGTGCCATCGCCGTCTTAGCGTTACTTTCAACCCTCATATCAATACTATGAATATTGTCAACATGATCATGAAATGCACCAAATTATTTTTGCGTAACTTCCATCGTAACGTTAATGATAATTATATAACTATTTTAGAAGCGACGATAAAGTGTGCCAAGTTGAAAATACTGTAAAAAAAATAGAATAATCTTATTTTTAATATAATCAAAACTTTTTGGTAATATATTTATAAGAAACAGAAAAACAACGATACGTTTATTTCAAGTGTATAAAAGTTAAAAGGAGCTTACGATGATTGCTGATAAAACCAAAGATTAATTAAATAGAGCTGACAAGAAAAATTAACTAAAGTTGTTCAATCCTTTAAGGACAATTGGATCACCTATGTCCACAAGACAAAAACTTAAAACACTATAAAGTAACAACATATTTTCTTAATTTGTCCTTTTTTTTCAAAATAATAAAAAGATTTAACTCAAGCCTATTAGCACATACAATATTTCAACAATATTTTCTTATTTTTTATTTAAAAATTTTAAAAATTCAGCAACTGAAACTTAATTTCCGGAGATCTTTTTCAAAAAACTTTTCAGTAGACAGCATTACTCATAGAAGATTTATATGATATCAAAAACATAAATAAGAAAGTCCATGAACGAAGGACTTAAAGAAAATAAAAATAAAAATTTTAATTTTTGGGTAAATTTTATAAATATAAAAAATTACCATTTTTTACATATTCAAATACGTCTCTGAAAGCAAATCCCAAAGGCTACATTTTTAAAATTTTTAAATAGAAATTTAAGAAAATATTGTTTTAAATGCTAAAAGTTAAACTAAGTAGGGGAATGTAGGCATGGTTCGCACAGAGTGAACCTTCAAACGATGCGAATTTTCTCTTTGTTTGCAAAGAGCTCACCTACCATTTCTCATCTCGTCTCATGAGCCTAATAATGATCTATCTTATGACTAAGAAATGACGAACTAGCTCTTTACAAACTAAGAGAAAATTTGCGTTGTTTGAAGGTTCACTCTGTGCGAACCATGCTAACATTCCCCTATATATTTTTTATTATAAAAAACAAATTTAGAGAAAATATGCTAAGCTTAGCCTTTTTGAGGCGTGTAGCCCTATTATAGGACAAAATAACTTTTAAAGTTGAAAAAAAAACATCGCGACCCCGGCGTTCCACTAGTTCTTAAAAGGTTAACTTTCTTGGTAGAGCAAAAGAAGAAGCTGTCGAGTTTGAGTTATATTCTGTATAACTCTGTATAACTGTATAACTGTATAACTCTGTATTAAAATCCTGATGTTTTGCGAATAAAAAATGAACCCGTTTGTTAATTTTCCCATCTGTTCTGCTACGGGGCAAGATACCAAACGGTGAGAGATATCAACTAAGTTTTTAAGTAAAAATGGAAACGGGTCCGAAAAGCCCCGCTTTCTTCTACTCTAATTATTATGACCAAGGTATTATTCTATAAATATTTCTGGTAATAAAATTCAAATCAAGAATTGCAAATACAGTTCATTAATAATAATATAGTATCTAAACAATGTTTTTATTTCCACATGCGTGACCTGATTGAAAATTATGATAATGTATAGTTCTGTTTCTTTTTCTCGATCAAGAAATAGAAAAGAAAAAGTCATTTAGAAAATTTAATTAATTCAGCAAACAGTTCAATATCAAAAGAACGATTAGATAATAATAGAAAGAGTCATTTGACGCGACAAATGAATGAGAAGTCAATAGGCAATTTTTCACCGTAAAAAAATATTGTTGAATATTTGCTGAATTTCTGCAAATTTGAGTCATAAATGTACATTTCTTCGGACGTAAGTGAGCTTTTGGGCAAAAAAAAAAGAAGAGAAGCACTGTATTTAATTTCCTCATTTGGCGCGAGTTTTTTCTTTACTTACACATGGGACAATCTCCTTGTGAGGAAATGAAGTGATCTTGCGAAAGTAAATAGAAGATTGAATCAGTTGAGATCATTTATCACGTTCCGCGGCAATTTTCCATCAAGTTGGGTCATCGTCAGTGGCACCGGAACTGCATTCGTCATTGGGACACTTGCACCATGGAGACTTTCTTGGGGGACATTTCACTCTTTTCTTCTCTCTTTTTGACCCCAACCTCCAATCTTGCACAGTGCGGTGCCCATTTGTCTCAACCAAGAAGGAAATCACCGTATGTGAAACTATTCAAGTCTCTAACTCTTTTTTTTTGTAATGTCATTTGAGTTTTAACAATCCCCGCACTGAGATTACTGTTTCTTTTGTGAATATCATTTGAATTAATTGATCTTTACGTCCCTGAACTTTATCGTTCATCTTTTTTTCTCTGGCTCTTTAAGTTCCCCTAGTAATTTTTTTTAAGCATCTTTATCATTCAGAAAGTGCCTATATACTCCAAATTCCAAAGTCTGGGATGTCGAAATATCGGCAAAGTGTTACACTGTATAGCAGATTGAGAGGAAACAGCTGCTCATTATGAATCTTGTGAAATTCAATTGATTCTGCAAATTACTTCCGAGAGTCTCAAGAATTCGCTCACACGGATTGATACTTTATGCTGTAAGTGACATTGACTCGTCGATTTCAGCCGTTTAGTACTTGAAGTATATTTTTATATTTTTTTTACTTCACGCAAACGGCTCTTTTTATTATTACCCTGCCCGATCTCGCGGTTCACGCGACGAGAACAGCTATATTTTCATGGATACATCAAAATAAACAGCTAAATATATTGAGGCTCTTATCCACCCACAAGAACTATTTTGGGAAAAATTACACTTAAGTAGAGTGCAAGTTGCAGCTATGGTTTTTGGATTTTGGACCACTTCACTACACTCATCGAAATTTGTGTTGTTCTTTCTACCACCTTTCATGGGTTAAAAAAAAAATAAAAGTAAGGGAAAGCACCCATACTTCGTACGATCCCAAGCTTCGTAATGACTAAATTTTTCCTATGTCGAAATAAATCTAATGGCGTCTACACACTAGAGGAAAATATGTCCATATTGAAGAGTTTTTCCTACACAAGTACAGGAAATTTGCTTCAATATTGACATAAATTACTCTAGTGTGTAGAGGCCATAACTTCGCAATATATTTTAAAAACTGGGCACTTTCCTCCAGTTTTTAAAACATGAGTGCGATGAGTCACATTTATTCAGAAACAGAAAAAAAATTAGTCATTATGAAGCTTGGGATCATACGAAGCATGGGCACTTTCCCCGAAAGCCTCTTCGACGTCTTTTATATCAGCAAAATTTTCATTCTTTTCTTTCTCAAAAGTATAGTACATTTCTTTTCCATTCTAAATATCTGGGTCACACGATCATCAAGAAAAAATCAATTTCGATTTGTGCACAAAGTAAAATTGGATATGGTTCTGCTACATCTTTTAGATCAGGAAAATTTCGTAAAATTAAAATTCACATCCTTTTCTCTCTCAAATTTTTTTTCATATCTCTATCTCACTTTTTCTCGTTCAAAACTAGATTGAACTAAATTGAATTTGACGTGATGTTTAAAAGAAGAAGAAGAAGGCAGAAGTGTAAGACAAACTTATGCAATCAATTTGAGAAGGAAAAGGATATCAATTTCGATTTCATGAAATTTTCTTCATCTAAAAAGTGTTCCAGCGCTAATACAAATACATTTTAGAATGAAAGGAATGAACATTTAGATTTCATGAAATTATACCATTCTAAAAGTGCAGTAGGGGAGACCGGGGTACAATTAGTCAGGGATAAAATTAAACAGTGGATTTTTCTCCTTGCCCTTAAAATGTACATTGAGCAAAGTATTTTTTAATGAAAGCAGAAACACATCCCCATGATTCCCAGAAATATTTATAAGTCTGATCCTGTTATCCTACAATTTAGAAGCATTTTTATAAAATTGGTATAAAATTGTAATTTTGATATTACAGTTTTTGGCCCAGCATTTTGTTTTCTAAGTTGTTAGTCAAAATCTTATAGTTTTACTTTGTTTCTGGTTTAATAAAGTTAATTAAGAGATATTTTTGACTTAGACAATTATTTACAAATTTTATATAAGATGAGAAACACTGAAACAGCCCTCAGGGCAGATAGCCACTCATCCATGGTGGGATAAAACTATTGATGATTTTCCACTAATGCATGGATAATTGTTAGATGAAAGGGACAGATAATCCTAACCGGCTTATGTAGGTGAGATTCTTAACGTGAGCTAACTCGGAGTGCATGCAAATTCGATTTGGAGCTGAAATTGTGAGTCGCCATTCAGTTATCTTGAATCAAATTCGTGAAATTATACAAATTTTGTATTTAAACCAAAATATCAAGGATTTGGATGAACTGATAGAAAAGTGATATATGGGTGAAATGTAGACCAGAATGTTCTCTATAATTTTCCCATAGAACATGATCTCATCGATTACTCAGAAGCCAAGATAAGCGAGGTTTTTTGTTTCTTAACTCGTTTTTTCATCCAGAGTGCCCCAAGTAGTCATTTGTTGAGCTTCAACTATTTCAAAGAATTGTTGTATTTTGCGGAACTTTCCATTTAAAACCCTATTTTAAGTGTCTTGGTGGAGTAGAGGCAGTCAAATTGGCATCTGAGTGATTTCAAAGCGTTTTTATGGGAAAAATCATTTTTTTCACACTTAAACGGCAAAATCGGAGTGATAGCGTAGTCTGAGCGGAAAATGATGTATGGGCGAAATGTAGAGACAAATGTGTTCTACAATTATGTCGAAGTAATCATCAAAATCGGTTCAGCGACAGTCGAGATAATTGAGGTTATGTGATATTGAAATTGGTTTTTCGACTGTGACGCCCCTGGTGTTGGTCCCACGAAGTTCAAATATTCTAGAAAGTTGTAGCATTTGGTGATATCTTTCGTTTAAGCCCTCACTCATCAAAATCGGTCACATAGAACCGGAGATATGATTTTTTGAATTTTGTGAACTTTGACCCCTCATATCTCCGGTTCTGTTTTAACCACAGCGCGCATACGCACCATTTTGGAAACGTCCTAGACTGGACTACAACATACTAAAATTTCATTAACTTGCACAATGCCGTTTTTGAGAAAAGTGACTTTGAATTTCGATGAATTTTGACGCTATCACAGCGCCACCTGTGGTGACTTTTTGAACTTTCATCTGAAAGTGCTCATCGAGACGAAACCAAAAAGGTAAAATTTAGGTCGCTATGTTAATTAGAACCGGAGATAGAGGCCGGTCAATGTTCGAACTTTGACCCCTTATAGCTCGGGTCAGGGGTTATGGATCGACTTAAGGTTTTTTTTGTTTGATAGGTATAATCAACGGCTATAACATACTAAATTTTCAGCCCGATGCACAATGGAATTTTTGAGTTATTTAACTTTTAAGATTTAAAAATTTTCTTTTTAAAAAAAGCGCCCCTAGCGGTGGTTTTATGAACTTGCGATGTTAGAAGGGGAAGTGGCATTTCACGAGAGCTTTCCAAAAAGCCCTCACTTTTTAAATTCTGACAATTAGAACCGGAGTTATGGCCATTTTTAGAAATTTTTTTTGGACCCTTATAGCTCGGGTCAGGGGGGTCGGGGGACCTTAAGTTTGGTATTGATGGAAAGCTCTAAGGCCCAGCTATAACATACTAAAATTTGAGTCGGCTGAATGCCATAGGGGCGGAGCTATTGAGAAAACAAAAAAAGGGGGGTCTTCAAAATGGCGGAAGGAGGGGTGGGGGGTGGGGGGTCTATGCACCAAGTTGCAATTTTCACCCGATATATAACCTTTGCCGAAAACCGCAAGTCGATATCTTTTTTAGTTTAGGAGCTATTAAGCTCCAAAGAGCGGCCGGCCGGCCGGCCGGCCGGCCGGGAACGTAACTTAGCCACATATATATTCGGAATCAGGAAGTGGCGAAACACATTTTGGCCAAATTTGAGGTCGATCGGACGACATGAAATTTTGTTAGGATTATAGTAGGTGAGATTTTGTTAAGAATCTCACCTAATAGTACTATTGATATTCCAAGTGATATTGTCATTTGTATAAGCAATTTATGAAATAGATTTTTTCAGTATGTTTGCATCAATTTTGCCGCAATTACAAAAATTCATTAAAAAAAAAAGTCGGTTAAAGCCCTTTTTCTTTATGTTTAAGTGACATATTTAGCATCAGAGGGCTTCAGTGTAACAAGCGAAACAATATTTGGTAGGGTCGGAGGAACGTCTGTTCGACAAGGAACCCCTATTGACACTTTCGTTAAAATGTTGAAAATTATTTAATGTATCTAGTAAAATATAAGTAATATAACGTTTTTTCTGTAATATAGGGTAAGTGTGCCAAATTTCGGTATAGTTGCATGCAAGCGTCAAAGTCTTAAGTTTGAAATGTAATATTTTAAATTCAAATTGATTTTTTTTATTCTTTCTTTGAAAGAGTGTTGCTTGGAACCTTGTAAAGTGTTTACCGTCTTTACTGACTCTAAAATCATTCTTAAGACATTTTAAAATGAATAAAAATATAGACAAAGCTTTGGTGCCCTATTTCGGCCACCTTCATTCTCATAGTTCCTTGCCTTTCGGGAATTCTTCCAATATCTTTTTCACGTCATCTCGTTTGTCGAATCTACATTTTTTGTTATTCTTTAGCATTGTATAATCTCTAGAGTACGTAAAATCTAAAAGTTCATGGAAATTCGAGGAACAAAAAAGCTGGCCGAAATTGCAAGCTGGCCGGAATTTGGCACACTTACCCTACCTTTTACTATAAACAAAGATGTTCAAATTTCGTATCCCAAATGGTACAGAGTAGGGTGTCAATAGGTGCTGACACGAGTTCTTAAAGTGTCAATAGACGTTCCTTTCACCCTATCTACAGTTTAAAATTTCATCTGGAAAACTAGTGTCAATTAGGGGAATGTAGGCAGGCTTCGCACGTGTAAGCTTTCGAACGATGCGAATTTTTTCTTTATTTCCAAAGGTACTATAGGATCACATATAGAAAATTGACCCAAAATGGATAATTTTGATGGCGCACATTTCATTTGATTTCTCATAGTTAAAATCATTTCTAAAAAAAACCTCTTACACAGTGGATGAAGAGTATACTTGAGATGATATTTACGTTTAATAATTTTTTGCATCGGAGGGAAATTATTTTCACGGTGGCGAAAAGTTCTCCATCGTACTACACTGTGTGTGGTTGCAAACACTGAATGTGTGAGCGTTCGCACATCCATCAGACAACTCCAGCTTGAATATCATAACTTCACTAAAGCCTCATAAGCCACAGTGAGACATTCGTGGTCATTTCCACTTCGACAGGCGTATAGTCTCCTTCCCATCTCCATGAGACGATGGTTATTGACAGTGTGAACCGTGTAACATGTTCATAGTCAATTTTTCGATATTCATTTGGAAGAAAAAACAGTGCTCCAGAAAATATGAAAAAATGTGTTTTAAAGATCTTCTTTTAGTGCAGTGATAGTTTCCGCGGTTTCACGGGGGTACAGTATAACAATCGGAAAATAATTTTTAATTGCAGATAAAATTTATTTCGAGAAAAAAAGCAATGACGAACCCAAATCCCCATCGTGTGAACGCTGCCCCCGGGGGCAAGAATCGCACAAATCGTTAAATTTTTTTTTTCATTTTCCTGTCCAGGAAAAACCAACAGTTCTGTGATAGTGAACTAGGTATACATAAAAATCTGAAAGGTCTCAGAACTTTTTAGTGTAGTGCAATTCACTGCCCATTTTACAGTTTAGTCAGAAAAAAGTCCTGAATATGAAGCACGAAAAAATGTGCGAAGGCTGCCTACATTCCCCTAGTACCCCAAAAGCGGCTGTATCTAGCCAGGCCGGGGCACGTGTAGCCAATGTGTCATACTTTTTTCATTATCCTCTTTACAAAAAGTCAAGAAATTTAGAGCTTTGAACTACACGGTTTTATACAGCCAATATCCTAATGTTGCTTATGAAACATAAAAACATTACACAAACCTTATAATTTTTTCACAAATCTTGCGCGAAAAAAAAGCTTCATTTGTAGAGCTTAAATTTCCCGCCTTATAGCAATAAATGCTCTGCTGAGGCAACCCTAAATATTCGAGACACAATGTCTCCTTTCTAGGCCAGCGCCTCTGGTGATGGAGGAGACGACTGTATTAGTTTAGTCGATCGTACGATCTCAGTGAGTACGGACGTGAGTTCGTCATGAGTCGTACAAATGATAGGACATAGTGCGGAGAGCTCGCGACAGTCTGGAGCCCACACCAGTCGATTGCATAAGCAGGTCACCTTCTAAGTATATTAGATTTAAGAGTAGATATTGCTTGCCCCCTATACATTTTCTGGCTAAAAGTACCCCGGTCTCCCCTAACCATGAAAAAGTAAAATTTGATCAGTAAATATTTTCCGAAATTCACATTTCAATTTCATTACTTTTAAAATTCACTATTAGGGGGAAGTAGGGTACTTTGAAATTGGGATTTTTCACCTATTTTTAAATAAAATTGAGGCTTATCGTGATATAATTTAGCTTCTCAATCTGTTTATGCAGCTAAATTATATCACGATAAGGCTCAATTTTATTTAAAAATAGGTGAAAAACCCCAATTTCAAAGGTGCCCCACTTCCCCCTACAGATTAAAACTTAATATTTTACTAATTAATTTTATTTTTTAATAACTAAATATGTGTTTTTTTTTTGTGCTGAGCATGATTTATTCAACGATCAAAAATGTTCATTTTAGTGGTAAAATTCGACGTTTTTAATTAATAAAATAAAATTTCTATTGCTAGATCTACTTGTAGAGCTCTTGTTCTGTCTCTGTAAATTGACTACAAAAAGTAAAATGGCTCACTCATAAATGGGCTTAATACTTTAAAGTATACATTAGAGTGCATATCGCAAAGTCACAAAATTTTCCCCTGTTTAATTTCTTTTTATCATGCATTCACATTTTCTTGAATAAAAAGACCTTTCAAGAGAGTCGCCCATAGCAGAAAAAAAATGTGCTCACGTTTGAGAAACATTTCCATTCCATCTCAGACATAATGACATCAATTCGCACTTTATCGCTTTTCCAGTTGCGTTATCGCAGATATTTACAGTGCAACAATGTAATCTTAACAAATGTCTTAATCACCCCAAGTGTCTGCCAATAAATTATTCCGCGTTATCAAAAAGATTCCTTTCAACCCCAATGAATTGTTTGATAAGTTAGAAATAAGTAGCGTGGATAAATTAACAGCACTTTTGCTGAAATTATAAATTTATGAAATTAATTGAAAGTTCTCCTAAATTTTGTAGAGATAAAGGTACAAGATATAGCATTTGGATGAACAAAAAATCATTGATTTATGGCTGATTAAGTGATGTAGAGCTAAGAATGAATTCAACATTTTTGAATAATTCCTGGATGAGATCGCAATTCTAGTGAGCAACTGGTTTTCTGGGGAAATTACTAAGGAAATTTATGCAGATATATAAATTGGACTTTGAGAAACTTGAACAGTGAGGTAGGTTGTCTTACAGCATTTTACAGACAAGCTTCTCAAAGCTTATATTTATGTTTTTCTCTTAAAGACCTCAAATGATGGGAATTTTTAGGCTATTTGCACAAATCTTGGGGAACTTTTGAGAACCACATTGCGCAAATAAATAATTAGTTCATTTTCTCAAATGAAGAATTCGGTGAAACAAACCAAAACAACACAAGAAGAACCGCTTTTTAGCGTTTTACAACTTTATGATACTCATCGGGACAGTAAAGATAAAATTCAGAAAAAAACTGATTAAGTTTGTAAATTTGTGACGTCTTTGATTATCTATTCCGTTTTCATTTCGTGCGATTTTCAGTTTTTTTTTTGTTTTAACTTAACAAAAAATTCATAAATTATCTCATTTCTAAATATTTCTGTTTGACTTTTGATACTTTTATAAATACAGCAGTCTCAAGAAAAAATAATGCTGCATCCGCTTGGCACAGTGATTTATTGATAAACATTTTATTGGTAATTTTATGCTTTGTTACAGTTACATTAAATCTAGGATAGAGGTGGGGGGAGAAGTTTTGGGTAGCTGAAGATTAAGATTAATTTGTTTTTGTATTTGTAAACTAAATTCGAACTAAGATCGTTGGCTATTTAAGAAGATACAGCACTTTTCCTATACTAATTACTAATTTGTTTTCTTATTTATCATTTAATCACTCAAGCACTCCATCCTTCCCTATAAATCATTTTTGCAAATAAAAAATAAATGACTAGGGTAAATTAAGCTAATTCAAAACCTGCTCCAAATGGAAATTTTTCACTACTCCAAATGGAAACGTCATTGTTTTCATGATAAATACAGTACTAAATTATTATATTTATATATTTTCTACACCACAGTTTCATTATTTAGTTAATTTTGCTCCAAATAAAGCGACAATCCATTCATATTCACAAATTTTAATTTGATAATTTCTCAGAAAAATTAAAAGTGTACCTTTTCACCATTGAATTTTTCATCGATCGACCATGTTTTCCAATGAAAAACACAATGAGGTGACTGTTGTTTATTCGTTTTGTTTAATATTTATGTCATATTTCTGGCTAATTTTAGGGGGGTAGGGGAAGGCTTTGAGACTTCGCACATACTCTGACTTCGAACACTTTATATTTTTTCCATATTTCTTCAATAAATCTAACCCAATTTTTTCAGGAAATTTATATTAAAAAAATATATATGAGAAAAATATGAAATGTTTGAGGGCAGAGTCGAACATTTAGGCGAAGCCTGATAGCCTTTGATAAGGTTTTTTTTTAATTTGGAAGTCTATTTAACCCTTTAAGGACGAATGGGTCACGGGCGTCCCAAAGTTAAAAACTAATTTTTCTAACAATTTGGAGGACAAAATGCCTTTCTTTTGATAAAAAAAAATGTTTTTGTTTTTGGGACACCGGTATCCCACTCGTCCTTAAAGGGTTACAATGGAACTGTTCTAACTACATTTTCCTTTTCTGCTTTCCCGCAGTGGTACTTATAATCCATACCAACAAATGCAGATACAAAGAAAAATCACTAAAAACAGTTTGATTTCGAAAAGACGAAGTGTCGTCAGAAGGGTAACAAAACAAATTACAAAAGAAGCCCTAATATAATTGCACCTTTCCTGTACCATGTCAATCCAATTTTTTCGAGAACTTTATACTTTGTAAAAACAGGTTAAGATATTTAGTTACATATCGTCAATTGGATCAGCTACTGTGCTAACCATTTCTTTATAAACGATGCGTCGTTTGCAAAGAATGCAGACACAAAGCAATTGCAATTGGCACAGTTGCTAATTCAACAGACAATATCAAGCCTAATGTCTATAGAATGTTTAATCTAACCCCTTGATTCTAATTGAATTCCACTTTTGTAATTTTTAAAGGTATTTAAAATTATATTCTTGAAGAATGTATACATTCTATAATAAATATTTACATAAAAAATATCTTAAATGGAATTCAAGAAGGACTTTGGCGTATTTATTTTTCCGAATAATAAAATCATTTTATAATTATGAGCCAAATGCCAGTATGTTCTAATTTTAGAATATATCTCTTGCAAAGTGTTCAATCCATGTACAATCTTTTTTTATCATTCCTTGTGACTTTTACGCAACTATTGTTGTACATTTGAAATATGGCAGTTCACTTTTGGGCAGACAGTTAAAGTCTGATAAGCCTATCTCATAGAGTCGTGCCTTTTCTTCCAGAATTAAAGTCACCAAAAAAGTCAAAAGCCCTAAAATACTATCAAGAAGGTTTGTGTAATTTTTTGCATTTAAATGAGTTCTCTGTCACTTGCGAGTTAAATTAATCAGGACAGAGACAATTGAAAGACGAACCAATTGACGTCATATGCCCTGAAGCATTGTCCCCTGGATGATATTTTTTTTCAAAGTGATAAGGGATAGTGAACTTGTGCTGGTTGGTTACAGGCAGTTGGGATGATGCAGCATGCCCGTTGGAGGAGTGTGCAACAATGTTTATCATTTCAATAAGAAGTGGGTGAGGAAAGTTGTAAACAAATTGATCAACATTTGCTTTCGAGGACAAACACATACACTCAGGATGTGTGGCATATGTTTAAATAAATCACTGTTGTTAAGCAATTCTTCCTCATGATTCATTCCAATCACACGCATAAGAGTGACTCCCGAGCGCGAGTGCAAAGAACTTTCACGCTCAACGGACATTCTTACCCATTTTCAACATCAAACAACCACAAACTAATAAAGAACTAGGGTGGATTAACCGCTTTCCGCCATTCTGGCACCACTATGTGCCATTTATAAAATAAATTTAAAACAAAAAAGAATAACGCGTTTTGGTAAACAAGTACGCTTTTGTTCTCTTTCAAAATAATATTTATTGCAAGGGGTGAGTCATTCCCGTATTTTTCAGACAAGAGTTTCTAATTTCTCAGATTTTGTCAAACTTTGGAAAATTTTTGATTATTAGTTTATCAAGATGAGTTTCTGAGGATTAAAAAGGAATAAACTCTCTTAAGGCTAGTAACCGTTTGCACCTTTTATCCGTCCAAACTGATCCTCAAGAATATTTAGTCTATAAAATTGGTCAAAAAGAATTAGGTTAAGAAAATTAATGCAATAGACCACTAATCAATGATCGTAAGTCTTCAGTGTGTGATAGTTTGGGATAAGTCTTTACTGGCACATTATACAGACGCATATCTTTCAGGATCAGCCTAGGTCTATTTGGGCCTTTACGTTCTACATTTGACAGAAATTCGATTATGGAACACGAGATTTGATATTGTGGTAGCAGAAGCCAGTAGCACCGTAAAGAGCTTAAAAGCTTCCCTAAAAAAGGACTAGGTTAGGGGAGACTGAGGCAGCTTAGTTAAAGGGTAGAAATAGATACTGGGCTGTTATAGGTTTCCTTAGAAAGAATATTGAACAAACTAAATATTTAGAGTAATTAATTCCTTAAAATCCATTAAAATATTTATCAGTATGTTTCAAGCATATTTTCACAAATTATTGGCCAAGAAAATTTTCATTTCATGGATAACTCTGACCTGGGGGAGAATTCTGTAACGCTCTGGCAATGCCATATGACAAATTGGGTTCGAATCTTAGGAGAGCTTTTTCGAAAATGCGATTCTGCAGCCGTGACATTGTCAGAAGTCACATATTTGAGATTTCTGGCAATTCAAATGACAATGAATTTTGTTAAACAAATCAACCAAGACGTACTGTATTTTCATAAAATCATCAAAGAATTTCATTAAAAATTCAATGAATTGCATTTTCGAACTCATATGATATGACAAAAAAAGCTCGAATGGCATTGTCAGGTTTCAAACTCACGCGTGATAATGCCACGAAAATTACAGAATTCCCCTACTGGCCTCACCTAGTAACATTTCTAAGATCCAACATTTCCGATACGGTATTTATTTTTGGATTATGCTTGCGCTCGATAAATGTCTTAATTTTATTGGACTTGATCCTGCAAAAGCGTTATTATAGATTGCTTTACATTTTGTGTAATATGGGCTTCAGACTTAGAGCTTAAGCCTTATGGCTTAACTTCTCTGTATTTTTATCACTCAAGATTTGTAAGAAAATTTTGACTTAGGATTGGATGTTAAGGGTAAATGATTCATCAGATTCTAATGCCGACTTCAGACTGGAGGTTTAGCCCAGTTCCCGAAGGTCTCAAAAATCTAAATACTACTTATCCGGCGCTACAACCAATTACTGGTCTTGGCCTGACTCAGGACCCGTCGCCACTCGAGCCTGTGTGTCTAAATAACAAGTAATTTTAATTATTTTTTTAAAATCTAATTTGCCCTTATATCGAATTCTAAACAACAATTTCCTAAAAAATCGTGCAATTACAGGAATTAAGCCAGATGGCTAAGTCTTAGGTCTGAAGCCCGTATAAGAAACCAATACAAAAGCTTATTATTTAGAATTTCTTGACATTCGGAAATGAGACTAAAATGAGGTAGACATATGCAAATTTTTTGAGAAAGAAAATATGTGAATTTTGATTTAATGAAATTTTACCGATCTGAAAGGTGTGTGGGGGCCATAAGAAATACATTTCAAATTTATCCACGCGAGGCATTTAGAGACATTTCAAAAAATCCGTAGCGGGCAAGTCAAATGAGTGTCATTCAATCCGTTTTCACTCAACACGGATCCCCCCGTATGGTAGTACGAATTCATCCTTTATAGGTTTTGGTTTCTCGTATTTTTCCTTACTTCGTTCCTCGGATTGCGAAAAAAGTCTTGACTTTCATAATATTCCATGGGTTTTCGAAATTTCGTAAAGCATTTCGTGGATATTTCGAATACCATCCTTCTCCGTAATTCCTTCTGTAATTTTCTGCTTTTCTTGGTTTTGCAAAACGTTTTAAGGAATATCAGTTCGAATTACAAAACAAAATTTCTGATATTTCTTGTCATCTTTATTCGGTTTCTCGTGGTTTTTGTTAGTCAAAACTTCGAAAAGTCGAATTTCGAATTTCGGTCATAATTTTTTATTTTTTATTTTATTTTTTTTTAATTATAAAATTATGTTAAACTTTTTGAAAATCTCTTTAGGGAATTTTGTAAATGGTGTAAGTTTTCTAGTAAATTTTCTTGGGTTTCGAAGGTTTCGCAAAACAAAAAATTTTTGACTTTTTTACTCTTGTAAAATCTTTTCAGGTTTCTCGGAAATTTACCGAATTTTAGAGCAAATTTCTGAGGTTTCTAAAATTTCGCTTATAATGTCTCCATGTGATTCACCCCTTGATAGTAGTACTTTTTCTGTTATACGGTGTTTCAATTAATTTAAAGTGGCGGAAAGAGGAGAATCCAACCTATAAAAAATAAATTGATCAACTCACCATATTTCGGTCAACAATCCTTTAAATTAATTAGCACAGACTACTAAAAAGCACTTCAAGTATTCATGCTTAGGACTTCTAGAGGTGTCTTAGCAATATTAAATGAATATTAAAATACTAGACTAAACTGCCAAGAATAGCAACAAAAGCGAACGTATTGTCCTTGAGCCCAATACGGTCAAAGGCAGAACTAAACTCTATCAACAATGTTGATAAAATTGGCGCAATTCGTAGACAGATTTTTATCGCTCCTTCATGGTGTTCGCGATACACAATTCTCCCGTCCAGATAAATTACAATCACTAAACACTGATAACCTCCACAATTTTTTTTTTAGCTTCCTCAATCAGTAGCACCAAATACAGAGCCGGGAAGAACAGCGAATTTTAATCAACTCGCACTTACTACTCTTAGTAAAACCGAACAGAAACGGTTCAAACCGCTGCTACAAATCGCTTGCAAAGAGCCAAACACTTGAGTTTCACTGATAAACAGGATCAAGTTGTGAAGCCTTTCCAAGGAGCTCTGTTCAACTCGAAGATCCCAGCAAGATTGTGTAATTTCGCTGAAACTCCCGGCCTGATATCGCACTCTATGGCGCGTTATCGGTGCGCGAATGAGAGAAGCGTCTACTCTGTTCGTCGGAGAGGTTCTTATCACACTGAACCCAAGTACAAAATGTACAAAATATTAAATAAAAAAATTGTCTCACTCGAAACGGGCAGTCATCTCTGTCACACTGATTATTCAGTCCTACCCTGTCGCACATTAAAACCATTTCTTCCGTGATTTATTGAGACTTTAAGCATGAGACAGAATGGGAGAAATGGCGACAAAATAAGGAGGACGCGTCTGTTGAGATTATTTTAAAACTTTCAATGATGGCATCTGTCTCACTCTCTTGTGCATCCATGCAATGTTGCATAACGACTTAGTCAGATGGGTCAGATGTTTAGGAAGAAATGCCAGAGAATTTGGATACAGTTTTGATATAAAAATTATGAAACAACTCCTTCAAAGTTTCATCACTCGTACGCGATTTTGGAAATAACAATAAAACAACTGGAATAATTTTGGTTGCTATGCGGATACTCGATCAATTACTGAACTGAATGAACTATTTGTACTATTTTAATAATTTTAGGGTATATCATTTAATATTCACTTGATTTATAAAACAAATTTCATGACCTCGTTATGTTAAGATACTTTAATATCTTTCACGTAAAATAGATCACTTCTGAACCATATTGAAGTCGCTACTTCCGTATGAGAATTTCACAAGTTTTCATCACCCCAAACGCCCTTATAACCTACCGAACCTACCTCATATATTAGTAAACATTATAAAATATTTAAAATTCTTATCAGCAATGTTTGTTGTAATAAAGATTTCACTATAATTCAACATTGTGATCTCATTAAATGCAGCTGTTAAGATAGATAAGATCACCTCTTCTGATCTCATTTCTCACAATCATAGTTCCATTTCGATTGTAAAAACTCTTTATTGTATAAAAACGGCTTTTTAAAAAGAAAGCTTAAAAATTAGAAAAATCGATTAAAGCAATATTAAAATAAAAAGGCAGAAAACCAGGGACATGACATTTCCCAAGTTTCCCATATGTTTCTAGCGTGCCGAAAAAATTTTTGAGTTTATTAGCTGTTTTCTGACATTGTAGAATGAATTATCAAAAATACTAATACAAAATAAAAGCCAATTTAATAACGAAAAGGCAACCAAAAACCCCAAATTGGCAACCTACGCAGTTTTGGAGATATCTTGTGAAATGTGTACGAAAACAGGGAAAAATTTGCAGTAAAACTGGTTGCATTTTCAGAGCTACTGTCACTGTCCTCCAGAAAACTAAATGAAAAATTGAAATAAAAAAAAACAGTAGGGAAAGTTTTAGAATATCAGTAAGAAAAGTATTTGCTATCATCCTAATTCTTGATAATGCAATAGAAACTAAATCATTTTGCAATATTTTGCTGTTTAAGAACTAAGAATATTTTTTTAGAAATAATAAAAGAATAAAATGAAATTTTAGTAGGATTATAGTAGGTGAGATTATTAAGAATCTCACCTAATACGATTAATATGACAAAGGATTAAGACGAACCCTTTACTAAATAAAAGCATCATTGAGCTTCTTGTAATAGCTATTCGATGCTCCCTGGACACTGGACTTCATTGTTGCCCTACTCTCGAGTTTATCACGAAAATTCGCAATACTATTAGGGGAAAGTACTCCCCCTTCGAACGTTTATACCTTCGAATAATGTGAATTTCCTTTAATTTTCCTAAGGGACTTGCGCATAATTATCAAATAATTACCAATAATTGTCAATAGGCTAACTAATATTTAACAAAAATGTGTAAGTCTCTTTGGAAAAATAAATAAAAATCCACACTATTCGTTCGAAAGGCATGAACGTTCGAAGGGAAAGTACTTTCCCCCACATAAGTCCCATTCTGATCATATCTCACAAAGATACATATTGACAATCACATCAAGATCCTGAGGCATCCTAATGTGAAAATTCCTAAAAAATGATTAAAATTAATTGATTAAACTCCTGTTATCTCAAAATAATAAAATCTGAGAGTATTTATGTACAAAAACCATTTGTAAAGGAGAACTCAAGTACGATTTTTCCAGAACTAAGTATATCCTTATTTATCGTTTTACCTGTAATTTTCTTAAATTTCCTGTTATATATGTACCTGAATATCCTGGATATTCACAAAAACTACTGATCGGGATGACTTGTCTCTTTCATGAAAATATTCTTTGGGGTTGAAAAAGATGTTTATCAAGATTTTTTTTAATAAATTTAGACATTTAAACATTATCTTAAACAAGAAAAAATCTCTTAAAATAGGAATACACAGTTCTGAAATATTTTCATCAGAATTTCATTGATAACTTCCACCTTTTTCTACCCTATGATCTTCAGGGATTTTATTTACAGGAGACCGGGACAAAAAGAGACAGCGGGGTGTTATAGGTTAAAACTCACAAGGAATATTGCACAAACTAACTATTCAATTAGAGTAGTAAACTTCATTCCTATTCTTTAAAATATTTATCAGGCTATTTCGAATATGTTTTTCATAAATGAGAAGCAAAAAAATTATTTGCTGGCTTTTATAAAATGTCTAAGTTGTGATTTTGCAGAAAGATATCGTGAATTTTCTAAGGATTGACAATCCTTTTTGGCTTGGGCCTTGGTAATTTTTAAGTCATTCACCAATATCTACAAAATGGACCTAGGCCCATCACTGCCGAAGGGTTGGATCACCTCCCATTTATGCCCATTGTTAAGTTCCTGCAACTTTTGGTGTTTCTTATTATATTTTATTAGACTTTGATTATAATTTTAAAAATTTTAATCTAAATGTTGGAGGAGTAGGGTATCTTTGAATTGTGAAACATTTGTAATAGGACTTTAAAACTTCTATTTTTAAATGGAACTGGGCCTTATCATAATGTAATTTATACAACTTTCAGGCTTAAAAGCACACGAACTGATACTCGAGAATATTTATCCTGTTAAAATTTGGCAATTAAGAACTATGTAAAGGAAAATGATACCAAGGGCCTCTCGCTGTTCTCTACATTACGTAAACTTGTCGGCCGAATTCCATACAGTAAAACCAAAGGGCCTCTAATCAATGATCCTAAACTCTCAAGTGTATGGCAGTTTGAAAAAAATCTTTACTGCCACATTTTACAGGATAAAAATTCACGAGGATCAGCTTGATTCTATTTGAGCCTTATGTAGTCTTCAGACTAGAGGTTTAGCACAGTTCCTGAAGGTCTTAAAATTCTACATAACAAACATTTTTATTGGTTTTTTAGAATCTAATGGACTATTTACGCTCAATGTCCAATTTTATGTCAAAATTTCTTGACTGAGACGTTAAACCATACGACTAATACAGACCTAAGGCTTAGCCATATGACTTATCTCCTCTAATTTCGTTTCCATTAAGATTTTTTGAAAAATTATCACTTAAGATTGGACAATATGGGCAAGCGATCCATTAAATTTTGTAAAACCAATAAACTTGGTTGCTATTTTGAGTTTCGGGATCATCAGGAACTGTGCTAAACCTTAGGTCTGAAACCGGTATAAGTCTGAGGTCTGAAGACCATATTAACCCTTTAAGGACGATAAGATCAAAAATTAAGGGTCAGAAAAAATCATTTTTTCTAACCTTTTAGAGCAAAATACAGCTTTAGAAGGACATTGGAAAAGTTTCATTTTTGGATCACGGGTGACCTAATCGTCCTTAAAGGTATCTTATCTTATCTATGTGGCTTAACGCTTTGTTAATTGTTTATTAAAGGCAATTGATCGTACAGCTTATAAAAAATCACTGAAATTGCTTATATTTCAAAAATTCCAAATTTGTGAGAACTGAGCTCTAATCCTGTTTACCTGTCTGTATAGTCTGAAGACCGTTTCAGCTTCAGAATTGGTAAGGTCATGGTAAGGTCAATTTCTTTTTAAAAAATAAAGAAAAAAACCTATTTCAAAGGTGTCACAATTCAAAGGTACTCCACTTCTTTTTTATAGATTTTTTTTGTTTTATTTCGCAAACTTTCAAAAATTTAAAATAATAATTGTTTAAGTACAGTAGACTCTCTCTCAATTGGGCATTTGGGGCGAAATGTCATCCGGTTTATCGATAGATTTGGGCGTCAAAGTCTTTGTAAATTCCACAAAAAGCACTCAATTATAAAGAATCACGATAAAATAGGAAGAACTACAGCGATTTAAGCAAATTAGCTTCATAATTAAACGTTAAAATTGTCAACAAAATTTTTCGTCCGATTGAAAAAGAGCCGATTGAGCGAGAGTCTACTGTAGGGGAAAGTGCCCATGCTTGATACGATCCAAGCTTGATAATAACTATTTTTTTCCTATGTTAATCAATAATTGTGACTCATAGCAATATATTTTAATAGCTAGTCCTATAACTCACATTTCCTAAAAAAATTAGGATCCCAACTCTTTTTTCCTAGTTTCAGGAAGCAAAAGTCAAAAATGGGTCCAAAACTGTAATTTCGATACATGATATTTCATAAGTATTTCTTAATTAATATTGCTGATCAGGAAAACTACTATCATAGGCACATAGAGGGTTCATCAGTACTAATATTTATGTAAAAATATTTTTACTTGGGGACACTGTTTTTGTGGGAGGTGACAAATTCATAAATTCTACCTGTGTCTATCCTATATTTTAAGAAGGGTCCATGAATGATAATTTAAATGTGGCAACTCTATCATTAGATGTGATTCTTTCATAATTACACCTATTGTAATCCTCCAATTTTATCGACAATTGACATAGCCTTCAACCCTGTTGCCTGAATTTTAAGTTTGCAGATTGACATTTTCATGGACTCAAAGTGAAAAAATGGTTTTCGCTAGCGCCCTAATGTCATAAATACATGGCTTAGAAAAATAACATAAAAGTGATTTTAAAACTAATAACCAGTCGTACAAACGATTTAAGCAGATAGATTAGAGTTCCGTCTAAATAGTGATGTTCAATTTTTTGTATCCGGTGAAATTTTTACAGTAAAAATGGGCCTTCGAATAGTCGAATGAATTATTATACAGGAAGGCCCCGGACCCAACTTATATAAAAATCGCCACTGAATTTCCATTTTCTTTTTGAGGAAAACCTAAGGATTTCCAGGAACTATTTGAGGTGGGATTATGAACCTAATAAGTGAGACTTTTTTTTGTCATAGAGGAAGAATCGCTTCGGTTTGTGTGTTAATCGGACAAAAATCACAAACCTTGGACATCATTTTACAGTATCAAGCATGGTCGGTCACTTTCCCCTATTTAGTTTTAGTGGTTCATCATTTTCGACACGGATTCGTCTAATTGGCATACATTTCTCATCAAATTGCGCGCGAATTGTGTGGGACTCGAGCGCGGGAAACATTTGTGAGGCTTCTCTAGCTGGGGAAAAGCTCCACATTTGTTGGAGCATTGGCATGGTCTCCCCCCCACAAAACTTACACTAACACGAAGGAAAATCATGCCACACTCGCATCAAGTTTCTCTGACGAAGGCCAAAATTGTCAGACTTACACACTTCGATATGCCTGTGATCGCTTTTCCGACCAACGGAAAACACTCATCTGTTGACCAAAGGATCGACACAATCCTCAGGATTTTTTTCAAGTGAAACAGTAAACACTTTTATATCACACTTGCAGATGAAACTTACGTGCTAAGTGGCTAAAGTTGCTAAGAAAACACCAAACGAACTCGCGCTTCCACTTCATGGATATTCCTCTTTTCTCTCATCACTTGTCACCCAGAAACTTCGAGTGAGAGTACACCAAAGAGATTTGCATGCAGTGAATTTTTTTTTTTTTTAGATGAAGAGGGGGATTGTTGATTTAATAGTGACGTCATTGGGTAGAAATACCGGAATTGCCGGGATTTTTGAGTTAATTAATTGAGAGTTCAGTGTTAATACACTCACCTGCATAGGAGATTGGCCAATTGGGCCATATCATCGCATTCCATTGTCTCAGGCGTTCCTCTTTATCTCACAACAATTATTCCACTGAACCACCTCAGTAAAATATTCTGTTTGCTTTCACTGAAAATTCTCCTTCGACTGTTAGATCGATTTTCCTCACACAAAAATCACATCACGCAAATTTTCCTCTCACACTCCAGCACGAAAATTACCTTAAAAATAGATTTAAAAAAAAAAGATTCACAAAAGGTTGCACTAATTGTCTAGTAGCTAGCTCAGATAGCTTCCCCACGTGAGCCACAAAGCACCAGAATGGGAAATTGCGAAGGAAAACCAAACATCCACCGTATTTAAATAATTTTCTAATATATTTACAATATATAATTTTATATATTCATCTTTTAATTTCAATTTCAGTTTCTTCATCTCTATCAATATACATTTCTCATCGACATTCTCTCACATATTCTAAATATAATAAACTTTTTACTATTTAGACTTGTTTTTTTTTCCTTGCTATTTCATAATTCTCTGGGTGTTAGTTTAGTTCTCTCACAGTTGTTAAAACAGTTTTGTATATTCAGTCAATTGTAAACAAAAGACTAATACACTTTATCCACTTTAAATAAAAAATTCAATCCTACAAAATATTTTAATGTCATCGCGTGTTCTGATTGGCTAGAGCTTGAAAGCTTTCAAAGCTCTAGCCAATGGTAGAACACGTAGAACACGATAGTACTAAAATATTTGAATAGATTAAATATTTTATTGCATGTAGATAAAGCTTAAGGAAGTGGAGATCTTTTATCACTCCTTATTCAAAAAAAATATCCATATTAAATAAGTAAATTATTGTATTATCCTTCTGATTCACTTTGTAAAAATATTTTAATATAAATTATGAAACAAAAAATTCGATTAACGTTGTGATAATCTCGGTGTTTTTCGTGCAATTCTGGATAATATTTATTTATTTTAATTTTATGATTTTGCCTTTTTCAAAAAAGGCTATTCTTTTATAAAACATTATACAAGGAAGAATAGCAGATAAGAGGTGGCAAAGCGTCCTTATGCCGGCTTCAGACTGGAGGTTTAGCCCAGTTCCCTAAGGTCTCGAAAATCTAAATAACGAGCAATTTTATTGATTTTTCAAAATCCAATTTGCCCTTATAATCCGATCCTAAACAACAATTTTCTAAAAAGTCGTGCCTGATTAGAAATTAGAGGAGTTAAGCCATATGGCTAAGTCTTAGGTCTGAAGCCCGTATTAGGCTCTGCGAAGTGCTCGAACTTTAGAGGAGACCAGATCAGAATTATCCACTGATAGAATTAGACAGCGGAGTCTTACAGTTTTCTTTAATAAGATTTTTGAGCAAACTACTATTTATTAAGAGTAATAAACTTCCTCCCTATTCACTGAAATACTTATCAGGCTTATTCAAACATGTTTTCCCAAATTATAGGCAAGGAAAAATATTATTTGCTGAATAATTCTGCCCCGGTCTCCCTTACGGTTTACCGATTCACAACCGATTTGAACTGATTCATAAATCACTAAAAAAAACCCCACAAAGTAGTTTTAAGACTGATAAAATTGATTTTCGTCGGTCAAAAATTATTCATCGGTTCTTAACCGGTTCATAACCGATTCGAACCGATTCATAAAACACTCAAAAGATTGCCCAAAATACCGTAGGACCATTAGGACTAATATAATTGAATTTCGGATAAAATTATTTACCGATTAATGAACCGGTAATAAACCGGTTCATAACCAAATGTTTGTCTAAAAGATGAACACTCTCCAAGCTTCAAGTTGTCAACTGCCAACTGATCCTCCATTTATTCATGAATATTTTTCTTTGTAGGAATTTACGAGAATTCCATGTATTTTTTGGAGAAAATCTACTGGAAAAGTCGTTAAATTTTAATTGACAGAAGACTTGAAGGCCATTGCACGGAAAATTCCGGGGAGAATTTCTTGGAAATACACAGTAATCTCCGAATTTTTAAAGGGCTAAACTGCCGATCAATCCGCTAATAATCCATATAGCAGTCTTCAGACTAGAGGTTTAGCCCAGTTCCCGAATGTTTCAAAATCTTAAATAGCGAGCAATTTTATTGCTTTTTGAGAGCCTAATAGGTCATTTATCTTTAATAATCCAATCCCAACTTAAATTTTTCGAAAAATATTGTGATTAATAAAAAAAAGAGTAATCAAGCTAATGGCTAAACTTAAGTCTGAAGATTTTCACACAAATCCATGGATACTCGCGGACATTTCTAATACGCCTGACGGTCCACTCTGGAAGCTCATGCGGATTTGAAGCGGTACAATTCAGGGATCTCCACCTGGTTTTTAGCGGTAAAATCTGCGAACATTGCAGAAAACTCCGCTGGATCAATTCGCTCCTTGGAAATTACAAGGGGCTAACTAATTTTCGGCCATTTTTCAAGAGACAGCATGAAAAATTCAACTTTGTGTAACTAAATAAGTATCTCAATTTAATGACTGAACAAAAACATTTTATTTCTTTTCTATTTGTTTGAACACTAATATAAACATGGAAACTTTTATATTTTTACCTTTCAAAATATGTTTTTTAATGAGTTAGCTCCTTGTCGTTCTATGTGCAAAGTTTGCTGAAATTAGAATTAGGGATCAACTTGCTTGAGTTAGTCCCGTTTCACAAAAATTTTAACGATGAATATATTTTGTGCCCCTTTACTTCAAACAAAATTATGCAAGTAATCAAAAAGATTAAAATTATGTCATCTGAAAATTTATTAAATTGTCTTTCTAAGTGCATTAGAATCTCAAAATCGCAAAAAGTGAGTTGAACCCTTGTAATTTCCAAGGAGCGATTTGTATTTTTTGGAAAGGTCTTGAAATCAGTTCTGAATTGCTTAAGGTGAGTAAGGTGGGGTAACTGGATCGTTTTCCGAAGAGTGCTACTTAAACGCTTGTTTTTGGACTGATGAAATTCTTTTTTACTTCTTCTAAATCCACAAAATTATCCATTGTTTCATTAAGAAACATAATATTAAAAAATTATCAAAAATATTAAAGAAAATTTATAAAATAAAGATAATACTGAAATAAGTCAGCATGCACTAACTGGGTCGCCTTTTCGCTAATTCACTTTTAATTAAACCTTTGGATTTAAAATACTTTGTTTTTCACAAGGAAAAAAAAACAATAAATGTTTTCAATCAACCAGCGAAAATATCATTAGCGAAAATATCACTGCTAGAAAATTTTAACTGCTCGAACTCCAAGAGAGAGCAGTTTTAGCAATCGTGTTCTTTTTTTCAACTTCTCTCCATCATAGCAGCCAAACGGTAAAAGATATTGACTTCCGGTCTTCGGTGACCCCCCCCCCCACAAGTCAACATTCTCTATCTAACTAAACCCAAATTACCCCCCACCCCTCCTAACCCCTCCAAAAACATGTTTTTTTGACTTTGCAATAAATTGGCCCTAAATTTATTGCAATTTATTTATTTGCAATAAATTGGCCCTGGCGATTTCGTTCATTTTTGGATATGTTTTGGAGGTAGTCTAACTGAACATTTTATCCTTGTACACCTATCACCGAAAAATTCGTCATCTTGAATTATTCAAGGTCAAAGATCAACCAACCCGGAGGGCCTAATTTTCAACGGATTTGGACAAATTTGGACATTTTTGAAAGATCTTTTAATTCTGAACCCGACTGCATCGGTCATAATCGATGATGGATCGGGAAAGTAGCGGTAACAGATTTATTTTGAAAATACTGCTTTTCGCACTTTTTCACTCTTTTTAGTGAAGAACCCAGCTGGTACAAGTTTGATATGAGTCGATTACACTCACTTATTTAATGGATAAAATTATAATTTTTGCTTTTTCTCAAATTTGAATAGTTTTATTATGTTACTGTAGTGACTATATTACGAAAATAAAAATAAAAATATTATTTTAAGTGGATTAGTCATAAACGATCCAGATAGCGAAGCGTCCGGATTAGCACACCTGACTGTAAACATTTGTAACTGGCTTATTTTCTCGTATTTATATTTTTTGTCTATCCGTATGCTTGTAACGACCAGCGCACAATAACTTTTGTTTGTAAACATGTTTTCAATATTTCCTGTGAGAGTGAGCGAGATGACTAGATCTAGATCTCATTCACTCTCATTGAAATGTCAAAAACATGTTTACTAATCAGAAGTTATTGTGCGTTGGGCATAACTCATGCCAGAACATTCTGAAATGATTATTTCTTTACCAATTTCTGATTTTGAAATGCTTTTGTGGTTTATAAATCAATTTAATCTCTAGTAAGATAAGTAAGCACCAAAAGATCATGCGAAAAACTGATTCACGGAAAGCTCTATCTCGTGAGTTCGATCATTCCGCACAGCAGGGACGCTTTGCCATCTCTTTTTTTCTACGATGCATTTTCTATTTTAGATAATTTTGCAAGATACTTTTCCGGAACATTACTTTCATTATCAGATTTTCTTGACCCCGGTGTTTGGATTCAAACGAAAATCAATCACTTACCTTCATATCGAGATCATAAGTATTTTTTTTTTTTAAATAAATAATTGAACCCAACCAAACGGAAATTGCATTAAATCAAACAAAATACTCGTTGCATATTGTGATTAATCAGTATTTCAAATAATTTTTGCAAGTTAATAAAATCCCTTCTCGGCTTTTCCTTTTCTGCTTTTATTACTTTCTGAATGTGTCTCAGTTGATTTTAGCTCAAATGAAGCCAGAAATAGCGTTGATGCTCTTACCCA
Source organism: Phlebotomus papatasi (assembly GCF_024763615.1). Classification (NCBI taxonomy): domain Eukaryota; kingdom Metazoa; phylum Arthropoda; class Insecta; order Diptera; family Psychodidae; genus Phlebotomus; species Phlebotomus papatasi. Next base: position 87,411,873 of record NC_077223.1, on the reverse strand, counting down.
GAATTGCACACCTGAATAACTTCTTTGCGTGCGATTGACAAAAACAAAGAAAAAATTACACTAATCTCACCTCATCCATTCGCAAAGAAAACGATACATTATGACTTTACCTACAATAGAAATATTAGCCGTACTCACTATGGCGTTGTTATCTCGTAATCTCCGTAATCTGTTATCTTGTTATAATTTTTCATTTATAAAATACATTACGAGAACATAACGAAATAACGAGATAACGATATTACAAAATAACAGCGCCATAGTGAGTACGGCTATTATATATCCATTCTCAATAATACAAAAGATATTGATGTTGATCGAAATTGTGATGTTAACACAAAGAGAAAATTCTTTGATGATTTTTCACTTTTTGTTCTTGGGATTTCTTCTTCTTCTTCCTCTAACACACTGCACAGAAAACAAAATAAACAGAGTTCTAATTGAAGAGAACTGTATTGGGATCTTCATTGTCCATCTGCTTGATGTGCCTCAGCACATCCTTCTTCGTGATGATGCCCAGAAGGCGACTGAAGAGAAATAATTGCCATCAGCCAAATTCAGCAGAAAAGAAAGGGTGAAGAAGCCCAAGAAATGCATCAGAATACTCACCCATTGTGTGTCACGAGTGTCTGACGCAGTCCCAATTTCCTAAACATGTCCACAACTGTCTCCATGGGCGTCTGATCTGTGACTGTGATTGGAGCCATGTCGAGGTATTTCTTCATTTTCAGCGGAGGCGGTCCGAGAGTCTGGACATGATTGCCAGATGTAAATAGCACCAAGGACTGACCACAGATTCCGTCAATCATCCTCTTGGCATTTTCTGCAAGAACAGCCATTGATATAGCCATTAATATTTTTCCCATATTCTTTTGATAAATTTGACCCATTTTTTCAGGAAATGTGACTCAGATTAATTAAAAACCCTATTTTCCCTATTAAAAAATTTCCCCATTCCTTAAGAAAATTTAAAGAATGTCACCCATTCCCCGGGATAAAAGTAATTTTCTTATATCCGGTGAATTCTTTAGGAGATCATCGTTTACGTTACGCTCTATCCCTAGGTAAAGTTGCCATTTTACTGCTGGAACTCAAAGACAGAGCAGTTATATAATCCACTTTTTTTTTTCAACTAGTGACACGGCTACAATTCAAACGGTAAGAGATATCGACTTACGGTCTTCGACGACCCCACCATAAGTCAAAATTATCTACGACAGTCTTCTATTTTTCCCCCTCCAAAACTAAAGTTGGTAAATTTCAAGAAATTTCATAAATTTCCGCCTAAAGTAGGTGGCGACTGTTGTGAAATTTCTGAAATTTTGCCATCTCTATCCAAAACCATGTTTTTTGTTTTTTTTCCAAAAACGGCTCCTAAGATGTTTTTCATTTTCGGATATGTTTTAGAGGTAATCAAGACGAATATTTCGTCCATGGATTTCGATATCTAATTTTTGGACATCAAAGTTTGACCACTTTAACGGGGTCTATTGTTCAACCGGTTTGCTTAAATTTGGATTATTTTTTGAAAGATCTTGAAATTTTCAACGCGTGTGCATCAGACTTGATCTTTAGTGAATCGGTAATATATTCATAAGTGATTTCCTTGAGATAACTCGAAAAGACTACCGGAAAACTGTGGAATTTTTCCAAAGGATATTCCCAGGAAAGGTTGATAAACATCTTCCGACTTTTCTGAAGAATTTTACCATAGATTTCCCAGAGAAGTTTCGAAAAGATTACCGGAAAACTAGAAAATTTAGAAATTCTAGGTTGATGAACTTCTTGCCGATTTTCTGTGGAAATTTCCTATAAATTCCACGGAAAAATCTTAGTAAAATTCCTGGAAAACTGGGGGATTTGTTCCACGGATATACTTGGGAAAGCCTGATGAATTATCCTTACGTGCATTTCAGAATTTTCCCAAGAAGTTTGGTTGAAATTTTGAAAAAAAATGAGTGATGTTTTCCAATTAAATTTACAGAAAAGGCCTCTGAATGCCTCTGAATCTTAGCTAGCTTTCTGCGGAAATTATCCTTAGGGGAATGTTGGCATGGTTCGCACAGAGTGAACCTTCAAACAACGCAAATTTTCTCTTTGTTTACAAAGAGCTAGTTCGTCATTTTTAGCTCTAAGATAGATAATTATTAAGCTCATAAATCGAGATGAGAAATGGTAAGTCAGCTCTTTGCAAACAAAGTGAAAATTCACATCGTTTGAAGGTTCACTCTGTGCGAACCATGCCTACATTCCTCTAGATTTCTCTGGGAATTCCAAGGATAATTTTTTTCTATTTTTTTATTATTATTATTATTATTTTCTTTATTTTATTTTCTTGCATTATTTTTATTTTTAAATTTTATTTTTTATGTTTTATCTTTTAATTTACCTTTTTTCTTATTTTAAATTTTGACGTGAGAACATCAGGGCTTCCTTCAGATAAGTAACTGAATTTTCCCAGTCTATTTGGAGATATTCCCTGTACTTCTTTCAATAAAAATATCTTAACTGAAGTATATCCTTAAGAAAAAATTAATTTCATACGGATTCCTCGGAAAAAACCTATTGAATTTTCCTTGCCTCAGTTGGAAATTTTCAATGAATCTTCCCATACTTTTCACTACAAATTTTACTATTTACACTTAAGTATTCGATGTTATATGATTTTTTTTCTGAGGAAAACATCTCGACAGAAGTATATTCTTAAGTGAAAATTAATTTTCTATGAATTTTTCCATGAAATCCTTCAGATTCTTTTTATATAGCTTTTCTTTATTAAATTAATCTCGACTGAAGTGTATGTAAAGTGGAAATATATTTCCCGGAGACAGACTAGTGAATTTTTCATACCCCCCTCCGTAGGGAAATTTCCTAAATTTTCTTCAAAAAATCTTGAGAAAACATTGGAAAATCCGAAAAAACTAAGGGAATATTTCTCATGTAAATCCTCAGGGACCTTCTTAAGAAATTTCTACAGTTCATCAAAGATATTTAAATACTCATTGCACTGGAAATCCTTAATTAAAATTAATTTTCCCATAGAAATTTCTCTGGGAATTTCCTAGGACATTAACGAATTTTCCAGTGCTGAAAATTCATAAAGAATCAATTGTGATCTCCTTGGGAAATTTCCACCGCTCTGTAGGATAATTTCTTAAGATATTTGCCTTAATTTCCCAATATGAGAAGTGTTCGAGAATTTCAGGTGAAAATTCACTGAATACATGGTGAGATTTTCACAAAGAATCACTAAGGAAATTTCGCTTGATCTCGCTACGAAAAGTGTTCCCAGGGAAGAATAGGATCAAAATTAAAATTTGTGACGGAAAATAGAGATCGATAAACGTACGAACGTCAGATTAATCTTGTCGAAATAATGAAGCTATGTATATTAGCGCATTAAATTGAGATTAAACTGTTCCAAAATCAGTTATTGGGACAATTCAGTCTCAATGGCGATGTAAATGGAAATGTTCTCAATGAAATCCTTTAGATTGTTGTTTGCTTCCTTACATTGAGACTGAATTGTCCTAATATACGATTTTGTCCCAAAATAGAATTATCCCAAAATCCGATTTTGTTCCAAAATCGAATTCTTCTAAGATCCGATTTTGTCCCAAAATTGAATTGTACTAAAATCCAATTTTGTTTCAAAATCGAAGTGTTCTAAATTCCGATATTTTACCAAAATAGAATTGTCCCAATATCCGATTTTGTCCCTAAATTGAATTGTACTAAAATCCAATTTTGTCTTAAAATCTAAGTGTTCTAAAATCCGATTTTGTTCCAAAATCGAATTCTTCTAAGGTCCGATTTTGTTTCAAAATCCGATTTTTTCCCAAAATTGAATTGTACTAAAATCCAATTTTGTCTCAAAATCGAAGTGTTCTAAAATCCGATTTTGTTCGAAAATCGAATTCTTCTAAAATCCGATTTTGTTTTAAAATCCGTTTTTTTTTCAAAATTGAATTGTACTTAAATCCAATTTTTTCTCAAAATCGAAGCGTTCTAAAATCCGATGTTGTCCCAAAATAGAATTATCCCAATATCCGATTTTGTTGCAAAATCGAATTCTTCTAAGATCCGATTTTGTCCAAAATTTGAATTGTTCTAAAATCCAATGTTGTCTCAAAATCGAAGCGTTCTATAATCCGATTTTGTCCCAAAATCCGATTTTGTCCAAAAATTGAATTGTTCTTAAATCCTATTTTGACTCAAAATCGAATTGTCCTAAAATCTTATTTTGTTCCAAAATCGAATTGTCCCAAAATCCGATTTTGGGACAATTAAATTCGTAAAAAAAATTGTTCTTGTCAATTAGTGCCTCCAACGGCAGCTTTGTGAGCTTCCGATTACCCTTCATAAATACAAAGTTCCGAATTTACTAATTGTATCTGAAAAGAATGAACAAGATTTGGAACTTACCAATGGACAAATTGAGATTTTTCCTCACGACAAATCCAACCAAATACTGATTCTCTTTAGACACAACCACAGGATATCCATTGTGTTCTGTCTCCTTGAGGAGCGTCTCAACATCATCCACTGTCATTGAGTCCTGAGTGATAACAGACAGCGTCTCATTGCGTCTGTAAAAAAAACATTATTAAACCTCAACATCAGACACCTCCGCCCCTCCTTCGCCACTTTACTCACTTTGGCTGCATGACGTCTGCTGCCAGAGTTGTATGAGCAAACTCATCCTTACTATCTAAGAATGGATACCCGTTCAGACTTATATGAGCATCATAGATTCCCTACGGAAGAGCCAAAGACAGAAAAAATGGAAATTGCGTCAATACAGAAATACTTTGGAGGCGTTTTCACAACATTTTCCTAAGCCTAAAAAAAACATGACAAAAAAAATCTGCATGACAATCATCACTTTGCAGACTTCCTCATGTAACATATGACGCACTGATAACATTACGTTTCATTGTACAATTCACAGAGGAAGAGCGAGAAAGAGTGTCATTATCAAAGTGACTGTAATATTAAAAAAAAAAAAACGCTTGAATGAAAGTCTTATCGCCAAATATTTTGCATACAATTAAACTGAAAAAAACTGAGAAATGCGAGTTACCACGTTGAAAAGTCTAAATATACACAAAATCGATGGACTTTGGAATGGTTATGAAATTTTGCAAAGAACACGAAGAACTGAAACGAGTTTGTTAGTCATTACAATTGTTCTAAGTATTATTTGAAATTTCGCTCTGGAAAGGTAATTTAGAAGTGAATAAAGGCAATAAACAAATAAATATAAATCTTAAAGTCTAAAAAACATTTGAAAAAAACAATGTTTTTGGCATCACACTGTTTGTCCGTAAGATCCGTCCGGCTGTCGTCAGCTCTATAGACCAAATGGCTAGCGATAGAAACTTCGGAAATTCGGGGGACCCCCCGTAAGTCGACCCAATAATTGTTAACATGCCCTTATTTTTCCCCACCCCCCTCCCCTTCCCCTCTAAAATCATGTTTTTTAGGCATTACTCAGGCAGGCATTTCGCTCATAAGAAAATACCGTTGAATCATTCCCAATACCGGTTTTTCAAGGCCAAAAGTTAAAAAGGCTCTAGAGAGCGTATTTCTCAACCGAATGGAGTCATGTTGGGCTCGTTGGAAAGGTCTTGGAATTTCTGACAAAACTGAACTGATTCCAATCCAAAGTTTATCAAAATGCACAATAAATGGCGTTTCTGTGAAAAAAAAAACGAGTTTGAATTTTAACGATATCGCAGCGCCACCAATGGTAAACTTTTAAACTCTCATCTAAAAGTGCTCATCGAGACGAAAACACAAACAAAAAGGAGTGGCAGTGTCCCAGGCTTTGCGAAGTGCTCAAACTCGTGACTTAGATAGTACACCTTAAAAGTTATTTTCACTTGATTTACCGTTTACCAGGGTTGGGCGAATTTTTTACATTTTACATCATTTTTTGAATAGTAAAAAAGCCTTTAACATATCGTCGGTTGCGCCTACCTCTGTCGTATCTGCATTTCTTTTGTGTCAGCATTTCGCGCAAGAGGGGACGTCTGTATTGTAGCTTGCACCGAATGCAGATACAAAACAAATGCAGATACGACAGAGATAGACGCAACCGACGATATGCTACATTTTTAACATGTAAAGTTTAAATGTAAAAAATGTAAAATTGATTGATACCACGGTTTACTATAGTATCAATTAATTTTACATTTTTTACATTTTAACTTTACATGTTAAAAATCCGTGTTGATACCCATCAAATATCAAGTTCATTTTTTTATATTTTTTACTCAATCAAGATTTCGCTGTAATCAGTAAAATATTTTGCGGCTTTTTGCTGTAAAGCTTGTTGTCTAAAATGCGTATTGAAATTTACTGGCAATCCCAATTCAAATTTTTTACTACCCGTTGAACCAATATAATGCCCAACGCGCTATAACTTTTGTTTAGTAAACATGTTTTTGACATTTCAATGAGAGTGAGTGAGATCTAGATCTAGTCACGTCGCTCATTCTCATGGTAAATTTTGAAAACGTGTTTGAAAACAAAAGTTGTTGTGCGCTGGATATAATAGTAACTATCTAAACGATTACTAATTTTTGAACTTCTATATCTACGTGCTCAGGGAGTTTTCCAATTGTTCTGTGGTTTCTGTTAATCATCAATATTGCAAAAATAATTTAAAATAAGATTTATTTCCTGCTCTCTTCATAACGATGATTTTTATTTTGGGGATTTTGCTATATACCTTATCCAAGACATCACATTCCAGAAAACAATGTTCATGAAGAGAATCTGTGTCTCCTTGCTAACACTGATTCTGTAATAATTCTGATCTGTAATGAAAGTTTCTGAGATAGTATTCTAAAAACCATCGTGCTTTATTATCAAAATGAGACTAACGTATTAAACAAAAACTCACTCAGAAATTATGATATTATATCGATTTTTAATAAAAATCTGCACAGAATCCGAGTAAAAACGATCTAAATTGCTAAACGTTTCGTTCGAAAGCTGTGAGGATTTTATATTCAATTTTAACCGTTTTGTGCTGCAACTGTGCGCTCTTTATTTACAATTTTAACCTTTTTGTGTTGAAGCTATAAGTGAGTTACATACACGTGTAATTGTATATATTGCGGCTTTATTTTTTGTATTGTGTATTTTAACTGCCTGTATTAAGAACACAAAGTTCTTAATTTTTCCTGCCCTCCTGGAGTTTTGATTGGCTTTTTTAATGCACAAAAACAGATAAATAATTCTTGATCAATTCTTCAATTTGAAGCACTTTCTTTTAGTTTGAATTTCTGGATAAATGATAATCAATAATGTAGACAATATATCACTGTATTATATTTACATTGCAATTATTGCAATGTTGCAAATACACTAAATCGCAAGTTCTTTTACATGTCATTATATCAAAGTCTATCAAAATCAATCAATCTATCAAAATCAAATTATATCGAAAATAACCTATGCATTACTATAAGAAATTATTAAAAAGCATTTTTTTAGTTTTTAAAAATTGATTGATCAAGTCATATTATTTCCCTATTTGCAAATAGTGAAATTGTTATATTATTATAATTATTTAATACAGACAACATTCTGAAATACCTACCTGTGGAAGAAGAACCAAGTTCTCATTAATTAGAAAATAGTAACGTTATTTTACCACAGAGAGTATGTTTTATGTGTACAAAATAGTTGAACTACTTCACATTTATAGATTTTCAAAATGAAATTTTGTTCATTACTTTCCCAAGAATGTTTTCTTGATATTCCTGGTAAGCAATATCAATATTGATATTGCTTACATGAAATGTTTAAACAAACGATTCAAAAATACTTAGTTTTTCTTTTTTACATTTTATATATTTTTTTACATTTTTACATATTTTTTACACGTAAAATGTAAACCGGTAACGGTTTATAACCGGTACCGGTTATAAACCGATTCATTACTGATACTCCTAAGTTATTTTTTGCGATTTTTTGAGTAATTTAATAATCGGTTCAAATCGATTGAGAACGGATAAACAGTAAATCATGCAAAAATACATTTGAGATATAGGATTTAAGTCATGAGTTCGAGCAACTCGCAAAGCCTGGGACGCTTTGCCACCCCTGTTTCTTTGTGTTTTCCTCTCGATGAGCAATTTTAGATGACAGTTCAAAAATTCACACAGATGGCGCTACGATATGTTATAATTTCAAACTGTTTTATCTGAAAAATGCCATTGTGCAAGTTGATCAAATTTTCGATTTTTGTGGTCTAGGCTATGAAGTTTACAAAAAGTGCCGTGGGTTCAACGAGGTTACAATAGAACCGAAGATGTAAGGAGTTAATTTTAACAAACTTCAAAACGTCATATCTCCGGTACTATTTGACCGAATTTGATTGCACTCGGTCACGAGAGCAGAACCCGACTATAGTAGATAGAATCGCAGGTCTACTGTCTGAAACAGTTAAACTTTTCTACCTTTGAAGTCAGATTCTACAAAACAACGATCACCAAGCTAGAGATCCGACGCAAATGTCCCGAGTTCGATTCTTGTTTTGTTCCATTATTTTTCCTTCTTTTCTAATCACTTTTTATCACTGTAATTGTATTTTTTCACTCAATGTGGACTTTGTATGCAACTTCTATTACAAACGCGTGAATTCACAGTGCGATAAATTATCTCAAGCGTTTTTTTGTTTTGGGAGGGGAAGGGGTAAACATTGTAAAAATATGATGTGATAAAAACTGTAAAAAAGAAGTAGTTAACAATCATAAAGAGGAAGTAAAACTCACCTGACGCCCAAGAGCATCTCCCACCCATTTGGCGGACATTGCGGCCGCCATTAGGGGCACAATGTAGAGTACACCTCCAGTGAGTTCAAACATTATCACCACAAGTGATACGGTCATACGTGTGACGCCACCAAGGACTGCCGCAGCTCCCACCATGGCATACAAACCGGGAGTGATGCAGTTCTCACCAGTTGAGCACTCTCCCGAGAAGATCCAAACTTTGGGATAGTTGTATGCCAACTGTTCCATCCCAATGCCCACAATTCGTCCCATAATGGCTCCCAAGCACAGGGACGGAATAAACAAGCCACATGGCACCTTGATGCCAAACGTAAAGATCGTCAGGACGAGTTTGACGATAAACGTTAGGATAAGGAGCCAAATGGCATGATAAACTCCCGGACCAGCTGCAGCAATTTCAATTGCCGAATTGACATCTGTGAAATTTCTGTTGTAATCACAAAGTGGATCACTATTCGAAATTCCACATTGCTTGAATAGCAAAAAGATCAATTCGCCCATATTCATCCTTGTATAGGGATTGGGATATGCAATGATTGCCGTTATCAAGGTTATAACGAGAACCTCTGCAACTGGATACTGTCCCAATCGGCTGTACTTCCTAAATCGGCACCACTTCAAATTAGCCTTAATGAAGATCGTTCCAATGACACCCCCAATTATTCCTAATCCCACAAATGGGATCAATTCAAAGAAGATCCATGGTTGCTTGTATTCCACAAAAAACATCACTGTATGATTATTTCCAAATGGATTGATCGATCTCAGGATAAAAGCAGCAATTAGAGCACAAAAGAAGGATCTCCATAGAGTTTTCAGGGGAAAGTAGTACGAAACCTCCTCCAAACTGAACAAAACTCCACCAATTGGAGCCCCAAAAGCTACAGAAACTCCTGCAGCTGCAGCTGCCGAGAGGATTTCCCTCTTCTTCGCCTCATTCTTCCCATACTTCGGAAAGAGATATGACAGAATATTTCCTAAGAACATCAAGAAAACTCAGTCTTTGGGATATCCTGGGGGGTCCTAAAAAATCGGAAAACGCTTCTGCTTACCTATACAACTGGCTATGTGGACCATGGGTCCTTCCTTGCCCAAACACAGCCCCGCCGACACCGACAACATGATGCCAACGGACTTGATAATGAGCGTCCATTTGCCCAAGTACCCACGGATGATGAATCCTGAAAGGATGGTCTTAATCTCAGGGATACCCGAACCACAGGCATAGGGGGCAAATTGGCGAACAAGTGATGCAGCCAAGGCGGCAAAGGACATGGCCCAAAAGATGTAAAAGAAATAGGAGATGATGTAACCACCAACTCCTTCCCTAGCCTGAGAAAACACTTCAGGCCACATTAACCACTGAAAAGCAATAGAAATGATTAGGGAAAGGACAGTGCTACTTAAAGTAACTTAATGAGCAAAGCTGTTATTTGCTGACGTTCGAGGTTCGAATCCTTCATTGATCTGTGATCTGTTTTTTTTTTACTTTTCTTACGTTATCCATCATTTAAAAACTCTGTGTGGAGGAATTTCCTAAATCAATCACAATGATAGCCTGATAAACTCCTGATCTATCACTGCAACTCACTTCACAAAGGTAAGGTTAGGTTGATTGCCTTCCTACAGAAATCCACATGTTCCCAGAATAGATACCTGTTGAATAGACACAAAGTGATTAAATCCGGGTTGATTGACCGGATTTCTTTGTGCCACGTTGACTCCTTGGGAAGCTACCTGAAGCTCCAACTGAAAACACCGGAGGATCTCTATTCAAGAACTTTAATCACTCTTCTTCTAAACAAAATTCCTTCGACTTCAACAACTCTTTTAATTTAGATTCTCGCAAAGGATTACAATGAAATTAAATGATTTATCGCGCTATACTTCAAAATAAATTTCTTTCTATGATGGCTTCTTTCTTCAACGATGATTTCTAATAGAATGTGCTTTTTCAGAATGAGCTTTATCCAGAATCCGTTGGATAAAAAATTCCCATTTCCCCTACTGTTGTGAAGTGACGTTTGACATATTCCAAAACACATGTCCATGTGAAAACATGGACTACTTTCCAACACGCTGCCTAGTAATTTGCAATACCCTGATGTAAGAATCAGTGCCATGACATTGCCGCTCTTATGTACACAGTCACATTTTAGTATGTCGTGCGCATGGCCATTCGACAATTGTTAACCCAACCGACGGCCGAACTCATCAGTCCTAGGGATCAGCCCGAAAGAGGAAAGATAGGTGTTGATATACTCAGAGATCAGCCCCAAATATGGATGATCAAGCTAAGCTTCTAAATTCAAGAGGTCTAGAGAAGTAAACGAGGATATAGCGACATCAACGGAAGGAGTCCAAGCATTTTCCACACATTGTGGTGTCATTTATAAACAGAAGAGATAAAGATGATAAGATTTTGTGTACAAAAGAAAATTTGTGTAGAAACAGGAAAGTAAAGTTTTGTCAGGAAAACGTAAAATGTAAATGGTGGAACAGAGAATATTGGGAAAGAAAAAAAGGCTATACCGATGTGAAGCAAAAAGAAAAGAACGGAGGTTCGACCGATGAATACCTTTGAATTATAACGATTAGAACATAATACAAGAATTTTGTAAAAGAAATAAAAGGGTAGTATACAAGAAACTAAGAATATTTGTGAAATTTAGAGTCAAACAAAAATACCGATGTTGGCAATGTAAGAACTAATGTAGGGTGGAATAACCGGCTATCGCCATGTTTAGGAAAAAATTAAATTCATTTAATCATAACTTTTGAATCCTTGTTACAAGATAAGTCAAATTTGACAAAAAGTTACTTAGATGTATTGGCTCTAGATACGTGAAAACAATAATCCTAGAACATAACGCTGGACTACTTAAAAAACTGATTTTTATTAATAATGCAAAAATAACCATTTCGTCGCCACTTTTTACCACTTTTCGCCAGTTTTGTAAAATTTGTAACCACTTCTCGCCACCCACTTGAAAAGAACCACACTCGGTTATTTTAGGCAATGCTATGAAAAGAATACATTCACCATTTCTCTTTCCTCGTGATCACTTTATTATTACTCTCTTTAAATGATTTTTCTTCACTTTTATTTGAGAAATCAATTTATGGGGCTTTTGCAGAAAGTAAACAATGCAGATTTGACAACTGAGAATGTACGAAGTGAAGTTAGCGTCGCCTATTAAAAAGATATGGCGACAGGTGGTAAAATCAATTCCAGAATATTACCACTTCTCGCCATGCCTCATTTTTATACAAAAATAATATAAAATGAAATATTAATTGACTAAATACAAATTTTATGTATTCCACAAGTGCAATTAAATATTCAATAGACAAATTATTTACCCAAATAGGTATTTTTGGCCTGATGAAAATTTGACGACACTTAGTACATTTGGTAAGAGATGTTGGATTCGATGCACTTGCTTAAAATATTGCTCTAAAAAGTGATCAAAATCGTGAATCCAAAACGAATAATTATTATTTTTCAATTCTATGCGTAGAAGCAGAAACAATACAAAAAAATTGCGACTCATTTATTTCATAAATTGCGAAAAATAGCGATTTAAATGTAAGTGGCGAGAAGTGGGGCACAGGCGAGAACTGGTGATTCCACCCTATTTTCTCTAAAAGGTCCATAATGGACGCTAATAAAGAATTATATATAGCGACATCAGCGCCAGCGGTAAAAATATGAAACTTCACTTTGGGTGTTTTTGGGTACTTTTCGAAATGTCATTGGGTGAAATATACATAGAATTGTTGCGGGTGCATTCCCCTTAACGGGCATGTAATAAGATTCATAACATTTGATTGTCGCTTCATTGTGCACAAACACAAAAATTTGTGTCACTTTCAGTCACAATAAATTAATTCTCCATGGAAAACATGGGCTGCTGGTTCAATTGTACGCAAGATACCGTTTCTTAAGGCTCGTAGTGAGTCAAAAAGGACTTGCAGTGCACATGGCAATTGGTTGAGATCAGTGGCAAAGAAAACCAAAGCCAGTGCCCCCATAGCTCAGTTGATAGAACATTTGCCTAGACAGCGAAAGGCCCCCAGTTCAAGTTTAGGGCAGAAAGATTTCCATGGCTATTTGAACCAGTACCAAGCGAACAGAAGTCTGTTCAACACTCTCATAACAAGTTTCTGTTGCGAGGCGACGAGTTTGCTGAAAACTGGAGGAATCGAAGAGAACCAAGATGAGAGCTGTGAGAAGCAGAATCGACCAGCTCGATCTCTTCCACTACGGACACGGAAACCGGCCCCGTGGCACTAAGGTACCACTAAGATCTCCTGATTGATTCTTGGATTTTTGAAGTCGTTGAAAGCCTCAAACTGCATGGATTGCAACAGGGTATAGGTGTTGCAATCCATCATGGCCTATCAACAATATTCCGTTCTCGAAACATCTCCTGGTTATCCAAGATCATAATATATAAAAATAAAACCATAGTGAGGCCCATTGTCATTTATGATTTAAAGGTTACAGACCACCTAAGCTGAAGAGCAATCGCTAGTGATCTTCGAGAGGCGATTTGACAGATATATCTGGCTTAGGAATGGAACGGGAACCAGTCAGTGGGGAGTACCGTGTCCGAATGAACTACGAGCTAGAAGTCCTATGAAGAGCCCAGATATTATGGCCTCCATCCGAACACGCCAAATCAGCTGACTGGCATGCATACACCGAATGCCAGCTGAAAGGATGCCTAAAGAGCTACTAAAGAGTGATTCTGAAAGGACAAGAATGAGCAGATGGGAGTAGATGCCCTAGGAAACGATCAAAAGGAGTAGTGGACAGTGCCCCTAAAGAGCTGCAGATGCTGAGGTCCTAGAAGGAGATGGCGAGAGTCGCCGATTCGAGCAGATTCGATTGTGCTTTCGGAATTACTTATCTAACATTCACAGTCCCATCTAGTGGAACTATAACGAGATCCTGACTTTAGGTTAGACGCCGTTATAGGACCCCTAAGAGTCACCATATTAGCTTAACAGTGATTGGTACTGTTGACTTAGAAGAGTCCTCGTCAGGATGGGCTTTCTCCTTACAACTCTTTCTAGGCTCAACAGTTTCGGAATTCGGAAGTAAGTTGTAGTATAAGTGAATTTTCACTTTACCCTTATACTTCATGAGAGCAACACATATGCGCTTTGAAGTAATTCGCTTATGTAAACTTTCTTGCAGATATTCAGTTTGAGGTTAGCATGGCTTGAGGGCCTTGAGGTATTCATCTAGTGGTCAAATAAATAAAAGGGCTTATCGCAACTCTCTGACTTGTGCATCATACTGATCTCTGAAGCTCGAAACTTTGAAGCACTGTGCATTTTGTTGCACAAACAAAATAAAGTTTTCAGAAACAAAATCTTTATCATGGAAGTCCACCATTTTCTATCGTGGTCCTACTTGCAATCCAAACAAGAGATCTCTTTACATGACTACCTGCTATATAATCTTTTCAGAGAAAAATTCTCTTCAGAATAACTTCAGAAATTTAAAATAACAATGTATTGAAGGTTTTCCTTATACGGCTTACAAGGGGAAACACTTCAATTTCAAAGTTTTAAACCTTTCAAGTGCTTCGAAAACATTCATCAGTCTTAGATATCTTTTTTTCATATTCGAATGCAAATTCACAATTTCTGCAAATCTACATAATTTATTTTGATTTAATACAGCAAAAACCATTAGATCCAAAAACTACCTAAACCGAATATAAGTAAAAAAACAAAAACAATTACTGGAAGGATCTTAGGAAACAGCCGGACACTCCTGATCCTAAGTTTTCTTGCTAAACGGTTTGTTAAGTTTAGATAAACGATGTTTTCAAAAATGTTGCCCTAAAAGGTAAAACTTTCACTTCAAAGAAATGTAAACACTTCAATTTCGCCAATAAAAAACTCTTAAATGTCACGTAAACTTTTCTAGGTATCATTGCGATGGAAAGTAAAATTTACTAACCCTCAATAACCTAAATTACTCCCATCTACCCTTAACTTCGTCTTTTTAAAATGTGTTTTCTTTCTGCAACTTCTTTTTTAAGATTCTCACTTTGTAAACTGGTTTCATCTCCATTAGTTCATATCTAATTGGACCTAACTGGTTGCCTCTAAACTGTTCCGCACGTTTTAGAGTTCACAAAACTTCCGCAGTCTCACAGATCACTTCTTATCGCTGTCGCAAGCGTCAAAACAATTACAGCTTCGTTCAAAGATCAAAGCAATTCACATTTACCTGGGAGCAATTTCCACTGTCGAATGTCGTCTCGTTCGACGACCAACAGCACTGCTCACGATTGAGCCAGAATGCCTGAGGGCAGATACCAAATTTGAGATCTGCCATCCAACTGGCTCCGACATCCACAACTGCAGCCACACAGCCAGCTGTTATTCCCACCAGCAGGACACACAGCCAGCCTGACCAGGCATCGTGAGCCCCTTTTATGAGATCACACAGTGAGTTCTGTCTCTTCTTCACAATATACCGATGTCTCATGCGATCTCTCGCAATATCACGTTGCCAGTCAATTGTGTGGAAGTCATCATATTGCCCAATTCCCGGAATATCATCACTGTTATCTGCCATTCCGGCAAAGGAGATTCCTCCTTCAGAGAACAAAACACATCAATCAAGTACTTTTTTTTTCTTTTCAATTTTAAACAATATTAAATCACAGAAAACAGTATTAGGGTCACATTTATTATACGTAATCTATGTTAATAAACTTAAAAGCAAAATTAACATAATTAGTACTTCATTTTACTTGAAGTTTTTGATTATAGTGCTGAGATTTTTTGTGTTCTTTTCTGTCTAAATTTATTTTTGGTCCTCTTGAGTGAATCTAACCCGTAAACGATTTTAGACCACGCCCCCTTACACGGCTGATGGATATTCAAATGTCTTACATTTCAATAATCACTCGGAGAATGCACAAACACGGTCCAAATAAATTATCCATGGTCTTTTCAACTAGGGAAAATTCATAGACATTACTCATGAAAAAATAGGCTACGCCCATCATTAAACTACTCCCTGTTTCTTAAAAAAAAACAACAACTTAACAGAAAATAAATTTCGATTTCGAAACTATTAAAAAAAACTTTCAACAGTGATAGCTTCATGTTGATAATTTGCATTAGATTTTAAATGACTCAACCATGTAATTTTTTCGTAATTACATCTTCCTCAGTCACACGACTTCAGTTTATCAAAAAAATGTTCCTTAAAAAGCTTAGACATTTCTTATCTTTGCTTTTTTTACGTATACCCTACCCTAAGGGATGATTTACAGGGCTTTTTATCGAAATTTACATTTATCCTATACTTCATTTGAGCAACTCATACATTCAATAAGGAAAGTCGGGTAAATGAGTTCTCACCGTTTAGTTTGAACTTGGGTTTGAACCAAAGTGTAGTTTGAACCAAAGTAAAGATGTATTTTTTCAAGACATTCAGACCTTTGCACCGGACGGGGCTCGAAGTTACAACTGTGAGTCGAGTTGGGGATCTATTCGTCCAAGAGCCAACGATGTTGCCTATTGCGTCACTGAGATCCCTACGGTTCATTATGAGAACCACTTAGGGTAAGGGCTCATAATTCTGGACAGGGTGCTTATAAGCATCAATGTTCTAAGTTTGAAGAGCAATATTTTCAATACCAATTGATTTTTTTGTTACTCTCTTTTCAGAAGGGTTGTTTAGAAACTTGCTTAATTGTTTAACGTCTTTGCTTCAACTAAAATTAGTCCTTACGTTTAAAAATGAATTGATATGTAGAGGTGAATTTGACTCTTATTTTGGACAACTTGGTTATTAATTTGGACAACATGGCTGTAAATTTGGACAGCTGATTCGCCTCAATAGGAGGCTCATTGTTCTCCATTTCAAGAACCTCTCTTACAAAGTTCTCTTCCTGTTTATACAGTGCTGTCTCGCTATATGCACAGTTTGGGTACTTTTTTTGACAGTTCTCTCTCTGAATATGCACAACTTTTTTTGAAATTCCCAACGGTTTTTTTCTTTCTTTTATAACATTATTATTTTTTTATTGTTCTAGAATTCCCCGTGTTATTTTAACTATAATATGAGACAGAAAAAATAAAATTAAGATAATTAAAAACGAGAAAAATTAGTTACCAAGAAAATAATTTTCTTTATTACTTTGTCAAAATGTAAACAAATTGATTTTGAATGCAACCGACACAAAAGCTGTGCATATAGAGAGTGTGCATATAAAGAGACAGAACTGTATAAGGGAAGCCGTAGAATGTCACAAGAAGCTCGGAAACTTTCCATATCATTCATTAAAATTAGTTGACTTCGGTACTACAAATACGCGCGGATTCGCGCATTTTCTGGCTTTTCCGAGAGCATTTTAAGGCGTTTCTCACTATATATCGTACGTAGAAATGATGCTCCTATGTTTCTCCAGGCATTTATATAACCTGGTTATCACAAAAGCTAAAACTTTACGAAATTTCGAGAGAAAACATCTGTCCAAAAAAAGGAAAATCACCTCACTGGTGAATCTCTGACAAAATTGCCTATTTTTCACATGAAAAACGTAATTCCCAAGGCAAATCTCACTTCAGGTCAAATCAACAAGTCACTTTAAATGTGAATCAATACAATATTCAATTAATAAGAATTTAAAAATATCACTTAAAAACAGCGAGGAAAAAATGTTATACTCAACGCACAATAACTTTTGTTGTGTAAACATGTTTTTGACATTTCAATGAGAGTGAGTGAGATCTAGATCTAGTCATCTCGCTCATTCTCATTGAAAATTTTAAAAACATATTTATAAACAAAAGTTATTGTACGCTGGGCATTAGTATTTCACCACAGCTAAATAAGACTGAAGTAAACACGAGGTCCTGTCATATTTCTCGTAAGCAATTGCTCACACTGAATTTTCAACAAAGCAATTTTAACTCATATCATATTCAAAATTTAACGAATTTAGTGTTAATATCTTCCAAAAAGAACAAATATTTAGATAGAATTCATTATTCATCAAATATTGAAATAAAAATCCATAATTTTAATCAATTTATTTTTAGTGTCCAATTTTACACTCAAAGTGTCCAAATTTAGGAACTGTCCAAAATTATGAGCTCTTACCCTATTCACCACTTGGTTTTTGGGTTAGAAATGCTTCATTAATGTCCTTGAAGTTCTACAAAATTTATGTAGTAACTCCTTTAATCCATTGTCCATTTTCCCACAATAAAAACGAAGATTTTGATTTTTTATATTATTCTTAGTTTCTTTGAAGCATTGATCAAGTCAAGCATCGAGTAAGTCTTTTGTAGGGGGCGTGGCTTATTTTTACGAAAAGACCTATTTAGCTCTACTTCTCTAAATTGAGTGCCTGCTGTTTTTTGCAGGCACTCAATTCTTTGTCCTATCTTGTAGTATTTTTCAAGTAAAACGTTATAAAACTTATATTTTGTTAGAAGCTGCGTGTATCATTAATCAATATTAGTTATCCTTTTAAGTAGAGCACTTATAAGACGCTTAAAGCCTTATCAATAAGTCAGTTACGAGATATTTATTCAGATCTAAAAGGCGGCCTTTTACTCTTCTTAATTATGACAGTTAAAAGGGGCGTGGCATAAAATTATTAGTAGGCGGAGCTTAATCTGAGGCCCAAAAAAATGTGCAATAAATTAAAGTTTAGTAAGTGAAAGATTTTTTATGTGTACGTATGTTAAATGGGAACTTATTTAAAATTAACACGATTACACAAGAAGAACACCAAATAGGTTGAAGACAATCTTCAACATCATCTTACCTTCCTCGGGCCCATCAAATGACGTGGAAAATCTTACAGTTACTTCTTGCTTATTGTTATCTACAGTCTCTAATTAGGGTTTAGTTTTGTGCATTTTGTTTTAGTTTGGTGATTGTTTTTTTTTTAGGTGAAATATTGTTATCAAGTTTGTTTTGTTGTAAAGATGAAAGAAAAGAAAGAAAAATAAATTATATACAGTTGAAATAAAATTTAGAAAATGTCTTTTCTTTTATCTAAAATACTGTGAGGTTTTCGAGTAAACTGAAATAGTTCAATTGCAAGAAGAAATCTCGACTTACCGTCGTGATCGTTAAAATCCCTGCCAAAGGGCGAATGAGTTGGGGATGGATGGCGCATATTATCATTACCGGACATCATTGTGTTGCTATGTCTTGAATTGTCGTTGGTAGGCGTGATATCAATCATATCATCATCTGGCGGCAAAGTGCTCAGAGATGTTGTGCTAGTCAACGTTGGATGCTGACCGTTCGACTGAAACGCGTAATACAAAACCTTTTATAAGTGAACTAAATAAAAAGTTTCCAATAATGTGTTTTTAACATCAATACATCAAGTGAATTTGATATCTTAATTTTTTTGCACATAAAACGAATAGCAGAAGGATTGGAAGAATATCCCAGAATTTCATTAAATATTTAAGAATACCCGGAATACCCATAAGCTTTTGCCTCATATTGAAAAGAGCTTTATCTCTAAAAAAAAAAAATACTCGCAATAAATACTCCCAGCTGAAGAGATAATAATTAATTCAGTAATTTCTTAATTAAATTTTCAATGAAAAATGCAAAAGATGGTGGGAGAAAGAAAATTGAATGATGCTCATATAAAAATTTACAAAACTCTTTGGGTTCGTGTTGAAGTCTGTTTGCTTGGAAGCCACGATTATTCACAATAGTCACATGATAAAGCACAACACACCTCAGAAAGATGACTCAATTAATGTTATTTGTATGCGGCATACAGCCAAAAGTGGAGGCGCTTGAACTTGAAATCCCAAATTGTGTCACCAAAGATTGGAAGTTATTAATGAGTTCAATATATGATTGATTAATAATTTATATCACATGAGATATGAAAGATTGATTTCAGGATATTTTGACTGTGTAGAACTTTGTTAAAATTATTAATTTATTAATTCTTTTAATATGTTTTAAAGTTTTGAGAATTCGGAAATGTGATAGTAAAAAAGAAGAACGCTTTTTAGAGTAGAAGGACTTAGGGTAAGTGTGCCAAATTCCGGCCAGCTTGCAATTTCGGTCACCTTTTTTGTTCCTCGAATTTCCATGAATTTCAAGTTTTTACTTACTCTAAAGATTATACAATGCAAAAGAATAACAAAAAATGTAGCTTCGACAAACGAGATGACGTGAAAAAGATATTGGAAGAATTCCTGAAGGGCAAGGAACTATGAGAATGAAGGTGGCCGAAATAGGGCACCAAAGCTATGTCTAAATTTTTATTCATTTTAAAATGTATTAAAAATGATTTTAGAGTAAATAAAGACAGTAAACTCTTTACAAGGTTCCAAGCAACACTCTTTCAGAAGAAAGAATTAAAAAAATCAATTTGAATTTAAAATATTACATTTCAAACTTAAGACTTTGACGCTTGCATGCAACTATGCCGAAATTTGGCACACTTACCCTATGTGGCGGACAGACCTTCGGCTCAAGCTGAGTGACGACTTAACGTAATTAAAACCAACTACATTCTCATCAGTTTTCCACTATGCCGTTTCTCGGTTTATTGGCCATTTCCATTGAGAAATTTTTCAACAAATTTGTTGATAATTTTCAACTTAATATGAAAAGAACGGTGCTTTTATGGGAAAAAGTTCAATTTGGTTGAACTTTTTCTCATAAAGGCTTAAAAATAAAAATTCGGAACAGTTTTCCACACTGTTCCCATTGGGTACAGCGCCATCCAATGAGTTTATTTCTGACACTTGCATGCCAGTGAGGTGTCAGTTGAGCGAATTCTCATAAACAAGCTTGATTCCATTTCACAATAACGTGTTTTTAGGCGAAATTAAAGTAATTGCGGATTCCCTGGGGGTGAAAACAGTGTTTTCAGTGGGAAAATGTCCCGTGGGGTATGCCCGGAACATTGATTTACGGTAAAAACGAACATAGTGTCAGAAGGGTCAGAAGTGTGTCAAGAAAAAGTATCATTGCTGTTTTAAAGTGGTAATGGTTACATTTTCCCTCATTATCTCTATCCCTGCTTCAATTTGCGTATCAAAGCATTAAATATATGTTTTAGCAGTGATTTCATGAAGGTTTCGGTTGTTTTTATGCATTTTTACCCATTAAACTAAATCAAAACAAACAAATGTCAACGTGCTCAACGAGATGTTCGTATTCAAAACTGGGCTTTTTTGCGAGCTTTCATGTGAATTGCGAATTAGGGGGAAGTGGAGCACCTTTGAAAGTGGGCACCTTTGAAATTGCGATTTTTCTTCTATGTTTAAGTGGAATTACGCAATATCATAATGTAATTAAACTTCTCAATCTATTTGTGCAACTGACTTACTAAAAATCCCAATTTCAAAGGTGCCCCACTTCCTCCAACAAAAATCTGATTTTTTTCTCAATGGAAGTGGCCCATCAAACCGCAGATAAAAGCTTAAAATAAAAATTGGGAACAGTTTTGAAAGCACGAGCAGCGCCATCTCTAGAGTTTTCTTCTGACACTTGCATTGCAGTGCGAGTTGTCAGCTTGCCTCGTAAATCTCCCTAAACATTTCCCATATCAATTTTGGTCCTTCGAGCCGAGAATTAAATTTTCCTTGCTATTTTTCTTTCTTCGAATGAATTATCATCTTCAAATCAAAATAAAAAGACATTAAAATATTTTATTACTATCATAACTTGCATCCGCAACTATATTAACATCTTTATTGTGTATTCTCGTAGAAAATGCTTCTTTTTAATCGAAAAGTCCTCTTTTCTCGCATTTTCTCTCTCTAACTAACAGATATTAGATATTCTCTCTGTAATTGAGAATATCGCATTCAAGGTTTTATTTATTGATTTATTTGTTAGTTCATGTCCCAGAACCATATTGCTAAAAATCTGGTGCAATGTGGCCTGTATAGATTTATTTATATTAGAAAATTTAACAAAATTAAATGAAACTGTGAAAGAATGCTATGACAAAGTGCAACCTTTCGATTAAAACAATGTTATATAGTAAACAAATGGTTATCACAAAAGTAACCATTTAGCATAATTGCTGATACAACAAACAGAACAAGCAGCACACGATATTTTTTCAACTTCTGTTAACCCTTTCCCTGTGAAATAATTTTTAATGGACATGTAAATTATGGACACTAAAATATTTAATTTAAAAATATCAAATAATAAATTTCGCTGTGTCCCTAACTTGAATAAAAATTAGAATTCTACGTTTTTTATTATTGTAATTAGGTCACTAAAGCCTTAACGAATTCGTTAAACTTTCTAATGCGGTCTTCGGGCTAGGTAGTTGTCGAAGTTCTGG
The DNA here is from genome assembly GCF_024763615.1 of Phlebotomus papatasi. Lineage (NCBI taxonomy): Eukaryota > Metazoa > Arthropoda > Insecta > Diptera > Psychodidae > Phlebotomus > Phlebotomus papatasi. The sequence continues at coordinate 87,389,720 of NC_077223.1, read as the reverse complement.
ATTTTCTATACTATACAACAACCAATTGCAGTAATTTAAGTAATTTATATACCGATAAGCCTTACGTATAAGCCTGTATATGTCGTCATACCTCAAGCCTTAAATAGACTCAGACTGATCCTCGATTAGATTTAATCGATAAAATTTAACGGTATTTAACGGCTTTAACGGCTTAAAACCTTTAACAGCTGGCTATCATACACTGAGAGTTTAAGGTCAGAGATTAAAGATTTTTTTATTGAGTCTAAGGGCCTTGACAGACCTGAGGATTAGCCGAGAAACGGCTTAGCGTAATTACATTAGAAATAATGGTCAAACGACATTTCTATCGTTTTCCACTAAAAGTCGTCTCTCGGCTTAAGTCGTAAGTCTGTCTAGGGCATAACTAGGCCTTAACCGGTCTTTAAACTAGAGGTTCAGCCAAGTTTCTGAAGGTTTCAAAATCCTAAACAGTAATCAATCGTTTTTTCTTATAAGATCCCTTGCCCTTGCAATCCTAACTCAAACTTTTCAAAAAAAAATCATAATTGATAGGATATTAGAGAAGTTAAGCCGTTTAGCCAACTAACTTCAAGGTCTTTCAGCATTGCGTCTTGTCACTTATATTTTAACTTCAACAAGTTCATAACCGATAATACTTTTGGATAATTTTTAACCCAGGTCGGAATTAAGGGCAATTAATCTTCCAGATTCTGAACATTCAGATATCCTGCTAACTTTTCAAAAATTAGGAACCTACGAACGAGGTTACATCTCAATTAGCCTGTGTTATCAAATATTCGAAGAATAGAAGTTATAGAAATATGATTTAACAGAAATTAATTTAGTTTTAGAAAAATGTAATGAATTTTGCATGTCTTTCACACGAACTTTTCAGACAACCTACATGCTATCAAACTACAACTCTTTTAGAGATATTTACGCGTGCCGCACAAATCTAAGGACTATAATAAGCGCTTCGGACTGGAGGTTTAGCCAAGTTCCCGAAAGTCTCAAAAATCTTAATAACAAAGCAATTTTGTTGATTTTTCAAAATCTAATGATTTTTTTGCCCTTAATGGTCAATCCTAAACAACAATTTCCTAAAAAAATCGTGCCTGATAAGGAATTAGAGGAGTTAAGCCAGATGGCTAAGCCTTAGGTCTGAAGCTCGTATAAGACTTAGTCATCTGGCTTAACTCCTCTAATTCCTTATAAGGCACGAGATTTTAGAAAATTGTTTTTTAGGATTGGATTATAAAGGCAAATTATTCATTAAATTTTTAATAATCAATTAAAGTCATTAAAGTACTTGTATTTAGTTTTTTGCGACCTTCGGGAACTGGGCTAAAGCTCCTGTCTGAAGCCGGCATAAGTTAACAATGGACCTAATTACAGTGGTGCAGGTAAAGGTCTAAAAGCCAAAAATATTTCTTTTTCAAAATCCTTAGTTTTTTTTTTTTTTAATTTAAAATTAAAATTTAAAAAAAATGCGCAGGGATTTAAATAGTAAATAAATAAAGTACAGCACTGACTTGTAGATCTGAGATTAATATTAATCCAGGAATAATTTTAAAGGGCGTAGAAGGTATAAATCACTTTCACAAATTGTCAAAACCAGTAATGCCTAACTAATTACAGTATTTGTGTAAACTTAAAATTTCCGAGTGTGTCCCTAATACGATCTTCAGACTGGAAATTTAGCCCAGTTCCCCCAGTTCCCAAGGGTCTCAAAAACTTAATTAGCGAGCAATTTTATTGATTTCTTTTATAATCTAAAATCATTTACCTTTAATATCGAAATCTACTTCAAAATTTTCCGGGAAATCTTGTCTAATAGGAATTTAGAGAAGTTAAGCCATATGGTTAAGCCTTATGTTCTGGACACACTTACGACTTAACCCTTTAACGACGAGACAGTTTTCGCTGACAGAAAATCAGCAATAAAATTGAAACCGATAAACAAAACTTGTGAAACGTTTTACAACTAACCTTCGAAAAGCCAACAGAGTCTGATTCAGTGTATTTCTTACCTCTATGAACGATAATTTTTCTGACAATACCATTGATTGATAATTTTCACTCTAATAAAAAATATTATATTTGAGTATTGTAGTTTCTTTTTCCGAAACGAGTTTTCTTTAAAAAAAAAAATTGGAAGTATAAAAATAATTAAAATAATTTTTCAATAGTTAATTTTTAAGCTTAAAAATTAACTATATAGCAAATGGCTGGAGAATTACAAAAAAAATATCCTAGATTCCTTCAACCTTCTACTTTGCAATTACGTACAAACATAAGAAAAAATAACTTTAGGTAGCCAGGAAAAATTATTTTTCTTTATGGAACACCGGTGTTCCAATCGTCCTTAAAGGGTTAAGCCGAGAGACGACTTAGTGGAAAATGATGGAAATGTAGTTGAAGCATTATTTCCGATATAATTACATAAAGCCGTCTCTCGGCTAATCCTCAGGTCTGTCAAGGCCCTTAGGTCTGAAGCCCGTATAAGGTTTCTTATTTTCTAGAACTTGAATTGGAATAGTTTACAAATTGCTGTGCCATTAAGTTTTGATGATTCAACCAGCAATGGATTAATATTCCTGAATGAACCAAAAGTATATCGACCTTCTGGATCCCGTTTCAATTCTGAAGTATCAAATCACCCAAAGAATCAAACCTTCCAAAAACCTTCTTACACTTTTAAAACCTGAAACTTTTTTAAAGTGTCGGATTTACAATAAACAAATCCTTTATAGAAAATTTATTGATTTAAATAGACTGAAACTGATCATCGAGAATATAATCCGTGAAATTTGACAAAAAAAGGATCAGGCAAACGAGCCCTATGATCCTTAACTTTGTGCTAAATTTTACGGGATACCAAGGATCAGCCTGAATCTATTTGGAGTTCAACTTGTAGATTGTTACAGCATATGATTAAGCATTACCTCGAAAGAGAGTCCCACACTTTAAAAAGCTACAAAGCAAAAAAAAATCCAAACACTGACTCATAATTTTCAACAGGTTATTTGATAAAGTTGCAAAAGAAAGAAATGTGTGCCATGTGCATCAAACAATTTGCTAAACACGCTAAATGTGATTTTTTTAATTAAATTCCTTACTATTAGCTCTTTTCACTTGAAAACTACTAAAAGTTGATAGTTCAATGTGCTGCTTCTGAGTTCAGTTCTGGAAGAAGGACAAGATCAGCAAAGTGGGGGCTGTCTTTGGGGGAAAAGCAAGGGACGATAAGACCGTGGGAAAAAGGTAAATTTTGAGGTTCAGGGAAGGAAATATAGGCTTCCAGCGGGGGCAAATGGAAAATCGATTGGAGGCAAGGGAGAGCGCAAACTCTCAATTTTGCATTTTCACGCGTGCTGAGGAACACAGAGAAAATGCAATTCATTCATCTTCCTCTGGGGAATCCTTTTGGGACTTCTGCAGTGGGAAAAGTCCCCATTTGATGTGGACAAATGGGAAAAGTTGGGCGGAAAAGCCTTATCAGAACTTCGCGAGCTCTGTCGTTATCGTGAGAGGGGGAACTGACAAAAACAAAGCCAAAAGACAATGGATTAGTTTGTACGGACTCACCTTTTTAGTGACCGCCTGGTAGGAAGTACTGTGTCCAGTTGATGTAGAAATAGTTGATCGTCCTCCCTTCAGTGGGAACTTCTCCATAATAGCTGAAAGATCTTCTGCACAGCACGACTCTCCCTCAACATCTGGAGCAAATGGCGAAAAGATACACGCATTAATTGGCGCAGCAATTTACGCCTCGTGATATCCTTTATGATGCCCCAATTTCCCTCACAATCTCATCATTGTTCTGTCTTCAGTAAATACTATTAAAAATTCCATGCAAAATTATTTCCCCGTGCCTCAAAATTAGACAAAAAAAAAAGTCCCTGATGTGAAACGTCATCGACGTAGAGGAATTTTTTTGTAACAGATTTTCTTCCTTCGAAATATCCAATAAATCACAAATTTCCAGGCATTTTCTTACTTTCAACTTGTTCTTTGCAACCCTATGCACTCCTTTTGATCACTTTTCTGCACTTTTTGCACTATTTCATATGGATTTTTGGTGATTTTCCACGAAGAAAACTTTCACTGCACTTCCCACAGCAAATACTTTTTGACAACTGACCTAGCGCACTCATGCGGTGGGTATTGAAAACAAAAGAATGCAACTTTTCGGTTGATTTGTTGATTTCATCAACTTTTTCCCACTCTTCCCTTTTCTTTAGTAATTTTGGCTTATTTGTTTAAATAAAAAAAAACTTTTTTATTAAAAAAAATCAATTATATTTCTGTGTAATTTAAAGATGAGTCACATCATCACATCAGAATTATTTTAATAAAATTACTAAAGAGATGTGAGCCATCGAGGCCAAGTTTTAATATTTCTAACAAATTAATGACGATCATCACAACAAAATTTTAACTTTTTTCACAATAAAAGAGTTAAAGGTACAAAAGGTACCATGAACTTAACCAATTCAGTAAATGTACTAGACTAGAAATACTGGAGATAAAATGATCATATTTTGGTTTTTTTTTACAGATTAACCCTTTAACGACGAGACACTTTTTACAGACTGAAAATCAACAATAAAAATTAAACTGAGAAACATAATCATTGATAATGTGGCCGTATGTGATGAGGACAGTGTACAGAGCCAGAACTTCTGTGGAAAACCGTCCGATCTCTCCCACGATCGGCACTACTTTGCCCAGTCTCACAGGCTTCCCCTTCCCACCAAGTGAGCTGATTTCCACAGTAGAACAGCTACTCGACATAAAGGAGACAGGGAATAATAGAGGGAAAACAGGTTCCAAAGTTAAATAGGGGAATTGTGGGGAAATGTTTTTTTTTAATGGTAATGCTACAATAATTATCCCATCAAAAATAGTCTGCTGATTTCGTCACGAAATCGGCAGATTTAATCGGCGCGTCGGCAGATAATATGCCGACCGTCCTCATATTATCTGCCGACGTTTGTTCGCGAAGTGCAACACGACGCTGTTCTAAAAATCGGCAGATATGTCGTCAGATTTTATGAATCCATATCCTGCGATTAACGGTCGAAACGACATCTGAAAATCTGTTGAGACTTTCAATAGGCTGTCTGCACATATATTTCGCCCTAAAATTACTTGGAAAATACTTTATTTCGATTTAAATTGATTTATTTGTAAGGTAAATTTTTGTACATGGATAGAATAAGTGTGTGTGTTGTCCTGGATGTGATTTTCTGTGGGGCGCTATCCGGGAAGTTGAAGTGCCTGCGCCCAACAGTTTCTAGAAGTATTCGAAAGACCCTCTGGAAGTTGCTTCCACCTTCTTTTCCAGACTTGATGACTTTCTGGAAGTACACAAAACAGTTCAAAATAAGTATTATACATAAAAAAAAAATGTCAAAAATTTACTCCATGCATTTTTCGTACGCAAAAATGACGCAAGAAAATCACAACACAATTAAAGTAGCTTTGTAAAACACATCAGTAAGCTTATGGTAACATATTTCACTAGATTGTTTTAAAGAAAAATGAAAACTTACTCTGAAAATTGGTGAAAATTCAAGAGGAACACCAAGGAACAGCTTTTCAGCTTGAAACGTCAAAGCAACTGACGCGCAGCGCCTCTCGCGGTTTTCACTCGCACTTTACTTTCCTGTCAACAGTTCATCGAGAAACCCGTGAAAGTACGACAAAATTAAATCGTAAAATCGGTGTAATGCCGATAAAATTTTCGATGAGGATCGATGAGTTGATGGGAAGCCTTACATATAGAAAAAAATAGTATTGAGAAGTGACCATATAGAAATGATACGGTGAAAAATCATGAAAACCAACAGTTCCTCAATCGAAAATTGAAAGAGACGTTTCAGTTTCAAAAAATTACAATAATTTGTTGTAAAAGACTTCAATTTAAGGTATTTTGCAGGAAAAACTATAAATAAAAAGAATACAGAAAAATATTTGAGTTCTGAAAAGTTCTGAGGCTGACAAGTATTTCTTTTTTCTTGTTTTTTACCTCAAATTTTTTTTTATCAATATTTGCCGAGTTATCGAGAAATATTTGCTATATTCTTAAGTGTTTTAATTATTTTTTCGTTAATTTAGCTTAAAAATGTTTTTAAATGTTGATGGATTTCACTTTACATAGACTTTAACGAATTTCATGGTGAAACTCTTGAATTAAAAGTGTTACGTTAATTGTTTGAAAATTAACGTAAACATGCAGCATATGCTGTATATTCTTATAATCATAATCGATGAAAAATGTAATAGAGTTCAAGCACCAAAAATGTATCTAATTATCACTCGATGGTGGGGGAATGATTGCCCTGATATTGGGTGTGAAAAAGAAGATCGTCCTCTTGCTCTGCAGCCACCGTCCCAGCAACATCATCCGTAAAATTGTTCCGCGCTGTCATTGAAATTAAATTTGTAAATTAATTGTAGTAAAGTGTTAAAGTGTATAAAATATGAAATTATTGGCCCTCGTATTGAGTGCCTTTTTATCTGGTGCACGATCCTGGTAGGATCTGGCGCCCAACAATATTGAGAAATTTATCGCACCAGGAAAGTACAGTGATTGTGCCTTCTGTGGAGTTTCCATGCTCAGGAAGTCCATCACCGCAACGCATCGTGGGACACCTTTTAAGTTACCCCCTGTGTATCTGGTAACAAAAGAAAAGTCGTGGCATATCAATTTCAAAGTCTGCTTATTTTCTATTTTTTTATTCTATATTTTTATTTTTCTATATTTTTATTATATACAACAGAACTTTACAAAAAAAAATCCGTAATTACTTTTTCATAAATAATCTGGAATAATCCCTTGGAAATTCAGTTAAATTCATTAATAGTCAGAAGTAGTCTCAGAGAATTCAATGAACTTCATAAGATTTTAGTGAACCGTAGAAAAGATATTAAAATGTTTGATAAAAAAAAGCTGCAAAAGTGTTTGAGTAACTTGAGAACTCTATGGTCGTTCTTCGTGAAACCTAAAAAAAAGTACTAGAGTGATCACAAGACATTATTAACTTAAAAGTGTATGCGTTATAAAATATAATTTTCTGTTGATGAAGCTGAATTTTCATTATGAAAAAAACTACAAACATTTTTGCATTGAAATTTTCCTATAAAAATTTTTTATAAATTGGGAAAAAGTGTTTTTGTTTTTCGTTGTGAATATTTTTAAAAATGATAAAATGTCGCTTATTTTTTTTTTGCTCTTGGCGTTAATTTTTATTGCTGTCAGTTATTTAGAATGGTCTACCAAAATGTTTATCCTATGCCATAATGTTTATCTAGTTCTGGGGTGTGCAAGAACCGCAAGAACCGTTTGAAACCGAATAAACGTCAAAATAAGTTTGTTCAGGTAGCGTTTTGACCACTGACGTACAAGTCTCCATTTGACGGTTGTTCAGTTTCAAACGGTTCTTGCACGCCTCTGATCCAGTTTTTCACAATGTAGAGAGCCATATAGTAGATGTCAAAAGTTTGTTGTCTCATGTATTTTGGGAAACCAGGTGCAAAAAATGATAGAAAAAATTACTTTTACCAATTTTTCTTTTTGCAAATTAGTTGCCTGCAATCCGTAGATCTTATTTATGTATTTCGAAAAAAATCATTTTATTACATATAAAAAATAATTGTTTTCCAAAAGTTGTTCATTTTTCATGCGTCAAAAGTTTGTTGCTTCATTTGAAAATTTACTCAAAATAATTTCGGACTTTTGCAAGCTCCATTTTGAAAGATATGCTCCTCCTATCCTAGCAAAAAACTAACAATTTTATTAAATTTCTTACAGAGATTTCGTGTTATTTGTGTTTTCTAAAATGTTTTTTTTTCATAAGTTTATTTTTTATTGACTTTATTTCTATTCTGTTGTAAAAGCTTGAAATATTACAAGCAAAAAGTTCTTCTGTAAAAATCAGTAGCCGCCGTGTAAACTCACACCTCTAAAATTCACCACTTTACATTTTAGAATTAGCAACATTTCTATTTTGCTTATGTTACGTAAAAAATTCTTCTATATTGTAAGTAAAGTGAATATTAAAGATCTTTTTTAATAAATTTCATTTGAAATCCGAAAAATAATACAAAGATCTTATGAAAAATGTAAATTAAAAATTGAAATTCACCACTCAAACGGCCATTGAGGGGAAAATATTTGGTGAATGTGGTGAAAAGTGTCAGTGGGCTGTCAAAAGTTTTTCTGTTCGTCCGGGAAGGAGTGCGGAAATACCCAATTTTTTGAAGAATTGGGCGTCCCACCTGTGTGTTTTAGTATCCCTCGCCACCCCGTGATACCTGTGACTGGTGTGATAGTGTCCAGTCGCCTGGTGGTTCAGTGCTACAGGGATTAATTGGGGACTTGAGAACGGAGTCTCGTGCGATGGACAACATGCCAACAGATTCGGTGGCTTATCTCGTGTGCTGTGCGAAAAAAATCTCTGTGCAGACGCATCAGTAGGCTGGACAGGACTCACATCCCTCCAAATTCAATCCAGTGCTGTGCATTGGAAGTATCTTTGGTGCTCAAAATTGAGACGTATGGTGAGCAGGAGATCGTGCTGAAAAACGCCGCCATCATGAACAATTTTGGGCCGTCAATCGACTTTTTCGGGGGTGCAAATCGATTTCTCTAACACATTTCTCTGACTACCGTCTTGTGTTCCGCTGGGCGTGTGTGATATTTATCCGGAAAATTGTGTTTTTTTGAGTTCTGTCCCCTTCGTTTCTTTCATCCATCCACCCAAACGTAGCAATCTGTGGCTTTTTTTGTTGGCTCCCGGAGATACAGTATAGTTGCACGCGACGTCACACGCGATCGGTAGTCAGTTGCGTGGGGTGTGATAGGTTTTTATAGATTTTGTGCGTGTGCGAAAAAGAGAGAGAAATAGTGAAAATGGTGAAGGAAAAGCCGAATTCTGTGCGAATCTACGATAAGGATGGCTTCAGACTCCGTGCAGCTTGCATTTGTGTCCGTTCAGAAGCGGAAACTGAGGTAATTTCTCCATTTTATCGCAAACTTCTACTTTTGCCAAATTTGCCGGCAACTTGAGCATTTGGTGGTGGGGAGAACTATCTCCAAATGTGGTGAATTTCATGGTTGACTTCTTTTCCCCTGCAACCTGTCTAGACTCATTTGAATATGCTCAAGATTTAGTTGTGTGCAACGTCACAAGAAGTAAACAAAATAAACTTTTTTATAAATTCTTATCAATTCATGAAAGTTTTCATAAAAACACCATGTCGCATGCGTGGAGCATGTGAGGCAAAAAGAGAACCTAGATACATTTTCTGTAAACATTTTTGTCTTCTTATGCTAATAGATTGAGCATATTTATGTAAAATAAAATAAGATTAGTTTTTAAGAAATTTAAGAAAAGCAGCATTTTTAAAATTGAATTTTATAGAATAAGGAATGTCAAGGCTACTGTTATTCAAAATAAGAAATATTGATAATTTATTACGTTGGCCTGTACCTGAATGAATTTGGTTAACAATCTGATACAGCCTGTATCACTAGATTGAGAGCATCAGTGGAATAAGATCACTAAATTCGATAGAAGCTCTCAGGACTCAGGACAGGGTTTTTAGTGTAAATATACAAATAACAAAAGAATCAATTAACAGAAAGACAGCGTTTTCAGGGTTTTCACAATATTTTTGCAGAGTCGATCACCAAAAAATGCTGACTGGTCAGCAGTTCTCGAACAAAAAGGAAATAGTCTTACCTTTCCCTTTACCCTTTAAGGACGATTGGGTCACCGGTGACCCAAAAATGAAATTTTTCCTACGGCCTTCTTCAGTTATGTTTTTCTCTAAAGGCCTCTACACAGTAGGAGAAATTTCTTTAGAAAATGCCTTTTTAAAGAAAATTTCCCCTATCCTTGTATTCAGAAACGTCAGAATTTTTAAAAAAAAACAATTTTTGGTCAATAAAAGGTCAGAAAAAATGATTTTTTTCGGACCCCCATTTTTTGACCCTTTCGTCCTTAAAAGGTTACGGTTAGCAGAATTCAGCTGAAAATACATGTTTTCGGTTAAAATCTTCCATTGAACTTTACTCCAAGTCAGGAGTCAGCAAGAACCGTTTGAAACCGATAAAGCTGCGATAGCTTTCACGTGAAGCTATCGCAAGTTTGCAGATCTCTTTTAGTGAAGTGTTCACCAATTTTGACAGGTGATCACTTCACAGGAGTTACAGAATTCATCCCGTATAAGAAAAAATAATAGTGCATATCTAGAAATCCCCTTGCGGGAAGGCCTAGTTCCTTCATGGAATGTTGTTCCAGCATTATTATTATTATTATTATATGAATTTAACGGTTGCTGTTCAATCTGGGGGAGCTGCTAAATACGAGCGTGGAAGGTCGCTTGTGTCGGCAGGACTGTTTGCTCGTGGAGAGGAGGGAGGGGGGACGGTCAGAGAAGCTTAAACCGTTGACCGATAATTGTTGTATAAAGGGATAGTTATAAAGAAGAAAATTAGCTCCTAACCAAATTCGAAACTGATGCATAAGAAAGTAGAGGAATTAGTGACAAAAATCCGAAAGAAAAGATCAACCAATAACCACGAGAACCACTGAGGAAAACACGATAAGTGTCGAAAGCTCTGGTGAAATTGTGTGTTTGCTTCATAGGATTTGATCAACAAATTCCGACGCCCACCGGAAGGACAAATTGTCCTGAAAAACCTAGCTCAGTTGACCGAGAAGGTTGTGGTGTGAGAAGATCCTTCTGCTGAGCTGAGCTTGAGGGTGAAGAATGCTGATCAAGCGAGGGAGTAGGGGAAAGTACCCTCCCTAACGTTCATGCCTTCGTGTTTTTGTTTTAGTTTTCCTAAGAGACTTATGCCCAGCGCACAATAACTTTTGTTTGTAGTTTTCATAATTTCCTATGATAGAGAGCGAGATGACTAGATCTACATTTCATTCACTCTCACTGAAATGTCAAAAACATGTATACAAAACAAAAGTTATTGTGCGTTGGTCATTATGCCTAACGCACAATAACTTTTGTTTTGTAAATATGTTTTTGACTTTTCAATGAGAGTGAATGAAAGCTATATCTAGTCGGCTCGCTCACTCTCATAGGAAATTTTGAAAACATATTTACAAACAAAAGTTATTGTGCGTTGAACATTATGTGCTGGACACACTTACAACTAAAGTCCAGAGACGACTAAGCTCGTTCATAGCCAATTTAGTTCCTGACACACTACAAACGCGGCTTAACATTTTCTGGCACTCACAAAACATAACTTTTATGGATTTTTATACAGATATTTCTACTGAAGTGCACTAGTAGTCCTTTGAAAATGAACTACTTTTAAATTTACTTAACAATTCACGTATAACAACAAGAATTACTCACTAGAATCGCTTAAATTGACTTAAGTCGCGAGTTAGTTTCCACCTCACAAATAATTGTAATTAAGAATAATTATTGCACGTGTACTGAGACATGAATTTACAAATAGTATGAACGAGCTTAGTTGTCACTGGACTTTAGTCGTAAGTGTGTCTAGGGCATTATACATTTCTAATAAATAATAGTTAGCTTATTATCAATTTATTGATGATTATGTGATAATTATGTGCAAGTCTCTTAGGAAAAGTAAAAGAAATTAACATTATTCGAAGGCATGAACGTTCGAAGGGAGAGTACTTGCCCCTATGAACATGGGTTGCTCCTTAGGTTATTTCGGCAAGTAGAAGCTTGACAGAGCTACTAAATCTAAATAATTGTGTTACATTATGTGCATGTGATTTCAACCCTTGTGTTCATAATCTCTATGCACTGCAATATTCTTGGTGGATTATGATCTCCGATCACTCTCCCGTCAGGGAGCGGTTTCTTTTCTGTTTCGTCTAATTTTATCGAGAGGATCGCGATTACTTGATCCCACTTCTGATTTCTGAAGACTCTGTCAGGGTGCGAGGACTCTCGAGAGCTCAAGCTATCGCGAACTGTTTTTGTCTACGACGCGGGATTATCTGGTTGAACTTCCTTCCTTTGCGTGCAAGATCAATACTGATCAGCATTGCTAGATTCTACCAGTAGGGGAATTCTGTAATTTTCGTGGCATTGTCACGCGTGAGTTCGAAACCTGACAATGCCAATCGAGCTTTTTTTGTCATATCATATGAGTTCGAAAAGGCAATTCACTGATTTTTTAATGAAATGCCTTACTTAGTGAAGTTATACAAATACAGTCTGTCTTGGTAGATTTGTTTAACAACATTCATTGTCATTTGAATTGCCAGAAATCTCAAATGCAGTAGATTCTCACTATTTCGGCTCTTTTAAGATCGGGCTACTTTTTAATTCGGACAGCAGTTAAATTTGAAAAAAGTTTGTTGACATATTTCCCATTTGTTTATTCTTGTTAATTGAAGCAAATATGCTAAAATTTTTCATGGTTATGATGTTATTTTGTATTATGAAGAGTTTTCATGGAATTTAATTTAATTTCATGGGGGGTTATACGAAGTTGAATAAATTAATATAATAATAATTATTATTATTATTTAAGTTAAATATTTGCATGTAAGCTTAATATAGATATGTATGATGAACATAAATTCGTTGTATTTTAAACAATTTGACGCCCGAATTTCTCTCTAATTTGGGTGACATTTCGGTCCGAAATGCCCGAATTTGAGAGAATCTACTGTATGTGACTTCTGACAATGTCACGTGAGCTAAAATTGCAATGTCACGGCTACAGAATCGCATTTTCGAAAAAGCTCTCCTAAAATAACCTTCAGACTGGAGGTTTAGCCCAGTTCCCGAAGGTCTCAAAAATTTTAACAAAAAGCAATGTTATTAATTTTTCAAAATCTAATGAATCATTTGTCCTTAATATTCGATCTTAAACAACAATTTCCTAAAAAAATATGTTTGATGAGGAATGAGAGGAGTTAAGCCAGATAGCTAAGCCTTAGGTCTGAAGCCCGTATAAGATTCAAACCCAATTTGTCATATGGCATTACCAGAGCGTTACAGAATTCCCCTCCAGGTCATTTTGCTTTAACCAAATTATTAATAACAATAAATTTAGTAAAGAAATCCACATAGAAAGAAGTACAGGCTCTCGATTTTTTTTGCTGAAGTCTAATTTTGCTTCGAGAATGTTCCGAATATTCCAACACAATTTGTCAATCTTTCTGCTTTTCATCAAGGTTTCTTTGTATGAAAACAAAATAACAGAAAGGTCTATTCTTTAGTTAAGACAACCACTATTTTTCGAGTGATGCGCCTTTTGGGCTAGCCAAGACACTAATCATTTGTCGGCTTGTAGCTTTTTTCATGTGAGTCAATATACAAACCTTTTTTTGGATGGATTTCGGCTAACTTCAGTTCTGTTTTTCGATAAGAAGACTTTATGCGCCGCAATGTAGGCAAAATTAAACCACTGTAAAAATCAATGGATGATTTCGAAATCAAAATACCCTCGTTTGAATGGGGTTATGAAGTGCAATTTCCGTCTCTAGCTGAGACACTTTTAGAAGAGGAAGGACTCTGAATAACTCTATTTTGGGTTTTCAGGTGCTCTTGGTGACTTCCTCGAGGCGCCCAGATATGTGGATAGTGCCCGGAGGAGGAGTTGAGCCGGATGAAGAGAGTTCCGTAACGGCTGAACGTGAAGTGTTGGAAGAAGCTGGGGTTGTTGGCCAATTGGGTCGCTGCCTCGGTGTCTTTGAGGTATTTAGTGCGGAAATTGACTTCCATTAATCCAATAAATTCAGTGATTTTTTACATTTGCGTGTTTTTTTTCTTAGAATCGAGAACATATGCATCGAACGGAGGTGTTTGTTCTTACAGTGACAAAAGAATTGGATGAGTGGGAAGATTCCCGGTCGATTGGTAGAAAAAGACAATGGTTTTCTGTGGATGAGGCACTAACACAGTTAGCCCTCCATAAACCAATTCAGAGACATTATCTGCAGAAGTTGAAACACTCAAAAACACCTCCGGACAATGCTGAAGCTGACACTACGACTACAGCCTCTTCAACCGATGAGACATGAAGACATTCACCTCTTGTGACACAATCCTCCACCTCAGAATCCACTTCTCAGACACAACTCAAACAAAAAATAAATAAATAAATAAAAATTAAAATTAAAATAGTTTAAAAAGATTAAATAAAAAATAGTGAGGGATGAAAACGAGAGATGAAAAGTTAGTAATTTAAACAATAGGACTAATTCTATATTTTTGTCTGGTCTTTTGTAAAAGAATCACTCCCTGGATTTTTTTCTCTGCTCAGATTGAAAATAAATGTAGTAAAAAAATATAGATTCGAAAATGACCATCTAATTTTATTTTTTTCGATCAGTCTTCTTGTCCTTCGTTCTGAGCCTGGAGTTTCCGAATCATTTCGCGTTTTCCTTTGTCAAAACAGTAAAATTGTATACAGAGAACTGTATTTGTAAGAAAAAAATGAAGAAATTTGATAAAACTTTGTAAAAACCGATTGAGATAAAAAAAAAATGTATTTGATGTGGAAGGTGATTCGACTAAGAATTTTTATTGCAACAAGAGAAGAAGAAGAAGAAGAAGAAAAAATTGTAGGAAAATTATCAATTCAGCTAGTGGTTTTTATATTTGTTTTTCATTTTTAATTTGTTTCTAGAGGAGGAAAAAAATGTATCAAAGATACTCTATATTGCTATATATAAATATTAATGCAAGTAAAGGAAAATTACTTTTAAAAAAATGCTCTTAAGTGTATAAAACAAAAAAAAAGAAATGATTTTAAAATATTTGTTATTTCACACAAAAAAAAACTGCTCCCTAAATTTATTTTTAATTTCCCGGATATAGGTTTATTTAGTAGAATATTCTCTTTCTCGAATTCATTAGAAGTTTTTCTGACCTTTCGATGTGCTTTCGGAGAAAGGGAATGGGAGAAAAAAAAGCAAAGTCTAGGAATGATTATGCAAGGAAAGATAAATTATCAATGGGTAAAACAAACTACACTTTTTATATTTTAAGAGAATAAAAATGGTGAAAATATACTTTAAAAAAAAAATATTGATATTTTGAATAAAATGATCATTTATTGAGGATGAAAATGTCGTTTGGAATTCGATTTGCAAATCATTGAGAGCGAATCCGTTGGCGCTGCAGTCGATGTTTTGAAATGTGGATGAAAATTTTCCCGTCTAAAGCATGCTGCAGTTTTTACAAAATTCACTTACCATTGTGTACACTGTTAAAAATTGTACTCGATATTGCACAGTAAAATTTTCGGTAGAATAAAAGACTGAACTTACTCAAGACATCCATAAGAAACGCTTTGGAAGCTTTGAGAACCTCGAAAAATGGAGAGAATTTGGAAACACAAGGGAACTTACGAAAAAGTTCAGAAACACGGAGTGGAAAGATTTTTTGACATTCTCAATCACAAATTTTTAATTTCTAAAATTCAAATTAATAAAAAAAATGTTATGAGGAAGTGGGGCACCTTTGAAATGGGGAGTTTCACCTATTTTTAAATACAATTGAGCCTTATAGCGATATAATTAAGTTGCACAAATAGATTGAGAAGCTAAATCACATTATGATATAGCTCAGTTCCATTTAAACATAGGACAAAAATCCCAATTTCAAACGTACCCCACTTTCAAAGGTACCCCACTTCCCCCTACAATCCTTTCCAACCTTGATATTCCCTTAGTTTAGATTAGAAAATAGATCATAAAGGAATGTTGAAACTTAGGATTGTTTAGCTATTTATATTTCCTGTACAACTTATTTGATGAGAACATTAGATTTACGAATACAGGACAGAGCGGTGATAATGCGACAGAGGAAGTTTGGAACACGTTGGATTTTTTTAACCGTGGTGTCACATAACATTAATACAGTAGACTCTCTCTCAATTGGGCATTTAGGGCAAAATGTCATCCGGTTTATCGATAGATTTGGGCGTCAAATTCATTGTACATTCAGGAAAAAGCGCTCAGTTATAAAGAATCATGATAAAATAAAAGGAAAAATTTTTCGCCCGATTGAAAAAGAGCCGCTTGAGCGAGAGTTGTTTACTGTATTTTGGGCATTGATTATCCGTCGCCGTGTTTGACAGCTGTCACTTGAACTGAAGAGCCGAATATCGGAGAGTTGAGTATAACTACAAGTTGTGTAAATAAATAATTTGATTGTAAAGGAATACGTATTTATAATTTACCACAGTTTTTGGAATATTCAACGAAATGTAATAATTTTCAAACATTAATTAATTAATTAATACTTTGTTGTACATGGGCCTGATGCCCATTTTGTACAGAATTGCATACAGTAGACTCTCGCTAATTCGGCTCCTTTAAGATCGGGCTACTTTTTAATTCGGGTAGCCGTTACATTTGAAAAAGTTTGTTGACATTTTTCAAGTTTGATTATGATTTTATCAAATGAATCAAATATGCTCAAATTTGGCATGGCTTGTCTTAGTTTTGATGTGATTTTGCACTATTAAGAGATTTTCAAGCAATTTACGATATATATGAGTGTGTAATCTCAATATGTGTATGCAGATGAATAAAAAATCGTAGCATTTCAAAGAGTTAAAGAAATTCGGGCGACATTTCGGTCCCAAATGCCCGAATTTGAGAGAGGTCTACTGTATTCATGTGTTATACATTTCACGTGTTTGTCATATTTCAAATTTTAGTTGATACTCTAACTGAAAATACAATTTTGGATCTACACTTCCAACAGATTTACAAATTCATATGAAAAAGAAAATTTATTTTTGATTGCCACTGGTCTGGATCAAGCCATAAAGTGGGACTTCGTAGAAATGTGGGCCCTACACTTCTTTGAGTCTTCCCTTGTACACAGCTTAAATCTCCAGCGAAAGAAAGAGATGCAGCGATGTCATTACTTTGGAGTCAACCAGCGCCTCATATACGATTCAAAACCAGAGGGGCAATTCACGAAATAACCAGTCAAAATTTACTGGATGGCGAATATGGCGGAGACATATCGTCGGTTCCGAAGAAGACTATTGTAAGTCCGAAATGTAAACTTTACAGGAAAGAGGTTTGAAGCTTGACAGCTAAAATATATTTTCATTAATTTCACTGCAATTATTATACTTTCAGCTTTTGAAACTATTTTATCATACTTACGCATTGAATATCTTCTAGTTAAAACTACTTTTAAATTAATTATAGCAAAATTGTGGGCAAAAAACTCAATAATTGGGCACGCTGATTTTAAGTTTTTTTCTTGTAACTTTTGCAGGAATATCTTAATCAACATAAAATTTTGTGGGGATATAGATCTAAGGTTTCTGCATCCAATGGTACCATCTTTTTATACTATTGTAAATAGACTTACAATAGTTTTCTTCGGAACCGACGATATTTGGTGTTGCGAAAAGTGAAATAACCCTAATTAATGCATTTTTCAGCCTGTCTTTATTCGCCGAAAAGTAGGCAAAACGCAATTGCTTGGTGTGTATTTAAAATTGGGAGTCGTTATAATATTTTAAGAATTTAAAGAAACATTCTAATTCTATTTCAAATATCAATATAATTTATATTTTGGTGTAGTTTGTTGAAGATTGAATAGCGTACTTATATTGCTTCATATCCTTCATATCAAATAAAATAAATATCGCAATATTGGTTTAGTGCAAATATAAATGTTTATATTTTAATCCATTTTTCCAAAATAACTTTGAGTTCGTTTTAAATTCTAAATACAATTTAAACTTTAAATATTAGAATGTTAAAAAATTATTTGGGTATTGAAGATGTCGTCACATATATTTTCTAAGAATTATGATAAATGTTGTAAGTTTGTAAAGACCAGTTACCTCTCGAGAGTCAGGAGTAGCATCAGAAAAATTGTATTTATTCTGATAATAAAAATTTTATTCATTTTGTACTTAAACGTGGTAAATGGTACTTCAAACATTGCAAATATAATACTATATTTGATGCGTGTATTTATTGACACGTAGTGGTCTTGAGAAGGTTAATTTAATATTACAATTTTTTTAATATCATTCTAGAAGTCTTATTTAGATTGGTGAAAAATTATGTCAGAAGTATATTGTAAGTAAAATTTAACAATAAACAATCTGAGACTTAGAAAATCCCTAACTAAATAGTAATTCCTTTAATCACTGAACTTTCCCAAAACCTATTTTTCAGAACGCATGAAGTATTTAACGTTTATAAAATTTTAAAATCCAATATTTTCTTATTATTGCTGTGTCTGGGTATCTTTACTTAAATGAAATAATGCAAATAAATAACTTTTTCATAAGATTTTGGTAAAAAAAATCGTACCTGCCGGTCTTGAGCTGGTGGGTGAAATTGTCTGGGTACACCCCGAAATTCCAGCAGGTACAAGCCCTAAAACCTTGTACACCTTCCATTTTTAGCGAGGAGACGCACCTTTAACGGGATCGCGAAATTCGCTTCACAGAAAATATGCAGTAACCAGTCAAAATTTTGGCTGTTTAATTTCGTGAATTGCCCCTCAGCTTTCTCATCAAGTATCACGTATCTCTTCATATCAGTTTTCTGAATCTGATGATCCCTTTCTTGTCTTCTATCTCTCGGTAATTTTTTTTACATTTTTTTTCTTGATCTTATTGCCTTTTGCAATCAATTTCACATTATTTCTTCACTTCCATCTAATCTATTCTTTGCTGTAACTTAACTTTTTTTCAATAAAATACTTCTTTGGTTCTAACTTAAAAGGGTTGGGTCAGCTCCTTTTCTACCAGGATGTTACATTTACATACCGTCGATAAGGTGGTAAAAGATAAAGTTTAACACCCCTGATTGAAAATAACTAGAATTTTCTCACTTTTTTCTTGATTTTATCTTTGCACTTGATTGTAAACCACTCAATACTGAAGATATTGAGTGAGAGGTGAATAGATACTATCGGCGTTGATAGAGAGAATGAATTTTCAAAATAATCTATAAAAAAAAATGTTGCCATATTCTATTGACAGTGTAATAACGAACTATTTGTAATATCGTAAAGTTTCAGTGCATTGCAAACTCAGCGTAGTACGATTTGGACAGACAATAACAAAAAAGGAACGCATTTAACTTTTTACAGTATTTCGCAAGTACAGTAACTAAATTCCTATTGAGAGTGGAAATTAATTGTTAGATCACTTCCTGAAATGGCAGAAGCACTGGAGGTTACCACGCCGATTGACGGGGAAGAAAAAGACAAAAGTAAGTTAAATTTTTTGTAAGCTTTCCCCAGAATTTGGCCCCAATTGAACTGTCTTGCAGTGCTGCAGTCGCAGTCCCTGTCGGACAATATCGACTGCCCTATCTGCCTCCAGTCATGCATCCATCCCACAAGGCTTCCCTGCGGTCATATCTTCTGCTTCCTCTGCGTCAAGGTGAGTTAGCTGAACTTTGCCCTTTCCGGGAATGTTGACGGATGCATTTATTGCTTTTATTTTGGGAACAGGGAGTAGCCAGCAAGAACCGACGGTGTGCTCTGTGCCGTCGAGACATTCCACCCGAATGCTTGGAACATCCGGAATTGGTGCGGGGCACTCAGGACCTCAGCACGAGTTCAGGAAGTGAGATCCGGTGGTTCTACGAGGGCAGAAACGGTGAGTATCTTGCAATTTTCTATTTAAATCAAAGAAATATGCAGCAACTTGTAGAAGTTGAGGCATAATTTTGAGATCAGGAGATTTGGTGTCCTCCCAGTCCAACTGATTCCCTTGATATCTACCTTTGAAGGTGGGTGGTGGGAGTATGAGAGTCGCGCGCGGGAAGAGCTTGAGATTAACTACAAAAATGGCATGATCTCAATGACAACAATCCTCTGTGGCAACGTGTATGAGATTGATTTCCAGGAAATGGTGCAATATCCCAAAGATCATCCGCGCAGAAAGAGGCGAATCCGTCGTGAAGGACCTGACCGACAGTTGTGGGTTCGCGGGGTGGCAGGCATCAAGAATGAAAATGTTGAAGTTGTTGAAATTGACTAGATTTATTTTGGAATTTTTAAAGAAAAATTCCGTTTTGTCTCGAAAATTTATTGTTTTTCTTTTTTCAAAAGAGTTGTTAGCATTTTATAGACGTAAGAAATATTCCCGGAACATTCAAAAAATTTTACAAATCCCCAGAATCGTGAAAATGAGACATTGGCTCCGGCACACCTTTTAGATCAGGAAAATTTCGTGAAGTCGAAATTCGAAACCCTTTCTTTCTCACATGTTTTACATATGACTATCTCATTCTTTCGCATACCAAATTCGATTGAGCTAAATTGAATTTGGACTGATGTTTAAGAGAAGAAGAAGAGTGCGAGAGAATGAGATAGACATTATGCAAAACATGTGAGAAAGAAAGGGATCCGAAATTCTATTTCATGAAATTTTCTTGATCTAAAAGGTGTGCCCGAGCCATTTGGAACGCAATTAAAATTGCAATATCTTGAAAAATAATCCAGGAATATATAAAGATTCTGCTTTTAAATCAGTTGCATGTTGCGTACAAAAATTTATCTGAAAATTATTTTCAATAGTTTTATTTTGTAAATTTTAAATTAATTTGTTAATTTTAATAAATATTTTGCGGGTCACAATTTCATATTTTTTTATATTTCGAACATTTTATCTAAAACATAATATTTTCAAGGCGTAAGTCAATTCGGGAGACTCGAGCCAATCTGCCCAGGGAACCTAAAGGACCCGTAGAATCCACGGGGAACTCGGGAAACCTGTGCATTTTGTCAAGGAACCTTCAGGGAACCTTTAGGGGAATTCTGTAATTTTCGTGGCATTGTCACGCGTGAGTTCGAAACCTGACAATGCCAATCGAGCTTTTTTTTTCATATGAGTTCGAAAACGCAATTCATTGAATTTTTAATTAAATCCCTTTATTTGATTATTTTATGAAAATATAGTCTTGGTTGATTTGTTTAATAAAATTCATTGTCATTTGAATTGCCAGAAATCTCAAATATGTGACTTCTGACAATGCCACGTGAGCTGAAATGGCAATGTCACGGCTACAGAATCGCATTTTCGAAAAATTTCTAAGATTCGAACCCAATTTGTCATGACATTGCCAGAACGTTACAGAATTCCCCTCCTGGAGTATTCATAAATTTTTCAGAGATCTCACGAGGATACATGCATTTTCCAGGAAACCCTTACATTTTTCCAGAAATCCATCTATTTTTCCAGGGAATTCTGGGGGCCTATATTATTTTCAGGGAACCTAGGGTACCCATACATTTTCCCAGGGAATCCGGAGAACCCTTACGTTTTTTTCAGGGAACCTAGGAAACTCATATATTTTTCCAGGGAACTCGAAGAACCCATGCAGTTTTCAGGAACTCTCAGGGAACCTGAGGAACACATATATTTTTTCAGGGAACTTACGGGGACCCCATGCAGTTTTCAGGGAACTCTTAGGGAACCCGGGGAACACATATTTTTTCCAGGGAACACGGGGAATCTTTACATTTTTCCAGGGAACTCGGGGAACCTATACATTTTCCCAGGGAATCCGCAGAACCCTTACGTTTTTTTTTACAAGGAACCTAGGAAACACATATATATATATATTTTCAGGGAACTCGGAGAACCCATGCATTTTTCAGGGAACTTAGGGAATCCGGGGAACACATATATTTTTTCATGGAACCCGGGGAACCCATATGTTTTTTCGAGGAACACCGGGAATCCTTATGTTTTTCCAGAAAACTCGAGAAACCCATACATTTTCCAGAGAACCCAGGAAACTAATACATTTTTCCAGGCAAACCAGGGAACCCATACATTTTTCAGGGAACATGGGGAACCCATATATTTTGTCAGGGAACCCACGAGGAATCCGGGGAATCGATATATTTTTTGGGAGAACTGGAAACTTGAGGCACTCCAATTACTTATGAATCATCCCTTTGGATATTTAGTACGAAAAAAAAACATTAAAACTACATAACAGTAAAACGTTTCCGTGATCGCGAATAGAAACACTTCAAAGAAACATGGAAACGGTCCAATGGTTCCAATAATTGTGAAAACGTATCCAAGAAATACATAAACTTTTTTGAAAGCGTCCAAATGTTCCTAGAATTGCAAAAACGTTTCAAATAAACTTTAAAACAAAAACTAAAGCTTTCGAAAACCGTGGAACGATTGTAGAATCTCAGAAACTTGTCTTAGAAATATAGAAACGTTTCTTGAAATGTGGAAACGTTTCTAGGATCGTAGGAACGGTAGGAACGCAACAAAGAATCACGTAAACGGTTTTTGAATTCCAAGTAAAACAGCTACCTGAAACGTTTCTAGAATTACAGAAATCTTTCTAGAATCGCGGTCAAACATGGCCGGGTTTCACTTTCCCTGTTTGACAGTTTTCAAACAGGGAAAGTCTAAAAAGGAAGTCGAAAAATCGCCCTTATTCCCTCATCAAGGGTATAACTGATATTATCAATCTCAATCAGTCGAATATCGGAGAGCTCTCACTCAGTGTACAAGAAACATGAAAACAGTTTTTAAAACTCAGAAACCTTTAAAAAATATTCTTCGTTAATTTTTTTTTTAGCCCTTTGATTCTTTGAAGGCTAATAATGCTTCATCTATTCTAAGTTTTCTTCGAAATCTTCTACAATTAAAAGTTTGAAATGAGATTAGAGAAACATTAAAGAAGTTTGACCAATGTGGCATTTACACACATAACAGAAACAAGGTTAATTATCCAGGTTAATTTGCCTATACCGATAAAGTTTATTTAAATATTTACTCCTTATAATTAAGAATATAAATCTGTCTTAGTATTTCATAAGTTTATAAGTTATGTTATATTCTTAAAAATTTTATAAGTTTTTAACCAAAGTGTTCTACTTCAAATAAATTTTAGTTTCTTTAAAGAGGCATGCTTATTTTCATTTTTGTCAGGTGCACATTTCTGGTTCAGAGGGCCAATTTTTGAAATTCTCACTCGCACCCGCGAGCTCTTTAGTGGCCGAGAGAAATTGACTCGCACACCTAGGAAATTCTTGAGTACGTGCAACGAGTACTTTACGTTATAAAGAAGTCGTTAAAGAAGGATTTGAATCTACGGGGTGTGCGAGTGGATTTCTCTCGGCCACTAAAGAGCTCGCGGGTGCGAGTGAGAATTTCAAAAATTGGGCCCCAGGTCCAGAACGAGAGAGTGTAGCGACCTTGTATTTACACACGGCTCTTCGTTATCCGGAACTTCATTATCCAGGTGACAGCTGCCAAACTCTGGCGGTTGATGTATTCAAAACGATTGTTTTTTACGAAACATGCAGTTTGTCCAGAGTGAATTAATGTGTTATTTTCATTTTATCAAAGTTTCTGACACACAATCGTGCTACAAAATGAAACGTAAACACACCACAAAGAAAATTCTGTTGTTTTTCGACAGAAAACAAATTACCGCAGCGGAAAATATAAAAAACGTTGACCAGATTCAAAAAACCAAAATGTCATTTTGTCCCCACGTCAGCCGGATAACGAAGAGTCGAGTGTATTAGATTGTATAGGGATATCCTAGGATGATATGCATACGTTATGAACGAGTGTTCTGTTCTCTGCTTTAGTCCCGATGAGTAAAATATTCACTGTAGTAATAAAAATATTATAATTTTATTCCTTTGGATAGGGGGAAAGCTGTCAGGCTTCGCACACACTCTGGCTTCGAACACTTCGTGTTTTCCTTACATTCTTTTAATAAATATGACTTATTTTTTCAGGAAATGTGTGAGATAGGGCAGATTAATATAAAGAAAAGGAATAAGAGAAAAAAATATTGTGTGTTCGAAACCAGAGTGTGTGCGAATGCGAAGCCTGATGCTGTTCAGTCTCCCAGATAGTACTCTGTCATTCCCAGCAGTATTCCCATAATCCCAGCAATATTGGGTGATATCTTCATGAAAATATTTATGAAGTTCCTAGCGAAGTCGAAATAAAATGTGTGAAAATGACCATTGCATATCCGTGTAGAACTATCGTAGACCTACAAACATTTGCGTTTAATCAGTCGTTGTGTTTTTTTTCCAAACCAACAGGGGGTTCCGGTTCTATTGCAGATCCTTGTTCGTTCGTTCGTTTAATTCGATTTCGAGCGTTTCCTTTAATTTCGTTACTTCTTTCGGTTAGTTTGGAATCATATTAAAGTTCTTTTTATTCTATTTTCCAAGCATTGAACGTGGTTCGACTAGTGACGCTTCGTTCAAACCAGGGATCTCTACGTCACAAAATAATCAGTCTCGTAACTTTGTTCGTAAATGAATTGGTTTCGTTCTATTGCTGTCCGATGCAACCTAGGCGTTCTTATCTTCCAATTCGATTGCATTTATAAACAATGACTTTAGATTATGTTAAGAGTAAAACCCATCTTGATAGATATAGTTTCGATTTCTATTGAATTTTAGTAGAACAGCCAACGGAATCCTTTTTATTGGATTGTTTACGGTTAGTTGTTGTATTTTCGAAAATTCGATGTCGAAAATCTTAAGTACTAGGTAAAACATTTCGATGAAATTTTAATATTTTGTAGCGGAAGTTGATGTTCTAGCAATGCAAGGTCATACTTAATGAGTCAAGTGGTAGAGCACTTGCTCTATGTTTCAAGTCTTTCGGGTTCGATCGAACCCTCTTTCTGTCATCAAGAATTTTTCTAACATTGACTGTGTTCGAATTACATCCAGTGAGCCTCTGCACTTGATTGCACGGGGCATGGAATAGGACTGACAATCCCATCCTTGTATAAAAAGAATAATAATTGACGTACCGAAACGTCCATTATGAACGTTCTGGAACGTCGTGCCACATTATTATTATTGTATGTTGTAGCCTAAATTCAGAACCAGATGATTTCATTTTACAATCTGGGAGCAAGGAAGGAACCTCCACGCGTATTTAGGGCTTTTTCGGAACTAAATCGGTGCTCCTGGACAGTCCCCAGAGACTGACTAATCCTTCCACCACGAGGCTAAAATTGCGACACGATTAATAATAATAATAATTTCACAATCTAATAAAAAAATAATCTAATAAACATCTGAATTTAATACAAAAGTATAAGTAATAACTCGTTGTGGAAAATTACTTTGCGTTTTCACTTTATTGGGTCCACTTTGAACTTGAATACAACTTCACTTTGCCACTAAGACATGGTCTAATTTCGGTTTTCTTCTTTCAAATTTCCGAATTTTTCACGAGTTCAGGTTGGTGGCAGTACGATGTTCGCACCAGCCAGGAAATAGAGGATGCCTATGCTCGCAAGGAGAAGACCTGCTCAATTCTCGTTGCCGGCTATCTCTACTGCGTAGACTTTGAATCTATGATCCAGATGCGTCAAGATGATCCATCGAGACGTCGTCGGGTTAAGCGGGATTTAGCGTCGGTGCCAAAGAAGGGTGTAGCCGGCCTTCGTATAGATAGCAATAATGTTGTTGTGACCGATGCAACGCCAACAACATCGGAAATCACAACCAGTGAGCCAGTTCCTACGTCTGCCAATCCAAATCCAGCTTCATCGCACACTGCCACCGATGCAGCACTTCGGATTGCTTCCCACCTGCTCGACTCGATGCTCACCCAGTCCGATGACTATCAGTCTTCGGATGAGACTAGCCGGGATATCAGTCAGGAGATCTTTGATGATTCTGGTGATCTTCTCGAGGGCATTCGGAATCTCACATTGCGGAACTTTGGCGAGGAGTCCAGTGACACGGATAGCGATCTGGAAATTGTCCTCTGAATTTATTCGAATCCTTAAGCTTCTGATTTATTCATGAAGCATCAGCAATTTTTTTCTCAAGAGCTGTATTTATTGCATATAATATTTAGTGTATGTATGTACATGATGAGTACGCTCAACGCTCCAACGGTCCCTATCTTCAAAAATGAATTTAATATGTAGATGGAATGGCGCTATTGTCAATTTGAGGCAACAAAGTTATGAATATTATTTTTTGAAAAATTTATTGATTATCCGTTATTTTGGTGCAACACACTTCTCTTTTTTGTTTGATTGATAAATTGTGATAAAAATAGTTGAAATTTCACGGTTCTTCATTTACAAAGTGTCGCGATGTTGAGAGTGAAGGGCGTACCTGTGAAATGTGTGAATAAAATTCCATTCTGTGTAAAGCAATTGGTACATATCAATTACTATTCCTCCCATTAAATTCCTCACTTAATTGGGCATCGGAAAAGGCAGAAAGATTCAAATTGCTAATTGCACAAGTCTTACCAATGTCCCCCAGTTCTCATTGATCAATCGTGCAATGCAAATCATCGTGTGCAAATACACCGTGTTCTATTTATTATTTAATGTTATCGTAATTGCTAATTGGTGCTATTCCTTGGAAAAATAGTTGCTAAAACTCGTGCAAAATGTGTATTCTTCCTATTTGAAACATTTGTAAGGTTTTATTGAGTGCGAAGAAAACAATTGACAGGTTCAGCTTCTGGCAGTGGTTCTCAATCCGGACATCTTTTGGATTGACCTTTCTCTGTAAGTATGCTTTATTATCAAATATAATCGGCTCGAATGACCAAAAATGTATTTTTAAAATCGATTTTCTGAGGTTTTATGGATCTGGATAACCTCCTCTTTGTCAAGGAAGGGTTTAAGCTTCAGGACATTATACACTTGAAACAACTATTTATAGTCTTGGTTAATGAGAAACTTCCTTCAGAGGTTTTATCACTGTAAATCAACCATGTGAATAAGAATAATTTTCCAAAGTAAAACTTGTTAAATTAGTAAAAATTTCGAAAAACAAAATCTACAAAGAACCTCTTGTGCCGTGCAAAGAAATTCACGTGACTGACAGCAGACTGACGGCATGGCGAGTGATGTGAAGTTGGTTGTGCATGGTGGTATACTTCCCAATTTTGCTAGCCACCTGAAGTTTTTACATAAAATCTGTCAAATAAATATATTTTTGAAACCATAAAGAATGTTTGTGCGAAGCCTAAAACTGAAAGCCTACCCCTAATACTTTAAAATTTCTAAACTATATTGATATTTGCCTAAGGGAATCATCCCAAAAATTTTATAGAAACTCTTGAAGAAATTTTTTATGAGTCATTTAAAAATAGATTTGTACAGCACAAAAGCATCATTTCTATATAGAAGAAAGGGGTGGCAAAGCTTTCTTGGTAGGAAATTTCAGGAAAAAACTTTTGAGACTGTAAATGCATTTTTCATTCAATTTTTCAACGATTTTTTCGGCATTTTTTCATGAAAAAATCTTGTTACTATCGTAAGTTTTCAGTTTACGAAACTCGCAAGGTTTTATCAAAACTAAGTCTGAGTTAGGCCTTGAAACACACTAAAAAAAACTATTGTTTATCTGAATTTCTATTAAGAAAATCTCTTTGAAACGCTTTAAAACCCTTTAATTATGTTTAACTGCTATCCGAACCACTTTAAATAATCAAACTAAAATTAAAATGAGTTTTATGATGATTTTTGTTTTTAAAGTTAAATCGGAAGTCCATTTAATCTAAGAATATTTCTTTTGGGATATTATTCTCAGTCAGGCTAAAAGTGCGAGTCCAAGAAGTCCTAGAAAATCTACTCTGATCTATGTATGTGAAAGTTTTTGTATGTTTGTCGAAATTAATTGAAATTGGTACAGATGCAGATTAAAGAACAGAATTTTTCCACAAAGTTTTAAGATCCTAGGAAACGATTTTATTGATTTTTTCATCAGCTGAAATTCTTTAAGGTTGGATTAAAATTACTTGTTTTTTTTTGTTTGATTTTTTGGTAAAACTCGTGTTCTTTGCATTCAAAAACGTTTTTTGGGGGTAAGGGAAGACTTTCAGGCTTCGCACACACTCTGCCTTCGAATACTTCATATTTTTCCATATTTCTTTAGTGAATCTGACCTAATTTTTCAGGAAATGTATGAGTTAAGACTAACTTTAAAAATATATTGCCATAGATAAGTCAGATTAATTAAATGAGTTTGAGAAAAATTTGAAATCTTTGAAGCCATAGTGTACAAAGCCCGAAAGTCTTCTTGTCTTAAATACAAGAAAAATACGCGAGTGTAAAATGCTTCTATTGGAAACAAATTAATCCAAATGGAGACAAGGGAAAGTTTCTAACTGGAGACAAACAGTGTAAGTGAAACCACGCCGAAAGACCTCCAAAGCTTTGTTGAATTGCTCTTGAGTGCAGGATTAGTTCTTATTCTTGGTCTTTTCTCCTCTCCCATCTAAAACAATAAGAAAATCTCTCCAAAAAATCATATTTCCCGAGTTTCCTATTGGAGCATTTGCAGACACTTCAGAAAAACCTCTTTTTGTTCACGAAATAGGTAATTATTTCATTTGAAAACTTCACGTACCGTTAACAACAAAATTAGCACTTGATTTAACTAAAATTATTCAGAAATATGACATAAATGTTAAACAAAATGAATAACAGTCGCTTTATTGTGTTTTTCATTGGAAAACATGGTCAATCGATGAAAAATTCGATGGTGAAAAAGTACACTTTTAATTTTTCTGAGACCTTAACAAATTAAAATTTGTGAATATGAATAGATTTTCGCTTTATTTGGAGCAAAATTAACTAAATCAGAGGTGTGCAAGAACCTTTTGAAACCGAACAAACGTCAAGTGAAACTGGTATGTCAATGGTTAATACGCTACCTGAACAAACTTATTTTGACGTTTATTCAATTTCAACGGTTTTTACACATCTCTGAACTAAATAATGAAACTATGGTATAGAAAATATATAAATATAATAATAATTTAGTAAAGATTCCCCAGAAAAGCTATGCAAGCCATTGTGAGGAGACCTCGGCCTCGAGGCAGACCCAGGACAAGGTGGCTGAATCAAATTCAGAATCTTGCCTTGGAACGCCTCGGGATCGAACCCGAACATCTTCCTGAAGTGGCGGAGGATCGACAAGCGTGGGCTGCTAATTTGGATGTCATGGGCCCGCGACCCCAATAGGGTAAGCGGTTGAAAATGAAATGAAATGAATAATAATTTAGTACTGTATTTATCATGAAAACACTGACGTGTCCATTTGGAGTAGCGAAAAATTTCCATTTGGAGCAGGTATTGAATTAACTTAATTTACCCCAGTTCGTCATATCTTAGCCTATTAACCTTATGAGACGAAATTAGAAATGGTAAACCAGCTCTTTGCAAACAGATACAGTAGAGTCTCGCCATAGTTCATATTTGGTTCCAGATTTGACACTTGGGTTGCACATTGTCCATGTCATTTTTTTTAAAATTATTAACGACTTTTAGTATTGAAATTGTTCGACGACTTCCACTTTCTTTGCGTTTGTGGTACTTATCCTCGCTCTCTTCATTATTAACCTAACTTAAAATCAGTGTTTTGAAATCAACGGTCGATAAATTGTGGACTATACACTATAGTGCGATGGCCTATAGCGGGGCTCTACTGTAGAAAATTTGCATCGTGTGTAGGTTCACTGTGTGAACTATGCCTACATTCCCCTATAATTGAATTCAGAATAAAAATTAATTATCCGTGCATTCGAAATAGTTCAAAACGGTTCAGTTCAGACTTATCAGGGATTCCAGAACTTTCGAAAGGGTTTATCCTCTTCGCTTTTCAACAAGGGAAATGGTGTGAAGTTAGTTTCAAATAATGGGTAATAAATTCAAATTGGCTGTTATTCCGCCATCTATTTCAATTAGAGATAGATTATTGTAAGTGTAAGTTATTAAGAGATCCAGCATCTAAATTTAAAGCAGTTGAACTAATAAATAAAAAACTGTATCTCTTAACAGTATCGTTTCAGCGATACTACTTACTTTTGATTATTTTGGAAATTGCGTGGGATATTTCCAGACGTTTATATGCAATAATCACTGAAGAGGAGTGCGATATTAATACCACGGTCTTTAAGTCAAATTTTCATCTTCTTTTCACTCTCCCCCTGCCCCAAAAGATGAATTGATGGCTCCATGTCTTTTGTGTGTTTTATCGCGTACTGGCGCTCAGACAGGCAAAAGGAGGCACAACTCAGAGAAAGATTTTTTTTTCTACTAAAGTTATATTTTCCCAGCATCGACCAGAGAGAGTCTAAATCACAGTGAGTCAGTATCATCGGGAAAATTGTTATGTTGTGAGTTTTCCTCTTGTGTGCGCGTTCAGTGTAGGAGTTTGTGCCATGCGGGAAGAAATTCCTGGCGCGCTGGTGATGAAAGTCTTTCAGTACATTCAGTTAACATTTTCACTCGATGCGGTACGGTTGTCCGGAGATTTTCCGCAAGGATTGAGACACTTTTCCCTAAAATTTGTTTAGCAGCTCGTGTGATTTGCCAGGAAAAGTTCATTGTTGGTACCGTTGGTGCATTTTTGGATTGATTAAAAATTTCCTTGAGAAAATTTCTCTCGAATGGAGCACTTTTCGAGAGGAAAATCTTCGGGGGAATCATCGAATGTGATCAAAATTAATTCGTGCTTGGAACTATTTTAACATAGTCATAAATTAAGGTGAAGATTCTCGAGGAACTTTTTTTTAGGAAAGTGTTTTTTTTGTGCTTATGTCGCTGATTGCGAGCGCCAATTAATTAGAATTTAGTTCGTTAGGTCAGTCAATGAGGTTGAGTTTTCCATGGAATTTTTCTTTTACATCTCTGTGAGAAATTAAGAACCAACTAAATAAAATTCAATACCTTGTGCGTGCTGCGAAATTGGTAGGTTGGAACGCTCGAGAAAATTGAGATTTAAGTGATTTACTCATTGTGACCTCAGTGAACGTTAACCATAAAAAATTTTCCTGAAAAAAATAGGAGAAAATGAGGAGAGAAAGTCATTAATTAATGCTTTATTCTCACTTACAAAGCCACAAAAGCGTACTTTCCAATTTACTCAATGCTTTACCATAAAACCTTCTTAAGTTCTCATTTTTCCAATTTTGCAAGATACGCCAATTAATTTTCAGTTCATGAGTAAAAAGTGCAAAATTCACGGATGCAATTTGTGGTGCTGACACCCAACAACATATAGATTATAAATTGATCCTTGTTGGGTGCACAGAGTGATTGATTAAAGTGGGGTGGTGCATATAGTACATAAGAAAATATAATAATGAGGTTGAACGTAACATAAACATGATTAAGTGAAACCTAAGGATTTGTTGTGTAAAGAAAATAACCAAAGTGCAAAGTGAAGAAAACTTTGAATGTGTCTTCCGGTGAATTGAGGAGGAAGAAAGTGTAAGGATTGCGAAAGAGAAGCCCAGAGTTAAACCACAAGGATACTTTTTGCTCATCTTCAGCAGATCTTGAGGCTATCAGCTGAGTTGGTAAGGATTTCATTTCATTAAAGTCAAATGAGTTTGCCAAAAGGATTAGACGTGTTTTCATACGTCTTTGATAAATTGTTCTGTGGAAAAGCATATAAACAAAAACCTACAAACTGTATTGTTCATATTATTCACTCCATATAACAACGCAGAACTGTGAAAATGGATTATTATACAATCCTTCAACAAAGAATACTTTTTATCCTTTTTATCGTTGCAATAAGCAGAAATGTTGATATTTTTCATGGGATTTCTTTTTTTTTATTTAAATTCAATTTTTCATGAAAAGTCGACAATTAAATCTTTCAGAAAATCACTAAAGGGAACTCAAAGCAAAATGCAATAAAGAGAAAATTTATGAAATAGATATTTTCCAAGATAAAAATAATTAAAAGAATCTCAGGAATGGATAGCTTTAACGACACGAATTTCCTTATACAACCAAAAAGTCTTAGGAGATTCGAACTGGAGGAAGGGATAACAGAAAATAAAAAAAAAATTAAAATTTTGAGTTGTTTTAAAAAAAAATATATTTTTCTTAAAAAAGATATCTTTCCTATCAATTTTCAATCGATAAGTTATGTATTAGGGTATCCCAACGGAAAGGAACTAATCAAAATCTTATGTAGTAAATTTTATATTCATAAAATTATTCACTAGGGTAAATGTCCTAATTCAAAACCATTTCCAGACGCTTTAACTTTTACAGAAGATTCAACACAGAGAATTACATAAATTTGCTCCTTGACTCTTCTAGAATGTTACTGTTTAGTGAAAATTCTTTAGATATAATTTTAAAACTTCTTAAATACAAGAAAAATACGCGAGTGGCAAATGCTTCTATTGGAAATATATTAATCCAAATGGAGACAAGGAAATTTTCTAATTGGAGACAAACAGTGTAAGTGAAACCGCAACAAAAGGCTTCCAAAACCTTGTTGAGTTGCTCCTGAGTGCAGGATTTGTTCTTATTCCTGGTCTTTTCTCCTTTCCCATCTAAAACAATAAGAAAATCTCTCCAAAAGATCATATTTCCGGGGTTTCCTATTAAAGCATTTGCATGCACTTCAGAAAAATCCTGTTTGTTCATGAAATAGGTAATTATTTCATTTGAAAACTTCACGTACCGTTAGCAATAAAGATTAGCACTTAATTTAACTAAAATTAGCCAGAAATATGACATAAATGTTAAACAAAACGAATAAACAACAGTCACCTCATTGTGTTTTTCATTGGAAAACATGGTCGATCGATGAAAAATTCGATAGTGAAAAGGTACACTTTTGATTTTTCTGAGAAATTAACAAATTAAAATTTGTGAATATTAATGGATTTTCGCTCTATTTGGAGCAAAATTAATTAAATAACAAAACTGTGTTATAGAAAGTATATAAATATAATAATTTAGTTCTGTATTTATCGTGAAAACAATGACGTTTCCATTTGGAGTAGAGAAAAAATTCCATTTAGAGCAGGTTTTAAATTAGCTTAATTCATCCTATTTGATATGAGAAAAGAAAATATTCAAATATTTTTTCGAATAGTCACAATTATTTAAAGATTTTTTTGAAATATGTGTAATCTAGGCAAATTATTTTTGCTGTTTTTGCATTAAAGATATCATAATTCCAATTTTAATAAACGGATTTATGTATTCTCTAATGGTCTGTATACACTGGATAAAGGAAAGTGGGCAAAATGGTCCAAGCTTTCACCACTTTCACCACGAATGAGACCAATATCATCGAATAAGTATTTGCAAAGGTAACAACTCTTGTTCTATGCTATCTGTTATCTGATAGTGAGTTTTGTTCGAAATTGTCCAAAGAAAAGACCTTTATAATTTTTAAAAATAATCCGTTGTAAAATAAAAATTCATGCCCCTTTTTAGCTAGTGAAGAGGTTCCACATCGGGACCGAAAGCTCTGGGCAAGACGAAAAAAGTGTTTTCATCTTAGGGTGACCTTTTTCACTGGAGAACACCGGAAAGTCCCTCTCAAAGTGCATTGTGGCAGTTCATCGTCATTGATGACACTTAAGAATTCGGGATTTTGGCTTTCGGGATTTTAACCGTGATCCGTTTAAGATATGTGACGATTTTCTTTACAGAACTCCTTTTAAACAATAACGATTTATCTTATGTTGGTCGTTTCAAAGAACAATTTGTAAAGGAGTCCTCAAGGACGATTTTTCTAGAACGAACCATATATCTTTATCTCTCTATTTTCCCTGAAAATTTAAAGATATTCCTCAAAAATCTTTGAATATCCTTTAAATTCATAAAAGGATTGTTTGTAGGGAAATGTCTCCTATGCAGAAATATTCACCTTAGAAAAAGAGTTAAAGATTCTTAATATATGTGACACCACGGTCAGGCTATCCATGGAGCCAGGATTCAGAAATAATTGCTAAAACTTGTACAAACGGTATCCCGGTACACTAAGTCCCGGCATTAAGTTCCTTCGGGATTATGCACCTGACGGAATTATGCAAATACAATTATGCAAGTTTGCCTACAATTGGGAGTCAATTTGTGAAATCATTTTTGAAATACACCTGAATGTATACTATTTTGTGACGTGGGAAATTTGAAAACACTGTGCTTCTTTTTCAGAATAAAACTTTAATTTCTTTTATTAAGGTAAAATTTTTAAATATTCTAACCATTTATTAAAGAACTCTGGTCCATAAATACTATTTGTTATTGCATTTCTATTATATAATTGAATCTTTTTGTTTTTACTACTTTAACTCCGCGCTAAATTCGTTCTACGGCAGATTTATTCAAAAGAAAGCCCCTGCGGGTATGCAAATTATCACGACGCATAAAGCCATTTCGCGCGTTTTTTTCGATCCCGAAAATGTGCATAATCCCGGGACTGAGTTTATTATGCACATTTTTGGGACCGAATAAAATTACGCATTTTCACTCACTCATTTTTATCGTAAAATTGTCCCACATAGGGGACTTTCACGCATTCTGCTAAACATAGTTCACTATCAGATCCAACAGAGATTCAGGCAGGTATTCTACCACAAAATATAGTATTTTCAGAGGATACAATATAATTATG
The DNA here is from genome assembly GCF_024763615.1 of Phlebotomus papatasi. NCBI lineage: Eukaryota > Metazoa > Arthropoda > Insecta > Diptera > Psychodidae > Phlebotomus > Phlebotomus papatasi. Next base: position 87,355,325 of record NC_077223.1, on the reverse strand, counting down.
CATTCTTCCAATATTTTTGCATGAAAAACTTAATATATGTCGTATTTGTCTAATAAAAGTCGATTATAATGAAATGATCAATACCTATTGAGTGTCTTAAATATTATGTAATACTGGGATATCATGTATACTTGAATGAATTTATTAGCTTGGAATATATGATATAAATATATTGCAATTGTCGCTATTCAATATGTTTCAGGAATGAAATAGATGAAACATGATAATAGTTTATCATGTCCTCTCACGTAATTTGAATATTCATTATTTTAAATGTATGCATAGTTCAATTCAAGTTCCCGCAGGAAACATTTTACTTTCACAGGTAAATATGTATTTTTCACCACTATGGTGCTTTTATTTGCGCAATAATTACAAAGTAATGTGCAGACAACTAAATAATAGTGCAGAAAATCAATTTTGTAGAGAAATCAAACATTTTACACTTTGCAGCTTGTAAATAGATAAATTTACATAAATAAATAAAAAATACATATTTTGATAGGTATATTTGGAGTGAAACACAGCTAACTATTAAAAGATACGAGATTTATTTTCAAAATAATGATTTGACTAAGTTCCCACCAGTTTTCCACTAACTAAGCTGTTTCTCGGCTTAAGCTTAAGCAGAGAGACGGATTAGTTAGAAATTGATAAAAATGTAATTTGATCATAATTTTAACCGCGCTATTTTCATTAGTTTGCGCCATTTGCGCAATAGAGTCGCGTTGCAGGTTTGAAGAGCTAATAAGGCGTAGCACTCACGTTGTCTCGATACCGATCTTCCAACTAATGTTCTCTAGAGAAATATCAGACGACTTGGCCTGAAGCCATCTCTTCGCTCTTCAGTTTCATCTGGCCCTGATGCTGATGAAATAAATTATTATTATTAATCGTATCGAGATATTGTATTACAAGATAATCATTTTTACAATGTCCATATCCCGTTTTGGAAGAATCTGCTAAGTCCATTGTAGGCCGCCCAGGAGCACCTTCCCCGCTGTGTGGATGCTTCTTTCATGCTCCCGGAGTGAACTAAATAGGTACTTCACTTCTAGTGTGGCGGCTGTTCCTATTAATCGTGTCGAGGCTTTAAAAAAATAAGTATGTCTTGCCCAGAAACGGGCCACGTGAATGGCAAGCGGACTTGCCGACATCAAATCCCCTGTTCCGCATGAAGCAGGGGACAACGGACGAACACAGAAGTGGGAGGTGGTTTGGATCACCACACAGTCACAAAAGATGTTACATTCGGAGAATCCCCATCGCCGTCTGTTGTCTCTCGAGCGCGCTACGCCGCTTCTCAAACGATTGAGAGACTTCCATGTCTTCCAGTCTTGGTCACCACCAGGAGGAAGGCCTTCCCTTAGTTCGACAAAATCTGGTGGAAAGACTTCTTTCCACAGATTAAGTCTGGCCTGCTCCGGAGATTGGTCAAGTGGTTTAACAGAGTGGCAAAAGCTCCTGCGAGACTTCAGCCTTGCTCTGAGTTTTTTTGTGACCGTGGAGAAGATGCCTTGGTTCGGAAAGAACCTTGGACATCTCTCTACTGGAGATGGTTTGTCTCCTCTCCCGTGGTGGAGCAATTCCTGCTAAGGGATAGAGTTTGTCCACTGGAGTGCCCTATAGGCACCCTGTTACTATACGGGCGGTATCGTTAAGAGCGGTGGCTGTTCCTGTAACCTGCCCACAATTGCCTCATGAGCTCTAGGGGCCTCATGAGCCTTGGGAGGGCTTCGATTTTCAGTGTGTGTCACCCCAGGCTGTAGTTTTTGCCATAGGGGAATGTAGGCATGGTTCGCACAGAGTGAACCTCCAAACGATGCGAATTTTCTCTTTGTTTGCAAAGAGCTGACCTTCCATTTCTCATCTCGTTTCATGAGCTTAATAATGATCTATGTTAGGGCTAAGAAATAACGAAATAGTTCCTTGTAAATAAGGAGAAAATTTGCGTTGTTTGAAGGTTCACTCTGTGCGAACCATGCCAACATTCCCCTACGTGTTAGATCTGACGCAGAGGGAGATGATGAGGTCTCCTTGGCTTTTATTCGGCTGATTCTCCCGGTTATTCTACCAATCCTATGTAGCACATTTAACTTCATTAATATCACTATACTTCTTCCTATCCAAGTCTGTGGAAGTCATGTTTGGTAACACCCACTCCTAAAGTTAACACAGGGAGTCTGTCGAATAAGATAGTAAATCTATTACCTGTCCTTTCTAAAGTATTTGAGGCCATACTACTTCTACGCTGCTTCGTGTCCAACATGATATTGCCCAATCTCTGGATTTTTTCAAAGCTTTTTCAAAACTTTCGATAGCATCCCTCATGACCTCCTCTGTATCAAACTGCGATAAAGGGCGAAGCATTCTCATACATTTTCTGTAGAAAAGTATGGTATATTTTTTTAGGTGATTTTTTTAGTTTTGATATAAAACCAAATGCAATCATTTTAAAAGTTTTGCCAAATGATAGAGTATCTAATTTTGTTATTGGCACAAAATTTATAATAATTGCACGAGGATAACAGTTCCTAAAACCTATATGAAAAAGTCATAAAATTCGAAATTTTTGGAATTTTTCTGTCAAATTTTCTATTTGTAACACCAGTAAAATTTTAAATTCAATGAAAATTTATTCTCTGTATATGTGGATACCATTTCGTGTTATATTTGTTTTTGCGGGATCTAAGGCTTAAAAATTATAAAGAATTTAAGAAAAATATACCATTTATGAATTAAAATCAATTAAAATGCTCTATTAGTTAGTCTATCATCCTAGGTCCTACCTCGGTGGATGTACTCAGAGAATCAGAGCGGGTGTCTGAGCCTGCAAGTTTGCTTTGTGGCGTGGCTCAGGGCTCGCTATTGGACCCATTAATCTTCTCCTTGTTTATCAATGACCATCCGTCGTTCTTACTCGGTTGTTTCTACCACCTATATGCAGATGATGACCTGCAAGTGTTTTCTGACGGTGACCCATAGGTAACCCAACAGAAACCTTTGACCACCTAAACACGGTTTCAGCTCGCATTGAGTCTCGGGCGAATCAAAATGGCGTTCATATAAACCTCAAAAAGTCACAGGCCCTTATAATATCTGAAAGACCGTTGTGTGGTCCGATTACACCTATCACAATTTACGGGGAATCCGTTCCGTTTGTTGAGAAAGCATGCAATTTCGGCGTCATCTGCAATTTGTCCTTCTCCTGGTCAGACAAGATTTCTGCGGACGCCTCGCAGGTATCGTGAGCTCACGCCTAAAAACTCTCGACTAATGCCGACTTCAGACTGGAGGTTTAGCCCAGTTCCCGAAGGTCTCAAAAATCTAAATAACAAGCAATTTTATTGATTTTTCAAAATCTATTGGATTATTTGCCTTTAATATCCAATTCTAAACAGCAATTTCCTAAAAAATCGTGCCTGATAAGGAATTAGAGGAGTTAAGCCAGATGGCTAAGCCTTAGGTCTGAAGCTCGTATAAGACGTTGCTTATACCCCTTTTAGCCATAATAACCTATGGGGTTGAACTGTTCTTCGCAGCGGATTGGAGATTATCCGTGACCTTACACGGCTGTGTCAGGTACGTTAATGACCTCGGCCCCCCTGATCACATCTCCGATCATCGTAACGTCCTGGTAAGTTGTGATCTCCCAGCAGTTCTCTGTCTGAGAGCGGTGTCATTCCTTATCCGTTTGATAATCTCTGGGATTAATTTCCGGGGCCTTTGCCATAGGGTTCGCGGACTCTTGGTTCCTAGAACTAGCTCGAATCAGCTGTCTCGTACGCCTTTTGTAAAGGGTGTAGTTTTATGTAGGGTAAAGTGATACAAGTTGGACGTTACAATTTGGACAATTCGCCGATACAAGTTGAACAAGGATTTTTTCTTGATAAATACAGTACTAAATTTTTTTTAAGCACAAGGAACGAAATTATAAAACTAAAGCATTAAAAATATACAAATAAAAATGAAGTACTAAATTTATCAAGAAAAAAGCCCTATCCAACTTGTACCATTGTCCAACTTGTACCACTTAACCCTAATTCGATTCGCCCGAATGCCAGACTATCCGTTTCCGTTGACGGAATAGTAGGTTACTTCCAGTCTCAGCCGTAATCATTCACTTTTACTTTTATTTTTTTCTCATTACTTTAATTTTAATAATATTTTTTTTATCTTTTTTTTCATTCTTTTACCAAACATTATAAGAGGGGCGAACCCTATTTGTTTGAGAAATAAATAAATAATAATAATAACAATAATTACGTTAAGCAATTTCACGGCTTAAGTCGTAACTGTGTCTAGGAGGGCATTACGTTATTTGTGTGTATGCTTGTTACTCATTCCAAAATATTCTAAAATACGCTCTTATTAAGCGACTTTTTATTTCGGAATGCTGTTCTTACTTATTAATCAATTTAATCGGTATCTCAAAGCGGTATGTACATTAAAAAACCATGCGAAGAGTTAAATTCATTGGGCTCTCCCATGAATTTCAAGAACTCCGTCAGGAGCCTTTCGACATTTCATTTTTCCATACGTTTTTGCATAAAGGCACTGAAGACTATTGAAAAGTTTTTTCCTAAAGAGAATTGACTTAGGGTCATTTACCTAAAGCGAGACAGTTTGGAAAGTTGGACAAAGCAGTTTGGAATGTGAGACACCTCCTTAAAAACTTGATAATAAATCAATTAAATATTTCAATTTTCGATAAAAAGATTATTAAACCTAATTTTATGATTATTTTAGAAGTTAAAAATGCATAAATCGTTATAAAACAATCAAAGGGTGATTTGCAAGAAAAATTTAAAAAATGCATTGCATGCGTGATATTCATAACCTTGACACGGTAGTTGTCATTTTCTCTGTTTCTTATGGAGGTTGCTAGGAAAATATCAAAGTGTTTTGTTTGATTTTTCGGCATTATTTGTGAAATATTATTAAGTCAGCAGTGAAAATCGAAGGGCATACATCCATTTAAAAGGTGAATAAAAAATATTAGTGAAATATTACATTTAAAAAGGATAGAAAAGTGATTTAATTTGGCGTTGCTTTCAAAATAAGTTTTATGAAATCTTGGAAAGTTAATTTTGTGAATGAATTTAGTGGTTTTGTGCAGTGAAATCGCATGTTAACAAGAACGACAAAGATCCTTAAGTATCCGGAGAAATAGTTACAACAGCAGTTAGCAGCTGATAAGGAGAGAATCTCCTGGAAAAGGCTGCAAAGATTTCCAGATTCCGAAGACCACTTTTTCTGACAGAATGGATAGTAAATATCGCAAAAACTCCTGGAGAAGACATATAGGAGCCTCTACAGAACTCCCAAAGCAAGTGAAAAAGGATTTGGACGGATGGGGAATTGAAATGTGCTAAAAATTGCATCCGTTTTAAAACTATAACTGCTGGACAGCGCGAGGCGTCTGTGAAATTTACAGAACCCCTTTTTGGTTGGACGTCCAGAAAGTTCTTGGTAAATTAACGTTCCTTAACTGTTACCCGAACATAAGGGAGGAATTAGCATAACCATCAAATGCGCAAGTATACAGAGAAGACCCTCAAAATTTGATTTTTTACATATTTTGTATGATATTTTGTCATTAATATAACTATGTCCAACTTTCCAAAAGTTTTTGTCCAACTTTCCAAAATCTTGTCCATCTTTTCAAAATGTGTTATTTTTTTAAATTCCGTGAATTTTCCGATTATTCCGTTTGCTATATTTAATAACAATTGTTAAGATTCTGTTAAAATATTTGTCAAAGAATCCCATGATACAAAAAAAATGGTAAAAAATAATTATTTATTCAGTTTAAAAATGCATTTGAAATTGAGTTTTTTCTTAAGTGTCTCGCTTTCCACCATTTACCCTATCAATCAGATATATTTCGAAATTGTGCAATAAAAGCTATCTAAAAATACATATTTCATAATGTTTTCCGAAATAATACAAGAATTACGAGCAAATTTGTTTAAGTCGCGGTACAATATCTGCAAAATTTTTACAAGGAAAAGTGAAAAATAGCTTCACTTTTTATTAGGCTTGATGGGCCCCTGACTCAGCAAAGCTGGGACGCTTTGTCATCTCTTTTTCTCTCGCAAAGAACGATAATAAATTTTATTGAGAATTTGTTATTATAGTTAATTTCATGCCATTTTAGAACGATAATTATTTATTTTTTGCATGAGATAAGGTGGACTATTTTAAAAGTATAATTAAAATCAATAATTAGCATGTAACATATGGATGTGAAACAGTTCTGAATAATATTTTAATCAGTTTTATTTTTGAAAAAAAAAATATCTGAAAGTTCTAAAAAAACAATAATAAATTTCACCACAATTTTGTGGGTTATTGAAAAGAATTAGGAAAAACTGTTTTAATCGTTTTAAGTGTTTTATGAATTAAATGGTTTTAATTTATTCAATTGCCGTGAAAATCGGATTTCATGCCTTAATTCAATTCATAATAATTCCGCTATAAAAATAGAAATCCTATCAATTCTATTTATATATCAATAAATTTTTTTTATCAGCTATAACGTTTAGAATTATTTGAAAAAAATGTATTGGGAAGTAAAAATTGTGCATTCATTGAACATTTTGACCCAAATTACGGATTGAAAAATGCTAAAATTCCAATCAGGTTTTGAATTTTTTTCTGATACGTAAATTGTCAAATATTAAATATTCATTTAGTTTGTAATTTTGAATTCTAAATGCGAAAATGTATTGTGCTCCATAATATTATTCATCTAAATTGCATGTTTCTGCAAGGGATTTTATATCACAATGCAGCACATGATGCGAATGCTGTAAATCGATGAATTTAATCTTTAAAGTTTAGATAGAGACTAGTGTACACCAAACATAAATATTATGGTATATTGAATTTTTAAAAACACGAATTTTTCCCCTTTGGACTAAGCACTGGATCCCATACGATGTTCCCCAAGCGACGTCACAGGTAGTCGCCCCTTTCTAGGTTTGTGTGGCACATCATTAAATTTTCAGTGGACCACAAACATCCAAACTCGCCCGCTGTGCAATTAATTTCACAGCAATTTACCGATTGGGCGTGACATACATATGAATAAGTAATTATGTTTATCTAATATCACACTCCAAGCACAATGCTCTACAGAATCCACCTTTTTTTAAATCAATTTACCTTCAATTGTTTGAATATACAATAAATTTCAATTTAAAAATTGGACTTTTCTTCGTGAAAAGTTGAACAATCAATACCTAGAGCTCGACCCTTCGGGAAAAAGAAGTTCTGCATGAGTAGGTACAACAATGGTACACCTTATCATTTTGATGTATCAACCAAGTTAACACGATGATAGAACAATTACGAAAAGATAATTGCTGATGACAGGCTTCCAAAATCGAAATATGGCTTCTGATTTCAATCAAACATGATATTTACTGTAGATTGGTTAATGCACTTCACTCTAACTCTGTTGTCATTACGCATTATTATCAATTCAATGTCAATTAGCTTTCTAAATATCGATTATTTAGGATAAAAATGATTTTTGAATATTTATTTAATATTTTTATGAATTTATTTATTGAGTAAATCGGTGAGGTAAATGGGATTAAAGTGGAAGATACTCTTTAAGAAACTCGATTTTTTACATCAACAAAAAACCTTGATTACAATTATTGCGTATTAATATTCAGCTTTAGCTGGATTTTCCAAAACTTCGAAGAAACGTAATTTTATATTCATCATTGGTAATAAAACAAAAACTTTTGGATAAACGGTTTAATTAGAGTGGCTGATTCTACCCAAGTAACATCATATGAACAAAGGCACGACATTAGGTCATGAAGACTTCATTTGTAATAGGGGAAACCGGGGAGTTTGGGACAGGGGTAGTGTGGGACAAGGCGATTTTTTCAAATAATTTTTGAAATAAATGGGATTTAACCATTACTGTGTCGTAGACAAAATTGAGATGTATCTTGACTAAAAGAATGGATAACCTCAGTTTTATTGTTTTAATTCTATGAACATTTTTTAAAAAAATGATAAAAATCGTATATTTTGACGTCTCAGTTTTCTTCTTTGTATTTTATATCAGCGATATATAATCAAAACTTTTTTATCTCATTAGGTAGCAGTGTAATAAGGGAACATATTTTTATAAAACTTTCAGAGATTATACGCTCTTGTTTTTTGCATAAAGGTTTTAAATACCAAAACTACCCACGGGGATGTTTGGGACACCTGAAAGGGGATGAATGGGACGTTGATTTTCGACAAGATTTTAGGTGGTATGCAATTGTTTATTGTCAAAATGAAGAGTAATGCCCAGTTTCTACTGGAAATCTCCCTCTTGTGCAAAGTTTATCAGTGCAGCAGATTTCTCTAACTACAGGGACAATTAAACCATCATTGTCTTGGGAATCAATAATTCCTTCTCAGAGGATATTCGATCTTTGCCTAATCTAGTTAAAAACTTTTTTTTTTCGAAAATTTCTCGAACAAGTTCTCCAGAAAAGGCAAGGCGAGAGATAATTCAGAGAAATAATGAGAAAACAGGTACAATGCAGTTGTCGTAAAATCAAACAGGAATCCATGAATGAGTTCAAAACTAAGAATTGCAAGAAAATCTACTCGCCTGAGGAATTTGATAATCATGATTGCAATATTTAGAATAAAAAAAGAAAAGAAAGGTAGATGGAAAATAAGAAGAAAATACTTTAAATAATTGATTGACAATAAATGACTCTACTGTACAAATAAAATTGATATTAATTTCTAAATATGAAAAAACAGATGAAACATTTTTATTTCTATCAGAAATATTTTTAATCTAGTATTTAAAATTAATTAACGTGTTCCAGTAATACAAATTATGCGAGAAAAAACGCGTCCCAAACATCACCTTTTGCGTCCCATACTGCCCCACATCGTGGAGGTTTGGGACAAAACGTCAAGTAAAATGTTTTATCTTCTCCAAGAAAACTCAGTTGTTTTCCAAGTTCTATCGAGTACTTTTTATAAAGTCAATACCCATAAGTATCCTATAGACCGCATAAAATTGTAATACACTATCGTAGTTTTTTGGAATAGTGTCTCAAAGTCAAAACATGAAAAAGTGTCCCAAACCTCCCCGGTCTCCCCTACTTCAATATTACGTTAGTAGAATGATTAAGACTTTATTATTTTTACTTTTATCTAATTGATATAAGTTTAGTGTCGAAGCTCCGACGTCATGATGACCAAATAATGACATGCTTTACGATAATCAAATTAAAGTTCAAAATTAAAACAATCAATATTGAATATGGTGATGCCAAATGTCAAGCAGATAATATTGGCTCTGTTTAGTAATGTAATAAACTTTTGAAGGGGCAAAGCCACTCGAAAGCCAAGCCAAAGCTATTCGAAAATCGGACAGAAAAAGTTCAAGTTCACGTATTCGCCGCTTTAGCGCAGGATGTTCTTCCACTTCGAATTTTCGGTATTATTTCAGGACAAACTTTAACCGGAACGAGTTCTCAAATCGGGAAGGTTATTACACTTTTAACTGAATATAGGGATTTTTTTCTTATGAGGTGAGGTTCTTAATAATAATCACCTACTATAATCCTACCAAAATTTCATGTCTTCCGATCAGGCCCAAACTTTGCCAAAATGTGTTTCGCGACTTCCTGATCACGAATATTAAGGATGGCTAAGTAACGTTCCCAGCCGCTTTTTGAAGCTTAAGCTCCCGAACTAATAAAGACAAGAAGAAAGATATCGACTTGCGGTTTTCGGCAAAGGTTATATCGTATGAAAATTGCAACTTAGTCAATTGACCCCCCACACCTCACCCCTTCTTCCACCTTTTTAAATAATCCCCTTTTTTATTTTCTCAATACTTCAGCCACTATATCATCTATCGGGCCCAAATTTTAGTATGTTGTAGTCGAAGATTATACCTATCAAACAAACGAATTCTCAAGTCGATCGATAACCCCTGACCCGAGCTATAAAGGATCAATGTTTGAAAATTGACCGGCCTCTATCTCTGGTTCTAATTTACATTTTGACTAAAATTTTGGGTTTTTGGTTTCGTCTCGATGAGCACTTTCAGATGAAAGTTCAAAAAGTCACCACATGTGGCGCTGCAATAGCGTCAAAATTCAAACTAATTTTTATTAAACACGCCATTGGGCATATTGATAAAATTTTAGAGTGTTGTAGTCTAGGCTATAAAGATTCCAAAAAGTTGCGTGGGTTCACTGTGGTTAAAATAAAATCGGAGACATGAGGGATCAAATTTCACTAAACTCAAAATGCCATATTTCCGGTTGTGTTTGACCGATTTCGACGAATGGGGGGGCAAAAATTAAAAGTCTCGTAAAGCGCTACAACTTTCTAGAACATTTTAACTTCGTAGAGCCAATGCTAGGGGCGCCACAGTCGAAAAACCAATTTTCATAAGTTATCACCTCAATTATCTCTACACCTGCTTAACCGATCTTGATGATTACTTCGGCATTATAGTAGAGGACATTTATGTCTATTTCGTCCAAACATAATTTTTTGTTCAGACAATACCATTCGTTCGATTTTGCCGTTTAAATGTGAAAAAAAGTAATTTTTCCCATAATTACGCTTTGAAATCACTCAGATGCCAATTTGACTACTTCTTCACGACCAAGACACTTAAAATAGTGTTTTTTAAATGGAAAGTCTCACAAAATACAACAATTCTTTGATGTTGTGTAAGTTCATCAAATGAACACTTGGGGCGCTCTGGTCGAAAAAACGAATTCAGAAACAAACAACGCCGATTATCTCGGCTTCTGAGTAATCGATGAGATCATGTTCTACGGCAAAATTACAGAGAACATTCTGGTCTACATTTCACCTATATATGACTTTTCTGTCACTCCATCCAAATCCTTGATATTTTGGTTTAAATGGTTTAAATACAAAAGTTATTTAATTTTACAAATTTGCTTCAAGATAATTGAATGGCGTCCCCCAACTTCAGTTCTAAATCGAATTTGCATGCATTCCGAGTTAGCTCACATTAAGAATCTCATCTACGATAAGCTGATCTAGGCTTATCACATGTTTTAGTTCAACTTTTCTGAAGATCTGCAAAATAATGCCATGCACGCTGGATTTCTGTTTCTTTATTTGTTTTTACGGAAATAGAAGCCAAATGTTAAGAGATATCGAACAACCGGTTTTCGTAAACCCCTTCTCCAAAAATCTGATATTTTCTAAAAATGTATACTTTTCTGTTTCTCCTATCTAGAGTAAAGTGATACAATTTGGACATAGTGTTACAAGTTGGACAATTCGCCGGTACAAGTTGGACAGGGATTTTTTCTTGATAAATAACGTACTAAATTTTTTTTAAGCGCAAGGAACCAAATTATAAAACTAAAGAATTAAAGGTATACAAATAAAAATGAAGTACTAAATTTATCAAGAAAAAAAGCCCTGTCCAACTTGTACCACTTTACCCTATTTCCTCTCCAAAATCATGTCTTTTATGCATTTATTCTTAAGCTCCTCGAATGATTTCTTTTTCTGTATTTTTGGCGAACATCAAATAGAATTCTTAAAAATTAAATGAGATTCAAACAGTTGAATATGAAGATATTTCTTGAAAATATCTAAATGTATTAATCGTGTTTCCTTTGGGATGAAGCATTTGCTATTCTTTCCATGATAAATACTTAGTAGAATTCTTGAGATTTTTCTCCATTTTTTTTTAAAGTCCTCTGAAAACTTATTTAAATTCGAGCCTGAAAGATGGAAGAAAGTTCTACATAAACCCATCCATAGTTGAAAATATATATTTTCCACCAGCAACAAAATTCCTTAAAACTTCCGGAGTTTGTCGAACCATCTGCCTCGAACAAGTTTGTCTGTACACAATGTAAATGTTAGCAACATAATAAATACTTATATTGAGCGGGTGTAATGTAAATGCGGCACTCTGATTAAATAATTAAAATTTTTGCTCAATTTCCTAAAATGACATGCAGTTTAGCTGTATTTTGCACCACAATTTTGTTGACATTTTCTGGCTGCAAAATATAGGACATAAATACACAAAAAAAGAGATATGTAATGAAAAATTCCTGCTTTAATTCTATATAAAGGTCATAGCGAAAAGTTTATTCTTTTTCATTGTATTTTTGTTGGTGTTTTGGCAATTGAAAAGTCAGAAAAAGAGAAACCCTGAGTGTCATAAACTTCCCAGTATAAATGCCTTCAAGTGTTTGTCTGTGGCCTCAACATTTTTGAGAAAAGTTGGGTATGAGTGTTTCAAAAGAAGGAATCCTCAAGTTCACATTTTCCACTCTACCAAACTTATTTCATTAAGGGCAAAGGGAGGAAAAGTGGTAGAATACCATAGAGTTTTGCTTATAACAATGGCAAGTTAAACTAATCTAATTTCATATTCAGGCAATAATGAAAATGAGGGTCATAATCACTTCTTTTTTTCTGGTTTCATCCTTTTGAGCTGCCTATTTCATTGTCATTCGAAAGATATCCTACTGAGTAAATTGTCTTGTTCAGTTTAATTAAGTCATTAGTTGAATTAAAAAATTGGATGGATGTTTTTTGAAAAATTGAGAAAAAAAGCCGGACTCATTTGGTAAATATTTTAAAACTTTCTTTTTTATATTCATATTTAGAAAGTATTTGAACCATCTGGATAAGCCCTGTCTGCAAACAATTTTACGTCACGCCCGTTTAAGAAGTTGGCTAAATTTAAAATTTTCCTAGTTTGCTGATTAAGCGAATATATCGCTCCTTGGAAATTACAAGGGGCCAACTCAATCTGAGCCATTTTTCAGGAGACAGCATGAAAGATTTAACTTTGTATAAATAATTATCTCAATTAAGTATGTTAATAAAAACAATTTAATTCTTTTCTATTTGTATGAGCACTGTTATAAACATCGAAACATACAAATTTTTATCTTTCAAAATATGTTTTTTTATAAGTTAACTCTTTGTCATTCTAAATGATGCGCAAATTTTCATGAAATTAGAATGACAAGGGATCAATTTGCTTGAGTTAGTCCCTTGTTTCACAAAAATATGAACGATAAATCTATTTTGTGCCCCTTGACTTCAAACAAAACCGCGCAAGCAATCTTAAAGATTAAAATTTTGAAAAACTTTTCTAATAACGAAATTAATTGACTCATATCATCTGAAATTTTATTGAATTCTCTGTCTGAGTGCATTAAAACCTCAAAATCGCCAAAAAGTGAGTTGGCCCCTTGTAATTTCCAAGGAGCGATATAACATAATCCTATCCCATTAGGTTCAACCTTCCAATATTTGACAGTTTGATTTCCGGATGACAGCTATCATCCGGAACAGAAACTCTTGCTTAACATATGGGCATAATCTGTCATTTGTAACGCTAATAAAGAGGAGTCTAAAAGGATCCTCCCATAAAAAGAAACATGAGCCCGTTATGCAGTCTTCGGACTCGGACCTTATGCCCTAGACACACTGATGGCTTACGACTTCAGTCGAGATGCGGATTCACGTAATAATAATCAAAATAATGACTTTATTAAATTCCCTTCAGTTTCTCACTAACTAAGCCATTTCTTGGCTTAAGCCCAGAGACGGATTAGTCAGAAATTGATGGAAATGTAAACTGATCATTATTTTGATTATAGTAAGGTAGGGTAACTGGATCGTTTTCCGAAGAATGTTACTTAAACGCTTATTTTTGGACTGATGAAATTCTTTTTTACTTCTTCTAAATCCATAGAATTATTCACTATTTCATTCAGAAACATAATATAAAAAAAATTATCAAAAATATTAAAGAAAATTTATAAAATAATGATAATACTGAAATAAGTCAGCATGCACTAACTGGGTCGCCTTTTCGCTAATTCACTTTCAATTAAACTTTTGGATTTAACCCATTCCTTACCATAGTATTATACATCATACGCAAATTGAGTGATTTTAGATGATTTATTTCTGGGCAACTGATACTCGAATTGCTGTCGGGAATGGCTTTTTAGTAACTTTAGTTCTTCAATTACTTGGGAAAAATAGTCCAACAGAGATGAAAATACATTTTGTTATTGTTTTCTTGCTTCGGGGAAGGTCATGCAAAATTTTTGCTCAAAATGGCGAACGGAAAATACGACATCCCGTCGAATTTGTTAAAATTGGCCTCTTTCCTCTTTCCGGATTTGAATTCTAGTTGCCAATTGGTGTTCTTGGATAGTTACTCTATCTAAAGTAATAGAGTTTGTAATGAATTAATGCACTGAATTTAAATTCAGTGACCGTTAAGACGTGTGGGAAATGACAGAGGTTCCCCGCGCCCCCATATGAGATAAATTTTTTTTTCTTTTCAAAAAAAATCATCTACTAATCTGTAGGAAACTAATCCCAAAATATGAACATTCTATCTCAAGTATTTCTGGTACATTGACTGAATGGATTAATAGAATTTCAGAAACCAGGAATTTCAAGACTTTTGACATCACGCTGTCCGTATGTCCGTCGGTCTGTGCGTTCGCCCGTTCATCTGTGTATCTGCACGGCCATTACCACGCCTAGAGCCTAAACGGTTAGAGATAGAGACTTGAGACCTTCGGAGGATTCCCTTGGATTGACCCTTGGACCATTAATAGTTCTCTCAGTTTCTTCCAAAAGCATATTTATTAACAATTTTTTTTCAGTTTTGGATATGTTTTAGAGGTTGTTCATTCGGACATATCGTCCGTATACAAAAAATCCGTTTGAATCGTGTGTGTTTTTGAACAGATTCTATTCGTTTTTGAAATTGCTCGAAAATGCATCGTGGGATTTTTTTCATTTTTTAATATGTTTTAGAAATAGCGCAGATGGACATTTCATCCTTATACGAAAATACATTTGGATCATTCCTAATAAAGGTTTTTTTTCAAGCTCAAAAGTTTAAAAGAGCGCGTATTTCTCAATCGAATAAGGTCATGTTTGGGTTTGTTGTAAAGGTCTTGGGATTCCTGACAAGCTTGAGTCAATTTCAATTGGTTATGAATAAATCGGTTGTGAACCGGTAATGAACTGGTTCTAAAGCGATAAATAATTTTTGTCCGGAAGTCAATTTTATTACTCTTAAAACTATTTTGAGTGATTTATGAATCGGTTCAAACGATTAAAATCAATTGAGAACCGCTAAACGGAAAATGATGCGAAAACACTTTTGAAGTATTGCATCTAAATCACAAGTTCGAGCACTTCGCAATGCCTGGAATGCTTTGCCATGCCTTTTCTTGCTTGAAACTATATTTCAAGTGGTGAAAGAAATCGAATAAAACGATTATATTTAGGTAAATTAATTATTTTAATAAGCTTTCCAATGGTACGTTCTTATTAAATTAACTAATGCACATTGTCAGTAAGATCAAATTATTCTGGCAGTGTTTCAGCTTAGACTGTCACCTTGTCTTATTAATAATGCCAAAAGGAATAAACTTGAAGTGCGGTATTACTTTCAATTTCTCCAACTCGATTTTCTTTCTTTCCGTATTTGGACAGTTCTCACAATATTCCTGGTCCAATCTTATCATCTCTTCACTTCCTTTTATGCGGTGCCGGTGGCTAAAGTAGCTTGAATTTGAATATTTTTCATGAAGTTCTAGGGAAGAAGCAAAGTGAAAAATCATCTTGGCACTTAAATTGTATATATATATATATATATATATATATATATATATAGCGAATCATAATGAATATTTATTGTATTAAAACTAAGGGAAATTTGTTGTGGTTTTTCCTTCTTCCGGCGTAAGGGAATCCTCATTTTCCATTTTATATGATTCACCCTGCTGAAATTCAAACTGTATTCCGCTCAATTTTATACCTCCGGAATGAACTCTTATATATTTTGCTATTAAATTGTGTTGTGAATTATTTGGGGGCCAAATTGAATGATTGTATCTCACCAAGTATGAATAATCGTAGAATTAAATATAAATATAGTGCTATTTCAACCTATTTATGAATATTTTATACATATTTTCATTCAATTTTCTGGATTATAGCAGATATTTGCTCGGATAAAATTGCTGTTTGAATTTTTTTTAAACAGTACCATGAGTGTCTTTACAAGACGATTCATGCCCTATAAATCAGTGAATCGCAATATTAAATGTCAATTGAAAATAAAATGATGGCAGAAAATAATCTTCTGAAAGAATAATTTAATTCAATGTGAAAGAAATATCTTCTTTTGACACACATTTTGAGATGTAAAAGAAACATTTTTATCGTACTATAAAATATTATTTCCTTATTTATACTCGTCACAAATCGATAAAGAAAATCTGTTGCTGAATGTACAATTTAATTCTATTTCATTGACGCCTCTTTACGCTTACAATACGTAGCAGTGTTCAGTGAAAATATCCCGGGGGAATATAGAATCTCTGTTGAAAGTTAAAAGCAGTAAAGTGTATCTTTTCAGGGTATTTTGCATATTGATGGTGTTGAGATATTTTTTTTTATATCCTTTACTTACGGAAAATTACACAAAATCGTTCAATTGTGCTACAGAAGGCATAAGTACTGACAAATTACTCTGAAAAGGGACATTTTAGAAAATATCACAAGCTTTATAGTGATGTAGAATGTAAAGATTAACTCACATTTAGGTCAAAGAATGGGGAAGGGACGGAACGTGAATGTCAAGATGTACTTACTTAAATGATTAATGTTTGGTTTAAGTTCGTTGCTTAAATTATTTGCTGAAATATTATAATGCATGATCAATTTTAAAGTTACCCAAGACACCCACCATTCTTTGCGGCTCATTTGTGACTCTTTGTCTGTGACGGTAATGAACCGGTTAATAACCGCTAACTTTTATCCGAAATTTAATTGTATTATTATTATTATTATTATTTATTTCAATCAATACCAATAGGGTCCGCCCCTCTTACATGGTTTGAAGAAGAAAGAAATTTAGGGAAAAAAATGACAGAAAAAAAAGAAAAAAAGGAAAAAGAAAAACTAAATTAGCCTGATCCAGTCTGGTAGAATCTAGCGATGCCGATCAAAGATGATCTGGCATGCAAAGGAAGGGAGTTGAACAAGACAACCCCGTCGACAAAAATAGTTCGCGATAGCTGGTTAGAGTGAGCTCTCGGCACCAAGAGTCCCCGAACCCTGGCAGAGGCCCCAGGAATCAGAAGTGAGGTCAAGTAGCGCGGACGACCCGATGAAATCAGACGAAACAGAAAAGAAACCGCTCTCTGACGGAGGAGTGATGGGAGATCACAACCCACCAGAATGTTGCGGTGCCTAGAAATATGATCCCGAGGGCCGAGACCACAAACGTATCTGACGCAGTTGTTAAAGGTCACCGCTAGACGCCTTAGTGTTTCGCAGTCAGCTGCGAAAATGAGTTCAGCACCATAAGTAATCACTGGGATGAGAAGAGATCTGACGAGGAGTAGACGAGTGTTAAACGGCGTGATTTCACGGAAGCGTCGGAGTGTGCGAAGAGTGCCATAAATCCTCTGATTAATGTGAGAGACATGATCAGACCATGTAAAAGAGGAGTTAAAAACGACGCCTAGATTGCGTGCCCGATCAACAAATGGGATGGGTTGCCCATAGATAGCGAGAGGAACTGAAGGAACAGCTAAGGGCTTCTTAGAAATTAAAAGAGCCTGAGACTTTTTGGGATTGAGAGCTAAGCCATTTAAAGAAGCCCAATTTCCGATACAAAGGAGATTGCTGTTCACATGAGCTGATACAGCCTGAAAGTCGGAAGGGTCCCCAGCAGCATAAATTTGCATATCATCAGCGTAAAGATGATACGAACATTGACGCAAAACTGAAGGCAGATCGTTTATAAACAGGGAAAAGGGACAGATAATCCTAACCGGCTTATGTAGGTGAGATTCTTAACGTGAGCTAACTCGGAGTGCATGCAAATTCGATTTGGAGCTGAAGTTGGGAGACGCCATTCAGTTATCTTGAATCAAATTCGTGAAATTATACAAATTTTCTATTTAAACCAAAATATCAAGGATTTGGATGAACTGGCAGAAAAGTGATATATGGGTGAAATGTAGACCAGAATGTTCTCTATAATTTTGCCGTAGAACTTGAACTCATCGATTACTCAGAAGCCAAGATAATCGAGGTTTTTTGTTTCTTAACTCGTTTTTTCATCCAGAGTGCCCCAAGTAGTCATTTGTTGAGCTTCAACTATTTCAAAGAATTGTTGTATTTTGTGGGACTTTCCATTTAAAACCCTATTTTAAGTGTCTTTGTGGAGTAGAGGCAGTCAAATTGGCATCTGAGTGATTTCAAAGCGTTTTTATGGGAAAAATCATTTTTTTCACACTTAAACGGCAAAATCGGAGTGATAGCGTAGTCTGAGCGGAAAGTGATGTATGGACGAAATGTAGAGACAAATGTGTTCTACAATTGTGTCGAAGTAATCATCAAAATCGGTTTAGCGACAGTCGAGATAATTGAGGTTATGTGATATTGAAATTGGTTTTTCGACTGTGGCGCCCCTGGTGTTGGTCCCACGAAGTTCAAGTATTCTAGAAAGTTGTAGCATTTGGTGAGATCTTTCGTTTAAGCCCTCACTCATCAAAATCGATCACATAGAACCGGAGATATGATTTTTTGAATTTTGTGAACTTTGACCCCTCATATCTCCGGTTCTGTTTTAACCACAGCGCGCATACGCACCATTTTGGAAACGTCCTAGACTGGACTACAACATACTAAAATTTCATTAACTTGCACAATGCCGTTTTTGAGAAAAGTGACTTTGAATTTCGATGAATTTTGACGCTATCACAGCGCCACCTGTGGTGACTTTTTGAACTTACATCTGAAAGTGCTCATTGAGACGAAACCAAAAAGGTAAAATTTAGGTCGCTATGTTAGTTAGAACCGGAGATAGAGGCCGGTCAATGTTCGAACTTTGACCCCTTATAGCTCGGGTCAGGGGTTATGGATCGACTTAAGGTTTTTTTTGTTTGATAGGTATAATCAACGGCTACAACATACTAAATTTTCAGCCCGATGCACAATGGAATTTTTGAGTTATTTAACTTTTAAGATTTAAAAATTTTCTTTTTAAAAAAAGCGCCCCTAGCGGTGGTTTTATGAACTTACGATGTTAGAAGGGGAAGTGGCATCTCACGAGAGCTTTCCAAAAAGCCCTCACTTTTTAAATTCTGACAATTAGAACCGGAGTTATGGCCATTTTAAGAAATTTTTTTTGGACCCTTATAGCTCGGGTCAGGGGGGTCGGGGGACCTTAAGTTTGGTATTGATGGAAAGCTCTAAGGCCCAGCTATAACATACTAAAATTTGAGCCCGCTCGATGCCATAGGGGCGGAGCTATTGAGAAAACAAAAAAAGGGGGGTCTTCAAAATGGCGGAAGGAGGGGTGGGGGGTGGGGGGGTCTATGCACCAAGTTGCAATTTTCACCCGATATATAACCTTTGCCGAAAACCGCAAGTCGATATCTTTTTTAGTTTAGGAGCTATTAAGCTCCAAAGAGCGGCCGGCCGGCCGGCCGGCCAGCCGGCCGGCCGGGAACGTAAAATAGCCACATATATATTCGTGATCAGGAAGTGCTGAAACACATTTTGGCCAAATTTGAGGTCGATCGGACGACATGAAATTTTGTTAGGATTATAGTAGGTGAGATTTTGTTAAGAATCTCACCTAATAAAAGTGGGCCAAGCAGAGAACCTTGTGCCACACCACAGCGAAGACCTGCAGGTTCCGAGAGCTTGTTACCGATCTTTACCCTTTGAGAGCGGCCTTCGAGGTAAGATTACTCCTAACTAAGGTATTAGGTGAGATTCTTAACAATCTCACCTACTATAATCCTAACAAAATTTCATGTCCTCCGATCGCGCTCAAACTTGGCCAAAATGTGTTTCGCCACTTCCTGATCACGAATATATGGGGGGCTAAGTTACGTTCCCGGCCGGCCGGCCGGCCGTCCGGCCGCTCTTTGGAGCTTAATAGCTCCTAAACTAAAAAAGATATCGACTTGCGGTTTTCGGCAAAGGTTATATATCGGGTGAAAATTGCAACTTGGTGCATAGACCCCCCACCCCCCACCCCTCCTTCCGCCATTTTGAAGACCCCCCTTTTTTTGTTTTCTCAATAGCTCCGCCCCTATGGCATTCAGCGGACTCAAATTTTAGTATGTTATAGCTGGGCCTTAGGGCTTTCCATCAATACCAAACTTAAGGTCCCCCGACCCCCCTGACCCGAGCTAAAAGGGTCCAAAAAAAATTTCTTAAAATGGCCATAACTCCGGTTCTAATTGTCAGAATTTAAAAAGTGAGGGCTTTTTGGAAAGCTCTCGTGAGATGCCACTTCCCCTTCTAACATCGCAAGTTCATAAAACCACCGTTAGGGGCGCGTTTTTTAAAAAGAAAATTTTTAAATCTTAAAAGTTAAATAACTCAAAAATTCCATTGTGCATCGGGCTGAAAATTTAGTATGTTGTAGCCGTTGATTATACCTATCAAACAAAAAAAACCTTAAGTCGATCCATAACCCCTGACCCGAGCTATAAGGGGTCAAAGTTCGAACATTGACCGGCCTCTATCTCCGGTTCTAATTAACATAGCGACCTAAATTTTACCTTTTTGGTTTCGTCTCGATGAGCACTTTCAGATGGAAGTTCAAAAAGTTACCACAGGTGGCGCTGTGATAGCGTCAAAATTCATCGAAATTCAAAGTCACTTTTCTCAAAAACGGCATTGTGCAAGTTAATGAAATTTTAGTATGTTGTAGTCCAGTCTAGGACGTTTCCAAAATGGTGCGTATGTGCGCTGTGGTTTCAATAGAACCGGAGATATGAGGGGTCAAAGTTCACGAAATTCAAAAAATCATATCTCCGGTTCTATGTGACCGATTTTGATGAATGAGGGCTTAAACGAAAGATCTCACCAAATGCTACAACTTTCTAGAATGTGTGAACTTCGTGGGACCAACACCAGGGGCGCCACAGTCGAAAAACCAATTTCAATATCACATAACCTCAATTATCTCGACTGTCGCTGAACCGATTTTGATGATTACTTCGACATAATTGTAGAGGACATTTGTCTCTACATTTCGTCCATACATCATTTTCCGCTCAGACTACGCTATCACTCCGATTTTGCCGTTTAAGTGTGAAAAAATTGATTTTTCCCATAATAACGCTTTGAAATCACTTAGATGCCAATTTGACTGCCTCTACTCCACCAAGACACTTAAAATAGGGTTTTAAATGGAAAGTCCCACAAAATACAACAATTCTTTGATTTAGTTGAAGTTCAACAAATGACTACTTGGGGAACTCTGGATGAAAAAACGAGTTAAGAAACAAAAAACCTCGCTTATCTTGGCTCCTGAGTAATCGATGAGTTCAAGTTCTACGGCAAAATTATAGAGAACATTCTGGTCTACATTTCACCCATATAACACTTTTCTGTCAGTTCATCCAAATCCTTGACATTTTGGTTCAAATACAAAATTTGTATAATTTCACGAATTTGGTTCAAGATAACTGAATGGCGTCTCCCTACTTCAGCATCAAATCGAATTTGCATGCACTCCGAGTTAGCTCACGTTAAGAATCTCACCTACATAAGCCGGTTATGATTATCTGTCCTTTTTTTGCAATGTTTTGAGTGATTTATAAATCGGTTTAAGGGCAGAATCACATTGACAGTAAAATGCTCACCGTATTTCATTAATTTACGCATTTTAATTGCAATTCTTACGCAAATTTTCCATTACCGTATTACCTTATCTCATACTCGGTGGTACTAGGTGAAAATAATATAAGAAAATTGAAGAAATAAAACGAAAATACGATAAACGGTGAGCGAAAAAAACCGTACGATTAATTTTTCTTACAGTTTTTTCTTGCTCACCATTTATCGCATTTTCGTTTTATTTCTTCAATTTTCTTACATTATTTTCACCTAGTGCCACCGAGTATGAGATAAGGTAATACGGTAATGGAAAATTTCCGTAAGAATTACAATTAAAATGCGTAAATTAACGAAATACGGTGAGGCTACGGCGAGCATTTTATTGTCAATGTGATTCTGCCCTAAATCGGTTGTGAACCGGTAGTGGACCGCTTTTGAATCGATAAATGATTTTTTGACCGAAAATTAATTTTATTATTCTTAAAACTATTTTGTGGTATCTTTTGAGTGGTTTATGAATCGATTGAAATCCGATCCGACAAACGGTAAATGATGCGAAAGTACTTTTGAGGTAGAGCATCCAGTAGAGGAATTCAGTAACAATATGACAATTTCATATGACAAATTTTCGTGGTAAATTCGGGATTAGAATAAAGCACAGTGAGCATCAAATAGCCATTGCATTGGAAAGAGTTCTATGGAGCTTTTACTAACTGATATGCATCGGATTTTTTATTTGTCCTTCTGAATTAACCTATGTTCTTCTGAAGGTTTTAAAGAAATGGGTACGAGTGGTAGAAGTATTTTATGAACCTTGCTTTTTTCTCAAAAAACGGTCTATCGTAAGCTGTTGGTACCAAAGAACGATTTCTAAGAGAGGATCCAATGGTCATTTTCCTTAAAGAAATCTTGTTCATGTCTCTTCATTTTCTCTCTTACTTTTCAGATTTTGTTTTTAAATCCTTAACACTAAACGTAACAAGACCGGTAAAATTGACTGGGTTGAAAAGTTTTTAAAATCAACACGTATTTAAAGGGTAGAATGTCACTATCAAACTTTATGATTTTGTTAAAATATGAATGTAGGGGAAGGTGCCCATTCTTTGCACGGTCTCAAGCTCTACAATGCTCTACAATACGGCTTCGCGATATATTTTAAACGTTTTAAACACAAGACACTTTCCTCTAGTTTTCAAAATATAGAAGAGATGAGTCACAATTTTTGAGAAACATGGGAAAATTTTAGTCATTGTAAAGCTTGGGACCGTGTAAAGCATAAGCACTTTCCCCTAATATACATTTCAGTGTTTAAATTTTATTTTTTAATAAAAAAAACACGAAAAACGGTTGGTAGGTTTAGTGTTAAATATGCTTCTATTATACGAAAACGATTACGTGGGACAACTTCCGTATTTACGAAAATTTTCTCTTTCAAAAAATGAACTAGGGTTGCCCCAAGATAATAGGGTCGAAAAGCTACCGTTGATCAATAATTTTTTACAAAAAGTTATAATGACTCTATGAGAATACTTCTAGTCTGAATTTATTTATTTAAAGTTTGGGATTCCGTAATTTCGTAAGTGATAACATCACTTGATTTATACGTGCTTTTTTGAGCTGTTATTCGCCTAGAGACCACGATAAGAAATAGCAACTATCGGTCTTTAGCGTTCCCCAATCTCAGCCGATCACAACCAAATTTAAAGAATTCTAATGTTGATTTTAAAAGCCAAAAAAACATTTTAATTTCTTGATAATTCCAAAAAGGTGGCTCGTGCAATTTCCTGTTCGAATACTGAAATAACAGTAGATTTTCTCAAATCTGAATCATTCAAAATCGAACGACGACGGACGGCTAAATTAAAATGTCAAATGTTAGCTTATTTAAAAAAAAAATCGTTATGGGTGATATAAAACCATATTTTTGTTCTGCTCCCCTAATATTTACACACTTTATAATCATATTAAATGAAAAGGATACTTATTAACCCTTTAAGGTCGAAAAGGTAAAAAATTGAGGGTCATAAAAAATAATTTAACAACTTAATCACACATAGATTCCGTAAGTTTTGAAAATGTTTTTCGAATTTAGGAGGAGGGAAATGTCATTCATACCCGCCAAGCGTTCGAATTTAGAAGACTCTACTGTATTTCGAATATCAACTTGAAATACCTCAATTATAGTAAATACGAAATAGTCAATCTCGAAAGTTTTGTTAACTTTTTCTTTTGCTTTCGAATTTACTCTTATTCAAAGGTTTATTTCCTAAATATATCTTGGCCATAGGAAACAGTCTACAAGGACTTTTGAGAGTTTCATGGACAAAGGGGAACGAGGCTCTGGTGAATGCATTATTCAACCGATTTTATTAAATTTAGATCCATTTGAAAGGTCTTAGAATTCCTGACAACTTTTACCGGCTCCAATATCTTAAAACCGTTTTCAAGCGTTTGAATATCTATAATTAAAATTTGCATAAAAATTAAGGTTACTAATTTTATCGTTATTTTAAGAATTTTATCTTTTATGATTTCTTTTTCTAAGCAAAAATATTTATCTTTGTCTTTATTTAGAAAAACTGTTAGAATTATTTGTTTTTTCCGGTTATGTTTTGAAGGTAGGTCAAGTGAAAGTTTAGGCTTCTCAACGTGGGTTTATTTCATAACCGACTTTATTCCAATTCAAGTGTATTGAAATTACGATTGCAAATGAATGGGTTTTTGCCGGTAATGAATCGGAAAAATATCAGCACTTAAATTTACATTGAAAAATCGACATATATTACCTCTATTCATGGTTTATTAATTTATAAAATTTATATATGTTTTTTTGCTATAATTAAAACCTGAAGTTTTTTTTCATTTTTTGAATTTTATCTCAAATTATAATTCAAGTCACAAACTTTTTTTTTGTAAAAAGGAGAAACTATTTTATACTTCGTAGTTGGATGTTCAGAAATCAGTCGTTATTCAAATTATAGGATTGGTCTTATTAGATATGGGTTTTCTTAATAGTCTCTAGGTTTACATCAATGTGCAGTTTATCTTGATAAGTTCCTCTAATCTAAATTCATAGAATTTCCATTAAGATTCGACCCAAATTTTTCCGAGCAGAACTAGTTCCTGGGAGACTTTCTGACTCCCATATCGTGGAAAAGATCGTGTCTTTTCCAGGAAATTGTCAAATCCCAGTATCTCTACTGACGGACTATTTTCATGCCCCTAAATGTAAGTGACTTGATAACACTCCAAAAACCAGAGAATGTGGAGCAGTATGATAAAGCCGCTGATCTTTTCAAAATGGGTAAGAAAAAAGGATTCAGCGGGAGAGAAAAGGAGTTAAAGTGATACTCGATTTAGCATGGGAATATAAATTACAGATTTAAACGATGTGATGTAGGATGAATAGGAGAGGAAATGAGGGAAATTGGAATGAGTAATGCGGAGCAATGGTGAAATAAAATTGTGGGAATATCCGGTGGAGAATTGAATTTGACTGAGGTAATCCTCTGGGCCACAAATGTGCCTAGAGCAGCGACTCGTATCATTTATTGCTGTTACTTGTTTGCCTTTTGTGTATGGTGCGTGTTCCTCATGTTCATATTGCATTTGAGAGCGACTGTGAGAAGCCTCTCTGTGCCCCAAAGGACCAACAGAAGGGAAAATGGGTGGTTAGACCATTTTTATAAGCTTCCGATTATGGAAATATGCCCACAGTGTATATATAACCCAGTGATGAATTTTATACCCTTACATCCTCCCTTTTGGCCTATTTTCTCCAAGTGGCGTGGCGAATGTTAAAGAGCTCTCTCTAGACTGAAACGTATGCAATAAAGCTCTTGTAGTTTCCAGTTCGATGAGAATAATTAGGAAAATCAAGATGATAATTAAGGACTAAACTATCCGGAAATCCGTATAAATTAGGCATTTACCGTACCTATCCTAACAATATACTGAAAATATACTTGCCTCTATAGTTATATTTGTTGAAAGAGCATAATAGGGATATCACAGGTATGTTATGGACTTAATTGTTCTTCCTAACATACCGATTTATGAAGGGGTTCACAATAGAAAGTCGATAAATTGCCTCTTCTCAATAAAATCATCTCTAGCTTGCGGGTATTTATGCTTGATCCACATTCAAAATCAATATGGATATTTGGAATGGATTTCTACAATTATTCCTCAATACATAAATAACATGATAAGGCTTTTGAGATACACAGGTTCAACATTACTTTAGGGTAAACTTTAGAAATTTCAACAAACCAATTTATCAGTAAATTATTTACTAGATTACTAAAATCCGAACTTCAACATGATAGTTACTTCCTTATTCTGCATTGTCCGGAATTCCAAAAAAAGCGGTATTTTTTTACGTATTTGAAAAGGATGCTGAACTTAGCCATGATTTAATTTAGATCCACAATTGCAGAGTCTGTCTAAATTACATATTACTGTAAAACCTGTAAAAATTGTGTTTTTAATGCAGTCATAGCTCAATATAGCCCCACCTCCCTCTACTACTCAATGTTTCATATAATATATTTTTTACAAGATAAAATTTAACTTTGTAAATAAATCCCGCTTTTTAATAAATTTAGATCATGCTCCCTTTTGAGGCATATCATCCAACACAAGTTCCAATTTTTGGACTTCAAATACACAAACAGAGTACTGTAATAAAATTCCTTAGTTAATTGTTTCACATACTGGGATTATTCAGGACCAAAAAGAAATCTCATAAAATGACTCTTCCGACCAATTGAATCAACACGAAATGGATAATATTTCTTTTTGATTAGATTTCCGTATACAAACTCACTGTGTCATTTATTTAGTTTTTTTTTTGTGAGGTATTTACAAAATGTTCGAGTTTTTTCCTCATATATGCAGTTTCAATACTCTATTATCGCAACATTTTGTGATAGAAGGGGTAATAGGATGGAGTAACCACTTATCGCCACTTTTAGGAAAAACTGAAATGAATTTAATTATAATTTTTAAACCCTTATTATTAAGTAACTTAAATTTGACACAAAGTTTCTTAGATATGTTGTTTATAGATATATCTGACTAATAGTTCCTCAAATTTAACGGTAGATTACTTAAAAAAAATACATTTTTATTAAAAATTAAAAAATAACCACTTCTCGCCACCTACTTGAAAAGGCCCAAACTCAATTGTTTTGGACAATATTATTAAAAAATATATTCAGCGTTGCATTTTCTTCCTCATATCCTTTTTAGTACTCGTATTATATGATTGTTTTCGATTTAACTATAGGTGGCGAGAAGTGGGTTACTGGCGAGAAGCGGTGACACCTCCCTACATTGTCCCATGCATCGCGAAATGCTCGAACTCGGGACTGATATGCTATACCTCAAAAGTACTTTTGCTTCATTTTCCGTTTACCAGTTCACAGTTGATTTAAATCGATTGAATCACTCGAAAGATCGTTCAAAATAGCTTAGGAGTATTAAAATTGATGTTCGAATAAAAAATAGTTTTCTGTCCATCATCAACATTATTTTCAACCCATAATCGGTTTTTGGTTTATAATCGGTTCATTTCTGGTTTATAGCCGATTGGAACTAGTTCAGTTTTATTAGAAATTTCAAGACCTTTCTAATAAACCCAAAGATGATCTTATTCGATTAAGAAGGACGTTCTCTACACTCACTGAGAGAAATCCGAAAAAGTTAAAATAACATTCCGGAAATGTTAATTTTACCCTGCACTATTGATCCGAAATCGGTGTAAATATTACCCTTTTTAGGTGTATTAGGGATTAAAGGTACCCTTTTTCATGTTAATTTTACCCTTAATAGGGTGTAAAATTAATATTAAAAAATGTTGATATATTTTTAAACCTAAAAAGTGTTAAATTTATGAGGAAAAAATGTTAATCGCACCCTCTTTTTTCTCACTCAGTCAGTGTTGTAGAGCCTCTTAAACTTTTGACTTTGAAAGACCGTTATTATAGTAAAGATTTAAGAGTATTTTTGGATATGGACGAATGTCTGCATAAGCAACCTCTAAAACGTACCCCAAAGATACATGGTCTTGGAGGGAAAGGGAAGGGATGGAGGAAAAATGAGAGTTGGTCGCAGGCTTGAATTAGAGTCCTAAATAGCAATCTCTAACCGCCTGGCCTCTAGATCCGACGAGCCAGACGAACAGACGAACCAACAACATGATATCCTTTCTCAGAAAGCGTCTGAAAGGCGAAGATACGTTGAGAAAAGTGGTCCCCGGAGGGTAGAAGGTGGAAATTTTGAGGGTTGAAAAAATCTATAGATTAATACTTAAATATAGGGTAAGTGTGCCAAATTTCGGCATAGTTACATGCAAGTGCCAAAGTCTCAAGTTTGAAATGTAATATCTTTAATAGAAATTGATTTTTTTTATTCCTTTTACTTAAGGAGTGTTGCTTGTAGACAGTTTATCGTCCTTATTTACTCTAAAATCATTCTTAATACATTTTAAAATGAATAAAAATGTAGACATAGCTTTGGTGCCCTATTTCGCCCACCTTCATTCTCATACTTCCTTGCCCTTCAGGAATTCTTCCAATGCCTTTTTCACGTCATCTCATTTATCGAAGCTACATTTTTTGTTATTCTTTTGCATTGTATAATCTTTAGAGTATGTAAAAACTAAAAATTCATGGAAATTTGAGGAACAAAAAAGGTGACCGAAATTGCAAGCTGGCCAGAATTTCGCACACTTACCCTATACTGTTTTCTCTGTGAAGCTCGAGCAGTAAAATAACCAATTAAATTTTAGGCTTATTGAAATATTTATTTTCGGAATAAAATTCGGCCATAGGGTACAGTCTACAAAGGTATTTCAGATTATCAGGGTTAAACGGTTCTAGAGAACATCTTTACCAATCGATTTTGACAAATACAGATTAGTTTGAAAGGTTTTCGAATTCCTGAGAACTTACTGCTTCCAACAGGCTAAAACGGTTTGAAATCGGTTCTATACCAGTAATTAAATTTTGCATAAAGGTAAATGTTATTATTTCTACGCTACTTTGAGTAGTATTTTATGAATTTTATGAACTAGTTCAAATCAGTTGTGAATCGATGAACCTACAATTTCGTCATACACAAAAATGTTCCTGAATCATTCTTATAACGTATTTTTGTTTTCAAGATTAAAGTTGCTTTAAGATTTAAGGTTTAAAATATTTTAGTTATTTTATGTTATGTAAGGCCTTGGTATCCCTGGCAAGTTTGAAATTTTTCAACAATGAATCGGTTAAGAACTGATAGTTTTTATTATAAATTAATTAGTATTACTCCTAAGCTATAAACAGTTTTTGCCTAGAATTTAAGTCACAAGCTTGAGCTTACCACACAACTGGGACGATTTTCCATCGGTATATTGTGTCTGCAAAGCTGTTTTTTATTATCAAAATGTTATGTAACCATGTCAATAATCCCAAGTCCTTTGTTTTAATATGTTTTGTACAACTCTGAATCCTTAAAAAAAAACGTAAATTCAACAATGAAATAGAATAATGCTCCATTTCTGTGGGAAAAAATATTAACCGCAGCTTTCGCATATTAAATTTTTGGTTCATTTCTTGTTGGCCAATTTACTGTAAATATTTGGGAGTGTGTATTTTCTGTGATTGCTCCCACTCACGTGTATATAATTCATAATACAAATGCGTTTTCATGCCTCACGAATATTATCCTCAAGAGGGTTTCATTCTCATTCTAGCCATTCTCAAAATAAAAGACCAAGAACATGAGTACTCATTTGTGGTCGGTTTTAGTGCTTTATGACTTGAAAGTTTGTTTTTCTCTGCACAATGACTACTGGAAAAGTTGTTCAAACATTTAAGCTCTACAGGAATTTCTGCAATAGAAAGATTGTACCTATAGTACTCCTTTTTAAAAGTCTTTATAAAGAGTTGGTATTTTGTTTGAGATTTAAATTGATACAAATTGTAGTTTGAATTGATTAGAATTAATTGAATGGTTATATCTCGGGTTATTTTTTTTTATATACAGAAAGGATATCAGTTGTTGAGCTTTCCACCCCGAATGAACAATGTCCAATGCCATTAGAAATGTGGAATTTATGAGGAGAACAAAAGGGATAACAGATCTAAGAGTCACGTGCTTTTTTGATCAATAGCACGTGTAGTATGAAATATTTATCAAGCATCTCTTCAAATGGTGAACCACTTGACGTAGGTTTTGTTCGGATGAGAGATGTGGTCAAAATCGACCAGTGCCTGATGAACGTTTTATGCGAAGATGAGGTGCTTTTGAAAGATTATGAGTGGGTGCATCAAGCTGATGTATATGTCATCTGTTTCAGGCAGAATAAAAGTTGCTCGTTTTAGTACATGCAAGCACATGTGAGTCATAAAATGGAAAGAAAATCTCTTTGATCAATATCAAATAAATGGTTTTACTCTTTTTCCAATGTCATTTCATTCATTATTCAGTGGTATTTTGTCTACAAGTGCATAAATACCATGTTAGAAATGAAATTGCAATTTACCTTGTGTAAATTAGAAATTTTCAAACGTCCTAATTGCAATTCATGAAGTTTCAGTTGGAAAATATGTTGGACTAGTTTTATTCAAAAGTAGAAGTTAGATGATAAAAGTTTCTAGAAATTTTGCATATCAATCGAAAAAGTTGTATATTGTTGCAGCTGTATGGTCACAGTGAATCAAAAAATCAGGGTATTTGTGAAAAGTTAGAAAAGTTGTTTAGTATTAGGTATACATCGTAATGAAATAATAAAGAAATATTTAAGAAATTGCAGGTTAACTGTAAATTATTGAATCACTGACAAATTTTTAGTGATAATTCGGATAATTCATTTTCTCCTCTAATGTTAATCATATGGAAAATCTTCAATGACATAATTTAAATTTAAAAAAAAAAGAAAGTTTAATTTGGAAAAGTATGAGAATTTCACCTTAATAACAAGCATATTTGGCATGATAAGAGCCTATTAGATTTTTAAATATTTAGAAATGCGCCTGAGAGTAGAGAAAGGCGATGCAGTTTACATAGTTCACATATTTTCGCAATAATTTTACTGTAAAAACCGTAAAAAAAACTGTCTATTGACTTCCGTAGTTTGTTTACCGTAGATGCAGATGATTTTGCATCCCTCCCAAGAAGCAAAATAGCTGCCTTATAGAACCAAGTATTAGACAAGTCTTTTAGTGCACTTTTAAAAGACTTAAAGTGACAATTTTCTGTTGAAATTCCCATAGCAGCTCTTAAGATCCTTAACAGTGCACCACTTTACTCATAGTAATCTCAGTGATGGAAGCAAGAGAGTTATAAGTAAATGAATAGATTTTTGGTTCTATAGTGTCTTTCTTAGGGAATTCTACAAGACTATTTTAAGAAAAAATTGCTGCTTGGGCTGCTTTTCGTAAGCTTATCTTTAATTCTAGCACTTAACGATAGTCCCAGAGAGCATGAAGTCGCTTAAGGATGATTTTTAAAGATCATCCTTTAATGCTAGAACTAAAGAAAAACCTACGAAAAGAGCAGGAGTAAAGTCAGTCGCATCCACGGTACTTAAAAGTCTCTAGACTAATGGCTTTTACAAATATATAGGAAATTTTCGTCAAATACAAGGATTTTAACGCGAAAACAAACATATCAAGAATAATTAGGGGATGTGCTCATAATTTTGGACAGGGTACTTATAAGCATCAATGTTCAAAATTTGAAGTACGATATTTTCAAGACTAATTGATTTTCTTTTGGCTGCAGCAGAATGGTAAGTATTTTGGTAAAATAGTAAGTAAAAAAATAGTAAAAAAATGATAATTTGGTAACTAAAAAATCAAAATTGGTAAGTAAAAACTCAAAATTGGTAAGTAAAACATCAAAATTGGTAAGTAAAACATCAAAATTGGTAAGTAAAACATCAAAATTGGTACGTAAAAATTCAAAATTGGTAAGTAAAATAATCAAAAATGGTAAGTAAATAAATCAAATTTGGTGAGTAAAAATATCTAAAATGGTAAGTAAGAAAATCTGAAATAGTAATAAAAAAAAAACAAAATTGGTAGGTAAAAAAATCAAAAATGTTAAAATGTTTCAATGTTAGGACAATAGAAAATTTTCTGTTTAGGAATTTATCAGTAACGCCTGTTGGAGCACAGGAAAATCTTCTGTGTTTTGTAAAGTTATTAGTTCTGCCCTTTGGGGCAAAGGGAAATTTTCTGTTTTTGAATTTATTAGTATCGCCTGTTGGGACAAAGGGAAAATTTTCTATGTTTTGGGATGATATCAGTGTCGCTTGTAGAGGCATAGGAAAATATTCTGTGTTTTCGGAAATTATTCTGGAAAATTTCCTTGGTTTGAGAAATTATAAGTTTCACCCTCTGGGGCAAAAGCAAATTTCCTGGGCAAAAGGAAATTTTTGGAAAGTTATAAAATATTCTTGTACCATTTGTATCATTTTTGGTTTTTTTTACTAACTATTTTTGATTTTTTACCTACCATTTTTGATTTCTATACTTACCATTTTTTATTTTTTTACTTATTATTTTTGATTTTTTTACTTGCCAATTTGATTTTTTCACTTACCTGTTTTGGTTTTTTACTTACCATTTTTGATTTCTTTTTACTTACCAAATTTCACTTTTTTACTTACCAATACCAATTTTCATTTAATACTTACCAAACTTACAATTTTACTTACCATTCCAACATTTTACTCACCGAACCTAATTTTTTACTTACCAAAATTGATTTTTTTACTTACCAATTTTGATGTTTTACTTACCAAGTGAATATTTTAATTACCGTTTTTACCAAAATAATTACCAAAAATGTTTTAGCCATTTTTTTCAACTCTCTTTTCAGAAGAGTTGTTTAGGAACTTTTCAAATTTTTATCGTCTTTGCTTTTACTTAATCTTAATAGGTTTAAAAAAGAATTGACATGTAGAGGTGAATTTGGCTCTAATTTTGGATACCTTGGTTGTAAATTTGGACACTGTGTTTGAAATTTTGGACAACCAATCCGCCACAATAGGATGCCCTTTTTTCTCTATTTCAGGAACCTATCTTACCAAGTCTTCTTTTTGTTTATGAGAAGGAAGCCTAGAATGTCACAAATAGCACGGAAACTTTCCATATCATTCATTAAAGTGAGTTAATTTCGGTACTCCAAGTACGCGCGGATTCGCGCATTCCCTGGCCTTCCTGGGATCCCTTTTAGGCTTTTCTCAACAATTTTCATACTTTTATCTCACTCTATCGAAGTCAAAATTGGACAGAACTAAATTCATTTTGGTGTAAAAGAGTAGGATAGACATTATACGAAATTTTGAAGAAAGGGATGTGAATTTCGCCCTTATAAAATATTCCTGATCTAAGAGGAGTGTAGAAGCCATAGGATTAGATTATTTAAGACGAATGACATAGGTTCTGAAAAACTAGTTAAATTGGTTGGTATTTATGATTTTGAGACTTTCGGGAACTGGGCTAAACCTCTAGTTTGAAGATTGCTTCACGGAGCCACGTTTTTCTGACCGTGGTGTCACATATAAGATTAAGGGCAGAATCACATTGACAGTAAAATGCTCACCGTATTTCGTTAATTTATGCATTTTCATTGCAATTCTTACGCAAATTTTCCTTTACCGTATTACCTTATTTCACACTCGGTGGCATTAGGTGAAAATAATATAAGAAAATTGAAGAAATAAAACGAAAATGCGATAGACGGTGAGCAAGAAAACCAAGAAAACTGTACGATTAATTTCTCTTACAGTTTTTAATTTCTCACCGTTTATCGAATTTTCGTTTTATTTCTTTAATTTTCTTATATTATTTTCATCTAGTGCCACCGAGTATGAGACAATGTAATACGGTATTTAGTATTTGCGTAAGAATTGCAATGAAAATGAGTAAATAAACAAAATACGATGAGGCTACGGCGAGCATTTCATTGTCAATGTGATTCTGCCCTAATAAGGTAAAGGAAGTATGTATCGGCCATGTATCTTGTATCAGCCAGCTTGCAGAAGATATCGGCCACCAAGATAAAATGAATATTTAAAAATTTATTAACAACGTTTTACCAGTTATCTATACAAAATATATTGCGTATGTTCATATATAATCTTCTGAATTAAGTTTTTCGTCGACTTTTTGAGAAAATATAATTATTCATTTAATTTATTGAATCACTGTATCGGAGTCTTAATCAAAAAGTAGCCATTTTTCAAATTCTTATGATTTTATATTAGAATTTCAGTGACAAAAAATAAGGAATTATACGGAATTTAAATGATTTACGAATCTATCTGACTGTAAAAAATATTACTCAATTATTCCACTTTTAGTATCAGAACACTTTTTAATTATCTCGCTACGCATAAAACGAATTAATTTGTTAATTAAGAATAAGTACGTTTTGTTCCAAGTACAGATCTCATCGGCCATTTTTCATTGCATTTCGATGTCATTTTCGCGAGCAATTGAGGTTATGTTTTTGTTGTGAAGAAGAATTTCCTCAGGTGATTTTTGCATTTTATCAATGTTAAACATCTTGAAAGATGTTTTAGAATGTGCAATATGCTGAGAAAGGGTTGAAAAATGTGCTGGATATCACGACGGCAGGTGATTCCTCTCGAAAACGTCTGCAAAGTAAGGAGTGCCTAGAATGACCTTGAATGATAAACTTTCCGGAAGACAATTAAACGAAAAATCACTGGTAAGCTTGTACTAAGTAGGAAAAAGAATAATTTAAGCTTGTGGAGTATCGTTAATCAATCCGAAACTGGATTTCTTGTCCTTAAGTAAGAGCTCCAGGATTGGATCAAAAATATGGCAAAAAATGAGAAGATGCAGACACCCTTTACCAAAAATCACCCTGGAAAGTGGTAAAAACGGGTCCTGATGGTTGGGTTCTGATAAGGGGTGGATGGCAGAGAATGTTTCTTCAAGTACCACGTAATTAATTAGAAAAATATTCAAATTTGTAATATTTTTAAAGGCGTTTTATTTTTTGGCCGATATCTGCTACACTCCCGGCCGATATCTTCCTCATCTGCTTTCATATGGCCGAAGCAATATGCGCAGTGCATGGTTGCAATTTTACCGATTGTTTTACTAATTTCTCTGAATATTAAGAAATCAATTATAGAGATATAGATAAATGGAATACTAGAGTTCCAATTGACATATTTTAAAATGCCAAAAATTGGTTTAGAGCTTTTATTTTAAGCAAATTATTGAGCATTTTTCTTAACTGGCCGATACTTACTTCCCTTACCTTATTAATATTAAGAAAAGCCGGAGAGAGAGATATATAGTATGCAAAATTTCAAATGGAATATCACGTGTGTCAGAAAGAGTATACTCTAGTGGAGTAATACGATGAGTAAGATATTACTATTTATATTAATTGCTTTCTGAATCGTATTACAGGCAATTCGAGCAATTTTCCATGAGTGCCAACTGTGATTCGGTCAGTTTTCGAGCGAAACGCGAAAGAGAGGCAAGATAAAACACTTGCTATCCTTTGTTGGCATTCTCGCAGTTCAGAAAGTATTAACCCTAATATTAATTTTATATGAGACATGGTCATGAGCCCTATCGAGGGAATCCGCTTGGGTACTCGGTATTGAAGTGAATGTTAAAGTAGAAGAGTAATCATCATCTCCTAAAGATCCCAACCTTCCCCTACCTCTTATTTGCAAAGTTTTAAACAGCATTATTGAGTGAATATTACCTGGTGTTATGGTGTTGTCTGCTATAGTTAATAGGGTAATGAGAAGTACTCTCATTACTTTGCACTTGATGATGACACAAATTAATTTTATGCTATATAGTTTTTTATAGGGAGAGGTAGGGCTGTAGAGCTAGTTTTAACTGTAAGGCAGGCTTCAGACCTAAGACTTAGGAATCTGGCTTAACTCCCCTAATTCCTAATCAGGCACGATTTTGAAAAATCAATAAAATTGATTGGTATTCAGATTTTTGGGACCTTTGGGAACTGGGCTAAACTTCCAGTCTGAAGCCGGCATAAGGCTACATTGAAATACGATTTATCGTATATTTCTAAAGAAAGCTGGGCTTTACCATAATTTAATTTAAATCCAGGTCCAGTATTGTTTTGTCTATCTATCTTACATTAAATTAGTCCTACCTCTCATTACCAGATTTAAAGGTTACCTGGTATTGTCTATTAAATCAAAACCCATCGGACCGATCTTTAAATTATAAAATTCTCATATATTTGTATTTACTTTTAAAAGTAATTTCAAAGTTTGTATTAAAATCACAGTATCAATTTATTTTTAATTAATTTGAACATTAAAGAAGGAAGAAAAGATCAACAAGTCATTTGCATTTTTTTTAGAAACTTCGGAGGCTTTTAGAGGATTAAGTACCTTGTTAAGGCATTTCTCTGCTTTCTTTTTTCAAGAATCATCTCAATCTTGGCATATTGAAGAAGCTTTTGTCTGTATGAAATAATGTTTAATTCATTAGATTGTTATTTTTTGCAAATAAACATATTTTGGTATGGAAAATTGGCAGATTATTGGGAAATAAACTTTACAAGGAGCAAGGTTGTTTGAGCCTTTCTTGTTTGTCCTTTAACATTGCCCTAAAAAATTCGTAACATTGGAATGGGTCGTCACGCAAGTGCGACTTTTGAAGCTTTTTCAATATTTGTGAATTTTCCATGAGCTTTTTGAGCAATATGATATTGAATAATAAAAATACATAATGTTTATTCTTGGCAAATTGATTGGGACAAAATGAATTTTTCACGATTTTTCCTCAAACTTGGTTAGAAAAGGAATTGATAAGAAAGAAAAAACCTCTAGCACCCAGAACGCGTGTATTAGATGACGAATAGGTGGAATATTTTTTCTTCCGTAAAAGATTTGTTGTTCCTTTTTTCATGAATTATTAATACTAGAATTATACTTGATGGCTGCTTAAAAAACGGGATGGGAACGTCGCCCTGGCAAATATGTGTATAGAAGATATAACATGATTTGGAATAAAGTCGGAAAATTTTACATAAACAGCTCATACATTGGGGAGATTCTAGTAATGTTATATGCTAATAATGGCATTTTTCTCTTCACAATCTCCTCCCATTATTTTTCTTTGGAACATCCAAGAAAAGTTACGAACTCCCACAGAATGAAATGCTTGGAAAGAAGAGAAAGATCACTAACCTATCCATCAAAAGAACCTCACATGATGCTCATGAAAGTTCTATATTATATGATACTGTTCCTTCCAAGTATACCCCATTCCAGTTGGGGCGTCAATTTTCCCAAGAGGGATGGTAATGTCGAAGAAAATTGATGGTATGAATTTTTCTAGAAAAATTTTAACAAATTATTGCTTCTGAGAAAAATCTAAATTGCATTGCAAAGTGCAACTTGTTTGATGAAAAATAGAGTTATTTAAGAGGTTCTTTATATTTTATCCTTTTTTTACGTGAATTATTTTTCACGAATTCAACTTTCTCTCGCAAATTGAGTTTTTTTATCCTGACTATAACGTGAAAGGGAAAAATATATTTATGAAATTAATTTAATAGGAAACTGTTTATACAAAAGATCTTTCAATGTTCTGCGCGTATTTCGAAGTAGTCTGTAAACAATTTCCACTACCATAAGCTTATCTAGGCTTTTCATTGGCCATTATCCATTTTAAATAGGCTGAGTGGGGAAGGGGTCCGGTCCATATGGATATAGTTAGGGTCCGGGTACAGTGGGTTGGTGTAGAGAGGAATGGGACCCATCATTAGAAAGATCTCGATCTCATATACAATATATATGTTGACGGAGTTGTCTTGTTCAACTCCCTTCCCTTGCATGCCAGATCCTCACTGGCTGGCATTGCTAGATTCTACCAGATCGAGTAGGGCTAATCTTGGATTTCTGATTTTTTTTGCCTATTATTTTATGTCTTTGCTTGTAACTTTATTTTTATTCCTCTAATCAAACTATGTAAGAGGGGCGGACCCTATCAGCTTTGATTAAAATAAATAAATAATAATAATAATAATATACTAAAATTTCATCAAAATCGCTTTATAAACACCGAATATATGGTCAGGTCAAGACATTTTTGGTTATAGCTCGGGTCAAGGAACATCGAGGGAGGAGTACGATCCACCGTTGGAAAGGTCTCGACCTGAGCTACAACATATTAAAATTTGAAGAAAAACATCGTCTAAGTTTTCAAAATATTCGAGATCGATTAATCGAAAATCGAGTTTTCGGTTAATCGAACCTGCGATTAAATCGGATAAAATTGGGGTGTCATAAGGGTTATGCCCAACGCACAATAACATTTATTTTGTAAACATGTTTTTGACATTTCAATGAGAGTGAGCGAGATCTAGATCTAGTCATCTCGGTCTCTTTCATAGGAAAATTTAAAAACATGTTTACAAACAAAAGTTATTGTGCGCTGGTCATTATAGTTATTATTATTATTTGGGGATGGAAATGAAAATTATGTTGATGGTCCTCCGGTCGATTTAAAGAAGAATCTCAAAATTTATGTATGTTTTACATAAGTTTCAAAAGATATTTTTTAGTTATCTTTAGGGAACTCAAAAAAATCCACGGTTAAATGGGTATGTAAAACAGGGTTTGTCTATCAAACTGATGCCAAACCCTGTTTCAACCTAAACGTGGCAAGGTTTGATCTACAAGTATTTTTTAAACCCTGTTTCAACCAAACCCTGAAAAGGTAGAAAGTTAAATCCTGTTATGGATATTGATTAACCTTGCCGTCAGTAAACATTGGCAGGAATGAAGACCAATACTCGTCACGATTATATTTTAAACCCTATTTTCGTCAAACCCTGGCAAAAGTAAACCATAATCCTTGTCAGGGGTATATTTTAAAACCTTTTCTCAGTAAACCGTGGCAAGAGTAAAGCTTAAACCTTGTCAAGGGTATGTTTTCAAACCTTTTTCAGTAAACCTTGGCAGGAGTAAAGCTTGAACCCTGTCAGGGGTATAGTCTCAAACCTTTTTCAGTAAACCTTGGCAAGAGTGAAGCTTGAACCCCGTCGAGAGTAGATTAAAACGTCGCCTGTCTAAACCCCTGGAAGACTACTTTTCAATCCCTTTTAAGATTGAAATGAAATTTACATTTAAAACACAAATTAAAACTTATAGTTTTTTTTTATATTACATTGTTTAGTAATAAAATAAGAAATATTGCAGTTAAAACCTTAGCTGGAATTTTCTTATTTTATTTACAAATCAAAGTCCTATAAAAAAGAACTTCATAAGTTTTAATGCAACGGCTTTTCATGTAATTTTTTTTTAATCTTAAAAGAGTTTAGAAAAATTATTTCACTTTTTCCACTGTAGTATTTTTTTGCGAATTCACATAATGTCAGTGAAAGTAACAAATATTTTATATTCGTTAGATATATTTCATTTCAATTTTAATTTTAACAATTTTAACTAATTTATAAGTAATTTTATTACAATTGACTAATTTTATACTAACTATAATAATAATATAATATATAATACAACTATAATACTACAATAATACAATTAGAGTCTTTTGTTTGGTAACTGTAATTAATTGTACTGTAGATTCTCGCTTATCCGTGAACTCATTTTCCGGTCGATAAATATAAAAAAGTCCGTGAGACAGTTGAATTTTTGAAATTTTGTTAACATATTGCCCCACATTTTGGGGCTTTTTGTTAAAGTAAATGTGATCTATCTACTCAAATTCTTTCTCACTGAAACTTTTTTGGACAATATGCATGTTTAGAAACAATGTCGATTCAGTCACAAATTTTCAAAAATTTGATGTGTATCAATCGCAAAATCCGTACGACATTTTGGTCCTGCCCTCACGGATAAGCGAGAGTCCACTGTAATTACAATTTATTTAAAATCCTTTGTCCGTATAACAGTCTTATAGTTTGGTAGAGTAATTAGTTTCACTGGAAAACTAGTAATATTTTCAATATTAATAACTACAGTCTTTTGCTTTTCAATATCGCTTTGGTTAATTTCGAAGCACATAAGGTGCTTTAGGAACTTGGCAGGAACATTTTTACAAACTACATAAATAGCATTTTTATTTTCGTTTAATACGAAACTACTTATCGCAAATATTTGAGTTGAATGAGAATTTTTTATACTCAAAAAAAAATCTTTCTTATATTCAATGTTCTTGTATTTCAGATTATCTATTATTTTAAATACTTTGGTCTGCGTAGGGACATCAGAATATTCAATATCAGATACTACGCGTGTTAACGAATCAGGAAATACTGATGATATATTATAAGTAATTTTCTAATACCGTTTACAGTAGTACAGTACAATAGTTTCTAATACCGAGCCCGAAATTAAATAACTACTGACTTTTAGAGAGGCTTTTATGCCAATTGTGAGAGCTGCGTTTCTGCGTGACTTGGTGTTTTTAGCTATAGATTTATATTCCTGATGTTTCGCTTCGAAGCGTATTATACATTAGAATATTTTAAAGGGCCAAGCATTTTTATAGCTGCGACATAGTGAACCATATGATGATGCATCTTTGGTTTCATATCACCGAAAAGTTCTTTATAATATAACTTATAATGTTTTTGTATAAGAGTGTCCAATTTCTTTAATTTTTGTCATCAAACAAGCAATGAGAGACTATATCAACTATTTCAGACAGGATAAGGAAAAGAAGCCAAGCTTCATTATTTTCGGGGATAAAATCACCTATGAAGCAAGGCAGAAACCTTACAAAGGTTGTCATTTCGCTCGCTGTCATATTCAATCTATTTTTTATTAATCAGGGGACTCAACTCTATCAAAAGTACCGAGTGAGATCTCTGAGACAAAAACCGTGTTGCATAGTGTTTGCGATGATTTCCAAAACATCCTAAATTAGTTTCCAAAATGTACTTCTTTTCACAATGTACAACATTACCTTAGTAATTTATAAAATTACGTGTGCAATTCTTAATTTTTAATATATTTAACAAATTATTTGATAAAAATTAAGTAAGGTATTATGCCTTTTGTATTTCCATCTTTAAAAGTAATCTTCATGTACCCTACTCTGCACCATACTCTGTTTTGCTAATTTCCCTTTTGGAATGTTTATATTTCCAATAATTATCTTGATATCTTCCAAAAGACCTACAAAATGCTAATTTGATAAAATTAATGAAAATAATCCGTTTTTATATAATATTCCAATAAATGCTCTTCCTTCAGCCCACTTTCTGGGCAATTGAGCAGTTGTCCAGGAGCTTGGGCTTGAATATTCCAGTGGAACACTATAAAACTCTCATAAGTCCAAATTCAGTTCATATTACTACTCTTCCCTTTGTTTTTTGTATTAAGGATCACATTGTGAAAAAAGACGTTCATGAAATATTTAGCTGGCAATTTTGTGGTGAATACTTGTTAACGTGACAACATTGAAAAGTCATTTGTGTTTTCCTCAAAATCATTATATACTCGATCTTTAGAAGAATATGAATGCCCATCCCTTCGACAAATACTCCGTCGATGCTTTGATATATTCTCATGTTGTGTGTCCCTCATTCCATATCCATTTAATGGATTTTATGGTACATCATAAATATTTCATGGACCATCCCAGAATCACGTCAAACCCATAATTTTTCGATAAAAGAAAAGTTACATGAGTGAAAGCTTCCCATTTCTACTGTCACGATTTTCGATAATAAGAATGCTGTATTGTTATTTAAAGTGATTCTTATACGACAACACAGTCCAAGAGAGATATATCAAGTATATGACCAAGTATATGACATAGAATTCATAAAGCAAAATTCTATATTATTTTAGGTAACACAAACACGTGGAATTTGTATTTTGGAATTCACTTTTGAACACGGTGTTTGCAAATTTGCATTTCCCTATGCTCCCGGTGTGTTTCTCTGCATTTTAACATGTTTTACATTATGTATATTCGTGAATATGCAGGGTAGATTAAACAAGGCCTACATATGAATGAGAAGAAAGGGTAAATTCTAAATAAAATTTATAAAAATCAATAAAATTTTTGTTGAAATAAAACCAATGGAATATTTTAGAAAGATATTTTAAATTGGTTTTGATAAAATATATAATAGGGCAAAAGAGTGCTTGATGACAGATAGACAAATTGGATTATCACCCCAAAGTACAATGGTTTGTTTTGAGAATAATTCGTCGCTTTTTAACTAATAATCTTTTACATGTTTTCCATTAGTAACTTATGCAAGATATTTTGCAAAAAAACAATTTGTAAAAAGAAAGGGATAATTTTCAAAAAAGGGTGTCAAAGCGTCCCATACTTTGCGGAGTGCTCGAACTCGTGTCTTAGATGCCATACTTCGAAAGTACTTTTGCATCATTTACCGTTTACAGAATCGGTCCCGGGATTATGCACATTTTCGGGACCGAAAAAAAAAGGAACGAAATGGCATTACGCATCGAAAAAATTTGCCTACTCGCAGGGGATTTCTTTTGAATAAATCGGCCGTAGACCGAATTTCGCGCGGAGTAAAGGCAGTCATAACAATAAGATTCACCTGTTTAAAAGAAATTCATCAACAAACAGTATTCTTTGGCCAGAATTCTTCAATAAATTGTTAGAATGGTTATAATATTTAAAAATGTTTCTTTAATAAAAGAAATTAAAGTTTTATACTGAAAAATAAGCATAGTTTTTTCAAATTTCCCGCGTCACAAAATAAATATACATTCAGGCGTATTTCAAAGATGATTTCGTAAATTGACTCACAAAATTAGGCAAACTTGCATAATTGTATGTGCATAATCTCGTAAGGTGCATAATCCCGAAGTGCATAATGCCGGGAGTGAGTGTATATTCTGAAATTCTCCCATAATAAATCATATTTTGTGCTACACACCTTTTTATTTGTTAATTTCGAATTATCTATATCTATAAAATTTATATTGTATAGTCCTACATGTTACTTTTTATAGGGATTGAATAAATGAGCAGTAAAAAGTTAAAACTGATCAGTAACAAAAAAATTTGAAACAGTGATATTTTCGTCCAAATTTTGGCAAAGGGAAAATAAAGGACTTTATACTTTATATGGAACTATTTTAAATGTTGAGTATCTAAATTAGGTCCATTTTTGTGAAGATTTAAGGTTTTTACTGATCATAATTAGATATTTTACTGCTCATTTTTAATTTTTTACTGCCCATTTAGAACTTTTTACTGATCGATTGTTTTTTTCCCTTTTTATATCCTGGGCATGATCCAATAAAATTATTATTATTATTGTTATATCGTTTTCTTTTTTATTGGGGGTCACCGAAAACCGGAAGTTGATATCTCTTACCGTTTAATCTCTAAGGCGCTGATAATTTGTCGACTAAATAATTGCTCTCTCTTTGAGTAGGAGCAGTAATGCTCATCATAGTTAATCATAGTTAATGCTGTGCACTTACCATGTTTTATAGGAATCTCTATAGTTCTTAGTCTAGAACAAAACTTTGTACGAGAATGTCAATGTAAATCTGAAAATGGATTATACAGTGGAGGAAATTTAAATAGGTATTTTTTCAAAGGGGGTGGTGTGGGTGGGGGGTTGGTCCAACAAGCCTAGTTTTATTATGCCAAGTAAAGGTCTGCCCAAGGATCATTTTTATCATAGTGACCCGCACTCACTCTTCTGCGTGCGTGAACACCAGTCGATAATTCGAATTTATGGTACAAATAGGGGGGAAATTTGAATAGGTATTTTTATTTTTAAATATTACTAGAACCGTTCTTTTATAAGAAATTGTTTATATTGATAATAAAATGATCAAATTAGTCTTTTCCTTCAAATTAAAGCCTTCAACAGTAAGAAAATTTTATTTAATAACTAGAATTTTTGATTGATAGAGGCCATATGATTTTAAGTAATAAAATCGTTCTAATAAAGGGCTTTAAGGAGCTTGGCTTAACAATACTTGCTATTACGTAGAGGATGAGTAATTCAGGAAACATTATTTGCCAATTCGTCAATAAAAAGGACTCCTAGGGACGAAAATAAGGTACTCATTTAAAAATTCAATTTTTGGCCCCTTCTAGCTTGGGTCAGGGGGCTTAATTTTTTTCTAATCGAAAGCTCTTAGGTTCAGCTATAACATACTAAAATTTGAGCTCGATCCATGCCATAGGGGCTGAGCTATAAAGAAAAAAAAATTTGGTGGTATTCCAAAATGGCGGAAACGGGGGTGGGGGGATGAATCTGATATCACCATCGGATATCGTCCACCCGATATTTAACCTTTGTCGAAAACCGTTTCTCGA
This sequence comes from Phlebotomus papatasi, assembly GCF_024763615.1. Lineage (NCBI taxonomy): Eukaryota > Metazoa > Arthropoda > Insecta > Diptera > Psychodidae > Phlebotomus > Phlebotomus papatasi. The sequence goes on along the minus strand of NC_077223.1, from coordinate 87,311,298 downwards.
TATCTCTTTCCATTCTCTCGCCAGAAGCGTTTTTACTACGTAGAATCGGCCGGCTGGACGGCCACGAAAATCGTTTTTTGGCGGGTATGATATTCGTGATCTATGAGAGTCAAAACGTGTACATGCACATTTTGAGGCCGATCTGACGAGGTTGCATTTCACCTCGGACCACAGAAGCTGAGATTGCAAAGAATCTCAGCTAACTCGACTCAATTGTATATGTGGAAAAAGAATTTGCAAAAATGTTCTAGTCAAATGTAGTTGAGCAAAAGGACCATAAAAAAAGTATTAAAATGTTGCCATAAGCCATGCTTCTATGTCAAAACTAATTATTTTTTCTCAAGCGTGGCATGACGTTTTCTCATGGGTGTGTAGTTGGCAAAATATTTATTAAATTTTGGACATATTGTTTTTTTTCGTTGTAGACAAAATGAAAACGCTTTTTTTCCTTGTGGCACCTCGTACGAAAATTTCATTATTTTTAATAAATTGAGTTCTGAGTTTAACTTGTTTTTTTATACTGATCAAATTTTTTTTTTTCGCTATAATTTGCATAGTGACTTTTTTAGAACCAACTAATTAAAATTTGCTCAATTTTATGAAACTTGAATATTTTAAAGTAGGTCAAAATTTACTTACCTTATTTCAATTTTTAATGTAATTGTATACTTCTTAGTAAAAGGGGTGACAAAGCGTCCCAGGCTTTGCGGAATGCTCGAACTCGTGACTTAGATGCTATACCGCAAAAATACTTTCGCATTATTTACCGTTTACCGGTTCCCAACCGATCTGAACTGATTCATAAATCTCTCAAAAGATCCCAAAAAACAGTTTTAAAAGTAATAGAATTGATGTTCAGATAAAGAATAGTTATAGGTTATGAATCGGTTCATTACCGGTTCAAAACCGATTGGAACCGATTCAGTTTTGTCGGAAATTCCAAGACCTTTCCAACGAGCTCAAAGATGACCCCATTCGCTTGATAAATGCGCTCTGAAGGGACTTTTTAACCTTTGACCTTGAAAAACCGTTTTTAGAAATGATTCAACGGTATTTTCGTATAAGGACGAAATGTCTGCCTGGATAATCTCTAAAATGAAAAAAAATTGCACGACGCGTTTTCGAGAAATACCAAAAAACATGATTTTGGAGGGTAAGGGGAGGTGTGGGTGGAAAATGAGGGGCATGTTAACGATCCTTGGGCTGACTTTAGGGGGGGGGGGGGGGGGTCCTCTGAAGGTCCCAAGTCCCTATCTCTTACCATTTGGCCTCTAGAACTGGCGACAATCGGACGGACAGACGGACAAACAGCGTGACGACATTTCTCAGAAATCGTCTGAAACGTGAAGATTTATTGATAAAATTGGTCTCCGGGGGGTGGAAATTTGAGGGTGGGGGGGAAATCGAGGGATTATAAATACTGGAGTTCGAGCAGTAAAATGTCGTGTTGCCTTTATAGGGGGAAGTGGGGATACTTTGAATTCAGGCACCTTTGAAATAAGGGATTTTCTATTATTTTTTTTTTAATAAAACCTGGCCTTATTAATGTAATTTAGCTTGACAATTGGTCAGTCGAGCTAAAATATATTATGGTAAAGTACAGTTTAATTTATGAATACGTGGAAAAAACCCTATTTTAAAGGTACCTCAATTCAAAGGTAATGCAAATTGCGGCACTACTAAGCATGAGGTAGCACCAAACACTCATTTTTATTTCTAAAGAACTTGGACTATAACGACCATTCCTTCAGTGGACAAGCATCCCTATAGTTTCTATGAATTCATATGGGTCTCGTCCTCTGAGATTTAATATCTAATTTAAAAAATCTCAGTGTTCGGTGCTACCCCATGTTCCAGTGGTGCTTCAATTTCCCATAGATTCTTTTTTCTGTTTAGCATACATTGATTAATTTTACTTTCATCAACTGAGTGAAATGGTGGAATTTTTCAATTACTATGAAATAAAAATAAATTTTTGAGTTTAATCTCGAGGTCCTTTGAATAATGATTGCCTCAATTGAAAAAGTTTTACTAAACTAATTCACCTATTTTTTTTTAAATTATACAGCAAATTGGTTTTCTTTAGACTGCACTATATAGAATCTAGACTGAAGTACAACTGTTCCAATTAGGTGCATATTTTAAAACTGTGCAAAAAAAATTAATGCAAATTAATATTGGTACTGTTAATGAATACAACTCTCAACCATAAAAAAAAAACTATAAAACAGTAAAGAACATGGTTTTATGTTGAGATGGTAAACCCTCTGGTTATAAAGTAATTACGAGTTTGAGTCGCTCTATGTAAAATGAGTATTGAAATTTTATATGGTCACAGTACATAGGGCCATCATGTACTATGCCATAGACATAGATTTTATCTAAAGAATTTTATTTGAAGCGCACTCTTATGTGCAAGTCAGGGTGTATTATGGATTGTACTCTAAAATTATGTAGTTTATTTTGTGACTTGAGTCCTTCGAGAGGTTTTTTTTTTGCACAAACCCCATACTTTACCATCCCTTAATGGTCTCTTTAGTTGTTTGCTTGAAAAGCTTCGTGTAAGAAGAATGACAAATTGTTAAACGAAAATCGAAAACCGAGATGAGAAACCTTAAGTGGATGAACTAAGAAACTCTATAGATTTATCATTCAATCAGTTCTATATTGCACTTTCTCTATAATTATATTTGTGGTGATTTATTATCTAAAAGTTGTTTTTCAGTGTCATTTTATTACATTTTATTGTGCAGTAATTTCTGGATGAGAATTTTTAAATTAAAAATTGATATTTTGAATTGATACGAATTTAAGGAATAGTTGTGGAACTTTTACAATTTATTTTAAATGTATTTATCTAGCTCTTTATCCTAACTGCTCATTCTTTGCAAACTGTGAAAATATGGAATGTTTCTTATTCATTTTTACAAAAAGTTTTTGATATCCGATTTAGGAAATTCTATAGAGTGTAGAAAGTAACCAAAAATGTAGCGGGCGATTTATAAAATTATCGTTTAAGAGAATTGGAAATAGGGGACCGTGGGGCTGTTTGATAAAGGGAAAGTTTCATTTATCTATATTCATGAAATTTCATGTACAGTGCCCGCTTTGTAATCCGGATGATTGGGAGACAAAATGACAGTTGTCCGCTTTGTAATCCTAATGGATTTTTAAAATTTGTTCAACATCTCAAAAATATAATACAAGGTTTTTTTGTAGAATTAGAAAAAAAGTTTTAATAGAGATTAAAAAGAAATAATAAGAGAATTCTATGCTATTATACTTCATTTATTAAACAAAAACGTCACAGGATAATTCATTTTCATTGGTGAACAGACATGCATACATGACCTCAAAATTATTTTAAATGTAACCGTCGATAACTCGTCCGGATTACGCCGATCCGGATTAGAGAGCGGGAAGTGTATCTCGTAACTCTAGTTCTCAAGACAGTTCTCTACGTGATTGCTCCCTTTTAGTATTTTATATTTGGGTGTATACCGGTTTACCAATTTAAGCAAGATCATTAGAAAACTATTTCAGTAAAGAAAATCTGGTTATAAAGCTTAGTTGAGCGTTCCAATGGCGTTGGTTATTTACCGAAATTTTAAAAAATTAAAATTTTACTAAATCAACTGAAAAATAATCGATCCAGAGCGGTTAAAATTTTACTTTGAAAAATCTGAAATTTCTAATTTTCCGATCATATGTATGTATGAACGAATTGTTTGCTTATGCTATCTCTTAAACATATCCGAAAATAAATGAAATCGTTGGAGCCGTTTTCGAAATAAACCAAAAAATATGGTTTTAGGTTTTTTGGGGGGAAGGCAGAAATGGGGGAAAATATCTAGTCTAGATAATTTCGACTTAATGGAAGGTTACCAAGGACTTGAAATTGATATCTTTTACCGCTTGACTTATACTGGTAACAAACTTTCGAACAAAAAACGCTATATTCGAGATAAAAAAAAACACATTTACGGGTACTTTATCGACTGAAACCGTTACAGTACGGTTGGAAGTTTCAGCACCTTTCTATAGAATCCAAATTTAAAAAAACCGGTTGAATAATACTCCCTCTAGAGTTGTTAAATTTAGATTTCGAAAAACTCTAAATATCGAATATAGGTCATAGGTATATATGGACGAACTGTTTACCTGGGGTACTTTCAAAATATATCCGAAAACAAAACAAATAGTTGGATCTGTTTTGGAAACAAACCAAAAAACAAGATTTTAGAGGGAAGGAAAAACGTCTCTAAAGGCGTCTACACATTGGGAGCAATTTTCGTCAAAAATTGCGTTTTTGACAGATATTTGACGTTTTCCCCTACAACGCTGCAGGGAATTTCCTTCAAAAAGGCAATTTTTGACAAAAATTGCTCCCAATGTGTAGAGGCCATAAAGAGTTTTTTAAGAGCAGGGGGGGGTCACTGAGGATTGGAAGCAGATACCACTTACGGTTTGACCTCTACTCCTGTAACAAGTAGAAAAAAGTGGATTATAGGGGGAGGTGGGGCTACTTTGAGCTGTGGGGCTAGATTGTTATACGACTTTTTCGCCTATTTCTGAATGCTGCTGGTCCTTACAATTATTTTATTTAGATCCACAATTATTTTGTCTATCGAAATTATATCACGCTAAAACTCAGTTTCCATTAGAAATATGCGAAAAAATCGTATAACAATATAGCCCCACAGCTCAAAGTAGCCCCACTTTCCCCTACAGCTATCTCTTTGTGTTGGAACAGTAAATTTTTTTTTACTATTTCTAATATCATCAAGTGATATCAATCCTCTTGCTCCACTCTCCCCTATACAAAATATTCTACAAAGATATTTGCCCATTTGGCACAGATCTTGCTGGCGCCGTAAAATTATCATGTAAATAATATTTTGCTTTCTTGGGAAAATCTTCCAAGAGAGGAAATGTATTTGTAATGAAAACTTTGGCATTTTTCTAGATATTGGTCAATGTTATAAAGCTTTTGAGATTCTTCTCAGCAAATTTTCATACTTTTCCCTTTTCTACCATCATTTCGCTTTTCCACAAATGAACAATGTTGCAAGCTACACCCCAAAAAAACTCTCCAACCAACCCCGCAAACTAACAAATAATTCCGGTCAATGGTTTTGGATACCAACAATTGCTTTTCTCTGTATTGTTAGCATTGTAAGAATAACAGAAGAAATGAGACTTTCAAGGACGTTAAATAAGGAAAATCCTGCAAAGCCAGAGGATTACGAAAAATAGAGAATAGGGAAAGTAAAGCAGATGAATATTGTCAAATATACTGAACTTAAGTGAGCAAATGAATTTTTTTTTGGTTCAAATGAAAATGATTAATTGCAGTGCTAGATGTCTAAATAAATCATTTCACTTATTCTTCATATCTCAAATATATTCTTTGAGCTTTTGTGCTCTTCAGATCAATGAATTTTGATATGGTTCGAATTCCAGATACATTAGTATTGGCCATTGGCCTGAATAGAGAACCAACAATAAGCTTAAATCAGCTTATGGTGGATAAGATTTCTATTGTTAACCTTTCTAAATTAGTATAAAACAATTGCTTGGAGTTACACTTAGGTTACTTAAGGAAAGTGCTTGTAATTTAGAACAGGATGCATATCAGCATCAATGTCCTCAGCATCAATATAATTGATGATGAGCTAACTAATAATAATTAATAGAAATAATAATAATAATAATAAATTTATTCAAGCTCTACATTTCCCCCCTTACCATGCGTCTGCCGCCGTCTTAGCGTTGTTGACCAGCCTCCGAAGCCAAACGGCAGAAATGCTTCTTCATTGGCTGTGTAATCTTTGAAAAAAAAATACTTTTACAAAGTTGACATGGCAAGTTTACAATTTTATGGCAGAAACCTAGCGCAAAGGCACAGGGATGTAGAGTGCGATTTTTTATAGAGTATAAGATATGTAAGTCTCTTAAGAAAAATAGAAGAAAATTCACATTATTCGAAGCCATTAATGTTCGAAGGGAGAGTGCATGGCATTTTTTGACAGCAATTTTTGACAAAAATTGCTCCCAATGTGTAGAGGCCATAAATCATCACAAAATCTCATGTCTTCCGATTGATTCCAAACTTTGCCAAAATGTCTTTCGCCACTTCCTGAACACGAATACACGAATATATGTATGGCTGGCTAAGTAATGTTCCCGGCTGTTCGCTTTTTGGAGCTTAATATCTCCCGAACTAGGAAAAATAACGATTTGCGGTTTTCGGCAAGGGTTATATATCGGATGAAAATTGCAACTTGGTGCATTGACTCCCTCCCCCAACCCTCTTTTCGCCCTTTTGAGTACCGCCATTTTTTTTTGTTTTCTCAAAAGTTTCGCCCCTATAGCATAGATCCATTCTATCCTAGATCCGTTCTAGGATTATTTGTCCATTTTAAAAATTAGGGGAAAGTGTCCAGTTTTCAAAATATATTGCGAAGCCATATTTATATTCAAAAACATAGGAGAAATTTCGCCATTAGGATGCTTGGGATCATATGAACCATATGGGTACGCTGGGTACAATTCTCTAACCTCTAAAAGCCTAACAAAAAGTTGGCGTTTGTTAAAATAATTCGTGGTCAGAATCAACGATCTATAGTTTTCTAAAATATGACCGTTTTTGCGAATTATTATACTTATTATAATTTAAAATTTGCTTTCAGTTTTATGGCCTCTATCTACACAATAGAGAAATTTATGTCCATATTGAAGTAAATTCCCTACGCTTGTGTAGGAAAAACTCTTCAATATGGATATAAATTTCTCTAAAGTGTAGGGGCTAAAAAGTAATCGAATAGGGTTTGGAAGTTAGTTTTAGCATAATGCAAAACCTTTCACTTTCGTTATCGATGATCACATTATGAATTAAGAACAGAAACTATGATTATTTTTAAACAAAATTTGTGTCAATTGAAAATATGTACATATTTCAAAATTCTGGATAGAGGGATGTGGAATAGATTTACCGCAATCTGCAATCAAATGCAATGGTCTCGTTCTGAATCCTGAGTCTCAAGCACTAATTGTGCATAAGGGTAAGTGGTCTGCCTTTCAATGCGGCAGTCTTTGAATGTTTCAATTTTACTGCTCGAACTCAAAGAGAGAGCAGTTATATAATCGTTTTTTTTCTAGCTGTCACTGTTCTGGAGCTTAAACGGTATGAGCTATCGACTTCCAGTCTTCGATGACCCCCAATAAAAAAACAAAATCTCTTGACGTTTTTTCCCCTCCCACCCCCCCCCTCTATCCCCCCAAAACCATGTTTTTTGGTTTTTCTCAAAATTGGTTCAAGCTTTTTCAATGATTTTCGGATGTGTTTTAGAGGTAGTCCAGGCGAACATTTCACACTAACATCCATATGACTGGAAAATTTGCCATTTTGAATTATTGAAGGTCAAAGGTGTCAACCATTTTGGAGGGCCCATTTTTCAACCGATTTGATTAAATTTGGATTTTTTGGAAAGATCTTGAAATTTTGAACCCAGCTGTATCGGTCTTGATCGCTAATGAACCGGTTAAGTACCGATTTTGAATAATTTTTTTCAGAAAATTTTTTTACTTGACCTTAAATTTGTTCTCGAGCTAGAGGTCAAACGGTAAGAGATGTCGATTTCCGATCTTCGATGACTCCCAATAAACAAGCAATATTTCTAGACGTTTTTCTCCTTTTTCTCTTATTCCCCTCCCCTCCCCTAAAAACCATGCTTTTCGGTTTTTCTCAAAATTGGCCCAAGCTTTTTCAATCATTTTTGGATATGTTTTCGAGGCAGTCCAGGTGAACATTTCACCCAAACATACCAATGACCGGAAAATTTGTCATTTTGAATTATTGAAGGTCAAAGGTCAACCACTTTGGTAGGCTCATTTTTCACTCGATTTTTCTCTTATTTCCCTGAGAGAAAATTTTATTTTGTGAACCATGTTAATAATATTAACTATTTTCTATTAACTTCGGTTAACAAAATGGAACTTTAGCTTTGGGAAATAAGAGAAAAATTGAAGCATTCAAAGGCAGGCGACTTTCCCCTACAAGGTGGAGGAATCCCGATCCTTATCCTCTGTTTCTAGGGAATGAGATTATCTCTTTTGTTTTTAGGGCCAAAAACTTGGGGAGCATCTTCAATGAAACCCTCACTTGGTCTGACCATGCGGCTGAGATTTGCAAAAAGGTTTTTCATACCCTGCGTTGCGTACTCTTAGACGGCACTAAGTATTCATCCCCCATATAGGGTACAAGACTAATACTTATTAGGGCTCTGGTAATCTCTTTCTTCACCTATGAGGCTGAGTTATTTTTCAGTGCCAATGCTAAAGGATCGTCTGATCAGTAGGGGAATTCTGTAATAGTATCACAATGTCATATGATAAATTTAAAATTTTTTGTGTAGTAAATTCGGAAGAACTAATCGTAAATTCGATAAGTTCTTAGAGGGGTAGTCATTTCCGTATTTCAGGGAACTCAAATCATCCTCTTTCCTATTCTGGGGTTCTTTTTATCACATAAATTTTCATGTCGATTACAATAGGAGGTACCGATGGTACCAATGAACCTAAACTAAAGCATTCCTATAAACAACAATTGTGCGATAGATATGAATTCTGTCGATTGTTCTTGTGCTTTGGCAGAACCTTTTTATCTGTTTTTAAATCTTACCCTCATTGTGCTTGGAAAGCTTTGGGATAATGCGATGTTTTCCCCATACATGTGAAAGGTGTTTTGTGAGTGAGTGACGTGTAATGTGATAGAAATTGACTATAATGAATTGATTTGTCGAGATTGATTGACTGATTTGCTGTAAAGTTGCCTGGGGGCACCGTCTTTAAATCTCAAGAGGATGAAGATCATGATATTGCAGAGATATTGTCTAGAAATATTCGCACATTCAACTGAATCTTTACAAAAGGGTTCACTTTTTACTTTGCGGGGGATATATCTTAATCCATAATACAAAATGCATTGAGCATATCTTGCAGAAAATTCTCGAAGTAAATGATGCGAGAGGAAAAGAATCAAAGTCTTTGTCACAGATTCATTAATCAATCCATGATCCTTAACCCAAAAACTCGTTCATGAAGAGTTCACAATGGCAATCTTCTCCAATATTCATTCGTCGAAAAATGAGATGCATTTTCCATGAGAAAATGCTTTTTCTGAATATAGATTGATTTTCTTTATAACTGGTTTGGAATGAGTTTTCCCAAATGCATTAAGCTTTATTGAGGATTCATGCATAAATTTCTGTCTCCCATTAGACGATATCTGCAGACTCAAATGTCAATGATATCCTCTTGGGACATTTAATATCCTCAAAGGTACCGTGCTACTCAAAATTCAATCATTTAAATTGCATCATTATAATCAGTATTAAACGTACTTTACGAAAATTTGTTCATCGAAAGTGCATACGTATTGATTAAATAACAGCTGCGAGGGTCATTTGGAACAAAAATTTTAATTTATACACCAAAAACGAAATTTTAATATTGAAAGTTAATTACCAATGCACTTATCAATCGTATGTTTTTGTACTATGATAATTTCTTCGCAATCTTATCGAAGTATTAATGGATGAATTTCATGAAGCAATAATTTATAATCCCTAAATGGAAAGTTACTAAATCGATTTTCAGTGCATTAGATTGGATTAAGGACTTTAAGTCGTACACTCAGCAAAAAGTCAAACTCACAGTAATATAATTTTTGTATCTTTTCTTAGAATTAATCACAAACATATATTTAGAATCAATACTTTGAAATAAGTTGTACTATTTCCCTTATTCATGTAAAATTTTGCGCTTCACTATCATTTTATCCACTTTCAGTCGACAATCCAAATTAATATTTAACGTCCAATTTGCACAAATTATTAACCATGAATTTAATTAAGAAAAAACTGCACCCAATAATATTTTCTGACATTTTTACTATTTTCAAGAATAAATGAAAAAATAGTAAAAATCTTATTCTATTTACCAATAAAAATATCAAATTAGATCAAGAACACATTAAAAACGAACAATATTTTCTCTGTCAGGTCTTTTAGATCAGGAAAATTTCATGAAATCGAAATTCTCATTCCGTTCTGTCTCAAACGATTTATATATTTTATTCCATTTATTTCCAGTCTTTTCTTCCTTTAAGCATAACAAATTTAATTTAGTTCAAATAAATTGAAATACAAAAGAGTGGAGTTGACATACGCAAAACGTTTGAGTAAGAGAGGTATATGAATTTTGATTTGTTGAAATATTCTTGATTTTGAAGGTGTACTAAAAGCACAAAAAAATAAAATTGAGTCAGGAAATCAAGTTAATCAGTAGGAAAATTTGTATTTGACATTTTAATGTCCTAATTTAATTTTATACTGCTATGGCTCAGGTACACGTTTTAGATCAGGAAAATTTCATGAAGTCGAAATTTACATCTGTTTCTCAAACCTATTGCACATATCTATCTCACTCTTTCACACAATTCTTCTTGTTTTAAACAACACACGGACAGCAAATTTAATTTAGCTCAATCGAATTTGGAGTGTGAAAGAATGAGATAGACATTATCAAAACATTTATATAAGAAAGGGATGTGAATTTCGCTTACATGAAATTTTCCTGATCTAAAAGATGCATCAGATTACTAAAATATTTTAACTATTGTGGTCATTCTTTTTTTTTGTTTTTATTCCTATGGCACACTTCTTAGATCAGGAAAATGTCATGAAGTCGAAATTCACATCTCTTTCTTTCTTAAAAGCCTTTCATTTGTCTATTCCACTCTTTCGCACACATCTCTTCTTCTTTTGAACATCACACGAAATTATACTTAATCCAGTCCAATTTTGAGACAGAATGATGGGATAGAAGAAAGAATTTGAAAAAAGAAAAGGACGCGATTTTTTTAAAACAATTTTACTGCTCAAACTTCACGAGAGAGTAATATATACACTCACAGTCCCGGGATTATGCACATTTTCGGAACCGAAAAAAACGCACGAAATGGTTTTCTGCATCGAGAAAATTTCGCGCGGAGTAAAAGTAGTCATAACAATAAGATTCACCTGTTTAAAAGAAATTCATCAACAAACAGTATTCTTTGGCCAAAGTTCTTCAATAAATTGTTAGAATATCTAAAAATGTTTCCTTTAATGAAAGAAATTAAAGTTTTATTCTAAAAAAGTAGCCAAATGTTTTCAAATTTTCTGCGTCGCAAAATAATATACATTTAGGCGTATTTCAAAAATGATTTCGTAAATTGACTCCCAAAAGTAGGCAAACTTGCATAATTGTATGTGCATAACCCACCCGGCAAATTCTGCAGAAATTCGTCAGATTTGAATTACTAACTGCCGAAAAATCAGCAGAATTTCTGCAGAATTTTGTTCTAAGGTGGATCCGATCGTTGTATGAAAATTCTGCAGAATTTTCTGCAGAATTTCTATAGAAAATTTTAAAATTATCGGCAGAATTTCTTTAGAGTATTTAGATGATTTCTACATTTCTTCTACCCTTTCTAATGTTTCTAAACATTATTTTAACTACATAAAAATATGTATTTCAATTTATTTAAAATTCAATTTTTATTCAACAATTTTACGTGAATACTCTCGTTTTTTACAATATTATTATAATGTTATAATACAATATTATTAAATCAGCCGTAATAGAAAATACGAAGGGAAAGGAAATGGTTAGAAAACACGAAAGAAATTCGCGATGCTCACGAAGTCGTACGACTATCCCGAAGCCACACGAAGTATCCGATTGAATGACAAGAAACGTTAAAATTTCAAAAGTGCAGAATTGCAGATCGAAGTTTTGCTGGGAATCTCGTCAGGTGCATAATCCCGAAGTGTATAATGCCGGAACTGAGTGTACAATCTGTTTGTTTTCAACTTATCACTATCCTGGCTTCCAAAAGGTAACAAGTCAACATTCTCTAGCAAATCAACTTACCCAAACCACTTCCTCTTAATCCAAATAATTTTTTTTTACTTATCTGAAAGTTGTCCTAACGGATTTCATTCTTTTTCGGATGTTGTTTTGAAGGTAAACATTTCGTTCATAGTTACCTATGACCGAAAAAATCATCATTTTGAATTATGCAAAGTTAAAATTGAACCACCACCCTCAATGGCATATTTCTTAACCGATTTAATCAAATTTGGATTTGTTTGAAGGGCCTTGAAATTTCAAACCCGACTGCATCAGCCACAATCGGTATTGCATCCCTAAAGTAACGGTAATGGACATATTTTGAAAATACTACTTTTCGCGTTTTATTAGCCTTATGATTTATATAAAATCCAAACGGTGAGAGATATTGACTTACGGTCTTCGATGACCGCTTCCTAAAACGACATTATTTCAGGATAAATCTCTTGCTTTTGTTCCTCTCCCTCTTCATTCGTTTTGCTATTGTAAGACATTAGTCTTTCACTTCCGCGGCTAAAGTCTTAGCTGTTATTATGAATTTCCTAAAGACTGATTGGGTACACACTGCGCTTTGTCCCTAGGGCTAACCCTCTGAGTGGAAGGTGAAATGTGTAATATCTTTTACACAGAGATATAATGTGACTTTCGATGGATTAGACCAGGGGTGTGCAAGAACCGTTTGAAACCGAATAAACGTCAAAATCAGTTTGCTCAGGTAGCGTTTTAACCATTGACGTACAAATTTCACTGAAAACTCCAAAAATTATTTGTCCTCAAGTGAACTTATAATTTAAAGCTGAAAATATTTCTATTAATTTCCAGAACGTGGCGTAACAGGCAAAGTCGGGATACGTTTAAACAAATTATCAATTTGTTTAAGTGGAACATAACCTTAACATTGTGACAAGGAGCAGCAAAATTAAGCTCATGATTCTAGGAAAGAGAGTGTGATTTTTTAAGGATCTGACCGAACGGATTCGTCTCATTTCGAAGTCCTGATCGAAAAATGTTGGAAATTTAGTGAAAAATGTGAATCAGAAGGGCAAGGCCATTATTAATTTCGGTGATGACTGAATGCATTTATTAGTGGTAAAGCATCTTGGTCCTCAAGGAATACAACATATCAATGTAGGTACTTTAGAATTAAAAAAACATTTTTTCAACACATTAGCCGGTCTCGCTCTTATTTAGAGTGTATATTTTTCATCGAATTTCGATTCAAAAAACCTTCGAGAAAGAATATTTCCGCGGAGTTCATTCTCGGGAGTTAAAGCTTCTCCGAACGCCTCGGACGCTTACCCATCGCATATTATAAAAAAATATTACTGTTCCTAAAATGTAGAAATTTCTGAAAAATTAAGAGTTTAACTAATTTAAACTGTTTTTTAAAGCAATTTAGATGTAAGATTTACATATCTCCTTACCTAGGGGAATGTAGGCATGGTTCGCACAGAGTGAACCTTCAAACGATGTGAATTTTCTCTTTGTTTGCAAAGAGCTGACTGATCATTTTTCATCTTGTTTCATGAGCTTAATAATTATCTATCTTATGGCTAAAAATGACGAAGTAGCTCTCTATAAACAAAGAGAAAATTTGCGTTGTTTTATGGTTCACTCTATGCGAACCATGCCAACATTCCCCTATATTTATCTAGAGAGACTATTAAGCTCCTTTTGAAATTTAAATTGAAAATCAATTGGATGCAACAGATGGAAATGTAAATAACATGAAAATTTAGTGATAGTTTTCAGTCTCAGGAGAACTATTTGCTAAAATAGTTTCAGGTCAAGATTGGAATATTCATCGTGATAAGTTACGTCTTTTGACCATGCTCTATATTCCATGTCTGGAATATAAAAATTTTGGAGCAGTGATAAGTCCTGTAGGGGATTTCTGTAACAGTCTGAACATTATTGCCAAGCCCTCTATGAACCTCTTAGTGATTGATATGGATCGCATTTTCGAATGGTTTTCAAGAATTTACTCAATCAAAGTGTTTAAATTTATCAAATAACTTTATCATATTGCAACAAAATTCCCCACAGCATTGCTCACAGCTGACCTAATAAGCTTATAGAAGCTGAGATTCTTTTTCCAAAAACTTTGATAATTATGTGCTAATTGGATTGCGAGTTGAACTTTAGAATGAATAATTGTGCTTATCAAACTTATCTCCGCAGACGAACTTGATAAGTTCAGTCGTAAAAAAATAATTCAATTTATTTATTTAGACACGTCCAATTTTAGATGTTTGCTAGACTAATGAATTAAATGACAATTTCACAAGGAAACCCAGTTATTTGTGCGATTTATTTTAATTTGGGTGCAAAGTCAATATTGGAAGTTCATGATGTTTAGTAAGTAGCTGAAAAGCTCTTGCATACAGTGTTAATATTTACCAAATTCTTAGCAGTGTTTCACACGATATTGTTTAGGTCGGAGAAGTGTCGGTAATTGTACAAAATTTCTTGCTAATCAATGAAATTTGTAGTAGTATTATGCTGAAACTTCCTTCTTACAGCTTAAATTGAATGAGGATGGAATACCAATGACTATTTAAACTATTATATTATTGCTTTGGTGAAGCTTGAGTAAATCAAAAATTTAAAGCTCCCTCCTATGTAGTATAGTTGCTCTTCTAGTTCTAAAAGCTTAACACAATAGTTGTTCATGCATACTAAATCCTATAGGTACTTTAATTGAGGAGTTTCACGTGAATGAATAAAGCCCAAAAATCCAAGATTAATTTATAGTAGCATAAGCATGTAACTGTATGAGAGTTGGATAAATATTTTATAACAGGCTCATTTCTCCCGCAAAAGTCTCTATCTCAAGTGATGTTAGAGATCAAAAGAGATGAACTCATTAGAGATGTGAACTTAAATAAATATATCACATACGCATGAAATCTTGATAATACACTTTGGATCAAAAGATGGAAAAAGGACATGCAAAGCATCATGTTTCACATGTCAATGTTCTCTCGACCATTTCTCACCTTTTCTCCATGGTATTCCTTTAATCCCAGCTGAGAGAACTCTTCAGCATGAATGACCAAACACCTTCTTCAAATTCAGTAAACATGCCACTTGTGTGGTTGATCTATTTATTTGGCTTCAGAGGTTAAAGTAGAAAAGGAAGTATCACTAAATTTCATTGTGTTGATAATTGAAAAGTTCCTCCTCGACATTTTCTATTTATAATCTTCACTAGTCCAGTTACTCCAAATATAGCTGCCAAGCACACAAAGTACCATCCGAAGACTTGAAATTGGCCTCGGGGATCCAGGGCAAATCCCACGTCGGAAATAACAACTATTGTCATAATTGTTTGAAAGAGTAGGGCAAACATGGTGTTAATGCCGAAAATAAGAGCAAAACTATCTTCAGCCAGGTATTTTGCGACGGTAGCACTAAAAAGGAAAATAAAATTAAAGGAGTTAGACAAAGACACTTTACCATTTACTCAGAAGTAGGAAATATAACATAAAATGCCCTTCTCAATCTATTGCCTTTAATACTGTTTTTCTTTTTTATATAAAATTAAAAACCATTAAATTTGAGGGAAGTATTAAGCACTATGATAAGCATTTGATAGTTTTGATTCTTTATAGGGGAAAGCGCGCTGTCTTTGGACGACTGAAGCTTCGAACTACTTATTTTTTCAATATGTTTCTAATGAATTTGACCCAATATAGTATTAACCCATTCCTTACCATGGTATTATACATCATACGCAAATTGAGTGATTTTAGATGATTTATTCCTGGGCAATTTTTATCCGAATTGCTGTCGGGAACGAATTTTTAGTAACTTTAGTCCTTCAATTACTTGGAAAAAATAGTCCAACAGAGATGAAAATACATTTTGATATTGTTTTCTTGCTTCGCGGAAGGTCATGCAAAATTTTTGGTCAAAATGGCGGACGGAAAATACGACATCCCATCGAATTTATTAAAATTGGTCTCTTTCCTCTTCCCTGATTTCAATTCTAGTACCCAATTTGTGTTCTTGGATAGTTACTCTTTCTAAATCAATAGAGTTTGTAATGAATTAATGCACAGAATTTAAATTCAGTGACCGTTAAGACGTGTGTTTGACAGGGGCTCCCCGCGCGCCCATAATAAGTAAATTTTTTTTCTTTTCAAAAAATTCATCTATTAATCTATAGGAAACTAATCCCAAAATATGAGCATTCTGTTTCAAGTATTTCTGGTACATTGACTGAATGGGTTAAAATTTAATAGCTAGTCCATAGCCTTAAATTTCCTGAAAAGAGTCATAGGCCAAATTCATTAAGAACATAGAAAAAAATGGAGGTCTCTATGGCGCAATAGACAAGACCATTGGTCTTGGGTGATGAGATCTCTGACTCGAGTCTCACATTTATGAGTTCGAGTCCTGATCGGTGCAAACAACTGAATGTTAGAAAAAAAGACATTTTCACATGGAATGAAACACCGGATGGTACGAATATGCACCGCTTCTGACCAACAAGTCTCCGGGAGCACGGGAGAAGCATCCATAATGCGGGAAAAGCGCTCCTGGTCCTGGAATAGTCTACAAACGGAGTAGCAGACTCTTCTAAGACGGGATAGAGCAGCAGTAACATATAAAAAACATGATTACATTGTAACAAATATTCCGATACTATTAATAATGAGGATCTCAGTGGCGCAATAGGAAGACCGTTGGGTCTTGGGCGGATGAGATCTCTGACTCGTGCCTTATAGTTGTGAGTTTGAGTCCCGCCCGGTGCAAAGATATGAATGTTTAGAAAAAGACATTTTCAATGTGATATAACGTAATAAAAAATGCACCGCCTTTGCCCAAAAACTCCGGGACACGGAAGAAGCATCCACATCACGGGAAAGGCACGCCTAGGCGGTCTAAAAACGGACTTAGTAGATTCTTCCAACACGGGATTAACAACAATATAACATAATATGATTACATTGTAACAAATATCCAGATACGATTAATAATAACTATTAATAATAATAATAATAATAATAATAATAATAATAATAATAATAATAATAATAATAATAATATTTTCTTATATAATATAATAATATAATATATAATAATAATTTCTTATACACCTTTCACATCTTTTGAATTTAGAGTGATTGAATCTATTGAAATTGTGCCTCTGTTGCTGAAATATCAATTTTTTTTATTTGTTTTTATAAAAGCAGCCTGTAGGTTTCCTATGGTAATCCTAATCGATTAGTGATTTGACAGTTGTTAAAAAAAATAAAATTAAGGAATTGTGAGAGTGACAAAAGAAAGAATTTTTTTTTATATTAAACCCTCCTCTTTAATAATAACATCACTCATTTCGAAGAGAAAACCCTAAAGTTCAGTCTGATTTTAAATGGATTTCTGAACGACTAAGTATAACAAATTGAATTTGACGTTTACCAACTGACAGACGAATTCCGTTGAGTTGAAATTAAAATTTACTAAACCATTACTTAGCAAAATAATTATTTTACTGATCATTTTGTAATTTTAACTTCTGAAACTTTGTTTTGTTGCTTAAATTTTATTTTTTGATCATCTATCGAATCGTCTACAATAAGTTCCAATTTCTTTAATCAGTGAAATTATTTTGTGTTTGATAATTAAACCAGAAAGAAAACTGTGAATGATTAAGGGGCAGAAATTATAGTATTAGACTTTCCGTTTTTAGCTGAGATTCTTTACAATCTCAGCTTTTGTGGTCCTAGGTAAAATCCAATTTTCGATCTCAAATCGATCTTAAATTTTCGTATGTTATAACTGGCCTTTAAAACTTTTTTTTAAAAAATTTCAGACCCCGACCCCCCTGATTAGAGCTAAAAGATGTAAAAAATCTCATTTTAAAATGGATATATCTCGGTCTTAATTGTCGAAGTTTTAAAAATTTTGGGAAAGATCTCGTTAAATGCTACAACTCTTTGAACATCCCAACTTTGTCTGAATTAATAGAAGGTCCGTTTAATCGAAAAAATCGATTTTCAAAAATTCGATGTCGAATACTCCGTAAATTAGACGATACTTTTTCTTTAAATTTTTGTATGTGATGTGCTACTTGTGCTGAAAGAGTGTAAAACCTTTCCGACGGTTAGTCACATTCCTACCTCGATGTTCCCTGGCCTGAGCAATATTCAAAAATGCCTTGACCAGACTGCATTTTCGGTGTTTTTGAAACGATTTCGATGAAATTTAGTTATTTTGTATCCGAAACCGAGACCTTTCTAACAGTGGGTCACGTTCGTCTCCACTCCCATTGTACCCGAACCCTTACTATACTATACTGAAATAGACCGGACTCTATCTATAATGCTTATTGATCGATTTCAATAAAAACATGTATTGACATTCTGTACTCAAATTTTAGAATATAAAATCACCAGTGATAAACCCGTAGTAGGGGAAACACTCTTCAAATTTTGGATATTCGTCCGTCAAGCGCTTGCATCTTGCCACAAAACACTAAGACAAAGCCATTCCAAAGCCAAGCCAAACCTATTCGAAAATCTACCAGAAGCCTAAAGTGCAAGTTCACATTCTCGCCGCTTTAGCGCTGATTGTTCTGCCATTTCGAATTTCGGTATTCTTGATACTTCAATCCTCAACATTGTCAACAACTGAGTGTAAACGTCTGCTGCAAAAACTAAATTTTTGTGTAGCTTTGTGGAATTTCGGGGTGGCAGAACGTTTGAAATGAAATTTAATTAAAATAAAATGTCCTTTTGATGAACTTGCTCACTTTTGTGTAACTCGTCGGTTTAAATGTTCGAACTTCTAACGGGTTTTTAGGTAAGTTCTCTCTGAGATACCTTCGAATCGGTAAGGGAAAAACCTCTACCGGAGAGAGCTCTCAAATCGGGAAGGTTGTTACTGAACGAGAGAATTATGTATCTTCAAAACTACTTCGAAAACTAAAAAGAAATCCGAAAAAGTTAAAATAACATTCCGGAAATGTTAATTTTACCCTGCAGTATTGATCCGAAATCGGTGTAAATATTATGCTTTTCAGGTGTATTATGGGTTAAAGTTACCCTTCTTCGTGTTATTTTTATCCTTAAAAAGGTGTAAAATTAACATAAAAAAATGTGGATATATTTTTACACCTAAAAATGCTAAAGTTATGAGGAAGAAAAGTTAATCGCACCCCCGTTTTTTCTCAGTGAATCGACTTTTGAAATTTTTTAGTATATTTGTAGTTTATCTATCGATTTAGGCAAATTAAAAGAATATTTTTTCTCGTAAATCAGACTACCTCCTTAAGGCTTCTTCGTAATTGAATATGAACGATCTGTATAAAATATACGATCGTTGTATATTAACACCAATATTCAGAATGTCGAAATATATTTGTAACATAAATTGTTCCTTGCAATATTTTAGAGAGAAAATCAAAATGAAAACGAAATCATTTGCTCAATTTGCTAAAAGGATAAAGAGGGTTGTGTGCGAGAAGAAATATTTGAAATTGATGGAAATTGATGCTTCCAGATAAATTCATCTACAATTAAATTCACTGAGTGAAATTTCCGATTCCCGTGGAAGGAAATACAATTCACATAGAGATGATAAGTTAGTCGTGATGGGAAATTCTGAAGTAAATGCTGTGAAAGATGAGTTTATTTTGCTTCTTCTTTCATTTACGCTTATACATTATCTTACTTCTCAAATCTTAAGATGATATTCCTCTATCAGCGCTACAAATGTAATAAATGAGTAAATAAATGAGCACCATCGAAGAAATTAGGAACATTTTCCGTGTCTGAGAAGAACTTTTTTTCTTGCTCTACTCTCTTTCTCTCTCTCTATGAAAATTCTATATTTATACGGATATATATATTTCTTGAGATATATTACATATTCTGACTCAGACCGACATCAACTATCAAGAAAGTGTTGGAAAGTGCAAAACAAATAACTTTACCACAAAACAAGGCATATCACAGTGATACAATTTTAAAGCTTGGGTGGATGCTTTATGAGTTTACTATACTCATGGCGGAAAATAGTAAATGGAAAAAGAAAAGTGTCGGTTTGATGGGCCAAGAAACCCTTCTCCCGAATCAGCACAATTTTTTTTAGCACACTCAGCATCTATCCCTCAACTTAATAAGTCACTTAAATCAAATTGTATTCCATCTGTAGTGATTTTGCATAGCAGATAGAACTATTGCTGATTCATGCGACCTTACGTTCTTTGCGTGCTCGTGACACACATAATACGAAAAGAGAGAATTTGTGTCTCATTGACCCATCCAACATCCACGAGACTTTTCCGACGTTGAACTACTTCTTCGCTATTGTGCTTTCTATTCTTTTTTATGCGCACAAGGAAGAAAGGCAGAAGAAGAAGCAAATAAAATCAACTATGAGAAAAGCTCGTGCATGAATATTTATGTATTTTTATCTTCATACATATATATCGACTAGGGTGAAAATTGTCTCGCACTGAGTGGAAAGGAGAAAAATTGCAGCTACCAGGCACATTTTTATCATAGTCCCGTGTTTGTTATTTCCACAATAAATAATAATATTTCGTTTATATCCAAAATTCTTCTTCCGTCTTCGTCGAATTTCCTCAAAGTTTTCGCGGCATGTGCACACAATTTAAAAAAAAGGCATTCCCTAAAAAAAAACTCGTAACATGAATAAATGCGTAGGATAGTAAAATTTTACTCATTTGTTTTTTGAAAAATCTCTACGTAGAAGAATTTATTCATCACCCTCAAGCCAGTAGATCTATTAGTATACCAATCCCATTGTTTAAATAAACAAGATATTATGAGTTCTACTTTCAAATATTATAAAGTGATTTTGATTTTTATCTTGTGAATGATTAAGTCTGTTACTTCCTAACTCATTTAAAGCGTCTGTCTGGCACAACAGTGCTACAAAGTTGAATTGAAGGACGTGAATAATAAACTCAGGAAAGTTTGAAGTTATATCGCCGAAATGGAAAGATAATGAAGTATAAGATTATGAAGAAGACAGCCTTAAATGTGATTAATTTTAAACAGAAGTTTTCTTTTAAAGCTTTTTGCATTTAGGGATGAGCAGATACTCCTTCAATTGATAGGTACTTGTTTTAAATATAGCAATGTCCTATACAACTTCACTACCATGACTGATAGGAATATCGGGACAGAATTATGGTGCTATTCCAACGAAAGATAAAATGAGGAAATCTTCTTCCTTAACACTTTTTAACACTTAACTGTTTGCAAGTGTCTCTGCATTATCGATTTTTTCTGACATTGGTTCCAGTCTCGGCTGTTTTCTCAAGTTCTAGCCATGTTCCAAAATATCCGAACAATCGTGACAGGAACCAACAGAAAGAAAACTATTGTAAAGCCTAGATAAGCTTAGGGTAGCTGATATTCTTAAAAAATTATTTAAGCACTTTAAATATGTTATAGGGTAATTTGCCTAAAGCAAGACAGTTTGAAAAGTTGGACAAAGCAGTGTGGAATGTGAGACACCTCCTAAAAAACTTGATAATAAATCAATTAAATATTTAAATTTTTGATAAAAAGATTATTAAACTTAATTTTATGATTATTTCAGAAGTTAAAAAATGTAAAAATCGTTATAAAAACATCAAAGAGTGACCTTGCAAGAAGTATTTAAAAAATGTATTGCATGCATGATGTTCATAACCTTGACACGGTAGTTGTCATTTTCTCTGTTTCATCTGTGAAATTTACAGAACCTCTTTTTGGTTGGACGTTCAGGAAGTTCTTGGTAATTACCGTTCCTCAACTGTTACCCGGACATAAAGGAGGGATTAGCATAACCATCAAATGTGCAAGTAAAGTAAAGTACCCTGTAGGCGGCCGGTTTCTCAACTCGGCCAGTGCGACTATTTATTCAATTTACTTAGATTTGTTATAATATGGTCTTACCGATTTAACATTATAAGGTGTATTATATTATTATATAACGTAAATCAGTGAAAATTTCATAGAAGTTGACTATAAAACGTTAATAAATTGGTTAAATAATTCAACTGGCCGAGTTGAGAAACCGGCCGACTAGAGGGTACTTTACCTTATACACAGAAAACTCTCAACATTTGATTTTCTACATATTTGGTATAATATTTTGTCAATAATATCTATATGTCTAACTTTCCAAAAATTTTTGTCCAATTTTCCAAAATTTTGTCCATTTTTTCAAAATGTGTTGTTTTTTAATTTGATGGAATATTCCAATTAATTGGTTGAAATATCTATTAAAAACTGTTAGGATTCTGTTAGAATATTTCTCAAAGAATCCCATGATGCAAAAAATAGTAAAAAAATTATTTATTCAGTTTAAAAATGCATTTGAAATTTATTTTTTTTCTTAAGTGTCTCGTTTTCCACCATTCACCCTGTAAAGTCGGAGGCCAGTTCTCCAAAAAAAAAATCGTAAAGAACATTTTTTTCTGGCCTCTTAATTCAGGCTTCCTCCCGCAAGCCACTAGTTTTAAATTGGACAGCTTTAATTTTTTTCACAATTATATCAAAATTTTCTCAATCCTCAAAGTTTTCTAATCTCAACACATTGTAATATAAGTATATCAAAATTTAGGATGTTGTAGGGTCAAAGAAACATTTCTTCGATAGAGAACCCCTATTGATACTTTTGTAAAAAAGAGATAGCAAAGCGTCCCAGCTTTGCGGAATGTTCGAACTCACGAGATAGAGCTCTCCGAGAATTAATTTTTCGCATGATCTTTTGGTGTTTACTGATCTTACTAGAGATAAAATTGATTCATAAACCACAAAAGCATTTCAAAACCAACAAATGATCATTTTTAAACAAATGATCATTTTAGAATGTTCTGGCATGAGTTACAAGCACTAAACAAACAGAAAAGTGTAAAAACTAGAAAGATAAGTCACTCACGAATATTTGTAACCGATTCATTATACTGATTTCAAGACCAGTTCAACTTTGATTTTCGAAAATTCAAGCGATTTTCGATTCGGCGATTTTTTTATGTGATAGGTGAGTTTGGACGAAATGTTCGCCTGGACCACCTTCAAAACATATCCAAAAGTACAAGAAATCGTAGGATCCGTTTTCGAGAAAAACTAAAAAAAACATGGTTTTAGAGGGGTTGGAGGGAGGTGAAAGGAAAATAAAAATCATAATAATGTTCCTTGGGTCGACTTATAGGGGTCTCCTCTGAAGATCTGAAGTTCGTATCTTTTACCGTTTTGCCTCTATATGTGTAACCATCTTATGGCCAGAAAAAAAAGAATATTTAAAAAAGATTGGTCGTTTACGGGTACTTAACCGATTTATTTAGCGATTGCGACCGATGCAATCGAGTTGGAAATTTCAGGAACTTTCCAAAATATCTAAATTTAACCAAATCGGTTGAAAAATAGGCCCTCCAGAGTGGTTTGACCTTTGACCTTCAAAAACCAGGATGGCAATTTTTTTTAGGTCATAGATTTGTTTGGACGAAATGTTCGCCTGGACCACCTCCAAAACATATACAAAAATAAAAGAAATCGTAGGAGCCTTTTACAAGAAAAACCAAAAAAACATAGTTTTGTAGAGATTGAGAGAAAAATAAAAAAGTCTAGAGATATCGTTTTCTTATTGAGGGGTCACCGAAGACCGGAACTTGATATCTCTTACGGTTTAAGCTCTAGGACGATGACAAGTTGAAAAAAAGTCGATTATATAACTGCTCTCTCTTTGAGTTCGAACAGTAAAATGTTCAAAGGATAATGGTCAAAACTATATTGGTCGGTAGTCCCGGAATCACCACAAACGAGAGTAGGTGAATTTTGTAGGTATTGATTTAAGATTAAAGAATTACCGGGAAGTTAGGATAATAAACGTTGGAACCTGGGAGTCCTTGTGAAAAAGCCTATATCCTTTCGAAAAATAAGTGTTTTAATAACGAATTCCGCAAGAATGGTTAAAGCAATCTTTATCAAATTCGGAATAGGGTCAGTTTGTGACTGAAACTTTTTGTCCATGTATACCACTCCCTTCTACATCACACTATATGGTAACCCCCATACAAAACGAAGATCATTTTGCGCTATAACTCCTTGACCAATATTCGGAACCTAATTTGACCATTGTCCTTTATTCAATGTATTTAATAAAATGTAAGTCAACGTTTAATCTGATTTAATTCAACTGGTTAATTTATTCATTAATTAATTTCTTTATGCTTCCATCTAAAATTTTTGCTAGTTATAGTTGTCATAGTGCTAGGATTTACCTATCTTTCGGCGTAAGCTTATTCCAAAAACTTACGAATTAAGTTGTTGATTTTTGGATTATGGTTGTATCCTCCTTATGAGATGAAACTTACTGTCAACAGATAATTTTTCAAATACAAGCTGAATGTGTAGAAGTTATTGTAGTATGTAAGTTATTGTAGAATATTGTCATCCCAGTCGATAGCCTATCAAATTTAAAATTTTCTATAGACGAACGGAATTTAAGTATATCTTTGAAGCAAGAATAGACCATAAATAGGGGAAACTGGGGCACCACCAAACACGGGGTAGCACCAAATACTAATTTTTATCTCTAAACTACTTGGACTATCTCTACCATTTCTTCAGTGGACAAGCATCCCTATAATGCCTATAAATTCTTATCGGTCTTATCCTCTGATATCCAATATCCGATTAAAAATTGCAGTGTTTGGTGATACTCCGTGTTTGGTGGTGCCCCAGTTTCCCCTAATGAATAATTTTATTGAGGGAATAACAATGCCACTGGTTAAAATTGAACATAAAAATTTTATATCAAGAGTTTTATTGAGTTCGAAAACAAAAGGTTATTAAATATTGCAAGTATTGCAAAAAGCATTTTTCTTTAAAGTAAATTGTACGTGCAATTTCACTAAAGTTTCCATTTGTGCGCTTCAACAGAGAATGAAATTTTATAATTGGTACAATGAACCGTATTCAGCAAAAGTAGGTACTTTGAAACTTGAGCAATTATTTCAAAGATATATGGAAAATGTAATTGTTCTTTTATACCATATTGATATAATAAAATATGGAAAATTTCTCGTCTATACTTCTTTAAGTGTCTTTTACTACTCAAGCTTTACACTTTAACTCTTCAAGGAATTGATTTTCTGAAATTTTGTCTGTTTGATTATGAGTACACCTAGAGGCCAAACAGTTAGAGATAGCAACTTGGGGTTTACAGAAGACTTCACGTTTTTGGACCATTCCGAAAATTGCGTTGTCAGAGTTTTATGTTTTAGGACATGTTTTAGTGGTTAGCAAGGCAAACATTTCGTTCATAAATTAGAAAAAAAAGTGTTAGATTGATTCGTAGGGGATTCAATGCAGAAATTAAGGAAGCTGTAAAGTGTATAAATCTGAATCGGTTCTAACTGGTTATAATATAGTTCAAATATCGTACTTTTTATATGCTTAAGAGCTAGTATTAACTTTTTTATGATTAAAAAAAATAAAGAAATTATGCTGAGTTTTAGTCTGCGTGACCTACATAACCCCGCCTTAATTGCTTCTTATGTTCTTACCTTGCAATTGTAATCATAAAGTGATATAGCGTTCCAAACAGGATGTACATCACATATGCCACAATTACGTATTGCGTGAAGGCTGCAACAAGAATTAAAGCACCTTCGATGGCAGAACATATGGTAAGGATCCAGAGGTCCCACTTCTCAATGAGACGAGCATTCAGGGAGCCCGCCAGGAGGGCACTGAGTGCTCCAAAGAGTGTCAGAACTGCTTCAACAGCCCCATTCCAGAAGGTATCTCTCTCATCGATCTGCTGCCAGAGTGGCTGTATGTAGGTCTGTACCTGGAAAATGATGGGAATCGCAAATGAAGTCAATTAACCACGAAATACACGCACAGCTCAGGGGTGGAACTCAGGCTTTCCCATTCGATGGCTCCCGTGATATGTCCCACGAGAGAGCTAAAGTGAGATGGGAAAATTGACTCGTTGGTCTTTAACAACAATTTTATGTGTGTTCTGTGGCGTCCAGAGAAAGCCACAGAGCAATAAATGTCACACAAATGGGGTTGAATACCGTAATACAATACTAAGTCATTAAATTTCAGGGAAAGAAGTCAGTAAATAAACCACTATATGACCTCAACAACCTTGTCAAACACATTTGAAGAGGATTCATCAAATTCACTCCAGGAAAATCATTTTCAAACGACAAAATTAGTGTTAGAAATTTTATAATTGACAGGAAACTATAATACTAAAAAAGGGTACTAATGGTACTATGTCACCACATCGCAGTTTAAATACAAATAATTCTGGCATGAGCATTGTACAATGTTTCACATAGTAAAGTAATTTTGGTAATTGCTGTTTGTCCCGCCACAGAAATTAGCGTTGCAGTTCACAAATGGTTTTACCATAAGACATCCTAAAATTTGAAATTGTTAAAGAACAATTTCGGAATGCACACCCAATAATCATTTAGACAAGTTTATAAATCAGGTCAAAGACTTGAATTTAAAATTAAAAATTCCGTTTTATGTATTGTCATACACTGAGAAAAAAAGGGTGGGATTAACTTTTTCCTCGTGTAAAAATATATCAACATTTTTTAGTGTTAATTTTACACCTTTTTATGTGTAAAATTAACATGAAAAAGGGTAACTTTAACCTCTAATACACCTGAAAAGCATAATATTTACACCGATTTTGGATCAATACAGCAGGGTAAAATTAACATTTCCGGAATGTTATTTTAACTTTTTCGGATTTTTTTTCAGTGTAGGTATATATAATCAGTTGTATAATCCTTCGATTATTTTTTATCCCTTCCCAAAATCCATTTTCCACCCTCCGGAGACCACTTTTCTCAACAAATCTTTGCGTTTCAGACGATTTCTGTGAAATGTCGTCACGCTGTTTGTCTCTCCGTCTGTCCCTCTAGCCGTCGCTAGCTCTAGAGGTCAAACGGTTAGAGATAACGACTTGAGACATAAGGAAGACCCCCCCCCATAAGTCGACCCAAGGATCGTTAACATTCCCCTCATTTTACCCCACACGTCCTGTTCCCCACCAAAGCCATGTTTTTTTATGTTTGCTAGAAAACGCGTCGTGTAATTTTTTAATTTTTTTTAGATATATTTTGGAGATTATCCAGGCCGATAATTGATCAAGTGTGAATATACCATTGAATCATTCTTAATAACGGGTTTTCAAGGTCAAATGTTATAAAAGGCTCTAGAGAGCGAAGTTATCAACCGAATGGGGTCATGTTTGAGCTCGTTGGACCGGTTTTGGAAATTCCGATTTCTATCTAAACCTGTCCTATCTGAACTGAACCAGTTCCAATCGGCTTTGCACTAGTAATGAACCGGTACATAACGCGATAAGTAAGTTTTATTCCAAATCCAATTGTAGTAGTCCTAAGTTAATTTAGGCAATGCTTTGAGTCGTTTATAAATCCGTTCAAATCGGTTGTGAACCGGTAATGAACCGGTTATGAACCGACAAGTAATTATTATTTTGTGAGATTTTTCGAGTGATTTACAAATCGGTTTAAATTGGTTGAGAACCGGTAAACAGTAAATGATGCGAAAGTACTTTTTAGGGATAGCATCTAATTCACGAGTTCGAGCACTTAGCAAAGCCTGTGACTCTATATGCCACCTCTTTGATTACAAAAAAAAAAAGAATCACTCGCGGCTTTATAATAACAATTTTATAATCATTGTAGCAGAACTAACTCCTACACAACATAATTTCACTTAAAAGACTTTAGATTTAGACAGAATTTCAAAATTTATAATCATTGCACTATTTAGTAATTTAGAGAGAGGAAGCTTTTATGAAGAGACAAAGAAGTTTATCAATGGCTCATAAGTGTTCACTCATGAGTTCTAGACTACCCAACTTATAATTAAATTAATGAACTTATATACTTCATCTCCAGGAGAAATTCACACCGAACCCTCAGGAGATTATTTTACTAAATAATAAGCTATTTGCAAGCGAAAAGCACTTGTGACTAATTTGATAGCAAATATTGAAAATCAAATTAATTATGAGCGTTTCATTTTCTAGAAAATATATTAATTTTGCACTATAAATATTATATATTCCATCCGTTGAAATTAGATTTAAGTAGTGAATGCTACGAAAGAATGATTAAAAAGAATAATTTAGTTCTGTCTTTGAATAAGGGTAAGTGTGCCAAATTTCGGCATAGTTGCATGCAAGCGTCAAAGTCTCAAGTTTAAAATGTAATATTTTAAATAAAAATTGATTTCTTTTATTCTTTCTTTTGTAAGAGTGTTGCTTGGAACCTTGTAGACAGTTTGTCGTCTTTATTTACTTTAAAATTATTCATAATACATTTTAAAATGAATAAAAATGTAGACATAGCTTTGGTGCCCTATTTCGGCCACCTTCATTCTCATAGTTTCTTGCCCTTCGGGAATTCTTCCAATATCTTTTTCACGTCATCTCGTTTGTCGAAGCTACATTTTTTGTTATTCTTTTTCATTGTATAATCTCTAGAGTATGTAAAAACTAAAAAATCATGGAAATTCGAGGAACAAAAAAGGTGGCCGAAATTGCAAGCTGGCCGGAATTTGGCACACTTACCCTAAGTCACTTTTCAAATATGATTTTTTCTCCTATTTCAAAATAAAACTGAGCATTATAACAGTGTAATTTCGTTTCAAATTTCGTTTCGTCAAATTTAATTAAAGATAGAAGAAATAATCCTATTTCAAGGACGGCCTAATTAAATTGTCCCCCACATCATTCTAACTACTAAACTAGTGAAAAAATTGTGTTTAGTGAGCTAAACTACATTAAATTGCATAAACCAGTATCAACCTTTCCTGCATTATTATTTTCAAAAATTTCAAATAGGATAAAATTTCTAAAAAAAAAGAAATAGGACTTTTAGGATAGGGGACCCTCCGGTGATGGCCGTGGATTTGAAGTCACTTCACAAAGAAAACCACTTTTTCAATCTTTCCCAGAGCTTTTGACACATCATATCAAAACAAAAACGTACCTAAAGAAAAATTGCTAAAAAGGTTGAAAGTCAGTGAAAATGAATTCCTAAAAAAACCTTCCAAATCTGAAAATCATGATATTGTCCAACCCCACACAAAAAACGATCCACATAAAGTACGAAAAACATAGTTTAGTCGAATGAGTAGAAGTTTGAATTGTCCAAAGAAAAAAAAGACCTTGTAATATTTTTAATTTTGAGGTTTTCCGAAAGCATTTTTTGACAATGTAAAATTGTTTTTGCGGGGAGCCCATAAGTCAGACAGTGGCCACAAATAATGCCGCCGCCCTATCCGAAAATTCTAGGAGCCGTTTTTGACATAACACAAACAAAAACATGTCGGGACATGGGAAAGTTTTTAGAAAAAGACAATTTTCCCCAAGCTTTTGGGATCGGACTCCAAGCCTATCTCAGTGGTCAAATCTACATTTTTCTTGCTTTGCTACCGAGGAAGGCTCTTAGTCCTAGTCGAAAGCTTTGAGAAAATCGTTTTTTAAATTACCCATCCCCCGACACACATCGGTCCCCAATTATTAAAATCATTCGTCGAAAAATACTCAAAAAAAAAAAAAAAAGATTTTGAAAGAGAAGCAGCGAGGAAAAAAAGAACAATAGTCTATACTAGATAATATTGACTTATCGGGGAGGGTTTTCAATTATTCGAAATCGATATCTCTTACAATTTGGCCTCTAGCAGTATTACAAGCTTTTGGGCAAATAAGAAAGATTTTTGAAAAATATTCGTGGAAGATAGAACATTTACGGATATTTTACCGATTCATTATCGATTAAGTTCAATACAGTCGTATTAAAAATTTCAAGACCTTTCAAACAGATCCAAATTTAAACAAATCAGTTGAGAAATGGACCCTCCAAAGTTGTTTAACTTTGACTTTCCAAAATTCGATTTCGAAATGTTTTCCAAACATACGGTGAACGGAGGAAGACCTTATATCGCTCTCTCGATTCTGATTCAAGATGACGTTTTGGAAAGCTATGTTATGTCTCTTTAATCAGGCCTAAAAGACATTAATTGCCAATTTTCATACCTTACTCAAAGTTTCACTGTGTTCACTTATAGAAAGGTCACCGAAGACCGGAAGTCGATATCTCTAACCGTTTGTGCCGTTTGTGTTCCATGTCGCTGACAAATTGTAAAAAGAAACGGATTTTACTATAAGTGATTTCTCTTTGAGATCGACCAGTAAAATTATTACCAATCCACTGAAGAAACTCTGGGAGACCATAGAGAATCTATAAAACTATATACATATAGCTTACCTGGAGGAAGCCGCACATGGCAAGAGCCCACCATAGACTCCACTGGAAGACAGTTCGATTGCTGTAGCCGGCCACAAAGTGCTTCCAGAGAAGAACAGTTGCTCTCTGACATGAGAAATGAACTTTCTCATCAACATCCTTAATGGGTGATGAATCAGCAGTAGAGACGTCTTGTAATGTTCTTCCATTTGTTGGTACATCCGATTCAGCCTCTGAAAGGACATTCAATTTAATAGAAAAGTCTTGAAGGATTCAATATCCAACAAAAGGAAAACTTTACTAGATTTTAAAGCATCAGCATCCAATTCTTCAAAGCGTCTCCGTACAACCATATTGGATTGCTTATTATCTTCTGGGGATAGATCAACTGCGTGATTTGTGTAAGAATGATTTTCCGGGACATCTTCGTGTTTCAACTGTGGACTATTTGAGACCACTTCAACACCTTCAATGGGACTTTTTCTCGAATAGAAGTACATACTAACACCCACCGATGGAAGAATAATTGATATGCCGAGAGAGACAATTTGACCTGTAAATAAATTTATCTTAATTAAAAGACTCCTCGATATAACTCAAGAACACAATTTAGCAATCAACAATGGGACATTCGAGATGGAAAATCTATAGAAATAGTCAAGAGACCTTTTGAAATATTATTTTATGTTGATAAAAGACCATCAAGTAATCAATTATGTCCAATTAATTTGTCAGACAATTAATTTTCCCTAAGAAAAGACAGTAGAAGTATTGCTGCCAAAGGGGGATGGACTTTCGTATTCTTTGATATTGAGTTCACACCACGTTAAAATTTTATGGTAATCACACTTTTCACATATTTACTGCTCAACACTGCAGAACATTAAAAGGATACCCATTCACATAATTGAACATAAATATGTACACTATTAAGTCTTCATTTCAAACTTCAAGCGGAAAGAATGTTTTATGATGTTTCACGGCATGAAGTAGCATGGTCGTAATTTTCATTGAGGTTCTCCTGGAAAGGCCTTTTATGCCATGAAAAATCAATTTTCTCTTTAAGGAGGTTAGCAGTGTTGTTATATTCACTTAAACCATCTTTTTATCGACCTGGCAATACATTTTTCCTTAACAATTTTCTTGTATCGCAACAAATTTGGGTACTTTATGAACTCTTATGATAACAATAATCACAAATAGGATCATACAATTTCATATTTTCAGTTAGAATTAAATTGAATATAAGAAATTAGTCCAGTCCATAAATCTCTAAGATAGTTCAATATCTTTTCGTGGTTACTGAGCATGATGGAAGATGAAGCACTATGTTCATAACCATCTGAGAAACTTTTAATATGATTAAATTCAAAAGAAAATAGTTTTTAAAAGTGTGAAAGCCAAAATAAATTTAACATGGAAAAGTGTTGCACTGCAAGCATGAGGAACAGGTTGATTTATTATTTCTTGCATCTTGCAACTAGTTTATTTTGTATTTGAATTTACGATCCGTGAATTACGTGTTAAGCAGAACTTTATAACAAAATTCCTTAGAGAAGTTAAATGTTCTTAGAAGCGTGTTTCACCGTATGAATTAAATTTGCAGAATTATTTCCATATAAAACAGCTATTTAAAATGTTACCTATTGAAAAAATAAAGTGAAAATTAAACAGTCGTTACATGAAAAATAGTGTTAGAAATCTTATAATATTATTGGGAGAATTTTGCAGTGATGCATAGCACAACAATGCAACGCTTTAATTTTGGAATAGTGCGAGATTTATGATTAGCGTTTACCGCCGTCTTATTGCTGGAACCCAATCTCAATTTAACGATGGTTTAATGCAGAACCGTACACAGAGAAAAAATAGTTGGTAATCACATCGCCTGTGGTGATCAAAATAGTTCATTAAACTGAAAATTGATTAACACTAAAACTACCGACCGTTTTTGGTCGTTTTTAGTCAGGACACTCAAAAAATTTGTCTTGGAAAAGAGCAAAGAATTAAAATTTAAACTCTGAAAAATATATTAACAAACATATTTTAAGAAATTCATAATTTTTGACGGTGACATTGTACCATTTAAATATGCATTATCTTTAAACCGGTCAATTTGACCGGGTCTTGGTAGGTTTAGTGTTAATAAAGTCTATAGAAATGTTGTTAATTTCTACAATTGATAGTTTTATCAATTTTGGTATCTATACATAAAAGTTTATTTTCCGATTTTTTGACCAACTTTTCGTCAGTTTTACATAAGCCGTATCATGATATAATTTAGCCGAAATAAAACCGCAAAAAAAATTTGAATAGGCGAAAATTATAAGATCATTAGTACTCAAAACTTACTCCAACATAATAACCAATAAAAAGTTCGACTTGAAATAATATTAATTATAAAAATATTTTAATTCAATATTTGAAGGCTCCAATCTTCGGAAAATTAAAATAGGAACATTAAAAAAATTGATCATTCGAAAATTTAGACTGAAAATTATATAAATTAAAGTTAATGTACAAGAAAAATGTGGGAGCGTAATATTTGTATAGAAAAATAGGATTACTTAGAGAGTAATGTCCAGAGCACAATAACTTTTGTTTAGTAAACATGTTTTTCATATTTCAATGAGAATGAGTGAGATCTAGATCTAGTCATCTCGCTCATTCTCATGGAAAATTTTGAAAACATATTTACAAACAAAAGTTATTGTGCTTTGGTCATAATGTCCAGCGCACAATAACATTTGTTTTGTAAACATGTTTTTAATATTTCTATGAGAGTGAGTGAAACCTAGATCTAGTTATCTTGCTCACTCTCATAGGAAATTTTGAAAACATATTTACAAACAAAAGCTATTGTGTGTTAGGCATAAGGCATTCTAAAAATAAACGAAACAAAATAAAGAACGACCTAAAAATTTAGCAGTAAAAAAAGATCAGAATTATATGAAAATCGAGCACTACATCAGCATAAAATTGTGTGTAATGTGTATAACACGGGTCCGACTCAAAATACCGAAAGCCAAAGTATGTACCTAAGAACCAAAATCCCGAAAAACCAAAATCCTGAACAAAGTTTCGAAAGTCAAAATCCCGAAAGCTAAAATCTGGAATGAACCCAAATCCTGAACAGATGCGATCCAGAAAGAAAAAATCCCGGAAGCCAAAATCCCGAACTTACCAAAATCCCGAAAAACTAAAATTAAGGAAAGCTAAAATCTCGAACGCCAAAATCCTGAACAGACAACATCTAGTATGGATCAAAATTACGAAAGCCAAAATTTCGAAAGACCCAAATTCGGTCAAAATACCGAGTGCCAAAATCTACAAAGCCAAAATCCCGAAATACCAAGATCACGAAAACAAAAATTATGAGCAGACTTATAGGTTTTAAATCCCAAAAGCCAAAATCCCGACTGAACCGAAAAATCCGGAAAGCTAAAATTCTAAAAAGCTAAATTCTCGTACGCAAAAATTCCGAAAAAAAACAAAATCGCGAACGCCCAAAATTCCAAAAGTCATAATCCCGAATTCTTAAAAATGTCATGTCACGAATACACCTACCTTTTTTAAAGGCATATCCAGTGTTTTGGGAAATCATTAATTCCATACATTATCCTTCGTATAATATCGTCCTTTACACAATTTTAACTACCTATTAAAGATTTTGGATTTCAAGATTTTGGCTTTCCGGATTTGGCTTTTCGAGATTTTAACTGTTCGTAATTTTTGCTTTTAGAATGTTGCCGTTCGGGATTTTAACTTTTCTGGATTTTGACCCATTCGGGATATCGATCCATATTGTACTTTGGCTTTCAGAATTTTGGCTTTGAGGATTTAGAGATTATCCACATTATTTTTACGATGAATTTCTTTAGTGTTTTAAAAATTAGTTTACAAGTTATTAAAAAATCCATGAATATTTAAAAAATTCGGCTAAACGAATTATACTAAGGGACCAAAAATTATTTAATGAAGTATTTTCTCAAAGTTTCAATTCATTCAAGCCATTTTATTGTATAGTCTTAAGTGTTTATCATTTATGTAACCTGTGCATCAATTAATAAATTTTATTTTATTCTATTTTACTCGAAATAAAACTCTAAGAAATAGAGCTGTTAAAATTTCTGTTACTATTTTCGGCCATTCAGTTTTTTTCAAAGAAGTTTTCGAAAATCAGAACCTATCGACTTAATTTTCAATTATGTGGTTAATATGATTTTAATATGTCTGAGAATTTATACTAAAAAAAAATGTTATTGTACTGAAGAATATTATGTAATAAAATTTAATATGTTTGCTCATTGATTTTCAAGACCGACGTAACGCACGTAACATCTTAATTTTCCTATTTTTTTTTAGAAAATATACTTGAAAATGTAAAATTTTTTGTAAAAGTAAATCTTAAAATTGCCGCAGTTTAGAAAAACTTTTTTAAATAAAGTTTTCATTGTTATAAAAGCGTTATAAGTAGCCTCAAAAATGGTAATTCATTTTACTACTAAAACTGTGAATAACTTTCAAAAAGAGTGGCTTTATCGACTAAAATTAAATATTACAATACATTACCGCTTTAATAATTTATTTTGACTTACCGGGTGTTTCGAACCGAATTAATTTGCGATTAATAATATTATCTTGGATTTATTTGCAGGTATTTATATTTAATTCATTGAAAGTGTGTTCTATTTTAAGTCTTTCCGTGATGAAAATAAATTTAATTGTTTAGCTTACTTCATTCACAAATTGAAGCACTAATGAATAAATAAGGATTTATTTTAAATTTTAAAAGTAAACTTAAAAACTGAACGACTAAAAAATCTCAACTGAATACTGTTCTTGTTTCTGTTACGGATCAATTTTAGAAGGGGTCACCACAAGAGATTAGTAGATATCTCAAACTGTTTGTTTTAAAAATATGTCTGTTTTCTACAATAATCACATTTTGAAGTATACCTAAATTAATCCACAATAAAATATTCAAGATTATGATAATATCTAATCTCAATATATTTAAAGTTTGAAAAGTTTATTTCTATCTGATATATAATACTTTTTGTCGACATTTCAGAAATATTCACATTTCTTGCGTGGAACAATAGAAGATTATGTTTCATATGGAAAGAATTTTAAAGCTTCTGTGTGTCTTCTGAGTTTAATATCATTCGGCGTTAGAAAATATTTGCCAAAAGCTTCTTTGCAGTATTTACATACCCTCGCGAAGGAGTTTCACATTTATTGTACCATGAATATCGTTCAATAGGCGATTTACATGTGTGATTTACTCCTTTCTTGCTTCGAGCACGTACTTGAGAAAATATTGAAAGCATTCAAGTTTTGAGGGTTTGAGAATATTTCATATCTACAGCTTTAACAGTGCTTAATGGGGTACTTTTACTCTTGGAAAATGAATTACAACTCTCGAGGGAATAACGCGTTTTTCGTGATTATGAATTTATACTTATTAATATTTGAATGTCATTAAAATATTACATCATATGCCTTGATCTTGTTTTCAAGCCTCTTAATCAGTTTCAAATTAATTATACTTACTTCCAAAGGAGATGTAGTTTAAGTCTCGGAAATCCATGAGTTCAAAGGAGACTAGAAGCTGTGCGGTAGTCCCTGCGAGAAATCGACCTGTTAAAATTGCAGAACGTGTATGTCCGGTAACCTGTTGATACCGGCGACGCTCTACTTTGGCATATATGTAGGTATAATATGCCACTTCCGCAGCCATGAAAAATCCATAGAAGAATTGTGTCACCTGTAAGATGATTGGAAGGAGAAACAATAATTGTGTTTCATTTCTTTGAAGATTATTTTAAGGAAGACTTAGCTTCGTTTTCCCATATCACCTTTAACACTTACATATAGCCACTGCAGGGTTATAGTCCACAAAAGTATGGCCCAGAGGCAAATTCCCGAAATTGCTGATAGAACAATGATTGGTTTATACCTAGAAATAAAAA
Organism: Phlebotomus papatasi; assembly: GCF_024763615.1. Classification (NCBI taxonomy): domain Eukaryota; kingdom Metazoa; phylum Arthropoda; class Insecta; order Diptera; family Psychodidae; genus Phlebotomus; species Phlebotomus papatasi. Next base: position 87,275,082 of record NC_077223.1, on the reverse strand, counting down.
TAAATATAACTGTGGTCAGTAATGTTTATTTATTTTATTTCTTTTCAGATCACATTCCTGAAGTGATTCAGCAATGTCTTTCTCCACAAGGTGAGTTTATATTTACAAAATAGTATACGGAGAAAATATTAGATAATCCCAATCACGTGAAAATCGAGCGACTGGCAATAATTAGGTTAAACATGATAGTGAGATAGAGATTTATCAGCTATGTACAAATTGTACGAGTAATAAAAATGTTAAATTGTATCAATGTCTCATATTTTCAGGGAATTTTATGATGAGATGATTTCTAATCATAAGATAAGAAATGGATGATTGAATACAGAAATCTCATCACTAACAATTTATGATTGATCAAGGAATCAAATTTGCTATTTCGAGTTAGACAAATTGCCTCGAGTATCTAAATTATATAAGTCGAACCAATCTCTTATGAAATCTTGAATTTTCAATGTACATTCTGCTTTCACGCTGAGGTCTTCATTAGATTATTCTTATCAGCTAAGAACGAAAACAACTGATCGAAAAAACAGTTATCACTTGAATTAATAATATCTAGAAGACTTTATTTTTAACTCCATTAATTTATTGAAATTGAGGATAAATAATAGTTTCCATGAAGTGATTTAACTTTTGAGAACGTTCTAAATTCGTCAAATTCACAATAGGGGCGCTCTAGTCTGAAGAAATTATTTTCATAAAGTTTTCTTGAACCATATTCAACACAATGACTTCTGAATTACTTTGTCGATAGCCCTATAATTATTTTTTAATATTTTTCTCTTGATTTTTCTTTGTTTCCAAAACACTTTTTTTCAGGTTTCGAAAATGGGATTAAAGGCTGAAAAGTAGAAAATTTACGATAATCTATATAACGGGGTAAATTTTTAGTAATAAATGCACTTATGATGGGTTATAAATAGGGTTGAAATCTCAAAAGCCAAAAACCCGAACGCGAAAATCCCGAAAGCCAAAGTTTCGAATAGGCCAAAATCCTGAATAACCAAAATCACGCATGCCAAAATCCCAAAAGCCAAAATCCGGAATAGGTTGGAATCCCGAATGGTCAGAATCCCAAATAGATCAAAATCCAGAAAACCCAAAATCTTGAACACTAAATCCCTAAAACTAAAACCATGAATAGCCAATATCCCGAATGGTTCTAAAACCAGAATGGGTTAAAATCCCGAATGGATCGAAATCCAGAATAACCCAAATCCCGAAAGGGTCAAAATCCTTAAGAGTCGAAATCTCGAACGTCAACCAAGATCAAATAAAAAAAAACGAAAACCAAAATCCCATAAAGGTCCAAATCCCGAATGGGTCAAAATACTGAAAAGCTAGAATTCTGAAAAGCCAAAATTCTGAAACGGCAAAATTGCGAGAAGCCAAAATCCCGAAAAGCCAAAATCCCGAAAAGCCAAAATTCGGAATGGTCAGTGAAGGTTTGGGATCATTAATTAGAGATTCTTTACCCCCAAAATTCAACTGACAATCGAATTTTCACGCATTCCGAGTTGCGTGCATTTTGAGGTAACCTGTAAAAGATCTCAGCTACCATAAGCTCATCAGGGTTCATCACTGGTTTCTTAAGCGATTTACAACAGATTTCAAAAGGCTAACAATTTATTTAAAAAAAAATTTCCGAAAATGTATAAAAATCATTATTATGATTCGGTGAAACTGGTACAGACTTTCCTAAAGTCCCAAATCATCTACATAAATTAATATTTATCCCAGTCAGTTACAAAATATGCTCTCCACAGTTGCTTTACATATGACCTTGAGTAAGCGGTGAAAATAATGATTCAAGATCTGCATGTTAACAACTATCCCTCAAGTTCCCACATAAAAAAGAAAAACAAGTTTTGTCGTAATCCTTAAATCGGTTTAAATCTATGGTGAACCAGCAAACGTTAGTTGGATTGCTTAAAAACTTTAAAAGAAATTTACGATGCTTTTTTTCTTATTCACCGAAAAATATATGAGCCTAATTCAAGAATTTTTCCAGTCCTCTTTTTCTGGTTAACGTATCCTCAATCGTCCCTATACATCAATGGCCTTGAATTATTTTTCTCGACAGTTCTTCGAAATCAATGTTCAGTAAGGTTTAGCCTAGAAGTATTTTCGTTTTCGTATGTGCAATTGTTTTGCAGAATTCTTCATATATGTAAAGCGTACAGCTTCTTCGACACATGTCAACCCAATCGACGGCCATATCCCACCAATCCTAACTAAGAAGCAATTTTTTCATAATATAATCCTGTAAAGTTCTCTAAGTAATGCCCTGGACAGATACAAGGCTTAAGCTGAGAGACAGCTTAGTGGAAAATTAATGGGAATGTATAGTCTAATAATTACGCTAAGCTATATCTCGGTTTAAAACGTAGATGTGTTCAACATATTATATGAGCTTTAGACCTAAGGCTTAGCCATATGGCTTAACTTCCCTAATATCCTATCAGTCAAGATTTTTTGGAAAATTTTGACTTAGGATTGGATTATTAAGGGCAAATGACCTATTACATTTTAAAAAATCAATAAGATCGGTTGCTGTTTAAGGTTTTGAGACTCTCGGAAACTGGGCTAAACCTCTAGTCTGAAGACGGTCTTACGGCTTAAGAAGAGAGACAGCTTAGCGGGAAATTGATGAGAATATAGTCTAATCATTATTTTGATTATAATTACGTTAAGCCATCTCTCAGCTTAAGCTGTAGATGTAGATCTATCCAGTACATAGGGCATTACAGAACCAATTTTTTTTAAATAATCTATTAGAAGTCAAGTAGTACACTTTTAAAGAGTTCAGAATATATAAAGGAAATTAAGCACAAAATTATAATTTTAGCCATATTAAAGATGCATTAAAAAACTTGTCAAAGTCTCGGTTCTATAAAGAAGCTATTTTACTTCTTGGGCTAGAAAGCGTTCTTGTCGATTTATTGAAACAAGTTTAAATTCATTTAAAGGGTAGGGAAAAGCGCGTTACCTTCGAACGACTCAAGCTTCGAACAATTCATTTTGTTTTTCAATATGTAAATTCAATTTTCTCAATTTCTAGTTAAATGTTCTGGAAAGAGTCATGGATCAAATCCATAAAGAACATAGAAAAAAATTATTTGTCCGAAGCTTGAGTCATTCGAAGATAGTGTTCTTAGGGCCTTGACAGACCTGGGGATTAGTCGAGAGACGGCTTAGCATAATTATATTAGAAATAATGATCAAATTGCATTTCCGTAATTTTTCACTAAGTCGTCTTTCGGCTTAAGTCGTAACACAAGAAACAATTTTTTCTTAATATAGTCTTGTAGAATACCTTAAGTAAGGCACTATAGAACAAAAAATCTTTTTATTTACTTATAACGCTCTTGGTTCCATCACTGAGATTACTATAAGTAAAGTGTCGCACTCTTAAGGATCTTAAGAGCGTCTATAGGAATTTCAACAGAAAATTCGCACTTTAAGTCTTTTAAAAGTCCGCTAAAAGACTTGTTTAATACTTGGTTCTATAAGGCAGCTATTTTGCTTCTTGGGAAGTGTATCTAGGGTATTACTTTTATGTGTTTTTTGACAATTTCAAACTGATTTATTTGTTAAATGATTTTTTGTTATCCGTAATCAATTGTCGAGCATTCCGCAAAGTGTTGATGACTTTGCCATGCCTCTTATGTTTTTCGTTGAGTTTAGTGGAACAGTATTGCCATTATATAGGGATTATAGATTGATGATAAATGAAGCAGAGTTATCAACTCACCTCAGCATATCCGTAATTAGGAAAACCACAACGAGCAATCCCAGATAGAAGTACGTTCCCATGGGATAAATCTCGCGATTTATGACCTCTGCTGAAATATTCCTCCATGGTCCCGACATAAATTCAAATACAAATGGCTCTGATGGTCGGTATTCACGGAAGAAGCCAAATGTGCACAACATTAGGGATACCTTTAGCCACTGATCCATCTTGCTTGCACTCTTCTACCGAACTTGAGTACGAGTAGTCTTCAATTGGTCATTTGGGTGGTCAGGTTGAAGTGGAATGTATCACCAGAGTATTTTATCTAAATTACCATACAGTAATACCTGAAGCACACGCAGGATTACTATTGGTGCTCAATTTTTAATCTAATGGGGATTAGATGTCAACTTTCAAGGTGCTACATAATACATTGACAAAAAAAAAAACGTCTGGCAACAAATTTGCACGAGATAATTCTTAATCTAAAGTACTTTTTTGTACACTCAAATTTGTGGGTGGCGCGGTTTCTTATCAAGATGTCTATTGTATTTTTAAAACATCATATCGCACTTATAATCTTTAAATAAAAAAATTTCATCAATCACATCAAAGATATTTATAAGAGCTATTTCAGGAAGAATGTCTATATTTTGCACTTATGTTATTTGCTAACATTTCCACAATCAAAATAGAATATTAAAATTGTCACGGAATTTCAATTTATTGTTACTACTTCCTATTCTTTCACAGATTTATTATGCAATAGTTGTTGAGAACATCACATTGATCACATTGAAAATCTCAATGGACCTATTTTTTATCTTATACAAAATTAATTGCTCAATGCACTGAGACTAGTATTCACATTTGTTTCAATATTTGTATTGAAAAATGTTCAGAGAATTGTTCTTTCACAATCATAATGCTGTTCAACTAATTCTAAAAACACCCATGTAACTTCGTACGGAATATTTTGAATTGAAATGTGCTTCTGGGTGTACCTTTGGCAAGTGACTGATTGCGTGCTTGCCTCGTGCTCTACACCAAAGTCTATCTTGAGCATTTGCACACTAATAAACACTTGTAAGAATATAACAAAGTATATCGACATTGTGCCAACTGATAAGTGTATTATTTTTTATGAGAATGTGTGATACGAACAATTGCTCAAGACAAGATTGAGATATCTGAGAAAGAAGCCGGAGGCTCGCTTCAGCGTAACAAAGTCACGTGCGGGATGATGACGTTACAGAGTGTCTTTCAGTTGGTCATACAACAACTCAATCGTCGCTGACACATGGGGCATGTGGTCATTTTCAGAGGGAAAATCAATTAAGAGACCATTTAGTCAGAGAATCAGTTCTCACTGTTCAGTACATGTGATATATGAAATAGAAATTATTCACATAGAGCTCTGAAAATGCATTGAAATACGAAACGTTATGCCAAATTTTGTATCCGGTTTATTTCCGGAGTTTTGTTTAATTTTTAGGCCGGACGCATCAGGAACGTTTAATCTTTCGGAACAGGAAAACATGCATATTTTTTTTGCTAAAATTTTATTATTTTTTTTATTTTTCAAAAAAAAAACGAAAATACCTAAAAACGTAATGAACATATTGCTTTGCTTGAGTTAACTTCAACTGATTCCGGACGAGTTCCTGCAATTCTCATGTAAAACGTCCAGATTTGTCTGAGGCAAGAAAATCGTTGAACTATAAGTTAAACAATTTTGAAAATTTGAGAATTTTAGATTCCCATAGCACGTCAGAGCTTGATACCCTTTAGGGCAATGCAGAATCCCGGATTATTTCCTGCTAAATAGAGGAACTTCAGTTGTACACATAATGCATTCCATATACGGATTTAGGGGAAAGCGCGCTACCTTTAGACGATTTAAGTTTCGGACAATTCAATTTTTTCTCTATGTTTTTTATGGATTTCATCCACAGCTTTTTCTGAAAATTTGAAGCATTGGACTGGCTATTAAAGGGGGGTGACATTAGCTCTGAAAAGTGCGACCGATATTAGTGTAAATTTTTCCCTGTTTTCGTACACATTTCACGAGATATCTCCAAAACTACGTAGGTTGCCAATTTAAGGTTTTCGGCTGCATATTCTATATTAAATTGGCTTTTATTTTGTATTACTATTATTTGCTAATTCATTCTACACTGACAGAAAACAGCTAATAAACCCAAAAGATTTTTCGCGCGCTAGAAACATATGGGAAACGTAGGAAATGTCATGACCCTGGGCTATTAGAATATAATATTATAATGGACCAAATTAATTTATAACACATTGAAAAAATAATTTGTGCCAAGCATAAGTCGTCCGAAGGTAGCGCGCTTTCCCCTATACCCCTTAAATAAACTTTAAATTTAAATCAAACTTTGAAGTTTAAAATGAAAAATAAATGAAGAAACGAAATTATTTATTCATTTCGATGTACAAGACTTTTATTGCCATTTTGTACATCATTCAGTTTACAAAGTTATTATTCAGTTTATAGTGTTTCGTGAAAAATGTCCATTCAGGCGCTTCGATCATTTAAACCGGGCGGGACTCAAACTAACAACGGTGATAGCCTGGCCAAGGGTCACACAGCCTAAAAGCCGAACGATTTTACCAATTGCCCCACAGACCTCTGAAACGAAATAAAATTTAACGTTAATTAAATAAATATAGTGTGGTACTGTAATGTTGAAATGAGAAATTCAAATTGAAATGAGAAATCCTAATCCAAAATACTTCTCATCCATTAAGGGGGGAGTCTGAATTAGGATACTAATGGAAGGAACTAAAGGACTAAAGGAACTAAGGAACTAAAGGAAATGAATAAAATTTTCATAAAAATTTATGAATAGTTTCATAAATTTTTTTTTTGTATGATTAAATATATTTAAAGTCAGTGGCAGCCAAAATCCTGAAAGGCACGAAATTATGAGGAGGAAAATGTTTAGAATAATTTCCCAAGACACAGAAGATTTCCCTTTGCCTCCAGCAAGCGCGGGTGCAATCGTGGGAGTAGCTATGACACTTTTAAGAATTCGGGATTTTGGCTTTCGGGATTTTGACCGGGACCCATTTAAATAATTTAGGCAGACTAATTTTGTAGTGACTAATTCACTGATACACCTTGTCTTAGTAGTCCTAATTGGCGAGAAATCTGTAGCTCGTAATGTCCTAGACACACTTAGGACTTAACCCAAGAGACGGCTTAACGTTATTATAATCAAAATAATGATTTTGATTTGACTAGATTCCCATCAGTTTCCCACTAACTAAGCTGTTTCTCGGCTTAAGCCGAGAGTCGGATTACTCAGAAACGGATAGAAATGTAATGTGATCTTTATTTTGATTATAATTAATTACGTTAATCCATCTCTCGGCTTAAGTTGTAAGTGTGTCTATGGCATAGCTCTTGTCTGATAAAAAAATATCTAAAAAATCAATTTTTATAAGTGTATAGGGTAAGTGTGCCAAATTCCGGCCAGCTTGCAATTTCGACCACCCTTTTTGTTCCTCGAATTTCCATGAACTTTTAGATTTTACGTACTCTAGAGATTATACAATGCAAAAGAATAACAAAAAATGTAGCTTCGACAAACGAGATGACGTGAAAAATATATTGGAAGAATTGCCGAAGGGCAAGGAACTATGAGAATGAAGGTGGCCGAAATAGGGCACCAAAGCCATGCCTACATTTTTATTCATTTTAAAATGTATTAAAAATGATTTTAGAGTAAATAAAGACGATAAACTGTCTACAAGGTTCTAAGCAACACTCTTTAGGAAGAAAGAATAAAAAAAAATCAATTTGTATTTAAAATATTACATTTCAAAGTTGAGACTTTGACGCTTGCATGCAACTATGCCGAAATTTGGCACACTTACCCTAGTAAAATAAAGATATACCGAAGAAAATCGTTAAATTAGAACTTTATCCATACCATTTTTGAATACAAAAAAAAAACTTTATTGTAAAAAGCGGTAGCAAAGCGTCACAGTCTTTGCAAAGTGCTCGAATTCGTGATTTAGATGCTATATTTCAAAAATACTTTTGAGCCGTTTACCGTTTACCTGTTCTCAACCCATTTGAACCAATTCATAAATCACTAAAAACTTTGCCCAAATTAGTTTTAAGAGTGATTAAATTGACTTTTGAAAATTGATCAATAGGGGAATTCTGTAACCGAATGACATTGTCATGACAAATTCAGATTTTTTTATAAAGTAAATTCGGGAACACTATTCGAGAATATGATTCGTATTAATTACCGTAAGCTTCACAGAGCTCCTTTCAATATAGATTTGATGCGAACTAGCCTTTAATTTATTATCCTGTTCTAAAATTTACCAAAAAAATTTCTCACATGACATTATCATATCGTAACAGAATTCTCCTACAGGTATCGGTTCGTGACCGTTCCATTCCCTGCTCACAATCAATTTGAACTGATTTATAAATCATTCGAAACATTGCCCAAAATACCTTAGGTGTAAATATAATTGAATATCGGATAAAAAATAGATTTCGGTTATAAACTAGTTCATTAAAGGTTCATAACCGACTAAAATTAGCTTTAGCTCGTCAAGAATTCGAAGACCTTTCCAACGAACCCAAAGTGCGCTTTCTAAAAACTTTCGATTTTGAAAAACCTTTATTAGGAATGGTACAACAGTATTTTCGTATAAGGACGAAATGTCCATCCTAAAACGTATCCAAATCTGAAAAAAAAATTCACTATGTAGACGTTTTTCCAGCCAACATAGTAAAATAAGGTCGTTCGGTTGTTCTCTACAACCTCACTGTGGTAATGCCCGTTATACTCGAACCATAACGGTTCCCTCCGGCTAGCCGCTGAGTGTGTGAATGTGACAAGAGGTGACATGAGTGATGTAGCTACTTCATCACGAGAGGTTCGCCAGTGCACTGGGTGTGTGCGAGGACCTGGCATCGAAAGCTACCACTAGTGCTCGTGCTCGGTCGGAAGAGCCTTCTTAAAAGGGAAATTTTCGCGGTTCTGGTAGTCCGGGAGTCAGTGGGGCGCTCCAACTATGTTTCTGAGGAAACCCATAAAACATTGTTTTGGGAAAGGGGGAGTAATGTGCTAGACACACTTACGACTAAAGTCCAGAGACGACTAAGCTCGTTCATAGCCAAGTCAGTTCCTGACACACTACAAACGAGGCTTAATATTTTCTGGAACTCACAAAACATAACTTTCGTGGGTTTTTATGCAGATATTTCTACTGAAACGTACTAGTACTCCTTTGAAAATGAAACTACTTGTGAATTTACTTGAGAATTCACTATAACAAAAAGAATCATTCGCTAGAATCGCCTAAATTGGCATAAGTCGCGAGTTGGCTTCCACCTCACAAGTAATTGCAATTAACCATAATTTGCACGTGTACTGAGACATGAATTTACAAATAGTTTCATTTTCAGAGGAGTATTAGTGCATTTCAGTAGAAATACCTGCATAAAAACCCATGAAAGTTATGTTTTGTGGATACCAGTGAATGCTAATCCTCGTTCGTAGTGTGTCAGGAACTGACTTGGCTATAAACTAGCTTACTCGTCCCTCGACTTTAGTCGTAAGTGTGTCTAGGGCTTAATGGAGGCAATGTTAATGGTTCCAGAGTCGACTTAAGGGGGCGTCCTGCGAAGGTACAAAATTTCTATCTCTAACCGTTTGGCCTCTAATGGTGTCTACACACTAGAAGCAATTTTCGTCAAAAATTGCCTTTTTTAAAAAATTCTGACGTTTCTGCCTACAAGGATAGAGGAAATTTTCTTTAAAAAGGCATTTTTTAAAGAAATTTCTTATAGTGTGTAGAGGCCATAACGGCCGATTGGCTGTAACGGCCGGATGGACAGACACAGAGACGGACAGACGGACAAACAGCGTGGCATCATTTCTCATAAATCGTCTGAAACGCGAAGATATGTTAATAAAAGTGATCTCCGGGAGGTGAAAAGTGGAAATTTTGGGAGTAAAAATATCAAGGGACTACATACACTGCACTCTCTGTGGAGTTAAAGCAGTAAATAAGTTAGTAAATTAGATATAAAATATTCATAAACATGAACCATCTTTAGAAATATATTTGCTGTCGAAATGCGAAATGTTATGCACAGTATTGTTACCATCAAACTTCAAGAAACTATTTCAATAAATATGAAAATATATGTGCAATTTTGAAAACCAGAAACTTTCGCTGTAACTTTAAATTTTCATAACTTGATATATTGATTTTAGCTCACATGAGGTTTGGATTTTTGTTGCTTTATTTTTAAGAAATTTCTAATGCTCCCTTCTTTGAGAAATTCATCAGAGCGTAGTGAAGGATAGTGTCTTATTATCCATTTGAGTAATTTTACCTCAAATTTTCTGTGGAATATTTTATAGAATAACCTGTTAAAGAATTTATTATGTTACCGTATGACTTTCAATTCTAGAGACTCTTATTTTTTTATTGAAGCAGTTATGAGGAAGCATCAACTTGAATTGTAATCTCAGAAAATATTACCAGATGTGTAAAATCATAATTCCCAATAAAATATTTTTCATGGCTGGAAGGGCTGGAAGATTGAGTTGACTGCCTCAAAACTAGTCTGTGATAGTGATCCATGTGAGTTCGTGACGTGACTCGTGGAGTTTGAATGAATCTATTTTAAATTTTATGAAAGATCTTAACACTCAGAAAAGTCTTCAAATGAATGAATGTTGATAGAATTGCATAGTGAGGTTTGAAATTGCACTTAAGTGCTACTTTAAGTGTTAAATAAAGGCTAATTTTCTTTGAAATGAGTGTTGATATAAACCTCGAACGTAAGGGCCCAAATAGACTCGGGTTTTTCCTACAGAATGTTTAGCCTTTAAAATTTGACAGTAAAGGCAAGGGCCTCTCGACATTTAATTTTTCCATACGTTTTTGCATAGAGACACTGAAGAGTATTGGCAAGTTTTTTTCTAAAGAGAATTGACTTATCAGTCTGATATATTTCCAAATTGTCCATTAAAACCTATCTAAAAATACATATTTCATAATGTTCGCCAAAATTATACAAGAACTACGGACAATTTTTTTTTAAGTCGCGGTGCAATGGCTGCAAAATTTTTACAAGGAAAAGTGAAAAATAGCTTCACTTTTTATTAGGCTTGATGGGTCCCTGGTAAAGGATTGGGTAAAGGAAATTTAAGGTACTTTACAGATTACTAAGTGCTAGAATTAAAGAAAAGCTTACAAATAGAATGGGGCAAAATCACCTGTAGATAATACGGAACTTAAAGTTAGTTTGTCCGACATTCCGAGCTGTCCGAAATTCCCACTTTTAACTTAATCAAGCTAACTTATAAGACAGTCACAGACTACCATTAAGACTCTTTCGCAACTTTATTCTAAAAACCATTATGAAGTCATTCTACCATTTTGCAGTTTTATTAAAATAGCAAAAATTTTTCGTCCAAAGAACTAAAGTGAAACTTCTATAAATGTACATGTATACCTGTCCTATGGTCAAGCAAAGTACTTTCTTAAGACATGGTTTTACTAGCATCACTTAGATTCTCAATTTGTGGTCGATTGTTTTCAGAGACTATCCAAACATGACCACAGTGTTTGCCAACGTACGTACTTGGTTGGTGACTCCTCTTTATCATCGTATATCATTTCGTATCTGGGGGATATGTTCACAAACTTGACCCTACTCCAAACCCATTTACCACCTCATAAATGGAAATAAAGGGATGGATCGGGCCAAGAAAATGTGATAGGTAATCTGGAATAGTCACGAGCCTCTTCCCCAAGTATAGGACACATGGGAAAACAATCCTTTTTTGTCCTGCCAGTTCCACCCCCAAAAAACTTCATCCACACTTTTTTTTTCATCCTCTCTTGTCTATAACATTTCCTTTTAATGTTTTTCTTTCCTATCGCACCCTCGACAGCTCCAATGTGTATCTATAAATTATCAATGTTTGAATCATTGATTTTTCTCTTGTTTTGATTACTCGTGTGACTCGTGTGTTTCACATAAAAAGGAATATAAATACATATTTTGGCAAACTTTTCCAGAAGTCCTTCAATTTAGAGTACCTATATTTTATAAAGATTGCAGAATATATATATTTTCCAGGTATTTTGGATGTTCAATAAACTTTCTCAGATAAAAATAGTGCTGCACAATAGCTAACTTTATATACCTAAAATTTAATTTTGGTTATTTGATTTTAATGGCTTTTACAATGTCGCATTTAGTGACAAACCGCACAATAAAATTGTAATGCATTGGTCGTAATTTAATCGTATACACTAATTTTTGTGGAGAGTATTATTGTGCTCAATGATTCATTGTTTGCTCTATGAACAATTCATAATCATAACAAATTAATTGAGCCATTATTATGAGTTCGTTAAATACTATTATAGTATATGAAATCTGACCATTATTTTCACACTATTAAAGACACTGATGAGCATGTTTTATCTTGTGAAAACTATGATTCTTTCATTAGGAATTCGGCAAATTGCTCGTGCTAGTCGTGCTATATTCCATAGAAAAATTAAAAGGGCAAATCATTATTCTGAACATTTTTTTTAAAAGAATTTTACTGTTCTCAAGTGCTTCTACTTTATCGACTTTTCTTTGTGTTGGTTTCTGTCTCGACTGTTTTCTCCAGTCCTCGTCGTACTCCAAAATCACCAAAGAACCGTGCCAGGAACCAACACAAAGAAAAGTGGATTAATGCGTAAACACATCAGAACCTTGACTGCCCATTGACCTAGAACCTTTGGTTTCCAATCTTGCCTCACAACTGTGTGAGTGACAGCCATTACCTTCGACAATACTGCGAGATTGGGCTTTAACCCAAGTTGTTCTATATAACTCTTGACTTTGAGCAATGTGGCCACAGACAGATATAGTAATCAGCAATATAACCGTGGAAGACTAGGACCACGAATGCTGTACTTCTCTTCAAGCAGTGACAAGGCTGTTGCCCCCTTCCCTGATAATCTTTTTTCCACTAGATCGTCTCCTTGAACGGATATTATCATCATCGATTTCTGGATCTTGGAAGTGCCATGGTCATTAGTCCTTACCTTGACGAAAGAGTCCAGCAAATTATTACCAGAAAGTGTGTCGAGGCTGTTATCCCATATTGATGACCTAGGATAGGACGAGAGTCGAGGCCGTTGCCCGTGATGAGATCACGGATCTTATTGTAGCGTTGGATCCTTCTGCTTTTTGTCTCGATGCAGATACCGAAAATGTGGCCCAGAGTCACAAGAACCGCCCCGCATGCCGAGCAGGTCACATCAGAGTTCCCCGTGAATTTGACGGTGGAGGTCATCGTACTTTGTCTGGAAGACTTTTACTGAAAGTCATCGGTAGATCTCTGTCATCGTACTTTCTCCTGTAGGAATCCCTCTCGGGACTCTGTGGCTCATCTCTCCTCCTGTCTTGGTAGTCATCTCGGCTGCGATCTCCTCCCCCACCACTCTCGTACCTCTCTCCGCCGGCATTGCTGTTGTTACCCGTAAAACTTACCGGCTGGAGAGTCATTCCGTAATCTTGTGCATATTCATTGAGTTTCGTCTCGATTTGCTTCTGAATCGGCACAGGAATCCGCGGGAAGAGGGTGCAGAACCAATCGAGCTTTGTCAACCACTGCACCAGTATCTGTCCAATGGTAATCACCTGGAAAATAGAGCCGTATGGAAGCGGGAGGGGTGCAGCAGCTCAGGGCGAAAGAGCCACTGATTTCCCCCTGGATTTCCCGCGAATGCGGGAACGGCTTTTTCCTGGTCGCGATTTGCAGCCCAGGTACTTAGCACCTCTCTACGCCCATGGGATTTAAAGTCCCTCTACAGCCCGTGGGGACTCTATGGGCCACGTGAGGTGGTAAGCCGAAGCTAAACCCTTCATTTTGTTTGGAGATCCCCGATCTCCCCCAGTCTAGGTCCAGACTGAGTCTCCAGATATGGAGAATTTGAGGCCGAGCTTGAGGACTCTTGCCGGGACCAGTACCTCAAGCTTTGGGAATCCGAGACCTCCATCTTTGTTCCCGTGGTACAGCGGACTGCGGGAGATAGAGAATTTCTTTGATACTAACTCTCACTCTTTTGTCCAGCTGTCTTAATTGGGTCATTGGGAGGGCGATGACCGTTAGTTGATACAGGTGGTGAGGGGCCATGTACCTGCAGATGAGCTGGAGTTTTTTCCTGATCACCGTCTAGTGCTAAGCTCACTTCTTCTAACACCGTGAAAGTACCTCGGAGACGGAGTTTTTATTTTGTGGATGCCAGTACTTAGTCAATGTAGACCATCTCCGAGTTTGTCATTGAGCTCAGTCAACGGATCCATTTGGCCGAAGCCGTCCCGCACCAGTCACAGAGAGTGACACGAGGCATTTTCCCCTATTCTTAACAAGTCTGGCTGAACGAGAAGAGAGATGAGGGTTATGTCCTCTGACTGGTGGAAGAGCTACCACCTTTAATCTTAGAAATTTCGAAGCCATTGCCCCCTTCTCTGGTCTACAGGGTAATACGCTTTTCATGTGACCATAAGGGCCTTGAGAGACCTGAGGATTAGCCGTGAGACGACTTAGTGTTATTATATTAGAAATAATGGTCAAACTACATTTCCATCATTTGCCACTAAGTCGTCTCTCGGCTTAAGTCGTAAGTGTGTCTAGGGCATAAGATGCCCCAGTTGGGTTATAGTTATAGGGTTTAATTTGCACGGTATGCACGTTGTTCTACCGTGCCTGACGCCGCCCACATAATCCTAACGATCCCTTGAACGATCCTAACTTTCTGGCCGAAGAACGGTCACGGAACGCGATAGAATGTCCGACGAATGGCGAGCCTTACCGTGCTTGCTCCTATACTCCAATAAGCCATACGGGAGACCGGTGCAGAATTAGCCATGCATGGTATTACACTGTGGGATGTTGTACCTTGTCTTAGAAGGAATATTAAAGAAACCACTATTTATTCCAAATTAACACATCCCTTCCTATTCACAGAAGTATTTGTCAACACGATAAAAACATTTTATTACAAATTATAGGCAATGAAAAATTTCATTTACTAGCTAATCTGTCCAGGTCTCCCCTACTTCAAGATTAACTGTACCGTCCCGTTGAGCCGGTTCTACCCTAAAAGGGGAATTATCGACTGCCAGAATTGTTTCTTAAGCCAAAGTTCTAGGTCAGTAAATCGTTAAGTTTGAAGTTAACCCTATGTCTTCTGATTGTCGCTGGCCTAAGATCTAGTCTCTTTCTCCCACTCAAAAAATATCAAAAATTAAGACTGCTCCACAATCCTCTAATTTACAAATTAGGGTAAAATGGGGTAATTTGGAACCATTTACAATTTGGGACATTTGAGATTTTCTCACTGTTTTAGAGATTCAAAAGGATGAACAGCTGTTTCTGTTCTTCTTAATCGTCTTTTTGTTTTATTACGCGGTCGTTGTTTTCTCTTTACTCATCTGAAACAGTGAGAAAATCTCAAATGTTCCAAATTATAAATGGTTCCAAATTACCTAATTTTACCCTAGTCAAGAATAAAACCACTTTCAAAAATCCAACTTTATGAAAACCAGCGAGTAAATCTCAATGTTTAAATTAAAAATAAAGTTTAAAACGAAGCATTACAATAGCAGTGATTGTGAAAGAGTCAGAGCTGAATCAAAATTTTCAGAGCTTTTGACAAAATATATTTTACGAGTTTTTCTCAACTACATTGAAGTGAATAAAAATAGTTTCATCTCTCGGTTTTTTTTGTCAACTATAACATAAATTCTCGATATGATAACCTATTTCCAGCAATTTAACTTTCTTTCAGAGCAATTTTCCTCTTCCAATTCTCGGTATGGTGTGTTTTTCTCACCAAATAGTGAAGATTTTCCACCCACACCGTATCGAACTTTCTCTTGGGGCTTCCGAGAAAGAAAAAATGGTTCAGTACTATTGAACTCGAGATTTATGCCTGATTACAGCTTTCCAAGGGCACAGAACAATGGGTCAAGAACAGTGGTGCTCATATACAAGAAAAGTGAATTACTCTAGTGAGGCACGTGGGAATGATCAGGGGTTCAGGTGAATGATCCTGCAGAAAGAGTGTGGACTAAATGGAGATTACAATGGACTTGGGATGAGGGGATAATTTTTCTCCAGTTAATTGTTATTGTTGGGAGGAGCTCTCGTCAATGGCTGTCCATTCTTGGTCAGTTGAACACTGTCAGTAATTGATGGTGATCCCATTTGGTAAGGAAATCGCTCCAAGCGACTCAATGCCGCCTCTTCCCATAATGAAAACGTCACATAATATTTATATGGCACCAGAAAGACGACTCTCAAGAAATTTCCGTATAAATGAATTTCCCTACAACTATGTCATTATAATAAATTTCGGTTAGTGTTGCATTACAATCCTTGTGTCTTTGTATCGAGTGTTGTGTCGACAAACATTGATTTTTGAGCTAAAAATTTTAAAAAGAATTTCTTAACCGTTCGAAGGTAATATATGTCCTTATTTAAAATGTAGGGGAAGGGTTTCAGGTTTCGAACACTTCATATGTATCCCATATTTCTTTAATGAATCTGACCTAGTGGCATTATATTTGACTAGCTAGTTTGAAATCACACATTTCCAGAAAAAGTAAGGTCAGATACTGTGTAAGAAATATGGGATAGATCTGAATTTTTCGAAGCCGGAGTATTTACGAAGCCTAAAAGCCTTTTCCTATGCGAAAAAAGATATGATTAAGTGATTTTGAACTTTTTGTTCAATATCAATTGTATTTATGTACTGATAATCGTCAATCAGACCAAGAGATCAAGTCACACAATCTCTCCGGATTGGAAATAGGAAGAAGTCTTTGCTTCCACCCAGGATTGACCTGGGGATATCTTATAAACTGTACGAGTGCTCTACCAACTCAGCAATAGAGGCCAGAATTTCTCTTTGTCTTTCCATAGGTAGGTTGTAGGTACTAAGCCAGCAACAGTGACGAGGCATAGGTTCAATTTCGAAATACTTCCATTTGTTCATTAGCCATTATAGTGACAAACATTCGATACACCTCGTTTTCTTTTAATAAAAGGCAACCGGGCCATAAGTAACCGGAAAGTCCGGCCACCCTTATGTGACCGCAGAATATATCATTCAAATCTCGATTAGGGGCTCGTGCAGCGGGGAATTGTGTTATTCTCATCCTCGGGAGAGAGGGCCATCTTCTCGGGCGGTATTTACTTTCCTATCGGCCACAAAGTCGTCCTAGTCCCCGGAGAGTGGCCTTCAAAGTTGAAGCCAATTTCTTACTTTCACATACAAATGCGTATGGGAATTTTTCTGCACTCGTGATCATTATGCTAAATATTTAAAAAGTGAGAAGTTTTTCCGTATTATAAGATACCTTTCCGTATGGAGGGATAAATATACTAAATTTTTGTTTAAATAATTTTTTTCCTCGGAGCACTGTGAGCTGAGTCCGAGATCAATTTATGAATTGGCTTCAAATAGCTCCATATCCATATAAAAAGGCCAACTTGCCAGGCGCCTGAAGTCGTCTTTTGTGGGGCTTAGGACATCAGGGCTCTCCTTTCATCAGCATTTGCAAAACATCAGATGATGCAAAGTCCGTTAAAATTATTATGAGGAGGCGACGTCCAGAGCAAAGAAGGACGTGCTCTTAGTGGTCTAGCACAGAATGGGACATCTTACAGCCACATGGTAGTATTATGTCTCTGTTGAGTCAGACCGTCAGACCGGTAGCAGTCCTCGACGATAAATTCAATGAATCTCCTGCAGACCGTTTAAAATGGACTCAATGAAGAGGGCCTACAACGAGTTCATTAGAAGGCGGACCTTGTTGTAACGCTACACATTGATCCGGAAATCGATCTGGTGATTATAGTGTTTTTCCAAAAGAGGAGAACACTGAGAACAATTTGGTGCGTCAGGTACGAATCCGCGGTATTATATGCTACAGGATTAGTTTTCCGAGGGGCGAGATTCGACTCACAAAGTTCCAGCGCTATCCAAGAGCTATTCTGATTCCAATAACGGAGGCTCAGAGTATACACGGCTTTGAAGAAGCGAGATTGACGAAGCTGCTTAGATATCAATTGACACCATAATCTTTCCATTTTGGAAAGACAGAGAAAGCAAAACTGGGAGCGATTCGGAGCGTCAGGTAGTGCTGCTCTTCAGAATGCTCTATATCCAGAGATTGACTTTGGAAGTATTCCTGAAAAATATAGGCTTGTCCCAATGGAGCTTGAGAAGTCGAACTTGGATACCAACGGTACGGTAGCCGCTTAATGAGTAGCCTGTTCAAACTGAGCTCAATAACATATCGGTTGCTCGCATGAATTTTACTCTTAAGTGCAAATGGTTTATTTTCTTGCCATTTCTTTCCAATTTCGCCAGGAAATTCTAGGCAGCATCTTCGTGGAGGTTCTGTGAGAATTTGGCCTCACAATAAAATAAAGGTCGAGACCTTTATAATGATGGGTTGTACTCTGCCATCTATGTTTCAAGCTGAGTTATAATCGGAATAAACGTGGTTGGTCAAGCGATTCCTATGAAATTTTAGTATATTGTATCTGAGATTGAGACCTTTCTAATGCTAAATCGCATCCGTTCCCAATTTATTTCAATGCATGCCGACCCTTACTGCATCGAAATTGATCGGACTCCTGTAATGACTGATTTCAATAAACTGTTTTTCTTTTGTCGACCTTTTATTTTAGATATATGTAATAGACAATGACCAATGATAATCCCAAATAAGCTTATGGTAGCTCAAATTCTCTACAGACATCTTAAGAGTGCAAGCCCCGTGAGTTGAATGCGTTTTTGGTTCACATATAAAAGGGATCAGGTACCATAAACTTGTCTAGGTTTATCACTGGTTTATTATTCCAACGTATTGTATTTCTTTTTGCAATATTTAATGATATCTTATTAAGCCCAAACTGTATTTAATTTTAACTCAACACCTTAATGATGAAACTGACAATGGATATAATAAAATATATTTTAAATATTTTTAAAAAAATATTTTTTAATAGAAGTACTGCAAGAGCGTTTTGCTTTCATTCATCCATTCATTTAGGACTTTTAAAACTATAGTTACTAATGAAGCTTTTGAGTTTAATTTTTAACCTTGTTACCGAAGCTTACCGAAGAGACATTTTTTGCAATGTTTTTGCGTTTTGCATATAGTTAAAGCAAAACACGGATTCACATTATAAGGTACATTGTATTATAACAAGGTAATAGTCTAGGAAGAAGAGAAAAAGCTCGATTTAATTAGGACTTGTGTTTTAATTTTTAAATCTACAAACTGGATTTTCAACTAATTGGCATTCACACTGGGATTTCCTTTATCTCTTTTGCAATTTAATGTTTTTTTTGTTGTAATAGGGCAAGAAACATTTCCCTCTGAAAAAGAACACATTGTTGTCGAATATACCAAGTGGAAAAATGCGGATAAACACCCTCTTTTTATCTCCTTCGACTTCTTCCTCGTTTTCCTGTGCCTTCTGTTTCTCATCTTTTTCCCGTTTTGTTCCAAAAAGCTTACCGTTTAATATCCAATCTCGTATTCATTCGCCTTAGGTGTAAGGGTCCCTAGAGTGGAGCGAGCAAAGTTGAAGCTTGTACCTTGTCATATAATGTCAACTAGAACATTTTTTTTCTTCACACTTTGGATGTACTTTTCTACCCCCCTTTTCTTCCCAGATGCTCTTTTATTGTGCCTCTCAACATATCCCGAAGGGGTTTAAGGGCAGAAAAAAAGAGGGATAAGTCTAAGATGTTGCTTTGGGTCTTGTCACTTGTGGCGATGAGGATTCTGAAGGGTAGGTTGGCCTCTTTGATTGAATGGGAAACGTGGTTAAGATAGGAAATTGATGATTCACTAAAGATGTATGTCATCAGCGAAAGATGAGATTTGTGATGAGATATAGACAATGGGATAAAATGGTGAAACGTGTTCGTTGCTATATTTATTGAAAAATATGTTAAAGAAGTTACGGATTGTGATGAGCTCTTGTTTGGTTTGTAATTCACTCAAGGTGTTAAAAGCCTTTTAATAACTTTCTGCTGACTGTTATATCCCTTTTACATATATGAAAGGTAGTAAAAGCAATTATGAATATAATCATAACCATCAAGATATTACCAAGGTTATCATATTTTTAGTATTTTGAAATTGGAATTTTTACCGACCTAAATTGAATTAAGTAGGGTAAAGTGAGGTAATTTGGAACAATTTACAATTTGATACATTTGTGATTTTCTCATCGATTCAGATGAGCAAAGACAAAACAAAGACCGCGAATTAAAAGAAAAAGACCATTAAGAAGAACAGGAAAAATATTTTTCCTAGATAGTTTTCGGCCAGTAAACTGAGTATGAGGGACAGTGAAACACGGTATTGACCTTTGGCTCCTTTCTCCTTTTAATTTCCTAAGCCGACGTTTCGGAGGGGTTTTCCTCCTTCTTAAGGTCTACAATTTGCAATTTTTTTTTACAAAATATTAAGAATAAACAATGAATTAAACAATAACTAAAATGATCGCGAGACTTACATAGAAATTTTGGGGAAAAAATTGTCACAAAAATCGTTACGGCGTTATCACACTTGCATATTAAAATTTTAATGTGATTCACATTAATTGTCGCTTGTGAGCGTCCAAATATGTTATTTGTGTCTTTGAGTCACTTAATATTTGGGGTTTTTCTATTTATTGATAAAGAAGTGGACTTGGCCTGCAAAAATAAGTCTAAATTTACCTAAAGCATAAATATTTTTCACATTAAAAAATTAATGAGAAAATCGCATTAATTTTTCGCATTAATGCTATAAATCAATTAATATCAAATTTTGCGGGCCAAGTCTACCTTTTTATCAACAAATAGATCAAATTTTGAATATAAAATGATTCAAACACACAAATTACTCATTTGGACTCTCATTAGCGACGATTAATGTGAATCATATTAAAATTTTAATGTGTAAGTGTGATAACACAGTTACACTGAGCACAATTCGGACTTTGCACGAGAGACAATTTTTCCAACAACATCCAACAAAGACTGATCAGCTGATCGATGTTAGCCCCCATCACAGCTGTGATAAATTTCTTCTTCCCTGTTTGGGCTTCTGTGCCTGTGTTTGACTCTATTTAGTATCGATATCGATATCAAAATATTTTTCCTTTTGAATCTCTAAAATAATGAGAAAATCTCAAATGTCCCAAATTGTAAATGGTTCCAAATTACCTCATTTTACCCTACTAGTTCTCTATTACCTCATTTTACCCTTCTGTTTTCTATTTTCTTTTTGTTGAAATTAAATTCGGAAATTCAGTACGATTATCGTTTATCTAAAACACTTTTTCAGAAAGATTTAGGTAGTTCGTTCGGCAGTACTTGGAGCTAGCAAAAAAGGCCCAAATCCGGACTAAGTAACAGAAATATCGGCAATGTGTCCATTTTTTCAAGAAGTTTTTTTTGTTTCCCCCCTTACCTACCCCCCCTTACCAAGGTCTTAGGCCTTGAGGCCTATTTTGACCAAAATCAAATGTTCAGAGAACCGAAATACATTCATCCATGTATTCAAAAATACCAAATCGTCGATCGCTAAAAGTATAAAAAATTAAAGGGAAAATTCTCAAAAATTACTTGGTCCAAAGTCTTTAATTA
Organism: Phlebotomus papatasi; assembly: GCF_024763615.1. Classification (NCBI taxonomy): domain Eukaryota; kingdom Metazoa; phylum Arthropoda; class Insecta; order Diptera; family Psychodidae; genus Phlebotomus; species Phlebotomus papatasi. The sequence goes on along the minus strand of NC_077223.1, from coordinate 87,253,598 downwards.
GGTACCCAATTACTTAGTAAAAAATAGTTTCAATGTTTCTTATGCAAATTTTGTCCCTAATGCAAAGGGACTGAGGCATGTTATTTTATTTTCGTTATTCGTTTTGTCTGAATTTCGTATATTTTTTAAGTAGTTGAATGTTCTACAACTTCCTAAATTTTTTCACTGAATTAAGAACGTTTAAGTTTGTAATAAGTGTTTAATAATTCAAGAGATTTTCAAAAAAAATGGTTTTCTTATTGAAAACCAATTCAAATCATCAAAATTGAACTATAGTATTTATAACGATTTTTAATTAAAGTCTAAATTGTTTTTAATCTAAAAAAAATACTTTAAGGTAATATACTTAATTTTTAAGCTAACAACGCAATTTCTTTTAAGAAAAGGTATTCAGATCAATGAGAACGTTTAAAATAATAATAATAATAATAATAATAATAATAATAATAATAATAATAATAATGCTGGCACAACGTTCCATGGAGGAACAAGGCCTTCCCACAAGGGAATTTCTAGACATGTATTATTATTTTTCATTGCACGGGATGAGGTTGTCAGTCCCGTGCCCGTGGAATCAAGTGCAGTGAAGCTCACTGGATGCAATCCGAACACCTTTAACGCCAGAAAAATTCCTGGTGACCCAAAGGGGATTCGAACCCGGGACACATTGCATCATAGACCGAGTGCTTTACCACTTGACCCATTGAGTGAGACCCATTGATAATGACCACTTTCCTAATTAAATTTTAAACATGATTGTACATTTTAAAAGTTCAATTCAAAATGTTTATTAAATTATTAATTAATTAAGTAACGTTTTTTACCTATGTATAAATTAATCAAAATCGGTGTAGAAATGGATTATAGAATAGAATTCCATAAAAAATCATATCCTAAGTGTCTTTTTTTTAATTTAAGGTTCTGAAAATAATTTCTTTAAAAGTAGTTTTTGAATTTATATTAAAAAAAAATATTTTTTTGCAATATATAAAAATTGGTTTTTTATGTCTAATTTGTGAAGAAGACTCTTGTTCTTTGCGTTAAAAAAGAGGTTTCTTTAGAGGATAATTTTTCCAAAAACGAAATATTCTCCTCAAATACCAAAAATGACATACTTTCAAACTTGGCCTCCCTGTTACTAAAATCCTGTCAACGGTCTTGTAAAAGATAATTATTTTCAATGTAAAGGCCTCTACACATTGTAAGCAATTTTTGTCAAAAATTGCATTTTTGACAGAATTTTGACGTTTCTGCCTACAGCACTGCAGCCAATTTCCTTCAAAAAAGCAATTTTTGACGAAAATTGTGCTCAATGTGTAGACACCTTAAAAGAGATTTTAAATCTCAAAAATCCTATACTCTATTCTACATGTAAAATCTCAGCTTTAAATCGCTCTCCTGTAAAATTTGCCTACTGCGAATTATTCGTTTCTTATTCTGAGCGATCGTAGTGCATTAAAGTAAAAGAATCAAGAGCTTGAATTTTAATTTTTTATCGTTTTTCTTTACTTAAAATAAATTGACTCAAGCCAATAATTAACTTCTTAGTCTTTCATCTTTGTTCCTTTTAATTTCGAAATATTTGAAACAGTTTATGTACGACAATTTTATTTAGGAGAGGCTGGGGTATTTCCTGGTATAATAAATGATTATGTAGGATTTGTACTATATATTTTTAAATAGAAAATATTTAGAAAAACTATCTGGATCAGAGTGGTTTAGTAAAAGAGTTTTGAAAAAAAGTTTAACTGCATGAAACTGTCCCATGCTCCCCTATGAAGTTTTGAGATAGTGAATCTTGTTTAATCAATTTTATTATATATTCTTGTCATAAAATTTGTTTGATTGGGGTGTTTCATCCCATTTTAATTCATACTTCCCATTTCTAAGTCAGATTATATTTAAATATTATTGAATTCCAGACAATACAAGCTTTATGGATCTTATCACTGATTTCATTTCTTTTCATGACTTATAAAAGTATATTTTTCTAATAATATTTAAATATTTTTTTTTTATTTTTTGTAGCAATTGCGAGTTCTTTTCAGGATTTTTAAAATACCGCCAATTTTCTGTTTCCACAAAAATAGCATAAATTCAAACCCAACTGTTTCAAGTAGATAACCAGGGAGACCTCTATCACATAGAAGCTCAAGTTTATCACAATGTGGAACATTTCACTCAATTTTGTATCAAACGGAAAAGAAAATGTTGTTGAGGGGAAGCAAAGCTTTTGGGTAAGGCTTACATTGAATGAGATAAAAATAAAAGAAAAATATTTGATTCATTCACATGGGTGGTAGAGGAAATGATGAAAATAAAACGTCGAATTTTCTTTCATTTTACAATCAAATACACCACTCAAATACCCTCAACATATTTCCTTTTATTCTTTTTGCACTTGACATCATCTTTTACAATTTCCTTCACCGCAACCCCTCTTAGCTCCTTTTATCCACCCATTCACCTGAACTTTATGAGGGTGATTCTTGGCGGGGAGAACCTAAATATATTCAATATGAGTATACTTGTCGGTTTATTTGTACATTTCGAGACACCACAAAATTGAACGTCGCCCGAAAAGATATGATTTCACCGCACTATATACTTACTCTGGTGCTGATGGGAGGTGGGGGAGGGAAGGGGTTGAAAAGGGGTTGATGCTTTCAATGTTGGAGAATATGTACATAAAACTATTTTTGCCTTCCGAAATAGTCGTATCGTATTAAAGTTCAGATATTTCTTCCGGAAGATCATTTACGATTTTCTTATTTCCGCTTTACTTTTCAGCCACAAACTTGCCAGTTGATCCAAAAATCTTTCCTAATACACTTCCATCCACGCGTGTAACTTCCTTTATTTTCTCCCAACTTCCGGCTATTACTACCAACGAATTTTCTAAGGGTAAGTAACAACAAAAAGCATACAAAAGTTTTTTTTGCCTGTGACTCCTGCAGAATTACAAAGTGTTGTTAACATATTCTTTGCCATGTGATAGTGCTCTGTGATACTATAAATACTTCTTTGTGCTATTTGAAATAGTTTCAGCAGCATATAAATGTGTCTCTGAGGAAAGAATTTGTATGTAATTACTTCTCTCGTATATATATTTTCCTCAACAATATTCACGTGAATAAATTAACCAAGCAAAAAGTGGTATTCTATTATTAGTGAAAAGAACTTTTTATAGTTTTCTAACAAGTACCATTACATATTAAAGTCTAGTGGTCACAAACGTTTTAAATTCGAATTTATGACTGATGCACACCGTCGCAGTAATAATTCATTTTACCCATTTTACTTAAAAAAATATTGAGAACCCGTCAAATAATTTCGTCAAATATTTTTAAGATTTCTGCAGAAAATCTGCCGAGAAATCTGTAGATATTCCTACGAATTTTATTTGGGCTTGGGACAAAATTCGTCAGAAATTTTTGCAGATTTTCTGACGAATCCTGGTAAAATGTTTAATCGGTAATACTTGTTAATCAGAGCATACTATTTTCTTTGTAAGTTCTAGAGTTTCTTGATAAATCACCAATATTTTTGTTGAGACAATGGAGACCATGCAGATTTCCAATGCAGAAATTCTGCCGAAAATCTACAGATTTTCTACGTAGAAATTCTGCCGAAAATCTACAGATTTTCTCTGAATGTACTAGAATATACCGTTACAATTCAAAAAACCTCAGAGTAAAATCGGCAGGTAGAGCAATGATTTGACGGGAATCTATTTTAAATGGAAAGGTTGGTAAAATTGATCGTAAAAATTTTGAAAAAAATATCTTGTTTGAAATCCAAAAATAGATTTGTCAAATTAACAAGGAAAAACGTTCTTTGACAAACGTTTAACAAACATTGTTACGAATTTGTCCTTAAATTGTAATAAAATTGCCAGCATTTAAATACAAATAAATACAAGTTCCGAATAACATATTAAGTACTTATTAAGTATTTAAAAAGTTCTTAACTCAACGACTTAATTTTAATTGGTTGTGGAACATCAAACTACTTAAAACATATGAAAATCAGACAAGCGTCAATGCTTTGTGGTGAATAGCGAATTTAATATGGCATTACTCTTCCGTAATACTAAGTATACTTGATTAAGGCCTTTGTAAAGGTCCTTAGTTAATAAAGTAATTTTGTAGTAGGACTGTTGAACCTAGAGTAGTTGGAGGAAGAAAGCCCATCCTTACGAAGACTCTTCTAAGCCAACGGTACCAATCACTGTTCAACTACGGTGGTAACTTTCAGGGGTGCTATAAAATAGCAGCTAATCTCAAGTTCCGATATCGTTATAGTTTCGATAGATTGGGTTGTTAGTGCTTAATGAGATATTTCGAATTTACCAGTCAATCTTCACCGGATTCGTGGTTCTCTTGGAATGGGCAATGGGGCTTATTCTCGGAGGCATGCGAAGTCTTGGCCTGACTCCAATTCCGCACCCCTAATGAGCTGACGTCCTAATGAGCGGCCGTCGGTCCATTGGAAGCTGGGAGGGCCTCTTTTCCCCGAAGCCTATCACCGGAGCCTATTGCGGGGTATTTACTTGAAAGCAGGTACCTCGCGGTAGTACGGGCTTCAGACCTAAGACTTTGGTCACATGGCTTAATTTCTCTAATTTATTATCAATCAAGAATTTTGATAAATATTTGATTTAGCAATAGATTATTGAGAGCAAATTCCTTATTAGATTCAGAAAAACCAATAAATTTCGTTGATATTTTGGATTTTGAGAGCTTCCGCAATTGGGCCAAACCTCCAGTCTGAAGACGCCTTAACATTCATACGTTTTATGGTTGTATAGACTTTGGAATCGTCCCTCCTCACATAATATAATGATAATAATAATAATGCTTGCACAACATTCCATGAAGGAACAAGGCCTTCCCGAAGGGGATTTCTAGATATGTATTATTATTTTTTTCTTATACAGGATGAGGTTGTCAATCCCATTCCCGTGGAATCAAGTGCAGTGAAGCTCTAGCTTTAATCTGAATACCTTTAACGCCAGAAAAACTCCTGGTGACCTAAAGGGGATTCGAACCCGGGACATTTGCATCATAGAACGAGTGCTCTACCACTTGACCCCTTGAGTGTACAATGTAAACAGTCCTCACATACGGGACCAAAAATCCGTTGTAGAATCCTCCTCTGAAACGCAGAAGTTCGCAATCCTGTTAACTGAGGAACCACATCTCATATGAATATATGTGCAGACTGGCTTGATCATAGCCCTAAATGTACAGTATTTGCATAAATTTTATGCTTAAGAATATGGATAAGCTCAGATAATAAGCTTATGATTTTTCGATCTATGAATGTCAAAACGTGTAAATCTTAAATTTGAGTCCGATCCGATGAAGACCGATTTTGCCTAGGACTACAAAATTTTTTCTCTTGTTTATATTACTAGGGGAGACTGGGGCAAAAAGTCACAAATTGAAAATTTTAAAATTCAATATCTTCCAAGATAAAAGAGATAGCGGCTTAAATTTTTTCCATAGATGGCCTTCTTGGAATTCGAACAAGGATTTCAGAAAATGAAAAATATTGAAATTTTTAGCCCTATTTTTAAAATGTTTTCCTTACAGCAGCGGTGGCAGCCAAAATACCGAAAGCCAAAATCTCGAACGCCAAAATCCCGAACTGGAAGAAGAAGAACTGGAGGAAAATGTTTAGAATAATTTCCCAAGACACAAGAAATTTCCCTTTGCCTCCAGTAAGCGCGGATACAATCGTGGGAGTAGCTATGACACTTTTAAGAATTCGGGATTTTGGCTTTCGATATTTTGGCCCATTCGGTATTTTGGCTTTCGGAATTTTGGCGTTCGGGATTTTGGCTTTCGGGATTTTGGCGTTCGGGATTTTGACCGGGACCCTTACAGCAGATATCAATTTCGACCTACTTATTCTCCAAAATTGATGCACTAGTAAATATTTCCTAAATGATTTGGACTCTTTGAATACGAAACCACTATCTATTTTAGAATTTCACAAAGATTCTTTTCTCCAGAAGTCCTTTTATTAAAAACGACCACTTGGGGTAAAAAGTAACAAAAGATATGGAGCAAAAAGTAACAAAAACCGAAACAATTTCTGATGTCTCACGGCGAGAAAAAACGTCATTTCTATGTTTTGCCGCGTTTTGTTTGCATTGGTCAAACGATTTGCAGTCTTTTGTGTATTTTTTTCTAAAATAGAGTGAAAAGCACTTTTCTCGTTCAGATAGAGAAAACTGTATTTTAAAAAGGTGTAGAGGAATAAATTCTCTATAAAAATATGTCACCTAGCTATTTTTTTAATTTTACGAAAGCCCGTAATAAAGCAAATCAAAATATGATAATATTCCATACCTGGTACTATTTGCCCCAGTATTTTTCAGAATGGTTACAAAATTACCTTTTAGAAAACAGCTCGATAAATGTATTTCCTTACAAAATAGAAGAGAATGCCATTCACAAAGTTGTAGGGCGGTAAATTTCCTATAAAACTGCGCTAATTAGAAATTTCTGGGGCGCTCGGGTAGCTTGTAAAAAAAATAAAATATACGTTTTGTGACTTTTTATCCCAGTCTCCCCTACTGTTTCTAAATTCTTTATGGATGATGCAGATGGCTCATACAACCTGAGAAAGAATTTTCCACTGTTTTTATTCAAGAGGTTGATCACCAACGCTAAGACGGCGGTGGACGCTATAACTCAAATTTGAAATTCTTCGAACTCTCTATCCCTAATATAAATTTTCAATAAGAACACTAGGTTAAGAACAGTGTAATAAACAATAAATATTTCTAAATATTCTTTATATATAATATTTATTTCGTAATGCAAAAGTTGTAAGGATTATCTTGTCAGTCCTATATCTTATGAAAGTAGCAAATCTTATTTGATGCAATCCGAACGTTTTGAACAAAAAAAAATTTTTTTCCGGCGACCTATGTTAATAAAAACCTTTAATTGATTTAATTGCTTTTTTCTTTCAGTGTAAAAGACTTTGTATTATTCCAAGGTTACGAACTGATAAAGACAAATGCGTGAGGTGGTTCAAAATACAAACAAGTTGCGAATTAAATTGAACAGTGAGAGTTAATTATTGAGTTATCGCATAGCTTAAGCTTTGCAAGTGTCATATGAATTCTGTGCATTGAATTGCAGGGTAATTTATCATTTTGAAATAAAATCTATCAAAATGACCATCGATTTATCAACTGATAGTATTTTTTTTTCTGCATAACGTATAATATTGAATTTCACGTTATTACACAGACTTTTCAATAGAAGACATCACTCTCCTGCATGGGATGATTAATACTTCCTTTTGAGAGTGACTGATTCTATACTGCTAAGAAGACGAATGACAAGACTTTTCGATGCATCAATTGCAGACAACAATGTCATTTTTGTGCATGAACTGAAGTATATCCTTTTCTCAACTTTTACGTATCATCAATGGCAAAAGTTTTTATGACATAGAATACTCTTGTCTTATATACAATATCATTTTGGAAGAAAAATTGTTCAGAGTGCAGAAACTGTGAAAAGTTCTCATGAGATGGATCCTTGAAGTAAATCATACAATAAATGCATTTTGTATAAAAGTATAATGGCAAAAAGTTCCTTTAAAATGCGTCGAATAGACGGTTGTCTATACTATATTTGCAACTCATGTGCATATTAAACTTTATTAAATTTTCAAGAAAATTATTATAATAATTTATTTTCACTAAACACGCCAAGATTTTCCAATATTAAATCCAAAAGTTTATCACTTCTCTACAATACAACTTTCTTCATTATGTTGTTTTCGTAATTAAATCACAAAGACGAATTTTGGTGTGCCCGAAGACTAAAAGTAATTTAACAGTTTCTTACTTTATGACCAACAGAGAATGTTTTATTTTAAAGTTCATGAGACTTTATGATGAAAAACTTAAAGACTTTGTTACACCATTACAAATTAACCTCCATAATGTGTAAAGTACTTAGACGCGCGTAATTGAGAATTTTCTTCGGTATGCTGCCCATCATACTTTCGGTTTTCCCAAGCATCTCTTGTATGAGAATTTACCAAGAACACTATAGCATTAACCTACGATGCCATATTTTGCACAAATGCTCAATTTCCATGAGAAGACTTTCACCACAAGCGACACCTTGATACTCATCTCAACATGCTACATATTCCCTCAGGAAGAATTCTCAGTAAATAGACTGACACTCTCAGCAGATACAAGATGCTCCAGGAAGATTCTTGAAGGTGTTCCACTTCTCTACAACTATTTGTGCCTAATTAAGTGAAAAATTCCCTTACGGATACTTTATACTGCGGAAGGAAGTGTAAAATGATCTAAAAGGCTTATTAGGGTGGGTTAACCACCTTTTCACAACCTTCGTTAAATAGTACTGTATGTTGTTCCTAAAGTTATTGAACAATTAAATATAGAATATTACTTTTTTAAGTTTTATGAAATTAAAAAAAAACGTGATCCAAATTTCAAAATTTGCTAATTTATTTATTAAAGTTAATGATACAATGATATAATGAAGCGGTAATTCATAAAAAGCCTGTTTCTATTTATTCCGCCAGCCGCTTTTACACTTAAGAGAAATCCGAAAAAGTTAAAATACCATTCCTGAAATGTTAATTTTACCCTGCAGTATTGATCCAAAATCAGTGTAAATATTACCCTTTTTAGGTGTATTACGGGTTAAAGGTACCCTTTTCTATGTTAATGTTACCCTTAATAAGGTGTAAAATTAACATTAAAAAATGTTGATATATTTTACACCTAAAAAGTGTTAAAGTTACGAGGAAAAAATGTTAATCGCACCGTCTTTTTTTTTCTCAGTGCAGTAGTGTACCAAATAGGAGAGAGTCGGCATGCTTGAGAAACCTTTTTATGTTTCGATAAAACCTTATTTCTAAAAGTCAGAAAATTACTTTGAAATTTTGTATAATGCTTAGTATTCATTAGTATAGACTTTTTTTTAAAATAATTTGATTAGTATTTTTGAACATCTTGACCCAATTAATGAACAACTCTCAGAGATTATTTAAAAGACCTGACCACTGATGAAGGCTTGGAGATCGAGCCGAAAGCTCTGGAAAAAGTTGATGAGTTTTCCTGAGTAAATTGTATTTTCCAGACAGTTTCGAAAATCTCCACCTCGTTCTACGTTATTGGATTAAAAGTGTCCACAGACAACATGTACAATCGAACATCACCCGGAAAATTGTTTAAATGCTTTAGAAATAAAATCGATGCCGCATGAGTTAACTAAAAAATCAGGAAAAAATTCAAAATTCACTTCTGAAATTTTTTGAAAGAAGGCTCTTTTTAGCATCGAAGTGGTACAGGCGATTATAAAATGGTTATTTTTCGAGTAGGGGAAAGCGCGCTACCTACGGACGATTCAAGCTTCGGACAATTCTATTTTTTCTCTATGTTCCTTATGGATTTCACTCATAGATCTTTTTCTGAAAATATGAAGCATTGGACTAGCAATTAAAATATAATTATTATAATTGGGCATATTCATTTATAACACATTGAAAAAAATGATTTGTGCAAAGCATAAATCGTTCTAAGGTAGCGCGCTTTCCCCTATCCTTAACCCTAAACATTGTTGCTTCCACCTAGTGAAGGATCATAATCTACAAAATGGCCAAATATCTCCAGAAGGAAGGCAATACTCATTAAATAAGTCCAATAACACGAGAGTGTGATATTGCAACACAACTACGTTCCGTGGCATTGCACTTATCTGATCCAGATGAATTCGGATGTCCTACCGCCCCGGCTGTATTTTCTGATAATATTTTCTGATAAACAGTTGTTCCGATCGATGTTAGTTACAATTATTCAGGAATAAATTCTTCATAAGTAAAAAAAACACAGATTTTTCAATTTTAAATTGCGTGGTAATAAAATTTGTTTTTTTGCTGACAAAATTTAATCTTCCGATAGACATTGTACAGTTGATAACCTACATAGTATAATAGGAAAAGTCCAAGTAGGGTGGCGGCATTACTTATGGCCAGTCTATACTTGTGGCCACTTCGTAGATATCTTCAATTTTTTCCCCCAAATTAATTTCGAAGAACCACAAAAATAGGAATATTTGATGTGCTATCATTGAATGAATCTTTTAAACTGATTTACTTTTACATTTCGGTAGAATTTTAATAATTTTGCGGGAATTATTTCACTAATACGGCAGATGGTCAAATATACGTCAAATCGTTAAGAAATTTACTAACGATCTCATAATTTTTAATGACTAAATTTTATATCTTCAATCAAAAATATTCAGTACTATTTTTCAAAACTTGTTTTCTTAGTAACTATATTTTCATTTACCACTTGATTTTTATGATTTTTTAAACAAAAAATGTAAAATAAAGACAAGGCCATAAGTTATGACCTATTTGATAAGATTATTAACTTGTGGCCACAGAATTTCACGTGTGGCGCCATCACAGATATTTGGTTTAGCGAGTTGACAGTTGTTGTATTTTGATTCAGTGAATTTGAGTTTTCCAGCAAAAATTTAATAAAGTTTAAGGTAAGTGTTGAAATTATAACGTAAAATTGATTATAAAAGAGTAGTGTGTAGATCTTGTTGATTTTTTCAATAAACCTGCATTTTGTTGTAAATAACCTAACTTTTTCTCTTATATCCCTCTTAGGACAATGCAAAATACGAAAAAAGCCCTATTATTGAACTCAAAGGATGCAAAAAGTATTGAGAAGCATTGAGAATGGAGTGATCACGACTAGTATTCCAGTCATTTCAGCTGTACCCCAATCCCCACACAAACTCTGTATTAAAATCCCCGGAAATTCTCCGGGAGAAACATTTGATCACGGATGCTTTCATAGCCCCCAAAAGAGAACAAACTGAGGAGGATATCCTGAGGTGGGTTCTTCATGCAACCAAACGTGGCTATTCCATCACGAAAGACAGGTTGGATTACTGGTCACTGTGCGCAGAATCAATGTTAGTAGTCTGCTACTATTATGAGTAAAATGTTTAAAAAACTATGAAAAACTTGTTAAGAAAAATAAGAAAAACCTATGAAAGTGTTTAAAATGCTTTTCTTTTATAATAAAATTATTTCATTACTAAGTTTGTTTTATATCATTTAAAATTGTGGCCATAAGTTATTCTACGAATGGGCATAAGTTCGTAAAAGAGGCCACAAGTTATGAATATTACATGGTTGGGAAAACTACATATTTTCCGGGGTTTCAGGGATTTTTCTAGGAAATTCATTTGAATATATCGAAAGAAACTACATGAAAGAAATTACTCTTAAGATTTTGCTTTAATTGGTCAAGAAGATCAACAGCTATAGGCAGATATGTCCTTAATGTGGCCATAAGTAATGCCTGCACCCTAGTGTGTTTTGTATAAGGGTCATCCTACCTAGAGCATTGCAAATTTTAAGTTTAAAGATTTAAAGTTGTATTTATACAAAGACAACTTTTTCATTCAGAGTAGTGAAAAGTGGTTAATCATCCTTAAACAAGTACCTTTATAAAGTTATTATAAAGAGCACCAAATGCCTGACCAACATTATTTTGTCATCAGGCATTTCATTCCTCCTCTTTTGTTTATAAAAATCGGTCTATTTTATAGTTATATTCATTGGATTATAATGAAAGAAAAATTTCTATAAAACCTACCAGATCTATTGCCTAATTTTAAGCCTATTGTATGAGGAGTTTAATGTTTCTGGATGTGTTTTTGTGTTGGATAAAATGCGAAATATTGGCATAAAATTTGAGAATCACAGCACAATATGTTGTTTGTATTTTAATGGTGCCGAAAAGGTTAAAGATCATCGACTATTCAAGAATGACCGGCTGATAAATGTTGATGCCTCTGCATTATTAAAAATATGCAAAATATGTGCGGATTATCACGTGAATAACTCATTGAAGATTTACATACATTCCAATGATTTTTTTATAGGCCATGTTAATTTTCGTGCTGAGAAGTATTTTGCCTCAAATTTGAAAAGAGATGGCAAAGCATCCCAGTTTTGCTGAATGGTCGAACTCACGAGAGAAAGAAGCTAAATTATATTATGATATGGCTCATTTCCACGTAAGCGTAGATGAAAAATCCCAATTCCAAAGATGCCCCACTTTTAAAGGTGCCCCACTTCCCCCTAAGCGTGGAAATTTCCAACGATATTTCCATTGGAGGAATCAACGCAAATCTCTTTTGAGAAATTACCAGGGCTACACAAGAAAATGTTCACTAGGATTTTTAGGGGTAGAATTCTCCGGGATCACATGGGGAAATTTCTAGGGGTACCCTTGGAAATTTCCACTCATATTTCCATCGGAGAATTCAGCGGGTATATCTTTCAGGAAATTTCCACCCAATCTTCCATACGGGATATCCCCGGAGAATTCTAAGGGAATTTTCCTTGATTACCCGTGAAAATTTCCACTCAAATATCCATAGGAGGAAACCAAAGGGAAGTCCACGGGAAATTGCTTCTGATAACCGTTGAAATTTCCCGTTTGTTATCCTCTGCAGGGAGCACTTTTTTATAGAGTAATAATCAATTATAATCTTCCAAACATAAATATGATTCTGTGTATACTGAAGAAATGTCACATGAAAATAGTATTGCCAGAAGTGATTTAAATCGACACCTTTTTAGTTTCAAACTTTGGGGAAGTCGGGCACCTTTGAAATTGGGATTTTTCACCTATTTTTAAATAAAATTGAGCCCTATCTTGATATAATTTAGATGCACAAACAGATTGAGAAGCTGAATTGCATTATGATATGGCTCAGTTCCAATTAAACATAGGAGAAAAACCCAATTTCAAAGGTGCCCCACTTTCAAAGGTGCCCACCTCCCCCTACGAACAAATTAAAAATGTAAATATGAGAAAAATAAGTCATTTGCGAATATATTTCCGATTTGTTACTGATTTCAAACCCTTTCCAAAAAATCTAAATTTAACCAAATCGGTTGAAAACTAGGTCCTCCAGAATGGTTTGGCTTTCAAAATTTAAGATAGTGATGTTTTTAGGTCATAGGTATGTTTGGACAAAGTGTTCGTCTGGACCACACCCAAAACATATCCAAAAAACAAAAGAAATCGTAGGAGCTGTTTTCGAAAAAACCAAAAAAAAACATGGTTTTGAAGGGGATGGAAGGATGAAGGGGAAAGAACGTCAGAAGATATTGTTTTTTTATTGGGGGTCACCGAAGACCGGAAGTTGATATCTTTTACCGTTTAAGCTCCAGAGCAGTGCAAGTTAAAAAAATCGAATATTGTAATAATTGACTAAAAAAATTTTATTCTACGAAATTGTCAATTTTATTATTTTTCCAATATAGAATGTACTATGCAGAGATTGGTTAATTAACAATGCTAAATTTACAACTGTCAAAAAAGTGACGATCTGCACCACAAAGGATCATGTATTAACCAAGGTGCGTAACATATATGTTTAATAGTAAATAACTTTATTTTTTTAATTTTAAAAAAATGTTAATCGCACCCCCGTTTTTTCTCAGTGAATTTAAACACGGCGCTATAGAGCTTTACCGGGCCGGAATAAAGGCGGTAACTTTCATCATCCTCAGCTCGGACTACAGTCGAGTTCCTCAAATTTGAACGACGACGGTTGCATTTAAAATGTAAAATATGAGGTTATGTAAAAGAAATTGTGGATGGAGTCTGAATTAGAACTATTTTTCTCTCGTGTTCCCTCAATATTGTCATATTTTATTAATTTCCTCAACAAATTCCACCTATTTAACAACAAATTCAATTGATAAAATTCTCTAAAGGTATTTTCCTTAGTTTAGGAAAAGAGAATTTTACATGAATTCCGTTACGTTTTTGAAAATATTGTTCAAATTTGAGGAACTCTACTGTAGTTAAACATCCGGAGGTTGTATGTTGTATCCAGAAGGCACCGTGATCTACTGAACAAGCCAGTCACGGGCCACTGCATTAACGTAAATAATGCGCAGTGCTCCCTTGTCCAGCCTGAATCCGAAAAACCTTGGTCTAGTCCCTTGGCCCATCGCAGCCCTTATTCCATCGTACATGTTGTCCGAGATGCCGGTCGTGGTTCCGGTGATAACAATGGCCACCTTTAGATGATCAGTAACATCGTCCCGAAGGCACATAAATTGAATAGAAATGCACGAAAATACTAAAAATGTTTTTATTCTAGATTATATTGACAATTCTTAAAGCAGAAACGTATTATTTGAATAGGCCATAAATCTATATTTAAATCTTCAAATCCTTCCTCTATCCACGTGCACTGAATAATATGTAGTAAATCTAAGTTAAGTTGGGACATTAATCAATATGACAATTTCTGCATTGGATATCTACTTGTTGATACTGCGACATTTATGCACATAAACATGCTTAGTCAAAGTGTTAATGTATATAGGGATTGGAGGGGTTGTACTTTGATAGATTGTAGTAAAATAGGCGCCAACAATTAAACTATAGCAGAGCATATCAATTTAGCGTGTCACATTTGGCATATTTGCTGCATTGTGGGCTCAATGAACATTATCGTGCATATATGCAGTATCACTTAAATTGACCTTACATATCGTGCCGATAAAATTATATGGTTAGATCAAATAGTGTTTTATACATTGAATTCTTCCACTTCTTACTAAGCTCCATCGACTGTGAGGGCAAGAACTTGACTTTTGATTTAAGCTATTTATGTTCAATTTACATTTACTGCTATATTCGCCTAAACTGCAGCATTTGCGTGGGTTGTTCCCATTCAAAATGGAACGTGATGTTATTGAATTGTAATATACCTCCTCTGAGGCTCTTCTTTCACTCTTCCCCAAGGGGCTTCCAACAAAACAAAACCCAAAGAAGAAGGAAAAAAAAACTTTCTACGCACATTTCTCGATAGATTTTGAACATTACGGAAGGAAGAAAAATATGATGAAATTTATGTTTCAGAAAAGGGAAAATCTTCTATAATATTGAAGTGTGGTGGTGTGATGAAGAAAATTTCCAAAAGAGATAACATTTTCCCCATTCACAAAACTTAATGTTATTTTTCTCTCAGTTTCGGCGGTGAATAATTTTCCACTGAACATAATACAGATCCATTTTTTTCTTGGTGAGGTTTTTTTCTGAATAAACAGTTTTTAAGAGGGAAAATAACTTGGTAAAAGTTTTAGAATGAAAACTTTTTTTTTTTTCAACGAATGTATATCTCGAATTTCGAAGGGAAGAAAATGACATTCTCTGAAGGTGTTGCTTATTGGATTTGTTTGCAATGAAACTTGATGAAAGCTTTTCTCCCTTGACAATTTTGACGAGAACTTTCCTCACCTCTCTGTTCAACTGTTAAACATGATGATCTAAAATGTCAAAGAAGGTTTCTTGTCACATTTTCTTATCACATTTTCCAAATGTCTTTCCTCTAATTTAGAATTTATCTTGCTACATGGAACTTCTCAATTGGATTTCTTTTGCAAGGATTCCCATTGAGAAATTTGGTCGACAACAAGAAGAGACAAAATATCCCAATCAATATATCACACAGAACTCATTTCTTCGTCTCCTATTATTTTATTGGCCTACCCCACGAAAGTGTTGACAATGACAAAAAAAAATTGTTTATCTCCATTTTTCAGCTACCCTTGATGGTGGGCCGTGTCTCCAGAATGTCTGAAGCAAGTCGAAATTTGTTGACGGTAGGCAATTTGGAGAGTGGCTTTGGAGGTACGGGAGCATGTACCATTGGTGACATCTTCGAGAACAGCGGTGAGGATTGTTCTCTATCTCCACCATCCCTCATCCACCCTCAAGATCCAACTGAGGTACTGACGTTGACACAGAAGAAAAAGAATGCTAAAGTGGAGTTTGTGCAGTTGGATTCAACGGACAGGCCCGTCAACTTTGCAGACCGTGATGATGCTATACATGCCAAAATCCTCGACGAAATCCGGAAGTGAGTCTCAATTAATATCATTTTATTGTTTGATATTCTAGGGTAAGTGTGCCAAATTTCGGCATATTTGCATGCAAGCGCCAAAGTCTCAAGTTTGAAATGTAATATCTTTAATAGAAATTGTTTTTTTTTCATTCCTTCTACTTTAGGAGTGTTGCTTAGAACCTCGTAGACAGTTTATCGTCTTTATTTACTTTAAAATCGTTCTTAATACATTTTAAAATGAATAAAAATGTAGACATAGCTTTGGTGCCCTATTTCGACCACCTTCATTCTCATAGTTCCTTGCTCTTCGGGAATTCTTCCAATGCCTTTTTCACGTCATCTCGTTTGTCAAAGCTACATTTTTTGTTATTCTTTTGCATTGTCTAATCTCTAGAGTATGCAAAAACTAAAAAAAATCATAGAAATTCGAGGAACAAAAAAGGTGGTCGGAATTGCAATCTGGTCGGAATTTGGCACACTTACCCTACCTCTGGCTAAATAATATAATAAATCGCGATCCAGTGACTTACAAGGAATTACATTGCAGTAAATTATTTTAAACCCCTTAACGGTTTATAATTTAAATTCAAGCTCTGAAAATTTATACTGCTATTTATCGCGCCATCTTCAGGTGACATGAAAGATGTTCTTACGAGTTTATGAAATTAATTAAATTAAAAAGTGTGCCAAATTTCGGCATAGTTGCATATAAGCGCCAAAGTCCTAAGTTTGAAATGAAATATTTTTAATTCATATTATTATTATTATTATTATTATTATTATTATTATGACTGCTTTTGAGCTAGTGCTCTTGAAAGCATATTTCATAAATACAGAGTTTAAAGAATTTCATATTTGAGTAGTAGCGGCCACCGCCGTCTTAGTTGATATTTTTTGATATTTTGATATTTTTTGTTACTTCCTTTTCGGGAGGGTTGTGTGGAACCTTGAAAACTAGTTTATCATCTTTGTTTTCTTTAAATCACTTCCTAAAATATTGAAAAATTAACAATATGGACATGGCTTTGGCTAGTATTCCGGTCACTTTGTGTGAAATACCGGCCACCTTTTTTCTAACCACCTTTTGTGACGCAACGGATAGAAAATTTGAAAACGTCAAAAGGAACGAGTTTAATATTTAGT
This sequence comes from Phlebotomus papatasi, assembly GCF_024763615.1. NCBI lineage: Eukaryota > Metazoa > Arthropoda > Insecta > Diptera > Psychodidae > Phlebotomus > Phlebotomus papatasi. Next base: position 87,236,478 of record NC_077223.1, on the reverse strand, counting down.
TTAATACGTTTATATAACCCACAAGCCCTGAGATCTTCCGTGTAATTTGTCCTGAAGACCTGAAGAGTAGCATCTCAAATTTACGCGCAGATTCCCGTAGCAATTTGCCCTTCCTGAACTCTTCCAAGGCTTTTTCCACTTCATCTTTTCTGTAGAAGCGATGGTTTTTTTCTCTGGACATTGTGGAACTCACAAATTGAAAAAAAAACACAAAATGAATAAGAAATTTAGGAATGCAAAAGATGTTGCCGGAATAGGCAACACTACCTCACCGGAGAGACGCTCACAAAGTATATAGTTTTTTACGCGAAATACAGGATCCAGCTGGGAAATTTAACCTGAAATTTAAAGATTGATTCACTATTACCAGAAACAGAAACAATATTTAATGAAAACTAATCAATTTTCATGAAAAACACCGAAGGAAACCCTTTTGCACTTCACCACAAATCGTAAGACTGCTAGAAACACAATCGATCTGTCACATTTTTTGTAAGACTTTCCACACTGAGTTTTTACAACGCAATTTAAATTCAAATTATACCTAAAATTTAGCAGTCTTTGTGTTAATACATCCTAAAATGAATAAATATTTAAAAGCAAAATGAATTAATTTACTGTTCGAAGATAACATACATAATTTTAATTTATTTATTTGCATGGCCGAAATTACACTCAAAGTGGCCGAAATTAGAAGCTGGCCGAAATTTGGCACACTTCCCCTAGTCCAAAAAGGTTGAGCTTGATTAAACTCGTGCCGAATCGGAAAATGTGAGCAAAAGTTCACTCTAGCAACCCTAATTTTTTGTCAAAATGCTAAACTTTCTCGCCTAAAGCCAAAAATACATGCAGGGATCGGCTTAGGGAACATCCCAAAATTTGAGTGATCAGGCTGAGCCTCTAAATTCACGAGGCCTTGTGAAATTTACGAGGATCAGTGACATCAGCGCCAGTGGTAAAAATATAAAACTTTACTTTGGGTGTTTTTAGGTACTTTTCGAAATGTTAGTTGAATGAAAAAAACATGGAGAGTAGGTACGTAATGTCGCAGAACCTTAAAATGTATTAAGATTGTAAGAAAGGGAAGTTCAAAATACTCATATCTGTATGGAAAATCTATTGATATTGCACTTTAGAAGTCTTTCAGCATTCAAAGTGTGCACATTTGATGAAAGTTTACCCTAAAAACACTAATCCTTGATCCTAAATCCAGAGTATATGGTAGTTTAAGCTGATCTTTTACCGTCAAATTTTTCGAGCTGAGTATTCTCAAGGATCAGCCTCAGTCTATTTTCGGTATAACACAGTTGATTCCGAGCAGTGGCTGCCACTATCGACCGGTTTGTACCTTCTACGATATAATGTTTTTGCTGTGCAAGCAAATATTAAATCCCATGAAGAAAAATCTTCAAGAGCTATATTAAAGGAGTTAGGTTAAGGAACTGTACTCAATTTCGGCCATTTTTTTATTTCTCAAATTTCCGTAAATTTTTAGGTTTTGCATACTCCAGAGATCATACAATGCAAAATTAAACTTGAAGAAATGTCTCTTCTACGAACGAAATGATGTGAAAACGACCTTGTAAGAATTCCTGAAGTACAAGGAATTATAAGAATTAAGGTGGCCGAAATATTACACAAAGCTATGTCTATATATTTATTTATTAATTTTAAAATGTATTATGAATGATTTTAAGGAAAGCAAGGACGATAAACTATCTATAACACTAAGAAAAATCCGAAAAAGTTAAAATAGCATTCCGGAAATCTTTATTTTACCCTGCAGTATTGATCCGAAATCGGTGTAAATATTACCCTTTTTAGGTGTATTAGGGGTTAAAGGTACCCTTTTTCATGTTAATTTTACCCTTAATAAGGTATAAAATTAACATAAAAAAATGTTGATATATTTTTACACCTAAAAAGTGTTAAAGTTCTGAGGAGAAAATGTTAATCGCACCCTCTTTTTTTCTCAGTGTAGGTTCTAAGCAACACATCTAAAAATCAACTAACAAATAAATCAATTTGTATTGCGAATATTACACTTCAAGCCTAAGATTTTAGCGTTTGCATGCAACTATGTCGAAATTTTGTACGGGTACACTTGGCCTTTCAAATTTAAAAGAAAAAATATTTGTACTATAGGGGAGACTGGGGATATTAGAACAAGGGTAATTAAAGATAGCCAAGGGTAGGTAATTTCGAAAGCTCGTAAAACCTCCACCAGATGCGATATTATTGAAAAAAATATTTTACAACTTTTCAAGTTAATTAATTTCGGTCCACTGACTGGTATGGACCAAGCTTGAATTTTGGTATATTATAGTACACTCTACGTCTATCATATCTATCATACAAAAAAAACCTAAATGCTTCGGACAGCCCTAACCTGAGCTCTAAGGGGTCAAAGTTTTAAAAATAGACTGGCCTATTAACATTTTTACCTAAATTTTGGTTTTTGTGTGCGCCTCAATGAATACTTTCAAAAACAGTACAAAAGTTCACCACTGAAGGCGCTAAGATAGTGCAAAAATTGTGCTAAAAAACGACTCAGTGCAATTTGATTAAATTCTAGAGTGCTATAATCCAAACTATGAAGTTTCCAAAAAGTGGCGAAAGTTCGCTTTGTCTGGCTAATTTATTAAGTACTTATTAAGTACTTGATAAGTACTTAACATTTTGTCTCATTTAGTACTTAATGAGACAAACGTTAGCACTTTGTGGTCAATAGCAAAAATAATATGTCATTGCTCAGTCTTAACACTAAGTACCTAATTAAGGACTTAGTGTATGTCATTGACTAAGTAGTTTGTATTAATGACATATCAAGTACTATTGACTAAATACTTAAAAAGGAGCTTTTGTCTAAGTGCTTTTCAGTCGTTACTCTTTGGTTAAGATTTTTTTTAATTCCTAATATTTTTTTATTTCTCAAAAAAAAACGAAAAGGAGCTTTTTCTTTCTATAGCGAAAACGTTGAGCCTAACTCTCTTGGTTTAGATGGACATACTATCAATAGTGTAAGCCCTGATGGGGTTCATTTAAATAAAATTAAAAACTTATAGAGGAAAAATGGGAAGCTGAGGTTGCTACCCTTTTTTCAACGTCCTGAGAGTGAAATATCCACGATGATTGATACGTGAATGATTCGATTACGTTTACTTTTTGTTGGTTGACAATTTTGCACAAAGAAGATGTACTTGCAATGCAATACCTTTACAGAAACCTGCAATAAAGGCTTGCAAATTGAAAATAAAAATTATTTGCCTCATTGGTTATTTCCAACAGAAATATAAATTCTTTTTCGACTATTTTTAGGCACCTTAACTTTTTTTAGTGACAGAAATCATAAACAGAGAGTTCTTCAACTAGTTTATGGGAATAGTAAATTAAACAATTGTCAGTTGGGAAATAATCTCAGGGATGAGGTATTTCTCTCAAGTGGTAAAGAGCTATGAGTAAACTGGCATTGCCAGACAAAAAGTGCCTCGTCGTGAGAGCAGAAGGCTCTATTTAGGTGAAATGTATTAAATTTTCCATTGAGTCAGCAAAATGTCAAATTGCCAAGAGAAAAGTGTCTTTTTTTGTCAGTGAGACTGTTTTGTCTTGTGTCTCACAAGACAAACGGACAAATACGCTCCAGTAAATATGAAAATGCATGACTATTTAGCGAAAATTCACCCATAGAGATCTTCTTATCAATAACTTTGATACAACATTGGAATATTTTATCATCCTCCGCCCACTAAATTTCAAGATAAACCTACATCAATTGTTGTTGGTGTTCATGTTACGTGCAATTGTACTGTTAAAATAACACTGACAGAGTGCAATTGGTGCTCAATATGCTTAATTTTAGCTTATGTCTGCATATCACAAGCTATAAATATTTAATTTTGTGCCACAAATCAGCTGTGAGGAGTAAAGATGAAAAAAAAGTGTAGCTGTGTTTGCTTTACCATTACTATATTGTAGAATAATCGGAATAATCATAAATTTCACGGGGTGGATAAATCAGTAAACGACCGCGGAATTTGGCGAAGTTTCAAAAATAGAGCATATCAAAGAAAATTAATTTTGATATTACTTTTTGGATTGAGGTCAATATAAAATCAAAACGGTTGATGACGTTGATGACAGTTTATTTTCAAATTTAAATTTTTCTTTGACATAAGTTGTCAAAAATACGGTTACCACCAATAGGGTTAAGGGGGATTTAGATCAGGAAAATTTCATGAAATCAAAATTCACATTCCTTTTATTCTCACACGTTTTGAAAATGTCTATCTCATTCTCTAAGGGCCTAAATAGTCTCAGGCTGATCCTCGAGAATATTTAGCCTATAAAATTTGGCAGTAAAGGATGAGATAAAGGAAATTTATGCTAAGGACTTCTAATCGATGATCCTGAGCCCTTAGTGTATGAAAATTTGGGATAAATCTTTACTGTCAAATTTTACAGGCTAAATATTCTCGAGGATCAGCCTGAGTATATTTGGGCCCTAACACTCCAAATTCGATTGAGCTAAATTGAATTTGTTCTGATGCTTAAAAGGAGAAAAAGAGTACGAAAGAAGGAGATAGACTAATGCAAATCTTTTGAGAAAGAAAGGGATTCAAATTTCGAGTTTATAAAATTTTCCTGATCTGTGTGCCTGATTTTTTTTCTGAATCTTTCATAAAAAAAATTCATAAAATTTTCCTGATCCTGAAGGTGTGCCGGAGCCATAAAATTTAATTTTAAAATTTAAAATCTAATTTGGAACTTCGAGATTTCATAGCAGTTTTAAATGGCAAAACGAAAAACAACGAAGAAGTAATCTTGAATGTAAAGTCTAGTTCTTCGTGGTTTTCTTTTCCTCTTTGACCATCTTGAGAAAATCTTAAAATTCCAAAATAGACACTATTTCAAATTACCCCATTTTACCTTACGGCCCTTATAACTTCTACCCTTTCTACCGTGTGTAAAATATTCGGAAGTAAAAATAGGAGTTGCAAGAGAAAATTTCATTTGTCCGCTATTTACATTGGTGGAAAAATCGAGTCCTGAATTAAGTTCTATCGCTCTAGTCTTAGGACCTAAATAGACTCAGGCTGATCCATGAGAATATTTAGCATGTAAAATTTAGCAAAAGATTTATCCGAAACTGTCTTAAACTCAAGGCTTAAAATCATTGATTAGAAGTCTTTTACATCACTTTCCCTTATTTAGTTCCTTACTGTCAATTTTTACATGTGAAATATTTTCGAGGATCAGCCTGAGTTTATTTGAGTCCTTAACGTTAAGGTCCTGAATAATGCTTAAAGCTGAATGTTATTTTTACTGCTAGAACCGTTTCATAGCCGATAACTAATTTTTATCCGAAAATCAATTCTATTTAGGGGAAACTGGGGCACCACCAAATACGGGGTACCACCAAACACTAATTTTTATTTCTAAACTACTTGGACTATCTCGACCATTCCTTCAGTGGACAAGCATCCCTATAGTGCCTATAAATTCCTATAGGCCTTGTCCTCAGAAGTCGAATATCTGATTAAAAAATCGCAGTGTTTGGTGGTACCCCGTGTTTGGTGGTGCCCCAGTTTCCCCTACTTTTGAAACAATTTTAGGGGATACAGTAGAGTCTCGTTATAGTCCATATTTGGTTTCAGATTTGACACTTGGGTCGCACTATAGTCCATGTAATTTTTTAAAATTATCAACGACTTTTAGTATTAAAATTGCTCGACGGCTTCCACTTTCTTTGCGATTGTGGTACTTGTGTTCGCTCTCTTCATTATGAATCACGATTATCACAACTACTTAATAAAGTTTGCCAAAAATATTAAAATAATTATGTTTGTTGCGTACAAAAAAACATAACCTAACTTAAAATCAGTGTTTTGAAATCAACGGTTGATAAATTGTGGACTATAGAGCGATGGCCTATAGCGAGACTCTACTGTATTTTGAATGATTTATGAATCGGTTCAAATCGGTTGAGAACCGTTGAATGATAAATTGATGCGAAAGTACTTTTGAGGTATAGCATCTAAGTCACGAGTTCGAACATTTCGCGAAGCCTGGGACGCTTTGCCACCCCTTTACTGCTAATTTTTGGTTTTTTTACTGATTTTTTAATTTTCTTGCTGCTCATTTTTAATTTTGTGCTGATCAACTTGAATATTTTTACTGCTCATTTTTAATTCCTTTTACTGACCATTTTTAATTTTTCTGCTGATTACTTTTCAATTTATTACTGATCAACTCGAATATATCTACTGATCAATTCGAAGTTTTTACTGACTAAATTTAACTTTTCACTGACAAAATTGAAAATTTTTACTGATTATTTCGAATTATTTGCTGATCAAATTTAATTTTTTGATGACCACTTTTAACTTTTTACTGATCATTTGTTTTTTCCTTTCCGGAGGCAGTCAAAATCCCAAACGCCAAAATCCCGAAAGGGCCAAAATTCTGAAAGACAAAATCCCAAAAGCCAAAATCCTGAATGTTCAAAATCCTGAAAGGGATAAAATTATTTGGAGGCTAATGTGTAGAATAATTTTCCAAGACACAGAGAATTTTCTTTTGCCTCCAGCAAACGCGGGTGCAATCGTGGGAGTAGCTATGATACTTTCAAGAATTCGGGATCTTGGCCCATTCGGGATTTTGGCCTATTCGGGATTTTGGTGTTCGAGATTTTGGTGTTTATGGCTCTGGCACACCTTTTACATCGGTCAAATTTCATAAAATCAAAATTCACATCCCTTTCTTTCTTAAAAATTTAGCATATGTCTATCCTACTCTTTCGCACTCTTCTTCTTCCTTTAAACATCAAACCAAATTAAATTTGGTTCAGTCTTTGAGACCGAAAGAGTGGGATAGACTTATGCAAGTCTTTTGAGAAAGAAAAAGAAGTTAATTTTGATTTCATGAAATTTGACCGATCTAAAAGGTGTGCCGGAACCTTTAGGATTTTGGCGCTCGGGATTTTGGCTGTCGAGATTTTGACCGGGACCCCCTATTTAACATAATCTTCAATCAGAATAGGGTACTTAATGGGTTAAATGGTACAGTACTGGCTCTATAATCTAAGTATCTAAGTATTTGGAATCTCTTTTAACTCATCAGATTTTTTTTAGTTGAACTTGTTCAAATTGAATCCGGTATTATTATTATTATTATTAATAAACATTTTGGATTGAACTTTTAAAATGTGCTACCATGTTTTAAATTTAATTAGAAAAGTGATATTTTTTCAAGCCTTCAGTAAATGAGTGTATTATCACCTGATAGCGCTACGCGCGTTACGCATGCTACGTGTCTATTAAACTGGCTGGCATTCCCGTAAGTCGCGCGCGCCAAATCTTCTATGTTTGGAATAAGAATCAGATAAGATAGAATTTTCTAATAGACATCAATTGAATTACTTTAATCTGTTGAACGTGTCAATTTATTTGTAGTTATTGACCCCTAACTTTTCAGCCTAGAATGAAATGGTTGAGTGAAAGATTTCATTTGAAATGCTAAGTCTTTTGTGCGTTGAGACTTTCTACGTGACTTGTGTTGGAAATGAATGTGCGGTGTACGTAAGAATTTAGAAGAGAAAAGGAATTTATAAATGTATGTGCCAAAGTGCAAGTTAGAATGCAAATATGTGAGTGCACAATATTTTGTAAAACTTTCATATATGATTTTCATCTCAAGATGCAGCTGTTCTTTGTATTATTCTCATATGACTTTTGCTCCAATTTAATCCTCAAACACGTCATTTGCTGTATGCAAATGTCAGTATGATGAAAGTTGATTCTTTCTTTTTTTTTTGAAAAAAAAAATCTTTTATGGAAAAATTCTGCAATAGAGGAAAAAAAATTCTTTCATCGCCACTATGGTGGAAAAAAAACTATTTTACTAACTTAGATGATATACTGAAGATTGGAAATTCCCATGTAGAAAATTGGTTTGAAAGAAAATTCAATTTTGAATGAGGGATGTCAAGCAAAACGTAAACTTTTCCCCTTTTCTCTCTTTTTGTGTGTGAAAATTGTGCGAGAGAGAATAATTTTCACTTGTAAATGGTATTACTCTCGCCTCTCTGTTTGATAAGGATTTTCTGAGAGTTTTTTTTTCTGTAGATGTATGGGAGAATTTCAGAGAGAATCAGAATTACAACCATCGAAGGCGCAGCTCTCAAAGCGATACTCGAGTGAAGACCATGAAAAGTGACGGTTAGTCTTGCTAGTACCACTCAAAGTGGCGGTTGTTTTCCACGCGAAATGCCTCGCTATCGGATCGCGACCACCAAATTTTCCCCCAATTTCTAACAAAAGAGTTGATAAAGTTGATGTCTTGTAGGAATAAATCTTCTTCTTTTGCCCCTCAACTGTGCTAAATACTCCGCTACTTGATCAAAATCCGTAATTCTATTCTACGTAAATAGTAATCTCTGTTCCAAAGTGTTTCTAAGTGACTCCAACATTGGATTCAATGATGTAGTGGTGTTGTGTCCAAGAATTAAAGGAACGTATAGGAAAAAAAATCTAAGGAAATATCAACGACTTCATCCAACGAATCTATAAATACAACATCCTCCAGTTTCCTTTAATGAAAGAAATCCATCTAATTAGTGCTGGATAATTTAATTTAAACCTACTGGCCCTGTTTGGCGATAGAGTTTTATACGGTTTTGTTCTTTTTTTAGTTTGTTACTTTTATTTATCAAAAATTGTGCTCACATTCTGTATTCGTTATTATTTAAATTGTGTTGCTAATGTGTCGTGAGGTGAATTTTAATCAAAGTGAATAGTAATTACCTATTTATAATACAAAAATAGCTCTTGAAAAAAAAAAACTTATATTGAAATAACTCAACGAGACACAAACGGAAAAACTTAATAATGTTATACAATCTAAGAAAAGAATGGAATTTTCTGCAATAGAAAAGCTTTTCCCTCCGCATTTTACGATAAACTGGAGCTTTTCATGTTCACCCTACTACCAAGTTGATGAAAATGTCGTAAAAGTGTTCATCGATGTTTGGAGGAAGTTTTTTGTTCATCATACCAGAAACTTCAATAAATAGAGACGAGAAACTTCTATAAACCCGTGGTCAATGGTGATTCTTTCTTTTTTTTATCTATCACTATTTTCTATGGATTGAATCATTCCAAGTTCAACCCCTTTGTTGTTCAATGCTGCAGTATATTGACACAATTTGCAAGCACCATTTGGTAACTAAATGTTCGGAGATTTTACGACGGGAACATAAAATTAAATTTGGAAAGTACTTAATTTATACTTTTCAATTATATATTGCCCATTTTACAACTTTGAGCAAAAACTTGGCTAGTTTTTGATGTGTTCATAATATACCAAGTTCTGATTGATAGACATTGACGGGCAGTTGTAATTCCAAAACTAATTTCAGAAGTTAGTTGTCGAACACAACAGTAGCCAATTAAATAGAAGTAATTAATATAATTTTCTTATAATGGTATAATAGTCAAGACGTAAGTTACAAAAGCTCATATAAAATATGCTTAAACTTTATAAGAGCTTTTGGTAATCAACTTACTCTTAAGTTTTACCAGAACTAAAACTCAATATTTGTATATCTATTTTCAAAATAAGTTTAATTAATCTGATAAAATTAAAAGCAAAATCCAAAGTTACAATTTAAATAAATCGGTTCAAAGTTTAATTGATATTAAAACTTGTATTCAAATTATGCAAGAATAGCAGCATAGCAAAATAGAATTAAGGGAAAAAAACTAAGTTCAGGAAGAATTCTTATACTTCTAATCAAATTAATTGCTATCTTTGATGGCACATTTGTATACATTTTATCGAGAAAATAGAGAATGGAAGACATTATCCATTCAGAAATTGTTTCAGACTCTAGAATTTGGGGGAATTGGGACACCGGGGACACCCTTTAATTGGGACAGCTTTGAGATTGGGCTTTTCTCTCCTTCTTCTGAATGAAACTGGACCTTATCAGGATATAATTAAACTCTACAAACCAATTGCGAAGATAAATTACATTATCATAAGGCTCAATTCAATTTAAAAACAGGCAAAAAAAGCCCATTTTCAAAGCTGCCCCAATTCTAACGTGCCCCACTTCCCCATAGCGACCTTCAGTAATTTCTAAATAAGTTTTTTTTTATTTAGAAAAATATTGACTTGACTAATTTAAGTTAGTACTATAAATGCCAATCTTATGGCATGATGCCTTGGATCCCAAATCATTTTACAAAACAAAATGTGGTATGAAATACGCCAAAATAGCAAATTTTTGTAAAAATAAATTCCCCAAAAATTGAAATTTTATTTTATCAAAGATTTACCTCTCAAGTACGAGTCTAACTCATCTTCTAACAAAAAATGTTTAATTTTGTGACGTTAGATGAATCTACAATGAGTATTCTTGTCGACAAAGTGATTTTTTTCAAACACGTTTTCAAAACTCAGGTCTCGACGGCCAAAATTATGAGATTTATAAATAAAAATTTCATAAAATTTAGTTGAAATGTTGTACTTTTTTTTGCTACAGAGCTTGAATTTCATAAATTTTTATAGTGTTACAAAAATTAGTAAAAAACAATGCATTTTTTAATTGGCTTGACTTACGGAACTCTTTAACCCTTTAAGGACATTGGGCCACTGGTGACCGAAAAATGAAATTTGTCCTACGGTTATCTAAAGTTATATTTCGTTTCAAAATGTTAGAACGAAAAAAGATTGCTTATAACCCCCAATTAAAAGAGGGCTATAAGCACTAATAACTAAAGGTTTAGCGCATTTGCCGAAGGTCACTAAATGCAAAGACAAGCAATTATAGTTATTTTTCAAAATTTCATACTCTTTCTTTACCGAAAAAACTCGTACTATTTTTCATATAAAATGTATTAGCAAACCCAGGGGCATGACATTTCCTATGTTTCCCATATGTTTCTAGTGAGCCGAAAAAATTTTTGAGTTTATTAGCTATTTTCTGTCACTGTAGAATGAATTAGTAAAAAATACTAATACAAAATAAAAGCAATCTAAATTGGCAATCTACATAGTTTTGGAGATATCTCGTGAAATGTGTACGAAGACAGGGATAAAGTTATACAAAAACTGGTCGCATTTTTTAGAGCTAATGTCACCCCCCTGAGCAAACGTATGACATTTTCCGGAACGGAGAGAGCAGATCATTTATCCTTACAAAGAAAAAAATATTTTGTAAAAATGTTCGTAAATGTTTGTGAATTCCTATGTGGGAGTTACGAAATGCTCGTGAATCGTATAACCCACAAACAAGTTCGTAAAAGTTTGTACTTTTTACAAACATTGTTCGTAACATAATCACTTGACGAACATTTTTTATACTTTTACGAACATTTGTTCGTAAACACACAACAATATTCGTAAAATTTTGTCATTTGTTCGTAAATGTTTGTTTTCCTGTCGAACATTTTACGAACATTTACGAACAAATGACAAAATTTTACGAACATTTTTTGTGTGTTTACGAATATTTACGAACAAATATTTGTAAAAGTACAAAAAATGTTCGTCCAATGATCATGTTACGAACAATGTTTGTGAAAAAATACAAACTTTTAGGAACTTGTTTATGGGTTATACGATTCACGAGCATTTCGTAACTCGCCCATAGGAATTCACAAACATTTACGAATATTTTTACAAAATATTTTTTTCTGTGTAGATCAATCCTAATTCACAATTTCCTCAAAGATCTTGTGTGATTAGAAATTTAAGGAGTTAAGACACGCGGTAGAACTCTAAAGCTTTCTTCAAACTAGAGACTAACGTCAGTACCCGAACGTATCAAAATCCTAAGTAGAAACCAATTTTATTGGTTTTTCAGAAACTAATGGATCATTTGCCATTAATAATAAAATGTCACAATTTTCTAAAAAAAAAATCTTGACTGGATGAAAAATAAGAAAAATTAAGTCAAATGGCTAACTCTTAGGTCGGAAACCCGTATAATACTTTTCCGAAAGACTTAGCAATTTGGTTTAACTCTTCCTATTTATCAATATTGAAGATTTTTCAGGAAATTCTGAATCGGTTTTCGATTTAAAATGCAAATGCTTAATTTAAATTTATATTTAGATTTCTAAAATTCACAAAATTTTTTTTCGTATTTCAAGACCTTCAAGAACTGGGATGAACAGATTGCGCACTGTGAGTTTTCCCCAGTTTCCGAAGATTTCGAAATAAATAAAAATAAATAAATGTTCTTTAATATTCAATCCTAAAGATCCTAATGAACACGTGCTGATCTTCAAGAATATTTATTCTGTAATATTTGGCGATAAAGGATCATAAGGTAGAGGAAAAGGAGCTCAGTATTGCTCAGTAGGATAGTCTAAGTAAATTGTTAAGAGACTAAATATTTTTTAGAATCAGGCCTGTTGTATTTGTGACTTTTAACCCTTTAAGAACGATGGGACACTGGTTTTTTCAGGCTATTTAGAGTGCAAAATGACTTCCTATAGTAAAAAAAAATATTTTAGGTTTTGGAACATCGGTGCTCCATTATCTCGCTTTAGGGCAGAATCACATTGACAGTAAAATGCTCACCGTATTTCGTTAATTTACGCATTTCCGTTGCAATCCTTATGCAAATTATCGATTACCGTATTACCTTATCTCATACTCGGTGGCACTAGGTGAAAATTATATAAGAAAATTGAAGACATAAAATGAAAATGCGATAAACGGTGAGGAATAAAAAACTGTAAGAGAAATTAATCGTACAGTTTTTTTTTGCTCACCGTTTATCAAATTTTCGTTTTATTTCTTCAATTTTCTTATATTATTTTCACCTAGTGCCACCGAGTATGAGATAAGGTAATACGGTAATGGAAAATTTGCGTAAGAATTGCAATGAAAATGCGTAAATTAACGAAGTACGGTGAGGCTACGGCGAGAATTTTATTGTCAATGTGATTCTGTCCTTATCCAAATCTCGCAACCCCGAGAGTAATACGGTCTTCAGACCTAAGTCTTAGCCATCTGACTTAAGTCCTCTAATTCCTTATCAGGCACGATATTTTAAGAAATTGTTGTTTAAGATTGGATATTAATGGCAAATGTTCCATTATATTTTGAAAAATCAATAAAATTGCTAGTTATTTAGATTTTCTAGACCTTCGGGAACTGGGCTAAGCCTCCAGTCTGAAGCCGGCATAAGCGATGGCACTACTCAAAGCAATTGGTTAAGGTCGTATAGCAAATCAAGCATAGCATGTTGTCTCTAATAGTTCAGATGGTAGAGCACTCGTTTAGTTAACGAGAAGTCTCCAGTTCGATGCTAGGTGGAAGCAGGAATTTTTCCTGTCTCCACTCCGGAAAAAAATGGATGAATTGAGTGTCACTTGCTCTGATTTACGATTCCATGTAATAAAATTTTACCCAATCCAGGAGTATGGTGATAATTATATATGAAATAGAATTAATTTTTTAATTATCATCATGATAATACTTAAATCTGTTAACCTAATTCAATTATAAACAAAACAGGACTACAACATTTTATTTGTAAATTACTTATAGCCAGATTAATTGCACTATTAAATCGTTGAGATTTTCAAATGGATTTTAAATGAAAATTTAAGCTTTTGAAAGCTCAAAATAAGGTATGGGGAGTATTAATTACAAATAATTTATTATTTGAAATATCGCAGTCCTATTGGCTTCTCCAATTGGTCAGAACTACAAAGCATTCAACGTACAAATAAATAGAAAAAAATGATTGGGATAAAATATCACATTGTATTTTATATTGCATGAGGATAATACTTAAGTTCGAATGTTTATTTTGTGGAAAATTTCCAAAGTTCAATCCATAATCCATTCTATATGAAAACCGATAATAATGTCATTAAGTTTTAACTAAAAAGAAGGCATTTCTGCATTTCTGCACCAATCCCACCCCTTTTTATATATGGAACACGGCATTGTGCTCTCAATAAAAAAAAACACAATTGTTCATATTCAATATGCGGAACAATAAAGTAGCATAATATGCTCAATAATTCAATTACATTGCAAATCAATCGTAATGTGAAAGATGGAAAATTGCCGAGTGTTTTGTGTTGAGAACCATTTGCTGAGTGATATAGGACTTTTTTGTCATGTCGTGACGTTTCAGTGGGAAGGTATGAATTGCAAAGAAAAAAAAGGAAAATAAAGAAAATAGAAAAAGTAAAATATTTTCGAAGAGGTTTCTTTAGCTCGGGGTATAGGGAAAGACTTTCAGGCTTCGAACACTTCATATAAATAGTAAGGTACGGTAATCGGATCGTTTTCCGTATAGTGCTATTTAAACGCTTGTTTTTAAACTGATGAAATTCTTTTATACTTCTTCCCAATCCATAGAATTAGGGTAAGTGTGCCAAATTCCGGCCAGCTTGCAATTCCGACCACATTTTTTGTTCCTCGATTTTTTTGTTTTTACATACTCTAGAGATTATACAATGCAAAAGAATAATAAAAAATATAATTTCGACAAACGAGATGACGTGAAAAAGACATTGGAAGAATTCCCGAAGGGCAAGGAACTATGAGAATGAAGGTGGCCGAAATAAGGTACCAAAGCTATGTCTACATTTTTATTCATTTTAAAATGTATTAAGAATGATTTTAAAGCAACACTTCTTAAGAAGAAGGAATAAAAATATTCAATTTTTATTAATAATATTGCATTTAAAACTTGAGACCTTGGCGCTTGCATGCAACTATGCCGAAATTTGGCACACTTACCCTATTCACTGTTTCATTCAGAAACATAATATAAAAAAAATTATCAAAAATATTAAAGAAAATTTATAAAATAATGATAATACTGAAATAAGTTACCGTGCTCTAAGTGGATCGCTTGTTCGCTAATTGGCTCAAATGGTATTTTAATTGGATCACTCAATTTACAAGAATATTCTTGACAATTCTGAAACCATTCCGTGCGATCTTCAGCAGTAACCACAGCCTTTTCCAATGAGAAGTACTTTGGCTTGCGTATGCTGAACTCTGGATGACGCTTGAGAAAATTCCTGAATTTTCAAGGTCTCGCAGATGATTTTGACGCTGTCCAGGATTTGTTCGTTGCCGATGGGATAGCAACCATCTGCACATCCCAGGATCCACAAAACAAGTTCTTCTTCTTGTTCTTTTGTAAGCGTCGTTGGCCTGCCATTGGGGCACTCTTCCGGGTATCTTCCAGACAATTTGTTGTACAATGTCGCCCTTGATACATCAAATGTTTTAGATCCATAGGTAGAACCATCTCCTACACACTTCAAAGTATTCTTTAGATCTTCCTTAGAGTAAGGTTTGTTCTTAGGAATCTTTTACTTTGTTCCTTCCGGCATCTGAAATAGTAAAACAGTGCTGAAGAATGCGATTCTCGGAAAGAAATATTGATTTACGAAGAACCCATTTAGAGCAAAATGTAAACAGCCACAAATTCAGTAATTTCTTTAGAAAATATTATTATTTCATGAAAATATATTTACTCACCTCATAGGACAATGATTGCACTTCACTTTTAATTAAACCTTTGGATTTATAATATTTTTCTCACAAAGAAAAAAAAACAGTAAATGCTTTCAATCAAGTAGCTATCATTAGCGAAAATATCCCTGAAAGAAAGTTTTTAGTACAGCACCGAGCTGCCGCAAGGTTGAAATGAGTTGGTTAAACTCACTTATTTAATGGATAAAAATATTATTTTTGCTTTTTCTCAAAGTTGAATAATTATATTATGTTGTTGTAGTGACTATATTACGGAAATAAAAATAAAAATATTATTTTAAGTGGATTTTATCTAGTTAGCGTAGTCATAATGATCCACATAGTCCACATAGCGAAGCGCCGCAGTTAGCACACATGACAGTTTTTTTTCTATATTTCTTATTTGAATCGAAAAAAAATATTCAAAAAAAATTCATTAAAATAATATGAAAAATATAAAATGTTCGAAGCTAGAGTGTGTGCGAAGCTTGAAAGTCTTCCGCTAAGTGATAAAAATAAGGTAAAAAAAAGAAATTTATGTCATTGTGGTTGGTCAGCTCTTCAGAAAATTTTCAGTCCCGCACTCTCTTCATGTCCGCGCGACAATTTTCTTATCGTGTACCTTATCAATATTGGTATTTTAAATACCAATACTAATCCACAATTTTCTTATTCCATCTCACTCTGTCGCATTTAAACTTGGGGTCTTGGGGCCCAACTTGAATGTTCTGTGCCAACAGAAATCTCGTCAATGAGAGTGTTTTGTTTCGATGGCAGACAAAAAAGAGGGGGAAACTTGGGGTTTTGTCACAAAATATCAAAAATATCATTTTCAGTTTAAATTCGGACGTTCACATTGTTAAATGTGTCTTATATTGTTCGCACAAGTGTTTCGCCGGGTAAAGAATATTTTATAAATATCATTTGTCTCAAGACTCTCTACCGCTGTTCTTATTTGCATTTGTGTTTCTGTTTTTTCTTCCTTTTTTCTAAATATTTTATCACAGACTGTTTTATTTGATATCAATTGCACAAATGTTATCTTCTGTTTTATGCACCATGGAATAATTTGTTGATTATGAAAAAATCATCAATGGAAAAGCAATTTGGGTTTTTCCATTCACAATGACAGACACTTATAATATTATTTTAATTGATAGATATAGGTGAGTTTTCATTTTTTTTTATTCTTTCTTTGCCCTCCACTATCTTCAATAATTCTTGTCACGTTTTTTTCGCTTTTCTTTTGCTTTATTTTTCGTACTTCGAGCTACAAAAAAAAAATCCACAAGAAAAATGATCAGTGATTTACTGTTGTGGTGGATTTAAGTGGGAGATATCAAGGGAAGGATATCTCTGTATCATGAGAAAATTCGTGCGATACTGATAAAAGCCTCATAATTGAGTTTAGAGAAGAGTACGATATCCTCAAAAGGCGGACTATCTAATGGTGCTACGCAAAATTGTAATTTAGGCAAAAGTTTTCCGGCAATCAAGCCCAAAAACGCGTTAAATGCTAAAGCCTAAATTAATCCTAATCGTGATTTCTTTAAATTTTGTCTCTGTCTGTTCCTCAAAATGATGTTCCTACGCTCCTGCTATATACTATAACTGAACTGTTGTTAGAAGCACCGAAATGAGACATAGTGCAAGTACAGAGATGACAGAAACAAAACCAAAAAAAGAAATGTTTTATTATTTCTTGGCAGAGTTTATATATCAAATTATTGCCTCGAATGTAAGGAAGAATAAAAGTTGGTGTAAGAAATCGTGTGGAAAGCAATTGAATTGTGGTAGTTTGTTACTCTATTGGACCTTTGAGCAAATTATCACAAACTTCACTGAAACTTTCTATGCTCTAGCGAACTGAAACAAATCTTCCACCAAATTGGCAATAAATCCTCTAGAATTTAAATAGAGCTCATTAGTTATTCTCTTTACTAGTGATATGTTTTTCGGAAAGGATTGTAACAAAATCAATATTACTATTACAGGGAATTTCAATATGTCTGCAATCGATTTACAAAATACTCGTACGTAAATCGTATAACACACTGAAAAGTTTGTAAAAGTCTCGACATTTCATTTTTCCATACGTTTTTGCATAGATGCACTAAAGACTATTTTGGATATGCTTTAGAGCAGGGTCTTCTCGACATTTCAGTTTTCCATGCGTTTTTGCATAGAGGTACTGAAGACTATTGGCAAGTTTTTTCCTAAAGAGAATTGATTTATCAGTCTAATATATTTCGAAATTGTGCGTTAAAAGCTATCAAAAAATACATATTTCATAATGCTCCCCGAAATAATACAAGAACTACGAGGAAATTTGTTTAAGTCGCGGTGCAATGGCTGCAAAATTTTTACAAGGAAAAGTGAAAAATAGTTTCACTTTCTATTAGGCTTGATGGGTACCTGGTTTGTACCTTTTAGTCTGACAAAATTACACGAACAAATGACAAAACTTTACAAACTTTTTTTTATTTGCTCACGAATATTTAGGAACAAATGTTTATAAAACAACAAAAGTGTTCGTCAAGTGATCATGTTAAGAACAATGTTAGTGAAAAAATATAAACTTTTTATTAGTGTAGAGCGTATGGCCTATTCGACACATGTCAACCCAGTCGACGGCCACAACCCACCAATCCTAATCCCTTATTCCTTTGACACGCCCACCCCTACTATCCCGTATGGGTGCTGAAAGGTTACTTTGGGGCTTTGGTTGTTAGACAAATGTCCTCAGTTTTCTGTGAGTGAGCATCAGTCGCCGTGGACGGTTCACTCTCATGAAGTGAAAAATGGGTGGCACCTTCAGTTCTCCAATTTCCCTCTAAGTTTGTATTTTTCTATTTAGGTGAGCCCCATCTGGGCTTACATTAGGTTACAAGATTTACGAGTTTCGTAAGTCCCCTGTAGAATTTACAAACATTTACAAAAAAATTTACAAAATATTTTTTTTTAGGGAATTTTCTATACTGTAAAAAATTTTGGCACATATTTGTTCCAAAAATTAGCTCCTCCACGGACACCATAATTTTTGGCACAATCTTGTTCATTTTACGAGAATCAAAAAGATAATCAAAATTAGTAACGAATTTGTTCCAAAACGTAGCTCGTCCACGGACGCCGAAAATTTTCGGAATAAATTTGGACCTTCTACGAGCAACAAAAGGATATCCAATATTAGTAATGAATTTGTTCCAAAACGTAGCTCGTCTCTCACACTCAGTCACCCATCACCAATGAAGCGAGGAGGACGCCAATTCTGTGGCAATTTTCGTGCTACAATGGTTGCACTTTTTTAATTCGAAATTCCCTTCCCTCCTGGTGCCAGTCTTAAGTTGATTCATATTTGATGTTCCTTATGAACTTTCCCCACTGAAATCCATCTCGACTGAAGTATAGGCCTTAACTGTAAGACGAAATCTTTAACACGAATTTGTTTCCGACAATAGGAACAAAAACATTTCCCATATGACTAACAATTTCGTTCCAAAAATTACCTCTTCCACGGACACCGAAAATTTTTTGGAATAAATATGTTACAGATGTAGGAATAATATTGTTATGAAAAAATGTACCAATTTGTTCCTGACAGTGGGAACAAAACAGCCGAGTGCAGCAAAATCTATTCCAACTTTCAGGAACAAATTTGTATAAAACGAAATCAACTCAAATTTGTAGACATTCCACTGTATCAAAGCGGTTCCAAAAGAAAACTCTAAGAAAATTGTAACTATATTTCTTTAGAAAACTATAAAGAAAACTTTTTGGAACGAAAAAAATTCTCTAGGTACAAATTGATTCTAAAAAAATTTGTTCCAAGAAAAACTTGTTCCAATATTTTGGTCAGTAGCGCTCATTTTTCCTCCCGGTGCAACGCATTAAAGTCACTAGCCGTCGTTTTGACAAAATTGAAGTCAATAAATAGATAAATGAATAAATAAATAAATAATCAAATAAATAAATGGAAATCATATAGAGCGTAGAAAGCTCTATTTACATGTCGAGTTATAAAACTACCCCTCAAAAGAGAGGATAGGCACACAACACATAATAGATTTATCGATACTATCGATTCGATAGTGTCAAAAAGTTATCATTCCACCCCAGACATTCAGATCTTTGCACCGGGCGGGATTCGAACTCACAATAACTGTGAGTCAAGCCAGGGATCAATCCGCCCAAGAGCCAACGGTCTCGCCTATTGCGCCACTGAGATCCCCACTAAAAATACACGAAAGTAACCAAGTTGTGGAATTCTCTAAGTAAGGCGTTATAGAACCAAAATTCTTATAAAATGCATAAGGCTTAGAGCGTTCTTGATTTTGCCACTGCACTGTAAGACTACTAACAGTAAAATGGCGGACTCTTAAGGGCAACCCCATGGCAAGCCTGAAATTTGAAGTCACTTTCTCATACTTCGATTTAAATTTATATGGGAATTTTTTTGCACTCGCTACCGTTATGCTAAATATTTAAAAAGTGAGAAGTTTTTCCATATTATATGATACATTTCCGTATGGAGGGATAAATATACTAAATTTTTGTTTAAATAATTTTTTTCCTCGGAGCACTGTGAGCTGAGTCCGAGATCAATTTAGGAATTGGCTTCAAATAGTTTCATATAAAAAGACTAACTTGCCAGGGGGTTGCTTAAGGGGGTTAAGAGCTTCTAGAATAATTTTAAGCTTCTTAAAGGTGCGTTAATAGACTTCTGAAAGTCTTGGTTCTATAAGGTAGCTATTTTTCTTTTTAGATAACTTCTTCTTTGAGACAAATAATAAACGTTCTAAGCGGGATTAAGCCCCCATTCTGATGACGGTATAAACCACATACAGTTTAATTTACTAATTTACTACTTCCTGATTTACTTACAGACAGTTAGCTGTGATTTTATAATTAGCTGAGATTGAAATAGTTCATTCCCCATGTAATGTGTGACTTCTTAATCAGAAGAAGAACCAATTTCTGGTTATGATAAATTATTTCGCGTGGTAGATGAATTTCTGATGAGTATGGTATAATGTTTCACATTATTACACTTCCAGCATACAGTGAAACTTTAATGCCAATTCCCCGCATGAATATGTGCAAGATGTTTTGGTGTGTTGCATCAAGAATTTGTGGGTGACAAAATGAATTAATTGAAGATGAAATGAATGCTGATGGTGGAGTGAGATATTGTACATGAATAACTAAATTGATAGGCATTAACTGACATGTAGTCCTTGATTAAATACGACTCCAACTCTGAGTCTCTGTCCGTAATAATCATGCTCCCTTAGTGGCAATTAAACACATAAACAAAATTTATGTTGCTTCTCTCTAATACATATTACTATCCTACATATTCTATATAGTTGATAGCGTTTCAGTGTTGGTATTTTGGAAAATTTGCTTTCGCCCTTTCAGATTTAGTGAATATGTTGTGCATGAAAGACAATGAAAATGTGAGAGGGCATTCTGTTGATTGACGAAATTGTGGGTGTTTTGGTGGTCGGGGTATGAGAGATTTCCCTGGCAAGTTTTCTGGGGTGACGGAAAATCGATTTGTACCAATTCCTAATTGACTAATTGATACTCCATCATGAGTACTCCGAACAGGTATCAAAGTCAATCTCTCCTATATCTAAAATTAATATCAACATTGTATCGTATTTCCCCAAAAATTCTCTTTTCCGCCCATGTAACACGCCAAAAAAAACCATACGCAAATATTGCGGTCAGTTGGGTTTTTTTCCAGCAAAATGCAAAAGCAAACGAAACGAAGCACTTCCTATGAATCGTTTTTGGGCAAAATCACAGTTTGGTTTTATAATCCCCGGTTGAGCTTCTTTAAAGCACACTGATAAGATGTATGACGAAAAACGAAGCATGAGTAATTAGACTACTTTTTACCAATTTCACGATTTCGTTAGCGTCACTCAATAAAAAAGGGTTGGCAGTGTCTCATGCTTCGCGAAATACTCGAACTCGCAACTTAAATGCTATACGTCGAAAATACTTTTGAATTATTTAGCGTTTGCTGATTCTCGACCGACTTGGACCAATTCATAACTCAAAAGATTACCCAAAATAGTTTTAAGAGAAATAGGGTCAAAGGAACGCCTCTTCGACAGGGAACCTCTATTGACATTTACGTCAAAATGTTGAAGTTTATTTAATATATCTGATAAAAAGTAAGTAATATGACGTTTTTTCACTAATCTACACTTTTCGATAAGGATAGGTGTTCAAATTTTATATTCCAAATGGTACAGAATAGAGTGTCAAAATATGTCCTAACACGAGTTCTTAAAGTGTCAATAGGTGTTCCTTTCACTCTATAATTGATTTTCAGACAAAAATTACTTATTGGTTCATAACCGGTTTATTACTGGTTCACAATCGATTTGATCCGATTTATAAATCACTTAGAAGATACTCCAAAATGGCTTAAGAGTCAAGAGTATTAGAATTGATTTTCAAACAACAAATACTTATCGGTCCCTAACCTATCCTTTACCAGTCCATAACCTGTTGGAACTGATTCAGACCTGTCAGGAATTCCAAGACCTTTCCAATGAGCCAAAACATGACACCATTCGATTGAGAAATACGTTCTGTAAAACCTTTTTAATTTTTGAATAGAACGTTTTTGAATAAAGCTTCTTTGAATACAGCAGTAATTTTTTTAAATGTAAATTTGCAAACAGGAGTGGGGAAGCATAAGGGACCCAAATTCAGAGTGAACAGACTGGGTTTTTCTACATGATCACTGCTTTTTTACGCCTTGATTACATTTTTAACACTTAAAAAAATATTCAAAAAATTTCAGCACCAAATCAATTTTAGCTCTTAATTGATGTTTTTTCCGTTCTTTGAGACGATATTTCTTAAAAAAGAAAATGATTTATCAGTGAAATTTGCCAAATATGAACACCTCGAATCAAGGACAAAAGGCAATTGATCGGTCAATTACGTTTTGCTCTTTGCTCAAGACACTTATAATCGGAAAATTTTACTAATATATAATTTTCTTTCTAAAGAATATTGTCTCATAAAACGTAAAAAATATTTAATTAATACAAAAATTTGTTTGGTGCTGCAATTTTTTGAATACTTTTTCCACGTGTAAAAAAGCAATGAAGGCGTAAAAAAGCAATGACCATGTAGAAAAGCCCAGTCTGTTTGATGTGATTCTGGCCTAGATGCACTGGTAATCCGAAATGAAGGACTGACCCCTGGCAAAATCTTTTCTTATCTTATCTTCTGAATGAAGTTCCTTTTTAAATTACGTGAAAAATTTTATTTGCATTGTATTACTTTTTAAACAAGAGGAAGAGAGAGAATTCCTTGAATTATAATACATTTGTGTTTAATAGTTAAGCGGTGTTTAAGATAGAGGTTTTGTCCTACTTCTGAAAGGTCTCAAATTAAAAAAAACAAAAGCAAGCAATTGTAGTGATTCTATGAAATCTAAAATAAATCATTCAAGCTGATCTTTCTTAATTAGGAACAATTATTGTTCTTAAATGAATCTAGATCTAAATGAATCTAAAAATCTATATTTTGACTTTAAATTTGGTTGAAAAAAATTACAAATTTAGTTATTAGAAGACACAATCTCTCAAAAATATTAATTTAGTTTTACTGCTCGAACTCAAAGAGAGATCAGTTATATAATCTAGTTCTTTTTCAACTTGTCACCGTCCTGGAGCTTAAGCGGTAAAAGATATAAGGTTCTGGTCTTCGATGACCCCCAATAAAAAAACAATATCTCCAGACTCTCCAGACGTTTTGTTTCTTTTTCCTCCCACCCCTTTACATCTCATCAATAATATTATTTTTTTAATAATTAGTTTGTTTAATTTTTTTTTAATTTTTTTCTATATTTCTCAATTATTGTCATCTTATCAAAATACTATTGAAAAATCATTCAAAAGTTTAGATTATTTAAATATTTTTCTACTTAGTTGAAAGCTTAAGATTAAGAGATTAAGATTTGTCTATGGGTCGGCTTAAACATTTATCGGTTCCGCTGCATTCAGGCCTTTTATTTGTGTCCATTATGCACTCCCCATTACTCCATTCTATCTTAACCCCCACGGCGGTCCTCCAGATCTAAATCTCGGCTTCTATATGCCTGAGGTACACACCACAGAACCGTTTCTATATTGTGGCAGACCAGCTTTGGTTGGATCAGTTGCAGTGAATGTGTATTTGTATCGGAGAGATATCTTTATGCCTAATTCGTTTCTGTACCAGCCTCTCTTGTTTAGGCGATTCATTGTCAATGCATTGGGCATGACTTTTTCATCCATTTACTGGACTAATTCGATATGGTTGCTGAGAAATCTGCAGCTGCCGAGTTTCGAACCCGAGGCCTCACAGTCATAAAAAAAAAACTACAGTTGAACCCCGCTATAGGCCATCGCTCTGTAGTCCACAATTTACCGACCGTTGATTTCAAAACACTGATATTAAGTTATGTTTTTTAGTGCGCGATATGCAATGTTGTCATAATTATTTTAATATTTTTGGCAAACTTCATTGAGTAGTTGTGATAATTGTGATCCATAATGAAGAGAGCGAGGACAAGTATCATAATCGTAAAGAAAGTGGAAACCCTCGAGCAATTTCAATACTAAAAGTCGTTGATAATTAAAAAAAATGACATGGACTATAGTGCGACCCAAGTGTCAAATCTGGAACCAAATATTGCCTATAGCGAGGCTCTACTGTACTCTACCAACTGATCCTCTGAGGCTCTCTCAAAGTTTAGTAAATATGCCACAAAAAATCCCAAGAAGCATTTTCGTTTCAATTTCGTCTTGTTGAAAATTTTAGTAATACCAGAAAAATCCATTCTTCTTTGATAACCTCTTTATTAATTTTCTGTCTTTAAAATTATTATTTAGCATAATTTCGAAAAAAAATCATTAACTTTTCACCGTTCAATTTATTTACCATGCCATGTTTCTTTTAGTTGAATTCTAAGATTTCATAGCGTGTCATCTGCATAGACAAATTTTCTGCTAAATAGCTAATAATTTCTTGTCTGAATACCTATCATGATTTCAGTAGACAAATGATTTGAATAGAACATGCTTCAGGAACGACTACATATGCTGAATATGTGAGATAAATTAATAATGGATGTAGTGACATTTGAACACATTTGACAAATGAGAAGACAAATTCAGAGATAGAACAGCATTACAAGAAGATATTTGTATAAATGAACAATTTTATTGGACTCCCTAATCACTGTAATTTAAGATTCCGTTGAGAGACCGTATTATCGCAAATTTAAGCTAGTGTTTTTTTTTCCTCTTTTTCTGCAATTCTTGGAATTTTTATCGTATTTTCGTGTGTGGCATTCTTCTTCATAAAAAAGCACTAATAAATTTCGATAATGGTTATAAATTCCCCAGAAAACTTTTATTTATCGTCTCCATTTAAATGCAGAATGACACGGATTATTTATAGAAGACACAAGACAAAAAAGAAGTCAGTGATTTTTATGGGTAAAATTTGCAAGAAATTAAGTGTGACAAGTGAGATAAAAGACTTGAGAAAAAGCTTCTCAATTAGGACATTTAGCAGTTGTAAATATTTAGTGCAACTTATAAACTTGCCAATTGATCACTAATGACAGTTACATTTTAAAGTGCTTTATATTGCGCAATTTGACATTACGTTTCCAATTATCACTTTTATATGTCAAAAACAAAAATAAGATCGCGCAATCTTCAGTAAAAATCTTCCTATTTTTCATGTAAAACAAAGTAAGAAAAGCTTTCGACATAATACAACAATGTTCTGGGTTCTGATTCAATTTGTGCGGAAATTTGAGTAAAACAACTGACAATTTTTCCGTCATCGCAATTCACACAGCAATCATTATATCCCACTTGACATGAAGTGTTATTGATTGAAGCGATTTGATCGTCCAATTGTGAGCCCCTGGAAATCTAATGTTCCGTCTCCCTTTGTATGGGCCAAAAAAAAACTTGCGATAATGCAATAATAATATTGTGTTATTCAATAATATCGCCACCAATTGGTATATCACTGTTTCTGAGTCTCTCCAACTTTTTCCTCTGATAAGATTTAAGAGGGTCAATGGATGCGTTAGTGAGGAGAATTGTGATAGAGTTTTGTGTGTGTTTTTTTTTGTTCGTCAGTTAAATAAAATGTTCTTATCAAAGTGGCTAAAACATAAACAGAAACCAGTCGATTTGAATCAGTATCTCTGTCATGAATTTTATCTCTTTCCTAGACCTATTTAGAAGAATTTTTAATCAAAACAACGGTTTGAGAATATTTCTTACTTCTTAGTTCAATCAAGTAACTCAAATATGAGCATTTGAGGGGTAGAGTTGATATTTCTCAATCCTCATAGGGTAAAGGCTCATAATTTTGTCCAGTCTGCTTATAAGCATCGATGTTCCAAGTTTGAAGTCAGATAATTTCAATGCTAATTGACTTTTTTTGTAACTCTCTTTTCAGAAGGGTTGTTTAGAAACTTGGCAAGCTATTTATCGTCTTATTTTTACTAATATTAGTTTTAATACGTTTAAAAATGAATTGATATGTAGAGGTGAATTTGACTCTTATTTTGGACAACTTGGTTATTAATTTGGACAACATGGCTATAAATTTGGACAGCTAATCCGCCTCAACAGGATGACCATTGTTCTTCAT
Organism: Phlebotomus papatasi; assembly: GCF_024763615.1. Classification (NCBI taxonomy): domain Eukaryota; kingdom Metazoa; phylum Arthropoda; class Insecta; order Diptera; family Psychodidae; genus Phlebotomus; species Phlebotomus papatasi. The sequence goes on along the minus strand of NC_077223.1, from coordinate 87,210,264 downwards.
TTCATGAACCAATCTTACCAAGTCCTCTTCCTGTTCATGTAAGGGAAACGTGGAATGTCACAAGAAGCCCGGAAACTTTCCATATCATTCATTAAAGTCAGTTGACTTCGGTACTCCAAGTACGTGCGGATTCGCTTATTACCTGGCCTTTCCGGGAGCCTTTCAAGGCTTTTCTCACTACATCTCTTTCGTAGAGATGGTGCTCCTTTGTTTCTCCAGACATTTGTCCAATATAGTCATCACAAAAGCTAAAACTTTTACGAAATTTCGAGACAAAAACAACTGTCCAAAATAAGGACTATCCCCTCACTGATGAACCTCGTAGAAAATTGCCCATTTTTTACACGAAAAACTTAATTCACAAGGCAAATCTCACTGCAGGTCAAATGTACAAATCACCATTAATGTGAATCAACACAATTTTCAATGAATATTCAATAATATCACTCAAAAACAGCGAAGAAACATTGTTAGTACTTCACCACAGCTAAATAAGACTGAAGTAAATATAAAGTTCTGTCATATTTCTCGTACGCAATTGCTCATACTGAATTTTCAACAAAGAAATTTCAACTGAAATCATATTCAAAATTACCGTATTTAGTGTTAAAATTTTCCAAAAAGAACAAATATTTAGAAAGAATTCATTATTCATCAAATATTGGAATAAAAATTCATAATTTTAATCAATTTATTTTTGGTGTCCAATTTTATCCTCAAAGTGTCCAAAATAAGAAACTGGACAAAATTATGAGCCCTTACCCTATCCATAAAATTTTGTGATTTGTTCGTAAAGTTTTGATAAACGAACAAAATTTAAAAAATGTTTGTTTCAGGTTTCAAAAACAAAAAATACACTCCAAGTGGTAATGCTACGAACAATGTTTGTGTAAAATACAAACTGTTACGAACTTTTTTAATGGGTTACATAATATATGAGCTTTTCGTAAGTCTCCAACGGGAATTTATAAACTTTTCCAATTTTATGAAACATTTTTTCCTTTGTACACGAGACGTGTTCTTCATATAACTTCAAATTTAATATTTTAAATTCTACCGTCCGGTCCGTCGTGAATATTTCACTAAACTGTGCTCCAATAACTTTCAAAATTTTAGTAATTAGAAAAATAATATTGTACCCAAGAGAGTTTTAGTTGTTGCACTTAAAGTTTTAATATTATTTTAGGATGACATTGATTGTCAGCTTGATAGGAAAGTCAATAATGTCAAATCCTAACGTAATTTCTTTTAGCTTTTACACTACGAGGAAATATTAAAATCAATTAAAGTTTGGACAAGTTATCGTGCCATACTTTACTCTGAATTGGCAAATGAAATACTTTCAAACATGAAACATCAAAGATCTTAGTTGATTAACATCGAAGTTATTACTAATATATCAAGTAGTATTCCTATGATTTTCGGTTATACATATGCTTTCTAAATATAAAATTAAAAAAATCAACCAACATTTAAAAGTCTACCGGTTAAATGCCAGTTTGAATTATTCAGCGACGAAATTCTTGTGTAATCAATGTTATCATAATTTAATTTCAATCTAAATGTTGTCATATCAGACATAACCTAAAAACAAATGTGATGAATTATTTAATCTTTGAAATCATTTTTCTCTAATTGAATTTAGAAGCTATCTTTGGTACAGAAATCTTGAAATACGCCATCCATTTGAGGTTATAATGAACATATTGTGAGCTTGATAATGTAATAAGAAATTTTTTGGTCACATTTTGTTGACGCAATTTCACGAGTAAATAAACCAAATTACAACAATTAGCTTTCCATTACTAAATTAATTAGTAGAAAGAAACATTATTTTAGATAAATGATTAAGAAATCTTTGCTATTCAAAACATAGGGAGGGTAGGACAGTTTCATGCATTGTGACAAGTGTGAGACAAGTGTATCTTACTAAAATGTTGTCGGAAGTTTGTTATTTATCAATTTGACAAAACTTTTTCTCAGTATTATATGCAAAAATATCCCTTTAACAAGCTTTTAGCAAAATCCAATTCACTTCATTTAGTAAATTTTTCTATATTCTGTATGAAAGTATTTCCATTTGACAAACTTTTCCTGTTAATTTGACAAAACTTTTTTTCAGTTCATATTTTAATTATTAATACCTGATTTTCCTAATTTTAATGTAAGTAATTGTTGGTTGGTATTGCAAAAGATTAAGTACAACCTTTATTTTTAAGTAATAGCTTCATATTTAGTGAAATATGGAGTCTTAAATTTATTATTATCAAAATATTTATGAAAATACAGGCTATTGAACTTCAATCATTGTGAAAAAAATATCAGCAATATTTTTATCATTCTTAAGTTACTTAACAAATGTGTTTTAGAAATATTTTGCACTACAAAAAAGTTAGCTAAAGCTCCTATATAAAGTATTTTAATTTATTTTAAATTAGAATTTCTGATGGTTGGCCGATGATGAAAGCACGGTTAAGTGGTATAATCGCAAAATTAAGACACTCAAGTTTCCATAACTTTCTACACTGTCTCGAGTGTCTTCTTCAGTGGATTTTTGTAGACATTGAAAATGAATCATTCATTAAATTTTAAATAAAATTCCCTTAAAACAGCTAGGGGAAAGTACTCTCTCTTCGAACGTTCATGCCTTCGAATAATGTGAATTTTCTTTTATTTTTCCTAAGAGATTTACACATTTTTATTAAATATTAGTTAGTTTATCAACTATTATTGATAATTGCGTGATAATTGTGTATAAGTATCTAGGAAAAATAAAAGAAAATTTATATTATTCGAAGGCGTAAACGTTCGAAGGGAGAGTACTTTCCCCTACTAAAGAACTTACGATACAATAATGTGGAAAGCTCTGGAAACTTGAGTGTTTTAATTTTTTGATAAAACCACCCCATCCACGCCCGCCCAATGGATTATTTGTCCTAGAATAACAGCTTAAATTAGTTAGATACCTGATTCTTGCATATAAGAAACTGCCCCATTCTCTTATGTAAAATTGCTTTGACGAACTTTAAGTAATTCTGTTAGGGGAGTTGTTCGAAGCTTGATTCGTTCGAAGGTAGCGCACTTTCCCCTACCCTATTTAAACTATATTTTCCAAAATTTACATTTCAAAATTTTAAAAATTCAGTTTTCAGGATCTGATTATCGGAAACGCTTTTTGGAAAAACTTACTTTCGGTAGTCACAATTATACAGAGTAGATTCATAATAATTTCATAATATTTCCTGTTGGCAGATGCACTAAACTAGTCCTACAATGGAGGATTTTTTGGTTTTCGATCACAATCAAATTTAATCTTTTCGAAAATCTTGCGTTCAATTTCGAGTTCAACTTAGGGTAAGGACTCATAATTTTGTCTAGTCTGCTTACAAGCATCGATGTTCCAAGTTTGAAGTGCGATAATTTCAATACTAATTGACTTTTTTTGTTACTGTCTTTTCAGAAGAGTTGTTTAGAAACTTGACAAGCTATTTATCGTCTTATTTTAACTAAAATTAGTTTTAATACGTTTAAAAATGAATTGATATGTAGAGGTGACTTTGGCTCTTATTTTGGACAACTTGGTTAATAATTTGGACAATTTGGCTGTAAATTTGGACAGCTAATCTGCCTCAACAGGTTGCCCATTGTTCTTCATTTCATGAACCAATCTTACCAAGTCCTCTTCCTGTTCATGTAAGGGAACTGTAGAATGTCACAAGAAGCCCGGAAACTTTCCATATCATTCATTAAAGTGAGTTGTCTTCGGTACTCCAAATACGCGCGGATTCGCTTATTCCCTGGCCTTTCCGGGAGCCTTTCAAGGCTTTTCTCGCTATATCTCTTTCATAGAGATGATGCTCCTTTGTTTCTCCAGGCATTTGTCCAACATAGTCATCACAAAAGCTAAAATTTTTACGAAATTTCGAGAGAAAAACAACTGTCCAAAATAAGGACTATCCCCTCACTGATGAACCTCGTAGAAAATTGCCCATTTTTTACACGAAAAACGTAATTCACAAGGCAAATCTCACTTCAGGTCAAATGTACAAATCATCATTTAATGTGAATCAACACAATATTCAATGAATATTCAATAATATCACTCAAAAACAGCGAAGAAATATTGTTAATACTTCATCACAGCTAAATAAGACTGAAGTAAACACAAAGTTCTGTCATATTTCTTGTAGGCAATTGCTCACACTGAATTTTCAACAAAGCAATTTCAAATCAAATCATATTCAAAATTTAACATATTTTGTGTTAAGTTAAAAAGAAAGTGTTAAAATTTTCCAAAAAGAACAAATATTTAGATAGAATTCATTATTCATCAACTATTGGAATGAAGATCCATCATTTTAATCTATTAATTTTTCGTGTGCAATTTTATCCTCAAAGTGTCTAAAATAAGAAACTGGACAAAATTATGAGCCTTTCCTTTCTCTGCTATCAGGAATTTTTTTTTGACTTCAGATGAATGTACTTTGATTAATCGTGACTACCGTAAGTTAAGGTTTTTCAAAATGTGTCTCCGAAAATCAGGTTCACGAATTAAATTTTAAAAGTTTTGGAATAAAAAATTAGAAAATATAGGGGAGACTTTGGCAAAACTTGTCAAAACGCATATTTAATTCTTTCACGAGGTCTGAGAAAACTTAAACGTTTTAAATTGAGCATATTCTTATAGGAAATTTACTGCTCTACAACATTGCAGAAGACTATTTTCCTCTATCTCGAAAGAAATGTGATTTTCGAATCATTTTCTAAAAATCGATTTTGTGGAGATTCTCAAAATTTCTGGGGTAAATTTTGTCAGTCTTTGGATAATTTGTGACGTTTTAGTCTCGTAAACGTTAAAAATATCAAATAGACATATTTTTATAGGAAATTTATTCCTCTACAATTTTATCGAAGATAATTTTTATCTATCTTAACGAGAAATGTGCTTAAATTGAACTAATCCGTATTGATATTTTCTTTAAGCCAAATATACCATAAATAGGGCTTAAAATTTCATTATTTTTTATTTTAAATAATCCTTCCTCGAATCCCTTGAAACTTTGTAAGTTTAAGAAGGTTCATGAAGGCTATCTATAATAAAAATTTCAAGCCTCAGTCTCTTTTGTTTTAGAAAATAGTGAATATTGAAATTTTCGTTTTGACAAGTTTTGCCCCAGTCTCCCCCATTTTAAGTTGCAATATTGTACTTTTATGAACTCAAGAGCTTGAATTAAATATTATTTTTATTATGTTGAAAAAATAAGAGAAAATATTCATGAATACTAAACCCACGTAACCCCTTAATTCCCTTCCGGATGGTGGCCCTATTTCAACGGCTACAATTGATTTTTGTCTCAGGCTATATCCTAGAAACTATTTGATTTTTTCATAAACCTTTCCTACTTAGTATTTTTGGTCATTATTACTTTCTTCCTTTTATCGCAATTGTAACAGGGATAAGAAGTAACGTGGAAAATACTCACTTGTTATTTTTTGGTTAGATAAAAAATGCATTGTGAGGAAAACTCACAATGTATCAGTTGACTTCAGTTCCTTGAGTTTTCCTAATCAAGGAAACAAGATCTTGGTATATTCAGTATTAAATACTCCAAAACTTCTTTAAATATGAATGAAGTATTTTCTACATTCCGCTTTTGAAAATGTTGCTACTTGTGTTGCTATCTTTTTTGATTTTCTTTTTTTATGTTTCTTTCTTGGAATTTTTTTCCGTTGAATTTACTGAAAATGAAGTCTTGAGGTATTGTAATCCGCATAAGGTTTCTGTTTATCAAACATCGAGATAATGGTGTGTGCAAAAAATGTCTGAGATTCTTCCACTTTTTTTTGGGGATTTTCTTATTAATTTTAAGTGCCTGTTCTCACATGTACTTATCTCGGGTTCTTGTGATTGTTATTCTTCCGTGGATCCCTTTTTGCCATGCTACTCTCAGCAAATCTTTTTGCCCAAAAGCAACTTGGCGTCGATTTTAAATGATTTTGCGCTTCTCTTATCTATTTCGAGGGATGTTTATGCAGAATTCTGTTGGTGAAAATATTGTAACCATCCCCTTGTTTATAGTCAGTGTGTTTTTTTTTTGAATATTCCGCTATTGAGATGCGGAAGAAGAAAGGTGAAAATGTGGCAAGATGAACATGTCTGAATTTGGTTTCTTATGAATAAATTAGAAAAAATGGTGGTAATTTGCGAGAAATGAAAAAAAAGAACAAGGGTGGCATGACTACTTGAAGGAATGAACAAAAAAATATTTATAGGACACTCTCCAGTGTTAAGTGAAATGGATAGAATACCAAATTGTTCTATTTTATTTGCTGGGAGAGTACGGATAATTAATTATGTACAGTGTAGTGAAAAGATTTCTCTACACAAACTATTTATTGTTCCAGCAACTGTTTGGGGGTAGTGGGAGGACAGGGGGTGGTTGATGTTTAATGCAGTGAGTTGTTATGTATCTGATCATCTGATGGGGAATGGTCTGCGTGGTTTACGGAAAATTTACAGCAGCCTTTTCAACCAATATTGTTAATTTTTTTCTGGTTTGCGCCAATATTGAAATCACTGAATTAATAATTCATTCACAAATATTGCCCTCAATGGCACTCGCAGCAGACTGAAAAAAATACAACAAAAAAACTTGTATTTTGCTTTTTAAATTTACGACTGATCTCTCTTGAGATTTTCTGCCATTCAATGATCGATAAGCTTTGGTAATTAAACTTTTTTTTATAGTCAACATTAAATTAATTAGTGCTTGATTCATTTTATCATGCAGAGTCAGGAGCTTGCGCTAAAATATCAGTTGTATTGTTTGAGAAACATGATATACATTCCCGTATATATCGAATTAATATTATGTAAATATTGTGTGGTAACACGAAGAATGGTATTTTGCTATCAAATGTAATATATCGGATTATGTTTAAGCGGCACTAAATTGCTAAGAAGTGCTGGATGGCGTCTTAAAGAAGATGAAAGGCAGACATCAAGTAAAATAAGCAGAATGTTTGTGACACAAATAAACATACCCCACAATAATAATAAAAGTGTGGAATATCATCAGAAATTCAAACGAACACATTACAGTGTTACACAAAAAATGATACGTGAGTAAGATATTGAATGGAAATTCGTTTCATTCAACAGAAACAATAATAAATCTTGCATTAAATGGCAGAGACAACATGGAATATTTCCATTCTTGTGCTTTCGTATCTATTTTCCAATAAAAATGTTATAATTCCATGTAGTTCAGTTTGCGAGCACCCATGCTTATGGGAATGAGAGCTTACAATAGAGCTTCATAGAGGCGTATGGGGTAGTTTGACGTACCAAATTTAACTTTTCTAATGTTTTATTAAAATATTGTAAAAAGTTTTAAACAGTCCACTAAGGAGGTTATTTCTTAATTATTTTACTGCTCCAATTCAAAAAGAAAGCAGTTATATAATCCACTTTTATAAGAACTTATGACACAGCTAGAGGTCAAACGGTAAGAGATAACGACTTCCGTTCTGCGAAGACCCCCCTCCCCATAGGTCGATATTATCTAGGACAGTTTTATCCTTTTTTCGAAAACGGCTCCTACATTTTTTTTCATTTTCGAATATGTTTTGGAGGTAGTCAAGGTGAATATTTCGTCCTTACACATCTATGTTCGAAAAACATTTCGATATCGAATTTTTGAATGTCAAAGTTAAAGAAGTGATTTAACTGACGTGAAGATAATATGAAGGTAGGACACGAGTGACCCTTCCAGAAGTATAAGTGGAGGACAATTAGCTGATTTTCAAGTCATATGTTTTTCTCTGAAATGAAAATTGTCCTCCACTGACGCTTCTGGAAGGGACACTCGTGTCCTGCCTTCATGTCAAAGTTACACCACTTTGGTGTGCTCATTTTTTAACAAAATGCCCATTTTGGACAATTCGAGTGAATTTGCATCTAGTGGCCGTGGATAGGTCTCATTGTAAACCCGAAATGAACAACAAAACGTTGTTTTTTCTGCTTGAACTTGTAAGTAAGTATCTTACTTACAGTAGAGTCTCTTAAATCTGAATCTCGCAAATTCGAACGACGTTTGAATTCAAAATGTCAATTGTGAAGTTATGTTAAAAAATTCATATTCTGGATGAATGAAAATCATATTTATGAGCTTCTTCCTGAATGTTTACATACATTATGATCATATAAAATGAAAAAAACATGTTACCACTAAGACTTATGAGAAAGTACGGGAATTTGATTCAAAGTACAATTTAATCTTAGATAAACTTCGTTAGTTTTGAAAAAATCGCTCGAATTTGGGAGGTGACAAATGTCAAAAATACCCCCCGAGCGTTCGAATTCAGAAGACTCTACTGTACTTACTTACAAAAATTTTTATATGCCCACGACTTTCAAAATCCTAGACTCCAGTGGCTATTTTAATGTCCAAATGGTCCAAATTATAATTATAGCGTCCCTCATAAAAAAAAGACAAGATTCTCCAACTGGTCTTCAGTGTGCAAGCGAAGTTACTCCTTCACTCCATCGAGCATAACTTTTTTTGAGGATCAATAAAATATTGATCCTTTCCGAAACCTTTAGGGTTTCATAGGGGTTCTTTCATTCCATTTGCTTCTTCACTTTAAGGCCGATGACTAGCGATGAAGCAAATTTTTTGAGACTTCCTCCAAAGCGTATTAAAGTACTACTATACCTCTACTATAAGGTATATTTCGAAAAACGATAAATTTAATTACATTCAAGTTTTGAAAAGCCCTAACGATAAACGATTCAACGTTTCCAGCAAAATATAGTGACATTAAATTGTCACATTTGAGTTCCATTGCGGATTAAAAAGATCAAACAAATATTTACGAAAACGCTATTGTGATTTTTTTAATTAGATTTAGATTTAATCAATATAATGAGAAATCATTATGCAAAATATGAACCCACTTCGCTCAGTTTTTTTGCAGTTTTTTGTTAAGTTATACGCGCTGATGATGATTGCATTTTTTTATAGTTTTCATTGTTGAATTTTTAACTACAGCATTTTAAACGATATTTTATTCAGTAGGGTAGAATAGCCTATTTCAGATCCTGCTTCAAACGGTAACTCTCTTCACAACTCCAAATAGGAGTACAGAATATTACATCTCGCACTCAAAGAGATCGCAGTACAAAGTTCAATACAAAGTACAATACTATACACAAAGTGAAGGCCCTGCTTTTTAATCAATTATTTTGACTGATACTATTAAATGGTAAAAAACTTTTTTTCATTTTTCTTTTCAACGCAAAAAAGATATAGGGTATGAATTGTGGAAAGGTGGACACTTAAGAAAAAGTTCAATTTCAAATTTCAAATTTTTATTTTAAGCCGAATAAATATTTATTATATTAATTTAATTTGTATCATGAGATTCCTTGTGAAATATTCTAACAGAATCTTAACAGTTTTTATTAGAATTTTCTACCAAATAATTTGAAAATTCAATCAAATTAGAAAGCAACACATTTTAAAAAGGTTGACAAAATTTTGGAATGTGGGACAAAAACTTTTGGAAAGATGGACATAGTGATATTAATGACAAAATATTATTCGAAATATGAAGAAAATCAATTGTTGGTAGTTTTCTGCGTATACTTGCACATTGGATACCTATGCTTTGATTGTTTAATAACGACTTTTGCATTTTTAACTTCTCAAATAATGACAATATTAGGTCCAATAATCTCTTTATCGAAAATTAAAATATTTAGTTGATTTATTATCAAGTTTCTAGGGAGGTGTCCCACATTGCAGACTGATTGGTTCCACTTTCCAAACTGTCTCGCTTTCCACATTTTACCCTATAGTCCTATTATGTACCTTGTGTATATGGGCATGAATGAATAAAACAAATCAATTCAATTCAATTCAATTTTCTTAAAATTGGGTTTTTTTTGGAAAGGTCTTGAAATTTCTAATCTTCTGCATTGATTTTCAGTAATGAATTCGTAATCCTTAATATTTCGTTTTTATTTGTCCTGGGCCAGTGGTTCAGCGGTAATTAAGGCAAATTGAGCGAATTTCAGGAGAGACTTTTAAGAATATAAAGACTTAAGTTGCGTAAGAAAGACTATATTTTTGAATTTATGAGTAAAAAAGACTCTTTCTTTATTTTCTCCAGCTCCTGATGAGAGCTTTGAGGCTATGCCGAAAGCTCTGGAAAAGTTGATGAAAGTTCCCTGAGTGATTTCCACTTTCCGACGATTTCCGGATTCCCCACAGATATAATAAAGTTCCACTTCTTGTTTTCTTTACAATTAAATGTTTAAGTTTTTCAAAACTATTTCAGAACTAGGATGGATTAAAGTTACTTGAAGTTTAATGGTTAAATTCTTAAAATTTATAATTGAAAAAATTGTAAATTTTAGGATGATTCTCTGGCAATTTTTGAATCAGTTTATATCGATTGTAAAGTACCATCACTGAGAGAAATCCGAAAAAGTTAAAATAAAATTCCGGAAATGATTATTATACCCCGCAGTATTGATCTGAAATCGGTGTAAATATTATGCTTTTTAGGTGTATTATGGGTTAAAGTTACCCTTTTTCATGTTAATTTTACCCTTAAAAAGGTGTAAAATTAACATTAAAAAATGTTGACATATTTTTGCACCTGAAAAGTGTTAAAGTTATATGAGGAAAAAAAGTTAATCGCACCCTCGTTTTTTTTCTCAGTGATTATCACAAAAACTATATGAAGAAGATAATTCACGGAAGAGTTCTATTTCATGAGTTCGAACACTCCGCAAAGCTGAAATGCTTTATCATCTTTTTTTTCTTTATTAAATTCATTTTTAAAAAAATTATTTGTTTGTTGTTCCTTGCGATTTTGAGTTCTTTATTGGCAAAAATGTATATTTAGTTATTATAAAGAATTATTTATTTATATCTGAAAAACATGAATCCAATGTAATTAAAGTAACCAATAGGAAAGCACGATGGAACTCAAATATTTTAAAGGAATAAATATTTAATCTAATGTGAATGATGCTTTAATTAATATTTTTAATCAATAATTTAAAGAGACAGTGCATCCTTTCAGTATGAATGTATCTGCCCAACCTTCCCCTAATGATCTTCCATCATAACGAAGAATGCTTTTTGTACACATTGAATGATGTCTAATCCACTCAAAATTTATTTTCTCCTATTTATTCGCAATATAATCATAATTGCGAGACAAACAGTAAAAATAGCGCAAAAGTATATGTGTGTGGGGAGAAAAATTAAGCTGATATAATAAAAAGTGCTGGTGGTCGAATTAATGTAACCATTTAGTGGATGGGGCTGGAGTGAAACAAGTAAACCATCATCATCTAACAGTGAATGTTTGGGGTCACCCCCATGATGTCTTCACCATTTTACCTCATTTTCTCACATTCAGTCCAAAAATACAATGTCCGAAACTTCTTGGCTTCTTATAACCAAATTGCGACTAAATAAAACTTTACTATAGGACGCGTGGTAATAAATTTTTTTTGTGACCTTTTCACTCCTCGTGGAAAAATCGATTTTTGCAATATGTTTTTAGTTTACACATTATATACATGTTGGTTATTTTCTTTGTGGTCTAAGATATATATTTATATGCTATATAGAATCTTCTTTCAGGGTTGAGTGACAAAGTGGATAGAAAATTGGGCTAAATTAATAGTATTAGGATTTAATATTGAGGTAGAAAATTACATCACGAAACAATATAATGCTCCAAGTCTGGTGTTTTATTGGCAAAATTATTAGTCAGAGTCACCTTCTTCCTTTCGTCCCATTGTTATTGGTGGCATGAAAAGCTCCTCGATATGTGATTGGAAAGGAAATTATTCTCAAATTACTACTGAGCGACTATACCAATAATTTTTATCGATATTTCAGTTTCTGTCTCGTTGAAATTGGTCTAGATTTCTTCTGATTTTACTTACACTGTCAGTCCAGAAAAGTTGTTAAAACCATTTATTATGATAGTTGATAGGTGATGTTTTGAACTTAATAAACATTGAAATAAAAGTATAGTAAAAATTATTATGGTGGTGGCTTAACCTCTAAAGAAAATATTTATAGAGTTGTTTGCTAAGAAATTTGTCGAATGGAATTTCTTTCATATAAAATTTCTGACAAACAAGAACTTTTAATTTGGCTAGGAGTTACTACACTGAGAAAAAAGGAGGGTGCGATTAACATTTTTTCCTCATAAATTTAACACTTTTTAGGTATAAAAATATATCAACATTTTTTAATGTTAATTTCACACCTTTTTAAGGGTAAAATTAACATGAAAAAGGGTAACTTTAACCCCTGATACACCTAAAAAGCATAATATTTACACCGATTTCGGATCAATACAGCAGGATAAAATTAACATTTCTGGAATGTTATTTTAACTTTTTCGGATTTCTCTCAGTGTAGGGGGAAGTGGGGCTACATTGTTATACGATTTTCCCATATTTCTAAAGGAAACTGGGTTTTAACTTAATGTTATTTGGATAGACAAAACAATTGTGGATCTAAATAAAATAATTATAAGGACTAGCTTCACTTAGAAATGGGCCAAAAAATCGTACAACACTGACAGAAATCCGAAAAAGTTAGAATAACATTCTAGAAATGTTAATTTTACCCTGCAGTATTGATCCAAAATCTGAGTAAATATTATACTTTTTAGGTGTATTAGGGGTTAAAGTTACCCTTTTTCATGTTAATTTTACCCTTGAAGAGGTGTAAAATTAACATTAAAAATTGTTGATATATTTTTACACCTAAAAGGTTTTAAAGTTGTGAGGAAAAAATGTTAATCTCACCTTCTTTTTTTTCTCAGTGAATGTAGCCCCACCTCCCCCTAAAGTTTTTATGCTTAAATTGGCCGTAAATTACTCTGAAAGCAAAGATTTGTAGCGATGTTTATTTTTGCACGTTTTCTGTTGGATTTACCAACTGAAAATCAAATTTAAATTATTCCCATTAAACGAGATTTTATTCACAGCTCCACCTGGTTTCACCTGAGCCTCGGTAACAAGCTTTCTTTACAATAAGCACAATAAGTAATTACACTATAGGTTCTTCGGCCTCTGATGGGGGAAGTGGGACACCTTTGAATTTGAATACTTTTAAAATTAGGCATCTTTCCCCTATTTTTAAATGGTACTGATCCTTATTGTGATATAAACAGCTGTAAAAATAATCAGTAAAAATTGAAATAAGTCAGCTGTTAATTCTGAATTAGCACAAAAATACAATTTGGTCAAGTAAAAAAATCAAATTCGATCAGTAGGAAAACTTAGAGGACCTTGTAAAGTAGTGTGCATAATAATCTTGTAATTTTTGATAAAGAGGAAATAAAGTGTGTTTTATTTTCCGTAGTACCATTTCAGATGCTAAGAGTACAATATTATACTAATATATTTTGGATAATTTCGTTTCAAAGTACAAAAAAAATAATTTTGATTATTAAAATTGATCTCTTATGGCTCTAGCACACCTTTTAGACAGGTAAAATTTCATGAGATCGAAATTCACTTCCTTTTTTTTCTAATTTTGTTTCGGCTCCAAACAGCTGAAAAGCCGAAGCTAGAGGAAGAGAATAATCCGAATCCCGTCAGATTATTCCCTTGCTCTGGTGAGAACTTCCTGGGGAATTCTTCCACTGTTTGGACTGACTCTCGGCTGTTTTCACGGCCTCTAGTAACGGCTCTTTCGAGCCACCGGGCTTAAGGCAGTAATGCCCCCTTGTGTAGGCTACCCCCGGGGGTGCCTCGAGAGAGTTTAACCAAGGTTAGAAATAAATTTCCAACCTTGCAGTCCGGCAAATGAATGCCTCTAGTGAAAAATTCCTCCAGAAATATTCTCAAAGCCTGCCCTAGGTCTTAAGGCTTCTTGAAGAGAAGCCGCTGTTTCCTGGCAGTAGGGAGCCAATTGGCCGCTGGTAATCCTTAGGCAATAGGATGCCGCTGGTCTTGGGCCAAAAGGGAGATGCGATTTCTCTGGAACAAGCACTCTCGTGCTGCTAGAAGTGAAACTCAGGAATCTCTATCGCAATCTGATTTATTTAACAAAAATTAACCCTATTTATACAAAATCATTTTTACCCCACTTAATTACCCATGATGCGTCATTGCAAAATTGCACATTCTTTATTTTGCTGACGAAAAATGCTGATCAAGAAGTGAATGAACGGGTGTCATTAGCACTAGGCATAATGACCTAATTTCAATAAGAATTTGACAATTTTCAATCTCTAATATCATAGAAACTACTTGTTATAATGGTAGCAAATTGATACCAGATAGAGTTAAGGATATAGAAAATAGGATGGTAAAAGTTTAGGATCGTTTAGCATCCTAGTTTCTTCAATATTTGCCGTTAAAGTGAGGCTTGTTTTGTATACTTCGTGAAATGACTCGATTTAACCAAAACTAAAATCCGTATATTAGTTAAACTATTCGTCTCTAATTGAAATGACAGGACATTCCTAGTAGTAAAGGTATCTAAAAATAGTGTAATAGTCCTTAAATCCTTTAAGGATAAGTCATTGACTTGAAAAGTAGGGGTAACGAAAACCTTTGTAAAGTCTTGGTGAAGCCAAAACTATCCGACTTTTGTGTTGAATTATTCGTATCCTTTTTCGGATGTGAGGACTTATGATGAATATCCTGGCGATTTAACTATTCAAAAGTAGTTCGATATGAATTAAAACCCATTATTATCCCTCAAAGATTAAAAAATCCTAATTTGAAAATAATTTGTATGAACGTGCATGTTCATCTTGAACAAATGTTCTGCATATAGATATTTCATTCTTTCGCACTCGAAATTCGATTGAACTAAATTTAATTCTGTGTGATGCTCAAAAGAAGAAGAGTCCAAAAGACTGGGATAGACTTATGCAAAATGCTTGAGAAAGAAAGGAATGTGAATTTCGATTTCATAAAATTTTCCCTATCTAAAAGGTGATTCTTGATTGGATCTAATTATTCTTTTACTAATCAAAATTGATGATTTTACTGACCAAAATTAACCTTTTATTAATTAAGATTTTCTTTACTGAATTAAATCCATATTTTTCTGATCAAAATCTGTTTTCACTCACTTAAAATTGATATTTTTGTCCACTAAACTTATCTAAAATAGGTTTTTTACAGACCAAGATTTGTTTTTTCACTAATCGAAATCGATTTTTCAGCTAACAAAACTTAATTTTATGCTTATTTACAAAAATCGTTTCATTCACTAAAATCAATTTTTTATGACTAAAAGCGATTTTTAATTATTAAAAGCGATTATTTACTGACCAAAATTGACGTTTTTGTTCATTAAAATCACTTTTAAATTGACTAATACCAAGTTTAACTATCCGACATTGATTATATTTTATCATTTATTGCCCTGGTACACCTTTTAGGCCAGAGAAATTTATGAAATCGAAATTTACATCTTTTTATTGCAAAACGTCTAACAAATGTCTATCCCACTCTCTTGCAATCTTCTTCTTTCTTTAAACGTCACAAAAAATTTAATTTAGCTCAATCTAAATTTAAGATCTAAAGAGTGGAATAGACAAATGCAAAACATTTGGGAAAAAGAATGTGAATTTTGATTGGTTGAATTTTTTTTAGCCTAAAACTTAAAACGTGTGCCGAAGACTTTAAAATCGATTTCTTTACTGATCAAAATTGAGGTTTTTACTAATCAAAAATTATTTTTTTGTTAAAATATATTTTATGACTGAACGAAATTGAATTTTAACTGACCAGAGTTGATTTCAGTTACCAAAATCAATCTTTTGACAAAAAGAGAATGATTATTGTTTATTGCCAAAATCGATTTTTGACTGACGAAATTTGCAATTTTCTGGTACAATTTGATTTATTTCTGGCAAAATTTGCTATCTTATAAAAATAATTCTTTTGTTGAGATTTATATAATTTTTGTAGTTTTACTGCCTATTTCAACAATCTTATTAATAAAAGTTTTTTTTTTACTGATCAATGATTTTTATTTGCCTAATTCTTTCTATTTACTTTTAAGTGAAATTTTTCTAACTTATTTTATGGAAAATCTAACCAAAAATGTTTTGGTTTTAAATAAATAGAAACCATTGGTTAGTTTCTTCCTGACGCTCACAGGAAGGACATTCTGTCCTAAAATAAATCACTTTAGTCAGCTTCGTTCAGCTAAAATCGTGAATTTTTATTTTAGATTTAACGATATTCTCTTTAATTCTGAAATAACTAAGACAAATAATATTTAAATTGTTATTTTATGTCAAAAATAAGATTTTCATGTCATAACTCATATCTGATTTTGATATTATAGTCTTTAATTTTAATTTAATTTTAATACTTACAAAATTTTTTGTGCTTTATCCGAATGGCCTTTATAAATTTTACTCTCTAAAGTTAAATGGCTTTATCGGAGTTGTATACAAATAAAAGGCCCTTAAAAATTTTAAGTTGGTTTAGCTTAGAGTTTTATCCCAGAATTGAGGGGATTATTGAGAACTTTCTGGACTTACTGTGTAAACTTATATTCGCTAACTTGGTAATAAATTCAATTTTATCTAAACATGTGATTACCACAAGAAGAGCTCGCAACTTAATTTGGAGTAAAAAGTGCATAGAGCGAGACCTCAGAAAGTTGTGCAAAAGTCTCATCGTTTAGGAAAAGTGACGAAGAACAGGAGTAGTATGAAATAGTAATGATAGAACATGATAATGAAGTGCAGTAGTTAGATGAAAAAGCCTGGAATAATGATGACAAGTGCGCAATTCAAAGCTCAGAAGCTTTTAAAGAAGTCTTCAAGCGGACTCAAAGTGGTGGACGTCAGCGAAACTTGACTAAGTGTAAGTTCCATTGATGTCACATTTATATGTACATATCACCATTGTTGCTCCTTTTAGCTCTTTTCTCATTATATACCCAACACTTCCGTCCTCGTATTCATATAATTTGAGGATCATGTTTGTAATATATTCACCCACAAGAGAGCAAGTTACGTTGGTGTGTATTTGTGTTAATATGATATATGGAAAATGCTCACAGCATAGACGAAAAGCCTCGCCTGAAGGGTGTGTCGACTTTTTGTCTCATTTTTTTTTTACTTCTTCCTCCCCTAGGCCCTTCTCACTTTAGATTTCAATTAAATTTCCTTACCACCGCAGAAGCTCTTATAGAGTATTATTAAGCGTAAGTACTTTGTATCTTCTTAGCGCATTTCCTCTCTCTTGAGACTTCAAATTATTTCCTATTTTCTAATTGTAAACATGAAATCCCCTAAATGCCTTTTGAGTCGATAAGAGAGATTTGAGGCCTTTGATACAATCATCCCTATAAGCTTGATATAAGTCAAAGTGCTGATTATTGCCGCTTCAAGAGTACTTTTGTTAATACTAATGATGTCAGCCCGCAAGGCACTGAGGAAAATTACCAACTTTACCGGTGGTGTTAAATATAACAGGTAGTGATTCACATTTCTCAGGTGAAAAACCAATGATTTACTGTATTTGAACATTTTGTTATACAAGAGGATTCGCGTTAATTAAAATGAAACAGAAGAATCTGTCCTGGAAAGAGATTACTTCCTCTTATCGAGATTTATTCCATGGATATTCAATTGATAGTAGAACCACCAGATTCGTATTCTCTCAAGAAATGTAAACATAAGGGACAAAATTATGATTAGAAACGGTGTACATAAATAATTTGAAGTGAATTGAAATGATAACTTTTTAAGGTATTGGTACTATTCCAAAAAATGAAACATTTTTTGAATACATAACTGTTCTCATGTACATCTGTGTTATCGACTTTTCTCTATGTTGGGTTCTGTCACGACTGTTTTCCCGAGTCATCGTCGTGTCCCAAAACAAACAAATAATCGTAACAGAAACCAACACAAAAAAAAAGAAATTGATTACGTAGAAGCACTTGAGAATAGTCATGTACTAAAATAATGCTCAGGAGAAAGACTTATGATATTGCTCCAATGAAAAATGAAAAGGGTAAATCTTTCTCTTGAACAGTTTTTTTAGTACATTACTGTTTTTGTGTGCTTCTGTCTCATTGACCTTTCCTATTGTGTTGGTTTCCAAGTCCTCCTTCGAGTCCCAGAACAACCAAACAGTCGTGACAGAAACCATCGCAATGAAAATTTGATTACGAAGAAGCTTTTGAGAACAGTCATGTACTAAAATAATGCTCAGGAGAAAAACTTATGATATTGCTCCAATGAAAAATGAAAAGGGTAAATCTTTCTCTTGAACAGTTTTTTTAGTACATGACTGTTCTTATGTGCTTCTGTCTTATCGACTTTTCCTATTGTGGTGGTTTCCAAGTCCTCCTTCGTGTCCCAGAACAACCAAACAGTCATGACAGAAACCAACGCAAAGAAAATTTGATTACGCAGAAACTTTTGAGAACAGTCATGTACTAAAATAATGCTCAGGAGAAAAACTTATGATATTGCTCCAATGAAAAATGAAAAGGGGAAATCTTCCTCTTGAACAGTTTTTTTTAGTACATTACTGTTTTTATGTGCTTCTCTCTCATCGTCCTTTCCTATTGTGGTGGTTTCCAAGTCCTCATTCGAGTCCCAGAACAACCAAACAGTCGTGACAGAAACCAACGCGGAGAAAATTTGATTACGTAGAAGCTTTTGAGAACAGTCATGTACCAAAAAAAAAACTTTCAGGAGAAAGATTTATGGTGCTATATTCCAATGAGAAATGAAAAGGAGAAGTCTTTCTCCTGATAACTTTCTTTTAGTACTTTACTGTT
The DNA here is from genome assembly GCF_024763615.1 of Phlebotomus papatasi. Classification (NCBI taxonomy): domain Eukaryota; kingdom Metazoa; phylum Arthropoda; class Insecta; order Diptera; family Psychodidae; genus Phlebotomus; species Phlebotomus papatasi. The sequence goes on along the minus strand of NC_077223.1, from coordinate 87,191,443 downwards.
CCCAAGTGCTTCTGCATTATCGACTTCTCTTTGTGTTGGTTTCTATCATCCAACCACGTACGCCTCACGCCCTAGCAAGTCCGTCTCCATCCTCGTGGCGGACTGTTACATAGACCACGAAAACTCCTTACCTGTTCTTTACTACCAGGTCGGGTTGGAGACAAGTGTCATTGAGGAGAGTGAAGGTCTGGTCCTTGGAGAGCGTTGCCCCTGGAACTTTTAGCGCTACTTCATCCATGATGAAATCATGGATCTTATTGTGGTGCTGGAACCTTCTGCTTTTTGTCCCGATTCAGATACCGAAAATGTGGCCCAGAGTCTTCAAGACTGCTCCACATGGCCGGAAGATCACATCGGGATTTCCAGTGAATTTAGTGATGGAGGTCCTATACCCTAGAGTATTTGTACGGGCCCGCAGAGTCGTGAGGAAGCGAGAGGGACACAGCAGCTCAGGGCGAAAGAGCCACTGATTTTCCCCCTGACTTCCCGCGAACACATGAACGGCCATTCTCTGGTCACGACTTGCGGCCCAGGTACTTAGCACCTCCCTGCACTCACGGGACTTAAAGTCCTCAACGGTCCGTGGGGACTCCAAGGGCCACATGAGGCGGTTATCCGAAGCATAGCCCGTGAACTCATTACTTATTTATCGCCCTCTTATCTTGCACCCCTATGAATTGGTGTCTTGATCCACGCTATCGATTCATCGGTGGCTGGGTCGGCCTCTTTTCCTAGAAGAATAGAGTCCGCCTCTAAACACTTTCCTGACTGGGTCGTCCTCATCCCTGTAAACCAAATGACCAGTTCACCGGAGTCTGTTGAGACGTATTTGCATGAAAGGAGTTACCTCTCGGGTGCACGGGCTTCAAACTTAAGGCTTAGCCTCATGGCTTAATTTCTCTAATTTACTTTGAAAAAAAAAAATGTTTTGTCAAATTAACAAGACAAGTTTGTAAAAAGGATGTTCTTCCATACAGAATATGGAAAAGTTTTGTAAAATCGATGTCCAGCTGGATTTTGTTAAAAGTTTGTGAAAAGGGTGTTTTTCCATATAAAATGCAAGAAAAAGTTTTGTCAAATTGGTAAATAACATCCTTTTGACAAATTTCAGCAAAATCCATTTGTTCGTTGAACAAGACATTTTTTTCAGAGTATCAAACAAGATATTTCAAAAAAAATTGAATTAGGATTTGATTATTGAGAACAAATTATTAGAGGAACTGGGCTAAACCTACAATCTGAAGCCAGGTTACCGCTCATACACCTCATAGTTGTATAGGCTCCGGTATTGTCCCTCCTCACGTATGTGACCAAAAATCCATCATGGAATACTCTTCTGAAAAGCAGCTATGAGTTCGCAATTCTCTTTGCTGCGCACCCACGTTTCAGACGAATACGTGCAGACAGGAAGGATCATAGTTCTATAGAGTAGTAGCTTATACGGACTTCAGACCTAAGGCTTAGCCATAAAGCTTAACTTCTCTAATTTCTTATCAGTCAAAAAGTTTTGGAAAATTTTACCTTAGAAATGGATTATTAAGGATAATTAATCTATTTGAATCAGAAGAACAAATTAAATTTGTTGCTATTTATGATTTTGAGACCTTCGGAAACTGGGCTAAACCTCTATTCTTAAGACGGTGTTCCTCTCTTTGATCACTCAATGAATCAAATGATGAAGGATTCAGTCTCTCCTCCTTCTATCCTGGGTTCAAATCCCCTTTAGGCCATCAGGATTTCTCTTCCATTAAAGGTGTTCAAAATACAAACAGGGAGCTATACTTGATACCATGGGGAACAAGACTAATAACTTCATTCCTGTACAGGAAAATAGTTCCAAACTCCCTTGTGGAAAGCCTTCTTCCCTCATATGGAATGTTGTGCCAACATTATTATTATTATTTTGCTGCTCCAGAAGATCATTGAGACTTGAAATCCTTGAAATAGTATGGGAACTTTAAATTTTCATGCAGAAATGTCTCCTTTTCCTTGTACACACTTAATACGATAAGAACATTGCAAATGATTTCACTTGCAGTTCTGCAATATTTAAGTGATTCTGATACAAGGAGATACCATGGGTTTTATCTCGTTTAACCCGTATTTCAGCTTAAATTCACACATATTCTGGCTTCTATTCCACTTAGGCACACTGTTATGGTATTTTGCAATCTTGAAGATGTGAGTTGAAGCACAAAATTGTCTCAAATGGGCTTCCAAATCCACCATAAGAATTCTATTTTCTCTTTGCCGAAAAAAAATCCCAAGCAGCATTTTTAAAGTCTCTTTGAAGTGAGCAAATCGTTCTCTTTTCGTCTCTAAAAGATTAAATTCAGCAATGTCACTTAAGTGAACGAAAAAAAAGGAGCTTATGTTCTTCAAGGAATACCGCATTAAAGTAATTGAAAAAATTGACTGCCAACTTCACACAGATTCACTTTGTATGTCCTTTTCTCTCAATATAAGTCAATTTATTTTTTTTCTTCTACTTTGCATGTATTTTTACATGGTTCCAAATTGAAGTATATGAGAGTACTCATTTTTTGTATCATACAACAAAATAATATTAGAAAAAAAGAAGAGGGCAATAAGGTGAAAACGACACCTTTTTATGATAGAACCGTGATACTTTTTTATATACTTGTATGTTTTATGTATACAAGTGTTATGTGGTACGGTGGTGAGATATTTCAGGAATCGCGAGGTATCAATTCAGCTGAACTTTGATATGAACTCTAGCCATTGTTTATATTTCTCTCAAACATCTATATATGTAGTTTAATTTTGGTAAATTCCTTTCTTTCATAAAGACTATGTACAACATACGCTCTTGCTATTGACTACAGTGAACCTAGATATTTTGTAACATCAGCGAAATTGTGTGCTTTTGTTTACATTTGAACATCAAGCTCTTCTGCTAAAAGCACATATTAATTTGCACTTTGCAATGGATGGGAAAGTTTGCATCCTAATCAGGATTTTTTTTTGTATAATTACATTTAATTTTAACTGGGTAGAGCATGATTATGTTCTAGATACCATAGGGATTGAGCTAGATTTAATGAAGGGGGGTGGCCTCAATTAAGAAGGGTGCTGCACCTACCTCGCTCAATGGGCTCATTATACTTCACGTTTGAAAACCAGTCGGTATTCATTCAGAAAGTTTGATGCATAAATGCATAATGCTTGCTAAAAGTTCCTCTTAAATGTACACAAAAGCTTTCGATATTATACTCTGAAATTGTTTTGTTAATAAATCACTTTGAGCTTAATTATTTGGATAATGATATTCATGCCCATTTATGTGCAATTATGATTATATCAATAATCCTATTTGATAAAAAATATATATACAAATCAAATTAACAATAATTACGTGCAATTGTCTGCTGTGAATTTAAATAATTCAAATTGAAAATTCACTAATGAAATTTTCCGCTCAAGTTCATCGAAGCTTTGTGAATTCATTTGCGATTTTATTTGACTAAATTTACCATTTATTGTGTTCTTTATCGTTGTTTTCCAATAAAACATTTCAATTATGTTAAAAATACAGAAAATCCTTACATTAGATTGTGTTTAGAATATTATAATGTTTGATGTGTTTACCAATTGAAAATTTTGCATAATTTCTATTTGCCTTCTGGGGATTTGTTATGAAACATAAGTTATAAATTATAGTACTATAGATGATTCTATGCTTTGTTGAATGTGCTTCCTGTTGCATGTTAAATCGATACATAAGGATTAAATGCAACATTATTGGTAAATCAAAATTACGACTTTAGTTTTGAATCAGGAGATTATTACAGAGGTACATACACATACATTACAATTGATATTTTAAATAAGATTTTTTTTATATTAATTAAGATACTGTCGAAAGAGAATTTATATTTTTTAATTTTAAATTTTAAATATAAATTTAAATCACTATTTAATACACTTTAATCAGAGAGTAGGGGAAAGTGACCATGCTTAATACTGTAAAATGATGTCCAAGATTTGTGATTATTTTCTGATTAACACACAAACCGAAGCGATTCTTGCACTATGACAAAAAAAATGTCTGACTTATTAGGTTCATAATCCAACCTCAAATAGTTCCTGGAAATCCTTAGATTTTCCTCAAGAAGAAAATGAAAATTCAGTATCGATTTTTATACAAGATGGGTCCGGGGCCTTCCTGTATAATAATTGATTCGACAATTCGGAGGCCCATATTCACTGCAAAAAATTCACCGGATACAAAAAATTGCACATCAATATTTAGACGGAACTCTAATCTATCTGCTTAAATCGTTTATATGACTGATTATTAGTTTTAAAATCACTTTTATGTAATTTTTCTAAGCCATGTTTTTATGACATTAGGGCGCTAGCTAAAACCATTTTTTCACTTTGAGTCCATGAAAATGTCATTCTGCAACCTTAAAATTCAGGCAACAGAGTTGAAGATTATGTCAATTGTCGATAAAATTGGCGGATTGCAATATGTGTAATTATGAAATAATCACATCTAATGATATAGTTGCCACATTAAAATTATCATTCATGGACCCTTCTTAGAATATAGGATGGACACAAGTAGAATTTATGAATTTGTTACCACCCACAAAAATAGTGTCCACCAAGTAAAAATATTTTTACATAAATATTAGTACTGATGAACCCTCTATGTGCCTATGATAGTAGTTTTCCTGAAAAGCGACATTAATTAAGAAATATTTATGAAATATCATGTATTGAAATTACAGTTTTGGGCCTATTTTTGATTTTTGCTTCCTGAAACTAGGAAAAAAGAGCTAGGATCCTAATTTTTTTAGGAAATGTGAGGCTTAGCACCAGCTATTGAAATATATTGCGATGAGTCATAACTATTGATTAACATAGGAAAAAAATAGTTATTATCAAGCTTGGATCGTATCAAGCATGGTCACTTTCCCCTATTGCATATTTTTGGCATTTGCTTTATTTCCCCTACCAATATAAAATTCGTTATTCAGAAACAATATTTTTATTTTTTAATTTTTCTGATATGAATCCTGAAATGAATTTTATGAAAACCTAATTTAGCATTCACTCACATTTATATTTTATCAATTTTTAAAGGCTTATGCTTATATACAAGCTCACATTTTTTTAATATATGTTGTAACGAATAATAGAATATCGAAAATAGGTAGCAAAACTCCCAATCTTTGTGAATTACTTGAATTTGTAACTTAGATGTTATACCTCAAAAGTACTTTCGCATCATTAACCGTTTATCGGTTCTCAATCGATTCACAAATTACTCAAAAAATCGCCTAAAAAATCTTTGGATGAATAAAAATGATTTTCAGATAAGAATTAGTAACCGCCTATAAAACGCTTTATTTCCGTTTCATAACAGATTAGAACCGATTTAGTCTTATCAGAAATTCCAAGACCTTTCCAACGAACCCAAACATAATACCATTCGCTTGACAAATATACTCTCTAGGACCTTTTAAACCTTCGACTTTGAAAAACTTTTATTAGAATTACTTCCACGTATAGATGGCAAATTTCATGAAATTTCACGTTTTTCCGCCTATTGTAGATGAAGACTACCGTGAAATTTCATGAGATCTGCCATCTATACTTCCAGGTAATCTCTAAAAAAGGGTGGTGTAAAAGCGTGCCAAGCTGGAACTCGTGACTTAGATGCTATATACCTTAAATATTCTTTCGCATCATTTGCCATTTACCGGTGTTATCAATCGTTTTTAAGAGATTTATAAATAACTCAAAACATGCCCAAAATAGCTTAGCTTAGGAGTGATATAATAGAATTTCGAACAAAAATTATTTAACGGTTATGGAAACAGTTCAAGACCTTTCCAACAAGTCCAAACGTAATACCATTCGGTTAAGAATTTGCGCTCCGTAGAGCCTTTTTAATCTTTTTAATCTTCGATCTGAAAAAATCGTTATTAGATGTGATTCAAGGGCTGCTACCGCCACAAATCAGAATTTCGGAAGAGCTTCATTTAGCTCCATATAAAATGAACAGAACACCGAGGCCCTGGATTCAAGGGGATTTTCATATAAAGACGAAATATCCACTTGGGTAATCTCTAAAACGGGCCCCGGCCAAAATCCCGAAAAACAAAATCCCGAACGCCAAAATCCCGAAAACCAAAATCCCGAACGCCAAAATCTCGAAAGCCAAAATCCCGAATTCTTAAAAGTGTCATAGCTACTCCCACGATTGCACCTGCGCTTGCTGGAGGCAAAGGCAAATCTTCTGTGTCTTGGGAAATTATTCTATACATTTTCCTCCATATAATTTCATCTCTTTCATTATTTTGAACATTCGGGATTTTGGCTTTCGTGATTTTGACTGCCACCGTCTAAAACATATCCAAAAATTAAAAATATCGCATTACGAGTTTTCGAGCAATCGCAAAAAAAACAATGTTTTGGAAGGAAGTTAAATGATGGAGGGAAAATGAGGGAATGTTAATGGTCCCAGTGTCGACTTATAGGGGGTCCTCAGAAGGTTGTAAGTCTCTATCTTCACAAGATTATAATGCTGAATATTACTAGCTAGCTGAATATTGACTAGCTTCTCTCAATCTCTTATTTATGGTAATCTCGGAAAGAATATGTCTTTGAGGGAAATGTTTGAATATATGCTCAGATAATATACATATCGAATATAATATCAAACATCAGTTCAATTTTACAAACCAATATTTATCACATGAAAACCTAAAAAATGTCAACAAGTAGTTTTTTGCAGTTTCTACTATTCACTCTGGCTTCCCTTTCCAAACTCTTTGCTAGCAAACTAATGTGTTATTCATGGAATTGTACTATGCTGTTGCAGCAGTGAAAATTTTACTTGCAATGGCAAACGAATTTTCTGCTTGTTGTATCCGTATACACAGAAAAAAATGAGCTTTTGTACATTACTTCCTTTGAAATTATGAAAAATAATAAAATTACCTTTATTTTTTGTCTCCTTTTTATTGAAAACGAAATAGAAAATACTAAGCAAAAATGCATGGTGTATTATAAATTTAAAAAAAAAAGTCTGAATAATATTTCTTTTTGCGTGACTAGTGGTGGGCGTGGTTTATTAGTAGCGCAGTTAATGGGCGTGGATTATTATTTTGTGTGGAGGCAATAAGTTTTCAGTTAAAAAATTGATATTTTAAATTTAAAAAAAAATTTAAAAACATTCAAGAAACATAAATGAATTAGGGTACTTTAACGATTTATTGCCAATTAAATCCAATACAGCCACATTGGAAATTTAATGTCCTTTCAAAAGTAGCCTCTTTAAAGTGATTTAGCGTGGAAACTCAAAATCGAATTTTTTTCAGGCATAGGTGTCTATGAACAAAATATTCGTCTTAACTATTTCCAAATTGGAAAAAAAAATCTAGGAGAGTTTTCGAAAAAAAAAGAATATATGGTTTTGGAGAGGAAGAAAGAAGGTGGTGGAAAAAGAAAAAAAAATAGTGTGGAGATAATGTTTGCTTATAGGGAGTCACCGAAAACCGGAAATCGATGTTTCTTACCGTATGTGCTCCAGGAGGGGAATTCTGTAACGCTCTGGCAATGCCATATGACAAATTGGGTTCGAATCTCAGGAGAGCTTTTTCGAAAATGCGATTCTGTAGCCGTGACATTGCCATTTCAGCTCACGTAGCATTGTCAGAAGTCACATATTTGCGATTTCTGCCAATTCAAATGACAATGAATTTTGTTAAACAAATTAAACAAGACGTACAGTATTTTCATAAAATCATCAAGTAAAGGGATTTCATTAAAAATTCAATGAATTGCATTTTCGAACTTATATGATATGACAAAAAAAGCTCGAATTTCATTGCCAGGTTTCGAACTCACGCGTGACAATGCCACGAAAATTACAGAATTCCCCTACAGGACGATGACAAGTTGAAAAAAAGCTGAATATATAACTGCTCTTCTCTTTGAGTTCGAGTGGTTCGAGCAGTAAGGTAGGGGAGACTGGGACAAAACTTGTCAAAACGAAAATTTCAATATTCACTATTTTCTAAAATAAAATAGACTGAGGTTTGAAATTTTTATTATAGATAGCCTTCATGAACCTTCTTAAACTTACAAAGTTTCAAGGAATTCGAGGGAGGATTATGTAAAATAAGAAATAATGAAATTTTGTGCCCTATTTTTGGAATATTTGGCTTACAGAAAATATCAATATAGTAAAGAGAGGTAATCCGGATACTTTTCATAGAGTGCGACTTTAATGCTTGTTTTTGGACTGATGAAATATTTTTTCCCCATTCCAAATCAATAGAATTATTCTTTGTTTAATTTAGAATCATAATAGAAATAGAATTTTAGCAATAATATTGATGAAAATTAATAAAATTACGATAATATTAATATATGCGCAAGAATGTTACTGCGACGCTTTTATGTAACTCCGTTGAATTCGATCAAACTCGGATGCTCATTTTAAGGAAAAGTTTAATGCATAAAAATGAGAAGATATTATTTCAAAAACATTTTTTTAGAGTTTTATTCCATCAATTCATTTCAATAATTTATTATTTAATTATATATATTTTTATTTATTTTAAGATTGCACTCAATTCTTTGATTTTTCCTCGGTTTTCTTGGCTGACTTCCTTCCACGTTTTTTCTTTTCAGCTTCAATTGGCATTTGAGCCTTTTCCTTTACCATGTGTTTCTCCTTTAGTTTTATCTCCTTTTCTTCTGCCCTTATTTTTTTGTTCCTCTCTCTGGTCAACTTCCGTTCAGCAATTTCTTTCTTTTTTTGTAAATCCTGCCTCAATTTTTCCTCCTGTTCCGCGATCATTTCCTCGGAAGATACAATATACTGGTGTTTCACATTGCTGGCTTTGACCCTCTTCTTCTGACGACGTTTTGGAATTTCTCCTGGCCAGAAATAGCATTGTTTTAGTGTGTCGAAGATCGGTTGAGTCTCAGAAGTTGCAGAGAGTTGGTTTCCAGGGAAGACTGGATCATTTGAAGGATTATTGTCGGTGGCCTGATCGTGCTGGTTATTGATAATGGACTCCTCTGAATGTTGGAAAACAATTTTCGGGAAATAAAGACCAGCATAGAAAAGTGGCCCATCCATCCAGCCACTTTGTGGTGACGTTCCCATTTTCCATCCTTCTGCGTTGTGAATGGCAATTTTTGGAGTAATGTCAGTTTTATGAACAGCCATTGGAGGAGCAAGTTCGCCAGTAGCTGACATCATGAAGAGTACTGTGATACATTGCTTCGGTCCTGAATTTTTAAGAGATGGAACTACACGTGAACCTCTCCTGGACAGGACATTTCCATCTTCCGGTGTCAAAAAGAAGGCACTTTCATCGCAATTAAAAACACGGTCTGGTGAAATGCTCAGAAGGTTGTGTTCTGTGAAATATCCAAGACAATTCTGAAACCATTCCGTGAGGTCTTCAGCAGTAACAGTAGCTCTTTCCAATGAGAAGGATTTTGGTTTGCGTTTGCTGAGTTCTGGATGACGCTTAAGAAAATTTCTGAACCAAACGTCTCCGGGTCTTCCAGCTGTAAAATGGTTTGGAATTTTGTAGACCTCACAGATGAGTTTAACGCTGTCCAGAACTTGTTCCTTCCCGATGGGATGCCAGCCATCCGCACATCCCAGGATCCATTTGACAAGTTCTTTTTCCTGTTCTTTTGAAAGAATTGTTGGCCTGCCATTGGGGCACTCCTCTGGGTATTTGCCGGTCAATTTGTTGTGCAGTGTTGTTCTTGGGACATTAAATGTTTTGGATGCATATGCTATGGTAGAACCATCTCGTACACACTGCAAGGCATTCCTAAGACCTTCCTTAGAGTAGGGCTTGTCCTTATGGGTCTTTTCTTTTGTTCCCTTTGGCATCTGAAACAGAAAAAGAGTCCTGAACAATGCAAATTCTGAACCAAAACATTGACTTTCACCGCATCCGACATGCATCGAAATGTAAACATTCACAAAAATCACTTATTTCTGTATGAATTATTAATATATTATCAATAAACTCTTACTCACCTTGTAGATCAATAACTACACTAACTTTTACTAATAATTTTGATTGCAAATAATGTTTTATTATATAGAAAAAACACTAAACTTTTTCCAGCAACGAGCTGTCAACAGCAAAATTTTCTCAGAAATTAAATTTTTAGTACACAACCCAGCTGACCCGAGCTTAAAAAATATTTCTCTTACCCACTTATTAAACCGATAAAAATATAATTTTTGGTTTTTCTTAAAGTAGAATAGTTATATTATGATACTGCAGTAATTAATTACAGAAATAAAAATATAAATTATATTTTAAGTGGATGTATCGGAGTTAAATCGGTCGCGGCATCCGAGTTTTGCAATCGTCGGAGTTACATGGCCTTACTATACTGATTAGCTCAATTTAAGCACATTTCTTGTTAAAATAGAGAAAAATTATCTTCGACAAAGTTCTAGAGGAATAAATTTCCTATAAAAATATGTCTATTTGATATTTTTAACGTTTGCGAGAGTAAAATGTCACAAATTATCCGAAGACTGACAAGATTTGCTCCAGAAATTTTGAGAATCTCAGCAAAATCGACTTTTAGAAAATGATTCGAAAATCACATTTCTTTCGAGATAGAGGAAAATAATCTTCTACAATGTTGTAGAGCAGTAAATTTCCTATAAGAATATGCTCATTATAAAACGTTCAAGTTTTCTCAGAGCTCGTGAAAGAATTAGATTTGCATTTTGACAAGTTTTGCCCCAGTCTCCCCTAATGCTCTAAAATCATTCCAATTTTTCGTTGCTTATAGCGTTGATTTTAAGAATGATGAAGCATTGATTTTGTATTATTTTTGCATTAAGTTAAATTCATTTTCGATTTTGATTTTCGATCATTTTAGTAGAGATTTAATTATTTTCTTTTATTTTCATTTTAATTTTTTATTTATTTATTTATTTTTTCGATTTTTCGATTTTAAGAATATTAAGGAATTGGTTAAAATCTTTTTGGAGTTGATTTTGGATTATTCTGGCAGTGTCTTCAGATCATTTTGTTACGATTTTAGATTATTTTATCATTTCTTTTAGAACATTTTCGTCGTGCATTCTAAAACACTATAGAACTAATTTTAATTGATTTAAAATTACTTTCGGATAAGTTTCAGATCATTTTGGCATTGTTTTTGGATTATTCTGGCGTTCCCTTAAAATTCCCTTACCATTAATTTAAGATGAGTTTGGCTTTGATTTCAAAGCCATTGTTCTTGAATTTCCCTATTTCATAGTTTTCCACTATTATAACCACATTATTTAATTTTTTTAACTTTTGATTTTTTTCCTTCATAAAAGAAATTAAACTATTATATTTCCATAAAAGTAATTTCTAATAATGTTTTGATCCAAATTAGTATTAAAATATAGTAAATTCGATAAATTTTTGACGGATTTCTGCAATATAGAAAGAACTTTTTCTAGCAAATATTTTTTTCTGTGTAGATAACACTTTCTTTTTTGAATGTTTAATTCAAATTCTACGACAAAGGAAAAAGTGTTATTCCCCAGTGACGACTTGTGCATGGGGACCACATTTGCAATATTGAATTCCCATGATTACTTTTCTCAGGATTGTGGTTTGTACACCATTTCCGAGAAAATCAATGATGATGTTGTACATTGATGGTACCAGAAGAACTTTAGATGCTTCGGATTTTTTTTTCTCACAAAACCTATAAACTATTGGTGCTGATGGCTCTGACAGAGCAATTTCAAAATCAAAATACTCCATAAGGTATGTAGGTGATGTATTATTGGGATGGATAACAAAAACATACCTTATGGAATGTTATTCAGAGCATGGGGTAAGAAAATAATGTTTATTTTCCTCCCAAAAATATATATCCTTTGCGATTTTGTGATTGGTTATTGAAGAATATGGGCAGAAGAATAATAGAATTTGGCAAAATAAACAGAACATCCCCAAGAAAACTTTGATTACAAATGCTATGTGCTATGAAATTCATTTGAAAGATTTAAAACAAATATTAATTGTTAGAAATCTTTTCAATATTGAATCCTATATCTACATATCTTAAAAAAATTTTGATCAGAAATTTTCAAAGGGGTCAAAGAGCTATCAAAATCCAATTAGTATTTTAATTTCGTATCTCTAATCGTCTGCAAAAAAGCAGTTGCAATAAAAAATGTATTACACTGAGAAAAAAGAGGATACGATTAACATTTTTTCTCATAATTTTAACACTTTTTAGGTGTAAAAATATATCAACATTTTTTAATGTTAATTTTACACCTTTTTAAGGGTAAAATTAACATGAAAAAGGATAACTTTAACCTCCAATACACCTAAAAAGGGTAATATTTACACCGATTTTGGATCAATACAGCAGGGTAAAATTAACATTTCTGGAATGTTATTTTAACCTTTTCGTATTTCTCTCAGTGTAGAAATCAATATTTAGGAAAGCAAGGGAAAAAGTTAATTGTTAATATGTCTTCTTTTTTTGTCAAAGCTCTTGGTTCTTGTTTTATGTTCCTATTTCTACTTTAAGACTGAAATGTGTCATACTATTTGTTTCGGTCAGAGAACCAAAGAAAAAATTACTTGTCCGCAAATGTATGACTTGAATGAATCACCTGAATAAAACACATTTACAAGGAACAAAACAGTCTTAAATTTTAGTATATTTGTTTAGTATTTGAAGTACCGTGAAGTGTATAAGACGTCTGTTTGTATTTCGAGACCACAAATTAAGGTAATTCATAAAGAAAATTATGATTACCAATCAGTAGTCAAATTAGTCTGAAAGTACCATGAAAGTTCTGACAAAGTTTATGTCTGGGTTGAAACTGGAAAATGCTGCAAGCTCACAAAGTGAAGTAAATCAATTTAAATAATAATGGTCCAGTAACCAGAAAATCCGTGTTTCAAAGGATTATGCCCAGTCGGCCCAAACACCCTATATTCCTGGGTTAAAGTTCATTTAATGCTGACTTGGCATGTAGAGGTAAATTTAATAGTAATTACAGGAGTGTTGCACGAAAATGTTACATGGAAGAGTGACTAAAACAGTTGACTGATTGACCCATTACATTAGAAGAGGGATCAAAGTGTTTCAGCTTTCCAAAATGCTCGAACTCACGAGAATTTTGTATTTAATACTCTCCATGTATTATCTTTTCGCATGATTTTTGGGTTCATACCGGTGTACTACCGATCTAATTGAATTAAAAGCCATACGGACAAATAAAAAAGTAAATCCGAGAAAAGTATATAATTTACGGGTACTTTACCAATATAATTTACTGATTAAATCCAATGCAACCAGGTTGGAAATTTTAATATCTCTCAAAAAATCCAAATTTGAGATTTATCGATACTATCGATTCGATAGTGTCGAAAAGTTATCATTCCACCCCAGGTTTGGCCTCTAGCCGTATCACAAATTAAAAAAAAGTGGATTATATAATTACTCTCTGTTTAAGTTCGAGCAGTAATAATTATTTAAATAAGTTTTCTAATTCTCCTTAAAATTGTATTTTTTGTATTTACAGTTCCACATCTGATTTAAGCTAATTTATAGATCACCTCAAAGTACTCAAAATTGCGTAAACGTTTTTTTCTACAGTCTCATCCATTTGATCTGTTTTGATATAAAACCTGCAAAAGAGCTTTTCCACATTTTTATCGAGGAACTTGATTACCAAAACGCTAATACGGAGGTGGACGTTAAACATCAAATCTTTCTTTACGTAGAAAAAAAGGAAACAAATTCTTTGAAAATTGTCTCTTAAATGTTTATAAATTCAATGGGAGATTTCCAAAAAGCTCGTTGAATAAAATTTGAAACTTCGGCCAGCACTGAAAATCGGACTAAACAGTGCCGAAAGTCGGACACATCCCTTAAGAAGTGGAGATATAGCTATTCGAAAATTAAATTTTTAACCCCTTATAGATCAGGTCACGAGGGACAAGGAAGCTTAATTTTTTTTTAATCGAAAGCTCTTAGGTTCAGCATTAACATACCGAAATTTAAGATCGATAGGTGTCATAGGGGCTGAATTATTGAGAAAACATAATTTGGCTTATTTTTGACATCACTAACTTCTAGCCACCTACTGACTTTTAACCTGTGCCGATAACTGCTTGTTGATATCTCTTTACTTTCTACACTGAGAGAAATCAGAAAAAGTTAAAGTAACATTCCGGAAATGTTAATTTTGCCCTGCATTATTGATCCGAAATCGGTGTAAATATTATGCTTTTTAGGTGCATTATGGGTTAAAGTTACCCTTTTTCATGTTAATTTTACCCTCAAAAGGTGTAAAATTAACATTAAAAAATGTTGATATATTTTTACACCCAAAAAGTGTTAAAGTTATGAGGAAAAAAAGTTAATCGCACCCCCTTTTTTCTCTTATATAATTACTCTCTGTTTAAGTTCGAGCAGTAATAATTTAAATAAGTTTTCTAATTCTCCTTGAAGTTGTATTTTTATATTTACTGTTTCACATCTGATTTAAGCTAATTTATAGATTACCTCAAAGTACTCAAAATAGTACTTTGAGTAAACATTTCTTTTTTTCTACAGTCTCATCCATTTGATCTGTTTTGATATAAAACCTGCAAAAGAGCTTTTCCATATTTTTATCGAGGAACTTGATCACCAACGCTAATACGGAGATGGACGTTAAACATTAAATAGTTCTCTACGTAGAAAAAAAGTAAACAAATTCTTTGAAAAATGTCTTTTAAATGTTTATAAGTTCAATGGGAGATTTACAAAAAGCTCGGTGGTCAGAATGTAAATTATTCAAATAATTATTAAAATTTTCTCTATCTGGCTGAGTACTCGATTTTCTTTTGAACCTTATTAAATCGATAAAGATTTAAAACCAAAATTATAAAAAGTAATATATCAATAAAATACTGCCAACAAAAAACAAATTCAAAACAAGAATGGAAAAATATGTGTTAGTTCACGAGGTTTCTTATTTTAAAGTTATCAAAAATACAAAAATACCATTTTCTACATTTTCTGGCTCACTTCACTGAGAAAAAAGAGGCTACGATTAACATTTTTCTCGTTATACCTTTAACACTTTTCGGGTGTAAACATATATCAACATTTTTTAATGTTAATTTTACACCTTTTGAGGGTAAAATCAACATTAAAATAGGGTAACTTTAACCGATAATACACCTAAAAAGCATAATATTTACACCGTTTTCGGATCATTACTGCAGGGTAAAAATAACATTTCCGGAATGTTATTTTGACTTTTTCGGATTCCTCGTGTTAAGACTATATAGCTTCTCGTATTTTAAATTGCATCGGTATTTTGGCTCTCATTTCAATTTGAATCGTTTGCGGGTAATTTTAGAGTCATTCTGACGTAAAATTATTTTCATAATAACCTACATATTACTCCCCATTTTCGGTAACTTGACGCTTTTATTGCTATCAAAGAAGAGTTTTTCGGATACAGGGTACAGACATCAAATCCATTAGACAATAGTGTTCCTCTAAAAGGTTACTTGGGTATTTACTAAGGCAAAAAACCGTAATAAAAGTAGTTGAGTGTAAATAAAGAAAATGCTGAATGAAGCTATTCCAATGACCAAATGAACATGTTGTTTAGCACTTTACTGTTATCAAGTGCTTCTGCATTATCGACTTTTCTTTGTGTTGATTTTTGTCTCGACTGTTTTCCCCAGTTTTCAGCGTATTCTAAACTCACCAAACAGTCGTGACATGAGCCTACACAAAGTGAAGTCGATTATGTGAAAGTGCTAAAAAAAAACACGTTCCTTTTCATTGGAATAGCACCATAACATGACATGATACAGGCAAAACATATTTAGAATAGTTAAGGATTTATAAGGATTATTTTCATGGAACTAATTCTATAGCACATTTCTATTACATGGATACTCTTAAAATTTTTAAAATAATCCAGAGCAACATGATTACACTTTTAGAGGAGAAAGGAAAGTAAAATAAAAGTTTTAATTGTAAAAGAGTAAAATGGGATAAAATTTCACAAAAGTTTTGGTATATCTTTTTTTTGTAGATTAACTGACAGAAACTCGATAAATCCATTGGAACCGTCATGAATAAAAGAATTGGCGCAAATTTACCCATTATTGTCAAAATATCAAATAAGTTGGTTAGGGAAATTCGGGGAGAAGGTGAATGTTAAATTTTCAATGCTATTTTTTTCCAACGAATTTGCTTCTATTGAATATTTAAATCAAATGGTCCCAAAGTATTGTATGAATACTAGGATGAGTGGCAAAAATTGGTGCTTATCATTCATTAAAGGTTGACAAATAAAAGGGGATAGCAGTGAAGGGTACCGAAAAGAGGTTGATGACATGGAGGATGGCAAAATGGTAAATTGAAAAGATGGAAATAGAATCTGTTTGCCGGTCACACATCTTTTTCCGCCGTTTGTTTTCGCTTCAGAGACTTTCGGATATCCGTTCATCCACTTTCCTTGTCCATCCATTGATTCTCTATATTGCTCACATACGGGAAGCAATTCATTCTATCACCTACTCACCCAACAAAATCCTTGTCCTGGATTTTAGTCCAATTCACTCCTTCACGTATTCGCATCTGAATACTCAATACAAAATTATTTCATCCTATCATGCCTTCAGTATTGATCAGAAATTCCAAGTTCGATGTACAAAGTCCCTTATATGGCAGGAGTATATACCATTTGGGAGATTAAAATAGTTGTGTGTGAGAGTTTAATGCGATGCTAGATGAAGAACTATGCAAAAGATTTGCTCTAAAACTCGCTACTCTGACCCAACTCACTTTATTTCATAATAAATTCAACTGTTGGATTTAATGGGATAAGGATTAGGATAATGAAAAGGACACCAACATGGTTACACTACTGCGGTCAATGTAACCAACAACATTCGTTATGTATGCATACAATTGTATGCATACATATGATTTTAATATGCAGATATAGCATTAGTCTTGCAGACCATTGCACGAATGTTTTGAATTTTTTTTCTGTAACTGGTGAATGTATAATCATTTCATCTACATCTACAGCAAAGGTTGAATTTCCCATTAGTAGGATAATTAAAAAATAATTACAATATAGGATAGTAGCACAACGTAAAACCAGTGCTCCACTTAATGTCACATTAATAAAATTGTGTATTCAAATAAATTTTGCAACTTTTAATTGTCATAATACTTTAAAAGAGGTTGACAAGACTCTAAGATAATTACCAAAATTTGTGCACTGAGGCATTGAGTGCGATACTAGTTATTAACCCTTTAAGGACGATTTGAACACCGGTGTCCCATAAAGAAAATAATTTTTCCTGACTACCTAAATTTATTTTTTTCTTATGTCTGAACATAATTGTAAAGTAGAAGGTTGAAGGAATCTAGAATATTTTTTTCCAAGTCTCTAGCTATTTGCTATGTAGTAAATATTTAACCTCCAAAATGGCGAATTTTTAAATTCTCAAATTCATAATTGATTTTATTTATTTTTTATACTTCCTTTTTTAAAGCAAAATCCTTTTGGCAATAAAAACTACAATACTCATACGTAATATTTTTCATTAAAATGAAAAATATTATTCGTTGGTATTGTCAGAAAAATTATTTAAATTTTTGGGTTATTTTTGTCCCTATCGTTTATAGAAGCACAAAATACACTGAATCAGACTCTGTTGGACTTTCCAAAGTTAGAGGTAAAACTTATCATTGATTATGTTTCTCAGTTTAATTTTTATTGTTGATTTTCATTCCGTAAAAAGTGTCTCGTCGTTAATGGGTTGAGTTGTAGTACGCGATTAAGTGTACTACGGGGGCAGTAATAAACATAAATGGTAATTAGAAACACTTCGATTTTTTAATTAGATATTAGACTTCAGACGACGAGACCTTATATTACTTTATATACACTATAGGGATCCTTGTTTACTGAGAAATGGTCAGCATAAGCCCAAGTAGTGTAGAACTCACTCAGTGTTTAAAACTACCCCATGTTTATTATTTCTCCAGTTTTTCCTAATTAAATATCAATGCTAAAGTTACATGTAGGGGTCTCTCAGTCTCCCTTGGGGAAAAATTAGACAGCAAATAGAATTTTGCATTATGTATAATTCACAAAAAAAGTTCATCAATATTTTAAAGAACAGGAAGCGAGGTGTTTACTTCTGTGTTAACTTCTATAACATCCCAATATCTAATACCATCCGTGAATAATTTTACCCCGGTCTCCCGTGTTTTGGTATTTTAAAAAAAATCCATGGTATACACTATCTGTTTTGAAACTGTTCCTGGGGAAAGAGGTTTTATTTCTTGTATTAGCATTATTCTTGTATTAGTATTAGTTACGCCTCTTTTTTAAGTAATGTAATTTAAGAGGTTGGGGTAATTCTATTATCGATTTATTACCGGTTTTGAACGGCATTGTAAATTACTCAAAACATTGCCCAAATTAATTTTAGACTAATGTAATTGGAATTCGAATAAATATTAGGTATCGGCTATGAAAAGTTTCATTACTTGTGAAAAAATGATTGAAACCGGTTCAGTTTTAAAGGAAATTACCTTTCCAATGAGCCCAAACATGACCCCTTCGCCTAATAAATGTGCTCTCTAGAGCCTTTTTTAACCATTGGTCTTGAAAAACCGTTATTAGGAATGATTGAACGGTATATCAACATATGGTTAATTGTCCGCCTGGGTAATCTCTAAAGCATATCCAAAAATGAAAAAAAAACCATAAAACATGGCTTTGGTGGTGAAGGGGAGGGGTGAGAGGAAGTGAGGGGCACGTTAACGATGCTTGGGTCGACTTATGGGGAAATGCCCTTAGATCCCAAGTCGCTATCTCTAACCGTTTCGCCTCTAGAGCTTGACGACGGCCGGAGGAACAGATGGACAGACGAACAAACATTTCTCACAAATCACATTTCTCAGAAATCGTCTAAAACGCGAAGATATGTTGATAAAATTAGTCCCCGAGGATGGAAGATAGAATATTCTGAGGGTCAAAAATCGAGGGATAATATGAATCTATCTCCGGAAAAATCAGGACATTTTTTCCGAAACCTGAAAACTATTTTATTTACAAAAAACGTTAAAGATCAGGTTCGGCCAAAATCTTGAAAACCAAAATTACGTAGACCGAAATTCTGAGAGCCAAAATCCTAAATGGGTTAAAATCTAAAACAAATCTTAAATCCCAAAAAGCCAAGATTCCGAAAAGTCAAAATCCAGAACTTCAAAAGCTCGAAAGGATCAAATTTCCGAAAGTCAAAATTCTGACTTAAATGTCTGCACGCACGCTTGCTGGAGGCAAAAGAAAATTTTTGCTTTTTGGCAAAGGAATTTGGATTTTTAAGATTTTATCTTTTCGGGATTTTGACACATTCGGAATTTTGGCCCATTACAAATTTTGGCTTTTCAGGATTTTGACCCATTCAGTAGTTTTGCTTTTCAGGATTTTAATTCAATCGAGATTTCGACCGTTTCGGGATTAGTCTCATCGGTAGTTTGGCTTTACGAAATTTTGGCGTTCAAGATTTTGGCTTTCAGTATTTTTAGATTTCGAAAGGCTGAAACCGTTCAGAAAGGTCTATCCATTCGTTATGCTAATTTCTCTTTCTGAAACAACCATTTTTATTGTTTGCCCTTAAGATTGTCGGAAGAACTACACACAGAAAAATTTTTACTCTAAATTTAAGAATATATAAGATCCTGGGAACTTAAATTGGACGTGAATCCCCGAGGCACTTAAGTTTAGAAGCTCTGAGCGAAAGAAATGAGCTAGAATCCCTAGCTCTTTCAAATTAAGAGATCGGGAACTTAAGTTCAGCATTAGCTGGAAAATGAAAAATGTCTACAGATTTGCAAATTGCAACTAAAACTAAATGATCAAGGATTTAGAATTAGGGCATTGGCATTCATTCGATGGGATTTGAAATTAAATTCCTGGGTGTTTCTGTTTAAGAATTTTCCATTTTTCTGTGTGTATGCAAAATAAGAATTTTTTAATATAATTTTTATTGCAAAAAATTGCAATTATTACTTTTAATAATCAGAAAAACGTTAAGGAAAGTGGTCTACATCTTATACCGGCTTAACTCCTATATGGCTTAATTGGTCTAATTTCTAATCAATCACAATTTTTTGGGAAACTTTTACTTAGGATTGGATTATTAAAGATAAATTACCTAATAGGCTCTCAAAAAGCAATAAAATTGTTCGCTATTTAGGATTTTGAGACCTTCAGGAACTGGGCTAAACCTCTAGTCTGAAGATCGCTTTAGGGTTTGTGTGGCCTAAGAAAATTATTTTTAGATACATAGTCACATTATTCCTATACCGAAAATAAAGATTCCTAGCTCTTGCCCTTAATAGGGGTTACTTTAATTGGTGATGCATAGTGGCCCCAAATGGAGGCCCTAGGGACCGTCCCCAACGTAATTTAATCCGATCTAAGAATATGAGCTAAAAAGCGGAAAAATACAAACTTTAATACTTTTCAGTACAAATTTAAGAAAAATTGTATAAAAATATATCTCTAATTTTAGATTTTGAATGGAAAAACTGGTTTTAGTGTATTTTACGTTATGTGCCATATAACCTAAAATAAAGCTAATTACTGAATTTAATTTAGTAAAAAGGTCATGTTCAAGACGACCCACATTAATCTTCCAACAGTATTCTGTAACGTTTGCAAAAGAATGTCACGTTTCAACTGTTCCAATTTTTTTTAATCCAAAAGATCTTAAGTTATGCATGAATCTGTTATAAGTAATTGATATCTCATCTGTGAGCGAGACACTGTTCGGACGGAAATTCAAATTACACTTTTATGAGAAATTCTCTATGTCACCAATTTCATATAACTCCATTCCAAAAATTCTTCCCTTGAATCCATGCTCATCCTCATCACACCTCTCTAAATACAACAGCAACGTCCTCGAAATCTCGTCGACAATTCCATGGGAAATCAATAATTCAAGTGAATTACACTTTGGTGGAATAAATTAGCGATGGAAATACTATTTGGAAATTTGGGATTGGCCCATTTGGTGATGGATGAAGTGGAGGTAAATTGTTTCCATATAAACCATTGAACCGTGTCAATCCACGTTCTTTCCTAACGATGTATAATATTCACAGGCGAAAAGTACTTGTAACAAGATTAGAGACTTTCTTGTCTTTTAGCACGATATCTCCAACAATTGGTAATTTAATTTTTTTTTTCGGGGAAGGGGTTTGAGTAAGTGGTTGGGCGGAAGATATTTAACTTCAGGGGCGTTTCCTATATATTCAATGACCGTGCTAAAGCATTAAAATTGCTCTTTCCTCTCTTTAATTTACAATTTTGTATAGGGAAATATCTTCGCAATGGACCCCGGAAAAACACCATAGGATGAAGTGATGGAATTTTCACGGGCGAAAAAAAAGTATTTCAAAGACTTAATTAAATGTAAATTTGTAATTTAATTGGAATTTTATGAAAGATGCCTCCTTATTCACAATTTCCGTTGGGTATTCTTAGGAAAATTATTTTGAAAATTGATTCCTTAAGCCAAAATCAAGAAAATACGTTTTTGTTTATCGTTTCGCCCCTATGTTAATATATTTATAAAGATCTGTTTAAATTGGTTTTAAAGTAGTGGTAGATTCTACGAGAGGATAGTTCATTGCAAGAAGTGCAATCCACATGAGCGGGAATGCAGAAAAAACTGTGGAAAGCAACGGAGAACATGCGAAAACCCAAAGAGTTCACAAAAAAACTCTTGATAGCCTTAGGGGAAACTGGGGCACCACCAAACACGGGGTAGCACCAAACACTAATTTTTATTTCTTAACTACTTGGACTAGGACTATCTCAACCATTTCTTCAGTAGACAAGCATCCCTATAGTGCCTATAAATTCCTATAGGTCTTATCCTTAGAAGTCGAATATCTGATTAAAAAATCGCAGTGTTTGGTGCTACCCCGTGTTTGGTGGTGCCCCAGTTTCCCCTATTGATTTTTTATGGATAAAACTCATTTGATTAGGGAAACAGAGTTTAGGGTGTTCCACTGATGATGGATAAGAGAGAACCTTCAATGATTCCCTGATGATTCTACTTCTAGATTTTTATTATCGTAAAGGAGAACCTGTCCAGTTAAAACGTTGGCTAAAAATATCAATTAAAGAAGTAAACTGAACCGAATTCCCGACTTGACCTGCATTATGGTCCGATTGAAAAATGATCATGTTTTATTATCACTTTACTGTTATCAAGTGCTCCTTCATTATCGACTTTTCCTTGTATTGGTTCCCGTCTCGACTGCTTACCCCAGTCCTCGTCGTGTTCTAAAATCTCTCAAACGTTCGTGACAGAAACCCATTCAAAGAAAAGTTTATTACGTGAAGCATTTAAAAAAAAATTTGTAAAAATCGCCATTTTAATTTTTGAAAGTCAAAGTTTAATCACTTTGGAGAGCTCATTTTTTAACCCATTTAGTTAAATTTGGATTTTTTGGAAAGGTCTTGAAATTTTGAACCCATCTGCATCGGTCTTCATCCACTGAGAAAAAAGGCTACGATTAACTTTTTTTCGTCATAACTTTAACACTTTTCGGGTGTACTAATATATCAACATTTTTTCATGTTAATTTTACACCTTTTGGGGGTAAAATAAAGATGAAAAAAGGGTAACTTTAACCCATAATATACCTAAAAAGGGTAATATTTACATCGATTTTGGATCAATACTGCAGGGTAAAATTAAAATTTCCGGAATGTCATTTTGACTTTTTCGGATTTCTCTCAGTATTGGTAATGAACCAGTAAAGTTCCGATTTTGGGATATATTTTTCAGATTCTTTTTTACTCACTGAGAGAAATCCGAAAAAGTTAAAATAACATTCCGGAAATGTTATTTTACCCTGCAGTATTGATCCATTAAGTAAAAGTCACCTAAATCTACTTTATATATTCTTCTATTCTAAACCTCTGTTTAATACTTATAATATACTCTAAATTAAAGATGTAGCAATTAAATCAAAATTGGAACACTTACTTAAATTGTATATATACCTGTACTTTTAATGGAATAAATATAAATTAAATTAAATTAAATTAAATGTTATTTTACCCTGCAGTATTGATCCAAAATCGGTGTAAATATTATGCTTTTTTAGGTTTATTAGGGGCGAAAGTTACCCTTTTTCATGTTAATTTTACCCTTAAAAAGGTGTAAAATTAACATTAAAATGTTGATATATTTTTACACCTAAAAAGTGTTAAAGTTCTGAGGAAAAAAGGTTAATCGCACCCTCTTTTTCTCAGTGCTTGACCTTAAGTTTGTTCCCGAGCTAGAGGTGAAACAGTAAAAGATATTGACTTTCGGTCTTCGATGAACCCACCATGTTAGTTAGCGGTCAAGGCTAATTCACACTCTTCATTCATTAAAAAGTTATAAATAAAAAAAACTGTACTGAAAATGCAGATAAGGGAAGAGCACCTGCGATCGGCAGTGTTCCTCGGATCGTCAGGTTATTACCATATTGTTGCACCAATTCAAATGATTTTTTAAATATTATTAGTTACTTTTTACTATTTAACTCTCACAAGAATGCAGTGCATTATATCTCAGATTTAACTTATAAAACCAATTTTCTGTGAGACACATAATTAAATTTGTGACGATCCGAGGTATAGAGTACGTAGTTACAATTAAAAATATTTCTTGTTAATTTACTGTAAAAATTTAAAATTCAATTGCACAGATATAGTTAAACGGATCACTAATATATCGATCAGCATACACAAAAATACCAAATAGTATTTTGAGGCTTATATTTTCAATTAAATATCGAATATGTCTCTTAACATTCCGATCAAGGGAGCTCTTCCTTTACCACTATTATCTTTTTATTTTTCTTAGTCGTGATAGCGAAAAATCCAAAAATAAATTTGAAAACAATGAAAACGTATTAGGTTCAAGGTTAAAGGGTCAATTCCTAAAAATCGTATTGAACTTATAAAATATTAAAGGTACGATCTATTTCTGAAATATATTAAAATTAACATATTCACTTGTAAAATATGTGATTCAAAATCATTTCCATAATTTTCATCAGTAGTGTAATATCCCAATGTTATACGTATTAATACTTTTCTCCAAATTTCAAGAATAGAAAACCCAATAAACATTTAGCAAAAGCGTAAAATAGCCACTCATGTCTATTTTATTAATCCTCCACTGAATTAACTCCAACTTAATATACTCATTCAACCCAACCAAATCCAAAAGCTCTATATTTCAGCAATTGCTGCCTGATATATTGGACTTAATTAAAATACCCCGCGGTGGCTGAAAGCAGCCAAACGCACACATCTATCTTGATGATATGTAGATTTGTTTATGGCCACTGAAAACAAAAACACGAATAAACAAATAATTTTTCATGGGGCAAATGTTTATCAATCAGCTGTTAGAGAGACTTTTATTGTGGAAAACACTAAAGCAAAAACCAAATACAATTATCCTCCTGGTGAAAACATTTTGATGGCAATCGACAGGTTAAAACTAGAAAAGTGGCATCATGACGCACCCATTTACCATCATTTAAGTTGACAGATACTTTAGGAAACCCTAATCCAAAATCGGTTTTACAATCTGTGACACTTTTGTTGAATCTATGTCAAAATATCGACGTGATTGTGAAAATATGTGCCAGCACCAATGATGGTAGACCGGGTAGACCATTATATGGGGGTAAGAGGTAAACATTTGAGCCATGTTAAGAGGGTACAAAATGGGTTGAGAACACAACATTGACTGGGATTAAAAGAATTTAATTTTTGTTGCTTCTCTCTGTTTTCCTTCGTCTTCTTACTTCTTTATAAAGTTACAAATTCCTTATTCTCCAACGTAATGCTTTAAGAACGAGTTCTTATCTTTGTTTTCCTAAATTTCTTGCATTTCAAGGAGTTTTCTTACTCACATTTTGAAAAATCCTTGATATATAAATAAAGAGAGATTCTTCTTCAATAATAATTACGTCTATTTAAAAGGATAATTCATAGTTTTTTGAAAGGGAAACCGAAAAGGAAACATTGTTAAGGATAAGATATCAAAATATTCTTTCTATTTTTGAACATTTGGAATGTCTATTATTCATACCCTTTAAGGTAGAGGCCAAACGTTTGGAGATAACGATTTAGGGTATTGAGCGGACCCTTACTAAGTAGATTTTTGCATCATTAACATGGCATATTTATTACAAATCCCTCTTGTTCCCCTTTAAAATTAAATTTTTTTTTTATTTTAATGTACTTGGCTGTTTTTTTCATTTTGTACATTATTCAGTTTACAAATTTTTGCCATCCCCTATAATTGGTAGCCACGTAATGATAATTTCTCAATATCAAATGTTTAAGAGACTTTAAAAAGTGTTTTAAAAACTAATTATCGATCGATTTGATCAAGTTTAGGTTCTTTGAAAAACTGGTTATTAACTTCTGATTTACCACAAATACGGTTGAGTTTCCTGCATTGCTGTTCCGGTGCCTGCCAAAACCCCGAAAGGCCTTGTCCCAAATGGACCAAAATCCCGAAAACCCAAAATCCCCCGAAAAACCAAAATCCCGGAAGAGCCAATATCTTGAAAAGCTAATTTTAGATTTTCTAAATTTTGGCACATTCGGGATTTCGACTCATTTGGGACTTTGATTTTCAGGGTTTTTGACTTTTCGGAATTTTTGCTTTTTCGGGATTTTTACGTTCGGGATTTTGATTTTCGAGATTTTGCCTCCTCATGATTTTGATTTCTTGGGATTTTGGTTTTTCAGGATTCTTGGATTTCGGGATTTTGGCTTTCGGGATTTTTGACATTTAGAATTTTGGCCCATTCGAGATTTTGGCTGTCCGGTTCTTGGCTTTTTGGGATTTTGGTTCTCTTTGATTTTGGCTATTCTAGATTTTAATCTATTCGAGATTTTGGCTTTCGCAATTTTGGTTTTTCATTTTTTTTGCTTATCAAGATTTTGGAACATTTGGAATTTTGGCTTTCGCAACTTTTGACTTTTACGGGATCTTGGCTTTCGGGATTTTATCTTTATCAGGTTTTTGCGGGGTTTTACTATTTTTGAGATTTGGCTTTCGGAATTTTTGACTTTTCGGGATTTTGTGTTTCAGAATTTTGTCTCTATTGGCCTTTTGACGTTCAAGTCAAAATCTCTATCAAGTTTTTGACGTTCAGAATTTTGGCTTTTTCGGGATTTTTACGTTCCGGATTTTGGCTTCTCGGAATTTTTGACTTTCCGTGATTATGGCTTTCAGGATTTTGTCTTTTCGGGATTTTGGTTTTTCAGGATCTTTGCTTTTCAAAATTTTGGTCTATTTGGGATTTTTGATCTCGGAACTTTTGATTTTTCGCGATTTTGTCTCTAACGGGATTTTGGCATTCGGGATTTTGTCTTTTCTGGATTTTGATTTTTCAAAATTTTGGATTTTCGGGATTTTGACCTATTGGAGATTTTGGCTTTCGATATATTTTTGCTTTGCGGGATTTTAGCTTATCAGGATTTCGGTTATACAGAATTTAAATCCATTTGAGATTTTGGCTTTCAGAATTTTAATTTTCGGGATAGTGGTTTTGGAATTTTTACCTACACCCCTCCGGTTCGTAAGCTTAAATCCCATAAATTTGTAAAACTAGGGCGCATTGACAATTGACACCCCTTATTTTATTTTTCAATGTAATAAATGTATAATGATGTACAGTAAACATCGATTGATTTTATCTAATTAAATATTGTTTTTATTTTTATTTAAGTCTTATGAATGGCGCACAATAACTTTTGTTTGTAAACATGTTTTCAAATTTTTATATAAGAGTGAGCGAGATGACTAGATCTAGATCTCACTCACTCTCAGGGAATGTCAATAACATGTTTCCAAAACAAAAGTTATTGTGCGTTGGGCATTATGCTCAATACACAATAAATTGTGTTTTGTAAACATGTTTTTGACATTTAAATGAGAGCGACTGAGATCTAGATCTATTCATCTCGCTCACTCTCATAGATAATTTCTAAAACATGTTTACAAAGCAAAATATAATATACTGGACTTAAATTAAATGTTTTTTTTTTTGCAACAAACAAACAAGTGTACTTCAACAAATTTAGTTATTCATTGTTCAGATACCACAAAAATTAGGTACAAGTATTACATTTTGTCATAATTAACAAACCAGAGATAAAATCATATACAACATATCTAAGTCATAGAAGTATACGTTTCTCATTGAGATAACGAAAAGGGACAATAGTGAATTTATGTTTATCAAACATTTTCACAAGATTTATAAATAGATAGTTTATATTTGGACATAGCTTCGAGTACCAGATTAATTGTGAGGTTTGGTTTGCTGAAAAGGTTGATATTCCTGGTGATATTCATTACAGTTGACTGCCCGTGAAGAGATAGTTGATGGAGCGAATTAAGCCAATTAGGATTTCGTGGCTAAGCTGTGATTTTGGCAAAGATGACTCGTTGGATTGGATTCATGTTAATGTTAGCAATAATAGATAGGGCACGTTGATGTGACTGGCAGTCACAGATTGATAATTTCAATGGGTTTCAATGTTGATAGTGCACCATTACAGTGTTTGTGCTTAGTATCAATAAAAACCGATAACAGTAGATTTTGTGTCTCTGGTCTGGAGCTATGAAGCACATTTTGACTCCTGACAAAGTGAACGTTGTGGATAAGTTATGTGATCAATGTGTAAATTTTTAAATAATGTGCACCACCGCAAAAAGATGAGAGAATGAGCACAACCCAGAAGCAATTGGATTAGATTTAATGGCTTTTGGTGTATGAATAGTTGATCTCAATTGTTGACATTTTTCACCGTCCCCATGCATTTAAACGAGACCATACACGAGACTGGGGTTTGGGGAAAATGGTGGTCTCCATGTCAATTCTTGGGGGAATCTGGGGCGCCACTCTGTTGCTGCAAATCATTTTAGACTCTCATATTGTCGTCTGCCAAAATAACATTGTTATTCGTCTTAGTAATACTTATCGACTTGACGGGTGGCTAGTGAATAAACATGAGCAAATATTGAATGAGAAAAGTGATTTGCAAGATGCTTTGAGACTTTGTAAAATGCATGAATACCGATCTAAGACATTCTTAATCATCTTCAAATTAATTAATTGTGACGATAAAACACGCAATAAAAGATTTATTCAATGATTTTGTGAAATAAAGTGGACATTAGGGGAATACTTTCATGCTTCGCACATACTATGGCTTCGAACACATCATATTATTGCCATATTGTCGTAGGAACCTAACTTATTTCTTTTCAGGAAATGCATGACTTAAGAGTAGCTATTAAAATATATTGTTATTAGATCCGATGCATTAAAGGAATATTAGTTACTTGTTCATGAATAGGGGAAAGTACTCTCCCTTCGAACGTTCATGCCTCTGAATAATATGAATTTTCTTTTATTTTACCTAAGAGACTTACACATTTTTATTAAATATTAGTTAGCTTATCATCAAATATTGATAATTATGTGATAATAAGATATTCTCTTCCCTTTGAGCAAGAACAGTTTTTTTTATAGCCGCCCTCAGTGGTTGAATATCTAAAAAGAAAGTTCAAGATGTATTCATTAAAAGAGAGCCTTAGATTTGAGATTTTCATTGATCATGGAAATTTAATTTTACATTTTCTAGCACTGTACTTCATGGCTATACACTATCCACTCCAGTTCTTGGCTAAAAAGGCCAAACTGACCTTAACTGACCTTAAGAACTATTCACCAAAATTTATTTAGACTTAGAAAAACAATTAAAAAACATATGAATTGAGAAAACTTAATTATAATTTCGATTTTGGAAGTCGTTTCACTTTCTTCTTAAAAAATTTCTTCCGTGTCCTCTCCGTAAGTTTAGCTCTATGGGTAGTTCTAAATAAAATTAAAATTTGCCATTAATTTTTAAAAATATTAATTTGGGAAATATAAAATAATGTTTATCATTTGTTATGTTTAAAATATTGATTGTGTATACATGTACCCATGACAGAAAAATTTTGGAAAGGTCTTGAAATTTCGAATCCGGCTACATTAGTCTTCAATTCAATTTTATTTCAATTCAATTCAATTTATTCATCTCATTTTCATCTTTTTGCCCCCTTCCCATGCGGCCATCGCCGTCTTAGCGTTGATTCCAACCTCTGGGATAAAACGATGGAAAATCCCTTCACTGGTTGTATGTTTTATGTTACAATATCAGTTGTTACAATTTCATCGGTAATCGGTAATCGGTAATGAATCGGGTAATTCATTTTTTTTAAATAATTTTTAAAATGAATAAAAAATACCCTTATAGCCACTGAAGAAGGTCCATATCCAGACCGAAAGCTCTGGAGAAGATTAAAAAAGTGTTTTTAATCTTGAGGTGACTTCATTCCCACTGGCGATCACCGGGTAATCTTCAATCATGAATCGGTTAAGTACAGATAATCGAATAATTCTTTTTGTTTGTTACCGAAATAGAGGTCAAACGGTGAAAGATATCGACTTCCAGTATTTGATGTCCGCCGCATAAATGTACATTATCTCGAACAGTCTTTTCTCTTCTTCCTCTCACCTTTCTCAATCACTTCCAGATTGTATCAGACTGTATCAGTCTGAATTATAACGAGTTGATTAAGTAATCGTATTTGAATTATTTTTTCCAAATATCCGTTTTTATTTGTATGTTTATTAATATCAAAAATATTCTTACAGATACAGACACACTTCTTAATTAATTTTCTAATTGAGAATAGTTGTCTGATTTATAAAGCAATTTAATCGGTAATAAACCGGTGTATAGGCGAAAGTACTCTCCCTTCGTACGTTCATGCCTTCGAATAATGTGAATTTTCTTTTATTTTTTTTTAAATAATTATATTTAATAGAAATATGTAAGTACTTTCTCTTACAACCTACGAAGGAACTTTTAAACTATTTTTGCTCTGGAGGTTGAGTACCAACGCTAAGACGGCGGTGGATGCAAAGCCAAAAAATGCAGTAGGTGTCAAAAGTTTGTTGCCTCATGTAATGTTCGGGAAACCAGGTGCAAAAAATGATAGAAAAAGTTACTTTTTAAAATTTTTCTTTTTGTAAATTAGTTATCTGCAATCCGTAGATCTTATTTATGTATTTCAAAAATAATATTTTTTTTTTATTTCATATAAAAAATAATTGTTTTCCAAAAGTTGTTCATTTTACATGCACCAAAAGTTTGTTGCC
This sequence comes from Phlebotomus papatasi, assembly GCF_024763615.1. Lineage (NCBI taxonomy): Eukaryota > Metazoa > Arthropoda > Insecta > Diptera > Psychodidae > Phlebotomus > Phlebotomus papatasi. Next base: position 87,161,080 of record NC_077223.1, on the reverse strand, counting down.
TCATTTGAAAAGTTACTCAAAATGGTCAAAAACATGCAACCAACTTAAAGTAAACCGGATATATTTTGATTTTATGCCAGAATCACGCTATTTTTGAGTCGTCAACGTAACCCCTTACTAACTAATTAATAAAATAATCAACGATAACATATATAAAAAAAAATTCTATGAATCAAAGCTGTTTAATACATTTCAACTATCGCACAATGATTCAATCTTGATTAATATTACTTATTCAATATTACAGGAAAGCTTAAGATACACATGAGTGATAAATTTTAAAGTTTTCCCATTGAAAGTAAACTTTTAGGCAACTTTAGGTATAGAATTGTGTCTCTATATTATCGAATGAGCAATACTTAATTATCAAACGATCTTAGAAGTTGTATATACTATCGACTTTAAAATACAGTCCAACAGGTTATGCTTCTGGATTGCATTTAGTTTGATCGATTGATCAAGAACTTGCTTCCTTGCAAAGTACTTGTTCAAGCTTGAGCAAAAGCAGTGAATTTATAATAAATTCAGTCAGTTCGTCTGACGCAGAAAAGTGAAGATAAAATTTAAACAATTGGATTCAGTCTAATAATAATTTTACAAATCATATTTGATGCATAAGAAAATTTTGAGTGTTTGTAATGTTTCAGCTATGAAAAGTGTAGCATGATTAAACTCGGTCTGCACGAACAAAGAACTTTTTTTTCACGCTCATAAAGAAAAAAACAAGCATCCCATATTCTTCGTTTAAAAATGTATGTCAGACATTATGGAAAATTGCAGCTCATCTTTATTCGTGTCGGAAAAGAATATTTGAGCGCTTCACCATGGAATCTGTCATGAAACTTTTTTAATAAATGCTAAAAGAAGTGTATAATGGTGCCACTCAATTATTCAATAATGGCCAGAAGTGTGACAAATAGCTAGGGCTTTAAGAATCCCACAAGAGACGGAAATTAATTGCAAGACAAAGGAGAAAGTTTGAGCACTTTTGCTCTTATCATTTTCACTCCACGGGAAATGGTGTCCAAGGCAAAAATGCTGAAGAAGCGATTGACTTACTTAAGAGGTTAAATTTGTTTAAGCTTCTTCTTTGAACTTTTCTCAGACTTGTGCCTTTCAGGAACAATAATAATAAAATGTAATAATATTACTTGGCAACTTTCATCCAAAAATTTGTGTCATTTATTTATGAAGAGATGAGTAATTGTACATGGAAACAACCGACAAAAGTATATACAGCAAATTTCACAGGATTAAATTAGGGGCAGAAAATAGTTAAAAGGACATATTTCCCTCAAAAGTTTTGCTAAAAGCCAAAGAAATGACGCCCTCATACATTTATAATGACCCCAGACTTCACAAATTTTCCAGGATTAACTCAATTTAAGACTTGGTTCGCTATAAATGATACTCAAGAATAATCACAAATTTCTTACTGACCCACTTTAGTGCTTATAGACTTGTTGCAATATCTGCAGAGTTCGTCTGTAATGTATTTATTTAAATACGTTGTCACGCAATAAAATAAATTAAAATTCAATATCGCTGCAGTTCGAAGCGTTCGCAAAATTTGGAAGAAGAGAAAATATTTGAAAGTCTAATATGGAATGCATTTGCAGTATGCAAATTAAATGCAATCTTGATGTCAAGGTAAAACGAATTTGTCTGTCAATCAATTTGAATGCAAATTGCAATTTTCAAGGTGTAGGGGAAAGTGGAACGATTCTCAAAGTTCCAATCATTACTTCAAGACTATTTCAAAATGCAGAAAACAGCCCTGATGTAGCTTTTATAAACAAAATTATATAAAGTTTTTCACGTTTTTATTGGAAATAAGATTAAAACTATTTTTGGTTCACAGAGAAAAAAAATACCCTAGAATCAATACTTTTTTGGGATACTTTTGGTATTAAAAGGGCTCCAATACCTCGTGGTATTAAATTCTAGGGTATTTTGGGATTAAATTCAAGAAAATCTCTGTCATTGATTTAATACCATAAATTCATTAATTTTCAATCGCAATGAGTATTGATTCTATCCTATTTTGGTATTGATTCTATCCCATTCTAGTATTGATTCTATCCCATTTTGGAATTGATTCTATCCCACTCTGGGATTGATTTTTATCCCACTATGGGATTGATTCTATCCCATTTTGGGATTGATTCTATCCCACTCTGGGATTGATTCTATCCCATTTTGGGATTGATTCTATCCCAGTCTGGGATTGATTCTATCCCACTCTGGGATTGATTTTAGGGTATTTAGGTATTGATTTTATCCCATTCACGTATTGATTAAAAAAATATTCCTTGGAATCAATACCTCGTTAGTATTGATTTTAGGGTATTGTGGTATTAATTTTATCCCATCTTGGTATTGATTTTAGGGTGTTTTTATCCCATTTTCCGTATTGATTTCAGGATATTTTTATTCCAGTTTTCGTATCGATTTTAGGGTATTTTCATCCTATTTTTCGTATTGATTTTCATCCCCCTTTGGTATTGATTTTAGAGTACTCCAGTATTGATTTTTTTTATCCCATTTTGGTATTAATTCCATTCCAGTGTAGTATTGATTTTCGCAAAGTCCATTGAAGAATCCATATTTTTTTGCATCGGCCGAGATTCGATCTCACAACTTTGCAGCAAATCTTCACTTGAGAGTCGACGCCTTAGCCAGTTGCGCCACGAAGCTCCTTGAATTTCCTTTATTACAGCACAATGAGTTTCTAATTTCATCCCATTGTGGGATTAATTTCATACAATTTCAGTATTGAGTTTAGGGTACTCCAGTATTGATTCTATCCCACTCTGGGATTGATTCTATCCCATTTTGGGATTGATTCTATCCCACTCTGGGATTAATTCTATCCCACTCTGCGATTGAATCTATCCCACTTTGGGATTGATTCTATCCCATTTTGGTATTGATTCTATCCCAGTTTGGAATTGATTCTATCCCATTTTGGGATTGATTCTATCCCAGTTCGGGATTGATTCCATCCCATTTTGGGATTGATTCTATCCCAGTTTGGGATTGATTCTATCCCATTTTGGGATTGATTCTATCCCACTCTGGGATTGATTCTATCCCATTTTGGGATTGATTCTATCCCACTCTGGGATTGATTCTATCCCATTTTGGGATTGATTCTATCCCATTTTGGGATTGATTCTATCCCACTCTGGGATTGATTCTATCCCACTTTGGGATTGATTCTATCCCATTTTGGGATTGATTCTATCCCATTTTGGGATTGATTCTATCCCATTTTGGGATTGATTCTATCCCACACTGGGATTGATTCTATCCCACTCTGGGATTGATTCTATCCCATTTTGGGATTGATTCTATCCCATTTTGGGATTGATTCTATCCCAGTTTGGGATTGATTCTATCCCATTTTGGGATTGATTCTATCCCACTCTGGGATTGATTCTATCCCATTTTGGGATTGATTCTATCCCATTTTGGGATTGATTCTATCCCACTCTGGGATTGATTCTATCCCACTTTGGGATTGATTCTATCCCATTTTGGGATTGATTCTATCCCATTTTGGGATTGATTCTATCCCATTTTGGGATTGATTCTATCCCACACTGGGATTGATTCTATCCCACTCTGGGATTGATTCTATCCCATTTTGGGATTGATTCTATCCCATTTTGGGATTGATTCTATCCCACTCTGGGATTGATTCTATCCCATTTTGGGATTGATTCTATCCCACTCTGGGATTGATTCTATCCCATTTTGGGATTGATTCTATCCAATTTTGGGATTGATTCTATCCCACTCTGGAATTGATTCTATCCCACTCTGGGATTGATTCTATCCCATTTTGGGATTGATTCTATCCCACACTGGGATTGATTCTATCCCACTCTGGGATTGATTCTATCCCACTCTGGAATTGATTCTATTCCACTCTGGGATTGATTCTATCCCATTTTGGGATTGATTCTATCCCACTCTGGGATTGATTCTATCCCACTCTGAGATTGATTCTATCCCACACTGGGATTGATTCTATCCCATCGGGAATAAGAATGTCTTAATAATATAAAACTGATACCATAATCGTAGAATCTATACCTCAGTGGGATAAAATCAATAACCTATTGTCCTTTTGAAATCGGTTTGGGTAGAAGGATGGTAATGACGTGTCTTGTACGAGTGTTCTGTATTTAAAGCGAAATATGAAGGTGTGCTGTCTTGTGCCTGGTTATTAGTGCAAAAGGGCTGCAGTGGATACAGTGTACACACACGTGTTGTGTAACCTCAAAGAGTATGCTAATTTTTAGCATAAAAGAGGATTTTGTCCACTGCATCTCTACGAATCCGTCAAGGCAATTAATGTGATAAAAAAGTTCCTAAAATTTTAACATTTTTAGAGTAAAGATGACATTTCTCACTCCTCAAATTTCAACAATATTTCCAAAAACATAACGGAATTCATGTGAAATTTACTTTTCTTAAATTAAGATAAAAAACTTTAGAGAATATATCAATTTAATTTATTGTGAAACACCTTTCTTCACATAACCTCAAATTTTACAGTTTGAACTCAACCGTCGTTCAAATTTGAGTAGTTCAAATTTGATGAACTCGACTGTAGCAGTATCTGTGAGACTTTTCACAAAAAGACACTGCAAGTGACTAGATTGCCTAATTCTTGGCTATTTGGGGATTAGTGGAAGACATTCTTTTTCTTCCTCTGAGCTCGGTATTTCTTGTATAACACAAGGAAGACCCATGTCGAAAGCCGAGCACTGGGCTGTGAAGAAGGCATGAACATGAACACTTCATGCGGTGAAGGGGAGGTTTGGCAGTGGGACACTTAGGAAGGCTAAATTAAATACCGAAATGGGATAGAATGAATCCCAGAGTGATATAGAATGAATCCCAGAATGGGATAGAATCAATCCCAAAATGGGATAGAATCAATCCCAGAGTGGGATAGAATCAATCCCAGAGTGGGATAGAATTAATCCCAGAGTGGGATAGAATCAATACCAGAGTAGGATAGAATCAATCCCAAAATGGGATAGAATCAATCCCAGAGTGGGATAGAATCAATCCCAGAGTGGGATAGAATCAATCCCAGAGTAGGATAGAATCAATAACAGAGTAGGATAGAATCAATACCAGAATGGGATAGAATCAATCCCAGTGTGGGATGGAATCAATCCCAGAGTGGGATAGAATCAATCCCAGAGTGGGATAGAATCAATCACAGAGTGGGATAGAATCAATCCCAGACTGGGATAGAATCAATCCCAGAATGGGATAGAATCAATCCACAAGTGGGATAGAATCAATCCCAGAGTGGGATAGAATTAATCCCAGAGTGGGATAGAATCAATACCAGAGTAGGATAGAATCAATCCCAAAATGGGATAGAATCAATCCCAGAGTGGGATAGAATCAATCCCAGAGTGGGATAGAATCAATCCCAGAGTAGGATAGAATCAATAACAGAGTAGGATAGAATCAATACCAGAATGGGATAGAATCAATCCCAGTGTGGGATGGAATCAATCCCAGAGTGGGATAGAATCAATCCCAGAGTGGGATAGAATCAATCCCAGAGTGGGATAGAATCAATCCCAGACTGGGATAGAATCAATCCCAGAATGGGATAGAATCAATCCACAAGTGGGATAGAATCAATCCCAAAATGGGATAGAATCAATCCCAGAGTGGGATAGAATCAATCCCAGAATGGGATAGAATTAATCCCAGAGTGGGATAGAATCAATCCCAAAATGGGATAGAATCAATCCCAGAGTGGGATAGAATCAATCCCAGAGTGGGATGGAATCAATCCCAGAATGGGATAGAATCTATCCCAGAGTGGGATAGAATCAATCCCAGTGTGGGATAGAATCAATCCCAAAATGGGATAGAATCAATCCCAGAGTGGGATAGAATCAATCCCAAAGTGGGATAGAATCAATCCCAAAATGGGATAGAATCAATCCCAGAGTGGGATAGAATCAATCCCAAAATGGGATAGAATCAATCCCAGAGTGGGATAGAATCAATCCCAAAATGGGATAGAATCAATCCCAGAGTGGGATAGAATCAATCCCAGAGTGGGATAGAATCAATACCAAAATGGGATAGAATCAATCCCAGAGTGCGATGGAATCAATCCCAGAGTGGGATAGAATCAATACCAAAATGGGATAGAATCAATACCAAAATAGGATAGAATCAATACCAGAATGGGATAGAATTAATACTGTTTCCTAATAAATAATGACTTTCAAAAATCAATGCTGCAATGGGATTAAATTAATCCCACGATTTCTAAAATTCAATCTCAAATTGAGATAGAAACAATACCATTTCCTCCTCAAAAAATTAATTTCATAAATTTAATACCAATATGTCCTAAAAGTAATCTCAATATTTCTTAACTTTGTTCTAGAAATTAAAATCAATCCCAATATGCACCTATTTTCAAGAAAATTTGGGATAATTTTGGTATTGAAATGGTGGGATTAAAATCAATACCATGGGTATTGAATCTGGATACTTGAAAAATTTTCTCTGTGAAAGAAAAACAATGTCCCAACTACATTTCGCTGCAGGTTTGGGACGAAAACACTGTTACCCTTGGGGACTATAGGGTCATATATGACCCGGAGAAATTCTACACGCTTTTCTGGAAAATTGAGAGTAATTTAATATATCAAAATATGCAATATACAATCTTTGGATATTCTATTTTGTATTTCTAAAGAACTTTTCGCTGAAAAAATAAGTAAATATAAAAAATTTTGAAAAGGAAAAGTCATTTCACAAAGTTCGAAATTCGTGATTTTTGATCTCAAATATTTTCTTTTCCTGAATATCTGGAGTCTTGAGAAAATTAGCCAAGAATCTTACATCCTTCTATTATGATGTCGTGCACAAACCGATAGATTTCAATTAATGTAAATAGTCAAAAGAAATTGTTTTTTCCCCGGGTCATATATGACCCTAATGACGCGAAAGAGTTAAAATGTTAAATTCTATTATTGTAATTATAATAAATTATACTTTATTCCCTCTAAAAAATTTTAAAACTAAGCACAATCGAGGTTACTGCAAACATAATAAAATTTAGAAATTAAAATATAATGTGGGGCAATTGCTGTAAATCTAATTTTAGAACACGTTTATGTTGTAGGCCTTTTCAGATATCCTAGTACAATAGGAGCAACTCCTTCTTAACTAAATAGACTACGCCCCCTATATAACTCTATAATTCAAACAAATTTAAATTTTAAAATTTAATCAGTCATAAGACTAAGATCAAAATCATAATTTGAAAGCTGTAAAATATATTCAATATTAATATTGAGATCAATGTACATAAATGGTCATGACCATGTGTTTTTCCTTTACTAAGTACTACCATTCATTTTGTTATTCAGTAATAATTTTAGAAAATTACTTACGGTTTTATATTAACTTACTGTCTACTGGTCGAACTCCACAGAGAGAGCAGTAAGGGAAACCGGGGCATCACTGAACATGGGGTAGCACCGAACATTGACATTTATTTCTACAGAACTTGAATTATGTTCAAAATTTCTTCAGTGGACCTGCGTGCCTCATCAATTCATAAAGGTTTTGTTTTCTAAAGTCTAATATCTAACTAAAAAATCGCAGTGTTCGGTGGTGCTCCAATTTACCCTATATAAAATCTCTCGATTTTATTTAGGGTTTATTTTATATATTTTTCGACTCTGGAATGTTCTGGGGACCCCAAGTCAACCCAAGGACCATTAATATGCCTTCTTTCACCCCCACCCGTCCCTTCCACTCAGAAGAATTTTTGAGAAGTTTTAACCGGTTGCGACAGATTTTTATTAATCGTATCAGGATATTTGTTACAATGTAATCATATTGTGTTATATTGTTGTTGATCCCGTGTTGGAAGAATCTACTAAGCCCATTGTAAACCGCCCAGGAGCGCCTTCCTGTGATGCGGATGCTTTGTTCATGCTCTCGGAATTGTTAGGCAGAGGCGGTGCATTATATTACGTTATTAACATGTAAAAATTGTGTAAATCAGACATTCAAATCTTTGCACCTGGCGGGACACAAACTGACAATAGTGAGTCGAGCCGGGGAATCTTTCCGACCAAGAGCCAACGGTCTAGCCTATTGCGCCACTGATTCCCCGTTGCGACAGATTATGAGCCAGTAATGAACCAGTTATTAACCCATAAGTAGTTTTTGATCTAAAATCAAATTAATAATTAGGTACTTTAGGCGATCTTTCAAGTGATTTATAAATTGGCTCAAATTAATTTTGAACCAGTACACAGTAGGGGAAATGCTTATAATTTTGTCCAGTTTCTTATTTTGGACACTTTGAGGATAACATTGGACACTAAAAATAAATTGATTAAAATGATGGATTTTTATTCCAAGATTTGATGAATAATGAATTCTATCTAAATATTTGTTCTTTTTGGAATATTTTAACACTAAATACGTTAAAATTTGAATATGATTTGAGTTGAAATTGCTTTGTTGAAAATTCAGTGTGAGCAATTGCTTACGAGAAATATGACAGAACTTTGTGTTTACTTCAGTTCTTATTTAGTTTTGGTGAAGTACTAACAAAGTTTGTTCGCTGTTTTTGAGTGATATTATTGAATATTCATTGAATATTGTGTTGATTCACGTTACTGATGATTTGTACATTTGACCTGAAGTGAGATTTGCCTTGTGAATTACGTTTTTCGTGTGAAAAATGGGCTTTCTAAGAGATTTACCAGTGAGGTGATACTCCTTATTTTGGACAGGTGTTTTTCTCACGAAATTTCGTGAAGTTTTAGCTTTTGTGATGACTAGGTTGGGCAAATGCCTGGAGAAACAAAGGAGCATCATCTCTACGAAAGAGATGTAGCGAGAAATGCCTTGAAAGGCTCCCGGAAAGGCCAAGAAATGCGCTAATCCGCACGTACTTGGAGTACCGAAGTCAACTCACTTTAATGACTGATATGGAAAGTTTCCGGGCTTCTTGTGACATTGGACGTTTCCCTTACATGACCAGGAAGAGGACTTGGTAAGATTGGTTCATAAAATGAAGAACAATGGGCATCCTGTTAAGGCGGATTATCTGTCCAAATTTACAGACAAGTTGTAAAAATTAATAACCAAGTTGTCCAAAATAAGAGTCAAATTCACCTCTACTTATCAATTCATTTTTAAACGTATTAAAACTAATTTTAGTAAAAATGAGATGATAAATAGCTTGCCAAGTTTCTAAACAATCCTTCTGAAAAGAGAGTAACAAGAAAAGTCAATTAGTATTGAAAATATGGCACTTCAAACTTAGAATATCGATGCTTATATGCAGACTGTCCAAAATTATGAGCACTTCCCCTAAATGAATGTACTTTTGAGATATAATTTAAGTCACAAGTCACAAGTTCGTCCATTTCGCAAAAGCTGGAATTATTTTTTTTATCCCATATCCTTGTTACCGATAGTGCAAGTGAATTGGGGGATAGTGATGATACCATCAGAGATAGAATACAGTATTGCTAACTATAATTCACTTTATTTTAACTTTAATAAGAACCGACACCAATTGGAGCACAAGCTTAGTTGAGGAGCAATGTAAAAAGTAAGAGAAGTGATTATGTAATAATTTACTGGAAGGGTAAATAGCAAGATTGCGATATTTGAAACATAGAATTGGTTAGGTACTGCCACCTAACACACATTTTGCTAAAGAAAGTGTCATGTCCCAATTAACTTGCTGTCCCTTACACCACTGCAATAGGATACGAAAAGACACACTACTAATAAAATGTGGAACAAGTCCACCCAATGACCTGGACACTTAACAACTTTTATCGCTTTTATACGTGACATATTTTATTTCGATAAATTCTGTCCTGATAAGGTTAGGCGGTCTGTTCACCCAACCTTGCTCGTACTCACTTCTTAACTCTCTAGTGAAGTTGTATGCTCATTTGAGATGCGAGAGGCAAGAGAAAAAGGAAAAGCAACTGGTGGTGTAATAATTTTGATGGATGGACATCTAGTCACGTGTACAATTTATTAATGAAATGGATGAAAAGCCCGTTGCCAAGATGAACAAGGAATTCCATAAACCCCTCTCGTGTGCCTCAATTTCATGTTCCGAGAGAACGTGCCAAGAAACACTATCTCACACTCTCGTATATTATATATTTTTCTCCTTTGGTGACCGACAAATTGCCACACTACGTTGTAGTCAACCAACAACGTGTTTAACATGAAATTGGTTGCATGAAAAGATCTATCAAGTAGCATTGAAAATAGCCTAATTGGTAGACTTTCTGGTATGTCTAGGATACTCTGGCAATTTACTTCTGATAAATTAACAAAAAAAAGAGTTTGATATTTTTTCGGCAAAGTTGTTTGATATGAATATTCTGTATTTTCTCTTTTAATTAAATTAATACTGGTCAATGTTTACCCTTCCTAAATCTCGCACCCAAAAGGTTGCGGATGTTTCATCAAGAAAACTGAGAGTTTGTTTAACTTTTGAAAGGAAAAAGATTTACATAAAATTATTTTTTTATTAAAATATATAATGTTGTAGAAAATTATCATGTCAGATGTTAACCGTGATTATATTACTATTTCTCGGTATTTAACCCCAAAATGTTTCTCATATGTGTAAAAGGATTACATTAGCATCTCATAAAATATTTCCACAAGACAAAGACTGGGGTAACCAAAGGTTATAATCATTATTGCGTAATGCATTTGAGGACTAAGAGTTGTATAAAATATTTAAGGGTAACTATTTAATACAGTAAATTAAGGGAGGGTGGTGTATGTTTACTTTAATAAATTGAGCAGGACACCATCTTTTGATTTACTTAATATCTTTTACTCTAGGGGAAGGCTTTCGGGCTTCGCACATATATTCTGGCTGCGATCACTTCATATTTTTCCCATATTCCCTTAATTAATATAACCTAATGACAATATATTTTAATAGCTAGTCTTGAGTCACATGCATGTCCTTCTCGATTTAAGATTACAGAGAGAACTTACCTAAAAATCCGTTGAAAGTTCGAAAATTTAAACTGGCGAGTTGCATACCAGTGAATAAGTTCGTGAAAAAGACATTCATTTTAATGAATTTAAAATTAAAACGTCCTGTTATCTTGAAATTCCACATAAACGCAAAATATTACTTTTCACAGCAAAGGTTTACGCACTATTGTTGACGTTTGAAGTATCAACAATACCGAAAATTCGAAAAAGAAGAACAGCCAGCGCTAAAGTGACGAATATGTGAACTTGCACTTTAGGCTTCCGGCCGCTTTTCGAATAGGTTTAGCTTGGTTTTAGAAAGGCTTTGTCTCTTCGAAAGGTTACTACTAAACAGAGCCAATGAAGTTTACTAAACTTATTCAATTCAATTAAATTTTAATTTTAATTTATTTAATTAAACAAACTATCATCTGTATAAAAATAGTTTTATACGGGCTTCAGACCTAAGGCTTAACCATATGGCTTAACTTCTTTATATTCTTATCAATCAGGATTTTCCGAAAATTTTTGATTTAGAATTGGATATTAAGGGTAAATAATGCATTAGATTCTGATAAAATTATAAAATTAGGGTAAGTGTGCCAAATTCCGGCCAGCTTGCAATTCCGGCCACCTTTTTTGTTCCTTAAATTTCCATGAATTTTTAGTTTTTACATACTCTAGAGATTATACAATGCAAAAGAATAACAAAAAAATGTAGCTTCGACAAACGAGATGACGTGAAAAAGACGTTGAAAGAATTCCCTAAGGGCAAAGAACTATGAGAATGAATGTGGCCGAAATAGGGCACCAAAGCTATGTCTACATTTTTATTCATTTTAAAATGTATTAAGAATGATTTTAGAGTAAATAAAGACGATAAATTGTCTACAAGGTTCCAAGCAACACTCCTTAAAAAAGAGGAATAAAAAAATCAATTTTTATTAAATATATTACATTTCAAACTTGAAACTTTGGCGCTTGCATGCAACTATGCTGAAATTTGGCACACTTACCCTACTTGTTATTAAGGATTTTAAGACCCTTGGGTACTGGGCTAAACCCCTAGTCTGAAGACCGCCTTAGGTTAGGTAAATTAGATAAATTACATAATAAGAAACATGAAGCTATATAACTTTTAGTAATGATTTTTTAATGAGATACCATTTTTTTTATTAATTCTAACTTCATATCAATACAATTAATTTTAACAAAAAGTAAACGAATGCTGCTTTGTTAAATATGTGAAGGATTTCAACTCTTCCTTCACATAAACTTTAAGGAATTTCTTCTCTGCAAAGAAAAGTTAAGAGACTCTTAGTGGCTTTTTGTAAAATAATTCTTCGCTACTTAAAGAATATCAAAATCTTGCTTTTAAAATTGAAAAGTCTGAAAAATTAGATGCTAAAGTTAAATAAAAAAAAACTATATGCTACAAATGACTCTTAACCTTTCTTATATACTTACTTATGTGGAAATAAAATTCAAGTTCAGAACGATGCAGAAAAAGAGTAAAATTTAGTATATGCACATATATGTATACAACAGAAGACCAATGCAAAAACACACAACTTTCTTCCCAAATTGTTACTGAAATTCCATTAATGTTGATCTTGTTTCTATTTATCCACGACACACATTTTATTTATAGAACTTTGCAGTAGCTCTCTTGCTCTCTACGTTATAGTTCGCGCCATTAATGCCATCGTCATGTATGACGTCACGTGGAAAAGTGCAGCAAGTAGTTTAAAATTAAATCGACTCTACAAGAAATCGGGGCTAACAATTTCCGCATAATTTTGTAAAAAAATTGTTAGATTATCTCGATAAATCTTTCAGTGAATAAGAGGATGTGTAATAAAACCTTAAGTAATGATTTTAATATCTACTAAAAAAATGCAAATGCTGATTCCCAAATCGAACTGAATTGAATTTTATTGTCATCTCTGTTTTTTCTCCCATTATAACATTTTATCTGAATATTTGGCGTACAAAAGCGGAATTATAGATTAGTTTTAGTAAACCTGATGGAAGATCATTATTTAATTTTATTAACTAGGGGAATGTAGGCATGGTTCGCATAGAGTGAACCTTCAAACGATGCGAATTTTCTTTGTTTGCAAAGAGCTAGTTCGTCATTTCTTAGCCATAAGATAGATAATTATTAAGCTCATGAAACGAGATGAGAAATGGTAAGTCAGCTCTTTCCAAACAAAGAGAAAACTCGCATAGTTTGAAGATTCACTCTGTGCGAACCATGCCAATATTCCCCTAACTCTTTAACAATACAGTAGAGTCTCGCTATAGTCCATATTTGGTTTCAAATTTGACACTTAGGTCGCACTATAGTCCATGTAATTTTTTAAAATTATCAACGATTTTTAGTATTGAAATTGCTCGACGGCTTCCTTCTTTGCGATTGTGGTACTTGTCCTTGCTCTCTTCATTGTGGATCACAATTATCACAACTACTTAATAAAGTTTGCCAAAAATATTAAAATAATTATGCATGTCGCATACTAAAAAACATAACCTAACTTAAAATCAGTGTTTTAAAATCAACGGTCGATAAATTGTGGACTATAGAGCGATGGCCTATAGCGAGACTCTACTGTATGTATAATTGACGAAGCAACTTTAGAGGATTAAGTCTTTGGTATATTTCTCCAAAGCGATTACAATCGTTTTACTAAAAGTCTCTACGCATTTCCTTCTTTGAATGAAATCACCTACACCGCTGTAGGTCAAAACGTCAAAATTCTGTCAAAAATGCAATTTTTGACGAAAATTGCTCCCAATATGTAGAAGACCATTAGAAGATAATTACGTTTTATTTCAGCTTAAAAATTGTAGGGGAAAGCGCGCTACTTTTGGACTACTCAAGCTTCGGACAACTCATTTTTTCAATATGTTTTTTATTTATTTTACCCAATATAGTGTTACATTGATTGTATTTTAATAGAGCTAGTTCAGTGCCTCAAGTTTCTAGAAAAGATCCATGGGTCAAATTCATTAAGAACTCAAAAAATTGAGCGCGTTTTGCCCTACTTTTGTACGAAAGCTACACTCTCAGAGAACACGTGTTCAATTTTCAATTAATATTAATATTAAAATATAATATTTGTTAAAGTTTTTTTTTTTTTGTAATATAGTCGATTTGCTCTTGCACATTGTTATTCAAATGACATTGAAAGACTTTTTCTGAAATCAAATTTAAGTTTTTTTTTAATCTTCTTTCATAACATTTTAAATTAAAATTGTTTTTCTTTCCATTTTATTCAGATTGAATACTACGTCTTTAATATCATAATGAGTTCTCAATGGGTCAAGTGGTAGAACACTCGCTCTGATGCAAGTGTCCCGAGTTCGAATTCCCTTTAGTCCACCAGTAATTTTTCTGGCGTTAAAGGTGTTCGGATTGCATCCAGTGGGCTTCACTGCAATTGATTCCACGGGCATAGGACTGACAAACCCATCCCTGTACAAGAAAAAATAGCAATGGATGTCCCGAACTCTCTTTGTGGGAAGGCCTAGTTCCTCTATGGAACGTTGTGCCACCAACCAAGGGAACCATTCAAGTATCTGTGAGCTCTTAGGAAAGCATGATACGAACGAGATATGAACCTACCACTCGTTTCTCTTTTTCAATCAGATTCTCCCTCTGATTTGCACGCTTGCATGTCCTTGTCGACGTCTTAAGTAACTCGCAAGAGGGAGGAAAGTGGTCATTCCATGATGGTCATTATAACATACACTGCATGGATGAATAGGTGACATCAAAAGATGTCAAATGGTTAAATATCAGCCGGGTTTAGCAGTCGGCAAATCTGGGGCTTACAATGCCCAAGGTGAAAAGTGAATGCCTCTGTCGATTGCTCTTTGTAAAGGGCGCCACTTTATTTAATCCTATTCCGGTTGATGGTAGTGTTTCTACGGCTGCAATTCGCGAGTCTTATCATTTTGGATCTTAGAAAGTCTCTGATGTTGGTTTTGTTTTTAAATTTATTTATAAATTCAGTTTTTTTGGCTTTTTCTCAACTGCTTTTACAGATTTATTCTTTGATTTTTTTTCACCCCCCAAATTTCTACCTTTCCCCCTTGGGGGTTTCTGATGATTTCTGAGCTTGTCCGTCTGCCCGTCTAGCTGTCGCTAGCTCTAAAGGCCAAACGATTAGAGATAGAGACTTGTGGCCTTCAGTGAACCCCCCACTCATAAGTCGACTCAAGGATCGTTAGTATGCGCCTCTTTTTTCCCAACCAAATTGGAAAGGTCTTGGAATTTCTAACAAGTCTGAACCGGTCTCAAGAGGTTAGAAACCGATAATGAACGGATTCATAACCCAAAAGTAAATTTTATCTCAAAATGAATTTTATTAATCCTAAACCATTTTAGGACGCCTGGGCCTGAGACGCTTTGCCACCCCTTTTTGTGATTAAATAATAAATACAGTGCCCGCTCTCTAATCCGGATCGCCGTAATCCGGATGAATTATCGACGACTACATTTAAAATAATTTTGCGGTCATGTATGCATAGGGGGAACTGGGGCAGTAGTAAACTGGGGTAGTTGTAAACACTGTAATTTTTTTCATTAATTTTAAGACTCCAGAGGATAAAACCCATAAGCATTCATAGATACCACGGGGATATATGTCCACAGAAGAATTGGTCAATAAAATCCTAATACTTTAAAAATAAAAATCATTTTTCCCGAAAATGTTGATATTTCAATTATTTTGGTCATTTGGATTTCCACCTGGAAATTAAAAACTGTGTAAAATAATCGAAATGTAGCAATACCAGTTCTTTCCTACATCTTTTAGGATTATATTTATGGATTTACTAGACAAATTGAGATTCTCATTATTTCAAAAGAATTAATAATTGGTCAGAAAACAGCATTTGGGGTAGATGTAACCAGGCAATTTCAATTTCACAAAATGAGTAGGTAAAAGAGCGGGAAATTGACCTTCATGCGAAATATCTATAATTCATAGATTACGAAAAAAATTGGTGGCGCTGTGTTGAATAAAAAGTCACATGATGTCAAAATATGGGGAAAATCCATTGAAAAATGTCTTTGATATGCATGCTTTTAGTTTTTTTGCTATTTTAATTATTCTTTGTAAAAAGTGTCGTGATTTTTTGAAAAATATACAGTTTTTATATATCTCTTAAGTAATTAAAATAACCGAAAGTGGTGCAAAGTTAATTTCAAGGGTGGGAAAAAAGGTGTTTACATCCTCCCCAGAAAGTGGTTACTTCTACCCCAGGTATTTTGTGAAAAGAGAAAAATGCACAGTGACACAAATTTTATTTTTATGGAAAACTCAATTGTTTTCCAGCATCCGCATTACCCTCGACGAATTGCCTATACCAAAGGGTAAAACATGAGCTAAGAAATATTTTCCAAAAAATCACGGTGTCCTTGGAAAATCACCTCAAATTCGCATCTATCGAAAATGGTTACATGTGCCCCAGTCTCCCCTATGCATGTGTCTTCAGCAATGAAAATGAATTATCCTGCGATGTTCTTGTTTAATAAATTAGGTATAATAGAGTAGAATTCTCTAATTATGTCTTTTTAAGCTTCTTTAAAACTTTTATTCTAATTCTAGAAAAAAAACCTTGTATTATATTTTCGAGACGTTGAACAAATTCAAAAAAATCATCCGGATTACAAAGCGAGCACTGTAATTATGTAAGTTGACTTACGAATCATTCTTCCGTTTCTTAGGATCATAGTAATAGTAACCAAGTGAAAGTTTTATCACTAAAATTCTCTCCATTTTGATTAAGCAGGAAGAAAAACAAATTTGTTGTTACACAAAATGCTCCATAGGCAGCGCCTAAAATAAGGATATAATAAGAAAACATGTTGAGTTATGAAAATGTTTGTTCTGATTAGAATAGCAGACATCTGCTGAGCATTGCTAATAAGTTTGATCAGAAATTCCGATAGTGCCAAATTCTATTGAGATTGAAAAGTAGAAAAGTGGATATTTTCCGTCCAACAAGCAAGATCTTTTTTGGGGGGAGGAGAGAATTGATAAAGAAAAAAAAAGTTACTTTAGATAGAAGAGATTGTAATATAAAATTCAATGAAAGAGAAAGAATGTATAGAAACTGTCTGATTATCTTCGTCTATTTTATTCCAAGGATTGAAATAACATAAGAGCGTGAGTGGAAACTTTTGTATTTAGTGGTTAATTTTGAGACTGTGTCGAATAGCTTCAGTATCAATTTGATTCGCCACCAGAAAAAACGCTATTGAAATTCACAGTTTTCATTCGTGTATCTCGCTAGAGCAAAGTTAACAAGCAAGATATACTTATAAATTTTCGTACAACGTGTCTGTATGTGTCTTTGTTCTAAGCAACTGTGACAGTGATTTTGTGGTTCTTTATATACATTGTGCGTCCACAATTTATAGTAAATTTTGGCACGAGTATGGGACAGACTATGAGCAATAAAATAAATTTGATAGAGTGAAAAGTAGTCGATAGACGAATAAAAAAAAAAGAAATTGTTAAGAGTGTTCTTTCATTTGTATATTTTTAAAATGTGTTAATGTGTATCATCTACCTTCTATCGAAATCACAATTTCATTGCTTGTGCCTCGAATTTGTGTGAGCTTCAGTTTAAAAAAAAGCCTATGATCTGTTTATATTCAAATGTCTAACTACAATTGTGTTTAAAGCATTAATGAATTTGTTTACACAAGCAATTGCAAGGAACCAAACATATTGACCAAGCTCAAAATTGAAAGCTTTATTTCCGTTTTCTCTCTCTCTAATCATATTTGACTTTTCTGTCACTCCTCAAGTCTATCTTGATGCATTAGCAAAACAATTAAACTACTTTGTCTCGAAGTTTTGCATATGATGGGAGAATTTTCATGAAATTGAAAGTTTTAAAAATAGGCAAAAAAACAGAAAAAGTCATTCTTAAGAGAATCAGACACCAGCAGAGACAGAAAGAAATGTGTATCTTTTTTTGATAGTGTTTATATTTATATCTGCACAATCATGCTTAGAAATCTAAAAATAACAAGATGAGCATAATGTATATATTTCAAAGAAGTTTTTTTACTCTACCACTTTAGACTCTCTTTCTCTCTTAAGTAAATTGTATCCCAGATCATCAACAGAAATCACATGAATAATGAACGGAAAGGAATGTAACACTTTTTGTGATCACTGTATTTTAATTTTTTTATTTTCTCGTAATAGACATAAATAAATAGTAAGTTGTTTTATTAAAAATGAATATATTTTCAATAAATATTTAATAATATTTTTTATAGAAGCAAATAATTCACTGTATTTTACTACACTATTTTTTCCCCATTGCATAAAAAGCTACTGGTTAGTGTGTTGATGTATGCAATGTGCATTACTATTTGCCATCATACCTCTTGATATTTTCAATTTCCTACATTATTTTAGAAATAGTATTAAATTCAATTTATTTTTCAATTTATTTAAAGAATACTATAATCTTTTATGTCCCAATATCAAATTTTGATTTAATTCTGAAATTAGAGAAATTTCCATAATTGATTTTTGATTCGAAAAATAGTTGAATCCTGAATCAGTTTGCTTTAAAATAATAAGGCTTAGAGTAGTAGATTCAGAAATATCTTGTTAAAAATTAAAAACAATGTAAAAGTGACATTTTACCAGTAAATTAAATAAAGCAGGAATCGGTAAATCCTTAAAAATTGTGAAATATACTTGGCAAAGGGAATAGGGTAAGTGTGCCAAATTCCGGCCAACTTGCAATTCCGGCCACCTTTTTTGTTCCTCTAATTTCCATGAATTTCAAGTTTTTACTTACTCTAAAGATTATACAATGCAAAAGAATAACAAAAAGTATAGCTTCGACAAGCGAGATGACGCGAAAAAAACATTGGAAGAATTCCCGGAGGACAAGGAACTATGAGAATGAAGGTGGCCGAAATAGGGCACCAAAGCTATGTCTACATTTTTATTCATTTTAAAATTGTCTACAAGGTTCCAAGCAACACTCCTTAAGAAAGAGGAATAAAAAAACAATTTGTATTAAAAATATTACATTTCAAACTTGAGACTTTGCCACTTGCATGCAACTATGCCGAAATTTGGCACACTTACCCTATAACGAAGTTTGTGAACCGTTTTGGCATTTTCAGTTTGATTTGAAAGAATTACTGATCACTTCATAGACTTGTAGTGACCGAATTTGATTTTTTAATGCACAGAGAAAAATATTTCGCAAATTTGTCTGTAAATGTTTATGAATTTCCACTGGGGATTTACGGAATACTCATTATCGTAAATCCCACAAAAAAGTTCTTAAAGGCTTGTACTTTTTTCACAAGCATTGTTTGTCTTGCAAAATTTTACAAACAAATGGCAAAATTTTACGAACATTTTTTGTGAGTCCACAACATTTACGAACAAATGTTTGTAAAAGTACAAACAATGCTCGTCAAGTGATCATGTTACGAACAATGTTTGAGAAAAAATACAAACTTTTACGAACTTGTTTGTGGGTTACACGATTGACAGTGACTCAGTCACAGTGTGATTTTTTCATTGCCAATTCGAGATATTTTGAACATTTTTCGTTTTTGAGCATTGCATTTTACCCCATACAGTCAATGTACTAGAAATACCGTCGTTGCGGGTGACTTTGCACGTTTTTTAGCTGTTTTTCAACTTTACCCTCTAAAAATGGACAGTTAAAGTGAAGGGAGGGGGGTGAATGGATAAAATTATTTGTATTCAGTTGTTAATGAATGGATTTTGTGCCACTAACATTAATTTTATAAAATTTTACTATGTTAAAAAAAATCAAGAAAAAAGGCTTGCACTTGGGTTAAGGTGCGGGTGACTTTGCACTTTTTAATAAATTTTAAAAAATCAACAATTTCTGATAATAAACGACAATGAAGATCTTCACATCTAAGGGTAAGATGCACGAGATCTACTAGATGACATGATCGCCATCTTGATTTGACGTTTCTGTCGGCCATTTTGAATAACTGTCAAACCCTAAAAGTGGTCCGATTTGGTTGAAATTTTAGTATGTTCTAGCTGATGTCAAGACCTTCAGAGTCCTTCAGACCTTTCCAGTCTACATCAGGTATTTACCTAGATACAGAGGCTTAAAGTTTAAAATTTTGTAATACTCATATTTTGGCGGTCTTTATTTTTTAATCTTCAATATTTGAAACCTAAACGAAATGTATCAGTAACCATTAAAAATAGTTGAGTCTTTAATTTTATATATTTATTTACTCTAACATAATTTAAAAAAAAATAAACGAAAAGTGCATTTAATATATTATATTTTTTTTATTTTTCATCTTAGCGAAAACCGTTTTTAAGATTCTCAAATAATGCGCTGTTATAAACAAAAACATTACTTTTCTTTTTGTTTGTTTGTTAGATCTCATCACTTAACGATAGCGCTGTCTTTTTTGTGATAGTTTTGATAAAAGAAGCTCCCTGTAGTTCTATATTCATGAAAATGTCAAAATTTTGAACTTTGAGCCCCTATATCCAGAATCCAGACAACCACTTGACCTAGTTCGGATTTTATATATGTTCTGAAAAGGCCTTGGCATCAGCTACAACATACTAAAATTTCAGCTCAATCGGATGAGATTTTTGTTTTGACAGTTATGCAAAATGGCGGACAGAAACGTCAAATCAAGATGGCGACCATACCATCTTGTAGATCTCGGTCATTTTATCTTAAGTTCCCACAAAATTGGATAATTTTTAGCCAAATACCTCTATAATAAAGCTTTAGAAAGACCATTATATGAAATTTTATAACATAAATCATGCGGTCTTATGAAGATAATAAGGAAAAAAAATATTTTAATAAAAATAATCAACAAAATCGAAGTGGATTATTCTAGTCAGATAAATTTAGATTGGATTTGGGCAATTTGCTACTCTGAAATCGATTTTGGAATTGCATCTTCAGATAACTTTTTCACGAAGTCGGTTTTTGACAAAATACCTATATTTGCATTTCATTGACTGTTACTGAAACTACAAGTATCCTTTTGAGGATCATTGTACCTTACTTGGTACATAACATATCCCTATATACTTTGACATGGTAGACCGGATCGGCGAAGACCATCAATAAGTGCTAGAATTTATGAAAGTCTTACGGACAGCAGAGTGCAAAGTCACCCCCCGAGTGCAAAGTCACCCGCAACGACGGTACTTGAAATAGAATGTTCATATTTTGGAATTAGTTTCTTATAGATTAATAGATGATTTTTTTGAAAAAAAAATCAATTATGGTGGCGCGGGGAGCCGCTCTCAAACACACGACTTAACGATCACTGAATTTAAATTCCTTACATTAATTCATTGCAAACTGTATTGATTTAGATAGAGTGACTATCCAAGAACACAAATTGGCAATCAGAATTTAGATCATAAAAGAGGATGAAGGCCAATTTTAACAAATTCGACGGGATGTCAAATTTTCCATCCACCATTTTGAGCAAAAATTTTGGTAAAATGTATTGTCATCTCTGTTGGGCTATTTTTTCCAAGTAATTGAAGGACTAAAGTTACTAAAAATCCATTCCCGACTGAAATTCGAATATCAGTTGCCCAGGAATAAATCATCTAAAATCACTCAATTTGCGTATGATGTGTAATACCATGGTAGAGAATGGGTTAAATTGGTCACTGGTCATTTTCATGATCAGTGACGTTCAAAATATATTCTGTAAGACAGATTGGATGCGTTAGAGGAAATTGGACGATTACAATAGGTGTGATTATGAGAAAATCAAACACAATTGACTGTCAGAATGCAGTGAAAAAAATAGTTTTTAATTGATTTTAAAATGTATGATACCGCCTACAAATTGTTGAAGCAAGTAGATGAAAGTCCCAAGTAAACAGTGATGTTTAAATTTTTATGTCCAATATAATGCTTCCGGTGAACATGAGGCGTACATAAGTAGAAAAAATTTTGTACGTAGCTGAACAAGCCGGAACACCTCCGCAAAATTTTCAACTAAATTTTAATTTAGTTAAATCGAGGGGTTTCCAGGAATTTTATGAAATGGTATAACAAACGTAATAGAATAGAAATTTTTTGACATAGTGGTTCAATTGATTCGACTTGTGTGGTACACAGTTAAAAATCTTGAATCTTGCACATTATTTTTCGTACGAAGCTGCACAAGTTTTCCCTGTAGATTTTGTATTCTGACTTGAACAACAATGAGACGTTAGATTCAGATCTTTCGTAAGAGGCAGCTTTTAGTTCTCAATTAAAAAAAACTCAGATTTTTTTTCCAGAGCTTTCGACCCTTGGTATGGGTCTCCCTGAGTAGGTCAATTAGGATCTTATACTTAATTATAAAACGTCTCTGCTCAACTCAACTCATGTTGAAATCAAAGAGAAGTTACAGAAGTTTGAGATTTTCATTTACGCACTTTTATTGTGAAGTTTGTTGATTTATTTGAGAATTGAGATGATAGTATTCTTATTCCTTATAGACTAGAGCATAACGTAACTACTGAAAAAAAAATTTTTGAGGTATATTGTGCATCAACTATTATCATTGCCTTACCGCTCTTATTTCATTCCTCCCAAGTATGCATTTCTTCAAGCACATATTCATTTCTGATGGATAAATAATTACTGTTTGATGTCAATTCCAAAAATTAGTAATGAAGTTCGCAGTATATGAAAATGGTTCTAGCAGATGCCAGTGAATTCATCATTCTGTAATGATCGAAAAACTAATCACAACTAATTTCTTGCGAAATCACTGCTAATTTTCCACCACTTAGTCTTTTGCTTGTAGCAGCTGAGCTTGGAGTATAGAGCAAAAAGTACATTAATTTTAAGTACTTTTGGCATTTTGCCACTTTCCCTTTTAATGTTTCATTTGGCGCTTGTAATATTGGCACATGGCATTGTCTATTTGTCGAATGGTTAACAATGCTCTGACCCATCATTACCAATAAATGAATGTCTATGTGACGAAGGGTAATAAATTAAACATTTTCTCAGTGATGCAAAAGGATACGACTATCATGACCTCTGATTTGAGCAATACCCATCATATTAGTGTACCCATCATTCAGTTGATATTTGATGATACCCTCGAAGCTGCCACAAGTGAAATCGATGAAAATGATGAAGATGCAGAAAGTGATACTGTAAACTTTGAAAGTGTTTCCCGATTAAATGTTCCGAGGTTTGCCTTATGGTCTATGAAAATCTGAAACTCTAACTACCTCATGTTTAGCTTTATAAACTACTTTGAGGATATTAAAATGATATTCAATATGCATTTTATGGTTATTTGCCATTAGAATCTTTAATGAAAGTCAATAAATATTTGCTCGAATTACACTTTTACAATCATATCCTATAAAAAAATATTCTGCATCGAGCAGAATAACTTGGAAATTTTAAACACTAATGCATGGAAATATCCTTTCCGTATGCAGACAAGTTCCATAAAACTTCGTTTATAAGAATTTATCGTCTGCAATGAAAAAAACCCTTAATAAAATGAAATGAAATGAAATAAAATGCCAGAATTTATGTGAAAAAGCCAGGACAGTTTCCCAAAAACCAGGAGCGGGTTTTCTTTTTAAAAATTACCACGAAAAAAAATAATACTGGACAAGATTAGTGAAGACGGTGAAGACAAGCGGGATGTGAATGGATTTGAATGATATTAATAAAAATATTTCAACGTAATTCTACAATTTAAAGTATAGTTTGAATAGAAAAGATCAGGTAAAAAAGTTATATAAATTGGGTAATAAACACTGGTCATCAAGGGGTAGCTCATATTGAGAAACGCTTGTCACTTGTCCGAGAAACACTTGTCAATTCTCCGGCAAAACCCAAGAAATCCAATTCAAAAAACGTCCAATGCTTAAGCAAGGGTTAACCCGAGTCAATCTGGCAAGGAAACCTCCAAGGAGCTCACGGGGAACCACGAAAAATCCGGGGAACCCATACATTTTTTCAGGAAACCCGGGGTACCCATACACTTTTGAGGGAAGTCACACGGAATCTATGAATTTTTACGGGAACTCACGGAATATCCGGGGAAACCATGCATTTTTTTTTCAGGGAGCTCACATGAATCTCGGGGAATCCATATATAATATTATTCAGGAAATTCACTGGGACCTCGGGGAATCCGTACATTTTTTCAAGGATCTCACGGGGAACCCGGGGAACCAATATATTTTCTCAGGGACCTCACGGGGAACTCGGAGAATCCATACATTTTTCAGGGAACTCACTGGGAACGAGTGGAACCGTAGAACCCATACAGTTTTTTAGCAACCTCACGGGGAATCTGGGAAATTCATTCATTTTTTCAGGGACCTCATTGGGAACTCGGGGAACCCATTCAGTTCTTCAGGGACCGCACGGAGAATCTGGGGAATCCATACATTTTTTCAGGAACTTTACGGGGAACCCGGGGAAGACTTTTTTCAGGGACCTTACGGGGAACCCGGAGAAACCGAGGAACTCAATTTTTTTTCAGGAAACTCACGGGGAACGCGTTGAATCGTGGAACCCATACAGTTTTTCAGAAACCTCACAGGGAACCCGGGAAATCCATTCATTTTTTTTTTAGGGACCTCATTACGAACTAGGGAAACCCAAACAGTTCTTCAGGTACCTCACGGGGAACCCAGGCAATCAATACATTTTTCAGGGAAATCATTGAAAATGCGAGGAACCCATATGGTTTTTCAGTAGCCTCACGGGGAACTTTGAAATCCATTCATTTTTTCAGGAACTTTACGGGGAACCCGGGGAAGACTTTTTTCAGGGACCTCACGGGGAACCCGGAGAAACCGAGAAACTCAATTTTTTTCATGGAACTCACGGGGAACCCGGGGAACCAATATATTTTCTCAGGGACCTCACGGGGAACCCGGAAAATCCATACAATTTTCATGGAACTCACTGGGAATGCGTTGAACCGTGGAACCCATACCGCTTTTCAGGAATCTCATGGGGAACCTGGGAAATTCATTCATTTTTTCAGGGACCTCATTGGGAACTCGGGGAACCCATACAGTTCTTCAGATACCTCACGGGGAACCCAGGGAATCAATAAATTTTTCAGGGAACTCATTGAAAACTCGAGAAACCCATACGGGTTTTCAGGGACCTCATGAGGAACCTGGGGAATCCATACATTTTTTCAGGAACTTTATTCGCGGGGAACCTGGAGAATCCGAGGAACTCAAACTTTTTTTCAGGGAACTCACGGGGAACTCGAAGAATCCGAGAAAAGACATTCGGTAGTATAAAGTTTAGTATAAAGACATTAGTCTTTATACTAAAATACTGCTGAATTATTCCTTAACGGGTTTCATGGTACAAGATTAAAAAGGATCTTAAGAGCGTATTTATCAACTGAGTTTGGTCAGATTTGGTTTCGTTGAAAAGGTCTTGGAAATTCTGACAAGACTAAACCGATTCCAATCGGATCGGAACCGCTAATAGACCAATTCATAACGAATGAGTATTTTTTATCAGAAAATCAATTGTATATTACTTTAAAGCTATCTATACATGTACGGTAAATGATGCAAAAGCGATTTTGAAGTATAGCATCTAAATCACGACCATGAGTTCGAGCATTTCGCAAAGCTGGATCGTTTTTCCACCCCTTTTTCACGATAATCTGATAGAAATTCCCATGTAAATGCGCGGAAAATTCTGCTCATGATTGCGAAGATTCCACGGAACGGCACATATGATTTTTTATAGAGTACTCTAAAGTTTAATTAGTAACATTTCCTATCTTCTTTGACGACAAGATGGTGCAATGAGAAAACAAGCCAGGCAGTTGCATTACATGGGAAGGCAATAAATTGTTTTTAATTAAAAGTGTCTAGTAACATTCTTACGATACAGATTTTAAAGTGTTGCACAATTCTAAACAGCCATCCCATCTTCTTAAGCATAAAAGTTTCAAAGTATGTAGAAACAGTTTTGCAGTCTTACAATAGTTAAGATATAGAATAAAAGATAAAGGACGGTTTCAATGGAGTGTCTGACGACTGTGGAAGTTTTTACCACACGAAGGGCACTTCTGTCGCTGTTCCATTTGTTGTCGCTGCGGTTTTTCTCTAAGTTATCACAACTTTCAAAGAAAAGAACTCAGAGCTAGAGGACAAAGTTTTTTTTTCTTAACAAGCAACAGGAAGAGTGTCCATGTAAATTTACTTGTCCAAAGAAAAGAAAAATAGCATGGATTTAAATGACATCAACCATGGGAATTTCTAAATAGTCGTATACCATTTGGTACTTATGTGAAAGACGTTTATATAAGGCGATATATTTCTCTCAAAAATGTTTGGATAGTTTATAACCACGTCATTATATACAGTGGTTAGCTACATATGTAACTATTTATGGCCCCAAGAGGATGGAAGAACAGTTTCAGCAACCCAAAGTGCACGTAAATCTAAAAATTTATGAATAAGAACTCCAGTGGGATGAATCAGGTGTTAGAATAGATTTCACGGGAAATAACCAATTTATGAAATATATTTTCACTGCAACCAACCCGAAGAACAGGAAACTTACCTCAGAAATCATAATATAGGGATATACTTTCTCCACCACATAAATCACATTTATTTGAGACCGGAATGCAGGAACTAATAATATCCGATTGCTCAAATAAAGAATCTCAAATATTTCGCATTCTTAATGATTGCACTAGTAAATTAGCAATTAAGTTCTCTTCTTGCTCGTATTTCGGATAATCGAGCAATTGGAAGAATTCGAGGACTGGAGATGTGGATAAAGCTTAAACATTTGATAGTGCAATTGAGTCTTAGAATTTCTCAAATATAATGTCGATTGTACACCGGATGCTATTAGAACTTTGGATAATATTTCAAATTACGAACATATCCAATTTACTTCTAGTACTCCTAAGGATTATCTAAGCATAAACCCGGGTATGCAGAGATATAGGATTTTCTTCAAGGAATGAAGATTAAATCTATTTCATTATTGATTTTGTTTTAATTATTTCTCATTTATTTCTCATTTATTTCTCGTTACCCAGGTCCTAAACCTAATAAGACATGCTATGGCATAAAATAATGAATATTAAGCTATAATAAATAATTAACAGATAAAACATTTCAACACAATTTTAGAAAACTATATTGTTTAGGGTAAAGTGATACAAGTTGGACAATTCGCCGGTACAATGGCTTTTTTCCTGATAAATACAGTACTATTTTTTTTTAAGCACAAGGAACCAAATTATAAAATTAAAGAATCAAAAATATACAAATAAAAATGAAGTACTAAGTTTATCAAGAAAAAAAGCCCTGTCCAACTTGTACCACTTTACCCTATTATAATACATTTTTTTAATATAATTTTTCATTTTCATTTATCGTTTTATTAAGGGGTTTTCGTTATTATTAGCGATTCCCCTAAATATAATTTTAATTAATTATTTTTTTGTATTTTTAGGCTTAAGAATATCTTAATGGAAGATATCCTTGCACTGATTAAATCCTACCTCCTCCGTTGGTTTTTCGAAATTTGTAATTGTTTGACTTAAATTTCTGCAAGATTTTTATTTCTATTTTACTTTAAATAGACTTTGGGTTAATACCGGTACCAGCCAAAATCCCAAGAGCTAAAATACCAAAAGTCAAAATCCCGAAAAGACTAAATCCCGAAATCCAAAATCTCAAATGGTCAAAATCCTGAAAGGGACGAAATTGTATGGAAAAGTGTAGAATAATTTCACAAAACAAAGAAAATTTCACTTCGCCTCCAACAAGCACAGGTGTAATACTATACGACATTTTAAAAAAATCAATCAATCTGTATTAAAAATATTACATTTCAAACTTAAATTTAAAATTTGATACAGTTCCATAACTTATGATTTTTAGGGATTTATTTTAAAATTGCTTTTACTCCTCTCACTATTGTCATTTTCCTTTTGGTAATAAGTTTCGCAAATACAACGTGGTTTTAGAAACGTGCTTAAAAATTTTTAAATTGCTAGAGCATATCTTCAACCGGAGAAAATTTATAAATCGGAAACATTAAGAGATATTTTGTAAACTGATGCATTTGGTTTTTAAACGAAGAAGAGTCTGAAGAAAATATTGAGATGAAAATAAGATCGAGTTTGCTATTATAAAGGAAACCGGTTGAATTTAATATCGGTCTGAACCATTAGTCCAAAAGACGTATAAGTCTCAATTACAGTTTGTAATAAAGGCTTCAGATCTAAGACCGTCTTAAAACTAGAGGTTTAGCCCAGTTCCCGGGGGTCTCAAAACCTTAAACAACAACCAATTTTATTGATTATTAAAAAACTAATAGGTCATTTGCCCTTAATAAACCAATCCTATGCCAAAATTTTCCAAAAAATCTTGACTGATAAGATATTAGAAAAGTTAAGCCATATGGCTAAGCTTTAGGTCTGAAGCCCGTATAAGGCTTAGCCTTATGGCTTAACTTATCTAACGTCTTATTAGGCAAGACATTTAGAAAAATTTTGACTTAGGATTCGACATTAAAGGCAAATGATCCATTAGGTCTTAAAAAAAAAGCACTAAAATTGCTTTTTATTTACGATTTTAGAGTTATAAGGAATAGTCCTAAACCGCTAATCTAAAATCCGTATAGATATCATCTCTAATCTATCTAAAGTTACCTATTTAGAGACATTTAAGAGGTAGAGTAGTTTCGCACATGCATAACCTTTTCTAAAGTAATAAATAATTACTTAGGAATTTTGCAGTTATACTTTCATATACCCAATATCCAGAAGAATCAAATTACATGGGGTTCAGGGATTATTCACTTCGGAATTATGCACCTGACGGGATTGTACACACACAATTATGCAAGTTTGCTTATTTTCAGGAATTAATTTGTAAAATAACTTTTGAAATACCCCTAAGTGTGCCCACATAACTAGGGTAAATTATTTCCCAAGCTTTCTGAAACCATTTTGCGAAAGCTTCGGAAACCATTTTTGAAAGTTCGATAACCAAAAAAAATGGTTATCCATATTCACCACAAAGTGTTGAACAAAAGATGGCGCTGATGTCTGAGCTTTTTCGGAATAGAATTAATCAGCTGATGTCTCTGCCAATGCGGGGAGAATGTAAACAAACAAAAACTAGTGGGAATTTCCAAGTATTCCTCACTATTTTTTCGATTTGCGGCTTTCATAAGGCTATTGGTATCGTTTACAAACTTTCAACCGAACAGAGAAACTTGAAATTCCAAATAAGTTGCCTTGTCCACTTTTTATTATTGTTCGAACCCAAACGGGTATCTGGGACAGTTTATGTAATTGACCTAAATTTTCATTAGTATTCCAATTATACTCTCTTTCCCAAAAAACGATTTGGTTCTAAAATGTTTCATTAATAAATAAATAAAAAGTCTGCAGCCGAAAACATAGAGAAACATAAAATGCCAATATGAATTTTCAAATACTTTTATAAAATATTGTTCTGTAAAAATTTTAAATTTACGCTGTCTTAGCGTCGATTTTATCCTCCGGAATGAATTGAAAGTTAAGTTTTATATATAATTTATTTAAAATGTCAGACTGCTTCCTCAAATCTTAAGCAATAATCTTTATAAAACTTCAAATTTTTAATCATGTTTTTCTTTAATATTTTATTCTTATCTATTTACCTATTATGATCATTTGATTAGTAATTGTAAAAATATTGTGAATTATTTAAAAATATACCTATAAAATAAAAATTACTATTATTTATTTTTTTAATTTACTTTTTTTATTTTTTTATTCATTATTTATTTTACTTTTTTATTATTTATTTTAAAAAGTTTCTCATTTTATTAAAAAAAAATGGAAGCGGGATTTTTCGATTCCCTTAGATTTTTGATATTACCTTTCGATATTTTTAAATATATAAAAATATCTATAAAAAAAATTCTATATAAATATTTAGAAAAAGAATATTTTTGAATTATTACCTGACAAAATGCAAATACTAATTTAGGGATAATAAGGAATAAAAATATAAATAATCAAATTAATAAATAAAATATTGGTTTAATAATTAAGTTTATTATTTATAATCAAATAATAACAAACATTCAGAGTGTTAATTTTAAAATCACGAGAATTGTAAACAATTTTGATATTACCAAGATTTATTTTATAGCAGACTCAGCATCTTTTATCATTCCTGGAAAAATTTTCTAACATTGAACAATTTTCTATGTACTTAGATCTTCAGTTTGGTGGTTTAATGACTTAAAAATAATCGGTCATTCATACAATTGTCGCGAATTAAAATGTTCGGAGCGCCAGGAGCTTTCGGAACGAAAAATGGTAATTCCTCAATGATTACCAAAAAAAATGGTCATAGCCGAGACACCAAGTGTAAAAAAAATGGTTATCGCTCAGTTGTCGCTGTCTCGGCTATTTACACTTACCCCAGCTATGTGGGCGCTCTTAATGTATGTTCTTTTTCTTAAACGCAATATTTTAAATGCAATTCATATAAACCGTTGATGCTGAAAATGACCCGTTATATTGGCGCTAACAATATTTTGCATACATTGCGGCGCCACTGTAACTTATTCTTGAGGAATCTCTTAAACTTATGCAAATTTTCTGTGTGCATAAAGCCATTTCACACAATTTTTTCCATACTTGAAAATGTGTGTATATTTTCGGGACCCCGTGTAGATTTAGTTGGGCTGGATACGGTTCATATTCATTTAGCAAAAAAGTTTTAAGTAAAAGTTAAGCTGCCTTAAACTACCCCATCTTCTCCTATTAGTTTTAAAAGGAGTAAAAAAAACTCACAATGTCTTTTTTTCATTTTCAGTGCCTGCAAGCTCTCTGACAAACATCGGGCCGATCGGCTTGCGAGGCCCCGAATGTCTCTGTTGGGGAAGCCACTTAATTACAACCGCGGCGCACGTCGAGATGCCCGCTATCGCCGCCTGCAGGCGAGAGTGTACAACTTTCTGGAGCGACCCCGAGGATTTCCGGCAGTTTTTTACCACGTTCTAGTGTGAGTACATGAAAATCCTATTGTGCATGAAACATCCATTCTAAATTGTATTCATATTCAAACAAGAGGGAGATCCATTAATCAAAACTTAATAGTGCGACGACTGAAGATAAAGCAACGACTCTTTCATTTTTTATGAGGATTATAAAAGTGATAAAGAGTGGAAGGGATAAAGGAATAATATCTAAAAGCGATCCTAAAAAAAAACGGAATTACCCAATAAAAGTTAAAGTGTATTGTATGAAATGTGTCGCCTGATTTAGAAGAGGATTCCCATGAACTTGTCTGGGGACAAGCTGTTTACTGCCAGGGAAAACTTTTATTCTTAGCTCAAGACAGAAAAAAATGATAAAATACTTTATATTGTCATTTTGATTTACAATCATTACACCATCAAATTAAAGTTAATAGCTACCCCATTTGAGCGAAAAATGCGGGCATGGAACACCATGAACAGCTTCTCGATTTATCGAATTTCAATATCTGATTCGTTTGATACTTTTTTGTCATTCAAATAATAGGGTGCGCACACCTTTTTAGTAGTGATACAAATTTCCCCATATATAGTGCCTATATATAAATAATTTTTAAAGCTCTTTTCGCTCCAAAAGTATTGGAAAATCTATCTCGAAATTTACGATATATGGGAATGTACCTAGTCCATGCTTTTTACGATCCCAAGCTTCGTTATGATTAATTTTGCCAACGCTTCTGAATTTATGTAGCTCCGTAATATTTTTTAGAAACTGGGCACTTTCCCTAGTTTATAAAATTAATTAAACTAATTAATTAATTAGGGGCACTTCCTGAAATTTTTATTTAAAATATTTTTTACTGGCGTTATGAAATTTTTTAATTCTCAAGATAGTATATAAAACTAAATTAGGCACATCCCAAATGTGTATAAGGGAATGAAGGCATGGTTCGCACAGAGTGAACCTTCAAACAACGCAAATTTTCACTTTCTTTGCAAAGAGCTAGTTCGTCATTTCTTAGCCATAGGATAGATAATTATTAAGCTCGTGAAACGGGATGAGAAATGGTAACACGGAGAGAAATCCGAAAAAGTTAAAATAACATTCCGTAAATGGTAATTTTACCCTGCATTATTGATCCGAAATCGGTGTAAATATTATGCTTTTTAGGTGTATTATGGGTCAAAGTTACCCTTTTTATGATAATTTTACCCTTAAAAAGGTGTAAAATTAACATTAAAAAATGTTGATATATTTCTACACCTAAAAAGTGTCAAAGTTACGAGGAAAAAAGTTAATCGCACCCCCTTTTTTCTCAGTGAGTAAGCTCTCTTTGCAAACAAAGAGAAAATTCGCATCGTTTGAAGGTTCACTCTATGCATATCATGCCTACATTCCCCTACATTTCAAAATCGCAAAAATCAAGTTTCGACAAATCCTGAATAAGCTGACGATTTTGAATCCAACCGTCGCGTTGTCGTCTGAATTTGAGGAAATAAATATTTGAAGAACTTGACTGTCAAAACTCTAAATTTCTGCCTTGATTTATTTCAGATCAGTCATGTGCTAGAAAATGTGTAAAAGAAGTCTTAGCAATGTTTCTTAGCCAAACATTTATCAGTGTAATTGTTACACTAGGCGGTATACGTTTACCCTTAGATTAATTAGTGTTGCCATAGACAATATCCGTAGTTCCTTCAAGTTCAATTTGACATCTGTCAACTTAAAATTCACACATTATCTTAATGGTTTTTCTCTCGAAATGGAGCATTTTGACAGTTTTAGACGCGATTACAGAAGTGCTACTATTTATTTCAAAATCCTCTATTTTTACTAAAATTTCTCACAATGTGCTTGACATCTGTCAAATCAAAATTTGCACGTTTTGTGATCTTAATGGCTTCTACATAAATATTGTGAGAAGTCTTGGTCTAAATGTTGCACTTTGACATTTTTTGACACAATTGCACAATGATTTATTTCAAAATCTTACACTTTGACAAAAAATTTTCATACTTTGTTTGACATCTGTCAAATCAAAATTTGCACGTTTTGTGGTCTTAATGGTTTCTACATAAATATTGTGAGAAGTCTTTGCCTAAATGTAGCACTTTGACATTTTTGACACAATTGCACAATGATTTATTACAAAATCCTCAATTTTTACAAAAATTTCTCACAATGTGTTTGACATCTGTCAAATCAAAATTTGCACGTTTTGTGATCTTAATGGCTTCTACATAAATATTGTGAGAAGTCTTTGCCTAAATGAAGCACTTTGACATTTTTTTGACACGATTGTACAATGATTTAATTCAAAATCCTCCACTTTGACAAAAATTTCTCACACTGGGTTTGACATCTGTCAAATAGAATTTTGCACGTTTTATGATCCGTATAACTTTTACATTATTCTAAGAACTTTTTATCCAAAAAACCA
This sequence comes from Phlebotomus papatasi, assembly GCF_024763615.1. NCBI lineage: Eukaryota > Metazoa > Arthropoda > Insecta > Diptera > Psychodidae > Phlebotomus > Phlebotomus papatasi. The sequence goes on along the minus strand of NC_077223.1, from coordinate 87,127,529 downwards.
TTTTGAGACTTTTTGATGTGATTGTACATGTACCACGATTTCTTTCAAAATACTCCATTTTGACAAAAATTTTCCGCACTCAGTTTGACAGCTGTCAAATAAAAATTTACACATTTTAAGATTCTTAAGACTTCCTTTGAAATTTGTGAATTTTCATTGTGAGAACTTTCTGTCCAAATAAAGAATTTTGACACATTTTGATGCAATTGCGCAAGATGTTTATTAAAAAATGCTCTATTTAAAAAAAAACTCAAAATTTTTGTAATGATCTTTATGGCATCTTTGTAGTAGGGAAATTTATATTCATATTTGGCATTTTTTAAGAAATTTTGACACTTTACCTCATACAGACATGAACAATTCATTGTGTAGAGGGCCTTACGGTCGCTACACATTCTGTCAAATTTTTCGTCAAAATTGAGTATTTTGAATTAATAAAATGGGAAACGGCTACTATACATTGTGAAAAATTTAGGACAAAATTTGTAAATTTGATGTAAATTCTATAGTGGCTTTCGCAAGGGGGAGATATTTGGGTGAAAATGTGTACACCACTTCCAGGCACTTCCACAATTTGTATGGAAGAGGCCTTCACACTTCCGTAAATTCGCAACACTCTTGAAAATGTTGCAATACTTTCAACACTTCATGCACTTCTCATACTTAGAAACCAATAATTTATTCAATATGATGAAAAACTTAATTAATAAAACTTAAAAAAATAAGGAACTTATTTTTACAAGTATTTTTAGCATTTTCCTTATATTTTGAATTTCTAGCGCCAGATATTCTTGTATTTTTTAATATTATCTGCGTTTTACGAGGGGGTATCAACATATTTTGAATTTTTCTAAGATACCAGTGAAGCAACTTTTGGAAAATAGAGTATCTAAAAAAATGTATTGTCATTTGTAATTATTGAAACTGTGCTGTAAAGTCCAAAAGTATGAGTGCAACAACTAATTCAGCACTTCAGACGTATCTTCACTTTTTATTAAATTCTCCTTATTCCTTTCAGTGAAAGAATGTAACACCCAAGTATCGAGCAGTTAAACATATCCAGGCTTTTCTAAATAGCAAAATACGATCTGAGTACTGTTTTCCATTTAACAATCTCTTTAATTGTTATCCACAAATTTTCTTTCACTAGTGTACTCACAATATTACCATCAATATTAGAAACAGAGACTGTTTAAAATGGAATTGATATTTCGAAGAAAAGATCGAGATAGATCTTAGAGAAGAGACACGATTTAAATAAATCCCCTAAATGTTTCTTCCATCCAGATAGATCTTTCCAAAATTAGTCTAAAATTAAATATTACAAATGCACCTTTCGTTCCTCATTTTGTAAAACTACAAATCGATTTTTTTGACGAATACTTTTGGCATCGAAGAGATGTAATACAATAAAACCTTTCCAGTATATACAAAAAGGTAAACAAAAATTGGTGGATTTAACCTATGGGATACCTCTTAACGATATTCGCGAAAAAGTCCCACTTCCCATTAGAAAAACAATTATATCAAATTTATTCACAGCCAATTGCAATAGCTGTGTCATTATTTGTGAGCCACTATATGAATTTGAAATTCCTGTAAAAATTAAAGAAAATTTTTATTCAGTTGAATATGTCCTCGGAAAAATTGCGACACAAATCAAGCTATAATAAATTTCATTGTCATAACCGAACTTGAAAATTTCAACAAACCTTTCCAAATTATACTGCCGCTCGAATTAAAATCTCAACTAAAAGTAACGTAGTCTGAAGAATACGGAATTAGACAGAAAATAATTTATATTCGAGTACTCCCACTTCCAAAGACTTCCAAGCACTTCATTTTCACCTGTACACCACTTCTGACACTAATATCTCCCCCTTGGGCTTTCGATTAATCAGTGATACGTTTTTACGAAGTACTTCATAATGATAAATTTCACATGACGCTTTTATTGGAGCGATAATTCATGAAGTACAATTTAAACAATCAAATTATATTAAATCAAAGTGATATATTTGAAATTTTAGCGTAAAATTTTGACATTTTAATTTGAATATTAAGTTATTATCCTCATGATTATTCATCCCAAGAATTTGATTAATACTAGAACAAAACCAGATTTTCGAATCTATATTCCAACCGTTGACGGCAATAAGGGTTAAACTATTTAAATGAAAGATTAAAGAATGCAATAAATTTTCTTTTCCGACAAACTAAATCTAAAGATTGAAAGCCAGTCGGCTGCACGTAGACAGGTTAAATTAATTGGACTTTATCAATTACATTGCAGGAGAATAGTACTATTGTCCCTATTGAATATATAGAATTTAAATGAGAAATGTATAACCTAAAATGTGCATAAATTTAAATTTTAATTGGGTTCAATGTCTGGTACACTTTTATTCCTTAGAAGTACTGAATGTAAATGATAAAATGAAATTTCCATGGAAATTTCATACTCAAATTTATTGTTTTAATCTTCTTTGATATTTATTATGAAGTGTCATAGAAGTCCCTATAACGCTCCAATTCGTTTTCTTAACAAAAGGTTAAGAGAAATATGCGTGAATCTTAAGACACAATGGAGAGGTTTTCAAGGGTACTTTCCACTTTCTTCGCACTTTCACACTATAATATGGGAACTTCGTACCTTTACCCCATAAACTTTCTGATGGAAACAATTTACCCTCATGCAAAATTTAATTCATTTTCTTGTGAGTTTAATTTTGGTGGGTGAAATTAAATTCAATCAAATTTACAATAAATTGAAATGGAAGAAGCTCGTCCCAAAAGTCCTATATGTGTATGAATGTGAAGAAAGATTGTTGCTATCTTCTCGCTCTAATCGCTTCATTTTCACTTTCCTCTCCCGCGTCTAATGGGAAATCAATGGTGGGAAAGTCAGTGGGGTGAGCCAATAATTTGATGGTTTTTCTATGAAGGGCCAGAGAAAATACGTCATCCATGAAATCATCGTCATTTTGCTCCGATAAAAAGTCAATACTCTCAAGTTCTACTGCCGCTTCTCGGCTTTCTCGCTCAAAATTGTTTGTGTCCTTGTCGCAATAATAATGCCATACTTTGTCATAACAATGTTGGTGTCCTCAGCCACCCACAAGAAATGTGCACAAAGGAGATCTTTGAGTAGTTACACCACCAAAATTAATACAAAGTTTCACAGGTGAGATAAATGTTCATAAAGATTAATCTTCTTATGGGAGATTCTTTTCTCTCAGCTATTGTAATCTTCTAAATAATAGAAAGTTTCAATAGAGCTTCCAGAATTGGACAGGAGCAGTAATTCCGGGCCCCTCAATACAACATTTCAAAATGCAGTGAAATTTGAACACCTTAAACCATTCCTTACCATGGTGTTATACATCATACGCAAATTGAGTGATTTTAGATAATTTATTCCTGGGCAACTTTTATCCGAATTGCTGTCGGGAATGGATTTTTAGTAACTTTAGTTCTTCAGTTACTTGGGATAAATGGTCCGAAAGAGATGAAAATACATTTTGTTATTGTTTTCTTGCTTCGCGGAAGATCATGCAAAATTTTTGTTCAAAATGGGGGACGGAAAATTCGACATCCCGTCGAATTTGTTCAAATTGGCCTTCATCTTCTTCTCTGATTTGAATTCTGATTGCCAATTTGTTTTATTGGATAGTTACTCTATCTAAATCAATACAGTTTGTAATCAATTAAAGCACAGAATTTAAATTCAACGACCGTTAAGACGTGTGTTTGACAGGGGCTCCCTGCGCCCCCATAATAGATAATTTTTTTTTTCTTTTCAAAAAATTCATCTATTAATCTGTAGGAAACTAATCCCAAAATATGAACATTCTATCTCAAGTATTTCTAGTACATTGACTGAATGGGTTAAACAAAAACGACGGTTGAGTTCAAATTTAAAATTTTGAGGTTATGTGAAGAAAGTTTGGCATGGAATCTCAATTAGAGCTATTTTTCTTTGGTACTGCAACTGCTTAATACTATCGTATTATATTAGCTTCCTCGACAAATCCGCTAAACATTAAATGAGAAATTATAACGATAAATTACCTAAACCAATTTTACTTAATTTAGGGTAGATGCATTTTGCATAAATTCCGTTACTTTTTTGAATATATTGGCCATATTTGAAGAACCATACTCTAACTTTAAAATCTCATGGCTATGCAGTTGTCTGTCCTACGATAATCTTTGTAAAGAGACAGTGAAGGATAGTGGCTTGTGGTTTTATCGATAATATCGATAGTATCGATAAAATCAATAGTATCGATTTTTATACATTATGTGATGGTTTTTTTATATCATTCCTTAAAAAATGTCACTGTTTATATATATTAATATTAGCTACAAAAAAGTGTAACTATATTTTCATTTTTTTTTTTTTCAAAATCGATAATCGAAAGTCGAAAAGAAGCAATCGTGCTATTTGTTTATCCGTATGCTCTTTTAGACATCGAGAGTTATTTGTCTTAAGTTATTTGTCCTCATTCCGGTTCTGAATATCTAAAATTAAAAGGTCACAAGACAGTGTACTTCTCAACCGAATTGGACGAAACAAAGTTTATTTTAAAGGTTTTGGAATTTTCGACATGACCTGTTCTGGTCTCTGGAATAATCCATTATCCACTTATATTAGTCCAGAACACGGAGTTCCATGATCCCATTTTCACGATCCAACCACAACTGAAACTACCCTTTACGAACACATTGTTGCCGTCCTCTTCAAGAGAGGGAAAATAAATCATTACATTCAAATCATGATTGTCGTAATTTGAATAGAAGAACTGTTTTCTACAAATATTAGTTCCAACCCAATCGGTAATAAGTGCTCCGCCTATCTCAAAAAAGTCGCACGTTTGACGAAAAGTTGGGAGTTGAAGAATGGTTTACGAAATGTTTGAACTATTCTCCATCTTCAGTAACAATATTCAGGTCCATCCGCAAAATAAGGAAACGATGTCCTGAAAACCGCGTTTCTTGTATATTTTCAGCAGTGTGTTAGATAGCGACTTGGAGTCTTCGATGGACCCCCCATAAGTCGGCCTGAGGATCATTAATACTACCTTTACCTCCCTCCCTCCAGTACCCTTCCGTCTCAGATCATATTTGTTTTTGGGATTACTCGAAAACGTGTCGTGTGTTTTTTTTAATGGTTTGATTTTGGAGAGAACAGGCATAGGTGGGAGGAAATGAAGGTCATAATACTTCCACAAAACGATTCAGCATTCAGCACCAAATGTCAGAAACATAAAAAGAGAAAACTTGGTTTTTATTACTTTTCTTGTGAATTTTGTACCATATCTACGAATAGAATTATAAATCCCTTCTTTTGCACCAGTTTAAAAGAAATTTTTAAGACACCGTTTTTTTATCTCGTCATCGTGGATGGGCCTCAACATTACCACTGAATATAGGAAATAGTTTATACTTAAGATATTCACTATTAACAAAATCATTTCGCAAAATTATTCCTTAATCCCCAAGTTTTCCTCAAACGTACGACTATTTTGAGACAGAAGGAGTAATCCAAAGATGAACTTTTATTGATGTAAATTGCTATTATTGTATAATAACTCTTATAGCTAATATAGTTTATTTATTAGGGGAAAGTGGCCTGCCTTTGGATGCGGCAGCCTTTGAATGTTTCAATTTTTCTCTTATTTCCTAAAGCAAAAATACTATTTTGGGAACTATAGTTCATACTATTAACTATTTTCTATTAACTTCGATTAACAAAATGAAATTTCAGCTTTGGGAAATAAGAGAAAAATTGAAGCATTCAAAGGCTGCCGCATTCAAAGGCAGGCCACTTTCCCCTATTATTACTTTATTCCACTCAGGTACTTTTACACAATATCGCATTGTATAATTTCAAATAGTTTATTTAGGTAATGTTTAAATCAGTTTTACTGGGTAGTATACCATTATTCACTAGAAAATTGTAACAGCGAAAAAATCGCTAAGCACTCGAACTTATGAGTTCTAGCTTTTCATTCACATAACACGATTAGAACAAAAATAGGCTATTTTAATAGGGAAATGCATATGCGATAAACTGTTTTTATTTGCAGTAACATTATATTAAAAAAGCTTTAAGTTTTAAAATTTTCAGTCTTTATTTGATTATTTTGATTATTTACAAAAGCAGAGGTTTTTCTACAGAAAAGCAATTAAAATTCTTTATTTAATAGATATAGTATCCCAGAAAAGTAAAACGTCATTATTAAGTAATATTTACCCAGGATCTAAATTTCAAGATTTCAATGCATGACATTGAGTAACTTACACATGGCCATATAAAGAATCTTACTGACGATTAGATGAACTAAACTTACCTAACTTTTGCGACCTTAATCAAATTAGTGAATTCTGAAGTCTTTAAGTTTATATTGCCATTGAAAGTTTTCCTTAACTACCAATTAGTGGAAAGAAAAAATTGAAAAGTAACTTTCTTAAAAGTCGGGATTTTTTTTAATAGAATTTTCGCATCAAATATTTCAAACTAATTCATCATAGAACGCTAGTTTACTTAGCATAAAAGACGTTGTAAAAATTTATTAAAATTTACTTTGTAATATTTTGAAGAGTAGATTACACACACCTTTGGAAATTTAAATTGTCAGATGGAACGTGCATTGATTAGTACTTTATACTATCCCATCTATTTGAGAAGTATTATAAGGAAAAGTCATTACTTTGCAACAATTCGTATCAATTCCTTATAATACAATATGGTATTACTTTTGAACTCCTTAGAAGTCCTTCTTCTGATGAATTGAACTTATCTACTTATCCTCTTTGTAAAAGCTATTATTGTAAAATGGAATAGAACCAAAGATGCAAAATGAATGCGTATCGAAGACAAAATTGTATGAAGTCAATCCCGAAACATGATAGCATTAATATCATTTATTTATTTGAAATTATTTTTTACGCCTTCAGGCTTAAACACTGAGAAAAAAGAGGATGCGATTAACTTTTTTTCCTTGTAACTTTAACACTTTTTAGGTGTAAAAATATATCAACATTTTTTAATGTTAATTTTACACCCTTTTAAGTGTAAAATTAACATGAAAAGGGGTAGCTTTAACCCATAACATACCTACACAAAGCATAATATTTACACCGATTTCGGATCAATAATGCAGGGTAAAATTAACATTTCCGGAATGTTATTTTAACTTTTTCGGATTTCTCTCAATCAGTGAACAAATGACCAAAATGTTTTGCCTGATCAAACACTGAGAAAAAAAGAGGATGCGATTAACTTTTTTTCCTCATAATTTTAACACTTTTTTGGTGCAAAAATATATCAACATTTTTTAATGTTAATTTTACACCTTTTTATGGGTAAAATTAACATGAAAAAGAGTAACTTTAACCCATAATACACCTAAAAAGGGTAATATTTACACCGATTTCGGATCAATAATGCAGGGTAAAATTAACATTTCCGGAAAGTTATTTTAACTTTTTCGGATATCTCTCAGTCAGCGAATGTTTTGGCCTAAGCTTTTTTTATAGCATGGTCGGGCCGTGTTATGGCAATTACCAATTTGAAGCTTAGCCATGTCCTTGAGGACAACATCGATATAAGACTCAAGGGTCTTTCTACCATACTTATGGGTATTGTCACTGGTCCCTTATCACTTCCCTCCTCAAAGACTTTGTTGACTAAAAAATAACTGAAATTTCGCGCATTATTGTTTATGCATCAATTTTTATAGCAAGACGATTCTGAACCTTCCGAAAATAGGTCCCGCCAACAAATTTCTTCGTAGATTGTCCGCATGTGGCGCTCATCTCACTTTTACTCATAGAATTTGGCAAAAACATACGAGCAGTAAAAAAATCAAAATTATCAGTAAAAAATTCAAAATGAGCAGTAAAATATCTAATTATGGTCAGTAAAAAACTTAAATATTTACAAAAATGGGTCTAATTTATATATTTAACATTAAAAGATAGAATGAAAAGCCCTTTATTTTCCCTTTGCCAAAATATGGATAATAATATCACTGTTGCAAATTTTTTTGTTACTGCTCAATTTTAACTTTTTACTGCTAATTTATACAATGTCATAAAATTTTATAGCACGGAAAAATAAAACTACAACACAGTTGAGCTTTTTTCTGAAGAAAGCTTACAGTTTCCTCCTCTGGTAGTACGCGAAACAATATTTGATCGGCCAAAACATTTTATCCTTGATCAAACTAAATATTTTGACCATCTGTTTAAGCGTTTTGGCACATTTTTAGTTAGGAAAATTTCATGTTAACACGCTATCCAGTCCGTTCTTCTTTAAACACATTGCAGAGGTCTATTTCACTCTTTTACGCTCAAATCTAAATTGAAGTTAAAAGGAAGAAGAAGGGCGCAAAAGAGTGGGATGGAAATATTCAAAATGTTTAGGAAAGACAGGGAAAAAAATTGATTTGATGAAATTTTCCTGATCTAAAAGGTGTATCGGAGGCTTTACTAAATATAATCAATCATAATAAGATGAAATTAAACCTATTTGACCTTTAGTAGGGGGTTTAAGTTGTTTAGATTTTCTAAGAAACTGAATTTATAAACGATTTTAGACACAAGAAGTTTAAGTGATTCCCTAGATGGTAGGGGCAAGTGCACATTGCTCATGCTTTGCATGGTCCCATGCTTCGTAATGATTAAATTTTTCCTATGTTTCAGACTAAATGAGGCTCCAAAATATATTTCAAAAACTAGGCGCTTTCCGCTAGTTTTTAAAATATGCGTGCGACGAGTCCCATTTATTTAGGAAGCATAGGAAAAATTTAGTCATTACAAAGCTTGGGATCGTACGAAGCATGGGCACTTTGCCCTATTTGCATTGCTTTAACAATTGGGAACATTTGGAAAATTAGTAAAACCTTTAGTCTGAATCTGAATACCATATAAGCCTATATCTATATGTTATAGATACTCATCATTACTCAATTTTGATTTGAGAAAGCTTTCAAATTATTGATACGTAGGATATATAGATTACTACAGAGTCCGTATGTGTGTTATTCAAAGGATTTCTGTAATGATTGCATATTGCAAACCAAACGTCAATCACTGAAAACAATTATAAATTGTTTCCACAGCTGTTGCGGAAATTTCGTGATTTCTTTTCCAGTCCGAATGATGAATTCAATTATAAATGGGAAATTCTACCAGTGTGCAAACATTTAGACCTGCAGTTACTTTTCGTGATAAACTAATTTTTACTATTATTCATACCTATCCAAAAAGTCTAAAGTCACTTAGAATTTTACAGCTCCTTTTCACGGAAGTCGCCGATAGGGGGATGGAGGAAAAGTATTTATGTGTTATTTACATAGAATGTGCATGATATAAATTGCAGCTGTTCATTCCGCAAAATCATAGTTAAAGAGAATCGCTAGCACTGAAGGAATTTCAACAAAATACTCTATTTTCTTCTATTCCCCGCGCACAATTCTCATCTACTTAGTTGTCCTTTCCAGCACGAATATCTGCATTGCTGAACAGCTATATTGAACAAAAAGTTGTATTAAAAAAAATCCCACACGCTTTTTATAATAAACACAGTGCTATATAGACTTTGTAATGGATGGTGAATAAATATGTTGGTGTAAATATTCGTTTGAAATTGCCACGACAATTTTCCCCTTCATATTTTCTCATTATATTTTTTTTTTTCGATAAATTACGGTTTTTTACTGTTTATTCAAACATGACACATAGCAATTCAAAACCACTTTTCAGTTTCATTTACCAATTTAATATCCCTACTGCCGTATGCAAATACAAGGGGTGAGAAAGCATCTCAGCTCTGCGGAATGCTCGAACTCATGACCTTGATGCTATGCCCTATAAATCAGTCCAAATATAGTCAGGCCATGTAACTGCAATGATTGCAAAACTCGGATGCCACGACCGATTCAACTCCGATAAATCCATTTAGAATATAATTTATATTTTTATTTCCATAATTAATCACTGCAGTAACATAATAAAACTATTCTACTTTAAGAAAAACCAAAAATTATATTTTATATCGGTTTAATAAGCGGGTTGAAGGGCACTCAATGGGTCAAGTGGTAGAGCACTCGCTCTATGATACAAGTGTCCCGGGTTCGAATCCCTTTAGGTCACCAGGAATTTTTCTGGCGTTAAAGGTGTTCGGATTGCATCCAGTGAGCTTCACAGCACTTGATTCCATGAGAACGGGACTGACAACCTAATCCCGTATAAGAAAAACTAATAATGCATGTCAAGAAATCCCCTTGCGGGAAGGCCTAGTTCTTCCATGGAATGTTGTGCAAGCATTATTATTATTATTAATAAGTGGGTAAAGCAAACATTTTTCAAATCGTGTCAGCTAGGTTGTGTACTAAAAATTTCATTTCCGAGAAAATTTTGCTGTTGACAGCTCGTCGCTGGAAAACGTTTAATGGTTTTTCTTTATAATGAAATATTATTTTAAATCAAAATTATTAATAAAAGTGAAGCTTAGTTATTGACCTACAAGGTGAGTAAGAGTAATTAATGATATGCTAATAATTCATACAAAAATAAGTGAATTTGAGAATGTTTACATTTTGACCCAAGTCGGATACTATGAATATCAATGTTTATGCTGTGAATTTCAAAGTCAGCAATGTGAATTGATGGAATAAAACTTTAAAAAAATGTTTTTGAAATAATATCTTCTCATTTTTATGCATTAAACTTTTCCTTAAACTGAGCATCCGAGTTTGATCGAATTCAATGGAGTTAGAAAAAAGCATCGCAGTAAGGTTCTTGCGCATACATTAATATTATCGTAATTTTATTAATTTTCTTCAATATTATTGCTAATTTTTTTTCCGCTCGTGGAAAATGTCATGCTCAGTTTTGTGACATTATTTTCTTGGTTACCAATTTGAACTGAATAATGAATCAAACAGCAGACTACTCAGTTGAACCACTGAAAATAATAGCCAAATTCGTAAAGAGAAACGGAATTAACGTTTAAATTCATTGGTAATCTCAGCCTTATTCACTCAAAGAAGTTTTTATGTGTACGAAGTATGTTTTATTCATTTATTTATCATTAAGCGATTATTTATTTATTTATTTAGTTAGTTATTTATTTTTATTGGGCAGGCAGTCAAAATAGGCTTGCTGCCTAAGACCTAACCGGGATTAAAGGGGGGGAAACAAAAAAAAGCAGACTACCCAAAAGGAACATTGGAGCACTTTTTGAAAGGGATGACATGTCAGCAAGGTCACGGACTTTTAATCAACGATCACTCAATATCATTTTTTGGATTTTCGTCACATTTTCCGGTGAGGATGCCTCTTTAGGGCGACCAATGCGTTAACCTTGATTCAAGCTCAAGCTCTTTCGATCAAGCTTATACGGACTTCAGACCTAAGGCTTAGCCATAAAGCTTAACTTCTCTAGGTTCTTATCAGTCGAAGTTTTTTGGAAAATTTTGACTTAGAAATGGACTATTAAGGGGAATTAATCTATTTGAATCAGAAGAACAAATTAAATTGGTTGCTATTTAGGATTTTGAGACATTCGGAAACTAGGCTGAACCTCTAGTCTGAAGACAGTCTTACACTCTGCTACCCAAAATTTTACAGTGGAAATCGAAGGAATAGATTTCCCTAAAGTAGAATCCAGGTCGGCTTTAATATTGGGTGTCTTAAGGCCTTTCAAAAACAAGTACCGGATCACGTAACGATGGCCCATTTCTTCCAAGTTCAAAATTTTTTCTGAGCATCCACTTTCAACAATCTTAATCTTTTTAATGTTAGTACTTTGGAAAAAAGTCACTGGTCCCAACCTACAAGCACCATCTACACCCGAGGCCAGGGACTTCTGGGACTGCCCTTGCATGGTCCGTCGCAATTTTTGTCAAAAAAATAATTCGAAAACCAAAAAAAATGTGATGTTCTATCAACACATGAAATATTTATAAATTTGAGGTTTTTCGAAATCATTTTCGTGACATTGTAAAGTTTTTTGCGATGAGGCTATAAGTAAAGACAGGCCACAAGTAATGCCGACACCCTACATCAAAAGACTTGTCAAAGTCTTAGTTCCATAAATCAGTAATTTTGCTTCTTGTAAAGTATCCTTGGTAGTTTATTAGTAAAATAAGGGTCTCAAGAACAAAAATTGAAAGGATCTCATAGCGTAGAAGAAATTTAAAAAAAAATGATTAAATTACTAAAATAAGGTAAAGTGTCCTCAAGTCGACCGGTTCCTCAATTTGACCGTTAGAGTTATTTATTCAATTTATTTATATTTGCACTAATATTTGGCGTATGATCTAACATTAATAGGTCAATTATTCCATAAATAAATACGAATTAGTGACAATTTTAGAGAAATTCACCATAAAACATTCAAACATTGACCACAAGTCGAGTCGAGGAATCGGTCGACTCGAGGGCAATTTACCTTACTGAATATCTCCGACAATTTAAAGTAGTGACGCGGTTGTTGCAATCATGCGTTAGACATTTTTTAAATACGTAAATATTTCTAAATTGATCCACTGAATAAGACCCGTACAACCCGTACCTAGAGTCGGAAGTTAGAGAAAAAACTCAATGTTTTACTTTCAAAACGGAATATAAACTCTGACGAATATCGGAAGAGTTGGAGACTTGGCTGGACAGAGGATATTAGAAGATCTCTCGAAGACCCCAAGTCTCAATCCCTAACTGTTCGTCCTAGATTTCGTATCAATTAGATGGATAGCCTTGGCATATTTCGTACCATAATGACAAAATGTATCTTTTTTGTGGAATATCGAAAATAGGGATTTATTATTCTTCATCTGGAGCATTCCAGCAATAAAATTTCGCTTCATCCCCATCAGTACTAAAAAAAAATTGTATTAATTATTTGAAAGCATTGAAAAGCAATATAACAAAATTGGATCTATTTGAGTGAATGTAAGATAAGACGTTTATAAAATATTTCCATGATGTATATTGAAAAACTCTCCCCTACTCATCATTTCCATGCCATTGCACAAAGTTTCGCGGGAGCTTTTCAATATAATCTAGAAGACTATAGTATATACCATCCACTTGTATTTATTTGCTACGGTTGATTTATTGCACAGTATCATGACATTCGATTTTACAGTTTAACCCTAAAGTGGCAAGAAATATTAAGCGATATCAATTTATGGTCGAAATTTGTTATTGAAATATTTAAACAACTATTTGGAACACGTTTTATCTTACCTTTCTTTATACGTAAATAAATTTTTTTTGTTGACAGATTTAATATTTTGTTTTCACCCCATATCGAGAGCATAAATTTTAAAATAAACATTGTGCTTTTTTTCTCCTCAATTTATTTCATTCTAAAAGTTTTTATTTGTAGATGTTTGTATTCTCCCTCGTTCGTGGAATTCGTTTTTCTATTGAAAAAAAGATTTAAGCCCAAATTTAATCTTCAACAAAAATATATTCGATACACTTTAAAAGATGAAATAAGGCATTTTTCATTTGACTTTCATTGCATTTCTGTTTTGAAGATTGGGATTTAAATATTCATGACTACACAATGGCATCCTGGAAGCTTTGGGCATGCTTTCAGCTTTATCTTTCTGACACAATACTATAAAATCAACACTCCATGTGTAGGCAACATCATACCATTCTGATCTCCATCCAGTATTCCATCTCATTATTGAATAGCAATTTCCCACCTTCTTTCATTTCATTATCGCTGGGTACGTGGAACGAGAGAAAGATTCAGCCAAGATATTGAGAGATGAATAAAATAACATTACTCACATGGGGCTCCATTCGAGTACAAAATGTTAAAATATTTTAGGAGGGAATTTCGAGTGTGAAAAAGGAGTTTCCAACAATCTAATTACTTACTGGTACAGGTAGGAGGATGTATTGAGCATTCATCCGAGTGAGAAATTGATTGTCGTTTAGCGTTCAAATCAATAAGGTATCTAGAGCAGTATTGAAAATTCGTTTACAGATCACTTTGCATAATTAACGAGCATTTCAACGACTAAGGCTGCGATATTCTTCATTCTCGATAACTTGAAAATATTCAAATTGGCACATTTTCACAGATTTCATCCTGAAAATATAAAAAAAAAATATGTTGATGTGCAAATTTAAATCAGAGGGTAGATCTGCCACTCAAGCTTCACTTGTTGACGTTACTTATTCACCCTCTGATTTAAATGCTTCCAATCCTATCTAGACTTCTGACCTAAAGCTTGGCAATGACTTATTTTCTATAATTTCTTATCAGTCAAGATTATTTGGAAAATTTTTACTTAAGATTGGATTACTAAGGGCAAATGATCTATTAGATTCTAAAAAAAAAACCAATAAAATTGTTATCTTTAAGATTTTAAGATTTTAGGAACTGGGCTAAACACCTATAGTCTGAAGACCGCGTAAACCTAAAGGATTATGTAAAGAAAATTTATGCTAGGGACCTCTAATCGATAATCCTAAGCCCTCAGTGTATGCAACTTTGGAATAATTCTTTAGTGCCCAATTTTATAGGCTAATTATTCTCTAGGATCAGCCTAAATCTATTTGAGTCCTAAAGCGCGGTTACGCTTTTTTACCCATTTTAGCGTAAGTGCATTGAAAGTTCTAAGGATCGGTTAAGAAAATCTTTCAAAGCTGAATTTTGACAAAGATATCAAAGATATTTTTGTCGAACATGTGTTGTCGAGATTTTCCACCTAATAGCGATATAGGGCTTAGCTGGTGGATTCTTGGCTGGCACAGCTGGTTCGCGGGAAATTTATATTTCCCACCTCGCCTTGTAAGTAGGGCTTTTAATTTGTGGTGTAGTACTGTTTACTGCCGTATATGGATTGGCTATTATAAAATACTGTCAGTCATCCGGTAATCTAATCTTGAGAGGAATGTCGGTCAAAATCCCGAAACGCCAAAATCTAGTGTCCAGGAACGCAATTTTTCCTTAGTTCTTATTTAAAGTAGGTAAACCAGTATTGATATTAGGCTTTGGAAATATTCATAGGTACCCTTTCTTTACTGTTTTAAGACAAAAAATCTTTCCATTGAGTGTCGTTCAATCCGAGCTATAATAAATAGGCTGAGACTTTTTTGGTCAGTAAAAAATCAAATTTGATCAGTACAAAAACAAATTTGGTCAGTGAAAAATCAAAATTGATCATTAAAAATGAAATATGATCGGTAAAATATAAAAAACTGGTCAGTAAAAAATCAAATTTTCTGTGCTTCGGGAAGTTATCTGTTTCGCCTGTTGAGGCAAAGAAAAATTTTCCGTGCTTTGAGAAGTTATCTGTATCTGTTGAGGCAAAGGGAAATTTTCTGTGCTTTGGAAAGTTATCAGTAGCACTTGTTTAATATTTGTACAAAACTTAGGAAAGTCGAAATATGAAATACGAAATGGTAAAATACGAAATGTACTAGAATACGAAGTTTCCACAATACGAAATGTGCAATACTTTTTATCCGGATATGCAAAGTTTTAACTTTTATTGATTTCCTTTTAGTTTTTTATTGACTAAATTATTATTCACTGATCATATTTAATTTTCCACTGATTAAATTTCACATTTTACTGATTTAAAAAAAATTACTGACAAAATTTGACTTTTTACCGACCAAATTTGACTTTTCTCCGACCGAATTTGATTTTTGACTGACCAAATTTTTATTTCATACTGACCAAATTTTATTTATTACTGACCAAATTTTATTTTTTACTGACCAAATTTTATTTTTTACTGATAAAATTTGACTTTTCACCGACCAAATATAATTTCCTACTGACCAAATTTAATTTTTTCTGATTTTTTAAAAGCTTTTTACTGACCATATTTAATTTTTTACTGACCAAATTTGATTTATTACTGACCAAATTTGACTTTACCGACCAAATTTAATTTTTCACTGATTTTTCAAAGTTTTTTAATGACCATTTTTAATTTTTTGAATTTTTTACTGACCAAAAAGATTTTGCCTAATAAATATGACAGTTTCCAAGACTTTCGACATTCGGTCGTGCTTTCTTCATTTAGCCATGTGGAAGTAGGGGAAAGCGAGCTACCTTCGGACGACTCAAGCTTTGAAGAAGTCATTATTTTTTCAAAATGTTTTTATTGAATTTTACGCATTATAAAATTATATTTAATGAGCTAGATCAACGCCTCAAATTCCCAGAAAAGAGCCATGACTCAAATCCATTAAGAACATGGAAAAAAATGAGTTATCCGAAGTTTGAATGGTCCGAAGGTAGCGCGCTTTGCCCTACTTTTCACTATGAAATCAAATACACTAAACGATACTGGATTTGGTGATCTTGAGGGGATTCGACTTTATGAATTGAGTACTTCATCATTGCATCGTTACACTCGCAATCGTTACACGAAATCTCTTAAAAATGAGAAGTCCTTATGGATTATAAAATAGGGTACTATATGGAGGGATATATTACACTGAGAGAAATCCGAAAAAGTTAAAATAACATTCCGGAAATGTTAATTTTACCCTGCAGTGTTGATCCGAAATCGATGTAAATATTACCCTTTTTAGGTGTATTGGGGGTTAAAGTTACCCTTTTTCATGTTAATTTTACCCTTAATAAGGTGTAAAATTAACATTAAAAAATGTTGATATACTTTTACACCTAAAAAGTGTTAAAGTTATGAGGAAAAAAAGTTAATCGCACCCTCTTTTTTTCTCAGTGTATATTACTAGATTTCAGTTAAAATACATTTTCCTTCGGAGCCCTGTGGGCTAAGTTCTACTGAGATCAATTTGTGAGTTGGCTTCAAATAAGCTCCATATAAAAAAATAAACTTGGCAGAGGTTTGGTTTTAGTCAGGGGGGTCACATTAGCTCTCAAAAGTGCGACCAGTTTTAGTGTAAATTTTTTCCTATTTTCGTACACATTTCAAGAGATATCTCCAAAACTACATAGGTTAGCAATTTGGGGTCTTCGGTTGCCCATTCCACATTAAATTGGCTTTTATTTTGTATTTGTATTTTTTGCTAATTCATTACACAATGACAGAAAACACCGTATAAACTTCAAAGTTTTTTCGGCACGCTTGAAACATATGGGAAACATAGGAAATGTCATGCCCCTGGTTTTAGTGGTTTTATTCTTTTTAAGTGTTAGAACTTCAACTGAAAAGCAGGAATCATAAAATGTGGATTAACATTAATTTTGACAAAGTGCTCAATTTATGAGGGACAAAATGAAAGGAGGTAATTGCTCACAAATTTTAAAGTTAACTATTAAACGTGGCATTATTTACACAGTCAATAAATTTCTTATAGCATCCAAACATTTTGCAATTTGGTGGTAAAAATGTTAACTTGACGGTTTGTAGTAAAATTGAAATAGTAACATATTCTTGGGGTTTTTGAGGTACGCTGTACTTTGTGAATACAAATTTTTGATCATATCAGAGTGTTATGACCAGAAAATATTCATTTTACTCTATGAAAGTCCTTGAAGAAAGCACACTTGCTGTAATGCCATATAATGAGGTCATATAAAACGTGGTCTTAAATGTGCGGGTGAATATCCTTCTAACTGAAGAAGAAACGAACAATGGAACTCTAAGCATATTTTCCGCGTTTTTAAGCTTATTTATGGGGGTATATTTAAATTCAAGTGAGGGGATCCATTGAATGGAAGGAAAGGGAAAATTATGTGTATGGCATCGTAATCGTTACATAATGGAATTGCAAGAAGCTTTTTCATTTCTGAGTGAAGAATATACATGGCCAACACTTTAACATGTCGTATCCCATCATCATCAATTTACAGCTCACACACAATTTACTATTTAACCAGTCTTCTCACAACGCAACATCAGCTGGCAAAATGTGTTGCAAAACAAGAAAATTGTGACTGAAAGTTTTGGTGGAGAGAATTTTTCTTCTCGCATTTTAGTCTTGCATAATAATCAAGTAAATTTGAATATGGTGTGATTTGTGGCTTCATCATCAACCCTCAAATAGTCACAAAAGAACTCCTGTTAAATCATTTCTCCAAAGATGAACTCGTCACAAGATGGGATTAAGGAGTTGGTTGAACTCAATTATCATGATATTTCTGTTTGCAAATCTTCAAGATTGTTTTTCTCTCACTTCACTGTCCTTTCTTCGTTCCTGCCGCATTCACAGATAAGCAAAAAAGAAAATACTGAGAGGTTTCTATTGAAAAACAAGCATTGAAAAGAATTTTATTATCAAGCTTTTTGACCTTTTCTTTTCTATCTGAAGAATTTTCATTTTGCGTACTTTTACTTCTCTTTTTCTTGACACAAAGTGCTGTGTCGACCAATGTTTATCATGTAAAGACATAGAAATTGATATATGTGATGAGAAGAGGAATGATTCTTTTTATGTCTCTCTTTGACATGTCCAAAAATTGAAGGCATGCTATAAATTTCGTTGAAAGTGATAGAAGAATTTCCCCAGGGACAGTAATATCGACATTACATCAAGAGGGTTTTAATATTCCGATAAGTACTCAAACATTCGTGGGATTATTTATATTAATGTAGACATAGGGGTACTATACATTCACGTAACATATTTTGCCAAATGATTTAGGGACAATCATAAATTTATAGTATTTAGGAATTGACTTTAAGAGCTTTAAAAGTCGTCTCTCGTTAGTCTGGGACACAATAGTAGAAAATTTACAATCCCGGTAGAAGACTTGTAACTTTTGGAACAATAATATTAAATAAAATTTGTTAAAGAATCTGCAATGCGTCTGAGCTTACCAAAACGGTTCTTACTTTAATGCTTAAGTCCTAGAATATTCCTCAATGAAGAAAGTTATGTTCGATCGTGTTTACTATTGGGATATGGTTCGAAAGAAAAAGCAAATTAGAAATTGTAACTGCAAATGCATTTGGTATGAGAACTAAATTATATGGCTTGTGTACTTAGTTGTGAGAACCATTTAATAATTCGTCTGATAACCATTATATTAGTTCCAGTTACTAATGAGACACGTCACTACATTGTAACGAACTATTCATAAAAAAAATTAAATTCATCGCGTAAAAATATTTTACATTTATTTAAAGGTATTTCACAAATTTTACAAATTAATTCTCACATTTAATTTCAATTAATTTCAAATGTAGACTTCATTTTTAAAGCATTATTCTTGGGTGCAATTTTAATGTGGACACGCTGTATTTCCCAAAAATGTGCTTAGATTGCGTCTGCCGCCGACTTAACACTACCGGTCTCTCCAGTTAAACGGAAGAAACCATGGTTCAGTAGACCGTATAGGGGGAACTGGGGTAGTTGTAAACAGGGGTAGTTGTAAACACTGTGTTTTTTTCATTAATTTTAAGACTCCAGAGGATAAGACCCATAAGCATTCATAGATACCATGGGGATGTATGTCCACAGATGAATTGGTCAATAAAATCCTAATACTTTTAAAATAGAAGTCATTTTTCCCGAAAATGTTGATTTTTTTTTGTTTCCCCCCTTACCTGTCCCCCCTTACCAAGGTCTTAGGCCTTTAAGCCTATTTTGACCAGTATCCTGTGTAGAAAATCCTTTAAAAACCAAAAACGTCCACAAAAATATATACCAAAATCATCAATCTATAAAATTAAAATATCTCCCAAATACTGAGGAAAAACAATAAATATTTAAGACGGGAACCTTACACATTAATGGCCGTACTGCGAAAATGTTGATATTTCGATTATTTTGGTCATTTGGATTTCCACCTGGAAATTAAAAACTGTGTAAAATAATCGAAATGTAGCAATACCAGTTCCTTCCTACACCTTTTAGGATTATATTAATGCATTTACTAGAGAAATTGAGATTCTTATTATTTTAAAACAATTAATAATTGGTCACAAAACAGCATTTGGAGTAGATATAAACAGGCAATTTCCCCGTAATTGTAGATGTCGCGAGTGTAGAATGAATGGCAAAATATTTTGTCTTCTTCTTCTTCATTTCATTCGTTTGACAGTTGCATCTCATGGTGGGAAATTTTTCGTTGTGTTCAATAAGAAGTCACATGATGTCAAAATATGCGGAAAATCCATTGAAAAATGTCTTTGATTTGCATGCTTTTAGTTTTTTTTGCTATTTTAATTATTCCTTGTAAAAAGTGTCGTGATTTTTTGAAAAATAAACTGTCTTTATATATCTCATAAGTAATTAAAATAATTGAAAGTGGTGCAAAGTTAATTTCAAGGG
Organism: Phlebotomus papatasi; assembly: GCF_024763615.1. NCBI lineage: Eukaryota > Metazoa > Arthropoda > Insecta > Diptera > Psychodidae > Phlebotomus > Phlebotomus papatasi. Next base: position 87,107,270 of record NC_077223.1, on the reverse strand, counting down.
TGGAAAAAAGAGTGTTTACATCCTCCCCAGAAAGTGTTTACTTCTACCCCAGGTGTTTTGTGAAAAGAGAAAAATGTACAGTGACACAAATTTTATTTTTATGGAAAATTCAATTATTTTCCAGCAACTGCATTACCTTCGATGTATTGCCTATACTCAAGGGTAAAACATGAGCTAAGAAATATTTTCCAAAAAATTACTGTATATGCTTGGAAAATCACCTCAAATTTGCATCTATTGAAAATGTTTACATGTGCCCCAGTCTCCCCTAAGTCAACTCATATAATCGAGTTAAGCTTATTTAACCCTCTACGTGTAAGACCGCCTCCAGGCGGTCTTCACAAAAATCACATTTACAACGACAATAAAGGTTTTATTTATTTAAAAGTGCTATAGTGTCCTCGGTAATAGTCTTATAAACATCTCTTGAAAGTTTGAACTCATTTTGACTCTTCGTTTTGTTGCTATTCCTACTTTTGTGTGACAGGTCAGACAAAAAGCAACAAAAAATATTTGTGTAAAAAAACTCATTTCCAATTTCCATAAAAATACCGATTTAAAGTTATCTGAATAAAATAAATTTATTTTTTACTGAAAGATATGTCATTCTACTTTGTATATTTTATTTAAAAAAAATTGAAAAAACTAAAAATGTGAATTTTAGAAGCAAAAAGAGTTTCAAAATTTTTTTATATTTTCTCACCTAGCGCCTAAATTAAGAGAGATAATGAAGAATGGATGGTTTTTTCGACTTTATTGGATCATAATTATCCTAGAAAACATTGTTTTAGAACTTTTTTCGCATATTAAAGAAAACACCGTTAGAGGGTTAAGTTAAGTTATGATACCATCAAGTTGAGAAATACGCTCTCTATTGCGTTTTTAAGTTTTTTAACCTTTGAGTTTGAAAAATTGTTATTAAGAATGATTAGCTGAATTTTCGTATTTGAACTAAATATCCACCTGAGTCTCTATCTATAGTCTAAAAGGTGTTCAAAAATGAAAAAATCGCACAACTTATTTTTGAACAATCCCAAAAAACACGATTTTGGTTAACTTATGGGGGGGTCCCCCGAAGATCCGAAGTCTGTATCTCTAACCGTTTAGGCTCTAGGCGTGATAAAGGCCGCGCAGAGAAACAGCGGGACACTCTGTTCTCTCTGTTGAATTCATGCAATAAAAATTAAAATATGAAAAATCCTAAAGTGATAGCGCAGTTATTCTCCTATTTTTACATTTTTCAACTCTCTGTGACTCAAGATACTTTGTGTTAAAAGCTTCTCATTTTCCCATGTCAAAATTTGTATTAAACTGACAGTAGTGTGGGCGTTACAACATTATGCAATAAAAAGGGATATATTGCGGTATTTGTGACCAAAAATAAAATGAATATTTGTCAAGTAGAAGGGAGAAGCAGCTTTTCTTCTAAATATCTTTCTGAGTGAAATTTATTTACCCTTTTTATTCTCTCACCAAGTCGTATATTATACTTATGGCTGGTGAACGTGTATGTACATATGTCCACCCCCATAATTCAAGAGATTTCCTTCGATTTTCAAGCAAACTTTTCGCCCTCTTTGTGTTTTTTGAAGTGTTCAACACTCAATTTCCCAATTTTTGAGCTTTACCCAACATTAAAGGGTTGGGAAAATTATGGAAGTAATTTAAAAGTCATTAGAATTTATTACGGTCTTTAACACTTTTGAACTTTTAAGGTCTTTTTTATATGATATATTGCTTTTCTATGAAATTCAAACAGCATAATTTGCACCACTTGCGACTATAAGGCAGTAAAATTTTTAAATTAATAATTTTTTAACTAAAATTGGTAATTGTGTTTTTATTATTGACATGGACCGTAGTAAGAAAAATATTTCTATAGCTATGTGCAGAGTTCATCTGACACTCAATGTTTGTGTTGGGGGTTTCAAAGTCATTTCAACTCTCTTCTGGTATTATCCTTCAACAGAATTTGCAAAATATCATTCCTCAAAATTACTCCAATTTCTGCTTCTCTCTCTGAAAAATATGTGCAACTGTGACGGTTAAAAATGAAATGTAAATTTATGGAAGTTAAAGACTTTAAGGAAGGCAGATGGTAGAATTTAATTTTGAAGTCAAATACGGATGTTAGTGTTTGTTTTGAGAACATCAATTGAGCTTTGTTGCTTCTAATGTAAAATTCTATTCAAATATCTTGAAATAATTTTACCAAAAGCTGTATTTTGATTATACGGTGAACGAAAATTGAATTTCCAACTTCCTGGTATATTGAAGAACAGATTAATTTTCCTTTCTTGACGCAGAAAAAAGTTATTGTTTGTTTTGTTATGAATATCGTGAAAATGTCGCAATTTACTGGCAATTTTCAAGCTGTATTTTCAAGAGCTTTTGTTACTGTAAATTTAAAAAAGCAATTTTATTCCAGTATTAAAATAAAATATTGAAAATTGGTATTCCAGTTTGAAATCCACAGCAAACATACTGCTCCTGAATTAACCAAAAAATAAATAAAATTCTAAAAAACCTGAGTTAAAATTTAAAATGCAACTTAAAAAAGTTCTGAGAAAGTTGATTTTTTCCTTTAGCTCAAAGCAACATCTCAACGTTGAAGACAAAGTTACGGAATATCACGTAGGAAAATGAGAAAAAAGGGAAACATGAAAATTGAATCAGCAAAGCAAATGATTGAAATGATTTTTGAGATTTCATCAATTTTCTTCCGTCTCACTGACAGATTGGAACACTGAGAGAAATCCGAAAAAGTTAAATTAACATTCCAGAAATGTTAATTTTACCCTGCAGTATTGATCCGAAATCGGTGTAAATAATACCCTTTTTAGGTGTATTGGGGGTTAAAGTTATCCTTTTTTCATGTTAATTTTACTCTTTTTACCCTTAAAAAGGTGTAAAATTAACATTAAAAATGTTGATATATTTTTACACCTAAAAAGTGTTAATGTTATGAGGAAAAAATGTTAATCGCATCCTCTTTTTTTTCTCAGTGAATGAAACTTATTGGTATTCCTCGACATCTGAAAATTTCGGGTTGAAACAGGATATTATTAAACCACCAGATGATTTGTCATTTTGTGAATTTGAATAAAAATATCATAATTTCGCTACGATTCAATAAATTACTTGTGCAGTTGACAGAATGTCAAGAAATATATTGCTTGGAATATCAATGCAGGTTTTTACTAAATCCTATTATCACTCATTCTAGTTTAGTTCTATTATCACTCATTCTAGTGGCTCATTCTAGTTTATAGGGGAGCACGTACAAGTCGATTTTTAACATAGTTTTATTAGTTATATTTTTCAAAATCTTCCTTGACTAAGTCGTTTTTGTTACTTGAAAACTCATGGCATCTATCAATCACAAATTCTAGCTTTCAAATAAAATTTTCCTACTGTTGAAGCAGGGGCCCATCAAGCCTAACAAAAAGTGAAGCTATTTTTCAGTTTTCCTTGTAAAAATGTTGCAGATATTGCACCACTACTTAAACAAATTTCCTCATAGTTCTTATATTATTTCGGTGAGCATTATGAAATATGTGTTTTTAGATAGCTTTTAATGCACGATTTCGAAATATATCATACTTATAAGTTAATTCTCTTTAGGAAAAAACTTGCCAATAGTCTTCAGTGCCTCTATGCAAAAACGTATGGAAAAATGAAATGTCGAGAGGCCCCTGGTTGAAGGCTTTATTTTGAAGAAAAAAACAGATTTGATAATTTTATTGTCAATATAAACAATTTCTTATAAAAGAACAGTTCTAGAAACATTAAATAATAAAAACACCTATTTGAATTTCGCACTTTTCATACGACAAAATTGAATTAGCGGCCTGTGTGCACGCACGGACGAGAGTGAGTGCGAGTAGAGTTGGTAAATTTCAAGAAATTTCATGAATTTCCGCCTAAAGTAGGTGGCGACTGCTGTGAAATTTCTGAAATTTTACCATCTCTAAGTGCGAACTACTACGATAAAAAATATTGTTTGGCAGACCTTTACTTGACATAATAATACTAAATCACTTGGACGAACCGACCACCCACACCACCCCATTTTTAAAAATACCCACTTAAGTTTCGCTCACTGTTTAACGACCTCGAGCACCCATAAGGATAGTGGGGTGTGTCAAAGGAATAAAGGATTAGGATTGGTGGTATATGGTTGTCAACCGGGTTAACATGTGTTAAATAGGCCCTACGCTCTATACTCTCTAGAACGTTTTCAACTTTTGACCTTGAAAATTTCGTTATATGGAATGGTCAACGGTATTTTCATACAAGGACGAAATATCTGCCTTTACATCATAGATGCTATACATTGAAAGTAACATCTATTTTACAGCTTGGTTACTACGTTTTCGAGCTTCGAGCAATCCAAAAAAACATGGCTCTAGGTGTAGTAACAGTCGGACAGACAGGCGTAAAGTACCAAACGGACAAACTTATTACTTACTTACTTATCCGGCGCTACAACCAATTACTGGTCTTGGCCTTACTCAGGACTCGGCGCCACTCGAGCCTGTTACGCACCACTATTCTCCAATTCCGCACCCCTAATTAGCTGGCGTCCTAGTCCACGCGGTCAGTCCATCTGAAGGCCTCTACACATTGGGAGCAATTTTTGTCAATAATTGCATTTTTGAAGGAAATTGTTTGCACTGTTGTAGGCAGAACTGTCAAAATTCTGTCAAAAATGCAATTTTTGACGAAAATTGCTCCCAATGTGTAGAGACCTTGAGGCTGAGTCGGCCTCGTCTCCTCGTAGCATAGAGTCCGCCCCTAAAGACTTTGTGTCATAAATCGTGTCAAAACACCATCTTTTCACGTATGTTTTCAGTTCTGGGAACAGAAAAAAGTGTCCAGGGGTCAATTCCTGGTAGAGGCACTTAGCTAACTTTACTAATTTTCACGAATTTTAGGAAGGAAAATTTGATGTGAATTTTGGCGTCTGTTTCAATAACTACTTTCTTTGTCTGGCTTAGTTGAATTAGTTGAAAAAATTAGGGAAAAAGTTCTACTAAAAGAAAAAAAAACGAAACGCCACATTGACATCCTGATAGTGATGAGTGATATGTATCCCTTGAACTTCACGATTCCTAAGAATAATTACGAGAACACTGTTTAGTCACTGAGAAAAAAAGAGGGTAAGATTAATATTTTTTCCTCATAAATTTAACACTTTCTAGGTGTAAAAATATATCAACATTTTTTAATGTTAATTTTACACCTTATTAAGTGTAAAATTAACATGAATAAGGGTACTTTTAACTCCTAATACATCTAAAAAGGGTAATATTTACAGCGATTTAGGATCAATACTGCAGCGTAAAATTAACATTTCCGGAATGTTATTTTAACTTTTTCGGATTTCTCTCAGTGGTCGACCACTGAAAAAGGTCTACATCGGGTCCGAAAGCTCTGGGCAAGTCGAAAACAGTGTTTTCATCTCAGGGTAACCTTTTTCACTGGCGAACACCAAAAAGTTCCTCTCAAAGTACATTGCGCCAGTCTAATGAGCTAAGCCTACAAAGCTGTTCGGCTCTCGTTCTTACAACAAAACATTTGTACATTGAGATCAGGAGACCCCCAACAGCTGCGAGATCTATTTCACCAAAGCACAGGGGACTTCCACTCGTAAGAAGGCCTACACATCTAGCCAGGTTATTATCTACCACAGGGGCCTCAGTGGATGAGTGTCTCTATGACTGAGGTCTCGGGCTCAAATTTGAGCAGCAGCAGAAAAAGATTTCTCATGCCATATCGGCATTGAATTCGTCCAGTGAATGAATGAATAGTAATGCCAATGCAACGGTGTACATTAGCAAAAAAGTGAAACCGCCTAAACAATAGAGGCTGGTCCGAGAACGAGTTTCGGCATGAAAGCGGTACTTCAGTCGATAGAAATATTCACTGTCACTGATCCAAAACACACACGGAGATGGGCTACTGTGACATAGTAGCGACACTGGGTGTATACAGAGCTGTGATATAGAACGGCTCCCCGAACCTGGTGATAAGATGAAGTAAGAGTGGGGAAGCATATGGGGCCCAGTTGTGGCCTGGATGTATCGGTAATCCTTAATGGTGAACTTACCCCTAGCAAAATCTTATCTTATCTTTTAAGCCTAGTTATTAATATTGCAACAGGTCAGATTTATTAAAGGATTATGGGAAAAATATATAGAGGCAGATTTTATGCGTCGAAAAATAGGCAAAAATGCACCGGGTTTAAGCTCAGAGAGTTTTTTTTTTGGAAATGGAGGTTTCGAATCGAAAAACCCCCATTTTTCCGAATATTCCGTAAAGTCTGATTCACTTGGCCATCCTTTTCGTACTTCTAACAGCGGAAAAATGTCTTTCTCAGAATCTGACTTGATGTCTTAATAATGTATCATGTTCAACAATATATTTCTTCAATTCTCTTTGAATATGGTCTGTGAAAGAAATCGATAAATATGAAAACGTGGAAAAAACTTCAAGGAAATAGCAGACAAACTGTAAAAGATGAGACGCTTTAATGTATAGTAAATCAGAAAAATTGCCGTTTATATCAAACTGAATATTTTACACGTTTTACACATTAATGTGAAATTCCAAATGTCCTGTTTAATTTATATTTTGGTAAGAATAAGGAGAAAAAAACGCAGGAGAATGTCCGCATAATGGACATATTAATGTTAACACTACATTTACCGTGAAATTTCGTGACAGACTTTAATCTGTGCCAAAGAGAAGAAAAATAGCCTCGTAACATTTTTATTAGAGGGAAAAAGGTAGCATTGATGAAGAAAAAGAAACGAATCGTGTGTATTTTAACCAGAAAAAAAGCTCAAATGAGAAATTTAGACTGCCGTGTCTGTCCTAAATGTCGCCTTTCTTCTGTTTTTTTTCCTTTTGCTCTTATCAAAAATGCATTAAAAGTCTTTCGTGTATATTAAACAATAAAAGAAAAAAAATTAAAGAAAAAATACATACACTTTCATTTTCTTTTTATTTCATATTTAATGCAAAATAAATGTACATAAACGTATAGAAGAATTGTGCGCAAAATGTAACATTGCGTTGAAAGAGATGGATAAACTTTTTTTTTTAAATGTAATTAAAATTCAAGCTATATATTTTTCACATTTCACTTGTTTGCTATCGTGCAATGTGTGATGAGTTTCACTTAAAATTAATTAAATTAAGTGAAAAACGGCATAAAAGTCGTGATATTTTATGTTTATGTGTATCACTGCAAAGTTATTATGTTAGCACTGGTCGCTACGTCCATTCTATATCGCAATTTAATTGTTTTTGCTCGTGTTGCGGTTAGATACAATTTACACAAAAATTTTATTGAAATATTTACCTTAATATTTCAGCAATTGCACCTGTACAATTCACTTCAAAATTAAATTTTAATGCACTGTGAAAAATTTAAACTCATTTACAAAATTCATTTGCCGATACTACAACGTAATATATTGTACGTTCAATTGAAATTTATCCTTTGTTTTGACTAAATTACACTTCTGTCAGTGTTTTTGAGATTGATTCATTGAATAGACCCCACATGGAGCTTTTCAACGCGAATATCTCCGTGGTGCATTCAATTCGATGCAATGCATTTAGAACAAATTAAATTAAAGGTTTTTGATACGACAATTTTATTAGATTTACTAGAATTTTCATGAAAAATAAAAATTGAAAACGAATATAGGGTAAGGTGGGGTAATTTGGAATTATGTTTAATTTGGAACACTGAGACTACCTAACAGTTTTAGATGACAAAAGGAAAAAATAACGAACAAGTAGGTACTCGCGAAAGTAAAGTCTTGTACTTCTTCGTGGCTTTTCTTCTTTTTAACTATTAAAAACACTGAGAAAATCTCAAAAACTCCAAAATAGACATGATACCAAATTACCCCATCTTACCCTATAATGTTTCAGATGAAAGAAGTTTTTTTTTTTGGAAAACCTTAAAACGATAGTTCCTCTTATACGGGCTTCAGACCTAAGACTTAATTATCTGGCTTAACTCCTCTAATTCATTATCAAGCACGATTTTTTAGGAAATTGTTGTTTAGGATTGGATATAAAAGGCAAATGACCCATTTGATTTTGAAAAATCAATACAACTGCTTTTTATTTAGATTTTTGAGACCTTCGGGAACTGGGCTAAACCTCCAGTCTGAAGCCGGCATTACCGTGTCATATTCGAAAAACTAAAAATTGTGGACTTAAATATATGTTTTCCTTTTAGAAATTCTTTTAAAAAATCTACGCAGAGGCTTAACAGGCCTAAGTTCTGTACTGGCTGAAACTTGTAACATTATCCCTAGCGTGGGAACACTATATTCATCCGCAAGTGGCGCTGTCGTCTGTTCTCAATTTTGAATTCTCAAGCCAATAATAAAAAATTTGGCCAAATTAATTAAATAAAAGTTCTCGAATATTTCCCTTCTCAGGTTTTACTTTTCTACTTCAAATAAGGGAAGGAGCGCTACCTTCGCACGACTGAAGCTTCGGACAACTCAATTTTTTTTCTATGTCACTAATGGATTTAACCCATTACTCTCTTTAGAAAGTTTGAGTCATTGGACTAACTATAAAAATGTAATACTATAGTGGACCAAATTAACTAAAAACATATTGAAAAGATGAGTTGTTCGATGCTTGAGTCGCTTAATCCTTTAAGGACGATTGGAACACCGGTGTCCCATAAAGTAAATTATTTTTCCTGACTACTTAAAGTTATTTTTTTCTAATGTTTGTACGTAATTGCAAAGTTGAAGATTAAAGGAATCTAGGATATATTTTGCAAGTCTCCAGCTTTTTGGAATATAGTAAATTTTTTAGGTTAAAAATGACGAATTTTTAAATTCTCATATTAAAAATTGATTTTAATTATTTTTTATACTTCCAATTTTTTTTAAGCAAAACCGTTTTTTTAAGAAACTACAATACTCAAACATAATATTTTTCATTAGAGTGAAAATTATCAGTCATTGGTATCGTCAGAAAAATTACGTAAATTTTTGGGCTATTTTCGTCCCTATCGTTCATAGAGACAAAAAATACACCAAATGAGACTTTGTAAGCTTAGATGTAAGTCGTATTGCAGATTTTGTCTATCGGTTTCATTTTTATTGCTGATTCTCGATAAAATATATTTTCTGTTCGAAAAATTTTTCTGAACTTCGAATACTTAAATTAAATTTTTGTATAAAATTTTGGAACTTCATTTAGGGTAAAGTGGTACAAGTTGGAAATTGCAATGGTACAATTTGGACAGGGCTTTTTTTCTTTATAAATTTAGTACTTCATTTTTATTTGTATATTTTTAATGCTTTAGTTTTATAATTTGGTTCCTTGTGCTTAAAAACAAATTTGTACTGTATTTATCAAGAAAAAAGCCATGTCCAACTTGTACCGGCGAATTGTCCAACTTGTAACACTATGTCCAATTTGTATCACTTTACCCTACCTCATCAGCAACGTCCCAAAATCGTTTTTTTTTTTTCAAGATTTTGCAGAGAATTATAATAAGTCAGGTCAGGAATATTATGTAATGCCATTATTTTGATCTTGCAAGACAAAAACCAAACCACGATGTTTATATTCATGGCATTTCGAAATTATTTGCAGTATTTTATACAGAAATAAAAATGTCTTTTCTTTTTGTTTTAGAAAAACTATGGGTGTAGTCAAACCGTGCTGGAAATTGCATTTTTTTACTATTCAAAATTAAATTTGAATTTTCGATCTTTAACAATATTTTGACTACAGAAGTACAGAAACTCTTACTCACAAATGGAATTTCGATAATTCGAAGATAGATTTGGAAAGCCAAAAAAGACTATTTACTTCTTAATAATTCCGGAAGGTGGCTAATGTAATCCTGTTCGAATTTGGAAGTGTCAAAATGTAAATATTTTCACTATGTTGTGAGAAAAGAAGCATAGCAACATCACGTTGGGGAGAGCCTTCAGGATTCGCACGCATTCTGGCTTCGAACACATTATATTTTTTCATATTCCCTGAAAGAATTTGACCTATCTATGGCATATTTTAATGGGGTGGAGTAACCACTTATCGCCACTTTTAGGAAAAACTGAAATTATTTATTACTTAACAAAGTTACTTACATATGTTGTCTATAGATATATCAAACTAATAGTCCCTCAATTTAACGGTGAATTACTAAAAAAATATATATTTTTATTAAAAATTCAAAAATAACCACTTCTCGCCACCTACTTGAAAGAGCCCAAACTCTATTATTTTGGATAATATTATTAAAAAATATATTCAGCGTCGGTTATTCTTCCTGATATCCTTTTTATTATTCATAATATATGATTTTTCTTCGATTTAGAAGTGGTAGCACCACCCTAGCTAGGTTTAAGTCACATATTTCCTGAAAAATTAGGTCAATAAGGTCAAATTAGGTGTGAAGGCCTTCCCCTACTATTCCTGTCCGTTTATCAAATTTTTAATAATCATTTAATCGGCCTTTTCGTATGACATTTTATAAATTTCCCCTATCTTGTCCGAAAATGTTAATTTGAAAATTCGAAATTGCGTTTGAATATTCGAACACCAACGACATTTTGTGCAAATGGCAAATAAAGTTCCATTTACCTCTCAATATTCATTAGAATATAATCACAACATTAGAATTCTTTTATGAAATTACATTTCAATTTGATTTTCAGCAAATTTTGCCTCATATACAAATTATATGGGAAGATGTGAAGTTTAATATCAATAGCCTATAGGTTGACGTCATTCGAAAGAATTCATCTGGAGGGTTGATTTATGAACAGGCATCTACTCTGAGTATTCACCCATAAATTATGAGGTACGGGAAAGGGAATTAACGTAGATTTTCTCTGGGAATGTGACTTATGTTCTTTCCACATATTCTACTTGGCCCATGCATTGTTTATTTTTAAGGCAAAGATATGTGAGAGGATTCAGAATGCCCACTGTGTGTATAAAACACAATGCAGACACTCAGCATGACCTTACTATACCTTTATTTTTCCACAACACCAAATCCCCGGAAAATTTTCATGTTTTTAGTTCCTCTTCCGAAGGTAAATTTCTCTCTTCGTAGTAAAATCTCCTTGAATACAAGTTTTTTGTCCTCATCTGTACTGAAGTGTTTGCAAAACTTTTGACAAGAACATTTCTATTTTGTATCTAAAAATAGGTTATTCTTTCTTGTGGTTTTTACTGTGTTTAGAGGTACATACAAAAGTAACAGATAAAATTTATTAGGGCAGGTGAAAAATAAAATAAAGGATCAATCATGCTGAAAAGTAAGTGCTCTGTGGCGGAAACATGAATTGAAAATACGGCCTAGTGAAAAATAAAGAGCATGTGTACACATTCTGGGTTTAGCAAATAAAATCCCCATGGGGGAGACCAACATTAAACTTTCGTTGAAGAGACGTCAAGCTTTAAATTACAAATTGAAGGAAGTGATAATTCACAGTGTGGTGAAAGCCAAATAAATGTCTTACCGTGAGGATAATTTCAATAATTTTCTGGTGTAACTAAAGAGAGACCCTCTTAATTAATACATAAAAGAATCTCTGTGTTTTGGTATTTGGCTTGTGGGACACCGCGCAATATTCTAATTTTCATCAACTTCCTTGCGTATCTCCCCCACAAAGCAAAATGAAACGCTTTCTTCAGGTTTATTGGACGTTGACACGCATTGGTTACGGGCTTGAGGCTAAAGCTCCCCATTTTGCCCCCCTTTTTACACCATGTTTGCATTTTGGAGGAATAAATTACAAACAGAAAAACTTTTACGTTCGCTCATGCGAAAATTACTAGAATAATTTTTAGCAAAATATTGTTTAAAAAGTATAATTTGTTCATAAAATTAATTTGTTTTTCGCAAAATACTATGTTTTTGTAGCAAAAACAATTTATTACATTACATGCAATGTGTGCACTACTTTAAAATTATTCTCTTGGGAAGAGAAGGAGTAAAGAAAAACAGAAAAATAGATCCTTCATAGGGGAATATGGTACTGTTATGAACATATGCTTAAATTTTCGATTGTTTCTGCATTAGGTTTTTCGATATTCAGCTTTTTGATATCTGGATGACATCTGTCAAGTGTCGACAAATTGTAAATTCAAAATTTGGCTTATGTTTTAGTAAGGATAAACATGCAGTTTTTCGAGTACGAATCAAAATGTCTGTTATAATTATATCCAATACTATGAATTTTCCGCAGTATGATAACTACATAAGCTGGAAATTGAATTTTAAAAATTACTTTAAACGCATTAAACCATTTACAGGTCGATTCGCATTGAGTGACAATGAATTGAAAGAGTTGGCGATACAATTATGACAAAAATTTGGCGCCAATTTTCGACTAGTTTGTAATTTCGGCCACTTCCTTTATTTTTCAAAATTCAATTAATTTCACGAGGCCATTAAAACTTAAGAATGGCAAAAAGTATTTACTCTTTCCATACAGAAGTAGATCTTGAAAAATTCGAAAAACTATTTGAAGATCCAAAAAAAGAGACTTTTTTACTTCTTAATACTTTCCTAAGGTGGCGGAAGTTATATCCAGTTCGAATTTCGAACTGCTCATATGTCAAAAAGTGACGGTCTTCATTGTTGTGAGGAAAAACACAAAGCAACAACGTTTGTTTCTGTCTCTTTATTTAATCACTCCATAATGACTGAGTAACTCTTTTGCCAGCTTTTTAGTGTGACATTTGATAAATTTTCCCCACCTTTTTCGAAAATTTAGTATGAAAATTCGAAATTGAATTTTAATTCTTCGAACTTCAACTTTTTGTGCAAATAGAATTCCATTTACCTTTTATCCAAGACACTATTGGAGAATCAAAATCTCCTTCTGTTTAGTCTCACTCCACCCTAGACGGAATTTAACTAATTCGAAATGGTGCAGTATCAGCATTGGGACAAAATCCTCATAATTAAACTGTACCATTTTTTTCGTTAATAAATAATAATAATTTAATTAATAATACTTCGATGTATATAAAATAACCTCTCTCCACCTAAAATGTATCATAAATCCTTCAAAGTCAATTATATTTTTCACAATCAAAAGCAATTTCGTGCCATTGACTTACTTCATTCTTAGCTTTGACAACTTGTTTGATATTTTGAGATATTGCATTTGGATTTATTCGACTTCTGCCTTATCTGGAAAATGCGCACTTCTTTTACTGGGACACTGCCTTATTCTCTCACGGAAGTTGTGGTGTTTATTATAGAAGCCAGTTCTTCAGTTAATATTTCAACAATCATTGTTTGAAAATTACCAATCACTTTCCCTCTCTGGAAGGAGGTCGAAAGAGTAAGTGGATAGACACAAGAGTCATATATAACGTTCTAGAAATTCTACTGTATTATCCACTTTTCCTTTTGTTCATTCCTGTTTTGACTGTTTTGACCAATCCTCGCCATATTGCAAACCCTTTTAAAAAGTCGTGACAGGAAGTAGCACAGTAAAGTATTAAAAAATCATAAGTTTGGTTGGTTCGATCGAGGAGACTAGAGTTTACAGCTACGTGTTCTAGGCCATGAACAGTGGATAATCAGTTATCCCAGGGTCCACAACAATACTACTCCAATGAAACATGAGCATGTGTTTTTTAGCACTTTATAGTTTTCAAATGCTTCGGAATACTATTCGACTGTTCTTTGTGTTGGTTTCTGTCACGACTGTTTGATTGATTTGGGACACAACAAGAACTGGGGAAAATAGTCGAGACAGAAACCAACAGAAAGAAAAGTGGATAATGCAGAAGAAGCACTTGAGAACAGTAAAGTGCTAAAAAAATGTTCATTTTTCAATAGAATAGAAAAGAATAGAAGATTAAGTAAAGGAAAATGTTATAAAGAACTTTTAATCCCTAATTCTAAACTCTCATCAGGGTACTATAGTTTGTGATGATTCTTTACCGCCAAATTTTTAAGGATAACATATTTTCGAAGATAAGCCTGGGTCTATTTGCGGAGTAAGATAAGGCTTTCCATCGACTTATTGTAATAGCCAAGTTCTTGCGCTAAGATGACGAGGAACACAACGGGGTAGCTCAAAGTAACTCAAGGGGTAACTCAAAAGCAATCAGAGTGGATACTACTACTGAAAAATGAGTTCCCTGGATTCCCTGAAAAAAGTAAAGGTTCCTCCGGTTTCCTAAAAGTAGGGGAGACTGGGGCAAAAAGTAACAAAACGGATATTTTATTTTTTTTACAAGCTACTCGAGCTCCTCCAAAATTTCTAATTAGCACAGTTTTATAGGAAATTTACCGCTCTACAACTCTGTGAAAGTTATTTTCTTCTATTTTGTAAGGAAATATATTTTTGTCGAGCCGTTTTCTAAAAGGTAATTTTGTGATCATTCCAAAAATGCTGGGGCAAATAATATAAGGCATAAGATACTATCATATTTTGATTCGCTTTATTACGGGATTCCGTAAATTTAAGTAAAATACCTAGATTGCATATTTTCATAGGAAATTTATTCTTCTACACCTTTGTAAAACACCGTTTTCTCTATCTGAGCGAGAAAAGCGCATTTTAAGCTATTTTACAAAAAACACAAAAAACTGCAAATCGTTTGACCAACGCAAACAACAAGCGGCGAAACATACCATTGACGTTTCTTTTCGCCGTGGGACATCAGAAATTGTTTCGGTTTTTGTTACTTTTTGCTCCATAGCTTTTGTTACTTTTTACCCCAAGTGGTCGTTTTTAATAAGAGGATTTCTGGAGAAAAGAATCTTTGTAAAATTCTAAAATAGATAGCGGATTCGTATTCAAAGAATATCCAGATAATTTGGGAAATATTGACCAGTGCATCAAATTTAAAATAAGTAGCTAATAATTGACATCTTCTGCACTAAAAATATTTCAAAAATAGGGCTAAACATTTGGATATTTTTTATTTTCTAATTTCCTTGTTCAAATTTTAACAAATTTACGACATTGAAGAAGACCTATGGAAAGAATTTGAAGTCGCTTATTTATCTTGGAAGATATTGAATTTTAAAATTTTCGATTTGTGACTTTTTGCCCCAGTCTCCCCTACCCCGAAAAATTGTATAGGTCCCCGAGATTTCCAGAAAAATATATGGGTTTTACGGGTTCTCTGAAAAATGTATACCTTTCTTGGGATTCCTAAAAAAAAAATGTATTTCCAAGGTTCCCGTTATAGGTGCCCTAAAAAATTCACCAGTTGCCCGGGAGTCCTAAAAAAAAAATGTCTGGATTTCTTAAATTCCCCGTGGGTACCTGGCCTGATTTGCTCAAATTTTCCGAAATGAGTTACCCCTTGGTCTTACTAAGATGAATAAATGAATACAATTAGAAATACAAAACTAAAATAAACTTTCAAGGTAAAACTTAAGAACAAATTAATTAATAGTAATATTTTTCTTTCTAGATTTTTAATGGTGTTCACATGCCTGGCCTTAAGTGTATTTTCTACAATACAAGAATACGAGCAACAAGCGGTTGATCTATTATTCAGAATGGAGATAATCGTGATGGTTTGGTTTACAATTGAATTTTTTTTACGGTAAGTTTGACTGAACTTTTGTGTTAATCACCTTTAATAGTTTCGATTCAACAATTATAAATACACTTTAAAGCATTTAAAATGTTGTTTCAAATAGTAAAGAGATTCTTTATCCTTTGATAAAAGCTTCTAAAAACATTCTTATGAGATGCATCATGCAAAATATGCTTTAGAAGGATGTAAATTAATATCCTTTTGATTTTACTCATGTATTTGTGGACTTACTTTGACAAAGAGAATATCAAAGCTCAATTTAATCTAACTTTGTTCATGTAACGTGCTTTCAGAAGAACTATTAAAAAAAAGAGAACATTACTAATTTTGTTTAACTCATGTATGACCATCAGGAAAATTGCTAGTTTCCCATATTATATGTATATTTAGTGTGCATGCGTGAATTACAAAAAAAAAAGACTGGGAAAAACGCGAAAAATAATAATATGTTATTTCGTCCTATTGGAACTATGGGAACTATTCTCAGACATTTGTTCATGAACATAGTCCCTGCTATCATTAGTCAGACGAGCTTTGTTGTCCGCAACGGTTGAGCTTTGAATATCCAGTAGATTTTATAATTTTCAAAGTGAAATATTTCTTAAAAGTTCTTAAAATGTTGCGCAATAATTCCGCAAGTAAATAAATATTTCATTTTTTATCTTTAGACATTTGAATTTTTACATACTTTTATATTGATCCTGAAAGTATCAACAGTGAACTTTTTATGTTTCACTTTTAAATGTTATTTTATATCTGATGACGCAGTGCTTGAAAGTGCTGAGGGTCGACTTTTGCGATTTTTTTTTCATACTTGAATATTAATGAGGACCCCTGTTAAAATAACATGACTCGCCACGTGAAATTTCCGCACTTATTTCACAACAAAAATACAAGTAAAAGAATTAATATACATAAAATTCAGATATTCCCCATGTGATATGTACAACATAACCTACATTTTGTTTTTTAATAAAGACAAATGTAATTTGAAGTGTTTCATTGCTCAGCCCTCATCCTTCGAAGGAAAACTTTCTAATGCTATTTAATATTTTTCCTTCATTCAGATTGTGGTCTTCAGGATGTCGATCTCGATATCAAGGCGCCATCGGGCGTTTACGATTTCTAAAGAGGCCTTTCTGTATCATCGGTAAGCACTAAAATGTTCAAGCATAAAAGGGAAAAAAAATATATTTTCTACTTATTCTTGGTAATAACATTTTCAACAGACATAATCACGATATGTGCATCACTTGTGGTGCTTGGTATGGGAACCTCGGGACAGGTGTTTGCGACCAGTGCACTGAGAGGCCTTCGTTTCTTCCAAATACTTAGAATGGTGCGAATGGATCGACGTGGTGGGACATGGAAACTCCTCGGAAGTGTCGTATATGCTCATCGACAGGTAAAACTTTAAGTTAAATTCCATTCCCTGCTGCAAAAAGTTTATTTCAATTTAAATGAATTTGAATCCATTCAATAAAACGCGATTTATATTCGCAAGAACGAACACTGCATTCTTCAAAAAAATAGTGTTGGCAAAGCGTCTTAAACTTTGCGAAATGCTTGAATGGCTCGAATTTATAATTTAGATTTTTACCTCAAAAGTGCTTTTGGGTCATTAACCATTTACTGGTTTACAATCGATTTGAATCGATTAAATGTAACACTATGGATTTTCGGAAAAAAGTAACTAGTAGGTTCTTAACCAGTTCATATTCGATTGGAACCTGTTTAAAATTCTTAAAAATTCCAAGACCTTTCCATCGAACCCAAACATGGCTCTATTAAATTGAGGAATATTCTATCTAGAGCCTTTTTAATGTCTGACTTTGAAAAACCGTACTGAATGATTCAACGGTATTTTCGTATAAGGACGAAATGTGCGCCTTAGCAACCACTAAAACATACCCAAAAATAACAAAAGAGAAGGGGGTTGGGAAATGAGGGGCATGTTAAGGGTCCTTGAGTCGGACGGACAGATGAACCTCAGAATTCGATTCTCAGAAATCGTCTGAAACGCAAAGAAATGTCAAGAAAAGTGATCGGCGGGAAGTGGAAATTTTGAGGGATGAATAAATCAAGGAATTTGGCTCCGTTCAGTAATTACCTTTAGAAGAGACAAAGCCACTCCAAAGCCAAGCCAAACTCATTCGAAAATCTACCGGAAGCATAAAGTACAAGTTCACGTACTCGCCGCTTTAGCGCTGATTGTTCTTTTATTTCGAATTTCGGTATTCTTGACACTTCAATCGTCAACAATGTCAACAACAGTGTGCAAAGTTTGCTGCAAAAACTGAATTTTTGTGTAGTTTTGTGGAAATTCAGGATGGCTGAACGTCTTAATTGCACTTTCACTCAAAGAGATGTCCTTTTTTGGAACTTGTTCATTTTTGTGTAACTCGTCGGTTTAAACGTTCGAACTTCCAACGTGTTTTTAGGTAAGTTCTCTCTGATATACCTTCGAATCGGTAAAGGAAAAACCTCTACCGGAGAGAGCTCTTAAATCGGGAAGGTCATTACTGAACGAGAGGATTATTGCTCTCTTGCTCTGTGGAGTTCGAGCAGTAAAAGGCGATAAAACGTTCCAGTTTTTCACTTTGATAATATACTCTAAAAATTGTTGTATATTACACTATAAGAGAAATCCGAAAAAGTTAAAAATAATATTCCGGAAGTGTTAATTTTACCCTGCAGTATTGATCCGAAATCGGTGTAAATATTACCCTTTTAGATGTATTGGGGGTTGAATTTACCCTTTTTCATGTTAATTTTACCCTTAAAAAGGTGTAAAATTAACATTAAAAAATGTTAATAAATTT
The DNA here is from genome assembly GCF_024763615.1 of Phlebotomus papatasi. Lineage (NCBI taxonomy): Eukaryota > Metazoa > Arthropoda > Insecta > Diptera > Psychodidae > Phlebotomus > Phlebotomus papatasi. Next base: position 87,088,857 of record NC_077223.1, on the reverse strand, counting down.
TACACCTAAAAAGTGTTAAAGTTATGAGGAAAAAAAGTTAATCGCACCCTCTTTTTTCTCGGTGTAGGACAAGGTAGTTAGACTTTAAATATAGAACTTTTCAAAGTCTATCCATCACCAATGAGAAGCATTTCAAACTTGTATAGGGTTCCAAGTCCAAGACCTTTCTAACAAATCTAAATTCACTCCAATCGCTTGGGGAAAATGCTCTCCAGATCAGTTTATTCTTTGAATTTAGAAAATCAATCATTAAACTGTTTTGTTATCTAGAACCTTCTTTTTAAAATATTATAATTTTAGTGAAATACTAATTCTGACCAAAATTTATCAATTACCCATAATTTCAATCTTCTGACCATGAACAAGGGGTGAACAAGTAGCTTTGAGAGTGAACCGTGAGCGGCGATCGGCAAAATTGTTCCGATCTGAAGCTAAAAATCGCCAGATCGGCAATATTTTGCTAAGTATTCAACAGATCGGCACAATTTAGCCAGAAAACGACAGAGCGGTGTGTTCAAAAACAAAAATCGGCAGATTGGCACGATTTTAGCGAAAAATTTTTATGAACTATAGCGATCATTTAAACTCGTCTAACATCATAAATTTCCCACAGACAATTCCAGTGGTAAATTTCAATGCACTGTACTGAGAATACTACTATTGTAGACTTACTCGGCGAACTGGCACGAGATCGACAAAATTCATGCGAAATCGGAAAATCGTCACAATTTGCAGATTTGCCGTGAACATGAGTGGCACAGTTATCTACCCCTTGACTATGAATCCTTTTAGGAAATGTTTCATAAAAAATAACCATTTAGAGCAAAATGTGACAGCATATTCAAAACAAAACGGGTCCCGGTCAAAATCCCAAAAGCCAAAATCCCGAAAGTTAAAATCCCGAAAACCAAAATCCCGAATGGGCTAAAATCCCGAAAGCCAAAATCTCGATTTCTTAAAAGTGTCATAGCTACTCCCAAGATTGCACCTGCGCTTTCTGGAGGCAAAGGGAAATCTTCTATGTCTTGGGAAATTATTCTAGGGGGAACTGGGGCAGTAGTAAACTGGGGTAGTTGTAAACACTGTGATTTTTTTCATTAATTTTAAGACTCCAGAGGATAAAACCCATAAGTATTCATAGATACCATGGGGATGTATGTCCACAGAAGAATTGGTTAATAAAATCCTAATACTTTAAAAATAAAAATCATTTTTCCCGAAAATGTTGATATTTCAATTATTTTGGTCATTTGGATTTCCACCTGGAAATTAAAAACTGTGTAAAATAATCGAAATGTAGCAATACCAGTTCTTTCCTACATCTTTTATGATTATATTTATGCATTTACTAGAGAAATTGAGATTCTCATTATTTCAAAAGAATTAATAATTGGTCAGAAAACAGCATTTGGGGTAGATGTAAACAGGCAATTTCAATTTCACAAAATGAGTAGGTAAAAGAGCGGGAAATTGACCTTCATGCGAAATATCTATAATTCATAGATTACGAAAAAAATTGGTGGCTCTGTGTTCAATAAAAAGTCACATGATGTCAAAATATGGGGAAAATCCATTGAAATGTCTTTGACTTGCATGCTTTTAGTTTTTTTTGCTATTTTAAATATTCTTTGTAAAAAGTGTCGTGATTTTTTGAAAAATATACAGTCTTTATATATCTCTTAAGTAATTAAAATAATCGAAAGTGGTGTAAAGTTAATTTCAAGGGTGGGAAAAAAGGTGTTTACATCCTCCCCAGAAAGTGGTTACTTCTACCCCAGGTATTTTGTGAAAAGAGAAAAATGCACAGGGACACAAATTTTATTTTTATGGAAAACTCAATTGTTTTCCAGCATCCGCATTACCCTCGACGAATTGCCTATACCCAAGGGTAAAACATAAGCTAAGAAATATTTTCCAAAAAATCACGGTGTCCTTGGAAAATCACCTCAAATTCGCATCTATCGAAAATGGTTACATGTGCCCCAGTCTCCCCTATACATTTTTCTCCATATAATTTCATTCCTTTCACGATTTTAAACATTCGGGACTTTGGCTTTCGGGATTTTGGCTTTTTCGGAATTTTGTCGTTCGAGATTTTGGCTTTCGGGATTTTGGCTGCCACCGAACAAAACATGGTAAAACTGGTTACTGTTAACATGGTTTACTCTTCTCAAGTGCTTCTTTATTATTGACGTTTCCTTGTATTGGTTCCTATCTCGACTGTTTTCTCCAATCCTTGCCGTGTTTTAAACCTCCAAACAGTCAATTAAGTACCTGAGAATAGTAAAGTGCTAAAAAACACATGTTCATTTTTCATTGGAATAGCACCATTAGGGGAGACTGGGCAAGAATAACTCAGAGTTAAATACTTTCAATTAATATTAGCTTCCTCCACAATCTTTTTAAGGAAAACTTTAACACTTCACTGTACCATTGTACCCCTGATTAATTCTACCAAGGTCTCCCGGAATCGGCCTTACTACTATGTCTCCGGTGCGTCTATTCTGCCTATTCCAATCCATGCAAGAAGATATTCTTGCTGTATATAGCAAGGTGGGGCAACTGGATCGTTTTCCGAAGAGTGCTACTTAAACGCTTGTTTTTGACTGATGAAATTATTTTTTACTACTTCTAAATCCATAGAATTATTCACTGTTTTATTCAGAAATATAATATAAAATTATAAAAAAATATTAAAGAAAATTTATAAAATAATGATAGTACTGAAATAAGTCAGCATGCACTAACTGGGTCGCCTTTTCGCTAATTCACTTTTAATTAGACCTTTGGATTTAAAATACTTTTTTCACAAGGATAAAACAATAAATGTTTTCAATCAACCAACTATCATTAGCGAAAATATCACTGCTAGAAAATTTTTAATGAAGAACCCAGCTGGCACAAGATTGAAATGAGTCGATTACACTCAACTTATTTAATGGATAAAAATATTATTTTTGCTTTTTCTCAAAGGTGAATAGTTATATTATGTTACTGTAGTGACTATATTACGGACATAAAAATAAAAATATTATTTTAAGTGGATTAGTCATAACCGATCCAGATAGCGAAGCGCCCGGATTAGCACACTTGACTGTATAGCTTTTGAAATTCACCTGAAAAGTGCATTTCTCGTTAAAATTATCTCACAGCAAAGCTTTAAATACCCCAATATATTACCCCATTCTTGTCAATATTTGGTCTAGTATTTCTGAGAAGTTCCCAATCGATGAGATATGGCATTGTCAATCACTTTGCAATTTTTCGTATTGTAAGAACAAAAAATGAAGTAAAATAAAAATTCATCAATTCTGAAGAAATCCATTATAATATAAATATATTAACGTAGCTCTGAAAATGTGATTCTTTCCATTCGCACAAAGTACATTATGTACACAAACTCAATAATAACAGTAATAAAGAATTAAAGGAAAAAAGTACATAAAATTGTATCCGACTTACATTTTACCTCCTATCAAAATGAATTTTTAAAAAAATGTAAATTATATATTGTATTTGTAGAGAAAAATATGTGCATAGTGTAGAAGTACCCCTAATGGCTATTTCTATCCAGCAATAATTTTTATGTTGACTATTACGCGGAATATTATTCAACTAAATTAGATGAAGAGAACTTCGTGATATATAAGCTTGATCCTTAAGCTGACCATAAGGTACCTCCACCCTACTCCTTTGTCCTTTGTGCGAACATCTTATTGGGTGGAGTTTCAAGAGGAAAATTTGTGCCAGAGTCCCATTCCATTGGACATACTGACCATTATATTAAATTGTGCCTTGAATTTATATGTTAGGAAAATGGGAAAAAATGATTGCATAAGGCCTTTTGCCTATTCTGACTCACATTATGTCTGCCGTCTCACTCCTACTTCTTGGGCAGTTTCTCTTCCTGTGTGTGGTCATTTAAATTGCTTGTCAGCAAACGTATCCCAAGTATTTCTTCACACGTAAGACACAATTATTGGAAAAGGAAGTGAAAGACTAAGGCGATATCGTGATGAAGTAGAGAATCTTAATGAAAATGGGTATAAGGCCAAGATAGAACATGCACTAAAGGTAATTTTATGATTATACAATACATATGTACATGAAGAGGTGCAAGATTAAATGACATGGATATTCTTGTAGAGAAAACTAATAATAAGCCTGTTTTAGCTTATTGGAGATGTGATTTTCTAAGTGAGAATTCAATTTATCACCTTCTTTGAACGAAATTGTAGTCATAGTTTGAAGACTGGTCAAATAATTTTAAAATATTTACCTATTGTGGAAGTGTCTTAAGACCCTTAAGACTAAGTTGGTAAGGTAAAGGCTTTTTTAAAGTCTATTTCCAAGCAAACTATAGGAGACTCTAGAACCTACACTGAGTGAGAGAAATCCGAAAAAGTTAAAATAACATTCCGGAAATTTTTATTTTACCCTGCTGTATTGATCCGAAATCGGCGTAAATATTATGCTTTTTAGGTGTATTAGGGGTTAAAGTTACCATTTTTCATGTTAATTTTACCCTTAAAAAGGTGTAAAACTAACACTAAAAGTTAACACATAACTTTAACACTAAAGTGTTAAAGTTATGAGGAAAAAAAGTTAATCGCACCCCTCGCACCCTCTTTTTTCCTCAGTGTACTACAACCATTTCCTATGCGCTATCTATGACGCGCCGAAAGACTACCCCAACCGCACGAAGGCTATGTCATTATTTCTATCAATTTTCCAAAAATTATGAGATATCGAATTTTATAAGTATAAAGGGTATTCCTCAAAATATTGTAGCTATTTCTGAATTCATTTATAAGGTTTTGGAATCCCAGTCCCAGATCAGTTTGGTGGCAATGGGTAATAAATTGCGTAAATTCGTCGTGATTTGAGGTTCAAATGTTTTTAAGGATCAGCCAATTTTCATGAATTGTCCAAGAGTAACGAATTAGATCTAATTGTAACCCTAAATCCGAATGGAGGTCCCTTCCTTTCTCCCGCTGAATTGGTTAACTAAAAAGGTCTAAGGTTTACTCAAATGGTTTAACTTCTCCAATTTTACCCTGGCCCAGAGTGCTCTTAGACCGGCTTCAGACTGAAGGTTTAGCCCAATTCCCGAAGGTCTCAAAAATCTTAATAAACAAGCAATTTTATTGATTTTTCAAAATCTAATGAATCATTTGCCCTTAATGTTCAATCCTAAGCAACAATTTCCTAAAAAATGATGTTTGATGAGGAATTATAGGAGTTAAGCCAGATAGCTAAGTCCTAGGTCTGAAGCCCGTATTACTTAGCCAACCTGAATGCCCCAGCCTCCATCGTGACGTCCACATTGATGACGAGCTTAGTGTGGATATTCTGTCAACAAGATCTGTTCACGACACAGAGCTCCGAGGTCCGACCTCAAATCAATCCTATCCAGTAGTGGTTAAACTGAAAGGATCATCGAGGATCATTTAAAATGTCCCTGTTTTGACACTTATTTAATTCCGGATTTAACGAATAAAATCAATGAAATAGTCATAAAAAAATTGATGAAAAAGCCAGACTCTCGATTACCCACTCTAATTTCTAGACAAGATTTTTAGAAATATTTTGACTTAAGACTGGATTTTAAAAGCAAAATGATCTATCCGAATTTAAAACCCATTTAAATACCTTCTTATTTAGAATTTAGTGACATTCCGTAACTTGGCTGAACCTTTAGTCTTAAACCCATTTAATGAACCGAATGAACCTATTAATAGACCGACTTGTATGATTCCAGAATTGTTTTTGAAATTATGTATATATCAGTTCAGATCGCTTGAAAACCAGTAAATACAAAAAATGTACAATAAATAAGTAAATTACTTTATTAATCTAATAAGAGACACTTTTTGAGGTATTGCTTTTAACAGTAAAAAGGGGTGGCAAAGCATCCCAGGCTTTGCGAAATACTCGAACTCGTGAATTAGATGATATACCGCAAAAGTACTTTCGCATTATTTACCGTTTACCGGTTCATAACCGATTTGAACCGATTCATAAATCTCTCAAAAGGTCCTCCAAAATAGTTTTTGAAAGTAATAGGATTGATTTCCAGTTGAAATTTGTTTATCAGTATGAACCGGTTCATTACCGATTGGAACCGGTTTAGTTTTATCGGAAATTCTAAGACCTTTCCAACGACCCCAAACATGACCCCATTTGCTTTATAAATGCATACACTCTAGTGTCTATTTAACAGTTGACCTTGAAAAATCGTTATTAGGAATTATTCAACGGTATTTTCGTATATGGACGAAATGTTCGCCTTATTCATATCCAAAAATGAAAAAAATCGCACGACGCGTTTTCGAGCAATCCCAAAAAAATATAGTTTTGGAGGGGAAGGTGAGGGGTGAGAGGAAAATTAGGGGCATGTTAACGATCCTTGGGTCGACTTATGGGGGGCCCGCGAAGGTCCCAAGTCTCTATCTCTAACCGTTTGGCCTCTAGAGCTGATGACAGCCGGACGGACAGACGGACAGACGGACAAACAGCGTGACGACATTTCTCAGAAATCGTCTGAAACGTGAAGATTTGTTGAGAAAAGTGGTCTCCGGGGGGTGGAACATGGAAATTTTGGGGGGTGAAAAATCGAGGGATTATACTGCTCTCTCCGTAGAGTTCAAGTATAGTAAAAAAAAATCGAAGAGTGCCCAAAGCCTGGAACCTTTTTGCTATACCGTTTCCAATGTGGCAATAAGGAGTGCAAATGGGGAAATCAGTCTCGACCCTAGTAAATTATATATAATTTATCTTTAAATTTTTATTTTCGTGAAAAAAGAATTATTTTTGTTAGTAAATAAATAATAATATAAATAAAGTATTTTTCTTTCATTCCGTTAGAAACTAAAAATTAAACTGAAACATTTAAAATTAAATTCAGCGGGTTCAGCGGTGTCTTTTCGAGCCTTTTCATGTCTTAAATCAGTTCATGATTTATGTTATTATTGTAAATTACTCCTATATTGTCTTGAATTCTATTAATTGTTATGCCTAACGCACAATAACTTTTGTTTTGTAAACATGTTTTTTGACATTTCAATGAGAGTGAATGAAACCGAGTTTGGTCATCTTGCTCTCTCTCTCATATGAAATTTTGAAAACATGTTTACAAACAAAATTTATTGTGCGTTGGGCATTATCAATGTAATGACCAGTACACAATAACTTTTGTTTATAAACATGTTTTCAAAATTTCCCATGAGAATGAGCGAGATGACTAGATCTAGATCTCACTCACTTTAATTGAAATGTCAAAAACATGTTTAGTAAACAAAAGTTATTGTGCATTGGGCATAACATAATTAGCATGTCAATTAGTGAAAAAAACACATGTTATTAGCAGTAAAAAAAGGAATAGGCGTCCAGTTTTACTTACTAAATTTTCTAAAATACCCTGATTCAAATTTCCAGGATCCTAAATTTTGTTAACAGATATTTTTTCAATATTATTTTTAATCAGAAAATCAACAATATGATATAGGTTATCTGACCCTCAGTATCACAATAGCTGTGATTGTAAAAGAATCACAGTTAAATCAGATTCAATAGTAGGAGAAACTATATGCTATCGTATAGTCTCTTTCTTTAGCGTTTGACCAATAGATCAATATAATTATGTTTATTTTGTGAAGAAAAAAAATGCTGAATCAATGATGTAAGAATATAATTTATTATTTTTCCTTCTCTCTTGTTGACTTTCAGGAACTGATAACAACGTTGTACATAGGTTTCCTTGGCCTTATATTTGCTTCCTTTCTGGTATACTTGATGGAGAAGGATGTAAATAAAAAATTTAATAATTTTGCTCAAGCTTTATGGTGGGGCGTGGTAAGTGAAGATGTTTTTTTTCTCAACTCGATATATCTCTCTCGTATCCTTCACTAATTTTATTTACATCATGGTTCAATTGACTGAAAACTTTTTAATCTCCATTTATTGGTATCTCGTTTCAGATAACATTGTGTACAGTGGGATATGGCGATATGGTGCCTGAAACATGGCAAGGAAAATTAATAGCATCGTTCTGTGCTCTACTCGGAATCTCGTTTTTCGCACTGCCGGCTGTAAGTATTTCTCTCTATACATACCTATCGGGATAATATCCTTTTCACCCTCCGCCTTTGTTATCTCCCGTGACCCTTCAACTCATATAATTTAATGTATCTAATTAAAAAGAAACTGAACGGTCACTCGTATGCAAATATATTCGCCGCTAATGTTTTGTGCATAAAGCACATAGAATATCTCTGTGAATGTCTATAAATCCGAGAAGGATATTATGGATTCTAGATCATGTAACTCTTGGGTTATGGCAGGGTAAATTATTGTTTGCCTCTTCAGCAACCCTTCAGCTATCACCTCATTCACTTGTATTTCGATGAAATGTTTAAATTCAGAGGACATTACCCAATAAATTTGTTGACCTTAATAACTGATGTCACAGCATAAAATTACTTTATAAACATCATTTTATGAAGATTATCAATTTAGAAGATACTTCAATAAAGCATAAACTGTCCAAACTCATTTTCATCATATTTTGTTGTAATTATTCAATTTTATCTACTAACAAACACTCGTGACATCAATTCACTATTGTTCTTTCCTAACAAACATACCCAGTTTAAACATTTTTGCAAAATTATTCAAATGATGTGGGTGTTTTACATTGCAATTTATACGGCTAAAGCGTCTGTGAATGGGAGTTTAATAACACTATGCAACAATATTTTGAACATCTTTTGTGTTTGGATTTTCATGCTACTTTTTCTACTGCTTCGATTACAATTATTTAGGGGAAACTGGGGCACCACCAAACACGGTTTAGCACCGAACACTAATTTTTATTTCTAAACTACTTGGGCTATCTCGACCATTTCTTCAATGGACAAGCATCCCTATAAGTGCCTATAAATTCCTATAGGCCTTGTCCTCAGAAGTCGAATATTTGAATAAAAAATCGCAGTGTTTGGTGGTGCCCCAGTTTCCCCTACAAAAATTATTCTTTTAAAGCGGCTATAAAAAATTAGGGATAAAATCCGATTAATTTTGGTATAGTAAGGGTCGAGGTAAAGCACGGTCGATTTTTTACGATGCTACTTATTGTTACAAAGGTCTGGATCGCAGATGAAATACATTAAAAAAAATTATCAAAATCGCTTCATGAACACCGAAAGTATGGTCCGGTTAAGTTAATTTCATTTAAAGCTTGGGACAAGGTAGGACAAGGGGTAGAACTAGGAGAAAGTGCGACCAAACGTTGGAAAGGTCTTCGCCTTAGCTACAAAATTTTGGTACAACGTACTTTTTAAGTTCTGAGATATTCGAATCGACACAGATTGTACGAAAATCGATTTTTTTCGATTTTAGCGGCCCTAGCGATGCTCGTATGAAATTAGTATGTTTGGAAGAGTCGTAGCATTTAAAAAGACCTTTCCAAATCACTATCCAGAATCAAATTCTGACAATATAAGTACTAAAGCTAGATCCATTTTAAAGTTCATTTTTAATTCCCTTGAATAAGAGGTGTCGGATGGTGTCAAGTTTTTCTAATTAATAGTGTTTAGGCCGTTTAGGCTCAGCTATAGCATATTGAAATTTGAAATCGATTTTGGGCCCGATCTGGCGAGATTGCATTTCACTTTGGACCATAAAAGCTCAGAGTGTAAAGAATCTTAGTTAAAAATATTTTGTAAATATTAGATAATTCAACTCGAAAATTTACAATATAATCGGAAATTGTGTAAATTACTAACAAGTTCGTAAAAGTTTGTTCTTTTTCACAAACATTGCTTGTAGTATGATCTCTTTCCAAACGTTTTTGTTCTTCAACAGAGATTTGTTCGCAAATGTTCGTATACAAATAGCACAAGCTTTCGAAATATTTTGTCATTTGTTCGTACACTTCAGTTTATTTGGCAAAACTTTGTCAGAAGTTTGATACCAATTATTTTTAAAAATACTTGCTTAGCTCTCCGTTATTCATATGACAGCTATCATACACTCTAGAAATTTAAAATATCAATATATTTCAAAGGGGTTCCGGTCAAAATCCCGAAAGCCAAATCCCGAAAGCTAAAATCCCGAACGCCAAAATCCCGAATTCTTAAAAGTGTCATAGGTACTCCCACGATTGCACTCGCGCTTTCTGGAGACAAAGGGAAATCTTCTGTGCCTCTGATTCTAAACATTTTCCCCCATATAATTTTATCCCTTTCAGGATTTTGAACATTCGGGATTTTAGCTTTAGGGATTTTGGCTTTCGGGATTTTGGCTGCCACCGACTTCAAAGATTTATTAATTTTGATATTGCATAATTTATAAGTTCATTTAAACGATGAATTTTCTAAGTATTTCTAAAGTCGAAAAGTGAACTTAAATGTTTAAATTGTTATTTTATGCCAAAATTGAAATTTTTTTAATCTGGATTTAAAGATGATTATAATTTACAATATGTCTATTAAAGTCATTGAAAAAATCTCAGGATTATTTCAGTTATACGAGTTTTTAAAAGTCCTCGAAAATAGCTTTAAAAATAGATTAAATACTATAAAAAATTTGCCATGTTCATTTCGATTTATTTTTCGTAAAGCTTATTATTTCTCACATTTAAGAAAAGAGTAATTAGGCTATATAAAAATTTATTGTGTAATCAAATTTTTCAGAAATGAGCCGTAATTTTAATCCTCTACAAAGTAAGATCGTATCAAGACATGCATCACAAAAATCACATTTGATGTGATTACAAAAGCTTTATCTATTTAAAATTGCTTTAGTGCCCTTACTCATAGTCTTACTAACATTTCTTCTGAAGGTATGAATTTATTTTGAGTTTTAAGTTTATTTTTTTACTGAAAGATATGTCGTTCTGCTTTGTTCATATGTATTACTTAAAAATTTCGAAAAAAATACGTGTCAATTTAAGAAGTGAAAAGATTTCAAAAAATTTCATTATTTTCTACCCTAGTGCTTAAACTAATAGAATGGATAGTTTTTTTTAGTTTATTGGATCATGATTGTGTTAAAAAAAAACATTTTCTCATTACTTTTTTTTCCCATGTTAAAGAAAACACTTAGAGAGTTAAATACAATGAAAACTTATTTAAATTTTCGATTTTATCCCTCAATTTTAAGAGAAATCGTTAGGCTTTATAAGAACGCTTAGCACATAGTTTGGCTTCGAAGACTTTATACTTTTCCGACTTTTCCTATGTTCCTTCAATGAAATTGATCTACGTTTTATTATCTTCAATTTCTTCCGGTGTTCGTGTTCGTATGGCAAAATTGAGTTTTGGTTTCGAAAAGAAGAAAATTCTCTGACGAACCCAGGAAAAAACTGAAGATAGTATACAACTACGTAAAACTATCTTCATACTAGAGGTTTAGCCACGTTCCTGAAAGTCTCAAAACCCTAAATGTTTATTTATTTATTTATATTTATTTTCCCAATCAAAGCCATGGTTGCGTCTGCCGCCGTCTTACCATAACCGGTCACACCAGGTAAACGGCAGAAACCCATGGTGTATTGACCGTATAAGCCAGCTCATACAATCGAGCTTCAAATGCAGATCATTTGTTACACAAAAAACATAGTAGTTTTGTATGAGACTTTAAAAGAACAAAATGAATTGATCTCATTTGGTAAGGTAAGGAAAGGAGACAGAGCAGGGCATAGGAATGGGATTAAGTGGCAACGGGCTTCAAGGAAGCACGTATTGTTGCCACTGAGAGAGTTCAAGAAAACCCAAGCATGCAGTGAATGTCAGAAATTAGAGACAAGAGGTGCAACGAAATTTTAAATATAATATAAAAGATGTTGAAAAATTATAAAATTTTAAGTGCATAGGGTGGACCAAGAAATTATGAATATAAAATTAAGAGAGGCGGCTTAAGTTGAAAATAAGAAAAGGAAGACTAAACAAAGCAACAGAAAGTGTACAGAAACTTAAGAACTGGAAAAGTCGCCGTGGTTCCGCGCAAAACTGGCAAATCAATACCGCTAGGTGAATAGAAATCGACCATAGAGTAGATCAACAGAAACTATAAACATAATTATTTAAAAAAAAAAGGTCCTAAACAATCAATTTTATTACATTTTCAGAATCTTATAGCTCACTTTGTCCTTAATAATCCAATTCTAAGTTATTTTTTCCAAGAAATGTTGATTGATAAGTATTAAGAGCAGTTAAGCCATATGGCTAGGTCTTCAGTCTGAAGCCCATATAATATACAGTATTCGATGATTTCGCGATCTGACCTACGTTTCTCAGGAAATCTGACTTAGCACTGGTTATTAAAATACTTTATATCATTATGTCAGATTCGTTAAGGAATATGGAAAAAAATAAAGTGCTCAAAGCTAGAGTGTGTGCGAAGTCTGAAAGCCTTCCCGTAATAAGGTTAATACTTTCAAAAATCATACTTATTACGTTAACACTTGCGGTGCACTTTCGGAAAATTTACGTTTAAATGTGGTAATACAGTAAAATTTATGTTATTAAAGTTACCTTGTTCTAGTAGGTAATCTTAATGACGAGAAAATACTTTTTTCTTACGCTAAGTTTTTAATTAAGCTAGAAAGTGCTACAGGGGTATACTTCATCATTCAAAAACCAATAAAAAACTGCTTTCAACAAAATCCTCTTCCGAGTACAAAAATATATCACAATAACATGATTTTTTTAATTGAAATTACTCCATTATAGTGCAATTATTCGCAAAAGCCGCCCATAAAAAGGGGTTTTTCGCAAAAAATGGAAAAATGTCCCTGTTGCGTGGTAAATACAGAGAGTTATTTGTGTGTAAAAGGAAAAAAATCGCTATTTGAATTCCACGTGTGAGTTGGTAAATTAATTTGTTTTAATAATCTACCACAAATAACATGTGTGGCTGGGTTGTAGAGTTCACAAACAAGTCCCAGTATTAATCAAATTTTATGTTACATTTAGTTTACAAGCAAACTGGTGGATATTGTGCGGCAAAGTGAATAGCAATGCGAGGGAAATGTAAACGATTTTGGTCATTTTCAGGGAATTCTGGGCAGCGGTTTCGCCCTGAAAGTCCAGCAACAACAGCGTCAAAAACATATGATCCGCCGCCGTCAACCCGCGGCCACCCTCATCCAATCACTATGGCGATGTTATGCTGCCGATGAGCATAGTGTCTCCGTGGCCACGTGGAAGATCCATCAAGTGCCACTGCCAAGTCCTCCTCCCTCGTGAGTATCCTCCATGCTACTAAATATTCTCCCTTTTTCTCATGCCTCACTTAACAAACAATTCATTTATGCCATCAATTAATTTAATATTCTGTCTGTGATCTTTTTTATTTTATGAGGAATATTTCTTGGAAAATGTTTAGATTGTGTGAAAGAAAAATGTATAAATTTCTTATTATCATGATTTTCTATATAATATTCATTTTATGTTTGTTGTCCGTCGCACACAATTTTCCCTCTCAATTTAATTTTAATGTTTTTTTTCTTAATTGGCGTGTTCTTCTGTATTGAGCGACATAAAGTTTTAAATTATCGCAATTTACGAGAAAACAACGGACTCTCTCTCTCTGAAAAGCATGTCAAACAACCCCCAAAATCGTAAAAAAAAAAAATAGAAAAATAATTCTTTTTAATAAATCTAACTTTGTCCTGAGGCCAAGTTTTCTATTTAAATTATCTCAATTATATTCCTATTTTTTAATACTTTTTAAATTAAACGTTTAAGTTTGTTTTCTGATTTTTAATTTATTATTCTATTTATAGTTCTGAGTACTGGGATAGATTGGTTAAAGGTTTAAGTGAATATAGGTAAATGGCAGGATGACAAAGTAAATTTTGATTTTTATTTTTTCAATATCACAGAATTTTTATCACAAAAAAACAGAAATATTTTATGCAATCACAAAATTTTTTTCAGTTCCTCTAGACTCAAAAAAAAATTACAGTCTCACTTGATTATTTCTGTTTGCATTTCCCAATTTTCTTCTTCAACTTTTTGACCGTCCCTTTTTTTGAGATTAAATTGAAAAGTTCTCTCTGCTCTAATTTATCTGTCCAATTTTCCTGATTTGCATCACTACTGCCTCAAGCCTGAAGTTTTTCATTTGTTGTCTTGATAAGCTCTATTTTTTTGGATTTTTCATATAAACTAATATTTGGATGGAAACCCATTTAAATAACTAAAGAAATCTTTTTTTAAAAATAAGAAAAGTTTGTTGGAATTGAGTTTTTTATTCTCTTAAAACGATAAATTCCTCCTTAAAATGTTTATACTAAATTTTTAAAAGCATCAATAAACCCATAATAATGCTATAATTATAATCGTTTAACGTATCATTTCTCCCAGAGATGCATTTTTTGAAAATCCAAATGAATTGTCTGGGAATAATACAAACCAAATAACTCCTTGGTAAGCCAATTGGTTATAGTTAAATTTTGAATGAAAATACTATAAAATGAAAAAGGAATTATTTAAAATAGTCCCCATGATCATTTTAATTTAGTACAACCTATTCTATTAAAACTAATCCCAAAATAATAATATTTCGGATTAAATAACTCCCAGTTTCCAAAACTAAATTTAAATTACTCTCCAAATAAATTTAATTTATGTTAAGAGAAGTTTCATCTGTGAATTCAATTTTTTTTTAACTCGTTTTGCGAAAGCTTTCGTGGCCAAAAGATTTACCTATTGACTAGACGATATCCAAGTGGTATGGAAAGGTTGGTGTCTTTCATCTGCTCCTCTCTAATAACAAAATTTCTTAACAAAAGAACGATACACTTATTAGAACAATATTTTGTAATTTATATGAATATTTCCTATATTGTTGATGGAGCCTATTAAATATTTTCCTCTTTTCTGTGTACTAATCTCAGTGTATTTAAACTTAATGTTCCTCTGCAGATGTTCCCTTTTTCTAATAAAGTAAATTTATTCTGACTACTTGTGAATCACACTAGAACCTTTCACTTCAGTGTTTTAAATGTTCACTTTGTATGTGTTATTCCTGCATTTTGTATTTTATATCCTTCCAAAAATACCCCGGATTTATCTCAATTTATTTTTTTATTTACTTTTGAAAGGTGTATAAACATTTTTTTTCAATTTTTCAATTTATACTACACTGAAAATGTGGATCGTAATTTCTATAAAATGACATTTTGATCTTATCAGCTAAACTTTAATTAAAAATTATTGACTTCACCATATTTTTCTATTTTTCAATTTTCACAAATAACATTTTTGTAAAGAATTACGGCGGAATGTGTCATAAAAAATATTTAAACTAAATATTACGTATTACTTTTATTATTTAATTGAAAAATAAATTTTATCTATTCTATGTTCAGGGAAAAATCAACGAATATGACCAATAAAATAATTGGTTAAAAATTCCGGTATATTACCCTGAACCCAGAAATTATTAGAACATTCACATTTTTAACAAAGAGAAAAACAGAAATTGGTAAAAAATAGAAATTATTTTACCGAAATTTAAAGTACCTGATCAGAAATATAACTTTAAGAGATTACATGGCTCAAGAAGACTAAAAACTGTGTATTTTTTCTCGTATATTTTCCGTGCAATAAATAATTTATTTAAATGAAGGTAATTAACATTTAAAAGTAACACTGTCGAAAAAATCCGGAAAGTCAAGATCCTGAAACGTCAAAATTCCAAGGGGGAGATATTAGTCGAAAGATTTTAGTTTGTATATTAATTTATAAGTTTATAAGTTTATTTATTAGTTATTATATTAGGGGAAGATATGAGTCACTTCCTAAATTTGTATGGAAAACGTCAAAGACTTCCACACTTCCGCAAGGACCATAGGTGATTTCCAGCACTTTCTGCACTTCCAAGTACTTCCGGCATTTGAATTTAAAAGATACGACTAAAATGTATGTGAATTTTCTTCAAGAGTCGGATTATTATTTTTCGCTTTTTTGGATATCGTTAAAAAATTCCGAAAAGGCTAAATCTCGAAAGCAAAAATCCCGACTAGGCCGAAATCTTGATAACCAAAATCCTAAACGGCAAAACTTCGAATATGTCGATATCCTCAAAACCGAAATTCCGATGAAGCCAAGATCATCATCATCAGCATTTTTAGTCGCTTATCTCTATTGGGGTCGGGGGCCATGACATCCAAATTAGAAGCCCATGCTTGTCGATCCTCAGCCACTTCAGGAAGATGTTCGAGATCGAATTCAAAGCGGTTCAAGGCAAGATTCTGAATTTGATTTAGTCACCTTGTCCTAGGTCTATCCTTATCCTAGGTACAATGACTTGTATAGCTTTTCTGGGGAATCGAAGCCAAGAACTTGAACACAAAAATCCTGAACCTCAAATCCCAAAAGAGCCAATATTCCAACTTCTTAAAAATAATACAATAAATAATAAATAAATAAATAATAATAATACACATTATTTTTTTCATAATTTCGTCTCTTTCAGAATTGTTCTCATTTGAGATTTTAGCTTTCATGATTCTGGTCCTTTTAGAATTTTGGCGTTAGGGGTTTTAGTTTTCGGAATTTTAGTACATTCGACATTTTGACTTTTTTGAATTTTGACCCATACGGGATTTCAGCCTATCAGGGATTTTATCCTATCCGGATTCGGTCCATTTGGAATTTTGGCCCATTCGAGATTTAGACTCTTCGAAATTTAGATCCATTCGAGATTTCGACACTAATCGAGATTTTAGTCCATTCGGGATTATACTTTTCTACATTTTGACCCATTTCTAATTTTGGCCCATTTAGACTGTTTAAGATTTTAGCCCACTCGGGATTTTTACTTTTCCAGATTTTGACCCATTCGAGATTTCGACCCATTTGGGATTTTGATTTGACCCATTTAGGATTTTGATTTTTTTCAAATTTGAACCCATTTGGAACATTGGCCCTTATGAGAACTAGGTTATTCAATATTTTGGCCCATTTGGGAATTTGACTTTTCTAAATTTTGACCCATTCCTAATTTCGACCCATTCGGAATTTCAACAAATTCCAAACTTGGACTATTCGGGATTTTAGATCATTTGGGATTTTACTGTTCCGGATTTTACCCATTCGGGATTTCGACCCATTCGGAAACTTAAGCCATTCGACATTTAGGCTATTCCGAATTTTGGCTTTTCGGGATTTGACCCATTCGGGATTTCAGCCCCTTCAAGATTTCGTTCAACCCCTTCAGGACTTTGGTTTTCGAGCTCAAGATTGTGGCCAGATTCAAAAAGTATGACCTTTAACTACGTTTTCTAAAATTTTAATTTAGAAATATATTAAAAATTCAGCCGTTTCGAAATGATTTCCGGAGAACTTTTTTTTCCTGTATTCATTATTACTCCAAGTAGATTCATCAGAAGTCAAAATACCAAATACCTCCTGTTGGTAGATGAGTTAAACTCGTACTAGAACGAGGGATTTTTGAAAAATATTAAATTTACACGTTCGGGAGAATTTTGTTATCAAAAAAATACCATTTACTGCGTATTTTACACCACGTACAGTCTTGCAAAGTAAATTGCAATGAAGGAAACAGAAATAAAACTTTATTTGTGTAGTAGTTTAGCTAATAATAAAAATTATTTCAAAATAAATAACGTCAATTTCGAAATAACAATTTAAAGTTTTTTGGTCATAAAATAAGCATTCCATCAGAATTTATTTTACTGAGCAAATCAACAAGCATTATTGTAACATAGAAATATAATATTAATATTTAAAAAAATGTCATAATTATTAATTAATTGATTTTACGAATACGAATAGTAACAGGTAAGCCGGCGGTAGATGCACTACATGAAATATTTTAAATTTTAATAAATTGTGATTTATTATTATGACATTAATTTTAATTATAAATAAAAATTTACAAACGATTTATTTATTTATGAATTTTTAAAAGCTGGCTCAATGCCTAGAAAAAGGACTTGTTCGAAGCTTGAATCATCCGAATGTATCGCATTTTCTTCTAAGGTATAAAATAATGGTAAATTTGTTAATATTCGGTCTATATTTCGGTTGATAAAAACAAAATTTCATGTAAAATATCGTCCACATTTTTCCTACATGTCCATGTACATGTAACTACAATGAGCGATAACTGCATAATTTTATTTTTCCCGGAACTTAATTACACCTGCGAGCAAATTTTCCAGCAAAAATGGAAACATACTACAAGATAATGCAATTTTCCAGTGTTTTAAAAAGTTTTAGGAAAATAGCAATATGTGCCATTTAACATTCCTCTCATATCCTGTAATAAACTTCTGCGATAAAAACATTAACCTGTCATTTTCTATTTGTACAATTCTTCTTCTTTCAATTTTTAATTTTCAAGAAAAATTTGCAAATTTCTAAATAAGAAAGCATTTCAAAAGATCTGAATAAAAGGTTTTAAAAGCAAAGTTATTACTTTCTTTGTCGAGAAATAATATAATTTTTTTTTTTCAAAATGATACTTCTCAAAATTCTTCAGTTTTTCCTTAATTATTTATTTCTTTTGTCCCATTTCTTTTTTTTTCATTTTGCACATAAAAACCTATTCCTGCAACAGTGAGAGATGTGAATGATTAATGTATGCCAAGAAACTCAACGTTAATTGCAATTTGCATGAATGTTGCATTGAGGATGGAGCTAGAGAACCTCCAGATAAATTTTGCGAGTCACCTGTATTTATTTTGGTATTTCTAGTTCATTTGAAAAAGTTTTATTTTTAACAGAAATATCAAGTAAAATTTAGAATTTAGATGTAGAACCACAAAATCTAAATGGAATATTTTTTTTCCTCTTTCCTATTCAAAATACACCTCTGACCAACCAAAAAAATTGAAATTAAAATGCAAAATCTTCTGCTGCAACATCGTTAAAACAACATAAACATCAACGTTCTTCCACCGTCGCCAAATTGTATATTTTCAAAATTCCAATTTGAATTAATAACTCTAACTGGAATATTTACCAACAATTTCTCCATGGCTTAACAAACCAAAACAAAAAACAATGTCTGGAATAATTTGGTATCCGGTAACTTCTAAAAAAATAACTTATATGGCAACCACCAAAAAACATTTTCAAAAAAACGTTGCGGTAATATCAGTTCAAAATTGGAACCACCCGAAAAATTGCCATCAAGTTCCGGTGCAATGTAAGTCCTAACTTAAGATTTGCAAGCAATCAACAAAGTCTTTTAGAGAATTGTATAATATAGTTTTTTTATTAGGAGTTTTTTCATTAAAGGACTTAATGACTGACAAAATCATGCTCTAGATTTTTTATAGATTTTTATATCTTTATTATAATCTTTAATTGTGTTTAAAGATGCGAGCATCTTTAGAAGGTTTCTTGACAGTTGTCTATATGTATGTAAATTTACATTGTATAATATTTTTTATATATACATTATCGTTATCAATGTGGCTTTCTTGTCTACTTGAAAAAGCAACTTTTTTTTGTATAAAATACTTTTTTTCAAACTTTTTTAACTTTTTTTGTGTGCTTCGATGTTGGTAAAGTGTTGTACAGCAATTGTTTTTTGGAAAATATATAGTCACAAAAGAAATATATCGTTCTTCAAAGGAGTCATACTACAATAATATTGACTTCAATCATTAATATCAAAAAAGAATTTTGACGCCAAAATTTTAAATCTAATTCCAAATTTGACATTTGGGATTGTATTCCGTTTCAAACCCCTTTCCCTCGAAACTTAAAAAAAAATGAAAGGAAAACTCTTTAACAAACATCAATAAATGTTAAAAGAAAATCTCAAAATATCACCAAAAATTCCTCAATTTCTGTAGAGTATTTTGAGAAGTTATTGCTTTATTTATTGCGCATACTAGAACTTAATGAACTCATGTATTTATTTACTTGCTCTAAAATACCAGCTGAGATATATTCCTGTGAGATTTTCTCGCCAAACTCACTTTACCAGCTTGTGGAATGCATAAAATAAACCTTTAGCTTCTGCATTAATTTTATTTAGCTCTTTTGCATATTGATATGTTCTGACTTTTTTTTAAAATTCTATAAGTATTTAGAAATTTAGTACTCCATTGCAATATTTAATAATGACACTACATACCCAATTGAGACAAAATTACCATACACGACAATACCATTCATCCAAAAAATTATTAACAAATATTTTTATTATTTGATATTATTTTTCTTAAATTGAAATTATCCTACTAAGTCAAGTATAGGAGAAAGTGCCTATGCTTCGTACGATCCCGAGCTTCTTAATGACTAAATTTTTCCTTTGTTTTTCAATAAATGTGACTCATCGTACCTATATTTTAAAACTAGGGGAAAGTACCCAGTTTTTTAAATATATTGCGGAGTCAGATTTAATCAGAAACATACGAAAAATTATGACGAAGCTTGGGATCGTATACGAAGAGTACGAAGCATATGCACTTTCCATTGTTATGGGCAACGCACAGCTATGAGAACGAAGGAAATTTTTCTCTAATAATTCTCTGACTCCCTCCTAGGGATTCAAAAAACTAAATTAATGTAGTTCTTGTATTCATCAAGATACTTTTCAACGCATCGAACTTCATAACAAAAATATAAAAAAACAAAACTTTTTTTTTATTTCAAAGGACAAATGTTGAAATTTACACGGAAAAAGTAGTAATTCACAAAGTCTTGCACGAAAAATTTCTCTTTCTGAAAGCAATTATTAATAGTAAATGCTTTAATTCTTAATAAATGATTCTTAAATATCATTCAACTTATATGTAATACAATGTTGTTGAATTTACCAAAAAATGAAAGATTTTAAAGCCTGGCTAAAAGTATGTCTGGACAACCCTTGCAGTCATTACAATTTTTATGCAAATTCTCGATTACCGTATTACCTTATCTCATACTCGGTGGCACTAGGTAAAAATAGTACAAGAAAATTGAAGAAATAAAACGAAAATACGATAAACGGTGAGCAAAAAAAACTGTAAAAGAAATTAATCGTTTGTGTAAGAATTGCAATGAAAATACGTAAATTAACGAGATACGGTGAGCATTTTACTGTCATTGTGATTCTGCCCTTAATCGGACTCCAAATTAGCTAAAATTCTCAATTTGCCGAAATAAACAAATACAATAAAAGAATGGGCTATAGGGAGAACCTAAATGTAGAAAAACGTGCATGGACCTTGAAGAAACCCAGAACCAATGGTCGAGAACTGAGTAGAAAAGTATTGAAACGCGTTTAAACTCTTCCAAATACATACTTCTATTCGGGATATGATTATAAGGTAACAAGCGACCTATATCAAAATAAGATTTTGCCACGGGTCAGTTTTCCATTTCGGATTACCGATGCATCCAGGCTACAATTGGGCCCCTTATGCTTCCCCACTCCTACTTCATCTTATCCTCCGATACGGGTAGCCACTCCATATCACAGCTCTGGGGGCAATCAGTGCCGCTACTATATCACAGCAGCCCATATCTCTGTGTTTTGGATCAGTGACAGTGAATATTTGTATCGACTGAAGTACCACTTTCATGTCGAAACACGTTTTCGTATCAGCCTCTATTGTTTAGGCGGTTCACTTTTTTGCCAATATGCACCATTGGCATTAAGATTAAGATTAAGATTTGTCTATGGGTCGGTTATTTTCCTTGCAGAACTTCTGCACCCAGGTTACTTATTTGGGCCCATTATGCACTCCCCATTCTCCTGTTCCATCTTAACCCCCAAGACGAGTAAACCTGCTCCATATCACAGTGCTCTGTGTGCGTTCTGATACACACAGTACCGCTTTACATCACGGTAAACCAACCTTGGTTTGTGGATCTGGGCAGTGAATGAGTATTTGTATTCGACTGAACTCTGCATGTCGAAACTTATTTCCTATACCAACCTCTCTTTTTAGGCGGTTCACTGTCAATGTATTGGCATTACTTTTCCATTCATTCTTTGGACGAATTCGAGACTATTACAGCAGCTGAAAAATCTGCAGCTGCCCAGTCTCGAACCCAAGACCTCACAGTCATAGAGCCACTACTCTATCCACTGATCCACTGAGGCTCCTACCATTGGCATTACTATTCATTCATTCACTGGACGAATTCAAAGCCGATATTGCATGAGAAATCTTTTTCTGCTGCTGCCCAGTCTCGAACCCAAGACCTCACAATCATAGAGCCACTACTCTATCCACTGACCCACTTGAAGCTCTCGCTATATCAAACCATGAGTAAAATCCTCGCAAAAGAAGGCAATTTTCCTACACTTCGCCTTTAAAAATCGTTCTTTGGCGCCAACAACTTACAATATACTGTTATTTACTTCCAATTTCTTAAGAACCTTACCCTTAAGATATCTCAGAAATTTGACATTTTTGGGAGATATATTCCAGACTGCTCCGAAAGTACCGTTGATTTTCTATACAATGAAAAAAGTTTTCATTTTATTACACTTTAATTCTCTATGACTTTAAGAAACGATTCATCAGTATAAGGGCGTCTACACATTGTAAGAAGTTTTCGTCGAAACTTTTGAAAGAAATCGTTCATACTTCTGTAAGTGGAAACGTCAAAATTCCGTCAAAAATGCATTTTTTACAAAAATTCCTCCCAATATGTAGATGTCTTAAGAGCTACAAGATGGAGCAATCAGAGATTAAATATAAAAATATTCTTTTAGAGCTTACGAGTAAGTCATAGGTCAACTTTCAGCTAAATTTCATTAAGATCTGTTAGCCGTTTTCGAGAAATAAAATGTCAAACTTGTGAATTCTCAGAAGGCTATCGTTAATTTCCCAAGGACTGACATTTCTTTTCGAAGGGGTTTTGGTTATTTTTAAATCATGTACCAATATATACAAAATTCCCATCTCTGGCGAAGGATTGGACCAGCTCCCATACATATCTACCCATTGGCCTTTCCACAAAACATTTTTTTTTATCTCTTCCGAGTACTCTATGAAACTTTTTACTTCAGGTTTATTCTTTAAAGTTACCCCAGAATTAGCATTTTCTTCGCAATATTGTTTAATAGAATTCTATAAGTTAAATTATTAAAGAAATATCTATTCTTAAAGCTTTTATTCTATTCTGCTCCTTATTTGATCAGATAGGAGATTGAGTTCTATAATACGATCGTTATCTCCTTCAAAAGCTTCTAAAGCAATATATTGTAAAAAACTTTGTCCAAATTTTCTTTACAATTTAGAGTGATGCCCTAGACACACTTAGGACTTAAGCCGAGAGGCGAATTAGTGGAAAATGATGGAAATGCATTTTAACCATTATTTCTAATATAATTACGCTAAGCCGTCTCTTGGCTGATCCTCATGTCTGTCAAGGCCTTTAGTTCAATAGAGATTATTTCGCGAAAAAGCTGTGTGCGTGGCCCATAAGAACAATAATTCCCATAATTCAGCAACCCTATGCCTAATGCTAAAAAGCACTTCAATTTAAAATTAATACTTTTCACCCTCATCCTTATTTCAATAATTTATTTTAAATCGATATATTTTTAATTTTATGCACAGCATATATGTTAATTTTTTTATCGTTTATTGAATTTTTGCTTTTTGTTTTCTTTTTCCATACCAACATCGTACCGCACCAACAACGCAAAAAAACTAATTAATTGCCGCCTTAAAAAAAATATTAAATAAAAAATCGCACTGCTTTTATTTCTGTACATTGTTTTTTTATGTTTTTTGCACAATAACATTATTTAATAAAAAATTGAATAATTTGTTACACTTTTTGCTTAAATCCTTCAACGGAAACCTGTAAAAATTTACCAAAAATACGAATGACATAAAACACATGAACAAAATTTGACATTACACGAACACATGAACAGAATTAGTTGTAAAAGCAAAAACAATGATAGAACGGGAACAAACCAAAAATCGCTGATTAGGCGGGCATCTTCTAGTTTCAAACACAACGCATCCTTCGTGGCGCGTCTTCCAACCATAAGGAGGCACAAATCTCAATCACTGCACTCACCGGGAAATCCTAAGCCACCAACAGGGGCTACTTCCAGATCAACCAGAGGACCACGATCCATGGGAGAAGCCAATGCTTCGGCTGAGAACCTAGGTAAATATATATTTTTTTTTTTAATTTTTTTAAATATCTGAATAATCTTCATTCCTATGATTTGAGATTACGTTTTTTTTTTAAATAGATACATCAAAATTTGTATTCTATTTTTGAGCAAATATTTCAAAATATTACACAGAATTAGTCAAAAACCTCAAAAATTGCCGTAAAAGCTTTCATAACTTTATAAAAAGCTCTGGGAAACTTTAGAATTGTGTAACATCTTGAAATATTTGAAATTTTTGAAACTTCTAAATACCCAACTTCAAATAAATTAACCTATAACTTAAAACAGAATTCAGTTTATGGTATATTTTGGGCTGATATTTGCTGCAGCTTTGTCTTCGACTAAACTCTTTCTGCATTTCAATATTTCCTAAAAAAAAAAACTATGAATCACTTGCATTTATATTAATATTCAAACACACGCAATCTCCACAAGAACAATACTAACACCTATCACGAAGAGATTACAGGCAAAATCCATCAACACATTTTTTGAAAACCTATTTCACGTGTAGCCAAATATTAAAAAAAAAATCCATACAAAAGCAATTTGCACGTAAATGGAACAGAGATTTTAAAATTTACTTTGAATATTCTCTTTGCATTCTCTATTATTTGATACTATGCATATCAATTACTTTTCGCACTTTTTTTTTAAGTAAAAATACTTTCAAAAGTTATACACCTATCCCGAAAAAAAATACAGAAGAATAGCCAAGCAATTTACTATGGTTCATATCCCTATTGGATTTCATTCTGACCGCATTTCTGATAAATATTCTCAAACTATATTTAATTGATGAAACTTTTCAACACGGAGAGAAAAGTTGGGAAGCCTTTAGAAAGAAAGGAAGGAATTAACCCTATGAATAACTTTTTTTTAAAAAAAAATCTGGAATATTCTGTGAATCCTTGAGGATTTATTTCTCAAGAAAACTTATTATTTCTTGAGAAAATGTAAGATACAAAACGAAGAACAAAATGAACAGAACTTCGCATAAGTTTAGTGCCTGTTAATTTTATTTCATAAAACCATTTTATTAACCGTTGGATAACGAGAAGTCACAGTTAAGACCAATTTCTGAACAAAGTAACTATTTAAATCGCATTTGACCATTCAGCAAAGTATTCGTCACCTTTTTTGGTACAAAAACAATTTGAACTAGTTCTAAGGATTTTACGAGCTGTTTAAATGTGGTAAAAGAGGTAACATTGAAAGATCTTTACAAATTAGTACCTCGTTAAAATGGTTATTATCGTTTCATTGTCGATTCATAACCAGTATGAAACGTTTAAGATTTATTTTAGGAATGATCAATATTATTTGACATTCTTCTTGGCCATTTCTGATGAGTTTTCAAAAACGAGTGAGTTAAGCGGTTTTTAGATATAGGGGAAACTGGGGCACCACCAAACAGGGGTATCACCAAACACTGCGATTTTTTCAATTAGGTACAGTAGAGTCTTTTAAATTCAAACGCTCGAGGGGTATTTTTGACAATTCTCACCTCCCAAATTCGAACGATTTTTTTTTCAAAACCAACGAAATTTATGTGAGATTAAATTGTACTTTGAATCAAATTCCCGTACTTTTTCATAAGTCTTAGGTGGTATCATACTTTCTTTTCATTTTATACGATCATAATGTATGTAAACATTTAGGAAGAAGCACATAAATATGATTTTCATTAATCCAGAATACGAATTTTTTAACATAACCCCACAATTGACATTTTGAATCCAAACGTCGTTCGAATTTGAGAGATTCAGATTTAAGAGACTCTACTGTATAAGATTTTAGAGAATGAGACTTACATGAAATCATAGAGACTATAGGGATGCTTGTCCAACGAAAGAATGATCCACATAGTTCAAGTAGTTTAGAAACTAGAATCTTTTTTCGTAAAATTGTGAGATTTTGATAATTTTAGTCAATTATTATATATCTACGTGGAAAATAAATCTGAAATAAGTTACATAAAATTTCACTATACCAGTATTTTTCTACATGTTTTAGGATTATTTGTATATTTATTAAACAAATTTATGTTTACATTTCTTAAAAAGAATAAAAAATCAATCACAAAACAGAGTTTGGGGCACGACTAAACAGGTAAATTTCTCACAATTGTAGATGTCACGAGCGTAGCTTGAATGGCAAAATTTTTCCTCTTCTCTTTCTTACTCTGCCTCTCTATCTTTATTCGATTTCCGAAATTTATATCCTTTCATCGAATTTTCATTCAAAATTCAAGAGAAATGGGAGAAATATTATATATAGTTTAACGAACCTAATTTTGCCATAAATGAGTTTTTAATCAAGAATTGTCGGATGGATTTTTCGATTTTATCAAAGCACATCTGAAGAGTGCGCAAAATTCGAACTTTAAGTAAAATGTTCGCCTCGATTTAGTGGCGCTGCTTACCAAAAATGAGTCAATTGTTGTCAGAATGACGAAATGTCAATGGAAAAATATGTTCGTTGTACATTGCTTTAGTTTTCTGCTTTGTTTAGTCATTTATTCTAAATGTTGCAGTGATTTTTTGAGAATTATTCAGATTGTTAATATCTTCTTTATAATAAAGAGCTGTGGTGATTTCCCAAAATAACTTCAATGGATGAGAAAAAGGGGTGTTTATTGGTGCCCCAGAAAGTGTTTGGTGGTACCCCGGGTGGTTGGAAAAAATCGAAAAATGCATGGTGACGCAATTCTTCTTTTCCTGGAAAATTGCATTGTTTTACATTATCCTTATATGGATTAATATGCAGCCTATACCCAAGGCTATAAAATGGGGTAAGCAACATTTTTTTCTAAAATTCACAGATTTCTTAGGAAATTTAGTCAAAAGTGCATTTTTCAAAAGTGTTTGGTGGTACCCCAGTTTCCCCTACTGCTCTCTCAGTAGAGTTCACCAAAAGTCTTGAATTTCAAAAGTTATCTCCTAGGACTATGTAACCGGACAACTTTTGTTCTTAAAATCGTAATTAGTCTATATCTACAAGTATCCCCCTAGTTTCCCATTACAGTAGAGACTCGCTATAGGCGACATTTGGTTCCATATTTGACACTTGGGTCGCACTATAGTCCATGTCATTTTTTAAAATTATCAACGACTTTTAGTATTGAAATTGCTCGACGGCTTCCACTTTCTTTGCGATTGTGGTACTTGTCCTCGCTCTCTTCATTATGGATCACAACTACTCAATTAAGTTTGCCAAAAATATTAAAATAATTATGACAGCATTACATGTCGCGTACTAAAAAACATAACCTAACTTAAAACCAGTGTTTTGAAATTAACGGTCGATAAATTGTGGTCTATAGAGCGATGGCCTATAGCGGGGTTCTACTGTAGTTACTTGCATACCTGAGGAAGGAGCCATAAAGTTCCGAAACGTCGTTTGTGTAGTAATAAAGGAGGATAAGTCCAGATCAAAATCAGTGTTCCCTTTGTCCAAAATTCCACAAGGGATATTCAAAAATCAGTTTTTAATTCATAAAGAAGAGCATGTTAACATCTTGGTAGTTCCACAAGGTGGCTTGTATATTTTGAATGTTCGAATTTCGAAGTGTCTTGAGCGTCAACACCGTCAACAGTGGAAGCCTTCACTTTTTTATGACGAAAATGAAAGCAATGAGCTTCTTAATATTCCTTCTCCATTAAAATTTCCCA
Source organism: Phlebotomus papatasi (assembly GCF_024763615.1). NCBI lineage: Eukaryota > Metazoa > Arthropoda > Insecta > Diptera > Psychodidae > Phlebotomus > Phlebotomus papatasi. The sequence goes on along the minus strand of NC_077223.1, from coordinate 87,061,060 downwards.
CATTCTCCTTGAGTGACTCAAAAACATCAAAAACATTTCATAATTATAAAGCCATTCCTTTTAGGAAAGACAATTTTTAACATTAAACCTGCCGACCGCTTTTGGTCGTTTTTCGGTCAATTGACAAACCGCTGTAGGGTAGAATACTCAACAAATTTGTCTTAGAAAAAACAAAAAATTAAAATTTAACCACTGAAAAATATTGTACAAGCATATTTTAAGAAATTCATAAAGTTTCATATAGTGACATGGTACTGTTTAAATATATGTTAATTTTAAACCGGTCAATTTGACCGGGTTTTGGTAGGTTTAGTGTTAAAACAGAAGTGCCACTTCTAGTTAAACGGAATATTGCATACTATTTGTTTCATTCACAGAAGGAGATTAAAAAAAATCGATGATCGGTTTCGAAAGTCAAAAATAAAGGATATTCTTACTTGTCCGTTCGTTCGCATGGTGGCCTAAGTACTTCCTGTTCGAATTTTGAAGTACCTAGCAACGATAGAGCTCACTGTTCGACTTGTCGCGACGGTGGCGGCCTCTCAAATGTTCAGAAAGTTGTGGCCATCAAAGAGAACTATTATTTCAACCGCGTTCGCTTTTTCCCAGCCCGTAAGAATTTACATTGGACCGAACCCTGTTCCGAACGCGTTTGCTGAACGGTGTTCAAACAGGAAACTTTCGTTGCTGAGTATCTCCGGTGTCAAAATGTATCTGTTTTTGCTTTGTTGTTGGAAAAATTAAAGCAACAACCTTGTGCCAAAATTTATTTTAAAATTTCGAAACTTAGTTTGTTTTTTTCGAACATGAACGACGTTTCGTGCAAATAAATTTCTATTTACCTTTTATCCAAAACACTATTGGAGAATTAAACATTCCCAGATTTTTGATATATTTGAAAGAGTCACAAAATATTCCAAGATTTATATTCAACAAGATTCAAAATTAAGCAATTGACGGGCTTTCTAACTTTTTTCGAACTCCTTCAAAAGTTTCCGTTATTTTGGAAATATGTTTTTAAATTTTTTGTCGACTGAGTGAAACTTATTCATATCACTCATTTAAAGTGATTTTAAAAACATATCTACAAAATAAAAGTATAATAGCGAATTTTTATTAAAAAAAAGAATGCGGTTAGTATTGACGAAAGTGCATAAAAAAAATTGAAATTCAATATCATATTTATGTACTATTTTATTTCAATTTCCTGTAGTCCATGTCATTTATTTTCCATTCAAATATTATTCCATCATTAGTTGTTAACTAACTTGCAATCCTATCGATATTTGTGTATCCTGCTATTCATTTCCCATTCCATATTTTGAGAGTTTATCATTAAATTTGGTGTAGGTTATATGTTTATGACATATTAGAATATGAAGAGGGTACTAGAGGTTGTAGTAACTACACAGAAAACAAAAGCAAAAGCTGATAAATGCGTGGGTAAAATAATGTGTAAACCAAAATAATAGAAGGCACAAGTTCTTGCTCCTATTGTGACTGTCTATTGTACGTTAGGCACGTAACAATGACTATCCGTGCTGTCTTCCGTGATTAAAGACAGTATCTAGTTCTTTGCCTTTCGTACGAGCACTTTTGAACGTGACGAATGAATGGATTAAGAATTTCAACAGGATGTATAAACATCGAAAGCTGCCTTCTTTTTTTTTCCTTATACAGCAAATATAATGACACGTAGTGAAGGAAACTTTGTAAAAGGGGGTATAAGGAAATGTTTCCTTATATGTTAAGACAAAAAGTGATACCTTTTAAGACAGGATCTTTCACCTTATTGCCATCAGAAATTGAAGGATAGGGAAAGACACAGCAAACGCATCATATTTCTCTTTCATTCGAACATACTTTTCAGAAGTTACAAATAATGGAAGACCTATGAATGCCAGCTTGAGTGAGGATTCTGTTGCTGAGACGGCACTCTCGAAAAAGAATTCCGATGGTAAGTGGAAAATCAACTGTTTGTTTCTGCGTAAGAGCCGTTATTTGTGATTTTGATCGATGTTTATATACCGTGAAAAATACATAATGAAGGAACTTTGTACATTCAATGGCAAAAATGGAAATATTTCTTCCCTACTAGACAAAAAAAAATGGGAGAATAATCGAAATGTTAGACACAAAATAATGCACAGATTGTAAATTGTGAGATATTCTTTTGAATTTAAAGAAAAGACTAGACCAAGATGTGAAATCCGTTGTACAAATTTAATTATATATCAAAAAACTGAATAGACTTCAACTTTCTCTGTTGAATATCCTTTGATATAAAATAATCCGAATCATTCTATTATTCACCCTATTTTAAATGCAGAACGCTAAGAAATCACAATGTAAACTTAAGGGTTTTTGTTTTATTCCATCTCCAGTGAGCTTATAAGGAAGACGTATCGCACAGTTGCAATAGAAAGGGCTTCACTTGTTTTGAATGAATTATCAGAACATGGATAAAAGACAATGTTCAGTCTTCTTCACGATCGGCTCAGAACCTCGCTGATGAGACTTAGATATGTAGTTGTATTTCTGATCTTAATTTTGAAACATTGGAAAAAAGAAATGGGATAAAGTCTAATGGCTCTACACATTAGAGAAATTTATGTCCATATTAAAGCAAATTCCCTATACGTTTGTATAGGAAGAACTCTTCAATATAGACATAAATTTATCTAGTGTATCGAGGCCATTACTCCCAAGGGAAAGGTTCGATCTTCTTTACAATCAGAATCCTTCAGACCGGATTCCAGGCAGCCAGTTCTATCCCTGATTCAACTTATGAAATACTGGCAAAATAAGGAATGAAGACCAGTACTCCAGAGTGGAAGATCCTATCTTCCTCACGATCACGACAGCACCTCTCTGACCCAACTTAAATTATGTCCCTGATTTTATTCCTCAAGCAGTGACAGCAAATAACGGAGTAAAGTCTACCCAAGTAAGGGTTACAATCTTCTTCACAATCAGTACCTTTCGATAAAGCAACGGAACGAAGATCAAAATTCACAAGTGAAAGTTTTAATCTTCTTCTTAGTCGCATCAATTCGATTCCTCTCTGACCAGGCTCAGATATGTAGTTCTATCGCAGATCTTAATTCTGAAACAGTTGCTGAAAGGAAAAGGGTATTGTTGCGGATTTGACCGGAGACCACGACGGCAGGGAGGAAAAACAAAGGCCAGGAGTTAAACTCAACAACACTTGACAGTAACTTCACAGAATCTCGTGCAGCTGCAAAAGCGCATAGAGGAGGGATTCGCGCTCTAGAGTGATAGGGTGAAAGCTACGCAAGCAGGATAGATGCAACAAGCTTGTTCACTCACTCGAGCGCGGATGATAACCCAAGCTGAAACTTTTTTGATGAGGCACATATACTCGACTTACTTTGTGGCGAGTATGAGTTGCTCACATGAATTATAAGGGTAACTGCAAAAATCCTTAATGCACGGCACTCATCCCCTAAAAAGCGCCGTGCAGCTTCCACCTAGGCTAGGCAGGGCATGCCTCAAAGCAGGTTCGCAACAATGTAAAGGCTAAAACTCCCGAGTGAAAGGTTCAGTCTTCTTCATAATAAGTTCTTTGCAATACCTGTTAATCCCGACGCAGATAGACCTTTCTGAGGCAAATCCCACTTCTGAAATAATGACAACAAAAAATTGAATGAAGATCAAACCTTCTGAGACAAGATACAAGAGAAACAGCCAGAACTGTCTACTGATGAACAGTAATGTATACTGATTATTTTAATCTTTTTCACAATCGAAATTTCTAAGACCGTATTCACATTGACAGTTTTATTCCTGGTTCCAGTTCGGAAATATTGAGAAAAAAATAGAATAAGGGCTAAACCTACTGAGTAAACAGTCCAATATTTATTTGGATCGACAACCTAGTGACCGGACTCACTCTCAGTCACTCTCTCTAACGGCCTCTACACACTAGAGAAATTTATGTCCTTATTAAAGCAAATTGCTTACGCTTATGTAGAAAAAAAATAGACATAAATATCTCTAGAAATAAAAGAAGAATTTCTAACGAAATACTTTGCAAAATCTTGATAACGAATCAGTTCAAACGAAAATGAAATTTGATGGAATAATTAATTTGCTATTAGGGAAGGTTTCAGGCTTCGGACAGTCTGGCTCTGAAAATTTCATATTTTTTTCATCTTCCTTCTATGAATTCGACCTAACTTTTTCAGGAAATATGCGATTCACGGCTGGCTATTAACATATATTGTCGTTAGATCAGATTAATTGAAAAAAAAATGGGAAAATATAAAGTGTTCGAAGCCAGAGTATGCGCAAAACCTGAAAGCTTTCCCCTACTAAATAATTTTTTTATCAAATGATACAAGCTCTAAACATCAATAAGCCTCATCATAATGAAATTCAAAATAAAATAAATACGTAATTTTAGTGGTCAATGAATCGATTAAAATGAAATTTGCCTTTTCTATTGCAACTGTGCGATATATGGCTCATTTATACGAAAACCAAATAGTTGAAGATTAATTTCTCTATGAATTTCTCACAATTTACATTTAGCATTTAAACTCTGTGAATCTTACGTGTATTTAATAGCTGATTATGTACATAGAGAAAATATATAGCCTGTAGATATAGCCCGTATAATTTTCTATGGTTATTCTGGATGTTTTTCAATGCAAAAAATTATTTTATTCTATATCTATACTTGAGGTTTCTTTCTATTCATATTGGCTGTGGTTTTTTTTCCATTTCCTCTAATTTATTTTTTACCTATATCTTAACAACTTTAAAATTTATTAAATCTTTCTAATGGGCATCACACAATTACTTTTATTTTATTTATGAATCTTCATAGGCTAGCAACCGAAAGGAATAACACTGTTACGTTCATTTAAAGTTACAGAAAAGATTTATGAGATATAAATTTACTTTTTGTAAAACACATTTAAGCCCCTCTCTCTTTATTCATTTTCTGTGAATTAAGAGAGAGAAAAATATGAAGAAAAAAAGGAAAACATTCTTTAAAAAAACTTTCGAAAAATCATTGGTAAACGTTTTCAATATATTATTTCAATTATTAAAAAAAAAATAGAAAAATTAAGCACCGCCCTTGAAGCAATTCTGTGTAAAACAATTTTTTACATTTTTCTCTACAAATGTAGTCTTAATAAATGAGATTATGATATACTTAAAACAAAATTTAAAAAAAAAATAATTAAAATTAATTGGCCTAAAAAAGGAAAGGTAATTTCCGTATTAATAAGTCTACAAGTGTAGTTACTAGGGAGATAAATAGGGTAAAGTGATATAATTTGGAATTAGAGTTACAAGTTGGACAATTTGCCGGTACAAGTTAGACATGGCTTTTTCTTGATAAATACAGTACAAAATTTGTTTTTAAGCACAAGGAACCAAATTATAAAACTAAAGTATTAAAAATATACAAATAAGAATGAAGTACTAAATTTCTCAAGACAAAAAACCCTGTCCAAATTGTACCATTGTCTAACTTGTACCACTTTACCCTATTTACGCAGATCTCATTCTTATGAGAGCGAGCACTTCGCAAAAATTCGAACGCTTTGCCACTAGGGGAAAGCGCGCTACTTTCGGACGACTCAAGCTTCGCACAATTTCATTTTTTCTATATGTTCCTTATGAATTTCACTCTTAGCTCTTTTCTGAAAATATGAGGCATTGAACTAGCTATTGAAATATAATATTATAATGGGGCAAATTCATTTATAACACAATGAAAAAAATTATTTGTGCGAAACATAAATCGTCCGAAGGTAGCGCGCTTTCCCCTACTTTTTATATGGAGATGAAAATTTTCTAACAAATTTTTCAATAAATTTCTCAATGGAAATGGCTCATAAATGTCGAACATTACAGTTGTTCTTGTTGCCTAAGAACCTATCACAATTTTTAACTAAAGGTGTCTACACATTATAAGAAATTTTTATCAAAAATGAGCTTCAAGAAGTGTTCTTCAAGAAAATTGCTTACACATTGGTGAGAATTTTTGACAAAAAGATGGATTTTTGAAGAAAATTTGTCTAATGTGTAGACAAATTTCTTCAAAAATCATATCCAATTGAAGATAATTTTCATCAAAAATTTTTGAAAGAAATTACCCGCTACACATTGGAATAAAATTCATCAAAGTCATTCTTGACAGAATTCTTGAAGGAAACCATCACGATTCAAGATTGTTTTTCACGAAAATTGGTTATTTTCTGCTGGAAAAAGTGAGAAAAACGTTTGGTGAAGTTCCTTGGGATAGTATTTAGTGAATTTCTGAAGAAAATCTTCTAAATAGTGTTTTTCTGGAGATGTCGTCTGTCAAAAATTTTTGATGGAAAATAAAAAACCCAGTGTGAAGGCATTTTTCTTCAAAAATTCCTTCAAAAATATTAATTTTTCTTTCAAAAATTTTTGAAATAATTCTTGATGAAATCAACTCCAATGTGTAGGCACCTTAAGATGCTCTGGAATCTACAATAACTTGTAACTTAAAAAAAAACAGCAAGAATATTAATATACCACGTATTTGACACTGTTGGAATCGTACTGTACAATTCAAACTAACTTAAATCCAGCCAGTTCCTCTTAGGTATTGGCTATTTGAAAATATGAAGCACTTCTATCTCACATTTCTCTATTGTTAGGATTTTATGTTTATTTTTGCCACAAGAAAACAGTTTTTTGCCTCAGGGCTATAATTCTTGTGAGCAACACATATGCAATTTTAACTATAAACGAGAGCAACATTTCACTCGCCAATTTAGGAGCCAAAGTTTAAAGTTTCTGAAGAATTGATGCGATTTGTCCGGAGGTGATGGTGTGGTGAAGATCCCCCTTACCTCCGGTCTCTAAAAAGTGATCCGTCTAATAACTCCCAAGGAAGCAAAGTACTAGTACAAGTAACATAAAGTCTACAAGAGGAAGCACAGTGTTTTGTCTAGACATAGAAACTCTTCTTATCAATTGAGTGTGGTTTTTAAGGGTTATAAGATTCTACTCTCCTTCCAGAATCGTGACAATAATTATATAAAAAGTTTCATTGAATTAGAATTACATCATTTTACAGGAAAATGATTAAAACAAAAATTATATGAATTTAACGAAAATTCAGTCTGATTTACACTGAGGTATAGTTAAATTAAATTAAGTGCAAGTCTGAATTTTTACGCAAAATAAGCTTCATGCGGCGGCCTTTACAATAATTAATAAATAAAGTTCAGTGGAGACGCCTGGTTGGTTTTTGTTATCTAAAAACTTCTCAGTGTTCATGGAGAGAGTTTAGCTTCATGTTACATTCAAAAAGTTAAACTTTTAGGACATTATATGTATGTAATACGGTGTACACAGTGCGCTTTACTTTGCTAAAATGAACAACCAAGTGGACAACTGTACCGTCTGGCTGTAATTGCAATTTTATTTGAATGTACGAGGGTGAGAGCATATTAAATTCGTCGCCATAGTCTCAAATTGCAATTTAAAACTACTTTCCCCACACTCTTGAAAACTACTTTTCTCCAAATTAAAATGAAATTATATTAAAATCCAGATAATTTTCTCAATGACTATGTCAACTTCAAGTAAAATAGTTAGAAAGCATTGTCCAAAAGTAATTTCTAAATTGAATGTGGGACAATTTCTTTTTCACTCAAGGATCAAATTCATCGGGTAATTTGATAAAATTAGATTCGTATCTTCGTGAGAGAAATAGCAACAGTAGATTTGCTCTGTCCACGACTACCCTCAATCTTGGGCAGCAGCGTTTTCAGTTGAGATGGCGGCGAGATGTTAGACAAGAATCTCGTCACATTCTCAAAAGCTCAGCTAGCAATCCAACATTGATTCAAATGGGCGCAACTGGAGTAATGCCACTGATTGTTTGTGGCCTTCGACAGAATCAGTTCATTGAGCAACAGAATCAGCAGGAGATGCTTGAATTTGATGACTCCATGAGTGTACATTTCAATCCCGCAGTGACATCGGCAGGAATAACAATCAGTGCGTGTCGCAATTTCCTCTTTTTTTTATTATCCACTCACCAGATACGCACTTAAGAAATTTAAGAAATAATTTCATAAAAATTACCTCAATGTTGAGTTAAATTGTGACGTTGTAAGAATTTTGTCACATTGTTTTGTCCAGATATCGACGTACTATAGGGGAAACTGGGGCACCACCAAACACGGGATAGCACCAAACACTTATTTTTATTTCTAAACTACTTCGACTATCTCGATCATTTTTTCAGTCGAATATCCGATTAAAAATCGAAGTGTTTGGAGCTACCCCGTGTTTGGTGGTGCCCCAATTTCCCCTACGTTATTACTGTCATGTCCTAAGTATCGTATTCTATTTAGAATTGGTTGATTTTTGTTATTTAAGCTTTTTCCATGGTAGTGTGCAACTTCAAATATCTTCATTTCAATTCACTTATGGTGTTTTTGACATATCGATCCGACATTATAAATCAGAATAACATAAAATGTGAAGAATTTTCTTACTGCTACATCCCCTATATACCATTGGAATGTAATCCTTCAATATGAGAATTTATCTACATATTTGCGCCTTTTTATTTAAAAAAAATACTTAAAAAAAATATTCTCCGCCAATTTTTATAATAAAGAAATTTAAACGTATAGGGTAAAGGCTCATAATTTTGTCCAGTCTGCTTATATGCATCGATGTTCCAAGTTTGAAGTGCGATATTTTCAATACTAATTTACTTTTTTTGTTACTCTCTTTTCAGAAGGGTTGTTTAGAAACTTGGCAAGGGTTTATTGTCTTTGTTCTTATTAAAATAAGTCTTAATATGTTTAAAAATGAATTGATATGTAGAGGTGACTTTGACTCTTATTTTGGACAACTTGTTTATTAATTTGTCCAACTTGGCTGTAAATTTGGACAGCTAATCCGCCTCAACAGGATGCCCATTGTTCTTCATTTCATGAACCAATCTTACCAAGTCCTCTTCCTGTTCATGTAAGAGATACGTAGACTGTCAGAGGAAGCCCGGAAACTTTCCATATCATTCATTAAAGTGAGTTGATTTCGGGAATCCAAGTACTCGCAGATTCGCTTATTCCCTGACCTTTCCGGGAGCCTTTCAAGGCATTTCTCGCTACATCTCTTTCGTAGAGATGATTCTAGCGTAGAAACATTGTTAGTACAGTACCTGCTTTGTAATCCGGATGATTGGGAGACAATATGACAGATGTCCGCTTCGTAATTCGGATGGATTTTTTGAATTTGTTCAACGTCTCAAAAATATAATACAATATTTTTTTGTAGAATATGTATAAAAGTTTTGAAGAAGATTGAAAAGACATAATTAGTGAATTCTATGCTATTGTACTTCATTTAAACAAAAACTTCACAAGATAATTCATTTTCAGTGGTGAACAGACATGCATATACAACTTCAAAATTATTTTATTTGTAACCGTCGAAAACTCGTCCGGATTACGCCGATCCGGATTATAAAGCGGGTACTGTACTTCACCACAGCTTAATAAGACTGAAATAAACACGAATTTCTGTCATATTTCTCGTAAGCAATTGCTCACACTGAATTTTCAACAAAGCAATTTTAACTCAAATCATATTCAAAATTTAACGTATTTAGTGTTAAAATCTTCCAAAAAGAACAAATTATTTAGATAGAATTCATTATTCATCAAATATTGGATTAAAAATCCATAATTTTAATCAATTTATTTTTAGTGTCCAATTTTATCCTCAAAGTGTCCAAAATAAGAAACTGGACAAAATTATGAGCCTTTCCCCTATCCCGTGTTGGAAAAATCTGCTGACCGTAGATCGCCCAGGAATGCCTTTCTCGTAATGTGGATGCTTTTTCCATGTTCCCGGAGTATTTTTGGGCAGAGGCGGTGCATTTTTATGACGTTATTTGTTTTGTTTCTGCCCTTGTCTACCCCCCCCCCCCTTTACAAAGGTCTTAGACCTTGAGGCCTATTTTGACCAAAATCAAATGTTCGGAGATCAGAAATACATTCACCTTTGTATTCAAAAATACCAAATAATCAATCAATAAAAAAAATTTCCTATAATCTGGTAAAAATAAATAAATAAATAAATAACAGATATGGATTAGGACCTTACACATCACTTTATGAAGTTATATCACAGTGAAAATGTATTTTTCTAAGCATTCAGATCTTTGTACCGGGCGTGACTCGAACTCACAACACTGTGAGTCAAGCCGGGGATCTATCAGCCCAAGAACCAACGTTCTTGCCTATTGCGCCACTGAGATCCCCTATTTCAAGATAAGAGAGCCTAATCATTGATGACTGACCGATTCCTTAATGTTAAAAAACAGAAAATAGATACAGAAGCTATAAATGCTGAAAAATAATCAGAAAGAGCTTTTTGAAAATTCAGAATCCCGAGTTAATGTATGGAAACTCCTTAGGAACTCAAAGTCGCTTTCTGCGATCGTTATACAAGCTTCAGACTTAAGGCTTAGCCATATGGCTTAACTGCTATAATTTCTTATCAATCACGATTTTTCGGAAAAATTTAACTTAGGAGGGGATTATTACGATAAATGACCTATAAGGTTAAAAAAAAGAATTAAAATTACTCGCTATTTGGGATTTTGAGACCTTCGGGAACTGGACTAAACCTTTAGTCTGAAGACCGCTTTAGGTTTATATTATGAGGCTCATACTTTATCAAACAAAAAATTGTATTAAGGGATAACATTTAACACCAGTAAAATTATACCAAAAATTTGGAAACTGTGATATTTATGTAAATATTAATCCCATAATCAAGGGATTATATACATAAAATTTATATTGTTTACTCTTAAAACAGGAAATAAAAAATGGTTTTATCTCCCCATATCAAAGTAAATATTAACATACAACTCACAGGAAGTAAAATTTTATCCATTCAACAATTTTCTCTATTTGCCTATTCCTCTTCAACTCTTAGAAACATAAAAAAAACCTCTGTGTTTCTGTTAGTGTAACTTTGGTGGGAACAAGGAAGTTGTTTGGAAGTAGTAAAACAAATAAATGACTTCTTCAAATGTACCTAATTGAAACTGCAAAAGTAGAATGAAGATTAAACCCACTTAGAAAACTTTAGTGAAATATCTTTAGTGTGTAATTTCGGTAATTTCCAACACCTTCAACAAGCTTTCGTATCTCAGGGAACAAAATCACAGTTAAGCAGCTAGCTCAAAAGTTTTTCGCCAAAATTTCCGCAACCCTTTCACTATAGGGGTTTGATGGTATACATTTTCACCGAAATATTTGCCACTCATTTGCTCTATTAAGCATACATGCGTCTATTTGGAAGTTGACAATGTGTTTCACTTACTCGGTTATGCTCTATACAAACTGTCTTGTACTTTAATTAATGTACTAAATATACATACCCTCCATTCACTTTAAATCCTCGTTATAGAGTAAAGTGTTAACCAAACTTTGACATTTTCACGTGAAACTAGGACTTTGTCCTTCATCTTTTACAAGTTTATTTATAGCTAGAAAGTTCATGAAATAAAAATCTCGTTGAGATATCATCAAGGGATTTTGTGCATTACTTTAATACTGTCCTCTAACATAAGGACACAAAAACATTTCACTTAGAACATATTTAAATACCTCGCAAAAGCTTTTATGTCACACAATTGCATTCTTTTCTCTCGTGTATTATGCACAATGGCCACAATGACTGTGAAAGTGAAGCTTTATTCACAAACTTGCAGATTAATGCTTGTGGCAAAAAAAAGGTTTCATATGTCAGTTATACTAACCATAATACACTGGAAAAGTTACATATCCAAACATATGCATCTACTGACTACTTTTTGTTATATTAAGCATCATTCATTTGAAAGAGTGTCGCTTAAAACTGAGATAAAATAAGATTAAGTATTCAAATATTTAGTGACAAAACTCCGGGTTTCTAATCCTTAGTTAAAGTGGTACCAAAGCTCGCGAAGTATCCAGCGAAATTTCGTTTAGTTAAACCTCTAAAATACCCCAACTTAAAGAGATTTCACACTTCTATTTCAACGCACTGATAATGTAAAGCTCCTTCTGTTCAACCACTTAAGGACGAGTGAACAACATCAAAACGCAAAAGAATTTTTCTTAAAAGTCTAAATATTTAAATAATATTATCTTTTATTATTTAAATATTATTGTTAATATTTGGTTTCTTTTTATTTTTGATTTAAAGTAAAATTACCTAACCAACTCGTGAGCAGTTTTTAAATTTAGCAATATGGTTTAACTTGTCTAGTTTTTGGATAAGCTAGATTTTTGGAATAATTTTGATTTAGGATTAATAGATTAAAAAAACACTATAGAGGTTGCTTATTGCTTATAAATTGAAATTTTCAAAAAATTAGATAAATTAGAATTTATAGAAATTATTATGGTATATTCTTAAAAAGTTTATGTATCGATTTAAGCAATAAAAATGTAGACTTTTTGTTTACCTTGTTGTTAGGGATACCACTTAAGCCTGGTTACATTAAGAGGGGAGCCTGATTTGAAAAGGTCAAAACACCCATTTTTTAAATATTGTCTAAATCGATAGATAAAGGATCTAAGAATATATCACAAAAATTTTCGGACACCAATTCGAGGCATTTTCGAAAACAAAAAGATGAAAACAAGGAGTGTCGAACAGATTTGCTGGAGTTCGGGTGTATATCCAAAAAGTTCAAGCGCGTTTTTTACCACATTATCATTTTTACAATTTGGTCGGATTGGTAGAAAAAGAGCAAAAATACTTGTAAACCGATTAAAATTAATAAAGAATTAGGATTAAATACCTCACAATTAGATACCTTTCTAGTTAAACCTAAATGATCTTTCCGAAAATAGTTTTTCTATTTTTTTTTAAATAAGGTAAAGTGCCCTCGACTCGACCGGTGGTCAATATTTGAATGTTTGATGGTGAATTTCTATAAAATTATCACTGATTCGTATTTATTTATGGAATAATTGACCTATTAATGTTAGATCATACGCCCAAATATTAGTGCAAATATAAATAAATTGAATAACTCTACCGGTCGAATTGGGGAACCGGTCGACTTGAAGGCACTTTACCTTATCCATTTTTTCCAAAAACCCTTAAAAATTTCAATTTCATAACTTTCTTTGGTTCTACTTGATTTAGCTATGAAACATACTTTTGAAAAATAATTTTTTTTAATTTACTTCATCGTTAAAAATAACAAACCGCAAATCCAGTCAATAGCAGTAGCATTTAAAATTTTTAAATATGTATATAAACCGGTGTCGGCAAAAATACCGAAAACCAAAATCCCAAATGCCAAAATCCTGAAAATCCTGGTGAAATTCGATTTAGATAAATTTAGACTACGAATTTAGAGTAGAATTTTGGGATTAGGATACTCATTCCTTCAGTTAAGTGTATAAAATCCTAAAGTAAATGATTTATCTCCTGTTTTCCTGTTAGATATTTTAGTTCCGTGGCGTTTTTTGATTAGCTTCAGCTTGAATCCTTTCAAGTTCTGGCCAACAAGAAAACTGAATGCAACTAAAATACTTTAATTCTCTCGTCGCTTCAAGCTTTGGGCAACTCAATTTTTTCTATGATCTTAATAGATTTAGTCCATGGCCCATTTCAGGAAATTTGAGTCATTCTTTCCCCAAAGTCTATAATAAATCAGTTAAAACATTCTGGATAAAATTGATAACCCTCAGGGATAAAAGATTATAAAGTTATTATACTAATACTTGAATCTTTCATCAATTTATTAAATGTTTGTTTCTGCATAGGCACTTATAGTAATTTAGCTTGTCTTTGGCTGTGGCAACACTAAATAATGCTTTGGCATGCACAATTTTCAAAAACATGTACATTTCTTTCTCAAGCTTCCACTGCAGTATTGAAAGCTTCCCAACATTACACAGAGATTTTTAATTGTTACCTAGTATAAGTAATTTTAGTAAAAAAATAGTTTTTTAATGAAAACTTATCCATATTTTTATTTTTCTCTTTTATTGATAGATGAGGATGAGGAACCTCGATGTATCCAACTTACCAATCAACATAAGACAGCCATACGGTTTATCAGAAAGGTAAGAGCTTCTCGAGTTCTGATTTTTTTTTATATTTTATATGTTTTCTAAATTTGTTTAGAACATATTTAGTAGTAGATAACTCTTATCGCTATATAGTAAATATAAAATTAGACTAATTTTATAATATTACATCCAATTCAGTAAATGTGTTATATGTTTTGGCACAATGAATAACCAAAAAATAAAAGCAAAAACAGGATTCTCTCAGTAGGGCTGAAAATTTAGACTTGTGTAACACAGTATAGTGTTGAAAAAGATCCTCTTTCGTCGTTCATTTCTTTTTTTAAATTTATTTATTGGAAATACGACCCAGGAAAATATTCAAAGTGTTTGTTTTTCATATGGTGTTGTATGGTATTCGGGACGATGCAGCTGAAGTATTTTGTAGCAAGGCGGAAGTTCAAGCAAGCTCTTAAGCCGTATGACGTAAAAGATGTAATGGAGCAATATGCCATTGGACATGTGGATTTGCTGGGTCGTGTGAAAAATGTTCAAAATAGGTACATCATCATCATCAAGAAAATGTAACCCCCTTCAAACAAAACCAAAAGCACATTTACTAAACTCTTATGTAAAACCATTCATTTCTATCTCATAATATTCTACCCTTCTTATACTCTTATTCAGTAATATTATACAAAAGAATACTTTGCTGCTCCACCCACCACCCTCATTCACAGAGAAATACATATTCAAAGCCTTAGCTTACTGTCCAAACTACCTCTTCAAAAGTTTGTATTCATTTCCAAAAGAAAAGAGCGTAACTATTAAATTGCTATAAAATCGTGAATGCTCAATCTGACAACATAAAATACTCAAAAGCAATTAAAATATCATTCTCTCCTTTACACTAAACCCAAAAAAACCTAATTTTTGTTATTGTATTTGTCTGTCCGAATCATGTCTAACCGATTTTATTAATTGAAACCTTAAGATTAACCTTGCTGATTTACCTGTTTGTTCATTAGCAAATGCATCGATCATGGACTTTGATCAATTTTCTGTAGTTAATACACTTCTTTCAAAAAAAAAAAAACAAAAATCTTTGTAATATTGATCATTCTGTACTGAAAATTTCTTTAATGCAATAGTTTTCCAAACATTAAAAAAAGCCAACAACAAAATCCCTAATTTTCTTACACACATTTTTGGTAGATTTAGAAATTTTCACTTGTAGATTGATTTCAGATGACTTGGAATATGATTCAACATCTTTTTGTGATTGGTAATAACTTGATAATGAAAATTTTGGAATTGGTAATATTTGCAAAATTTTTGGATTGACTAAATTAGTTACTATACTTTTCTTGCAGTTTGCCTTCTGATTGATGTATATAATATTGTTTTGATTTTAATGCAAATTGGAGAACGTTTATGCAATTTTATTTTCAAAAATATATCATTTACATTTCGTACTTAGTATTGCATTTAAAATTTACTTGCAATGAAAAAGCATGAAATGATATCGACACTGGTTTCCGGGTGAATTGATTCTAATTGGCTTTAATATGCAATTCAATCGAATTTCAATTTATCTTGGACAATTGTAAACCATTTTAAATGCAACATTTAGTACCCACCAATGCTATTATGTACTATTATTTTTCCTATTTATTTAAAAAAAAACATTTTTGTGTTTCATTTGCAATATAGTAAACATTTTTTCGTTTTCTGTTTAATTGAATTGTTTAAATAAAAATCTGGAAGAGTGATCTTGTCAAATTCAACATCGTAAAAAAAGAGCAAATCCTTGTTTTGGGAGTGGGAATTTAAATTTAATCACAACTGTTCGATATAGTCTTCTAAAATCGTACTGCACAACTTTTCTTGCACTCAAAAGTAGCTTTTCGATGTTTAAAAGTCTTTCAAGAGTCTTATCGAAGATTTGTTGAATTAAGAGAATCAAACAAGAATCTTCGAGCTGAAGTTTTGTTCTCCAGGAGGGGAATTCTGTAACGCTCTGGCAATGCCGAATGACAAATTGGGTTCGAATCTTAGGAGAGCTTTTTTCGAAAATGCGATTCTGTAGTTGTGACATTGCCATTTTAGCTCACATGGCTTTGTCAGAAGTCACATATTTGAGTTTTCTGGCAATTCAAATGGCAATGAATGAAACAAATCAACCAAGACGTACTGTATTTTCATAAAATCATCAAGTAAAGGAATTTCATTAAAAATTCAATGAATTGCATTTTTGAAATCATATGATATGACAAAAAAACTCAAATGGCATTGTCAGGTTTCGAACTCACGCGTGACAATGCCATGAAAATTACAGAATTCCCCTACAGGAGGGAAATCTGTAACGCTCTGGCAATGCCATATGACAAATTGGGTTCGAATCTTAGGAGAGCTTTTTCGAAAATGCGATTCTGTAACTGTGACATTGTCATTTCAGCTCACGTGGCTTTGTCAAAAGTCATATATTTGAGATTTCTGGCAATTCAATTGACAATGAATTTTGTTAAACAAATCAACCAAAACGTACTGTATTTTCATAAAATCATCAAGTAAAGGAATATCATTAAAAAATCAATGAATTGCCTTTTCGAACTCATATTTTATGACAAAAAGAAGCCCGATTGGCATTGTCAGGTTTCGAACTCACGCGTGACAATGTCACAAAAATTACAGAATTCCGCTACAGAAGTGTCTTTGCAAAAGCTAAAACGGAACTCCATTTTCACAAAATGTCGTTAGTGTTCGAAAGAGTCAAAATCCATTACGAATTTGAAAATACATTCCATTTAGGCATTTTAAGGTGCCGTTGTCGTCGTAGTAGATTTGCAAAACCCGATGTCACTCCAGAGCCTTTTCCGTTACTTTAGTGCCCTCTGATTCCGCAACCAACACTTGAGCTACAAGCTTGGCCATTACCACGCATAGGTCGTTTCCGGTCCATTGTGCTAGGCTCTTTGTCGCGTTTTTTGTTTCGGCGAGTAGGATACCGTTAAACAGAGTGCAAGCCTAAAGTCATAGGCTAAGACGCACAGGTTACTTATGAGACAGAATTTTCGATGTAGTCCGAAGTGTAGTCTTCACTAAGGAATTGTCATTGACGCAAGAATGCCGATACGTAGGAGAAAGTGTCCATGCTTTACACGGTCCCAAGCTTCATAATGACTAAATTTTTCCAATTTTAGATTAAATGTGACTCCGCAATATATTTTGAAAACAGGATATTATCCCCAAGTTTTAGCTGAGATTCTTTACAATCTCAGCTTTTTAAATTGTGAGTAGGGGAGACTGGGGCAAAAAGTCACAAATCGAAAAATTCAAAATTCAATATCTTCCAAGGTAGAAAAGATAGCAGCTCAAATTTTTTTCTATAGATAGCCTCCATAGACCTTCTTCAATGTCGTAAGTTTCTTAGAATTCGAAAAAGGAATTTAGAAAATAAAAAAATATCGAAATTTTTACGATAAGTCACATTTATTGAAAAATATAGAAAAACTTTAGTCATTGTGAAGCTTGGGACCGTGCAAAACATGGGCACTTTCCCTGATTTATAACTATTTCCAAATAAACTATAACCAACTCCAGGGCTTTTTACAACTTTTTCCTATCCGCCACCTAAGTCGAACTCGATGGGTACCGTAATGTCCTAGACAGACTTACGGCTTTAGCCGTAAGTCTGTAAGAAACGGATTACTCGTAGTGGGAAACTGATGAAAATGTAGTCTAGTTATTATTTCGCTTACAATTACACCAAGCTGTCTCTCGGCTTAGGCCATAGGTCTACCTAGCATATAACCGCAGGTAAATGTAGATGAATCGGAGGTAATGGTAATCCCTCGACGGCCTGTACGTGTACAATGCACCCTAAATATTAGTAAAGTCCAATTTACCATTAAAGCAGGTTGATAAGCTCAAGTATCTCGGGGTGTTATTAACGACTGATAGTAGGATAGACGCAGAACTCTCATCGCAGATCGGCTAGGCTTTTGCTGTAATGAGGAAGCTTGGCAGAAGCGTAGTAAGGAAGACCGACTTGATCGTTCTGCAGCACATTCCTCTTGTCCAGTAATAACCTTCCCGATTTGAGAGCTCCCTCCCTCCGGTTGAGTTTTTTCTTTACCGATTCGAAAGTATATCAGAGAGAACTTACCTAAAAACCCGTTGGAAGTTCGAACGTTTAAACCGACGAATTACACAAAAAATGCAAGTTCATGAAAAGGATATTTATCTTAATTAAAATGCAATTAAAACGTTCTGCCATCTTGAAATTCCACAAAACAACACAAAATTCACTTTTCCCAGCAAAGTTGTTGACATTGTTGACGATTGAAGTATCAAGAATATCGAAATTCGAAAATGGCAGAACAATCAGCACTGAAGCGGCGAGCATATGAACTTGCACCTTAGGCTTCCGGTAGATTTTCGAATAAGTTTGGCTTGGCTTTGGAGTGGCTTTGTCTCTTGGAAAGGTTATTAGTGATCGGAGCCATTATCGGTTTTCAAAGCTGTGTTCATTCCTATTCTCACGTCTGATCATTAAATTTGGATATGACCGAAAGTATTAAATTGCTAAATAAGGGAATTACTCGTTAAGATCAAGTGAGGAACATAGCCGTTCGTGAGGAACTAAAGATTGAGGAACTGTTTCTTCCTGTTAAGAGAACACAACAACCCCGATATGTTCATGTTCAGCGCTTAAATGCACAGAGATTCTTCAGAAAAGCCATGTAAACTATTTTGAAGAGAAAACGACCTCAGAACAGACCCCTCTCGTTCAGTAATAACCTTCCCGATTTAAGAACTCTCTCCGCTTGAGGTTTTTTCTGTACTGATTTGGCCATTTGAGTCCTAGAATTAAAGAAAAGCTTACGAATAGGAGGGAGTCAAAGCCACAGAGGACAAAGTCACACACATCTACGGTACTTGCAATAACTACATGTCCCTACACAACAAGTTCGGATCCACAATATTTACAATTAAATATTCGAAGTTAGGGACTCATTCGAAGCTAATGTGGAAGATTAAACTGAAGCCTTAAAAAAAATTTCGTATCCACCGCTTGAGTACTAACAGTATTTCGAGTATTTCGAATATCCGAATATTTTTATATTTTCTTATAGACTTTTTTCGATAAAAGTAAAAGCCAGAAATTCTGCATTGCACTCTTCTTGTCCCAGACCGAAACCCGGAATCTTTCCGTACAGAAATAGATCTTGAAAAATTCGAAAATCTATTTGAAGATACAAAAAAGAGACTTTCTTACTTCTTAATACTTTCGCAAGGTAGCGGAACTTACATTCTGTTCGAATTTCAAAGTGCTCAAGTGTCAAAATGTGACGGTCTTCACATTGTTGTGAGGAAAAAACAAAACAACGACAATTACTGTTCTAGTCCTATTATTTAATCACTCTATAATCACTGAGTAACTCTTTTGCCAGCTTTTTAGTATGGTATTTGATAAATTTTCCCCACCTTTTTCGAAAATTTAGTATGAAAATTCGAAATTGAATTTAAATTCTTCGAACTTCAACGACTTCTTGTGCAAATTGAGTTCTATTTATTTTTTATCCAAGACACTATTGGAGAATCAAAATCTACTTCTGTTTGGGCTCAATGCGTTTCCTTAAGTTCATGCGCGATTAAAATTACAGTCATTGCAAAGCAATTGTGAACAAAACGTTTTTACATAACGCATTTCACTCTTTGACAAAATTGATTATTGAGCCCAATTTGGCCAGAACTTATGCAATCGTCCAATAACTCGAAAAGTTACTTATGAATGCTATGCCGTCTAAATAAATTTTTCTGTCTATTTTTTTGCTTTGTCTATTCTAACATACTTTCACTTTCATTTTAATTTTTTTTTTATTAAAATAATTCTAAATTGTAAGAAACATACTTAAAATGATAATTTTAAAAGCAATAGCTTTAAAATATAGAAAAAGTTTTTGTCTCTGGGAATAATTGTGAACTTGTAGAAACTTCTGTGCATATTTGAAAGGTTCATCACGATCATCAATAGCCTGAGCTAACGTATACACAACGTATTCACTAAATATTTTGTTGCAAGGAGATTTTAGAAAAAGAATCAATATCATTTCTCATTTCAGGTCAATATTTGTACATTTTTTTGAGAGAAATATTTAAATTGTCCTCACTGAAATTTTGCAGATTATCTTGCACTATAACGTAGATGTGTAATTGTTATATTTGTAGTGTACTAACCACAGTAAATTAATATATTTACAGAATAATTTTTTTTTAAATCCATACATTAAATTACACTCAGAACAAAACTGATCATTCAATTTAAAATGAAAATAATTATGTTGTTGTGGTAACTTTATTAAATTAATGTAGTATACTAATTTTACTTGATTTTTCACACGGTCAAAAACCAATTCAACAACAAATTTTTTGATAAAATAAGTTTACAAAATGATGAAATAATAAAAATCAATGTTGTTATTGAATGATTGTATCAATGAAATTATACAAATATCGTTAACATGCTAATTGAATAACAAAAATTTACAATATGCATACAGTACATAAATTTTATACATCTCTTTGCGAGGTGATGAAAAAAATCGATAGTTTTAGACAAAATTCATTAAAAAACACATCATAAAAAAATTAAATAATAATTTTCCCTCGCACTGAAATTTAGCTAAAATACTTCGCCGCCCACAAGAAATTTAAGGAAGCTCTAAAACCTTACGACGTAAAAGACGTCATGGAGCAGTATGCAGCAGGATACAATGATCTTCTGGGGCGTGTGAAAAATGTCCAAATTAGGTACAAAAAAACAATGCAAAAAATATCCATTTCATTTTATTTTTTTGAAATATAGAAAAGATAAATTAATAAACGATAGTTCAACATTTTTTTTCACGTTTCTTCCCATATAATTTTCTTTTGCCAAATTACTTTGCGTTAAATAATTTTAAAAAAAATATTTTTTTTTGCTAAAAATATTAACATATTGAAAGTCTAGTAATTTTTTGCTTAAACATTACATTTCATTGAGTTTCACAGTAATTTGTTCTTGAAGAAATTGGTTTTAAATTTGCTTTAATTAGGATATTGGAAAGAACTATTGCTGAATTCTTTAGAAGAAGATATACTGCTTTTATTAAAAAAAGGCATTTTCGCATTATAATTCTTCAATTTTATTATCATAAAAATGCAAGGATGTATTGTGATCAATGCATTCCAGGATATACTTACAGTAAACATTAAACATTTAGAAAAAAATACATTTACTCAGACAATTAAATTCCTTTTCATTTTCTTACAATCTCAGGAAGTCTGACCCTTCTCAGCATATACTTGTAAAAAAACAGTAACAATTGTTCCTGTAATTAAATATACTTCATCCATTAAACAAAGCATAGTCATAAAAAAGAAAACTCTAAAACTTATGAATGCACTTTCTGCATGTTAAAAAAGTACAGCTTCTTTTGTACAGTCGCTAGAATTTTGAAGAAAGATTTTCTTTAGTGGCTAATAAGTATTATAAACTTGTATTTAAGATATTGGTTGATAAAGAAAAAAAAAACATCCACAATGGACAGTCAATTGAAATAATTTTCTAAAAAAAAACAACTTCACGTAGAACTTTTTTCAAGTCTCATTGGTCATTGTCAATCTTTCAATTCTTAATTAATGCTTAGTTGAGTATTTTCATTGAGCTTTCATTCTCACCTGATTTTTATAGCAATTCTTTTGTTACCAGAATTATTTTTTCTTTTGTGTCTTCTATTTCAATATTTTACCACAATTTACTCATTTATACCTCACTCTATCTCCCCTTTGTTAATCCTCTGTGCTCACTCTCATTTTTTATCCTCAAGCATTATCCAATGTAATTAAAAATTTAATTGTATGATCTGGAATATTTATCATCATGTGGATAATGCTTAACCCCTATAGACACATTATTTTATTTATTAAATGTTTTAGTAGTTTATGGAGACTTACTATTTTTTTCAAATTCACAAACAGATTGGATCAAATTTTGGGCAAGCAAGGCTCGAAAGCAAAAGACGTTTATGCCTCAAAGATTAGTTTGGCATCTAGAGTCGTAAAAGTGGAACGGCAGGTTAGTATTTGATATCATAATTATTTTCCAATTAACGTTAAACGATCACAATCACAATCTCAAGATCGATATGATCCTTAAAAAGCACTAGAATGCCGCCAAGATCATTCACTGAAAGAAATCTGAAAAAGTTAAAATGACATTCCGGAAATGTTAATTATACCCTGCAGTATTGATCCGAAATCGGTGTAAATATTACGCCTTTTAGGTGTATTAGGGGTTAAAGTTACCCTTTTTCATGTTAATTTTATCCTTAAAAAGGTGTAAAATTAACATTAAAAAATGTTGATATATTTTTACACCTAAAAAGTGTTAAAGTTATGAGGATAAAAAGTTAATCGCACCCCCTTTTTTTCTCAGTGTTGTACAAGACCGACATTTCGATACGCTATTTGAATCGATATGATCTTTACTCTATTGACGATCGGTTGATAGATCCGAATGATCTTGAAAAGAACATCAGATCGACATTATCTTTGTAAAATGTCGACATATCAGCATAATGTTTACAAAATATCGACAGATTTAAGACAGATTAGCAAACCAACGCAATGTTTGCAAGATCAGGAGACGACACAATCCTCGCAATTGATCAATAGATCTACAATTCGACACGATGTTTGTATAAGACGAACAGATCAATAGTACCCTATTAAAAGATTGCAATATGAGTACAATGTTTAAAAAAAAATCGTGCTAGTCAACACGATCTTTGCAAACAGTGGCAGCCAAAATTTCGAAAGCCAAAATCCCGAAAGCCACAACCCCGAATGTTCAAAATCTTGAAAGGGATGAAATTATATGAAGGAAAGTGTTCAGAATGATTTCCCTTCGCCTCCAGTAAACGGGTGCAATCGTGGTAGTAGCTATGACCCTGTTAAGAATTCGGGATTGTGGCATTCGGGATTTTGGCCCATTCGCGATTTTGGCTTTCGAGATTTTGGCGTTCGGGATTTTGGCTTTCGGGATTTTGGCTTTCGAGATTTTGGCTTTCGAGATTTGGATCGGGACCCCTTTGCAAATAATTGGTAGATCGATGCAGTCTTCGACAAATCTACAGATAAGGATATATCCTTTGTTCAGTGATCGCAAGACCGGTACGATAAAACAAAAACTTGGAATGTTTCGACTATCCTGGTGAAAGATCGACACTTCGATACCCTAATTAAATCGATACAATTTTTCCTTTACTGAAGATCGCTAGAGCGATGTGATCTTAAAAGGACAGCAGATCGACACTATCTTCGTAAAATATCAGCATAGTATAAGAAGGTCAAGGAGATGAACTCCTTGACCTTCTTATACGAATTGCCGTCAGTAGTCTACCGAAAATATCAGCATAGTATTTACAAAAGATCGATAGATTTATACGATTTTTACTTTTGTATTGATCAGTAGATCGGAATGATCTCAAAAGAGATTAGCAAACCAACACAATGTTTTCAAACGCTCGGGAGACGAACAGATAAATAGTATCCTCTTAAAAGAGTAATATAAGCATAAGTGTCCTTTGCCTGATCTATAGGATTTTTCCTTTTTTCAACGATCGCAAGATCGACACGATCCTTGTAAATAATTAAAGATCGACATGATCTCTATAGGAAATCGACACTTTGACACGATATTTGCAACAGACTGATTGATATCATCGTTACAAAAGATTAGAATATAACCAAAATATGTTTGGAAAAAATCGTGGTAATGATCGATAAATTGTACGCTGTAGATCTACCCGATCTTTGATAAAGATCAGAAAATCGATACGACCATCGTAAAAACGTCAGACATTTGCAAAGATCGCAAATAAATAGTGATGATCGCTTTGTAAATGATCAGTAAATTGATCCGATCTTCCTATAAAAAATGTCAGATAATTTCAATGTTTGCAAAACAATTACGATGATCGACCCAATCTTTGTAAATGATCGATAGATCGACGCGATTTTTTAAAAAGATCAGCAAGTTAATATGATCATTACTAGGTTTGCAAAAGATCGATAAATCTTTTTAAACACATATGAATAAAATATCTACAAATGTGAACAATATGTGTTATTTCTCAGAATAAGGGCAGAATCACATTGACAGTAAAATTATTTACAGTTAATTTACGCATTTTCATTGCAATTCTTACGAAAATTTTCAATTACCGTATTACCTTATCTCATACTCGGTGGCATTAGGTGAAAATAGTAAAACAAAATTGAATAAATAAAACGAAAATGCGATAACGGTCAGCAAAAAAACTGTAGGATTTTTTTGCTACAGTTTTTTTGCTCACCGTTTATCGCATTTTCGTTTTATTTCTTCAGTTTTCTTGTATTATTTTCACTTAGTGCCACCGAGTATGAGATAAGGTAACACGGTAATTGAGAATTTGCATAAGAATTGCAGTGAAAATGCGCAAATTAACGACATACTCTTAGGCTTTGACGGTGACGGTGAGCATTTTACTGTCAATGTGATTCTGCCTTAACTCGTTATTTTTTTTATTTACTTAAAATTTACTTGTTCTGGAATCAAAAAGAAAAATTCTAGGATCGAAAATGTTCTCAATTCAAAAAAATATATGCTTCTTATTTTACTTGAATTTTTTTAGAAATCAGAAAAATATTTAATATTCTCCGAGCAACATTTTTACATTTTAATTTAGTAATTTCTTTTTTCTTAACTCTGGGGTATTATTGTTTGCCTCGGCTGAATATTGGTTCATAAACTAAACTATTCTGAATTTTGATTAATATGAATCGGATCTAAAGGCATTCTATGCATTGACATTATCTCATGTAATTCATCAAAGCTCTATAATAATCTGTACAATATATTCATTGTTCTATTTGTAGGTCGATGATATTGAAACAAAGCTGGACACTTTGATAGATCTCTATATGCAGGATAGAAAGAGATTCCTCTCGCTTCCAATAATTTCCGATTCCCAACATTCCAATAATTCCAACCTTCCACCACTGCCTCCCAATCCTCCAGGTGGTGGCGGAGCCTCGGCGGGCATTACGACCGTTGCCACTACGTCAATGTCTTCGGGCAGCAGTGGATCACTGAAGGTAGCTGGCGGCAAATACCAGTCTTCAATTGATACGGGCTGTCATCCAGGAAGTGACACCCTTTCTTCTGCCTTTCAGCCGAAGCCCATTCTCATAGATAAGCAATTCTCAGAACCAAACTCACCCATCACAAAGACATTTGAACAGCCCGTCCAGCGAAGGCCACCGATGCACAGGGGCTTCTCTGATCTCAGCAATCGAATGAAGAAGCGTGTGACACTCAGGTAATTGACATTACACGGCATAATATGCAGAGGAGTAGTAATCAATGCTCTGAGTAAATTCCGGCTTGAAATATTTTAGGCCACGCCCCTCCGAAGTAATTATTAAATTGAGCTAAAATCAATTGCGCAGAAAAAAGATTTAAGGTTAAAAGATTTAAGCTGAAATTAAAATTTGTCAAAATGGAATTTTTGCAAATTTTTCTCAATTTGTAGAGGCCTTTATTCCTTAGAAAAACAAGAGTAGTCAATGACATAGCATGAACCACTCGTTTTAAGTATATAGTGATTCCTACAAAGGTTAACCGGTTTCAAAAAATCGTTTAGCCGCCCTATTCTGGAGACGGTTTCAAATCCGGTTTTTAGAGATGAAACCGGTTTAAAATCGTCTCTTTACAAAAATTTTAAAATTTCTCTTAAGCTTAAGTTTATTTCCTGAAAATCAAGATACACTGCAAAATATTTCTTTGAATTAGAAGGGACCCTGAAATGCAATATGATTCTAAATGTAATCTGTAGTATTATAGTATGTTAATAACATTTTAAAGATAGTAGTACTGGATGTCCTGTACGTTTCTTCCACTCTGGAAAAGAATTGTTTGCTTAAAAGTTATCGGGAATTATTTCACGACTTCATCACTTGAATTATTTTATCTTTTAAAACTTACTTAAACACTTACAAGACTAGAAAATGAATTGTATACTGAGAAAAAAATTGTAAACTATTTAGTACAATCTTGTAAAATATTGTTTTATGTGGAAAAGTAACAAAATATTTACCTATCCCTGAATTCGTAGAGATCTTTATTAAATTTTGCTATCTTTTAACTGCATATCTTATTAGACCCAAATTCATCAAGATTGTTACACCAAATTCTTGTAAATTTTTTATTAAAATCTGGCATTTATTAGTTTCTCAACCAATGGAGTAAAAAACAACAAATGTTTCCTTTTATTTTAATTCTTTTTTTTCTAAATGCTTATGTAATTTATTCTATGAAATTATTTTTGAATTTTGTGTAAATTATAATCATGTTTTTCATGATATATAATACCAAACATTATTAATTAGTAGATTTTCTGCAGAGAATGATCTAAAAAATTTACTTTAAACCATTTCCGATCGAAAAATCTGGAATTTTATGTTCAAAAAAAGAAAAATTTTGACAAGACTTTTACAAGATTTTACAAAAAAAAATATAGCGAATATAGGTAGCAGATAATCCTGGTACTAGCCTTCCAATATTATTTTTTTTTAATATTTTTGCAAATGTTATTTTTCTTCCACGATTCAAAATTTCTAAACTTAAGTTACACAAGATTTAACACTAGTCATAGGATTTAAAAAATAAAGGAGAAAACTCTTTCGGTAACTTTATAATTTTTTTCCATTTTCCAAGATCTAGAGCAAAATTTTTAAGTATTTCCTCATTAAGGATTGTCAAAAGTGACAACGTTTATAACCAATTTATTTTAAGAAAAATAAATTGTATGAAAAAATAGTTGTTTTTTACGGAAATCTACATTATATTAGCTTTTCCACGGCACAATATTTTTGGAAAAACTCCCAGTAATTTTCCTGCACTCTTAAATTTCCTGAACTATTTTAAATATAAAATAAAGCAATAAAATAAAATAATTTTTAAACTAACTGTGAAAAAGAATATATTTATGTGTTGAATCAGGGGCCCATCAAGCCTAATAAAAAGTGAAGCTATTTTTCACTTTTCCTTGTAAAAATTTTGCAGATACAAAAACGTATGGAAAAATGAGATGTCGATAGGCCCCTGGTTGAATATTACATCAAAGTTCATGTTCTGAAAAATTGTTCAAAATCCCATAATCTAACCCAAAATTTGAAATCGGTTTTAAACCGGTTAACCGGTTTCAGACCCTTCCAAAACCGGTTAACCGTCTATCCTAAAAACCCGGTTATTTGGAATCACTAGTTTTAAGGCAATCTTGTCAGAACAGCATTAAGCAGCATTCCCCCCCTTCCAGGAGCCACTCTGAATTTTTTGGCTAATATGGGCACCAAGTGTCTGTATTTACGATCTTGTCGTTGGCGAGTCCCGTCCTCCTGGCGGACTGTAATGTCGACCACTTGGAACCCTTCGCGATTTTGTGTAGTCAGGTCGGCCAGGTCGGGTTTGAAACAGGTCCCGGACGGCAAATCGATTGGGCGCCTCCTGCATTATTACCTCTTTTTAAACTTAGTTTAAATACTTAAACTTCCGAGTTGCGACCGATCCCTAGTAGGAAAACCCCTAACGTTCCTGCTCATCTAGTATTTTTTTAATATTTTTATTATACAATTTTTCAGTGCTGGAAGTTGAAAATTTCACTAAGCTATAATTTTCATAATTTACAGGCCTTTTTAACTCCTTGATACTGAACAATTCTAAAAAATGTCACTGACGAAATTTAATTACTTTACTACTCAGAGATACAAGTTTAATACTATAGGGCTTCTCTATCAGAAGTATTGATCATGCTAAGAGATTATCTTGTTCTATGCAATTGCAGTTCCATTCCTACCCAATATGTTAGCAACAATACTGAACAGCATGATGGAAGTGGTGATGTTGTGATAGTTGTGAATGCCCTAGATGATGGTGATCCAATTGAGACCGACGTTGTAGTCGGGGGACTTCCAGATGTATGCATTGAGACAGAGGGTGATGTCGAACCCAACAGCCCCAAGACAATAACAGAAAGTTCAAGTAAGTCTTACAGAATTCTCCATATCCTCAGGCCTTATATATCTGTCTTTCAGTTTTTTTTTCTTACTTTCTTGTCTTTTGATTCTTTTCTGTAAAAATAACACAAAATATATGTTCGTGAAAAAAGCATAAAGAAAATAAGAGTTGTTGACATACTTTAAAAGTTTTAACCAAAAGAGAATATCATGTTCATAAATTTCAGTGTTTGGTTAAGGCACTGAAATATCTTCCATAAATCGCATCTCTCTCGATGATTTTTATCTTTAACTTTTGAATTTGTGTGAATGTCTTTATAGTATTAATTAATTGTCCGAGGGAGATGCAAAATTTAAGAAACTAAAAAGAGACTTTTTAATCTCTTTCTGTATATCACTTTGCAGCATCATATGACGATTACTCCTCATCAACATCGCTCTAACATCAAAGTGCACCTCCTCAATGTAGCCAAAATGGAAAAGTTGTCCTTAACATCTTCAATTTTACAAAGCTATTTCAAATTTGTTATCAACACTTTAATGTTTCCATTTTTCAAGTGGTCGAATGAAAATAAATTGCAATGCTTTATTTTAAAATGTCCTTGAAAAGAACCAAATTATCTCTAAAAATCATTAGATAAACGATACTTAGATAAACGAAACGTAAATAAATGTTATGCATTAAGATGTACTTAACTGGAATTTTATCTTGGAATATTATTTTGAATTTATGAGATGGAAAATTGGATAATTAGGAATATATTCATCGCTATTCTTGCGAAATTTTGGACGATTACCCCACGATGATGTTCTCATCATTTATCTATTTGCTGCACGATATCTCCTTTTTGAATAAAACTAAATATATAGTGGCACTTTTTCCACTGGCTACGTTGAACATTCCAAATAACACGAAAAATTCGATGAAGAGTGTGAGTGAAATTGACATAATTAAATCCCAAGAAATGTTCTTTTCGTTTTATATCCCAAAATATTTAAATTATTCCTCCCTCCCCATTTCAAATCTCTATCTACTTCTCTCTATAGTCTTTTCAATGGCAAATTTATAGTTGGTGTAATCAATTTATATTTTTTTTTCAATTTATTAAATTAGAGAGTGTCAAAATTCTGCGTAATGTGTTTGGTGTTTTCGCCCAAAATTTTATAATGCCTTTATATTGAGTAAACTAATTATTTATCAGAAGTGTGCATTAGTTAAATTTTACCGCGATTCTTTACATACAATAAGTTTTACTTCTGTTTTCTTTTTTTTTATTTTCAATTTGGTTTAAATAATTATTTGGAGGGGAAAATGTAACCGATTAATATTTTCCTTTTAAGGTGATCAATATTTCTCGCACCAAAAATAAGCTTAACTTGCCCCTTGGATTTAAAAAACTGAATCAGGTTAAGGGTTAACTGCTTTCATAAATTTAAATTTATTAGTATAACCGGTTGGGGACTCAATGGGTCGAGTGGTAGAGTGCTCGCTCTATGATACAAGTGTCTCGGGTTCGAATCCTTTTTCGGTCATCAGACATTTTTCTAGCATAGGAGTTCAGATTGCATCCGGTGAGGCTCACTGAACTTGATTCCATGGGGCATGGGACTGACAACCCCAATCCGTGTAAGAATAAATACTAATGCGTGTATAGAAATCTCCTTACGGGAAAGCCTAGTTCCTCTATGGAATTAATATTATCATTAATATTAATACATCCGTTCCCACATGCTCTTTACAAATTTCTTTTCTTTCAGTTACAACAATAACTTTTAGGTTTATAGAACACGAGAATTTCGTCAAAGTTCAATAGGTGGCAGTAAATCTATTTTTCAAATGTAAGGTTAAGCAGAGCGAAGTAATAATTTAGAAAAAAAAACTTTATGTTAAAAGAAAATAAGGAAATATTTTTATTCTCTTTCATTTGATAACGGATTTATTTATTTTTTTTAATAGGATCGAAGAAACACCTCTTCGGCAGAAAACCCCTATTGACCCTTCCGCCAAAATATTAAAATTTATTTAACGTACCTTTTGCTATAAGGAGGACAGTTCAAATTTCGTAACTTAATTGTTACTGGAAGGTGTCAATGTCAATAGATCATCACAGAAGTTCTTAAAGTGTCAATAGGTGTTCCGTTCACCCTATGGTGTAATTTATTGATGTAGAAGAAACTAGAGCACCACTGAAGATGGGGTAGCACTTAACTCTTTCGCGTCCCACTTTTATTCAGCAGATGAATTCATGTAAAATTGAGTTTTTCCTAATGCTTTATGATCAAATATAATAGTTCAGAGAGGAAAAAAAATTTCCATTGCGTGGAAACTCGGAAAAACCCCGGGTCATATATGACCCTGTTGTCCTCGAGGGAAGTGTACATACCATTATCAAAATCTATATCACGGGCTTTTTAAGAGTTTTTTTTGCTTGAAGTTGTTAATTTGGCCAAAACCATGGCAAACTGGATTGTCTTAATGAACACTGTACTCCTGGTGTTCAAGGAATCTTCCTGGTAATCCCTTTGAACAGTCACTGTCACAATATTTTGAGTGGTATTTGGCAAAAATAAACTTATCCACATATTTATTCACACACAATACAATTGCACAATATGAGACGCTTGCAGAATACTCTAAAATATTGCAAAATATGTTATAATTCATCAGATATAAGATGAAATGTCCAGGAGCAAGATGTCCCACCTGCATTTCACAAAGAAAAACAATGTCCCAACTACATTTCGCTATAGGTTTGGGACGAAAACACTGTTACCCTTGCGGACAATAGGGTCATATATGACCCGGAAAATTCTACACGCTTTTCTGGAAAATTGAGAGTAGTTTATTATATCAAAATATGCAATATACAATCTTTAGATATTCTATTTTGTGTTTCTAAAGAACTTTTTGCTGAAAAAAATCATTTAATATAAAAAATTTTGGAAGTCATTTCACAAAGTTCGAAATTAGTGATTTTTGATCTCAAATATTTTCTTTTCTTGAATATCTGGAGTCTTGAGAAAATTAGCCAAGAATCTTACATCCTTCTATTATGATGTCGTGCACAAACCGATAGATTTCAATTAATTTAAATAGTCAAAAAAATTGTTTTTTCCCCGGGTCATATATGACCCTAATGACGCGAAAGAGTTAATACTAATTTTTATTTCTAAACTTACTTGGACAATCTCGACCGTTTCTTCTGAGAACAAGCCTCCCTATAATGCCTATTAATTTCTATAAGTTTTGTTCTCTGAAGTCTAATATCTGTTTAAAAAAAAATTGCAGCGTTTGGTGCTATCCCCAAGTTTCCCAATGCGAAACACAAAAATTGTTGAAAAATACCGTTAAAAACATACTCTAAATCGTATTTTAGAACACTTAGAATTGAAAGGTCTTCAATAAATACGTAATGATTGACCTAATAGGTTTTTAAAATTTAATTTTAGAAAATTGTTAGCACTAGCTTCTTTCCAACGGTTAAATCGCTCGTTAGTTGGTTAGTTGGTAGTTAGTAGGTTAGTTCATGTTGGATTATAGTAGGAAACAGATCGTTAGGAGAAACGCTGAGTGTTCTTCAGAAACCTCTGGTGGCCAAGGCGCCCATCCACGCCTTAAGCGCTTTATACGGGCTTCAGACCTAAGGCTTAGCCATATGGCTTAACTTCTCTAATATCTTATCAGTCAAGATTTTTTGGAAAATTTTGACTTAGGATTGGATTATTAAGGGCGAATGACGTAATACATTTTGAAAAATCAATAGAATCGGTTGCTGTTTCAGGTTTTGGGACCCTTGGGAACTGGGCTAAACCTCTAATCTGAAGACGATCTTAAGGACTTCGGCCCTTACACATCTAATTAACCCAATTTCAAACTGAAACCGGAGCCTTTTGAGGTGTATTTGGGTGTATTTGCTTGACGACAGTTATCCCTTGGTAGCGCTCTTAACCCTAATGGTTGCATAGACTTCTAAATCGTATTTTCGCACATACAGATTCAAAAATCCCTCGTAGGATCCTCCTCTGAAACACGTCTAAAAAATAACAATTCTCCTGGTAGAATTCACGTTTCAGAAGAATACACGAAAAGACTGTCAGGATTATAATTCAATATAGTAGTAGCTCGAGAATAGCCTGGAATTTGGCAATGAAGGCTTTAAAGGTAAAATAGAATTATGCAAAGAACCTTTATTCGATGATCTTAAGCCTTCAGTGTATGACATTTTGGGATAAATCTCTACTGCCAAATTTTACAAGCTAAATATCCTCAAGAATCAGCCTGATTCTACTTGAGACTTTGGGTACTAATACTACTTTTCATATAAAATGATTTTTCTTCAAATAGAACACCAGTGAGTGTACATGCAACTTCTCTTCGGGCGATACTTGTACACTTAAAATTGCTGTCCATTTCAGTGAAGCTTATCAAAAAGTATAGAGGATAAAATTCTCTTCCTTCTGTGGAATAATTTCTCTTTTACAGCGACATTCAATGGATGGATATCAGAAAAAGAAAGTTCAAGAAGTACCCAAGCTAATACAAAGTCGCAGATTCGAGCTTTTCACTGATGACGAAAATTTTATCTTTGCACTTTCTAGCACTGAACTTCATCAGTGTATATATTATCCACTCCAGTTTTTGGTTCAAAAGTTCATTCTGACCTGAAGAACTTTGAGCAAAACTTTGTATATTACACATTGAAGAACATTAAAAAAACACAGTTTCAAACATTTGAAGTCCTTGATTAAAAATGCTCTACCCTAGCCTTTATTCTGAGATTCAAGCCATACTCAAAATTCAATTCAAAGAATTCCTTGTACTTGAAAAGAGAAGAGACAGAGTATTTTTCTATTAATCATTGGACATTTTGTTGTAACGTAAATTTGTTGCGTCATAATTTCGAAAAGGTGTGTGATATTCTTTTTCAAAGAGTAACCTATTGGCGTGATCATGTCCGTTTTTAAATAATTTATTTCTATGCACTTAATATCTAGATTGCTGCAAAAAAAAAGATTTTTGGATATTGTAGTTGTTCAAAGACAAAATTATGCAAACTTTGTGCAGGGAGTTACGTGCGAAAAAATTGACATAGCGGCGATTTTGATAATATTTTCCTTCATTCCCTTTCCTGATTTGGATTCTAGATGACAAATCCTTTTCCTAAACAGTTACACTATATAAATATATAGTGTTTGAAAGGAATTCCGTAACCATTACAGTACGTATTTGATAGTATATCCTCGCGCTCCCTTAATTGATTTTTTCTTCTTTAATCATCCATTAAAAACTGCAAGGAATGATTTCAAAAAATGAGTATTCTATTTTCAATATTTTTAGTATATTCTATTGGGTATAATAATAGTAATTCAACCTAAGCATCGATAGAGGTGCTAAGGGACCAAATTGACTCAGGCTAATCTTCGTCAATATTTAGCCTGTAAAATTTAGCAGTAAAGAATTAGGAACAGGAAATTTATGTAAAGTACCTTTAATAGATGATCCTAAACCCTCAGTGTATAACAGTTAGTAATAAATCTTTGCTGGTTAATTTAACAGGTTAAGTATTCTTGAGGATGAGCCATGGGATCAGCCTAAAGCCCAAAATAGACACAAGGATCGGCTTAGGAATCAGCCCGAAAAATGAGGATTGATTTCGATACACTCACGGATTAGCCCATAATTTGGAGGATCAGGCTGATCTTCTAAATTCATGAGGTTTAGTGAAATTACGGGGATTAGGCGACATTAGCGCCAGAAAAT
This sequence comes from Phlebotomus papatasi, assembly GCF_024763615.1. Taxonomy (NCBI): domain Eukaryota; kingdom Metazoa; phylum Arthropoda; class Insecta; order Diptera; family Psychodidae; genus Phlebotomus; species Phlebotomus papatasi. Next base: position 87,027,133 of record NC_077223.1, on the reverse strand, counting down.
AAAAAAAACTTCACTTTGGGTGATTTTGGGTGCTTTTCGAAATGTCAATTGTGTGAAAAAACATAGAGAATTATGGCACGCAATGTCGCAAAATCTTAAAATGCATTAAGACTGGAGTAATGGCAAGGACAGAGTGCTCTTTCCTGTACGAAAAAGCCATTGATAATGCACTTGAGAAGTCCTTCAGCAATCAAAGTGTGGAGATTTAATAGAAGTTTACGCTGAAAACGCTAATCTTTGATCCTAAATCCTCAGTGCATGATAGTTTGGGCTGATCCTTTTCCGCGAAATTTTTCGAGCTGAGTATTCTCCAGGATCAACCTGTGTCTACTTTCGGCATAAGTCTATTTTGGCTCCGTAAGCGAGTGGAGACATTCATTTCTGCATTTTTATGCACAGAACGTAAATAAATAATTACGTAACATTGTTCGTAAATGTTTGTGAATCCCTAATGGGAACTTGTTACGAAATGATCACAAATCATATAACCCAATAAAGAGTTCGTAAAAGTTTGTACTTTTTTCACAAACATTGTTCGTAATATGTTCGAATGACAAGCATTTTTTGTTATTTTATAAACTTTTTGTTTGTCTAGTAAAACTTTTCGAACATGTAACAAAATTTTACGAACATTTTTCTGTGTTTACAAACATTTACAAACAAATGTTTGTAAAATGTAAAAAATACAAACTTTTATGAACTTTTTAGTACCCAGTAAGAATTTAGAAACATTTACGAACAATTTTACGAAATACTTTTCATCTGTATACCAGGGGGGGAATTCTGTAATGCTCTGACAATGCCATATGACAAATTGGGTTTGAGTCTCGGGAGAGCTTTTTCGAAAATGGGATTTTTTAGCCGTGGCATTGCCATTACAGCTCACGTGACATTGTCAAAAGTCATATATTTGAGATTTCTGGCAATTAAATTACAATGAATGGTGTTAAACAAATCAACCAAGACAGACTGTATTTGCATAAAATCATCAAGTAAAGGCATTTCATTAAAAAATCAATGAATTGCATTTTCGAACTCATATGATATGACAAAAAAAGCTCGAATGACATTGTCAGGTTTCGAACTCACGTGTGACAATGCCACGAAAATTACAGAATTCCCCTACATGATTGGATTAGTTAGCTCAAAGTCCTGTGGAATTAAGTAGAATGATTCTTCAGGATTCGAACCCAAGACACTGGCATTATAAAGCAGGGGCTCTGCGACTTAGCCAATTGATTGATTGATCAGACAAAACACAATTCGCAGAACTGTTTAGAAAATCGGTTTAATGTCTTAATTTTTGGAATATTTGCTATTTGGCAATTCAAGTTGAAGACTAAAACTATTATTAGCGAACCATACAGATAATCGTTAAAGGATTTATTGGGGTTTAAGTTTTTGAAATTTTTAATGTGAAGCAGTAGAGAAGTGTTGCGGATTAATTTGTTGTAAATTAAATTGAATGTAATGTGAGATTAAAATTGTTTTATCCTAGTTGCACGTCAACGTGGCGCGATTTTGTAAGCCGAATGTAGAGAATTTTATATAAATAGTTTAATCTTGATGGTACCTACCTGTCAAAGTGTGACTGGTACCTGAAATAAATGGAATGGGAGTGGAATTTATTTTTAATTTCCTCTTATTTGGCAATTCTATTACTTTCTCTCTATCTCAATTTTTTTTTTATCTTCCTGGATTGTGAATTTTCAATATATATGAACGTTTTTCTCACAATCAATTCAGAACATTAGAACATTTGCTAGGGACAATGTATGTGACTGGATGTTTGATTGATATGGAAATGTGTGTTTTCTCACTTGCTCGTTTGAATGTTAACTACACAATAAAATCACAATTTTATTTATTCATTTAATTTTAAACACAAAAGGAAATTGAATTTTTTGTTATTTTTTTTTTCAATGTGGTGTGTGATTGATAATTGTTGCACGCCATTTGGTTCTTTTTTTATTTAATGTAAATCATAACATTTAACGACACTGAATCATTTATATTTTTAAAATATTTATTCATTTTTATCGAAATCACTGCATATTGTCGAAAATATGCAATGAAAAAGGAAATATTATTTGTCTCTCAATTAGTTTCAGGATCGCAAAATGATGAAGAGAAGAAAACTGGAAATTCCATTGTTGAATGATTCAATTGAACAAAGTGTGGCTTTTGAATGATTCCAAAAAAAGAAAACAAATTTACACTTAAGAAGCGAAGAGAGATACAAAGAAATACAATATTCTGAATAATTAAATCACTATCACGTTCAATTCAAACCAAGAAATAATTTTACTTACTTTTATTGGTAAGACAGTTTTTCTTCATAATGTTTTTCTCTAAAAACAAACTTTTTTAATTAATAATTTGTCACGTACACAATTAAATTCTGCTCAACATTTCACCACATAACACAATTTTATAATCTGTTTAGGCCTTTTTACAAGTTCATCCAACAAATACGAAAATACTATGAAAATTTATGATTGTACAAAACAAATAAAATCATATCAATGGTTTACATTTCATTAAAAATTCAATTACTATGGGGAAATATTTAGATTTTGTAAAATTGACATTTTAATATTGATACGCGATTTATTATAAATTTAGCGCTTTTCCACACAAACACATTACACACTTCTGAAAATATATATCACGAAACATTTGTTACATAGGATTGTATACACATTTATTTATTAATCAACACTCCAAATGATAAATTTATTTTCACATACCTCTCACAATTATGTATCCCATGCAGAGCAACATTTTAATTATTATTAACAGGCGTGTCATATTGAATAATTAGCAAATCAAATCCCAAGTGATTTATTAATAATCTATTCATTGTAAATAAAGTATAGAAAGGTCTGTGATAAAAAACTATGAAGCAGAAAGTAACATATGTATTTGATATCCCTTTTCATTAAGGCAGAATAATTTTCACACAATATTCGACACGCCAAAGAAATTTAATAATAAATCAATAAAATTTAATGGAGTAATACTTTGTAGAAAATTTAATTTACACACTTTCATCAATTTTACTCTTTTATATTGATTTACATTTACTGGACGAGAAATAAAAAAAACAAAAATAAAATAAAACAATAACCATGAAATGTGGCTTATCTTATAAAATTAGGCGTATTAATTTAACGGATAATCCAACTCCATTTTTCATTCAAAAAGAAAAGATAGTAAACTGTTCCAGCTTTACGGAATGCTTGAACTCATGAGATAGACTTCTCCGTGAAATACCTTTCTCTGTGATTTTTGGAAGCATTACTGGTTCAAAAATGCATAATGACAAATTTTCGGTCATGCGCTTGTATGGACGAAATCTTTCCCTAGGCTACCTCTAATACATATCCGAAAATGAAAAAAAATCATTGGAGTCGTTTTCGAAAAAAAAAAACTATAACACGGTTTTCGAAGGGTAGACGAAAGAAGGTAGATGAAGCACAAGGACAAATTTCCTTAAACCACACTCACTTATGGGGAAGTCACTGAAGACCGGAAGTCGATATCTTTCACCATATACAGCTTCTAAACTGGCAAGTAGGGCAGTGGAACGGCATGATCGGATGTCTGCCTATCAATATACTCTGTTTCAATACCAGTTCCAAAGATTCAGGAAATGTATCAGTCTTCAATCCTTACGTTCAGTAATAAGCTTTCCAATTTGAAAGGTCTCTCCGGGAGAGATGTATACTTTACCGATTCGAAGGTAAATCAGAGAGAACTTACCTACACTGAGTGAGAGAAATCCGAAAAAGTTAAAATAACATTCCGGAAATGTTAATTTTACCCTGCAGTATTGATCCGAAATCGGTGTAAATATTACCCTTTTAGGTGTATTGGGGGTCAAAGTTACCCTTTTTCATGTTAATTTTACCCTTAAAAAGGTGTAAAACTAACATTAAAAAATGTTGATATATTTTTACACCTAAAAAGTGTTAAAGTTATGAGGAAAAAAAGTTAATCGCACCCTCCTTTTTTTCTCAGTCTAAAAACCCGTTGAAAGTTCGAAAATTTAAACAGACGAGTACACAAGAAAAATCATAAAAAATAATATTTATAAAAAAGGCTTCTACACACTAGGAGAAATTTCTTTAAAAAAAAAATCCCTTTTAAAGAAAATTTTCCCTATCCTTGTGGGGTAAATTAAGCTAATTCAAAACCTGCTCCAAATGGAAATTTTTCGCTATTCCAAATGGAAACGTCATTGTTTTCACGATAAATACAGTACTAAATTATTATATTTATATATTTTCTATACCACAGTTTCATTATTTAGTTAGTTTTTCTCCAAATAAAGCGAAAATTTGGAAGAATTTGAATTAAGAAGTTTTCAAATTATATCTAAAGAATTTTCTCTAAGCAGTAACATTCTAGAAATGTCAAGACGAAAATTTATGTAATTCTCTTCAGAAAAAAATATGAACTTAATGTGTTGAATCTTCTGTCAGAGGTAAAGCGTCTGGAAATGGTTCTGAATTAGGACATTTACCCTAGGCAGAAACGTCAGAATTTTTTAAAAAAGGCAATTTTTGACGAACATTGCTTCTAGTTTGTAGACACCATAATATTAAAATTGAAACGTTCTTGTTCTGCCATCCTAAAAAGTCGCAGAACTGCACAAACGTTTGTGAAAAGAAGAAGAAAAGCCAGCGCTAAAACTTGAAACTTGAACTTTAGATTTCTGGTTGATTTTCGAATATATTTGGATCAGCTTTGAAACGGCTGCCTCTTTGAAAGTTTATTGATTATTAAATATAGCCAATTGTCACAAAATCACCTCAAAATATCCCAAACAAAATATTCCTCCTTCTAGCTTTCCGGAATAACCTTACTTTTTTTGTCAGACTTTTTGCTTGGAAGGCTCAGAATAATATCTCAAGAAATTCGGCTTTTCGGATTCGAAGCATATAAAATCCGAAAACTTCCAATTTTCATACAAAATTTTCGCACATGATTGGGAAAACTTGTGAAATAGCGCATTAGGAAACTGTTGAAAGAACTACTGAATGATTATGACTTATGTGAGACTTATAGGGGAAAGTACTCCCCCTTCGAACGCGCATGCCTTCGAATAATGTGAATTTTCTATTATTTTTCCTAAAAGACTTATACAGTTCTATTAAATATTAGTAAGCTTATCATCAATTATTGATAATCATGTGATAATTATGTGTAAGTCTCTTAGGAAAAATAAAAGAAAATTCATATTATTCGAAGGCATGAACGTTTGAAGGCATGTTTAGAAATCCCCTTGCGGGAAGGCCTAGTTCCTTCATGGAATGTTGTGCCAGTATTATTATTATTATTACGAACATTCGAAGGGAGAGTACTTTCCACTACTTAAGACATTTCGAAATTCAAACAGAAGGTATTTTAATCACCATGAGAATGTCAGGCAAAGTAAAGGTGGCTTTTCTTTGTCTTTCGAAATCGATGTTCGATTTTTTTAAACACAAAAACCGTAAATGCCGTAAATGAAATAAATATGAACCGAATTTCGAAAAAAACATTTATGAATAAAATAACTACGTTAAATGATACTTTCACGGGAATGCTTCTTCTGTCCTTCATCTGTTAAGTTATATATTTATATTGTGAAAATATTTAAGTGATAGTTTTTCCAATTTTCTATAAAACTACTTTTGCTAAATTTATTCGAGTTTCAAATTGCTTCTGCTTTTGAACTAAAACTTTCTTGAATCTTCTCTTTTAGACAAAAAAAAAAAGCTCCGCTGAAAAATTTTTTAAATCTGAAAAAGATATGCAAAATGGGAATATTCCACGGGAATGATTTATTTAAAGTTTTAAATCTCCATTAATGTCCATTTTCTCAACAGAATTATCCTCCGAACGTTTTAAATTCAAATAATTCTAAATTCAACCAAACTATTATATTTTTTTCTTAAATCATTATCATAAAATTTTTTTAATTTACAATTTTAATACTCATAAAACTTTTTAAAAACAATGTCATTCTGCACCGCAGTTTTTCTGCAATCATCGTCAAAATGTTAATCAGTCTCTCTAAAAATTTCTTCTTGAAATGTTTAATTTTTTTGCTTTGTACACGATCTGTAAAAAAGAACTGTGTGTAAATTACTGTACAGCAAAATTCTTGCTATATTTTTATTTTCAAATTCATTATATATTTGCCTAATGATCCAGAATTAATTATTACATATTAGATTTTAGTAAAGTCACGCATTTATCACGCCATATTCTTAAAATGTATAACCCTTGTCCATTAAACAGAAACATTTATTTTAATCCTTGTACATGATTGTAAAGACTTTTATCCTCAATTAAAGGCTTTTTTTTAAATAATCACGAAATATATTCAATAACACGTCCTTTGTCTTTCTCTTCCTTTCTGCTCTGTGTGTGCTTTTTCAGTCATCATGATGGACGAAGAAATCGAGGATTTAGAAGAAGAAGATCTGGACATTGAAGGCGAACTCGATCCTGACTCACCTCCATGGGATATGTATGACATAGATGCAGGTGATATGGATCTAGACACCGAAGAGACAGCTCTTTTGCGAAATAAAGCTGCAAATACTGAGATCATTGTTACGCCAATAAGCCCAGTAAGTATTTATCTTAGCATTCAGATAAAAAAAATGTTCCAGAAGTTTTGTTTTTTTTTTAATTAAAGAGAGTAAAAACGACATTAAAAATTAGGAAAAATCATTTTATCGAAATAGATTGCCCTTGTGACAAAAGTTAAGAAATAGTCGATCGATTAATCGTTGTTAGATAAAACTTTGTATTCACAGCTCTGAAAGTTTTTAGCATAAAATGTTTTTGGTAATTTAATAGCCAAACAACGCGGAAAGGACCATGGGCAAAAATGTATAAGAGTTGATGAAACAGTTGATAAGAGGATGAAAAACCGCCGAGACTCAGTACAATATTCGCTGGGAGTACTTCTAAACACGCCTTTTTTCGAAAAAAAAATACAATTTTGACATCGAATTACTCAAGACCGGCTGAACCGATTATGATGAAATTCGATACGGAGTCAGTGTACGACTTAAACTATTCACGCATGTATACTACCTCCTTCCTCCACCCCTCCTTCCGGTAGCCCTGATACAAAATGTGGACTTTTTTCATTTTAACATTACTCTAAGAAGAAGTAAAAAGCTGAAACTTGGCATAGAAATCAAGGGTAAAGCGGTCTTCAGACTAGAGGTTTAGCCCAGTTCCCGAAGGTCTCAAAATCTTAAATATCGAGCAATTTTATCACTTTTTGAGAGCATAAGGTCTTTTATCTGTAATATTCCATTCCTAAGTTAAATTTTGCCAAAAAATCGTGATTTGTAAGAAGTTAGAGCAGTTAAGCCATATGGCTAAGCCTTAGATCTGAAGCCTGTATAATAGAAGGCTCTTTAACCGTGTATATATACGTTTCCCCCCACCACTCCTTCCATCAGTCTCCATACAAAATGAGGACTTTTTCCACTATAACTCCTATCTGAGGAAAGGTGGAAAGCTGAAATTCGCCATGGGAGCAAGGTTTATGAAAAGCTATTCAGTCATATAAAATCTGAATATGATTTCAAAAGAAAATAAATAAATAAGTCACAGTTACAAAAATAAGTTAAAATATATAATGATTCTAGTGAAATCGATGACTACAATCAGGCCATATCTCTCTATAGCACATTAAAAATATCATACACAAATATTATAAAATCATTAAAATCGGTTGAGAATAGTTGCGAAACTTAAAACTTTTCTTGTTATTTGAAAACTTTGATAAATGAACTTTTCAAATGCCCATTTGAAAGAGAGTCTACTGTATTGGCAAAGTTAACAACTTTTTTCCGGGACCAACCCCAAAAGTAGGGGGAAAGTACTCTCCCTTCGAACGTTCATACATTCGAATAATGTGAATTTTCTTTCAGTTTACCTAAGAGATTTACACATTTCTATTAAATATTAGTTAGCTTATCATCAATTGTTGATAATGGTGTAACAATAATGTGGAAATCTCTTTGGAGAAGTAAAAGAAATTAGAGAGTACTTTCCCTATGTAGGAAAAGCACTAGAACATAAAACATATGAATAAGAATTTTTTGCAAAACTCCTTTTATACAATAACGGTTAATCGTATATTGGTTGGTTCTAAGAATAATTTGTAAAGAAGGACTCAAAGAAAATTTTCCTGCAACAAACCATATCTTTATCTCTTCATTTTCCCAGAAATTTTCCAGAACTACCTTATACTTTTACCATCCTTCAAATTCATAAAAAAAAGGATTGTATCTAGGAAAATGCCTCTTATGCAGTAATATTCTTTTTGAAAAAAGAGTTAAAACCTCTAAAGATCGCTGGGTCCTAAAAGATACCGTTATTTAAATACTTTGAGTAATAAATTCAGAGAAAAAATGTTTTAAATAAATATACTCAGAACCTTTTTTAAAAATTCTTTAGTAACGGTACCTCTTACAACCCTATGAACTTCAGCAATACTAGCTCCTTTTTTAGAAAGAACATTTCTCTAAAGACGATAAAAGGATGCAATCGAGGCAATACTTTTAACGGAATTAAAGAATATTCGAGGATATTTGAGGAAAATCTGGATACAAGAAAAATGGAGGGATAGGGATAAGATTTATTTTAGGAAAATATTGCTTGAATTCAGTTCTCTTTTAGAAAACATTCTTTGGTGACAACAACTTACGATATGCCGTTATTTAAAAGAGCAAGTTTCATAAAAATAGTTCAAACCACTTCTTAAGAACTCTTAATTTAAGATATCTGAAAAAGTTGACGTGATGGACTATAAGTTTCTTTAGATCATGTTCAAGATACACCAAGGACTCCAAAAATACCTGTGATTTACCATTAAACGAAAAAAGTGTTCGTGTTGGTGCCCTGTAATGCTTGATCTCTCTAAAATATGACTACTCTGAAAAAATGTCTTGTTAAACGAACAAACGGATTTTGTTGAAATTTTGTCAAAAGGATGTTATTCACCAATTTGAAAAAACTTTTCCTTGCATTTTATATAGAAAAAACACCCTTTTGACAAACTTTTAACAAGATCCAGTTGGCCACCGATTTGACAAAACTTTTTCATATTCTGTATTAAAGAACATCCTTTTTACAAACTTGTCTTGTTAATTTGACAAAACATTTTTTTCAGAGTAGTTTATATGGGAGCTACCAGATGGACCAGTCAGAGGGATAATCTAAAAATATTTATTTAAAACTTAAATCGATTTTGACGCGAATTTCATTAAGATCGGTTAAGGCGTTTTCGAGTAATAAATTGTCAAAATAGCGAATTTTCAGAAGGATATCGTTAATTCCAAAGATTGACAACCCTTTTTGACTTGGGTCTCGGTAATTTTTAAGCCATATACCAATACCTGCAAAATGGACCTAGTCCCATCTCTGGCGAAGGGTTGGACCAGCTCCCAGACGTTTCTGCCCATTGTCCTTTGAGGGGACAATTTCTTAGTTTAACATTTGGTAAAACGTATTTAGTAAAAAATACGTTAAAAAACGGTAATTTTTACTTTATTAGGATTAATAAAGTAAAAATTTAGTTGGTCCTACGTAAAAAAATTTGATTACAAAATATTTGTGGGGATAAGATTTACTCTTAAAAAGCAGAGTTTGTAAAAATTTGCGAAAGTTTGTCAAAATGAATTTGATTTTGAGTGTACCTAATACCTTAAATTAAAAAAATATACAGTAGAACCCCGCTATAGGCCATCGCTCTATAGTCCACAATTTATCGACCGTTGATTTCAAAACACTGATTTTAAGTTAGGTTATGTTTTTAGTACGCGATATTCAATATTGTCATAATTATTTTAATATTTTTGGCAAACTTTATTGAGTAGTTGTGATAATTGTGATCCATAATGAAGAGAGCGATGACAAGTACCACAATCGCAAAGAAAGTGAAAGCCGTCGAGCAATTTCAATACTGAAAGTTGTTGATAATTTAAAAAAATGACATGGACTATAGTGCGACCCAAGTGTCAAATCTGGAACCAAATGTGGCCTATAGCGAGGCTCTACTGTATATTGAAGACCGAGCACCTCTAGAGAGATACCACCACTGAGAAATTTTCGAGCTGACAAAGGTTTTGTATACCTTAAAAATAAAATGATTAAGGGATTTTTTTTAAATTGTACACCATGAATATTTTATACATTGGCAATGTGGCAAAATCTTGTCAAAAGGATGTAAAAATGGAGGTTATCAAACCTTCGACAAATATCTACGAACTTGTTTGTCAAAGGTCTGTGTTTGTAAATTATGGAAATGACAAAATTGTTTGTTAATATTAATTTCTTTTTGGCAAAATATCCAGTTGGCATCTTTTGTCATTTTTCATAGGAAATGATCTCCTTTTGACAAACTTTTACCAATACATTTTTTAAGAGTAAAGATTCAAACGTTAACTTTCAACTTTGGTAAGAAAATGTTACAAGGGTAATTTGATTGACTATTGAGGGTTAATACTTAGTTTCTGCTTGAAAAATTTCATCATCTGAGTTTCAAAAACACAATACTTTTGAAATGAACAAACCCAGAAATTGGAATTTGTATTAAGAAAGCCCAGTGTTTAAGTTGGTTTTATTAAATTTTGTATTCCATATTCCCATGATAAAGGTGGCATCTTCGCAGAATATCTCAAGGATGGAGACTGAGGAGCATGCGAGGATGTCTGGTGGAAATGGTGAATACAGTGGTGGTGCTCAATCATCCAGAATGGACCTTCTGAAGCCCGAAATGGCCCAAAGTCATCGACTTCTCAACACAGATGACGTATGAGATTGGCTTTCACTTGTGTATTATTCAATATTCCCTTCAACCCACTATCCAGTACATCTTCTTAATTCCCACTTCAACCCATCACATATTAATTATTTTATACACCAAAAATTCATTTATTATAAATTAACCTCAGTGAAATCTCAATTCTTCCTGTAAGATTACCATTCTCTGCCGAGATTTTAGTCAACGACCAGACAACATTTACTTGACCCTCGTGAAATATAAATGAAATCAGTGACTAAATAAATTGCGTACTAATACTATGGGAGATGATAGGAAATTTTATTCATTTAGTGCGACGTACAAACTCGGTAAAAGATTTTTTTTTGATTTTATATTACTTAAATAAAATCGGAAAAAATAAATACACTAAACTAAAAAAAAAACAATTCTCATTAGAAAATCGTTAAGAAGATATTCATCGAATACTGATTTAAATAATAACGAAAATATTTTATGTAAATAGGATTAATTTTGAAAAAAAAGAAAAGAATATTCTTTAGGTATAACTTTAACATGTGAATACACAGAAATACATATCGAGTTTATAAGAAACTCATTGTTTTTATTTTAATAAAGTTGTTGATATTTTTTCCCCTGAATCAGTTTCGTATTTTTCAAAGCCACATTCAGAGTTTCAAAATATATTATTAAAAATCCTGAAAAAAGAGGAAATTTTAATGGTGATAAATTACAGAATTAACTGTACATTGAAATATCTCTAAGCATATATTGCTTTGTTAACTAAATTAACTAATCAATTGATAATTTGTTGAAGATATCTCTGCTTTAGATAAATAAAAATATTATTCTTAGTGAATTTTTAAGTAAATCAAAAGAAAAAAAATGTTTCAAAAAATAGAAATGGTTTTCGCAAAAAATTAACAATTTTAAATCGTCGATAAATGTACATAATTATATAAATAGTAGTCACTGAAGAAATGAAAGAGATAACTAAAAGAAACTAAAATTTATATAAAATGTTAAATGTAATTTAATAAAAAGCGAACAAAAATACAAAATGAATTATATCCTATATACTTTACTTAAAAATTCCACAGAGAAAAAACGGAACTAGGAAAATTGTAGGTTTATAAAAGAAAAAGTTTTAATAGACTGTTTTAAAAAAATTATATACATACATTATATTAGAAAAAAAAGAAAAAGAAATATTCTTAGAATAAAATTACCGAGGAAATTATTGAATATCAAAATAATAACTTTGCTTTTCCACTTTTCTATTGCAAGAACTGAACAAAAACTGCATCTTAAAGACATTTTTAGAACAAAAAAAAAGAAAAAATAAATCTCTTAGTCTTACAAAATTTCTTTTTTTTTTCAAGGAAGTAACCTGAAAATAAATGAAAAAGGCAGTTCTGAAATTTTCGTAGTGTTTCACTTTGTAAATTATTGAGTAATTGAATGAAGAAAAATGTTAATTTTAGTATAAAAAAAGAAATATTTAAAAAGTGAATGATAACCTTATAATGAAAAAGGGATCACAAAATGGTACAAGAGCTTTACGAAGAACAAATAAAATGAGGAAAACATTTCTAAATTATTGAAAATAACAAACTATAAATATCGAATTCAATTCAGATAGTATTGGATTCAGAGTGGCTTTCCTATAAATAGATTGAATAGTCAAAATATTAGAATGATTTCCAAAACTCCTTATAATGTAAGATAATTCGGATATTAGAGAAAGGTAAATAAAAAAAGACGACAATTAAATTTAATATCTCAATTTTATTTTTCAGAAATTCAATTGATGGAATTTTCCAATGGGCTTATTGCTTTTTTATACTCTTTTCATTCTTCTACAAAATAGCCTGTGAGAGACATTTAAGTTTAAATCAATAAATCAAATATTGCAAAATTTTAACGCACAAAAAACTATAAAATTGAATCAAAATATTAATAATAAAATATTTTATGGCATCTTTGCAGAAGTTTTCTCTATTAAAGGTTATCAGGTTATACTATGAAATATGGTTAATTTTGTTGGTTATGTTTCCATTATAAATGCAACTAACATAACCACAAATTTTCGTGAAGATAATTTCCGGAAAAATAGCTTTCTGACAGAAACTTTCGATTACTTGGCCTAATGTTCTTATTAAAGATACTATATTCTAAAATTTTAGGTTATGTTTAACATAACCCCGAAAATTCAGGCCGTTTTGAAATTGCCGATGTGTAAAAGTCTTAGTGCACTTAGTACATTTTCGTGATTATTTGAAGAATATTTTGCGACATCCTAGAAGTTTGAAATATTCTTTTCAGTGAACATTAAAGAAAAAACATTTATATGCCAGTTCTAACCACAAATCCTTTTCAAATCTTGACACTTTGGCACGAAGAAATATTTTAATCAGGTCTTTTATTTTCAGACTAAATTCATTTTTTGAGGTTATACTTAAAAGACTCAACGTTATCTAAAATTTCCGTAATAATAAAATGAAATCTGTTTACAAACAAAACTTTACTTTGCAAAAGCACCAATAGAAAGATTTTGAAGATAAACATAATTATTTTTCTGATTCGAAAATGAAGGTATTTTAAATTTTGAGGTTATGTCAAGCATAACCTAAAATAAGTCAAGTTACGATTTGGAGGTGAAAAAAAAATCTTTAACTTTCTGTAAGTACAGTTTTATTAGCAACTTGAGCGTATGAGTTATTTCGCTGTTTGGTGTTTTTAACTTTAAGCTTTTAATTTTAATCCGAGAATATCATTAAAATATAATTTTATAGCGCTGCTACATCTTTCCATTTAGTGAATTCTGTCAAATAAAATGAGTAAGAGAAAAAATTTGAATCAATTACATTTCACTAAATTGTAAAGGTGTGCCATCGCCATTTTAGGGGGAAGTGGGGCAACTTTGAATTAGGTTAGCTTTGAAATTGATTGTTTTTCTCCTATTTTAAAATGAAACTGGTCCTTATTGTGATAAAATTTAGATCTAAAAACGAAGCTAAATTACTTCATGATAAGGCTCAATTCAATTTAAAAATTGGAAAAAGCCCAATTTGACAGCTGCACCAACTTAAAGATGTTCAACTTCCCCCTAATTAATTTTACAGTCTAACTTTTGGTGCTCTGCAAACTTTAAGAAATAATTGTCAATAAATCGCTATTTATGACTTATAATCGAAATTATTTTCGTCTAAATATAGAAGCATATTCGATCGTTTCTCTTAATATTTTAAGGTTAGAATGTGATATATTTTAGAATCAAAATAAAACCCAAACACGCTTTAAATTGCTTGAATAATTTGTCTGATTTATTGGAAGATTAAATAGATTTTTAAAGGTTAGGTTTAACATAACCTCACGTTACTAATTGATTTCTAAGCTTATCCAAGAAATAACTAAAATTACGGAAATAAGAAAATAGTTACATTGTAACAAAAGCTTAGAAAATATTTTCTTTCTTTTGAGGTTAAGTCTAACCAGTCTAATATTACAACCATTATAAGTAATCCTTAAATAAATGAAAAAAAACATTGAATCTTCCAGTGTTTCCCTCTTCTAAATGTGCGGTTATGTATAAGAAATTTTGAGGATCGATTGGGGTCGATAAACTCCATAAAAATAGGATAACCTATGCAGGTTATATTTTTGTTAATATAACCTTACATTGAATTATTTTATTAGTAAAGGGGTTATTTTGAAAAGTGGGGTTATGTAAATCTTGAACAGAGAAAGGTCATGAAGGAAAAACTGAAAAATTATGTTCTTCTAATGTAGTTTTATCACTATTATTTCTATTTTAAACAGAACTATGGCAATAAAAACACGGTTTTTTCCATTGATTTTTTTAGAACATTTCTAGTTATATTTAACCCAGAAATTGCAACACGAAGCCCCAAAAACCAACAAACATTGTAAAAAAAACCCAAAAATCGCATCGCGAAACCAGAAAAACCATTTTTTGCATCACGAAAGTCGAGAAACCAGCAACCCTTGTCAAAAAAATTGGGAATGAGAAATCCCTTATTTATTCTACATAACCTCAATTTCTGAAATGATGTTATAGTCTAATGAGACTTTTATAAAAACTCAAAATTCATCCTTCCTTTTATCTAAATTCTCAAATATACAACATTTGGGGGGGACCACAAATATACAACATAAATTTCAATATTTGGGGGGTACAAATGACATTTTTCTCACTCCTCAAATTTGAACAATATTTTTAAAAATGTAACGGAATCAATGTGAAATGCACTTTCCCTAAATTAAGAAAAATAACTTTAGAGAATATATCAATTTAGTTTATTGTGAAACAAATGGAATTTGTTGCGGAAGTTAATATAATACGATAATATTGAGGAAACATCAGAGAAAAATAGTTCAAATTCAGACTCCACCCAAAACTTTCTTCACATAACCTCAAATTTTACATTTTGAATTCAACCGTAGTTCAAATTTGAGAAACTCGACTGTAATTTCTTTTTACATAACCCTACTTTAAGTCAAATAAGTTCTCACTTCAAATAAAAGATTCCAAATCATTAGGAGAATAAATCAAGCAGGAATATTTTTTTCTAAAATTCTACATTTCTAATAAAAGCAGCATCTAAGTTTGAAAAATGTTCAAATGTGATAGGTTATTTTAAAGTTCTCTTTTAACAAAAGATTAGTCACTATCTTTTTCTAGAAAATGATTGTATTTCAGAACTAAAACGGTGATGGACACTAACCTAAAAATTTTTCCTACCTTTCAAGCTTAATTTCGCAACATAACCTCTTTTTTATGAAATTCCCACCATTGCTGTACAATAAATTTAAACGGAGAATATCTTTAAAACTTTTTTTTTGCAAATTTAACAAAGATCAAAAGGTGCAAAGTCAAAAAATGTGTCCTGATGGAAACTTGGACATTGAAAGAGCAATTAGCCCCAAGGAAATTCTCATCTTCATCAAAAAGAATAATTACTCTTCTAATTGAAACAGAACAAACAGAAAAGAGTTCTAATCAAAAGATTAAAAAAAAAATTAAAAAAGATGTACAGAAAAAGACCTTCAGATATAAGAAAAACTAAATCAAATATAAATACATAGAGAAGTAAAGGAAATGGTTTTAGGTGAAAAAGAAAAAGAGGTAAATAATGTGAAAAAGGTTTTTTTTTTCGCGCGCGGTATTTCCTCTTTATTTACACATTGTTTTCCTTCCATTTACTGCGTCATCAAATAATTCTATTTTATTCAATTTAGGAATATTAGAGGACATAGAATGAAGAGGAAAAATCGAAAATAAATAAACCAATACAACATAGATCTTTTTTATATGGTGCTGTAAAAAAAACGCAATTGTAACGTTAAATTGAATTAATTTTATCGTAAAATTTTAAAGTCTTCATTCAAATCCTTCTTTCCTGTTGCTATTCCTTTTTCTGATACATAATATAAGGCCTTCCAGCTTAAATTTATTCACCTAATTCTTTCCAATTTCACCTTTTTTCTTCTCTCATCGCGAGAATTATTTTACATAAATAGAAAAAAAATATCTCTTGTAATGGAAGACAAAGAAATATAATTGTACAAAAATCAATGAACCAATTAAACTCAAATGTGATAAATTTACGTTTATCTGAATTCTGTGGGGAAAGCATATTAATTGAAAATATGCGAATTATTGCTATTTTATCTTATCCATAAAGTATGAAGCCCATGTGATTGGTTCCGGGATCTAGAAATAATAATAAAAAAAATTCAAATTGTAATAAAAATTTATTTGGTTAAATTTATTCACTTCTCCAATTGAAATAAATTCTGACAAAAATGCCCATAGAACAGAATACATTTGTCCGATTTATCTCAATTTTGCTCTCCTAGTTCAATCGCCAAAAAAAACGTAGGAAAAGAAGATAAATTGTAGAACCAAAATTATTTGGACTCTGTAAAAAAAAATATTTCTTTTTTCAACATTGATTGAAAATCGCATGTGATTTCATAAGTGATTGCTAAATGATAGTTTACTGTAAAGTTAAATAGAGATGAATAAAAAAACAAATCATCTCTAAAAAAAAATTAGGCGGAATTGTAAAATGTAAAACGACAATTTAATTACGAAATAAAAATAATTTACTCGAATTTGCTTAATTGATTATGCCACTTACAAGATTTATTCTAAATGAAAGATTAGAAAAAGAATAAAACTGAAAATTTAACAGAGAAAACCATTTATTGTAAAAGAAACAAAACATTTATAAAAAAAAAGAAAGAAAAATTCATTGATCATAAACTATGTGACGAAATAGAAAAATTAAAACCATAATTATTGATTAAAAAGGCGTTTTATTGAAAGGGTAAGTCATTGCAGAATCGCAATCCTTTTTACGAAGAAGTTCAATGTATATAACGAAAACTTAACGAAAGCCGGATAAATTTCACCGAAGATGAAATTGTTGTGTTACCAAATTGGGCACAACACTGTATGAGGTAATACAATTATTTTGCATTGTATCCCAACCGGGCTCACCAGATCTGGGATTAATAAAGTACCGCACTCTAAAACCAGACCTGGAGCTGGTTACATCTTCTTTTCTTCCACTCTCTCCCAAAAATTATCGCCTCATTTTTTCCATCATTGGTGTCAGAAGTGTTAGTGCAAAAAAACCCACAAATTATAATTATTCATTAAAGAAAGTGCAACAATCTTAATGAATAATAAGCGCACAAGCTTCCACCTAAGAGATAAGGTGATTAAAGTGAGTGAAAACCAAAAATCCTCCTCCGAAAAGGCCCACGTGCCGACACAGGCCCACGTGCCCACTCCAGAACAATCTCAGGGTTCCACAAGCGATCCTGAAACCACAGCTTTTAATAAAAGCAAAAAAACCCTCCGCTCGCCACCATCTACACGTGCTACATCAGAAAGCGCAATAAATATCACATCCACCTCCGTCTCTACATCCAACTCTCTCATCTCGACTACCAGCATCTTCAGCTCCAATTTCTTCAGTTCAACACTTCAAAGAACTCCTGAAAAAGCCATCCCTCTCTCATTGGGAGTTACACCTATCATCGAACAAATAAAAGCTCTCTCCGACAGTCAAACTCCTATTTCGGCATCTTCAACGGATACAGTCTTCAGCTACGACGAACACCCCACCATCCTTGAGCTCACCGGTGATAACAACGCATCTACCATGGCTTTAGTACCGTTTTCAGACATATACAAAGATATTCCAAAATGTACAGGTGAGCCCCATGTCGTATATCATTTTGTTTCCATTTGTGATGGGCTTTATGATCAATTTTTTGCTGAAAGTGCTCCTTCAAAAGATAAAGAATTTATTCGATTGTTAATGATTAAATTAAGCCCTGATTTATATCTAAATATTCGCGGAGAGTCACTTTCTACATATCCGGAATTCAAGGCTGCTCTTCTTTCTGCAGTCTCCCCGGAAGTCTCCCTTCCTGACGCAATAACTGCTTTGCAAAAAATATCCATTGGTGCGAAAGAGACCCTCAAACTTTTTGGACAAAGAGTTACTGAGGCTCTCTCCGTACTTAATATTGCTTATTCTTCTCAATTGGGTGGAAATTTACCGCAGACACTAAGAGAGAGTAATGTGAGATTGGCGATCGATGCCTATGCAAATAATATCCGTGATAACGATACTCGCATCTTGCTATTGGCAAAGAATTTTTCAAACCTTTCTTCTGCGATTTTGTTCGCCGAAAGCCGTCTCAAGGTGCATGGGCAACAGAACGAAACGCGAGATTCCAATAAAGTCTCTCCGAATAATTCTAATCTCGATCAGACTAATCCTACTAATACTCCACAATTCTCACAGAATGTCTCTAATAGAAATGTCGGTGGAATTCCCTTTTTTCGATCCAATTGGCCCTATACAAGTGGAGCACAACAGAACTCAAATTCGAGAAATTTTTCTTCCACAAATATTGGAAACGGTGGAAACCAAACCCAAAATATATCACAAAATCGCAGTTTCAACAATTCCAGACAAAATCTGAATAATTCCGGACAGGGATTAAATAGTTCTGCTCAGGCTTCAGGAAATCGAGAACGTACAGTTTTCATTCCCAGGGGTGGTCAATTCGACTCCACTGCGCTGTATAATGAGCAAGAAATTTTTGCTCAAGATGATTGTCCGGATGCGGGAAACGTGACACGGTCGGCAGGCCAACTGCTGGATTACCTGCCGACCGAGAGGGATTAATAATTGTTCCAAGCTACTTTGTGGAGAATCCACCCAATCCTCATCTCATACACATATTTTCTTCTGCGAATCCAAATAAGACTTTTACGATCCTTATTGATAATGGCTCGTCATTATCATTTTTTAAAATAAATTGTCTTCACCCTGACACTCTAGTTAGTGTGAACGAACGTCATATGATTGGAGGTATAACTGAAGGAAAAACAATTACCTTGGGGACTATCAGTACCAAGATTGGATTTGATTCGCCAGAAATTCTCCCAATTATAGCCAAATTTCACATTCTCCCTGAAAGTCACTTTCCATTCGACGGAATTATTGGACGTGACCTTTTGCACCTATGGGATGCCGTTATATATATGAGAGAGAAACGCGTATTCTTTAAGAGTTTGCAAATCGCCGTGCCATTTATTGAAATCGATCAAATGCGAGAAGTCCCGTCGTCTAATGCAAAGACAAATTTATCTGGCGTTAAAAAAGACCCCAAAACCATGCCGCCGAATCAGTGCCAAGAAAACGCGAATCATCCGCCATCAATGTTACAAAAGACTATAGAGAAGAACTTGTATACCACTCCAACGGATTTGGTAGGATACTCTCAACAAGTTTCAAAGTTTCATCTTCATCCTAATGGAGAAACTCTAGTAGAATTTACATTTTCTACCAATTCACCCTTGGTTTGTCACCAAAAACCGTTGGATGAAGACAATACTATTTTTATTCCCGATTGTGTCATTGCGCCGGTGAACTACAAGGCCAAAGTTCCGATAATTAATACCAATGGCCACGCAATTGATCTGCTCAATATAAATCCCCCTTCGACAGAACCCTTATCAAATTATGAATCCTTTACCATGGATAGTCAGCTGGTAAATCATTCGTTAGTAGAAAGAAACCGAGGAGATATTATATTTGAGCAAATTCAGTTAAATCGATCTCTGGATTCCCAGTATAAGGGTAGATTACGCGAAATGTGTGAAAAGTATAACGCGACTTTTCATTTAGAAGGAGATGCATTGTCTCATGTAATCGGTGAAGAATACAAGATAGAGACTTATCCAGATGCAGATATCGTGAATGAAAAATCTTATCGTATACCATTTCACCAGCGTCCAGAAGCGAAAAAGCAATTACAAACAATGCTTGATAGCAAAATCATTCGACCTAGCTGTAGCCCTTATAACTCTCCGTTGCTACTCGTTCCAAAAAAACCTGATGCTCACGGAAATAAACAATGGCGGATAGTAGTGGACTTTAGAAGACTAAATGATATCACGGTCAAGGATAAATATCCCTTAGCTTCGATTGAAGATATTTTCGATCAATTGGGCAATAGCAAATATTACAGTACATTGGATCTGGCTTCTGGCTTTTTTCAGATGAAGCTATCTGAAGATAGTAAACATAAGACGGCATTTAATGCTCTCGGACAGCATTTTGAATTTGAACGTCTTGCATTCGGATTAAGTTGTGCACCAGCAGCCTTTTCTCGTCTAATTCGGAATGCTTTGGGAGATTTACTGGAAGGGACATGCTTCGCTTATATCGACGATATAGTAGTTTATTCCTCGTCAGTCTCGGAACACCTTTCAAAGTTAGAGACCGTTCTACAACGTTTAAGTGAGCATAAACTACAACTAAATCCAGGGAAATGTAAGATTCTCGAGACAAAACTAGTTTATTTGGGGTTCGTCATTTCTTCTGAAGGGCTTAGGCCAGATCCGAAAAAGACAGAAGCAGTTTCGAACTTTCCGGTACCGACGTGTGTTAAGGAAGTCAAGTCTTTTTTTTGGGGTTGGCGTCGTATTATCGTAGGTTTATTGCAGACTTTGCGGAGATCGCGTACCCCCTCACCAACCTCATTCACTTATGTAACGAGGCCAAGAAGAATCAAGATCTTACAAACCCGAAAAGAAATAATTTTCCTTGGACACCTGAATGCCAATCTAGTTTTGACTCCTTGAAAGAAAAACTGACCTCCTTCCCCGTGCTAGCCTACCCAGATTTCGATAAAGAGTTTACCCTAACTACAGATGCCAGCAATTACGCGATTGGAGCCATTCTATCACAGGAGGGTAAAGTTATTTCTTATGGAAGTAGGGTTCTGAAAAAGGCGGAAAAGAACTATTCAACTATAGAAAAGGAGGCGCTAGCGGTGTACTTTTTCATAACGTATTATCGGGTCTATCTGTTAGGAAAGGAATTCACAGTAGTTTCCGATCACCAACCCCTGCAATGGATTTATAATAAGAAAAATCCTTCTAGTAGAATCATTCGCTGGAGATTGCAGTTGTCAGAATTCACGTTTAAAGTGGTTTATAAAAAAGGCGAGTTGAATACAAATGCTGATGCACTCTCCCGTCTGCCGATCAAAGATTCCGAAAAGTTGGACCTCGAATGTCTCTTTTGTGGCGAAAACCCTAACATTAATACCGTACCAATCACTTCCTCACATGAATTAGACTCGCATGTAGTAACTCGATCTCAAACTCGTGCATTGGAGAAAATAATAAAACCTGAAGAAGACTCCCCTAGTTCTTACGAAGATTATGAAAAATTTGTTTCGCTTCGAGAAGTTGACGTTCCTGATATTGTGACAGAACAACAGGAAGAATTCATAGGTATGAAAGAAAAAGGCCATCAGTTTCTTGTTATCTGTAGCGATAACACGATCGAGGACTTTCCAAATTTCGATAAAACTTTAGTTGATGACGCCCTGGGCAAGTTACAAAAATATAAACTTAACATGGTAGAAGTTCGTGGAGTTCATTTTATATTCGGAAAACTAGGCCAGATCTCGAAAGTAACTTACCCATCGCTGTTCCGTCTCCTTATCGAATTAAAAGAATTCTGCATTGCACAAAACATTCGAGAGATAAAATTATGTAAAAGTAATATAACTTTCCCACAATTCGAGTATTTACTCGTGAAAAGGATGATAAATTACGTCTTTAAGGCAGCGAATATTCAAATAACAATCTATTTTAACCAAGTTAAACGGCTTCACGATCCCGAAGAAATTCAAGATGTCATCATGGAGTTTCACGAAAACCCACTATATGGCCATCGAGGGGTAACGGGCACTCATTTACGAATTAAGGATAAATATATTTTCAAGAACATGCGTCGAATCGTAGCTAGGTACATTAATCGTTGCGAGACGTGTCAGAAAAATAAAATATCCCGTAACACCCGTATGCCGCTTAAACTAACAACGACTCCACCATATCCGTTTTTCCGTATCACAATGGATGTTTTAGGCCCGTTATCCGAAACACACAAACAGAACAAATATATATTAGTGATTCAAGACGAGTTATCTAAATATCTCGTTGCAGAATCTATGACAGATCAAACTGCTAATACCGTCGCGGAAACATTCGTAAATCGATTTGTTTGCGTGTTCGGAGCGCCCATCCAGATATGCAGTGATCAAGGGGGCTGCTTCAATTCGGCTACTTTTAAACATGTTTGCAAATTATTAAATATCAACAAAAAGTTTGCAACCCCTTTCCATCCCCAAACGTCTGGAACTGTTGAGCGATCAAACAGAACTATTGGCGAGTACCTTAGAATTTACACTAACAATGGTAAAAGGGATTGGGATACCATTCTACCGATGGCAGTAGCCGCCTACAATTCCGCTGTACACCAGTCGCACAATATGACCCCTCACGAGATTATTTTTGGCGAAAAATTCGACATCACATCTTTCAATCAACCTCACGTCGAGCCCAATTATTGCTATGATGATTTTGTCACAGAATTAAGACGAAAACTAAGCTATTCTCAAAAAATTGCTGCAGAACGATTGAATATCGTAAAAGAAAAGAGTAAGACCTACTACGATAACTCTACTAACCCAGTGACCTTCAAAGTGGGAGATCAAGTCCTGCTTCTTAACAAATCGCTACCAAAAATTGGAGAAAGCTCTAAACTACTCGAACGTCGTAAAGGTCCATACACCGTAACTAAAATAGTTACTCCCCTGACCACTACTATCAAAATAAATAACAAGGAGAAGACTTACCACAATAACCTTTTAAAACTATATAAAGAGTAAAGGAAAATAGCATAGATTGCCAGTCTTGTATTCTTAAGGTGTACGTGTGAAATGGTACTCCATTGGGATGCTCTAAATTCGCGATGATCGAAACTATTTGAAATGAAAAGCTGAACGATGAGCAATTTTGAACACCTCAAATTTCATAATTATTTCTCGTTTAATCGATTTGCATAAATTTTAATTGTTGGTGAAGGTATAAATAGGGGCTTATTGACAACAAAAAAATACATGAATTGATAAGTAAAAACAAAATTGAAAGGAAGATATTATTTGTAACTGAAATGAGGAAATAAAATAAAATAAAATAAATAATAAAATAAAGAACATTAAGGAAAGTTTAATATAACTGAAATTTATTTGATTAGTTAAGAAAATTGTAATACTAAAATTAATAAATACAGAATACTAAAATTATGTATAATTACAAAAAAGGAGCAGAAAAAAAACATAACAATATTGTAAAAAAAGCCCAAGTAGGTACTAATGATGTAAAAAAAAAAATGTAATACTTTTTTTTCCGATGCCCTCTGCATCTTCCTAAGAAGGGAGAGGTGTTGTGTTACCAAATTGGGCACAACACTGTATGAGGTAATACAATTATTTTGCATTGTATCCCAACCGGGCTCACCAGATCTGGGATTAATAAAGTACCGCACTCTAAAACCAGACCTGGAGCTGGTTACATCTTCTTTTCTTCCACTCTCTCCCAAAAATTATCGCCTCATTTTTTCCATCAAAATTGGCGTATTCATGAATTCGATTCTCTAAAACTGTCCCGGCTTACAGGTAAGTTCCTTTGTATTTGAACATAATATCGTTAATATTCGAAAAATTTAAGATTGATTTCGAATTTACGGAATAAGAATCTATTAAAAGAGCTACTCATAGATTGTAAAGGGATTTAATAATGTGACAGGAATATTATGAATCATTTTGATTAGTCTTCCTTTAATTTAATTAAAAATTAAAAGAAATTAGTTGCTCATATTTGGCCATTTCGAGTAAGTTTTATAATTGTGTCAAGAAGCTTTTGGTCGACGACAATTCTCATCTTTAGGAAAACAATTAGTTTTGTTATGTAATAAAATGATTTTTTTAAATAGATAAATAGCATCTATGGATTACAAGCAATTAATTTGCACAAAGAAAACTTAAAAAAAAATTTTTCCTATCACTTTTTCCACCTGGTTTCTTGAGGATAAATTTGTCAAGAAACCTATGGCTGACACTATATGTGTCTGGACTAAAAATTTTAGATAAATTCAAATTAGGGCAGCAAGCGGTGTCAATCCTCCTCATGCATTATCATCTCCTCGTTCGGTTCCAGCCTCAGCTTCAGCCACTCTATTTTCCTCATGCGTCCTATCCACGCCAACTTACCTACCGCATCAGTCCTTTATTTGGCCCCTTATGCATCTCCTCTTATGATTGTTCTTAAATTAAGGGTTTTGACATAAAAAGATACATTTTGACCTAAATCCTTCTCTTCCTTTGTTACTTAAACAATGTTTCGGAGATTGTTGGCTCCTTCCGCAGGTATGCAAAGTAATCTTCGGAACGTTGTTTGAGTAATAAAGGAGCAGAAGGATCTAGGTCAAATTCCGTATCTTTTTATCTGAATTCTACTGACCAAGCATTAGATATTAAGAGTTTTGTGTATTGAGCCAGCCAGTAAACCCTCCCCAATTATAGTTTTCTTCATGCAGGACCGATCAATTCGGTCTTCACTCCTGCTACTCCAAAATGGTCAGCCTCTTTGTTACCCATATTGCCCAAGACACCCAATGTAGACCGATATCACAAGTGAGACCGCTTTAACATTTTCTGGCACTCTAAGGGCCTCGACAGACCTGAGGATTAGCCGAGAGACGGCTTAGCGTAATTATATTCGAAATAATGATTAAAGTACATTTCCATCATTTTCCACTAAGTACTCTCTTGGCTTAAGTCGTAAGTGTGTCTAGGGCATAACACTAGCGAAGTACTAGATTTATTTCCTGATATGGAGTGTTAGATCTATTATTAAATAGAGAATATGCGTATCTTCCATCCAGAAACATCAGACTTAGCCAGGTTCTGAACCCTAATTAGGATTGCTGTGACATCGGCCTGGAAAACAGTATTGAACCGGCCGAGTAACACTGACCAGCTAATTCTGAGTTCCAGACGGTGGTACCCGAGTCCGAAGGAGTGGACTAAAACCTTAACCCTCTATCAAGTAAGACCGTCTCAAGATGGTCTTCACAAAAATCACATTTACAGCGACAATAAAGGTTTTATTTATTTAAAACTGCTATAGTGTCCTCGATAATAGTCTTACAAACATCTCTTGAAAGTTTGAACTCATTTTGACTCTTCGTTTAGTTGCTATGCCCAGTTTCGTGTGACAGGTCAGAGAAAAAACAACAAAAAATATTTGTGCAAAAAACTAATTTCCAATTTCCATAAAAAATACCTATTTAAAGTTATATGACTAAAATAAATTCATTTTTTACTGTAAGATATGTCGTTCTCCTTTGTGTATTATTTCATTGAAAAAAATTCAAAAAAGTAAAAATGTGAATTTTAGAAGCAAAAAGAGTTTCAAAAAAAATTATATTTTCTCACCTAGCGCCTAAACTAAAAGAGATAAAAGAATGGATGGTATTTTTGACTTTATTGGATCATAATTATCCTAGAAAACACTTTCTTACAACTTTTTTCGTGTATTAAAGAAAACACTGTTAGAGAGTTAAAATTAGAAAATAAAATTACATTTCCTAACTAAAGTAAATTGTTTAACCCTTTAAGGACGATTGGAACACCGGTGTCCCATAAAGAAAATAATTTTTCCTGACTACCTAAACTTATTTTTTTTTATGTTTGTACTTAATTGCAAGGTAGAAGGATGAAGGAATCAAGGATATTTTTGTAAATCTCCAGCTATGTAGTAAATATTTAAGCTCAAAAATGGTGAATTTTTAAATTCTCAAACTCATAATTTGATTTTTTATTTTTTATACTTCCAATTTTTTAAGCAAATCCCCTTTGGCAATAAAAACTGCAATACCCACACGTAATATTTTTCATTAAAGCAAAAATTATTATTCATTGGTATTGTCAGGAAAATTACTTAAATTTTTGGGCTATTTTTGTCCCTATCGTTCATAGAAGCGCAAAATACATCGAATCAGACTCTGTAGGACTTTCCAAGATGTAAGACTTATCATTGATTATGTTTCTCAGTTTATTTTTTATTGTTGATTTTCAGTCCGTAAAAAGTGTCTCGTCGTTAAAGGGTTAAACTGCTCCAAAGAGAGTATTTCACAAACGAATGGAGTATTGTTTGGTTTTTTGGAAAGGTCTTGAAATTTCTGAGAATTCTAAATTGATTCCAATCAGTTATGAACCGGTAGTTAACCGGTTATGAGCCGTTAATTACAGTAGAGTCTTCTAAATTCGAACGCCCGGGGGGTATTTTTGACATTTCTCACCTCCCAAATTCGAACGATTTTTTTCAAAACTAACGAAATTTGTGTGATTAAATTTTACTTTGAATCAAATTCTTGTACTTTCTCGCAAGTTTTAGTGGTAACATACTTCCTTTTCATTTTATACGATAATAATGTATGTAAACATTCAAGAAGAAGCACATAGATGCGATTTTCATTCACCTAAAAATACGAACTTTCTAACATAACCTCACAATTGACTTTTTGAATACAAACGGCGTTCGAATTTGAGAGATTCAGATTTGAGAGACTCTACTGTACCAGTTTGTTGTGT
The DNA here is from genome assembly GCF_024763615.1 of Phlebotomus papatasi. Taxonomy (NCBI): domain Eukaryota; kingdom Metazoa; phylum Arthropoda; class Insecta; order Diptera; family Psychodidae; genus Phlebotomus; species Phlebotomus papatasi. Next base: position 87,000,261 of record NC_077223.1, on the reverse strand, counting down.
GTTACTCCGTCAAGAGCACAAAAATGTCCGAATGAAATTAAAATGATAAAAATAATAATACAAATTACGCAGAACCATTTCATGTTTTGCGAAATACTTGAACTCATGACTTTGATGCTCTTAAAGGTACTCTTGCAAAAAACAATAAAAATTAAATATAGATATTTAGAAACATGGAAAAACAGTGATTAAAATATGTTTTCCTCGCTATTAAAAAATAAAAATCATTATTGTCTTTATTTTCTTTTTGTGAGAACCCCCTCGATCATACGCTCCACTCCACAGTGATCTCGAATGTAAGACTATTTAACGATTTTTTTTTTCAAATTTCAAATGGCGAAGTTTCGCCTCATTTATTTAGACACAAATCATCGCAGCGAAAAGTTACTGGTAACTGTTAACAGAGGGCACGCATAGTCATTGACGTGTCGATTGAGTGTCAGTGTGTAGCTGTAGAGATTTTTTCACAAACAGCGATTTTTACCTCATTTCTCCTCAAATTCCTGCCCAAAGAAGGATCTCCAGTGTCCAGAGATGCGGCAGACATGTAAGAAATTTTACAAAATAATTTAATCAGAGGAACTGTTCAGATATTTTGGTTTTTCCGGGGATGAAAGCTTTGCCGGTGGGTGTGTGATGTGTCTCGCCGGGTAATAATTACTTCTTACGCTATTTTTGCAATTTTCCGGTAGAATTGGGCAATGAAATGCAAATAGAGATTACAAATGTTTCTTCTGAAGCATTAACTTTTGGTTAAATTGGGAATTTGTATATAGAAATTCTTGTCTGAACACTTAACCTCAAATGTCGTCCAACAGAAATTCTTGTTTTTCAATCCTTTCCTGGATCTTCCAGATTGCATTTTGCTGCTTCTGCTGATGCACTCCATGTGCTCATTGGCCGACCGAACGACCAACAGCTACCTCAGTCCCACAGATGAGCGCCTGCAGAAGGTATTCCTGGAGGGTGTCAAGTCCAATGATTTGCAGACAATCTACTACTCAGCCCTCAACTACGGTTCCCGATTGTCAGCAGCTGAGAAAACAGCCCTCTGCACCCGCGCCAAAAGCCTCCATGGGGAATCGAAGCTCAATGAGTTCGAGAAGAACTTTTACCTCATTGGTATCTTCGCTGAGCTGAAATGCAGTCCTCCAGTGGCCTCCACTGTCATCTCAGCCCTCGAGGCAGCTCTGGCCAAGGATGCTGCCACAGCTCCTGAGGTCTACTTCAACTTCTTCGCTGCCAAGGCTGCTGGAATCGTCCTTGATGACGCTGCAAAATTGCGCGTGGTGAAAAATCTTCAGGCCATCCTCAAGAGGGATGATTCCCTGTCGAATCTTGGGCATGCTTTCGCAGTGGCTGCAGAAACCGGCGGAAATGGGCTTCTACTGGTGGATCGAGTGGAGGATGCAATTGCCCAGGCAGATGAGGTAAGTCAAAATCATTTTACAAAATAGAGCAAATCGGTTAAAGATTACGGACTTGGGGTTTTCAGTCGAAGATTTTTATGGTAGTCTCAAGGTCAAAGATGTCAAAGACATCCTTCGGGCTTCTTTTCAGACCTTATTTTTATGAATTGAGATTGAGAATAACAGCTTCATGAACATTTTTAGCACTTTACTGTTCTGAAGTGTTTCTGCATTATCGACTTTTTGGTTGCTGTCACGACTATTTGGCGGTTTTAGAACACGGTGAGAATAGGGAAAATAGTCAAGGCAATAAGTAAAAGTCGATAATGCAGAAGCACTTGAGAACAGTCTAGCACTATAGCGGTGATTCCTTTAACTTTCCATCCTCTCAAAAGTTATATAGCTGCAGATGCTTGTCCATTAAGCATCAATAAGAACAGGTATTCTCAAATAAACAAATGTTAAAGTCGTAAATGAAAATGAACAAGGTTGAACGTAAAAAACAAAAATAATAATAAAAAAATTCCGTAAAGAAGCTCAAGAATCAATAGATAGAATAGAAACCCGTTCAAATCTGACTATAATGAGTGGAATATTACCTTAAATTTTCAAAAATCGCTCCTAGAAATTTTCATAGTCTCTGATCGGACACAAACTTCGACAAAAGAAACTATCCCATAGCAAAAGAAAGCGGAATAGGAATAAAAAGCGAAAAATTCCTCGGATTTTTCCAGTAATTTTCCTTGAAAAAGTCCATTGGAATTTTCCATAATAAATTTCAGGGAAAAATTCATGGATTTATAGAGGATTTTTCTGTGGAATACTTCCATGGAAATGTTCGTGGATTTTATGTGGATTTTCCACTTAAATTAAATGGAGGAAAAATAAAGTTGTTGTTACATGCACCTCATGCTTTAACTTCAGAATATTGAGGAAATAGCAAATATCACGAGTATTTTAATATATTTTACTAAATCAGCGATAGCGAATTATACCACTTTAGATAAATAAAAAACTATTTTATAAAAAAGATTCTAAAATACACATTAAATGACATAAAAATTGCCTTATTTTAGGTTGACAACCTTATTTAATTTAATCAGTTCACTATTATCAACACGAAACGCAGTATCGCATAATTAATTTTATTATAATTTGTTTGCAGAAGGTTGGGAAACAAATTATCCATGTTGTCACAAGACTATTTTATTTGCTAAACATTCAAGAAAAATAGTGGGAAAAACCCGTGGAAAACCCTATGGAAAGATAGTGGAATTTTCCATAGAATTTATCCAGATTATCTCGCGGACGATTCACGTTTGATTTTCCATATAAATGTTCCGTGGAGTTCTGCGGAATTTAATTCTGGAATTCCAGTGGATCGCACTTGGAATTCCATGGAGATCTAGGGTAAGTGTGCCAAATTCCGGCCAACTTGCAATTTCGACCACCTTTTTGTTTCTCGAATTTCCATGAACTTTTATATTTTACGTACTCTAGGGATTATACAATGCAAAAGAATAACAAAAACTGTAGCTTCGACAAACGAGATGACGTGAAAAAGACATGTGAAGAATTCCCAATGGGCAAGGAACTATGAGAATGAAGGTGGCCGAAATAGGGCACCAAAGCTATGTCTATATTTTTGTTCATTTTAAAATGTATTAAGAATGATTTTAGAGTAAATAAAGACGGTAAACTCTTTACAAGGTTCGCAGCAACACTCTTTCAGAAGAAAGAATTAAAAAAAACAATTTGTATTTAAAATATTACATTTCAAACTTGAGATTTTGACGCTTGCATGCAACTATGCCGAAATTTGGCACACTTACCCTATGATTCCAATGGAATTTTCGACTACAAAATCCATGGAAAACTTCCTGGAATTTTAGTGTCAAAATTCGCGGATTATTGCAATTTGGACGCTAGTTTTTCACTTGAATTTCCGCGGAATTTTGCTATGGGGTAATCCCTCTGGATTCGCGAGACTCCGCCTTAAAGATCAAAAAAAAAGTTCTTAAAATGGCGAGAACTCTGAATTATCAGAGTAAGAAGAGGGTTTAATATAAAAAGATCTAGTTTAAATTCCGATACAGCGAACATTGTAAGTCCGGAAAACTACCCCTAGGGGTCCGTTACACCGGTTATATCGGCGTGAAATTTTAGTATGTTACCGTTGCTCTTCATACCTTCTTGGTTACATCAACCGTTGTCGTATCTGCATTTGTTTTTTAACAACTTGTAGTAGGATTGTTGAGCCTAGAGGAGTTGGAGGGATAAAGCCCGTCTTGACGAAGACTTCTAAATCGGTACCAATTACTGTTTCGATTAATTTCAAATTACTATACCGCAATAGTTCCGCTAGATGGGGTTGTGAGTGCTCGACGAGTTATTCCGAAAGCACAATCGAATCTGCTCCTCTGTCGGTCTGGTCGGTCTTCACCAGTGGTGCGAGGAGGACGCCAGATTCGTGGCTCTCTTTGAATGGGCAATGGGATTCACTCCCGGAGGCAAGCGATGGAGGGTGCTCCAGCAAGTTATGGTGTAGACCCGTAGCAATTCTTGCTACAAACTCTTAATGCAAGTCAACGCACGCACAAACATCACCTCTTGCAACAAAAGCTGACACAAATGAATGAAGATACGGCAACAGTCGATATAATCAACGACCCCGACGACCTCTCAAACAGAAAAAGACTTAAACCCCTCGGACGGGGTTGAATGCCGTGTTTGGGGTCGAGGGTCGAGAGCCCAGGTCATCCAGGTTAGCAGCCCACACCTGTCGATCCTCCTGTACTTCAGGAAGATGTCGATCCCAAGGCAATATATTGATTTTAATTCAGTCACCCTGTCCTAGGTCTGCCCCGAGGTCGAGGTCTCCTCACAATGACTCGCATAGCTTTTCTGAGTAATCTTTCTTCGATCATGTGCTAAACATCCCCATGCCATCGAAGTTGTGATCTCCCAACTCAAAGAAACAACTCCTCGACTCGTAACTCCCCAAGAACAGCTACGTTCCTCACTCGATCTTGACGAGTGATTCCCTTCCCGGGGGCCTGCGTTCGAAGTTGTAAAAATTGCCGGCCTGTGTCTTCCTTCATAATCCTTTCTGATGCCACAGACGATAGTTTCATACTGCAAACTACTCCAACAAGGGCTAGTGATCGCTATGATCAAATACCTTGAACCGGGTAACCCTTAAGGTCACCAGTAAATACTGAAACGACTACAGAATACCCCAGTTGAGGTGGGACTGCATGATCTTAGGATCAAAAGACCACTGATCGGGAATAAATTCAAGGTAGGAATGCTTAACAGACAAGATGCACTCAACATGTCGATGACAAACTCTATCCCTTAGCAAGAATTGCTCCACTACGGGTGAGGAGACAAATCATCTCCAGTAGAGAGATATCCAAGGTTCTTTCTTAACCGAGGCATCTTCCTCATGATCACAAAAAAGAATAGCCAGGCTGGAGTCTCGCAGGAGCTTTTGCCACTCTGTCAAACCACTTGACAAATCTCCAGAGGAGGCCAGGCCAGACTCAATCTGTAGAAGGAATTCTTTCCACCAGATTTTGTCGAATTAAGGGAAGGCCTTCCTCCTGGTGGTGACCAAGACTGGAAGACATGGAAGTCTCCCAATCGTTTGAGAAGCGACGTAGCGCGCTCGAGAGACAACAGACGGCGATGGGGATTCTCCGAATGTAACATCGTTTGTGACTGTGGGGTGTTCCAAACCACATCCCACTTCTGTGTTTGTCCGTTGTCCCCTGCTTCATGCGGAACAGGGGATTTGATGTCGGCAAGTCCGCTTGACATTGACGTGGCCCGTTTTTAGGCAAGACAAACTTGATCTTAGGCCTCGACACGATTAATAATAATAAACCACCACCAAGTTGTGCTACTTTGCCCGATATCCAAATCCTTGGTAGGTTCCGCGAAGACCTCAAATCACCATCTCTAACCGTTTGGCGTGTAGCTCTGATTATGATCGTACGATCAGACCAAACTTTTAGATATCATGAAAAACTTCTACTTTTCAGGTTGATGGTCGAATGCTCCAGTTTGAGGGCGGATTGAGTGTTACAGCTCTGGTTCTGGGTGGTGCTCTGAAGTTGACAGCTTCACAGAAGAAGCCTCAACCTATCTCGCCTGCCCAGGCCACAAAGTTCGCCACTTACTTCCTCTCGAGGCGTTCCGTGCAGACGGCCAAGGGAGTCCATGTGCTCCTTGATGCCCTCACAACACTCAATCAGCAGAAGACCATTACTCCAATCTGTATGCAAGTGATTGGGAACGGACAGATGCAGCCGGATGATCTGCAAGTGAGCGTTCGGGTGGTGGATTTGCTGGGAAATGCTGTGACTCCGGCCCTTGATACAGTTGTCGCTTCGGTTAATGCTAAACAAGGTGGCGCTTCGGTGGTTAAGGATGTGAAGTTAGCACTGAAGGGATCGGATAAAACCGTTTTTGGGCTGGATCTGAAGGCAGCAAAGCCTTCTAGAGGTCTGTACATGGCTGATTTGACGGCAGGATCTTTTAAGCAGAGTGTTGAGTTGAAAATTCTGGGGAGAGTTAAAGTGGGAAGTTTGGAGGTAGGAGTTGGGGATTCCGACAGTAGTTCAGCTGTAAAGAAGCAATCTGTGGAATTTCCCAAGACACTAACCACACCACTTAGTGCAGACTCACAGCAGAAGGTAGTGATGAAGGTGTCTCTGCTAGATGAGACCACAGGTAAGGCAATTTCTGTCCATCAGGCTTTTGTACGGTTCGAAAATGGAAAAACCGGCGAGGAGATTGTCTTTGTGGCTGAGCAGGATACCAGCAAAGCCTACAAATTCGATATGGATGTTGGAGCAAGAAGTGGAGATTTCTCACATATGTCTGGGAAGTATCTTATGGAATTGATTGTGGGGGATGCTTCACTGTCAAATTCCTTCCGTTGGCATGTAGCTGACATCAACCTGAAGTTCTCTCAGGACACCATGGACAGGGAAAGTGCCCATGAGTCACTGTACAAGCCCAAAAAAGAGATTGTACATCAGTTCCGGGTGCCAGAGAAGCGACCAGCACGCTTCGTTTCTGATCTCTTCACTGGAATCTGCTGTGTTCCTCTACTGATCTTGTTGGTGATTTGGATCAGGCTCAAAGTCAACATTTCCAACTTTCCACTTTCTCTCTCAGCCATTGGCTTTCATCTGGGCTTGGGTGCGATATTATTCCTTTTCTTTGTCTTTTGGCTGCAACTGGACATGTTCACGACGATTCGGTACCTTCTGCCGCTGGCTCTGTTCACTTTCCTCTGTGGCAATCGCTTCCTGAGATCAGTAGCGACCAAGAGGAGTGCGCATGAAAAGTGAACAGGCAGCCAACAAGGTGCCTCAATCTCCAAGATTCCATCTCAGACACATTCACAGGCGTCCGGAGAACGGACGGACACCCAATCGAGTCACACAAATGCATTCTCTGCCCCCATTTGGATTAACAACACGAGGAGATGTATTAATAAAGAGAAGTGAAACACTGGAATTTTTTGTTTTTTTTTTTAGTTGCAAGCATTCCTAGGTTGCCTGTAAAGAATCCCAACTACCATAAGTTTATCTGGGCTTATCACTAATTTATCTGCCAATAGACATCAAAATCAGTTAACGCACGGACTCAGGTCAGACTGCTTTACAACGGAGTCGGGCGTTCCTTTAGAGTTGTGGCTACAACTAATTTCTAGTCTAATTCAGGAACCGTTAGCCCGTTAAAGACTTGGTCGGCTCCGTTTCCTTGATGCATAGACTTTGCCGCTAAAGAGTGTTTAGGCTGGGTCGACCTCATCCTTGCGAACCAGATGATCAGCCCACATTGAAGCCTATTGAGGCGTATTTGCTTGACAACAATTACCTCTTGGTAGCTTAGTAGCCTCGGTAGTGCTCAACGCATATGGAGTCAAATATCCGTAGTAGAATCCTTCATTCAAACACGACCAAAAGTGTACAATTCGGTTTGCTGAAGACCCACGTTTCAGACGAATAGCCACATTTTAGATAAGCGAAGAAAGCGTTGGGATCTCATGGATCAGTTGGTAAGAGCATTCAGCTCTTTTGCGGAAAGATCCTTAATTCAACATTTTCACAATTTGTACGATCAAATCCTTTCCAGTATGCAAAAAACCTCGATGTCTGAATGGAGACAGCTTCATATGTGATTAAATGTAATAAGAAACTGCACTGCAATTGTTCATCTACTAGGGAATCGAAGAGAGCTTTGTTCCTCAGCGTTCCCAGCCCTTACTGTAATGTAGAGTTTCGCGTCCGGCTACTCATTGACCTCCTTTACCTTGATCGATCTTGTAGTGAGAACGTACTTCATCTGTATAGTGTCCAGCTCACTGTCGACGTAAGGAAGAGACGAAGTGAGGATCAGGATGGCTTGAAACCTCGTCGAATCGAAGTTAAAAATCAACATGCTAATTTGATGCAAAATCCTCGGGATTACTGAGACTAACATTGAGTCGCTGAATCCCTGAGACTCTGTAATTCTCCGCAATTCAAAGCGACAACCCTCCAGCGGCTCAACGCATCCAGTCGTTTAAGGACCATGTCTACTGCTTCCTATTCCTACCATCTTCCCTGGGTTCTTTGGGAACGTCCTCTCGAACGAATTCCTTCCGGCTTCGCATTTAGTAGTTTCTTGAGCATTATATTATCTGACTGTAATGATTTGCAAAGACGCAGAGAATGGCTTACTTCAAGCAACGCATTTCAACGATTTCAACTAACTGACATTTGGCAGTGCTGCCAACTCCTACATTACACTGACATTCGGTGTTCATTACCAAACCAGAGTAGCAATTGGGTGGTCCAAAAAGTTACTCGAGTTCGTGGTTCATTCTAGTACGAAATACCTCCATCGAAAAACCTCCCAGACAGCTCCAGATATCCGTCGGAGTACTCATCTCCCAAAGATCGGTATTTTCAGATTCTTGGAAGCGGACTCTTGTGGTTTCAATTCCCAAAGTTTCTAATCCCAAATCTCATTCAGACTTGAGGCCTATTAACCTCCTTCCTGTCCTCTCGAAAGCTTTTCAATGTATTTTACTACATGAACAAATCTCACAACATCTGAATATAAATGAACTCCTTTGTGACTTTCAGTCGGGTTTCCGTAAAGAACACAGTCAGATCTGCCGCTCTGCTCTCATCAAGGTAAATCGTGACATCACTTCAGCCACTTCAGCTATCGAACGTGGTTGTCTTGTCATTTAGTTCTTGCACATTTTGTAATGTATTTACCTGAAATTGGGCGATAATTAATATCCCAGTCTCGTTGCCAATTCCAGGATATATGGGAGCTAATAAACACGTGTGTACAGTCTGGACTGTAGCCCCAGAATTCGTGCCGCATGTTCAATCTGGATGAAGGCCTCTTGTACAGCTCTGGGATTGCGTCCCATAATATCAATATCGTCAGCATAGGCTAAGAGCTGCGTGGACTTATTGAGTATGACCCCCCTCATGCTCACGCCGGAGTCCCGGATCGCTTTCTCCAGTGTCAGGTTAAAGAGGACGCACGATAGTCCGTCCCCCTGTCTGAGTCCGTTGTTCACGCGAAACTCTCGTGACAGCGATCCGTTCGCCTTTTCTTTGCTCCTCACATCGGTCATGGTCATCCTAGGCAGTCTAATCAATTTGTTTGGGATGCCGAATTCTCCCATGGCTTCGTATACAGTTTTACCCTGCCTATGCTATCGTAGGCTGCTTTGAAATCGATGAAGAGATGGTGAAGCGCTTGGTCATGCTCTCTCATTTTCTCTATAGACAGCCGAAGGGAAAAGATCTGGTCTGTTGTTGATTTGCCTGAAGTGAAACCACATTGGTATAGTCCAATAATGGTCTTAGCGAATGGGGCTATAACCAAGCAGAATAGAGAAGAATATCTTATAGGCGGTACTCAACAACGTAATACCACAGTCTAAAAAACAACAGTCAAGTAATGACCTACTTGGTCATAATCGCAGTAGATGACAGCAGTTTCACTTTGTGTCCAGAATAAGTTTTTATGAATGAATAATGTTCCCACCCAATGTTATTTCATTTCATCCTCTCATGTATATTTTTCTCCGTCGCTCCAATAGAAAAATGCAATAAGTTGTCTCAGCGTGCCTTTCAGCCACACCATGCAACGAAACATTAACTGCGCGCGATGCTTTTTCTCTCCATCACTCCTGCGAGTTCAAAGCGGGAGATCGAAAGAGGAGAGAAAAATACTCTGGCGCGCGCAGTTCACACAGACAACACATACACTTAAATCAAATTCCGCCGCTCAAGTTTACTCGCTCACACTCGCAAGTATCAAACGGCAGTGCGAAAGGAAAAAATAACACTCTCACCACTCACACAGTACATCTTGTGAATTGCTCGATCTCTACAGTGTGGAAGAAAAATAATGTAATCCATTGATTTTCTAATACCTCAAAATTTTTATCTTTCTCACTTAAATCTTAATTGAATTGAATAAAAATAAAACCCATCTAATATGTAAAGCTTTTAGAACCACTCTAAATAGTGCTGAAAATGGTGAAAATGTTAGAGAAATTATATCATTTGGTTTCTTGTAGTGTAATTTTCCTATTAGAATTATTATATACTGGATAAGCAAACAGATAATACAAAAGTAAAAAAAAATACATGGTAAAAGGGAAAGGGAAAAGTAACCGATTAAAAATAATTCAATAAAGTAAATAAATAAATTTATTAAAAACCATTAGAGAATATTTCCATATCGCTCTTTGGAAATTACAAGGGGTTAACTCACTTTCGGCAATTTTTCAGAAGCCAGCATGAAAGATTTAACTTTGTGTAAGTAATTATCTCAGTTCAATGACCGACCAAAAACAATTTATTTCTTTTCTATTTGTATGAGCATTAATATAAACATCGAAACATATAAATTTTCAGCTTTTAAAATATGTATTTTTACGAGTTAGGTCCTTGTGATTCTAAATGATCCACAAATTTTGCTGAAATTAGAACAAGGAAGGATCAACTTGCTTGAGTTAGTCCTTTGTTTCACAAAAAATTGAACGATAAATCTATTTTGTGCCCCTTTACTTCAAACGAAATTGCGCAAGCAATCAGAAAGTTTAAAATTTTGAAAAACTTTTCTAATAACGAAATTTAATGACTTATATCATCCGAAAATTTATTAAATTCTCTTTCTAAGTGTATTAAAATCTCAAAATCGCAAAAAAGTGAGTTGGCTCCTTGTAATTTCCAAGGAGCGATACGTATGTTATTATTTTGTAATATTAGTCCTTTTAATTGTGATAATCGTAATAAACATGTATTCGTCAATTATTTTTAGTGAGGTTCCTTTTAGTTGGGAAGATTATTATGGTAATTTGAGAACAGGAAAAGTTCTCAGATTACTATAAACATTTTCTTAATTAAAGATCACAAATATCTCTTTAGAAGATTACAAAACATGTTTATTATGTTTGTCACACTTTAACCCTTTAAGAACGATTGGAACACCGGTGTCCCATAAAGAAAATAATTTTTCCTGACTACTTAAAGTTATTTTTTATTATGTTAGTACGTAATTGCAAAGTACAAGGTTGAAAGAATCTAGAATATTTTTTGCAAGTCTCCAGCTATTTGCAATTATAGTAAATTTTTAATGTAAAAATGACGAATTTTTATATTCTCATAATGAAAATTAATTTTAAATTTCTTTTATACTTTCAATTTTTTTAAGCGAAACCGTTTGGGAAAAAGAAACTACAATATCAAACATAATATTTTTCGTTAGAGTGAAAATTATCTGCCATTGGTATTGTCAGAAAATTTACTTAAATTTTTTGGCTATTTTTGTCCCTATCGCTCATAGAGGTCAGAAATACACCGACTCAGATTCTGATGCATTTTCTAAGGTTAGATGTAAGCCTTTTTACTAATTTTGTTTATCGGTTTCATTTTTATTGCTGATTTTCGGTCCGCAAAAACTGTCTCGTCGTTAAAGGGTTAGAGCACAAAAATATAAAATATTCTCATATACGTATGTTAATATTCTAAAATATTTTCCTTCGATCAAGAGAGTCAGAATAAAATTATAAATTCACACATTTGGAGAATATTTTTTCTGTCATACTTCTTTTCTGTCATATTTTTTCTGTCTTAGAGGTTCTCGGGGTTCTCAGACACATTACTGAATTCATTGATGCAACTTTACAAATTACCTAATTTTGGCATGCCAAGTTAATAATAATAATAATAATATATTTATTCACAAAAATAGGATCATCCCTTTTACAATTGTGAAAGAAAAAAAAAGAAAAAAAAAGAAATTAACAAATTCAGGAGTTTAAATTAAGGTACGAATGAAAAGAAAATGTAAAGAAAAATAAAAGAAAAAGAAAGTAAAGAAAAATTCCTAAGCTCCTTTGGCTTCGTCTTGGAAAAAATTTCGAATGGCAGCTGCAGAAGAGCGCCTGTCATTCGGGACACTATTAAAAGCAGTGACGCCCTTAACCAGAAGACTCGGCAGGTACTCGGGACATCCAGAAATCAATAGATGAAACAGAAACAGTACAGCTCTCATTTCCAAAAGGGATGTTAAATCACATCCAATGAAAACGTTTCGGTATGGAGTGATGTGATCCCGGCGGTTTATGCCGCAAATATACTTGACTCAATCATTAAAGGAAACCGTCAGCCGAAGAATTGTGTCACTATCCGTCGTAAAAATAGCTCTGCTCCGTAATTAAAAAAAGGAGTGTTAATTAAAAGGAGTGTTATCAAACGAGTGTTATAGGGCGTGATGTCCCGGAAGCTCTAAGGGTATACAGAGAATAGTTGATCTTTCGGCAAATAGATATGGCCTGATCAGACCATTAGAGAGTTGCATTGAAGATTATGCCCATGTTTTCCACCTGATCAGAAAAAGGAATAATTTCACCATAAAGGTGTAATGGATAGAAATCAAGGGAAACTCCTTTTTTAGAAATTACAATAGTTTGAGACTTTTTAGGATTCAAAATCAACCCATATCATAAGTCATCATAAGTCGAAAAGTCTGAAGGGAATTGGAGGGCTCAATGATGATAGTAAAAAACTTCGAAAAAACTCGTATCCCCCGCTATAGGGGGTGAAGTTGGGGTTCAAAATTTATAATTTTGGCCATAGCAGACAGAAGGTTGGAAATAGAACCATGGGGTCTTCGAGTGATCCCCCTATATGTTGATTTTGGAAATCTAACTGTGACTTTCATTTTCCCTCCACCCCTTCTCTTCTCTTAAAAAACGTGTTTTTCGGTTTCGAAAACTACTCATCAAATAGTTTTCATTGTCACATGCTTTCGACGTTGTCCTGACGGATATATGAGTCATTCATAGCAAAAGCCCTGTATGTCCAGTGGTGACATCAAAACACCTCCCCAGAAATTTAGACAGCAAAAAGCGGCTACATAAAATTGATTGGGCAGTAAAAAAAACCATTTAACACGAATTTCTCAGACTGTAACTGAGTTCAATTTTGAATCGAAAAGCGATTTCTGATTTTTTAAGATAATACAACATTTTCATAATTTTTCTAAAATTCAGATCTTCTTTATCCACATGATGACTATCCCCAGAATTGTTCTGGACAGAACACTCTTTTGCTTCTCTTGACTTTTCTTCCAGAACTGTTCGGATTCTAGGTCCATCCACATGATGACCATCACCAAAATTGTTTTAGACAGGAAATTCTTCTGCTTTTTCTTGATTTTTCTAACAGAAATGATCAGTTCTGAGTTCAACCACATGGTGACTATACCTGGCATTTTTTTTTTATATGTTCAAACCCCATAGACAGTGGAGCCGAAAGTAGATAGTAGGTGAGATTATTAAAAATCTCACCTAACATTGTAAAATGTATCAGATAAAATTTTCCATAACCTATGTAGTAAAGAAAATTGAACAGCCGAATGTGTATCGGTGTGATCTTACTTTTTCTTCTCTGTCGCTATCACTCCAATAGAATTGCAGCTATGCGGCAACCGGAATAATCGTAAAAATAGAAAAACGAGTCTAGGGATTTTTTCTCGTACTTCTCTAGCTTCGCATCAGGTTTAGTAAAAGAATGTCTTATTTTGAAACAATTACCAAACAAAAACTATGTTTAAACAATATAAAGCCTCTGGTACTTTAAAGTGTAAAAAAACTCAGCTGGATTGAATAGAATTCCTCAAACATTAATGAAAATGCTCCAGAATTAGTATAAAACACGCACTACTTAAGAAAATAGAAACAGTGTTGGCAAAAGAAGATTGGTAGCAAAGAATTTACGGTATGATGACATCACACTACGTGTCAGAGATTATAGAGCATTCCCACGAAATTTAATTGTGACCTTTTGGTTATCGAGCGCATAAGATTACGCATTGCTGAATCATAAAACGGTAATGGCGCTTAAAATCACGCACAGCTGAATCATAAAACGATAAATGCGCTTGAAATCACGCACAACACCATTATAAAACGGTAAATACACTTAAAATCACGAACAACTGAATCATAAAACGGTGAATGCGCTTAAAACCACGCATAGCTCAATGACAAAACGGTAAATACGCTTAAAATCACGCACAACACCATTATAAAACGGTAAATACGCTTAAAATCACGCACAGCTGAATCATAAAACGGTAAATGCGCTTAAAATCATGCATAGCTCAATAATAAAAAGGTATATGCGCTTAAAATTACGCACTGCTGAATCATAAAACGGTAAATGTGCTTAAAATCACGCACAGCTGAATCATAAAATGGTAAATACGCTTAAAATCACGAACAGTTGAATCATAAAACCGTAAATGCGCTTAAAATCATGCATAGCTCAATATTAAAAAGGTTTAATTAAAAATATTACAATCACGCACAGCTCAATCATAAAACGGTACTTTTTAATGTACTTGTCATTACATACAGATCAATCACGAAACGCTTGGGATTGCGCATAAAAAAGCGCATTCTTAACTGTTTTATGATTGATCTGTGTGTAATTTTAAGCGTATTTACCGTTTCATGATCAAGATGTGCGTGATTTTAAGCACATTTACCGTCTTATCATTCAGCTGTGCGTGATTTTAAGCGAATTTACCGTTTTATGATCAAGCTCGTGATTTTAAGCGTATTTACCGTTTCATGATTCAGCTGTGCGTGATTTTAAGCACATTTACCGTTTTATGATTCACCAGTGTGTGATTTTAAGCGCATTTACCGTTTTACGTTTAAGGTGATTTTATGCGCATTATTCATTTTATAATGGAATTGTGCGTGATTTTAAGCATATTAATGTTTTGTGATTCAGCTGTGCAGATTTTAAGCGAATTTAACGTTTTGAGATAGAGTTTTGCGTGATTTAAAGCACATCACCGTTTTACGATGGAGTTGTGCGTGATTTTAAACGCATTTACTGTTTTATGATTGAGCAGAGCGTATTTTTAGCGTTTTTTTTTTACAAATTTTATACTTGACCTATTTGTACCACAGGGTTAATCGTTTTATGCTTGAACTGTGCATGTTTTAAATATACTTTTTACCGTTTTGTGATTGATCTGCGTAGTTTTTCTAAAGATGTCTAGTATGACTTTAAAATATTTAATTTTAAAAATATTCCTTCCATAAAATAGGATTTTTTGTTTATGATATTATATAGGTTTTTATTTACTTGAAATTCAATACAATAATCATTATTAACTACAATCCTTGTTATAAATTTAAGATTATTAATCAGCAGTCATTAAAACATTATTCAGTAAGTTTTCGTAAGTTTCATAAAGTTTATTAAATTTCATAAATTTCATAAAAATTTCATTACCATAATGTCTTACTTCAGGAAAACAGTCAATGCCCAATATCAGAAATTGGTAGACATAAAGTATTTTTATAATATTTGGAATTGAAGTACAGTGCCCGCTTTGTAATCCGGATGATTGGGAGACAATATGACAGAAATCCGCTTCGTAATCCGGATGGTTTTTTTTTAATTTGTTCAACGTCTCGAAAATATAATACAAGTTTTTTGTAGAATTAGAATAAAAGTTTTAAGGAAGATTAAAAAGACTTAATTAGAGAATTCTATGTTATTATACTTCATTTATTAAACAAAGACATCACAGGATAATTCATTTTAATTGCTACATTTTCATGCATACATGACTTCAAAATTATTTTAAATGTAACCCTCGATAACTCGTCCGGATTACGCCGATCCGTATTAGAGTGCGGGCACTGTATATATAAATATCAAAAACGTGGTAACGGCATTAAAGTGGCTTAAATTGTTAATTAATCAATAAATTAGTATTACAAAATCATACTTTGATAAAATTGATTGAAAAAGATGAAAATTTGAGGCGTAATACATTTGACTTTGAAAAATTACATGAAGAAATGTTTCAAGGTCATTGGTATGTATATACGAAATATCCGTCTGGACAACGTCTAAAACATATGTGACAATGAAAACTATCGGATGAGTAGTTTTCGAAACCGAAAAACACGTTTTTTTTTAAGAGAAGAGAAGGGGAGGAGGGAAAATGAAAGTCACAGTTAGATTTCCAAAATCAACATATAGGGGGATCACCCGAAGACCCCATGGTGCTATTTCCAACCTTCTATCTGCTAGGGTCAAGATTATGAATTTTGAACCCCAACTTCACCCCCTATAGCGGGGGATACGAGTTTTTCCGAAGTTTTCTATTATCATCATTGAATTTGGCATGCCAAAATTAGGTAATGTGCAAATTAATTCAGTAATGTGTCCGAGAACCTCTCTTGTATATGTAACAAAATCCTTTGTGACAAGTTCTTTCCCAATCATTTCCATACCTGATGAAGGAGGAAAACCCCTCCGAAACGTCAATGTCGAGAAAGTAAAGGAGAAGAAGCCAAAGGTCATATCCGTGTTTCAATTGTTGCTATATCAACCTATTGGCCGAAAGTCATCCACTAATTATTCTTACTTTTATACTATCATCACTATCATACTCTATAAGAAAAATTCAAGCACATAATTTCTTAATTATAAGAGAAAATAGTTTTAAATTCTGGTAGTTTAGATTCAAAACCACGTTTCTTAAATTTTTCTTAACTCAAAATTTTTTCTGTGAAGGAATTTATAATTTTCACTATAATGGAAAATAGTATGCTTGAGTATAGTAGTTAATTTTCCAAAACAGATTTGCTTAAAAAAATTGGAAGTATAATAAATAATTAAAATTAGTTTTCATTATGAGAATTTAAAAATTCGTCATTTTGAGCTCAAAAATTTACTAATATAGCAAAACGCTGGAGACTTGCAAAAAATATCCTAGATTCCTTCAACGCCTTCAACCTTCTATTTTGCAATGGCAAAAAACAAATGGTCAGTAAAAAGTCAAAAGTGGTCAGCAGAAAATCAAATTTGATCAGCAAATAATTCGAAATAATCAGCAAAAATTTTCAATTTTGTCAGTAAAAAGTTAAATTTGGTCAGTAAAAACTTCGAATTGATCAGTAGATATATTCGAGTTGATCAGTAAAAAATTAAAAATTAATCAGCAAAAAATTAAAAATGGTTAGTAAAAAGAAAATATGGTCAGTAAAAAATTAAAAATGAGCAGTAAAAATATTCGAGTTGATCATCAAAAAATTAAAAATGAGCAGCAAAAAAAATTAAAAAAGCAGTAAAAAATTAAAAATGAGCAGTAAAAAATAAAGTGGTCAGCAAAAAATTAAAAATGATCAGTAAAAATATTCGTATCGATCAGTGAAATATTAAAAAGTGGTCAGTAAAAAATTAAAATGCAGTAAAAAATAAAAAATGGTCAGCAAAAAATTAAATGAGGTCAGTAAAAAATTAAAATTGACCAGTGAAAAATAAAATATGGTCAGTATAAAATTAAAAATGAGCAGTAAAAAATAAAAAATGAGCAGTAAAAAATAAAATTTGATCAGTAGAAAATCACAAGTGGTCAGCAAAAAAATAAAAAGTGGCCAGCAAAAAAATTAAAAGTGGTCAGTAAAAAATTAAAAGTGATCAGTGAAAAATAAAATATGGTCAGTAAAAAATAAAAAACGAGCAGGAAAAAATCAAAATTGGTAGGTAAAAAATTAAAAGTGGTCAGTAAAAAACTAAAAGTGGTCAGTAAAAAATTAAGTGATCAGCAAAAAATAAAAAGTGGTCAGTAAAAAATAAAAAGTGATCAGCAAAAAATTAAAAGTGACCAGTAAAAAATAAAATATGGTCAGTAAACAAATTAAAAATGAGCAGTAAAAAATAAAATTTGATCAGTAGAAAATCAAAAGTGGTCACTAGAAAATAAAAATTGGTCAGTAAAAAATTAAAAGTAAACAATAAAAAATTAAATGTGACCAGTAAAAAATTAAAAGTGGTCAGTAAAAACTGAAATGTGGTCAGCAAAAAATTAAAAGAGCAGTAAAAAATTAAGAGTGGCCAGTAAAAAATTTAAATTGGTCAGTAAAAAATTAAAATTGGTCAGTAAAAAATATAAATTGGTCAGCGAAGAATTAAGCTAGTGATAATCCTAAATCAGCTTATAGAGGTGCATTTCCTTCGGGATCGGGAATCTTGGTTTTTTCCATTTTGTTTTTTATACTTTTGTTTTCCCCGGTTTTTTTTTTGGAATCTTTGTCTTCGGTAACTTTTGTTTTTAAAAACTTTGTCTTTGGAAATCTTCTCTTTCATACATTTTTCACAATTTTTATAAATTTTGTCTGTAACACATTTTGCACAAGTATATTTTATACCTTTCCAAAAATTTCTTTTTTCTCAAAAAATTTCCATTTGCCCCAAAGGACGAAACTAAAAACTTCCCAAACCATAGAGAATTTCCCTTTGCCCCAAAGTACGAAACTAAAAACCTCCCAAAAACAGAAAACTTCCTTTTGCCCCGACAGACGATACTGGTAAGTTCCCAAAATACAGAAAATTTCCATTTGCCCAAAATGACGAAACTTAAAATTTGCCAAAACAAAATTTCCCTTTGCCCCAAAAGACGAAACTAAAAATTTCCCAAAACACAGAAAATTTCCCTTTGCCCTGAAGGACGAAACTAAAAACTTCAAAGAACACCATTGTAATATCATTATTTTATTTAATAAAATAATATTTGTTTAAAATATATAAAAGACAAGATTTCCATAGACAAAGTTTCCAAAAAAGAAGGGTTACCGAAGAAAAAGATTCCAAAGACAAATTGGAAAAAAAGATTCCGCAAACCCTTGGAAACTATGAGAGATAGAGGCCTCATAATTTACACTCTATTAAAGTCTCCTTTAGGCTCGAGATGTGCGAAATTTCACTTGAAAATGAAAAAAAAATACTGCTCATTCTTAATTTTTTACTGACCACTTTATATTTTTTATTGTCCATTTTTTATTTTTTCTGACCACATTATATTTTTAACTGCACATTTTTAATTTTTGTTGACCAGTTTTTTACTGTATTGAATATTTTCAATTTCTTGTTGATTTTCAATTTTAAATTTCTTGTATTTTATTGAACTTTTTACTGACCACTTCATTTTATACTAATCAAATTTTATTTTCTACTGCCCATTTTAAATTTTTAACTGACCACTTTTTATTTTTTACTGGTCACTTTTTATTTTTTACTGATCAAATTTTATTTTTTACTGATCATTTTTAATTTTTTACAGACCACTTTTTATTTTCTATTGATAACATTTTATTTTCTACTGATCAAATTTTATTTTTTACTGCTCAATTTTAAATTTTTTACTGACCATATTTTACTTTTCACAGATCACTTTTAATTTTTTCCCGCTCACTTTTTATTTTTTACTGACCACTTTCAATTTTTTGCTGACCACTTTTGATTTTCTACTGATCAAATTTTATTTTTTACTGATCATTTTTAATTTTTTACTGCTCATTTTTAATTTTTTACTGACCATATTTTATTTTTCACTGATCACTTTTAATTTTTTGCTGATCACTTTTAATTTTTTTGCTGACCAATTTTTATTTTTTACTGACCACTTTTTATTTTTTGCTGACCACTTTAGATTTTCTATTGATCAAATTTTACTTTTTACTGCTCATTTTTAATTTTTTACTGACCATATTTTGTTTTTTACTGATCATCTTTTACTTTTTACTGATCATGTTTAATTTTTTGCTGACCACTTTTCATTTTTTACTGACCGTTTTAATAAAGTACTGCTCTTTTTTAATTTTTTACTGATCTTTTTAAACTTTTTGCTGCTCTTTTTTTGTTTTTTACTGACCATTTTTTTATTTTTTACTGATCATTTCGAATTTTTTGCTGACCAATTTTGACTTTTTATTTTACTGCTCGTTTATTCAATGCCTTTTGCAATTACGTATAAACCTAAAAAAAAATAACTTTAGGTGGTCAGGAAAAATTATTTTCTTTATGGGACACCGGTTATCCAATAGTCCTTGAAAGATTAAAGTTGAAGAATATGTATCATTTTGATTTCGTTTTTTCTTCTTTTAGCCGATATTCTCTAAAATCACTTTGAAAATATTCATTCAATTTCTTTTAGGCGAATTGACGTGTTATTTATTTCATTTATAATAATATCCATTTCTAAATTATTCTTATTTTAATTATTAATATTATAAAACCATTTGTGGTATTGGAACGCTTGAGAATCTTTATAATTTTAGCTTTGTTTGCCCCTAGCCAAGGCAATGCGGTGGAAACATGCGGAAAAAGATGTATTGTGTGAGTGGTGAGAGTGTATATTTTTTCCTTTCGCACTGCCGTTTGATACTTGCGAGTGCGAGCGAGTAAACTTGAGCGGCGGAATTTGATTTAAGCGTATGTGTTGTCTGTGTGAACTGCGCGCGCCAGAGTATTTTTCTCTCCTCTTTCGATCTCCCGCTTTGAACTCGCAGGAGTGATGGAGAGAAAAAGTATCGCGCGCAGTTGATGTTTCGTTGTGTGGCGTGGCTGAAAAGTACGCTGAGACAACTTTTTGCATTTTTCTATTGGAGCGACGGGGAAAAATATACACGAGGGGTGGGTTTTTCATTTACGATACTTAATTTTTATGAATGAATTTCTTACGCAAATTTATTTAGACACACTCCAAAGGTTTATGTCTAAATACGGGTAATCTATGCACATCATGACCAAATACTCGCATTATTTGACTGTTCTTTTTTAGACTGTGGTAATACCCCGATAGTGGCTACAGTTTATGATATCTCCTTTCTTATGTATAGAGGACAGATAATGCCAATTTTCCATTCGTCTGGCATTATCTCTTCGTCCCATACACGGAGTACTAATTGGTGAACAACTCGGTGTAGTTGGGTGCCTCCATGTTGGTACAGCTCTGCTGCAATTCCGTCTACTCCTGGCGCTCTGTTGTGTTTAAGCCGACGGATTACTATTTCGACCTCGCCCATACTAGGTGGCTCAAGTATGGTATCAACACCTTGAGTTGTTGGGACCCCCAACTCATCATTTAGCTAGCTGTCCGTTAAGAAGTTCATCAAAGTACTCCACCCATCGCTCCAGGATGCCATTATGATCGGAAACCAGATTCCCCTGCTTGTCCTTACAGTACGAAGTTCGTGGCGTATATGGCTTCATACCCCGGACTTGCTGGTAAAACTTCCGCGCTTGGTGCGGCTGCGTTCTGTACTCCTCAACTACACTGACTAATTGTTCTTCCCAAGCTTTTTTCTTGCGTCTGTGCAGTTTCTTCTCCTGTTTTCTGAGCTCTCGATAAGACTCTACACGTCCCCGCGTTTTTTGTGAACTAAGCATGGCTCGGTATGCTGCGTTCTTACGTTTAGTTTACAAATGTTACAAGGGGCTAAATTCTCTAATTTTCGTGAGTTGGTTACCAGTGTCATTCACGAAAAAAATCGACCACTCTTTGTTCTCCGAATTTTGAGTCACTGGACCATCATATTCTGTGACAAGTGTCACGAGAAATGTCACAAAGAGCGTGGAGCACTTTTCTCACGTTCTCACAGAATTTACCCCCAGAAGGACGGAGATTCGAAAACAATATGGCCGCTATGTTAAAAATGGCGAATTTCAATTACTCGAAAGTAAACAAACAGAAAATCACAAGAAAATGCGACTTTCCCGCAGGATTCAGCGATGATCCTAAGTCCTCAGTGTGTGACAGGACAGCGTGAGATAAATCCTCATCTTCACTGGCAAATGTGGCTTAGGCTAAATTTTCACAAGAATCATCCTTAGAATCCAAGGGGGAGATATTTGGGTGAAAATGTGTACACCACTTCCAGGCACTTCCATAACTTGTATGGAAGAGGCCTTCGCACTTCCAAAACTTCGCAACACTCTCAAAAATGTTGCAATACTTCCAGTACTTCCTGCACTTCTCATACTTAGAAATCAATAATTTACTTAATCTGATGAAAAATCCAATTAGAAAAATTCTTAAAAAATCTCAAGAAATTTATTTTTATACATATTTTTAACATTTTGTTTTTATTTTGAATTTCTACCGCCAGATATTCTTGCATACTTTCAATATTTTAATTTTATCTGCGTTTTACGAAGGGGTATACCAACATACTTTGAATATTCCTAAGAGACCAGTCAAGCTACTTTTGGAAAATTGAATATCTAAAAAAATGTACAGTGGAGTCTCGCTATAGTCCATATTTGGTTTCAAATTTGACACTTGGGTCGCACTATAGTCCATGTAATTTTTTAAAATTATCAACGACTTTTAGTATTGAAATTGCTCGACGGCTTCCACTTTCTTTGCGATTGTGGTACTTGTCCTTGCTCTCTTCATTGTGGATCACAATTATCACAACTACTAAATAAAGTTTGCCAAAAATATTAAAATAATTATGCATGTCGCTTACTAAAAAACATAACCTAACTTAAAATCAGTGTTTTGAAATCAACGGTCGATAAATTGTGGACTATAGAGCGATGGCTTATAGCGAGACTCTACTGTATTGTCATTTGTAAATTGAAACTGGGCTGGAAAGTCTGTTAGAGTCCAAAAGTACGAGTGCAACAACTAATTCAGCACTTCAAGTGTGTATCTTCACATTTTTATTAAACTTAATTCTCTCCCTGGTTTTAAAATCCTTTAAAATTAAAACATTTTGCACTCTTTGGAAAAAGTGTTTGATGTTTGCTAATCAACTTTTGAAACAAACTTGGCTATTTTCTCAAGGATCTTTTCGCTATTGTTGTATCAGATTAATTCCTCATTACCTGATCGCCAATCAATCCAAAAAAAAGATTTTTTTATTGCAACATATCAGGAGAAAAATGGCCACATTCATAAAGTCCTCCTTATTCCTTTCAGTGAAAGTATGTGGCACCCATGTATTGAGCTTTGAAACACATTCAAGATTTTCTAAATAACGAAATACGATTTAATTATTGTTTTCCAACATTTTAACAATCTCTTCAATTGTTATTCACAAATTTTCTTGCACTAAGATACTCACAATATTGGCATCAATATTAGAGACCATTTAATATGGAATTGATATTTCAAAGGATAAATCCTTATTTCTAAATTTTCAAAGCCACTTTTTAATCATCCTTAGAGGAAAGATGCGATCCAAATAAACCCCTAAAATGTTCATCACTTAGACCTTTCCAAAATTAATCCAGCATTAAATATTACAAATACACCTTTTCGTTCCTCTTTGTAATAGTCCTCAAAAACACAAATCTATAATTTTTTCGAATACTTTTGGCATTGAAGAGATGTAATACACTAAAATCTTTCCAGAATATGCAATACTATAAATTAGAAGAAATATATAAAATTGATGAATTAATTAAAAGTCAACCGCAATATCTATGTCATTATTTGCGAGCCACTGAATTTGAAATTCCTGTAAAAATTAAGGAAAATTATTATTCAACTGAATATTTTCCTCGGAAAAATTACGACATAAGTTAAGCTATAATAAATTTGAGCGTATTTGCTCCATTTATTATCATAATCGAACTTGAAAATTTCAACAAATCTTTTCAGTTTGCCGCCCGAATTAAAAGTCTTAACTAAATGTATCGTAGTCTGAAAAATACGTAATTAGACAAAAAAAACTTTATATTTGAGCACCTTGAGCACTCCCACTTCCAAGCACTTCATTTTCAGCTGTACACCACTTCCGAGCCTAATATCTCCCCCTTGTTAGGATCAGATGTGCGAAAATGGCGGAAAGCCTGCACCCTTGGCTTATTTTTGTCCAAACCGCATATCGATATCTCTTTCCGTTCGCTCATTTTTTTTTTTTGATTTTTAAAAGAAAAAAGAACAATTATACAGCAATAAAACAACTTTTTATTGAGTTCATTATAAAAAAAAAGGTTGGCTGAAAAATTCGCTAAATTTTCAATGAAACTTTCAAAGCCTAAGCTAGGAATTCGCTTCCCGGCAACTTTTGAACCGACTCATCGGACGTTTTGGAATTTTCTTGGAATCTGTTTCTGCTGTGCTCTTCTGCTCTGGATTGCGCTCCTTGATGTCCCCCAGAATACTCGATTGATCAACGGAAATGATCTCCCTGGTCCGTCTCCTACTCTCAATAGGATCTCTGATTACCGTTGCAGCTTCAGGCAAATGAGTCTCCCTTTCTACTGCCTCCCGATTTTTCAGGATGGACTTTGGCACACAGGCTTCTGGCTGATCAGGGGATTCCAGACAATGACTGAACAGGCGATAGATGTCAGCTGGACTCGCAATCTCCGATTGGGAATTTGTAGGAGGAGTAAAAACGGCGGGAGAATGAGAAATTTCCAAATAGAGAGTAAGATCAGGATTGAGCTCCAGGCTTTCGGGCTGTTTGATGACTTTGCATGGTGCCTCGTGGGATTTGATCATATGGACTGAGTCCTTGTCTGAGAAGGTCAGAGACTTCCTCTTGGTTTGGAGTATTTCTTGACTTGGAGGCTCTGGAGGAGGGGATTCTTCTGTAACTTCTTGATGTGCTTCAGGAATGGTAGTATTCTCTTCTTCTTCGTCGTTGAATTCACTATTTATCTCTTCTATCATCTCTAGTTCATCCAATCGAGACATGAGCTCCTCAAAATCTCTATCCTCAACTTTTCCAGCCTTCCTCTCTTCAGCTTCTCGCTTTTTGTGTTCCTTCATGCGTTTCTTGTGCTCCTCTCTCCATGCCTTTTCTTTCTCTTCATCGTATTCCTCTAGAATCTCCTGCTGAGATGCATCGGAGAAGGCTTCCTGGGCAAATGGCAACTCCTGGCGATTAATCATTAAATCCCGCTCAGCTTCCAGCATTTTGACATGCTCATTGGCTATCTCCACTCGTCGATGCAATATCTCATGTGCCTTTTGGACTGTACACTTGGACTGGAGACCACTGAAATGAGTGACCATCACTTCATTTGTATGATACAGCACTCCCGGCAGCAATGCCTTATTCCCAATTGGCACCATTATTTCCACTTCCAGGTGCTTCTGGTACATGTAGAGATTTTCAATAGCTTGCACCTGCTCATCCCGAAAGCTTGCCCACCTGGCCAGTGCCTCTGAATTTTTCTGCAAGGCTTCCTGGAGGTTTTTCTGCAGGAAATCCATGTGAACACAAAATGTAAACAAAACACGTGCGGCTTTTCCCGGACAAATTTGACAATTTGGAGCGAAATCCGGCGAAAATGCTCTTTACTGAATGACAGCGCCACTGGTGGGAGAAATTGCAATCAAGCCAAGAAGAACTGTAATGGCGTCGAGTAGCATTGGAAAAATTTACCAAATTGTGTTATTTAAATGTGATTTTTCCCATGAATTTTGAAGAATTTGCAAAAAGTTTATAGTGTTTCTGCAAGAATAGTTCTAAAGCAGTTGATTGCTGCTCAAAATTTGGTGAAAAAGTTGTGGTAAATGTGCGAAAATTGAAGAAAAGTGAGTGACAGATCTCCCGCTATTTACCGCGTCGATTCTAAATATCCTCGAATTTTCCTGAATTGAGCCTCAGTTCTGGGGATATTTTGGTGTAGGGAGTGTCTCCTGGACACCAGGAATAGGGACAAGGTAAAATTGATAGTGCTGAACAAGTGTAAAAAGTGGTAAATGGGATAAATGTATAGGGCTCTTGCGATGTTGTTAGGACGATGTCAAGTTTGTGGTTAGTTTGGTGAAGGAATAATCCCAATACTTCTGACCAAATTTGCCAATTTTGGCTGTTAATGTGAGTAAAATAATCTGTGAGAATGAGTGTTGCACCTGAAGAATTCGATACGGTGGTTTTTGAGAAGAATCTCAGTAATCTCAAAGACACCCAGGACAGTATCAGTTCCATGTCAACCTGGTGCCTCCAATGGCGATCCCATCACAAGAAAATCGTCTCGAGCTGGCTCACGGTGCTCAAACAAGGTAATCCTACCCCTTTCCACCCCCCTCACGGCCCCAAGGAACTCTACTCCTTGCTTCCCTTGCAGTCAAAGTTGAACATCGTCTGACGCTGTTCCATCTGGCCAATGATGTCATTCAGTACAGCAAGAGGAACAATTATGAGTTTGTGGAAAGCTGGGGTACAACTCTCCAGCGAGCCACCACGATGGTGCGCGATGAGAAGGTAAAGAACCGGATTCTGCGGATCTTCAAGATCTGGGAACAGCGTGGAGTGTACAATGATGATTTCATTGGGGATCTCGTGGGGTTGCTCAATATGCCACCACCGGCCAAAAAGAACCAGGAATCCAAGGAAAATCTCCCTGAAGTTGAAGATCCCCAAACCACAGCGCTCATTGCCAATATCCGGGACTGCGTGAAGCTTCAGGAACGCACAGATAAATGCTTCAAGAACCTCGCCAAGACTCCTCAATGCGACATTGACAATATCAAGCAAAATCTCAAAGGTCAGATGCCCCCAATCCTTCCCAATCAAATTCTCTCTAACAGCTCATCCTTCCCGTTTTTTACCGGCTTCAGATCGCAGTCACGTGGAGGATGTAGAAAAGGAACTGGAGGAGTGCCTTTCGAGCCTGGAGACCTACATGACTACCCTGAAGGCAGAGATCAAAGCACGTGGCATCCTCATTACAGCCCTTGTCCAAGCCGATGAGTTCTATCACAATCAGCGAGGGGACGTCAAGACGGTTGCAATTGTGAGTACACTGAGAGAAATCCGCAAAAGTTAACATAACATTCCGGAAGTGTTAATTTTACCCTGCAGTATTGATCCTAAATTGGTGTAAATATTACGCTTTATAGGTGTATTAGGGGTTAAAGTTACCCTTTTTCATGTTAACCCATTCCTTACCATGGTATTATACATCATACGCAAATTGAGTTATTTTTGATTATTTATTTCTGGGCAATTTTTATCCGAATTGCTGTCGGGAATAGATTTTTAGTAACGTTAGTTATTCAATTACTTGAGAAAAATAGTCCGACAGAGATGAAAATACATTTTGTTATGGTTTTCTTGTTTCGCGGAAGGTCATGCAAAATTTTTGCTCAAAATGGCGGACGGAAAAGACGACATCCCGTCGAATTTCGTCGGCTCCGAAGAAGACTATTGTAAGTCTACTTACAGTAGTATAAAAAGATGGTATCATTGGATGCAGAAACCTTAGATCTACATCCCCACAAAATTTTATATTTATTAAGATATTCCTGGAAAAGTTACAAGGAAAAAACTGAAAATCAGCGTGTCCGATTATCGAGTTTTTAGCCCACAATTTTACAGTAAATAGCTTAAAAATAGCGTTAACCAGAAGATATTCAATGCGTAAATGTGATACAAAAGTTTCAAAAGCTAAAAGTATATTAATTACAGTGAAATTAATAAAAATAAATTTTAGCTGTCAAACTTTAAAGCTCTCTCCTGTAAAGTTTACATTTTAGACTTACAATAGTCTTCTTCGGAACCGACGATTTGTTAAAATTGACCTCTTTCCTCTTTCCTGATTTGAATTCTAGTAGCCAATTGGTGTTCTTGGATAGTTACTCTATCTAAAGCAATAGAGTTTGTAATGAATTAATGCACAGAATTTAAATTCAGTGACCATTAAAACGTGTGTTTGACAGAAGTTCCCAACGCCCCCATAAGAGATAAATTTTTTCTTTAAACTAATCCCAAAATATGAACATTCTGTCTCAAGTATTTCTGGTACATTGACTGAATGGGTTAATTTTACCCTCAAAAGGTGTAAAATTAACATTACAATAGACTTTCGCTCAATCGGGCGAAAAGTTTTGTTGACAATTTTCACATTTAAATTATGAAGCTAATTCGCCCAAATTCGCTGTAGTTCTTCCTATTTTATCGTGATTCTTTATAATTGAGCGCCTTTTGTGGAATTTACAAAGGCTTTGACGCCCAAATCTTTCGATAAACCAGATGACATTTTGCCCCAAATGCTCAATTGAGAGAGAGTCTACTGTAAAAAATGTTGAAATATTTTTACACCTAAAAAGTGTTAAAGTTATGAGGAAAATCAGTTAATCACACCCCCGTTTTTTTCTCAGTGTCTGATTGTTAAGAATCTTAATATATACCTGAGGGATAGCTCACAAAAAGAAAAAAATGACATTTAGCATGTTTCTAGAAACACGGGAAACATTGATTTTAATTTTCTAAATCTAGCTAAATTCTTTAGGTTCACCATGAAGCATATGCATCATAGAATGTTTATGCATGAAAAATTATTGGAATTGTACACAGAGTTCTTTGATATTCGGCTCGCTCTGTCTGGTACTCGGGTGACAGCTGTCAAACACACGAGAGAAAGTCAAAAAATCCGTTGGGCTTTTAACTGTCATTTTTGATCCAAAACACCCGCAAATCATTTTGTAAAAATTATAATTTTAAATATTTAAAATTTGGAATTTAAATGAAACTTATAATTTTTCCGACTATCCTCCTAAAATTTTGAGGAACGAGGGATCTAGCAAGTCAATTACGAAAATATATCTTCAAACAATTGAAAGGTTTTATCTTGAGAAATCAATTTCTTCCCAGTTTTAGCTTCAATGAGACTCGCAATTCATTTTGAGTAAAAAATTTTAAACTATAAATAGGGGAAGTGCTTCTAATTTTGGACAGTCTGCATATAAGCATCGATATCCTAAGTTTGAAGTGCCATATTTTCAATACTAATTGACTTTTTTTGTTACTCTCTTTTCAGAAGGATTGTTTAGAAACTTGGAAAGCTATTTATCATCTCATTTTTACTAAAATTAGTTTTAATACGTTTAAAAATGAATTGATATGTAGAGGTGAATTTGACTCTTATTTTGGACAACTTGGTTATTAATTTTTACAACTTGTCTGTAAATTTGGACAGATAATCCGCCTCAACAGGATGCCCATTGTTCTTCATTTTATGAACCAATCTTACCAAGTCCTCTTCCTGTTCATGTAAGGGAAACGTAGAATGTCACAAGAAGCCCGGAAACTTTCCATATCATTCATTAAAGTGAGTTGACTTCGGTACTCCAAGTACGTGCGGATTCGCTCATTCCCTGCCCTTTCCGGGAGCCTTTCAAGGCATTTCTCACTGCATCTCTTTCGTAGAGATGATGCTCCTTCATTTCTCCAGGCATTTGTCCAACCTAGTCATCACAAAAGCTAAAACTTCACGAAATTTCGTGAGAAAAACAGCTGTCCAAAATAAGAATCATCACCTCACTGGTGAATGTCTTAAAAAATTTCCCATTTTTCACACGAAAAATCTAATTCACAAGGCAAATCTCACTTCAGGTCAAATGTACAAATCATCAGTAACGTGAATCAACACAATATTCAATGAATATTCAATAATATCACTCAAAAACAGCGAACAAACTTTGTTAGTATTTCACCAAAACTAAATAAGACTGAAGTAAGCCACGAAGTTCTGTCATATTTCTCGTAAGCAATTGCTCACACTGAATTTTCAACAAAGCAATTTCAACTCAAATCATATTCAAATTTTAACATATTTAGTGTTAAAATCTTCCAAAAAGAACAAATATTTAGATAGAATTCATTATTCATCAAATATTGGAATAAAAATCCATCATTTTAATCAATTTATTTTTAGTGTCCAATGTTATCCTCAAAGTGTCCAAAATAAGAAACTGGACAAAATTAGAAGCATTTCCCCTACATAAATTAAAGGAAACAAATAAGGAAAAATAAAAAAATAAATAATTGAATACTTGATGGTTAAGGGTTAAGGGCTCTAAAAACACTTTCTGGTGGAAAAGATTACTTAAATTCGTCTAAACGGAAAAATAAATAAATATTAGGAGACGAATTTAACTAATCCTTGAACGTAGGATTTTCGTAAAAAAGATATATGGATTTTTAGAAAAAAAAAATTTTACCAAAAGGGATGGCAAAACATTCCAGACTTCGCGAAGTGCTCGAACTCGTGACTTAGATGCTGTACCTGAAAGGTCCTTGTGTATCAGGTATCGTTTACAGCTTCTCAACCGATTTAAACCGATTCAAAAATCACTCAAAAGATCCCTCAAAATAATTTTAAAAGCAATAATATTAATTTTCTGATAAAAATAAGTTATCGTTTACGAATCGATTCGTTACCGATCCATAACCGATTGGAATCGGCCCAGTTTTATCAAAAATTGCAAGACCTTTCCAACGAGCTATAAGTGATACCATTCGGTTGACAAATACGCTCTGTAGAGTTTTTAAAACCTTTGATCTTAAAAAACCGTTATTAGGAACGTTTAGCGGGATTTTCATAAGGACGAAATCACCACTTGAGTAATCTCTAAAAATCGCACCACGCGTTTTCGAGCAATCCCAAAAAACATGGTTTTGAAGGAGAAGGGGAAAAATGAGGGACACGTCAACGACGTTTACGGTTTCATGGTAGATTTATGGGGGAGGGGTCCCTTGCAGATCGCAAGTCTATCTCTAACCGTTTGGACTCTAAGCGTGGCAATGGCTGGACGGATGGATAGACGGACGGATAAACGGACAAACAGTGTGACCTAAGTCCTAGCCATCCCTATAACCAATGGCCACGGCAATTCCACTGGATTTCCAGCAGTCTTTTCTATCATATTTGCGAATTTTACCGCTAAAAGGCCCCGTGGAGTCCCTGGATTTTACTACTCAATATCCGCGTGAATTTCCGAGGAGGAATTTGACGCTAAATTTCCTCCTAGTGATCCATGGAAGTTTGCGGAACTCTGTATACGACCGTCTAATAAGAAATGTCCGCGAGTTTTCATGGACTTTTCCCACAAATATTTCCACGTCTTTTCCTATGAATTATTAGGGTAAATTAAGCTAATTCAAAGCCTTTTCCAAATGGAAACTTTTCGATACTCCAAATGGAAACATCATTCTTTCCCATGATAATTGTAGTATTAAATTTTTATTTATTATTTTCTATATTTCAGTTTCATTATTTAGTTAATTTTATTCCAAATAAAGCGAAAATCAATTCATATTCACAAATTTTAATTTATAAATTTCTCATAAAAATTTAAAATGTACCTTTTCACCATCGAATTTTTCATCTATCAACCATGTTTTCTAATGAAAAACACAATTAGGCTGATTGTTCTTTATTCGTTTTTTCTTACATTTATGTAATATTTTTAACAGAATTATGTGAAATTAAGTGTTAATCTATATTGTTAACGGTACGTGAAGTTTTAAAATGAAATAATTACCTATTTCGTGATCATCAAGGGTTTTTCTGAAGTGTCTGCAAATGATTCAATAGGAACCCCCGGAAATATGTTTTTTTTTTTTGGAGAGATTTTCTTATTGCTTTAGATGGGAAAGGAAAAAAGACCACTCGGGAGCACCTCAACAAGGTTTTGGAAGCCTTTCGTCTCGGTTTCACTTACACTGTTTGTCTCCAATTAGAAAATTTCCCTTGTCTCCATTTGGAGTAATATGATTCCAATAGAAGCATTTTGCACTCGCGTATTTTTCTTGTGTTTAAGAAGTTTTCAAATTATATCTAAAGAATTTTCACTAAAGAGTAACATTCTAGAAGAGTCAAGAAGCAAATTTATGTAATTCTCTTCAGAAAAAATATGAACTTAATGTGTTGAATCTTCTGTCAAAGATAATGCGTCTGGAAATAGTTTTGAATTAGGACATTTACCCAACTGTGAAACTTTGCGGCCGATCGGCTACTGGGATAAGGCTTAACTCTTTCGTCTCATTTGGGACTCTGAGTACCCAAAGAAGCATATGAATATTCTATGAAAAACAATGTTTTTTTTAATTATTCAGAACTGATAAAAATCCGATTCTTGTGAATAGCGATGTCCAAATGTAAGATATTTTTTGTATGACCTCAATTAATTACTGAGCTTAGATATTTTTGATTAAAAATTGTGAAATTGGCTTGCAGCATATGCTGCGGTCCGGAAAGAGTTAAGATTCTCATGAAGCATATGCTTCATATATAGTCAAGTGTGCTAATCCGGGCGCTTCGCTATCTGGATCGTTTATGATTAATCCACTTAAAATTATATTTTTATTTCCGTAATATATTCTCTACAGTAACATTATATAACTATTCAAACTATTCAAAATAACATAATATAACTATTCAAATTTGAGAAAATGCAAAAATAATATTTTTATCCATTAAATAAGTGAGTATAATCGAATCACTTCAATCTTGTGCTAGCTGGGTTCTTCACTAAAAATATTCTAGCAGTGATATTTTCGCTTGACTTGATTGATTGGACTCGCTTAGTTGATTGAAAACATTTATTGTTTTTTCCTTGTAAAAAACGTATTTTAAATCCAAAGGTTTAATTAAAAGTGAATTAGCGAAAAGGCGACCCAGTTAGTGCATGCTGACTTATTTCAGTACTATCATTATTTTATAAATTTTCTTTAATATTTTTGATAATTTTTTTTATATTATTATTTGTGAATGAAACAGTGAATAATTATATGGATTTAGAAGAAGTAAAAAAGAATTTCATCAGTCCGAAAACAAGCATTTAAGTAGCACTCTTCGGAAAACGATTCAGTTACCCCACCTTACTATAGTAAAGAATCTTAGCTAGAGAAAGTAAGGGGTATTCATAGACTTTTTACATCTCATTTAGATTTTTTATACAAGTTTCTGCAATTCAAATATTTTATAATACAATTTTTATTGAAATTACTTATTTAACAAGAAAATTTTTAAAATAATTTCCAATACAATTTTAAATTTGTAATATCCTGAATTTATAATGTTTGCAGGTTCGTTGCCAATAACAATTATTTCTAATACTTTTATTTCCAGTATTTTTATGTAATATTTTCGCAATAAAAACAATTAAAACCTCATTTTTATTTTGGTTTTAGCATCTGAAAAGATGCTTAACCAAAATGACATAATTGCATAAAAAAAATCACCTCCCTTGTAGGCCTATCGTAATTTTGGGAATCGCGTGAAGACGATGAAGAAGAAGTTGGAGGAGTTGACACCAACTCTGCCCAGTCCAATGCCATCTCCGGACATAAATGCCCCATCACCGGAACCAGATGTTGAATTTGAGTTTCCGGGAAGTGGGAATAACTACTCCAATGGCTTCATGAGCTACATGGACGGTGGTGCTCTGCCCTTTGACATCAATGATTTCCATCGGGACAGTCACACGTCGAGGATGCAGCAGGATGAAGGAAGTAATATGGGAGATGGTAGGTCGTCGGCACAACAGATTCAAGTGATTGATTCCCGGGGCACCAATAAAAGTGAAACGGACTTCAGTGTTAATGACATCTTCAAGAATATCATTAACGATAATACGCCACCGCCAAGTGGCTACATCCCGTCACTGCAGACGCCTCAGCCCGTGCCACCGGTTATGTCCAATTCACTGCCGCCGTATCGGGGTGCAGGGGCTGGTGGGCAGGGTGGTCAACAGGCATACAATCCCGGTCTCGATATGAGTGAATTCAATGCTGACAATGACTACGGAAGTGGATATGGAATTGATTCGAGGCAGAACTATTCGGCTCCGAGCATTGTTCCACCGCCCGTTCCGCCGCCAATTGGGCAGAATTCCATGGAGAGCTATGGGGGATCGTGGGGGAACAGTGGATTGGAGTGGTTGGAAAATGATTCTGGGAACTATGAAGAGTCCATTGAGACCCCTTCGTCACCGCCGCACTTTGATCGGAAGCCACAGGGCAATGATGGAGGAATGATTGAGTATGATGAGAATGCAGAGAGTTCTGGGGCAGGTGACATTGATCACAGGCAGCTGAATCTTCCATCGGAACATCTATCAGCGCCACTCAAAGGTAGGATGATTCTTTTTTATTTTTCTTAAAACTTTATTCACATTCAATTAATTATTCTCATTCAATTATTTGAGTTTCATCGCGTTCTTTGATTACCTAAAAGCTTAAAAGCAATCAAAGCTCTAGCCAATTATAAATTGCAAAGGGACTGAAAATTTAAAATAGAACTTTGTATTTGTTTTAGATTTTTTTGTATTTTAGCAGTAATATTTTTAAATTTTGGTGAAAAAGAAATAAAATTTAAGATCTCATGAAATTTTGGAAATCTATGAAAGTTTGAAAATTTCTTGCAACAATTTGTGAAAAGCAACGAATAAATTTCAAAAGATTTTTTTTTTGAGTGACAATCCAATCTTCGATACATGCTTCACTTACTTTATATAGGGGAGACCGGAGAGGTTGGGACACTTTTTCATGTTTTGACTTTGAGACGGTATTCTAAAAAATCAGGATAATCTATTACAATTTAATGCGGTCTATAGGATAATTATGGGTATTGACTTTATAAAAAGTACTCGATAGAACTTGGAAAACAACTGAGTTTTCTTGGAGAAGATAAAACATTTTACTTGACGTTTTGTCCCAAACCTCCCCGATGTGGGGCAGTATGGGACGCAAAAGGGGATGTGTGGGAAGCGTTTTTTCTCGCATAATTTGCATTATTGGAGCATGTTAATTAATTTCAAGTACTAGATTTAAAATGTTTCTAATCGAAATAAAAATGTTTAATCTTTTTTTTCATACTTAGAAATTAATATCAATTTTATTTGTACAGTAGAATCATTTATTATCAATCAGTTATTTAAAATATTTTCTTATTAAGTTCCATCTACCTTTCTTTGCTTTTTTATTCTTAGTATTGCAATCATGATCAACAAAATCCTCACAGAGTAGATTTTCTTGCAACTTTTAGTTTTGAACTCATTGACGGATTCCTGTTTGATTTTACGACAACTGCATGTTACCTGCTTCTTTCCTTATTTCTCTGGCAAGACGAGAGCTTTGTCTTACCTTGATTGGTTCATTGCAACAATCATGACAATGCATTCTGGTCCTTCTGGATTTCTCTAAGGCTTTGACAGCGCGGCGTTTCTCACGATCTATTCTGTAACGAGCTTCACAGACTTTTTGGATTTTCTACGGTGTCCGTCCGTCTTATTTCGTCCTATCTTGTTTCCCGATCTCATAAAAAATCAACCTCGTCTTCTTTCAATCTCACTCAAGGGTATCTCAATTTACTATTTTAGGGCATGTTCTGTTTTCCCTTTTTATAAATCGACGGCTCCATTTCATACTATTATAACTCGACTAAGAATTATTGTATTACTCCGAGAGATATGCTATTCCTGGGACCGAGATCTATAACTACTGAAAATTTGGTGGTCATCCGGAGTTAGGGTAACTTCAAATGATTCTCCTAAAAAGTTCTCATTCTGAGATAGCATTCGGATGGAACCATCGAAATGATCTCCCGCAAGTACTCAGGGTCTGCGGATATCATTTATATTCTGGCTATCTTTAAATTTATTGGTCTAGCGTTCCACCACATTCATCCTGTTTTTGAAGCGATAAAAGATGATTAAAAATTATCAAAAAGTCTCAGGGACTAATCATGAATTTTAGAGTTAAAAACCCTCTCCACTTCCACCATATTTTTCGTAAGAAGTGATTGCATCCTCTTCCGAGTGAATTTGAAAAATAGCGGAAAACGGACAAATGATGTTATTCCAATGAAAAAATGATCATGTTTTTTTTAGCACATTACTGTTCTCAAGTACTAAAAAATACCATGGCTGTTCTCACATGTTATTTCACAAAGAAAAATCGATGTTTTTTGCATTGGTGCTAAAATTAAAAAAAAAAAAAACGATCGTTTTGATTAATAACTTGTGCAATTATAAATTGAAGTGTTTTCAATAAAAATGAATATAAATATGCAGACAAAAGACGAGGACTGGGGAAAATATGAAGATTTTATATGGAGAGAAGAACATATCATCATGTCTTTCTTTCCTGACACAAGAAATGTACACTAGGAGAATAAAAATATTACAGTAGACTCTCGCTCAATCGGCTCTTTTTCAATCGGGCGAAAAACTTTGTTGACAATTTTCACGTTTAATTATGAAGCAAATTTGCTCAAATTCGCTGTAGTTCTTCCTATTTTATCGTGATTATTTATAATTGAGCACGTTTTGTCGAATTTATAAAGGCTTTGACGCCCAAATCTTTCGATAAACCGGATGACATTTTGCCCCATATGCCCAATTGAGAGAGAGTCTACTGTAAATTATGTTGTCGATTTTCCAACCGAAATCCGAATTCGAATATTTCCGCCACCGAGCAAGCTTTCACCCGATCACAATGCCATCTGACATTCTTTGAAATAACATGGGAACAGTCATGATCTTTTTTAGTACTTGAAAACAGTAATATGCTAAAAAAAAACATGCTCATTTTTTCATTGGAATATCACGAATATCACCAAAAGTCACTCACATCTATGGTACGTCAAAATCAATTTCCTTCTGAGGTTCAAAAAATATACTAAGACGGCGATGGATACTGAAACAAAAATGATTACACACTTACGTTCTAAAGCTTTATAACTGAAGGAAACAGAAAAAAACTCTTAAGTTTACCAATTTCTTAAAATTTTCCAAAATATTGATACTAAAAAATTTTAATAGTAATATTTTTTGATATTTTCCAAAATTTCAGTGAAAAATTCAAAATTTCATGAAATTTTCGAAATTTCAAAGTTGTGCAAACCCTAATTTATTTAATTTTCAGCGAAAAATCGTGCCGTCGATGTTGATCATCGAAATTTGATATCCCTGACGGGATCTCCCGGATCGAAGGTGAACACAGAGAAGGAGATTCCACCCCCACCAGTGGCACCTCCACTTCTCTGGCCACCTTCTGGTCCTTCTGGCCAGGACATTGACTTGCGAATGCAAAATACTCTTCCGCCTGTGACGTCTAGCAGCGGCGAGAGAGTGAGTCCAAAGCCGACTGTTGACAAGGAAGATGTAGTAGTACCCCCACCACTGCCTCCTCCTCTTATTCTCTTTGAGCCACCACCTTCCTTCGAGGATCTCTTCAGGGAGTCCAGCAACGTGAGTTAAATCACTTTTTTTTCTCGATTTCCATCGAATGGGTTTACAGTGAGAGATTTGATTTTGGGTTTTTAGACTGATTCACCGGCACCTTTGCTACCAAATTTCCAAAAACCCCCTCCTGGATTTATTGTGCCACCAATTCCACCGCTAAACAGTGTGCAGGCCAAGAAGAACCTGAAGTCGCCAAATGCGAAGAATCAGCAGAATGGGCCAGACAATGTGGAAAGTGTTGACATGGAGATGTCGGATGAGGACATGGAGGAATATCACAATAGTAAGTATCTGTTGAAAGGAGGTATTTATTTGGTAAAGTACTCATCAGTAATTGGGACAAACCGGGTGAAAATATTATCTCGGGGGGGGGGGGGGTCGCCGAAATATCTAAGTCCATATTTCAAACCGTTTGGTCTGTATCGAATATGAATAGACCAACGCTCAACACATCAAAATATAAGAAATGTTTGTCTACAAATTTATTTAAAATATTTCACGGAGAACTAAAAGAAAAAAATTAAAATCATTGAATTAATTTTTCAAAAAATTTAGAAATATTTTTATCAAAAACTATTTTGTAGTTTTTATTATAAATTTTTTATGCTAAAATTGGAATTTACTAGGGAGGTATAATTTTGCAGAAATTTTTGGGAAAAAGTTTCTCTAAATTTTAGAAAGATATTAAGAATCTAAAAGTGTCAATGGGTTAACTCTTTCGTCTCTTTTGGGACTCTGAGTACCCAAAGCAGCATATGAATGTTCTGTGAAAAACAATGTTTTTTAATTATTCAGAACTGATAAAAATCCTATTCTTGTGGATGATTACAAACTATAAGGATGTCCAAATGTAAGATATTTTTTATAGGACCTCAATTAATTACTGTGCTTAGATATTTTTGATTAAAAAATGTTGAAATTGGCTTGCAGCATATGCTGCGGTCCGGAAAGAAAAAATTGTCATGAAGCATATGCTTCATGTATTTTTTCCGAAATTATTTTAAACGTTGGTGTGTTTCATGTTTTACTTGGTTGACTTTCATGACATAATTTGAAATTCTATGTTTTTAAAAATGATTTTTCTAACTAAGAGCTGAGTAGAATATATTTCATAAAATAATTTAAAAAAAAATTGAAACTTGCAAATGAAAGAAACATCAAATACGAAAGTGACGAAATAATCGAAATAATGATCATCTTACTAATCCATCTCTCGGCCTAAGCCAAAAAACAACTCCCTCATTACTTCATTCACAGCAGAAGTTTAAATAATTCAAAGAGATTTACTTCGAAAGCCAAAGACAAAAGTACTTCTCGTTTCTTCCGCCTGGTGGCTGAAATAACACTTCCTGTTCGAATGTTGTCCCTTTGTTGTAAAGGAAAATTTACATTCCGTTCCTAATATGTTTGTTACATTAAAAATTTTCCTCAATCTTTAAAGAGTTTTGTTTGATAATTTAAAATTGAGTTTGAGTTTCGAGCATCAATGACATTTTGTGCAAGAATTTTTGGTGTTTGGGATTTTGGCTTTTCTGAATTTTTGCTTTTCGAAATATAATATGAATATTCAGGATTTTGACCCATTCGGTATTTTGGCTTTTCGGGATATCTGTTTTTCTAGATTTTGACCTATTCGGCATATTCGCTTTTCGTGATTTCTGCTTTTCGGAATTTTGGCCTTCCAGGATTTTGGCTTTTCGGGTTTTGGCTATTCAGGAATTCGGCTTTTGCAATTTTAACTCATTCAGGATTTCAACTTTTCGGGAATTTGGATCTTCAAGATTTTGGCGTTTCTGAATTTTGGCTTTTCGGGATTTCATTACTCGGGATATTGGCCTTTCAGGTTTTTGACTTTTCGGGATTTGGTTATTCAAGAATTAGGTTTCTGGGATTTTAGGATTTTAATTCATTTAACTCATCCGGGATTTCAACTTTTCGGAATTTTGGCTCTTCAGGAATTAGGCTTTAGCGATTTTAACTCATTCGGGATTTCAACTTTTCGGGATTTTGGCTCTTTAAGATTTTGGCTTTTCTGGATTTCATTACTCGGGATATTAGCCTTCCGGGTTTTTGACTTTTCGGGATTTGGCTATTCAGGAATTTGGTTCTTGGGATTTTAGGATTTTAACTCATTCGAGATTTCGACTTTTCGAGATTTTGGATTATCGTAATTACATTATTCGGCATTTTGGCTTTTCAGGATTTCGACTTTTCGGAATTTCGATATTTCAGGATTTTAGCATTTCGGGATTTTAAACCAATTTTTTTCATTCACAAGTAAGAGCTTGAAAAATTCGAAGATCTATTTGAAAATCCAAAAAAGAGACACTTCTTGATACTTTCGCAAGTTGGAGGTACATCCTGTTCGAATTTTGAAGTCTTCAGGTGTCAAATATTGGTCTTCACTTTGTTCTGCGGAAAAATACAAAGCAACGACGTTTATAGCGTGTCCCATTATTTAATCAGTTTATAATCACTGAGTAACAATGTTGCCAGCTTATTAGTGTGATGCTTCATAAATTTCCCCATCTTGTGCGGAAATTTAGTAAGAAAATTCGAAATTGA
This sequence comes from Phlebotomus papatasi, assembly GCF_024763615.1. NCBI lineage: Eukaryota > Metazoa > Arthropoda > Insecta > Diptera > Psychodidae > Phlebotomus > Phlebotomus papatasi. The sequence continues at coordinate 86,960,929 of NC_077223.1, read as the reverse complement.
GTTTTAATTCATCGAATATCAACGGTTTTCTGTGCAAATAGAATTCCCTTTGCCTTTTATCCAAGACAGTATTGGAGAATCAAAATCTACTCTTTGGGCTCAAACAGAAGTAGATTTTGATTGTCCAATAGTGTCTTGGATGAAAGGTAAATGGAACTCTATTTGCACAAAAAGTCGTTAAAGTTCTAAGAATTCAAATTCAATTTCGAATTTTCATACTAAATTTTCGAACAAGGTGGGGAAAATTTATCAAATATTACACTAAAAAGCTCGCAAAAGAGTTACTCAGTGATTATGGAGTGATTAAATACTGGGGCGAGAACAGTAAACGTCGTTGTTCAGTTTTTTTCCTCACAACAATGTGAAGACCGTCACATTTTGACACTTGAGCACTTCGAAAATTCGAACAGGATGTAAGTTCCGCTACCTTGCGAAAGTATTAAGAAGAAAGAAAGTCTCTTTTTTTGCATCTTCAAATAGATTCTCGAATTTTTCAAGATTTACTTCTGTACGGAAAGATTTGATATATTTTCCCCACCTTGTTCGAAAATTTAGTATGAAAATTCGAAATTTAATTTGAATTCTTCGAACATCAACGACTTTTTGTGCAAATAGAGTTATCCAAGTTACCTTTTATCCAAGACACTATTGGAGAATGAAAATCTACTTCTGTATGGGCTCAATAAGGACTTCAAAGACATTTCGAAATTCGAACAGGAAAGACTTCAGCCACCACGCGGATGAGACGAGAAGTAAAATGTCTTCTTTTTGGCTTTCGAAGTAAATCTTCGAATGGCTTTTCTGCCATCTAGCGGTGAACACAGGAAAAATACTGATTATCAATAAAAAGAATAAAAAAAATGAAAAATCTGTTGAACGCCATTTTTTCGAGAATGTAGATAGACTTTCTTCAAAAGTTCCTCAAAATTTATTTCTTTTCACGAAATATGAATCATTTAACTTTCATTTACTAATCCACATATAAACAATCTGCCCATATTCTTTCATGTCTGTCCAAATTGTATGCTCTCTTCGTAGGATTTGGTCATGGTGAGTATCCTCAGAGAGCAGAGAAAATCCTTCTACTAGGATGATAAATTCTGATTGAAGGTGTCTGTATGTTCTTTTGTTTTGTTTGTTCCTTTTGCAGTGCAAGAAGAGGAGGATCAGGAGCAAGAGGCTGAGGAGCAGGAGGAAGAGGATGATGGGAATGATGGTGGGATGAATATGATGCAACAGAATAGCATGGGAGGAGGACCAAGAGGAATGCCTCCGATGCCCTTTATGCCGCCGCCAGGAATGAACTTTTCGCCGGGAATGAAGATGTGGAATGACAAGGGTCCTGCACCGCTTCTGCCAACGCCTCCTGGAGGCCCAATGCGTGGTGCTGGGGGCAATGGCAGCTGGAATGGACCACCAGGAGGAGGAGGAGGAGGAGGCCCAGGAGGGAATTTCCCACGAGGTGGCTTTTTTGGTGGTGACAGGATGAGGACTCCGCCATTTAACATCCAGCCGCCCTTCAATTTCCGCCCGGGCATGAATATGCGAGGCATTGGAAGGCCACCCAGAGGACGACCACATCCCTTCAGGGGGAATCCCATGTTCCGCGGAGGAGGCGGAGGAGGGAATCGTGGAGGACGAGGGGGAAATTGGTGAAGAGAAGGATGGTTCTGAATAAAAATTAAAAAAATAAAAGAAATAATTTGTCAATACATTTCGCTGGAATATAAAATAATTTTGGCATTAATTTGTAAAGAAGAAGGAAAAGAAGGAAGAGGAGAAAGGATTGTGTTTTTCTTTGTAGTTTTTATTGGATTTTGCTAAAAAAAAAAAAATACCCAAATCACTGTGTGCAAATTATGTAATTTATTGCACGGTGTTAACAAATGATTTTAAAAAGAAATCTTTTAAAATAAAACAAACTAAAAAGGAAATACAAGTTAGTTGTTAAGTGAAAGTAGAAATTGCGTTGAAGAAATCTTTGAAAAAGAAACATTAAAAAAAATGAAATAAAAGAAGAGTTTTTTCCTGCTTAATCTTCTATTTAATTCCTCAGTAGTCTCAGTGATAGAGTCAAGCCATTTAACTTGAGAGAAAATACACTTGTCTCTTCCCTCAACGCTTAACAATGTTCTTCCGGCAAGATAAAAAAAATGCACTGTAATGATGCAAAAATAGTTCAAATAAAACGTTGCAAAAGACCGTCAATTGATTACTCATCCCAGTCACAATTTCTCAGCAGGGGATGCTCATTCAGTGAGCTCCCGGAATCCCTCCCTACAATGAAAAACCACCATACTCATCCTCGAGCTTCTTCCTGCAAAAATGCCAAAATTATCGTGATAGAAATTCCTTCTCGAAATATTTGGGAGAAAAAAAATGAGACTCATTTTATTTATTTATTTTTTATCTTGCGTGGGAGCCTTTTTTCCATTTTCAATCTCACTCAAGAGAAATTTCTAGTCAAAAATTTTTTAATTTTATTTTAGATTTGGATGTAGAAAAAAAAGTACAAAGTTACATTGTATAATTTCCACTTTTGTATCTCAACTGACGCTGGGGCGTGTGACAATTATTGTAAATAATGTGAATAAAAGTAGAATTATTGAACTGAAAATAAAAAAAACCCTGCTGTTTCACTTTAATTTCTTCCAGGATAAAACTAAAAAAAAATATTGCTTTGCAGGAAATTGCGGAAAATTTATTTAAATATTCCCAAATAGGGGGAAGTGGGGCATCTTTGAAATGGAGTACTTTTGAAATTGAACTATTGCTCCTATTAGGTGAAATTCTTAACAATCTTAACAATTCTTAAGATTCTTGGTGGGAAAGCCAATGGTCGAGTTACTGGAGAAGTCTGTGGTGCAAGTGGTGGTAATGAAAGATTGTGACATTTTTTTCCCGAATTTTCCGTACCTGAGGAAGGAGGAAATCTGCCTCTGAAACGTCGTATGAGACAATAAAGGAGAAGAAAGAACAAAGGTCATCACCGTGTACAATTTTCTTGAAAGAATCTCACCTACTATTATAATAAAATCTCATGTCCTCTAATCGGCCCCAAACTGTGCCAAAATGTGTCTGGTCACTTCCTGATCACGAATATATGGATGTGGGAATGAATTTGGAATTTGGTATGATTTCACTGTCAACGTAGTACCCGATCAGTAGAACAAATATTATAATAGAGTTCTGTTCAAGGGAGGAGACGTACTTTTTCATTATGAAGTTACATATTATTGAATTAAACCACTTATTAAATTAAAAGGAGAGTTTTCCCTTAATATCCCCCTTTTCCTAATCTTACTTGGGGGCTCAACTGGGATAGGGGTAGAATATTGCCGGGAAAAATGAAAAGACGTGGAATATTGAGGAGGCCGTTGAAAAAATGAGTAGAGAAAAACGATGAAAAATTAGTGAAAAGATGTTATACGAAGTAGAAGACGTGAAAATAACAATTACAGATGAAAAGACGGTACAAAAGCACAAGAAAACGAAGAGTTACAAGAAAACGGAAGACGGTAACTGCGGAAGAGTCGCAACAAGACGAAAGACGGCAACTACTGAAGAGTTACAAGAACACGAAAGACGATAACTGGAACGAATGACGAAAGATGAGAAGCTTTAACTCTTTCCGGACTACAACATAATCCAGCGAACGAATTTCAGTAAAACTCACTTTATTGTAAGTCTTAGTGGTCAAATATGATACTTTTGTAGAGAAAGATTTTTCTCCGCCTCTGGGAAATTGGAAAACTCATGGGTACTCTCGTCCCCAAAAGAACGAAAAGGAGACAAACTTCAATTTTCCAAAAGCCAATAATATCAATATTGTGAATAATTTTTGCGTGTCAAATGACTCCTTTACAATGTTGATCACTAAAACAAGAAGAATTATTGACCAGTATCTTGTGGGATGTCCAGGAAGTGCTAAAAAGGACACCCAGCTCCTGCTTGCCAACAAATTCCTCAAAATATTTCATACAATAACACTGTAACACACATTTCTCTCAACACGATGTTATTGCAGACACATTAAGCTTTCTCAAGAGCCAAAAAAACACTTCCTTCACAATCACAAGTCATTAAAATCAGGAAAAACTTCCCCGAAAGCAATCTCCCGCACTGCCAAATGTCAATTATCGGCCATATTGGCAAAAATATCGCTCCCGCTTGGAATTTTCTTACAAGGTTGGTGTAAAAAAGCAAATGGCGGGCATTGGCGGGATAAACTTAGATTTGACCTCTAGATTTTTGGGGACAAGAGTATCCATAAAGTTTGAACAAGTTTTTTGAAAATTTAAGAAAAAATTGTTTTTCGAATTTATGTAATCTGTAATTGTTAGTTATCATACTTATTGGCCCCGAGAGGTTTTTCCTTATTCGGGTCTAGAAATATGAAAAAAGTCACAATATCTGCAAGGAAGTAGAAAATCGAAAATTCTCGATTTTTGACCAAAAATATCTTAGCTCAGGAGTTAATTGGGATCCTGCAATAAATATCCTAGATTTGAACATCCTTATAGTTTGTAATCATCCACAAGAATCGGATTTTTACGGATTCTAAATAGTGCAAAAAAAATCTTTTTTTCCATGGGTACCCAGAGTCCCAAAGGAGACGAAAGAGTTAAATTCATTTCTAAAAAAAAATGACACAGTGGATAAATAGTATACTTGAGATGATATTTACGTAATAATTTTTTGCATTGGAGGGAAATTATTTTCACGTTGGCGGAAAATTCGCAAGTACTACACTGTGTGTGGTTTCAAACCACCCCCCTGTCAATATCGTTATTTTAGCAAATTCTCTATAGAGAATTCAAAAATCGAGCGTGAGGGCGGCGCGTGCGGTTGTGCGAAGAACTAGTAGTGAACAACTAGCGAATCTGGCGGAAAGACATGCAAACGGCTTTTGACAGTTTTCGCATGGAGCAATTTCCACGAATTTACTCGCGCAGTTTTTGTGAAAAATCCGGAAAATAGTGAAGAAAGTTCTTTAAAAACAAGTGCAAAGGTGTGAGAAAACTCTTAATGATAGATCTTAGTGGTGGCAAGTGAAAAAAATGATGTGCATTGTGAGAAATTGCAAAAACAGCGACCAGCGAAATCCTCTGGGGGTGTCATTCCACAGGTATTGTGCCCATAATTTTTTTATCAACTTGTGCTTACCCTAATAATTGGGCTCATAAATAGTCAGATAAATAGGGCTTTTATTGGTATAAGAATTATAAGTGTGCACAAAAAATATAGTGAGAGAGAACATGGGAAACTTGGTCGAATTTTGCAAAATCGGCAAAAAAATTTTTGTGCCCAGAGAGGAATTAGGGGTAATGCCCTTCGCAAAAAGTCTGTTATATTTTTTAATAGTGATAAACTTTCTTTAATTCAATTAGTGAGATCCTTAATTTGCCCCAACTCAGCTTACATGTAAATTCAATTTAATGAAGAGGGCGGAGGGGGCAATTCAATTCAAATCCTTGTTAATCAAATATTTTTATATTGTCGATATATGAATGAAATGAATAAACTAAAGTCGAATATTCACAACTTTTTGACAAAATTTCCTCTTTTAGATTTCCAGTAATTTTAGAACTGTGCGCAACTCGTCTGAAGCTCTCAGTTGCACTTGTGGACCGAAATAAAGCCGTATGCAGCCTCCACACTTCAATCCATAAAATATTTCACGGAAAAGTGCCTCAAAAGTGAAGCGCTCGAAGTACGTGCGATCCTTTGCTAAAGACTCCCTACCAATCGTAAGTCGTATTTTTTTTAATTCAAGAAACAAATAGGGGAATATGAGGCAAAATTTGATAAGCGAAAATTCTCAAATTTGGTTGCAATCAATATAGAAGTGACTAAGTCTTCAAATATTTAAAATAAATAATCTTTATGAATTTCTTTAAATTTTCAAGGTTTCAAGGCAATCAAGTAAATATTACGTAAAATAAAAGCTTTGAGAAATTTTCGGCCCTCCTTTTTTAAAATAATTACTAACAATCCTTACAGAAGATATAATTTATTTTTACTGTATGTTCTTCTAAAATTCATGAAATATGTATATGTGGTTTTTTTTCGAAATACGTTGTATCTGCTCAACATGAACTCTATGTCCGTTTTAAGAATCCCTGAATAGAGAAATTTAGTGTTAAAAAACGAAAGATAAGTCCCATTTTTTTATTCAATATTATAGACACCAATATACTGCTCGAACTCCACACAGAGAGAAGTATATATAAACCTTTGATTTTCTCACCCTATTCCACCCCAAATTCCCACTATCTACCCCCTCGGACCACTTTCAAGACCGCCCACTCTTGACAACTCTGACTCTGCAATTTTTCAACTCCAAAATATCCGAACGTCAGAAACTCCCTCACACACTTCAAAGGATTTTAAAGTCTGACAGGCATGCGTGTGAGACTCTGTGAAATTTGTACTATTTTGAAATGGGGATATCAATATCACTATGCATGATTGCCACCTTTATGGATAACCTTGCTGAAGATAATGCAAGTGCTTTAAAGAAAGAAAGTCCAAGGATCACAATTGAAGACGTTGCAGAGAGGGTAAAAAAAAATTTTTTTTGACCCAGATTTGTGGTGATTAGCTGACCAGTACATAATTCTTTTTTATCTTTGTATTTTTTTTGTATTTTTTTTATATGTAAAAAACCACCCACTTTTCTAAAAAAAAAAAACCTTTGGTTTGGAAGTGGTTTTTGATCTCTCTCAATTCGGTCTGATAACACACAGTCTACGAAGGGACATTTCCATCGTTTAGTCCTGGAGGCTGGAATCAACGCTAAGACGGCGATAGACGCATGGGAAGGCGGGGGGTAAAAAGACGAAGTGAGATGAAAATAAATTGGCTTGAATTAAAAAATGAATTGAAAAACTTATACTTTATTATTTTTGGATACTGCTTGTAATATTCCTGTACAGTAAGGTGGGGTAACTAGATCGCTTTCCGTAAAGTGCTACTTAAACACTGGTTTTTGGACTGATGAAATTCTTTTTTACTTCTTCTAAATCCATAGAATTATTCAATGTGTCATTCAGAAACATAATATAAAGAATATCAAAAATATTAAAGAAAATTTATAAAATAATGATAATACTGAAACAAGTCAGCATACACGAACTGGGTCGCATTTTCGATTTTGGAATTATTTTTGCTTTTTCTCAAAGTTGATTAGTTATATTATGTTACTGTAGTGACTATATTACGGAAATAAAAATATTATTTTAAGTAGATTATCTAGTTAGCGTAGCCATAAACGTCATAAACGATCCAGATAGCTAAGTGCCCAGATTAGCACACTTGACTATATACAATCTTAAATTTCCAGGCATTCATTGGTACCACATCTTTTGATGGAAAGCAATATGCAGAACTACTTGAGTGTGACCATCTCTGTTCTCACATGTCACGATAAAGAGCCTATTTTTATTTTAGATGGAAACAGTCAATGAGAATGGATATGCAACATCATACGGTGTAAGAAATCCAGGCAAAGGACACATGAAGATGTCAATCGTATTACCAAAGCTGATTCGAAATAAGTTTTGAAAGTATTATAGAAACAAATTCTACTCCAATGCAACGAATAAGTTAGAGTTAGCAATTATGTTTTATTATTTCTTACTATTTTTATGCAGAATTAAGAAAAATGATGGACTTGATCTTTAATTGTTTCGAATAATTATAAAAAGTAATGAATTTATCCTAATTTATAGATAGCTATTTTTAAAATAAATTTATTCTCTATTAAAATTTTTGTTTTTTTAACCTACTTCAATTCAATTTGCAAGTTTGTGGCAAAATATTTAAATTGTGTCTCGTGTTGGATTCACATAATGATTTATACTTGAAATTCTCCTAGATCTTTGCAAAAAAAAAACTTCTGGGTAAATTTCTGTCTCGCTTCATAAAAGGACATAAAATAGAAAAGATTTCAGCATCTTACCTCGAAATAATTTAGATTACAGTTCTTCAATAACTTGCCAATTTTAGTGTGACAGAACTGTCAGATCTTCAGTAGAAATCTGATTTCTTCAGAAGAAATGGTAAACTTCACAGATGTGATAATCTTATAATGTGAGTATTTTCTTACCCAAAATATTCTATTTGATTTGATTTGAGATTCTATTTAATGAATATAATATTACTGGTTTGATATTTCGTTAGCATTATAGTAAATGTAACACTTGATGCTGATATTTAAACATAAGTTAAAAAACAATTCCTTATTTTTGTATTTTCATATGCATTCTATAAAATTTATTACCACAACGAAGCAAAAATAATGAGGAATAATAGATGTATAGGGTAAATGTCCTAATTAGAAATCATTTCCAGATCCAGATGCTTTAATTTTGACAGAAGATTCAACACATTAAGTTCATATTTTTTTTCTGAAGAGAATTACATAAATTTGCTCCTTGACTCTTCTAGAATGTTACTGTTTAGTGAAAATTCTTTAGATATAATTTGAAAACTTCTTAAATACAAGAAAAATTCGCGAGCGTAAAATGTTTCTATTGGAAATATATTAATCCAAATGGAGACAAGGGAAAGTTTCTAATTGGAGACAAACAGTGTAAGTGAAACAGCGACGAAAGGCTTCCAAAACCTTGTTAAGTTGCTCCTGAGTGCAGGATTTGTTCTTATTCCTGGTCTTTTCTTCTTTCCCATCTAAAACAATAAGAAAATCTCTCCAAAAAAAAAAAATCATATTTCCGGGGTTTCGTATTGAAGCATTTGCAGACACTTCAGAAAAACCCTTTTTGTTCACGAAATAGGTGATTATTTCATTTGAAAACTTCACGTATCGTTAACAATAAAGGTTAGCACTTAATTTAACTAAAATTAGCCAGAAATATGACATAAATGTTAAACAAAACGAATAAATAACAGTCACTTTATTGTGTTTTTCATTGGAAAACATGGTCGATCGATGAAAAATTCAATGATGAAAAGATACACTTTTAATTTTTCTGAGAAATGAATAAATTAAAATTTGTGAATATGAATGGATTTTCGCTTTATTTGGAGCAAAATTAACTAAATAATGAAACTGTGGAAATATATAAATATAAAAATTTAATGCTGTCTTTATTATGAAAAAATTGACGTTTCCATTTGGGGTAGCAAAAGATTTCCATTTGGAGCAGGTTTTGAATTAGCTTAATTTACCCTAAAGAAACAGTAATTCTGACAATAAAAAAGCATACAAATCCTGAAAACATTGGAAATGATATTTTTAGCGAAAGTGAGAAAATAATTCATTTCAAAATGGAATAATTTTACGTCGTATTCTATAATTCTAATACACTCAGCAAAAAATATATAAAATAAAATTCTTCTTCTTCTTCTTCTTCTTCGCTTTAAAGTTTTAGGCCGGACGTTCTGACAACATCCACACAGCCTATTAAATAAAAATAAATACCAAAAGATTTTACCCCTAATTACATCCCTGTCGAAGCGCCATCTCTAACAAATTAGATGTACACAACGGGTACTTGAAAAATAACGAAAATTTTTAAAATAACACTAAAAAAAGAACTCACAGTGCAACTTCTAACTGTGGGGGGGGTGTTTCAAACACTGAATGTGTGAGCGTTCGCACATCCATCAGACAACTCCAGCTTGAAAATCATAACCTCACTAAAGTCTCATAAGCCGCAGTGAGACATTCGTGGTTATTTCCTCTTCGACAGGCGTATAGTCTCCTTCCCATCTCCATGAGACGACGGTTATTGACAGTGTGAAGCGTGTGAACATGTTCATAGTTGATTTTTCGATATTCATTTGGAAGAAAAAACAGTGCTCCAGAAAATGTAAAAAAAAATGTGTTTTAAAGATCTTCTTTTAGTAATGCAGTGATAGTTTCCGCGGGTTCATGGGGGTAGGGGAAACTGGGGTACCACCAAACACTTTTGAAAGATGCGATTTTGACTGAATTTCCTAAGAAAACTGTGAATTTTAGAAAAATGTTGCTTACCCCATGTTATAGTCTTAGGTATAGGTTGCATATTAATCTATACAAGGATGATGTGAAGCACTTCAATTTTCCGTAAAAAGGAAAATTGTATCACCATGCATTTCTCGCCTTTTTCCAACCACCCGGGGTACCAATAAACACTTTCTGGGGCACCAAAAAACACCTCATTTTCTCACCCATTGAAGTTATTTTGGGCATTCACCACAACTCTTAATTATATAGAAGGTATTGAAAATGTAAATAATTCTCAAAAAAGCACTGCAAAATTTAGAATTAGTGACCAAAATAGCAAGAAACTAAAGCACTGCACACCAAACAGATTTTTCTCTCTCTCTCTCTTGTTTTACGTTTTGGCTGTCAGACTCAACAGGTCCATATAGCCATTTCGCTCACTCTTATATACATACGAGTTCCAATCTGTTTTCTTTTTTCCCATATGTTTGTTCCTTTCATCTCTCCCATATCATTTTTCTTTTTGCTCCATCACAAATCCTTTTTTTTTTTTTTGCTCCCTTATCTTTTTTATCATACTTCCTTTTTTGATATTTTTGCGTTCAGTTGTAGCTTTTTTTAAGGACGGTGAAAAACTGTTTTCCAATTATTCACCGGACGCGCTTCGATCAAGGATCGAACCGAGGGCCTCTGCGTCACAAAGCCAACACTTTGCCCATTGAGCTACCGAGACCCCTAAAAACAGATTTTTCAATGGATTTTTCATCATTTTGACAACATTCGACTTCTGACTGGAAAGCAGCGCCACTAAAATCGTGGCAAACACTATACCTAAAGTTCAAATTTTGCGCGCTCTTCTGATTATTTGTGATCAAATCGAGAAATCATTCGTCAATCCTTGATTAAAATCATTTAAGAATCATTAAGAATCATTTAATGCAAAATTGGGTTATTTAAACTATATTTCTTCTGAGTCTTGAATGAAAATCCCATGAATGGATATAAATTTCAGAAATCGAACAAAGAGGGAGATGAAGAGTAAGAAAGATAAGAGGAAAAATTTTGCCATTCAAGCTACGCTCGCGACATCTGCAATTGGGAGAAATTTGCCTGTTTGTTGGTGCCCCAAACTCTGTTTTGTGATGGATTTTATATTCTTTTAAAAAAATGTGAACATTAATTTCTTTAGTAGACATAAATATTATCCCAAAACATGTAGGAAAGTACTGGTGTAGTGAAATTTGATGTAACTTATTTCAGTTTTATTTTCCATGTAGATATATAAATGACTAAAATTATCAAAATCTCACAATTTTGCGAAAAAAGATTCTTATTTCTAAACTACTTGAACTATGTGGATCATTCTTTCTCTGGACAAGCATCCCTATAGTATCTATGATTTCATGTAAGTCTCATTCTCTGAAATCTTATACTTACTTAAAAAATCGCAGTGTTTGGTGGTACCCCTGTTTGGTGGTGCCCCAGTTTCCCCTACAGTATAACAATCGGAAAATAATTTTTAATTGTAGATAAAATTTATTTCGAGAAAAAAAAAACAATGACGAACCCAAACCCCCATCGTGTGAACGCTGCCCCCGGGGGCAAGAATCGTACAATCGTCATATTTTTTTTTCATTTTCCTGTCCAGGAAAAACCAACAATTCTGTGATAGTGAACTAGGCATGCATAGAAACCTAAAAGATCAGAGACCTTTCTGGTGTAGTGCAATTCAATGCCCATTTTACAGTTTAATCAGAAAAAAATCCTGAATATGAAGCACGAAAAAATGTGCGAAGTCTGCCTACATTCCTCTATTTGGTTCCAGATTTGACACTTGGGTTCCTTGGGTCGCATTATAGTCCATGTCATTTTTTAAAATTATCAACGACTTTTAGTATTGAAATTGCTCGACGGCTTCTACTTTCTTTGCGATTGTGGTACTTGTCCTCGCTCTCTTCATTATGGATTACAACTACTCAATAAAGTTTGCCAAAAATATTAAAATAATTATGACAACATTGCATGTCGCGTATTAAAAAATATAAACTAACTAAAAATCAGTGTTTTGAAATCAACAGTCGATAAATTGTGGACTGTTACTGTTATAGTATTTCCCAACTGACTTCATTTCCAAATCGAATTTGCATGCAATCCGAGTTTGCACACGCTAAGAATCTCACCTGCAATAAACTGATCTAGCCTTATCTGCCCATAAAGCATTGAAATTTTAATTTTAAACTCTGAGATTTAATTGTTTTTGAGATACTTATTTATAGGTCTTAAACTGCACTAAATTTTGGACAGCTTGCAATATTGGACACTTTCTGTATTTTACTGCTCGAACTCAAAGAGAGAGCAGTTATATAATCGACTTTTTTTTCAACTTTGCACTGTTCTGGAGCTTAAACGGTAAGAGATATCGACTTCCGGTCTTCGGTGACCTTTCCTCAAATGACATTATCTCGTGCCCAACCTCTTTATTTCCCCCCTCCCCTTTCATACGTTCCCTATCCCTCAAAAATAGGTCAAAAATAAGGTTTTTCCAATTTTGCAAAAAATTGGCCCAAGCTTTTTCAATGATTTTTGGATATGTCTTATAGCTAGTCCTGGCGAACATTTCGTCCAAACATATCTATGACCGGAAAATTCGCCATTTTGAATTATTGAAGATCAAAGGTCAGTCACTTTGGAGGATCCGTTTTTCAACCGATTTGGTTAAATTTGGATTTTTTGGAAAGATATTGAAATTTTGAACCCGACTGCATCGGTCATAATCGGTAATGAACCGGTTAAGTACCGATTTTTGAATTATTTTACATCCCATATTATTAACATTCCCGAAAAACAATATTTTTCCAATTTTGTAAAAAATTGGCCAAAGTTTTTTCAATGATTTTCGGATATGTTTTAGAGCTAGCCCAGGTAAACATTTCGCCCAAACATACCTATGACCGGAAAATTCGCCATTTTGAATTATTGAAGGTTAAAGGTCAACTACTTTGGAAGGCTCATTTTTCTTTTTGCTTAAAATTTGATTTTTTAGAAAAGTATTGCAAATTAGAATCCGGCTGCATCGGTTTTCATCGGTAATGAATCGGTTAAGTGCCGATTTTTTGATTTTCAAATGCTTTTGTGATTGATTTATGAATCAATTTAATCTCTAGTAGGTCAGTGATTCCAAAAGATTATACAAAAAGCTAATTCACAGTGAGCTCTGTCTCGTAAGTTCGAGCATTCTGCGAAGCTGGGACGCCTTGCCATCTCTTTTTTTTACAAAATTTCATAAATATATTTCTTTCTATTTTTTTATAGACATTTAGATGTTGTGAAAAAATCTTTGAAAGAGTTCCATAATAGCAAGATATATCTTGATATATCTTGCTATATATATCAAGATATATATCAAGACATATATGTCGAGAAACTGGTGTCCAATACTTTACATTTACACAATGCAATGTTTGAAGTATTATTCATTTTTAAATTTATTAAAAAAAAAATTACGAACAAATCACAAAGTATTACGAATATTTTTATGTGTGTTTACAGGGGTATGACATTTCCTATGTTTCCCATATATTTCTAGCGAGCCGAAAAAATTTTTGAGTTTATTAGCTGTTTTCTGTAATTTAGAATGCATTAGCAAAAAATACTAATAAAAAATAAAAGCCAATTTAATAACCAAGAGGCAACCGAAAACCCTAAATTGGCAATCTACGTAGTTTTGGAGATAGGGTAGAGTAAGCCCTTTTCGCCACCTTAAGGTTTTGTACCCTTGTAATTCTTACAATTTTTGTTGAAATAAAAAGAAATTTTCTGTACAAGTGCTTTGAAGCATTATCTGTCTAATGAACCAGGAGACTTTCCGGGAATTTTTGGGCATCTAGTTGAAAAAATACATTTCCTGCAACAATGCATGTTTCAGTACTTTTCGCCACTTTGTAAACACTTTTCCGCCACTGTGTAAGCACTTTTTCGCCACTTGTTTTTAATTGATTTTTAAGAAACAGCTACTTTCGAAAACCCGCAAAAGTACATTGCACAGTACTTTTCTTATTTAACACCTATATTAGACAATTATTATAGTATTTCGAATGATTTTTTGCACATTTTTTTGTTTGCGACAAAAATCAATTGACAATTACGTCTGTTTCAACTAAATTCCGCGAGGTGCGCCACTTGTAAAATGCTTGGAAAAATGAGTGGCGAAAAGTACTTACACAACCGAAAAAAGTAAGCCCTATTTCACCACATCCGTATTTCTTTATTTTTTGGAAAACATTTTTAAATAATGATATTAGAGCGAAACTTAGTTAATAACAAAGTGACTTTCAGTGAAATATTATCAAATACTGTACTGCAAAAACATAAAATATTGCAAGACAATTTGTCTGAGCGTTGACAAGTTTATTAAGAACTCCATATTTTTTTGGTGACTGTTCACCTTGTCGACAATTTCTTCAATTAACTTGCAAATAATCTAGTCGGTGGAGCACCAGTTATGGTTTTCTGATCCGTTGGACTAGAGGTTACGAAGTAATAGTCATTTCGTAGTTCCATGAGCTCATAATTCCCTGAAAAAGTGATTTTATTTGTAGGTGGCGAAAAAGTGCTTACTGGCGAAAAAGTACTGACCCTACCCTATCTCGTGAAATGTGTACGAAAAGAGGGAAAAAATTACACTAAAACTGGTTGCATTTTTCAGAGCTAATGTCGCCCTCCTGTGTGTTTACGAACATTCACAAACAAATTTTTGGACAAGAACAAAAACAATTTATCAATTGATTATGTTACGAACAATGTTTGTGAAAGAAGTACAAACTTTTACCAACTTTTTTGTGTTTTATACGATTTACGAGCATTCCGTAAGTCCTCAATAGGAATTCACAAACATTTACGAACAATCAACAACTTGAACTAAATCAACAACTTATCCATTTATAGACCACTTTTCTATTTTCAAAGATTTAGCTTTTCAGTTCAATCAATTGCATCGCTGGATAACTTGTTCAAATTTATAAATATTCTTCAGGTTTCTTGAATATTGAGTCCAAAGATTAACTCCTCCTGTTATACAACTTGGAATAAAAGTCTTTTTTTTAATTGAATACGTAAATTTGTATATTTGTCTCATTTAAAATTATACTGTTTAGACTTTGGGTTTTTCTTTTGGATAATCCGTTGAGGGATTTCCTTGGTGAAAATTTCTGGACTAGTTTGGTTGGATGAGCCCCAATTTTAGGCTCTTCAGCTGCCGGCATGGAGAAGACTATAAGTTGTTTCATCCACTCCTCTCTCAAGAAGATCCCTGAGGGCTGCGATGTAAGTCTGGGCCATTTGGAGAGTCTCAAATTTGGACAATCGGTGCTCAGCATCCAGGGAAGGAACTACCTCTCGCAATCTGTCGAAAGCTTCATTGAGTCCATTCATCCTTCGTCTTTCCCTCGCATTTGCGGCAAGGCGCCTCTTTCGCAGGACTGAGGGACTCAATGGAGTGGCTTTTGTGGCTCCTGGGCAGTTCCTTTGGCGATAAGATTCCGCTGTGACCACTCGACGTCTTCTCTTGACTCTCGGCGGTGGATTAATTTGGGAATGTGTCTGCAGATTTGAGGGATCCATGCAAAAATCCACCATCAGAGGTGCTTGATGCTCCAAGGAGAGGCAAAGAGTATCAGAACACGATGAAGTTGTCCAAGATGTTGTGTAGAAGGACAGAGAGTCATCTCCGGAATTGTAAGTGTCTGACACAGAGGCATTGCCTGGATAGTGAAACATCGATGAGACTTCCATACTTTCCCTCCAATGAATTCCAACACAAATTGTCTTCACACGCGAATTGATGCCATGTGGCTGATCTGAGGGCACAAACCAAACTGACTGCCGGACTTTGGAAGTCACCTGAAGGCACCCCAAGTGATCGTGATCGTGATCGGGGAATTTGAGAGTCAGGAGGGTAACAAAAACTGTCCCTTTCTCCCTTCCATTCTTCTGCTGCACTTTCACGTGCAGAGACACTTTGTAATTCGCACTCAATTTTTAATTAATTCAACTTCGAGAGAAAGAGAGTTACGATGAGACCCTCACCCCTATTCAAAGAGATGCATTTAAGTTTTAATTGCCATTTCGTCTAGAATTTTTCATTCACGAAGGTCTTCAGTGGTCATCTGCTGTAACTTTGGTGAAATAATCTACAATCTTTGATGAAAACAATTTGAATTTAATGATTCTATGAGGAACGTAAGGGACATTATAGAATCATTAATGATGTTAGTTGAATCTCATTTTTTTCAGTACGACTTTTAGTGAAACATTGATTAAAGGAAATTAAATTAATTGTTTCATTGAGTCATACTTAAAATTTACTGCCTCACAACCGATTTAAATCACACATAAGATCGTGCAAAATATAATATCTTATGAGTAATACAATTGATTTTCTGATAAAAATTAGTTTTCGGTTATAAACCGGTTCAAAACCAATTGGAACCGGTTCAGTATTCTCAGAAATTCCAAGACCTTTCCAACGAGCCCAAATATGACCCCATTTTTGCTCAGGATTTTGAATAAATATTAGTTATCGGTTATGAACCAGATTGGAGTCGATTCAGGCTAGTCAAGAGTTCGAAGACCTTTTCAACGAGCTCAAAACATGATACCATTCGGTTGATAAATGCGCTCTCTAGAACTCTTAGACCCTTTTTAATTTTTGACCTTGAAAAAGTGTTATTAGGAATTATTCAACGGTATTTTCGTTGGTAGAATGTCCGCCTGGGTAATCTAACATACCAGAAATTGATTTAAAAAAAAATCACACGACATGTTTTCGAGCAATCCCAAAAAACATGGTTTTGGAGGAGAAAGGGAGGGGTGGGAGGGGGGGGGGAAATGAGGGACATATTAATGGTCCCAGGGTCAACTTATGGGGGGGTCCGCCGAAAGTCCCAAGTCCCTATCTCTAACCATTTAGCCACCCAGATATTCTAACACGTAAAAAAGGATGTTCTTTTCGTTGCTTATTCTTCAAAATTTTAGCAATAAAAAATGTCATATCGGTAATAACTGTTGAGTTCTACTTGTGCATACTAAAAATTTAGAACAAATCCTAGTTTGTAATGTTAATCACAGTCCATTTTTTAATAATTGACTATAGGGGAGACTAGGGCAAAATTTGTCAAAACGAAAATTTCAATATTCACTATTTTCTAAAATCAAAGAGACTGAGGCTTGAAATTTTTATTATAGATAGCCTTCATGAACCTTCTTAAACTCACAGAGTTTCAAGGGGTTCGAGGAAGAAATTATGTAAAATAAAAAATAATGAAATTTTGAGCCCTATTTTTCAAATATTTGGCTTACAGAAAATATCAATACTGATTAGCTCAATTTAAGCACATTTCTCGTTAAGATAGAGAAAAATTATCTTCGACAAAGTTTTAGAGGAATAAATTTCCTATTAAAATATGTCTATTTGATATTTTTAACGTTTGCAAGTGTAAAACGTCACAAATTATCCCAAGACTGACAAAATTTGCTCCAGCAATTTTGAGAATATCCGCAAAATCGGCTTTTAGAAAATGATTCGAAAATCACATTTCTTTCGAAATAGAGGAAAAAGTCTTCTGCAATGTTGTAGAGCAGCAAAATTTCCTATAAGAATATGCTCATTATAAAACGTTTAAGTTTTCTCAGAGCTCGTGATAGAATTAAATATGCGTTTTGACAAGTTTTGCCCCAGTCTCCCCTATCTACCGGAGTTCTTTGAAAAAATCGCGGAAAATGGACAACTTCAAAATATAGAGATTCCTCAACTTACCTTCGTGGTAGAATCCCCATATTATCCCTGAACATACCTAAGATATTTGTAAATATCTATGGAGGGAGTATCTATTTTATAAAATAAAACATCTTCAATTAAGTACTTCACTAGGGTGAAGTGATAAATATAAGTTGGACATAGTGTTACAAGTTGGACAATTCGCCGATACAAGTTGGACATGGCTTTTTTCTTCACAAATACAGTACAAAATTTGTTTTTAAGCACAAGGAACCAAATTATAAAAATTAAGCATTAAAAATATACAAATAAAAATGAAGCCCTGTCCAACTTGTACCACTTTACCCTACATGCATCAAACGAAATGACAAGAAATGTAGCGATTGTAAGAAACACTTCATCAAACGAAGGTAAAAGTAAGTAACACAGTTGAAGACCAAAACCGTTCTTCAGTGTTACTTTTGAGTGTTTTGAGAGACGCGTGCCGGACTTTTTCTTAGGTGCACGTCACACTGGTACACTCAAGATAATTAACTCCAATTTAATTCAGAGGGAAACTCTTCCCTCTTCAACTCATGTCAATGTGCTGCTCCCTTCCCCAACTTATGTATATTTATAAGGAAGTCGCAGCGATTAGATCGTGGGTGATAAAATGGTCAGCAATGGAAAATACTTTTAGTGTGAGGGATCAGAATTCTAGTGCCTCCTGAAAGTGCAAATTTCCCTAAACAATGCAGACGAATTACCGAAAAGAATAGAGGAAGATAGGGTAATTCATATAATATGCCATTCAAAAAGTTTTAAACTATTTTAATTAAAAGTTAGGTATATATTACCATGTTATGTATTTAAATAAAATAGATTTATGATTTGTATTGTGTACACAATAAACCGCCAAAAAGTTTGACCGCGGTGTCACATATAAGATTAATATTAATATTAAGAAAAGCCGGAGAGAGAGGTATATAGTATTCAAAATTGAAATGGAATATCACGTGTGTTAGAAAGAGTACACTCTAGTGGAGTAATACGATGAGTAAGATATTACTGTTCGTGTTAATTGATTTCTGAATCGTATTAGAGGCAATTCGAGCAATTTTCCATGCATGCCAACTGTGATTCGGTCAGTTTTCGAGCGAAGCGCGAAAGAGAGGCATGATAAAACACTTGCTATCCTTTTTTGGCATTCTCGCAGTTCAGAAAGTATTAATCTTAATATTAATCTTATATGTGACATGGTCATGATTTAAGTTTATTTATATTTAAGATTATCTCTGCTTTATTTTTAAAATCTTAAACCGAATCGATAAAAGAATTTATTAAAATTTTGCAACACTAATTCACATTAATGGTTCAGCAAATGAAGAAAATAATTAAGTAATTATTAATAATAATTAGAAAGTAGGGAAAATTATTAATTTTTTATAGTAAAACCATTTTTGGTCAGTGTATTTTGGTAAGAACGATCAATAAAAGACAAGCATGGTCAATTACAATATTGGTATGGGCACTAAAAATGTAATTTGACTCAATAATTACTACTCATATTTTTATAAAAAAATATCTTTAGCAAAAATTCAAATTTGATCAGTGCAAGAAATAGTTTTTGATCAGTAAGGGCTAAAGTTTACCTTTCCAATCAGGAAAATTTCATAAAAACAAAATTCATATCCCTTTCTTTCCCAAACGTTTTGCGTATGTTTATCCCGCTCAATCGAAATCAAAATCATATTGAACTAAATTCAATTCGGTGTGATGCTTAAAGGGAAAAGAAGAATGCGAAAGAATGGGGTACACATATCCAAAATGACAGAAAAGGAAAGGTGCTTAAATTTTAATTTCATGAAATTTTCCTGACCAACTTAAATATTTTGCTTACCAAAACCTCTTTTACTGACCGAAATCTTTTTTTTTGTTGATCAAATTGTGTTCAAGTTTCAACTTGATTGAATTGAATTTCGACTGATCATTTTCAATTAATAATGAACTATAATTTGATTTTTTTTAACGACAAACTTTACTCTTTTGCTAATGAAAACCTTTTTTCTGACCGAAATCTATTTTTTATTGAACAAATTTGAATCTTTACTGACCAAAATCCCTGTTCAATTGAATTTCTACTGATCATTTTTAAGTAACTAATTAGAATAAATTCTATACTGACTAACTTTAATATTTTAATTACCAAAAGCTCTTCTAGGGGAAACTGGGGCACCACCAAACACGGGGTAGCACCAAACACTAATTTTTATTTTAAAACTACTTGGACTATCTCGACCATTTCTTCAGTGGACAAGCATCCCTATAATGCCTATAAACTTCTGTAAGTCTTGTCCTCTGAACTCGAATATCTGATTAAAAAATCGCAGTGTTTGGTGGTACCCCGTGTTTGGTAGTGCCCCAGTTTCCCCTACTTCCCGAAATCTATTTTTGTTGATTAAAATTTGATTCCTGACCAAAATCACTTTTTAATGACTCAATTGAATTTCGACTGATCATTTTCAATTAATAATGGCTCCGGCACACCTTTTAGATCAGGAAAATTTCGTGAAGTCGAAATTCGCATCCCTTTCTTTCTCACACATTTTGCAATGTCTATCTCATTCTTTTGCTTTTCAAGTTCGATTGAGCTAAATTGAATTTGGTGTGATGTTTAAAAGAAGAAGAAGAGTACGAGATATGCAGATAGACATATGCAAAGCGTCTGAGAAAGAAATGGAGTCGAATTTTGACTTCATGAAATTTTCCTGATCTAAAAGGTGTGCCGGAGCCATAATGAATTAATTTCAATTTAGCAACAAACTTTACTCTTTGGCTTATGAAAAGCTTTTTTCTGACCAAAATCTATTTCTATTGATTAAATTTGATTTTTTACTGAGCAAAATCGATTTTTCACTGACTCAATTGAATTTCTACTGATCATTTTTTTTATTAATAACTAATTAATTTAAATCATATACAGAACAATTCTAATATTTTGCTTACCAAAAGCACTTTAACTGAACAAAATCTATTTTGTTGCTGATTGAATTTCAATTTTTACTGAATTTTTATTTCAATTTTAAATTTTAATTTTTATTTCATTTTTTTCATTTTCAATTAATAAGTTTAAACTCTATACTGACCAACTTTAATATTTTGCTTACCAAAAAACTCTGTTACTGATCGAAATCTTTTTTTGCTAATTTTTACTGGCCGAAATTGCTTTTTACACTGTCCAAATTTGAATTTTTCACTGACAATTTTTACCAAAAGAACTGCCATTCTGTTGCGTCCATTTATTTTGAAGAAGAAACATGAAGGTTTTATTACAATTTTTTCAAGGGAAAGAAAAAAGTAAAAATCGGGACTACCCCTTCATGAACCGCCTCGCCCTTCCCTATTCTAAAAAAAAAGTTCTTTTGTCTTGCAACGGAATAATCATTATCTTATGGAATTATGCAAGAAGAATTATTGGCAGAATACTAATAATTCCAGAGAATATTGCCCCTTACAAGGTAACTTTTCAAGTAATTTGATGAACTATTGATAAGGAATGGTTATCCCTACAACTTCCATTTGGTTCATGCCGTTCATATGCCCTGCCTTGAAATTTTGACACGTTTCTCTGGCAAAAATAAACAACAAGAAGAGTCCAAAATTCTATCTCTTCGAAATAATCAGTGACATTCTTCACGGACCAACTCTATCGATTGCAAAAGAATTTGCTACTCTCACAGCGAATTTTAATTTGTTCTTCTCCATCTTTCATGCCTATCTGACAAGACTTTTAATAGAGATATCACTTTTTCAATGAGCACAGATATCCCCCAAAATCGACCTCTCATGAGAACTGAAATAATTGCATAACGCACCACAGAGCATAACCCATCTTAATACGAATGCATTTCTCTCCTGAAATGAATCTCCCTTTTCTTTTATTCATGAAATCAATCCATTCATTTCGGGATGAATCTCTTAGAGAGACATTAAATACATTTTTATATACATCCGTTGTTCATTCAAATAACTCAAATCATTCCACAAATTTTTCTGTCCTTTTCAAAGGTGCTTCTTTTTATTTCTTTTTTTTTTTGGAGCATCATCAAACCGTTATGAGGTGCATTTTGGAATTTTTGAAACTGCAATAGTTGAATAAGATGAGTCACAATTATCAAATTTTATACTGCTCAATCACGTTTTCAGCACAAGAATGAGTATTACAACAGTATCGAGTCATTTTATATGCAAGATGTATCACAGAACTGGATGTTTAACAGGCAAAGTATTTCTTTTGGAAAAATCTGGGAATTAAAGAGAATAAGGGTTCAAGTATAATGCTAAGTTTAGAAAAAAGAAAGATTTAGTGCAAAATAATTTATTATTAATTTATTTAAAGTTCAAAAATCCAAAATTAAGAAATAGAAAGCTAAATCGAAAGCTTTAAACTTGAGATGTTTCTGCAATCTATTTATTCTCGGTTCAGCAGCATCATTGTGATTGTATAGGATGTCTTCATACACTTCAAATAAATAAAAAAAGAAAAAGAAATATTATATAATACAGCTATTACATAAAAAATATTTTTATGAAAATTTGAAATTAAATCTTTCAGTTTTTTGCATTCCCTAGTTACACAAAATTGTACGAAATTTTTCCATTACAAATGAAATTTCAAACCAACAGAGGAAATGTGTTAAATTTTGGACAGCTTACAATATCGGACACTCTATTTGTTTCTCAAAATTCTATAAATTTTTACTTTTTTAATTTTTTAAAGGTTGTACAATATCAAAAAGCCAAAGGAGCGGCATCTATATGAAGAAAGTGCTGTAGATAAGTTCTTGAAAAATTTACGGAGAAGGAATTTTGAGAAACTTCTAGTCCGATATTGCAGACACAACAGTGTTTATAATTTTATTCATTACTCATATTTTATCAAATTATGATAAACATTGCTAAAGAAACGTAGGTTTGACCTTGTTATTCAGACTTCCCCCTTAATGGCGTCTACATAAAGCGTGTCCACGATAAGATTGTTCCCAAGAATAATGCTTTAAAAATGAAGTCTACATAATATTAAAAAAAATATATTTTTTGAAACTATAATTCATTGTAGATTTTTTAGATACAGTGCCGGACAAAATTGTACCAATGATTCAAAATTCTCTATAAAGAATTTAATATCTCAAGATCTAATTTATATTTCGAATGAAACTTTTTTCTTAGATAGTTTTATTATAAAGCTACAAATTGTGCCTTATTAGAATTTTTTAAGAGAAGGTCTAATATTTTTGTGGAACCTTTTAAAAAAAGGATGCATTAGTACAATTTTGTCACTTGTACCCAAACGTTACTTTTTGTTCTAAGATTTTATATTATGAACTATTTACGTAAAAAGTAATTTAATATAATGACTTCCGACTGTTATTAATGCATTTTTCATGAACACTTCCGGAATTTTTTCACTTACAACTTAAGTAATGGTATATTTGACTAAAATACGCTCTTAATGAAAAAGTGTATCAATAAAGGATTTTTATCCAACAAAATGGCTACAAAACATGACGTAGGCCATATCACAGAGATCAGACTACGTATTTAGGCGTGATCCGGACTCCAATCACAGTTTATTACCATTTATTATAGTATTTAGGCGAAAAAATCGCGTTCGGCGAGCTCTAAACTGTTGGCTAGCCTTTCAAACTAATCAAAATCTATATCCTAAGCAACATCAGCTTCAGGGCATGATAACTGAATCTTAAAATACTTGGCTGAATGACTGGTAAAGCAGAAAAAGAGAACGAAGTGTAAAAGAAACTAAAACAGATTTCAAATACTTTTACTTCGTCAATTAAACCGACATTTCTTAAGATTTTTCAATATCTTTTCGATCCCAGGTGGTTATTTTACGTATTTTGCATTATATTGAATATTTCCATGGTCTTACAGCCCTATTGTCCGATTTTGGTATTAAATTTTATGATACTACATAAGTTTGTAAAATCTTTATAAGTAATTTCGCTGCTTTTATTTTGCTTACACAGGGTATATAGGCTATTCAGGCTTAGTTATCATACCCTGAAGCTGATGTTGCTTAGGATATCGATTTTGATTAGTTTGAAAGGATAGCTAACAGTTTAGACTTCGCCAAACGCGATTTTTTCGCCCAAATACTATAATAAATGGTAATAAACTGTGATTGGAGTTCGGATTTGATAGTCCTACCACTGTGGATCACGCCTAAATACGTAGTCTGATCTCTGTGATATGGCCTACGTCATATTTTGCAGCTATTTTGTTGGACAAAATTCCGTTATTGAAACACTTTTTCATATAAGAGCGTATTTTACTCAAATATACCATTACTTAGGTTGTTAGTAAAAAAAAATCCGGAAGTGTTCATGGAAAATGTATTAAAAACAGCCAGAAGTGATTATATTAAATTACTTTTTACGTAAATAGTTCATAAAATAAAATCTTAGTACAAAAAGTAGCGTTTGGGTACAAGTGACAAAATTGTACCAATGCTTCCTTTTTTTTAAAAGGCTATACAAAAATATTAGTCCTTGTCCTAAAAATTTTCTAATAAGGCACAATTTGTAGCTTTATAATAAAACTATCTAAGAAAAAAAGTTTCAGTCAAAATATAAATTAGATCTTGAGATATTAAATCCTTTATAGAGAATTTTGAAACATTGGTACAATTTTGTTCGGCACTGTATACAGTGGGACTTCGATAGAGTCAACTAATTATTTCCCGGCCTGTTGACTCTATGATCACCGTTTTCTCCAAATCTCGATCTCCAATACCCCGATTTTTTACACATTCGGGTTTCTGTGCAATGGTTTTACTGTCAAGGAATCGAAGAATCACCCTCCGGACAGTCTGGGGTGAGATATTTGTGAGTTTCCAAGGTCCGCGTAATTGATTCTAGGATTTTTTAGATACATGTACAGGATCAGTTTCCTTCTCTTTTCTATTATTATTTCGTATCTGGGGGGAATCAGTGGCGCAATAGGCAAGATCGTCAGCTCTTGTGCGGAAAGATTCCCCGGCTCGACTCAAAGTTGTGAGTTCAAGTCCCGCCCGGTGTAAAGATCTGAATGTCTTATTTAGACAATTTTCACATGTAGCAATAGCGTAATAAAATGCACCGCCTTCGCCCAACACTCCGGGAGCATGGAAGAAGCATTCACATTACGGGAAGGCGCTCCTGGGCGGTCTACAATGGGCTTCGCAGATTCTTCCAACACGGGATCTACAACACTATAACATAATATGATTACATTGTAACAAAAATATCCTGATACGATTAAGAATAATAATAATTTCGTACCAAATAATTTGGTACAATCTTGTCGTGCACACGCTTTATCAAAAATGACCTTAAGAAAATTAGCGTTTCTTTGCATAATAATGATACAGGATTTTTTTAAAAGCATTTTTTTTAATTCCTCCTAGCCTGCTGATCGGTCAGCAGTCCCCGAAGAAAAAGTGGCAACTAAATATATAAAAATGGTACTATCTAGCGAATTTTCGATTAGGGTTAGCAGAAATTAGCTTAAAATACAAATATTTTCTACTGAATTGAAATCGATTAGCACTTGGTGTTCGCTGGGTACCTGAAACTGCCTCACCCTCACCTATTCTAAACGTTTTCAGTGCCCTTGTATACTCACTTTCATAAAAACGCGTAAATCCAGTGGCGTAAAACCTCCAACGGATGGTTGGATGGGTTTCTGACTCATTTGTAGGACATAAGCCAAAGCCTTTTGAGTCCGAGGTGGTAGAGAGTACCATTTGCAGTTGTAAATCTCATTTTGGAAAGCTTCTACACAGATAAGATAATACGATCCCATTGCTCCGTATAGAAATAAAATTGCAATCACTGCAAGAAGAATAGCTAATCCTGATATCCAGAGAATTTTCACCAGTACAAAGATGTTCATAATTATTGAGCACATACTCCCAATAATCTGGCATAGATTCTGTTTTATAGTGAAGTCCGTAAGATTACTCATTAATTTCAAGTGACTCTGATGTTCATTAAGTAAATCTACAAGGCATTTATCCACCTTTCTGTAATCTGTAATTTCATCATTTTCGTTTACAAGTTTATTGATATCGCGCACATAATGGGCCATAACAAAATTGTGTCTGCAAGCTATGAAATAATGTCCAAAATAGAAGGTATCGGCTGTTGTATAAATAACAGTACAAAAATAGGCTTCAAACGTATGACAAAATAAGTTAATTTCAAAACCTGGATATTCCTTAGAGTTCAGAAAAGGTAAAATATATCCAACAAACAAAATCCTTTCCTTTTTGTAAAACACTACAGCAAATGTATACACGAACATTAGTATTGCTGTACCTAAATTTACTATTTTGATCACTTTGTAAATGAATTGAAATCCTTTTAAACATATTTTCATCTCCTGACACTTTTCCTGACAGTGCACCAACCTACTGATAATGTCGTTAATCTCACTTATTATTTCATGAGCAAAATGATTTATTGTATAGATAGCGTAAATTTTTGGTAATAGTGCAAAAATTATACCAAAAGTTGCCAAAGCAAATGCTATATCCAACCAATTGTCTCTAAAATAATACATTGAATAAATATTACTAATAATTCCAAGAATTACAGCAAAAAACAAAAAAAATCCTAAACGACTTAACGGTTTTGTAACGTCCCTCAAGAGAAAATCAACTCCTGCCCAACTCCCAAATTCATTTATATCTTTCACTGTATCTTGGTACAAATCTTTAATTCCTTTAGGCATCATTGCTATCTTCAAACTTAATTTAGATTCGAAAAGATTTGCTGAGGATATAAGACTAAAAAAATCTCATAAAATTTCACTATATAAATGCAAAACTGCTTAGAATGTGAGCTCATCGATATTTAACTTGATTCCTTAGAAATTATACGAACAGAAAGTGATTACGTAAAGAAATTAGCAATTCACAAAAGGAAATTGAACTTGAGCAATTTTCCTTAAACCAAAGGAATAATTTAGAAGACGAAGAGATAATTATTTCTACTTGTGTATAACTACGCAGCAAATGGATGGAATTATGCCGATCGATATATCTGTTAAAGTATTTTACCAAAGAGAATTTTAAAATTGACAAATGACCATGGTCAACATAAGTAGGAAAAACATTTTTCCGCTTTAAATTAAATTTTTAGTACATTCCTGTACTAAATGTCTCAATAAAATTGAGTCGCAATTTGATTGTTCTATTTTTTTCATACGTAAACGAATACCCAAAGTAGGGGGAGGCTTTGAACTTTCGCACACAAAAATGATGCTCAAGTTCAGTGATTTTTTCTGACTATCATGCAAACCGTATGAATTCTTCAACTATGCCAAAAAATGTCTTACTTATAAGGTTCATAATCCCTCCACACAAAATCCCAGGAAATCCTTAGATTTTCCTCCAGAGGAAAATGAAAATTTAAAGGCGATTTGTCCGATAGATGAATCAAGTTTCTATTTTCGCACACGATTCACGCCATCATTGAACACCCCATTTTCACCGTAAATTTTGCACCGGACACTAAAAGTTGCACATCATTGTTTAAAGGGAACTCTAATCTACTTGATTAAACCATTTTTATAAGGAATAAAACATTTTAATATGACTTTTTTGGAACTTTTCTGAGAGATGTTTTATTGACACTAAAAACCATTTTTTAGCTTGATTCTACGAGAATTTCACTCCGGAAACGGTTAAATCTGATGAATACCCCAGCGAGCACCAAATGCTAAGCTTTTTCAAATCAGCTGAAAACATATATTTTTTCAGCTGAGCTCTGCTGACCTCGAAGTTACACTAGCGATCGCAGTGGCAATTAGTCAAAGTTATTCTTTTTCCCCAATCGAGTGAGAGACTTTAATGCACTTGGTTTTTGTCTTTGCTGAGTTGAGTAGAAGCTAAGGTTAACCCTTTCCATTATTACAATTTTATGATTCTTACAATAACCACATTTGACATTAAAAAATAAAGCAAAAAATTTAAAATTCACAAAAATTTTAAAAAATCATATTTATAATATATTTTGAATAATATGTATTCTTAAACCTTTTCCGACCAATAAATTTAATTTTTTTGTCTAATTTTATCAAAAAATATTGTGAATTCATTTATAAAAAAATACTACACCTAAATTAAAATTGCATTGCCAAGAATTCTTGTCCGCTGTGATTTTAGAAAATTAATAACCCAAGAAATTCTTGGGAATTCTCAAGATATTTTGATATTTAATGAATTCTAAATTCGAGAAATATTGAAAAAACTTCGGAACCTCATGGAAATACCAAGAAGATCAAGGACATATAGAATTTAGAGCCTCTATCATTTTTATTTAATGGTATACACAGTCTACTCAAAATTATTTGAAATGATTTCCAACGAATTAGCATATTTTCCTGACTTTAAAGGTATTTAAAAACTCTCTTCTAAAAAATATAAATGCATATCATTTTAATTTAAAATCTGAATCATCAAATTGAATAATTTTTTCATTTAAAAAAGAATACGTACAGTATAAAAAACGATAATTCTTGGTTTGTTATTTTACCACAATAATAAAAGTAGTTTTTTTGCGTAAAAATGCGCTTTAGAAAATTTATAATCGAAAATTTATAAATAGAAAAATGCAGCATATACATTATGCATATGCATCGTGCACGGATCATACATTTATTTCACTTGTAAAATATAAAACATTTCATAACATAAAAAAATATATATTTTCCGCATTCGCCGCAGCAAACAGAAACGCTTTTATGTAAATTTTTCAACTTAAATTGTGATAAAACAATTATATTTTATTTTGTAGTATCCATAGAATTTTTTTTGTAGTATTTTTAAAGACATCATTGAACTCATTAAGTCTTTCCGGACCGCAGCATATGCTGTAAGCCAATTTCACTTTTTTTTTTAAATCAAAAATATCTTTTCTCAGAAATTAATTGAGGTCATACAAAAAATATTTTACATTTAGACATCCTTATAGTTTGTAATCATTCACAAGAATCGGATTTTTATCAGTTTTGAATAATTAAAAAAAAAACATTGTTTTCCACAGAGTATTCATATGCTGCTTTGAGTACTCAGAGTCCCAAAAGAGGCGAAAGAGTTAAGTGGGGGAGTCACAACTTTTAAAAAGATTTTTTAAATGCATCTGCAACTTTATTTACTATAAAAAAGTTAAAAAAGTAGAAAAATCCTGTTTCAAGATCAATTACAATAGTTGTGACCGACTGTGAGCATAACACATCGATGGCTGTTCCAGGAAAGATGCCAATATTTAATTGCGAAAATTGAGGAAATATGCTTTTTGCAAAAGAAAAAACATATTTTTCATAAATAATGAATAATTTTATAACCCCCGACTGAATATTTCCTCAGAAAAAAATAATTTTTTTTTTTCGGGAAAATAATGACGCAATTCACTAAAAAATGCAACATTTTTGGTCGGGAGTATGTTTAATAGTCTGACCATTCTCTATAGGCAGCATACCGCAGCATAATTCCTATAATAATATAAGTAATAAAAATCATGATTATAATATCCCCCAAGTTGATAAATAATTTCAGAGGAAATTCCAAGTCCATTTTGACATTTTGAGAGAAAAAGAAAAAAAATGAAAGAGAAAATTTGCTGCTAAATGCTTCCTGGCGCCATCTACCGGCAGTGTTTAGTTCTGCCATCATCCGCTGCGAGCGCTAAACAGTGCCATTTTCATATATTTGCTTAGCACTTTTTGTTCGAGAGCTGCTGATTGGCCAGCAGACCGATTCAGCAAAAAAAATGCTGAAAATCGTATTTTATTCTGCTAACTGTGCTCGCTGGGATGGGATATTATCACATTTTGATTTGCTTTATTACGGGATTCCGTAAATTAAAAAAAAAAACCTAGATAACATATTTTCATAGGAAATTTTTATTCCTCTACAGCTTTGTAAAACACGTTTTCTCTGTACGATAAAAATAAAAACGCTTTTCATGCTATTTTAGAAAAAAACACACAAACGACTGCAAATCGTTTGACCAATGCAAACAACAAGCGGCGACACATGACATTGAGGTTTCTTTTTGCCATGAGACATTAAAAATTGTTTCGATTTTTCTTACTTTTTGCTCCATATCTTTTGTTACTTTTTACCCCAAGTGGTCGTTCTTAATAAAAAGATTTCTTGAGATAAGAAACTTTGTAAAATTCTAAAACAGATAGCGGTCTCGTATTCAAACAATCCAAATCATTTAGGAAATAATCATCAGTGCATAAATTTTGAATAATAAGTAAGTAATAATTGATATATTCTTCAAGGAAAATATTTCAAAAATAGGGCTAAAAATTTTGATATTTTTTATTTCCTAAATTCCTTGTTCGAATTTTAAGAAACATACAACATGGAAGAAGGTCTATGGAAGTTATCTATTAAAAAAAAATTAAGCCGCTATCTTATTTATCTTAGAAGATATTAAATTTTGAAATTTTCGATTTGTGACATTTTGCCTTAGTCTCCCCTACTGTCTTGCGAATTTTCGTTTAGGGTTAGCAGAAATCAGCTGAAATTACAAATATTTTCAGCTGAATTGAAATCGGTTAGCACTTGCTGTTCACTGGGTACCTGAAACTGCCTCACCCTCACCTATTCTAAACGTTCTCAGTGCCTTCACTGAGAAAAAAAAAGAGGGTGCGATTAACTTTTTTTCCTCGTAACTTTAACACTTTTTATAGGTGTAAAAACATATCAACATTTTTTAATGTTAATTTTACACTTTTTGGAGTGTAAAATTAACATGAAAAAGGGTAACTTTAACCCCCAATACACCTAAAAAGGCAATATTTACACCGATTTTGGATCAATACTGCAGGGTAAAATTGACATTTCCGGAATGTTATTTTAATTTTTCGGATTTCTCTCAGTGTTTGTATACTCACTTTCATAAAAACGCGTAAATCCAGTGCTACAAAGCCTCCAACGGATGGTTGGATGGGTTTCTGACTCATTTGTAGGACATAAGCCAAAGCCTTTTGAGTCCGAGGTGGTAGAGAGTACCATTTGCAGTTGTAAATCTCATTTTGGAAAGCTTCTGCACAGATAAGATAATACGATCCCATCGCTCCGTATAGAAATAAAGTTGCAATCACTGTAAGAAGAATAGCTAATCCTGATATCCAGAGAATTTTCACCAGTACAAAGATGTTCATAATTATTGAGCACATACTCCCAATAATCTGGCATAGATTCTGTTTTATAGTGAAGTCCGTAAGATTACTCATTAATTTCAAGTGACTCTGATGTTCATTAAGTAAATCTACAAGGCATTTATCCACCTTTTTGTAATCTGTAATTTCATCATTTTCGTTTACAAGTTTATTGAAATCGCGCACATAATGGGCCATAACAAAATTGTGTCTGCAAGCTATGAAATAATGTCCAAAATAGAAGGTATCGGTTGTTGTATAAATAACAATACAAAAATAGGCTTCAAACATATGACAAAATAAGTTAATTTCAAAACCTGGATATTCCTTAGAGTTCAGAAAAGGTAAAATATATCCAACAAACAAAATCCTTTCATTTTTGTAAAACACTACAACAAATGTATACATGAACATTAGTATTCCTGTACCTATATATACTCTTTTGATCATTTTGTAAATGAATTGAAATCCTTTTAAACATATTTTCATCTCCTGACACTTTTCCTGACAGTGCACCAACCTACTGATAATGTCGTTAATCTCACTTATTATTTCATGAGCAAAATGATTTATTGTATAGACAGCGTAAATTTTTGGTAATAGTGCAACAATTAAACCAAAAGTTGCCAAAGCAAATGCTATATCCAACCAATTGTCTCTAAAATAATACATTGAATAAATATTACTAATAATTCCAAGAATTATAGCAAAAAACATAAAAGATCCTAAACGACTTAACGGTTTTGTAACGTCCCTCAAGAGAAAATCAACTCCTGCCCAACTCCCAAATTCATTTATATCTTTCACTATATCTTGATACAAATCTTTAATTCCTTTAGGCATCATTGCTATCTTCAAACTTAATTTAGATTCGAAAAGATTTGCTGAGGATATAAGACTAAAAAAATCTCATAAAATTTCGCTATATAAATGCAAAACTGCTTAGAATGTGAGCTCATCGATATTTAACTTGATTCCTTAGAAATTATACGAACAGAAAGTGATTACGTAAAGAAATTAGCAATTCACAAAAGGAAATTGAACTTGAGCAATTTTCCTTAAACCAAAGGAATAATTTAGAAGACGAAGAGATAATTATTTCTACTTGTGTATAACTTCGCAGCAAATGGATGGAATTATGCCGATCGATATATCTGTTAAAGTATTTTACCAAAGAGAATTTTAAAATTGACAAATGACCATGGTCAACATAAGTAGGAAAAACATTTCTACGCTTTTAATTAAATTTTTAGTACATTCCTGTACTAAATGTCTCAATAAAATTGAGTCGCAATTTGATTGTTCTATTTCTTTCATACGTAAACGAATACCCAAAGTACTAAAACACTGAAAAATAGGGGAAAGTGCCCATGCTTGATACTATTGAAAGCTGTGTAATGACTAAATTTTTCCTATGTTTTTCAATAAACATGACTCCGCAATATATCTTAAAAACTGGCCACTTTCTCATAACTTTTAAAATATGGTTGCGATGAGTCACATATATATTGTGAAACATAGAAAATTTAGTCATTACGAAGCTTCCAATGGTATCAAGCCTGGGCACTTTCCCCTACTGAAAATACTTAAAAAAAACCTTTAATTTTGTTTTAATTTCTTTAAATTCAATTTTTTTAATTAATTTAATTTTTTAATATTGCGATTTTTCTGACGCTAAAAAATCGTGGTATTGAACTATAGAGCTATAACATTCAAGAAAATCTATTAAATCCAATGAAAAATGAAAAGGGAAAGGGAAAGTCTTTCTCCTGAATAGTTTTTTAGGACATGACTGCTACTATTTTGCCCAGTCCTCGTCGTCTTCTAAAACCACCAAACAGTTGTGACAAGAACCAACCAAAAAGACACGTCGATGGCGAAGAAGCACATGAGAACAGCCATGTACTAAAAAACCATCATGAGAAAGATTTTCCCTTTTTATCTTTAATTGGAATAGCACCATACTGCATTAACTGCCCTATCCAGTCGTGTTTAGAAATTAGTATTCCATAACCTTTCCCATTAAGTTTTAAAGGGTTTAGTTGACCAGAATTATTCTTAAGCCCTCTTCTTTTAGTATTGAACACGATTTTCTTGACTTTCCGAGTTCTAAAAATTATTTAAAAATAAAATTAAATAATGACGCTGGCATATCTTTTCAATTTAGTGATATAAAAGCGATTGTAATTTTTCCTCGTAAAATTTCACACTGACATCAAATATATTTGTCTCTTTCCATCTAATGAAAATTCAAATTGTCATTCAAGACATGAAGATGAATTTCGTTTTTATGCAATTTTACTGGTCTAAAAGATATGCCGAATGTATTATGGCTCCGGCACACCTTTTAGATCAGGAAAATTTCATAAAGTCAAAATTCACATACCTTTCTTTCTTTAAAGCTTTGCATATCTCTATCCTACTCTTTCGTACTCTTCTTCTTCTTTTAAACATCACACCAAATTAAATTTAGTTAAGTCCAATTTTGAGACCGAAAGAGAGAGACAGACTTATACAAATCTTTGAGAACGAATGTGAAGTCGGCGGCAGCCGCAGATGAAAGAGAAATAAATTTAATATTATTATTAAAAAAGAAAAAAGAAAAGGAACCTGAATTTTGATTTCATGAAATTATATTGGGCTAAAAGGTTTATCGAAGGCATTACTGATTAAATTTGATCTACTCCGAACAAATTTGATTTTCTATATCTCCGGAACATTTTTTAGGTTAGAATAGTTTTATAAAATAAAACTGCTTATACTGTTCTAATTTGGTTTTATAACTGACAAACTTTGAATTTTTAATGATATTTCTTATCAAAATACTGCATTATAGCGTTGGAACACCTTTTCAATTTAGTGAAATTCAGTGCATTTTTTTTATTTTTATTTTGGCAGATAAAGGAAAAGGGACAGATAATCCTAACCGGCTTATGTAGGTGAGATTCTTAACGTGAGCTAACTCGGAGTGCATGCAAATTCGATTTGGAGCTGAAGTTGGGAGACGCCATTCAGTTATCTTGAATCAAATTCGTGAAATTGTACAAATTTTGCATTTAAACCAAAATATCAAGGATTTGGATGAACTGACAGAAAAGTGTTATATGGGTGAAATGTAGACCAGAATGTTCTCTATAATTTTCCCATAGAACATGATCTCATCGATTACTCAGAAGCCAAGATAAGCGAGGTTTTTTGTTTCTTAACTCGTTTTTTCATCCAGAGTGCCCCAAGTAGTCATTTGTTGAACTTCAACTATATCAAAGAATTGTTTTATTTTGTGGGACTTTCCATTTAAAACCCTATTTTAGGTGTCTTGGTGGAGTAGAGGCAGTCAAATTGGCATCTGAGTGATTTCAAAGCGTTATTATGGGAAAAATCAATTTTTTCACACTTAAACGGCAAAATCGGAGTGATAGCGTAGTCTGAGCGGAAAATGATGTATGGACGAAATGTAGAAACAAATGTCCTCTACAATTACGTCGAAGTAATCATCAAAATCGGTTCAGCGACAGTCGAGATAATTGAGGTTATGTGATATTGAAATTGGTTTTTCGACTGTGGCGCCCCTGGTGTTGGTCCCACGAAGTTCAAATATTCTAGAAAGTTGTAGCATTTGGTGAGATCTTTCGTTTAAGCCCTCATTCATCAAAATCGGTAACATAGAACCGGAGATATGATTTTTTGAATTTCGTGAACTTTGACCCCTCATATCTTCGGTTCTATTGAAACCACAGCGCGCATACGCACCATTTTGGAAACGTCCTAGACTGGACTACAATATACTAAAATTTGATTAACTTGCACAATGCCGTTTTTGAGAAAAATGATTTTGAATTTCGATGAATTTTGACGCTATCGCAGCTCCACCTGTGGTAACTTTTTGAACTTCCATCTGAAAGTTCTCATCGAGACGAAACCAAAAAGGTAAAATGTATGTCGATATGTTAATTAGAACCGGAGATAGAGGCCGGTCAATGTTCGAACTTTGACCCCTTATAGCTCGGGTCAGGGGTTATGGATCGACTTAAGGTTTTTTTTGTTTGATAGGTATAATCAACGGCTACAACATACTAAAATTTCAGCCCGATTGCATAAGGAATTTTTGAGTTATTTAACTTTTAAGATTTAAAAATTTTCTTTTTAATAATAGCGCCCCTAGCGGTGGTTTTATGAACTTGCGATGTTAGAAGGAGAAGTGGCATTTCACGAGAGCTTTCCAAAAAGCCCTCATTTTTTAAATTCTGACAATTAGAACCGGAGTTATGGCCATTTTAAGAAATTTTTTTGGACCCTTATAGCTCGGGTCAGGGGGGTCGGGGGACCTTAAGTTTGGTATTGATGGAAAGCTCTAAGGCCCAGCTATAACATACTAAAATTTGAGCCCGATCGATGCCATAGGGGCGGAGCTATTGAGAAAACAAAAAAAGGGGGGTCTTCAAAATGGCGGAAGGAGGGGTGTGGGGTGGGGGGTCAATGCACCAAGTTGCAATTTTCATACGATATATAACCTTTGCCGAAAACCGCAAGTCGATATCTTTTTTAGTTTAGAAGCTATTAAGCTCCAAAGAGCGGCCGGCCGGCCGGCCGGGAACGTAACTTAGCCCCCCATATATTCGTGATCAGGAAGTGGCGAAACACATTTTGGCCAAGTTTGAGCGCGATCGGAGGACATGAAATTTTGTTAGGATTATAGTAGGTGAGATTGTTAAGAATCTCACCTAATATATCTAATTTTTAGTTTGAAAAAGTAAAAGGTAAAATTTGAAATCGATTGAATTTCCCTAAATTGAAAAGGTATATCGCAACCAAATGGCTCTGCCTCACCTTTTAGATCAAGAAACTTGTCAAGAAAATTTCATGAGATCGAAATTCACGTCCCTTTCTTTTTCAAACGATATGTACAAGGCTATCCCAATTTTTAGTACTCTCCTTCTTCTTTTGAATATCACATCAAATTAAATTTAGTTCAATAGAATATTGAGTGCGAAAGTATGAGATAGACATATGCAAAACTGTGACAGAAAAAATGTTAATTTCGATTTCATGAAATTTCAATAGGGCTTGATGAAAATTATCAGTAAAAATTTAAATTTGATCAATTTCAAATTCAAATTTGAACAGTAAAACCCATTTTGATTTCAAAAAATCATTTTGATCTAAAAGGTATGCCGGAATAGTAGAAATTTAAATTAGATAGGTAAAATAGATCAAAGTTATTCAGAAAAAAAAATAAAGTTCAGCCAATTAAAATTGATTTTAATGGCGCTGGCACACCTTTTAGATCAGGAAAGCTTCATAAAGTAAAAATTAACTTCTCTTTCTTTGTCAAAAGATTTGCATAAATCTATCCCACTCTCTCGGTCTCAAAATTGGGCTGAACTAATTTTATTTTGGTGTGATGTTCAAAAGAAATAGAGTGCGCAAGAGTAGGATAGATATATCTAGAACTTTTGAGAAAAAAAAGGTATGTGAATTTCGATCACATGAAATTTTACCGATCTAAAAGGCGTGCTGGAACTATAATGTCACCGCCACACCTTTTAGATCAGGAACATTTCATGAAGTCGCAATTCAAATCCCTTTCTTTCTCACACGTTTTGCATATGTCTGTGTCATTCTTTCGCACTTTTCTTCTTCTTTACATCACAACAAATTCAATTTATCTCAAACGGATTTGAAGTGCGAAAGAATGAGATAGACATATGAAAATTTTTGAGAAAGAAAGGGACACGAATTTTAATTTCATGAAATTTTATCGATCTGAAAGATCGATAAAATTTTTAGATCAGTAAAATTTCATGAAAACGAAATTCCCATCCCTTTCTTTCTTAAACGTTTTGTCACAGCTCGTTTTTCTTCGCATTTTTATTAATTTTTTGAACATCTAAATAAATTCAATTTAGTTCAGCCCAATTTTGAGTACGAAAAAATGGGATAAACGACACAGGGATGTGAATTTCGTTTTCATGAAGTTTTACTGATCTAAAAGGTGAGCCGAAAGCCTTACCGATCAAAATCTATTCTTACAGCGCTGGCACAGCTTTTAAATCAAGAAAATTTCATTAAATCGAAATTCACAGCTGTTTCCTTCTTAAATTGTTTGTATCTTTCCAACTCTTTCACATCCTTCTTCTGTAAAACACAAGACAGAAATATGCAAAACGTTTAAGAGAGAAAAGATGTGAATTTTAATTTAACGAAATTTTCCTGGTCTAAAAGGTGTTCCGGAGCCATTGTTTACGCTACGGATTAAATTAGACTTTCTGTGCAACCGGTACACCTTTTTGATCAGAATGATTTCATAAAATCAAAATGTTTATACTCTTCAATTTTGCTTTTACACTTGACCAAAGTAAAATTTTTACTCATAACAAAGTAAAATTGCCTTTGTTATGCCCAACGCACACTAACTTTTGTTTAGTAAACTTTTTTTTTACATTTCAATGAGAATGAGTGAGATCAAGATCTAGCCATCTCGCTCTATCTTATTGGAAAATTTGAAAACAAGTTTATAAACAAAAGTTATTGTACGCTTTGCATAATGCCCAGGGTACAATAATTTTTGTTTGTAAACATATTTTTGACATTTCAATGAGAGTGAGTGAGATCTAGATATAGTCATCTCGCTCACTCTCACAGGAAATTTTGAAAACATGTTTACAAACAAATGTTATTGTGCGCTGGTCATAACAAAGCAAATGTTTATCAAAATATATTAGCCACAAATGTTTTGTTACGCACAATATCGTGGGTATAAACCCCTTCATGAGTATCGAAATTTCCTCTGTAAGAGGATCCTGTGTCGAAATATGAAAATGATCCAGAAGCTAAAATGCCAAATGTCGCAAACTTTACAATTCACCCTCACATTCGTCCCAATTTATTACCTGTATTCCAGTGTTGTATGTGCTTTTGTTATTTATATTTATTTGTGCATCATCAAAACCGATCCTTATGGGCTTAAAAAAGACCCTCGAAGGGATCATGACAACCCGGAGAGGGCATTTTTTGATCATTAGGGTAAAAAAATGTGAGGGCGAGTAACTGAAGCGTTTGAAGCACGCGTCATTCACGGTACACTGATGACCCTTTTAGAATTTAGTACATTTTTTTGTGCTAGCATGACTAAAAACATGATCATTATCTAATTACGATGACTCGTTTCTTTATCTATTGAATGGGATGCTCTCTAAAACTATAACAAAGCAAAAAAAATCAAATAATTCTTTCTGCAGCAATTAAATGATCTTTTAGCGATCTTTGGTGAATTATTGGAATTTTATCAATAAGTATTTCCTGTATTCATATCTTATTCCTGAATGCCACGTGGCAAAATTCATTGTGATTAGGTGCTAAAAGGACCTGAAACTAGCAACATAAAATCACTAATTTATGACACAATAAATATTAATGTTTTCACAGGAGCCAAAAGAAGCACAAAAAGGATGTGTAAGAGTCTTAGAAAAATCCTCAAAGATCCTCCGATCACAATCTTAATGACTATGCGTGACCCTTAAAATTTCTGATTTCTTCACCAAATACCCAATCATCTGGACGAAAAAGCCCCCAAATGGGATCATTTTGTAATCAAGAAGAAAATAATAAAAATAAATTTGGTAAGATCACAATGATCAGACTTAAAACATTGCTTCAAGAATTACTTTTCTTATCTAATTCTTAGAACACTTCAGTAATCGTATTCATTTCAGAGCAAGAAATAGATTTAAAAATTCGCTTTAAGTCGATCCTTTGGAATTTAGATACTCCGAAGAAAATCTTTGAGACTATCAATATTCCATTTTATCAACTATAACAAGGAATGATTTATTAGTGAAAATATTTGTGTCCCTTTAAAGAACTATAAAGAACAATAAAAAGAATAAAAGACAAAATATTGAGTCAATAAATCTATACTGAAAGAATTAAATCTAAAAACATTGGCGCCGATATTTTGGTAAAATAATTCGCATTTCTGCATAAATATGATAAAAATTAAAGAGGATTTGAAGAGAAATATTTATTAAAAATGAATTTATAATTACATATTTGTCTCATCAGAGCGCACCTAAGATGCCTCTTTCAGCACAAATTTTCAAACTTACCTGGACGAAGAAGGGAAGATATTGCAAAATCACGACTTACGAATGAGGAATATGGAATGCAGTCGCTCTCATCATCATCAAACAGAATTTATTAATTAATAACGCAATTCTGAATATAAATATCATATTTTTCAACTCAACTAAATGCGAAGTCCATCAGAGACAGAATTGAGACTATATGGAATGTACAAAGATTTTAATAAGTCTTAAATGATTTCTATACTTTAAATAAAATAAATTCTTTATTTTTTTCTCTCAATAGATAAATAGAATAACCAATTTTTTTTATCTTCAAAAGAAGCTCCAGAAAACAATTTTATTTTCTTCCATTCTCTCTTATTATTTCTTTGGCATTGAGGTATGAAGACCTGTAATTTTCATTAATAGCGATTTTCAGTTTCAATTGTATCAATTTACCAAGAAAGGAAATCATCTCAAAATCTGTTTTTTATTCTTAATGTTTCACCTCATAACAGCCTTTCATTAAAATGTTTATTTTTCACTCTCATTTCATTTAATAGCTATAAAACGATAACGCAAAAAAATAGAACAGCACGTGTTCTTCAATAAAGAAAAATATTAATAATTATGATAATGATTATTTATAGGTGTTTATTGAGGGAATGCTTTTATTTTTACGTTCCTTCATTACTAAAAAAAAAACATCATTAAGGTGGTTATATTGATGGCAAAGGTCTCATTGAAAATTTTTATTGTTAAAATTAACAAAAGGAAATTTCTTGTCTAATTTTCTGATATATTATAATCCGAAGGACACGAAAAAAAATACAGAAATAAATTATAAAGCAATAACAAAATGGGATAGAATCAGTTCAAAAAACGGAACAGTATCATGGTGCTATGCTATTCCAATGCAAAATGAAGATTTTTTGGCATTTTACTGTTCTCAAGTGCTCCTACGTAATCCATGATTTGTGTTGGTTCCTGTTAGAACTGTTTGGAGGTTTTAGAATACAGCGAAGACTGGGAAAACAGTCGAGACAGCAACCAACACAAAAAATCGATAATGCAGAAGCACTAGAGAATAGCAAAGTGCTAAAAAAAGAAGGGTGGAAAGACATCCCATGCTTTAAAAAGTGCTCGACCTCATGACGTAGATGCTAAAGCGGTCTTCAGGCAAGAGGTTTAGCCCAGTTCCTGAAAGTCTCAGAATCCTAAAATAGTAACCAATTTTATTGCATTCTCAGAATCATTTGTCCTATACAATTCAATCCTAAGTTAAATTTTCCAAAATATCTTGACTGATAAGAAATTATAAGAGTTAAGCCATATGGCTAAGACTTAGGTCTGAAGCCTGTATAAGTCCCAAAAGTACTCTCGTATCATTTACCATATCAGTCCATAACCAATTTGAACCGACTCATAAATTACTCTATCCCCAAAAAAGCAGAGGAATAATAAAATTGATTTTCAGACAAAAATTACTTATCGGTTCATAATCGGTTCATTTCCGCTTCATAATCAATTCGAATTAGGTGAAGCTAGTCCTTATAAGCATTTAATTTAGATCCACAATTATTTTGTCTATCCAAATTACATCATGTTTAAACCCATTTTCCAATAGAAATATGCGAAAAAATCATATAAAAATGTATCCCCACAGCACAAAATAGCCCTACCTCCCCCTACGCCCGATCCCAATATTAGGCAAAGAATGTGCAATTGTGTGTGCATAATCCCGAAGTGGATAAACCAACAGATCCCTGTACTGCTCTCTCTGTCGAATTCGATCAGTAAAAAATAATTAAGCTTTTGCCATGCCTTAAAAAGAAATGCACAGAGAGACATGGGACACCTTTGAAAAAAAGGTTTTACTCTTGTCTTGGATAAAACACTCATGGTTAGTGAATTAGTAAATTGGTTAAGGAAAATAGTTAAATCCGGTCCCGAAATCGCCACTGTTTTGACAACAAATTGCGCAATAACGGCTAAAGGGATCTTAATGAAATTCGGTATAGGGTCAGTGTATGACTTAAACTTTTTATCCATGCATACCACCCCCTCACCCTACCGCATATTCCCATAGTCCCCATACAAAATTGGAATATTTTGCCTTATAACTCCTGTCTGAGAAGATATAGAATGCTGAAATTCGACATGGGAAGAAGGCTTAATGAAGACTTTATTTATGCATACCACCCCTCCCCCACCCTCCCGTCTGATAGTCCCAATATAAAATGAATTCCTTCGCACAAATTGTTATTAATGCACTGTAATGCATTTTAGGGTAGAGTCAGCCCTTTTGGCCATGTAAGCACTTTTGGCCACCTAAAGTAAAATCACATTGT
Source organism: Phlebotomus papatasi (assembly GCF_024763615.1). NCBI lineage: Eukaryota > Metazoa > Arthropoda > Insecta > Diptera > Psychodidae > Phlebotomus > Phlebotomus papatasi. Next base: position 86,919,571 of record NC_077223.1, on the reverse strand, counting down.
AAGACAATTATGAGTTTATTTAGAACAGGAAAATGGGTCTTATTTCGTGACCTCTAATCTAACGAATCAGAAAACCATATTTGATTTTGTATCGACTTGATTAATTCTGAATTATTGAAAGAAATTCTCGACAAGGTAAACAATCACTAAAAAAACATGGGATTCTTAAGAAACTTGTTAATGTAAGATAAATTGTTTTGCACTATTTCATATTTTTGATGAAAATATTTGATGTTATATTCAATGAAAGTCCATTTCTTAATTAACTAAATTTTATTGTGATATCATCTTTAATAAGATTTTCTAACAAATTAAATGAAAATCGGATGTGGCTAAAAGAGCTTACTTTTTTCGGCTGTGTAAGTACTTTTGGCCATTTATTTTTCCATACATTTTTTGGCTGATTTTTACATCAAATAGAAAATTTTCAAAAATTCGTTTAAAATACTCTAATAATCACATAAAATTGGTGTTAAATGAGAATTGGACTTGTGCTGTCTATTTGTGAAAGTTTTCGAGAGCTATTTCTTCTGTTATTTTATTAAAATTCTATTGGAAACAAGTGACCAAAAGTGCTTACAAAGTGGTCAAAAGTACTGAAACATGCATAGTTGCATAAAATGCATTTTTCACTAAACATATCCAAAAAATTTTGGGAATTTTCTTGGATTATTAGGAAGAAACGTCTTTAAGGTATCTTTGCACAAAATTTCATTTTATTTAAATAAAAATTATAAAAATTGCAAGAACATGAAACCTTAAAGTGGCCAAAAGTACTTACTCCACCCTAGTGCAACTTCTATAGATCATAAATTGTGAAGCATCTCCTAAAACTTGATTGCAATATCAAAAAATCACCACTAATACGTTGTTTTGCTCTATTTTATGATTCCTTTATTTCCTGAAAATTTTCATCAAATTTAACGATTGTGTGAAACAAAGACATCAGACATTAACTTTATATATGCTAATTTTTAGTGGTAAAAAAGCTTTTAAACAAACATCATTCAATAATTATTTGCCAGAAAATAAGAGTTTTTAGCATACCAAATTTTCTTTTTCAAAATTTTATTACCTACCTGTGCATACATAAAATTTAAACTTGCCACATAATCTCGTATCTACTTTAGATTTTTTTTCTAAATAAATTCTTGAGAAATCGCCTAAACAGGACCTCCACGATCAACTCAATAGAGCATTAACTTATGAGTAATTTCCTTTCAATTTGTATTTTCACTAAAACACCATTATATCCCCAAATAACTGCAGATCCTGCCACGTAGATAATGATAAAATGGATATTTAATAATACCGCTGAACCTATAAAATTAAATTAAATGTCTATAGCTGTAAAACATTTTTTGTGTCGTGGTTTAGGAAGCGAAAGGCAGTTTTTTTCGTGTGAAAGGAAATGCTAAAAAAAAGATTCACAAGGCTTGAAGAAAAAGATTTTTTCAATGGAAGAAGAGGATGTGAAGGTAAATTTTGAGAAAGTTCTTCCTTTTGGGCAAAATGCTCCAGAATTGTATGGTACAATTTACCAAATTATAAGACAAAACATCAACTGTATGAACAATACTTTGTGGTATTCAGTTATTGTTCCCATCGCTTTAATATTTCATGCATGAATTTACAATTTATTGGTGATTCAGCAAAGAAATTTCGTCTGATTTTTTCACCTTATCGCAGGTGCTTTTTGTCCAAGATCTCTGCGTGTGTGTTCAAAACTATTAAAAATCACAAAGCATCAAATTTGGTAATTATTTCATTTATCGATCATACATCTTAATCATTCCTATTCATCAGATACTGTTTCCCGGGGAAGTGAATAAAGTATTCCTATTAATTTTGGAGGATGTTGAAGAAAGCATTTGATAGGTTGGGCTATGAAGGAAAGGGCTGACAAAGTGAAAAACACTTCGCGGAATGCTCATAAGTTCCAAACTATCCTTGAAAGAAAATTTAATTTGATTTAGTTGATTTAGAATCAACTGTGTGCGAAAAATTGTAGGGTGAAAGGAACGTCTATTGACACTTTAAGAACTCGTGTCAGCACCTATTGATACCCTACTCTGTACCATTTGGGATACGAAATTTGAACATATCTGTTTATAGTAAAAGGTACATAAATTACAGAAAAAACGTTATATTACTTATATTTTACTAGATACATTAAATAATTTTCAACATTTTGACAAAAGTGTCAATAGGGGTTCCCTGTCGAACAATCAAGGGAGATTGAGGGTTTTTCAATGAGTTTACCCGTTTGAATTGAGTAAATAAAGTAACATTATCCAGAATTATTTATAGAACTTAGGTTCAAACAATTAATTCTCTGTTGTATATTTTGTTCGGAATTCAAAGACCTTTTTAATAAATCCTGACTTTCCCCATTTAGTCAAGAAATTATCAATTCACTCCATTTTAAACGTTTTATCTTGAAAAATCCTTGAAATAGATAGAAATCATTGGCGTACTATATACGAAATGTATACCTGAACAACCTTTAAAAACCTTTATAATGAGTTCAAAGTTTATACAATCGCCTATATAACAGGGTAAGGTATTTCTAGCATAGTTCGATAAATAAAGGCATAATCCATGTTGCTAAATAAGACTTTTGTCCAATTGCACAAGAATAGTCCTTAATAAGTACTTATTAAGGCCTTAATTAGGCTACTTTTGGGCGAAAGTGGTGACATCTGGGAACAAAGAGTGGAAATTATAATAAAGAATAAGACGAACGCATGTCAACCATGGGATAGGCATAGATGAATTACATCTGACATGTCAGAACATAATAACCCCAAAAGGTTATTGAATGTGTTTCTCCTGTTCAATTTTGATTTGGTAAATTGATCTCAAAGCCTTTTAGACCAAAAAGTTTGTAGGGTGGAGCAACCACTTTTGACCCCTTATTATAAGATTACTCAAATTTGACACAAAGTTACTGTATTGGCTCTAGATTCATCAAAACAGAGTCCTCTAATTTAACGCTGGAATACTTAAAGAACTGTTTTTTTATAACTATGCAAAAATAGTCATTTCGTCGCCACTTTTCACCACTTTTCGCCAGTTTTGTAACCAATTCTCGCCACGCACTTGGAAAGGTCCAAACTTGATTGTTTTAGGCAATCTTAAGAAAATAATACATTCAGCATTCTTTTTTCCTCATTATTGCTCACTTTAAGTTATTTCTCTTCACGTTTGTTCAAGAAATTCAATTATTAGACTAGTGCAGAAAGTAAACAAAGCAGATTTGACAACTGAGAATCTATGAAGTGGAGTTAGCGTCGCCTATTGAAAAGCAATCGCGACATGTGGTAAATCAATTTCAGAATATTACCACTTTCCGCCATGGCTCATTTTTACATAAAAATAATATAAAATGAAACATTAACTAACTAAATACAAATTTTACGTATTCGTCGAATGTAATAAAATGTTAAATAGACAAAATTATTTATCCAAAAACGTTAATTTGGTTCGATGAAAATTTGATGGCACTTGTTATATTTGGTAAGAAATATTGGATTCGATGCACTTGCTTAAAATATTGCTTAAAAAAATGCTCGAACACTTAAATTCAAAACAAAAAATTACTGTTTTTCGACTCTATAAGTAGCAGCAGTAGAGATACAAATAATTTTACAGCTAATTTATTTCATAAATAGTGAAAAAATTGCGATTTCAATATAAGTGGCGAAAAGTGGGGCACTGACTGGCGAGAAGTGGTGATTCCACTCTAATGCGGCAATGTTATTTTGTTTGAAAGTGACCTAAATTTTGTCAAATCCGAAATTCCCTTTTGGCATATGTTTCATGAGTGCCATTAGCCATGAAATTCTCAAATTCATATAAATTATTTTCCTAATTCCACCAGCCTCATAATCCAAGAGCTCAAGTTGTCTCCGTTGTCCTAATATATATCAGAAGGACAAAAACAAAGTATTTTCCTTATTCAAAAGATAAAAGGCATGATGGTGCTGTTCCAATGAAAAATGAACATTTTTTTAACTCATGACTGTTCTCAAAGTCTTCTGTATTATCGACTTTTCTTTTTAATGGTTTCTGTCTCGATTATTTTCCTCCAGTGTGCTCTCCGTGTTCTAAAACCACCAAACAGTCGAGGCAGAAACCAAAATAAAGAAAAGATGGTAATGCAGAAGCACTTGAGAACAGTAAAATGTTAAAAAAACATGTTCAGTTTTCATTTGAATAGCACCATGAGCCCAGACTAAGTAACAGAGCTGGAAGCAACAGTACGCAAGGAGACAAAAGTGTTTTTATATTTTTTTGAAAAAGAAATATACAATTAAAAAACAATATATATTTTACAGCAGTAAAAATAATTTAAATAATGATTAGTTCAAAGTCTCTAATTAATTGCTTAGTGAAAAGTAGCTTTAATGTTTTTAATACAAACTGTTTAATTCAGGATATTTATAAAGACCTTCATTAATGGTGAACTGTGTCATGTTATTTTATCTATTCGCCACAAAGCGCTGACATTTGTTTAATTTCGAAAATAGAATCGAAAATCGAAAAGATCATTGCAGCCGCTTTTAGGCATATTCGAAAAACCTATCGATAAGTTTTATAAGGATGAAAAAGTGAAGATAGATATAGATAAATGATCTTACACAGTAAAAAAAATAACACTATTATAGTGTGTAATCTTTCGCACCACTATTATAGTGTTGAATTTGGAAAAAATGTTTAATTTAAAATTGTTTAATTTAAAGTTGTCGAATTTCAAGTTGTTGAATTTGGAGTTGTTGAATTTAAAAATTGTTGAATTTTCATTTCATTTCGTTTATTTTAGTTTTTTTTTACTTTTTAGACATTTGTAATGTTTTTTCCTGTACTCAGGATCCTCCCTAATGCGAGATAATTACATCTGATGCTCGGATCTTCACGATATACTTATTATGCGTATAAATATTTGATGTTCTATATGACTTTTCCAAATGAAAAGCATCTCGACTGAAGTATATGTCTTAAATGGAAATTCAACAATTTTTACACAACTTTTGTTTAAAAACTCAACAAGTTTTGTCTGCAAATTCAACAACTTTGGTTGAAAGGTTTGTCTTTTACCAAAAAGTGATCAATACCCAGAGAGCAGAAGTAATTAAATATCTACTGATTGTGTAAATAATATGCATTGTTGTCTCTATGAATTCGAGCTCGAGCAATATTAAAATACAAAAGTATTCAAGTGCATATAGACAAGAATGCAGGAATATTCCAAAATATTTGTCTTCCATCAATTAATTCCTCAATCTATTTTCATGAATCATATCCGTGCTCGAATTTATCGTGTGAAATATTGAGAATTTGTAACAGGCAATAGAACATTCTTCACACTCATTTAATATCAGAATGGATAATAAACAAAAAAATGAGATTTAATATGTGTGACGTGATTATGATCGATGAAATCATAATGAGAGAGTGGAAAGAAGAAATTCTCAATAGAGAAAATCTCCAAAAGAATTACCATGCTTTAGCAACTTCAATGATTCCTGAAGGTCACAACGCAGAATGGTGATCTCGAAAGATCACCTCTTTTTGTTATTAATTCTCTTGGTTCTGCACAATTTTCATTCTTAGACTCAATTCTCCCGCAATTCCACTGTTATTCGAACCACAGAAGATGTAATAAAGTGGCATCCTAAATCACATAAAATGCAGCAAATGCTGATAATTCTCCATCTTATACAGGTATTCCTAGTTGAAATTAATATTTTTGGAAAATATATTTTGTGCAAAATCTCCTTTTCTACGATTGCACCAAAAGGTGATTATTGAAGTCATTTATTCATCTTGTGAAAAGTACTTTAACTACGAATTAAATTTATCACATCTCTCCTCTTTTTCTCTATGGTTGCACGTGAGAGTTAGAGGCTTCTGATCAACGTCAACAAATTACCACTCTTTGCAAAATGAGATTTTTCGACCGGTTTTCACCATCGAGGCGCACAACTTAAGAAAAATTATTAAACTCGTGCTTAAGTAATTTATCTCATTTATTCATATGTCTCTATTTATTGAATTTAACCAAGTCTTCTTACATGGGACTTCTGCAACAGAAATGCTGATTTTGCAAGCAAAAGTATCACTTTAACTAAGTGCTTAAAATTATCATGATTTCTTGTTCTTCTTCGGGGGTAAGAGTTATCTCTACTTTTAAGCTAAGCAGTATAGCGAGTATAGTTCATTTTCATACTACGGTTTCTTCAAAATTTAATTTTATAAACATAGATACAAGTATATAACAAGCATATTGCAAGGTTACTATGTATTCTATTTGATTAAAGTAAAAATTTAGTAGGGGAGACTGGGTCAAAAAGTCACAAATCGAAAATTTTAAAATTCAATATCTTCCAAGATAAATAAGATAGTGGCTTAAATTTTTTTCCATAGATAGCCTCCATAGGTCTTCTTCAATGTCGTAAGTTTGTTAGAATTTGAACAAGGAATTTTGAAAATTAAAAATATCGAAATTTTTAGCCCTACAGTAGAGTCTCGTTATAGTCCATATTTGGTTCCAGATTTGACACTTGGGTCGCACTATAGACCATGTCATTTTTTAAAATTATCAACGACTTTTAGTATTGAAATTCCTCGACGGCTTCTACTTTCTTTGCGATTGTGGTACTTGTCCTTGCTCTCTTCATTATGGATCACAATTATCACAACTACTTAATAAAGTTTGCCAAAAATATTAAAATAATTATGCTTGTTGCGTACTAAAAAACATAACCTAACATAAAATCAGTGTTTTGAAATCAACGGTCGATAAATTGTGGGCTATAGAGCGATGGCCTATAGCGAGACTCTACTGTATTTTTGAAATATTTTCCGTGCAGAAGATATCAATTATTAGCTACTTATATTAAATTTGATGCACTAGTGGTTATTTCCCAAATTATCTGGATATTCTTTGAATACGAATCCGCTATCTATTTTAGAATTTTACAAAGATTCTTTTCTCCAGAAATCTTTTTATTAAAAACGACCACTTGGGGTAAAAAGTAACAAAAGCTATGGAGCAAAAAGTAACAAAAACCGAAACAATTTCTGATGTCCCACGGTGAAAAGAAACGTCAATGCTATGTGTCGCCGCTTGTTGTTTGCATTGGTCAAACGATTTGCAGTCTTTTGTATGTTTTTTTTTTTGTAAAATAGCTTAAAATGCGCTTTTCTCGCTCAGATAGAGAAAACGGTGTTTTACAAAGGTGTAGAAGAATAAATCTCCTATTAAAATATGTAATGTCGGTATTTTACTTAAATTTACGGAATACCGTAATAAAGCGAATCAAAATATGGTAGTATCTTATGCCTTATATTATTTGCCCAGCATTTTTAAGAATGATCACAAAATTACCTTTTAGAAAACGGCTCGATAAATATATTTCCTTACAAAATAGAAGAAAATTACTTTCACAGAGTTGTAGAGCGGTAAATTTCCTATAAAACTGTGCTAATTAGAAATTTCGGAGATGCACGGGTAGCTTGTAAAAAAATAAAATATCCGTTTTGTAATTTTTGCCCCATTCTCCCCTATTTCCTGCTATTTAAAAAATTTTAAACAATCTTATACATTCAGATTTATTTGACTTTTTTGACTTACAAATACAAATAGTCTTACCAATAATTTTGGCATAGAAAATTGAGGAAATGTTGTATTATTACATGCAAAAGTTCAATTAAAAATTTAAAACATAAAGAAAGTTATAAATACAGTAGGATTCCAATAGTGTCCATTCGTCTGAGTAGCATATTCTTGCGATTTTCCAAATTCTCAGTTATTGTAATTAGTTAAACATCTACTACACAAAATTAGTTTAAAAGTCTGACATTTATCAAAAAAATTACATTTACATACCTTGACATTTCAACAACATTAAAAACGTTATTAAGTTTATATTTTATCAGAATAACACTGGTGACCATTAGTGTGAAAAAATATTACAAAATTTTAAACTTATGGCCATGTCTAATTTTTCTAACAATTTTACTAAAAGTCTCATGTAATACGTATGAGATTCTGTAACTTAATACGTTAAGCTTTCTAAAAATAGCTCAACTAGTTAATAATAATAACAATGGTACAACATTCCATAGAGAGTCTTATGTCCTGGACACACTTACGACTAATGTCCAGAGACGACTAAGCTCGTTCATAGCCAAGTCAGTTTCTGACACACTACAAACGAGGCTTAACATTTTCTGGCACTCACAAAACATAACTTTCGTGGGTTTTTATGCAGATATTTCTAGTGAAATACACTAGTAGTCCTTTGATAATGAAACTACTTTTAAATTTACTTCACAATTCACGTATAACAACAAGAATTATTCACTAGAATAGCTAAAATTGGCTTAAGTCGCGAGTTAGCTTCCACCTCAAAAATAATTGTAGTTAACAATAATTATTGCACGTGTACTGAGACATGATATTACAAATAGTTTCATTTTCAGAGGAGTATTAGTGCATTTCAGTAGAAATATCTGCATAAAAACCCAGGAAAGTTATGTTTTGTGGATACCAGTTAATGCTAATCCTCGTTCGTAGTGTGTCAGGAACTGACTTGGCTATGAACGAGCTTAGTCGTCTCTGGACATTAGTCGTAAGTGTGTCCAGGGAATTAGGCCTTCCCTTAAGAGAACTTTGGAATATCCATTGTCCATTATTATTTTTCCATATACAGGGATATGATTGTCAGTCCCATGCCCCGTGGAATCAATTACAGTGAAGCACACTGGATGCAAATCGAACACCTATAACGCCAGAAAAAATCCTGGTGACCTAAAGGGGATACGAACCCAAGACACTTGCATTATAGAGCGAATGCTCTTACCCTAGGAGCTTTCTTTTTCTATAAATATCTAATTGCGTATGTTCTTATCACGAAACACTTCAAGGCAGTTTAAGTTATAAAGATATAAAATGACCTCCTAAGTTTAAAAGTTCTACCCTTAACAATATTTTGATAACTGCTTCCAAGAACCTTCCAGTATTGTAAGACACTCTCACTCTGCATTCAGCAACATCATTGTAATGGTGTACGATGTTTTCATGCACTTTGAGATAAAAAAAATGTATTAAAAAAAGAAATTCAATCATTTCTTGAAGCACTCACTTTCATAAAAGTACGCAAGTCCAGTGGCGTAAAACCTCCAACGGAGAGTTGAATAGGATTCTGACTCATGTGCAGGACTTGAGCCAGAGCCTTTTGAATCCGAGGTGGTAGAGAGTACCATTTGCAGTTGTAAATCTCATTCTGGAAAGCTTCTGCACAGACAAGATAGTAGGTTCCAATTGCTGAGTAGGAAAAGATAACACCAACAACCAAAGGAAGAAAAACTAATCCCGGGATCCATAAGACTTTCACTAGAATGACAATAGTGAGAATAATCCCTGACGAGTTTGATAAGATCTGGTAGAGATTGTGAGTGTTGAAGAAATTGGCGAAAGTTCTCATTATTTTCAAATGACTCTGTTGTTCAACGATAAGAGCAATAAGGCACTTCTTAACTCCCTTCTCATCTACAATTTCTCCATCTTCATTTACAAATTTATTAAAATCACGGACACAATGGATCATAACCAAATTGTGGCTGCAGGCTATGAACAAATGTCCAAAGTAGAAGGCATCGAATGCTATAAAGACAATAACACTAGCATAGGCCTGAAGCATATTACAGATTATGTTAATTTCGTATCCTGGGAATTTCTCGTAGTTAAGAAATGGTACTATATATCCCACAAGTAGAGTCTTTTTCTTTTCGTAGATCGAAATAACAAACGTAAATACGAACATTACTGCAGATACAACGATGTATGATGTCTTAATCATTCTAAATATCAAATCAAATCGTTTGAGTCCTTTCTGCATTTCCTCACACTTTTCACGTTCATCACCTATTCTATCGATAATCTTAAAGACTTCAGCTATTATATCATGGGCATAGAAAGGAGACTTGAAGACCACGTAAGCTTTAATCGCAAAAGCAGAAAGTAAACCGAAAGTTGTTAATATGAAGGCTAAGTGTAACCAATTATCTCGAAAATAAAACATAGAATAAAGGTTGCATACAGTAGTAAAACCAATCAAAATCCACGTAGTATATCCCCAGAAAGTTATTGGTTTTTTAATATTTCTCAAAAGAAAATCAACACCGGCCAGAGCTCCTACTTTATTGACGAGTTCCACTGTATTTTCGTACAAATCCCTATTTTTATGGATAATCATCGTATAACCAGGAATTTATTGTCTGGGACAAAACAAGAAATAATAAGAACAAACTGTTTATAAGAAACTTGATGTCATTGCTTTTATAGAGAATGTACAATGCGACTTTACCAATATCATTGGATTGAGAAAAAAATTTTAAAACGCAATATGATAAATTTAAACTGCACAAAGGAAATGTGGCGTCAAGAAAAAATTACGTCCAAGACATGAGTGCTATAAATAAATCATATTGAAAAGATAATATCATCCCTATGACACTAAAAAAGGAAATTTAAAAAAAAATCCTTCGCATGAAGTTATTTTGAAAAAGGACAATTGGCAGAAAGGTATGAGAGCTAGTCCAACCCTTCGCCAGAAATGGGACTAGGCCCATTTTGCAGGTATTGGTGTAAGGCTTAAAAACTACCGAGACCCAAGCCAAAAAGAACTATCAATTCTTGGAAAATTAACGATATCCTTCTAAAAATTCACAACTTTGACAATTTATTACTCGAAAACGGCTTGACCGATATTAACGAAATTCGGCTCAAAGTTGATATTATGACTTAAGCTTCAAATAAATATTTTTAGGTTTTCCCTCTGACTGTTCGATCTGGTAGCTCCCATACAAACTAGCCATGTTTTAAAGCCATCGCACATTACAGGGCAACAAAACGAAAACTTATTTCATTTAATGGCAAATCACAGGTATTTTCGGAGTCCTTGGTGTATCCTGAACATATCACCTGAAGAAACTTATAGTCCATCACGTGAACTTTTTCAGATATCTTGAAGTAAGAGTTCTTAAGAAGTGGATTGAAATATTTTTATGAAACTTGCTTTTTTAAATAACGGCATAGGGGCGACCAAGTAGAATTAGCCACGCATGGTATAAGACAGTGGGATATTATAGCCTGCCTTAAAATGAATATTGAGTAAACCACTACTTATTCGAAGCAAACACATCCCTATTCCTATTCATTGAAATATTTTTCAGCCTGGTACAAAAATTTTTTGTGCAAATTATTCTCAATGAAAAATTTCATTTGCTGGCTAATTCTGCCCCGGTCTCCCCTATCGTAAGTTGTTGGAACCAAAGAACGTTTTCGAAAAGAGAACTGAACTTGAGGGACATTTTTTTAAAAGAAACCGTATCCCTATCTCTCCATTTTTCTTGTATCAAGATTTTCCTTAAATATTCTCGAATATTCTTTAATTCCGTTAAAAGTTTTGCCTCGATTGCATCCTTTTATCGTCTTTAGAGAAATGTTCTCTCTCTAAAAAAAGGAGCTAGTATTGCTGAAGTTCATAGGGTTGTAAGAGGTACCGTTACTAAAGAATTTGAACAAAAGGTTCTTAGTATAAATTATTTGAAACATTTTTTCTCTGCATTAATTACTCAAACTATTTAAATACCGGTATCTTTTAGGACCCAGCGATCTTTAGAGGTTTTAACTGTTTTTTCAAGAAGAATATTATACTGCATAACAGACATTTCCCTAGATATACAGTAGAGTCTCGCTATAGGCCATCGCTCTATAGTCCACAATTTATCTACCGTTGATTTCAAAACACTGATTTTAAGTTAGGTTATGTTTTTTAGTACGCGACATGAAATGTTGTCATAATTATTTTAATACTTTTGGCAAACTTTATTGAGTAGTTATGAAAATTGTGATCCATAATGAAGAGAGCGAGGACAAGTACCACAATCGCAAAGAAAGTGGAAGCCGTCGAGCAATTTCAATACTAAAAGTCGTTGATAATTTTAAAAAATGACATGGTCTATAGTGCGACCCAAGTGTCAAATTTGAAACCAAATATGGACTATAGCGAGACTCTAATGTAATCCCTTTTTTATGAATTTGAAGGATGGTAGAAGATTTATATGGAAGATCTGGAAAATTGCAGGGAAAATGAAGAGATAAACATATGGTTTGTTCCAAGAAAATTTTCTTTAAGTCCTTCTTTACAAATTATTCTTAGAAACGATCAATATACGATTAACCGTTATTGTAAAAAAAGGAGGTTTTCAAAAAAATCAATACAATTCTTATACATATGTTTTATGCTCTAGTGCTTTTCCTATATAGTTTTGAGGGTTTTGAGGTTGGTCCCGGAACAAAAGTTGTTACCTTTGCCAATACCTATTCTATGATACAGGTCTCATTCATGGCGAAAGGTTGGACCGTTTTGCCCCTTGGCCTTTATTGCAAAAAAGCATTTTTTCAGAAATGTTTTAGAAAACAGACGGAGATATTTGAATAGGTATATTATGTTGAAAAAAATCTTCTTGTTTTGTTTTGATCTTATAAATATTAACAGTAATAATTCGAATATGATTAAGAGTTAGGATCATGCATTCTAAACATTTTGTTTTCTTCACATTAGTTATCAATTATGTGAGATTCTTAACAGTTTCACTTATTAAATCGTCACAAAATGTCATGTCCTCCAATCGGACCCAACCCTTGCCAAAAAGACGTTAATCAAATTTTAGGGTTTTGTAGTCTAGGCTAAGCTATGAAATTCCAAAAAAGAAGCGGAGATTTAATGTTGTGAAATATAACAGGAGGTTTTTTTTTAACAAAATTCAAAACACTATATCTCTGGTCTCTTTTGATGAGTATAGGCGTAAACGAAAGCTCACATGAAATACTAAAACTCTTAAGAACATGTAAATTAAATCTCCTTTATTTCGCTAGTCAATTAAGTGCAAAATAAATTAGTTTAACAAGTTTAATTCTCTAAAATAATTCACCAAAAATTTTTATCATGTTTTTTTTTATTAAAACGCTTTACTTTATCCCTTTAAAGACGAGTGGGACACCAGAGTGTCCCAAAAACTAATTTTTTGGTTATAGAAAGTTACAATGTCGCCTAACTAGTTAGAAAATGGTTTTTGTTTTACTCGTCCTTAAAGGGTTATGTTCCTATTCAAAAGCTTTGCCGATAGAACAAAGTCGATCAAACTAAGCCGACAAATGGCTGTAAGTTATTCTTACAATCAAGAAAAATATCCTAGAAGCTGCATCTCATTAAAGAGTTTCTTTCGTTTCCTATCCTAATTTAATTTCGGTTAAGCCAACGCTATTTAAATCTAAGAAAATCCATGCTTTGACGTAGTTAGTGGGAACTTTTGCAGCTTCGTATGAAAAATGATGTCCAAGTTTCAAGATTATTTATATAGAGTGCTTCACAAACGAAATCAATTAGGGGAGACTGGGGCAAAATTTGTCAAAACGAAAATTTCAATATTCACTATTTTCTAAAATAAAATAGACTGAGACTTGAAATTTTTATTATAGATAGCCTTCATGAACCTTATTAAACTTACAAAGTTTCAAGGAATTCGAGGAAGGATTATGTAAACTAAAAAATAATGAAATTTTGAGCCCTATTTTTGGAATATTTGGCTTATAGAAAATATTAATACTGATTAGCTCAATTTAAGCACATTTCTCGTTAAGATAGAGACAAATTATCTTCGACAAAGTTGTAGAGGAATGAATTTCCTATAAAAATATGTCCATTTGATATTTTTAACGTTTGCGAGAGTAAAACGTCTTTAATTATCCGAAGACTGACAAAATTTGCCCCAGCAATTTTGAGAATCTCCACAAAATCGACTTTTAGAAAATTATTCGAAAATCAGAGTTCTTTCGAGATAGAGAAAAATAGCCTTCTGCAATGTGTGCCCGAAGTGTACCTTTATGGAAGGCCATCTTCTTTTTTATGTTTTTTTTTTATAGTACGCCGAAAGTAACCTTATGGAAGGTAGCTTTCATTTTTGTTTTTATGCAACCGAAGACCTAGTCGGGAAGGCTCTTCTATGTATTCAATTCCCCAGAGGTATTAACGGTCCTTCTGGATCCCAATGTTATAGAATGTTATAGAACAGTAAATTTCCTATAAGAATATGCTCATTATAAAACGTTTAAGTTTTCTCAGAGCTCGTGAAAGAATTAAATATGCGTTTGACAAGTTTTGCCCCAGTCCCTCCTATACCACTAAGTCAAAAAAAACATCTCTTACGTTCGTAATCCCACAAAAATGGCCTAGGTTCCCAAATTTTTCAGGAAATGCAAGGTACAAGGTATTATAATATATGACCATGGATTAGATTTATTGAGTGAAATAGGGCAAAATCGACTAGTATGAAGCTGCAACTGCTGTACGTACAAAACTGCAAAGGTTCCCCCTATTTTGAATTTTACAAGGAATATTCCTTGAGAATATTCTGTAACATTAAATCCTAAAATTGAAAAATCGCGAAGTAAGTAAAATTGTTAGTAAGCTTTTCTTTAATTCTGGCACTTAAGGATGATCTTCACTGATATGATCTACCATATGTCCATGTGTAAGTTTTAGAATTAAGGAAAAGCCTACGAACCGCATGGAGGCAGTCGCCTCGGAGGTTTAAGTAATACTCACATCTACGTTAATTTTCTTATTATGTAACAGTTTAAGACAGCCTACAAACTAAATAGTTATGGATAAAATTTAAAGCTATGAGGTGTACTGCAGGTTTAAATTAAGAATTCTTATTTGAGCTATATCTATAACCCTAAAACTGCTTCTAAGGATCTTCCAGAATTGTAAAACACTCTCACTCTGCATTCAGCAACATCATTGTGATGGTGTACGATGTTTTCATGCACTTTGAGATAAAAAATGTTTTAAGAAAAGAAAATCAATCATTTCTTGAAGCACTTACTTTCATAAAAGTACGCAAGTCCAGTGGCGTAAAACCTCCAACGGAGAGTTGGATAGGATTCTGACTCATGTGCAGGACTTGAGCCAGAGCCTTTTGAATCCGAGGTGGTAGAGAGTACCATTTGCAGTTGTAAATCTCATTCTGAAAAGCTTCTGCACAGACAAGATAGTAGGTTCCAATTGCTGAGTAGGAAAAGATAACACCAACAACCAAAGGAAGAAAAACTAATCCCGGGATCCATAAGACTTTCACTAGAATGACAATAGTGAGAATAATCCCTGACGAGTTTGATAAGATCTGGTAGAGATTGTGAGTGTTGAAGAAATTGGCGAAAGTTCTCATTATTTTCAAATGACTCTGTTGTTCAACGATAAGAGCAATAAGGCACTTCTTAACTCCTTTTTCATCTACAATTTCCCCATCTTCATTTACAAATTTATTAAAATCACGGACATGATGGATCATAACCAAATTGTGGCTGCAGGCTATGAACAAATGCCCAAAGTAGAAGGCATCGAATGCTATAAAGACAATAACACTAGCAGAGGCCTCAAATAAATTGCAGATAAAGTTAATCTCATATCCTGGGGATTCCTCATGGTTAAGAAATGGTACAATGTATCCCACAAGTAAAGTCTTTTTCTTTTCGTAAATCGAAATAACAATCGTAAATATAAACATGGCTACAGGGGAAACAATGTATGATGTCTTAATCATTCTAAATATCAAATCAAATCGTTTGAGTCCTTTCTGCATTTCCTCACACTTTTCACGTTCATCACCTATTCTATCGATAATCTTAAAGACTTCAGCTATTATATCATGGGCATAGTAAGGCGACTTGAAAATCACGTAAACTTTAACCGTCAAAGCAGATACTAAGCCACCAGTTGTTAATATGAAGGCTAAATCTAACCAATTATCGCGGAAATAAAACATAGAATAAAGGTTGCATATATTGGTTAAACCAATCAAAATCCACGTAGTATATCCCCAGAAAGTTATTGGTTTTTTAATATTTCTCAAAAGAAAATCAACACCGGCCAGAGCTCCTACTTTATTGACGAGTTCCACTGTATTTTCATACAAATCCCTATTTTTATGGATAATCATCGTATAACCAGGAGTTAACTGTCTTGGACAAAAATAATTATAACAAGGTCAAACTGATAGTAACAAATAATAGTAAGGAATTTAATGTAGTTTCTTTTATACAGAATGTGCAATGTTACTTTGCCAATGTCATTCGATTGAGAAAAAAATTCTAAAACGCAATATGATAAATTAAAACTGCACAAAGGAAAGCCTCAAGAATTTCCTCCAAGACATAAGTGCTATAAATAATTGAGATCAGAAAAGTAATGTCGTCCCTAAGATACTAAAACAAGGCAATACAAAAATCCCTTTGAGTGAAGTAATCTTGAAAAAATTATCGCAAAAAAGTATTTTTCTCAGAAGTGTTTTAGGGACTTGACGGGTATATTCAGACACATTTGGTTGAAAAGTTTCTTTTTGTGTTGATCTTATAAAATATAAAAAGTCATTCGAATGTGATCAGCAATTAGAATTATGGCCATTGCCTTTAGGGTAAAATTTAGAATTTCGACCAGTACAGTTCCCTTTCAAGAAATATTATTCAGAACCTCGACAAACGGTGTATCGTATATGCTTTTTTCTATAATTAATCTTAATACGTTTAAAAATGAATAAAAATGTAGACATGACTTTGACACCTTTTTGGGCACCTTCCTTGTAATTGTGGACAGCATATTCGCCTCAATAGAGTGTAATTTATTGTCTATTTCAAGAGTCTAGCTTACCAAATCTTCTTTCTGTTTGTAAAACTGTAGGATGTCCTAAGGAGCCTGGCAGTCCGGAATTCATCCATTTCTTGTCTTTCCGGAACTCTTTCAAGACTTTTTGTTCTACACCGACGAGACAAAACCGACAAAATACAAGTCCAAAATAACAAGTATCACCTCAATGGTAAATCTGTGACAAAGCTCTCCATTTTTCACACGAAAAGCGTATTTCACAAGGTGTATTTCACTCGTGGTCCAATGGATAAATCACTGTTAACGTAAATTAATAAAATATTCAATGAATCACAATATCGACAATATCACTTAAAAATATCGAAGAAAAATTAGTCCTTCACCAGATCCAAATAAGACCGAAATAAACGAAAACTTCTGTCATACTTCTCATAAGCAACTATGCTCACACAGAAGTTTCACCAGAACGATTTTATTTGAAATCATATTCAAAATTGAACAATGTCACAATTTATTTGTAGTGTCCAACTTTGTCCTCAAAGTCTCAAAAATTACTGTCCGAAATTACAAGCAGTTTACCTAAATTCTCTTGTAAAAGTAATTCAATCTCAAATTTGCAAATAAAGTAAGTTAGCCCCTTATTATTTCCAAGGAGCGATATATTCAGTTTTAATTTAAAATGCACTTGAAGTTGAACTTTTTCTTAAGTGTCCGACTTTATAAATCTTACTCTAGTCATCAAATCAGAAATAAGGGTAACAAAGGATATTAGATATGAGGACGACAGTGTTCAAATTTTTCCAAATTATTTAAAATCTTAACCAAGATCCTATATCCTCAATTTTTTTTTAATTTGTTATAGTGCAATTCAAGAAGAAAAGTAACATGTTCATGAGTTTCGCAAAGCTTGCTACATTTTCAAACTGGTCAAGGATTCTAGAACTTTCTGAAGGAATCCAATCTTTCCCCAATCGGCTGAAAAATGGACCTGCATTTAAAAGAAAACTTTTAATAAATTGAAGTTGAAAATGTAGGGGAGACCGGGGTAGAATTAGCTCCGCATAGTATTAGATAGTGGTATCTTACAGTTTGCCTGCGAAGGAATATTGAGAAAACCACTTTTTATTCTGAATACATACAGTGGCGGTCAAAATAATAGAATCAACTCCGCAAAGACCACTATTTTGCCTTTAGCATTTTTGTTTATTCCAATTCATTGAAATAATTTTGATATAGAAATGTTCAAATAATTACCTTACGTCAAATAAATATTGTTTTGGCCGCTAGAGGTCTCTACGTTTCACAGAATGGATCAATAGTGAAATTTGATTTGAGCAACACGATAGAACCACTATCATTTAAATTAAAGAATGTGGTCTATAAATCGAATAAGTTTAAATAAAGCCATATTTAGAAACCATAAAAGACAGTTTTCCAATTTTTTTGGCCGAAATGAATTTCACTATTGACGTATTCTGTGTAAAATAGAGACCTCTAGCGGCCAAAACAACCCTTATTCAACTATTCTAATAATTTGAGAATTCTACTTCAGAATTATATAAAAAAGGCAAAAAACAAACGATCAGTAAAAAATTCTAAATGGTCAGTAAAAAATTAAAAATGAGCAGTAAAATATTTAATTATGGTCAGTAAAGGACTTAAATCTTTACAAAAATGGGCCTAATTTATATATTTAATATTTAAGATTGTTCCATATAGAGTGAAAAGCCCTTTATTTTCCCTTTGCCAAAATTTGGACGACAATAACATTGTTTGAAATTTCTTTGTTACTGATCAATTTTAACTTTTTACTGCTCATTTATTCAATGCCTATAAAAAATTGGGAAAAAATACAAAAGTTAAAAAAATATAAGCTTTGCAAAGAGATTCTATTATTTTGGCCGCCACTGTATATATTTCCCTTCCTATTCATTGAAATATTTGTCAGCCTCATACAAACGTTTTTTGTACAAACGCAATGAAAAATTTCATTTGGTGGCTAATTCTACCCGGATCTCCCCTACAGTGTTTCTGAATAGTTTTTATAATTTTTCATTCAATTTTTGAATGTGTCCGATCAACAGTTACCTTCCCCTACTCCACTTCCTTGGCACGATTTTACAAGAATTTAAATTACATCCAATGAAAATTTAAAAATAAAAGAAGAGAGAAGAGATGGAAGAGATAGTTAACCAGCCAAAACCGCGAAGATTTTTTAAAATCCTTCAGAAAGAGGACAATAGCATTAATTTTCCTTTCGTAAGGGAACTACAGCTACCTGTCTTGCGGTACCTTTTCTTTTCCCACAGCCTACAAAAAAAACTCTATTTTGCTTAAGTTCCTCATAACACAAGAAGCCGCACCACTGCCAATCATTTCAATTGTCTGATTTGTATGAATCAATTTGGAGCTTCTCCATTCATTCTCAAACATTTATTATATTTTTGCCTTTTCGTGTTTCCACACCAAGGGCCCTCTGAAGAATTTGTAATGCTCTCATCTGTATATCAGTTCAGATTTAAAAGTTATTAAAAACTTTGTTGATGCTAGAATTAAGAATAACATAAGAACAAATCAAATTGTCATTACTAAGGCCCTAGCAGAATTCAAGGCAGAGCATAAACCTACGTGAAAAAAATTGCACAATATTAAGAAAAAGAAGTATTATGGGCATAGAAAAAAACGAGTAATTTCCTAGCAGCTTAATAGAATTCAGTGAATATTATAAGAATGTCTTTAACAGTTAATTCATTATTTTGTATTTTTCTCTACTCCCTCGTTTCGTCTTGTGGTACTTGAGAGTCAAATGATCACAAAGTGTGCTTCAGAATACTCTCAAATCAACCAATTAATTCGTAATTTATCATCTTCATGTTAGTTCAAATAATACGTTCTTGGTTCAATATGAAAGGCACCGACCATTAGGAAATGTACAAATGTAAAAACTGTGGCAAATAATATTTGTCAAAATACTCAACAAAATCCCACCATTTATTAGAAACATCACTATTAACGCACATAGCTCTAGATTTTGAAATGAACGAGTGAAAATTACTATATACCCTACAATTACAGTCAATTTTATATCCGAGGAAATAGAAAGCTATTTAAATTGGAATTTTTCGTTTAATGATATTTAGAAGAAACAAGTGAACATGAACTTAACATAGAATGATTCATAAAGCAATTATTTTCCCACAATTATGAGAAGAGGATCAAAAGGTTCTATTAAAAAAAAATGTCGAAATAAATCTGTCCAAAACCAAATTAAAGCATATTATCTGTGGGCGTTATAATATCGTTTATTTACGAATATTGAATTTTTGTAGAGGATATTGCGCTTAAGGGGTTACGTGGATCACGAAGGCTAAAAAACAACGCATTTTCCCTGTTTTTTTTAGCATTTTAAAGTTCTTAAAAAGACTAGCAGCCTAAGAAGAACCATTTCCGCCGTTTGGTTTCGCAGGATGGTCACCAACGCTGAGACGACGGCAGACGCATAGTATGCATGGGATTATGTAGAATTGAATAAAACAAATTAATATTATTATTATTTATTTTTCCAAGAAACATTTATGAGAAACCTCCCAAAATCATGCTTCCCCGTAACAGTCTCATTTTTCACATAATAAATAATTTAGATGCTACTTAGGAACCAAATTTAATTGAACATCCACGAAAATCTTTTTAAGAAAAGCATCAGAAAAATCTTCCAATAAGGGACAATGAAGATTGTTTCACTTCTCCAGGAAGTGCAGCTATACCTGTCTTGCGGTACCTTTTCTTTTATGCACAAAAACACCAAAATACCTTCTCTCAATCTACGAAAAGTTTCTCATAAGGCAAGAAGCCGCACCAAAATACCACCACCAATCATTTCAATTGTCTGAAATGTATGAATCAATTTAGACGTTCTTCATTCATTCCCGTACTCTAATTTTTTCACACTCTTCCTTTTCTTAACAATGAAATTTAAATAGTAATTTTTCGCAAAAAGATCCGCAAAAATTGCCTTGTTAAAAGGAGAACATAAAGAACTGTAAAGTACAGGAAATAAAATTATCAAATCTCAGGGGGTAGGTAACTGTAGATAAAACCGTAGGGTTAGATAAAATTGTGCGAATCTGCCAAACATTGTAACTCTGCAAACACTGCAAGAGTTCCTCGATCTTTGTTAAATTACGATGATCTATTGATCTAAGAATCTTTATTAAAATCATGCCGATTTGTCGATCTACGTTTCTTTACAAAAATCATGGGGATCTGCTGGAACTTCCGATCTTTAGAAAGGTTGTGCTAAAACGAAAATTTCAACAAAGATTGTATTAATTCGTCGATCTTTTCAAAGATCATATAGATTTACGATCAACGAATCTTTACTAATATCATGTCAATTTGCTGTTTTACATTTCATTACAATGATCGAACCAATTTGCCAATCTTTACAAAGGCTGTGTGAAGAGTGTATCTATCTATCGATCTCTGTAAAGTTCACATCGATTTATCTTTGAATAGATCGTTGAATCATCGGTACAATATCTGCAGAAATCTACGGATTGCAATGATATTCGTAAAAATCGGCACGATAATTGTAAATCGACAGTTCAGCACGATTTTTGTAAAGATCTGTTGATCGAAAAAACGGCATAATCTTAGTACAGATCCGTAGATTAGCAGACACGCACGATCATTGTAAAAACCGACAAATAGTAACGATTTTTATAAAGACCTATTAATCGTACGTATCTACCAATTTATGGAACTGTGCTAAGGATCATGCCGTTTTTCTGATCTACGAAACTATGGAAAGAGATTTACCAGTAATCGTGCTGAATTGTCAATTTGCAATTATCGTGCCGATTTATCTATCTTTACAAATATCATGCCGAACCGTAGATCTCTGCAAAGATAGTATCACTTTGCCTTTGAAGAGTTCGATAAATCAGTACAATCTTTTCAAAGTTCTACGGATTGAAATGATATTTGTAAAAATTGATCCAGCACGATTTTTGTAAGGACACGTAGATTAAAAAACGGTGCCACATTATTATATCCGTAGATTGGCACGTACCGCAAGTACACACGATCATTATTAAGATCGACAAAATTTGTCCGTTTTCCATAAAGACCTGTAGATCGTATATATCTGTCAATCTATCAATCTGTATTAAGGATAATGTCGTTTTGCTGATTAACGTATCTACGGAGAAAGATTTACGTATAATCGTACTGAACTGTCGAATTGCAAATATCTTGCCGATTTAACCATCTTGTATCATGCTGATCTGCTAACATTTGCAAATATCGTATTGATTTATCTTAGAAGAAATAGATAAATCGGAATAATGGTTGCAAATCTGCAGTACAGGACTACTTTTGTAAAAATCCATTGATCGGCAATATTTCAGGATCTTAGTACAGATCAGTAGATTTGCAAACACGCACAATCATTGTGAAGATTTTCATAGATACCTACCGACTACATGTATGTATCTGCCATTGAATTGTACCTAGATCACGCGGTTTTGCTGATCTATGGATTTACGGATAAAAATCTACGAATAATCGTGCTGAAGTGCGTCGACTTGCAATTATTGTGCCGATTTAAAGATCTTGTACCATGCTGATCTGCTAATCTCTGCAAATATCGTATCGATTTATCTTTGAAGAGATCGATAAATTGAATAATTGGATATCGATAATTAGAAATCGACACTTCAGTAAGACTTTTGTAAAGACCCGTAGGTTACAAAACGGTACGATCTTATCACAGATCCATAGATTGGCAAGTGCACACGACCAATATTAAGATGGACAAATTTTGTCCGATTTTTATAAAAACCAATCTACCGACTGCCAATTTATCGATCTGTACTAAAGATCATGCCGTTTTTCTGATGATGGATCTATAAAGATTTAAGAATAATCGTACTGAACTGCTGTTTTGCAATTATCGTGTCGATTTATCGATCTTTAGAAACATCATGGTGAATGGTGACCCGTAAATCTTTGCAAAGATCGTGTCGTTAAATCGATACGATCTTGAAGAGATCGATAAATCCGTACAATATTTGCAGGGATCTACGATTTGGTATGATATTTGTAAAAGTCGATAAATTGACATGATAATTGCAAATCGATGGTTCAGCACGATTTTTGTAATGATCCGTAGAGAAAACGACATAATCTTAGTACACAATACGTAGATTTTAAGATACTCACGATCATTGTGAAGATCGGCAAATAGTAACGATTTCTATAACGACCTCTAGATCGTACGCTTCTGTCAATCTGTCGATCTGTACTAAGATCATTCCGCTTTGCTGATCTACGGATCGATCTTTACAATTATGCTGATCCGTAGATCTCTGCAATAATTGTACCGATTTATCGGTCTTTTCAATAACAGAATAAGGATCGACGGATGTATACAGAACTTTACGAAATCGTTTTGATCTTCTGATTTAACGATTCTTATGAGAGCCATACAGAAGGTTTTTACATACAGAAGGTAGAGAGAGCCTACATGAAGGTTTTTTCTTGAAAGATTCATTTTGGCCGTTTCGTTTCAAAATTGCGACTTCAGCGCTCCTTGTGACAATCACACAAAGTATCCCTGTCCAGAAAAGTTTAAAAATAATGAAATTCATCATTAGATTGACTCTCATACCAAGCATAAAAACTGAATTAGGGTGAAATATTTTCCCAACATTCTCATTGAAATTTAAATATATTTTTTTACTGAAAGATGATATGCTTCTAGGGCAAAGAACTAATCATAATTCGTGCAGAAATCACGTGAAAAAAAGTGATACATCAAATTTGATAAATTTTATGCAATTTGCATTCAAACTAAGAATTTTTGGAATAATTTTACTCCCGCAGATCCACCACAATGTGCATTTTCCGTCGAATATTTGCATATTGATCATGGCTCGTGGCATAAGTTGCAAAAAATAGTAAAGCACATTGGATTATCTTCATATATAGGCGATTTGCAGCACGATTTCTTTTGCAAATCAGACGGTTAATGACCCCCTAATTCTCTATGGAGTCTTCTACATTTTAAGTTTATAATGTTAGAGGCTGTTTTAGGCAATTTATGTGTGCAAAAATCTAAAGATTATATAAAAATCTTGTAAATTTGTTATTTACAGAGAAATTACAGCTTATTTGGTGAGAGAAAAACTGAGCATTTTTTCCGCAATCGTGGAGAATGTTGTGGAATTTGAGAACAAAAGTGCCGCCAGAATCAATCAGAACATCATATTATGATGAATTCCTGTGTTCTTATCATCAGAATTGCCGCAATTGATGCTCCACTAGTTTTTTTCTGCATTGCCGTAGGTTGCACCTCTTTTTCTCAATCACATACAAAATTAGTGGCGAGAATTAAATATTTGTGTGAGTGATCAGCCGAGAATCATTCTTCTGAAATTATATTGAACTTGTGTTCTAAATCCAAAGTCAATCGTTCCGCCAAGTTGTCTCAAAGAGGGCAAAAGCAATGGGGAAAAAGAAAGAATTAAGAGGAATTAATAACAGAGGGAAAGAACAAGTTAGAATAAGGGTTATTATTCCTATTAAATTGATATTTATTTAATTGGAAGTAGGTTTTCTGGTTTATTGGAATGATAGAGAAAATGATTTTCTTGTGAAAATGAAAGTTAGAAAATGATTTACGCAAGTACAGTGATCTGAAATCTATTTTCCAAATTTATCTGAGACCCTAAAGGGGATTATTACAAATAGCAAGGACATTCTATCTCAGGACCAAACCACAAGAGGACATTTTCCAAAACTCACCGTGCCTTAGAAGAGTTTTTTCAAAGCACTCTTTCCTCCAATTTTCACATAAATCAATAGCTAATAAAAGTTAATAAAACCAAAATTGTATAAAAACAAATCATGCGTGAAGCGAATATTCAAACTTAATTCAAGCACGTGTATTCTCTTTTATAGCAATCAAATAAAATATTCTCAAAGTGCCACAACTTCGATCACTACAAACACAACACTTTAAATCACTGATTTCTGAATCAATTGATCAATTCAATTATTGTGTCTTCGAGCACAATAGTAATTTTCATTACACAGAGAATGATGAAGTGCTGAAGAATTTCCCCGAAAAAATCCGCAAGAAAATGACGAAATTCTAATATTCTCAAGAGCACGATGAAGTGAAAAAGGGAAAAAGAGTGATTTATTGGTAATCAAATTTAACAATTACTCTCTTTCATAATTATTTGGTGAATAATTTACCGAAATCTTCTAACGGAAGCACAGTTTTGAACTCTCAAATACAGCGAACTATTAGAACATCTCTGAATCACTCAATGAGTTTTTTTTCTGGACACACCAAATTACTTAAATTCCATTTATTGTTAAATTTTCTTTTTTTATAATTCTGACAAATCTATAAATTCAGTAAACAATAATACACACTCTTCAACTATCATAACATTGCACAAAAATTCAGTAACATTTGCAGAAAATTAATCTAATCAGTTTCTTTTAGCGCTTAGAAATCTTTGAAAGGACTCCTTGGAATTTAAATAACATGTAGTAATAGAATAGTAACTTGAAATAAGGTTCAAGGAACGGATTTGTTAAAATTATTTAGAGAAATATGCTATAGGGGAAACTGGGGCACCACCAAACACGGGGTAGCACCAAACACTAATTTTTATTTCTTATACTTGGACTATCTCAACCATTTCTTCAGTAGTCTTCTTCTATAGTGCCTATAAATTCCTATAGGTCTTGTCCTTAAAAGTCGAATATCTGATTAAAAAATCGCAGTGTTCGGTTCCACCCCGTGTTTGGTGGTGCCCCAGTTTTCCCTACAAATAAATTAAGTTATAAATCTTCCTATGCAGCTAAGCAATTCTTTTTCGAAACAATTCAATCGCAATCCTTAAATATTTTAAAATTTTGATTTTATTAATAATTTTATTAAAAATTTAGTAAACCACAAATCTTCATTAACAAACTGATATAAACAAAATTCCTCAGTTAAGATCCAAATTTTCCTAAAGACTGATTATGAAAACGATTTTTAAAATTGTTAATTTTCTTCAAAACATATCGTTTTTAAAAACATACCCAAGTAAAGTCGCAAATCTTCTTCAAAGTAAAACGGAAACGTAGAAGATTCCAAAGTAGCAGACCTTCTTCAAAGAAGACTGCTACAAAGGTTCTTAATTTGCATTACAGATCTTAAAGTTACAGATCTTCTTGAAAGAAAATTTGTATGAAGGACATTCTAAGATATAATCGGAAATTATCTTCAGATCAGACTAGTATGAAGACGACTCTTAAGTTATCTTGCAAATTTTCTTTACTAGTTACAGATCTTCTAAATAAACGACCGGTGCTAAGAAAATTCTTAATTTAGAATACAAATCTGTTTCAAAGACGGTTAAGAACATGGTTTCTAAGTTAAACTACAAATCTTCTTCAAATAAGAACTGAAACGAAGAAGATTCTTAAGTAACAGATCTTCTTCAAATGATACTGTTATGAAGAAGATTCCTTAGGTGAGTTACAGATCTTCTTCAAAGAACACTGATACGAAGATTTCTAAGTAATAGATTTTCATAATAAAAGACCGTTACAAAAATACTTTTTAAATCAAGTAACAAATCTTCTGAACAGATTGCAATGTAGAAGATTTTTAAGTTGTACTACAGAACTACAGATCTTATTCAAAGAAGACTGATACGAAGATTAATCAGTGATTAACAGATCCTTCACAAAGACGACTGATGAAACAATTCTTATTTGACTTACAGATCTTCTTCAAACAAGATTGTTACGAAGAAGATTCCTCAGCCGAGTTACAGATCTTCTTCAAAGAAGACTGATACAAAGATTCTTCAGTTGATTAACAAATCCTTCACAAAGACGACTGATGAAAAGATTCTTATTTGATTTAGAGATCTTCTTCAAGCAAGATTGTTACGAGGAAGATTCCTTAGCCGAGTTACAGATCTTCTTCAAAGAAGACTGATACAAAGATTCATCAGTTGATTAACAGATCCTTCACAAAGACGACTGATGAAAAGATTCTTATTTGACTTACAGATCTTCTTCAAGCAAGATTGTTACGAGGAAGATTCCTTAGCCGAGTTACAGATCTTCTTCAAAGAAGACTGATACGAAGATTCATCAGTTGATTAACAGATCCTTCACAAAGACGACTGATGAAAAGATTCTTATTTGATTTAGAGATCTTTTTCAAACAAGATTGTTACGAAGAAGATTCCTCAGCCGAGTTACAGATCTTCTTCAAAGAAGACTGATACAAAGATTCATCAGTTGATTAACAGATCCTTCACAAAGACGACTGATGAAAAGATTCTTATTTGACTTTCAGATCTTCTTCAAATAAGATTGTTAAGAAGAAGATTCCTTAGCCGAGTTACAGATCTTCTTTAAAGAATACTGATACGAAGAAGATTCTTTAGTTGAGTTACAAAACTTCTTTAAAGAATACGACTACGAAAAAGTTTCTTAAGCTGTGTTGCAGATCTTCTTAATAGCAAACTGATACGATGAAGATTCCTTAAACGAGTTACAGATCTTTTCAAACAAGATTGTTACGAGAAGGAGATTCTTCAGTTGAGTTATAGATCTTCTTCAAAGAAGACAGATTAAAAAACTTTTTTGAGTTACAGATCTTCAAAGAAGATTGATAAAAAGAGGTTTCTTTAGTAAAGCAACAGATCCTCTTCTAAGAAAACTGATAAAAAGAAAGTTCTTAATTGAATTGCGGATTCTTCTTCAAAGAAAACCGATGTGAAGAAAATTCCAGAGTTATGTCTTCTTCTTTGATTCTTAAGTCATAGACCTTCAAAAAAGATTGACACGAAACCGAAACAATTTTAAAGATAAATTACAAATCTTCTTCTAATCAAACTAATTCGGAGATGATTCCTAATTAAACCACATATCGTCACGGTAAACTGCTACTAAGAAGATTGATTCAAATTGCAAATCTTGTTCAAAACAAACTGATACCGGATACGAATATTCTAAAGTTTAATTTCGAATGTTCTTCATGTTGAACAAGAAATAAAAAGATCTTTTAGTTAATAAGATATTTTATCAATTGAAAAACACTGTCTGCAATATCTTCACTCGCGAATTAAGAACCAAGAAAGAATCACCAAAAAACTATTTTTTCCAAAAGGTTAAATAGAATTATTTCTGGTGAATAGTTTTTAAAGCAGGGGCCTCTCGACATTTTATTTTTCCATACGTTTTGCATAGAGGCACTGAAGACTATTGGCAAGTTCTTTCCTAAAGAGAATTGACTTATCAGTGTGATATATTTCGAAATCGTGCACTGAAAGCTATTTAAAAATACATATTTCATAATGCTCGCCGAAGTAATACAAGAACTACGAGCAAGTTTGTTTAAGTCGCGGTGCAATAGCTGCAAAATTTTTACAAGGAAAAGTGAAAAATAGCTTCACTTTTAATTAAGCTTGATGGGCCCCTGTTTTGAAGTTTTCTTTCCACGTTATTTTCCCAAATTGTTTTTCCCTTTGCCTAGTTTCGACAAATAGGGTAAAATTAGGTGATTTGGAACCATTTAGAATTTGGGACATTTGAGATTTTTTCACTATTTTAGAGATTCAAAAAAAAGAAAGGCTGTTCCAGTTTTTCTTAATCGTCTTGTTCTTCTATTTCGCGGTCTTTGTTTTGTCTTTGCTCATCTGAAACAGTGAGAAAGCCTGAAATGTCCTAAATTAGAAATAGTTCCAAATTACCTCATTTCACCCTACATGAAACATTTTTTCTGAAGCTAGTTTTAAACGATTTCCTTTTCAAAATTTCTCTTTTTACTGACGATAAAAACTTTTAAATAAAAATGGATTATTTTACTATATTCACTATCCAAATCCTAAGCCGCTCAATTTAGTTTGCATAATTTGAAATTAAGTCACTTTTTGAAAATTTTAACTGAATTTGGAGTCCTTCCATAGAAATCTTTTTGTGCGCACTAAATTCAAGATTAACGCTAAAACCATTGATCACTCCCTACTGAGTAACTCCACCAGGACGGAGATGTAGGCTTGTGCCAGCTGAAGAGTCTCGAATTTGGAGAGTTTCCTGTCGCTGCCCAGAGACGGAATTACTTCTCGAAGTCTGTCGAAGGCATCATTGAGATTGTTCATACGACGTCGCTCCCTGGCATTTGCGGCCAGACGTCTTCTTTTGAAGACATCAACCCCTCCTGAACCTCCTGGACGACTGTATGTGATCTCGCGGAGTGTCTTGCAATCTCTCTCACTGGGTATCAAAGGCTGGAGAGCTGTACAATTCCTCTGATATGTCTCAATTTCCTGTGGCTGGTATTCGATCTGCTGCTCAGAGGATTTCTGATAAACCGTCATACTCATATCACTGAAATTCCTATGGAGTCCATCTAGACTCCCATTGGGACTTTGTGAGCAAACTGATGAATTATCGCTGGTGATAAATTGATTGCAGAAATCAAAACGATCGCTAAAGTCCATCTCATTGGCGTAATTTGTGTGATAGGGTGAGATATCGTCAATCCTGGAGAATTGTTCCTTCTGATACGTGAGATAAGCCATTGTGGATCACTCTTTCAGTCTTTTGATATATGTCTTAAGATCACTAATTGCCACACAGAAGCGCACGTATAAAGTCACACCACCAAAAGCCAAATCACGTCAAACCCCGAAGAAGGCTGATCTTCGACTGATGAGAATCCACAAGAGATTCTCATCTTCTTGCAGATTCCATCATCCACTCAGGTACATTGATCATGAGGCAGAAAGAGAAGATTAGTCTCCGCCTGTGTTTCCTTTCTTACCTTTCGCACCTTCTTCTTTCACCCAACTCTCTCGCCAATACTGAAGGTCCAAGAGGCGCCGCATGCGATCTTGGGGCATCTCATGTTAGTGATATACCTGCTACCGCTCATATTTCACTCAATGTCTCCCTCTACTTCTGCCAATGAAACTGAACTGTAGGTCAGCTCCAGTTTTGGCGGCTAAATGTGGCCATTAAGGCTGAGAATTACACTTTACACACAATTACACACAATTGCACTTCTTTAACTAAGTTTTTCACTTCTTGTCCTCATAGTCATTATATTTGATGAAAATCAATAAAATTTCAAGAGCAATAGGGGAAAGTACTGTCCCTTCGAACGTTCATGCCTACGAATAATGTGAATTTTCACATTTGATTTCCACATTTCTATTAAATATTATTTAGCTTATTATCAATTATTGATAAATATACGATAATCATGTCTTGGGAAAAGTAAAAGAAATTCAAATTATTCGAAGGCATGAACGTTCAAAGGGAGAGTACTTTCCCCTACTCAGAATTATTTCCAGAAATAGGATAAATTCTACACAATAACAAGGATTATAAAATCATTTGTTTGTTTGTTTTACCACGATTATTCTCTTAATTTAAAGAGTTCAGAAAAAAGTGTAAACTAAAAATGTGTAATTTTATCTTGTGTAATTTTAAGCGTCATATTGGATTGTTTCCCCTTGGATCAGAGAAGAGAACCTCTTGGAAACCTTGAGAGAATCATCAGAAATTTGGAAATCCGATACATTTTCGGGTAATACTTTCTTGAATATTCAAGAAATATTCAGGAAGTCGTGGAAGCCCCTATAACACGGGGCAATCTCCATAACCGTAGGGAAATCTGAAAAATCTTGAAGAACCTTAGAAAATCAATGGGAATAAGAACCTCTCGGTAACACAGAATCCTTTTGAAACTGGGAGTTGTAAGCTCGGAAAGCTCAAGAAAAAATTGAAAATTCAGGAAAACCTCAGGAATTGTTAGAATCTTGCCTAAGGACCCAAACAGATCTAAGCTGATACTGGAAAATATTTAGCCTGTAAGATTTGGACCTCTAATCGATGATCCTAATTCCTCAGAGTATAACAGTTTGGAATAAATGCTTTTTGGACATTTTAGAGGCTAAATATTCCCGAAGATCAGCCTGAGTCTATTCGTGTCCTAATTTACACTTCCCTGTGTTTTTATCCCGTTTTTTCCCATACGGAAAAAGGAAATTACATAATTAAAGTATTTTTTACAATAACGCAAGTTAATATTTCGGGTCCCAGTCAAAATCGCGATAGTCAACTTCCCCCCGAACGCCAAAATCCCAAAAAGTCACAAATCCCGAAAAGTCAAAAAACCAGAAAGCCAAAATCCCAAAAAATCAAAAAACCAGAAAGCCTAAATCTCAAACAACAAAATCCCAAGAAGTCAAAAAACAAGAAAGCCAAAATCCCGAAAAGTCAAAAATTCCATAAAGTCAAAAATCCCGAAAGTCAATATCTGCAAAGCTGAAATCTCAAACGATAAAATCCCGTAAAGTGAAAAATCCCGAAAGCCAAAACCCTGAAAGCCAAAATCTTGAACGACAAAATCTTGAAAGCCAAAAATCCAAAAAATTTTCAATCCCAAAAAGACAAAAATCTCGAAAGCCAAAATCCCGAAAAGTCAAAAATCCTAAAAAGTATCAATCCCAAAAAGTCAAAAATTCCGAAAGCCAAAATCTTTGAACGACAAAATCCTGAAAGCCAAAAATCCAAAAAAAATCTCAATCCCAAAAAGACAAAAAACCCGAAAATCAAAATCCTCAAAGCCGAAATCTCAAATGACAAAATCTCGAAAAGTGAAAAATCCCGAAAGCCAAAATCTTGAACGACAAAATCCTGGAAGCCACAAATCCAAAAAATTCTCAATCTCAAAAAGACAAAAATCTCGAAAGCCAAAATTCCAAAAAATTAAAATTGTTGAAAGTCCAAAAACCTCAAAGCCGAAATCCCAAAAAGTCAAAAAATAAGAAAGCCAAAATCCCGAAAAGTCAAAAATTCCAAAAATTCTCAATCCCAAAAAGACAAAAATCCAGAAAGTCAAAATCCGCAAAGCCGAAATCTTAAAGGACAAAATCCCGTAAAGTGAAAAATCTCGAAAGCCAAAATCTTGAACGACAGAATCCTGAAAGCCAAAAATCCCAAAAATTCTCAGTCCCAAAAAGACAAAATCCCGAAAGTCAAAATTCTAAAAAATTAAAATAGTTGAAAGTCAAAAACCTCAAAGCCGAAATCCCAAAAAGTCAAAAATCCCGAAAGTAAATATCTGCAAAGCCGAAATCTCAAACGACAAAATCCCGTAAAGTGAAAAATCCCGAAAGCCAAAATCCTGAAAGCCAAAACCTTCGAATGACAAAATCCTGAAAGCCAAAATCCAAAAAATTCTCAATCTCAAAAAGACAAAAATCCCGAAAGTCAAAATCTTCAAAGCCGAAATCTCAAATGACAAAATCTCGAAAAGTGAAAAGTCCCGAAATTGACTTGAACGACAAAATCCTGAAAGCCAAAAATCCAAAAAATTAAAATAGTTGAAAGTCCGAAAACCTCAAAGCCGAAATCCCAAAAAGTCAAAAAACAAGAAAACCAAAATCCCAAAAAGTCAAAAATCCCAAAAATTCTCAATCCCAAAAAGACAAAAATCCAGAAAGACAAAATCCTCAAAACCGAAATCTCAAAGGACAAAATCCCGTAAAGTGAAAAATCTCGAAAGCCAAAATCTTGAATGACAGAATCCTGAAAGCCAAAAATCCCAAAAATTCTCAATCCCAAGAATACAAAAATCCAGAAAGTCAAAATCCTCAAAGCCGAAATTTCAAATGACAAAATCTCGTAAAGTGAAAAAGCCAAAACCTTGAATGGGTCAAGTTCCCGAAAAGCCATATTTTAGGAAATTATTAGTTTTACTTTTTGGGACAAAGGGAAATTTTCCGTATTTTTGAAAATTTGTAGTTTACTTGCTAAAGCAATGTGAAATTTACATATTTTGGGAAGTTATTAACTTCTCTTGCTGGTATAAAAGGGGATTTTTCTGTAATGGAACATTATTAGTTTCTCTCCTTGGGACAAAGGGACATAGGGGACATCCTTGGAACACGTGCATAACATAGGGAAATAATTGGCTAATCGCGATTTTGGCGTTTGGGATTTTGACTTTTCGAGCATTTGACATTCCGAATTTTGGTTTTCATGATTTACGCACTTTTGTGTAAAATTACACAAATTCTAGGTGAAATGTGTATAAATTACATAAATGAGTAGATACTTATGTAAATTCACAATGAAAATCGTGGCAAAAAACCAAAAGGAACATAAATTCTTTTGAGATCACCAACTTATGTAGCCTTTTGTCGACGCCGCAACTCACTCCTCCATTCCAGAGATCTTCACACCCGCTAGCAGGCACGATTGGACGAAGACACGGGAGCTGGCAAAAAGTGAGTGATGGCAAAATAATCGAGATCACAGGGCATCTTCACCCTCAAGTCTTGCCCTTTGTCTCAAACCATCCCCATCATTTTTTTTTCCTCCTACAAATTTCTGCGCACGCTGAAGAGGAATCCCAGACATCTCGATGCTAAATCAATGAGTGCAATCAATCACAAATGGGATCCTGACAAGGGCTCATTCCTATGATGAAGAGTTTTTCATACCCCTAAATTGCCCACTTCTTATATCGTGCGTATCTGATTAAAAATTACAAGACAGGAAGATTTCTCGTTATCATTACAATTTTCACACGTTTTCCTGATGCCAATTTGGAATTAAATGATGCTTGCTTCTTGAAGGTGAGAAACATTTAGCAAAAATTACAGGTTTTCAGACAGTCGCTTAAATGTCTCCACCCCCAACACAAAGGAACTTTGAGGATTTCTTAAGAGAAGCCGAAATCTTTTTGGGATTTGATCGATTTTTCTTTTTCATTAAATTAATCTTTCCCATGGGATTTTTAACGTGCTACATAAACTACATGCGATGATTTTTTCGTTACAGCGTTATGTTTTATTGTTTTATTAATAAATAAAATAAAAGAACAAATGATTAAAATTGCGATTAAATTAAATAAAATAATTTTAGTTAAAACTAACGAGATGGCAAAGTCTATTAGCAGCAATCTCATTAAACAAAAGACATTATTCTGAAAATTTCAGATTTTTAGAAATATTTGGGATATAATAATTTTCAAGGGATATTCCTTGTGCTGAAAGGTATGGACAATTCGATCGAAGTGAAACTGAATGAAACTTTTTTATTCGAAATGGTATTTCGAACATAAATACACTCAATTAAGTGGGCATTAAATGCTCGAAAATCTGCCTGAAATAAAAAGACAAATATTAAATCTTTAGTAGACTTGGTAAATTTATATTTTCCATTAAACCTGCTTTTTATAAATCAAAATAAAGTATTTAGGTGGTTGTACTAATTGTAAAAAAAGACATTTCATAAAAATTTATTTAAAAAGAATTGTTGATTGAATATTCAAAATTTTCGAAAATAATCACACTGGGCTTTCGAAAAGGGAGATTTCGTTTGCCGAAAGATAAGCAAGATTTAACCAGTCTGAGATTAGTGGGGACTTTATTTCTCTAAATGGATATTTCGAATAAAAACATATCGCTGTTATGCGCCATAATTCGAGATTTTCTCTTTCTAATCAGAAGCTACATTTATCCACTGCGCAGTAATTCGATTCCGAATTATTTTCGAAAGAAATTCTATGCCTTCTTCTTTATCAGTTTTATTTTTAATTTTTCTTATACAGGGAGTTCCGGTTTAAGTGAAAACGGTTTAAAAGAATTTGATATTAATTGACTATTATTGGGAAACTCTTTTATAAAATTATTTTTCAATTGCCACTGAATGTATGCAATTGTTTTTCACGCCGTACATTTGCAATACATTTCTTATGCCTCCGGCACATCTTTTAGATCAGGAAAATTTTATGAAGTCGAAATTCGAGTCCCTTTCTTTCTCATACGCTTTTCTTATGTCTGCCTCATTCTTTCGCACTCTTTTTCTTTATTTGAACATCACAATAAATTCAATTTAAACATACTCCCGACCGAAAATTCTTCATTTTTTGATAAATTGTGCAAGAATTTTAATGAGAACAAAAAAAATTTACGATGTGATTTTCAGCTGAGGGGTGTGAAATTATTTATTATTTATGAAAAAATTTATTCTTTTCATTTCATTAAGTATATTTTCGTCAATTTTTCCAATAAAACGTATAGACTTGAAATCACCGTCTCTGAAGCAGCCATTAGGAACGGGTGTGAGACTTCGCTTACTCGAGACAAATTTTGATAGCTTGGTTATTTGCCGTTACGATCGCTAATGCGATTTTTGAATGATGTTAACGGCCATTGTATTTATTCTATTTTTTGACCACAAATAATATAAATTGCGGGTAATAGAAGCAATTTGGTTCAAGACTTGTTTGGTTGCAAGAAAATTGAAAAGAAATTTTAATATGTTAATTTGTTGAATTAAAATTAAGCTAAATTAAGCAATAACACTTATGAGATCTTACATATTTCAGTGAACCAAGTAGGGTGAAAAGAACGTCTATTGACAAGAACTTGTGTCAGCACCCTATTGACACCCTACTCTGTACGATTTGGGATATGATATTTGGACATCTCTGTTTATAGTAATAGGTATATTACAGAAAAAACGTTATATTACTTATATTTTACTGGATACATTATATAATTTTCAACATTTTGACAAAAGTGTCAATAGGGGTTCCCTGTCAAACAGACGTTCCTCCAACCCTACTATCGTTTTTTATCACTAAATTAGGAACTATCTACCAATTCAATCGATTAAATTCATAACTTCGGGACACCCGGTAGCCTGTCAGTTTTCTTTTTATTTAATTTAAATGAAGGGTTCTATTTAAACTGCTAAAACATTTAATATTCAATTAAATTCAATTCATTTATTCAATCTTTAGGAATATAAAATTCAAAAAGAGGTCTACTTCACATGTTGAGCCTTTCAGGCTGTTCCCATTGAAGAAAAGTTACCAATGCACAAAAAAACAGAGGAAGTTAAAATATGTATTACTGATATCTCGATATGAGAAGGCCCCTGACAAGATCTCCGGATGCAGAAGATAGAAAATTCTTAATGGTAGTCCATGTGAATTCGGAAACGTAGTCACGGAGATTATTGATCACTAATGGAGCAATATAGACTAGTGATCTTGTAAAGGCTGCGGTTGAGGGCTTAGGCACTTCAAGTATTTCACCTCTCCGCGTTGAGCGGCAGTTCTGTCTAAAAAGGAGAGGGTTACTTATACTTATAGTATCCTTGAAATAAAGGCCAGCGACTCTCAGCACATATAAGTGGGGTAGGGGCAATATTTCCCATTGAGCAAACAGAGATGCAGTGTGCTCTCTCCATCCAGAAAACGACATAGCCCTTATTACATATTTTTGGGCCGTGATAAGCAGCCTTAAATGAGTTTCATGGGCTCCTTCCCAAAAAATAAGACCATAGCTCAGTCTAGATATCAATTTCTATGCTCTTTCTTACTATACTTCAAAACGTTTCAAAATAAAATAAGTTTTCTATTAATTTCTATTTTAGCTGAGACACACTTGGGAGGATTATAACTGATGACAAAGTGATTTTATCTAAGAAACGAACCACTAGGGAGATTTTCAGTATAGTGAGGTGCATTTTGTAAGCATTGTATAAATGAACCATACACAGAGAAAAAATATTTTGTAAAATTGTTCATAAATTCCTACTGTAAATTGTATATCCCGGCGGGACCAAACTACGTATAAACTGTGTATATACGTTGTACGAATACTCAGTATCATCATGTACGCCCATACATTTTACTCAGTACTATTTGCACCAAATGAGACCCGAAGTGTGCTTTGGTGTGAGTGTGTCCGTGTGAAGTATTATCTCTTACAGAGTAAATATACATCGTAAATATAATAAAAACCCCGTATGACAGAAAATGCTGTTGGCAGGCGTGTTGTCAGCTGTTTTGACAACGGGAAATACAGTAGAGTCTCCTAAATTCGAACGCTCGGGGGGTATTTTTGACATTTCTCACCTCCCAAATTCGAACGATTTTAACGAATTTTGTGTGAGATTAAATTGTACTTTGAATCAAATTCCCGTACTTTCTCGCAAATCTTAGTGGTAACATACTTCCTTTTCATCTTATACGATTATAATGTATGTAAACATTCAGGAAGAAGCACATAAATATTATTTTGATTCACCAAGAATACGAACTTTCTAACATAACCTCACAATTGGCATGTTGAATCCAAACGGCGTTCGAATTTGAGAGATTCAGATTTGAGAGACTCTACTGTATTTTCCATTGGAATATTCTGTTTACAAATTATGTGTTACAATTATTAGTAATTTCAGTGATTATAATAATATAATAATTATGCGACGCTGTGTTATCTGTAGAAAACAGTGAAGTGATAATATTAAAGAAGTTGCAAACCTAAAATACGCGTGTTTTTATTCCATTCTGTGAGTGTTTTTGGAAAATATTTTTTTAACATGATACTTTGTGATTATCTAATTTGTTCACTCGTTATCTCTGGTTGAATAAAATATATTAAAATCCTTGTGACTTCTATAATTTCGTCAATATTTGGAAATAAAAACGGCAGGTGCATGTGACAAGTTTGTTTGGTCGCCATTTGGTCGTGTGCGTCTGTATGTATGTGTCGACAGTTATTTTGCAGTTACAAGTACGTAGTTTATACGGAGTTTTCGTACAACTATGTACTCTCAGTACAGAAATACGTAGTTTATACTGTGTATGTGAGTGAACTTGTATTTTTGAATGACAAGTCCTCATCAAATACATAATACATGTGTAACTATGTATTTTTCCTCCACGAATAAGTCGTAAATACATTGTATGTCATGTGAACTGTGTATTTTGGTCCCGCCGGGATTTCACTGAAAAAATCGTAAAAGTTTGTACTTTTTAACAAACATCGTTTGTAACATAGGGTAAGTGTGCCAAATTTCAGCATAGTTGCATGCAAGCGTCAAAGTCTCAAGTTTGAAATGTAATATTTTAAATTAAAACTGATTTTTTTAATTCTTTCTTCTTAAAGAGTGTTGCTTGGAACCTTGTAAAAAGTTTACCGTCTTTATTTACTCTAAAATCATTTTTAATGCATTTTAAAATGAATAAAAGTATAGACATAGTTTTGGTGCACTATTTCAGCCACCTTCATTCTCATAGTTCCTTGCCCTTCGGGAATTCTTCCAATATCTTTTGCACGTCATCTCGTTTGTCGAAGCTACATTTTTTGTTATTCTTTTGCATTGTATAATCTTTGGAGTACGTAAAATCTAAAAGTTCATGGAAATTCGAGGAACAAAAAATGTGGCCGAAATTGCAAGCTGGCCGAAATTTGGCACACTTACCCTAGTCATTTGTTGATAATGTACGTAAAATCACACAGAAAAATGTTCACAATTGCCAGACAATCAGTTACAATGATTATAATCAATGTTTGTGAAAAAGTACAAACTTTTACGAACTTTTTAGTGAGATTATACGATTTACAAACATTTACGAACAATTTTACGAAATATTTCTTCTATCTAAATGGTAAAATTATTATTTTTTTTTTAATAAATTAAAGCAATTTATTGAAATATCAAGCATATCAATAGAACTTACAGATCTTCCTGAACGAGTCGGTAAAGAGACTCAAAGAATATCTCTCATTGAAGTAAATATTTCTCCAAAGCTGATTCTATTCTCCAAAAATTTCTTATAATGAAATTTCCAATAGCGAGAAGGGTATCATGGTGAATACGGGAATAATGAAAATCAAATTAGCAGTAAATGAAGATATTTTGGGAACAACAGCTCCGAACAGAGTGATGACGGGATACCATTGAAGACATTCTTTCTAGCCAATTCCCGCAAAGCTAGCCGACCACCTCAGGAGACACTCATGGGGTTCCCTTAAATTATCCGTTGTTACCCACAATTGATCCTCGCGATCGCTTTTTACACGCTCTGTTAAAGTGTGAAGAAAAACAACACCATTCCCACAAAAGACTCTTTATTCACTCTCTTAGCCCAAAAGAAAAACATAGAGGAGGTCTCTCAATGGGAGATTTACAAGATATTCTATTGAGATATCCAAACACTCAAGTGCAATTAGGCAAAGATCTTCTCCTCCCGACGCTTCTTTGTCACAACGGTACCTGGCTTGTGCTGCGCCTCGGGATGATTCATCAATTCGGGCGGACAAGCCGACACGGGACTGGACATGATGCACTGTTTGAGATCATAAAACAGTGAACTGTCATCTTTTGTGAGGAACGAAATGGCCACACCATTCTTTCCTGCACGTCCAGTTCGTCCAATACGATGCGTATAGTCCTCAATGGACTTGGCCATGTCATAATTGATAACCAGGGAGACATCCTTGATATCAATACCACGTCCAGCAACATCCGTTGCCACCAAAATGTCCTTGCTGCCGTTTTTGAGCGAAGCCAGTGCATACTCACGCTGCTCCTGACCCTTGCCACCGTGCAGTGTACACGTATTGTACCCCAACTTCTCCAGACCCTTGGCCAGGACATCTGCTCCCTTCTTCTGATTCACAAAAATAATCACTGGCGGCTCAATTCCTCTCGACAGAATCTCCATCAACTTCTTCCTCTTGTCATTCTCTCCCATCATGTACACAATCTGTTCTGTCCTCTCGGTCGGCTTACCAATGGACCCAATGTACACCGTAGCCGGACGCCTGAGATACGACCTGGCCAGACGTTCCACTGCCGGAGGCATCGTAGCTGTAAACATTACCGTTTGCCGATATTTCTTCTTACTGTAGAAGTTGGCCATGAGTTTCTGTGCATCCTCAGCCTCCTCAGAGTCCGGCTTGAGATTTGTCACTGGCATAAATTCCAGAATCTTCTGGACATCCGGCTCGAAACCCATATCAATCATCCGATCAGCCTCATCCAACACAATATACGTACACTGATTCAGCACAAGATACCGATTCTCCAACACATCAATCAACCTTCCCGGCGTGGCAATAACAATCTCACAGCCCAGCCGAAGACGGAATCCCTGCTCCTCCCTGGACAGACCACCCACAACAACCACCGTACGGATTCCCAGTGGCGTCCCAAACTTCACAGTTTCCTCCTCAATTTGCTGGGCAAGTTCTCTCGTCGGAGCCAAAATAATTGCATACGGCCCCTGATCTGCATCCTCCAGACGCTCAATCTTCGGCAAACTCTGTATCCACGACAGCAACGGAATCAAAAATGCCAATGTCTTCCCCGAACCCGTCTCAGCCACTCCAATAATATCCCGATTCTGCAGCCCAATCGGAATAGCCTGACGCTGAATTGGTGTCGGTTCCTTATATCCCACCTTCTCCACAATATCCAGAATCTCCTTGGGAAAGCCACTTTCCTTCCAATTCCTAAACGGATTGGGTATTTTGCCACCCTTTATCGTGATATTGTAATCCTCCCGGAAGATTCTCCAATCTCTCTCTGTCATCTCATCATGCTCCTTCTCTGACCAATGTCGATCATCCCATTTCTGCTTGTCCTCTTTGCGCTTCATCTTCTTCAATCTCACCTTCTCCTGCTCCTTCTCCGCCTCCGTGCGCCTCTTCTCCAGCAAAT
Organism: Phlebotomus papatasi; assembly: GCF_024763615.1. Classification (NCBI taxonomy): domain Eukaryota; kingdom Metazoa; phylum Arthropoda; class Insecta; order Diptera; family Psychodidae; genus Phlebotomus; species Phlebotomus papatasi. The sequence goes on along the minus strand of NC_077223.1, from coordinate 86,879,264 downwards.
CCCCATAGAATTTACTCTGCTTGCGCTTCTGCTCTTTTATGTCAATGCCCGCAATGTTGCCTCGGCCAAAGAACTGCACATGATGCCTCTCCTTGTACAGGGCATTGTAATCCACAGAAGTGTCCTCAGAAGCGTCCCAATCAAAGACGAATTTCCTATTATTAAAACCAAAAAAAAAAAAAAACACTCCTGAAGGCGATTTAAATTCTTAAGAAAAACCTAAAGTAGCTTATGATAGGTGAGATTCTTAAAATGAGCCAACTCAGAATGTATTTGCTTAAGATATTAATCCAGACAATAGATGGCGATAAAGTCAGTGCCCGTCAAATAATTTCGTCAGATATCTTTAAGATTTCTGCAGAAAATATCTACACCTCTGCCGAAAATCTGCCGAGAATTCTGTAGATTTTCTGACGAATCCTTGTGCATACTCAGACGAATTTCTGTAGATATTTTGCCGATTTTCTGTAGATTTTTCTACATTCCAGACTTTCCAGGCAGCTGTGTCGGAAAAGATGGAATATTTTTCACTGAAGTTTGCAAAATTCAATAGAGTTATTCTTGGTGATATCACAGTGTTTATATACAATAAAGAATTTTGCAACGCCGTGTTATAAGTAGAGAATAGTGAAGTAAAAACTTTAAGCAAAGTGTCGACCTAAATTTCGTGTTTTTGTATTATTCCATGGGCGATTTTAAAGAAATTAGTATTTTCGCTCGCATTTTTTTAGTTATCTAAAATGTTTAATCGGTAATGCTTGTTAAACAGAGCATACCATTTTCTTTATAACTTCTACAGTTTCTTCATAAATCAACAATATTTTTGTGAAGTAATGAACGTTATGCAGATTTTCTAGGCAGAAATGCTGCCGAAAATCTACAGATTTTCTCTGAATATACTGGAATCTGGAATATACCGTCACAATTCAAAAAACCTCCGAGCAAAATCGGTAGGTAGAACAATAATTTGACGGGCATAGAGAGTAATAATGGTACGCAATGTCGCAAAATCTTAAAATGCATTAATATTGGAGTAATAAGAAGGTCAGAGTGCTCCTTCTGTACGAAAAATCCATTGATATTGCACTTAAGAAGTCTTTCAGCAATCAAAGTACGCACATTTAATAGAAATTTACGCTGAAAACGCTAATCCTTAATCCTAAATCCTCAGTGTATAATAGTTTGGACTGATCCTTTACGGCCAATTTTTTCGAATTAAGTATTGTCCAGGATCAGCCTGTGTCTATTTTCGGCATAAGAGTCGGAGTACAGTGTGTTGGATCGGGGTTGGTGCGACCTATCTTTTTGAAAGGCCTCAACCTCAGATATAGCACACTTTTTCACTGAAATCGGTTAATATTAGATCCGACACTTCCTTTAGATCAAAAAATTTTCATAAAGTAAAAATTCAATTCTCTTTCTTTATCAAGAGATTTGCATAAGTCTATTTCACTTTTTCGATATAAAATTGATGTAAAAAAAATTAAATAAAAGTGATGTTCAAAAGAAGAATAGCGCGAAAGAGTAGAATACAAATGGGCAAAGCCTTTAAGAAAGAAGGGGGTTGTGAATTTTGACGTTATGAAATTTTCCTAAAAGGTGTGCCGAAGGCACACACACTTAAAGTATTATTCGGTCAAGCTATAGTTCTTAAAATCTCGGCCTCAGCTGCAATATAATAAAATGTTACCGAAATTGAACTTGGAAGCTCCAAAATATTTACATCGAAGTTTTGGAAATCAATTTTATTTTATTTTACCGTTCCTAGTGCTGGTCGTACAAAATTGGTAAATTTGAAAGAATTGTAGCAATTAACAAACCCTTTCCAAATCACCACCCAGAAGTAAATTCTGAGAATTAGAACCGGAGATAGAACCAATTTTAAGGTTCCTTTTTTATGCTTTTATAGCTCACATCAAAGAAGTCGCAGGGGATCAAGCTTTCTTTTAATAGAACGCTCTTAGGCCTACCTCTAACATATCAGACGCTCAACCAAGTTCTCGTTTACAGTAGACTCTCTCTCAATTGGGCTTTTGGGGCAAAATGTCATCCAAATTTTCGATAGATTTGGACGTCGAAGTCATTGTAAATTTCACAAAAAGCGCTCAATTAAAAAGAATCACGATTAAACGAGAGGAACTACAGCAAATTTGAGGAAATTTGCTTAAAAATTAAACGTGACAATTGGCAAAAAAAATTTTCGCCCGAAAGAAAAGAGCCGATTAAGCGAGAGTTTACTGCACTTAAGAGATTAGTGACTTCTTAATAATCCCAAAGAAAAATTCTATCAAGTTAGGACCAAGAAAAAATGCATTTGCGGGGAATGCTACTTCAACTCTTTGACATTAGAGAAAATTATGTAAAGTACGTAATTTGATTAAAGAGAACTCACAGCGAAAATGTGAAATACAGAACTAACTGCGAAAATGAGATGAATGTTTAAAAAATGGTGATTTTGATGCAGAGGACAGAAGGACCAAAAATAATGTGCCGATCTGCAACCGTTGCTGGATGAAAATGATAAGATCATAAGATTGTCTTTCGAGGACGTTAAATGAAATGAAAAAACGCACGAAATGGCATTATATATTGAGAAAATTTACATACCCGAAGGAGATTTCTTTTGAATAAGTCAATCGTAGAAGGAATTTCGCGTGGAGTAAAAGTAGTCAAAACAAAAAAATCAACTGTTTAAAAGAAATGCATTAGCAAACAATACTTTTTGGCCAGAATTCTTCAATAAATTGATAGAATATTCAAAAAAATATACCTTAATAAATGAAATTAAAGTTTTTATTGATTGATTGATTTATTTATTTATTGTACTTGGGCCGTAAGGCCATTTAAATTAAAGTTTTATTAAGATAAGGGCATGACGTTTCCTATGCTTCCTATATGTTTCCAGTGTGCCGAAAAACTTTTGAGTTTACTAGCTGTTTTCTGTCATTGTAGAATAAATTGGCAAATACTACAAAAAAGCTAGTTTAATACAGAATAGGCAACCGAAAACCCCAAATTGGCAACCTACATAGTTTCGGAGATATCTCGTGAAATTTGTACGAAAATGGGAAAAATTTACACTAAAACTGGTCGCATTTTTCAGAGCTAATGTCACCCCCTTGCCTTGAGACGTATTAAAATGCTTTCACAAATCGACTCCCAATGATGCCGGGACTTGAGTGTAGTATTTTAGTAAATTTGGTAAAAATAAATTTTCGTAAATTTCTATTTAATGATTTTGTGATTCCTTCAAAAAAGCAAAAGAATATCAAAAAAGTAAAATGCTAACGACTTTTTTTTTATATATGAACCGGGGTTTTTACCGTTTATCTGGAGAAGCCCCTAATGCTAAGTCCGCGGTAGACACAACTTAAGCACAATTTTTGGGAAGCAAATAAATAAAATATTTTTGGGAAGTTTTTTTTTTCCAATTTCTTAATAAATCGTTTCCAATTCAACAAATTTTAATTCTCAAGTTTTTTATTAGAAAATATTCTGTCTATTAGCTCACTATATCTCTATATTCGTGATGGAATTCTAAGAAACACTTTGGCAAAGTTTAAGGCCGATCGGAAGACATAAAATTTTGTAAGAAACGCAATAGTTGTGGAATTTTTAAGAATCTCACTGGAAGGGCAAAAGGTACTGAAATAAAAAAAAATATTTTACTAACCTGTCATTGAGCCTCCGGACACGACGTTTCTTCTTGATTATGCCCAAATATCTCTCCCGGATGGCCTCAAGCTCCTTCTCTTTGTCCTTGGGCGCCATGTCCTCCGTGGATGCTGCCTTCTTGCGATCCTCCCGATCACGATCAGATGCTTTCTCCAGGCGCCGATCCCGATCAGTCCTGTCATTTCTGTCGTTTCTGTCATTCCTCTCGCTCCTCTCAATCCTTTCTAACCGCTCGTTCCTCTCAATCCTCTCCCTCTCGTTTCGCTCATTTCTCTCAATCATCCTCTCATTGCGCTCGACTTCGCGTTCCTTGGCCAGCAGATTAGCCACTGGGACGTCCCCAAATCGTGGTACATTGGCCAGAGCAGCTCGCTGAGCTGCCACTTGCTCCTGACGTCTCTTTAGGGCTTCTGCTGCTCTTTGTTCTTTGGATATGAACACAGGTCGACTTCTGGCAGCCTCTTCGGCTTTCTTCTTTTCCAGCAACTCCTCCAGAGACAGAGGTTCCACTTTCTTCTGGGAAACATCCTCATCTGGATCTTCCTTGAGCTTCTCTTCTGCTTTAACTTCAGCTTTGACCTTTTCTTCGGTCTTGCTGCCGGAAGGTGTAGGTTTGACCTCCTTGGAGCGTTCTTTTGGAGACCTCTCACGCTCCTTTCGATCAAATTTCTGCTCGGGCTTTGCTCGATCTCTCTCCCTTGACCTGGAACGCACACGTTCCCTGTCCCTGGAGCGAGATCGTGCCCTTTCTCCCCTTTCTCTTTCCCTCGACCGGGAACGCCTCCTTTCACGATCCCTGGTCCTCTCCCGATCCTTCTCCTTCACATCACTCCTCTCCCTTGACCTGGACCGCCGTTTTTTGTCACTCACCATTTTCCTGGGAGGTTTTTCTTCTCAATTCCGGAAAACGTTTACAACTTTGAGGTTACTTTGTTGCTAAAACTCTTCCCACGAAAGATAGCAATCCTATCAATTGTTTTTCTCTCACTTTACAATCTTCAGAGTTCAGACACAATTTTGTTGCACAAATTATCTTATTCACTTGGTAATTTCCACTGCAAATACCCCAAAAAAAACAGGAACAAATTGTTTGTTTTGATTCCCAGCCACTTTGGATAAAAACTCCCGCCACTGACAGTTCATCTTGGATAAAAATCAGCTGATTGTGTCCGAGTGTTTCGTCTTTTGTGTTCAGGAATTTTTCCTCAATTTTCACAATAAAATGGTCCTATTTATGCTCAAATAGTTAATTTTTCACCTTACAAGTCACACAGTTCCACAGTTAATCCCAAAAGTGTTGGAATTTTAGCCAAAAATTCAGGTAAATTGCTGACAAATGATTTTTGTTTGGGGGAGGAAATGGAATGCGTCATTCACATTGTGGGTGGAATTCAGAGAAGATTTTTGCACTTTTTTCCAGTTTATTCCGTGCAGATATTGCAAATAGAGTATGTTGTCACCAACTATCAACAATATGAGCACAAATACGGATCCAGGTGACACAGAAACGGTCCCAATTGCTGGGAATCGGCGTCTGTGGCGCAATTTTGGGGGAATCTTCTCAACAAGGGGCGATGGAGATGCAGCTGGAGCCGATGGATATGTTGAATTTGGGATCAGTGACCCAGAAAGATCACAGGGACGTACCCTGGGTACTTTTGCTGGTGTCTTCAGTCCCGTAGCTCTCTCAATGTTCAGTGCTCTCATCTTCATTCGAGTCGGTAAGTGCAATTTCTTGCATTTCCTTCCACATTTTAGCCAATTAAATTACGCGTCATCAATGCAATCCCTTTTAATATTAAATAAATTTAAAAATCTTATCTGAAAGGCTGGAAAAATTGAAAAATGTTGTCGAAATGTATAAGAAAAGCTTATCTCTGTATGTTCACGAAAGCCACACCCTTCAAAAAATAGGCCACGCCCCCTTCAATTTTCATGATAAAGCAATTTTACTGACTTTTATGCAATACGTTTGCAAATCCTTTGCATCTTTCTTCCGGCAAACATTTTCAGCGAATAAGAATTGGAATTAAACAAAGCGTCCCAGACTTTGCGAAATGCTCGAACTCGTGACTTAGATGCTATACCGCAAAAGTACTTTCGCATCATTTACTCTTTACCCGTTCTCAACCGATTTAAACTGATGCATAAATCTCTCAGAAGATTCCCCAAAATAGTTTTGAAAGTATAATAAGATTGATTTTCAGATAAATTTTTTTTATCGGTTATGAACCGGTTCATTACCCATTCAAAACCGATTGGAACCGGTCCAGTTTTGTAGGAAATTCCAAGACCTTTCCAACTACCCCAAACATGACCCCATTTGCTTGATAAATGCACTCTCTAGTGCAGAGGTGTGCAAGAAACCGTTGAAACCGAATTAACGTCAAAAGAAACATGTACGTCAATGGTCAAAACGCTACTATAACAAACTTATTTTGACGTTAATTCGCTTTCAACGGATTCTTGCTCACCTCTGCTCTAGTGTCTTTTTAACTTTTGACCTTGAAAAACCTTCATTAGGAATGATTCAACGGTATTTTCGTATATAAACGAAATGATCACCTGGATAATCTCTAAAACATATCCAAAAATTAAAAAAATCGCACGAGGCGTTTTCGAGCAATCCCAAAAAACATAGTTTTGGAGGGCTAGGGGAGGAGTGGGGGGAAAATGAGGGGCATGTTAACGATCCTTGGGTCGACTTATCGGAGATGGGTCCCCCGAAGGTCGCAAGTCTCTTATCTCTAACCGTTTGGCCTCAAGAACTGATGACAGCCGGACAGACAGACGGACAAACAGCGTGACGACATTTCTCAGAAATCGTCTGAAACGTGAAGATTTGTTAAGTGGTCATCGGCTAACCTCTCTGCGATACTCCTCTCCGAGGAGTAGATCTCTTTCTAAAACTAGGAGCACTCCTAGGCAGAACCAGTGCCATACTGGAGTGGGAACATCTATGTATGCAATTTCAATACCAATGGCGGGGGGGGGTTAACAGTTGGAAAAATCGTGAGAATTTTACGAACTTTAGTTCAATGTTAATTGTATTTATGTACAGAGAAATCGTCAATCAGAATCGTTGGAGAAATCTGTCACTTTCGGTCCCAAAATATCCAAAAATCGGAAAACCCATAGCGGTCTCAAGTTAACTCAATGTGTAAGTAAAGTGTTGACTTTGTGACACAGAGACCCTCGGTTCGATCATTGATCGAAGCGTGTCCGGTAAATACCGTCCACTTGTATTAATCGTATCGGAATACTGTATTTCAATGTAATTATGTTATATTGCTGCTGTTGTATTCCGTGATGGAAAAATCTTCTAAGTCCATTATGTAGACCGCCCAGGAGCGCCTTCCCCATAGTGTGGATGCTACTTCCATGCTCTCAGAGTGTTTGGACAGAGGCGGTGCAATTTATTACGTTTTACTACAAAGAAAATGTTTCTCTTCGAGACATTCAGTTGTTTGCACCGAGCGGGACTTGAACTCACAACTTTGAGAATCAAGTCAGAGGTCTCATCCAGCTAAGACCCAACGGCCTTGCCCATTGCGCCACTGAGATCCCTTGGGATGATAGGTCGGGAATTGCCTATCTATTCTCCTTTGTGGGAAAGGAAATGGTTAGAAATTTGAGCAATAATAAGCATAATCTCAAAAGCTAGGGAGGCTTGTTATACATTGCAAACGTTGCAAACACTCCCTAGATTTTATTTCGAATGTCAGTCGGTGATAAACGTACTTTCGCGTTGGCTCAAGAAGGAGGTAATTGACGTGGCGTTTGCAAGAAGACATACGCAGCAGAATTAGTCGGTGGTTGGGAAGTGTCGTATTTCTTTACTATGTCTGATCATAGGAAAATATCTTTCGGCATACCGGTTGAAACTACTGGTCTGAGATCGTATCGCAATCATCGTTAAGCTAACTGGTCAAACTTCAATCGGTCCTTTTGTGAGTACAGTACTAACATTACTGGGGATGCTGATGGCATTGAAGAGGAAGAGTCAGTCAACAGGCTAAAATCGACTTTGCTCACGGTATATGAAAAGGTTTGCTCGTTGATTTTACTGGTCTAGTTCAAACAAAATGGAATACCAGAGTACTAGGTTTGGTGGAGCTAGTAGGATGTAGGTGGAGTAGGGTATTTTTGGGATTGATTGTAAACGTCAGAGCGAAGAGAGGAAGTCAATAAACATTCATTCTGACCACCACCGTGATCGTATCGATATCTTAGTGCTGGAAATCCAGGGAGTTTATTAACCATGACCAGAATAGCGGCTGCACGTAAAGGGGAATATAAAATTTAGAAAATGGAAAAGGGATAACTGGAAGAATTTCTGTTCTGAAACCTTGGTTGTGAAAGAAGCGGCCTGTTTTAGGAAAGCTTTCTCCAACAATCCTTCTGAGACGGGCTCTGCTGCGAAGGTCACAAGCTTACTGTTTTAAACGTATTTCCGAACTTCTCGATTGATGAGGTTCGGAAATGTTTCCTCCGTCACTCTTTTTGGGAGGAGTAGCGATCGTGGAAGAGTAGCCTAAATTGTCGCATGTGGGAGTGTGGAGTGGACAATTAGAACTTTCTCAAAGTATAAGATACCTGGAATTGACGGTGTCGTCTCTGTCTTGCTCCAGCGAGCTGCGTGATTGATTTTGATTACAGCGTCCTTTTAACTGACCGCAAATTTTAAAATAGCACATATAAGTTTGTGTCAGTGGTAGCTCCAATATGTACAGTTTTCCGTAAACTAGGGGGAACCGGTGCCGCTCCAAAATTCTAATTTAAGTTGCAATATTATTAGTTTTCTAGAGAACATTTTACTGATAGCCCAATTCATTTAGGTTTCATCGTGGGAAATGCTGGACTTTTCGTTACCCTGCTTCAGTTTGTCATCGCCTACACCATTCTCCTCTTCACTGTGTCATCTGTGTGTGCAATTTCAACAAATGGTGCTGTAGATGGTGGGGGCGTTTATTTCATGATAAGTCGCACATTGGGAGCTGATTTTGGTGGATCAATTGGAACACTTTTCTTCCTAGCCAATGTTGTAGGATGCGGTTTGGCGGTTACAGGCTGTGCTGAAGGGTTGATTGAGAATTTTGGACCATCGGGTTATTTGGTGGAAGATGGTGGTTTCACTCTGCCGGACAGTAGATGGTGGAGATTTTTCTATTGTTCCATGATTAATGCTGTAATGCTGGTGGTGTGCCTAATTGGAGCGACAATGTTTGCTAAGACTTCCGTGATGATTCTGGGAATTGTTTCTGTGTGCCTGCTATCCACTTATATCAGTTTCCTGGCTCAAGGACCAATGCATGTTTCCATTCCGCAAGAGAATCAATTGGTTCAGAATGCCACAAATCCAGCCTATGGCTTTTATTCTGGACTCTCTCGGATTACTTTTCATGAAAACTTGTACAGCAATTATGGAAAGGATTACACATCGGGTGGGAGTCAGGTGAACTTTGCTATTGTCTTCGGTGTTCTGTTTTCGGGAGTTACTGGAATAATGGCAGGAGCAAATATGTCAGGAGAACTTAAGAATCCATCACAGAGTATTCCCAGAGGAACGCTGTCTGCAGTGGCTTTTACATTTGTCTGCTACATCTTATTGGCCATTTTAATGGCGGCCACTAGTACACAATTTCTGCTGCAGAACAACTTCCTCTTTCTCATGCCGATCAATCTTTGGAAGCCATTTATTGCAATTGGTATTACTACGGCTACATTTTCAGCAGCTCTGAGCAATCTTATTGGATCTAGTAGGGTTCTCGAAGCCCTGGCTAAGGATCAGGTTTACGGAAGTGGTTTGAACTTCATTGTACGTGGAACGTGGAAGGGAAATCCCGTTGTAGCTGTTATTACGAGTTGGTTACTGGTTCAGGTGATCTTGCTTATTGGATCTCTCAATACCATTGCTCAGATCAACTCGGTACTCTTTATGCTGTCATATCTGGCGACGAATTTAGCGTGTTTGGGCATTGAACTCACTGGAGCTCCAAACTTCCGGCCTAGTTTTAAGTACTACTCCTGGCATACTTGCTTCTTTGGATTGGTAGGAACACTTATTATGATGTTCGTTATCAATCCTATTTACTCATCTTCGAGTATTATCTTGTGCCTGGTGCTGGTGATTGGGCTGCATTTGTTCTCACCGGCATCTCAAGGAGCTCAATGGGGATCAATTTCTCAGGCTCTCATGTTCCATCAAGTTCGAAAGTATCTACTGATGTTGGATTCGAGGAAGGATCATGTGAAGTTTTGGCGACCACAGATGCTACTTTTGGTGTCTAGTCCTAGATCCTGTTGTCCGTTGATTGAGTTTGTTAATGATCTGAAGAAGGGAGGCCTGTATGTCTTGGGGCATGTTAAATTGGGTGACTATGAGGACAATGATGATCCCACCATTGATGAATACAAATACTGGTTGTCCCTCATTGATCATCTCAAAGTGAAGGCCTTTGCTGAGGTAACGCTAGCCAAGACGGTACGCGAAGGAGTTCACCATCTTATCAGGATCTCTGGGATGGGTGCCATGAAGCCAAATACAATTGTTATGGGATTCTATGATGAAGAGAATCTCTATGATTTCTTCGAGTCGGAAAATTCTTCATATCACACTATGGCGTTCCGCAATGATCCCACTTCTGAGGAGGCGGAACAAATTTTTCCAACGCGAAAACCGGGTTTACCGAAGAAGCTGTCAGCGAAGGAATATGTCTCCTTGGTGGATGATGTATTGCGTATGAGAAAGAATATCTGCCTATGTAGGCATTTTCATCGTTTGGATAAGGGATTGATAGCCAGGAGCAATCACATCAAATACATCGATGTGTGGACCGTTAATGTCTTTGATCCGACCAATGAGGATCCTTTCGATGTTGTCTCGCAGTTTATGCTTCAGCTCTCTTGTATCCTGAACATGTTGCCTGTATGGAAGAGGATGCATCTGCGTGTCTTCCTGTGTGAAACTCAACAACCGTCAACAAACAACGCGGAAAATTTCACAATGACGCCACAAATGCCGCAGGATCTTTCGGCGGAATATCGTCTGGGGCAGCAACTGAAACTATTCCGGATCACAGCAACTATTCACCAAATACCCGAATGGTCGAGAAATGACGATTTCACCCGACATAGCGCCATCCTTAAACAGTTTACACGCAACAAAAACGAAGATGCTGATACAGGAATCTCAGAGGAACATCTCAATCGATCAAGGATGTACATGCAGAGGGTCAATCAATTGATCAGGGAGAGATCTGATCAAACTGCTGTGGCTTTTATCTATCTAGCGGCTCCGCCAAATTCAGCCCAGCATGGTAATGCCAAATCCCTAGCCTACCTTGATCTCCTAACTGAACTGACTGCAGATCTTCCACCAACGATTCTTGTGCACGGAATTCATGCTGTCAACTCAACAACCCTATAAAGAAAAAGCGGCCAGACCCTAACCTCAAAATGAACACGTTAGCTAATTCCTGATGAATGTCATACCGTTGTATGTTCTAGTTCTTGCAACGTAGACAATTGATGAAGAATTTAGACAAAAGAGAAGAAAAACGTGTTATATTTTTATAGGTGTTTTACCCATAAACTTGTAATAACTCGAAATTCAGAGAGTATTTTTTGAGACAAATAGATTTATGAGTTTTTTTTTTTCAGTGCACAAGAAAGACAACTGCAACAACTACAATAATTTTCTAATAGTCCTCGCTGTAACATTCTTCAAAACACATGACTGTGATTTGCACATTTAGGCATTATATAAATGATTTTTCCCGCAGTTTGTGTATTAATTTCTTTTTTCAATAATTTATTTCACAATTTCAAAATTTCTTTCATTTACAATAATACATCAAGGATTTACATTATATTTTTACAATTATTTTAAAATGACATTATTTACCATTTATTTTTGTTAGCAATAATTCTCCAATAAACTATCTTAGCAAAATGCAAATTATCGTTTTTTTTTTAATTGATAGTCCTTATATTTACTAATCTTCTTTGATAGATTCTTGGATATTCTATTTCATTATGGTAGGTTTATAGCCTAGGCTGGGATAGGGGAATGTTGGCATGGTTCGCACAGAGTGAACCTTCAAACAACGCAAACTTTCTCTTTGTTTGCAAAGAGCTAGTTTGTTATTTCTTAGCCATAAGATAGCTCATTATTAACTTCATGAAACGAGATGAGAAATAGTAGGTCAGCTCTTTGCAAACAAAGAGAAAATTCGCATCGTCTGAAGGTTCACCTCTGTGCGAACCATGCCTACATTCCTCTAGTTTTCTTCATGGACTTTTATTCTAGTTTTCAAATAGTAAATGATTAAGCTGTAACAATTTTGATAGTATACTACAGTAGAGCCCCGCTGTAGGCCATATTTGGTTCCAGATTTGACACTTGGGTCGCACTATAATCCATGTCATTTTTTAAAATTATCAACGACTTTTAGTATTGAAATAGCTCGACGGCTTCCACTTTCTTTGCGATTGTGGTACTTGGTCCTCGCTCTCTTCATTATGGATCACAATTATCACAACTACTCAATAAAGTTTGCCAAAAATATTAAAATAATTATGACAACATTGTATGTTGCGTACTAAAAAACATAACCTAACTTAAAATCAGTGTTTTGAAATAAACGGTCGATAAATTGTGGACTATAGAGCGATGGCCTATAGCGGGGTTCTACTGTAATTCGACCATTTAAAAATATTTTGTTAAGAAAATAAATAGGGTCCTGAGTCCTGATACTCTTCCTGATAAGGATTCTGGAGGCCTGGAATTTTCTGATTGATATTTAAAGAAAAACACGCCCTTAAATAGTCTAAGTTTAGGCGAAGGTGGGGTAGTTTCAAGCATGCAGTACTTAAAAAAATAAGGAAAAAGCTTACTGGCTTCGCACATACTCTGGCTTCGAACACTTCATATTTTTTCATGTCCCTTTACTGAATCTGACATATTTGACACATTTCCTGAAAAAAAGGTCAGTAGGGGAATTCTGTAACGATATGACAATGTCATATGACAAATTTTAGTAGTAAATTCGGGTGCAGGACAATATTAAGGCCCATTGAACATGGAATGATCATGGCAAAGAGCTCCATGAAGCTCTTAGTAATTGATATTAATCCGATTTTCGATTAATTTTTCTGAACTTACCACATAACTTTTTAAATTTGTCATATGACATTGTCATACTGTTACAGAATTCCCCTACAGATTCACTAAAAGAACATGGAAAAAATATTACATGTTCGAAGCCAGAATATGTGCGAAGGCTGAAATTCCTTAGATGACGAAAATTAATTTATTTTAGCAACAAACAAGGCAAAGCAATCTTAAAGTTGCTTTTTACAAAATAAAAATAAATGAGAAAAATTTGACTGAGTAAAACTGCCCCAACCTCCCTAAACAGTTTTTCTTGCTTCTTGCTTAATATTTCTCAATTAAATTTTGCGTTTTCTGTTTTAGGAAAAGAAATTGAAAACTACAAAATCTCTACATTTTATATTTACTTGGAACTTAAATTAATTTTCGATGTAAATATAAGAATCTTTGTTCAGCATTTCTTTAATTAAAAAAATTGGACTTTCGAGACCTGTAAAACTGATCGATGCCGTTGGTTTGTTCAATTTCAAGCTCTACACTACTTGGTTCTTATTATGATTTGGGCTTCCACACATTAACCGTATCCTAAAGTCGTTTAAAGTCTGTGGCACTAGGTGAAAATAAGACAAGAAAATTGAAGAAATAAAACGAAAGCAAAAAAAAAAACTGAAAGAAAAATTAATCGTAGTTTTTTTTGCTCACCGTTTATCGCATTTTCGTTTTATTTCTTCAATTTTCTTATATTATTTTTACCTAGTGCCACCGAATATGAGGTAAGGTAATACGGTAATGAAAAATTTGCGTAAAAATTGTAATGAAAATGCGAAAATTAACGAAATACGATGAGCATTTTACTGTCAATGTGATTCTGCCCTTAAGCCGAAAGTGAAAAAGACCCACTGTCTTACAATTACAGGGAGTTCCCGCTTAAGTGAAAACGGATTCAAAGAATCTGATATTGATTGCCTACTACTGGGAGCTCATTTATAAAATAATTTTTGAAACCCCTCTAAATGTATGCAAATATTTCTCACGCAGTAAATTTGAAATACATTTCTTTTCTTATTAACTCTTTCCGGACCGCAACATATGCTGCAAGCCGATATCACCATTTTTTAATCAAAAATATCTAAGCTCAGGAATTAATTGAGGTCCTACAAAAAATATTTCACATTTAGAAATCCTTATAGTTTGTAATCATCCACAAGAATAGAATTTTTATCAATTCTGAATAATTAAAAAACATTGTTTTTCATAGAATATTCATATGCTTCTTTGGGTACTCAGAGTCCCAAAAGAGACGAAAGAGTTAACCGTTGGCGGTGAAAATAGGTCGAAAAATTGCGTAACTTAGGGCAGAATCACATTGACAGTAAAATGCTCACCGTCACCGTCAAAGCCTCACCGTATTTCGTTAATTTACGCATTTTTATTGTAATTTTTACTCAAATTTTCAATTACCGTGTTACATTATCTCATACTCGGTGGCACTAGGTGAAAATAATATAAGAAAATTGAAGATATAAAACGAAAATGCGAGAAACGGTGAGCAAAAAAACTATACGAAAAACTGTAGCAAAAAAATCCTAGTTTTTTTTTTGCTTATCGTTTATCTCATTTTCGCTTTATTTATTCAATTTTCTTATACTATTTTCACTTAGTGCCACCGAGTATGAGACCAGGTAATATCGTAATGGAAAAATTGCGTAAGAATTGCAATGAAAATGCGTAAATCAACGAAATACGGTGAGGACTTTGACGGTGACGGTGAGCATTTTACTATCAATGTGATTCTGCCCTTATTCCAAAGACCTCTCCCCTGTGGATACACTCAGTCCCGGCATTATTATGAATCTGACGAAATTATGCAATGCAATTACGCAAGTTTGCCTACTTTTGGGAGACAATTTATGAAATCATTTTTTAAATACACCTGAATGTATACTATGTTGCGACGCGGAATATTTGAAAACATTTTTGCTACTTTTTCAGAATAAAACTTTAATTTCTTTTAATAAGGTAATTTTTTTTAAATATTCTAATCATTTATTGAAGAACTCTAGCCAAGAAGTAGTGTTTATTGATGAATTTCTTTTATCTCTTTCGCGTCACACTTTTATTCAGCAAGTGATGCTTTATGATCAAATATAATAGTTCAGAGAGGAAAAAAAATTTCCATTGCGTGAAAACTCGGAAAAACCCCGGGTCATATATGACCCTATTGTCCTCAAAGGAAGTGTATTTACCATTTTCAAAATCTATATCACGGGCTTTCTAAGAGTTTCTTTGCTTAAAGTTGTTAATTTGGCCAAAACCATGGCAAACTGTATTGCTTTGATGGACACTGTACTCCTGGTGTTCAAGGAATCTTCCTGAAAATCCCTTGAACAGTCACTGTCACAATATTTTGAGTGGTATTTGGCAAAAATAAACTTATCCACATATTTATTCACACACAATACAATTGCACAATATGAAACACTCGCAGAATACTCTAAAATATTGCAAAATATGTTATAATTCATCAGATATAAGATGAAATGTCCAGGAGCAAGATGTCCCACCTACATTTCACAAAGAAAAACAATGTCCCAACTACATTTCGCTATAGATTTGGGACGAAAACACTGTTACCCTTGCCGACAATAGGGTCATATATGACCCGGAAAATTCTACACGCTTTTCTGGAAAATTGAGAGTAGTTTATTATATCAAAATATGCAATATACAATCTTTGGATATTCTATTTTGTGTTTCTAAAGAACTTTTGCTGAAAAAAATAAATTAATATAAAAAATGTTGAAAAAGAAAAGTCATTTTACAAAGTTCGAAATTAGTGATTTTTGATCTCAAATATTATCTTTCCCTGAATATCTGGAGTCTTGAGAAAATTAGCCAAGAATCTTACATCCTTCTATTATGATGTCGTGCACAAATCGATAGATTTCAATTAATGAAAATAGTTAAAAAAAATTGTTTTTCCCCGGGTCATATATGACCCTAATGACGTGAAAGAGTTAATTCAAAAGAAATCGCCTGAGGATATGCAAATTTTCTCTATGCATAAAGCCATTTGGCGCGTTTTTTCCGGTCCCGAAAATGTGCATAATCCCGGGACTGAGTGTAAGCAATTTCTTTGTGTCACTGGAGTGAATTCGCGGGCTTTTTTTTGGTCCTGAGAATTTCTTTGCAAACAGAACTCCCTGTAGAATCATTCTTGCTTATAACCGTTTTTAATCTTGGTGTGTGTCTCGGCTAAAGGTTTTTTGGTTTTGACCGTCAATGTGTTTCAGCCCTAAAGAACCGCAGCAAACTTGGATTCTTTCAAGGGGTCAATTTATATTTCTAAAAGACAAAATAGACTTTCATATTTGGAGAATAGTACCTTATTTATTTTATTTTATTTCAATTTTATTTAAAATTTAAATGGAAATATGATTAATGACAAGTTACAATAGGTTTCTTGAGGGTTATCCCGTGTATTTTATTCTTCTAATATTTATCCAGGAAAAGGGTTTTATGGTTTATTTGGGTTTTATTCTAAGTATTAATAGGTAAATTCTAAAATTATTATTCTAATCTTACTTTAATCATCGCTGCACTCCTCCATTTCTACTTCAATTTGTTCGACGCTCTGTGACTGCCCTGGCTCTTCGTGATCATCATGCTCCATGCCAGACTTCCTCAAGTACCGCTGATTGACAATTGTTCCATCCGGTGGCAGCAAGTGCACCTGATCCGGATGAGCCTTCTTCACGTGTTTCTTCATGGTGAAGTTGCAGGTGTAGCGTTTGCCGCATTCTGGGATTGGACAGACATAATTCCGAACTCCCGTATGGGTCTCCAGATGCCTGAGATAGGTTTTCTTTGTCTTGAGCTGTTTCCCGCAAATTTTGCACTGAATCTCTGTATCTTCGTGATTCTGCAGATGATCATTGAATGCTCCTTTTGACTGGAAATTCTTCCCACACTTCTCACACTGATACCCCGTGAAGTCTGAATGGTTCTCCCGGATGTGCGTCTTCATGTAGTGCACCTCGTAGAAGGATTTGCCGCAGTGTGGACAGACGCAGAAGGGCTTTTTGAGATGAACCCGATAGATGTGTGTCCTGCGGGATCGCCAGTGACGGAATTTCTCACCACACTGATCACAATCGTAGCGTGCCGTATCATTGTGCCTGTCCATGTGCAGGAGGAATCCCTGGCGATTCGTACAGACCTTGTTGCACAATTCACAAGTGTATTCCTGCTTGTTCCTGTTGCGCTTCTTCTTGGCCTCCATGGAGATATCTGGTTCCTTCTTCTCAGCCGGTTCCTTCTTTGGCGCAAATGCCCTCATATCCTTGATGATCTTGGGCTCGCACGACATGCACTTGTGCACCCGGAAAATGTCAAATTCAGCAAAAATAACACGACATACTTTGCAACGGAACTTCTTGTTCTTCTTCTTCGGCTTCTCATCCGTACTCTCTGGTGGTTTCTTATCACTGGTCGCAGGCTCCAGTACCACAGCAGTCTCCCATCTCTCAATCTTTACCGGTTGCTCTTCCGGAGGCTTCGACTGCTCAATAATCTTGTTCACTTTCTCATCGGCCAGGAGACATTTCTTGCGGAATTTGTAGGCTTCCAGCATTTCAATCTCACACAGAGCACATATCCTGGGTGAGAACTTGCCAAAGGGCACCAGTTTCTTGCCCACAATCTCAAAATAGATGTCGAAATACGGAATTCTGTCATGAAGAGCCCGCGACATGTTCTTGAAGTTCCGCTCCGCCGTAATCAGACAAATCCGGCACAATTGCGTGTACTGCATTGCATCTTCCTCCACAGCCCTCTTCAGGGCTAGTTCAGCTTCAGTTAGAGACATTTTTTACAGCTCTGACTACACTTTTTCCACTTTATCCGGCTTAATCTTTCACAAAAACAAGCATCCGTCAAATTTTTATTTGCAATTGTATCACCCCTATAAACAAATCGTCTGACTATTTCTACGGATTTGTCCATGGAAACTTCCATGGAACAGCATAACATAGAGGGCCATAGGGGAGACTGAACTTGGGGCAAAACGTCACAAAACGGATTTTTTTTATCAAGCTACCAAAAAGCTCCAGAATTTTCTAATTAGGGTAAATTAAGCTAATTCAAAATCTGGTCCAATTGGAAATTTTTCGCTACTCCAAATGGAAACATATTTTTTCCACAATAAATACTCAACTTATAGTTTTATTCATACATGTTCTGTAGTACATTTTTAATATTTAGTTCCTTATGGTTCAAATAAAGCGAAAATCCATTCATATTAATAAGTTTTAACATTTAAAAGTCTCATCTCAATTGACAGTGTAACTTTTCACCGTCGAAAAAATTCATCGATCGACCATTTTTTCTAATAAAAAAGGCAAGTAAGCTGATTGTTGTTTATTAATTTTTTGACGTTTATGCACTATATCTGGCAAATTTTAGTGAAATTAAGTCTTAAATTTTATTGTTAACCGTAAGTGAAGTGCTCAATTAAAATAATTACATATTTTCTGAAGAAAAAGTGCATTTGTGAAATGTGCGCAAGTGCTTCAATGGGAAACACCGAAAATATGGGTTTATTGGAGCGATCTCCTTATTTTTTCAGATGGGAAAGGAAAATAAGACCAGGAAGAAGAACAAAACCTACACTCAAGAGCAACTCAACAAAGCTTTGGAAGCCTTTCGTCGTGGAAAATCACTAACAGAGGCGTCAGTTTTGTTTCACGTTCCGAAATCAACACTTTATAATAAGCTTACTAGAGGATATCCGGAGGAATGCAGTGTGGGAAGGCGCCCCACTTTACCAAAGGTCATGGAAGACGAGCTTGTTGAATGGATTTTGGAATGCGCTGACAAATGGCATCCTATAACTAAGGACCAAGTCCTCGACACCGTGCAACTCATGTGTAAGAAGTTCGAGATCACCAATGAGTTTGTAGATGGAAGGCCAGGATATGCTTGGTTCAGGAAGTTTTTGAAGAGACATCCAGAATTAAGCCGTCGTAAACCAGAATCATATACTACCCAAAGAGCCTGTGTTACCTCTGAGAACATCACTGACTGGTTTGAGAAAACCCGTGAATATTTAGAATCGAAAGATCTTCTGGAATTACCTCCTGATCGCATCTTTAATCTAGACGAAACTGGTGTTATGCTTTCTCCCAAAGGCGAAAAGGTGGTCCATTCTCCACTGAGCTTTAGCTCAGTGGAGAATGGAAAATGATGGAGACAGATTGAAACCAAGAAATCTTGCAAGGGTATTATCAAATGCATTGCCACTCTTAAATCTGGAAAATATAGCAAAAAGTGGATTTAGAGGATGCGGCTTGTTACCATTTGATCGTAACGGTATTGACAATGCAAAGTTCTTAAACGGTTCAAAAGATGATCAAAAAGTAAAAGAGCAAAAAGGCGAGAATGAGGATACTAAAAATGTCATCTAAAAAAATGATTAAATAAACTATTTTCTTAATCACTTAGTGTTTGTCTCCAATTGGAAAATTTCCCTTGTCTCCATTTGGATTAAATTGTTTCCAATAGAAGCATTTTGCACTTGTGTATTTTTCTTGTATTAAAGTAGTTTTCAAACTCAATTTAAAGAATTTGCACTAAATAGTAACATTCTAGAAGAGTCAAGGAGCAAATTTATGTAATTCTCTTCAGAAAAAAATATTAACTTAATGTGTTGAATCTTCTGTCAAAGTTAAAGCGTCTGGAAATGGTTTTGAATTAGGACAGTTACCCTACCTTACGTAAAATTAATCTTTAACTTAGTCATGGAACCAAAAATTTCTGCACAGTAATAAAGATAAAATCCTCAAATTGCGATTAGACTCAAAATTTGAATTCTCAAATAATCTGTAAGGGTAATAATTGAAACAATTGTTGGGAAAAATCTTTTATTCCTCTCTTCTATTCCCTCCGTTCCTTCCTTCCTTCAGGTCCCACGTTCGGGGCAAGGACTATGTCCCACACTCCCCTGTGTTCTCCGGTGAGAACACTCCCACGGAGGTTGAGATGGGAATTTGGGAGAGGTGGATGTGGCAGAGGTTACTCCGGAAAGCTCAGCACTGGGCTTGGTGTTCTTGGGGGCTCCCGGTGGCTTCAGTGGCTTCAATGCTTGGTGGTGATGATGGTGTTGCTGCTGGGGATTGGGCTGGTGGAGATGGGCGAGGTGATTGATGTTGCCTCCTCGGCGGTCAGTGGTGAAAGAGACCGATTGGCGCTCTTTTTCTTATCAGCTGCTACTGATTTTTCTACCTCCTCTCCTCGTCGCTAGCGCCCTCGTCGCCTCAGCAGGGCAACACACTCCACAGTTTTAAATTTAAATATGTTGCGCTCGCAACACACACCCCGGGGTCACCAAAAAAAAAGAGAAAAAAAAAAGATTTCGAACCCCCCAGGGGGCAATAAGCCACAATCTCAAAAAAAAAAACAAAATATAACAAATCTCATTAATAACAATAACAATTAATAAGTAGTAGAGCAAAACAAAATGAGTAGTATTAGAGAGTAACAATTTCGAGAGAAAAAAGTAAAATTTAGAATTAATAGTTATAAGTCAAAAATGTTAAGGATTTCGCATCGATAGGCCGACCTAATTATTAGCGCCAGCGAAATAACTTAACTATAAGTTTAAAGTGTGTGTAAATACTTTCAAAAGAATAAGATATTATTACTAAGGACCACCCCATTTCGATCACCAAGGCGGATCATTAATATACATGATCTAATAGGGAATTACTCTACACGAATGGTCACGATTTTATCCCCCCAAATCTCCCGCCTCAGCACCATTATAATCCGATCAGGATTTCAGCTATTCCGCTGAAGAGCATTCCGCGTAAAAATGTAGAAGCGGGAAGGAGAGTCTCAGCCGAATTACAATGTTGGGGAAAGAGAAATCCTGAAGGGCAAAGAGAAAACCCCTTTTTCCACCGACACTGCCCTATTGCCTCGAATATTGAACATGATAAAATTTTACTCGAGAAACTACATCCCGATCAGAAAAATGTGGCTGCCTCTAACTGCAGAGAAATGGGAAACAAATCGCGACCAAATTCAGTGCATCCCAATCGAAAAAAAAGTAAAATAAAATAGATAATCGAATTAAGGTGTCCGAAATTATATGTGACGTCAAAACTGACGAAGGAGAAAAATAATTAAAGTGTTGGCCAATAAAAATTGATTGGTTTTGTCGTCTTGACGAAATACCGAATCAAAATACTAGTAACAGCAAGAAGTGCTACTCACTTTAAATTCCCAAGGGACACTGCTAGCAATGTGTCTTAAAAGGGGATAACAGTTTGATGATTGAAATAGCCGAACATAGTTCGCTTCAGCATAAGGCTGGGCTATATCTGTATCAATCATCTCGATCAAAATGAACACCTAAAGGCGAACGACCATAATTTTAATTTAGGTCTATCCATAATGAACGATGGCCTACTTATGAATTTCTCCGTTCACAAGAAATAGAAATTAAATAAAATTAATAATATGGTCTCTCTACGTTACCCGCTCATACACCCGTACAAAAATCAAGTTACATTAGATACAAAAGAAAGTTCCAGTGACGATGCCGATATTGTTGCCAAAAAAATAATCCGTCCTGCTGGCAAAAATCCCTTAACCTGGCTTGATGTCCTTACGGTGGAATACTGCCTTGCGATGAGTGTTCAGGTCTTCCAACTCGTAAGTTTGTCCGTGAACGGACAACACCTTGCTCTTCACCCATGGACAAAATTTCGCCTGAATCTTTTTATTGGCATCAGACAACACAAAGGA
Source organism: Phlebotomus papatasi (assembly GCF_024763615.1). NCBI lineage: Eukaryota > Metazoa > Arthropoda > Insecta > Diptera > Psychodidae > Phlebotomus > Phlebotomus papatasi. The sequence goes on along the minus strand of NC_077223.1, from coordinate 86,857,666 downwards.
TCGCCTGTAGACCACGTCACCCACGGAAAATCTACCCGGCTTCTTACGTAAATCGTATCGCTTTTTAGACGACTCATGGCATTTCTTCGACCTATCCATGGCCTTCTGTCTGGCCAATTTTAACTCCTTTATCCTCTCTTCGATCGATGGAATCGTATTAGCATCGGAATGCGTATACTCATCCCCATGTGAAATCATATTTTGCCCAAAATTTAAATAATACGGAGAAAATTGTGTAGTGTCGTGTACCGAGGATCGCATAGCCATCCCTATTTCGGCTAAATATTTTGGCCAATTTGTGTGTTTAGACCCTATATACGACCTGATAGCAGTAACAATAGTCCTATTTGCTCTCTCAGTAGGATTGGCTTGTGGGGTATACCCTGAGGTAAACCATTGGGCAACACCGAGATTTCTCAAAAAGGACTGAAGTTGAGCGGATTTGAAACTACTACCATTATCGGTCAGAAGGACACGAGGGACTCCGAACTGTGGGAAGACATTTTGAGACAAAATTTTGATAACAGAGTTTGCAGTAGAATTTCTAAGAGGATATAAAAGGACATACTTGGTCAGCTTGTCGATCAAGACCAAGATAAAGCGATGGCCCATAGTACTAGGTACTAAAGGTCCGATAAAATCGGCTGATAGATGTTCCCAGGGACGCGATGCAACTACATGATTACCCATCGGAGGTGTTAAATCATAATTCGGGGCCTTAGATTTCTTACAAGTTTCGCATTTACGGATATAATTGCGCACGTCTGTGCGAAGGCAAGGCCAATAAAAATATTCCGTAATTCTGCGGAAAGTTTTAAAGAACCCGAAATGTGCCGAAGTGGGATCATCATGGTATTTCTGCAAAATGGCCTGACGTTCACCCTTAGGGACACAGCATCTCCACCTAAAACTATAAGTTCCTAAAGGAGTTTTATAGCGGATATACTTGTAAAGCCGGCCGTCTTCTAATTTATACTCCGGAAGGCTGCTCGGGGATTTCGAGACTTGGTCATATAGGGACGCATACCATTTATCTTCCCGGGTCGAAATGGTATTAACGTTCCGTGAAAGGAAATCAGCTATCACGTTACTTTTACCGGGACGGTGGACTATGTCAAAGTCAAATTGCTGAAATTCCAACAACCATCTTCCTATACGACCACGGGCTTGCTTCTGGGATAAGATCCACTGGAGTGCAGAATGATCTGTCTCCAAAGTGAACTTGGTATGAAGCAAGAACTGCGAAAACCTTCGAAGACAAAATAGACAAGCCAAGGCTTCTTTTTCCGTAGTAGAGTACTTCTGCTCAGCCGCCGTGAACTTTCGCGAAATATAGCAAATAACTCCTTCCTCATTACCTACTCCCTGAACAAGGACTCCCCCCGCCCCAACATCACTAGCGTCAGCACGCACTATGAAGGGTTGAGAATAGTCGGGAAGTTTTAAAATAGGGGCAGATACAAGGAGCTGCTTCAATTCCGAAAAGCCACGGTCGGCCTCCGGAGACCATTCAATCCTTAAAGGATTACCTTTTAAAAGGTCGGTTAAAGGAGCCGAAATACTCGCAAAATTTGGGATGAAACGCCTGAACCATCCTGCCATACCGAGAAACTGACGTAATGCCTTGGGTGTTTTAGGGACAGGAATATTGCAGATGGCTTGGACTTTACCATCGTTTGTACTTAGACCCTGAGTGCTTAAAGTGTACCCCAGATAGTCTAACTCTGACATACAGAATTTAGACTTCTCCAGGTTGATGGAAAGATTGGCTTTTTTCAAACGACCAGCGACCTCATTTAAAATTTTCAAATGGGATTCAAAATCTTGAGTGAGAACAATGATATCGTCCAGAAAACAAAAGACATTGGGCTCTAAGTCGCGTCCAATAACTATATCCATTAGTCTCGCCATCGTCATAGGACTATTTACTAAGCCAAAAGGCATTCTTCTGTAGCAATACATCTTTCGTCCTGGGATAGCGAAACTAGTTTTGATCTGAGATTCTTCATCGAGCGGAATTTGCAAGAATGCGTCACTCAGATCAATGGATGATAGATATTTGGAGCCCTCTATACGATTAATAATGCTTTCAAGATTTGGAATAGCATAAGCATCTCTTATTGTTACTTTATTTAAACCTCGAGCATCAATGCAAATTCTAATTTTGCCCGATTTCTTCATTTGAATATTAGGAGGTGAGTTCCATGGAGAAAAAGAAACTTCCCGAAGTACCCCCATCCTAACCAGTCTCTGAATTTCAATATCCACTGCGGGAAGAAGATGATATGGGACAGGATAAGATGGTTTCCTTACGGGAGGGTTGTCACCAGTATCTATCGTGTGCTTTAAAATATCCGTGCAACCGAAAAAGTCCTCAGTAGTGATTAAAAAGTTTTTGATGGATTTTTCTAACTCCAGTCGTTCTGACTGGGAGAGCAGAATTTGATTATCCTGGGAATCAGGGACTGTTGAAAGTGCATTCAACAAAACTGGTTGTATGCCAAAGGCATGCCAAAAATCCATCCCCAAAGTAAAGGGTATGGAAATTTCAGGGACTAATAGGGTGGGAATCAATTCTGTTCTACCATTGAAAGTTATCATTAAATCGACTACTTTGGTGGATAAATAAGTTGAACCATCGGCTACACGCACAACGATATTCGAAGTTCTTGGGACTAATTTTAGAATTTTTACTAAGTTCATGCAACCACATCCTAATATACTCTGAGACGCTCCACTGTCCAATAAAGCCATAGCCTCCTCAATGTCAAAAATTTTAACTTTAATATAGGGACGATTTTCCCCGTTAGGATATATAATAAAGGATTCTACCTCTGAGGGAGGGACAGAATCATCAGAAATTAAGGACTCATTGTCTGACTCAAATTGTATTAAATCTCCCACTGTATTTGAATTTACATTAATGGTATCAACAAAAGAAATGAGGTCTTGGTCATTGGAATCATCCATAGAGAGGTTTTTTGGAGATTCCGCGACCTCAGACTCTCTGTCTACTACTGGGTCGCATTGGGTTCCCCCTGTTGAGGGTTACAAACTGGACAAAGTCCATAAATAGTGCCGATCTTACCACACTTGAAACAAAGGTATTTGGGTCTTGTTGGGCAACTTCTAACATTATGGGAATTGCTCTTACAATGTATACAAGAATTTTTTCTGGATTGTGAATTGGGGTTGGAATTGGAATTGAGATTGGAATTAGGATTGGAATTAGAAGATTGAGAAGTACCCTCAGCACCATTGGATGAGTTACTCCCCCCACCCTGTCTCTGAATTGAGGAAGAATTGGTGTTTCGCCCCCCATTCCGCCCATTATCACGTGAAGAGGAATTTCTCCCCCCACCCCTTCCAGATTGCCTGGAATTGCCCCAGGATGAGGAATTGTTCCCCCCACTTCGCCCCCTTTGATCAGAAGTCCTGGCCAGGGACTCTGAATTATTTGTGGATGATTCCTGAAAACTCCCTATCTCATTAAATCGCACATTTCTGGGACGATCGAGAAAAGCATAGGAGCGGTTCCTCTCAATAAGTTTTAATTTTTGGGATAGCTCCGCTAATGTTGGGATTTCATATAGAAAAAATAAGAAAAAAGTTAAGAATATCAAAGAGTATGCCATACTTTTCTTTAACGCTCCGTCTTTCTATGGTTTTTTCAGTATTTTGTGGTCAATTTCTATGATATTTTCACTGATTTGAATTAAATATGAAGTAATTGACTCTATGATGTTAAACCTGTTAAACCATTCGCTAAATATTATTGTAAATGTAAATAAATTAAATTTCCACCGGTCGACTTGAGGAACCCAAATTGAGTGATTTTAGATGATTTATTCCACGGCAATTGCTATTCGAATTTCTGTAGGGAATGGATTTTTAGTTACTTTAATTCTTCAATAACTTGGAAAGAATAGCCCGACAGAGATGGGAATACATTTTGTTGTTCTTTTCTCGCTTCACGGAAAGTCATGCAAAAATTTTGCTCAAAATGGCGGATGGAAAATTCGACACCCCGTCGAATTTATTAAGATTGGCCTCTTTCCTCTTTCCTGATTTGAATTCTGGTTGCCAATTTGTTTTCTTGGATAATTACTCTATCTAAATCAATAGAGTTTGTAATGAATTAATGTACAGAATTTAAATTCAGTGCCCGTTAAGGCGCGTGTTTGAGGGTGGCTGCCCGCGCCCCCATAATAGATAAAAAAAAAATTTCTTTTCAAAAAATTCATCTATTAATATGTAAAAAACTAATCTCAAAGTATGAACATTTAATCTCAAGTATTTCTAGTACATTGACTGAATGGGTTAAATTCTATATGTGGAGAAATATCAGATTTGTCTTAGAAAGCTCGTAGGAGAAAGCCACTTGCATGGCATTCCCAAAATGAAGAAAATTTCTTTATAGGGATCGCTCAATCAAAACAAAAATAAACATCCCAGATTTTTATCCAATTTTTTGCAATTATTATTTTACATATAATAAATTAGTTAAAGATTCTGTGTTACGTTAATTTAAACAGTTTGCTTATAAACCCATAAAAATCATGGGTAAAAAGAATTACTATTGTGAATACTGTCAGAAGTCATTCAAAGACATCCTGGGCATCAGGAAGAATCACCTGAAAGGACTTCAGCATCAGAAAGCTGTGAGTGAACACTACGCCAAATTCAAAGGTAGGACCTTTAAAACCTTTTGTCCTTTAGGAGCTTTACAAATTTTAAAGATTCCCTTTCAGATCTTAAAGAAATTTTCCTGGAAGAATCCCGGAAGAAGACTTGCAAACGAATCTTCGAGGGATTGGAATGTAAATTCGGGACGCAATGCAGATTCAGCCATTACACTCCTGGACAATTGGCAGAAATGAAGCATAAAATAGCTGAGATGGAAGCTTCCAAGAAGCCTCGATCGGAAGTCGTTGATATGAAAGGAATTGAGAAATTCCTGAATAAGACGCGAGAGAGGATTCTCCGAGATTTGTGCACGACTAATAAACCCTTCTGGACATATCCTTTTGATTTGGTTGAAGGATTGGATCTACCGCCGTCTCTTCAGCCACTTGAGCCGAGTTTATTGTCAGAGAAATTTGAGGAATGGGGTTGATAAAACATTGAGAAATAAAACAAATATAATTTATTTAATCTTACCCAGTTATTCCCGGCTCTCTATCCTCCACCGAATATTTTTTGGGAGTATTTTGATCAGACCTTTCTTTTCTTTCTCGCTGTCACTGGTTCCTCGTCGGCATCTTCCAATTTTCTGCTTGTTTTACTTCCATTTGATAAAATTCCCTCATCCATTGCATCAATAATTTCAAAAGCATTTAATGCACTGATAAGTGCTGAAGATATCTTTTTACTCTTCACCACCTCATTGGCTACCATGTAAGCATCAAATCCGGCAAAGGTTTTCCTTCTGGGATCAGCTAAATTGGCCAAAAGGGCTAGAACGATATTATCTGAAAGGAAATAAGGTCAATAACTCTATTTAGATGTTAAATATTTGAAAATAAAATAAATATTGAAAAATTCTTCATTCTCTTCATTTCTACAAAATTATTTGCAGACCATTTGGCGTCCTCTTTCCACCAGCAATCAGCAATTGAGGGCTTATCAAGAGGAAGGTGTTTAGTCTTATCTTATTTTTGGGGCAGCCAATAAATCATTCGTCTGATTACGAAAATAGTGATTTATATAATGAATTGCTACGCAAAAACACCTGTTTATGAAATTTAAATTCTTTTGCTAATTTATTTTTATAAAGTAACAGGGAAGATTTAGGTTTAGAAAGTTACGCAAAAACTGAAAGACATAATGATGATCATGAGAAAATAATAATGGTGTTATTCTAATGAATAATCTTTTTTAGCACTTTACTGTTCTTAAGTGCTTCTGCATTATCGACTCTTCCTTGTGCTGATTTCTGTCACAACTGTTTTCTCGTCCTCGTTATGTCAGAAAATGATCAAAAATCGCGACAGGAGCCAAGTCAAACACTGGGAAAAAACGGGGGTGCTATTAACTTTTTTAAGGGTAAACTTACACCTTTTTAAGGGTAAAATTTACATGAAGAAGGGTAACTTTAACCCCTAATACACCTAAAAATCATAATATTTACATCGATTCCGGATCAATACTGCAGGATAAAATAAACATTTTCGGAATGTTATTTTAACTTTTTCGGATTTCTCTCAGTGAAGAAAAGTCGATTATACAAAAGCCCGTGAGAACGTGAGAACAGTCATGTACTAAAAAAATGCATAGGAGAAAGATTAAGCTTTTTGATTATTTTTAGTACGTGATTTTTAGCACTTACTCTTCTCAGTGCTTCAACATAAAAACGACTTTTCTCTGTATTGGCTCCTGTCACGACTATTGGGTGGTTTTAGAACACAGCGAGGACTGAGGAAAATAGTCGAGACAGGAACAAACATAAAGAAAAGTCGATAATGCAGAAGCACTTTAGAACAGTTAGGTGTTAAAAAAAAACATGTTCATTTTTCATTGAAATAGAATAACAAGGTTGTATTGAATTAAGACCAGGGGGTGAATTCTAAGATTTGGTGATATTCTCACCAGTGAGAAAATCAGAATGAAAATATCACGGCAGATTTTTCACAACTGCTAGAATTGCGATTCCCAGATTGTGAGTGAAAAGTGACTGACAACATTTATGGAGAGCTTTTGCTAGAATGCCAAAACTAAAGTTTCAAAGAAACACTCAGAGTTGTAAAATCATCCTCAAAAGTACGTAGAGGTGGAACAAAATGGCTCGCAAACAGCATAAAAAAGTTGACACCCTCTGGAGAACTTTAGTTTTGGCATTCTAGCAAAAGCTCTCCATGAATGCTGTCAGTCACTTTTCACTCACAATCTGGGAATCGCAATTCTAGCAGCTGTGAAAAATCTGCTGTGATATCCCCATTCTAATTTTCTCACTGGTGAGAATATCACCAAACCAAATCTTAGAATTCACTCCCAGGATAGAGATTCTGTAAGTGAAGTGATCGATTCACTAGGAAAGTGATTCAATACCTTGGCAAAAATGAGATTAATATTATTATTTAACCGAAAAGAATCCTAGAATAGCTCTAAAATGCGTTAAAAATCAATATTTTTTTTAATTTGTTTGTAGCAGTCTCACAAATAAATCAATTCAAAATACAAGTGAAGCGATCACTTCACTTGCAGAATTCCTACCGAGTAAACAAGAAGCTTAATACAAAAATTACGTAAATAAAATGATAACAAAGTATTCTCTAACTCTTCGAAATACTCGATAACATAACTAATCCAATTTCTTAAAAATTGGTAATAAAATTAAATTATCTGATTTACCGCTCTGGATACTGTTTAATTTTTAACCTTGAAAACGGGAAGCTCTTAGCAATTTTTCGAGAAACGAAACAATAAAAAAAAAACACTTTGAAATCCCGAGAAATCTACGCAACAACTCGTGAAACCCGGAAAACTCAAGCCACGCTTTGCAAAACTCAGGAAAACTAAAAAAATCATCACAAAAACCGAAATACAGTAGGCTCTCTCTCAATCAGGCATATGGGGCAAAATGTCATTCAAATCAACGAAAGATTTGGACGTAAAAGTCATTGTAAGTTCCACAAAAGGCGCTCAATTGCAAAGAATCACGATAAAATCCGAAATTCGAAACCCGAAAACGCCTAAGAAACAGTTTAGGAAACTGAAATAAAAAAAAACGCTAGAATTCCGAAAACCGAAGCTCTTTATAAAACCTGAAAAAACCGAGGAACACTTCGTGGAACCAGAATTAGAAAGTGCTCCATAAACCCAGATACGCTTGAAAAATGTTTCGCAAAATCCGTGAAGCCCAAGGAAGGTTTTGTGGAACCTGAGAAACCCAGAAAACGTTCCATAAAACCATGTAATTCTATGAAACGTATTCCTAATCCCAAGAAACGCTCCGCAAAACCCAACGGGTAACTCATTCCCATTTTTTCTGACAAGGATTTCTGGTTTCTCGGGTTTCGCGATACAGAAATTGGGTTTCTCGGGTTTCGCGATGCAATTTTTGGGTTTCTCGGGTTTCGCGATGCAATTTTTGAGTTTCTCGGGTTTCGCGAAGCGTTTCTCGGACAATTGACGAGGGTTACTCAATATGAGTTACCCCTTGGCAAAACCCGATAAACCCGAAAAAGGTGTCGTGAGACCCGAAAACCCCAAGAAAGGCTTCAAGAAACCTAACTGAGAAACTCTTCAAATAGAAATTTAGAAAATATCCAGCAAACCTGATAAATCTAGAAAATACTTCGCCGAAACTCGAGAATGCTTCATAAAACCCGTTAAACTCAAAAACCGTTTCACTAACCACATAAACTCCAAAAACGCCTAGCAGAAGTTGAAAAAGGTATCACAAAATCCGAAAAGCCTGAAAAAGGTTTTACGAAACCTGAGAAATCGAAGAAACTGGATAGATTTAATTGGTGGTTTTTCCACCAATTGAAACAACGTATTTCTCAACCGAATGGAGTCGTGTTAGAATTCGTTGAAAAGGGTCTTGAAATTCTTGACAAGCCTGAACCGATTCCAATTGGTTTTGAATCGGTAATGAACCGGTAAGTAATTTTTATCCGAAATTCAATTAGGGTGAAAGGAACGTCTATTGACACTTTAAGAACTCGTGTCAGCACCTATTGACACCCTACTCTGTACCGTTTGGGATACGTAATTTGAACATCTCTGTTTATAGTAAAAGGTATATTACAGAAAAAACGTTATATTAGTTACATTTTACTAGATACATTAAATAATTTTCAACATTTTGACAAAAGTGTCAATAGGGGTTCCCTGTCGAACAGACGTTCCTCCGACCCTATATTACTATTTTAAGCTATTTTTGGTGATATTTCAGTGATTTATGAAATTCGGTTCAAATCGGTTTATGAACCGGTTATGAACCGATAAGCCATTTTTATCCGAAAATCAATTTTATTGCTCTTAAAACTATTTTGGTAGATTTTTTGAGTGATTTTTGAATCGATTTAAATCGGTTGAGAACCGGTAAACGGTAAATGGTGCGAAAGTAATTTTGAGGGTTTTGAGGTATAGCATCTAAGTCACGAGTTCGAGCATTTCGCAAATCCAGTGACACTTTTCCACCCCTGTAAATCTGCAAAATATCGAACTGAGTAGCAAATTATATGAATAGAGAAAATCTAGGTTTGTTCATACACTATAAAGAAATTGAACTAATAATATTGTATGACTTTTTCGAAATTAAAATCAGTGTTTTGGTGTATCAATTTAATGTTTTTAACACAAGAAAAACAATATTATAATAAAATTCGTATATTGACCGTGTAATCAATTTTCGAAAAAATAATTTCCTTTTTGTGATTTTAAGCGTTTTGACCGTTTAAAACTTCTCTTGCCTTTTCTGTCTCGCCTTTAGATTTTTTGATTAAGCCCTATGATCCCGTATGACGTGTTTTCCTGTAATCATAAAAAAAAGAACGATTTTGGCGATATTTTTTTTTGGACTCCGATAAAGACACCGAATCCAATGGAGTCAACAGGCCTGGAATAATTAGTTGCTCTATCGAGGTCCCACTGTAACTGAAATCTAACATAATTTATGAGGCAATTGCGAAAAATTTAAACTCGAAATAAATTTTGAAAAAGCTCTTGAAGTTCACAAAAAATGATTTGTATTGTAAAAAGAAATATGATCTGATAATTACTAAATCCAATATCAACAATCTTATCAATTTTCCATGAAGTACTACCAATTATAGTAATTACTTAAAGTTGAAAAATAATTTTAAAATGTGTCACTATTTCATAAGAAAGCGAATAAAGTCTTGGTGACAAGTTTTATGAGACTGCTTAATAATTTCCGGTACATTCCCGAAGCACGAGTCCATTCAACATTTTATAAATATTTATTTGACTGTAGTGTAAACATTTGAAATTGAGAACATAATATTGTGTCGTAGGGAATTATACCGCTAATTTAAAAAAGCGTGTTTATAGAGGGTAGAGCAAAAAATAACAAAAGGGGAGCCTGGGGCCATTTCAGCCAGTTCAATATTTTTTCACAACTTTTATTTGTTAATAAAAAAATTGTATCAAAAACAAAAGAATGTGGAACACAGAAATATCTTTGCTCAAAGTCTCTAAAAAAAATGCAATGTTTTCGTGTTTTTGACATATTTGAGACTTCAACGCCCCTGGTGTTGGTTTTACAAACTTCTCTAGTTCTAGACAATTATCGGTCACTTTAAGGCCTTTAATTCTTTCTTTAGAAGAATTAAATCAGTTCAATAGAACCAGAGCAACTGCTAAGGAAATACCAGAAAACAGTAAAAATGGTTTTGCCTAAATTTCGGGAGTCAAATTAAATTTAAATCAAAATGAGAAGTATTTTCAGTAAATTATTAAACCTACAACATAAAAAATTGTAATTCTTGAATATTTTAATTAAAAATAAGTAAATTTACTCGTTACCCAAGAAGCAAAATAGCTACCTTATAGAACCAAGTATTAGAAAAGTTTTTTAGTGCACTTTTAAAAGGCTTAAAGTGGGAATTTTCTGTTGAAATTCCTATAGAAGCTTTTAAGATCCTTAAGAGTGTGCCACTTTACTTTTAGTAATCTCAGTTTTGGAACCAAGAGCGTTTTAAGCAAATAAAAAGATTTTTTGGTTCTATAGTGCCTTACTTAAGGAATTCTACAAGACTATATTAAGAAAAAGTTGCTTCTTAGGTACTTGCTTGCTTAAATTTGCCCTACCCTCCCCTAATTTTAATAGAACAGTGTATTTCTAAATTTATAAAGTTAGTCATGATTTTGATTATTAAAAAAAGAGAATAAATAAATAAATAAAATATTACAATACCTTTTTTCTTCTCCACAGCGCAGAATAGCGGTGTTTTCCCGGCTGTTTTATCTCTTTGATTTATCATCTTTGCCTTCTTCTCGTTAATCTTTATTTGCTTAACCATGTCCACGTCAGTTAATTCATCCACCCTCTCACGATATTTCTTTGCAATATCCTTCTCATTCTTCAAATTTTCTGGTATCAATGATGGTAATTTCAGACATTCGTCAATGTACGCAATTAGCTCATTGAGAAAGTCAAATCGTCCCGAATCTACGACAATTCTAAAAATTCCGTGGCTATGGAAATTTTCCCGTTGTAGTTCACTGAATGAGGTTTTCCGGAGTAGCAATGCAAAAACATTGATATCTTGTGAATATCTTGCAGCTAAGAGAACAGAATTATTCCCATCATTGTCAATTTCAGACACATCAGCTCCGTATTGGAGGAGCATTTCAACAATTTGAATGTTCGCGTTGAATTTAAGAGCAAGATGGAGGGCAGTTGAGCCATCGTCAGCCTTCAGATCCACTCCAAAACCACGAAATTTTAAGGTTATGCACTGACGCTTCAAGTATATCTTATCTGAAGCCTTAACAGCATAATGGATTGGCCTAGAAAGGAATGTGACACAACTACTCTTTACCAAAAAAAAAACCATTTTACAAAAATAGGCCACGCCCCCTTTCGAAGTAATCATCAACATTGTATGCTAACGTAGATATTTCCGAGGTTTTAAGACGAATTATGCTTATATTATCCATCGCAACAAGAAATCCTCTTCACTATTACAGTTCAACTATCACAGTCGGCTGAGCTAAAGTTTACCCACTAATAAAACAAGCCACGCCTCCAACCCAATTTGCATGTAAATGAAAATATTCTTCCTTTATCTGAAAGATAATTTTCAGTACAAATATTCAGCCACTGTAATTGAAAATAAGGCTTTCAATGGAGACTTAAAGACAGTTTTCAAAAGTGGGCGTGGCATCTAAGAGATAATTTAGTCAGTTCAGCCCAGAAACAATTTCCTTCCCCTATGATTTTCACGAATAAAATTATTCCAATACGTATAAAATTTTCCTAATTGCAAGATTATTTTATTTTTATTTTTCAATTATATTTTTCAACTGTAATTCTTAAGAGGCGTGGCTTATTTTTTTGATTTGCGAGGCCTCTTTTTTATTCATTTATAAATTAATATTTTAATTTTAAGCTTATTTTAAATATAAAGAATTTAAAAATGTCAATTTTAGTTTGGAATACAGATTAGCAATAGTTTTATTACTACACTTTTTCCAATTAAACCACACATCTTGTTGGTCTATTTTTCTTCTTTATCAAACATTCAATGTGAAATCTTTCAAAAATTTGCAATAAGTCTAAATCCGAAATATATCGAAATCCCGAATGAGTACAAATCTCCGATAGTGTGTTGGATAAAAGGCAAATAGAATTCCATTTGCACAAAAAACCGTTGATTTTCGAAAAATTCTAACTCATTTTCGAATTTTCTTACTAAATTTCCGCACAAGATGGAAAATTTATGAAGCATCATACTTATAGTTTTCGCAATAGAATTAATCAGTGATTATAAAAAGAGATTAAATAATGGGACAGAAGCAGTAAACATCATTGCTTTGTGTTTTTCTCGTTTTTCTGCATTACAAATTACAAATCAATTACATTTTGATACTTGAACACTTCGAAATTCGAATGTTTTCAAGCTCTACTTGTAAATGATAAAAATGGGTTTAAAATCCCAAAATGTCAAAATCCTGAAAAATCGAAATCTCGAAAAGGTAAAATCCCGAATGAGTCAAAATCCCAAAAACCAAATTCCTGATTAGCCAAATCCCGAAAAGTCAAAAACCTGAAAGGCCGATATCCCGAGTTATGAAATCCCGAAAAGCCAAAATTCAGAAACGCCAAAATCTTGAAGATCCAAAATCCCGAAAAGTTGAAATCCCAAATGAATTAAAATCGCAAAAGCCTAATTCTTGAAGAGCCAAAATCCCGAAAAGTTGAAATCCCGAATGAATTAAAATCGCAAAAGCCTAATTCCTAAATAGCCAAAATCCCGAAAAGCCAAAATCCTGGAAAGCCAAAATTCCGAAAAGCAGAAATCACCAAAAGCGAATATGCCGAATGGGTCAAAATCCTGAATATCCATATTATTTCGAAAAGCAAAAATCCAGAAAATCCAAAATCCCGAATACCAAAAATTCTTAATTTGTTAAATTCTGAAAAGGATGATATTATATTGAGGATAATGCGTAGAATAATTTCCCCAAAACACAGAAAATTTCACTTTGCCCCCAGCGAGCACGGGTGTAATCATGGGAGTAGCTATAGTGGAGAGCTTGCATGTTTGAGACGCGGTGGATTATTCTTTGATTATTTAAATAAATGTCACAAAAACACTAATCAAGTTATTTTAATAAAGTCTTTACTAGTGAGCATTCTAAGCGCTATACAAAATTTCAAGATAATTTTCTGATTTTTGAAAATATTGCCTAGAGGCAAAACATAAAAGGCGTTTCAAACATGCTGGTTCTCTCTAAACACTTTTAAGAATTCGAAATTATGGGGATTTTGGAGTTTTGAATTTTGACCTGGAGGGGAGTTCTATAATGCTCTGGCAATGGCATATGACAAATTGGATTCGAATCTTAGGAGAGTTTTTTCGAAAATGCGATTCTGTAGCCCTGACATTGCCATTTCAGCTCACGTGACATTGTCAGAAGTCACATATTTGAGATTTCTGGCAATTCAAATGACAATTAATTTTGTTAAACAAATCAACCAAGAGAGACTGTATTTTCATAAAATCATCAAATAAAGGGATTTCATTAAAAATTCAACACTGAGAGAAATCCGAAAAAATTAAAATAACATTCCGGAAATGTTAATTTTACCCTGCATTATTGATCCGAAATCGGTGTAAATATTATGACTTTTAGGTGTATTACGGGTTAGTTACCCTTTTTCATGTTAATTTTACACTCAAAAAAAAAGTAAAATTAACATTAAAAAATGTTGATATATTTTTACACATAAAAAGTGTTAGAGTTACGAGGAAAAAATGTTAATTGCACCCTCTTTTTTTTCTCAGTGAATGAATAGCATTTTTGAACTCATATGATATGACAAAAAAAAGTTCGAATGGCATTGTCAGGTTTCGAACTCACGCGTAACAATGCCACGAAAATTACAGAATTCTGCTACTGGACGCTACTATAACCAGCTTCTAATTTTTTAAACTTTTCACACTTATTTAAAAATTCTTGAAAATTCGAAATCAAGTTTGAATTTTTCGAACATATCAACGACTTTTTCTGACATGACCCTATTGGAAAGTCAAACTCTACAGCTGTGAATGGGAAGATTGTCACTTTTTACCCCACGAAGAATTTATAAATTAGTTCTAATTAGAAAAGTGTCTAATTAGAAAAATGAGCTTCAAGCGGCTGCAAATCTAACAAGGAAATTTCATAAACTCGAAATCGAAATTTTTTGTGATACTCCTAGATTTCAAAGAATTATAGTCTGCCTTGTTATACGGTGAGGTCAAAAACGAAAAAAATGCAGTTTTTTGGGATGTAGGGTAAGTGTGCCAAATTTCGGCATATTTGCATGCAAGCATCAAAGTCTCAAGTTTGAAATGTAATATTTTAAATACAAATTGATTTTTTTTTTCTTTTGTAAGACTGTTGCTTGGAACCTTGTAAAGAGTTTACCGTCTTTATTTACTCTAAAATCATTCTAAATACATTTTAAAATGAATAAAAATATAGACTTAGCTTTGGTGCCCTATTTCGGCCACCTTCATTCTCATAGTTCCTTGCCCTTCGGAAATTCTTCCAATATCTTTTTCACGTCATCTCGTTTGTCGAAGCTACAGTTTTTCTTATTCTTTTGCATGTATAATCTCTAAAGTACGTAAAATCTATAAGTTCATGAAAATTCGAGGAACAAAAAAGGTGGCCGAAATTGCAAACTGGCCGGAATTTGGCACACTTACCCTAGTACCTTTGAAAGTGAGGCACTTTTGAAATTTGGATTTTTCACCTCCTTTTAAATAAAATTGAGCCTCATCGTGATGTAATTTAGTTGCACAAACAGATTCAGGAGCTAAATTAAATCATGATAAGGCTCAATTTTATTTAAAAATAGGTGAAAAATACTAATTTCAAAGGTGCCCCAATTTCACCTACCTTCAGACCCTCTAGAGACGATTCAAGTTTCGAACTACTAATTTTTTTTCAACAGGTATTTAATGAATTTGACCCGTTGTAATGTTATAACTTGATAGCTAGTCCAATGCTTTAAGTTTAAATTTCATGAAAAGAGCCATAGGTCAAATCCATTAAGAACGCAGAAAAATGGGTTAAAATGTCTTTTGATTTTGCAAATTAACCTCTTGATTTCCCTTCGTTTTTTTTTTTTATTTTTTAAATCTGCGATCTAGATTCCTAATATTTTAAATATAAAAATTACTATTCTAATTACTAAATTTTGTTGAATTTACAGTAATTACGGGCACTGTGGGCGCATCCTTGAAAACCTATTACTTCCACGATGTCTTTCTGAAGCCTTTAACAACATTAAATTTTAAATTTAATTTTTCATTAAATTAAATAGCTACCGAAAATTTTTTCAAACAATTTTTTATAAGATTTCTTCGTTTTTAGATGTTTTTTTTTCATTTTCAAGGCGATCAAAAGCAAAAATTTGAAACAAAATGGAAGCATTGTAACGAGATTAAAGTCGCAATTAGAGGCAATAAATTCAAGGTACTCACAGATATCCGTCCGTATATTTGTAACATTCAACCCAATCCCTGAGCATCATGATCTTCACATCTCTATCAGATGTCGTCTTCACATTTTCTAATTCACTGATCATCCCTTCGATGTCACTGTAATTGTAATTATCAATATCCGCCTCAATCTTCCTCGATAGCTCCTGAACGGGCTCAAGTGTTGCTTTGGGTGACTTCACCTTCACCTCACTTGATCGTCGAGATTTCAATCTTTCCGGAAGACTGTCACCCAAATCCGTTCCGGTGGTGGCCTGAGGTGCAAGCACCTTTCTCTTCCTGCCCAATTTCACTACAGCTCCAACTGGATGAATTTGCGATTTCTGATTGTCTGAGCTCTTCTCCTGTGATTCTGTCTCTCCAGTGGCTGTCTGTGTACTGCGGTCGGATTTCTCGACTTTAACCGAACACTTGCATGACCTCATGGGGGAATCCCCGTTCAGGGCATTCACAACAGCGTGAAGAACACGCGTTTTGACACTCTCACTGGGAATTTTAAACACCACCGCGAAGAGTTCTTTGTATGCCATCCGGAGAGCTGAGGAAGGTACTGCTCCGGGAATTGTGACCATCACCAGGCTCCCTGATGACACGAACTTGTTATTGTCCCCCGGGGATTTTGCCATTTCGAAACAAATAATTGGAAAAATTCCAATGAAACCACCACGTTGCACCTTATCAAAACAAAAAGATTCTGATAAGAAGCTGCGTTTTTAGTGGGTCTGGTGAGGTTTTTTCCTTATCTTTTTATCAGAAAAAAACACATCACAATCGGGACTTCCCCGGACTATCACTAAACAAGACACAGATAATTTTTATCCAAGGCCCAATAAAGTCTTTGTCTGGTGTGGCGACGTCAGGAATTATCCAACGATAATTCCTTGGACATTCCATTCCATATTTTTTTTAGTTTAAAACCCAAACTATAAACTGTACTTCAATTTCAAGTTTAAAGCTCCAGCTCGAATTCTAAATTCTAGTAATAACACGACAGTCCACTGAACTGGACAGAAACTTGAGATAATTATGGGGGCGCGGGGTGTCCTTATCAAACTCACGTTTTAGTTTTAACTCTTTCGTCTCCTTTGGGACTCTGGGTACCCATGGAAAAAATAATTTTTTTAGACTATTTAGAATCGATAAAATTCCGATTCTTCTGGATGATTACAAACTATAAGGATGTCCAAATCTAGGATATTTTTTGCAGCATCCCAATTAACTCCTGAACTAAGATATTCTTGGTCAAAAATCGTGAATTTTCGATTTTCTGCTTCCTTGCACATATTGTGACTTTTTTTCATATTTCTAGACCCGAATAAGGAAAAACCTCTCGGGGCCAATAAGTATGATAACTAACAATTACAGATTACGTAAATTCGAAAAACAATTTTTTCATAAATTTTCAAAAAACTTGTTCAAAGTTGATGGGAATTCTCGTCCCCAAAAATCTTGAGGTCAAATGTAAGGTTATCCCGCCAGTGCCCGCCATTTGCTTTTTGACACCAACCTTGTAAGAAAATTCAAGCGGGAGCGAAATTTTTGTCAATATGGCCGATAATTTTGACATTTGGCAGCGAAAAAGATTGCTTTCGGGGAAGTTTTTCCTATTCTTCCAGATTTTGGTGAATTCTGATTGTCCAGGAAGTGTTTTTTTGGCTCTTGAGAAAGCTTAATGTGTCTGCAATAACATCGTGATGAAAGAAATGTGTTTTAAAGTGTTATGTGTAAAATATTATGAGGAATCTGTTTACAAGCAGGAGCTGGGTGTCTTTTTTTAGCACTTCCTGGACATCCCACAAGATACTGGTCAATAATTCTTCTTGTTTTAGTGATCAACATTGTAAAGGAGTCATTTGACATGCAAAAATAATTCACAAAATTGATATTATTGGCTTTTGGAAAATTGAAGTTTGTCCAAGTTTCTATCTTTTGCGTTCTGTAGGGGACGAGAGTTCCCATGAGTTTTCCAATTTCCCAGAGGCGGAGAAAATTCTTTCTCTACAAAAGTATCATATTTGACCACTAAGAGTTACAATAAAGTGAGTTTTACTGAAAATCGTTCGCTGGATATGTTGTGGTCCGGAAAGAGTTAACGGTCACTGATTTTAAATTCTGTACATTAATTAATTACAAACCCTATTGCTTTAGATAGAGTAACTATTCAAGAAAACAAATTGGCAATCAGAATTCAAATCAGGAAAAAAGAAAGAGGTCAATTTTAACAAATTCGACGGGATGTCGTATTTTCCGTCCGCCATTTTGAGCAAAAATTTTGCATGACCTTCCGCGAAGCAAAAAAACAATAACAAAATGTATTTTCATCTCTGTCGGACTATTTTTCCCAAGTAATTTAAGAACTAAAGTTACTAAAAATCCATTCCCGACAGCAATTCGTATAAAAATTGCCCAGGAATAAATCATCTAAAATCACTCAACTTGTGTATGATGTATAATACCATGGTAAAGAATGGGTTAATAAGCTTCCTTCCCGTACAAAAAAAAATTAATAATTTTTCTATTAATAATTATTCTTATTCCGAATTTTTGTCGGGAATGGAATTTTCGTTACTTTGGTCTTCAAATTACTTCGAGAAAATAGTCCGACAGCGATGGAAATATATTTTGTTGTTCTTTTTTCGCTTCGCAGAAAATCATGCATTTTTTTTGCTCAAAATGGCGAACGGAAAATACAACATCCCGTCGAATTTCTTAAAATTGACCTCCATCCTCTTTCCTGATTTGAATTCTGATTGCAAATTCGTGTTCTTAGATAGTTACTCTATCTAAATCAAAAGAGTTTGTAGTTAATTAATGTACAGAATTTAAATTCAGTGACCGTTAAGACGTGTGTTTGACAAGGGTTCTCCGCGTCCTCATGATAGATAATTTTTTTTCTTTTCAAAAAAAATCATCTATTAATCTGTATGAAACTAATTCCAAAATATGAACAATCTATTTCAAGAATTTTTGGTACATTGATTGAATATATAGAAAATGTATAGAAAAATGTATGTATAGAAAATGGCAAAAAAACAAAAAATCAGTTCAAAATACCAAATTGGCGTAAAATATGCCACCCATGCCACATTTTTTATATCGTCAGGTTCAAACAAGAATACAATAGGTCTCTTAAATCTGAATCTCTAAAATTCGAACGAAGACGTTTGGATTTTAAAATGTCAATTATGGGCATTGTGGGTTTATGTTAAAAAAAAATCGTTATATTTATTTTTCTACAAATACCGTACTTCCCATTTTTGCAGTTTATCTTGAAAAAATATATTTCCATACAAATGAAATGCCGATTGGTTTTGTTGCATATGTGAAAAATGCCCATTTAATCTTTTCAGGAAAATTTATCGAAAGCAGAAAATCTGTAATGTATCTCGATTTATTTTAATCTAGCGCGGATTTTTTTTTAAAGAAGCATGTAGGGTAAGTTGTGTATGTATATGCTTTGTTTCATGTTTAAGTTCCGTTCAAATAAATTAATTTGCCCCTTGCGGAAGCCTTTTAAAATGGTGAACGAAAAAGGATATTTACAGCATGTAATATGCTAGGCAAATTTTAGAAAAGTGTAAGCGATGAACTTTACACAAAATTTTCAAAATGCCGTGACTAACCTCATTTTAAACGGCCTCTAACATTAATGACGTTGTTTTGAGTATCCTGAAGCAAGAAAATTCATGGATTACAATTGAAGAGATTATTAAGAAACTCAAAATCGGTAATTCGACACGATATTTGAATGCTACATGTTTTTATGTAAAGGTACAGTAGACTCTCGCTAATTCAACTCCTTTAACATCGAGCCACTTTTTAATTCGGGCAGCAGTTAAATTTGAAAAAAGTTTATTGACATTTTTCAAGTTAGATTATGATTATCAAATGAAGCAAATATGCTCAAATTTGCCATGGTTTGTCTTAGTTCTGATGTGTTTTTGCGTTATTAAGGGGTTTTCATGAAATTTACAGTTAATATGAGTATGTAAACTTAATATGAATACGCAGGTAAACAAAAGATCGTTGCATTTCAAACAATGTGATGCCCGAATTTCTCTCTAATTCGGGTGACATTTCGGTCCCAAATGCCCGAATTTGAGAGTCTACTGTAGAAATTGTACCACTAAAATGTGTCCATTCCTGATAGTAAGGTCATTCCATTAGTAATTTTCTGGGCATTCTTTCAGCGGGTATTTACAGAATGATAATGGAGAAAATACGGAAATTTCGACCTGGTTCTTCTCCTCCTTTATTTTCTAGCCAACGTTTCGGAGCTGGATGGCTCCTTCCTCAGGTATGAAAATTGGTGGGAAAAGGGTGTCAGGGAATTTTTTCACTATCACTTTTACTTCACTGGACGATGTACACATGAAGGTGGTCAGACTGGGAAACCAGTCTGACCACCTTTATATGTACTTCTGATAATTCGGACTTTACGGCAACGACCTATGCTGCCTATGCTACATACAAAAACATAGACATGCGATTTGCGCCGTGGAATTCTTATAGATCCCTGGTGATCAAATGTATTTTTAGTTGCTTTTGATATAAAAAAGAATTTGAAACTTAAAATTTATATTTTTATTGAAAACAATTTTTTTTATATTTCATTATGAGAGGTAGTTATATTTTGTCTACACGCCAATGATCCACATTCATTTCTTTTTAACGCTTTTCGTGATCAAAGTACATAAATATACCTCTAGCGGGCCTATAGCAGGTTTAAACGGTGTTGAATTTTAATAAGATTTTAATATTTTCTTTCTCAGTTGAATTAAATTCAAACGGATTACGAATAGATATTTTTTTTAAATAAAAAATTGATTATTTCACCTTCACTTACATATTCTAACATGATAAACATTATATGTTGATCTTGTTTAAAGGAAAATTATCACTCTTGTTTTCCAAACTTTAATTCAATTCAAATATGATGCACAAAATGTAACTAACGCTCTAACTTATAAATTTTTCAAACTTAACTCCAGTTTGCATTTAGCTTTTAAAACACTATTTTTGCACATTGTATTATTCATCTCTTTACCATTAAATGCATCACCCAGCATCACCTGTTACCTCTCTTACCGATGCCCAAGAAATCTCTTTTCACCTTGTAATTGCAACGTCGCATTTAACAATAAATAATTCCATTAACCGATTTAGAGAGCTAATATTACTCTCAATTTCGCTTTTAGCGTCCGTATTTCCTCCTCATTGAGTGTTCTGGGCAAAAGATACCATTCTCAGAACTGGGATTTTGGCATCTATCCCCTTGAGGTGTAAAGGCTGTGCATGTGAAAAAAGATTCCTGAGCATTCCTCCGATGAGGAGTCACACTACGTCTTTCTCTCTGGGGCTCATTCCCTTCAGGATTTGCACTGAACAACTCTTTCCAGTTGATCAAGCCAAACAAATACATTCCACCCAAGAGACACAGTAAAGTACTCGAGAGAATTGGGATAGTCAGAGCTATATCCAAGTACAAATCGCTCAAGCCATTTGCAATTGTGACTGTGACAAATAGAATCCTGCTCCAAGTATCCACTTGGATGAAGGATAAGACAATCATGCCTAGGAATAGGAATCCCACATAGAGAAAACCTCTGTAGACATTGATTCCTCCTAGAATCTGACCAATCCATTCGCTATTGCGATTCAGATTTTCCTGCCATGTATTGATTGTCTTCAGAAGAAGCTCAACTGTCTTCTGAATGTCACCCAATTGATTAAGCGTTAATTTGTACTGTTTGGAAATTTTATCTATTTGCTGAAGAAGCTCCTCATTAGCCATGCTAATTTCTTGAGCAATCTTCAGAGAGTTTCCGTGCAATAGCTCAAGATCTGCCTTGAGGAGAGTATTTGTATCTGAGATTTCAGTTGAAAACTTGCTGAATTCTCTCAGTGTACTCTCTGTGGAATGGTACAATCCTTTTAGTTTTGAAAATTTTATAGTTTTCTTTGTTTTAACGTACTTACCGATTTTTTGCTTGTGTAATTCCATCCATTGTGAATTTTCACGTGAAACTTCTCTAACACCAGCCATGGATTTTGCACTGTGGAATTTCACTGCAATTTTTAGAGATCCTTGTCCTTTTAACAAATCCCCATATTATTCCCCAAAAATGAAAAAAAAAATACTCACCGAATAAAGTCGATTAGAGTCAGAATTTCTCTCTCCTTGTCAACTATTTTGCTATTTGTACTATCGACCAGTTCCTGAAGATGTCTTTGGCCTTCGGTAAGACGATCCGATGCCAGGAGTTGCTCGTTAGCTGCAGAATAAGTAACTGTTTTTATGATCAAATAAATAATAGCTGTTGTGTTGAGCCTTTTGTGGTTTCACTATAATAGTCTGTCTTTAGACAGGCGTGGACCCGTTTTCGATGTATGACCCTGCAGATTTCATCCCTTTTGATATTATCAAGTTCCTGGTCCTCCTGAAAAAACAAAATTTAAAGAAAAAACAAAAAAATCCTGATCCTTACCATAATCCGTAAGTTTGTTTACAGCATTTTCTGCCCAAACACGATACTGTTGTTGACCCACAACAATGCAAACAGCCTTAGCTCTATTGGTCATCAACTGATATGAACTGTAAGCTTCTGAATCAATAGAAGAAACACAGTCTTTGAGAGACATTGTGTCTGAGCATTCTAGCACATTGCGCCCCTCTGCCTGTCTCTGGCAATTGAGTAGCATTATAGCCAGCATTCCCAGTTCTTCTTCATTCATCTCCCTACAGTGTTTACGCAATTTCAGCACAACTCTCTGTTGGCATCGATCCAGATTCGCCGGCGATTTCGTTCCGGACAATGCCATTACCTCCTCGAGGAAGATTGTCTCTTGCGGTGTGAGTTCATAGAGTATTTTTGGCACATCTCCAGCTGATGATGTCTCCCGGATTGTCTCTACCAAAAAAAAAACTCCATCAAAGGTTCTGAAAACCTACCTAACCTCACATTCAAATTACCACTCTCTCTTGAAAATGTTGGCCAGATAAAATCACTAATTTGACCAAATAATCCTGAGCTTTCTGAAACTTCCAGGACAGTGAGGAGACTTAAAACGCCGTAGGCAATCCTAAAGGGAAAAAGTGCTATTTTGCAATGCAAATTCATCAAAACTACAACTCACCTCATTTCCAATTACAAAATTTTATCACTAGAATATTATTGCTTTTATGATAATTCACTATCTCTCGTTGAAATCTTTATTACTCTTTTTATTATTAAAATATTAAAAATCAAGAAAATCAAAAAAAAACTGAACACAGTTCACAGTTTCACAGATATAACAATTAGCTGTAAGCCCTTGAAATAATGTCTGAAGATTTCGTGAAGAATTCGACAGATAATATCCACAACTTCATAGAGAATACAGAGAAAACTCTGTTAAAATTCCATGTTTTACAATACAGTAGATTCTCTCTCAATCGGGAATATGGGGCAAAATGTCATCCGGTTTAGCGATAGAATTGAGCGTCAAAGCCTTTCTAAATTCCACAAAAAGCGCTCAATTATAAAGAATCACGATAAAATAGGAAGAACTATAGCGAATTTGAGCGAATTAGCTTCATAATTAAACGTGAAAATTGTCAACAAAATTTGTCGCCCGATTGAGAAAGAGCCGATTGAGTGAGAGTCTACTGTACAATTCCTCAAAACAATTGATTGATGGTTGAATTCCAAGTACAGTGCCCGCTCTCTAAGCCGGATCGCCGTAATCCGGACGAGTTATCGACGGTTACATTTAAAATCATTTTGAGGTTATGTATGCACAGTATTCAGCAATGAAAATAAATTATCCTGTGATGTTTTAGTTTAATAAATGAAGTATAATAGCATAGAATTCTCTAATTGTCTTTTTAAACTTCTTTAAAATTTCTATTGCAATTGTTAAAAAAAAACTTTTATTATATTTTCGAGACGTTGAACAAATTCAAAAAATTCATCCGGATTACGAAGCGGACATCTGTCATATTGTCTCCCAATCATCCGGATTACGAAGCGGGCACTGCATTTTTAAGTTTATGTGAAAGAAAGTCTAGTTCTTCGAATTCAAAAAAGTCTTCTTTTAAAAAAAATTTCAAAGATATGTGAATCAGAATTCAGAAATATTAGAAAAATTATTATTATTAGAACATTAAACACATTATTAGAAAAAATACGAAAATTAATTCTCGTTATTTTACCAGAGCACTAAAGAATTTTTGCACTTTGCAATGCATAATATTCCGAATTAATTGTTTTACCCTTTTTAAGGCAGTCAATGAACAAAATTCCTTCAGCATCCCAAAAAACTGATGCCAAAATCTTTTTGCAGATTTTCCATATGTTTCTTGCTTTGCAGCCGAACATCCTTCTTCAGTCCATTGCAATTGTTCTTGTTTCAGCTCGTGATGATACAGTAGACTCTCTCAAATTCGGGCATATAGGACCGAAATGTCAGCCGAATTAGACAGAAATTCGGGCGACATGTGCTTTATAGATATTGAGTTTACACACTCATATATATCGTAAATTGCATGAAAATCCCTCAATAATGCAAAATCACATCAAAACTAAGACAAACCATGCTAAATTTGAGCATATTTGATTTATTTGATAATCATAATCAAACTTGAAAAATGACAACAAACTTTTTTCAAATGTAACCGCTGCCCGAAATAAAAAGTAGCCCGATCTTAAAAGAGCCGAATTTGCGAGAGTCTACTGTAGCTCCATGTTTTGTCTATACTAAAATATTGACGCATAAAGTCAATTGTTTTTCTTCTTAAAACGTTCTCAATGATGCTGTCAAATTTGCTTACAAGCAGGACTTTTGTTGCATTGTCAATGTGTGTGGCATTACTTTTCCAAGAAGCTTTTTCATATGTTATTCTTTATGCAGAATGTATCGCACCTGCTTAGTTGAAATGCATATGCCTGTGGTATGAGCAATTTCATGTGTAATCACACTTGGATCTTCACAAACCATAACCTTTACGTACAGAAGTAGATCTTGAAAAATTCGAAAATCTATTTGAAGATCCAAAATACTTTCACAAGGTGACGGAAATTACATCCTGTTCGAATTTCGAAGTGCTTAAGTGTCAAAATGTCACTGTCTTCACATTGTTGTGAGGAAAAAAACAGAACAAAGACACTGACTGTTCTTGTCCCATCATTTAATCACTCCATAAGCACTGAGTAAACTTTTTGCTAGCCTTCTTCTAGTATGATATTTGATAAATTTTCCCCATCTTGTTCGATAACTTAGTATAAAAATTTGAAATTGAATTTGAATTCTCGAATATCAACGACTTTTTGTTCAAATAGAGTTCCATTTACCTTTCATCCAAGACACTATTGGAGAATCTTGTTTGGGCTCATTATTGACTATAATTTAAAATTCTACAGTTTATTGTCAGGGCCAGTCTCAGGATTTCACATCCGACCTGTACAAGCTACAAACAAATAAAGCAACTCAACGTAATATCATATGTTAGATTTCGTAGTGCGATGATTCGCTCATAATGGACAATTATTTTCCATTTTTACATTTTTTTTAATTATTAATCTCTTGTAAGGGAAGAGCACCAGTGATCTGCAGTGTTCCTCGGATCGTCAGGTTATTACAATATTGTTACACCAATTCAAATGAATTTTAAAAATTATTGGGTGCATTTAACCATTTAACTCTCACAAGAATGCACTACACTAGCTCAGATTTAATTTATAAAATCAATTTTCTGTGAGACACATGATTAAATTCGTGACGATCCGAGGTACAGGGTACATAGTTGTAATTACACCTATTTGTTATTAAGTTATTATAAAAATGTAAAATTTACATGCACAGATATAATTAAATGTATCACTAATAGTCCGATTAATATACACAAAAAAAACCAAATTAGTATTTTGAGGCTTATATTTTCAATTAAATATCGGGCATGTCTCTTAACATTCCGACCCGGGGTGTGTTTCCCTTATACAGTAGACTCTTCGATATCCAGCACTTCGATATCCGGGTGACAGCTGCCAAACACTGGCGGTTGATATATTCAAAATTATTTTCACTAAAACATGAAGTTTGTCCAGAGTGAATTAAAGTATTATTAACATTGTATCGAAGTTTTTAATACATAATTGTGATAAAAAATGAAACATAAGCACACCATGAAGAAAATTCTCTTTTTCTTTGTCAGACAGAAAATAAATTCACACTGCACA
This sequence comes from Phlebotomus papatasi, assembly GCF_024763615.1. Taxonomy (NCBI): domain Eukaryota; kingdom Metazoa; phylum Arthropoda; class Insecta; order Diptera; family Psychodidae; genus Phlebotomus; species Phlebotomus papatasi. The sequence continues at coordinate 86,831,760 of NC_077223.1, read as the reverse complement.
AAATATAAAAACCGTTGATCATTCAAAAAACCTAAATGTCATTTTGTCCCCCAGTCAGCCGGATATCGAAGAGTCTACTGTATATATTAAACTTTTTTTATATACCTTACTGCCGAATTTTTCTAGAATGTCTTAGGGTTTTTTCTTTCCGAATCTGTTTTTATTGGGTCTTTTTCCGTATGATAATAATTTTTTCTTCTTCGCATGAAACACACATTTGTTATTGGGTTTCTTGGATAAATTCGTATTCTTATCCAAGAGACGCGATTTTGTGTCAAAAATACCGGGAACAGCTGTTTTTTGTTTGTTAATTTCTTAAAGAATTTTTAGTGAAAATTTGTGGATAAAAGGCATGGCTTTGCAGGATGTTCTTGAACAGTGGAACAAAGTGATGCCTGAGAAGATCACTGAAGCGGAATTACTGAATCCTAGAGAATCATTTCTCGTCAGTTGCATCAAAAATATTTTTTTTAAAATCAACCAACATTTAGTCCTGGAAAATGTGAGATTTTTGTAGATATCCTGCAATTTGCCGAGGGATAATGAAGGTTTCTCTGTTTCAGCTGGACAGCCCAGATGAGGAGATTCAACGGAGGAGTAAGCTGAAGTTATGCAACTCTGTCAATGAACTGTACAAAATGTCAGATAAGAGTTATTCCTTCTTCTATCTGGATCTCATTGAGCCATCAAAGAAAAAGACACTACATCTCCTCCAGAATCTCCTCAACTACGTCCTGTACTATGACATGGTAAAGGAGGAAGTGGTGAAGAAGTGTGAGGTTTCTGTAAAACTGTTAGAATCCCTGAGGATGCGCAAAGTTAATTTGGAGACTCATATTGAGGAAATGAAGATAAAGCATGAGAATGTAAGGGATCAGGGGCAGTCAGGGATGTTTCTAAGGTCAGTTTTTTCATTTAGGAATTCCTTTGCAGCAATTGCAGGAAGAGCACAAACTCAAATCCGGCATCAATCAGCTGGATTCTGAGATAATCAGTGAGAAGGCAAAGTTGAGCCAGATTGATCAGGATTGGCTCAAATGGCAGGAAAAATCTAAGCAATTGGAGAAGGAATGCCTCACCACGGACATGGAGATCAAGCGAATGAGCGATGGTCTCATTTCTGCATCGCAGATTGAGAGCCTGGAGGCAGAGATTGCATCCGTGCAGAAGGACAAGGAGGAATTGGGTGCCGTAGTTGCCACAGCAAAGATCAACAATGAGACAATTCACAAGGAGAATGAACAAATACGCAGCCAGATATCTTCCTACGAAAACCTGCTGCGCGACATAAAAAACCGCGAAGCTACAATCAATCCCAAATTCAATGGCACTACCAAGAATGACCAGGAAATCCAGAAATTGGAAGATAAACTCATTCACCTAAAGGCAGATTTGCAAGTCAAGAAAACCAGTGAAAAAGCATTCAAGGACAAAATCGTCGCAGTGAAGGAGAAAATTGAGAAACTCTCCGGGGAATATGTGAAAGAAATTGGGAATCATCAAAGGTGAGAGCTAATTCAAAGAATTCTCCCGAAATATTTTTCCAACAAATTTTTATTTTGCAGAACATTGACCCTTCTGAAGGCAGAAATTGAAGAAAAGGAGAAATTGATGGAGCGCTTGGAGGACGAATTGGATCAATTGCAAAATGAAACTTTTCAAGCCGAAGCGCTGCAGAGTGAAGTATTTAATCTGATAAATTAATAATTTTATGAAATAAATATTTTTTACTGTGAATTTGAATTACTAATTTTTTTTCTAAAAAAATTGTGCTATAGTTTGAGTTTACTTACGGACATTAGACAAAAAAAATAGTTCTATTGTTGAATGATTACCACTTTCGCCACCACGTGGCGCCTCTACCTTACAGATTTGTAAATTCTGTCCTGTGCGATATCGATCCTTGTTATTTACCGCTTAAGTACTTCATTTTCTTCCAGCATGATGAATTAAATAATCTTCAATTTACCGAAGCTTGATGCAAATTCCTAAATTAAGCCATAAATTTCTTACAACGTTTAGAGACAGGCCATAAAATCTACACGGTAAAAAATTTCGGCTTCCGAAAATATTTGTTTCAAAGTAAATTTATTCCAATATTTCGGTCAGTGGCCGAAAGTTTCCACCGTGTATGTTCTACCTGATAAGCACTCAGATTGCCTCGAATTCTTATTTCTCCGAATAATATGGATTCCCTGAAAAAAATTATGACATCCCGGGGTTTCTTGGAAAAAGATGAGTTTTCTGGGAAGCCAAAAAAATTATGAGCCACCCGGGTTCTATGAAAAAATACAAGTTCCGGGGTTACGTTGGAAAATTATGAGTTCTCCGTGTTCCTTAAAAAAATGTATTCCCCAGGTTCCTCGAAAAAGTTTGAGTTCCCTGGGTTCCTTGACAAAAAAGGATTCCCCTGGTTTCCTACAAAATTATGAGTTCCCTGGGTTCCTTGACAAAAATGCATTCTCCGGGTTCCTCGAAAAATTATAGGTTCCCCGGGCTTCTTGAATAAAAGGTGCGTTTTCTGGGTTCCCTAAAAAATTATAATTTCCCTGGGATCCTCGAAAAATAATGAGTTCCCCTAAAAAAATGCGTCGGTCGGGGTCCCTGAAAAATTATAAGTTCCCCGGGTTCCTTTAAAAAAATGCATCCGTCGGAGTCCTTGAAAAATTATAAGTTCCCCAAGTTACCCGAAAAATTATGAGTTCCCCTGAAAAAGAAATGCGTCCGTCGGGGTCCTTGAAAAATTATAAGTTCCTCAGGATTTCCGAAAAATTATGAGTTCCCCTGAAAAAAAATGCATATGTGGGGGTACTTTGACAAATTATAAGTTCCCCGGGTTCCTTTAAAAAAATGCATCCGTCGGGGTCCCTGAAAAATTATAAGTTCCCCGAAAAATTATGAGTTCCCCGGGTTTCCTACAAAATTATGAGTTCCCTAGATTTCTTGACAAAAAATGTATTCTCCGGGATCCTCGAAAAATTATGAGGTCTCCGGGTTCCTTAAAAAAATGCGTCCGTCGGGGTCCCGGAAAAATTATAAGTTCCCTCCTCGGGTTTCTTGATTAAAAAATACGTTTCTGGATTTCCTAAAAAATTATAAGTTCCCTGGGATCCCCGAAAAATTATAAGTTCCCCGGGTTTCTTGAATAAAAATTGCGTTCTCTGGGTTCCCTGAAAAATAACAAGTTCCCCGGGGTTCCTACAAAATTATGAGTTCCCAGGGTTCTTTGACAAAAAATGCATTCCCCAGGTTCCTCGAAAAATTCTAAATTCCCCGGATTCCTTAAAAGAAACGTCCGTCGGGGTCCCTGAAAAATTATAAGTTATAAGTTCCCTGGGTTTCTTGAATAAAACATGCGCTTTCTGGGTTCCCTAAAAAAATTATAAGTTCCCTGGGATCTCCGAAAAATAATGAGTTCCCCTAAAAAAATGCGTCGGTCGGGGTCCCTGAAAAATTATAAGTTCTCAGGGATCTCCGAAAAATTATGAATTCCTTGGGTCCCTTGACAAAAAATGTATTCATCGGGGTCCCTGAAAATTATAAGGTCCCCGGGTTTCCTACAAAATTATGAGTTCCCTGGGTTCCTTGACAAAAAAGTGCATTCTCCGGGTTCCTCGAAAAATTATGAGTTCCCCACCCCAGGTTCCTTAAAAAATGCATCCGTCGGGGTCCCTGAAAAATTATAAGTTCCCCGGGTTTCTTGAATAAAAAGCTCGTTTTCTGGGTTCCCTAAAAAAATATAAGTTCCCCGGGATCTCCGAAAAATTATCAGTTAGCCTGAAAAAATGCGTCTGTCGGAGTTTCTTAAACAAAAAAATGCGTTTTCTGGGTTCCCTGAAAAATAACAAGTTCCCCGGGGTTCCAACAAAATTATGAGTTCCTCGGATTCCTTTAAAAAAAATGCGTTCATCTGGGTCCCTGAAAAATTATAAGTTCCCCAGGTTTCTTAAATAAAAAATGCGTTCTCTTCCGGGTTCCCCGGGATTCTTGAAAAATGCATCCGTCGGGGTCCCTGAAAAATTATAAGTTCCCCGGGATGGAAAAGAGTTTCCGAAGCTCCTTGAAAAAAGGTCTCCAGGTTTCCTCAAAACATTATGCTGGTTCCCTGAAAATTACATGACTTCCTCGGGTTCCTTGAAAAAAAAAAGAACTCCCCGGAGTTCCTAAAAAATGCCTGGGTTCCTTAAAAATTATATGAATTCCTTAAAAAAATGCATATATGGGTTGCCCGCATTCCCTGAAAACGGGTTCCCCGTGATGTCCCTGAAAAGTGCATGAGTTCCCCAGGTTTCCAAAAATAACTGGATAGATTTTCCAAATTTCCGAAAAAATATAAGGGTTCCCAGGGGATTAACCATTGATTCTTAATTTTTAAGATAAGGCTCTCACTTCTAAGTTAAATAATAATACCCTAATTTTATTTTTTATCTTTAAAATGTTAATACGTTGCATGATATCAGGGTTAGAGGGGGAAGTGTCTATACTTTTCGTTTATTGAAACATGCTTTATCTTTTTTAGTTTCATTAAAAATCCGATTTTATTTTTTATTGCAATTTTTAAATGCAAAATATGATCAAGAAATCGTTTATTCAAATACCAAACACGGACAAAGACTGGTTAATAAACACCTGTTGACTTAAGATCACCAAAGACAAGCAGCATCCGGCACAATTAATAGGATAGGGGACCCCCTGGAAACCCCACGTGCCATCATGGCTCTGTCTTCTAGTGTCCCCTCTTGGAAATCTGCATTGGTATTTCTTGTTTCCCACGCCTTTAATTTATCATGCCGCTTTTTGCACAAAGCAAAACTAAGGGAGAGTGGGGCAATTCATGCAATTATTCTTTTGCTAAATGAATATGAATTATATTCAATTGAAACTTTTCATTGTGTTTATTTTTTTGCAATTTTTATACAACAGAAAATGGATTTTTTAATTGAATATTTTGATATTTATTTAAATAATTTTCGAGTTATAACGAATATAGTGAAATATGCGATTGTTTTTTTTTTTATTAATAAGCGTGAATAATGCTGCTACCGGGAGTTTCGGCTTAAGTCAAAAACGTATTGAAAGAATTTTATATTAATAAATTGGGAGCTTACTTCGTCAGTTAAATCAGCATTTGTCGTAACTCCCTTTTGACAACTTTTCAGGAGACGAAATTTTCAGTTCAGCATTATTTTCTTTAAAAATGAGCCCCGAATGCGATACTTTTGAGTCAAAATAATAAAAGTAGCACTAATAAACTGTAAGTTAACTCAAGAAAATCTTTATAAAATGATTTAAAAGCTGAAATATTGAGATATATGTTAGAAGAAACATAATAATATTTTATCATAACTTCCATCGTTTATAAAACCGTAACTTCAAATGTATGGAGTTTCTGGAAGTTACGACAATTTTCTAAAATGCATTATATCAATTTGAATTATTCTAGTTATAATAAGCGCCTTTATTTGACTAAATTAGTCAATAATACTGTTATCACTGTCCCTAAAAGCTTTTATTTCATAAGTTTTATTGAATAAATTTTGCGCGCCGTGTCACTTGTTTTGTTTCGAATTAATGACAGATGGGCAGGGATTTTTTCTCACTTTTTTCTCACAAATATTGAATTAAAATGGTTTAATCTTGCATTATTCGCACTGTCTTTGGATATTTGAAAGAGTTTGTAAACGTTTTGTTGAGAAATATTACATTTTTGCTGCAAATTGCAAGCCACGCAAAAGAGCAAAAGAAGTTACGGAAAATGCTGATTAGAGAAAATTTTGTATGAAAATTTGTTGTAACTTCCCCAAAAATGGAAGTTACGACAATTCTAATAAATTTTTATTAATAAAGGGCACTTACGATAATTTTTGTTTAAAATAATTTTTTATTAGGCTTATAAAAGTTTTTTTTTCTCAAGTGCGTTTAATAAACAAAATTACGCTGATTCCAAATATGTATATATCTCAAAATCGCAAAAATGAAGTTACGATAAATGCTGATTTAAATGACGACTTTTAAAATAAATTTTGAAATGCCCCTAAATGTATGCAAATATTTTTAACGTGGTAAATTTATAAAACATTTCTTATGTAACTATCATTGGCGCAGTTAAATAGGCTGAAAATAGGCACCGAAAATGTTTTGCATACATCACGGCGTTTCCGTAACTCATTCCAAAGGCCTCTCCTGTTGGCATGCAAATTTTCTGTGTCACTGGAGTGAATTCGCGGGCTTTTTTCGATCCCGAAAATTTCTTTGAAAGCGGAATTCCCTGTATTTTCCAATGAAAAATCAGATATGAAAAAGAGATCATTTTTCTCCTGAACATTTGAGCCAGACTGCGTGCGTGCGAAGTCGGAAAACCTTCTCCTAAAATGTTGATTAAACATTTTTTTTAATGTCAACAAGAAAAACACTGAAATCTACCTAAGCTTCTTCTAGGTGTATCAATAGATAATTCTCAAGAATAATGATTTATCAAGATCATGAAACTGCCCCAATTTGCCCTACACTTAAGCCTACGTCATGGATCAAATAGAACCGGGAAGCTGAGTAAATTATGTTTGCTGCAATCAGCTGCAATGGAATAAAGATTTGTACAAGTTCCGCCAAAGTAATGAGACAGATCTGAAAGTCAAATCATGAATTTTTCATATCTCTCCTTTTACTTTCGATCACCGTGAAAAATCTCGATGACAATATAATGACTGCACAAGTCTCGTCATTAAGTATTCTCCTACCTCCTCCTACTGAAGATATTTGAGCATAAGACAACGTGCTCCGCATTGTAACGTCACACATTTTACCTTTTATTGTGCATTGCAGGTCAAGGTGAATGTGATTGTAAAATTGTAAATCAATAGTTGAGACATAATTAAAATATTTCCTCCTCAAACGCCAATATAATGAATAAAATGATCACGTTCTACCATGATTAATACTCAACTACTGATTCCATCCAATTCCATATCAATCCCATCCATTTCTTCAGTCATCTGCATGCGTCAGGAATGGTATAAAAACTAGCCTGTAACTCTTCAAGAAGCTTCAGTTTGTGCGCTTCACTACTTTGTTGAAGATCCTGGTTCGCTTTCTAGTTTCAGTGCATTAATTTAAAATTAAAAAAAAATGCAGAAATTCACTGTGAGTGCAGTAAAATTATTTTGAGAAAAGTTTAGTGAATTTAATTTAAAAAAAAATGTTTTTAATTGCAAGATTCTTCTCGTGATCTTCGGGGTCCTTTTGGGCTTTGCTTGTGCAGCACCAGCACCTGAACCTAATCCACAAATTGCCATTGCAGCACCCCTAACATACCCAGCCTACTCTGCCTACACTGCCCCCTACGTCTACCCTAGATATTACGCCCCCTACAGATACGCATACCCAGGCTATGGTAAATATATTTAATAATATGCTTTTTTTTATTTAATAAGAGTGATAAAAGTGTTAAATATCAAAGAAACAAAAAAATAAAAGACGTAAAAGACAGTTTAAATAATATAGAAACCTAAGTGAAGCAAGTATTATAGGCTAAAGTGCTCATGCTTCGTACGATCCCAAGCTTCGTAATGACTAAATTTTTCCTATGTTTCCCAATTTTTTTTTAAATATGGATGCGATGAATCACATTTATTGTGAAACATAGGAAAAATTAAGGCATTATCAAGTTTGGGATCGTACGAAGCATGGTCACTTTCCCCTATAATCATCAAAATCGGATTGGAATAAAATGTATGTCGATTTTTCAAGCTATGTCTAAAGCTATATTGCTCTGAACGAATATTTATTTTGGGATATTGTTACTAAGCATAAACAGGGAATTTCCTCCAAGAAAAGCTAGTTTCAGATTTCAGACCCATATGAGGACGTTTTTGTATCTCTGTCTTTAAGGATTAAAGAACCGATTTTTCTCAAACAGTTCCTCGTGGACCTTTTCCCATATAGGTCCTAATGGTCCTAATAAAGGATTTGATTGATTTTTCAATAAGATATTTTTTTTTAATTCATTAACTCAATTCTTTGTGGAGAAAACTCTTGTTATTTGCATTCAAAGTGTTTTATTGGGGGATAATCCTTAAAAATGATCTCTTCAAATATCAGCTGACATTATTTCAAATTTGGCCATCCTCTTACTAATTTCCTGGCATCAAAATTTAGATTTGATACTCAGGAAGGTCTAATCAATCTAAATAAATGTAACTGGGTACTAGGGTAACTGTACCAAATTTCGGACAGTTTGCAATTTCACTCACTGCTTTTGTTCTTCATATTTCCCTGCTCGGTAACTCCCTTTCCTCCTCTCTATAAAGTCTAGAATAATTTACTAACGGATGGAGCATTTTAAATCACAAATGGTATATTTTTCTTAAATTCTTTATAATTTTTAAGCTTTAGATCCCATAAAAATAAATATAACACGAAATGGTAGCCACATAACACAGATAATTAATTTCTATTGTATTTAAAATTTTACTGGTGCTACAGATAGAAAATTTTTCAGAAGAATTTAAAAAAAATGTGAATTTTACGTCTTTTTCATAAAGGTTTTAAGAACTATTATCCTCGTGCAATCATTATAAATGTGATTGTGATAATAACATAACATTAGATGATTAGATACTCTTTCATTTGGTAAAAGTTTTAAAATGATTGCATTTGGTTTTATACCAAAACTAAAAAACCACTTAAGAAAAAATATACCACATATTTGTACGGAAAATGTATGAGAATGCTCTGCCCTGCTATAAAGTCTTAAATAGACTCAGGCTGATCCTCTAGTCTAGTCTGCAAAATTAGATAGTAAAGCAGGGGAGTGAAGAAACCGTTGAAACGGAATAAACGTCAAAATAAGTACGTAGCTGAAGTTAGCCGAAATCCACCCGAAAGAAAGGTTTGTGTCTTGGCTAACCAAAAAAGGCGCATGACCCAAAGAATGGTGGGTGTCTTGGTTAATTAATAGGCCTTTCCGTTATTTTTTTCATGTAAAAGAATCCCAATCACAAAGAAACTAAATTAAACGATAAGTGTATTTTTTATTATTTCCTTGTTAATTTTCCTTTGATTCACTTTCTTTTTTATTTCATTTGTTTAGCAATCTCTTTATCTGTGATCAAAGCGACGCGCGAAAAATTTCGGGCGTTGATCTCAGCGTCTCACTCGAAAAATATATTTCAACTGAAAGAATACTCCAATAAATTTGTATACACAAAATTAAGTTAGAATTAATTCTTATAATTAAAAACATAATTTCCCTATTTAATACAAGTGCGTTTTCATGTTTATTTTTTGAATTTATTAGTTTATCGCTGATCCCAGCGACATTTCGGGTGTCGCGACACCCGAAAAATTCTATCGCTGATCCCAGCGACTCACCCAAAAATAAAAAGGTTGCTGTCTTGGCTATCTGTCGCTGATCACAGCGACGCGCCCGAAAAACTTTATTTCAAGTGAAAAAAAATTCTAATGCGATCTTCTATACAGTAGAGTCTCTCAAATCTGAATCTCTCAAATTCGAACGGCGGACGTCTGAATTCAAAATGTCAATTGTGGGGTTATGTTAAAAAAAATTCGTATTGTGATTGATTGAAAATCATATTTTTGTGCTATTTCCTGAATATTTACACACGTTATGATCGTATAAAATGAAAAGGAAGTATGTTACTACTAAGGCTTGTGAGAAAGTACGCGAATTTGATTCAAAGTACAATTTAATCTCACATAAACTACGTTAGTTTTGAAAATATCGTTCGAATTTGGGAGATGAGAAATGTCAAAAAAACCTCCCGAGCGTTCGAATTTAGAAGACTCTACCTGTACAATATTACATTTAAATTAATTCCTTTGATTAAAAATATCACTACCTAATTAATATCTTTACAATTCAATTGCGTTGGAGTTTTTATTTCATAAAAAAATCACTTTTTCGTTAATCTCAGCGACACCCGAAAAATTTCTGTCGCTGATCTCAGCGACACACCCGAAAAAATTAATTTCCACTGAAAAAAATATTTAAGTGCATTTTTCCACACGAAATTACATTTAAATTAATTCATTTTAATAAAAATATCACTATTCAATTAATTTCTTTATAATTCAAGTGCGTTTTCGTTTTAATTTTCATGAAAAATCATTTTTCTGTTAATCTCAGCGACACCCGAAAAATTTCTGTCGCTGATCTCAGCGACTCACCCGAAAAAAGGTTGTTGTCTTGGATATTGTCGCTGATCACGGCGACTCATCCGGACTCATCCGAAAAATTTTGAATTTCTTAACGGAAAACATTTCATTGCAATTTTCCACACGGGATTATGAATAAATTCTTGTGTTTATGTTACGAAGAATGTTTGTGAAAAAGTACAAACTTTTACGAACTTTTTTGTGAGTTGCTTTGCGAACATTTCGTAACAATTCGTTCACAAACATTTTACGAACAATTTTACAAAATATTTTTTCTGTATAGGAAAATGATTTAGGGTTCAAATGTGCTTTAGGTTTTGAAAATTTCAAACAAACTTTTGTTTCATTGCTTTAGAACTGTTTTATTGAACAACCTATTTATTTTTTTCAACACAGCAATAAATATTATTCACAGCACATTTCATTTCTGTTCCACAATTATTTCCATGATTATTCCTCAATTTTCGCATGAATCCTTCGACTTCGGCTAATTGGACTTCAATGAACATTTGCAAATTCAAAATATCAAACTTATAATCCTTTTTCTTTTCCATTTCAGGATACTATGGCTATCCCTACAGGCTTATTTAGGTGAATTTAATGCGGGAACCTGAACTGGAAACGGAGCCACATCTCACTGTAGTCCTTTTGCTACTAACTGTTTCTACTGGAAAAATTTAATTCTGAATAAATATCGGCTATTGTTGCAATATTCTCAAGGAGTTTGTCTTTTATAGTTTTTTCCTTGTCTTTTGGGCTCTTGAGAGAGGCACTGTACATCTTCTTCAGGACATTCAGAAGCTCAACACTGCCCTCCTTTTCCCGTCCACTGCGATTTGGGGCAGAAATTGTTACTTTAACGAGATTTTTGAAGACATTTTGACACTGAATTTCCAAAGATTTGAGATTCTCCTCGGGTCCGGAATAAATCTCAAGGATTTCTTTAATTTGCTTCATCACATTCATCGTAAAGTGCAGAATTTTTACCCTCCCACCAAAATCAATTTGACTATTTGTAAATTCAAGCAAATCCGTGAGGACTTCAATGCATTCACTCAAGTGATCACCCTCCCGGAATATTGATACAGCTTTGTCGTAGTAGAAACGACAAAGTTGCACCATATTCTTCCTCTTCTTCTCATCACACTCAGCACTTTGATACCTCACCATATTCCCACAAACCATCCCAAAGCGCGTATTTATCTGTCCAGTACGATAGGCATAGCCCTTCGTCCTGTCCACGTCACTATGCGTCTGACACAGCTTCAGAGATCGATGCAGAAGATCCATAATCTCCTGATATCGCTCACACTTCTCATCCCAAGAATCCTGCATTTGCTGTGCTAGGATAAAAGTGGCCGTTGAAAGTTCCCAGTACAAAATATCCCAAATCTGTGGATTGGATTTACGTTCCTTCAGCATCCCCAGAGCCCGATTGTAGCAGGAAAAGGCTTCATTGTAATATTTCTGGTAGACAACTTCAATCTTTTTCGCATCACTCTGAAGTGGTAGGCTCAACATATCAGCCATTTGACGATTGTATCTGCCCATGTTGCAATAAATTAGAGCTAAATTTACACAATCATCCACCTCTTCGAACTTTCCTATGCTCCTGGACAGGTAAGTGTGAGCCCTAGCCATTAGTTGCAGGTAAGATTCCTGCAAATTCTCTGGAGTTTCACTTTCGTGCAGTTCTCCCTGTTTCATTCTATTAAAAATCACTGGAAATTGAAAATATCATTTTTGAAGCTAAAAACGCTCAACATTTCATATTTTTGTCATGAAATTTTTGAAAGAAATAAAACTTAACTTGTTTGCAAAATTACTCCAAAGTTAGAGCAAAATTTGTCGATAAAGAAATTTAAAAAGCCTAGTTAAAATTAACAAAAAAACAACAGTTCCTATGAAAGATAAACCATTGCGAGGTACTCGTATTAGTACGGCTGGGGAACCTGTAGTCAGATTTTGGAAATTGAGAAACAAGGGGACTTTAGAAACCTCAGGAATTCAGGTCAATCGCAAAGAATTCACAGGACAGGGTAGATTCTCTTACAGGGAACACGCAAGAAAAACTTGTGAAGACCAGAAATCGTTTTCAAATATTTGAAAACCGTAAGAACGTTTAAAAATCAGAGAACGTTTGTGAACCGTTTGTAAAACATGAGAAATCCTTCAGAGAATCCCGGGAATGCTTCGGAATCTGAAGAACGCTTCGGAGACTGCAAAACACTTGTAAGTCCGTAAAAAAATTGTATGTTGGGTTTCTTGAAAATGCAAGAAAAGCTAGAGAACCCGGGGAACTCTTCGATATGTAGGCAGTGCTTGAAAATATGAAGAACGTTTGGGATTCCAGAGAACACTGGGAAGCCTAAAGACTACTTAGAGACCCAGAGAACGCAGAGAAAATTTTGGGAGCCCACAGTATACTTGGAAGCCTAAAGAATCATCCAAAAACGTTTGAAAACTCAAGAAAGGTTAGGAAACCCGCCGGGGAACGCTTAGGACGTTTGAGAACATTTGGGACGTTGGAGACCGCTTGAAGACCCGGGAAAAGCTTGGAAATTCGTAGAATAGTTGAAAGCCGGGAGAATCCTCTAAGAACGGGTGAAAACGGCTTGGAATCCCGGAGAACACATGGAGACCGCAAAACACTTGCAAGTCCGTGAACCCTCTGTGAGCTCTTCAAAACTAGGAAAGACCAAGGAACCTGGGAAATACTATGATATCCAAGGAATACTTGGAATCCGGGATAAATCTTGGAGTCCACTCCGCAGAACATTTGTAAGTCCGAGAACCTTCCGTGAATTCTTGAAAACTAAGAAAAATCAAGAAAACCCGGACAACGTTTCGGTATCCAGAGAACGCTAGGGAATACGCAGAACGCTTGTAATCCCGGACAACACATGGGGCCCTGGAGAATTCTCCACAAACGCTTAAAAAACCAAGAAAGGACAGGGAACCCGAGGAACGCTTCGTTATCCAGGGAACGCTTGTGAGTACTGAGAATATTTAAAAACCCGGAGAACACATGAGAACCATAGAACACTTGGAAGCCCAGAGAATTCTCTGTTAATGTCAGTAAACTTGGGAAACGCTCCGATATCCAGGGAACACTTTCAATCATGAATTAAACTTGGAGTCCGCTCCGCGGAACACTTGCAAGCCCGAAGAATCCTCCGTGAACTCTTGAAAACTAAGAAAGACCAAGAAACCAGGGGAAACGCTTCGAGGTCCAGGGAACACTTGGAATCACGGATTAAACTTGGAGTCCGCTCCGCAGAAAACTTGAAAACCAGAAGAATCTTTCGTGAACTCTTGAAAACTAAGAAAGACCAGGAAACCAGGGGAAACGCTTCGTTATCCAGGGAACACTTGGAATCCCGGCTTAAACTTGGAGTCCGCTCCGCGGAACACTTGCAAGCTCGAAAAACCCTTCGCGAACTTTTGAAAACTAAGAAAGACCAGGAAACCAGGGGAAACGCTTCGTTATCCAGGTAACGCTTGGGAATACTGAGAATACTTGGAATCACGGATAACACTTGGGGTCCTCAAAACACTTGGAAGCCTGGAGAATCCTCCGCAAATGCTTGAAAACTCTTGAAAGGCCAGGGAGCCCGAGGAACGCTTCGTTATCCAAGGAACAAAGGATTGAAAAGTCAGTCTAGTAAATTCGGGAAATGCTTCAATATCCAGGGAACATTTGGAATCCCGGCTTAAACTTGGAGTCCGGTCCGCAGAACACTTGCAAGCTCGAAAATTCCTTCGTGAGCTTTTGAAAACTAAGAAAGACCAGGGAACTCGGGGAAACGCTTTAGTATCCAGAGAACACTTGAGAATTCAGAGGACGCTTGGAATCCCGAATAACACTTGGGGTCCGCAAAACACTTGGAAGCTCGAAGAACCCTCCGCTTCTTCGAATAAGGGAGCGCTTGGTAATTCTGAGAACATTTGGAATCCCGGAGAATACTTGGAGTCCGCAGAACACTTAAAAGCTCGGAGAATTCTCCGTGAATGCTTAAAAACTCAAGAAAAGCCAGGAAACCTGAGGAACGCTACGTTATCTAGGAAACACTTTGGCATACTGAGAACGAAGAATCTTCCATCAACGCTTGAAAACTCATCAAAGGCCAGGGAGCATGAGGAACGCTTCGTTCCAGGGAACGCTTGGAAATACTGAGAACATTTGGAGTCCGGAAGAACACACGGGGACTGCAAAACACTTGGAAGCCGGAGAACCCTCCGTGAATGCTTGAAAACTAAAGAAAGGATAGGAAACCCGGGAAACGCTTCGATATTCAAGGAACGATAGGAATCCCGGAGAACACTAAAGAACCCAGAACGCTTGAAAAGTCAAGGAAGGCTAGGGACCCTGGAGAATACTGGAATACCTGGAGAACTCTTGAGGACCCACAAGAAACTTAGGGCGAGCAGAACGCTTGGAAGCCCGGAGAATCCTCTGCAGGTTCTGCAGACACTTGAAAACTGAAGGAAGGCTTAGTAACCCGAGGTACTCAACTTTAGGACCCTTGGGATCCCAGCCCAGTGTCCTTTACTTTCCAAAGAAATATATAATTTCATCCAGATTTTACTTCAACCAAAATTTCATATCTTTCATAAATTTCACCAGTTATGAAAAATTGAAATAATTTGGAAATTTTCGGGTTTAGTGTCAAGGAACATTTTGCAAAGTTGCAGAGAATTTTAAGGCCTTTCATGTGCTAAAATCTTATGGAAATCATCCGGTAGGGAGGCAAGATACATTGGAAATTGTAATTATTTGTTGAAAAAAAATCAGACTTACCAAGTGCTTCTTGCATGTAGAAAGATCCCAATTCATTGGAAATATTCCCAATGCGACGAATTAAATTGTGTTTGAGCTTCCCAGAGTCCGCTTTGAGGGCCCTTTCGTAGGCCAGGAGACTGAACATCATGAGATTTTCGATCGTCCCTGTTGGATTTGGGAGTTCAATTTTTATGTCATCCTCTTCGTCGGATTCTATAAATTCCAGGATGATTCTGTCTGCGTTTGAAGTTCCTGCTATTGTCTTGAGGATGGAATCGAGTTGGGTGAATTTCTTTACAAATTGCAGGTAGCAATCTCCAGCACGAGCTAAAAGTCCACTTAGGATTTTGCCGGCATTTGGCCAGTATTGGGATACGGCAGTTTGGCAGCGAAAGGCGAGATTGGTGTACCTGAAGGCATTGGCATGGAAACCAGAGGCGAATGCATGTTCTGCGAGGATTGAGTAGGTCAGGGAGGCTTTTTCCAGGAGCAGGAGTTTTAGGTGGAGACTCCAGCATTTGACTTCTTTGCCTTCTTTGACTTTTTCTGTAATTGTGAGGTTAGGGTTGGAATCGTTGGGAGCTTTGTTGGATTTTTTGGTGGTTTTTTTGTAAGAGGAAGTTTGGGAGTTTTCTTGATGGTCAGAAGCCTTCCATCCGAGCGGGATGATGTCATTGGGGTTGACAAATTTTGGCTGAGGAGTTAGGGTTTCATAGGGCAGAGGAATTGGCTGATAGGGTTTAGCCATATTGAGATTGTCAGCTTCCTTCCGGATCTTCTGCTTTTTCTCCTGCTCACTGGTCTGTGCTGCACTTTCCCGGAAGTATTTGAGGCACTTGAGGCCAGACACGATGTTTTCCAGAGCTTCCAGGCATCGCTTCTCGACATCTGCACTTAGGGCTGGCGGATGGGAATTATGTTTCCAGTTTTTCTTCTTGAAATTGTGAGCTGCCGTCGTTTCCTGGATATTCTTCACTGCAATACTCTCACCGTGATCCATGAGATCGCTACTGCTCCTGGGATTTGGGAAATCCTCTCCGTCAGACTCATCGTCATCATAGAGAGATTCATCATCGTATTCACTTTCATCGGAGCCAGTGGCAAAGGAAGCACTTCCAGGATCAACTCCTGACGGGATATTCAGGTCTGAGAGCATGTAATGAGAGGAAACAACAATTTGGGGGTATTTTTCCTTGGGCAGGAGCTTAATGCAATTGTCCAGGAGCATTTTTATCGCTCCAGCTTGTTTATTTGTCATCTTCTCCACGGAACTCTTCATATTCCTGGCCACACTGTACAGCAACATAGCCACGGGAATGGTGAAAGGATTGGGAATTGCATTCCCCTTGGCATCCTTCTCAGATCTATCCGGATTTCCTTTGGCTTCCTTCGTTTCACATTCTCCCTCCGTGCAGAGAGTTGTAAGATCATAGAGCTTCACCACGTCATCCTTGGGCCTCTTGAACAGCCAATAAGTATGCCCAGCTTTTGTGGCATTTGCCTTGAGGAATGCCAGAATATTCTGAGCCACATTCCGGATGATTTTCGGTGAAAATTGTGAATTTTCCAGAAAAGGCAAATCCTCCGTCTTGATCAACTCGTACTTCTGCACAATCCCATCCAAATGGTAACACATTACCACCTCGGGGACATTGCACATCAAATTGTCCAGCCAGTAGTCAATTCCCGTGAGGACATTGATGGGCTTACTCATATCTCTCAGCCTTAAACTGATACAAGGCCTCGTTCCACCGCCAAAAATTGGCATATCCGTGCCAATGAGCATACGAATGTCCTCAAAAGTCCACACAATGCTCCTGTTAAAAGTGTGCGTGAAGCTAGGATCCGGCAAACTGTGCTCCACTTCCGGTTCCGGCAACACAGGACCCTGAAGCATCTGCAACGAAGGTGCCACCTTCGGCTGCACCTCCTGCGGCTCCTGCAAATGCTTCTCTCTCGGCAAACTATGATACAGAAACTTACTGATCAACCGTCTCTCCTGCAGCACATTCCTGCTCCTGTTCGCCATCAGAAACATCCTCTCCTCATCCGTCAAACTATTAATAATCTTATCATAGATAAATCTCTTCAGCCAATCCCACTCCACCGGTGACTGCCTCAGCAAATACTTGTGAATATCAAATTCATCAATCAACAGCGTATTCCCAATCCTGTGCACCATCAAACTCAGTGAACTATTCCGGGAATACGGTAGCATCAGCAAACGCTTAATTATCTCAGCATCACACACAACATCCACCCCACCCACACAGTCCGGAAACGTATGAGCCATGCGAAAACTAGAAAAACCACTCCGATGCAGAGCTGCCTGCTGCATCCCGTAGAAATTGATCGAGTTCCTCAACCAATTTGACGGTGGCATATTGAGATCCGTATTGCACTGCAGCTGCGAGAAATTTGCCGGTGCTTGGACATTGGAATACTTGACAACAGCCTGAGATTTCACCACGCTGTCGGAGGACTGCAAAATAACCAGGAAAACACAGTTGAATCCTAAAAATCCAGAAGCTTCCAATGTTCAAACTAACCTCTTCATCCTCCTCCTCATTTTTTCCCATTTGTCCACTCATTTCACAATTTTCTTCACTTTTCACCGAGAAAAATACATCTACAGGTATTACTTGTCCATTTCACAATATTTTCAAGAGTTTTCAGCAAGAATTAAGCTGGTTTTTGGGACTTTTTAAAGAACAACAAACCTTCCTTTTTCTCCTGATGCAACCCTATAAAGGTTTTTTCTAGAAAGAATCCAGCAGAACAACTCATACTATAATTACGTGACGTGCTTTTTGAAAGGGCATACTGAACTGTATACAGAAAGCCTTTTAGTGAAGGATTCTTGTAATGCATAAAAAATAAAGAATCATAATAATATTATGTGCTTAGGGCAGAGTCTCTCAAATTCGAACGACGTTTTTATTCAAAATGCCAATTGTGTGGTTATGTTGAAAAATTCGTATTCTGGGATAAATGAAAATAATATTTATGTACTTCTTCTTGAATGTTTACATACATTATGATCGTATAAAATTAAAAAGAAGTATGTTACCCCTAAGAATTGTAAGAAAGTATGGGAATTTGATTCAAAGTACAAGTTTATCTCACATATATTTTGTTAGTTTTGAAAAAATCGTTTGAATTCGGTAGATGAGAAATGTTAAAAATACCCCCCGAGCGTTCGAATTTAGAAGACTCTACTGTAGTATTTCATTGACTAATGTAGACGTAGATTTTCAAATGCATAATTTTTGTATTACTGTAAGAGCAGTGTAATTTACTTTTGAAATAAATAAATTATTTCTTCGAATATTCGAAATTTTCTTGGAAATTACAGTCGAGTTTTTCAAATTTGAGCTTATCAAATTTGAACGACGGTTGAGTTCAAAATGTAAAATTTGAGGTTATGTTGGAGTAAGGAGAATTAAAATAATCTTGTATACATGGTAGCACCATTCCCGCTCTGAATATGGATAGGGAAGTGAGCGTGTATGACAGCCTGCTGATGCCAAAGTCGCACTAACACACATACGTTCATACGAACATTGCCGCTCTGAGGTGTTCAGTGCAGCAGCACAATGCGTTCGTCGTTGGAATATGTTTAAATTAAAAAAAAAAAGTATGTTAACATAATTTTATGGTAGACTGTCTGCCTTTGTCAGAGTTTTTTATCGTCCAAGCATGAGTTCACATTTTTTGTGTAATTGTTTAAAAGCAAATTCGCCATCGGTCTTAAGGCCATCTTAAAAATATTTTCACTGAGAACTCCACATACTGGACATAATTGTTCAATATCAGTTACAAAACCTTCCGACCGAACACTTTCTAACGTAACTTCTATCAATGCACTTAAGGTATTGTCTTTGAAAAATTCAAGTTTACGGTCATTTTCCACTAGTTCTTCAACAATACAGACCATTTGATAGACCATAAACACGCTCACTTCCCTATCCAGATTCAGAGCGGCAATGGTAGTACGTAAAAAATCAGTAGAGTTCCTCAAATTTGAACAATATTTTCAAAAACGTAAACGGAATTCATATGAAATGCATTTCCCTAAATTAAGATAAATAACTTTAAAGAATATATCAATGTAATCTATGGTGATATAAATGGTATTTGTTGCGGAAGTTAATATAATAGGATAATAATAAGGAAACACCTGAGAAAAATGGTAAAAATTCAAACTCCACGCAAAACTTTCTTCACATAACTAAAATTTTACATTTTGTACTCAACTCGTCGTTCAAATTTGAGAAGTTTATTTTCTTAAGACTCTTATCTTTATACAATAATTCACACTTTCACCTTTGTATGAGATCATTACAAATTTTTGATTCGATGAGGCAGCTAATTAGCGAGTTGGGAAAAAAGACAGTGCTGACAGGAATTTAGTGATATTAGAGAAGTTTTTGCTTGAAAAACACACAAACATTTTTTTTGTAAAATAATATTTTGTGGTTCAGATATTTGTTGCAGTCTCAGGAGTGTTTTGTGATAAAAATTTTGTGTCTAGGTGTCTACATACTAGAAGCAATTTTAGTCAAAAATTGCCTTTTTTAAAAAATTCTAAAGTTTCTGCCAGATAGGGGAAATTTTCTTTAAAAAATCATTTTTAAAGAAATTTCTACTAGTGTGTAGAGGCCATAAAAGACTTATTTAGTGTAGCGAAGCGATTAAGTTATATACCCTGTAGCCGATCGGCCACAAAGTTTCATATATTTGTGGATGTTTTTTTTTGTAGAAATTTTTTATGAAAATTCCACGCCATTTTAATCAAGTTTCGGAATTATTTTGAAGAAAAATCAGAAAAATGCAAAAAGAAATCCACTAGAAAAGTCGTGGAATTCCGTAATATGCGTAATATTAAACTACGGAAGTCTTTAAGGTCGTTGCATGGAAAATTCCGCGGAGAATTTTCTTGGAAATAACGAAGATTTTTCCGATTCTATAAATGGCTGATTGACGAAAAGCCCATGGAAACTCGCGGACATTTCTTATTACACGGTCCTAAACTGAGTTCAGCAAACGTCCATGGAACGCAAGGAGGAAAATATATAGATTTATACGAAAAGAGGCATAAAAGTAGTCAATGAAGCTTAAGAATTACGTTTCCTGTAAGAAAATTGCCTCATCAGGTGAAAAAATTGATATTTGTGATTCACACGTACACGGCAGTCACACCAATACTAATGCTGCCAATAAGTCTCTTCCGCTAGTGAAACGACATAGTGTTTTATATCATATGGAGGGTAGGCTTGAGATCGCCCTACTATCCCGACTATAGTAGGCCTACTCTCCCTATTCGTATATAATATTTATCTAATATTGTATAACATTTGTTCCGGCCGGGGATGGAAGATGGATTAATATCGAAGAGCAGATCTGCAGTTGAAATAATTGTGACAATTTAAATTAAAATGATTTTGGGTTCGATTCCCAGTAAAGGCAGGAACTTTTTCAGCTTTCTGGCGTGTTACAGTAGACTCTCTCAAATTCGGGCATATGGGACCGAAATGTTAGCCGAATTAGACAGAAATTCGGGCGACAAACTTTTTGAACTGCAACGATTTTTTATTCATGTGCATATAGATATTGAGTTTACACACTCATATATAACGTAAATTGCATGAAAATCCCTCAATAATGCAAAATCACATCAAAACTAATGGCCTCTACACACTAGAGAAAAATATGTCCATATTTCACAGTTTTTCCTACACAAGCGTAGGGAATTTTCTTCAATATGGACATAATTTTTTCTAGTGTGTAGAGGCCATAAGACAAACCATGCCAAATTTAAGCATATTTGATTCATTTGATAATTATAATCAAACTTGAAAAATGACAACAAACTTTTTTCAAATGTAACCGCTGCCCGAATTAAAAAGTAGCCCGATCTTAAAAGAGCCGAATTAGCGAGAGTCTACTAGTAGTGTTTAATAAAGTGTCAGCCGGATACTGAAAAGTCTCAATATCGAGGAGCTGACTGTAGATGAATAATTGTGACAATTTAAATTAAAGTGATTTAAGGTTCGATTCCCAGTAGAGACGGGAACTTTCTCAGTTTTCTGGCGTGTTACTTCTTTTTAAAATTCTACCTTTTCCCTTTCTAAATGTGTGAGTTTTGAAAAAAAAAATACATTCGCAAATAAAGTATAAAGATTTTTTCTATCTTTTAGCCTATCTTTATTTTTCTAACCCTCTCTGATTGTATGAAAGAGCCTCTAGTAACGTGTGATGTCTGATTGGTTTAATCGGTTTGATCGCAAAATATAAAAGTGAAATAAAAGAATATAAATAAGGCATAGTATTACCTTATCACCCTTGGTCAGCTGGGTAATGAAATGAATAATAAGAATAATCCGACATTTCTCCCATGGAAGTTCCAATGAAAGTTCCATCAGTCGGCTGTTTTCTTGACAACTACGCCACTGTTTTCCGTCTGACAATTGAATTTTCCACGATATTTTTGCCTCATCACTTTTCTGACGAAATTCTTGCATTTCCTGGAAATAAATCCCATTTTCTGTGAATTACTGTGAAATCCTATTTAACAATGAACTGGTTCCAAGGAAACATAGCCGAGGCAGTTGCTCTCTCAAAGAGAAAAAATGCTGTTTTTGTGGTGTTCGTTGCAGGTACGATTGCACCAGACCACGTAATTACTCCCAAGTATTATTCCTCAGGATATTGACTATCCTCTTGCCTTATTTAACATCTCTATCGATTGATTTTCTCACACGGAATCCATAGTTTGTTAATTGTTTGACAAAATTTGCCAGGAACTGATGATTTGTCGGTGAAATTGGGCAGCCTTGTTGACAGTGATCTCATCCGGAAGCATCTGGAGAGTGAGAATTTCGTGGCCATCCGGATTGACAGTGGCTCTGAGGCGTACATGCAGTTCGCACAGATCTGTACGAGGGCTTTTGGGGTGGTTTCTGCGGGATTTGATTTGTTAATTGAGCATTTTTTTGCAGATCAACTTGTGCCTCTTCCTTCGATATTCTTCATTGGTCAGAACGGGGTTCCTATTGATGTTGTCACTAGTTTTACGAGAACAGAAGGAGAGTTGGAACAGACAATTCTTGGTGTGATGAACAGTGTTTCAGGTGCTGAACAGAAAACACAAGTTCCGGAAGCAAAAGTCAGTTCTGGGGGTTCTGCGGGAAGTTCAGAAGGCGAAAAAGTCCTTAAAACCGAGCCGAGCGGAGAGCAAAGTGCTGAAGCGTCGAATATTGAATGCGAGGGAGGAGTTTGTCGACGAGTGGAGACTCCTAGTCCTTCGGAAGCTGAACAGAAAGCCGCTGAAGAGAAGCTGGCCAGAGCCAAGGAGTTGATTGAGAAGAAGCGCAAAGAGAGAGAAGCTGAAGAGGCTCGGGCGGAGAGAGAGAAGGAACTTCAGAGGAGACGCCAAGGGCAAGATGTGGCATCGCTGAAGAGGTGGCAGAAGGAGCAGGAACTGAAGCAGCTCAAGGAGGACCGTGAGAAGGAGAAGAAGGAAGCTGATGAGGCCAAAAGGAAGATTCTGCAGCAAATTGAACAGGATAAACTCGAGAGGGCTCAGAGATTTGCACCAGCACCATCCAGGAGTCCTCCGCCGGCGCCCATGGAGGAGCACAATTATGCCTCAGCTGACAACAGCGACACCTCCCGGATTCAATTCAAGACTCCCTCTGGCGGAACTGAGATACACGTCTTCGCCAGCTCCGATCAATTTTCAACCGTGCGGACCTACGTCCAGAATGAAATCCTTTCCGGATCGGGCATTTCGGACTTTGCTCTGGCCACGACATTCCCACGGAGGGAGTTCAGTGCTGAGCACAATGCACAGACTCTCTCTGAACTCCATCTGACACCAAATGCTGTCCTCCTGGTGATTCCCAGAGGCCGTGGCGCCAGCAGTGGCAGCATCAGGTCATCCCAGGTTGCCTCCACAGCCACAGGAAGCACCTACATTCACTTCTTCACCTCGCTCATCTGGAGCTTTCTGACTCCAGTCATGTCGGTGCTGTCATACGTCAAGAACTGGGCTTTTCGTCGACCGGATCAGGGTCAACAGAAACGAGCTGCCGAGGAGCAAGTCTCCGATCACGATGCGTAAGTAAACGCCCAAATCCTCCTTCGGCAAATCACTCAATCCACCCTAAACTTCCCTTCAGGGCCAAAAGGAGAAACCTCCAATTCCCCGGAGAAGCCAATCGCAATCAGCAACCGTCCACGTCGAAGGCTGCCGAAGCTGCATACAGGAGAATGGGCTCCTCCAACATTCACAGATTGCACGACAGAAAGGACTCTGACGATGAGAATAATACATGGAATGGAAATTCGACGCAGCAAATGTAAGACTTTACCAATTTTTTTTTCCTTTCTTGATTATCTTTCAGTCAAGGACCTTCTCAACGCGGTGATTTTCTTTGTGAAATGGGCGGAATTTTATTAAATATATTTGTAATCCCTTGGTAATTCCCCTATCGATAGCATCTTTTCATACTTTGTAAATGTTAATTATTCTATATACACCAATTAAAAATTATTAAATGTCCCAATTGGATTGTTTTGTATCCATTTTATCGAAGACTCAAACACATTTAGCCGAGACACATACCAAAAAACACCAAAGAGCACTAAAAATAAGTAACAGTGAGCATAGATCCTTTTAGTAAAGCCTAATGATAGCATTTTCTGTGTACATTTATAAAAAAATTAAAGAAATGCAGAAAACTGGGTTTTGCGGTTTGTGTCTCGGCTTACTGTGAAATTATTTAAATTTCTGTGTGACCTAAACGTGACCTTCAGAAGTGATTGGAAAAAAGTAAGTATATCTATGAAGTTTTTAAGATGATTTTTGCATTTCAGTGCTTAAATAATCAAAATATAAATAGTACGCTCAATTTTCCATTATTCTAGCGCCCACAGAGCTGGGGTAAGTGTAAATAGCCGAGACAGTGACAACTGAGCGATAATCATTTTTTTACACTTCGTGTCTCGGCTATGACCATTTTTTTTTGGTAATTATTGAGGAATTACCATTTTTCGTTCCGAAAGTTCCTGGCGCTCCGAACACTTTTATTCCCGACAATTGTATGAATGACCGATTATTTTTAAATCATTAAACCGCCAAATTGAAGATCTAAGTACACCGAAAATAGTTCATTGATAGAAAATTCTTTCAGGAATGATAAAAGATGCTGAGTTTGCTATAAATTAAATCTTGGTAATATCAAAATTGTTTACAATTTTCGTGATTTTAAAATTAATGACCAACGCACAATAACTTTCGTTTTGTAAACATGTTTTTGACATTTCAGTGAGAGTGAATGAAATGTAGATCTAGTCATCTCACTCTCTCTCATAGGAAATTATGAAAACATGTTTACAAACAAAAGTTATTGTGCGCTGGGCATAATGCCCAACGCACAATAACTTTTGTTTAGTAAACATGTTTTTGAAATTTCAATGAGAGTGAGTGAGATCTTGATCTAGTCATCTCACTCATTCTCATGGGAAATTTTAAAAACATATTTACAAACAAAACTTATTGTGCGCTGGTCATAACACTCTGATTGATCGTTATTATTTGATAACAAATAATAAACTTAATCATTAAATCAATATTTTATTTATTAATTTAATTTTTTATATTTTTATTCGTTATTATCCTTAAATTAATATTTGCATTTTGTCAGGTAATAATTAAAAAAAATATTCTTTTTATCTGTTAAGCTTTAAAATATATTAAAAAATTTCGAAAGGTAATATCAAAAATCTACGGGAATTGAAAAATCCCGTAGACATTTTTTAATAAGTTGAGAAACTTCTTTAAAATAAATAATGAAATAATAAATAAATAATGAATAAAAAATAAAAAAATGTAAATAAATAAATAAATAATAGTAATTTTTATTTTATAGGTATATTTTTAAATAATTCACAATATCTTTACTAATACTAATCAAATGATAATAAGTAAATAAATAAGAATAAAAAATTAAAGAAAAACATTATTAAAAATTTGATGTTTTATGCGGATTATTGCTTAAATTTCAAAGAAGCAGTCTGACGTTTTATATACATAAAACTTAAATTTCAATTCATTCCGGAGGTTACAATCGACACTAAGACAGCGTAAATTTAAAAATTTTACAGAACAATATCTTATTATAAAAGTATTTGAAAATTCAAATTGGCATTTTATGTTTCTCCGTGTTTTCGGTTGCAGACTTTTTATTTATTTATTTGTTAATGAAACCTTTTTAGAAACAATTCGTTTGTCTTTGACCCGAAAGAGAATAGGGGAAACTGGGGCAAAAAGTAACCAATCGAAAAATTCAAAATTCAATATCTTCTAATGTAAAAAAGATAGCGGCTCAAATTTTTTTCTATAGATAGCCTCAATAGACCTTCCTCAATGTCGTAAGTTTCTTAGAATTCGAACAAGGAATTTAGAAAGTAAAAAATATCGAAATTTTTAGCCCTATTTTTGAAATATTCTCTTTGCAGAAGATAACAATGGTTACCTACTTATTTTCCAAAATTGATGCACTGGTGAATATTTTCTAAATAATTTGGATTTTTTGAATACGAATCCGCTATCTATTTTAGAATTTCACAAAAGTTCTTTTCTCCAGAAATCCTTTTATTAAAAATGGCCACTTGGGGTAAAAAGTAACAAAAGGTATAGAGCAAAAATTAACAAAAAAGCGAAGCAATTTCTGATGTCTCACGGCGAAAAGAAGCGTCATTACCATGTTTCGCTGCTTGTTGTTTGCATTGGTCAAACGATTTGCAGTCTTTTGTGTGTGTGTGTTTTTTTTTTTAAATAGCTTGAAAGGCGCTTTTCTCGTTTTCTTACTTTTCTCGCAGAGAAAACGGTGTTTTACAAAGATGTAGATGAATAAATTTTCTATGAAAATATGTCCTCTATGTATTTTTTTCAAATTTACGAAAGCTCGTAATAAAACGAATCAAAATATGATAATACCCCATGTCTGGTACTATTTGCCCCAGCATTTTTGAGAATAGTCACAAAATTACCTTTTAGAAATTGGCTCGATAAACGTATTTCCCTACAAAATAGAGCAAAATTACTTTCACAAAGTTGTAGAGCGGTAAATTTCCTATAAAACTGCACTAATTAGAAATTTTTGGGGCGATAGGATAGCTTGTAAAAAAATAAAATATCCGTTTTGTGACTTTTTGCCCCAGTCTCCCCTACGCTCAATTTTCCATTATTCTGCTTAATTAAGGATGAAAATAAGGGTCTTTGAATTTGTTGGTTTGACAACTGTCAAAATCGATGGAGCTGTCAATGGGATGCAGCTGAGTGTATGTCAATTTTGCGATGTTCAACAAATACCAAAAATACCGATAAAAATTACTTACTGGTTATGAACCGGTTCAGAGCCGATTGGAACCGGTTCAGTTATATAGGGAATACCAAGACCTTTCCAACGAGCCTAAATATGATACGCTCTTTAGAGCCCTTAGAGCCTTTTTAATCTTTAACCTTGAAAAACCGTTATTTGGAATGATTTAACGATGATTTAATGAAAAAAATCGGACGACGCGTTTTCGAGCAATCCAAAAAACATGATTTAGAGGGGAAGCGGTGGAGTGGTGAGAAAATGAAGGGCATGTTAAGGATCCTTGGGTCGACTTATGGGGGGTCCCTCCTAGGACCAAAATCGCTATCTCTAACTGTTTTGTCTCTAGAGCTGGCGACATCCGGACGGATGAGACAGCCAAACAGCGCGACGGCATTTCTCTGAAATCGTCTCAAACGCGAAGATTTGTTGAGAAAAGTGGTTCCCGGGGATTTGAAGGTGGAAAAAGAAACGTTGCACGTTGCATTAGGTACTACAGTAGACTCTCTCAAATTCGGGCATATGGAACCGAAATGTCAGCCGAATTAGACAGAAATTCGAGCGACAAACTTTTTGAAATGCAACGGTTTTTTATTCATGTGCATATAGATATTGAGTTTATACACTCATATATAACGTAAATTGCATGAAAATCCCTCAATAATGCAAAATCACATCAAAACTAAGACAAACCATGCCAAATTTGAGCATATTTGATTCATTTGATAATCATAATCAAACTTGAAAAATGACAACAAACTTTTTTCAAATGTAACCGCTGCCCAAATTAAAAAAGTAGCCCGATCTTAAAAGAGCCGAATTTGCGAGAGTCTACTATAATGATTATTTTGACATGTAAATTTTAGAGGTTAACTTATGTCTCCATTCCGTTAATAAAAATCTTTTTTTTTCTTTGCTTAGATTATGTAACCTGTCCGATTTTATTATTTTAATTTTAAGAAAAACTGGTCTTTTCCCTTTTTTACTCGACTGCATTACTTTTTAATGGCTCCGGCACACCTTTCAGATCGGTCAAATTTCATGAAATAAAAATTTGCGTCCCTTTCTTTTTCATATGTAGGTTTGTATCCGAAAGAGTGGGTTAGTCTTTCAGACACAAAATTGGAGTGAACTAAATTTAGTTTAGTGTGATATTCAAAAGAAGAATAAGAAGAGTGAGAAAGAGTAGGATAAACGATAGTCATAGACAAAAATTTTTAAGAAAGAAAGGGATGTGAATTTTGATTTTATGAAATTTTCCTGATCTAAAAGATGTACCGGAGCCATAAAGCAAGATTTACAATTTTCTGATATAACTTAATATACGTAGATTAATTCCAAAGAAAATGAATTTATATAGGTTTAGTTTTATCGTATGGTTAGTAATTATTTGGTCACCTGCACGTCAGACTTACGAAGTGGGAATAACCTCCACAACTTTTCTCAACATATTTTCGCGTTTTAAACAACTTCTGAGAAATGACGTTACGCTGTTCATCCGTCTATCCGTACGTCCGTCTGTCCATTCGGCCATTACCACACCTAAATGTCATATGGTTTGAGATATCGACTTGGGAGCTTAGGAGGACCCTCACATAAGTTGATCCTGGGACCAGTTAGATACATTTTATTCCTTCTCTTGTCACTTTCCTTTCACCTTTGTCGAAAATGCGTTCTATGATTTCTTTCATTCTTTCATTTACTCCCTCCGTCCCAAAAAAAGTCGTACGTTTTTGGGAAAAATTAGGGATTAAGGAATTGTTTTACGGAATGTTTTTGTTAATAGTAAATATCTTACGTATGAACTATTCTCCATCTTCAGTAGTAATATTGAGGTAAGATAAGGAACTGGTGTCTTGAAGATTTATTTTTTTCACTTTTTTTCGAAGAGCTCCGGTCGATATGTAACTTTTGAAAATTCTACTGCAATTAACATTTTTGACTAGAATTTCATTTAAAAATTTAGTGTACCAAAGAAGGGATTTATAGTTCTTTTCGTTATGCCATAACAATGGGTCTAAATTTACAAAAAGGGCAATAAAATCAATCTTACTCTTTTTTTCTACGTTCTGTGATATGGGTGCTGAATGGTTGGAGATAAAGATTTGATGTCTTTGGACGACCCCCACCCCCCGTAGATCAACTTTTGGATTTTCAATATGTTCCCAGTTTCCCCCCGCCCCTCCTCTTCCACAGAAAAAAATCGCACTATGTGTTTTTGAGCAATCCCAAAAAAAAACAATATGGTTTTTGGAGGGTAAGTGAGGGGTAGGGTAATGATCCTAAGGTCGACTTACGGGGGCGCCGCCGAAGGTGCCAAGCTTCTATCTCCAACCTTTTGGTACTTAAATCTTTACTAAAAATATTCAAAAGAAAGATGTTTTTAAGACATTGTTTTCCTATCTTACAATCGTAGGTGGACCTCCATATTACCACTGAAGATGGAGGATAGTATATACATAAGATATTTCCAATACACAGCATTTCTACTTTACACCGTCTC
Source organism: Phlebotomus papatasi (assembly GCF_024763615.1). Taxonomy (NCBI): domain Eukaryota; kingdom Metazoa; phylum Arthropoda; class Insecta; order Diptera; family Psychodidae; genus Phlebotomus; species Phlebotomus papatasi. The sequence continues at coordinate 86,802,914 of NC_077223.1, read as the reverse complement.
TTCCTAGCGATATTCTTCCAAACGTACGATTTTTTTTGGGACAAGAATTTTTCTCAAACGTACGACTTTTTTTGGGACGGAGGGAGTATTTTTTAGAGGTTAGCCTGGGTAATAATGTCCATATATGAAAATGCCGTTGAATGATTCCTAATAATGGTTTTCAAGGTCAAAGGTTAAAAAGGTCCTAGAAGGCACATTTCTCAACTAAATGGGGTCATGTTCGGAGTCTCGGAAAGGTCTTGGAATTTCTGACAATTCTAATCCGATTCTGATCGATTATGGATCGGTTATGAACCGATCATCAAATTATTCGAAAGTATATTTTTCAAGTTTAGCACCTTAGTCACGATTTCGAGCATTTCGCAAAGTATGGGTTGATTGCTGTATGCTTTGCTATCCATTTTTTCCTTTATTCAATATCAAACGTAGAGAAAATTAAACGGTTATCTTTTTGGAACGTGTTAGTACAATTATTTTGGGTAAAAATAACGTAACATTGAAGTAAAAAAATGGTTAGAGCTCAGTGACGTTTAAATAACGTTTTTATGGAAACAAGTCAATCTAGACTTAAGTATATCACTAGTCATCGCTTAAATTTTTCGATTATGAGTTAAAATTAAAAAAAAAACATTCTTTCGAATAATTTTGCTAGATTGTCATGAAATTAATCTAGATAAAGTTATTAAAATATGTAGAGATTTTCATTGAAAATTTCTGATTAGGGAGCTATTCCTCCCCGATAAAATATCCATTTATGAAAGTACAAGTGCATAAAATGTAATATGTGAAATATATGCGACATCCTGATTGACACTAATCGCCCGAGCAGCAATTCAAATTGCAAACATTATTGCACGCCGATAATGTGAACATCTGTCGAAAATTGTTAAATAAACAGAATTGTTATTCAGATAATTGTCACACATCCACCTCTTTCTCTCCTGTTCAATCAAATTGATTTTAGTTCTCAAATAGAACGACATGAAACTTGCTAGAATATCACTCAATTTCCTCATTATCAATGGGGAATAATTCAGTAAATTGTAGATGATATCGGAAATCAATGGAAGATGGAAGACATCTGCGAGAGCTTAGAGTTGAATTTTAGTTAGGAAAAAGATTTGCTGAAATTATTTTAGGAAGTGAGCTACGTTCAATTATTTATGTCAACATTTGGGGAAGCATTTAAAGCCACAAATCAATATCTTCAACTATTTAGCTCAACCGGTTACTTAATTCTCTTGTATTTGATCAGCAATTTCAAATTCAATACAATTTAACCGTGTCAATTAACTAAAACTAATTGCAATTCAATAATGGTTAGCGTCATTTGCTTTATGCCAAAAGCGCCAGGAGAATTAATAGAACCCCCCCCCACAAGAAGAACATTTAGCAATATTATCAGCTAGGTATCCTTTTCTAAAATAAATTCTGACAAAAAAACTAAATTATTCTATATCACATTATATGCACCAAAAGCCTACAAAATTATGGAGCCATATGGCATATGGGCAAGAATATTTGATTTCAATTAGGTAGATATTTTCCGAATTACGCTCAGAGCAATAGCTTTTATAATATCAATTAATGTATGATTTATGGCTGGGTATATAATCGCTCTTAATACGGTTCTGGCGCTATTGATACGCTTTATTTGCATGCAGTGAAAGTTCATACCTCACACCATTTTTTTTCAACTCTTTTTTATCACATTTATTGGGTGTATATCTGGCGAAATTACTATTCATATTGTCGCCCATTAGCAAATTGAACCCCTTTTCACCGATTGAGCACATTTTTAATTCGCATAAAAAATTAGGGAGAAAGCAGGATGATTTTGGAACTAACTCGATTTTATGGGGGACAATTTAGTTTTAGTTGCAAAATACTTAAAACTTTTTCGTACTCAAAATTGAAATTGGTTACTAAAGCCTCTGACACACCTTTAACCTCGGTATAATTTCATGAAATCAAAATTCACGTCACTTTCTTTCTCAAAAGATTTGCATAAGTCTGTCCTACTCTTTCAGTCTCAAAATTCGACTGAACAAAAATTAATTTGGTGTGATGTTCAAAAGAAGAAGAAGAGTACGACAGAGTAGGATAAACATATGAAAATTTTTTAAGAAGAAAGGAATGTGAATTTTGATTTTATGAAATTTTCCTAATCTAAAAGGTGTGTCAGAGCCATAAAGACTTCTTCCCACCTTTTAGTTAAATCAAGAATATTTCATGAAATCAAAATTCACATCCTTTCCTTTCTCAAATGTTTTGCACAAATCTATTCGACTCTTTCGCATTCTTCTTCTTCTTCTTTTAAACATCACGACAATTCTAAGTTAGTTCAATCTAATTTCGAGGGGAAAAGAGTGAGACTGACATAATGCAAAACATTTAAAGGAGAAAAGGATGTGAATTTTGATTTCAAGAAATTTTCCTGACCTAAAAGTTTTGCACAGGAGCCATAATATCTCTGGCATACCTTTTAGATCGGTACTATTTCATGTAATCAAAATTCGCATCTCTTTCTTTCTCAAAGCGTTTGTGCAAGTCTTTGCCACTTTTTCGGTCTCAAAATTGGACTGTATTAAATTCAATTTGGAGTGATTTTCAAAAGAAGAAGAAGAAGAAGACTGTGAAAGAATTAGATAGATGTATGCAAAACTTTTAAGAAAGAAATATATTTTGGCATACGATTTGTGATTCAGGGTTTCTGCCATTTACCTGATGAGATCGTTCATGGTAAGTCGGCGGCAACTGCAATCAAGCATTAATTGAGGAGAAATATATTGAATTGAATTGAAATGAATGTGAATTTTTACTTTATGAATTTTTCTGATCTAAAAGATGTCACAGCTATAAGGACACCGGTGGCATCTAAAATCTTGAAAGCCAAAATCCCGAAAGCCAAAATCCCGAACGTTCAAAATCCTGAAAGGGATGAAATTATATGGAGGAAAATGTTTAGAATAATTTCCCAAAACACAGGAGATTTCCCATTGCCTCCAGCAAGCGCGGATGCAATCATGGGAGTAGATATGACACTTTTAAGAATTCGGGATTTTGGCTTTCGGGATTTTGGCTTTCAGGATTTTGACCGGGACCCAAGGGCACATATCAATTTGCCATAGATTCGATTTCTACTTTCTTAATATTATTTAAAATAAAATGTAGAAAAAAACATTTTTTACAATCCTTTATTCTGCAATTGTCTGTCTTTTGTTTAGAATAACCTTGTAATCCAGGAGTAAGAATAAGATATTTCTACGAGTTTCAAATGCGTCCTGGTTAATATTGCCAAATTTTTAGAATATGTTTTATAGTAATTTCGCATTCTATTTTTGTTAAATATTAAAGCTAAATAAATGTAGTTGAAAATTAATATTCAGAAAATTTCGACTCTTTTAGAAAAAGACTAAATTTGAAAATAGAAAAACGATTTCTGTAGTCTTTGACTGACAAAATGATTTAGTTTAGAAACATCCTATTAAACTTCATTCTCTAATATTTCACAAATAATTTAAATTTTGAACTTTGAATTATTGTTATTTATAATTTTATATTTTATATGGATCCAAAAAAAACTTAAGAATTTAAATAAATAATTTAATAAAAAAATATAAAAGCCAAGATAAGCTTATGGTCGTTGAGATTCTTCATTTCGAGGTCACCTGCATTTGTTCTTGTCGATCGAAATGAATAAAATTGATTCGACGCGATTTTTTATCCCCAAGATTCAACTCACAATCGAATTTTTACGTATTACGAGTTGCAAGCACCCCAAGTTGCATGCATTTCGATGTCACCTGTAAAGAATCTCAATTACCATAAGCTTATCTGGGCTTGTCACTTGTCATTTTCTATTTTAAATAGCCTGAGTGGGAAAGGCCAACAAAAAAAGATAACTGAAATTGGTTAATAAACATTAGAGAAAGAGTCCAGTCCATTTGGCTAGAGTAAGGGTCGGGATACAGTGGGTTTGAGTAGTGACGAATGGAATCCATCGTTAGAAGGATCTCGATCTCAGATATAACATACTAAAATTTAAAGAAAAACCATTATCTAGTTTTCGAAATATTCAACATTGAATTTTCGAAAATCGATTTTTCGACTAAATGGACTTTTGATTATCGGATGAAAGTAAAGTGTCAGGGTTGTAGTATTCCACGAGAGCTTTCCAAAACAGTAAAATATTTCGAGTTCTTATTAGAACCGGAAATATGGTCATTTGAAAATTAAATTTTGGACCACTTCTAACTCGGGTCAGAGGGGTTGGGAGCTTAATTTTTTTTCAATCGAAAGCTCTTAGGCCCAGCTGTAATACACTAAAATTTGAGCCCGAGGACCTCACCCGTCAAAAAATTTCGTCAGATATCTTTAAGATTTCTGCAGAAAATATCTACACCTCTGCCGAAAATCTGCCGAGAAATCTGTAGATATTCCTACGAATTTTATTTGGGCTTGGGACAAAATTCATCAGAAATTTTTGCAGATTTTCTGATGAATCCTTGGTGCATACTCTGACGAATTTCTGTAGATATTTTGCCGATTTTCTGTAGATTTTTTTCTACATTCCAGACTTTCCAGACAGCTGTGTCTGAAAAGATGGAATATTTTTCACTGAAGTTTGAAAAATTCAATAGAGTTATTCTTGGTGGTATCGGTGGTATCACAGTGTTTATATAAAATAAAGAAATCTGCGACGTCGTGTTATAAGTAGAGAATAGTGAAATGAAAACTTTAAGTAGAGTGTCGACCTAAATTTCGTGTTTTTATATCATTCGATTGGCGATTTTTAAGAAATTAGTATTTTTGCTCGCATTTTTTTAATTTATCTAAAATGTTTAATCGGTAATGCTTGTTAAGCAGAACATACCATTTTCTTTGTAACATCTACAGATTCTTGATAAATCAACAATATTTTTGTTGAGGCAATTGAGACTATGCAGATTTCCAATGCAGAAATTCTGCCGAGAATCTGCAGATTTTCGGCAGAATTTCTGCCGAAAATCTACAGATTTTCTAGGCAGAAATTCTGCCGAAAATCTACAGATTTTCTAGGCAGAAATTCTGCCGAAAATCTACAGATTTTCTAGGCAGAAATTCTGCCGAAAATTTACAGATTTTCTCTGAATGTACTGGAATATACCGTTACAATTCAAAAGACCTCCGAGTAAAATCGGCAGGTAGAGCAATGATTTGACGGGCAGTTATTGAAAAAACAAAACAAAACGAGAAGTAGACGTCTTTATTGGCTTTCGAAACCGGTCTTTGAATTTTTTAAACTTTAAGATGTTAATTGGCAAATTTTCTATTTTCTTTCGGAAGGTTTCGAACTTCAGTCCCACGGTGCTTGAAAGTATACTTTTATTGGAATATGAATTCGAGTAACGGGGAGAGTAATTGGAATTAGACATAACGAGAAGTAAAATGTCGTTTCTTTGGCTTTCGAAATCGATTTTCGAATCTTATGTTGCTGGCGGTGCTGGCACACCTTTTCAATTGACTGAAATTCAATCGATTGATTTTTTTCCAGTTACTCTTTTAAACGGAAATAAGATATTTTTGTCTCTTTCTGTCAAATGAAAATTGGAATTTCAATTTCATTTTCAATTTCTATTTTCATTTGACAGAAAGGGACAGCTATAGCTGATCTCAGTTTGAAAGAGTAAGGGGTAAAATTTCAATCGATTGAATTTCACTTAAATGAAAAAGGTGTGCCAGAGCCATTAGAATTTTTTTTAAACTCGAGCTGTGAATGAAGCAAATATGTCGTTTTTAGGTGTTCCTGACCTACGTAACCGACGTAACTCTTTAAGCGGTATAGCGCTTGCTGCATGTTGCAAGTGTTCAGGGTCTGAATCTTCATTATTCTTGAGAATAGGTTCATATTGGGTTAAATTTCATACAGGGTAAAATGGGGTAATTTGGAACCTTTCCTAATTTGGATTTTGAGATAATCCATTGCTATGTTAAGATAAGCTGCTCTCTTTCTTTTAATTTTTCCTTTTATTTCGTGGTCTTCATTGTTTCTTTGCACATCTGAAACAGTGAGGAAATCCAAAATATTCCAAATTGGAAATTGTTACAAATTACCCCATCTTATCACGAGAAAATCTAGTTACTTTACAGGATATGGTCGAGTGTCTTTCTTTTAGAACTAATTAACAAAATGCATTTTGTTAATTTCATGATTTCTTGTTATGCTCGTAATTAGAGCGAGATTGCATAATAAATTGCATGTTTTTTAGAATGTAAAAATAGAAAAAAGAGGGAAAACAGTAAATATCTGAGTAAAATTTTGTTGGACTATTCCAACAAGTGTATTATGCAAATTAGGTGGAATTTTTGTTAACATTTTAAGCTTCTCTTTGGCAAAAATCGCACCATAAAAATACATTTACTCTTTTGTAATGGAAAAAATCGATTTTCCAACATTTTATTTCAATCTGGGATGGTTCTTTAAAATCTTGTCCAATGAGAATTTTGCTTATTTGCACTTTAGTTCAATTCCCATTTCCATTTTGTGAAGAAGTTGAGGGTGTTAATGGGAAGTCATAAAATGAAAATGACTGAATTAGCTCGGGATTAAAACTGACTCATTGGACATTTTGCTGGATGGTGTGATATCAGGCACGAATTAGGGTGCAAAATAGTGGAGATTTCAATTTAATAAGAGAATTCATATAACGTCTCTTGGATTTATCAACATTTGAAAATTGTTGGGGCATCCCTCTCTGTCTCGAATGTAATTAGTTTAGATTAAACTCCACCCACATAATATCTCCCTAGAGAAGTGAAAACTCTGTGAATTTTCTTTGTCCCCTCACAGAATTATTATTAAACATTTCTGCTTTCATTTGCCTTCAAACTTTTCCCAGATTATAATTCAAGCAATTTGCTTGCAAACAAAGTCTAATTTTTGGCGGGAAATTGCTGCAATATACTTTTTAAAAAATAATCCAAGTGCTATTTTCACAAAAGAAAAATCATAGATTAATTAAATCTTTTTTACTACAACCCTTCTGAAATCAAATTGAAGGATTTTTCACCTCATTTTCTCGTACTTCTGCACCATTTTTGGGTTCTTTTAATTAACACATGGCTGTGGAAAATGGTAGTAATTGAACCCTTGGGAATTTACCTTCAAAACATGTTCCTAATTTTCCTCATTCTCATGGGACTATCAACAATTTTCATAGCCCCTTAACTTCATGACTTTTCCGCCTTTTTGAACCAATTGGCACAACTTGAGAAAATGAAATAAATGTTTTCAAGAAAAGCGATGACACATTTCATTAATTTTCCCTTCCCATGTCTTTTGCGGTGTTTTTAAGGTAATGGCACTGTGAAAATTAACAAAGAAGAAGTGGTACTAAATTACAATGCAGAGACTTCTTGCTATTATAAGTTCTTAAATGTTTTTTTCACTCTGTAATTTATGAGACAGCATTATACACCATTCTTCTACTTTCTGAGAATTTAACATTTAAAATTTTCAGCTAAATTTAAATAAAATGCATATAAAAACTCAGAAAAGAATATTTTGTCTTTGCCAAATTGGAAATTTCCTTACCCTAAGAAAAAGTTATATCATTCAATCTGGAATATTGGGTTGGAAAGGTGGTCTATGTCACATCAATCATGTTCTCAAATTAAGTGATATTATTGCGTATTATTGACGAATTGTTGAGGTCTAAAATTAATCACTCCTGCCTCATATTGGCTTCGAAAGAAATACAACATTTTGTTGGTAAAAAAAACATATTCACGTGCGTTAAGCTACAATCACACTAGGAGATAGATAACGCAATGACCTATACATTACAAGACGCCTTGCTTTGGAAGGGGTGCACCAATTTATCATCATAAATGTCAGATAACAATTATTCAATAGTCAGTGTGAGAAAAGCGATGTGGTTATTAGTGTAAAGCCCTATCATGAACTTCTTCAATTCACTCCTGGTGACACTCACATACCTTATCATTCTCCTCCCTAATCGATAGTTAGCCCATTCAGGTGGGAATTTCCATGCTGAGTACAATAATATTTAGTTAAATTTCTCAAAAACCATCAAAATATAAATTATTCCTACAACTTCAACGATTTAAATGAATCTGTTCGTCTGTACTAAAATGCTAAGTCGACAATTTTCCGAATATGAGTGAGATTTAGTACAAATATTACAATTCTCTCTCAGCATTTCCTGGTATTTAGAAAGGTTTCACAAAATAAAGTTACTTATTTAAGTTAGAAATTGGTTTAGTACACTGATGTACTAAATCTACTACTAAATATTACTTCTTGCCTATGTTACTTTTGTATTTTATAAAAAATCAGTCATGTATCCCAAGTGGCATTTGATTACTAAATAGGGAATTTTACCGTAAGTAAAACGTAATTCTAACGTTATTAAAATGACGTAACTTTACTAACGTAAATCTTATAGTGATATTATATTATTATATTGATATATTTGGTTTTCGGAAATTGTGCTCCTAATAAATGACGAAATTTGTCTCAAGTAAAAGTAACGTTAGTTCTTCGAAGGAATTTTTTTTATACGAAACTTCTTCAGGTAAAAGAAACGTAAATTTGTTGAAACTGTACTAACGTTATTAGGTGAGATTCTTAACAATCTCACCTACTATTTTCTTTGTGATAAAATTTTCGTTAGTGTAATGTGTTTCTGCCTAATCTCTAACGTGCGAATAACGTTAACTTACGATTATTTTGCTACTTGGTTATGTACTAAAATAAGCTAAATTTTAGTACATTGTGAGTGTTTGCTTGGTACGTAATCCCAAGAATTTAGACGACAATCAGAACTAGTGATACGCAACTTTAATACTTTAGTCAGGGGGATGGTATTAGCTCTGAAAAATGCGACCTGTTTTAGTATAAATTTTTTCCTGTTTTCGTACACATTTCACGAGATATCTCAGAAACTACGTAGGTTGCCAATTTGGGGTTTTCGGTTGCCCATTCCATATTAAATTGGCTTTTATCTTGCATTTGTATTTTTTGCTAATTCATTCCAAAATGACAGAAAACAATAAACTCCAAAGTGTTTTCGGCACGCTAAAAACGATGGAAAACATAGGAAACGTCATGCCCCTGACTGTAGTACATTCATGAGCTAATCCTTTCAATAATTTTTCAAATCCTCTTTTCCTTTAACCCTCTAAGCCCGGTACCGGTGTCCCAAAACAATAATAATTTCTTTTCACTAGCCAAAATTATCTGCTATTGTAGGCTTTCTAGACTACTGAATTTAAGTTGGTCTGTACTAAAATAATGAGTTGACATTTTTCTGAACATGACTGAGATTTAGTACAAGCAATACATTACTATTTCAGCATTTAAAAAAGTCACACAAAATAAGGTTATTTATTTCAGTCAGAAATTGGTTTAGTACATTGATGTACTGAATGTAATTTCTGACTATATTCTGGACTACTGACTCTTAAGGTCTCTACAATTGGGAGCAATTTTCGTCAAAAATGGTATTTTTGACAGAATTTTGACGTTTACATCTACAGCAGTGCAGGCAATTTTCTACAAAAGAAAAATATTTGACGAAAATTGCTCCGAATGTGTAGAGGGCTTAGTCTCGACAGGTATTATTCAATGACAAACTGACTTCATTACATGTGGCGCTGAGGTATTATATCACTCACTCCGAAGCAGGTCAGGGATACAACTTTGAGATTGTAATACGTAGGATTGCCAAATGGCAAGGAGTGTAAAGACACAATTGTTACTTTACCGTTGTCTGACGGAAATCTTCTACACTAAGAAATTAATTGTGAATTTGTGTCAGAAGTTTGTTCAGAATATTTGCGACATTTGCGAATAATTATAGATTTTTTCTTCAACAGCTGTGCAACACTTTCACCCAAAAATTGCAATAATTTTTATCACGTTTTTTTTTAGTACAAAATGACACTCACAGTTGCATCCACCGTTATTGTCAGGGTTATCGTTTCTGCATTTGATGCAAAAGAACGGTACAAACTTCGTCTCTTTCATCATATTTTGATGAAAATTTACATAATATTTATAATAATGATCAATACAACTAACTATGTATTCGTATGATCTAAATGTAATCTTTGCCATAAAATTATTTTATTAAACTCAAAATATTTTATAAATATTTTAATTCTATTAATTATCTTATGATTTTGTAACAAGAGGGCCGACTATTTCCGTAACAATATGATTTAGTACATGATTGTACTAAAAGTATCTTATTTCTGGCTCCGACATTTTTCTTGTATATCTTAGAATTTTATAAATAATTATTTATATGTTCTCATCTTGAATAAATCGGATATTTTACCACGCTTTGGTTTAGCACGTGCATGTGCTAAATATTATCACAGCTCCTATTATTATGTAAGATTCTTACCAATCTCACATGTTCATTCCAAAACACTTTTTGTTAAATCTTTTGCAAATTATTTTCCCACGGTTTTGGAAAAAAGAGTACGTATTTTTCAATCAGTATTTCATTTAGTACACAAATGTGATAAAAAGATGTATGTAATTATAGTTTTTAATTTAAAATATTAATTGAGAATATGCCACAAACATGGTTACATTACTTTATGAAAAAAAAAATGTTTAGTACAGAAATGTACTAAAAGTTTAAGAAAAAGAATATGAGCCATATAATTTTCTTTTTCAATGTAATTTTGAATTTTACTTTCTCTTAAAGACAAGGCAAGATATTCAGAGTACAGTAGAGTCTCGCTATAGTCCATATTTGGTTTCAAATTTGACACTTGGGTCGCACTATAGTCCATGTAATTTTTTAAAATTATCAACGATTTTTAGTATTAAAATTGCTCGACGGCTTCCACTTTCTTTGCGATTGTGGTACTTGTCCTTGCTCTCTTCATTGTGGATCACAATTATCACAACTACTTAATAAAGTTTGCCAAAAATATTAAAATAATTATGCATGTCGCATACTAAAAAACATAACCTAACTTAAAATCAGTGTCTTGAAATCAACGGTCGATAAATTGTGGACTATAGAGCGATGGCCTATAGCGAGACTCTACTGTAACTTCAATCAGTTACAAGTTGCTGTAAGGCTTTACTCTTCAATTGAATAATCAGAAACACATTTAGTATAAAGTGAAATGAAATAAACACATTGATAAGTCACCCTAAATTGTGTTCTCTGTACACAGAAAAATCTTCAAATGTAAACTGAATATGTACCTTCTCCTATACCTTCCATCACTTACAATTCTACCGTTTTAATTTAATATTTATGTATGTTTGGCAAAGGAGAAAAAAAATCCAACAACTGAGATATTTTATGGTAGAATAAGAAAAATGACATTCCCTGTTTTCCTCAATTGAGTATAGGTATATTTTTTATACCTATCTACATAATATTTTTCAGAGTAGAAGGTAGGAAATGGTTTACAATATTTACCCAAGAACATCATAAACAACGAGTTCCAAACGATTTTTGAGCAAACATTTAAATATCAGTCATTTGGTTCGCTTTAAAAATCAATTTGATTTCAATATTGGTATGTCAAGCATATAATCTGCTTCTTTTTTTTCTCTTCTTCGTTTTATTTATTAAACACCTTTACAAACATAAAAATTTTCCAATGAGAAAGTCAATACAGCTCAACATGACGACATAATTGCACGATCAATATCACTCAAGTGTAATGAATGTTCTTTATCAAATGTGACTGTAAAAGTCATTGAGGTTTAATAAATCTACAAGTAGAAGGAAAAAAGGTTGATGAAGAGATTATTAATTAATCATTTTATATTGCGATTATTGTGAAGTGGACAGGGAAAATTCTACGTATTGTTGACGATTAATTAAAATTGCGTTATTAAACAAAGGCGATGAAGGCAAACTTTGTTGCAATAGTCAGATTTTTTTTTAGAACAGTTTTAGTACAGGTTGGCGTCTGTGAGAAAAGTTTAAATGGATGTACATATAGGAAGTATATCAGTAGAGTTAGAGAATTTCATCTTATTTTCCACAGTGGAGAATATTCAAGTGTAATATATGCATTATGGTGCTATTCCACTGAAAAATGGCAAGTGGAAAAACATTATTTTTAGTACATGGCTGCTCTCATGTGCTTCTACATACTCGATTTATCTTTTTATTGTTTTCTGTTCCTGTCACGACTGTTTTCCCCAGTTTTCGTTGTGTTTCAAAACCGCTAAACAGTTGTGATAGGAACCGATACAAAGAAAAGTTGATTATGCAGAAACACATGGGAGCAGTCATGTACTAAAAAAATGTATTTCTCCTTTTCATTTTTCATTTGACCATCATTTATTAAGATTTGTTCTTCACAATAACTTCGGATTTCGAAACATCATTCAAACGTCAAATTTACTATTAAAACCTACTTAAATGTGGGTATTTTGAAACGCATCTATCCTTGCTTTACATTAGTGAGTCTTAGAAAATCTCGCCTAGTGGTTCGTTCTTGAGATAAAATCTCCCTGTTGTTTGTTATAGAGTCTTGTAGAGCGTTGCACAATTGTTGTACAATGCAATATGAATTCTGAAGATGTTCGCATGTCAAGAATTGAATGTAAACCTTCAAGTGTAGGTTTGATACCTTCTTATGTGTTTTCCAAAACACTGCGAGAGCTCAAATAATCCTTAATAGTGTTGAACATATTAAGTATATAGACATTAGGCTGGAGATCTGGCGGAGAGATTGTCAGGGAGTGAATAAATATGGACAGCGAGTGAACCGTGTGTAGTAGATCCGCTAATCGGTGTAAATATTATGCTTTCTAGGTGTATTAGGGGTTAAAGTTACCCGTTTTCATGTTAATTTTACACCTAAAAAGATGTAAAATTAACATTAAAAAATGTTGATATATTTTTACACCGAAAAAGTGTTAAAGTTATGAGGAAAAAAGTTAACCGCACGCCCGTTTTTTTTCTCAGGTGTTAGTTGATAGAAATGTCGTGTTACACCTACACGTTCTTGTACACTACTTATTAAACTTTATTGGTAATATCAGATTTTCTCAGTGCTACTGAAATGAAAAATAGTGATGATATTTTCTCATAAAGTTGAAAGATTTTCTTTGATCTACTAGTTTTTGACACTACAACGTGATACAGTTGATGTCCTTTTTGTCAAAAAGAAGTCACACATTCTTGCAAAAAATTAAGCATCCGCTTCGAAAAGGTGTCTTAAAACATTGAATAAGTGCATAATTTTAATTTTTATTTGTTTTTTTTTTTTTTTAAATAAGGGTAGATTTAACACGTTATATGTAGGTATACGTGTGTAAATCTAAGTGTAGATCTTACATTCATAGGAGTTGTTTTAAGCTAAGTTGATGTCAATTCGACTATTTTATTAAAACTTCTTTCTAACTCAGGTTCCCAGATCCTTTTTTCTCAGTGCAACTTTTTAACAAAACTCAAATTATTTACTCATTTGCTGAGTTTATTTGTTTGCCATAAAGATTGAAACAACATTAAGTTGGTTTGGCTTAAAGATTTTTCAACAGGTGAATATTAAGATATTTTTAAGTAGTTCATGCGCTTTATAAATAAACACCACGAACAAGAATAGATGGAAAACACATTTCCAAATAACACTTTTCTATAAATTTTCCCATAATCTTCATTATACGGTATCACAGCTTTTGCAAATAAGCATTCATTCACAACAAAGTGATTCATTCTTCATAGTAATTTCACCGACGACGACAATTAATGTTTGCCTTTAAGTAGCGAAAACTATAATTCACAAGCTTCCATAGTGCTACTAAAAACCTACTTTACGCGACCGTCATTCATAAAAGTCCATTTCGTTTTATTTTCTCTTTGTCGTATCAGGGTCAATATTTGTTGAAATTGACGAAATGACAAAAAAAAAGAATGGAAAATTTTTTCGGTAAGTATCAATAATTACATTTGTGGTAAAACTTCTGCATTTAAGGGTGCCATAGTTCCACTATTTCATCTATATTGTTTCGGAATGGTAAGCAAAATGACTTAAGAAATGGTATATAGCACAAAAGCAATGGAAGTTGACAAAATATACATGGGAAATACTCCCGTACGATGCTTTTGCGGTTTCCTTTTTCGAGCTCTTTAAACAAATTAACTGGCGGTATTTCTTTGACATAAAGCCGTGATTGTTGTTTAATTTGGTTAATAGCCAATTCTGGAGTATTTACTATTCAATAATTGACATTAAGTGAAATTTTATGTACACGGTATACACATGAATGATGCCTTTTATTTCTTATTTTAATCAGAATATTTTTCTATATATACTTATTATTATTTTTCTAATAGAAAAACATCAGTACTCAGGGCAAGTTCAATGGTATAACCTTTCCTTTTACTTAAAAAAAAACAGAAGATTTCTTGAGTGTTTTGAATAAATAACAAACAATTAACTTTCTGTGCCATTTCTTTATCATTGTGCTACATATTTTATCATGGAATTTACGAGAAGGAGCGAACTTAAAAAAATATTTGAGCTTAAGTAATTTTGTTCTAAATAAAAGAAAATCCACATTAGTCGAAGGCATGAACGTTCGAAGGGAGAGTACTTTCCCCTATTTCATATTATTAAAAAAAAGAAACATTGAAAGATAATATTTTGTGTACTTTATGGCCTTTATATACTATAGAAAGTTATGTCCATATTTGACGGTTATTCCTACAAAATTTGGTTCAATATGGACATAAATTTCTCTGCGTGTGTAAAGACCATTGAAAGAATTTTGTGTTAATGTATTCTAGAAAGGGAAAGTTGTTTAAAAGGAAAACCGATGATTTCCTTAAAGTGGCCAATGTTGTAAGCTATTCGAAATATTGCCCCGTTTAACTTCGTTCGTTACTCTATATCTATATCTTACACGACAAAAAACTAGAATTTCGGACAAACCAAATTAGAGTTCGGACAACTCTATTTAAAGTACTCTAAACAGGGGCCTCTCGACATTTTATTTTTCCATACGTTTTGCATAGAGGCACTGAAGACTATTGTCAAGTTTTTTCCTAAAGAGAATTGACTTATCAGTTTAATATATTCCGAAATCGTGCATTAAAAGCTATCCAAAAATACATATTTCATTATGCTCGCCGAAGTAATACAAGAACTACGAGCAAATTTGTTTAAGTCGCGGTGCAATATCTGCAAAAATTTTACAAGTAAAAGTGAAAAATAGCTTCACTTTTTATTACACTTGATGGGCCCCTGACTCTAAAGCTGCTGATTTATAAAATATTTACTTGACGATCAAAGGTTGTCCGAACTTTCAAATTCATTTGTCCGAAAGTACGCGCTGTTCGAAATTCGAAATATCACCCTAATTTGTGCAAAACCCTATTTTTTAAGATTATTAAAATGGGTGTTTAAAAGAATTTTGGGGACATTTTTGATCGTTTTTTCTCAAAGGAAGCTACAATGTTATCTTCCAAGAAATTTTTGGAATCGTAAAGGACATTTTCTATTCTAATTTTGATAAAATTCTCGACATTTTCTTTAAAGAAAAGTCTTTGTGGGTTTAGCAATTTTTCAACTTACGAAATCCGCTGAAAATTGAATTTAAATTAAATTTTTAATTTTAAAGACATAAAAAAGAACATTTTTCGTCTTTATTAGAATTTCCACCCAAGAAAAGTCAATTTCGAAAATATTTTACAAGTTTTGAAGATTTTTTTTCGTGGAAGTGTTCTCGTCTTTGCAAAAAACTTGAGATCATGAAAGACGATTATATGATTTTATGGAAATTTCAATCGAGAAAAACTGAAGCTACTTTTGATTTAAATTCCTTAAGATAAAAAGAAAAGCTATAATATTTGCTTTTTAAAAGTGATTCCAAATAACCGGGTTTTTAGGATAGACGGTTAACCGGTTTTGGAAGGGTCTCAAACCGGATAACCGGTTTAAAACCGGTTTTTGAGGAGTTTTTCATGACTTGAACTTTGAAGTAATATTTAACAATATTACTTTTTAATATTTAATATTTTTTCAATTAGTTTAGAACTTATTTATTTTATTGCCTCATTTTGTATTTAAATTACTTCAATAAATTTCAGAGTGCAGGAAAACTACTAGGACTTTTTCCAATAATATTGTACCGTGGAAAATCTGATGCAATGTAGATTTCCATAAAACTAACTATTTTTTCATACAATTTTTTTTTTCTTAGAATAAATTGTTTAAAAACGTTGTCATTTTTGACAATCTTTAATAAGGAAATACTTAAAAATTTTATTCTAGATCTTCGAAAATGAAAAACAAAGAATTTTATAGAGAATGTTTTAACGAACAAACCGAAAGAGTTTTCCTCTTTATTTTTAAAATCCTATGACTAGATAAATCTTGTTAAACTTAAGTTCAGAAAATTTGAATCGTGGAAGAAAAATTATATTCGCAAAAATATTTAAAAAAAAAAACAAAAGAATATTGGAAGGATAGTAACCAAGATTTTTTGCTACCTATATTCGCTATAAAGTTTTGTAAAATCTTGTTAAAATATTGTCAAAATCATTGTGTTTTCAACAAAAAAATCCAGATTTTTCGATCGGGAATGGTTTGTAAATAAAGTCAATTTTTTAGATTATTCCCTTTAGAAAAAATACCGATGCATAATTTTTGTTATTATATATTATGAAAATCATGATTATAATTTACACAAAAATCACAAATAATTTCATAGAAAAATTCCATAGGCATTTTGAAAAAAAAAACAAGAAATAAAATAAAAGGAAACCTCTGATGATTTTTTTTTCTTTGGTTGAGGAACTAATAAATACCAGATTTTGATAAAAATTTTACAAGAATTTTGTGTAACAATCTTGATGAATTTGGATCTAATAAGATTATGCAGTTAAAAGATAGCAAGATTTAGTAAAAATCTTTATGAAGACAGGGAGAGGTATGAACATCTTGTTACTTTTCCACATAAAACAATATTTTACAAGATTATACTAAATCGTTTACAAATATTTTCTCAGTATACAATTAATTTTTTAGTCTTTTAAATATTTAACTAAGATTTAAGATGAAATTGTTTCAAGTGAAGAAGTCCTGAAATAATTCCCGATAACCTTTAAGCAAATAATTCTTTTCAATATTGGAAGAAACGTACAGGAAACTCATTACTACTATCCTTCATATATTATTATATTTTCTTGACTTTATATCTAAAGTCAAGGAAATATTTTATAGTGTATCTTGATTTTCATAAGCTTAAGAGAAATATTAAAATTTTTATATTGAGACGGTTTTCAAACCGTCCCCAAAATAGGTCGGTTAACCGGTTTTTCAAAACCGGTTAACCGGTTTTTCGAAACCGGTTAACCGTTGTTGGAATCATTAATTGCACGCCACAAGGGCTAAAAGGTTTAATGTTTAGTGGATTAAAATTAAAATATAAAACAGAAGGTTATTCTTTCTATCTGCAATTATTGCATCAGATTAAGAGGTTGTTTTTCTTAAATATAAGAACAATCTATAATTGCAACTTATCTACATTACATAACTAATCCAATCACGTTGAAGGCTATAATAACTACTACAGCAATCAGTTATCACGTTGTTGTACAAGACTTTTCACAAATCTCTGTTATCACTCACAGAAATGTTTATTCGCAACAGTAGGAAATTTTCACAAGTGCATCACATTTCACCAAAGTCCAAACTTGGCGTCAGCAATCAAAGAAATATTGTGAACAGCGTAGCGCGAATATTTAGGTAGCTGAAACTTGCTAGAGATATCAATTGAATTTTGTAATTGACATTTGATTGGTCATAAACAATCAATTTTAATTCATCATACTGTGTGATTGACTCTATCAGTATGTCTACATCGGCAGAGTCACGAGTATACCCATACAACATACTTATATGTAGGCTGTTCTCTTTTTTCCCTGTTATTAATTACACAATTAAACCCTTGCCATGCAATATGCCAAAAATTGATTGAGTTTATTAGTGGCATTTTCTTTTTAATAAATTGTATCTGTAGTATCGGGGTATCAAGAGCTCAAATAGATTGACAATATATTGCCGATAAAGGCTCTAACTTTGAGAAGAATTACCCTGTGACCTATCAAAAAAAATTACCAATTAATCACAGACAAGTGATCCATATAGCAAAAAAAATTCTCCAAACACCTTCAATCAAGTAAAAAGAAGTACTATATAGATATACTTGAAGGAAAATAGGTGGAAGAGAGAAAAGATATGACTGATAAGCCCAAACGATAGCAATACGGTGTCTTCAAGTGCCTTCGCACGTTGACATTTGACGGTATAATTTAATTTCTTTCTAATCAGTAGCTAATAACGCTACTTGTTGTTAATATTACTCGTGAGATTGAGGAATTGATTGCTGGAATTCGTCGTGTTACACTTTTTTCTTATCGACTGTTTTTCTCGATGTCTCTTAAAATTTTTTTCTCATTATCACCTCAAAAAAATCTTCATACTGTCAATCGTTTTTCACTCAAAAAAAAACCCATGGAAAGAAAAATAAATAAAATTCAATTATACAGTAATCAAATCAAACAGATATACTTTTTTTAAATTGACCTATTGATATATGGAAAAACATATAAATAATATTTATTGTCTATGAGCAATACCTTATTGGCAAATCATAGACGGAAATTTAATTAACAACCATTATGAGAGACACAGTTTTCAACTTAACACTATCGCTACTTCTCTTTTTCATCATTAATCCCTCTTTAATTGACCACATATTAACTAATATATTGCACAAATATTTCAATAACAAATATTAAATGTTGCGTACTATTGACTTTTCCACAATTTAATTACGAAAACTCCTCAAGATAGTGCATTAGGAGTGGGAAAATAATTTTTATTAATATTTCAATACATCCCATATTTGCCATTACTTGACTTCTTTAATGGAAAACTAAAGTGTAATTATTGATTAGTTACGAAATTTATTTATCTAATTGATATTGGCAAAACTATTCACCTTGATCCCAGTCAATTCGATAGTAGACGCTGAATTTCATTTGGTAAAATAAGCAAGAGAATTTACTGAATATTTAAATTTATATTTAAATTCTGCCTTCGAATATTTCAGATCAAATTCATTAAAGGAATATGGGAAAAATATGAAGCGTTCGAATCCAGACACTGTGCGAAGGCTGATAGCTTTCCCCTAAATGCAAAATATCCGCCTGAAATTTAAAATACCATTAGTTTGTAAAATACTTGATTGAAATGTTTTTCCAAAAACAAACTTGCGAAATTTGATCTCTGTGACTAATGCATGAGAATAATTGAAAACAGTTATCAGCGCCTCTCGTGGGAGAAAACAGCGCCCTTATGCGGAAAAGCAGCTTTCCGTTATCAGTGCATTCCCGAAAATATTCGTACTAATTTTAAAAATCATCCAAGACATTAGTGGAAAGCAAAGAAAATGTTCAAAATAATGCGTTGTCCTGAATCCTGGGTTAACAAATTACTTTGAATTTAAAAGTACAAAGCCACACTGAAATATCCGTTTATCTATTTGAGATGAGACAAAACATATTCAATAAATTTCAAAAAACAAAATTAAAAATAAATTATTACATCGAATAAAATGATGATGGTTCAGGTAATTCTTTTTGTTTTATTTTTTTTTTAATTTCTTAAATATATTCTCCCTAATTTTAAGATTATCTCAATAACTTTTCTGTTTTCCAAAAATAATTTCAAAAAATAAATTTCAAAACGGACTAGGCGAAAGCGCGTTACCTTTAGACGACTGAAGCTTTGAAAAACTCATTTTTACTGCTCGAACTCAAAGAGAGAGCAGTTATAGGGGGAGATAGGGCTTTTGATGTAAGTTGTAAAAAAATCTATTTAAAATGAGTTTCCTGAACTGTCAGATTCATGTTTAAAATTGTATGTAGGCCCTGAAGAAGGTCCCAACCAAGGATCGAAACGTCGGCCAATAAAACATAAAGAAGAACAAGAAAGTTTTTAGACCGAAATTCCAACATCTGACTCATATGAGATAGGGCTACTTTGAGCTGTGGGGCTACATTGTTATACGATTTTTCGCATATTTCTAAAGAAAACTAGGTTTTAACATACTGTAATTTGGATAGACAAAATAATTGTAGGGTAGATTCAGCCCTTTTCGCCATGTAAGCACTTTTCGCCACCTAATATAAAACAAATAATTTAAGGCATTTAAGAATAAGTAGCATTTTAACACTCATATATGTTCTGTTCTAATATCCCAATACGTTATTACGTCTCTCAATTAATTGAAATTCGTTTTAAAACAGGTGGCGAAAAGTACTGAAACAAGCATAATTGGGGAATATGCATAGTTTTCAATGAGATTCTCTAAAATTGTCGAGACGTATCCTAGATTTATAGATAGATATTGCTTCAAAGTATCTTTATACAAAAATTCATTTTAGTCTGACAAAAATATCACACCTTACGAGGCCCCTAAAGTTTAATGGTGGCGAAAAGTACTGACTCTACCCTATATCTAAATAAAATAATTGTAAGGACCAGCTTCATTTAGAAATAGGCGAAAAAGTCGTATAACAATCTAGCCCCAACAGCTCAAAGTAGCCCCACCTCCCTCTATAATTGTCTTTTTTTTTCAACTTGTCACTGTTTTGGAGCTTAAATGCTAAGAGATATCGATTTCCAGTATTCGAAGACCCCCAGTAAAAAAACAATATCTCTCGATGTTTTTTTCTCTTCCCCACCTCCTTTTAGAGGTAGTCCAAGCAAACATTTAGCACTAACATACTTATTAACGGAAAATTCGCCATTTGAATTATTGAAGGTCAAAGGTCAACCACTTTGGAGGGCCCATTTTTCAACCGATTAGGTTAAATTTGGATTTTTTGGAAAGGTATTGGAATTCTGAACCCGGCTGTATCGGTCTTCATCGATAACGAACCGGTTAAGTACCGATTTTGAATAATCGTTTCGGAAATTTTTTTATTTGACCTTAAATTTGTTCTTGAGCTAGAGGTTAAATGGTAAGAGATATCGACTTCCGGTCTTCAATGACCCTCAATAAAAAAAAACAATATCTCTAGACGTTTTTTCCCTCTCCTCCCCTAAAAACCATTTTTTCCCATTTTTCTCAAAATTGGCCAAAGTTTTTTCAATCATTTTCGGATATGTTTTAGAGGTAGTCCAGGTGAACATTTAGCCCATCATACCTATAACCGGAAAATTCGACATTTTGAATTATTGAAGGTCAAAGGTCAACCACTTTGGAGGGCCCATTTTTCAACCGATTTTTTGTTTTTTTAATAATTTCTTAATGGCTTTCTCATTGTCTATAAACAAGATTAAATCAACAGTAAACCATCTTTGCCATCTCTTTTTCAAAATGTTGTTTAATGAATTCCACCCATTATAATATTAAATTTTAATAGCTAGTCCAATACCACAAATTTCCAAAAAACAGCAATGGGTCAAACCCATTACGAACATAAAACAAAAATTGAGTTGGCCGAAGCTTGAGTCATGCGAAGATAGTGCGCTTTCCCCTATAACTTCTGTTCTAATTGTAGGAAATTCGTACTTGAATATGATAACGAAAGGTTTCGTGATATTTTACAAAATTGATGGAACAGGCGGGAAGTGGGATACCTTCGCATTGGGTTAATTTTGAAATAAAGTTTTTTTTTCATATTATTTAATGGAACTGAACATTACCATGACATAATTACGCACTATAAACTAATTGTGAAGATAAATTATATTATTATAATGCTCATTTCCATTTAAAAATTAGACGAAGAATCCTTATTTCAAAGGTGTCCCGATTCAAAGGTACTCTCTTACTATTAGAACCACTTTTAGAGGTGCTAAAAATGAAAAATCGCTTATCGGAAGTTCGTTATCGAATATCTTAAAGTTTTCGTTTCCAAATTTAATGAAATTTTAGTGCTCAATATTGATTATTCAAATAACAAAAAATTCACTTGGCATTTGGCAATAACGAAAATTTTCTTAAAATTCCACAACTTTTTAGTACATCATAACTTCAATTCGCCATCACTGTCAAAATCAATAAAAAAATTTGAATTTTTGTTTTTTAGTTTATTAAACTTTGATTTATAACATATTCACTCTAAAATTTCAAATATTTTGAATTTAGTACATGCCTGTGCTAAATATTATCTCTACCTATTATCGACAAAATAATGATAATGTTCCACTCTTAAAATCTGATTTCCAATTATTTGGCAAGTCTCAAATTTCAAAAATTATTTTATTTTTTAATTACAAGTACTTCTAGAGCCAAAAATATGGGAGTGGTTCTGAGCAAATTAATTTCGTTCTAATTTATATTAAAGTCATGATATTATGTTTATTTATGGCACAAGCGCAATAGGAAATTTTCGGAGAAAACTTTTCAAAAGGCAATAAATGAAACATTTTTGATATAATTAAGCTAGAAGCTTTTCCCATTTGTATACTAGCTAATAGCCCTTTGGAGAGGACGAAGGAAGAATAGTGCAATGCACAAGTTCGGGCAAAAGTATTAATGATGGTAGAATTGACACTGGGCGTATATAGAGTTCAGTGTAGTGAGAATAATAAGTTTTCCTCCTCTTGTACACTTCTCAAATGAATCATAAAATTATTAGAGATACAAATTGATCAAATCAACATCCGCTTAACACATTCACTCACCAAAGGTACCCATTGTTGCTACAGCAAGAGACAATTATCCTTCATATTTCCAACATCACCAGTAGCTCCTTGTCTCCTAACCAAGCCAGAGTGTGCAGAAAATGTATATATAAGGGGAAAATTGCTCAAATGGTGTGCAAAAGGATGATAAGAAGGACAGATTTAAGTGACTCCGCCTTCCATATAATGGGAAACTTTTCAATTTCAAGCCACTCCTCGCCCATTGGACACAAATCACAACTGCACAGAAGCAACAATGTACATATCATTCGGCTCTTTCTAACCACCACTGGATTCCCATTAGACGAGCACTATGCTGCTTCTTCTCTCCTCCTATATACTCCGGGAAATGTGAGCAGTATCTGTCGAGCTGCCTCAACGACACGCGATTGTGTAAAGTTTAGTAACGATTGGGTTACCGTGAATGACGGTTGATCGGCAAATCACGCGTTTGAGTTTAAAAAAAAAACGATTTTCCGTCTTATAAGTGTTGTTTTAATTTAGGAAAAGTGATTTTTAGAATCAGTAATATTACCAGTGATTGAGAAAGTGTTAAAGAAACATATTTCTCTCCATAACTTCTTGTAAGGCATTATAGAACCATGTATTCTTAAAGCCTTCTTGTAGGGCAGTATGACCTTTATATGTAAAGAGGCATACTAATGAGAGGATCAAGGACTTCTTTGCATATTTAAACAGAAACTTATCGTCATAAGTCCTTTATAAGTCGATTATAAGACCTCTGAAACGTTTTGGTTTAATAAAAAACCAATTTTCCTCCTGGGTGATCCTTTTTAGTGACTATCTTATGGATTTAGCAGTGCAAAGTGGTAGTGATCTATAAATGTCTAATTCAGTATCTCTATCGCATCCCAACGAGTTAGGCCATTTCCCGCCCAATGACATGAACAATCACTCAGCAACACCTCCGGATTCCCCAGATGGTATCTGTACCGATAGGAAATCCTCGCCAAATTCCCCGTCGCAGGCGGACAATAGCCTCTCACCGCCACCCGCCGGAAATGGATACCATTTGAATGGGAGCTACCAAGCTAATTTCATTCACGCCACAACAAATCAATTCACCAAGAACACTGTGCCGAGTATCAGGAAATCCTTCAATATTGACGCCCTCTTGGCCAAGGGGCACACCACCGACAGTGATGCCAAAAGACAAATTGATATTGACTCTCCGGATTCAGGAGGGCGTTTTCCCAACGACGACGTCTTCAGTGAAGACCGTCGCGAATTTACGCCGAGTCCTGAAGAAAAATACCCACGGTATGGATATTCTCGAAATCTCCTGGATATACCCTAATCCATCCCCCCTAATTCGAAACCTAATTCACTCTTAAAGATCTGAATCACCATCATCTCAGCGATCTAGTCCATCCATCAGTCCAGGTTGTGAGGAACAGGCCCTCCAAATGCATCAGATGCACCTGCATGATCCATTTAAAAAACCCATGCCACCCCAATTGCGTCCGCAAGACTTCTCACCACTCTACAACAACTATCCCTATCACCTCATACCCGGCGGATCGGCTTTTCAGAGGCCAGTTGAAATGAAACCACTTCCTGTAAGTATGACCTCTTGTCCAATTAGCCTTTCAAACACTTGACTAGAAGTCTCTCTCTCTCTCCCAATATTCGAATCAGATGCCAATGGGAAATCATGCTTTTATGACACAACATATACCTATTGAATACTTAGCAAGGGCCGGAATGCTACATCCTCGATTTCCAGATCTCACAGGTAATGTGAAATGTTTAGAAAATTTATGATAACAACCAATCGATAGATTTCCACAGTGAATATTTGCATTAAAGACCTTGGACATTGCCATTGTTACAGATCGATATGGCTTGATAAGAGCGAAATTTATAAAAAAAAGTGTTGAGATTTTCAAAAAAAAAAATACTTTAAATTTCGTTCACATTACCGATTCTCAGATTTAAATTTGATTTTCTATTTGAGAGATTGTGTAAAGGACTCTACACTACACATTGGAAGCAATTTTCTGTGTTAAAACGTCAAAATTCTGTCAAAAATGCAATTTTTGACGAAAATTGCTCCAAAAGCCCTATGGCGATCTTTTTTACAAAAGGAACAGCTTATAAAATTCTTAAATAAACTGTCTTCTCCGACATAAAATAGTTCTGGATGACCATGGTTTAGTGTTTAATCTGAGTGGTTTAAATGTATCAGATTCTGAATGCTAATGAATCAAACTTTCGAAAAATAGTTATCTCGTCCAAGTATCGTCATGATTATTTGAGGTATAGGGGAGACTGGGGCAAAAAGTCACAATACGGGTATTTTATTTTTTTTCAAGCTACCCGAGTACCTCCAAAATTTCTAATTAGCACAGTTTTATAGGAAATTTACCGCTCTACAAACTTTGTGAAAGTCATTTTCTTCTATTTTGTAAGGAAATATATTTATCGAGCCGTTTTCTAAAAGATAATTTTGTGATCATTCTCAAAAATGCTGGGGCAAATAGTATCAGGCATAAGATACTCTCACATTTTGATTCGCTTTATTAGGGGATTCCGTGAATTTAAGTAAAATACCGAGATTACATATTTTCATAGGAAATTTATTCTTCTACAACTTTGTAAAACACCGTTTTCTCTATCTGAGCGAGAAATGCGCATTTTAAGCTATTTTACAAAAAAAAACACACACAAAAGACTGCAAATCGTTTGACCAGTGCAAACAACAAGAGGCGACACATAGCATTGACGTTTCAACGTGGAAATCAGAAATTGTTTCGGTTTTTGTTACTTTTTGCTCCATAGCTTTTGTTAACTTTTTACCCCAAGTGGTCGTTTTTGATAAAAGGATTTCTGGAGAACAGAATCTTTGCAAAATTCTAAAAAAGATAGCGGATCCGTATTCAAAGAATATCCAGATAATTTGGGAAATATTCACCAGTGCATCAAATTTAAAATAAGTAGCTAATGATTGATATCTTTTGCACGGAAAATATTTCAAAAATAGGGCTAAAAATTTCAATTTCTTTTTTTATTTTCTAAATTCCTTGTTCAAGTTCTAACAAACTTACGACATTGAAGAAGACTTATGGAGGCTATCTACGGAAAAAAATTTAAGCCGCTATTTTATTTATCTTTGAAGATATTGAATTTTAAAATTTTCAATTTATGACTTTTTGCCCCAGTCTCCCCTACTAATTTCAAACTTTAAACCTTTGCTACTGAAATTATGTGCTCTTTCTAATGTTTCTTTTAAATATTACTGAAAAAATAAATCTATTTATAAAATTATTTTACAACCATTTAAAGTGAAAAATATGATAATATGTATATTCTTGGTCAGTAAAAAATAAATTTTGTCCCTAAAAATAGCTTTAATCAGAAAAATGCCCAAGTAGCAAAAGTTAGTCCTTACGGACGTAAATTTTAGTTTACGAAAATAATTAGAAATGTGTCAATCGTTATCTTAACGTACAAATAAATCGATTTTAGATACAAGTTTTTGCTTATTTTTTTTAAAGGAAATTTAATAATTTTTCTGAACATTTGAGCATCCTTGGTTAATGGACTTGTCAAAAAGTGAGCAAAAAAAGAAATAAACATAATTGAAGTGATAATATTTCTCTGAATAGTTTAGCATCACAATATTCTATACTAACTTTCATTATTAATTTTGTTGGCTATATAAACTACGTCATAAAGGGTCACCGTGACATCAATCTTTTGACACTAAACCCATTTTCACAACTTATCAAACTAGTAAAATATTAGTCATTTTTCGAATATGTCGTCAACATGACGTTATAATGACTTAATACTGTATCTCTAGTAAAGCTGTGTCACTTTTATATTTGGTAGACTCTCACTTATTATGCTTCGTGCGGGTGACATTAAATAATCCGTCAGTTGAATTTTAAAAGCGGTTGACATACAGTAGAGCCTCGCTATAGGCCATATTTGGTTCCAGATTTGACACTTGGGTCGCACTATAGTCCATGTCATTTTTCAAAATTATCAACGACTTTTAGTATTGAAATTGCTCGACAGCTTCCACTTTCTTTGCGATTGTGGTATTTGTCCTTGCTCTCTTCATTGTGGATCACAATTACCACAACTACTCAATAAAGTTTGCCAAAAATATTAAAATAATTATGACAACATTGCATGTCGCGTGCTAAAAAACATAACCTAATTTAAAATCAGTGTTTTGAAATCAACAGTCGATAAATTGTGGACTATAGAGCGATGGCCTATTGCGGTGTTCTACTGTATTGTTTACGGTTTTGAAGTTTTTGTTAAAGCAATTATGCTCTAATTATGATCCTTTCTTACTGTGGCTTCCAATGTAAATTTAAAAAAAACTCATTGGATTTCAAAATATGCCAACATTTTAGTATTTCATTCGCGTATAAAAAAACCAAAACCCTTACAAAAACGGGCCGGTCTGAGGTAGTTAAACAGTAAATAAAACAACTTCCTATTGTCAAAACTAGCTTCATTCAGTATACTGAATAAGTTAGATTTCTACTGATCAAAAATCTCAGTTAAAAATAAATATCAATCCTCTGTGCACTAGAAATTAATATAAAGTTGTTAAAATATAGTTCAGGGTACAAATTTAAATGCAATTGAAAGACATAAAAATCGATAAGAAGAGTATAATAGCTTAATTCTAAGCCTACTTGAACTTTATCAATATCAATGGATTTTTGATTTATCTGGAGTGCAAAAATTCAAATAATAAGATTGTGATGTTGATAATATAGATAAAAAATAAGTATACTTTGTTTATTAAAAAAATATGTTGGAAGAAGTGGGGTATCTTTCAATTTGTGTAATTTTGAAACGATGCACCTTTAACCATTTAAGGACAAGAGACTTTTTTCTAATCGAAAATCATTAATAAAAAGGAAACTAATAAACAAAATTAATTAAATGTCTTACATCTAGCCTTGGATGATCCAACAGAGTCTGATTCGGTATATTTTTTATATAAAATATATATGAAATGAAATATAAAAAAAATAATAAAAATAATTTATCAGTGCGGTCATTTGAAAATTCGTCACTTTTGATCTTAAATATTTACTATATAGCAAATAGTTGAAGTTTTGCAAAAAATATCCTAGATTCCTATAACCTTTTACTTTACGATTACGTATAAACATTAGAAAGAAATAACATTGGGTAGTCAGAAAAAAATAAATTTTCTCTATGGGTCACGGGTGACCCAATCGTCCTTAAAAGGTTAAAATAGAGTTTTTTCACTAATTTTCAAACAAAACTGGACCTAACCGTGATATAATTTAATTTAGATCCAGAAGGACATCAAGAGGAAACACGATTTAAGAAAAAAAAACTTAGTTTTATCATAAACTTTTTACAATTTAGCGTTAATTTCCTCAAAATTGTCCAAAAAATTTAAATCGAATGAAATACAATGCAAAATTAAGGGATAAGGTAACTGTACCGCGGCATAGTTGCATGCAAGCGCCAAAGTCGTATGATTAAAATGTATAATATTTTTGATACAAATAGATTTTTTTGTTACTTCTTTTTAAGGAGTGTTGCTTGGAACCTTGTAGATCGTTTATTGTCTTTTTTTCTCTAAAGATCATTCTTAATACATTTTAAAATAAATATAAACATAGTTAGTCATATCTTAGGGTAATATTTCGGACACCTTGATTTTTATATTTCCCTGCCCATCCGGAATTCTACCAATGTCATTTTCACGTCATCTCGTTCGTCGAAGCGACATTTTTTGTATTGTATAATCTCTTCAAGAGTATACAAAAACTAAAAATTCATGGAAATTTGAAGAATAAAAGAAGTGTCCGAAATTGCAAACTGGCCGAAATATGGTACAGTTAGCTTAACCGTCAATTTTTTAAACTTATTTTTTATTAACTAAAACCCTAAGTAAACTTTTAATTAAATAAAACTATTAAATACTAAACAACTCTGTAAAATTGTAGCTATAGAAGCGCTAAACATGTTTACGGAACTTAAATTTAATGAAATATGGTAAAGTACCCTCGAGTCGGCCGGTTCCTCAACTCGGCCAGTTGAATTATTTAACCAATTTTTTAACGTTTTATAGTCAATTTCTATGAAATTTTCACTGATTTACGTCATATATAATATAATAGACCTTATAATGTTAAATCGGTAAGACCATATTTATAACAAATCTAAGTAAATTGAATAAATAGTCCCACTGGCCGAGTTGAGAAACCGGCCGACTACAGGGGTACTTTACCTTAAAAGAACTAAAGAACTTATTATTATTATTATAGTAAGTACATGTATTATATTGCTAATAGTTTTCTTATTAACCTTATTCGTATTACATTTGTATATTTTGCATCAGTTTTAAGAATTGTTAATGTTCCGTGTAGCATGTGTACATTAATGGCATTGCACTTTTTCTTCTAACGATTTTCAAGTTTTAAAAGAAATAACGCTCTGGAGAGCGTATTTCTAAACCTTTTGGAATAAGTTAGGATTTATTTGAAAGGTCTTTGAATCTCGTATACAAAATGAACTAGCTCCGAGGTGTAACGTGTAAATAAATAGTTCATTAACTGAATAACAGTGTTAATCCCAAAGGGCCATTGCATTGGTGCAGTTTCTTGCAATTTCGATCAGGACTCTTGGTGATTTCAAAACTGTTTTAAATTAATTAAAATCTAAAAGATATTTTCTAGAAAATATGATGAAATCATGGTGTTAATTTCGTCCTTGCGAGTTCGAACACTTCGCAAAGTTAAAATTGTTAATCATCCCATTATTATCGCATTTAATTTACTTTTGCTTACGACATTCTTTGAAATTATCTCAAGAATGTTTGAAATTAAATTTTACAATACAGCAGTTAAAGATTTTCGATTACCAAGTTGATTCACATAAATTATATTTCAAGAGGGATCAATTCATTAAAATAGTTGTTTTACTGATATAGAAGTAAGGTCGAAGGAGCATCTCTTCGACAGGGAACCCGCCTATTGACACTTTTGTCAAAATGATGGAATTTATTTAATGTATCTGGTAAAATGCAAGTAATATGATGGTTTTTTCTGTAATCTAGCTTTTCTTATAAAAAGTGATGTTCAAATTTAATATCTTCATAGCTTCTTAAAGTGTCAATAGGTGTTTCTTTCACCCTACTTTACAACTTAGATTTTTGTAAAAAAAACTTTTAAATTATAAATTTCTTAGGTTTTTTTTTTTAAATATTTCCAAATAGATGAAAGTGGAGTACCTTTGAATTTGGGCAGGTTTGAAATTGAGCTTCTTGTCCTGGTTTTAAATGAAACTGTAGGGGAAAGTCGTCTGCCTTTAAATGCAGCAGCCTTCAAATGTTGCGATTTTTTCGTTGTTCTCAAAAGCATAAATTATATTCTATTAACTATTAGGTAGCTATCCATCATCCTCACAAATCATCAAAAAATGGAGAGCCTAGCTCCTATTTCCTAGATGCTAGATAAAAAAAAATGAAAATGAGCTCTAAACTGTAATTTTGATGTTCCACAAATCATGTGATTTTTCATAGTAAAAATCATTTTACAAATAAATCTTCCATTGTGACACATAGAAGGTTAATCAGGCTTAATATTTCTGTTAATACATTTTGGTTCAGATGACACAATTTTTGTGGGTGGCAAAAATTTGCAAATATCACCCTGCAGCAGCCTTTAAATGCTAATGTCGTGTGCCTTTAAATCCTATCTTTCCATACATCAAAACATGTGAAATCGAACTCCTACTTTTCTCTGACGAACGTCATACAAATACTTATAACCTGCTATCTTGCTCCGGCCGGGATGTTTCCAGTTGACAATTTTCAACTTCAATGGCTTTTTCTTCCAAATTTTCATGTGCAAAACAGTGCTTCAGAAAAATGTAAAGAAAAGTTATTGTTTAATGTCTTTTGACTGCAGTGATGATTTTAGTGAGTGCGTTAGGCTTCAATCTAATCATTTATAGCCCATTTAGTTTTATTGATTCAATATTCTCAGTGAAAAAAAAACATTTAAAGGCAGCTGCATCGCGTTTGAAGGCAGACTATGCCAGCTGCCTTCATACAAATCGACATCACTTTTTTAATTTCCTCAGAAGGAAAAACTGAGGACTTGCGAGTGCTAAATGAGGTAATCATATACGCCGAATGAACAAGAGAATTTTTTGGTGTAGTAGAAAATAAAATCCATTTTGTGGATTCTTCAGAAAAAAATCTTAAATTTGGAACTCCATTTTTCGTTTAAAGGCAGACGACTTTCCCCTACCTTACTTTTACATGAATCACATTGTAATAAGACTCAGTTCCACTGAAAAATACACCAATTCAAAAGTGCCCTACTTCCCCCTGTTGAACTACGTCTATCTCAGATATTCCTTAACGAAGTACAAAAATAAAGAAGCTAACAATTAAATAAGATTAAGTTCTACATAAATATCCATAAAAGAGCAAGTAACTTGCACTGGTCCAAAAATGTCCACTTTATTTGTTTTAGCAGTTATAAATGTGTTATTTTGTTAAAGTACATTTTTGTCCTTCTCACTGTATTTCATTTCTACTATTTTACTAAAGAATTATTTGCTATATACGCTATATATTTTAGAAGTTACATAAGCAACATTTTCTCCAAAAATCATACTAATTTGCCTACGAAACGTGATTTCTTTGCTTTAGTAATTTCATTTTGTTCTATACCACTACCCCTCGGTAAAATCGAAAAGTCATTGAATTGTTTGAGAATTTGCATAATAATCAA
Organism: Phlebotomus papatasi; assembly: GCF_024763615.1. Lineage (NCBI taxonomy): Eukaryota > Metazoa > Arthropoda > Insecta > Diptera > Psychodidae > Phlebotomus > Phlebotomus papatasi. The sequence goes on along the minus strand of NC_077223.1, from coordinate 86,771,436 downwards.
TTGAACGCGGAATTCGCAAATGTACGTTCATGATACATAAACAAATAGCGCTCCAATTTTGGGGACAAATTTGTTCTGGATCCATATAAATATTCATCAAGAATGAAATCAAATTTTCATGGTATGACAGAATGACGACTATGTGATGATGGCAATCAACGTAGATCAAATCATCAGGGCTCAATCAATTGGGAATGAGATATAGTCAAATACCTATAGACTATAAATATAGAAGTATTTTGGGTGTTTTTTTGCTATCTATTTTTGCATAATTCAATAGGTATTTTTATATTTTTGTATATCAAGTATTAATTAGAGTGGATTAATTTTGGTTTGAAATGTTTCGACTAAATTCCGACGGAAAGTACATTATATACGTAATCCCGAAAATCTCTTAGTTTCAACTTAAACAAGTAACCGGATAGATAAATAATTTTTTAGCAGTACCAGGTTATATTTATAATCATTAAATAATTAATGTTTTTGGGATGCTAAAAAAATAATTGAATAAAGAATTTTAAAAAATGGGATCAGGAATAAAATTTTAGATTCAGAAACAAAATTTCTTGATTCCAAAGATGCTTTCTTAAGTATTGAATTGTCTAAAAATTTAATTTATTTGTATGCTGTCTTCTTTTGTTTTAGAGAAAAAAAAACAATTGATTTTCTAAACAAAATATTCATGCCAAAATTTTGAAACAAGTGTCAAGATTTTAGTTCCCTTCTTCTTAGTTATCATCTCTTTTTGTTGATTATAATACCTTCAAAATGTTTCTTTTCTCAAAAAGTTTATTTTTCTGCCACAAAAATTTATATGTATACTTATTTAAAATTCCGATATCGTTCTCCATGTGTCAACTTTTGTAAAATTGCCAGTCTATCACTAAAGTGTATCATTCAATCATATCGGTGAATCTGTTTTCCGAACATGTAAAAAGGGGAAAAAAACCTTCGTCAAAAAATCATTGGTAAACAAACACCAAAGTTCAGGAAGCAAAATGTTGATTACCAATTCAATATATCTTTTTCTGAAAATTTGTTGAAGCGATATTCAAATTTATTTGATGCTCTTGGAATTTCTAAAATTTAGACAGGCAGGGGTAAGGGGATAAATTCAGTCAGAATACTTCAAAAATTGGTCCTTTTTATAAATTTTTCACATAAAGTTTTATGGGGACATTGGGCTAGGGAAAAGTGGGGTAACTTTGAAAGTGGGGCACCTTTGATATTGGAATTTTTCAACTATGTTTAAGTGGAACTGAGCCATATCATAATGTTATTTAGCTTCTCAATCTGTTTGTGCAGATAAATTATATCACGATAAGGTTCAATTTTATTTAAAAATAGGTGAAAAATTCCAATTTTAAAGGTGCCCCACTTTCAAAGGTGCTCCACTTCCTCCTATAGGGGGAAGTAGGACACTTTTGAATTAGGGCACTTTTGAAATTGGACTGTTTCCTCTTTTTATAAATTGAATTAAACCTTACCACGATATAATTCAGCTTGTGAAACCGACTGGTAAGCTAACTTACATGAAGGTAAAGCTCAGTTCTATTTGAAAGTAGGTGAAAAATTCCAATTTCAAAAGTACTCCAATTCAAAGGTGCCCCACTTCCGCCTATATTGAGTAGAGATATTTAAGGTTATGTTGTCCCAAAAATTCAGATCAGTAAAAGACATTTCTTCAAAGAAATCCTTTACTTAACCCTAAAATTGCTAAAATTAGGGGAAATTGCCCATGCTTGATACCATTGGAAGCTTCGTAATGACTAAATTTTTTCTATGTTTCTCAATAAACGTGACTTCTAAATATATTTTAAAAACTGGCTACTTTCCCATAGTTTTTAAAATATGGTTGCGATGAGTCACATATATATTGTAAAACAGAAAATTTAGTCATTACGAAGCTTCCAATGGTATCAAGCATGAGCTCTTTCGCCTATTCAGCATGTGTTCATGTACAATATCGAAAATAGTGATTATTCCCATTCACAGCTGGAGTTTTATTCTCCAATTGTGTTTTGGACTCGGTCTTGGATAAAACGTAATATGAACCCTATTTGCACAAAAAAATACTAAAAATACTATTTGTTCGAAATACTAAAGCTCAAGTTTCGAATTTCCCAACTTAATTTTCGCACAAGGTGGGGACAAATGTAATAATCACACTAAAAATCTATTAAAATTATTACTCAGTGAGTACCTATCAGGAGAATTATAGTGAAGTGAACCATGCAGTTTTGATTTTCTGCACAACATAGCGAAAGCAGTTACATTTTGATGCTCGAAACTTTTCGAAATTGGAACAGGAAATATTACATCCACCCTGCGGACGAGGAGAGAAGTAAAAATATCTTTTCTTCAGTTTTCCTAGCCGATCATTGAATTTTTTAAACATTAAGTTGCATGGAAAATTGTTCGAATTCTCTGTAATACGATTCAGAAAGAAATTAATACGATTCAGAAGACAATGAATACGAACAGTAATATCTTACTCATTGTATTACTCCACTACAGTGTACTCTTTCTTACACACGTGATCTTCAATTTGAAATTTTGCATGCTATACACGTCTCTTTCCGTTTTTTCTTACTGTTATTAGTATTAATCTTATATGTGACACTATGGTCATACGTTAATTACCAATAATGTTGGATTAGAGGTGACTGGGGCAAAACTTGTCAAAACGTATATTTAATTCTTTCACGAGCTTTGAGAAAACATAAACATTTTATGATAATGAGCATATTCTTACAAGAAATTTACTGCTCTACAACATTGCAGAAGACTATTTTCCTCTATCTCGAAAGAAATGTGATTTTCGAATCATTTTCTAAAAGTCGATTTTGTGGAGATTCTCAAAATTGCTGGGGCAAATTTTGTCAGTCTTCGGATAATTTGTGACGTTTTATGTCTAGCGCACAACAACTTTTGTTTAGTAAACATGTTTTTGACATTTCAGTGAGAGTGAATGAAACATAGATCTAGTCGTCTCGCTCATTCTCATGAGAAATTATGAACACATGTTTACAAACAAAAGTTATTGTGCGTTGGTCATTACTCTCGCAAACTTTAAAAATATTAAATAGACATATTTTTATAGGAAATTTATTCCTCTACAACTTTGTCGAAGATAATTTTTCTCTATCTTAACGAGAAATGTGCTTAAAATGAGCTAATCAGTATTGATATTTTCCGTAAGCCAAAATATTCCAAAAATAGGGCTCAAAATTTCATTTTTTTTATTTTTATTTTACATAATCCTTCCTCGAATCCCTTGAAACTTTGTAAGTTTAAGAAGATTCATGAAGGCTATCTATAATAAAAATTTCATGCCTCGGTCTCTTTTATTTTAGAAAATAGTGAATATTGAAATTTTCGTTTTAACAAATTTTGCCCCAGTCTCCCCTATTTTTTCGAAGAAGTTTCGAAAGAATGAGCATTCTCGTATAATAATAACGTAAGTTCCAAGTGAGCACATTAGCTGAAAAAATCAGCGTTTTCAGCATATTTTTGCTGAATCGAGCAGCAAAAATACGCTGAGCGGACAGCAGTTCTTGAACAAATAGTGCTAACCAAATTATATGGAAATGGCAGTGTTTTGCGAGTGTCGTTTTAAAGTTAGCAGAATTTAGCTGACAATAAATATGTTTTCAGCTGAATTAAAATCGATTAGCATTTGATGCTCGCTGGGTTAAGGCCTCTACACATTCAGAACAATTTTCGTCAAAAATTGCATTTTTAACAGAATTTTGATGTTTCTATGAAAATTCAAGTTCCAAGTTTCAAGTCAAGTTTGCAAACATTTTATTTTAAAGAAATACTTAAAATAAAAAAAAGCATTCTTTTAATTCTGAATACTTAAAAAAAACTACTCAGCTGCTGTTATTTTTTAAAATTTCCCGAATAAAGCGCCTCTTGAGACAATTATACGAACTTGGAATATTCTTTGAAGTTTATTAATATTTTAATAATTGAAAATCCGGTGAAAAATATACCCAAAAATTTTATTTACCAATAAACCTTATTAATTTTTCGAAAATATTACAAAAATAGTTATTTTTCAAGGCCAAAAATTAATTTCTCTCAGTGTGTTTTATACACAAAAATTATGTATGTAAATGTATACACATAGTGGTGTGTATAAAAAGTAAATATGCGTGTTTGAAATCCTGGACAAATAAATTTATTCAAATGGGATCAATGTGAGGAGAGGAAAAATATTGGGTAATACTTCCTCTAGAGAAATCGAAATCATTCCTGACTCTCTCAAGAGTTATGTCTGACTGAGAGCATAAGCACATATTGTATAATGTCTAGTAGTGTATCCTCTGGGAATGGCAATTAGCTAATTCCATTAGGAGACTCGTCACCCAGTGAATTGTATGTGAAGGAGAAAAGGAAAACTCCAATAGACAATGCAATAAAATTCTATATAGCAAAATCACAAGACAAGGAGCAAATTTGTGACTTCTGTATCATCAACTATATATATGAAAGTATAAATGATAAAAATTGTTTTTGATGAGTATTGCGAAAGCGGGAAAATATCTCCGAGGGATGATGGAAAAGTTCATCAGTTAATGGTGCGTTTAGACGCCATTTGTGTAGGCGGAGTGGAGACGTCCCATTTTCCGGGAGAATAGAATTCACCCAAAAACGAGAGGGAAATAAAATTGTATATAAGTGGAAAAGAGAGAATTCCCTCTAAATGATCTAGGAGGAAAAATTACTGTGGGGAGGACGCAATCAATGTAAACATAAAGCATGTCGTTTGATCATCATTTTCTACATTGTTTTCAGAAGTCTCGTTAACGTTTTTGGGGCTGATTCCATTTACCGTCGTCATAATACGATATTTATTGAACATTTTGTGGCTGATTAAAATGGATGCTCTACCAAAATTACATCTTAAAAATTTTATTTGTGGCAAATTATTGTTTGCTAGAAGAATTTACAAATGAATGTGACTTGTTAGGAATAATTTCATTTCTTTCATTTAATTTGTATAATAAAATACGAGTTTTAAGTGTAAAAATCTTTTTCTTTGTATCTTGAACTATTTAGAGATTTAAAAAGGAGTAAAATATTTTTATAAATAACAACATAAATATGAATAAATTATTTTATTACGTTGTGTCATTCGAAATATACATAGGGGAGGGTGAGACAGTTTTGAAAAGAGGAAAGACATTTTAAAAGCTCATTTACTATACATTCACAAACAAGTTCACAAACTATAAGCTGATTAAATACAGCAAGTTTCCCTGGTTTCCCTCAAGTACTGGCTACTTAAAAAATATGTATATGGAACTTTTCTATTAATTCATTATCTGAAAATTTTGTATATTGCAAAAAATGTTAAATAAAACATTTTTACTTCTCGTTTCGTCCGCGTGGTGTCTGAGATACTTCTTGTTCGAATTTGGGAGTATCTTGAGTATTGTGAGGAAAAACAATAGGGAAAAATACTCTCCCTTCGAACGTTCATGCCTTCGAATACACACGGCTCTTCATTATCCGGCACTTCGTTATCCGGGTGACAGCTGCCAAACACTGGCGGTTGATGTATTCAAATTATTTTTTACTAAACATAAAATTTCTCCAGTGGGAATTAAAGTATTATTATCATTGTATCGAAGTTTTTAATACATAATTGTGATAAAAAGAATGAAACATAAGCTCATTATGAAGAAAATTCTCTTGTTCTTTGTCAGATAGAAAATAAATTCACACAGCACAAAATATAAAAACCGTTGATCATTCAAAAAACCTAAATGTCATTTTGTCCCCAAGTGAGCCGGATAACGAAGAGCCGTGTGTAATGTGAATTTTCTTTTATTTTTCCTAATAGATTTACGCATTTTTATTAAATATTAGTTAGCTTATCATCAGTTATTGATAAGTGCATAAGTCTCTAGGAAAAATGAAAGAAAATTCACATTATTCGAAGGCATGAACGTTCGAAGGGAGAGTACTTTCCCCTACATAATATTTTTGTTTCATTATAATTCCGCTCAAAATCACTGATTAATTCGTTTAACAGCTTCTCAATGTGATACATCGGATATTTCACAAATTTTCCCAAGTTTGTGTAAATATTTAGTTAAAAATTTTAAAATTCAGTTTTTCTTCGAGAATCAACAACCTTTAAAATCAAACTCCAGTTGTTAATGGAAAGATTCCCTCCTATATGTTACTTCGGCACTTAATCCAAGTGCGGCATCCAGAGTTTACTCGAAGAACAAGACATTCGAAGATCAATTTCACAAGACAAAGAAAACACATTTTTACTTCTCGTTTTATCCGCATGATGGCTCGAATATTGCCTTTTCGAATTTCGAAAGGTTTCGAATTTTAGCAAATCCGTGTGTCAACTTTCACGTTGCGTGAATAATAATCAAAACAACGAGTCTCAATATTTCTGTTCTAATTAGTAATTTTCCTCCACCGAATAACTCGTTTTACAGTTGTTTTATGTGGTTTTTCATAAGTTTTCCCAAGCTTGCATTTTAGTTCTTCGGACACAAACGATATTTGGTAAAAATCGTACAAATGAATCCCATTTAACTTTTAGCAAACACTGAGAGAAATCCGAAAAAGTTAAAATAACATTCGGGAAATTTAATTTTACTCTGCAGTATTGATCCGAAATCGGTGTAAATATTATAATTTTTAGGTGTATTAGGGGTTAAAGTTACCCTTTTTCATGTTATTTTTACCCTTAAAACGGTGTAAAATTAACATTAAAAAATTTTAATATATTTTTACACTTAAAGAGTGTCAAAATTATGAGGAAAAGAAGTTAATCGCACTCCCGTTTTTTCTCAGTGAAGATACTTTTAGCAAAGATACTTTTAGAGAATTAAACTCCGACTGTGAATGCACGTAATCTCACTTTTAACGCTATTGTTTAGTTTAGTTAAAAGTTTAAAGCTTATTTAAACATGACTATTGCGAAATACATTGGGACTAAGAACGCTACATGTCGTTTAGTCTTGAGAAATCTCCGCTAATGGTTCGTACCTAAGATAAATTTTCTCCATTCTCTGTTACAACTTCACCAAGTATGTCCTGACTAAAATAGACAGTCTCTTCGTATTCACAGCTGGAGTTTGATTTTCCAATAGTGTCTTGGATAAACAGTAATATTTTGACACAGTAATAGCAACATTTTGTCAATAGAGACACTTCGAAGTTCGAACAGGGAGTACTTCGACCACCATGCGGATAACTCAAGAAGTAAAAAGCCTATTCTATGGCTTTCGAAATCGATCTTCAATTTTTTTAACCTCATTAAAGCATCTGGCAAACATCTTATGTTATTTCGAAACTTTTCGAACTCCAGTCCAATGGTGCTTGAATTCTTTTTAATATATTTTATTGGAATATGAATTCCTTTCGCAGGAATATTGCGCTCTCGTGAAATCCTGTCTAGGAAGTTCCTCTTCTGTTCTGAAAATCATGAATGCCTGCAACATTGCACTACACTTCATGCTGCTTGATCTTCCGTACTAAGCAATTAGGGAAAGATTGGAAAGGCTTTCACGTTTCGTACATACTCTGGCTTCAAACATTTAGACATTTTCGAGAATATTTCTTTTAACAAAAATATTGACTCTAAAAAGAAGATAGTTAAGAAAAATCCAGCGTAGGGAAAAATTAGGTAATTTGGAACTATTTACAATTTGGGACACTTGAGATTTTCTCACTGTTGCATATGAACAAACCGCAAAATAGAAGAAAAATACGATTAAGAAGAAAAGGAACAGATTTTTCCTTTTGAATATCTAAAACAGTGAGAAAAACTCAAATGTCCCAAATTGTAAATGGTTCCAAATTACCTAATTTTACCCTATATCCACAAAGAGTTTTCGAATTAAATGACACATGGAGATTTTTATTTCGAAAAGGAGATTTCGCATCAAAATGTCCCCGTTTAAAGGACCCTTAAATTCTCATTATATTTGTTTTTGCAAAATAAACGTTTCTAGTGTTTTTTGTTTGATTTAATTAATTCTTTTGAAAACAGCAAACAAGGTGTAATCGTTTTAGTTATTAGCTCTCTTTAATCCTAAATTTTTTGACACAAAGTCAAGCATCAGCTTTATGTGCAATTCCATTAGTTTGGCACTATTGCATTGGTTAAACGAAGGGTACATTTTTTTTATATCCTGTGATTAATATGTTTGCTGATTAAATTTGCACAGAGTAACACGTGAATGAGTTCTGTAAGGTATTGGAGCGTGTGATATTCTGTTTGAGGGTGAAATGCATCACTAAATTTACTATTGATGATTGCCCTAATGATGCCACGGGACATTTTATCGTGCTGGACATTTTAGAGAGAGACTACCTCTTCATTTATTCACTAATTATCACTCTCATGTTAAATTTCCACCTGTCGCCTGAGCTATTCACTAAACAATCTCCACCATTCAATCTTCTCATCACGCCCCAAAAAGCCACCCACTCATTTATTCTAATTACCAAATAGAGCAATTTCGATGTTTGTTGAGTTATTAGATGTGCACGTATTTACTAATTTACTTGATTATATCACTGATAACTCAAAATTAATTAAATACTTATGGAATTTCTCATTTGTCTGCCATATAACAATACTATTTTATCAATTTTGCCACCTTTCTCATTTAACTCATTGAGCCAAAAACATGACTTAATACCATTTATCACGATTACCACTCAATACAGAAAATAATATAATTTCATTATACAGTCAATTTGACATATGGCAGTCATTTAAGAAGATAAATCTACTAAATGGATTTTATTCAATGTGTACTCTTTGCCGATAGATAACCCCACTACAAGTTCAGTTAGAATCAATTATTCTTCCCAAACCAAACCAGCAATATACGAAATAAATGACTACTTATCAATTATGCCATTTCTAATCATAAATGGAATTGCTTAATCAAATTTATTATTGCTGCTTTTGAAATACTAATTGTTAGTTTTATTTTTTGGAAAACATAGACTGCAATGGGACGCTGAAATGTATAAATACAAATCCTACAGTTATTATTAAATAGTGGAATATTTTAGTGAATAAAAATATATTTAGTACATGAACTAAAATTATTAGGGGGAAGCAGGGCACCTTTGAATTGAGACACCTTTGAATGATTGTTTTCATCCTATTTTTAAATGAAACTGGACCCTGATATGATTTGGTTCCTATAAGACTAAGTTCAATTAAAAAATTAGAGAAAAAAATTATTTTAAAGGTGACCCAATTCAAAGCTGCCCCGCTTCCCCTTAAGCAAGAAACCCAAAAAAAGCCTAAAATAATGACGCCACTGAAAAAAATTTATAGTAAAAATATGCTGAGACTACATGTAACCATTTTTAGTACACGCCTGTTCTAAATCAATTATGGATCAAATCTTTAATTTAACATGGGATATTCTGATTTTTTTTACAGCAGTAAATTCCGAATATTAAGCTCTTCTCATCGGAAAATCTCGTCTATTTTCCCATTTCATATCCCAACGTGTACTACATTTACTAAATAGATAATGTAATGTTTTTTGACATATTAACTGACAACTAAATTAAGGTATTTCATGATGAATAATGAGAAAATAATCAAAAAATATAAAAAAATGTTTCTTTCTCTATAAAACAAATTTACTAACAGTTTAGAATCAGCTCTTAAAAACGTACACGAAATTTCAGACTTTTGTGATTTTAGTACAAGCAAATAGATTGCAGATACTATGTTAATATTTAAGTGGGAGAAAGTAAAACAATTCAGACTCATTTTTTTCCTAGTTATAAAGTAAAATAATTCCAAAATCACCCAAAATTAATAACATGCAGAATTCTTTGAAGAAGTTTGGGCTTAAGCAGAATGGTTAGTATTTCAGTTAAAAAGGGTCAATAAAATTTCAAATTTGCTCAATAAAAAAGCAAAAAAGCAAATAAAAAATTTCACAAGTTAAGAAGATAAGTTTTGATCAGTGAAGTACACAGCACTAAATATTTCGTAAAATTTTTCGTAAATGTTTGAGAATTATTACTGAGGACTTACAAAATGTTTCTTAAATCGTATAGGGGAAAGTGCGTTATCTTCGGACGATTTATGCTTCGCACAAATAATTGTTTTCAATATGTTATAAAAAAATTTTACCTATCATAATATTATATTTTAATAGCTAGTCCAATGACTCAAATTTTCAGAAAAGAGCTATGGGTGAAATCCATAAGGAATATAGAGAAAAAATTGAATTATCCGTTAAGTCGTCCGAAAGTAGCGCACTTTCCCCTACCTACAAAAAGTTCGTAAAAGTTTCTAATTTTTTTTGACAAAATTTGTTCATAGCATAATCAATTGATGAGCCTTTATCAATTAGTGATAGAACTTTACGAATTTTTTTTGTGTGTTTACGAACATTTACGAACAAATATTTTCAGTATTTTCTGTAAATATTAACGATTTAACACATAAGAAAAGTAAAACGATTGTGTAAAAAATGTGTTCTAAAAATATCCACGAAAAAGATACAAAAACACGTATTTTAGGGTCGTAATTTGTTTGTTATTATTATTACACTTTTTCCTAAACGTAACTTTGAAACTTATTACTAAAATCACTGAGAATCTTTGTATGAATTTTAAAAATAAATAAAATCCCTTGAAAAATACTTCATATTATCAGTGGCAGCTGAATAAAATGGCTGGCTGGCAACATAATTTTCGTAGTTCCAATGCTCACCGATACGAACGCAGCATATACGTCTACACGTATCGTATACTTTCTAATGGGTTATTTTCTATGGGAACTTTTTAAAAGTTTGGTATGAAAGATAGGGGTTAATAAGGCTCTAATTTATGTTTATCTGGTCAGACGTGACGTAAGTAATTATATCGAAAGGAAAATTCTATTGCATTTCTAGCGTTTAAAAGAGTTTTTCCCAAATCATTTTATGTGGTATGCATATCAATGCTCTATTACAGAGATGAGCATCAGGAATCGTTTGAAACCGAGCAAACGTCAAATGAAAAATTGAACAAGAATGGTCAAACGCTACCTGGACACACTTATTTTGACGTTTATTTGGTTTCAAACGATTCTTGCTCACCCGTGATTTATTTTTTTTTTGACATTGACAACTGGTTCGTCCATGGAGGGCACTGTTTTCTCCCGCGAGTGGTGTTCGCAACTAGGGAAGACTGGGGCAAAACTTGTCAAAACGCATATTTAATTCTTTTCATTTAAAATTTTAAGACAAATATCCTATATAACTAGGTGAACGAGGTGAACTATGCCAGTAATTTGTGTACCGACGGACGGTAGCAATTTTTATGAGTCAGCCTTAAGATTGCTTTACATGCCTTATTTTTTCTCAGTGTATAGTACTGGAAGCAACAATTCTCAAATGTTCCCAAAAAAGGTTCTCTTTCGGAAAGTGATCGATACCACCCAACTAAATTTATTCAAATGGAACTCTTCATATTCAAAGATACTCCACATTACCCCTGAAAAGATATAAGCCATTAGGTCTGATTTTTGCGATTTTCTCTAAATTAAATATTTTAAGGGTGTGTCAGATTGATACCGTAAAAAGCAATCAAATTGAGGCAATGTTCTCGTTTTCCTCCACAGTATCGCCTCCCCCAAAATGGTTGACTTTTTCTCTCAACACACCCACACAAACATCCCATGCCCGGGATATATATAATCCAGAACCCTCGTCGACCCAAGCATCTTTGCTATATTCACTCATGGAGCTATGTTACTTATGTGATTTATGCTCTACAATGGTTTAGCAAATGCTTACAAATTGCCCCTATTACAGATTACGGAGGAACTTTTCCACTCACTTATAATGTGTGCCAAAAAGCATATAAATTTAGTGGTTTTCCTTCGAGATATTTTCAATTCTACCCCTCCTTGCAAATCTTCCAATCCTTTTACATTTTGATAATTTGTTTCCATTTCTTTTCTGCTCAACCACAAATGATTGTAATAATTTAGAAAAATTTCAGTTTATTGTGGATTTTAGAATCATCATTCCTGGTTGCTTTCATATTTTTTGCTGATGTTAATGTTAGCACAAAAAGAATAAAAATAGCCTCGATTATGTTGGAAACGCCCATGCAATTTTATCCACAAGGGAATACGATGGTGAACTAACATTTTCCATCTCTATCGCAATTGTGCACAAGAATTGTAGGGTGAAAATGCTCCATTTCTAAACGCAAAGATAATTCCTAAGTGAAAAGAGCAAGGGATGAAGGGAGACGGAGCGAAAGACCTTTCTAAGTGGTGCTAATTGACTGAATTAGGGGTTGCTTGCTTCCCGTTGATTAAATTAGTCTCTCACTAACTATCAACTATCGTCCCCTTCTGCTCGAATCATCCCCTATTTCGAAAACTTGAAAACATTACGAGTAACGAGTTCACATGCATGAACAATACCAGCAAAAGCTTCGCTTTTTATCGCACGAACTCCACAGAAAAAGCAATATGTACAGATATAATCCGTTGAGTTTTTTTACCCCACAAAATTTCCTCTTTCTACTCCATCCTCCGGGACATATTTGGCCATATCTTTACTAATCGAATGATTTCTGAAAAATTACATGAAGTCTGTCTGGCCTCTAGGGAGCTAGAGAACAAACGGTTAGAGATAGCGACTGGAAGTCTTCGGAAGATCTTACATAAGCTGCCCAGGGATTCATTAAAATACCTTCAATTTTCCTAGTTCCTTTTAAAATATTTGCTTAAACAAAAAGTGGCGTTGAAAATTATTTAAAATTATGTCAATTTGGCATGTTTACGAAGTCAAATAAAATTTATAAAATTTCTCTATAAATCCTTCGCGTAAGAATTGTAAGTAAGTAATTTTGTTTGGCATAAACAACCTGCGATGGAGCTTTTCCATCGTTTTTCTCCAGAAGTTGGGCATTAATGCTAAGACAGCGGTGGACGCTGAAAACCACAACTTACTCACGTTTTACTTTTGTAAACAAGCAAAACATTTTTCATGTATAGTAGCTCAAGTGGAATAAATAAATAATAAATAATAAGTAATAAGTATTCTTGACAAAAATTAACAGAAAGAAAGTAAAGAGATTTTTTGTTAGATTAGGGGAAACTGGGGCAGTAGTACAGATGGGGTAGTTGTAAATACTAACAATTTATTTTGTTAGATTTTAGATATCAGAGGACATTAGAGATAAAGTCCGGTCCATTTGTATATAGTAAGGGTCGGGGTACAGTGGGTTGGTGTAGAAACGAACGGGACCGATCGTTAAGCCGGCTTCAGACTGGAGGCTTAGCCCAGTTCCCGAAGGTCTCAAAAATCTAAATAACAAGCAATTTTATTGATTTTTCAAAATCTAATGGATCTTTTGCCCTTAATATTTAATTCTCAATTCCCTAAAAAAATCATGCTGATAAGGAATTAAAGAAGTTAAGCCAGATGGCTAAGCCTTAGGTCTGAAGCCTGTATTAGAAAGATCTCGATTTTAGATACAACATATACTAAAATATCATCTAAATCGCTTCATAAACACTGAAAATGCAGTCAGGTCACGACATTTTTGATTATAGCTCGGATCAGAGAACATCGAGGGAGGAGTGCGACCCAATGTTGGAAAGGTCTCGATCTCAGCGACAACATACTAAAATTTAAAGAAAAGGAATCGTTTATTTTTCGAAATATTCGAAATCAAAATTTCGAAAATCAATTTTTCTATTAATCGGACCTTCGATTAAGGGCAGAATCACATTGTCAATAAAATTCTCGCCGTAGTCTCACCGTATTTCGTTAATTTACGCATTTTCATTGCAACTCTTACACAAATTTTCCGTTACCGTATTACCTTATCTCATACTCGGTGACACTAGATGAAAATAATATAAGAAAATTGAAGAAATAAATTAAAATGCGATAAACGGTGAGCAAAAAAAATGTACGATTAATTTCTCTTACAGTTTTTTTGCTCACCGTTTATCGCCGCATTTTAGTTTTATTTCTTCAATTTTCTTATATTATTTTCACCTAGTGCCACCGAGTATGAGATAAGGTAATACGGTAAACGAGAATTTGCGTAAGAATTGCAATGAAAATGCGTAAGTTAACGAAATACGGTGAGCATTTTACTGCCAATGTGATTCTGCCCTAAATCGGGTGTAATTGGTGCATTATAAGTGTTGTAGTACTCCATGAGATCTTTCCAAAACACCAAAAATTTTTCAAATTATGATAATTAGAACCGGAGATATGGTCATTTGAAAATTGAATTTTTGCCCCTTCTAAAGGTCTTAGATCCAGCTATAACATACTAAAATTTGATCGATCGATGCCATAGGGGCTGAGTTATTGAGAAAACAAAATTTGGGAGTGTTCCATAATGGCGAAAGGGAGGAGGTTGCAGGGGTGAGCCTGACATCATCAACTTCTAGCCACCTATCGACATTTAACTTTTGTCGAAAACCGCTTGTTGATATCTCTCTCCGTTCTCTCTCCAGAAGCGTTTGTACTCCGGACGGGACAGACATCCACGAAAATCGATTTTTAGCACATTTGATATTCGTGATCTGTAAGTGTCAAATCATGTAAATCCACAATTTAGGTCTGATCTGACGAAGTCGGATTTCACCTGTGATCACACAAGGTGAGATTGTAAAGAATCTCAGCTAAAATGAACATGTTTTTTAGCACTTTACACTGTTCTTAAATGCATCTGCATATCGACTTTTCTGTGTTGGTTCCTGTCTTGACTGTTTTCTTTAATCCTCGCCGTATTGTAAAACCGACAAATAGTTGTGACAGGAACCAAAACAAAGAAAAGTTGATAATGCAGAAGCACTTGAGAACAGGAAAAAGCTAAGAAAAAATATCAGTAAAACACGAATTTTGAGCTTGCAATTTGTCTATTTGTTATCACTGCACTGCACTATTTTCTACACATAACGCAGCATTGCATTCTTATTATTAGTAAAATTACTAAAAATCAAAAATTGAAGTCACTAAAACCCTTTGCATACATTTAAAAACCATAATATATCTCGGAATCTTGCATCTTGTCAGTGAGACATGAGCAACATGGTTGGCATGTCGGCAACATAATTGTATTATAGTTCCAATGCCCGCGATTACGAGCGCAAAACTGTGGCACTTGCGTAGGGAAAAGTGACCTGCCTTTGAATGCTTCAATTTTTTCCTATTCCTAAAACTAAAATTCCATTTTGTTAATCGAAGTTAATAGAAAACAATTAATAGTATTGACTATAGTTCACAGAATTGAATTTTTGTTTTGAGAAATAAGAGAAACATTGAAGGATTCAAAGGCTACCGCATTCAAAGGCAGACCTCTTTCCCCTATATTTTATAAGGGGTGTATTTTCTATGGGAGCTTCTTAAAAGTAAGGTCTGGAAGATAAGGAGTTAATGCTGCTATTTCAATAAAAAACTAACATGTTTTTTTTCAGATCTACTGCATTATCGACTTTTCTTTGGTTTGGTTCCCGTGCTGACTCTTTTTCCCTTTCCTCGCCGTGTTCTCAAACCGCCAAATAGTCGTGACAGGAACCAACACAAAGATAAATCTAATATATACAAGCATTTGAGAACGGTAAGGGAATGTAGGCATGGTTCGCACACAGTGTACCTTCAAACGATCTGAATTTTCTCTTTAATTTTAAAAGAGTAGAAAGTTTGGTTACTACTTGAGTTTTCAAGGGAGTAGAGAGGTGTATCACTCACCTTTCACTTTGGGTGCCGATCAGCTGGTTATGAAGTGTGATCGGCGCCAATTAGCCGATCTGTCACTAAGAGTTCACTCGTTAATCCTACCCCCGGGTAGTTTTGTCAATATAAACATCTGTAATGAAAAAAACGTTCTGTAAATCTATGTAATTTACGTAAAATTTCAATAATTGTTTAAATAAGTCTTTTCTCGTACTTAGAGAGTTAAAAATCTTATTATAAAATTTGATAAATTATTAAAATTTGTAATGAAACTTGCTTTCGAAGTTATATATTAGGTTACGAATATTCAATGCAGTAAACTTTACGATATCTGAGTCGACGATATCTGACAGCTGTCAAACTCTCGAAAAATTCGAAAAAAAATCCTCTTTATACGCACGCAATTTCTTCTGTCATTTCCTTCACTCCTAATCGAGTTTTAAGTGCATGACTTTTCTAAGGTTTATAGGCTAAGGAAATTTTTAAAAAAATAGGCTATACTGCAACATAACCTTTTCTTTGCCCTTAAAGTTTGTATCGACAGCAGAATATTTGTTGTATCAACAAATTTACTTATGTTATTTTAATTACATTTCCTAATCTCTAGTTGCATTTATTCCCAATTTGACTGATTTTTCGCACAAAGTTGACAGTATGACAAAGAAATTTTTTCCCCATTTAAAAAAAATCAAATAGTATTCCCGTACCCTGGCAAATACACCCACAAACCAGAATGGTAAAACCTGCTAAATTCAAATCAAACACAGGAAAATTACAATGGGAAGTTCTAAATAAGGGAAAAGGACAATATAATACAAAAGGGGTCGTTTTATTAGGGCCTAATGAATAAATTGATTGTAATTTGTTATATAAATATCTCCCAAACACCCTGACAAATAATCTCCCATCCTCATTCTTTTATATTTTCTCTTTTCAAATGCTGAGTGTTGCTGTTTCTGCAGCACTATGAGGGATATAAATTTATTATTTCTATCTGAATTAACGCAAAAATTTCTCGGGCACAAGTGAACACTAAGGGTTGAGGAACCACAAAAAATTTCACACTTGTTATAATTCAATAGGATGCCTCATGGCTATGGCTTTGTCACCCCTTGATGTTTGGCTTTCCACCCCTTGATCCTGCGTGCGTTGATCATCAAAAATTACGCATCAACGAACTCACTTGCCGGTAAATCGGTGTCCTCTGGACGTATCAAGGGTGAAAGGCTCCAAATGGCTTTTTGTAATATTTTCAAGGTTTTCAAAAAAAATCTTTACGGTGGTTGTACAAATCCTGAAAACCAGAAAAAAAAATCTTGCCGAGTCCAAATCATCCAAATCGATCCATAAATTGTCTCATGTTCTAATTCTTGGCCTTAGCTAAATCTATCTGCCTACACCCTAAATTTTCTCTATAATTCATCTCATCTTGGCAAGTGAAAATTTCACGCTAATTGGTCATAAAGCGTCAACACCCTCCTTTTTTCGCTCTCTCAGCTAAATGGATTTAGAAAATACAAATAATACATTGTGCCATGGGGAGATTCTTTCAGGGTATTTTATGATGAATGTTGCCGCATAAACATCACCATCTGTCCAATTCAATGTCGACCTTTACACTCTACATTTCCAGATTTTAGTGCAAAAACTACTTTAATTTATAGAACTACACACATAAATTATTCTTTTATTGCTAATCACAGAATTATCCAACTGAAAAAAACATCAACAGTTGATTGAAATTAAACAACGATACACATTAATTAGAGACACAAATACATAGTTTGTCATAAAAGACTCAGACAATATTGAATGGATGTACGTACAAAAGGTAAAATGAAATCATCTCAAAAGTTCTATAGAGTTCACATTATGATGGATAAATATTCAAACGTGACTCTGTACAATTGACTAAGGATTAAGTCATTGTGAAGGATTTAAGAATATTTTTACACAAAAAAGACATCTATAAATTACGTGAGAAATATTTTGATGCACAAAGATATATTGAAAAAGAAGGGACAATTTGAATATAATGAGCCTATTAACACACTTGAGTTAAATTGACTTTTACACGTCGGATATAGGACCCTTTAAGATGACATCTCAAAGAAAAACTGTTGTTTTTCAAAAGCTGTATAGGGTAAGTGTGCCAAATTTCGGCATAGTTGCATGCAAGAGTCAAAGTCTTAAGTTTTAAATGTAATATTTTAAATTCAAATTGATTTTTTTTATTCTTTCTTCTGAAAGAGTGTTGCTTGGAGCCTTGTAAAGAGTTTACTATCTTTATTTACTCTAAAATCATTCTTAATACATTTTAAAATGAATAAAAATATAGACATAGCTTTGGTGCCCTATTTCGGCCACCTTCATTCTCATAGTTCTTTGCCCATCGGGAATTCTTCCAATATATTTTTCACGTCATCTCGTTTGTCGAATCTACATTTTTTGTTATTCTTTTGCATTGTATAATCTCTAGAGTACGTAAAATCTAAAAATTCATGGAAATTCGAGGAACAAAAAAGGTGGCCGAAATTGCAAGCTGGCCGAAATTTGGCACACTTACCCTAATGGTATTAACATTTAAGATTTCATGGGAATTTAGATTTTTTCCTTTTTTGCATTTTAGAAAATAGTATATTAAAAATATTTTAAAAACAAACTGATAACAATGCTGCACTATATCTCATAGAGAGAGGAAATTAAAATTTTGCTTATAGGGGATTCAGACGAAAAGCTAAGCCATATGGCTTTACTGTTTCGCTTTATGTATTGGATATACTTACGGCTTAAGCCGAGAGATGGCTTGCAATTATAATCAAAATAACGATCAAACAAAATCTCCATCGCTTTCGCACTAAGCGACTTAAGTCGTAAGTCTGTGCAAGGTATTAGAAATTTGACAGACTTATTGCTTAAGCCGATAGACGGCTTAGTGTTAAACTGACAGGAATGTAGTTTAATCATTGTTTTGATTATAAAACATTAAGACGTTTCTCGACCTAACAATAAACCTACCAAGACCCTGTGAAATTGACCGGTTTAAAAACTTTTCAAAATTAACACATATTTAAACGGTACAATGTTACTATCAAACTCTATAAATTTCTTAAAATATGCGTTATAATATATTTTTCAGTGTTTAAATTTTCATTTTTTCCTCGTTTCCGAGAAAATTTTGTTGAGTATCTTACCCTACAGCGGTAAGTCATTTGACCGAGCGCTCTAGAAAGAACGATCAAAATCGGGCGGTAGGTTTAGTGTTAAACCGTAGGTCTATGCAGATGCAGAACATTATAATTTCTTATCAGTTAAGTTTTCTTTGGAAAAAATTACTTAAGATTGAATTATTAAGGGCAAACGATCTATTGAATTACGAGAAACCAATAAAATTGATTGCTATTTAGGATTTTGAGACATTCGGAAACCAGGTCAAACCTCTAGTCGAAGATAGCTCTAGGTAAGAGATATAATTAATATACTGGATAGACTTACGCCTTAAGTCGAGAGACGGCTTAGCCTCATTATAATTAAAATAATGAACAACTACATTTCCATCAGTTTGCCACTAGCATAAGTCGTTTCTCGGATTAAGCCGTAAATCTGTAAAGGGCAAAATCCCAAGCCTTTTGTTAAATGAAAAGTAAGAAGATAACTGGTTTCGATTCGCATATCCTTATTTGTCAGAAAATTTGTAATGACCCAAATGAAACTCAAACCTGGGACACTTGCAAATAGAGAGAAACATTCTACCGCACTTAACCCACTTAATCCATTGCGTGCCCTAAAAATTTATAAATAAATTCTTCTTTTAATAATGCAATATTACAAATTCTATTAAATTGTAAACCAATACTATCAACTACGTGTAATCACTCCATGTTACATTAACTACCCCTCAGGAATTCATTTTTTTTTGAATATATAGAAATTAAAATAAGGTCGAAAAATAATTTCCAAAAATATAAATCAATTACTGGTATCTAACTAAAATATTACTAATTGAGATTGATGCGAACGGGTAGAAAATGTCAAGACCTTTACAAAAGATCTAAATTTAACCAAATCGGTTAAAAAATTAGCCCTCCCAAGTGATTGATCTTTGAGCTTCAATATAATTCAAAATGACGAATTTTTCGGTCATTGGTATGTCTGGACAAAAATGTTAACCGATACTTCCAAAACATATCCGAAAATCATTGAAAATCTTTGGCCGATTTTGGTAAAAGCCAAAAAATATATGATATTAAGTATTTAAGGTTATAACCATTTTTAAGCTACAGAATAGTGTCGATTTGAAAAGAAAGCGAATTGTACATGCTCTGTATTTGAATTCGAGCAATAAAATATTCCCCGATATCTTCAAATTTCTTTAAAAAAATGCCTCTTTAAAGAAAATTTCCCCTGATCTTGCAGACAGAAACGTCAGAATTTTTTTAAAAAGGCAATTTTTGACGAAAATTAATTCTAGTGTGTAGGCACCATTAGACAAACCGGTGGAGAAGTTCATACGATATTTTTTTCATTCAAACCATTAGATCTGTTAATCTGGTAATAAGTTGGGTAAAAATTAATGTGTCTATTCTATTAAAAATGATATTCCGTCTTAAAAAAAGATTAAATCATTAATAAAATTATTTAAAAAATTAGTTTCTCGTTAAATTGTTTTGATAATCGATAAAGAAAATATCTTAGCAATATAAAATGGAAGAAGAATTGTACTCACGTGTACGGGGTTAAGGATTTCTATAAATTTCGTTTACAAGCCTTTTTTTAAGTTTATTGTTTCAACTCAATATTTGTCCAAAATTGTGTAGAATAATTAATTTTTGTATTTAAATAAAATACACATTTTATTTAAATGTGTATTTAAATGTAATATGTTCAGACCTGTTCTTACAAAAGAATCCGTACTTGTTCAAATCGATTGAAAAATGCATTTTTCAAAACCGGAATGGAGTGATAGCTTTAGATACTATCGAATCGATAATATCGACATCTATATCTATTAGTTTAAGTGAATGTAGACTCATTGCGACTTGTTGGACCAGTTTTTGGGACATTCTTAAAAGTATAGGACTTTTAAATTAATATCTAGATATATTAGTTACAATATCGATACTTGGATCAGCAATTTTCGCAACTTCCTCGTTAGCTTTATCAGCAATTCTTTAACAATACGAAACTACACAGACTATACAATAATGTCTGATTTAGGTGACGAAAAACTTACGACAATTACTGATCCAAGCGACGAAATTTGCCGCTATCGTTTTAATTTTTCAGAATTGGTAGTCGATATTATCGAAAAGAAGTCACATAGAGCTCTGCGGTATTTGCATGACTGCTGTCGAATAAGTAAAAAAAAAATCCCTTCTCGCATAAGTTTTTGTCTGTTTTTTTCTTTTTAATCAGCCGAATTTCGGGGAGCTTAGGGGTCTCAAGATTAGAATTACAGTCTATATCTATAATGTTTCTTGCTCTTTTTTATGTTTTTATTGACCATTAAAAACATAATGAAGATCAATAAAAAAATCAGATTGAAATTTTAACTTTGACAGCTATCATGCTAGCGCGTTGGCTCTCAACACTGCCACCCCTAACTAATCTTTGACCTTAAAAAATATTACAATTTAAGAATAACCAATGTGCCAGACTTATAAATAAAAAAATACAAAATCTATTTTCGAGAAATTTTCCTAAAAAAAACACTGATAAAAAAACGGGGGTGCAATTAACTTTTTTTCCTCATAACTTTAACACTTTTTAGGTGTAAAAATATATCAACATTTTTAATGTTAATTTTACAACTTTTTTAAGGGTAAAATTAACGTGAAAAATGGTAACTTCAACCCATAATATACCTATAAAGCAGAGGTGTGCAAAAAACCGTTGAAACCGAATTAACGTCAAAATAAGTTTGTTATAGTAGGGTTTTGACCATTGACGTACATGTTTCATTTGACGTTTATTCGGTTTCAAGGGTTCTTGCACGCCTCTGCTATAAAGCATAATATTTACACCGATTTCGGATTTCTCTCAGTGAACTTAGTTTTGAAAAATAACTGAGAAGGGACCAAAAAGAAATAAAAGTCAAGAGGGTTTCCCAATACCTGATGTCGCTATCTCTAACCGTTTGGCCTCTACTTCTAGTAACGACCATGCAGGTTATCAAACGAAGAAATAAGATATAACTCTTTCTGTAAATTGAAATTGTTTTTATAACAAATCTCTCTCTTTAAATTATTTTTTTTTTAATTTATGCCAATGTGAGTCATATTGAAAAAATCATTCTTTCAGATTGGTCCATGCGTTTTTTTTTCTTCCAAAACCATGCAAAATATTTATAAATAATAAAAATATCATATGACTAAACTCTTAATTGGGTTCACTAACCATTAAGTCTCATAATCTAAGCAAAATGTTAATGTACGAAATAATTTCCCATCTGAATGCATAGTTGTATGATAATGAGTTTCTAAACCACTTCAATTTTCAGCTCATTTCTTGAGCAAATACCATTGAAGAGTTTGCTCGTAGGTTTACTTGCTGTATCGATGGATGAGGTTTAGAAAAATATACTTGATCACGCAGGGTTGAAATACCTAATACACTTCAAAAAATATTCTTTCTCCGCTGCCAATGTGTTATTTGTTATTGCTCCCACGGAAAAATGAAGCTCATATAAAATCTAAATGATGACACAAAATGTGTTGAAAATACTTTGAAGAGAACCGGAGGTCAGTTTGAGTTATTTAGGAGGTAACAGCCCTAGTTTAAACCCTATTAAAACCCTTCCAGTTCACTTCACGTCAGGCCCTATAAATAAATTAAAGTTAGTTTTAGCTTGCACATGACTGAATGCGGCATTTCAATCAAAATACTGCCAATTGCTGGTAATTTTAGGGGTGACAAAAATTTTTCACTATATATATTTGCAACATATGTGTCAACACGCAATAATTCACCATAAGTAATTTTCACAATTGACCATTTAAGCACTGAATGCCCGAGTTCACCCTCATCCTGTGTACTTCCATCCCTGGGCTTAAAATACTCCAATAAGAACACCAACTGAGTGTCGGAGTGTGTTGATCCTTGACAAACCATACTTCTAATTCCATTTAGATCCTTTGCTCTCCCCCTCGATACCCTTCTAACCATTACCATCACAATGGGATTTGTCCTCGTCGGCAGTCTCTCTATGCAATTGATTCCATGCCACTGAAAAAGGCTCCAGTGACAATTAAAACGAGGCCAATTCTATAATCAAGTAAATTTGGGAGTCTTTGGGAGGGAGGTAGGCGAGTTTTGGTCCATTTTCTCTGCAAAACATTATACGAGAACATTTTATCCTCCCCAAAATACACCCCAGCTACAGCAATCAACATTAGCTGGATAATATTTTGTGCAAATATTGGCTGTGGAAAAGCGTGCTCCCCCATCTTAATTTAACCGAAAATTCAAGACAATTTCAATCAATTGAGCATTTTGCCATTTTTTTGGGCTATTTTCTAGGTTGTTCAGCACAGACAATTTTGGGCAAAACCCGAAGACCACGGACAGCCTTCACATCACAGCAACTCCTCGAATTGGAGAAGCAATTTAAACAGAGTAAATATCTTTCCAGACCTAAGAGATTTGAGGTGGCTAGCAGTTTACTTCTGTCGGAGACACAGGCGAGTAAAGTGTGAAAAAGAAGCATGCAGAAAAGATTTTATTTGATTCATGTACAAGATTTTGAGTAATGGTTGCTTAACAGTTAATTTGAATTTGACGTAAAACCCGTAAAATTTGGCATTGAATGGTGACAGATTGAGGCGATGACGAAACGAAGAGCAAACGAAGATGAAACGATTTTAAATAATTTCAGTTTGAGAAATTTATTGTATGATGGGGTAATTTGGAATGATTTTGGAATGTTGAGATTTTTTCACTGCCCAGCAAAACTTAGTTCTGCAATTCCGCAATTTTTCTTCTTCAATCGCTAACCGCATTAGCGATCGTACCGGCGATTAACCAAAGTTATCCAAATTTGTCTCGAGTCTCATTCCCGTTACCTAATGGCTACCTCAGAGACGGTTATTTCAAATCTCTACATTTTATTGCAAAAAATGAGGAAAATATACTTCTTGAAAAAAAAAAGAATAGGTTTTTCGTAAATATTAAACAATTTCATACCCCTCAGCCGAATATCACATCGTGAAAAAAAATTGTTCTTAAGAAATTTTTGATACAATTTATCAAAAAATGCAGAATTTTCGGTCGGGATTATACTTCATAGTCCTATTTCACCATTCTCTTTAGGCAACACACTCTCACGAGATTTATTTATATAAAATACACAATGAAAATCGTGTTTATAAATTTCAATAAGTTGATAAATAATTTCATAGTAAATATTCCAAGTCAATTTTGGCAGAATGACATCTTGAGGATAGTGCCGAAAATTTATAACACGGTCGGATCCTCAGAACAAAATTCTGCAAAATTTTCGGCAGTTACGAATTCAAATCTGACGAATTTCCGCAGAATTCTGCAGAATTTGCCGGGTGGGTGTTTCAGATGGTCAAAGAGAAAAAGAAAACCACGAAGAAGTACAAGACTATATTCGAGAGTACTACTTCGCATTTTTTTCCCATCTAAAAGTGTTAGGATATCTCACCGTTCCGAATTAGACATGATTCCAAATTACTCCATCTTACCCTACCTCAATACAAAAAGCTGAAGTATAGCACACTTTTTAGGTTATGTTAAGCCTAACCTCAAAAATCAAGTAATATTTTGTAAGACAGAGTTTATTTGTAATATAGGGGTAAGTAGGGCACCTTTGGAAGTGGGGCACCTTTGAAAGTGGAGCACCTTTAAAATTGGGATTTTTCTCCTATGTTTAAGTACACAGTAAAAAATTTTCAGGTTCTTTAGCATCATTTTCATTGTAAATTTTACATAAATATCGCTCCTTGGAAATTACAAGGGGCCAACTAATTATCGGCCATTTTTTCAGGAGACAGTATGAAAGATTCAACTTTTGTAAATAAGTATCTCAATTTAACGCATTCCTTACCATGGTATCATATATCATACGCAAATTGAGTAATCCTGTGCGATTTTTATCCGAATTGCTGGTGGGAATGGATTTTTAGTAACTTTAGTTCTTCAATTATTTGGGAAAAATAATTCGACAGAGATTATAATACATTTTGTTATTGTTTTCTTTCTTTGCGGAAGGTCATGCAAAATTTTTGCTCAAAATGGCGGACGGAAAATGACTGAACAAAAACAATTTATTTGTTTTCTATTTGTATGAGCACTAATATAAACATCGAAACTTTTATATTTTTACCTTTCAAAATATGTTTTTTAATGAGTTAGCTCCTTGTCGTTCTAAATGATGTGCAAATTTTGCTGAAATTAGAATGACAAGGGATCAACTTGGTTGAGTTAATCCCCTGTTTCACAAAAAATTGAACGATGAATATTTTTTGTGCACCTTTACTTCATACAAAATTATGCAAATAATCAAAAAGATTAAAATTTTGAAAAACTTTTCTAATAACGAAATTTAATGACTTATATCATGTGAAAATTTATTAAATTGTCTTTCTAAGTGCATTAGAATCTCAATATCGCAAAAAAATGAGTTGACCCCTTGCAATTTCCAAGGAGCAATATGTAATCGTGTGTACTGATACACATTTGTGTAATTTGTACACATTTTGTCTGAAAACTGTGTAATTTGTACACATTTTGCCTGAAAATTGTGTAATTTTATACGAAATATGTAAGAAAATGTACACAACTGTGTAATCATTCGCAGTTGGTTACACAGTTTACCATTTGAGTAACTTTACAAGAATAATCGTGGTAAAAAAGCAAACCAACGATGGTCCTTGTAATCTTTTTTTACTGCTTAGAACTGAGCCATATAATAATGTGATTTAGCTTCTCAATCTGTTTGTCAACCTAAATTATATCACGATAAGGCTAAATTTTATTTAAAAATAAGTGAAAAATCCCAATTTCAAAGGTACCTCACTTTCAAAGGTGCCCCACTTCCCCTTATATGATTTTTATCAACTTCCAATATTAAAAAAAAAAGAGGAGAAAGAACATCTCGAGATAATATTAACTTAGGGGGGAGGGGGTCCACCGAAGAATGGGAGTCAATATCTCTTACCGTTTGACTTCTACCCCGTCTACCCCGGTAATAAACTGGATCCACTAACGACTAGGACAGATTCATGTGGATTGGAAATTTCAAGACCTTTCCAAAAAACCTAAATTTAAGCAAATCTCTTGAAAAATGATTCCTTCTGATAAACTTTGACTTCGAAAATTCGATGTCGAATTTTTTTCGGTAATAGGTTATGTATGGATGAAATGTACGCCTGGCCCACTTTCAAGATATCTCTGAAAATAAAAGAAATCGTAGGAGCCGTTTTCGAAATAAAATTATACGAATTTTGTAAAACGCTTTTCAAGAGTTTGTGAAAATTGTATTTAAATCTTTAAAACAAATAATTAAAACATTTCTAAAATTTTTCTTTATAAGATTTGCTTACATTTCGTTTTCAGTCGCTTTTTGGAAAACTGTTAACCAATAGACTTCACAAATTTAATAAATACTAACCTCAAAAATTCTTTAGATGTCATATTTTAATACAAGGGATCTGATTGCTAATTTTGTTCCAATTTCGATTGAAATATGATTTATTTTTTAGGTTATAAATTAACATAACTTCACATTGCAAACAAAGTTCTTTATTAAATAATAATAAGTTAATTATGTCCAGAATCCTGAAAACATCTCGAAACACATCAAATAACTACATTATTGGCACAAATTGTATATTTCTTCTGTTTTGAGATCTTATTTCTAGGTTAGGTTTAACATAACCTCAAATTTTCGAATAACCTCTTGCTCAAATTCATTAAGGCTCAATATCATTGCCTTTTTATCCTACTGGGCTAAATATATTTCACTTCAAAATGTATATTACCACGCCCCTGGCAAATTGCCTGAAATTTGAAACCACTTTCTCATATTTCGATTTAAATTTATATGGGAATTTTTTTGCACTCGCGACCGTTACGCTAAATATCTCAAATGTGAAAAGTTTTTCCGTATTATAAGACACCTTTCCGTATGGAGGAATAAATATACTAAATTTTTGTTTAAATACATTTTTTCCTCGGAGCACTGTGAGCTGAGTCCGAGATCAATTTAGGAAATTGGCTTCAAATAGCTCCATATAAAAAAATTAACTTGCCACATGCTTGTATACTACTATTCATTCCACTTTATGCAATATGACTATACTTAACATAAACATTTTCCAAGCAGAAAAAAATTATTTGTTCTTTGTAAATCCAAACAAATGACTTTAATATCTTTGCCAAGAAGTTTTTCCTCATCCTGCAAATTCGCATATCCTAAACTACGTCACGACATATCCTTCTGTATGTGAATTTTGTGGTTAAAATGTGATTTATCTCCTCCCTGTTGAGGAATATGTCATCAGTTTAAATTTATATTTTTCTCACTTGATCCCCTCTTTTCTCTATCGTAAAATACAGGTTAAAATATGGTTCCAAAACAGACGAATGAAATGGAAGCGCTCCAAGAAAGCCCAACAAGAGGCCAAATCCAAAGATCATTCGTTGCATTCAAATAATGGATCATCGAATATATCAGACTCAGATAAGTCCTCATCTAGCTCCTCATCATCAATGCCCAAGACACCAACTGCGCCAGGTATTGCTGTCCAGAGTGGAGAAAAAATCAACAATGAGAAGCAACTAACGGCTCTACCAGAAAATGCAATAAATCGAAATTTTGGTGTGATGAAGTCCAGTCACATAATCAACAGCACCAGCAACAACAACAATGAACAACATCGAATTGTTAACAATTTGATGACATCAAATCTAAATAATTTCAGCAACTTGGTCGAAGAGAGTGTTCCAGCAAGTGCAATACTGAACCGAAGAGGGGTTGTCTTTACCGACGGCGTCATGTCCAATGGGGACATGTTTAGGCCGTATGTTGTGTAAAATTGAAAAGGTAAAAGAAACGCACTCACATGTACTTTAAATACCCTTCTATGCTCTACATTCATTTGCTGGACTCTATCTCTAAATTCATTGAATTGGTCAAAGCAATATGCTTCCTAAAAATGGTTAATTTCGACATTGTAAGAAGACTAATGGGTTGCGCACAATTAATTAGTTTTTCAAGCTGTTTTTAGTACATAAACCTCTGATTGGGCACTCAATGGGTCAAGTGATAGAGCACTCGCTCTATAATGCAAGTGTCCCATGTTCGAATCCCCTTTAGGTAGGTCATCAGGAATTTTTCTGGCGTTAAAGGTGTTCGGATTGCATCCAGTGGGCTTCACTGCACTCTTTATTCCACGGGCATGGGCCTGACAACTTCATCCCGTACAAGAAAAAATAATAAAGCATGTCTATAAATCCCCTTGCGGGAAGGCCTTGTTCCTTCATGGAATGCTGTGCCAGAATTATTATTATTAAAGCTCTCTGGTATTCAGGTGACAGCTGTCAAACACATGAGAAAGTCAAAAAATCCGTCTTCTCGCATTGGTTTTATCTGTCATTTTCGGTCCCAATCACCCGATTACCGGACAGATCGGTATATCTAGTTTTAACCTTTATTTTGATTACTTTGTTGGTCGGTAATTAAGCGAGAAAAATGTTTTTGGCCATGTTCGATTTTATTTATTAAGAAAATGCCGATAAAAGTCAATATAGCTTTTCAACAATTATCCAACTTTTTTATCATTTCCAAAAAGGACACTCTTTCAAAGGCGCTTAGTAGTTCCCCAGCAAATTCGATCTGCAATTCTGCACTTTTGAAATTTTAACGTTTTTTGTCATTCAATCGGATACTTCGTGTGGCTTCGGGATAGTCGTGCGACTTCGTGAGCATCGTGAATTTCTTTCGTGTTTTCTAACTATTTCCTTCCCCTTCGTATTTTCTATTATGGCTGATTTAATAATATTGTATTATAACATTATAATAATATTGTAAAAAAAAGAGAGTATTCACGTAAAATTGTTGAATAAAAATTGAATTTTAAATAAATTGAAATACATATTTTTATGTAGTTAAAATAATGTTTAGAAACATTAGAAAGGGTAAAAGAAATGTAGAAATCATCTAAATACTCTAAAGAAATTCTGCCGATAATTTTAAAATTTTCTATAGAAATTCTGCAGAAAATTCTGCAGAATTTTCATACAACGATCGGATCCACCTTAGAACAAAATTCTGCAGAAATTCTGCTGATTTTTCGGCAGTTAGTAATTCAAATCTGACGAATTTCTGCAGAATTCTGCAGAATTTGCCGGGTGGGTCGTCATTTGAATAAAATCGCAAATATGGCGGCTGAAAGATCAATTTAAATCAAATTTTGGTCTAAAGCGGGCAAACGCGGCAATTATCACGCGACGAGCTCTTACATACCCAAAATATCATATAGGATTAGGAAGAAACGGTCATACGATCTCTTTGTGAGCTTAAATAACTCCCTTAATTCCCTTTTGGGGTCGTTCAACACAATGTCATTGATCCGGATTATTCAGCGCCATTTTTATTTATGCTGCCACACCGAAAGTTCAAAAACAAACTTTGAAGACTCCAGATAATACTTACACAGCTCTCTCTGATATCCGGTTGACGTGGGGACAAAATGACATTTGAGTTTTTTTTTTAATCTGGTCAATGATTTTTCTATTTTGAGCTGTCTGAATTTATTTTCAGTCGAAAAAAAAAACAGAATTTCCTTTGTGATGCGTTTTTATTTTGTACCACAATTAAGTATCAAAGGCTTTGATAAAGTGAAATAATAATTCATGCCTGTCAGCTGTCAGTGTTTGTCAGCTGTCAACCGGATATCGCAGTGCCGGATATTGGAGAGAGCTGTGTATCTAGCTTGGATTTTGTTTGGGTTATCGTTTCCTTACGTAAATAATAGTGGCCAATGAAAAAACGAAATTCAGAGCAAAAAAACTTTTAGGTTGGTTACTTCTATTAGCTGTGATTTGACAATCCCCTGCTTCGATTGCTGTCATATTTTGACACATGTCATTTAAAGATATGGGTGATTCGAGATATGCAAGATCCATTTAAGATTTTTTGATACTACTAACGGCATATACTCGTCATCCTGTGGACTTGTTGAATGACCTGTAAGGGAATTCTGTAATAGTATGACAATGTCATACAGTAGACTCTCTCAAATTCGTGCATATGGGACCGAAATGTCAGCCGAATTAGACAGAAATTCGGGCGACAAACTTTTTGAAATGCAACGATTTTTTATTCATCTGCATACACACATTGAGTTTACACACTCATTTATATCGTAAATTGCTTGAAAATCCCTTAACAATAAAAATCACATCAAACTAAGACAAACCATGCCAAATTTGAGCATATTTGCTTCATTTGATAATCATAATCAAACTTGAAAAATGACAACAAACTTTTTTCAAAAGTAACCGCTGCCCGAATTTAAAAGTAGCCCGATCTTAAAAGAGCCAAATTAGCGAGAGTCTACTGTAAGTTCCCAAAAGCTACATAGAACTCTTTGTATTGGCTATTTAATGCTCACTGGGCTTTAATATTGTCCTGCTCTTGAATTTTACCACGAAAATTTGCCATATTTCGTTGTCATTCTGTTACAGAATTTTTCCTCTGGATCTCATTCACTCTCATTGTAATGTGAAAAACACGCTTACAAAACAAAAGTTATTGTGCGTTGGGCATAATGCAATGAAAATATTTGATTTTGTCCAGTATTATTTTCGAAAATCCGTATGATAGTCATGACTTTTAGAAACAAGATTTAGACGATGATTCTTTATAAGCTATCAAACATGTTTACAATGCCTCGCTAAACATATGTAAACATGTTTTTGACATTTCAATATGAGTGAGTGAGATCTCGATCTAGTCATCTCGCTCATTCTCATAGGAAATTTTGAAAACATGTTTACAAACAAAAGTTATTGTGCGCTGGGCATAACTCACAAAAACTGTATCCGAAAAATCTTTGAAAAACAAAATTGTTTGTGCGCAGCCCATAAGAATTGCCAAAATTATAAAATTTTCGAAATTACGAAAATAAACTGCAGAAGGGTATTTTTCTAATTTGCTCTAGTTTTTAATAAATCTGTAAATATCTATCATAAGTCCTATCTTGCAGAAAGAGAATTAAATTAAAGAAAACAAAGGTAAATAGCTGTATTTATTTAAAGAAAACGATGTAAATAATAATTTAAAAGAAATGTGTGAAATTCAATTAAATTATTAAAATAAAGAAATAGAAAAATTTTGTTTCAAAGTGAAATAAATTACTACAATGTTCCTAAAAATGTATTTAAACAGAGATTGAGAAAAAAAAGAAAACCATCCCAAAGAGTGAGAAAAATAAAATTGAAAGAACCGCATTTCTTGCATAAATCCAGGAGATTTGTGTTTTTTCCCTATTTCGCATAAACTTCACTATCACAACAGCCGGAAGGAGGAAGGCAATAATGGTAATTTCATGGTGAATACGAAAGCTTATACAGTTCAGTATCATTTAATTCTCCCATTTCATCTCATTTGAATTAATTTTCCAATCCCGAAACAACTTGTGATGGACTACAAATTTCTGCCATTTTCAACTTGTGCTCTCACCATCATCTCCCAGCGACGCCATTTATAAAACAGTTGGTAAAATCATGAATAAATGCATGATCCAGGGAAATGGGAAGATTTTATGAGGAACGAATCTGTGCCCTATACGCAGCACAAGATGTATTAGTAAGAGGAACAGAAACTGAAGAATTGTCTTGATTTACACACAACGTGCTATATATTACATTGAATTTCCTTCCCTTCGCTTTTTGAGATTTATTTCTCTCCTACGTTACTTATGTTCTACCTCCCCAAAAGCTCACCCCTTGAGACACCCTTGTAACATTATATCGTATCATGTGAACAAACATAAAAGTTGAAAGATGAAATATCAAATGTGTTGTAAGTATTTTGATATTAAAATCATTTTTATTTATTGCACTTTGTTTTCTTATTTGGCTAAAAGGTTATTTTAGGATGTGAGGTTATGAGAAACTTAACCTAAAAACAAAAGACATATTTTAAACGGCGAAAAGTCTAAGCTTTCCATTGGGATGCAATTAAATTTGATATGAATATAGTTAAGGATACTTTTGACTTTTAAATTAATGAAATTCTAACCTCTAAAATTTATCAAGTCCTAACGTATAATAAGATCCTGAAGATGGAATTTATTATCTATTTTTTTTTAATCTTCTTTTCTTTCCAAGGTTGATATAAAAACCTTAGAAAATGAAATAAATAACCTCACTTAATTTTCATTTGACCTAACCTAAACCTATACCTAACAAGGATTTTATATTCCAACAATAATTAAATCATTAAAATATCTAGAGACCTAACAACACTCTCCCTTACTTTCTAAAATTTTACAATAATCTTTTATGCACATTTTAAAACGCAAGTATTTTAGGCAATGTATTTGAGGTTAGAATTTGTTATATTTGAAATATGAGAAATATTTTAAAAACAAAATTGCTTTTATTTGTTATTCAAACGTTAAAATTAATGATAAATCACTAAATAAAATGAATGTTTCAAAATAAGTCCTAAATTTTGACATAACCTTACTTTTTAAAATAACCTATTACTTAAATACAAATTTAGCCCTAAAATCTTTTCGAATTAGTGATTATTAGAGTGCTATATTGAAACTTTTCGGATTTATCTTAAGTCTTGTTTTTAGAATAATCCCAATTACATCTCTTTGTTAAAAAAGAAAAAGAAGCAGTCCCTTTAAAAGGAAAATTAGATTAGAAGCAGTAAAATAATTTATAGGAGTATTTTTCTTACTTGATAAAAAGCTTATTCTATAACCTTTGAGTTTAGGGAAAATAAATCAGTATCGGAATTTTCTGGATATTTCTTCACTGAGAGAAATCCTAAAAAGTTAAAATAACTTTCCGGAAATGTTAATTTTACCCTGCAGTATTGATCCGAAATCGGTGTAAATATTACCCTTTTTAGGTGTATTAGGGGTTAAAGCTACCTTTTTTCATGTAAATTTTACCCTTAAAAAGGGTGCAAAATTAAAATTAAAAAATGTTGATATATTTTTACACCTAAAAAGTGTTAAAGTTCTGAGGAAAAAAAATTTAATCGCACCCTCTTTTTTCTCAGTGTTGTAATATTGATTTTTAGGTTAGAATAATCTCAGAATTACCTATTTGCTAAAAAAATGGAAATCAATTCCACTGAAAGGAAAATTAGATGTAATTATAGATGTGTTTCTCTTACTTGGAAAAAGTATTATTCTACACAGCATTTAAGGTTAAGTAATGAATCATCATCAATCACAAAAAGGAAATTATAAAGTCAACTTTAACGGGCAATTTCTCAATAATTTAAAGTACATGTACTTATTTGTGGCAAAAACAGAAAATCAAAATTAGAAAATAATCAGAATTTGTCATGTTATTTGTTGCAAAAACTAAAAATTCATGGAAATTTCAGGAACAAATATGTGGCCGGAATTGCAAGCTGGCCGGAATTTGCTACACACCCTATATTATTTAAATTTTGTAAAACTTCGAGCATTTTTTTTATGGCAGTTGTGACGAATTTTTTAATATCCATCTGGTCTAGAATATGTGATAATAGGAATTATTTCTTTTGATTTAGCTAAAATCTTCTTCCGAACTGTGATGTTATGTTGAACATAACCTTCAATAAGCCATTGAAAATCAAATATATCAAAACGATCAAAATCACCATAATTCTTTGAATAAAAAGCAACTCCTCGTATTGAACTCCTCTTTTGTAAAACAAAATTTATAAAACACGTTAAAAAGAATACTTTTTTTTAATAAAAGAGAATAACTTTTCAATATAATATTAATAATGTTGATTTTTTGTCCCTATCGGTGAGCAAAATAGATTGATTTGATGTTTTCCAACAATCATAAAAATGATGTGTCGATAAACTCTTGGAAATGGACCACTTGAGACCGTGCCCAGCATCAATGGCCTTTCCCAAGGGGTGACATGAAACGGTATCATGGTAGATAAAATGGTCTATTTATTTTGATATGCTCACTCGTAAAGCATAAGAAAAAGAGCATTTTGTGGTGTATTTTGTCAAGGATGTAAAAGTGAGTATTATTTCAAGACGATCGACTGAAAATGTAATTCATCGTGTGATTTCAGAACCTTGTACTTTTCAAGTTAATAGCCCTTTAGTCGTTAACCGCCAAGACCGCCAATAAAGAAACAAAGGGACCAAATTTTCAAATAAAAATTTTATTGTAAAGTTGTATCCCAGCAGCGAAAAGATGCCTTACATAAGTTTTACATGTTAGTACATGTAAGCCTCACTAATCACTATCGCTTATGGAGGTTTAACACGGTATAACCACACTTTTGTCACCTACGTACTTGTAAGGCATAGGAAAGCTATTGATACATTTTTATGGCTTTTAAAGATGCCTTACATAAATACACATGTAAAGCATTTGTAAGCAAATTCTGTAAAACTATAGTAATAAATACATGTAAACCTTAAGAAATGCATTCATGTAAAGCATCCCAGAATGCAAAAAATGCTCTAGATAAGTCTTAAAAAGGACCATCCTGTAAGCCATACGTTAAACTCACTCTTATAGACGTTTAACATTGTATAGCTACTTTTTTGTCACGTAAATGTAAGGCAGACGAACGGTTTTCATGAAAAGCATTCGTATCAAAACTTAAAGTGACTCTCATTAGAAAAGTCACTCTAGAACATGATCATAAGAATCATATTCATAATCATTCATCTTAATAGTAAGTTTTAGTTAAACTAAACCCCACTGATGAATAGAAATAAAATAATTCAACTGAATCTTTATAGCAGGACTTCGGTGTAGCTCTCATGAATTATATTCTTAAAGTGAAAATTTCTAGTAAACCCCTATATTTCATACCTTACTACTACATTTGAGGGTATAATCCACGCTTACCTGGTCAGACTGGTGTTTTGGTTGTTCTGGTAAAATATGTTATTGTTTTGCAACATATTAATCATGAAAAACAATTGAAATGACACGAAGACTACCCAGAATTAGTAAAACTCTCAATTTATGCGAATTTACCGAAATTGATTAAAAAAGCAGACTTCAATAGTGATGATAAATTCCCTAATTTCGACCTTTAATGCCCCAGATCGTGAAATAAGGCCAGAAAGGCCAGAAAGAGACGTTTTCATACCTGACCCATGACCTATTCATTAAAAATCAGTCTCATTGACGCACTTTCAGCTTCATTAACGTCTAATTTTAAAAATTCTAAACGCTTTTTTCATAAAAAATATCATTTTTTAGATAATTATAGAACATTCGTCTATTAAAAAAAACGTTCAAAATGTGTTTATTTTGCTAATTTGTTCATTTTTTCATAAAAACTATTTCAGTCTTTTGATGCCTTAAACAGAAATTATCGTCTCCAGGCGGTCTTTACCTTTTCTCACCTGCCGCCCAAACGAAAAGTGATAATGAAGAACGGACGGTTTTTTTTTGAGTTTATTGGACAATTAATTGCTCTAGATAAAAGTATTTTACTACTTTTTTTTGCATATTAAAGAAAACACTGTTAGAGGGTTAACTCTTTCCGGACCACAACATATCCAGCGAACGAATTTCAGCAAAACTCACTGTATTGTAAGTCTTAGTGGTCAAATAAGATACTTTTGTAGAGAAAGAATTTTTTTCACCTCTGGAAAATTGGAAAACTCATGAGTACTCTCGTCCCCAAAAGAACGAAAAGGAGACAAATTTTAATTTTCCAAAAGTCAATAATATCAATTTTGTGATTAATTTTTGCGTGTCAAATGACTCCTTTACAATGTTGGTCACTAAAACAAGAAGAATTATTGACCAGTATCTTGTGGGTTGTCCAGGAAGTGGTCAAGAAGACACCAAATTCCTGCTTGCCAACAGATTCCTCAAAATATTTCACACAATAACACTTTAAAACACATCTCAACAGGATGTCATTGCAGACACATTAAGCTTTCTCAAGAGCCAAAAAAAACACTTCATCCACAATCACAATTCATTAAAATCAGGAAAAACAGGAAAAACTTCCCCGAAAGCAATCTTCCGCGCTGCCAAATGTCAAAATTATCGGCCATATTGGCAAAAATGTCGCTTCCACTTGGAATTTTCTTACAAAATTGGTGTCAAAAAGCAAATGGCGGGCATTGGCGGGATAACCTTACATTTGACCTCTAGATTTTTGTGGACGAGATTACCCATAAAGTTTGAACAAGTTTTTTTGAAAATTTAAGAAAAAAATGTTTTTCGAATTTAAACAATCTGTAATTGTTAGTTATCATACTTATTGACCCCGAGAGGTTTTTCCTTATTCTGGTCTAGAAATATCAAAAAGTCACAATATCTGAAAGTAAGCAGAAAATCGAAAATTCACGATTTTTGACCAAAAAAAATCTTAGCTCAGGAGTTAATTGGGATCCTGCAATAGGGGAAGTGCTTATAATTTTGGACAGTCTGCATATAAGCATCGATATCCTAAGTTTGAAGTGCCATATTTTCAATACTAATTGACTTTTCTTGTTACTCTCTTTTCAGAAGGATTGTTTAGAAACTTGGCAAGCTATTTATCATCTCATTTTTACTAAAATTAGTTTTAATACGTTTAAAAATGAATCGATATGTAGAGGTGAATTTGACTCTTATTTTGGACAACTTGGTTATTAATTTTTACAACTTGTCTGTAAATTTGGACAGATAATCCGCCTCAACAAGATGCCCATTGTTCTTCATTTTATGAACCAATCTTACCAAGTCCTCCTCCTGGTCATGTAAGGGAAACGTGGAATGTCACAAGAAGCCCAGAAACTTTCCATATCATTCATTAAAGTGAGTTGACTTCGGTACTCCAAGTACGTGCGGATTCGCTCATTCCCTGACCTTTCCGGGAGCCTTTCAAGACATTTCTCACTGCATCTCTTTCGTAGAGATGATGCTCCTTCATTTCTCCAGGCATTTGTCCAACCTAGCCATCACAAAAGCTAAAACTTCACGAAATTTCGTGAGAAAAACACCTGTCCAAAATAAGAATCATCACCTCACTGGTGAATGTCTTAAAAAATTTCCCATTTTTCACACGAAAAATATAATTCACAAGGCAAATCTCACTTCAGGTCAAATGTACAAATCATCATTAACGTGAATCAACACAATATTCAATGAATATTCAATAATATCACTCAAAAACAGCGAACAAACTTTGTTAGTACTTCACCAAAACTAAATAAGACTGAAGTAAGCCACGAAGTTCTGTCATATTTCTCGTAAGCAATTGCTCACACTGAATTTTCAACAAAGCAATTTCAACTCAAATCATATTCAAATTTTAACGTATTTAGTGTTAAAATCTTCCAAAAAGAACAAATATTTAGATAGAATTCATTATTCATCAAATATTGGAATAAAAATCCATCATTTTAATCAATTTATTTTTAGTGTCCAATGTTATCCTCAAAGTGTCCAAAATAAGAAACTGGACAAAATTAGAAGCATTTCCCCTAAATATCCTAGATTTGGAATTCTTATAGTTTGTAATCATCCAGAAGAATCGGAATTTTATCGATTCTAAATAGTCTAAAACAATTGTTGTTTCCATGGGTACCCAGTGTCCCAAAGGAGACGAGAGAGTTAAGAGAAGGGAAAGTGTCTCGGATTAAACAAAATGGATTGTTGTACGAGATAATTGGTTTTGCCCATCGCTAAATTTCCAATTAATCAGGCAATCGACAAACGAAATAGGCAGTAATCAGTAACTAGTTGTGACTGCTTACGTTCGAGAATTTGGTCTCTCGTTTCTAAAAACTTCTTGATCGAATGTTTCGTTTTTCTGCAATGATTTGCCCCTTGAGAATTTTTCAATTAAATTTTCCGTTAACATTTCAAATTCAAAACTTTCGCCGCCAGGTGAAATCGCCGCGCGGGGAGACCATTTTCGCCGCATACTTTCACTCTCTCCCTGAGAACTGTCAAAATATACGCAGTGTTTTCTTCTAAATTTATCCACGTAGTTTCTAGTTTTTTGCTAATAAAATGGTTTATGTGAAAAATTGGGATGATTTTGAGATAGCTGCTGAGAATATGTACATGAGGAATCCCCTCCGAAGTCGATTTTCTATGAAATACATCCATCACAAGGGACAATTGCTGCTAAAATTGACCGACGACATAAAGGTAGATTTTCCTCAATATACAGAGGATTTAGTAATATTTACTGATTTTATCTTTTTGGAAATTGTTGTACTATTGCAGTGTGTTCAGTACAAAACGGAAGTTATGCCGGATTTGAGGAAAATAGAGAAATTCACTGGGAACATCATGGGCCACATGGCATCAAATGAATGAAGGAAATTGTTTTGTACAATTACTCACTTGTTTCCTGCTGAACTGCATTCTCCAGATGGTGATTTAAGTTTATTATAATAAATTTGTTCTAAAAGATTTGAATAGGATAATTTTTTGTCTTGGAAGTCCTGGAATTTTACATTTCGAACATTTGTTAAAGATTTAGGAGTTCTATGGTAACTTGATATGTATGGATTGTTTTCCGAGGAAAATCAGCCAGCTTGTTTAGTTGGAATTGTTTATATTTTCAATAAAAAAGGATTTATTTTTATTTCCTGCATTTTTTGCTGACATTTCTTGTTTTGGTATACGCAGCCTTTGCTCGGTTGTGCTGTATTGCAAATAGCGCCACCTGCAGTTAGAACAGCTGACGATGTGACCAATTCTGTGTCATCCTCAGTGAAAAAAAATCAAGTAGGAAAAAAGTTCTCATATTTATTTGCAAAAATCAACCAATTGCAGATCAAAAAGTGGATGGTTTTTGTGCAAAAAGGGAAGACGAAGGTGTCTACTTCAGTGTAACACAGAAATTGAGGGGGTGCGCATGTGGGAAGTGTGTGAAAAGTGCAAATGAAAAAAAGGGGGATATATCGCAGCATTCTGTCTGGCTGACTCTTATTGGATTAATTTAATTTATTTTCTCTCCTTTCCTGATACCATTTTATCGTGATATGTGATATCCTGCCCTCCCAGAACACCCCAGTTACGATGGATATTCTGTGCGACTTCCCCAAAGTGACCATTGTGCAGAAATCAGACTGACAATCGCACGGAGACTCCCCATTTATATGTATATAGTTTGTTAAAAGTGAAAAAGTGCAAAGAAATTGTGTGCAAATCCTCTCCGGAAAATCCCCATTCTAGTCCCCTCAAAAGCAACGAATTAGGGCACAGAAAGTGCAGATAGATGTGGTCAAAATGTGCGTAATACGATAAATTTTGGATGCTTAACCCTGCTCTTGTGCAAAATAACACAAAAAAAAAAAATAAATAAATTAGCTTAACGCCATCCGAGACTAAAAAGAAAATTGCGTGCTTTTCCGCCTTTTATTCCTGATAAACTCTCTTTCTCGTGACTGGTGGGCAAGCAGATTGTGCAGACGGAGGAGCGATGGATCATGAAGGACACAGCAGCCTCAATCAGACAGGAGCAGAAACAGTGTACGGAACCCACGAAGATAACACAATGGTGATGTCAGAGAAGGTAAGAGTGCCAGCTTTTGTTTGTCCAGCTGATGCAAATCACGGCCTGCCGAGTGGCATTTGAGTCAAATCCCCACCCAGCGCAAAGACAGAGCCCCATTTGGGGAGACATGGCTGGTGCTGGAATTTGGGGACTTGCTTCCTCTTGTTCGTTTCACTTTTCATCCGTCACGCTCAGGCAGACTCAACAACTTCGGTACAAGTTGTTGTTTCTGTATTCAAATTGTTGTTCAACAACTTCCAATCAGGCACCTTCCACACCGCCCAAAACTTTGCCAGACAGCAATTTTTGAGCGAAATTTTTGGTTGAATTTTTATTTGGCTTAGAGGCCTCTACACATGGGAGCAATGTTTGTCATTTTTTTTTTTGTTAGAAATTTAACGTTTCCGCCTGCAGACAGTGCTGTAAATCCAATTTTCTTTAAAAAAAAGCAATTTTTGTCAAAATATTAAATTTTTGACAGAAGTTTGACTTTAACGTGCAGCCGATTTTGTTCAAAAAAGCAATTTTTGATGAAATTTCTCCGACTGTAAATGTAAAGGATTTGAGGGGGGGACCTGGATTAAGAAGGCAAGAATGATCTGGGGTGACATGATAACTTATTTTCCGTACTATCGAATATGGATTCTGAAAAATTTAAACGATAGCAGAACTTTCTGTAAATAATATAGAGTTTATCAACAGTCAGATTCTTTTAAGAATATCTCAATGAATGGCTCAATAATGCGTAAAAAGTTCACATTCACTTAATCTAACAAATATAGATTTATCGATACTATCGATTCGATAGTGTCGAAAAGTTATCATTCCAGCCCTTATTTTTTTTAAGAGAAGAAAGCGACTAATCTTGAAATTTTAAATTTTTTGGCTTAAAAAAAAAAGATTTTAGGTGTGATTCCTTCTAATCACACCTATTTTTGGTATAAAAAAAATGTTGACTGCTTTAAAAATATTTTTTTAAATTAAACGATTTTTTTCAAAGCGTTATTCATAAGCAATTAGAGTAGCTCCAGTTCCTGGTTCTCCGAAAAAATATATGGATAACCGGTGAATTCTCCGAGCTCATTGTGAGTTCCACGGGTTTCCCGTGAGTACCCCGGTTTCCCAGAAAAATATATGTGTTCTCTATGAGTCCCCTGGAAATGTATGAGTTTCCCGGATTCCCTATGAGTATCTCTGAAAAATGTATGGATTCCCCGGTCTCCAAGTAAAGGCTCTCCCGGTTCTCCTAGAGTTCCCTGCAGAATATATGAGTTCCCCGGGTTCCCCGTGGGTTCGTTGGCCACATTGGCCCGAGTTGCCCGAAATGTATTACCCCTTGATTTTTTTTAGGTTCAAATAGAAGAGAATTTAATTCAGAACAGAATAAGCCTTGTTCATTTCATTCGGCCAATTATTATTTTCTGTATTTCCCGAGAATTCGATGAAATTGTGAAAATGAGAAGTTGGGAAAACGTGCTTCAAAATTTTGGATGTTCTCAGGAGTACATACATACAAATCTGCTCTACGCTCCTTCGCTTTCATCTCTGTTTCTTCGGAAATAAATGTGAATTGATTTCTGATTTTTTTGACATATTCCTCTAAGGTTTATCTATCGACTTATGCCCTAGACATACTTACGACTAAAGTCTAGAAACGACTAAGCTAGTTCATAGCCAAGTCAGTTCCTAACACACTACAAATGAGGCTTAGCATTCACTGGTATCCACAAAAAATAACTTTCGTGGGTTTTTTATGCAAATATTTCTACTAAAATGCACTGTGAGTCGCAGTGAATGTTAAGCCTCGTTTGTAGTGTGTCAGGAACTGACTTGGCTATGAGCGAGCTTAGTCGTCTCTCGGCTTAAGTCGTAAGTGTGTCTAGGGCATAAAGACAGTGGGTAAAACGGTCTCACCTTTTACCACGAATGAGACCTTATACCATCGAATAGGCATTGGTAAAGGTCAAAACTTTTGTTTCGGGATCCCAAAAATATTTAGGAAGAGCATAGAACATGAAACCTTAAGAAATGGATTGAGTTTTATTAAACTCATTTTTTTTTTACAAAAACCATTTGTCTTATGCCCTAGACACACATACGACTTATGCCGAGAGATGTATTAACGTAATTATAATCAAAATAATGATCGGACTACATAACCATCAGTTTTTGATTAATCGACTTTCGGTTTAAGCCGAGTAACGGCTTAGTTAAGGGGAAACTGATGGGAATTTTGTCAAATCATTATTTTGAATATAATTACATTAAGTCGTCTCTCGGCTTAACTCGTAAGTTTTTGTGTCTACACTGAGAGAAATCCGAAAAAGTTAAAATAACATTCCGAAAATGTTTATTTTACCCTGCAGTATTGATCCGAAATTGGTGTAAATATTATGATTTTTAGATGTATTAGGGGTTAAAGTTACCCTTTTTCATGTTAATTTTACCCTTAAAAAGGTGTAAAATTAACATTAAAAAATGTTGATATATTTTTACACCCAAAAAGTGTTCAAGTTATGACGGAAAAAAGTTAATCGCACCCCTGTTTTTTTCTCAAAATGTTCTTAAAGTTCTCCTTTAGAAATCGTTCTTTATCACCAACAGCTTACGATACACAGTTATGGTCTCTACGTTCTCTACACATTGGAAGCATTTTTTGACGAAAATTGCAGTTTTCAAATTGCATGAAATTTTGTAGATGGAAACGTTATTCTTTCACAAATTCAATTTTTGATAAAAAACTATTCCTTATGTGTAGAGGCCTTTATTGAGAAAAAAGGCATTTTTCATAAAATAATTCTACCCATTTCTTAAGAATCCTCACTTTAAGATATCTCAGAAACTTGACGTGATGGTGTTATAGGTTTTTTGGTATGTTCAAAAGACACTAGACTTCCAATGGTTTCCCATCATACGAAAAGTTTTCATTTTATTGCACTTGTTCGATGTCTTTAAAACACAATAAGTTTGTATAAGGAGCTACCAGACGGCAGTCAGAGGTAGAATTTGAAAATATTTATTTAAAGCTGAAGTCATACGTCGACTTTGAGCAAAAAATTCATTAAGATCGGTTAAGTCGTTTTCAAGAAATAAAATATCATACTTATTGTGAATTTTCAGAAGGATATTGCTAATTTCTCAATGACTGGAAGTTCTTTTTGGCTCGGGTTTTCGTAATTTTTAAATCATATATCAATACCTACAAAATGGGCTTAGCTTTATCTCTAAAAAAACAAAACAAAAAGAAATGAAATGTGGAGCTCAGAGGCAAAATGACACATATCCTATGCTTTAACCATAGGATATGTGTCATTTTGCCTCTGAGCTCCACAAATATAGATGATACTAAAAAAAGTAGTGGGGAAGCGTCCCAGGCTTTACGAAGGGCTGGAACTCATGACTTACATAGATGGTTTATCGCATCATTTACCGTTGTTGCCAGCTTTAACCGATTTAAATTTTAATTTAAAATTTTTAACCGATTTAAAATCTCACTAAATAGTTTTATGATTTGAGAAGTACGTTCTCTATGGAGCCCTTTAAACCTTTGACCTTGAAAAACAGTTTTTAGAAAATGCTCAACAGTATTTTCGTATAAGAACGAAATGTCCGTCTGGATCTTTATGACATTGGTTCTTTTTGACTTGAGCACACCTTTTAGATCAGGAAAATTTCAAGAAGTCAAAATTCACGTCCCTTTGTCAACCCTTTTGAATATTCAATTGACTTACCTAAAATAAACATTTACTGTAGAAAATGAATTAAAAAGACCTTCAAAAGTACTTACCCATCATTTACCGTTTATCGTTTCTCAATCGATTTAAATCGTTACATAAATCGCATAAATCACTCAAGAGATCCCACAACATAGTTTTTAGAGTAATAGAATTGCTTTTCGGATAAACATTAGTTAACGATTCATAATTTGTTCATTCACGGTTCAAAACCAATTAGAACTGATGCAGTGTTATCGGAAATTTCAAGACTTTTCCAACTAGACCAGATATAATACCATTTGGTCGAGAAACAAACTCTCTACTCTAGAGCCTTTTAAACTTTGACCTTGAAAAACCGTTATTAGGAATAATTCAATGGTATTTTTGTATAAGGATGAAATGCTCTACTAGGTAATTTCTATAACATATCCAAAAATTGTTCGCACTAGCATATCCCCAACCTCCCCAACGGTTAAACCCCCTGTTGGTATTTGAATTGATATCGATTGAGTGACAATGAAGTGCAATAGTGGATTTCGAATATAGGTTAAAAGATTACCAATAAAAATGTTCTGCATACATCACGATGTTTCTGTAAATTTGTCTGAAAGTATCTCCTGCACGTATGCAATTTTTTGCGTCACTGGAGGGGGTTTGCGGGCTTATTTCGGTCCTGACAATGTTCCTCAATACGGACCACCTATGTTACTAGTTTTCCAAATCTTTTCTTTTACTTTATGATAATTGTGGGAAGTGAAAATAAATTAAAGAACACT
This sequence comes from Phlebotomus papatasi, assembly GCF_024763615.1. Taxonomy (NCBI): domain Eukaryota; kingdom Metazoa; phylum Arthropoda; class Insecta; order Diptera; family Psychodidae; genus Phlebotomus; species Phlebotomus papatasi. The sequence continues at coordinate 86,727,515 of NC_077223.1, read as the reverse complement.
TTTAAATAAATTAAATTATTAAATTTTAACCGTTAAATGAAAAAATTTAATATAGAAAACTGTCAAATTTGTTTTTCAATATTGTCAAATATGGACATAAATTTTTTAGTGTGTATATCCCTTTAAAGAGAACAACTTTTATTTTTTTCGAAAGCTGGAGAATGCTTGTGTTAACTTCTACTCTGTCGGTTTCTTTCTCCATAAATATTGCAAAACAGTTCTAAGAAAATACCCCGTTGATGAATAAAAGGGAGGGATATCATCTTACGAAGAAGGGTTGTCAATTACTCATGTTTTTTTTGTATAAGAATTTTTAAGGTTTCAAATATCCCTTTAGTTAGAAATTCAACGAAAAATAATCACTCAAAAATTATTTAATGAATTCAATCAGGAATTTTGACTTATTTATTAAGATAAGATAAGTTTTTAAGCCTGATGATTTAGTCAAATACCTTGAATAACATTGTGATTAATTCATTTCCGAAATGTCAGTAGAGCAAAATTCTTATCAGTGGCCGTGATTCGCATAAGAGATAAAGATTTTGGGTTGGGAATCGACACGATGGATTGTCTGAAATGCCTTTTTGTCCATCGTGTAGGTTCAGTCGCTCGCTGGGAGCATTTACCAGGAGTTCGAGCGCATGATTCAGCGCTACGATGAAGATGTGGTTAAGACGCTGATGCCACTTCTGGTGAATGTTCTTGAGTGTCTGGATGCGGCATATCAGTCGAATCAAGAACAAGATGTTGAGCTTGAACTCCTGCGGGAGGACAATGAGCAACTGGTGACGCAATATGAGCGTGAAAAGAGTGCTCGAAAGCAGGCAGAACAGAAGCTTCTGGAGACTGAAGATCTTGCTGAAGCAGAGAATAAAGATCTAGCATCGCGTCTTGAGTCTCTGGAGAGCATTGTGAGGATGCTAGAGCTGAAGCATAAGAATAGTCTGGAGCATGCTTCGAGGCTGGAGGAACGTGAGTCTGAGCTGAAACGTGAATACAGCAAACTCCATGAACGCTACACGGAATTGTTCAAAACTCACGTGGACTACATGGAGCGCACGAAGCTCCTCATGGGCTCCACTCATTCCCAAATGAGCTCCACTTCTGATAGACTCGATGTCAATAGAGCAAGACTTCATCCCATGAGTAGGTAAGTAATAATAATTAATTATTTTCGTCACTTTTATTCGTCAAAATAATAATTAAAACATTTTCAAATGGCAAAGTGCAATTAAAGAAAAAAAAACGATAATTTACTTGAATGTCGAGGCAAGAAAAAAAACGCGTACAGAGGAAATAATATTTACTTTTTATGTTGTTTCTTGTGATTGCGACAAAAATTTACAAATAGCTCAGAAAAATTATTGTAAGATCTTGAAAAATACTCGTTTTATTTGTGTTTAGCGCTTGAATGAAGTGTGAAAAATAAAACAACCTTGTTGCTCTTGTCCAAATGATATCAAAATGGGAGACAGCATGTCGCTCATCTAGTTCATTAGCAAGGCATACAAAGCAAAAAAAAATCAATGATAAACTTGTTTTAGCTTATGGTAATCTGGGATTTTTTTACGTGGGCTAACTAGAAATGCGTAAATTTGAAGATTTAAAAGCATTCAAGGAACATTAATGAGATAAAATTTTAGGTTATATTGGACATAACCTCAAAAAATCCTCATATTTTTGTGAGGCAATAAGCTTCTAATCTGCCTTGTTAAAGGATTTTTTTTAAAAAGACTTCGACCAAGGTAAAAATTATTTTAGAAATTAGACAATTAAAATGAAAAAAAAATAGGTTATGTTGTGGCTAACCTCAAAAATTTAAGATTATATTTTATGCGGTAGAAGCTTCTAATGTGTTTTTTCAAAGAATTTTTGAACAGTAAAAAAACCAAGACAAAAAATATTTAGACAATTGATTAAAAAAAATATTTAGCTAATTAATTTAAAAAGAAAAATAGGTTAGGTTAGGGTAAAGTTATATAATTTGGAATTAGTGTTACAAGTTAGACAATTCGCTGGTACAAGTTAGACATGGCTTTTTTCTTGATAAATACAGTACAAAATTTCTTTTAAGCACAAGGAACCAAATTATAAAACTAAAGCATTAAAAATATACAAATAAAAATGAACCACTAAATTTATCAAGACAAAAAGCCCTGTCCAAATTGTACCATTGTCCAACTTGCACCACTACTGTCCAACTTGTACCACTTTACCCTATGTTAGGTCTGAGCTTATAAAATCTAGACATATTTTAAGTAAAATGTTGTAACCTGCTTTTAAAGGCATTTTTAAACAGGAATTTAACCACGTCTAAATAATGATCTAGTCAATAATTTAGGCAAACTTTAAGTCATGTCGATTCTAACCTTAAAAATTCTGGATTGCGATTACATTTCATGTGGAAAACATTTTTTAATTAACCCTTTTTAAGGAAAATTTGATCATTTGGGTTAATTTTAAACACACAGAAAAAAGAGATTCTGTAACTTTTGAATTATTTAACCCACTTTTGACTATTACAAATTGCAGATTAAAAGTGATTTGTTTTCTAACCTCAAAAACTATACAATATTTTTAAAAAAAAAATGAAGATTCTGATTGTTTTAAAATTTTCTTTTGACAATTTAAATAGAAACTTGAGCGCTTCTTTGTGATTTTTATTTCAATTCCTCTTAGAAATTTGAAAATTGTGAACTCTCTATACATTTTTGAGGTTATGCGGTTTATCTTTCCGAAGAGACTTTAGAAATCCCTAAAAAAAAGTAAACCAAATTGCTTTATTTGTTCCTAAAAAAAAACGAATTATCAAAAAAAAATCATTTTTGATTTTTTTAGCATTGAGATCATTATAACTTCTTTAACCAACCAGGATCAGAATATTTGAGGTTATGTTTTGTGAAATTGGATTTTTGTAAATGAAAAACGTAGCTTTACGGGAATTCGGCATTTTTTAGATTTAGGCTTTTTAGGATATCGGGTTTTTATGGACTTTGGGTTTTTGGGATTTCGGGTTTTCGAGACTTTGGCTTTCTGAGATTTTAGCTTTTCTAGGTTTTGGATTTTCGGGATTTTAACCTTTTGAGATTCTTGCTTTTCGGGATTTTGGGGTTTCGGGACTTTGGATTTTCGGATTTTTAGTTTTCAGGATTTTAGCTTTCGGTATTTTGGCTTTCGGGGTTTTGACTTTTCGAGATTTTTCTTTGTGAGATTTCGGGTTTTCGGGACTTTGGCTTTTCGGATTTTTAGCTCTCGGGATTTTAGCTTTCGGAACTTTGCTTTCGGGATTTGGGCTTTCCTTGATTTTGGATTTTCGGGATTTTAGCTTTTTGAGATTTTTGCTTTTCGAGATTTCGGGTTTTCGGGACTTTGGTTTTTCGGATTTTTAGCTCCCGGGATTTTAGTTTTCGGGATTTCCGCTTTTGGGATTTGGGCTTTTCGGGATTTGGCTTTCCGAAATTTTGGCTTTTCTGGATTTTGGATTTTCGGGAATTTGAATTTCGAAATTTTGACTTTTCGGGTTTTTAGCTTTCGGGATTTGGGCTTTCAGAAATTTTGGCTTTTCTGGATTTTGGATTTTTGGGACTTTCGCTTTCGGGATTTTTACTTTCGGGATTTCGGCTTTTCGGGATATTGGCTTTCCGAAATTTTGGCTTTTCTGGATTTTGGATTTTCGGGAATTTGGCTTTCGAAATTTTGGTTTTTCGAATTTTTAGCTTTCGGAATGTTCGCTTTCGGGATTTGGGCTTTTCGGGATTTTGGCTTTGCGAAATTTTCGATTTTTTGGAATTTGGCTTTCGGGATTTTGGCTTTACAGGATTTTAGTTTTCTGGCTTTTAGCTTTCTGAATTTTAGCTCTCTAGATTTTGCCTTTTCGAGATTTTGGCTTTTAGAGATTTTGGCTTTGCGAAATTTTCGATTTTTGGGAATTTGGCTTTCGAGATTTTGGCTATTCGGGATTTTAGCTGTCGGGATTTTGCCTTACGATATTTCGGCTGTTAGGAATTTTGGCTTTTGATATTTTGGGTTACAGGATCTTAGTTTTGAGATTTCTACACCGAGATCTCGGGGATTTTGGCTTTTGGGATTTTGAAAGAAACCCAGTTATTATAAATAATAACAAAATTACTAAGTGATCTTCTTTTAAATTTAAATGAATATGTAACCTCAAAAACTTCAAATATTCTTGTTTTTTTTATTGATTAATTTTGGAGCGTATTATTGATATTTTAATATTGTAAGATAAACATATTGTAAATTTTGATATTATTGAAATTAATCGCATTTTACATTGTGAGAAAGTTTCTTTGAGGTTATATCGTACATAACCTCAAATTCTACAAAAAAAACTTTCTTAACTAAATTATAACTTTAATAATTTGGCTAAGGGGACTTAATTCATACTCCTCTCATATTCCGAGACTTATTCAAAGAGTTTTACTTTCCTGACAATTATAATAAGCATCAAAAAATATTCTATTTCATCCGAAAATTGATAATGCTAAAGTGCAATAGGAATTTTTTGATAAATTTACTATCTTAAAGCAGAAATTTTTTATAGCTTTTAAATTGTGAAAATAAAGTATTTTGTTTACTGGGTCTAGATCTTCTGGGCCAGTTTCTTATGGTTTCGCCTCCTTGGAGAACTCAACGATGCTCGATACAGAAACAATTTGCAGTCCAAATGGAAGTTCAGGATCAGATTCTGGTCCATTGTCCTTCCAAAATGAACTGGATAATATTCAGACATTGGAAAAGGCAGCTGAAACAGATTCGCTGCAGCAGATGAATCAAGCAACATCACCTCAAAGTGAACCGAGTCCTGTCCATCCGGCACCTTCTTCATCAATGGGTCGTTCAATGACAAAGAAGGAACAACGATCGGGCAATACTCTCTACCAAGAGCTCTCCTTCCAAGACAATGAAGAAAGTGAAGAGAATGAAGTTACAGGTAAGTTTTGGCTTTTTAACCTTGATGAAAGAAATGAAAGAAAAACTAGCTTTTGTGTGTTTTGCATAAAAAGTTTCTCTTTTATTGGTTTACAATTTTTTTGATTGACAATTTTTGCTCCAAGATAGATTGCCATTCATCATAATCATGTGAACGATTTAATGTATTTTATGTGCGTTTTTTTTCTTTTTTCTCCCTCTCTAATCAAATTCGCATCAAATTAAACAAATGCAGGAAGTTGGGTACATCCTGGCGATTATGCATCGTCAGGTGAGTTTATTTTTAATTTTACATCATTTGCATTTTATTTGGCATTAAAAATAATATAATTTTTTTTGGAAAAAAGACACATTTTCATGAGGAATGTTCTCATAGATGCTCGACATTTTGCGGTTTGTTGATTGAAAAAAAATGTTTGCATTTTAAATAACAAATTAAATTTCATTTTATCGCAACTAATTTCATGTAAATTTGGTGAAATCATGGAGAAATTATTTTATTATAAGGATTTTGAGGGTTTCAGGGAGATAAGGTTTACATTGGACTTAACAGATTCAGTTTCATTGGTTTCATTCAATTAGTAAAAAAATTATCAGAAAGTGTTGAATATGATGAGATTTCTTACTCGATTCTCACGTGAGTTCGAATCCCGCCCGGTGCAACACAACTGAATTTCAGGAAAAGACATTTTCACATATGATAAATCGTAATAAAAATACACTGCCTCTACGCAGAAATTACGCAACAATTATGAATAACGATGATTACATTGTAATATGAATATCCCGATACGATTAATAATATCGAAACTACGTCCATGTTACCGTTTAATGGTTTACAGCCAATTTAAACTGTTTTATAAGTCACCAAAAACATTTCCTTTAGTAGCTTAGGAGTAATAGAATTGATTTTCCGGCAAAAATTACTTATCGGTTCATAACTGATTTATTACCGGTTCAGAACCGATTGGGACTGGTTCAGTCTCATTAGAAATTCCAAGACCTTTCCAACGAACCCAAACACGATCCATTCGGCTGAGAAATACGCTCTCTAGAGCTTTTTTAACCTTTGACCTTGAAAAAACGTAATTAGGAATGATTCAATGGTATTTCCATGGACGAAATGCCCGCCTGGACAATCTCTAAAACATATCCTAAAATGAAAAAAAAATCGCAGGATGCGTTTTTGAGAAATGCCGAAAAAACTCGGCGGGAAAAACAGTTAGTCAAGGTGCATATTTCGTCCTTGGACACCTATGTTCGAAAACCATTTCGATATCGAATTTTCGAAGATCAAAGTTTAACCGCTTTGGTGGGCATATTGTTCAACCGATTTGCTTAAATTTGGATATTTTGAAAGATCTTTAAATTTCTAACCCGACAACATCGGTCACTATCGGTCTTAAGTGGATATAGTACCCATAAATGATTTACCTATTTTGAATTTACTTTGTTACTTATGCTAAAATATTCTATAATCTGCTTTTCTTAAGTAATTATTTATTTCGAAATGGTTTTTGAAATTTATAATTCAATTTAATCGGTTGTAAGCCGGTATGCACCCAAAAATATGCGAAAACATTATACATGGAGAGCTCTTTCTCGTGAGTTCGAGCACTCAGTAAAGCTGGAACGCTTTGCCATCTTTTACTTCTCATATCTTCAGCATGGTGGCCGAAGTAATTCCTGTTTGAATTTCAAGTATCAATCCTCTTGTTCAGTAATAACCTTCTCGATTTAATAGCTCTTCCCGGTTGCAGTTTTTTCTCTACCGATTCGAAGGTTTATCAGTGAGAACTTACCTAAAAATCTGTTGGAAGTTCGAACGTTTAAACCGGCGAGTTTCACAAAATTGAGTAAGTTCAAGAAAAGAACATTTATTTTAATTAAATTGCAATACAAACGTTCTGTCGTCCTAAAATTCCATTGCACTACACAAAAATTCATTGCAGCAAACGTTTACACACTGTTGCTGACATTGTTGACGATTGAAGTGTCAAGAATATCGAAATTCGAAATTCGACTTGTACATTTAGGCTTTCGGTAGATTTTCGAATCTGTTGGACTTCGCTTTGGAGTGGCTTTGTCTCTTCCGAAAGTTATTACTGAAACGGAGCCCTTACCTTTGCTGTGATGAAAAATAATGCAATGACGCACATGATCCTCTGAGTAATTCTTTTAACAGTTTAGTTTAGTTCGAAAATTCGAAATTGAGTATGAATCTTTGATTATTAACGACCTTAACGACATTAGGAAGGCTTAATATTTGGTAGGACTAGGAGAAAATCGTGCATCTAGGAGCTATTGAATCAATTAATTTAATTTAATTTAATTAATCAATTTAAATCATGCATTGCCCCATAATGGACAGAATCACAGCGAACTGACTGGGCTTTTCTACATGGTCATTGCTGTTTTACGCCTTCATTGCTTTTCTACGCGTGGAAAAATTTAATGCTTTTTACGTTCTTTGAGACAATATTCTTTAAGATGAAAATGATATTTTACTAAAATTGGCCAAATATAAATACCTTTAATAAAAAGCAAAAAGCAATTGCCCGGTCAATTGTTCTTTTCTTGACAGTTCCATATCAGATAGTCCGTTAACATTCTCTTTAAATTCAGTGTTCGAATAAAGTTCGAAATTTCATCGACCACCATCGAAATCAGCTGATGCCAGGAAAAATCAAAACAAAGGAAATTTTTACTCATAAAACTCTTGTGAAAACTTTTGAAATATATTTAAAATGAGTCAAGGCATCAGTGAAATTGAAGTTTAGTATAAAATACATCTGAATAATGTGAACTACATTACTTTTGAAGACCTGAAAATATTTCTTGCCTCTTGACATTTACTTACACTAGATGGCGCTGTTCTCAGTGAGTGATGGATTCGAAAGCAATGAAGGCGTCATATTGACTTTTCCATTGAATCTTCGAAAAACAATACTAGAGCAAAATGCCCAATCTGTTTCTCGTGAATATGACAAGAATCGCGGAAATTTATTCACACTCTGAATAATTCATTGAATCTAACTTTTTTATAAGGTTAGGTTAAACATAACCTTACATCTTAAACTAAGATGTACAGCTGTTAAATTACAGGGTTATGCAACAAAAAGGAAGGATAATTAGTCCAATGTAGCCTTGGTCTCACCTTTTAACAAGTTTTCTTCTCTATTAAAGTTTGTAGGGATATTTTATAAAACATCAAAACAACAATTGTTTGTAATTTTGACAATTTTGACAGTAATTGTCAAACATAATTGTCAAAAAGTTATTTGACATCTAATTTGATGAAATAATTGATGTTTGATTTCATTATTTTCAATGATTTTTTTTATTAAGAAACAAGATTAGTTAAAGACTCTTGAAATACATTATAAAAATTTATTGTCCCGGAAAAGTCTGTTTTCGCATTCTTTTATAAATTAATTAGTTTATCCGTTTGACAAATCCATGGGTAACAGAAGGCTTTGAAGCTTCAGATAAGTCAAATTTATTAAGAGACGTAAGTCTTTTAGAGAACACATCCGGCTCGAAGGACCAGCTTTATGTTTTGAAATGCTTTACCTGCAGACAGAAAAGATATATTAATTGAGATCTAACGTATATCTGGCATGAAGCACCCGATTGGATTCTATCCTTGATTATATTTGACATTTTTTAAATAGGGGAAAGTGCCCATGGTTTGCACGATTCCAAGCTTCATAATGACTAATTTTTTCCTATGTTTCTCAATATATGTGACTCATCGCACACGTATTTTAAAAACTAGAGAGAAGTGCCCAGTTTTTAAAATATATTGCATTCACATTTTTTTAGGAACATAGAAGAAATTTAGTCATTACGAAGCTTGAGATCGTTCGAAGCATGGGCACTTCCCCCTAGTAGGGGAAAGCACTCTCCCTTCGAACGTTCATGCCTTCGTATAATGTGAATTTCTGTTACGTTTCCTAAGAGATTTCCACATGATTGTCACATAATTATCAATAATTGATGACAAGCTGACTAATAGTTAATAGAAATGTGTAAGTCTCTTAGGAAAAATAAAAGAAAATTCACGTTATTCGAAGGCATGAACGTTCGAAGGGAGAGTATTTTCCCCTAAGAAGATTCCGTCGTCGTTCGAAGCTTCAAAACCTTCCCGTAGAGAATATTCTTGAAGTTCAGGATTGATTGGCAATTATGATTCCATATAAAATTATATAAATTGTTCTAACTGCATTTTTTGTGTCTGCTTTATTTTATTCATTTTATGTGAGAAAAAACTAACAAGTATTTTGATGAAAAAAATCTTTTTCTTTTTATGCCATTTTGCATCCAATCTTTGATATTTTGCTGACCAAAAAAAAAAACTAACGACTCAGTTAATGATAACTTCTTCGGTGAGTATACTAAAATTTTCTGCATCATTCATAATTAAAATAAAAATGCAATTAACGTAAAATTTAGTTATCAAGATTTTTGTTTGGAAAGAATGGTCTTTACAAAGTGGTTTTTTTTGTGTGTAAATGGTATAGGAATGGGCAAGGAAGTGGAAAATCTCATTTTGGAGAACAATGAACTCCTGGCCACGAAGAATGCTCTGAATATCGTGAAGGATGATTTAATTGTGAAAGTTGATGAGTTGACGGGTGAGAATGAGATAATGCGTGAAGATCTACGATCGGCTTTCATAACACGACAGAAGCTTACAATGCGAATTTCGGAGTTGGAGGAGGAACTGAAGAAGACCAAAGAGCAACTGAAGCAGCAGAATTCGTCCGAGCAGGAGGATGAGGGTGAAATAAGTATGGCACAGAGAAAGAGATTTACACGTGTGGAAATGGCCAGGGTGCTGATGGAACGGAATCAGTACAAGGAGCGATTTATGGAGTTGCAGGAAGCTGTTCGTTGGACAGAAATGATCAGAGCTAGTCGAACGGTGGAGTCACTGGATAAAAAATCAAAGCATAAGTTTTGGAAATTTTTTAGTAATCTCTTCAGCTCGTCAGAACGTCCGCAGCCCGAACAACCGGGTTTACATTTGAGGTACAATGCGGCTGATCATCATGTGGCGCCGGCGGTTACCAATGAGGGACGCCTGGCACTGCCACCGGGAGCAACTGGTCATGGAACGTCACGAGCGCTTACTTTCACGTCGGACGTTCCGAGCAATGAACGAGCCCAAATGCGCAAGAACGAACAGTACCGCCAGGTTCGGGCTCATGTCCAGAAGGAAGATGGGAGACTTCATGCCTATGGATGGAGTTTACCCGGCTCCAAAGCTAGTCCAGGGAAATCTATGAAGCAACCAGCAATTACCAATTCTTGCACAAATAGCAACTTCAAAGTACCGGTAAGTGAATTTAGTTTTTTTCTTCTATTGCAGTGTAAAGTGCCCAAGCTTCGTACTATATCCCTCTGAAGCTTCGTACTATCCCTCTGAAGCTTCGTACTATCCCTTCCAAGCTTCGTAATGACAACATTTTTCCTATGTTTCTCAGTAAATGTGACTCCGCAATATATTTTAAAAACTGGTCACTTTTCCTTAGGAAAAATTTGGTAATTACGAAGCTTAGGATCGTACGAAGCATGGGCACTTTCCCGTATTTGGAAAGATTTGGCAGTTTTTTGGACAATTTTTCCATGTTCCGTGGAGTTTTCCCCAGGTTTTTTTGTTTCAGGATATCTAAAAACTTCTTTTGGGATTGTAAATTTGCCTTTTGGAATATTACATTTTGCCCCTGCAGATTCTTGTATGAATCGCATCCAGAGAACATCAGCATCACAAAGTCAGTCCTTTACCAAATTCAACCAAATAAAGGTCTTCTAAACAAAATCGGATTCTTCCCTTGAGCTTAGGTTCCATTATATTGAAATATTAGAATTAGGTTATGTTTGACATAACCTCAAAAATATCAAAAGCAAATTTTAGAAAGGGAAATCCCGCTGTTTCTGGTATATTTGGCAATTTAGAAACAAAATACAGTAGAAAGAATTTTTTGATCAGTCTCAAGCAGTTTTCTCCCTTATTTCCTTTGTAATTTCGAAAGGAATTGAGGTTATGTTCCTCATATATCAAAAAAGTGAAAAATCAATAATAAATGGGACTTTTTCCAGGATCGTACGTAATTAAACGTAAGTTTCTGCGCGAAAGTTTAATAAAAGGGGTGGCAAGGCGTCCCAGGCTTTGCGAAATGCTCGAACTCGTGACTTAGATGCTATACCGCAAAAGTACTTTCGCAACCGTTTACCGGTTCTCAACCGATTTGAACCGATTCATAAATCTCTCAAAAGATCCCCCAAAATTGTTTTAAAAGTAATAGGATTGATTTTCAAATAAAATTTTTTTTATCGGTTATGAACCGGTTCATTACCGATTCAAAACCGATTGGAACCTGTTCAGTTTTATTTATGTGAAATTCCAAGACCTTTCCAACTACCCCAAACATTACCCCATTTGCTTAATAAATGCGCTTCAAAGTTGGTTTTGAAAAATTGAAAATTACGAATTTTTCGATCAGAAACATCTATGGACGTTCACTTGGATTACCCCCAAAAAAAAACAAATTTGGACTAGAGGTTGGTTTTCGGAGAATCAAAAAGTGTTTAAAATTATCTGCAAGAGGGGTCAACGGAAACTGCACATTAATATCTCTTATCGTTTGGTTTTTTTTTCCCTCTCAGTCTCTGTTTGTCTCCCTGTCTCTGTATCTCTCTCTCTCGCTCTGTCGCTCTCTCTCTTTATTTCCCCCTTGTATTTTCTTACTATTTGCCGTTGCCTCTGTGTCTTTCTCTCTATTTTTTCGATCTCTCTTTCTCTCTCCCTGTCTCTGTCTCTCTTTCCCTGTCTCTCTATTTCCACCTACTTCTGTCTCTCTATTTCCCCCTGTCTCTGTGTCTCTGTATCTCTCTTTCTCTGTCTCTCGCTATTTGCCCTTGCCTCTGTGTCTTTCTCTCTTTCTATCTCTCCCTGTCTCTCTCTCTCTCTCTCTCTTGCCCTCTCTATTTCCACCTGCTTCTGTCTTTCTCTATTTCCCCCTGTCTCTCTGTCTCTCTCTTTCTCTGTCTCTCGCTGTTTTCACTTGCCTCTGTGTCTTTCTCTCTTTTCGATATCTTTTTCTCTCTCTTCCTGCCTCTATCTCTCTCTCTCTTTACCTGTCTCTGTCTGTCTCACTTTATTTGCACCAGCTTTTATCGCTTTCTCTATTACCCCTGTCTCTGTCTCTCTCTTTTTCTGTCTCGCTATTTGCGCTTGCCTCTGTGTCTTTGTCTCTTTCTCTCTCTCCCTGTCTCTGTCTCTCTCTTGCCCTGTCTCTGTCTGTCTCTATTTCCACCTGCTTCTGTCTTTCTCTATTTCTCCCTGTCTGTCTCTCTTTCTCGCTATTTGCCCTTGCCTCTGTGTCTTTCTCTCTCTCTTTTTTCGATATCTCTTTCTCTCCCTTCCTGCCTCTAACTCTCTCTCTTTCCCTATCTATGTATGTCTCTCTCTATTTTCACCTGCTTCTGTCTCTTTCTCTATTTCCCCTGTCTCTGTGTCCCTGTCTCTCTCTTTCTCTGTCCCTTTCTCTCTCTATTTGCCCATGCCTCTCTCTCTCTCTCTCTTTCTGTCTCTCTCTCTCTTGCCCTGTCTTTGTCTGTCTCTCTCTATTTCCACCTGCTTCTGACTCTCTATTTCCCCTGTCTCTGTGTGTCTCTCTCTCTCTTACTCTCTCTTACTCTTTCTCTCTCTCTCTCTTTCTCTCCTTCTCTCTCTCTCTCTCTCCTTTTCTCTCTCTCTCTCTCTCTCTCTCTCTTTCTCTCTCTTTCTCTCTTTCTCTCTCTTTCTTTCTCTCTCTTTCTTTCTCTCTCTTTCTTTCTCTCTCTCTTTCTTTCTTTCTCTCTCTTTCTCTCTCTCTGTCTCTCTCTTTTTCCACCTGCTTCTGTCTCTTTCTCTATTTCCCCCTGTCTCTGCGTCTTCTCTCTCTCTCTTTTCTCTGTCTCTTTGTCTCTCTCACTTTTAGTAAAAAGCACTGGGTTTGTGATGCAGATGCCCTTGGTTCGATTCTGTTTCGAGCCGCCTCTTTAAGTGGAAAAAATTCCAAAAATGAATTCAATGCCCAATGAAACAAATAATAAATAATTAAGAAAATCATTATTATGTGATCAATTCCGGACAGGTTCCCATATACTGTCAGCCAATTGCCGAGGCGAATCCTCATATGAAAGTCTTCTGTGCAAGTGGCGTTAATCTTCAGGGTGGTTTCAATCGTGATGGTGGTTGTCTCATTGGTGCCAGTATCTTCTATTCGCAGAAGAGCACACCAAAAATCACAGAAATTACCTCGTCTGCGGACAAGGGAAGTGGCAATGGGAATGGAAGTGGAATTGGTGGAGACTTGGAGTCACTGGATAAGCAAATAACTCTGGCAATGGAGACGAGTGATCCGAATTTGGCACTAAGTTCATACGTTTGGATCTGTACAAGTACCCATACGGCCAGTACAGTGACGGTGATTGATGCTAATGATGCTAGCGTGGTGCTAGATTCATTTCCTGTCTGTCAGACACATTTGCTGTGTATATGCACTGTGATGGGAGCCCTGGAGAAGGATTATGCCATGCTGGAGAATAGTGAGGTGACAAAGGCTGGTGAGACGTTGGAGAAACCGGGAGAGGGTCCGGATGATTTGGGTCGGGTGGAATTTGTGCGTGTTCCAGAGGAGAATGTTCAGGAGAAGAGTACAACTAGAGATGGGTACAGTGAGAATAATAATACAACAGAAGTGGCTCAGGAAGTTAATGCTGAAGATGCTGCACCAAATTTGGATGGATGCAATGCAGTTGTAGAGAAAATTGATGTTCCACCAATTTCGCCGATGCACTTTGAGAAATGTGGCTCCAAGGTTACAGTGATCAATAATAATCTCGATGATCTCACCTTTCCCAAACCCGTCAATCCCATTCTCGGTTCGCCGAATCCCCTCGAGGAGCCACCTATGTCCTCCGTGGGCCCTACAATGTGGCTAGGTGCTCAAAATGGCATGCTCTATGTTCACAGTTCCGTTGCCAGGTGGCGGGATTGTCTGCACAAAATCTGTCTGCCAGATGCTGTCCTGGCCATTGTGCATGTCGAATGCAGAGTCGTTGCAGCTCTGGCCAATGGGAAAATTGCCATTTTTAGGCGTGCTCTCGATGGTCAATGGGATCTCAGGAGTTACCATCTTGTCACACTCGGCTGCCCGAAGCAGTCTGTACGATGTCTTGCCGTGATTGGGGACAAAATCTGGGCTGCCCATCGAAATAAAATCTACATTGTCGATCCCATTACGCTCAGCATTGTGCACATCCTGGAGGCTCATCCGCGAAAGGAGAGCCAGGTGAGACAAATGGCTGCAACTGGACTTGGAGTCTGGGTATCAATTCGGCTAGATTCGACTCTGAGGCTCTACCATGCTCACACTTACGAGCATCTCGATGATGTGGACATTGAGCCGTATGTCTCGAAAATGCTGGGAACTGGAAAATTAGGATTCTCCTTTGTTCGCATCACCGCCCTTCATGTGTCCTGCAACCGATTGTGGATCGGTAAGTTTCAAAAATCTGTCTGATTTTGCTATAAAACTTTTTTATTTTACTATAAAAATATTTCGGTGTTTGTGCTATAATGTTCCTCAGATTTCCTATAAAAATCGTTCGTCCTATAAAAATCGTATTCAAAATTTTTCAATGGAATATTTGTTGCTATAAAAAATATTTCAACATTTGTTTTGCTGTAAAAGTTACTTCGACATTTTTTCATGATGCATTATTTTCTAAATTTTTTTGTGCTATAATAAATGATCCAGAAATTTCCTATAAAATTCGTTCGTCCTATAAAAATCGTATTCAAAATTTTTCAATGGAATATTTGTTGCTATAAAAAATATTTCAACATTTGTTGTGCTATAAAACTTGTTTAGACATTTTTTCATTATGTATTATTTTCTATCATATTTTTTGTGCTATAAAAATAATGATATTTTGCTAATGAAATCGATCGACAGCCGCAGCTAAGCATAATTGAGGAAAAATATCATGAATATAATTGAATAATCCAATTATCTCTAAATTTCTAGTCATTCTTATTAAGTATTTCAAAATACTTTTTTCCTATAAATTTCGTTTGTCCTATAAAAATATTCTTTTTCCCAATTTTTCATTGTTATAATTACTGCTACAAAAAATATTTCAACACTTGATGGGGTATAAAAATTTCTGCTACCTTGGTTATGGTATTTTTTTCTAAAATTTTTTATGCTATAAAATTAAAAATAACATTTTATTGCAATTATTCTTAATTTGTAAGAATTTTTTTTCTTTTTTTTTGTTACTGAGAAAAATTTACATTAAGTTAACGCTATGAAATATGATGTCCAGATTTTTATGCCATAAAATAGTTACTCAATCATTAAATTCTTGTTTGGAAAGTAATTTTGCTCTAATGAAAAACATTTTTGTTTTTCAATTTTTATAGGTAAATTTTAATTCAATTTAATTTCGCCCATCATTTCTTTACGTAAGAGTTCAATTTCATTTAAATTGTTAAAATTACGTTACTAAATCTTGGAAAATTTCGTTTAATTATGTAAAAAAAAGCTTTTATGGCATTAAATTGATCTCTTTTATAGCGAAAAAGTACCAGATTTTTTTTTACAACATGTGAAATGTAAAAGAAATTATCATCATATTGGGAAATAATGACAATTATATCAAAATAATTTTGTTATTTTATAGCACGTTTTATTTTTTCTTTAAAGTTTCACTTTCGATTAGTTTACTATATTATACTAAGTTATAAAAAAATTTAAACTATTGATACAGCGAACCAATTTTATAGGAATATGTTGTCGGATAATTTTACAAAACAATTAAAAAAATATATTCATTTTCTTCTATTAATGAATTAATTTTAATGGCAAAAAAAATCGAGAGAAATATAAACAGTATTTTCTCATATGCAAACTATTGATTTTTTTTTATCACACGATTTTTATAGCACAAAAGAAAAAATATATAGGAAAGCCTTCCTAATGCCTTATTGTGAATTAATGTTTTTAAAGTTATTCTATTTCATGCTCTTGAAGCAGTAACGCATTTATTGGAAAACTATGGAAAACATTTGGAATAATTTTTCTATTGATTCTTTTTTATTCTCTTACATGCTTTTTCGTAAGCTTAGGAAGTCTTCAATAAAGGATAATTATAGCAACTTGTTTTCAAAACGAATGTCCTATAAAATGCGTTGTTATAATCAAATGATTCTTGTGTCATAATGAACAGATAAAATAGAAAAAATAAATTAGTGTTTCGCAAGCTTAGGAAACCATAAAAGAATAATTAAAGCAAATTTGTTTTCAAAAAATGTCCTATAAAACGCATTGCTATAATCAAAACGTTTTGCATAATAACAGGGATAAATAGAAAAAAATAGTTTCGAAGGTTAGGAAACATTCAATAAAGAACAATTATAGCAATTTGTTTTCAAAACGAATATGTCCTATAAAATGCGTTGCTATAATTAAATGCTTCTAGCATCACAACGATCACGTAAAAAAAATTGAAAAAAGGATTAGTGTTCCGCAAGCTTTCGGAAGTCTTTCAATCAAAAATTATAGCTTTCAGAAAAAACTTTCCTATAAATGCGTTACTATATTTAATCAAAAGCTTCTTGCATTTTAATGAAAAGGTAAAAAAAATAGAAAAATAGCATTCCGCAAGCTTAGGAAACCATAAAAGAATAATTATGGCAATTTGTTTTCAAAAAATGTCCTATAAAATACGTTGCTATAATCAAAAGCTTCTTGCGTCATAATGAACAGATAAAAATAGAAAAAAATGAATTAGCGTTTCTGAAGCTTAGGAGCCATAAAAGAATAATTATAGCAATTTTTTTCAAAAAATGTCCTTTAAAATGCGTTGCTATAATAAAACGTTTTGCATAATTAACAGGGATAAATAGAAAAAAAGAATTACAGTTTCGTAAGCTTACGAAACTTTCAATAGAGAACAAATATAGCAATTTGTTTTCAAAACGAATATGTCCTATAAAATGTGTTGCTATAATCAAAAGCTTTTTGTATCATAATGGAAATTAAAAAACAAAAACAAAAAAACAAGAACTAGCGTTTTGCAAGCTTCTGAAGTCTTCAATAAAGAATAATTATAGCAATTTGTTTAGAAAAAAGTCCTATAAAATGTTTTGCTATAATCCAAAGTTTTTTGTATCATAATGAACAGTTTGAATAATATAAAAAAGAAAGAATTACGATTTCGCGAGCTTAAGAAGCCTTCAATAAAGGATAATTTTAGGCATTTGTTTTCAAAAACTGTCCTATAAAATGCGTTGCTATAATCCAAAACTTCTTGTATCTTAACGAACATTTAAAAAATTGAAAGGAGTAGTTTTTCGCATTTCTGACTTGGTTTTAATTAAATTTGGTGCAACGACTTGAATTATTACTTTTGGAATTTTCTTCTTGGTAGTGTGCCATAAAACTTTCCTATAAAATTTGACAGGTTTTTTTTAAGTTTTCAATGTTCAATAATTTAATGAGGGAATACAATTGTAAAGTTTATTAGATTTCTAAACCTTTAAACGTTATTTACTGGAAGGAATTTTAGAGGAAAATTTTATAGGACAACTTCAAAACTATAAAACTTGTTATTTTCAATTTTATTTTCTCAAGAATGAATATTGAGAAGTTGAGAAGGGTGAATGTTTCAATTTGCAGGAACTGGAAATGGAGTGATTATATCAGTGCCATTGACAGAAACAAATGGTACAGTTGGATCACAAAAAGTCAACTCAAGTACAGGAGGATCGTCAATCAGCAGCAGTGCAGGGAGTAGTGCGAGTTCATTGAGCAAAACGAATTTCATTCCACGATGTTTCATGGCAAATGCTCAGTTGTCTTTTCACGGACACAGGGATTCTGTGAAATTTTTCGTATCAGTGCCAATGCCGACACCGGCTGAAAATCCTATTCACTTTGATAAATCTCCCGATATGCTGGTCCTATCTGGCGGAGAGGGATACATTGACTTTCGTTTAGGTAAGTCTACAACTTTCTTTTAGATTTTTTTTCCATCTTTTGCTGTTGATTTTTGTTTCTCCTTTTTTCACTGAATTGAATGTGTTCTTAATTTTTTTTTATTAAAAAATAGTAAATTTTGAAAAAAAAAACCTCTAAAGTGATATGGAAGAAATTTAGAAGAGGAACTTTCTAATAGAATTCATCAATAATTAACTTGCAAATATCACAAAATGTAGATCATTTTAATATTACTAATTTTATTTATTAACTTGTTTTTTATACAAAATATCTTCTTCCATGTCACACAATTTATGCGTGTATTCTTTTTAGTATTTGATATAACGCTAGATTAGCTTTATTTTTTAAAAAAAAATTAAAAAAATAATAATTTTTCTTCTCTATATAATTTCTTTTTTTGCATCTTCTTTTAGTTATTAATTTTATTTTGTATTTTTGTGGTACAGAAGAGCATGCAGATGATGCGTGCGACATAGCTGCACATTTGTTCGTTTGGAAAGTGAAATTTACACCTACGTAATATTTTGCGATTCGTGTTTTTTGGCATCAAAACCAAAAAAAAAATCACCTTCTTTAATAATAAAAAAATACAAAGTTTTTGCAGTTTTAAAGCAAAAATAATCAGTAATAAAATAGGTAATAATATTTTTATTACAATTTCTATTTTGTTTTCTGTATTTTTTTGGAATTGGAAACACTATTTTGAGATTGATTTGTTTAAAAAAAATATATAAAACTGAATATATTCAGCTATATTGCATGCTTTTTTTGATGGTCGAAACTAATATTTATTTATTTGCTAAAGTAGTTTGGAGACTTTTGTTTGTTCTTCTTCAACTTTGTCTCTCATTTCTATTTATAGACGAAACAATTGAAAGTTTATAGCACGGCTCAAAGTTCAACTTTGAAACATCTTTTTTTTCAATAATAATAATGCTGAAGAAGAACTTGCAAAAATATTGATTCCTCTTTATTGGAAAAAATTCCAAATATTAAGCTGTAAAAAAATATGAAAAGTATTGGGAGCTCGGGATTAAATTAGTTCGATATCAGTCTTCATGATTTTATTCAATTTAAGCCTTTTGTCATGAAGACTGATAGACAAAAATTACATCCTCACAAAAAGCACTAATATCAGCACGAAATTGCTTTAAAAAAAATAAATTTATAGTGATTCCGTGAAAGGATTCACAGAAATTTCTCTCATTTGGCACTGTAAAATTACTTCAGATTATCTGCATTTGTCTTCTGTGCTTGAATTTGATTTACTTCTGTTTATTTTTAATCTAAAATAAGATGTTCCTCTTTCTCCAATTCCCAAAAACCTTTAAAACAATTTTAAAAAGTAGTGGCAAAGTGTCCAAGATTTTTCAAAGTGCTCGAATTCATCTACTGGTTCACAACCATTTTACTGAACCATTTGAATCATCAAAAGATCTTTCTAAAATAGCTTAGGGGTAATACAATTGATTTTCGGATAAAAATTACTTATTATTATGAATCGGTTCTTTACCGGTTCATAACCGTTTGGAATCGGTTAAGGTTTGTGAAGAATTTCAAGACCTTTCCAACGAACCCAAACACAGTCCATTCAGTTGAGAAATATACTCTCTAGAGCTTTTTTAACCTTTGACCTTGAAAACATAACGTCCGGATGTAAAGCAATCTTCAGACTGGAGGTTTAGCCCAGTTCCCGAAGTTCTCAAAATTGATTGATAAAAAAATGAGAGCAGTTAAGCCATATGGCTAAGCCTTAGGTCTGAAGCCTACATAACAGAATCCTTTGCAAAATCCTCAAACTCGCAACTTAAATTTTGATACAATTTTGGAAATCTTATGTTTCCGGTTTTTTTTACATCATACTGTTTGTCCGTCCGGTCGGTTGTTGCCAGTTCTAGCGGCCACACGGTTAGAGATAGAGACTATTGATCTTCGAGGGACCCTCTCAAAAGACGACTCAGTGACCGTTCACATAATCTTTAACCTGAACCGATTCCAATCCGTTATCAAACGGTATTGAACCGAAAACAATTTTGTTACTTCAAAACTATTTTATTCTATTCTATTGAATCTGTTGAAATGGACTGAGAAATGATGCGAAAGTTCTTTTGAGGTGTAGCATTAAATGCAGCGTTATTGTGAAAAAAAAAACATTTTCTACACTAAAACGACAAAATCGGACAGACGGCATAATTTGAGCAAAAAATGATATTTGGACGAAATACAGATATAAATGTCCTCTATATTCACGCCGAAGTAATCGTCAAAATTGATTGAGCGACTGTGTTATGAAAATTGGTTTTTCGACTGTGGCGTTCCTAGCGTTGGTTCTACGAAGTTCAAATGTTTTGTAAAGTTGTAGCGCTTTGAGAGATCTTTAATTTGCACACTCACTCGTCAAAATCGGTAAAATAGAATCGGAGATATGAGGTTTTGAATTCCGTAAACAATTGGCCCCTGATATCTACGGTTCTATTGTAACCACAGCGAACCTATACCACTTTTTGGAAACTTCATAGCCTACGTTACAACACTTTAAAATTTGATCAAAATGCGCGATGGCATTTTTGATAAAAATGAGTTTAAACTTTGATGCTATCGCAGCGCCATCTGTGGTAAATTTTTGGACTTTCATCTGAAAGCGCTCATTGACACGAAACCAAAAACCCAAAATTTATCTCAAAATGTTAATTATAACCGGAGATATAGGCCGGTCAATTTTCGAACTTTGACCCCTTATAGCTCGGGTCAGCAGGGGTTATGGATCGGCTTAAGTATTTTTTTGTTTGATAGGTATAATATGCAGCTACAACATACTAAAATTTGAGCCTAATGCACAATACAGTTTTTGAGTTATTTGACTTAGAAAATTGATATTTTTCTGTTTAATAATAACGTCCCTAGCGCTGGTTTTAGAAGCTTCCTTGACAAGTTATGGCCATTTTTAGAAATTTTTTTAGACCTTTATAGCTCGGGTCAGGGGGATCAGCAGGAGACTTTAAGTTTGGTACTGATCGAAAGCTCTAAGACCCAGCTATAAAATACTAAAATTTGAGCCCGATCGATGCCTTAGGGGCGGAGCTATTGAGGAAACAAAAAAGGGGGGTATTCAAAATGGCGGAAGGAGGGGTGGGGGATGGGTGGTCAATGCATCAAGTTGCAATTTTCATCCGATAACCTTTACCGCAAACCGCGCAAATCAATATCTTTCTTAGTTCGGTGGCTACTAAGCTTCAAAGAGCGACCAGCCGGGGACGTTAGTTAATAATAATAATGCTGGCACAACATTCCATGAAGGAACAAGACCTTCCTCATTGAAGGGAATTGAATCAAGTGCAGTGAAGCTCACTTGATGCAATTTGAACACCCTTAACGCCAGAAAAATTCCTGGTGACCTAAAGGGGATTCGAACCCGGGACACTTGCATCATAGAGCGAGTACTCTACCACTTGACATATTGAGTACCCGGGAACGTTACTTAGTCACCCATATATTCGTGACCAGGAAGTGGCGAAACATATTTTAGCTAAGTTTGAGCCATGAAATCGGAGAACATGACATTTTGGTAGGATTACAGTAGGTGAGATTGTTAAGAATCTCACATGCAAGACGTTTTAGAAAAAAAGGAATGGAAATTTCAATCGCATGGAAATTTCAATCGCATGAAAATTTCCCAACCTAACGGTGCTATCACACTAGAATTTTCACAATTTAATTTTAAATTCAATTGAGCCAATTGAGCAATATAAGATTTCTAGAATTTACTTGAAAATTCTCACAGACAGGACACATTTTATAAGAAATTTACTCAATTTTAAATAGTTCCGCGAGACTTTTGATTGAATGTAAAAATTTATAGTGTGGTAACTCCGTAAATATATGGGTAACTCTGGTGATATCTATAAGAATGTCGTATTAGGAGCCAATCTCTCGTGCAATCACCTCTGCCTTTTGGCCTGGGGAGGTCCTTTTACACGACACATATATAACATAGAAGGAAGAACTTTCACTTCTGCTTTAAAATTACGCTTGAGATCGTGATATTAAGCAATTCTAGCAGATGTGTCCTGTAGGGGAATTCTGTAATTTTCGTGGCATTGTCACGCGTGAGTTCGAAACCTGACAATCTTTCCGTACAGAAGTAGATCTTGAAAAATTCAAAAATCTATTTGAAGATCCAAAAAAGAGACATTCCTACTTCTTATACTTTCGCAAGGTGGGGGAAGTTACATCCTGTTCGAATTTCGAAGTGCTCAAGTGTCAAAATGTGACGGTCTTCACATTGTTGTGAGGAAAAAACAGAACAACGACGCTTACTGTTCTAGTCCTATTATTTAATCACTCCATAATCACTGAGTAACTCTTTTGCCAGCTTTTTAGTGTGATATTTGATAAATTTTCCCCACCTTGTTCGAAAATTTAGTATGAAAATTCGAAATTGAATTTTAATTCGTCGAACATCAACGACTTTTTGTGCAAATAGAGTTCAATTTACTTTTTATTTAAGACACTATTTGAGAATCAAAATCTACTTCTGTTTGAGCCCAATGCCATTCGAGCTTTTCTTCTCATGTCATATGAGTTCGAAAATGCAATTCATTGAATTTTTAATGACATCCCTTTACTTGATGATTTTATGAAAACACAGTACGTCTTGATTGATTTGTTTAAATCTCAAATATGTGACTTCTAACAATGCCACGTGAGCTGAAATGGCAATGTCACGGCTACAGATCGCATTTTCGAAAAAGGTCTCCTAAGATTCGAACCCAATTTGTCATATGGCATTGCCAGAGCGTTACAGAATTCCCCTCCTGATTAAATGACCAAATTCTAGTCGTTCTAGAAGTCTTAATGAGCAACTTTTCATAAGATTTTTTATGTGCATCTTCATAGTGTGATAACTTCGTATTTCGCGTGTTTTTTTCAGTCGCGAAAATGTGCATAATCCCGGGACTTCCTGTAGAAGGAATTTGATAGTTCTTAAACTTTGAACTGATCTCATTTGGCGAGAAATTTCGCTAAGAAAAATAATAATTTATTTTCAATCATTTTCTGTTTAGTTAAAATGTTGTGATGAACGTTGCTAATGCTTCAAGCTTCTGTTGATATTCTGTGCGTCTTTTATAAAATATTTCCATGCCTTTTATTAATTTTAGAGGTTAATTTCCATATTTTTTGTTGAAAAAAAAATTGTGGTATTTTAATCTTAATAATTTCCCATTCCAATTCCTATTCCATGGACCCTTTGAGATCAATGCTGTAATAAATTAATTTATCTAATTTCTTTTTGCACTTTAATCAAAACTAATTTGGTTTAAATTTTTATTCTGAAGTACAAAAATGAAGAATAAATAATTTTAATGTAAATACCACAAATATTCCAATAATATCATTGCACATATTCTTGCTTTAGAAGAGAATTTCGCAAATGATTGTGCAACAAGGTCTTTTTTCGGTTTGAATTACAGGTGATGGCGACATGGAGAACAGCATAATATTGGAGCCGAACCAAACCATTGAGAATCGCGGTGACAAAAGTTACCTAATTGTGTGGCACGTTACACAGAATTAAGATGATTGTTTGTTTGTTTTTTTTTTAGACAAGGTAGGAGTGTAGTTTATTTGAATTTTAGCCTTGTGGCAATTTTAAAAGAAAGGAAAAAGTGAGACGTTGTAAAGATAAATCCCAAAAAAATGATTAGAAAAAAAAACACTTAAATTATGATAGAAGAACAAGAATATTAATCTTCAAACTATTTGTAAAGTGTTCAAGCAAAGCTTTATCAAGTAGATTGAGAGAGAATTTGAAAGTTATAAAATTTCTTTTTGAGATTAGCCGATAAGATGCATACTTTGGAATATAAAATACTACTATTTAGCATTAAAAAAAGAAAGTGAAACATCCATTAAAAAAAGTAAATTATGAATAGTATAAACGAATAGATTTTTTGCTCATTGCATAAGAATTAATGTGTTTGTATATTTCTGAGACAATTTGTATAGCTAAAATGGCCCTTTCAATTTTTTTTTAAATTGTGCAATACCGAATTTTATTTTTTTTTGAGACAATTTCACAAAAGCACAACTTGTAATGATTGAAAAAATAATTTTTCCGAGCTTTTCAATACAAAAATAGAGAAGAAAGTTTAACGAGAGCTTTTGGGTTTCCGTCTTGCGAGAAGATTTTTTCAATAAATAATTTTCTTTAATAAAATTTTGGAAAAAAAAATAAAACTAAATAGAAATTTAAAGGCTGTTGCTATGAGCCATCTTACCATCAATAAATTACCTGTGATAGTTTATATTTTTAATAAATAAAAGTGGTTCTATATTAGTTTTTATACCAAGAAGATTACCAGTAAATTTCAGGATATTTTTTAAATTTTCTGTTTAAATAATTTTTCAAAAATAAATAACACGAAAAAAAGGAAATATTCTTGCAAGAATGGATAATACTTGAACTATAGAAGAATGCATTAAGAAGATAATTCATGCAATAAGCAAAAAAATAAATAAATTAAAGACAAATTAGTGTGAGAAAAGCTTAAAAAGTTGTGTAATTTTTTTTACTTTAAATATTTAATCCCAAAAAAAGTACAGTGATAAAAACAATTATGTTATTTTTAATTTAAATGTATCTGTAAATATTTGGAAATAAATTAATTTCGTTTTCAATGCAATTTATTGATGGCAATTTTGACAAATTGCAGGATGATTTATCCGTGGAAAAGTTATTTATTGTTTATTTTAGAAGTGCAAGAGCCTAAGTACGGATCTGTTTAACCCTTTTGTTTGGTAAAGACGTTATTTTGAAATTTGAGGTTATATTTGGCTTAACCTCAAAAATTTCATACACGCGGAGAAAACGGTCCTACATTAATTATGCGACTATCCCAGCCTTTACTACACCAGAGGAGCATTACTTGGAAAAGTGATGCTGGACTGAAATGACTACAGTAGACTCTCTCTCAATCGCGCATATGGGGCAAAATGTCATCCAAATTATCGAGAGATTTGGGCATCAAAATCATTGTAAATTCCACAAAAAGCGCTCAAATATAAAGAATCACGATAAAAGAAGAGGAACTACAGCGAATTTGAACAAATTTACTTTAAAATCAAACGTGAAAATTGTCAACAACATTTTGCGCCCGATTGAGAGAGAGTCTACTGTAACTAAAATTGAAGCCGGTCTGTCTAATGGAATTTATTTGAAAGCCTAGTTGTCTCAATACTCAAAACCCGTAGTCCGAGGATAACCATAAGAGGCCCAAATGGAGACCTGGATGCAGCGCATGGGGACAGGACGCACGAAGAGGCTAAAGGATGGGCACACGGATGGACGCCGCTTACATACCCTCAAATTGAATCAATCTAACCTCGAAAATCTCATTACTAAGGGGAATTCCGAAAAGAGTAAGTCTAAATACGATTTTAATAGTATTTTGAAGATTTTAAAGAAAAAGCAATCAGTTCATTAACCCTTTAACGACGAGACAGTTTTCGCGGATCGAAAATACGCAATAAAAATGAAACCGATAGACAAAATCAGTAAAAAGTCTTACATCTAGCCTTAGATAATCCAACAGAGTCCAATTCGGTGTATTTTTTACCTCTATGAGCGATGGGGACAAAAATAGCCTAAAAATTTAAGTAATTTCTCTCACAATAACAATAAATGATAATTTTCACTTTAATGAAAATATTATGTTTGAGTATTGTGGTTTCTTTGTCCAAAATGGTTTTGCTTAAAAAAAATTGGAAGTATAAAACATAATTAAAATTAATTTTCAAGATGTGAATTTAAGAATTCGTCATATTTTAGCTTAAAAATTTACTGTATAGCAAATAGCTAGAGACTTGCAAAAAATATCCTAGGTTCCTTCAACCTTCTACTTTGCAATTACGTACAAATATAAGGAACAAATAATTTTAGGTAGTCAGGAAAAATAATTTTCTTTATGAGACACCGGTGTTCCAATCGTCCTTAAAGGGTTAAGAACGCTAAGGATCGTGCCAGTCATGTTTTTTTTCTTTCAAGCTAAATTACTCATTAAAAATTTACACTTGACGAAAAATCCAAGTGAATTCGCAAAGGGCAATGGGTTAAAATGTATGGGAGTTATTCTGTGTGGCGTCCACAGATGGGACTAGAGGTATTTTAAGTAATAATAAGGGAGATAAAGGAAGAATAACTGCAGAGACTCACGATATTCGCTGGGAGTCCTTCTAAAAACGCCATTATCCTTAAAAAAAAAAATACTATTTTGACATCAAATTACTCAGGATCGGCTGAACCGATTGTCAAGAAATTCGGTATGGAGTCGGTGTATGACCTAAGCTATTTATTCATGGATACTACCCCCTTCCCCCACTCATCCTTCCAGTAGCCCCCATACAAATTGTGGACTTTTTTCATTATAACTTTAATCTGAGAAGAAGTAGAAAGCTGAAACTTAACATTCGATCAAGGATAATGAAAGGCTCTTTAACGATGTATATAGGCTCTTCCCTCCTTCACTACTTCTTGTAGCCTCGGTACAAAATAATGACTTTTTCCACTATAACTCCTTTGTGAAAATAGAAATCAGAAACTTGGGATAGGATCAAGGATAATGGACGGCTTTTTGACCATGTATAGATACGTTTCCCTCCCTCATTCCTTCCAACAGTCCCCATACAAAATGAGGACTTTTTCAACTACAACTCCTCTCTGAGGAAAGGTAGAAAGCTGAAATTTGGCATGGGAACAAGGATTATGGAAGGATATTCAGTCATATATACGATTACAAAAGAAAAGAAATAAATAAATCACAGACAATGGAAATACGGAGATTGAAAAAAGCAGTTTATATCGGTAGCAGCCAAAATCCCGAAAGCCAAAATCCCGAACGCCAAAATCCCGAAAAAGCCAAAATCCCGAATGTTCAAAATCGTGAAAGGGATGAAATTATATGGAGGAAAATGTATAGAATAATTTCCCAAGACACAGAAGATTTCCCTTTGCCTCCAGCAAGCGCAGGTAGCGCAGGTGTAATCGTGGGAATAGCTATGACACTTTTAAGAATTCGGGATTTTGACCGGGACCCCCTTAGAGTCTTGACAGACCTGAGGATAAGCCGAGAGACGGCTTAGCGTAATTATATTAGAAATAATGAGTAAAGTGCATTTCTATCATTTTCCACAAAACCGTCTCTCGGCTTAAGTCGTAAGTGTGTCTAGGGCATTAGACTTCTCTGGGAATTCCAAGGATATATTTATTCTATTTTTTATTATCGTTTTTCGTTTGTTTTTTCCTTATTTTATTTTTCTTTTTTTTATTTTCTTGCATTTCTCTTATATTTAGCTGTCTTTTTTGTATTTTTTATCTTTTATCTTTTTTCTTATTTAATTTTCCCAGTTTGAGTTTTGACAGACCTGAGAATTAAGCCGAGAGATGGCTTAGCGCAATCATTTTCAAAATAATGGTTAAACCACAATTCTATCATTTTCCACTAAGTCGTCCCTCGGTTTAAGTCCTAAGTGTATCAAGGATTTAATTCTTCGATGTTCCATATAAACTTTCAAAAAAGCATCTCTAATGAAGCATTAAATAAAAATTTATTTCATATGGATTTCTCAAAGAAAACCTATTGAATTACCCATGTCTCTGTTGGAAATTTTCTATAAATCTTCCTAACTTTTTCTCTACAACATTTTACTACTTTTATGTGAGTATTTTATTAGATATTTTATATTAGTTTTTCTTTGTAATGAAAACATTTCGACCGAAGTATATTCTTAAGTGTAAAATTAATTCCCATGAATTTTTCCATAAAATCGTTAAAAAAATTTTTTTCCTCTTTTCGCTATATAACTGTTCTTTATTAAATTCATCTCAACTGAATTATGTAAAGTGGAAATAAATTTCCCGGAGACAGGCTAGTGAATTTTATACATACCTCCTCTGTAGGGAAATTTCCCAAAGATTTCCCCAAGATGTCTTTTGAATGTGGGGTGGGGATGGCCGGGGGGCATCGTGTCTCATTTGGTTTGGAGTCCCCTGCCGTTGCTTGTTTGGGGGTCTGTCTGTCGGGTTTCCGTGCGGATCCATTCGGTTTACAGTTTATAACGGGGAATATATGGTCCTACTCTTATATAAAATTTAATTAACCTTTTTAAAATTTCCTTTTTAAACCTTTTTTTAAATTTCAATTTAATTTAATTTAATTTAAGTAATTTTAACTTAATTTTTAATTTTCTGGAGCTTCATCTCCACTTAGAGAGCGCGAACAGCCTTTTGGCTATGCGCTACTCTATAATAAAATCGCACTCTACATCCCTGTGCCTTTGCGCTAGGTTTCTGCCATAAAATTGTAAACTTGCCATGTCAACTTTGTAAAAGTATTTTTTTTTCAAAGATTACACAGCCAATGAAGAAGCATTTCTGTCGTTTGGCTTCGGAGGCTGGTCAACAACGCTAAGACGGCGGCAGACGCATGGTAAGGGGGGAAATGTAGAGCTTGAATAAATTTATTATTATTATTATAAATCCGGAAAAATGGAGGGAATATTGCCTATGCAAATGTTTAGGGACCTTCTTAAGAAATTCCATTTATGATTCCACTTAAATTTCTATGGTATTAAGAAAAATTTTTTGACATCAACATAGAAGGTTCTGTAAGAAGGCCCAGACAATTCTTTAGGAAATTTACCTGAGGAAATTTCCAAAAGAAATTATCGAAATTTCTCTAGGTAGTTACCGACTTTTCCGAAGCTGAAAATTACCTTTGGATTATTATTATTATCATTGGTGAAATCTTCGGGGATTTATAGGAGATGAATATCGAAATTTCTGCAGAAAATCCTAAGGAATGTCAGAGGACACAATTAATGGAAAATTCTTCAGCAATTCTTTGGGAATTCTAATAAATTATGAAAATTCCAATTAACTACCGTGATCTCCTTGGGAAATTTCCACGTCTCAGAAGGGTAATTTTCTCAGTTATTCGCCTCTCAAATTTTGGAGATATTTGGGGAAAAATTTACCGCGCTAACGAGACGACTAAAGAATTTTCCAAGGTTGAAAATTCATAAAGAATTTCTTGTGATCTCCTTGATAGATCCTGATAGATCCTTCTTAAGATATTTGGCTTAAATTCCCAACCTGGGGAGTGTTCGAGATCTTCTGGTGAAAATTTACAGGATTACATGGTAAAATTTTCCTAAAGAATCACTAGGGAAATTTCTCTTGAGAACCTTGGGAGGCTTTCCTTATAGGGGCTATTGTCTGTCTCGACTGTTTTCCCCAGGTCTCGCTATGTTCTAAAAACCACCAAACAGTCGTGACAGGAACCAATATAAATAAAGAAAGAGTCGATAATACAGAAGCACTTGAGAACAAAAGTGTTAAAAATCATATTAATTTTCCATTGAAGTAGCAGTATCATAAGACAAAGTTGTTTATTATTAAACTTTGCATTATTTATGACCAAATTTATTTTTTTCGCTAAACATTGCATGAATTATTGTTGGAATAAGTATGTTTTGTTTTTTTTTCTTTCCTGTGTTACATTTTAATGCTGATTTGTTTCATTTCTTCATCCGATTGAGATGTGATTTTTTTTTGGTACAGAAATTATATTTCCAAAATTATTTTATTTTTCAAATACATTTTTTTTCAATTTATGAAAAAATAAAGATATAACGGCTAATATTTTAAAATGGCCTTCGAGAAATATACGCAGCCGTTGACTGTCAAGTAGGCGGCGACATTGCGGCGAATGCTCGCTTTCTAATTGTCTTCAAAATGGCTGCCATTTGTGGAAATTTTTAATGGAGTGTTCACAGTGTTTTCCAATTTTCCCAGAAAGAGTGCTTAAAAACATTTTTTGACCAAATCAATTGAAGTGAAAAGGGTGATAGGACACACATAAAGTGGAAAATGATGAAAAATATGGACTGAAATGGTGAAAAAGTGAGAAATTTGCAGTTGCAATTGTGAGTGGTTGGGAGAGACTGACATTCAATGTCAGTGAATTTGTGAGTGGTGGAAAAAAAAGGAACAATTTTTAATTCTTTTTTGGGGGAATAATGAAAAGGAGCAAGAAGGGCGACATGTCCAAGAGTAAATATCACGAAAGTGGGTTTTTTGAAGAGAACAATTTTGTCGATTATACAAAATCGGGTGTAGCTATGAGGCCAAAGAAAACTGCCCATGGAGTAGCGTCCAAGTTCAGTGATGCTCGGAAGGAGATGCAACGGAGTCAGGGCAGTCAGTCTCCGCCAGTTCAGCAGCAACTGAAGCATTTCCATGAGAATGCCAGCAAAGGTCGAAGGGGCAAGAAAATGGTGACACAGCCCGTGCATACGCCATTGGTTGGCATCTTGAAGAAATCCTCACCACAGATGCCCCGGAATTTGACAAGTTACTTGAAGAATGCCCAAGATGGGGACACAGATATCACCTCGTCATCCTCCAGGCATGCCTACCGTGAACCCCATAGGCTGTCCAATACCTTTTCCGACAGTGAAAATGGTGTCGATGGGGATTTTGTGGTGATTGAGACAGATGACGAGGATGGCGATCAGGGTAGTCCACCAGTTGATCCAGAAGCTGCCAGGAGACCCAAACCCTTGCCCCTCAATGATCACCGAAGTGATTCTGTTGTGTGCGTGGGAAGCTACAGCAAGAGTGACTTTGACCTGGAACAGACATCAAGAATCAGGAACAATGGTTAGTTGACACACTTTCCGTTCTATTATATACCTTTTTTTTATATATATTTTCTCTGCACACACCGATAAGTGCTCTCTGTTGAGAATTTGTCTCTCTCCTTAAGAAAAAAAAACATCCACAATTGCATTAATTCATTTGAGATTCTGCAAAATCGTACAAATTACTTCGACAACGACTTTAAAAGCCCTCAAAAGTAAATGACTTTTTTCTCTCTCTTGGTCTTTCTCTCGCCTTATCTCCATTGGGTTTTGTGGTCAATAACTTTAGGATGTTCCCAATGGAAAATATTATTCTTTTGAGCCATATCTTGAAACCGAATTCAAAAATGTCATGCTTTTCCTTGAACAAATAAACTCAAATTAGCGAGTGACTTCTTCTAAACTCTGCAAATCTTGCAATGCTGGCCAAAATGGTCACCTAAAGCCTTCAGTGAATCACTAAGACACGATAATGGAATTGTTTTAATCTCAAGTGACCGAGGTTGGACAAATTTCAATGTTTCTTGGCTTAGAGATTCCAAGCAAAATGGACTGAGGAAGGTTTATTATTTTAAAGGCATTAGCTAATTAGAGGAAGGCTTTGAGGCTTCGAACACTATATTTTTCCCATATTCCTTTAATTGAGTCACACATTTCTTGAAAAAATGAGGTCAGATTCATTGAAGGAAATGGGAAAAATATGAAATGTTCAAATCCAGGATGTGTGCGAAGCCTGAAAGGCTTCCCTTACATCACTAATGCCATAGACAGACTTACGGTTTAAGTCAAGAGACGGCTTAGTGGAATAGTCGACTAATCCTCAAGTTTGTCAAAGCCATAGACCTTATACGGGATTCAGACTTAAAGCAGTCTTCAGACTAGAGGTTTAGCCCACTTTCCGAAGGTGTCAAAATAGTAAATAGCGAACAATTATATTACTTTTTTAGAACTTTATAGGCCATTTATCTTTATTAATCTAATTCTAAGTTAAATTTTTCCAAAAAATCGTGATTGACAAGAAATTAGAGTAGTTAAGCCATATGACTAAGCCTTAGGTCTGAAGTCCGAAGGCTTAGGCTCTACTTCCTTATCAGGCACGATTTTTTAAAATTATTGTTGAGGGTTGGATATTAATGGCAAAAGGTTCTACAGTAGAGTCTCGCTATAGGCCATCGCTCTATAGTCCACAATTTATCGACCGTTGATTTCAAAACACTGATTTTAAGTTAGGTTATGTTTTTTAGTATGCGACATGCATAATTATTTTAATATTTTTGGCAAACTTTATTAAGTAGTTGTGATAATTGTGATCCACAATGAAGAGAGCGAGGACAAGTACCACAATCGCAAAGAAAGTGGAAGCCGTCGAGCAATTTCAATACTAAAAATCGTTGATAATTTTAAAAAATTACATGGACTATAGTGCGACCCAAGTGTCAAATTTGAAACCAAATATGGACTATAGCGAGACTCTACTGTAATTAGATTTTAAAACAACAATAAAATGGTTTGTTATTTAGATTTTTGTGACCTTCGGGAACTGAGCTGAATCTCCAGTCTGAAGCCGACATTAGGTCCGAAACCCATTTTGGGAGAGTACGAGATCGCTTAAAAGCGCAAATATTGATTTTTGTACATTAACAATTTTTCTAATTCTCGCAAGGAAGTGAAGCCATCTGAATTTAATTAAGTTTGAATATAGAGGAAACTGGGGCAGATTTAGCCAAATTAGAATTATACAGTGAAATATTATAAGTTTGCCTTAGAAACGACAATGGGCTAATCACTAAGAGTAAACACCCGGCTAACACATTAAATACTTATTAAGTATTTAATAAGTTTTTAGCTTACTTAATTTTAAGGAGTTGTAGAACATTCAACCAAAAAAAAACATATGAAAATGAAATAAAAGTGAGAACTTTACGGCGGATAGCGAAAGTATTTTGACATGACACAGCCTTAACACTAACTAAGTATACTTATAATTAAGGACTTTCGTCAAATGACTTTTTAAGTAGTTAACCTTATGCTAATAATACACACATTTACCTCATTTTTTTATTTATCAAATAAAAAAAAAAACACTTTTGCCTTTGTATACGTTACTGCCATCTCTTTTCCGGCTCCATACTTTTCGTTAGCTGGATCGAACGGAACTGTTGTTCTCCTCAAATCTCTCAGAAGAAGCGTTTCAGTTTCAGATCCATCTGGAACAAAAATCGAGGGGGCACCAAAAAAATATCGATAGTCAAAATGTGTCCATCGCATTCTCTATTCCAGTTTTTACTCTTTGTCACTAGATATCACTCACAACTGTCTGTCAAAAAATTGCTCAAGTAAATCCCTAATAAGTACTTATTAAGAACTTATTTTATGCACTTGGACAAAGTTTTTCTTTAAGAGTATGGACAATGCTTTCAAGCATTGTGCTAAGTAACAGCTTACCTTGCGTTAGCCGGGCAGTTTCCATTGTATTCATTCAAACATTTATCAGCCTGATTCAAGCATTTTTCCACAAAAAAAAATGCGCAAAGAAAAATTTCAGTTGCTAAATGATTCTACCTCAGTATCCTTTGTTTTTTTTTTATTTCTCGCGAGAACAGAATTGAAGAGAATATTAAAATGCGATAAATATTTCTGTTCTTCCTTATCATAATTAGCCCTAATTGTGATTTTTGCTCTGTTGCCAAAAACTATATTTGTCTCTTTTGTGCCAAATCTAAATTGATTTTTCTTGTGATATAATCGAAATTTGAAAAAGGCCTGCAGATATGGTAACCCTAATCTACGATTTGTACTTTGACATCTCTGAAACCAAACCAAATTA
The DNA here is from genome assembly GCF_024763615.1 of Phlebotomus papatasi. Lineage (NCBI taxonomy): Eukaryota > Metazoa > Arthropoda > Insecta > Diptera > Psychodidae > Phlebotomus > Phlebotomus papatasi. The sequence goes on along the minus strand of NC_077223.1, from coordinate 86,693,981 downwards.
AAAAATATATACTTAGAAAAATATATACTAAACGACAATTTAGAAATGAAAAATTTATATTTAGTCTGGATATAATTGGATTTCTGGACGCAGGAGTTTGACAGATTGAAATTGATATCTACAGACAAAACGAATTTCACTGAATTGAAATTGAAATTTACTGAATTTAAAAGATTTATGAACAACGTGACGTTTGAATACGAAAAAATCTTAATACCTCTTAGGTTCTTCTTAAAATCAGAAAAATTTCATGAAATCAAAATTCATATCCCTTTTTCAAACTTTTTGCATATTTCTATCCCATTCTTCAATACACTTTGGTGTAAATTGAATTTCATGTGATGTCTAAAGGAAGAAGAAGGAGAATGCGAAAGAGTGTGAGAGACATGCATGAGAAAAGAAGTAACTTAAGCAAAAAAGTAAATAAAAAAATAAAAGTATAAGAAAAAGTATTAAAAAAAGGGATTTTGATTTCATGATATGTTCCTTATCTAAAAGATGTGCCGGAGTCACAACAAAATTAGTTCAAGGGCTAATACGGTCTTCAGACTAGAGGTTCAAATAAATTTCAACGTTTTGACAAAAGTGTCAATAGGGGTTCCCTGTCGAAGAGGTGTTCATTCGACCCTACCATAATGTCGAGGAGAATTTTAAGGTAATTTTGCTTTCAAGAGTTACTACAAATTAATTTAAAAGTGAAATTATTGCCAAGATGGTATATCTATTTATTTGTCCTTATGTAAACTTGGTTGCGGCTGCCGCCAACTTACTACTTACAGTAGACTCTCTCTCAATTGGGTATTTGGGGCAAAATGTCATCCGGTTTATCGATAGATTTGGGCATCAAAATCATTGTAAATTCCACAAAAAGTGCTCAATTATAAAGAATCACGATAAAATAGGAAGAACTACAACGAATTTGAGCGAATTAGCTTTATAATCAAACGTGAAAATTGTCAACAAAATTTTTTCGCCCGATTGAAAAAGAGCCGATTGAGCGAGAGTCTACTCATCTATATAACCTATACTACTCACCTATATCACGTACAGTGTGTCCCGGATTATGCATGTTTTTCGGGACGAAGAAAAACCACGCGAAATGGCATTATGTATACAGAAAATTTGCATATCAGCAGGAGATTTGCTCACAGCCAATTTCTCGTGCTATTTCCATCGTCAACCGTTCATAAGTTACGCATTTCAAATTTACTGAATCAAAAAATTGAACACATTTAGGGTAAATTAAGCTAATTCAAAACTGCTCCAAATGAAAATATTTCTCTACTCCAAATGGAAACGTCACTGTTTTCATAAAAAATATAGTACTAAAATACTATATTTATATATTTTCTATACCTCAGTTTCATTATTTAGCTAATTTTGCTTCAAATAAAGCGAAAATCCATTCATATTCACAAATTTTAATTTGTTAATTTCTCAGAAAAATTAAAAGTGTACCTTTTCACCATCGAATTTTTCATCGATCGACCATGTTTTCCAATGAAAAACACAACGAAGTGACTGTTCTTTATTCGTTTTGTTTAACTTTTATGTCATATTTCTGGCTAATTTTAGTTAAATTAAGTACTAATCTTTATTGTTAACGGTACGTAAAGTTTTCAAATGAAATAATTACCTATTTCGTGAACAAAAAGGGTTTTTCTGAAGTGTCTGCAAATGCTTCAATAGGAAACCCTGGAAATATGATTTTTTTGGAGAAATTTTCTTATTGTTTAAATGGGAAAGGAGAAAAGACTAGGATTAAGAACAAATCCTGCACTCAGGAGCAACTCAAGTCGCGGTTTCACATACGCGTTTTGTCTTCAATTTGAAACTTTCCCTTGTCTCCATTTGGATTAATTTGTTTCCAATAAAAGCATTTTACGCTCGCGTATTTTTGTTGTATTTAAGAAGTTTTCAAATTATATCTAAAGAATTTTCACTGAACAGTAACATTCTAGAAGAGTCAATGAGCAAATTTATGTAATTCTCTTCAAAAAAAAAAATGAACATAATGTGTTGAATCTTCTGTCAAAGTTAAAGCATATGAAAATGATTTTGAATTAGGACATTTACCCTAGTGGTTTTTTGAAAAAAAAGATGTCACAAATCAGTCCCTAGTGGTATGCAAAGTTGCATAACCCCTATGTATCTTTATTCCTTTAAGGCTAAAAAACGTTCGGCAGAAAAAAAGAGATCAGTTTTCACCGGTGGAACACTGATCCTTAAAGAGTTAAGAAAGAAATTACAATTCTATTAGGTTTTATGTAGCAATCATCACGTGTGGTATGGTTAAGGCAAACATGGAAACATGTTAATATCTGAATATAAAACATATCAAACGCAATAAACACTTTAATAAACACATTAAAGAATTCATAGTCTTTCTCAGGTTCTGAGACGAATAAAATGATTATAAAAAATAGGACAAGATAGTTTAATCCGATTGTCTCGTGATTTTTTTTTATTTTGAAAATTTCCAGCTGAAAAATGTCAAGATATTTTTTTTGCAAAATACTTGAAAAGGCTCAAATCTAGTGCAAAATTGAAATTGGCTTGAATTTACAAAATTTTGCGGGAATCATTCAGACATGCGGGTCAAGAAGACTAAAAATAAAAAAAAAACAAAATATTTCCTCTATTTTTTTCAACATAATACAAAAAATTTATTTAGTTTAAGATCTTAGGCATATAAAATTGCAATATTAGGTGAGATTCTTAACAATCTCACCTACTATAATCCTAACAAAATTTCATGTCGTCCGATCGACCTCAAACTTGGCCAAAATGTGTTTCGCCACTTCCTGATCACGAATATATATGTGGCTATTTTACGTTCCCGGCCGGCCGGCCGGCCGGCCGGCCGCTCTTTGGAGCTTAATAGCTCTTAAACTAAAAAAGATATCGACTTGCGGTTTTCGGCAAAGGTTATATATCGGATGAAAATTGCAACTTGGTGCATTGACCCCCCACCCCCCACCCCTCCTTCCGCCATTTTGAAGACCCCCTTTTTTTGTTTTCTCAATAGCTCCGCCCCTATGGCATCGAGCGGGCTCAAATTTTAGTATGTTATAGCTGGGCCTTAGAGCTTTCCATAAATACCAAACTTAAGGTCCCCCGACCCCCCTGACCCGAGCTATAAGGGTCCAAAAAAAATTTCTTAAAATGGCCATAACTCCGGTTCTAATCGTCAGAATTTAAAAAGTGAGGGCTTTTTGGAAAGCTCTCGTGAAATGCCACTTCCCATTCTAACATCGCAAGTTCATAAAACCACCGCTAGGGGCGCTATTATTGAAAAGAAAATTTTTAAATCTTATAAGTTAAATAACTCAAAAATTCCTTATGCAATCGGGCTGAAATTTTAGTATGTTGTAGCCGTTGATTATACCTATCAAACAAAAAAAACCTTAAGTCGATCTAAAACCCCTGACCCGAGCTATAAGGGGTCAAAGTTCGAACATTGACCGGCCTCTATCTCCGGTTCTAACTAACATAGCGACCTAAATTTTACCTTTTTGGTTTCGTATCGATGAGCACTTTCAGATGGAAGTTCAAAAAGTCACCATAGGTGGCGCTGTGATAGCGTCAAAATTCATCGAAATTCAAAGTCACTTTTCTCAAAAACGGCATTGTGCAAGTTAATGAAATTTTAGTATGTTGTAGTCCAGTCTAGGACGTTTCCAAAATGGTGCGTATGTGCGCTGTGGTTTCAATAGAACCGGAGATATGAGGGGTCAAAGTTCACGAAATTCAAAAAATCATATCTCCGGTTCTATGTGACCGATTTTGATGAATGAGGGCTTAAACGAAAGATCTTACCAAATGCTACAACTTTCTAGAACATTTGAACTTCGTGGGACCAACACCAGGGGCGCCACAGTCGAAAAACCAATTTCAATATCACATAACCTCAATTATCTCGACTGTCGCTGAACCGATTTTGATGATTACTTCGACACAATTGTAGAACACATTTGTCTCGACATTTCGTCCATACATCATTTTCCGCTCAGACTACGCTATCACTTCGATTTTGCCGTTTAAGTGTGAAAAAAATGATTTTTCCCATAATAACGCTTTGAAATCACTCAGATGCCAATTTGACTGCCTCTACTCCACCAAGACACTTAAAATAGGGTTTTAAATGGAAAGTCCCACAAAATACAACAATTCTTTGATATAGTTGAAGTTCAACAAATGAACATTTGGGGCACTCTGGATGAAAAAACGAGTTAAGAAACAAAAAACCTCGCTTATCTTGGCTTCTGAGTAATCGATGAGTTCAAGTTCTACGGCAAAATTATAGAGAACATTCTGGTCTACATTTCACCCATATAACACTTTTCTGTCAGTTCATCCAAATCCTTGACATTTTGGTTTAAATACAAAATTTGCATAATTTCACGAATTTGATTCAAGATAACTGAATGGCGTCTCCCAACTTCAGCTCTAAATCGAATTTGCATGCACTCCGAGTTAGCTCACGTTAAGAATCTCACCTACATAAGCCGGTTAGGATTATCTGTCCCTTTAGACTATATTAGGTGAGATTCTTAACAATCTCACCTACTATAATCCTAACAAAATTTCATGTCGTCCGATCGACCTCAAATTTGGCCAAAATGTGTTTCAGCACTTCCTGATCACGAATATATATGTGGCTAATTTACGTTCCCGGCCGGCCGGCCGGCCGCTCTTTGGAGCTTAATAGCTCCTAAACTAAAAAAGATATCGACTTGCGGTTTTCGGCAAAGGTTATATATCGGGTGAAAATTGCAACTTGGTGCATAGACCCCCCACCCCCCACCCCTCCTTCCGCCATTTTGAAGACCCCCCTTTTTTTGTTTTCTCAATAGCTCCGCCCCTATGGCATTCAGCGGGCTCAAATTTTAGTATGTTATAGCTGGGCCTTAGAGCTTTCCATAAATACCAAACTTAAGGTCCCCCGACCCCCCTGACCCGAGCTATAAGGGTCCAAAAAAAATTTCTTAAAATGGCCATAACTCCGGTTCTAATCGTCAGAATTTAAAAAGTGAGGGCTTTTTGGAAAGCTCTCGTGAAATGCCACTTCCCCTTCTAACATCGCAAGTTCATAAAACCACCGCTAGGGGCGCTTTTTTTAAAAAGAAAATTTTTAAATCTTAAAAGTTAAATAACTCAAAAATTCCATTGTGCATCGGGCTGAAAATTTAGTATATTGTAGCCGTTGATTATACCTATCAAACAAAAAAAACCTTAAGTCGATCCATAACCCCTGACCCGAGCTATAAGGGGTCAAAGTTCGAACATTGACCGGCCTGTATCTCCGGTTCTAATTAACATAGCGACCTAAATTTTACCTTTTTGGTTTCGTCTCGATGAGCACTTTCAGATGGAAGTTCAAAAAGTCACCACAGGTGGCGCTGTGATAGCGTCAAAATTCATCGAAATTCAAAGTCACTTTTCTCAAAAACGGCATTGTGCAAGTTAATGAAATTTTAGTATGTTATAGTCCAGTCTAAGACGTTTCCAAAATGGTGCGTATGCGCGCTGTGGTTTCAATAGAACCGGAGATATGAGGGGTCAAAGTTCACAAAATTCAAAAAATCATATCTCCGGTTCTATGTGACCGATTTTGATGAATGAGGGCTTAAACGAAAGATCTCACCAAATGCTACAACTTTCTAGAATGTTTGAACTTCGTGGGACCAACACCAGGGGCGCCACAGTCGAAAAACCAATTTCAATATCACATAACCTCAATTATCTCGACTGTCGCTGAACCGATTTTGATGATTACTTCAACATAATTGTAGAGCACATTTGTCTCTACATTTCGTCCATACATCATTTTCCGCTCAGACTACGCTATCACTCCGATTTTGCCGTTTAAGCGTGAAAAAATTGATTTTTCCCATAATAACGCTTTGAAATCACTCAGATGCCAATTTGTCTGCCTCTACTCCACCAAGACACTTAAAATAGGGGTTTAAATGGAAAGTCCCGCAAAATACAACAATTCTTTGATTTAGTTGAAGTTCAACAAATGACTACTTGGGGCACTCTGGATGAAAAAACGAGTTAAGAAACAAAAAACCTCGCTTATCTTGGCTTCTGAGTAATCGATGAGTTCAAGTTCTACGGCAAAATTATAGAGAACATTCTGGTCTACATTTCACCCATATAACACTTTTCTGTCAGTTCATCCAAATCCTTGGCATTTTGGTTCAAATACAAAACTTGTATAATTTCACGAATTTGATTCAAGATAACTGAATGGCGTCTCCCTACTTCAGCATCAAATCGAATTTGCATGCACTCCGAGTTAGCTCACGTTAAGAATCTCACCTACATAAGCCGGTTAGGATTATCTGTCCCTTTTCTGAAATTTTTATTTAAAAAATTTCAAAAGTCAGCCTTTTGAAAATTAAGAGACTGACTTAAGCTGCCTGTCTCCTTAAGTTGAATTGAGAATTACAAAAATCTGAAAATTTTCTCAAATTCTCAAATAACATGAAAGCTCGCAAAAAAGCCCAGTTTTGATTACGAACATCTCGTTGACATTTGTTTGTTTTGATTTAATTTCTGGATAAAAATACATAAAAACAACCCAAACCTTAATGAAATGAAGAATATCTTTAATCCTTTGGTACGCAAATTGAAACAGGGAAGGAGATAAATGAGGGCTAAATTGAAACCATTACCACCTTAAAACAGCAACGTTACTGTTTTCTGACGCATTTCTAACACTTTGCCCGCCTTTACCATAAATCAGAATTCTGGGCATACCGTTCGTTTCCCCATACAGGCACATTTTCTCACTGTACGCACTTTTTTCAACTGCAAAGAACCCACAATTAACTTGAATTTCAGTTAAAAGCACCTTCACTGTTAAACGAAAATAAGTTTTTGTTGTGGAAATTTGCTCAGCTGACAGCTCATTGGTAGACTTGGTATATTTCAAGAAATTTCATGAATTTCCGTCTAAAGTAGGTGGCGACAGTTGTGAAATTTTTGAAATTGTACCATCTCATTGGCATGCAAGTACCAGAAGAAATCTCAATAGAACGCTGTTCCCCATAGGAACAGTCTGGAAAACTGTTTACAATTTTTATTTTTAAGCTTATAATAAAAAGTTCAAACCAAATTGAATTTTTTGTCATAAAAGCACCCTTTTTTCATATGGAGTTGAAAATTTTCTAACAAATTTTTTGAAAAAAATTCTCAATGGAAATGGCACATTACAAAAATCTGAAAATTTTCTCAATGGAAATAGGGTAAAATGAGGTAATTTGGAACCATTTACAATTTGGGACATTTGATATTTTTTCACTATTTTAGAGATTCAAAAGGAAGAAAAGCTGTTCCTTTTCTTCTTAATCGTCTTTTTCCTCTATTTCGCGGTCTTTGTTTTCTCTTTGCTCATCTGAAACAGTGAGAAAATCTCAAATGTCCCAAATTGTAAATGGTTCCAAATTACCTCACTTTACCCTAGCCCATAAATCTTCAATTTTTAAGATTTCTTTGAGAACTTGGTTTGCTATGAAATTATTCAAGTTACGGCTAAATCTCTAATCTGACGACTACATAACTTTAAATTACTGGCTTGATGGTTTTGATGTCTGTTATTGCTCTTTAAGCTGGGGCAATAAAAGATGACAATTTGTTTTCCTATATTGTTACAATGAATTTGTATACCTCAAACGGAAATTCCGAGAAAAAGTTAAATTGTGGGAGAGATTTCTTCAAAGTGAATATTTTAAAGTAATTTTTAGAATTGTTTGTCATCAATTTGCTATTAATAGATCTATGCAATTTTCTCAACAAAAGGTGTGTATATCTTCAATAATATTTACTCAAAAATGTTTTGTTTTCGTTAGAATAATGTTTGATATTTTTTTAAAAATAAATGAAGGTTAGAAGAAGAAATTCTGTGTAAAAGAATTGAAGTTAGGTTATTTGTTGATTGAAATATGAATATTAATTTTTTTGTGACTTGGGGGAGAGTAAGAGAACCCTGACCTAGAAGGATGCTTTTTTTTTACTTTAACTACAAGTTGTCCCCATTAATTTTTCTTTTGCCAAATAACTATATAACAATCAGTAAAAAAAAGAAGTGTATTGCATAGTTGAGTGATGAATAATGGCGCAAAGAATGACACCAATTTTCCATTCAACAATCTCAAAAATTTCGTCTATTCCGGTATGACGATGGCAGAGTCTTTTATATCAGAAATTTTCACCGTTTACCAAATTCTTTTACTGTATTTTTCGTTGGTGCTTTTTTTTTGAGAAAGTATGTAAGAGAATAAGCAAAAAAAATAAATAACATAATACACCCGAGAAGTGTATAAGCGATGATTTTCTTCGTGGACTGGTAACCCACTTTTCGGCTATAAAAAGTGTAAGGTATTTTGTTGGTGTTAGTTAAACCAATATGATTACATGATTGATATTTATTATGAAAATAACTAAGGTTGTGTGCAACAGAGACGAGAGAGAGATGCGATTTTGAGGAAGTTGTCGATATTATTGAAAATATACCATATAAACTTTACAAGAAAGAAAGAAAAAAAACAGAATGTTGCAATTGTGATTTTGCACTAAAGACACTATCAATGCAATTTTTATCACATTTTCTCTCTCTCTCACTTGATATCTTTTCAGTGGTACTTCAGCCAGAAGACAAGGTTGACATAACACATTTTGATACACTCAAAGTGTTGGGGACTGGAGGTTAGTACTTGTTTTTTTTTTTTTTTAATGTAGCCTCCACTGGCACGTGAATCTCTCTCAGTGAAATGCTGATTTTAATTCTTTCTCTCTCTCTCTCTCCCGCCGATTTTATTTTCTCTCCATCATTACATAGCTTATGGAAAAGTTTATTTAGTGAGAAAGAATGGAGGAGTTGATCACAATAAGCTTTATGCAATGAAGGTGTTGAAAAAGTCAAATCTTATTCAGAAGAAGAAAACTGCCGAGCATACAAGAACTGAACGACAGGTTAGCAGAAAATTTGCAAAATTTTAATGGAAAATTTTCTGCAATTGTTTTTCTTTTCTTTTTAAAATATTTTAGGTCCTTGAAGCTATCAAAGACAGCCCTTTCCTCATTGACTTTCACTATGCTTTCCAGACAGAATCACGACTGTATTTAATTATTGGTAAGTAAGATAATATTATCATTATTTTGATATTAATTTCTTGTGAAAAAAAAAGAAGGAAAGTTGTTTAGCATTCTACTAATTTCTTAGAATTTTCATTTGAAAAACAGAATTGTAAACATTCTAAAGAATTTGAAAAACACTAACATGAATCTGGATCAGTAAAAGAAATCACGAAGAAAACTGAGAATATATTCTTGGAAAATTTCCACTGCTAGAATTTCTGGTAGACTTTATCTTGAATGTACTCGCAAAATTTATTTTGATCAGTGAATAGGGGAGAAGTGGGAAATTTCAGGGTATTTATTTTTTATGGCTCTGGCATAGGGGAAAGTGTCCATGCTTTGAACGGTCCCAAGCTTTATAATGACTAAATTTTTCCTATGTTTCTGAATAAATGCGGCTCCGCAATATATTTTAAAAACAAGACATTTTCCCCTAGATTTTAAAATATGAATGAGATGAGTCACATTTATTGAAAAACCTACGAAAAATTTAGTCATTCTAAAGCTTGGGACCGTGTAAAGTATGGGAACTTTCCCCTACCTTTTAGATCGGTAAAAATTCATGAAATTGAAATTCACATCCCTTTCTTTCTTTAATTTAGCTTTGCATGTGTCGATCCTACTCCTTCGCACTCTTCTTCTTAAAAAAAAAAACATCACACCAGTTTAAATTTAGTTGAGTCCAATTTTGAGACTGAAAGATTGGGACAGACTTATGCAAATCTTTTGAGAGAAAATGAAACGCGAATTTTGATTTTATGAAATTTTATCGAACTAAAAGGTGTGCCGTTAGGGAGCCATTAGTAATCCAATTTAAGTGCTGCAGTTTTGGAAAAGTTATTAACAAAATTCTTTGTGGCTCCAGTGCAATTTTTGAATCAGGAAAATTTCATCAAATCAAAATTCGAATCCCATTTGAATTCCGATTTGAATCATTCTTTCGCACTCTTCTTCTTCTTTTAAACATCACAACAAATTTAATTTAGCTCAATCGAATTTGGAGTGCGTAAGAGTGAGATAGACATATGCAAAACGTGTACCAAAGAAAGAGAAGTGAATTTTGATTTCATGAAATCTTCCTGATCTAAAAGGTATGCCGGAGCCAGTAAAGGTTAAGTTCACAGGGACAAAATAGTATTCACGATTTTGAGTTTTTCGTAAAGCCATTTCTATTCGGTATTGGTTAATCTTACCGGTTCATAACCAATTGACATCGATTCAAACTTGTCAAGGATTCTAAGGCCTTTACAGCGGCACCAAATTTATCTAAATCGCCTGAAAAATAAACTCCCTAGAGCCATTTTAACTTTGACCTTAAAAAATTGATTAGGAATGATCCAACGATACTTGCGTATATACACTGAGAGAAATCCGAAAAAGATAAAATAACATTCCGTAAATGGTAATTTTACCCTGCATTATTGATCCGAAATTGGTGTAAATATTACCCTTGTTAGGTGTATTAGGGGTTAAAATAAACCATTTTTCATTTAAATTTTACCCTTAAAAAGGTGTAAAATTAACATTAAAAAATAGTTATGAGGAAAAAAAGTTAGTCGCACCCTCTTTTTTTCTCTGTGTAGTTATTTGGGGAGAGATGAACCACTCCAAATTTTAGCAAATTATTTTTGCCGGTCAACATCCCAAAAAGCCAAAATCGCGAATAGTCAAAATCCTGAAAGAAGTGAAATTATGCAGAGGGTAATAATCCTTTGCTTATCTCCAGAAAGCGCAAATGCAATCGTGAGAGTAGCTACAATTAGGGATTCCAACAACGGTTAACCGGTTTCGAAAAACCGGTTTTAAAACCGGTTTTTAGAGATGAAACCGGTTTAAAACCGCGTCTTTACAAAAATTTTGAAATTTTTCTTGAGCTTAAGTTTATTTCTTGAAAATCATGATAAGGGAAGAGTACCCCGGATCGGAATGTTAAGAGACATACTCGATATTAAGTTGAAAATATGAGCCTCAAAATACTATTTGGTATTTTTGTGTATGCTAATCGGTATATTAGTGATCCATTTAACTATATCTGTGCGTTTGAACTTTAAAATTTAACCATAAAATAATAAAAAATAGATGTAATTGCTACTGTGTATTCTGTACCTCGAATCGTCACGAATTTAATCAGGTGTCTCACGGAAAATTGGTTCTATAAATTAAATTTCCACTAATGCACTGTATTCTTGTGAGAATTAAATGGTAAAAAGTAGCTAATAATTTTTAAAAGTTCATTTTAATTGGTGCAATAATATGACAATAACTTGACGATCCGAGGAACACTGCCGATTGCTGGTGCTCTTCCCTTACACTGTAAAATATTTCCTAAAATTAGAAGGGAACCTGAAGTGCAATATTATTTTAAGTATAATCTATAGTACGGTAGTATGTTAATAATATATAAAGGATAGTAGTAATTGGTTTCCTGTACGTTTCTTCCACTCTTGAAAAGAATTATTTGCTTAAGAATTTGGGATTTTGACCGGGACCAAATTTATTTATTTTTAATTTTTTTTTTTGGTAATTTTACTTTTTGCTGAACCCCACAGAGAAATCAGTATTCGACTGCATTTGTCAGGTTGTCTTAAATTTCCGAAAAGTAGGCAAGAAGCAGGAGGCGGGAGAATTATGGCGCAAACATGGGGATTTGAAGGCCCCCTGTCCCTTCCCCTCCAAAACCATGATTTTGGATATGTTTTGAAGGTTGTATAGGTGGATTTTTCTTCCCTACACAAAAATACCGTTGAATCATTCCTAATAACGGTTTTTTCAAGATGAGAAGCTAAACAAGCTCTCGAGAGAGTATTTCTCAACGGAATTTAATTATGTCTGGGCTCGTTGGAAAGGTCTTGCGATTTTTTATGAAACTGAATCGGTTCCAAACCGGTTATGACCCGTTAAGTAATTTTAGTTCGAAAACTTATTTTATTATGTCAGTCTGTCCGTCCGGCTGTTGCCAGCTCTAAAGGCCGAACGGTAACGGCCAATCGGCTAAACTTGAATCGATTTTTTTTTTAATTTTTGGATATGTTTTAGAGATTGCATATACGTACATTTCTTCGTTATACGAAAATACCGATCGAAGGTTTTTAAAATGTCTCTATAGAGCGTATTCTCAACTAAATAGTACCACGTTTGGGCTCGTTAGAAAGACCTGGAAATTTCTGATAAACCTGAACCGCTTCTACAGAACCGATAATCTGTAGGGGAATTCTGTAATTTTCGTGGCATTGTCATGCGTGAGTTCGAAACCTGACAATGCCAATCGAGCTTTTTTCTCATGTCATATGAGTTCGAAAATGCAATTCGCACTGATTTTTTAATTAAATCCCTTTACTTGATGATTTTATGAAGATACAGTATACGTCTTGGTTTATTTGTTTAACAAAATTCATTGTCATTTGTATTGCCAGAAATCTCTGACAATGCCACGTGAGCTGAAATGTCAATTTCACGGCTATAGAATCTCATTTTCGAAAAAGCTTTCCTAAGATTCGAACCCAATTTGACATATGGCATTGCCAGAGCGTTACAGAATTCCCTTCCTGGTATTGGTTCTGAACCGGTAATCAACCGCTTCAAAACCGATAACTGATTTTTGTTCGAAATTCATTCATTTTACTCCTAATGTATATTTTGGGCAATGTTTTGAGTGATTAATAAATCACTCAGATAATGATAAATCGATTCAAATCGGTTCTGAATCGGTAATGAACCGGTTATGATCCGATAAGTAATTTTCGTCCGAAAATCAATTTTATTACTCTTAAAACTATTTTTAGGGTATCTTTTGAGTGAATTGTGAATTGATTTTTAATCGGTTATGTAAAGTACTTCTAAGGTGTAGCATCTAAGTCACGAGTTTGAGCACTTTGCAAACCCTAAGACTCTTTGCCACCCTTTTTTTGTAGAAAATTTAAATTTCCAGATCTTGTAAGCCCTACTCCAAAATCTCTTGAACTCCATTCAGGTTCACTTAAATACCTTCTTCAAATTTGTTCAATGCATAGAGGATAATCTGAAGAAGATATTTTACTGGTAAAAACCGCATCAAGTTATCAGTTTAATCTCCGCTTAGTCTAGAATTTCTGCTCAGTGTTGTGAATTTTACAAATTGATTCTCTTTGATTTGTGATTCAACTAAAAATTCTCTTAAACTGTTGATTAAGCATAATTGAGAGCATCTTAGTTATTTTATTATAGAGATAAAAAGGGAAGATCTGAGATTTTTTTTTTTAAATCATTGATAAAGAACTTTTATCATCAGTTGCTATCAAATGAGGAAAAAAACAGTCTATTAAATTCAGATTAAACAGTGAGAAAAATTGCCATGTCGATAAAAATTGTTTTCAAGTTGAATTTTGAGAAGTTATGAAGACGACTAAATATTACACTTTGTGTATTTCCGATGGCAAACAAGATACGAAAAATATGCTGATCATTCCAGTTGAATATTGTATTTTTTTTTTCTTGGTCGTAGAGACACATAAATAAAGTCTTCCTGTGATTTGTACACGTCAGCAGAGTGTATTGAGTTTTCAAAGACAAGAAGAGCGCACTTTGCAGTAGTAAAGAAATAATTTGAGCGCAATATCTGTGTATTATTTATTTTCATTCAATGGGAAATTTTCTTTTCACTCTCAAAGAAACAACAACAACAACAAAAATAGTGAAGAAAATAATAATAATCAAACTGGGCTTTTTTTCTTTTTCTCATCAAAACAGATTATGTCAGCGGGGGTGAATTATTTACACACCTGTACACACGAGAGAATTTTACTGAAAATGAAGTACGGATCTACATTGCTGAGATTGTCGTGGCCCTGGAACAGCTTCACAAGGTATAGTATTTTTTCTTTGATTACTATTTTTTTTGTTAATTTATTTTCTGCTGAATGGTCGCTGGTCGTTCGAGAGAAGCACCCAAAAATAGACAATTATCTTTAAGCATATTGTTTTATTTTGTTTCTGAGAAAGAAAGAAAAAAAAGCGCTTTTCCTATTTTTGCTGAGAAATGTGGTCGTTCCTGTTTTATATTTTCATTATTATATTGCCACAGTATTGTGCTATAAATAGAAATGCAGGGGTTATTGTTTGAAAATTAATTGTCAATTTTGTAAATTTCCAACAAAAAAATGAGACACTGCACTGCGGAAATTTTTGGGATGAGGAATTTCACTGAAAAAAAAATATTAAGTCCATATTGCATGATTATTATTTTTAAATTTTATTTAGTTTTTTATTTAAAAATCAGAATGCTTGAAAAAGTAATTGTGAGCAGTAGTTAATTATAATTCAGGAATTTTCAGTCAATAAGGTGAATAAATGAAATTTTCGTAAATAGGGGAAGGCTTTAAGGATTCGCGCACTTAAATATAATTTTAATAATAAGTGTTAAGTCACATATTTCCTGAAAAAAATTAAGGCAGATTCATTAAAGGAATGTGGAAAATATATCGTACATTGAATATTACAATGGCGGATGCCAGATTTCAGCAGTTTTCAGGAGACGGCCTCAAAAACTAAATTTCATAATATTTTCTTATTTTCATTTACAAATTTTAAAGATTGTATATGATTCCACTGGATAGAGCACATATGTGGAACTCGAAATGTTGGACTTTTATTACCCAAAAATATTTAAGATACGCCTCTTGTTTAGTAGGATAAATGTCCTAATTCAAAACCATTTCCAGACGCTTTAACTTTGACAAAAGATTCAACACATTAAGTTCATATTTTTTCTGAAGAGAATTACATAAATTTGCTCCTTGACTCTTCTAGAATGTTACTGTTTAGTGAAAATTCTTTAGATATAATTTGAAAACTTCTGAAATACAAGAAAAATACGCGAGTGTAAAATGCTTCTATTGGAAACATATTAATTCAAATGGAGACAAGGGAGAGTTTCTAATTGGAGACAAAGAATGTAACTGAAACCGCGACGAAAGGTTTCCGAAACCTTGTTGAGTTGCTCTTGAGTGCAGAATTTGTTCTTCTTCCTGGTCTTTTCTCCTTTCTCATCTAAAACAAAAAGAAAATCTCTCCAAAAAAATCATATTTCCGGGGTTTCCTATTGAAGCATTTGCAGACACTTCAGAAAACCCCTTTTTGTTCACGAAATAGGTAATTATTTCATTTGAAAACTTCTCGTACCGTTAGCAATAAAGATTAGCACTTAATTTAACTAAAATTAGCCAGAAATATGACATAAATGTTAAACAAAACGAATAAACAACTGTCAATTTATTTTGTTTTTCATTGGAAAACATGGTCGATCGATGAAAAATTCGACTGTGAAATGGTACACTTTTAATTTTTCTGAGAAACTAACAATTAAAATTTGTAAATATGAATGGATTTTCGCTTTATTTGGAGCAAAATTAACTAAATAATGAAACTGTGGTATAGAAAATATATAAATATAGTAATTTTGTACTTTATTTATCATGAAAACAATGACGTTTCCATTTGGAGTAGCGAAAAATTTTCATTTGGAACAGGTTTTGAATTAGCTTAATTTACCCTAATTTAAATTTTAATAGAATTATTTTTTATTGGATTTCAACAATATTTCTTTTGTTGCTCGACCATAAAATAATTTTGAAAATCATAGACCCATTGAAATTAAAAATAAATAATGAAAAGTTGTGTATTTTGTTTATATTTCATTTTATTTGTCCATGAATCCATTTCATTCTTCAGATCTCTTTGTACTCTATATACAATTGACATTTTTTAATTAAAAAAAGAAGTCAAGATTCGAATGTTTACAATTTAGTCAAGATTTTGATAAAATGTGTAGTGCGTTTTTGGAATAAGATTTCTCACACAAAGAAATAAGATCACGTTTCTTTGTGTCTTTTAGAGGCAGTGGTCCATTGTAAACCTTTTCCATCTTGCAATTTCTCTCTACAAAACAAATCCACTGTACTGCACGAGCGAACTAGGTTATGTTGTCACTTTATTCCTCGAAATGTCAAAAAATAATTACCGTTTAGTGATACAGTGGCGTAGGATTCATGGTCAGTGGAATAGTGACGTATGATTCCTCAGATAACGCCACTGTAACACTAAAAACACTCAGGGAAATAATTATACGCCACTTTTATGCTATTTTTATTCTGCAAGCTTGACAAATACTCAAAATTATGAAAAATATTTCTAACAAAGTTGTTGAGATTATTAAATATAATGAATATTTAATAAATTTCCTATCAGAAAACAGCAATATCTCAAAATTGACAAAAACCAAGATCCGCTGTTGTAATATTCAATGTGCGATATATTCTCTGGGCGAAAAAACGAGTTCAGAAACAAACAATGTCGATTATCTCAACTTCTGAGTAATCAATGTGATCTAGTTCTACGGCAAAATTATAGAGAACATTCTGGTCTACATTTCAGCCATTATCACTTTTATGCCAGTCCATTCAAATCCTTGATATTTTGGTTTAAATACAAAATTTGTATAATTTCACGAATTTGATTTAATATAACTGAATGGCGTCCCCCAACTTGAGCTCTAAATCGAATTTGCGTACATTTCGAGTTAGCTCACATTGAGAATCTCACCTACATAAGCCGGTTAGGATTATGTACCATTAATAAATTTTCACTACCTTGTACGAAAGTTGAGTTTTAAAAATTCGAAACTGAATTCGACTTTTTCGAATTTCAATGACTGTGCAAATAGAGTTTTATATATCTTTTATCCAGGACATTGTTGCGAAATCAAACTTCAGCTGTGAATCCGAAGATTCAATGCGAAGTAACTTTCTGCGATTATGATATTGATTAGATAAGTGATATTATCTAAGCTTAACTTGATGACAAATTTCGAAGATTATCTTAAAAGATCCTTTGAAAGTATCAAAATAAAGCCTGGTTAAAAGTAAATCTGGACGCCCCCTTATCCTTTCTACAAGTGAGAACCTAAATCCTTTGGTAAAATATTGTTTACACTTCTACAGAGAACAATTGGTGCAAAAAAATTCTGAGTGGGCGAAAATAAATTTAAAGTAACATTTGACATTCAATCTTACCTGATTTTATGGTTTTCTGTGGCAAAGAAACAGAAATATATTATTTTTGTGATTTTTTTTTACTTTCTTTAAGAAATAAGAACTGAAAAATTAGAAAGAAAAGAGCAATATATCCTCTTTATCAAATATTACAAGAAAATGAGATAATTTAGATGATAGATTGTTAAGGATAGATACGAAAGTGTCAGATACTTTTTTTATACTATTGGTAATGATTTTCCATTGTTGTGATCGCGGAGGTTGGTGCCGACGCTAATAAGACAGCGGTAGCCGCATGGGAGATGACTCAAAAAACAGGGATGACAAAATTCAATTAAATCCGTGTCAAAGTTGGTTACATAGAAAATTAAGTGTTTTGTAAAGTTACACTTCAATTGATGCACCTTGTATTATAATCCAGTAATGTAGAGGGCATTAGAATTTATTAGAAAATGTCAATTTTTTCTTAGAAATGGTTTTTCTGTCTATTTTATTAATACAGTCTGTGCTTTGAACTTAGGGAAAAGCAATTTTTCTCAGTGTTTTTGTTTACATTTTGCATTAAACTGCTGCTAAAATCTTTTTGATGAATAACGCGATAGCATCTAGCGCACGCGTCTCTCGATAAGCAGATTAGCTACATGTGACACTGTGTAGCTGGTTGAATGACTGCGATATTAATTCAGATTATATTATTTATTTTGCCCTTGCAGCTAGGGATCATCTATCGTGACATAAAGCTGGAAAATATTCTTCTGGATGCCGATGGGCACATTGTAATCACGGACTTTGGGCTGTCGAAGGAGTTGACGGCGGAGAAGAATGGTCGTGCTTATAGTTTTTGCGGCACAATTGAGTACATGGCACCGGAAGTGGTGAAGCAGCAGGGCAATATGGGGCATGATTTTGCTGCTGATTGGTGGTCAGTCGGTGTTTTGGCGTATGAATTGCTTACGGGTTCATCGCCATTCACGCATGAGGGTGAGAAGAATACGCAACATGATATTTCATTGCGTATTCAAAAGGGTCCACCACCACTTCCTGACAAATTGAGCGTGGAAGTGAGGGATTTTATATCGAAGTTGTTGATAAAGGATCCGAAGAAACGATTGGGTGGAAGTAAGGTGGATGCAACGGATATTAAGAGTCATCCGTTTTTCCGACGAATTGACTGGGAGAAGTTGGTGAGGAAGGAGATACCGGCACCATTTAGACCGCCGAAAGACTATGAGACAGATACGAGCAATTTCAGTGAAGAATTTACGAGGTTACCAATTGCTGAGTCTCCATGTCCGGCACCGCCGAATCATGAAAGATTGTTCAGGGGTTATTCATTTGTGTCACCACATTTGTTGAGGTTGAGGGAGGCCTTTAGTGGGCAAGTGTTGTACAGTCCGTCAAGTGTGAAGCCCAAAGTGAGGGATTTGATGAAGTTGGCTAGGAGTGAGTTGCCTTTTTTCCAGAAATACCAAATGGATTTTAGTGAGGTGATTGGTGATGGATCATTTAGTATCTGTCTCAAGTGTATAAGGCGTACAACGCGTGATGTGTATGCGGTGAAGGTGTTGAAGGCATCACATGATGCACAGAGTGAAATTGACAATTTAATTGCATGTCAGGGTCATCCGCAAATTGTGAGATTTGTTGAAGTTATACGAGATCAGGCTTTTACCTATATTGTCCTTGAGTATCTCGATGGTGGTGAATTATTTAAGAGAATACAGCAATCCAGGCGATTTACTGAGATTGAAGCATCGGGTATATTTACACAAATTGTCAAAGCTGTGCAATTTATGCATTCAAAAAATATTGCCCATCGAGATCTCAAGCCGGAAAATGTGATTTTTGCCAGCAAAAAGTCAAATTTGGTTAAAGTGGTGGATTTTGGATTTGCTGTTAGGCAAGATCCGGCACACACAAGTGTACCATCGTCGGCTTTTACATTGGAATATGCAGCTCCTGAGGTGCTGAGTAAAACTGCCATTGGGGATAAGGCACACATGGAAGCATGTGATTTGTGGTCACTTGGTGTGATCCTGTATACAATGCTATGTGGTCAGAGTCCATTCCGGTCACCAAGTGATTCGGAGGAGAGTATTTGTGGATTGGTGGAGAAGATAAGGCATGGGGATTTTGATACAAAGACTCCTGCGTGGAGATGTGTCAGTCCAGGTGCGAGAGATTTGGTGACGCGTCTGCTGAATGTTGATTCAGAGAGGCGAATGGAGATGAATGAATTGGTTAATCATTCATGGCTCCAGGGGACAACCCTACGTAAATCTCAATTGACACCACTGACTCTGGCTCAGGATCTAGCATCGCTAGATTTAACAGTTAAGGCGATATTTGATGCCTACAAACATGCGCAGAGCAAGGGCTTTACGATGTTTGAGGTGGAAAATGCCAAACTGAGCCAGAGGAGGCGGCATAAGAATTCAAGTCACAGTAGTGAGAGTGATTTGGGTAGGAGCAAGAGCTCGAGTGGCGTAGTAACGTCAGATCTCAATAATCGTTCATTGAGTGTAGAGAGCTCAGATATTGAGATTGTAGGTGAGTTCCAAATCGGCTATCCCAGTGGTACGGCTGGTGATAGTGCTGGAATAACGCTCAATAACAATGAGGAGGCTACAAAGGAAGAGATCACAGTGAATGAGGTGAATTGTGATGCCAATGGGGCAGAAGTTGAAGTAGGGAGCAATAATGTAGAGATCACAGAGACAAAGGAAGAGACTGAAGAAGTAAGAGAACATAGTACAATGGAAGAAGTTGTAGAGAAGAAGGAAGAGCAGGAGGTTATTGTCAAAGTTGATGCTAAGGTAGAGACCAGTAAGAAGGTTGAGGAGAGTCCAGTAAAGGAATCTAAGCGAATTTTATCGCATCATTTGGCAAATATGCATCATGGATTCAAAGAGAATGGTGAAGAAGAATCCCATTTAGATGATGTATTTGCTGGATTTTCAGTTGAAGATATCAGGGAAGGGTACAAGAGCTCAATGAGAAATGGTGAAATTTGCGCAAGTATTCTCAATAGTAGGAAATCCCAGCCAAAGTTAAGGGGGCGAAAACGAAAGATTAAAACAGAAATTCCCGATGATACCCATTCAAATGGGAAAATACCAAAATTGTTGGAGGTTATACCTCCAGCAATGGCGGCAAAACCTGCCAGAGTTGGTCATAGGATGACCACAAGGCATATGAGGAGGGAAGAGATTTGTGGAAGAGATGATCTCTTCAAAGATTACATTGCCTTCTCCTACATTCAGCTGAATTAGACCAAGAGACAAGAAGAGACTAGGTAAAGACTTCCGGAATTGTTGTCCGTATCATCCCCACGTTAAAAGGTACGGAACCTTTATTTCCCCTTTCTCTTATTTTCTCAAATTGTTTTTATTATTTTTCTTTAAAAATCTGAAATTAATTAAAAAAAAAAGTTGAAAAACTATTTTTTTTTTCGGAGCAAAATTAATAAACTGTAACTTTTTTTTAAAGTATAAATAGTTGTTTTTTTTTTGTAAGGTTAGAAAATTCTTTTTTTTTAAGAGAAACGCGCGAAGTGATTGATAATGATGGCACTTTGTACGAAAGACAAAGAACGAAAAGGGCAATAGAGGATAAATTATTAAAAAAAGTGAATTATATCCTTTCCTAACCCCATATTGTACATAGAATTCAGCCTGAAAAAAAAGTTAAATGAGAGATATATTCAGTTTATAAATATATATTTAGAAAATAAATAAAAATTGATAAAAAAAAATGTATTAAGGAGAATGAGAAAAACAAAAAATAATTAATTATTTAAGGCCACAAATACTTGTGAGGAAGAAATGAGAAATTTAAAAAAAAACTACGGAATTTTTGCTCTAACACAGAAGTGCACTTAAATAAAATTTTAATAAAAAAAAAGAGATAAACAAGTTCTCCTTCCCCCCGTGAGAAACAAACTTTAGATAAAAGAAAAAAAAATCTCAAAATATAGGAAATCTTTTAATAAACAATATTAAAATATTAATTTATAATATCATTAAAAAGAAAAAACTGGCAAGAGGAAGCCAGAACGAGAGAACTTGGAAGAATCAAACAAATGAAGTTACGTAGAAGTGTCTTTTAGTCGGTTTTTTATTATTTGTTTAAGTTAACAATCGACATTTCAACTAAAATTTACTTTTATTTCATCAATTATTTCCCTAAAAATATTATTTTATGTTGAAAAAAAAAATTTGGATGGAGCAAGATTTGATATTGAGTTTCTAGCTTGCAAATTCCCATTAAAAAACACCCTTTTTTAGCCGACTTAAACTAAAAAGAAAGAGAAATAGTAATGAAATAGGGCAAATGTTAACAGAATTGAATTATATATATGGACCAAAATGCGATGCACGTAGAATGAAAGAAAGAGAAAAAAAATCTACCACAAGTGTTACTTTATTTTATTTTTTTCTCAACTAATAAATGCGTATTTTCCACAAACACAAAAAAAGGTTATTCATAGTTCAGAATGATAAAAAAAATACATGTTACAGAAATTGCGAAAAAAACGTAACATTGTTTTTAGGAATTGCTCCAATTAAATAAAAAAATTAAACAATTCATTAGATTTTAGATACACCGAAAATATTTTTATAAGAAATGCAGGAAATGCAAAATAAAAAGATTATCATTTTTTCTGGGGTTTTTGTTAGTTTCATACGTTATGTTTTATTTATAATATTGAAGTAAAGAAAATAAAAAGAATATGACTTGACAGCATTTTTTTGTGGTTTGTTTTTGCATATTCTGCGTATCTTTCCCATGACGTTGGACTTTGTAATTTGACATTTTAGTAAATCATCCCGGAAGGAACTAAATCGAAGAAGATCGATTGAACAAAGCTATAGGGGCGCTGGTTCTTTCGTCAGAAAGGCCAGAAACTCCAGGCGATAAAAAACGAACAGAGAGGAACTTTTTATCTTGAATATTTTTTTTTTTACTAAGGGGAGGTTTCTAAGCAAATGAAGTCGACCACCCTGAAGGGGATTGCGTTACTGTACGACAGAGGTGTGCAAGAAACCGTTGAAACCGAATTAACGTCAAAATAAGTTTGTTGTAGTAGCGTTTTGACCATTGACGTACATGTTTCATTTAACGTTAATTCGGTTTCAACGGTTTCTTGCACACCTTTGCTGTACGACCTGTCCCCGGATTAAGGACTATAGGATTAGTGACATACACAGCGAACAGACTGAACTTTTCTACATGGTCATTGCTTTTTTACACCTTCATTGCTTTTTTACACATGGAAAAACTATTCAAAAAATTGCAGCACCAAACCAATTTTTGCACTCAATTTGATGTTTTTTCCGTTCTTTGAAACAATATTCTTTAAAAAGAAAATGATTTATTAGTAAAATTTACCAAATTTAAACACCTCGAATCAAGAGCAAAAAGCAATTAACCGGTCAATTGCTCTGCTCATTTCTCAAGGTACTTATAAACGGACAATTTTACTAATAGAGGAAGGTTTTGAAGGTTCGTATTAAAAAAGGAGTCCAAGATTTAAGATTTTTTACTGAATGCTACACACACCGAATCAATTATATCACTATATCAAAAAAAATCTCTTACTTATTGGATTCATAATTCTGCCTCACAAAATTCCTGGAAGTCCTTGGATTTTCCTCTGCAGGAAAATGAAAATGTAGCGGCATTTTTTTCGAAGGTACCCTAAAAAATCGGTAAAAAATTAAATTTGGTCGGTAAAAAGTTAAATTTGGTCAGTAAAAAATCAAATTTGGTCAGTATAAAATGAAATTTGATCAGTAAAAAATCAAATTCGGTCGGAGAAAAGTCAAATTTGGTTGGTAAAAAGTCAAATTTGGTCAATAAAAAATCAAGGTTTGCACGTCATGTAGTGCTGCCTACGGCCAACAATACATGAGAAGAATAGGAAGTATACCTTTTTATCCGGATATACAAAGTTTTAACTTTTACAGTAGACTCTCACTCAATCGGGCGAAAAATTTTGTTGACAATTTTCACGTTTAATTATGAAGCTAATTGGCTCAAATTCGCTGTAGGTCTTCCTATTTTATCGTGATTCTTTATAATTGAGCACTTTTTGTGGAATTTACAAAGGCTTTGATGCCCAAATCTATCGATAAACCGGATGACATTTTGCAACAAATGCCCAATTGAGAGAGATTCTACTGTATTGATTTCCTTTTAGTTTTTTATTGACTAAATTTTATTATTTACTGATTATATAATTTTCCACTGATTAAATTTCACATTTTTTTGATTTAAAAAAATTCACTGATCAATTTTGACTTTTTACCGACCAAATTTGATTTTTCACCGACCTAAGTTTACTTTTTTACTGATCGAATTTTATTTTTAACTGACCAAATTTGATTTTTTTACTGACCAAATTTAATTTTTTGCTGACCAGATTTTTTTTTACTAACCAAATTTGATTTTTTACTGATCAAATTTGACTTTTCAACGACTAAATTTTGTTTTTTACTGACTAAAATTGACTTTTTACGGACCAAATTTAATTTTTTACTAACCAGATTTTATTTTTTACTAACCAAATTTGATTTTTTACTGATCAAATTTGACTTTTCAACGACTAAATTTTATTTTTTACTGACCAAATTTGACTTTTTACCGACCAAATTTAATTTTTTACCGATTTTTTAAAGTTACTGACCATATTTAATTTTTTTACTGGCCAAATTTGATTTTTTACTGACCGAATTTGATTTTTTACTGACTAATATTTTATTTTTTACTGACCAACATGATTTTTTTACTGATCAAAAGATTTTTCCTTATAAGAACTACGTACAAATTTGTTAAAGTCGCGGTGCAGTGTCTGCAAAATTTTTACAAGGAAAAGTGAAAAATTGCTTCACTTTTTATTAGGCTTGATGGGCCCCCCTGGCTATAGGGACGCTGGTCCTTTCGCACAGAAAGGCCAGAAACTCCAGGCGATAAAAAATGAAGAGAAGAAATCTTTTTCCTAAATATTTTTTTTAGTATACATGACACTGTACTGTTCTCATGTGCTTCTGCGTTATCGACTTTACTCTGGGTTCCGAGTCCCGAAGGCTCAATGGATCAGTTGATAGACTAGTACTAGATTAAGCGAATCAACGCAATTCATTCTCGCAATAGCGAGTAATTTTTAAAAAATCATTTTATTTTGGGGTAACAATGCGAGGGTGACATGACAGTCCAAGAAAAACCGGTGATTTCTGATACCTTTTTCCCTACTTTACCCACTTTACCCCTCCCTATACATTCCTTAATTGGATATCCTTGCGACCTTGGGCTCCTTTAACCCATTCAGTCAATGTACCAGAAATACTTGATGCAATGATGAAATACTTGATATAGAATGTTCATATTTTGGGATAAGTTTCTTACAGATTAATAGATGAATTTTTTAAATAGAAATTTTTTTATCTATTATGGGGGCGCGGGGAGCCGCTGTCAAACACACGCCTTAACGGTCACTGAATTTAAATTCTTTACAGTAATTCATTACAAACTCTATTGATTTAGATAGAGTAACTATCGAAGAACATAAATTTGCAATCAGAATTCAAATCAGAAAAGAGGATGAAGGACAATTTTAACAAATTCGACGGGATGTAGAATTTTCTGTCCGCCATTTTGAGCAAAAATTTTGCATGACCTTCCGCGAAGCAAAAAAACAATAACAAAATGTATTTTCTTCTCTGTCGGACTATTTTTCCCAAGTAATTGAAGAACTATAGTTATTAAAAATCCATTCCCGATAGCAATTCGGATAAAAATTGCCCTGGAATAAATCATCTAAAATCACTCAATTTGCGTATGATGTATAATACCATGGTAAGGAATGGGTTAAGCTGATGCAATATGTGATGTGCATCTGTACGTAACGTTACTCGGACGTTATTTATAAATTCTTTATTACATTCTTGTATAAAGTCGTACTATGCAATTGGACACAATATTTTTTGAAAAAATACATTCTTTGATGTTACCTTCATATTGCAATGTATCAAATGAAGACACATGTTTCTTGTTATGCATTTTGCACGGACCGATAATTAAAGGGTAAAAGCCGTAAAAGCATTTTGTGTTGACGCCTACAGAGAAACAACGAACGAATATTTCATCAATTGGACTTCGTTCTTCAGTCTTTCGAAGATCCTTCACAAAGTTTCAGTGTATCAAAAATGCCTGTGCCACGAAACTTGGAAATATTTAACAAACTCAAGCCTAAGCTTGAGTTAGGAATCTCGATTGCGACTTTTTACGTTACATCTGAACAAATTAGGCAACGCATATTCATTAAAATTATCTTCTTCTCAAGCGTGTTATGTTTTCTGTCTTCAGCATTGCATATTGTTAATACATTTCATGGGCAATTTACCGGGAACCTAGCAGTGTCAGTTCTGTTTTGCATTACATGTATCCAAATCCTTTGTAAAATTGTTTTATTGCGGTACCATCGAAAGAATGTGCTAGAACTACTGGAAAAAGCACAATCACTTCACAGCAATTTCGAGAATAAGGACATAAATTGTATTGCAGAGAAAACTCTAACAAAATTTAGTAATATTTGGGAAACTTGCTTTAAGTGAGTAGGATTCAGGTTTATTTATGATTTTTCTCTTGATTTTCAAAATTGAGCATATTTTTGTTTTCAGGTTAGGAAGAGCATTAGTATATGTAACCGGGTATAGCTTTTCAATTGCAAACACTATCAACGGAAAATCTGGAGTGATAGTTGAAATTCCGTTAATTCCGAGTGACTTTCCTTATTATACACAAATTATGCTATTCGTACAAATTCTTTATGCTCCATTTGCTTGTGCATATGTATTCTATTCAGAAATAAGTGTAGCTTTCTTCGGGTTTGAAATTATGGCAGCTGCAGACATTCTCTACGATTACATTTCGGCAAACAGAGATCGGATTCAGGAAGATCCAGATTTACTCAAAATCATCACGATAAGATATTGTGAGGTTATGGATAATATCAAACGATTTAACAACATCATCTCCCTTCCATGCCTTATTCAATTTACAACAAGTGCTTTTCTGAGCTTTTCCATCTTCTCTTTTGTTCGTTTATACCCAAGAAATCCCGTTGGATACACGACGACTTTAGCTATTCTTTTTCAATTGTTGATACCTTGTCTCTTTGGGGAGTTCATCAAAATCAAAATGGAAAGACTATCGATAACTTTGTATTTAACCAATTGGTATGATTTGGGTTTGAAGGATCAGAAGTTCTTCCTATTCGTCTTGAGAATGACTCAAAGAGAATATGGATTGAAAGCTGCAGGGATGTATGATGTTAATTTCTACACATTCATAAAGGTATTACCTCTTAAATTGTATCGCAATTAATAAAATGAATAGAAAACTAGAAGTTTTTTGTATCGTTGTAGATCATTAAGATGGTTGCATCATGGTGTGCATTTATCTTTACGCTAGAAACCGCTCTTGAAAAGGCAGCTTAAACTGTTTGACATTTACTGTACAGCCTGTCCCGGGATTGAAGACATCGGGATTAGTGACTATGATGATGAAGTAGAAAAAAAAAATGTTTCTTTACTGCTAATTCAGACCACGCAAAAGTTTCCTACGTCCCAAATGTCATGGCACAACACTAGTTTAGTGTGATTCTAACATCGATCACTCAGAATATAAGTGGAGCAACTCGATTTTTTACAAAAATCATTTTTTTAGCTTTTTGGATACTTCTTTATACCCTCTACCTTCCCTGTCAGTATTATACTTTGAAGTTAATTATTTTCTAAGTTATAGAGATTTTAAATATCAAAAATTCTGTACTCTGCATGTAAAATCTCAGCATCAAATCAATTGTTCGTTTCTTATTCTGAACGGTCGACATAATCACAACAATGTAATCGCCACTTTTGTCGACTTCTCCGATCAATCTAATATTAACAAGGCAGATATTTGTAGCATCCCTGATACCAAAAATGAGCGGTGATCTTTTTGGAAATTTTCGTTCTGAGATATTTACAAAAATGTTTAAAAACACAGTTTCTCAAAGATAATCTCGAAATCCTACTTTGCATTTTTGATCATTTTTAGATATTTTTGTAGAGTTTTTTGAAAAGATGAATAAATACACGTTTCTATCAATTGAAACTTGAAATTTGTTTATGCAATTTCGATCATTTAAAGTCCATATATTAGAGGTAATTTAGTAGATCAATAAAAAAGAGATGGCAAAGCGTCCTAGCTTTGCGGAATGCTCGAACTCACAAGATAGAGCTCACCGTGAATTAGTTTTTTTGCATGATCTTTTGGTATTACTGATCTACTAGAGATCAAATTGATTCATGAATCACAAAAGCATTTAAAAATCAAAAAATCGGTACTTAACCGATGAAGACCGATATAGCCGGATTCGGAATTTCAATACCTTTCCAAAAAATCCAAATTCAACTAAATCGGTTGAAAAATGAGCCTTCCAAAGTGGTTGACCTTAGACCTTCAATAATTCAAAATAGCGAATTTTCCGGTCATAGGTCTGTTTGGGTGAAATGTTCGCCTGGACTAGCTCTAAAACATATCCAAAAATCATTGAAAAAGCTTGGGGCAATTTTGAGAAAAACCAAAAAAAAACATGGTTTTGTGGGGATAGAGGGGGGGGATGGAAAGAAACGTCAAGAGATATTGTTTTTTTTTTATTGGGGGTCATCGAAGACTGGAAGTCGATATCTCTTACCGTTTAAGCTCCAGAACAGTGACAAGTTGAAAAAAAAGACGATTATATAACTGCTCTCTCTTTGAGTTCGAGCAGTAAAAACTTGAAAAATATGCTATAAGGGAGATCGGGGTAGATTCAGCCAGTAAATGAAGCTTTTCTTTCGCGCATTATTTGTGAAAAAATATAAGGTTTGTCTAATGTTTTTATGTTTCATAAGTAGCATTAGGATATTGGCTGTATGAAATAGTGTATACTTCAAAGCTCTAAAATTCCTGATTTTTTTCTAGAGAGGATAGTGAAAAAAGTATGACGCATTGGATACAAGTGGCCCGACCAGAGTAGATATAGCCATTTTTGGGATACTAGGGTAAGTGTGTGCTAAATTCCGACCAGCTTGCAATTTCGGCCACCTTTTTTATTCCTGGAATTTCCATGAATTTTTAGTTTTTACATATTCTAGAGATTATACAATGTAAAAGAATAACAAAAAATGTAGCTTCGACAAACGAGATGACGTGAAAAAGATATTGGAAGAATTCCTGAAAGTCAAAGAACTATGAGAATGAAGGTGGCCGAAATAGGGCACCAAAGCTATGTCTACATTTTTATTCATTTTAAAATGTATTAAGAATGATTTTGGAGTAAATAAAGCCGATAAACTGTCTACAAGGTTCAAAGCAACACTCCTTAAAGAAGGAATAAAAAAATCAATTTCTATTAAAGATATTGCATTTCAAACTTGAGACTTTGGCGCTTGCATGCAACTATGCCGAAATTTGGCACACTTACCCTAATTGTCATCAGTTTTCCAGATAAAATTTCAAACTGGAGATACCAAATATTGTTTCACTTGATACATTGAAGCCCACTAATGCTTAATATATGTCACTTAAATCTAAATCAAAAGGCTTTAACCGAACTTTTTGTGCAATTTTTGTAATTGAGCCAAAATTAATGCAAACATCCTGAAAAAAAAATCTATTTTACAAATCGCACATTCAAGTGACAATATTGTTAGGAATATCGATAGTGCTTTTAGCTGAGATTCTTTACAATCTCGGCTAGTTGTTTGCACGGGGCGGGACTCGAACTCATAAATGTGAGACTCGAGTCAGAGACCTCACCCGCCTAAGACCAATGGTCTTGCCTATTGCGCCACTGAGATCCCCATTTTAGCTGAGATTCTTTACAATCTCAGTGTTGTAATTTTTTCTAAACAAATTTTATTTTCCCAACAGAATTTCACAGCGTTTCTTATCTTTGTTTCGGCTAGAATAAAAATTAGCAAAAAATGGCGTCAGTGTTAAAGGAAGAAAAAACTAAATTAACGCAATCTCACATTTTAAAGCAATCTGCTCCTCCTACACAAATCCTATCCTTTTACTATCCTTGTCCTTCTTTTTAGTATCCCTATATCAAATTACTATATTATTAATTGCAGTATTAAAATAAATCCTTTTTCTACTTACAAAATCTTTCTTTCTTTCACCATCAAATTTTGGACACAAAATGGCGTACGCCTTTTTTCTATATCTTAAATAGCCCTTTCCAAGAATTCCCTTATTTCCAATAGACTTCTACAAACTTCCAATGAATTCCAACTAAATTTGAACTACATCTGACTGCCTTTCAAATATTAATTCAATTAGCACCACTCAGTTTTTATGGTCCGAAGTATAATCCGACTTTATTAGATCGGGTCCAAATTTTTGGATTTGGACGTTTTGGCACTCATATATGACGAAAATCATATGTGCCGAAAATCAATTTTCATGGACGACCGTCCCGTTTTTTTTTCGTTCGAGACGTTCGTCCCGCCCGGAGTACAAACGCTTCTGGATAAAAAATGGAAAGACCCGTCAAATAATATCTGCAGATATCTTTAAGATTTCTGTAGAGAAAATCTACACCTCTACAGAATATCTGCAGATAAATTTTGTAGATATTCTTACGAATTTTATTTGGGCTTGGGACAAAATTCGTCAGAATATTTCGGCAGATTTTCTGACGAATCTCTAAACGAATTTCTGTAGATATTCTGTAGATTTTTTCTACATTCCATACTTTCCAGACAAGATGTGTCAGAAGAGATGGAAAAATTTTTCACTGAAGTTTGCAAAATTCTATAGAGTTATTCTTAGTGATATCACGGTGTTTATATAAAATAAAGAATTCTGCGACGCCGTGTTACAAGTAGAGAAAAGTGAAGTGAAAACTTTAAACAGAGTGTCGACCAAAATTTCGTGTTTTTGTATCATTCGATTGGCGATTTTTAAGAAATTAGTTTTTGCTCGCAGTTTTTTTACTTATCTAAAATGTGTACTCGGTAATGCTTGTTAAGCAGAGCATACAATTTTCTTTATAACTTCTACAGTTTCTTCATAAATCAACAATATTTTTGTGAAGTAATGGAGGTTATGCATATTTTCTAGGGAGAAATTCTGCCGAGAATCTGCAGATTTTCTCTGAATGTACTAGAATATACCGTTAAAATTCAAAAAAACCTCCGAGTAAAATCGGCAGGTAGAGCAATGATTTGACGGGGAGATATAGACAAGCGGTTTTCGGCAAAGATTAAATGTCGATAGATGGCTTCAACCATTTTGAATTACCGCCAAATTTGTTTTCTCAATAATTTAGCCCCTGGCATCGATCGATCACAAATTCTAGTATATTATAGCTAGGCTTAAGAGCTTTCGATCAAAAGAATGTTGAAGCTTCCCACGACCCCTTTGACCCCAGCTATAAGAAGTAAAAAATTTAATTTTCAAATGACCATATTTCCGGTTCTAATAAGATCTCGAAAAATTTTAGTGTTTTGGAAAACTGTCGTGGAGTCGTACAACTCTTATAGTACCCCAACTTCATCCGATTTATTCGAAGGCCCGATAAACAAAAAAATCGATTTTCGAATATTTCGAAAACTAGACGATGCTTTCCCGTCAATGCTCTACCGGCTCTACCTCCCGATTTTACTCGGAGGTTTTTTGAATTATAACGGTATATTCTAGTACATTTAGAGAAATTCTGTAGATTTTCGGCAGAAATTCTTCCGAAAATCTACAAATTCTCGGCAGAATTTCTGCATAAGAAATCTGCATAGTCTCCATTGTCTCAACAAAACTATTGTTGATTTATCAAGGAACTGTAGAAGTTACAAAGAAAATGGTATGCTCTGCTTAACAAGCATTACCGATTAAACATTTTAGACGAGTAAAAAGATTCAAGACAAAAATACTAATTTCTTAAAAATCGCCCATGAAATGATACAAAATCACGAAATTTAGGTCGACACTCTGTTTAAAGTTTTCACTTAACTATTCTCTTTATAACATGGCGTCGCAGAGTTCTTTATTTTATATAAACACTGTGATATCACCAAGAATAACTCTATTGAATTTTGCAAACTTCAGTGAAAAATATTCCATCTTTTCAGACACAGCTGTCTGGAAAGTCTGGAATGTAGATAAAAATCTACAGAAAATCGGCAAAATATCTACAGAAATTCATCAGAGTATGCACCAGGATTCGTCATAAAATCTGCAAAAAATTCTGACGAATTTTGTCCCGAGCCCAAATAAAATTCGTAGGAACATCTACAGATGATCCCTGATGATCCCGGATCACAGATGATCCCTGACCTGAGCTATGATCAAAAATATGTTCACCCGGCCATATTTTCGGTGTTTATGAAACGATTTCGATAAAATTTTAGTATGCAGTAGAGTTCCTCAAATTTGAACAATATTTTCAAAAACGTAATGGAATTGACGTGAAATGCACTTTCCATAAATTAAGAAAAATAACTTTAAAGAATATATCAATGTAATTTATTGTGAAATATGTGGAATTTGTTGTGGAAGTTAATATAATACAATAATAATTGAGGAAACTGAGTCAAACTAATAATTGAGTCGAACTTTACTGAGCATAGTAATATTTGACAGTTGACATCTTTGACAGTTTTGTGTTTAGTGTGAAGTCTTTTTTGTGGTTCAAGCGTGATGAGTCGGCCTCTAAATGATCACCAAGCCCAGATTAATGGCCATAAAGTCATGTAAAATTGTCATCAAAATTTTGCATATTTCATTTAATTCAGATTGTTAATGTTAATTTCATCTTCAAATTAAAGCTTAAAAGGGCTTAGAGCTTTTTACAGTAGACTCTCGCTCAATCGGCTCGAAAAACCGGTGATTTCTGGTATCCTTTTCCCTCCTTTACCACCTTTACCCCTCCCTATACATTCCTTAATTGGATGTCCTTGTGACCTTGGACTCCTTTAAGCTGATGCAATAATCTGTGATGTGTATCTGTACGTAACGTTACTTGGACGCTATTTATAAATTCTTTATTACATTCTTGTATAAAGTCGTACTATGCAATTGGACACAATATTTTTTGAAAAAAATACATTCTTTGATGTTACCTTCATATTGCAATGTATCAAATGAAGACACATGTTTCTTGTTATGCATTTTGCACGGACCGATAATTAAAGGGTAAAAGCATTTTGTGTTGACGCCTACAGAGAAACAACGAACGAATATTTCATCAATTGGACTTCGTTCTTCAGTCTTTCGGAGATCCTTCACAAAGTTTCAGTGTATCAAACATGCCTGTACCACGAAACTTAGATATATTTAACAAACTCAAGCCTAAGCTTGAGTTAGGAATCTCGATTGCGACTTTTTACGTTACATCTGAACAAATTAGGCAACGCATATTCATTAAAATTATCTTCTTCTCAAGCGTGTTATGTTTTCTGTCTTCAGCATTGCATATTGTTAATACATTTCATGGGCAATTTACCGGGAACCTAGCAGTGTCAGTTCTGTTTTGCATTACATGTATCCAAATCCTTTGTAAAATTGTTTTATTGCGGTACCATCGAAAGAATGTGCTAGAACTGCTGGAAAAAGCACAATCACTTCACAGCAATTTCGAGAATAAGGACATAAATTGTATTGCAGAGAAAACTCTAACAAAATTTAGTAATATTTGGGAAACTTGCTTTAAGTGAGTAGGATTCAGGTTTATTTATGATTTTTCTCTTGAATTTTCAAAATTGAACATATTTCTTACAGTAGTCGCAAATTTTTGCTTTCAGGTTAGGAAGAGCATTAGTATATGTAACCGGGTATAGCTTTTCAATTGCAAACACTATCAACGGAAAATCTGGAGTGATAGTTGAAATTCCGTTAATTCCGAGTGACTTTCCTTATTATACTCAAATTATGCTATTCGTACAAGGACTTTATACTCCATTTGCTGGTGCATATTTATTCTATTCAGAAATAAGTGTAGCTTTCTTCGGGTTTGAAATTATGGCAGCTGCAGACATTCTCTACGATTACATTTCGGCAAACAGAGATCGGATTCAGGAAGATCCAGATTTACTCAAAATCATCACGATAAGATATTGTGAGGTTATGGATAATATCAAACGATTTAACAACATCATCTCCTTTCCAAGCCTTATTCAATTTACAACAAGTGCTTTTCTGAGCTTTTCCATCTTCTCTTTTGTTCGTTTATACCCAAGAAATCCCGTTGGATACACGTCGACTTTAGCTATTCTTTTTCAATTGTTTATACCTTGCGTATTTGGAGAATTCATCAGAATCAAAATGGAAAGACTATCGACAACTTTGTATTTAACCAATTGGTATGATTTGAGTTTGAAAGATCAGAAATCCTTCTTACTCATCCTGGGAATGACTCAAAGACAATATGGATTGAAGGCTGCAGGGATGTACGATGTCAATATCTACACATTCATAAAGGTATTACCTCTTAAATTGTATCGCGATTAATAAAATGAATAGAAAACTAAAAGTTTCTTGTATCGTTGTAGATCATTAAGATGGGTGCATCATGGTGTGCATTTATCTTTACGCTAGAAACCGCTCTTGAAAAGGCAGCTTAAACTGTTTGACATTTACTGTACAGCTTGACCCGGGATTGAGGTCATCGGGATTAGTGACTATGATGAAGAAGTAGAAAAAAAAATGTTTCTTTACTGCTAATTCAGACCACGCAAAAGTTTCCTACGTCCCAAATGTCATGGCACAACACTAGTTTAGTGTGATTCTAACATCGATCACTCAGAATATAAGTGGAGCAACTCGATTTTTTACAAAAATCATTTTATTAGCTTTTTGGATACTTCTTTATACCCTCTACCTTCCCTGTCAGTATTATACTTTGAAGTTAATTATTTTCTAAGTTATAGAGATTTTAAATATCAAAAATTCTGTACTCTGCATGTAAAATCTCAGCATCAAATCGATTGTTCGTTTCTTATTCTGAGCGGTCGACATAATCACAACAATGTAATCGCCACTTTTGTCGACTTCTCCGATCAATCTAATATTAACAAGGCAGATATTTGTAGCATCCCTGATACCAAAAATGAGCGGTGATCTTTTTGGAAATTTTCGTTCTGAGATATTTACAAAAATGTTTAAAAACACAGTTTCTCAAAGATAATCTCGAAATCCTACTTTGCATTTTTGATCATTTTTAGATATTTTTGTAGAGTTTTTTGAAAAGATGAATAAATACACGTTTCTATCAATTGAAACTTGAAATTTGTTTATGCAATTTCGATCATTTAAAGTCCATATATTAGAGGTAATTTAGTAGATCAATAAAAAAGAGATGGCAAAGCGTCCTAGCTTTGCGGAATGCTCGAACTCACAAGATAGAGCTCACCGTGAATTAGTTTTTTTGCATGATCTTTTGGTATTACTGATCTACTAGAGATCAAATTGATTCATGAATCACAAAAGCATTTAAAAATCAAAAAATCGGTACTTAACCGATGAAGACCGATATAGCCGGATTCGGAATTTCAATACCTTTCCAAAAAATCCAAATTCAACTAAATCGGTTGAAAAATGAGCCTTCCAAAGTGGTTGACCTTAGACCTTCAATAATTCAAAATAGCGAATTTTCCGGTCATAGGTCTGTTTGGGTGAAATGTTCGCCTGGACTAGCTCTAAAACATATCCAAAAATCATTGAAAAAGCTTGGGGCAATTTTGAGAAAAACCAAAAAAAAACATGGTTTTGTGGGGATAGAGGGGGGGATGGAAAGAAACGTCAAGAGATATTGTTTTTTTTTTATTGGGGGTCATCGAAGACTGGAAGTCGATATCTCTTACCGTTTAAGCTCCAGAACAGTGACAAGTTGAAAAAAAGACGATTATATAACTGCTCTCTCTTTGAGTTCGAGCAGTAAAAACTTGAAAAATATGCTATAAGGGAGACCGGGGTAGATTCAGCCAGTAAATGAAGCTTTTCTTTCGCGCATTATTTGTGAAAAAATATAAGGTTTGTCTAATGTTTTTATGTTTCATAAGTAGCATTAGGATATTGGCTGTATGAAATAGTGTACTTCAAAGCTCTAAAATTCCTGATTTTTTTCTAGAGAGGATAGTGAAAAAAGTATGACGCATTGGATACAAGTGGCCCGACCAGAGTAGATATAGCCATTTTTGGGATACTAGGGTAAGTGTGTGCTAAATTCCGACCAGCTTGCAATTTCGGCCACCTTTTTTATTCCTCGAATTTCCATGAATTTTTAGTTTTTACATATTCTAGAGATTATACAATGCAAAAGGGTAACAAAAAATGCAGCTTCGATAAACGAGATGACGTGAAAAAGGCATTGGAAGAATTCCTGAAAGTCAAAGAACTATGAGAATGAAGGTGGCCGAAATAGGGCACCAAAGCTATGTCTACATTTTTATTCATTTTAAAATGTATTAAGAATGATTTTGGAATAAATAAAGCCGATAAACTGTCTACAAGGTTCAAAGCAACACTCCTAAAGTAGAAGGAATGAAAAAAGTCAATTTCTATTAAAGATATTGCATTTCAAACTTGAGACTTTGGCGCTTGCATGCAACTATGCCGAAATTTGGCACACTTACCCTAATTGTCATCAGTTTTCCAGATAAAATTTCAAACTGGAGATACCAAATATTGTTTCACTTGATACATTGAAGCCCACTAATGCTTAATATATGTCACTTAAATCTAAATCAAAAGGCTTTAACCGAACTTTTTGTGCAATTTTTGTAATTGAGCCAAAATTAATTCAAACATCCTGAAAAAAAAATCTATTTTACAAATCGCACATTCAAGTGACAATATTGTTAGGAATATCGATAGTGCTTTTA
Organism: Phlebotomus papatasi; assembly: GCF_024763615.1. Classification (NCBI taxonomy): domain Eukaryota; kingdom Metazoa; phylum Arthropoda; class Insecta; order Diptera; family Psychodidae; genus Phlebotomus; species Phlebotomus papatasi. The sequence goes on along the minus strand of NC_077223.1, from coordinate 86,657,902 downwards.
GCTGAGATTCTTTACAATTTCGGCTAGTTGTTTGCACGGGGCGGGACTCGAACTCATAAATGTGAGACTCGAGTCAGAGACCTCACCCGCCTAAGACCAATGGTCTTGCCTATTGCGCCACTGAGATCCCCATTTTAGCTGAGATTCTTTACAATCTCAGTGTTGTAATTTTTTCTAAACAAATTTTATTTTCCCAACAGAATTTCACAGCGTTTCTTATCTTTGTTTCGGCTAGAATAAAAATTAGCAAAAAATGGCGTCAGTGTTAAAGGAAGAAAAAACTAAATTAACGCAATCTCACATTTTAAAGCAATCTGCTCCTCCTACACAAATCCTATCCTTTTACTATCCTTGTCCTTCTTTTTAGTATCCCTATCAAATTACTATATTATTAATTGCAGTATTAAAATAAATCCTTTTTCTACTTACAAAATCTTTCTTTCTTTCACCATCAAATTTTGGACACAAAATGGCGTACGCCTTTTTTCTATATCTTAAATAGCCCTTTCCAAGAATTCCCTTATTTCCAATAGACTTCTACAAACTTCCAATGAATTCCAACTAAATTTGAACTACATCTGACTGCCTTTCAAATATTAATTCAATTAGCAACACTCAGCTTTTATGGTCCGAAGTATAATCCGACTTTATTAGATCGGGTCCAAATTTTTGGATTTAGACGTTTTGGCACTCATATATGACGAAAATCATATGTGCCGAAAATCGATTTTCATGGACGACCGTCCCGTTTTTTTTTCGTTCGAGACGTTCGTCCCGCCCGGAGTACAAACGCTTCTGGATAAAAAATGGAAAGAGATATAGACAAGCGGTTTTCGGCAAAGATTAAATGTCGATAGATGGCTTCAACCATTTTGAATTACCGCCAAATTTGTTTTCTCAATAATTTAGCCCCTATGGCATCGATCGATCACAAATTCTAGTATATTATAGCTAGGCTTAAGAGCTTTCGATCAAAAGAATGTTGAAGCTTCCCACGACCCCTTTGACCCCAGCTATAAGAAGTCAAAAATTTAATTTTCAAATGACCATATTTCCGGTTCTAATAAGATCTCGAAAAATTTTAGTGTTTTGGAAAACTGTCGTGGAGTCGTACAACTCTTATAGTACCCCAACTTCATCCGATTTATTCGAAGGCCCGATAAACAAAAAAAATCGATTTTCGAATATTTCGAAAACTAGACGATGCTTTCCCGTCAATGCTCTACCGGCTCTACCTCCCGATTTTACTCGGAGGTTTTTTGAATTATAACGGTATATTCTAGTACATTTAGAGAAATTCTGTAGATTTTCGGCAGAATTTCTGCCTGAAAATCTGTAGATTTTCGGCAGAAATTCTTCCGAAAATCTGCAAATTCTCGGCAGAATTTCTGCATAAGAAATCTGCATAGTCTCCATTGTCTCAACAAAAATATTGTTGATTTATCAAGGAACTGTAGAAGTTACAAAGAAAATGGTATGCTCTGCTTAACAAGCATTACCGATTAAACATTTTAGACGAGTAAAAAGTTTCAAGACAAAAATACTAATTTCTTAAAAATCGCCCATGAAATGATACAAAATCACGAAATTTAGGTCGACACTCTGTTTAAAGTTTTCACTTAACTATTCTCTTTATAACATGGCGTCGCAGAGTTCTTTATTTTATATAAACACTGTGATATCACCAAGAATCACTCTATTGAATTTTGCAAACTTCAGTGGAAAATATTCCATCTTTTCAGACACAGCTGTCTGGAAAGTCTGGAATGTAGATAAAAATCTACAGAAAATCGGCAAAATATCTACAGAAATTCGTCAGAGTATGCACCAGGATTCGTCATAAAATCTGCAAAAAAAAAAACTGACGAATTCTGTCCCGAGCCCAAATAAAATTCGTAGGAACATCTACAGATGATCCCTGATGATCCCGGATCACAGATGATCCCTGACCTGAGCTATGATCAAAAATATGTTCACCCGGCCATATTTTCGGTGTTTATGAAACGATTTCGATAAAATTTTAGTATGCAGTAGAGTTCCTCAAATTTGAACAATATTTTCAAAAACGTAATGGAATTGACGTGAAATGCACTTTCCATAAATTAAGAAAAATAACTTTAAAGAATATATCAATGTAATTTATTGTGAAATATGTGGAATTTGTTGTGGAAGTTAATATAATACAATAATAATTGAGGAAACTGAGTCAAACTAATAATTGAGTCGAACTTTACTGAGCATAGTAATATTTGACAGTTGACATCTTTGACAGTTTTGTGTTTAGTGTGAAGTCTTTTTTGTGGTTCAAGCGTGATGAGTCGGCCTCTAAATGATCACCAAGCCCAGATTAATGGCCATAAAGTCATGTAAAATTGTCATCAAAATTTTGCATATTTCATTTAATTCAGATTGTTAATGTTAATTTCATCTTCAAATTAAAGCTTAAAAGGGCTTAGAGCTTTTTACAGTAGACTCTCGCTCAATCGGCTCGAAAAACCGGTGATTTCTGGTATCCTTTTCCCTCCTTTACCACCTTTACCCCTCCCTATACATTCCTTAATTGGATATCCTTGCAACCTTGGACTCCTTTAAGCTGATGCAATAATCTGTGATGTGTATCTGTACGTAACGTTACTTGGACGCTATTTATAAATTCTTTATTACATTCTTGTATAAAGTCGTACTATGCAATTGGACACAATATTTTTTGAAAAAATACATTCTTTGATGTTACCTTCATATTGCAATGTATCAAATGAAGACATATGTTTCTTGTTATGCATTTTGCACGGACCGATAATTAAAGGGTAAAAGCCGTAAAAGCATTTTGTGTTGACGCCTACAGAGAAACAACGAACGAATATTTCATCAATTGGACTTCGTTCTTCAGTCTTTCGGAGATCCTTCACAAAGTTTCAGTGTATCAAAAATGCCTGTGCCACGAAAATTGGATATATTTAACAAACTCAAGTCTCAACTTGAGTTAGGAATCTCGATTGCGACTTTTGACGTTACAACTGAACCAATTTGGCTACGCATATTGATAAGGATTACCATCTTCTCAAATATGTTATGTTTTCTTTCTTCAGCATTGCATATTGTTAATACATTTCATGGACAATTTACGGGAAATCTAGCAATGTCACTTATGATTTGCACTGCAAGTATGCAAATCCTTTGTAAGACTGTTATATTGCGGTACCATCGAAATAATTTACTGGAACTACTGGATAAGGTGCAGTCACTCCACAACGATTTCGAGAATAAAGAAATAAATGCTATTGCAGAGAAAAATTTAACAAAGTTCAGTAACATTTGGGAAACTTGCTTCAAGTGAGTAGAATTTTCCTTCAGATTTTTATTCCTTTAAGCCTTTAAGGACGATTGGGTTACCATTTAATCGAAAAATTCCCACAGTCATCTTCTAAAAAGTCCCAATAAAAAATTACTTTTTCTTACCCCAGATTTTGTAACCCTAGCCCCCTAGCACTCAATGGATCAAGTGGTTGAGTAAAGGTAAATCGTGTCCACGATAAGATTGTTCCAAATGATTTGATATTTTTATGGCTCACTAGCTTTTTTTTCGTTGTATGTGTAAACATTATAACACGTGTTTTTGCCTTTCTTTTGGTGAAACTCTCATCAAATTCTGTTCATTTTTCTCTGAGATACGAAATAATACTAGAAAAGAGAAGGAAACTGATCCTGTACGTATCTAAAAAATCCTAGAATCAATTACGCGGACCTTGGAAAACTCACAAATACCTCACGCCAGACCGTCCGGAGGGTGATTCTTCGATTTACTCGACAGTAAAACCACTGCCCAGAGATCTGGATGTGGCAAAAATCGGTTTATTGGAGATCAAGATTTGGAGAAAAAGGTGATCATGCGCTACAAGAACAATCCTTCGACATCTGTGAGGGATATGGCTAAAAAACTTAAATGTTCTCCCAGTCTTGTGCACAAAATCAAACAGAGGAATGGACTGAAGACTTTTAAGGCCCAAGCAGCCCCTCATCACACGGATGCACAAAGTCAGTCAGCTAAAACAGGAGCTCGAAGGCTGCACGATAAGATGATGTCTGGTTTTAGTGGGTGCATCTTGATGGATGATAGAACATACGTAAAAGAAGACTTCAAACAGTTACCAGTAGGGGAATTCTGTAATTTTCGTAGCATTGTCACGCGTGAGTTCGAAACCTGACAATGCCTTTCGAGCTTTTTTTGTCATATCGTATGAGTTCGAAAATGCAATTCATTGAATTTGTAATGAAATCCCTTTACTTTATGATTTTGTGAAAATACAGTACGTCTTGGTTGATTTGTTTAACAAAATTCATTGTCATTTGAATTGCCATAAATCTCAAATATGTGACTTCTGACAATGCCACGTGAGCTGAAATGGCAATGTCATGGCTACAGAATCGCATTTTTGAAAAAGCTCTCCTAAGATTCGAACCCAATTTGTCATATGGCATTGCCAGAGCATTATAGAATTCTCCTCCAGGACAACAATATTACACCGCAAAGTCTCACACAGGATGTAAGAATGAAACCACCAAGAACCGCGGTGATGATCTTGTACAGACCTTGATGGGAGTACTCAAGAAGAAGATTCGAGATTTCGCCAATCAAATACTTGAATAAAAAAACTAATATATTTAATAAATCTACAATGAATTAGTTTTAAAAAAAAATATATATATTTTTAATATTATGTAGACTTCATTTTTAAAGCATTATTCTTGGAAACAATCTTGTCGTGGACACGCTTTACTAGCTCTATGCTGCAAGTGTCTCGGGTTCTAATCTCTTTAACTCTTTCGCGTCACACTTTTATTCAGCAAGTGAATTCATGTAAAATTGAGTTTTTCCTAAAGCTTTATGATCAAATATAATAGTTCTGAAAGGAAAAAAAAAATTCCATTGCGTGAGAGCTCGGAATAACTTCGGGTCATATATGACCCTATTGTCCTCAAGGTACATACCATTTTCAAAATCAATATCACGGGATTTCTAAGAGTTTCTTTTGCTTGAAGTTATTAATTTGACCAAAACCATGGCAAACTGGATTGTTTTTATCATTATAACATATTTTGCAATATTTTAGAGTATTCTGCAAGCGTTCCATATTGCGCAATTGTATTGTGTGTGAATAAATAAGTAGATAAGTTTATTTTTGCCGAATACCACTCAAAATATTGTGACAGTGACTGTTCAAGGGATTACCAGGAAGATTCCTTGAACACCAGGATTACAGTGTTCATAAAAACGTATAATTCATTAGATATAAGATGAAATGTCCAGGAGCAAGATATTTTCTTCTGGATTTTTTCACAAAGAAAAACAATGTCCCAATTGTCCCAACTACATTGTTGGCACGAAAACACTTTCATAAACTTTTACCCTTGCCGACAATAGGGTTATATGTTAAAATTGAGAGCAGTTTATTATATCAAAATATGCAATATACAATCTTTGGATATTCTATTTTGTGTTTCTAAACCACTTTTTGCTGAAAAAAATAAATTAATATAAAAAATTTTGAAAAAGAAAAATCATTTGACTAAGTTCGAAATTCGTGATTTTTGATCTCAAATATTTTCTTTTCCTGAATATTTGGAGTCTTGAGAAAATTAGCCAAGAATCCTACATCCTTCTATTATGATATCGTGCACAAACCGATAGATTTCAATTAATGTAAATAGTCAAAAAAAAATCTTTTTTCCCCGGGTCATATGTGATCCTAATGACGTGAAAGAGTTAAGTTCCCAAGGATTTTTTTTGGCGTTAACTCTTTCGTCTCCTTTAGGACTCTGGGTACCCATGGAAACAACAATTTTTTTAGACTATCTAGAATCGATAAAAATCCGATTCTTCTGGATAATTACAAACAATAAGGATGTCCAAATCTAGGATATTTTTTGCAGGATCCCAATTAACTCCTGAGCTAAGATATTCTTGGTCAAAAATCGTGAATTTTCGATTTTCTGCTTCCTTGCACATATTGTGACTTTTTTCATATTTCTAGACCCGAATAAGGAAAAACCTCTCGGGGCCCATAAGTATGATAACTAACAATTACAGATTACATAAATTCGAAAACTAATTTTTTCTTAAATTTTCAAAAAACTTGTTCAAACTTGATGGGAACTCTCATCCGCAAAAATCTTGAAATAAAATGTAAGGTTATCCCGCCAATGCCCGCCATCTGCTTTTTGACACCAACCTTGTAAGAAAATTCAAGCGGGAGCGAAATTTTTGTCAATATGGCCGATAATTTTAACATTTGGCAGCGAAGGAGATTGCTTTCGAGGAAGTTTTTCCTATTCTTCCAGATTTTGGTGAATTCTGATTGTCCAGGAAGTGTTTTTTTGGCTCTTGAGAAAGCTTAATGTGTCTGCAATAACATCCTGTTGAGAGAAATGTGTGTTAGTGTTATTCTGTGAAATATTTTGAGGAATCTGTTGGCAAGCAGGAGCTGGGTGTCCTTTTTAGCACTTCCTGGACATCCCACAAGATAGTGGTCAATAATTCTTCTTGGTTTAGTGATCAACATTGTAAAGGAGTCATTTGACACGCAAAAATAATTCACAAAATTGATATTATTGGCTTTTGGAAAATTGAAGTTTGTCCAAGTTTGTATCCTTTGCGTTCTTTAGGGGATGAGAGTTCCCATGAGTTTTCCAATTTCCCAGAGGCGGAGAAAATTCTTTCTCTACAAAAGTATCATATTTGACCACTAAGACTTGCAATAAAGTGAGTTTTAATGAAAATCGTTCGCTGGATATGTTGTGGTCTGGAAAGAGTTAAAGGTGTCGGAATTGCATCCAGTGAGCCTCATGAGATTCCATGGGACATCGAACTACTATCCCATCGGACAATACTGCGGATGTCCCGAAAATCTCGGTTTTGAGAAGGTGTAGTCGGTGTAGTTTCTCTATGGAACTTTGTGCCACCATTATTAATACAGTAGACTCTCGCAAATTCGGCTCTTTTAAGATCGGGCTACTTTATAATTCGGGCAGCGGTTACATTTGAAAAAAGTTTGTTGTCATTTTTCAAGTTTGATTATGATTATCAAATGAATCAAATATGCTCAAATTTAGCATGGTTTGTCTTAGTTTTGATGTGATTTTGCATTATTGAGGGATTTTCATGCAATTTACGTTATATATGAGTGTGTAAACTCAATATCTATATGCACATGTCGCCCGAATTTCTGCCTAATTCAGCTGACATTTCGGTCCTATATGCCCGAATTTGAGAGAGTCTACTGTATTATAACCATTATCTTTTATCCTTTGCTCTTATCATCCTTAAAGGGTTAAACATATTATTTCATCTAATAAATAGAATCGGTCATTTTTGCTTTCAGGTGGGGGAAACTATTAGTAATAGTAGTGGCGATCTGCTTTTCAACTTGTAACGCTATCAAAGGAAAATCTGGAGTGATAATACAAATTCCATTAATACCGAATGACTTTCCCTATTATACCCTAATTATGGTATTCATGCCATTTGTGTTTACTACATTCGCTGCTGTATATGTCTTCTGTTCAGACGTAAGTGTAGCTTTTTTCGGGTTTAAAATTATGGCAGCTGCAGACATTCTTTATGATTATATTTCCGCAAACAGAGATCGAATTCAAGAAGATGCAGAATTTCTCAAAATTATTACAAAAAGATATTGTGAGGTAGTTGATAACATCAAGCTATATAACAAGGTCATCTCCATTACGAACCTCGTTCAGTTTGTAACTAGTGCTTTTCTGAGTTTTGCCACGTTCTTTTTTATTCGTTTATACATAATAAATCCAATTGGATACATTTTGATTTGGACTATCCTTTTTCAATTGTTTATACCTTGTGTATTTGGGGAATTCATCAAATATAAAATGGAAAGACTATCGACAACTTTGTATTTAACCAATTGGTATGATTTGAGTTTGAAGGATCAGAAATCCTTCCTACTCGTCCTGGGAATGATTCAAAGAGAATATGGATTGAAGGCTGCAGGGATGTACGATGTCAATATCTACACATTCATAAAGGTATTACCTCTTAAATTGTATCATGATTAGTAAAATGAATAGAACTCCAAGTTTCTTTTATCATTGCAGATCGTAAAGATGGCTGCTTCATGGTGTACATTAATCTTTACGCTAGAAACCGCTTTTGAAAAGGCAGCTTAAACTGTTTGGCATTTACTGTACAGCTTGTTCCGGGATTAAGGACATTTGGCTTAGTAGAGCCACAATTTGATATTTTTGTCTCTTCTTATTGGGAGTTAACTTTAGAAATAAATTTTAAAGCACGCTTAAATGCAATTTTAGATGCAGTAAATTAAAAAAAAAAATAGAAAGGTGTAGAATAGGAAGGATAGGTGGATCACCAGGTCAAGAAAAGCTGTAATTAGTTGAGAGTTAAATCCCAAAACATTACTCAGTATTTTTGTGTATGCTAACCCTTTGACTATTTCTGTGCATTTGACTTTTTAATATTTGCAAAAATTAATAAAAAAAAATTTATATTGATATGCAATTAGCTGAGTTTTTTAGCTGGTCGTTTTGGGGGGAGGGATTAAATTAAATTTCTCAATCCTCAAATATGAACAATATTTTCAAAAATACTATGGAATTCATGTGAAAAGCACTTAGGGTAAGTGTGCCAAATTTCGGCATATTTGCATGCAAGAGTCAAAAACTCAAGTTTGAAATGTAATATTTTAAATACAAATTGATTTTTTTATTCTTTCTTCTGAAACAGTGTTGCTGGGAACCTTATAGAGTTTACCGTCTTTATTTACTCTAAAATCATTCTTAATGCATTTTAAAATGAATAAAAATATAGACATAGCTTTGGTGCCCTATTTCGGCTACCTTCATTCTTACAGTTCCTTGCCCTTAGGGAATTCTTCCAATATCTTGTTCACGTCATCTTGTTTGTCGAAGCTACATTTTTTGTTATTCTTTTGCATTGTATAATCTCTAGAGTACGTAAAATATAAAAGTTCATGGAAAATCGAGGAACAAAAAAGGTGGCCGAAATTGCAAGCTGGCCGGAATTTGGCACACTTACCCTACTCTAAATAAAGGAAAATAAATTTAGAGATATTGTCATTGTATTTTGTTGTTAAATTAATGGAATTTGTCAAAAAAAAAGTTAATAAAATATGATAATACTGAGAAAACACCACAGAAAAAATGTTAATAATTCAGACCATGCAAAACTTTTTTCACGTCCCAAATAGCAAGTCATGGCATAACTCTAATTTGTTTGGATATACAAACGAGGACCACAAAAATACCCATATATGACTAATTAACTTATTAACACTTACCTGACAGATTTATTTTATAACTTAAAATCAAAGTTATAATTACCTGGAGTTTTTTAGGGTAGAAAAATTGTTATCAAGATAGGATAAAACCGGGATATAAATGGGGAGGGGGTATGCAATACAAAGCATCTTCCTCTAAAAACCTATGTTCACCTCCATGACAAGAGTCGGAAACCATATGCATAGCGCCTGGAACGTGGCCACAATTGTCCCAGTGTATACAAGAAAGGAGACAGACTGGACTGCAACAACTACAGGGGATTGCTCTTCTGGATTCAGAAGAGCAATCCCCCATTCCCTCCATTCCCGCCAAAACCATGTCTTTTTGGTTTTTCTCGAAAACGGCTCCTACGATTTTTTTCATTTTTGGATATATTTTGGAAGTGATCCAGGCGAACATTTCGTCAAAACATACCTTTCCTCTTTAATTCTTAAATATCTTTTAAATCCAAGGGCATGTTTCTTGTACAGAAATACTCTCCTTGAAAAAAATATCTAAGATATCTGAGCGTTATTTTAGAAATAAGAACCTCCTCAAGTTTGCCCACAAACCGAATTTTGAATGACAGAATTACACAATGATAAGCTGATCTAGGCTTATCATTGGCTTTTCCACTCTATAATTTTTCGGCGCCTATTTTGTGAGCGCCATACTTTTAATATGTCCTTACACTTTTAGAGCGCCCTCATATTTTAACGCTTTAAGATTAACAGTTTAACCCCTCAATTCTGAGATAAAGAAGCCTAAAGATTTAAGTTAAAGCTTTAACTTTGACATTAAAGATTTCGAATTCAGAGTTATAGGAATTTTGGATAAAATAGCCTTTAGCGCCCCTAAAGAAATTTGATTATCCAAGATGTCAAAACAAGACGTTCCAGTTTTAATGGTGCATAAAGTTCCGATTTATTGTCAACTAAAATAACAATCTCCACAGTTCCTCCTCTCCTCAATGTCGCAATTCCGCTGCAGTAAATCAAGTAGAGTTCATCATACAGATTTCTCAGATTTTTCTGGCAAAAAAATGAGCAATTCAGGTCAATTAATTTCGAGTGGTAAGTAATTCAAACAAGAAGTGGCTGTAGATAAGTGACGAGGTCAATTTGTGGTTCCAGGAGCTTTATCTGGACCGAAGAAAAGAAAGAAGGGTCCCAACACACTTCTCAGCCAAAAGGAGTACTTCGTCAATTTTGTCCTGGAACACAGAGATACTCTGGATGAATTAAGTGACAGACATGATCCCCTTTGGTCAAATCTCACGGAAAAATTAAATTCTATGGGGCCACCGGAGGAACACCGCAAAAGCATATGTAAATGATCAACTACATCACTCTCCAGAAAAATATACATCTCTGTGATAAATTAAACTCACCTTTTTGATTAAACACACCTCTTGAACAATTGACAATCTCAAATTGAATTGAACTTAAAGGTTTTTAAAAGGTCCTTTTGACCAGCTTTAAAGTTAAAGGCAATTTATAGGCATTTGACATCTTTAAGTCTGTAAAACAAAGGTGATCACCAACGGCTTTTTTCCGCATTTTTGAATTTCTGATCAACCCGGCGGGACCAAAATACACAGTTCACATGACATACAATGTATTTACGACTTATTCGTGGAGGAAAAATACATAGTTACACATGTATTATGTATTTGATGAGGACTTGTCATTCAAAAATACAAGTTCACTCACATACACAATATAAACTACGTATTTCTGTACTGAGAGTACATATTTGTACGAAAACTCCGTATAAACTACGTACTTGTAACTGCAAAATAACTGTCAACACACACATACAGACGCACACGACCAAATGGCGACCAAACAAATTTGTCAATGCACCTGCCGTTTTTATTTCCAAATATTGACGAAATTATAGAAGTCACAAGGATTTTAATATATTTTATTTAACCAGAGGCAACAATTGAACAATTTAGATAATTACAAAGTATCGTGTAAAAAAAATATTTTGCAAAAACACTCACAGAATGGAATAAAAACACGCGTATTTTAGGTTTGCAACTTCTTTAATATTTTCACTTCACTATTTTCTACAGATAACACAGCGTCGCATAATTATTATATTATTATAATCACTGAAATTACTAATAATTGTAACACATAATTTGTAAACAGAATATTCCAATGAAAAATATTTCCCGTTGTCAAAAAAGATGACAACACGCCTGCCAACAGCATTTTCTGTCATACGGGGTTTTTATTATATTTACGATGTATGTAGTACTGCGTATTTACTCTGTAGGAGATAATACTTCACACGGACACACTCACACCAAAGCACACTTCGGGTCTCATTTGGTGCAAATAGTACCATTGCCGCTCTGAATATAGATAGGGAAGTGAGCGTGTATGACAGCCTGCTGATGCCAAAGTCACACTAACACACATACGTGCAAGCGAACATTGCCGCTCTGAGGTGTTCAGTGCAGCAGCACAATGCGTTCCGCGTTGGAATTTGTTTAAAATTTAAAAAACAAAGTATTTTAAGATAATTTTGTGGGATTTCCTTAAATTTTTTCCATGCTTTTTATCATTTATTGCAAGCGCAATTTCTCCTAAAATAAAATAATAATTTTCGTGTTTCCCAGATGAAATGTGACTATATCATAAGACTTTTCGAATTCTATCAAAATTTATTATCTTAAAGCATTATGCCCAAAGCACAATAACTTTTGTTTAGTAAACATGTTTTTGACATTTCAATGAGAGTGAATGAAACATAGATTTAGTCATCTCGCTCATTCTAATAGGAAATTTTGAAAACATGTTTACAAACAAAAGTTATTGTGGGCTGGGCATTATACGTTTTAGATATTTTTTCTTTAGTATTATATTTTTATTATTCAGTTGAATATTTAATCAATTAAATATTTTAAGCATTAGTTCAATTAAATTCTATTAGTAGATATCAAAAATTGATTAAACGCTGTAAAAGAAATGCAAAATGGAGATATTAAAAAATCTGAGTAGAGATGAAATCAAGTTTTATTTAAAAAACTATCGTCACTTATGAAAATGGTAGACTTTTTGTCTTTGTCAGAGTTATTATCGTCCAAGCAGGAGTTCACATTTTTTGTATAATTGCTTAAAAGCAAATTCGCAAAGAAATATACATCTTTGGCAGCTTACGTGTTTTATCGTCGAATGAGAAGCAAATCCTGCAACATAATCTCTGGCGAGATCATCGATAGGCCGTCTGGTCAAGTAATCACTTTTTAACATTTCTTGGTACTTCCTTACGTAGTCCACAAGTTGTTGGTTTACATTACTTTCGTTTATTTGCGAGATGACCATCCACAGAAAAAAAAATTTATAATTGCATCCCGAATATTTGCGATATTCCCCAATTTTTTTCCAATTCATCACTGAGCAACTGAGCTTCAATCTTGTAGAAATGTCAGGGAATGAACTATCCGGGAGTTATTCCCGTATTTTGAGTCATTCAAAACTACAAAAAAGTCACTGAATTTCTGGTTTTTATCACAAAATCCGTCTTAGGTTATCCAGAGATTTACTTTTCCAACATTTAATCACGATTAACTGTGCAACTGTGCTTCAATCTTGTAGAAAAGAAATGCCAGGGAATGAACTATCCGGGAGTTCTTCATGTATTTTGTGTCATTCAAAACTACACAAAAATCACATAATTTCTGGTTAAAATTACTGAGGACCTATTTTAGATGTTCGAAAGAATCACTTTTCTAACATTTATTGACAATCCACTAAAAAAAAGAGGCCCCATTCTTCCATAAAGTCCGTCCGGGAGTTAACTATCAGTGAGTTATTGGTGTATTTTGATTGCGTTAAAACTATTAAAAATTAACTTAATTTCGAGTAAAAATCACTGAAAACTACTTGCACATGAATCATAGAACCAAGTTTTACCGATTTCTAAGCCCCATTTAATAACTTAGGCCCCATTTTCGAAGTAAAATATCGGAGTCCATTTGACACTTCAAAATTTAGGTTATGTTTCGTTCTTTTAGCGATTTTAAACATTTCTTGGACTGTTTTCACTCATTTTTCATCACAATATGTTAAAAAGCCACTTGTTTTAAGTAATTTCAATGTTATTTTTTCACAAAAACTTAAGAAAATAGGGAAAAACTAAGAAAATGTGGGAGCATCCCGCATGCAAACAACTGAGCATTCTAAAACTCGCACACTAACGCACAACCGCATCAGCAGGCTGTCATACACGCTCACTTCCCTATCCATATTCAGAGCGGCAATGATAGTACTGAGTAAAATGTATGGGCGTACATGATGATACTGAGTATTCGTACAACGTATATACACAGTTTATACGTAGTTTGGTCCCGCCGGGAATTATTTCCAATGTAGACCACGTGACTGCCTGGATGGAAAGGCTACTTGATCAGAAATTCAAAAATGCGAAAAAAAGCCGTTGGTGATCACCTTTGTTTTACAGACTTAAAGGTAGGTAAGAAGCAAAGAACGCATGGAATTCCATAGGGGTATAATGCTGAATTTTGACCAGGAGGCCCTCATGTCAGACTTTATCAAACGCCTGAGCCACATCCAAAAATACTGCAGTGCAAAACTGTTTGTAGTCTACAACAGATTGACCTTCATTCGCTATCCTATGAACTTGTTGGACAGTAGAATAGGAAGGTCTACAACCGAATTGATGGACGAGAATTACACCATCTTTCAAATAAGGCAAAAGCTTCTGGAGTAGAAGTTTCTCACAAAGTTTGGATAAAATTGGCAACAGGCTAATCGGTCTATAAGATGATACGGATGTATCATCTTTACCAGGCTTCGGGATCATCTTGATTATTGAAGTTATCCACATCGTAGGAAAACATCCAACTCTCATTATTGCATTCACGATGAAAGTAAATAATCTAACACACTCCTCAGGGAGTTCCCTGATCATTTTCCCAGATATCAAATCCCACCCTGGTGCCTTCTTAACCAATTTAATTCACAAAGAGAATAATTATATTACATTTGTAATTCACTTTTGAAAGTTCGACTGGAATGTTAATGTGATCGCTTAGGCGTCAGCGTAGAAGAGAGAAGGTTCTCTTTGCTTCTTTCTTTACAATGTGGAGGGAAGTTTACGTTCCACACTCGTTCCACATGCAGGGCCGCATTCCACAACAGTAAAGAATGATAAAACCATCGACTTGATCTTGGGTCATAGGACCCTTGAAAAGTGCTCTAGGTGAATTCTTATCCCATTCCAAAATTGAAACGCAATTTTCTAAGGACATAATTTTTATTAGATATCCAACAAAAGTTGTAGTATGTCGTACCTGTTATTTTTTTTACAAAATACAATTTTATTTACTATTACATAGGTAATAATCTACTGAAATTCATCGCGAAAAATTTTCATTCAATATATCAAATCGATATTTCGATGAAAATAAGAAAACTGGATTAGTGAAAATTATTATTTTTATATTTAATGTTTATTATAATATTACTTTATTTGTGGATTTAAAGTTTTACGGGAACGGGAGGAGAATCTTGTGTATCAGTTCATAAATACTCGAATACTTTAAGTGGCAGTTGCCAGTGAAGCGCACGCAAATTTAAGTAAAAAGCGTGCAGAATAAATAGAGCAGCTCAGTGGATTGAGACATCCTTCATCGATTGTCCTCCTTGTCGTTCCCATTCCAGATCATCAAACTCCTTAACTTTCTTCTTCATTCTGTACGAGGTTTCTTGGAGCACTCTCCTTCGTCGTCGGGTTCATGAACTGCTGTGGAGTTTCCGGAGATCCGTCTCTTGAGGATGATGGTAGCCATTCGGGGCTTTATGTGACCCGTACGAATTGGTGTATTTTGTGGGATTTGTCCCGTTGTGTCCTTTATCTGACTGATGTTGGCAGAGATTTCGCGGTTCTTGGCCTCTGACTCATCCAGACGCCGCCTCAAGTCGGCTATCTGAGTCTTCATTTCCATCATGGCCGTCGCATAGACACGCAACTGACGCACCTTTCAAAGTTTCATCGCAAGATTAAGAAATGTCTTATTGAGAATAACATCCAAAAATTTATGAAACATTATAAATTGAAAGAAGGTTTATTGTTATTATTTGGTGGTTTGTTTACAAACAGAAGAATATCGACTTTTTAATGAAAGTATCACTAAAAACGGAAAGTCTAAATCAAGTAGCGAAACCTACACGATGTAAATTTTAGTAAGCCCGACGAATGGATTTGTATATGAAGCACTTGAAAATTAGGGAACAGAAAGAATTACAACCTCAGACTCTTTTGCTTTAAGCAAGGATCCCTTCGATAATTACTTTTTTAAGCAGGTTGGCAATTGGCAATGAATTTATGATTAATGAATTTGCCATTTACCGATTTCAACCGATTCATAAATCGGTTAAAAGATCCTCCAAAATAGTTTAAGGGCTAATAAAATTGATTTTCGGACAATGATTACTTATCGGTTCATAAACGATTCAATACCGATTCAAAACCGTTTGGAATCAATTCAGGCTTCTCAGGAATTCCAAGACCTTTCCAACGAGCCCACGTATGATACTATTTGGTTGAACAATATGCTCCTTAGAGCTTTTTTAACCTTTGACCTCGAAAAACCGTTCGTAAAATCCGACCTCGTCAGATCGGATCCAATATACTTTTAAAATTTAATTTTTAATGTGATCTATACATTTTGACACTCATAAATCACAAACATCCGATATCCGTGTAAATGTCCCATCACGTCCGTCGTATAAACACTTCTTTAGGGGATTCCTGTAACAATGTAACAATGTCCTATGACAAATTCAAAAATTTTTATTTGGAAAATTCGGAAAAAATAACTGAAAATCAGATTCATATCAGTTACAAAGAGCTTTATAGAGTTCCTTGCAATGACCATTCGATGCTCACTGGCTCTTAATGTTGTCCTGTCCCCGAATTTATCACGAAAATTTGTCATATAACATTATAATATCGTTACAGAATACTCCTACTGAAATAAGAACGGAGAGAGATATGGAAATGTGAAATAGCACCCTAGCTTTTAAAAATTCGACATCGAATTTTCGAAAATCAATTTTTTTCAATGAAATCTTTCTCCTCGTTTTACTGCTCGAACTCAACGAGAGAGCAGTTATATAGTCCACCTTTTTCAACTTGTGACACGGGTAAAGGCCTCGACAGACCTGAGGATTAGCCGTAATTTTATTCGAAATAGTGATTAAACTACTGTGGGAATTATTACCTGTGTATGATAAAGTAAGATGGTTAGGGTTAGTAGTCTACCGGAAACGAGAGGGATCTATGCCCGGCGCAATACCTGTGTATGATAGATAAAGTCGATTATAGATACTGCGTGGATAATATCCCGGAGACTCTGGGTTTCCTACCTGAATAAAGAATAGAAGGGAGGTTAGAATGGGGCTCGAATGACAAATTTTCTTCCTTTCCCCAAGATAACTTTATTCTTCTATTCTTTCACTAACTTTATTTACGGTAATAATCCACAGAATTTTATTATAAGAAAAATAACTTTAAATGAATAAAAAAGATTTCGATGGTTGAGAATTTTTGAGATTTTCTTGACTGATGTCTTCGCGTGGTCTTCTTGATGGCTTGACTTCAACGAACTATGAAAGAATGTGTGTGTGTTGGTTCGGGAATCAATCGTGACGTTATCTTTTTACTTCTCTCCTTCGCCGTGGCGCTGATGTCACCCTCACTCGCTACAAACTTCACATAAACTTCCCCCTCTTGAGGGAACCTCAATAAGAATCTTCTTCCATGGGTATCTTGGCCACGGTGCTTGCAGCTCTCTTCTGAATTCCATCACTGGTTCGCACGGTGACTACCCTCACTACATTGTCACGTCCTGGATGAACTTCCTGAATACGGCCCATCTTCCATCGGGACGCCTTCAGCTGGTTTTCTCTCAACAAGACCAAGTCCCCAACAGCAAGATTTCGAGATTGGGTGCACCATTTGGGGCGCTGCTGAAGAGTGGTAACATATTCCTGCTGCCAACGATTCCAGAAGGTCTGGAGAAGTCTCTGGAGAAATTGCCAGCGAGAGAGACGATTTGGATTGAGTTGCATCACATCAGGGCCTGGATCGAGTGTCAGAGGATGACCCACAAGGAAATGTCCTGGGGTCAATGGCTGGAGATCCTCCACTTCAGTTGACATGGCACAAATGGGGCGAGAATTGAGGCAAGCCTCAATTTGTGCGAGGACAGTCGAAAGCTCTTCGAATGTCAGAATTGTATCCCCGAACACTCGCCGGAGATGGGTCTTCACGTTGCCTACGCCTCTTTCCCACAATCCACCGAAAGTGGGCGAATACGAAGGGATGAAGTGGAACTCAGTACCACAATCAGACATGCACTTGGTAATCTTGTGCTGGTGGTCCCTGATTCCCTGGAGTCGCTCTTCTCTTGTTGTTCCAGATGCCCCAACAAAATTGGTGGCATTGTCACAATAGATGATTTGACAGTGTCCTCGACGAGCTGCGAAGCGACGTAGAGCTGCCAGGAAAGCATCTGTACTCAAATCTGACACTGCCTCGAGGTGCATGGCACGGGTGGTCATGCAGATGAACACACAAACATATGATTTCACTACGGCGGCTTTACGAAGTTTGGAGACTCTTGTCTTGAAGGGGCCGGCAAAATCGCAGCCGGTGTGGTAGAAGGGGCGCATTGGCTGCACACGATAAGCAGGTAAATTGCCCATCAATGGTGTCTCAGTTTTCGGTTTTGCTTTCGTGCAATTAACACACATTTTCACGACACTTTTCACGAGGGATTTCATCCCAACAATCCAATATTTAGCACGGAGGATACTCTGAAGGAGATATACCCCTGAATGCAGGTGCATTTCGTGAATAAACACTACTAAATCTTTGACAAATTTGTCCTTTGCTGGAAGTATTATTGGGTGACGTGTCTCGTAGCTCAAATCAGCATTCTCGAGCCTCCCTTTCACTCTCATCACCCCATTGTCATCAATGAACGGGACAAGTTTGCTTAACTTGCTGGATTTTGACACTGGATTGTTTTTCTCACAACACTTGTACTCCTCCGGAAAATGTTTCCTTTGGAGATTTTTGATGATACAGTCCCTTGCACGGTTTTGTTCGTGAACACTGAGAAACTTGAGGTTTCTCTCATTGATTTTCTTCCGGCAATTATCGCTGAATCTCAGCACAAAAGCCACTACACGTATTAGAGTCATGAAATTAGAATATTTTTCAATCAACTGAGATACAATGTCAACACTACTTTCACTTTGTGAGGTTAGGACGATCACATTTGACACTTCACTGTTTACACCTTTTTCTTCGGGAATTTGCACCTTCTCGCTCTTCTTCTCAATCACCTTGCGCGGTGGCCAGTTTTCTTCGCCCATTGGAAGCCACTTTGGTCCATCCCACCAGAGCTTGTGCTGCAGAAGATCCTCCGGAAGCATTCCCCTAGAGATGCAATCGGCAGGATTGTCTTCAGTCGGTACGTGGCGCCATTTGGAGGGAGGAATAATTTCCTGGATCATACTAGTGCGCACTGCCACGTATTTTTCCCATTTCCTGGGATGTTCCTGCAACCATTGTAGAACGATGGTGGAATCTACCCATGCCTGGACTTCGACATATTTTGGAGCTACAGCTTCCTTCACCTTTTTCACCAAAGTTGCCAAGAGAAGCGCAGCATTCAATTCCATTCTGGGTATCGTCACGGGTTTGAGAGTAGCTACCCGAGACTTGGCGATGACGATGCAAATTTTGGGAGTCCCATCTGGTGCACGATCCATGGCGTAGACCACGGCACCATAGGCTTTCTCAGAAGCATCTGAGAAGGCGTGGAGAGTCAAAGTATCGTTTTGGGATGGAATGAGACGAGGAATCTTGACATCCTTCAGGTAATGGTATTGAGCCAAAATCTTCTGGTACTCTGCTACAATCTCTTCAGGTGCAGTATCATCCCAATCAACCTTGGCAAGCCAAAGTTGCTGAAGCATCATCTTGAAGACAATGAGGACAGGGGAGAGAAACCCAAGGGGGTCAAAGATTTTGGCTGCCACCGCTGTAAGTTCTCTCTTTGTTGTTGCCATTTTTGGTGTGTCAATCACCAAGGAAAAACTGTCCTCTCCGGGCTTCCACTGCAATCCCAGAGCAGATATTGATTTTGAATGAGCTCTTACCTCGTCCGGAGAAATAGCCCGCATCTCAAGGGGAATTTCTTCCATCACTTCATGAGAGTTGGATGACCATTTCCGTAGGGGAAAATGGCCGTGATTGAGCACTTCTTGAATGTTCTTGCTCAGCTGCTTGGCATCTTCTACAGAAGATGCTCCTCCTAGGAGATCGTCCATGTAAAAGCTGGACCGGATGGCTTTCGATGCTTCCGGGAATTCTTCTTCGTGGTTCTTGGCCATTTGTTGGAGAACCTTGGTGGCCAAGTAGGGTGCACATGACGTTCCATAAGTCACAGTGCAAAGACGATACTCCTTCACAGGAGAATGTGGATCCTTCCGCCATAGGATTCTCTGGAAGTCGCGATCCTCTTCCGCCACCAGGATTTGGCGATACATTTTCTCCACGTCTGCCGTGAAAGCCACTTCATAGGTGCGAAAACGTAGGAGAATGGAGAGCAAATCATCCTGGACCGCTGGTCCTATGGCAAGGTTGTCATTGAGAGATGGAAGTTTGGGTTTGGTCCCTGCCGAAGCATCAAAGACCACTCGTAACTTGGTGGTTTCGCTACTAGGGCGTAGCACCGCGTGATGAGGTAGGTAGTATTTCTCCTCATTGAGCTTGCTATCCTTCTCTATCTCTTCCATGTGGTTCAGGGACAAATACTCATCCATGAAGGCCACGTACTGTTCACGGAGGTTTGGATCTTTGGCAAATCGACGTTCCATGGATTGAAGACGACCCTGAGCGGCTGGAATAGAATCTCCAAGCTTCCCATGGTGCTCCTTGAATGGTAATTTGACCACAAACCTTCCGGTATCATCAGTGGTGTGAGTATTTTCGAAGTGTTGCTCACATGCCTTCTCTTCCTTTGTCAGGAAGACCTTCTTGTCTGGGAGGATACTTTCTGAATCCCAGAATTGCTTCAGAATCTCCTCAAGGTTGCAGTGCGTGTGGAATGAGGTGATTCTCTGACATGGTTCATTGATTCTGCCCGCGATGATCCAACCGAAGATGGTCAATTGGGCAATAGGTTCCCCCTCATTGCCTTTGACAATCTGAGGAAGATTGATTCCAAGAGCGTGTTCAGCACCCAGAATCACATCAATTTTTCCTGACTCCTTGAAGCTTGGATCCGCCAGTTGAGGGAGTGTGTCAATGTGGCGCCACTGCTTGTCCGTGAGATCTACCGAAGGCAGATCAGTTGTCAGTTTCTGCATCACGAATGCTTCTGCCACTACCTTGTCATCCATTTTGTATCTGGAAATCAACTCCAATCGTACCATACCCTTTGTATAGCCCACTGTAATTCCTCCTGCGCCCGTGACTGCAATCCGGGCCTTTTGTCGTGGCAAACCTAACCTCTGAGCACAATCCTCACTTATCATGGTGCACTCACCACCACCATCAATTAGCACCCGGCACAGCTGAAGATCACCATAAATATCTTTAATGAGAACCGAGGCTGTGGGGAGCAAAGCTTTGTGATGCATTGTAGAGTGATGTGTGGTTAGACCAGAACTCGTAGATGGCGGAATTGCTGGAGTTTCTTGCTGATTAGGGGTAGAGGGTTTTGGTGTTTGATTCTGGGTAGCGGGTGAAGCCCGATCTGCTGTAGGTGGTGCCCTTGGAGCTGAAGGCTCCTCAACTGGATCCACGTGAAGAAGGGTGTGGTGATTTTTTCCACACCGGAAACATCTTGACTTTGATTTGCAATTTCTTGAGTTGTGGGAAGGCCTCATGCAGTTAAAGCACAGTTGTTTCTGATTGACAAAGGTCCTCCTGTCTTCGATAGACATTTCTTGGAATCCCTCACACTGACAGAGCAGGTGAGAGGCTGAGCATTTGGGACAATTGTCGGCCTGAATATAGTGAGATCGAATGCCACTCTTCACTGTCTTCGTGGGTTGTTTCGTCTCCTTGGGGTTAGAAGAACTTCCATCCTTGGCGGCTCTTTCCATGACGTCAGTGACTTCTGTCATGAAGTCAAAGAACTCCTCAATCGTAGCCAATGTCTCGGAATTCCTGGTTTCTTCCCATTTCAGCCGAAACTTGTCGCTCATGTTGAGCTTCATCTGATATATCAGCCACGTATCAAGGGTTAAACAATCTGGACCAAGGGCTTGGAGGCCATCGAACAATTGTCTGTAACTTCGGCTTGCGGTTTGTAGATCATCCACAGTCTCCACCTTCTGCTGTGTCTGCTTCATGAACTTCTCGATGAATGCATTCACCAAGTGAACTTTCTTTTCGTATCGTTTCACCAGACGCTCCCAAGTGATTAAATAGTTAGCATCTGTGATCTGGACATTCGCAACCTCCTCTGTAGCTTTGCCTTTCAGCGCCATCTTCAGATACTGCATCTTCTGGGAATTTGTCAAATCCTCATTGTTGTGGACCGCGCTCATGAAATCGTCTTTGAAGCGAATCCACTCGGTGTATTCTCCGTGGAATGTCTGAAGACTGAGCTGAGGTAGTTTTGTGTGTCCGGAAGTTCTTGACACAGACATTGTTGAAGCCCTCTGGATGTCCACGAGCTGACGCATGATGTCTGTTTGGTTTGCCATCATAGCACACAGACCATTTTCTTGGTTTTGACCTTCCCCCTGAGGTAGATCCTCAGGAGCTTGTGATGCTCGAAGCTTGTGAATTTCCTCACCAAGCTTTAAGCGCAGTTCCATACATCTGTCGTGTACGGCATCTCCATCAGATATCTCTCTCGGATGAGAGACTTCATCATCTTCCGTGAGATCTTCAATCTCACGCTGGATCGGTTCAAATTTGGCATGAATGCGCGAAACTTCATCCAAGAGCGCCTTGGTGATTGGCTCAGTGAAACAAGTGGTTGTTCCCAACTTCCTCTCGATGGCCGTGAGTTGGCGCTTGCAATCACCACGAGCTCTGTGGAGTTGTGAAAGTGTAGCTTTGGTATCCATCTCGGGACTGGACATGTTTGAATAGCTTCCGGTCACCAGTGGGCGGCAGGCAGGAGGATGACTCGCCACGTGTCAAACGGTATTTGAGGTTAGGTTCCTCTTCCGGGACGGTGTGAACACAAATCTATCGACTCCTCTGTCTATCTGGGCTGACCGCTTGAGTGCTGTTTCCGCCGAAGGACCAATATGTTTCCCTCGGAGGTCCAATATGCGCTGTTTCTCTCGAAGGACCAATATGTTTCCCTCGGAGGTCCAATATGCGCTGTTTCTCTCGAAGGACCAATATGTTTCCCTCGGAGGTCCAATATGCGCTGTTTCTCTCGAAGGACCAATATGTGGGAATTATTACCTGTGTATGATAAAGTAAGATGGTTAGGGTTAGTAGTCTACCGGAAACGAGAGGGATCTATGCCCGGCGCAATACCTGTGTATGATAGATAAAGTCGATTATAGATACTGCGTGGATAATATCCCGGAGACTCTGGGTTTCCTACCTGAATAAAGAATAGAAGGGAGGTTAGAATGGGGCTCGAATGACCAATATGTGGGAATTATTACCTGTGTATGATAAAGTAAGATGGTTAGGGTTAGTAGTCTACCGGAAACGAGAGGGATCTATGCCCGGCGCAATACCTGTGTATGATAGATAAAGTCGATTATAGATACTGCGTGGATAATATCCCGGAGACTCTGGGTTTCCTACCTGAATAAAGAATAGAAGGGAGGTTAGAATGGGGCTCGAATGACAAATTTTCTTCCTTTCCCCAAGATAACTTTATTCTTCTATTCTTTCACTAACTTTATTTACGGTAATAATCCACAGAATTTTATTATAAGAAAAATAACTTTAAATGAATAAAAAAGATTTCGATGGTTGAGAATTTTTGAGATTTTCTTGACTGATGTCTTCGCGTGGTCTTCTTGATGGCTTGACTTCAACGAACTATGAAAGAATGTGTGTGTGTTGGTTCGGGAATCAATCGTGACGTTATCTTTTTACTTCTCTCCTTCGCCGTGGCGCTGATGTCACCCTCACTCGCTACAAACTTCACAACTACATTTCCGTAATTTTCCACTAAATCGTCTCTCGGCTTAAGTCGTAAGTGCGTCTAGGGCATAAGAGATATCGACTTCCGGTCTTCGACGACCTTAGAGGGGGGTCAAGATTATCTAGGGCAATCTTTTTTATCTTTTTCCCTCCACAGCCCTTCCAAAAACCATGTTTTTTGGTTTATTTCGAAAACGGCTCTTGCGATTTTCTTTCAATTTCGAATATGTTTAGAGCAGAGGTATGCAAGAACCGTTGAAACCGAATAAACGTCAAAATAAGTTTGTTCTGCAGGGGGATTCTGTAATTTTTGTGGCATTGTCACGCGGGAGTTCGAAACCTGATAATGCCATCCAAGCTTTTTGTGTCATACCATATGAGTTCGGAATTGCAATTCATTGATTTTTTAATGAAATCACTTTACTTGATGATTTTATGAAAATACAATATGTCTTGGTTGATTTGTTTAACAAAATTCATTGTCTCTTGAATTGTCAGAAATCTCAAATAAATGACTTCTGACAATGCCACGTGAGCTGAAATATGGCAATGTCACGGCTACAGAATCGCATTTTCGAAAAAGCTCTCCTAAGATTCGAACGCAATTTGTCATATGACATTGCCCAAAATCCGCGTAAGCTTCCGAGATGGAATTTGACGCTAAATTTCTTCCTAGCGTTCCATGGACGTTTGCGGAACTCTGTATA
This sequence comes from Phlebotomus papatasi, assembly GCF_024763615.1. Taxonomy (NCBI): domain Eukaryota; kingdom Metazoa; phylum Arthropoda; class Insecta; order Diptera; family Psychodidae; genus Phlebotomus; species Phlebotomus papatasi. The sequence continues at coordinate 86,633,684 of NC_077223.1, read as the reverse complement.
GGACAGTCTAATAACAAATGTCCGCGGACTTTTCTCTGACGAATATTTCCACGGCTTTTCCTATAGATTATTAGCGTATAATCGGCAGTCAGCCCTTTAAAAATTTGGAAAAATCCTCTTTATTTCCACGAAATTTTCCCTGGAAATTTCCATGCAACATCCTTAGAGGCTTCCGTGGTTTAATATTACGGAATTCCACGACTTTTCCAGTGGACTTTTTAAGTATATTTTTCTTCAAAATAATTCCAAAAATTGATTAAAAATTTCGTGTAACTTTCATAAAGAATTTCCAGAAAAAAAAACATCCACAAATATGGACGTTCAGGGCCAATTGGCAGCTTAGAATTTGGAGAGTGTTCTTCTATCAGACGAACACTCAATTGATGTACTTTTAAATTGAAAATATTGCTACCATATCGTTCATTTGAGTATGTCTAGCTCGCAAGAATTATAGCGTTAGGGCGAAAAATAATTGCAGAATTTTCGCGTTTAGTTCCATGGAGTCTTGGTCGGAAAGATATCAGAAAATATACTCGGAATATTCAAAGGAAATTTTGTTTCAATTTCCAGGGAATGCTCTCAGATATGTTGCAAGAAAATTCCTCGGAATTTTTTTTTCAGGAAATCCACGCGAAAAAAAAGCTGATAACTCCGCAGAATTCTAAGCGGAATATTAGCGTATATTTCCACGGAAACTGACGCGGAAAAAAAGAAGACAAATTCCAGGGAATTTTCTGTTACTGTGAAACTTTCCGGCCGATCGGCTACAGGGTAGGGTGAAATTCTTTTTTACTTCTTCTAAATCCATAGAATTATTCACTGTTTCATTCAGAAACATAATATTTAAAAAAAATATCAAAAATATTAAAGAAAATTTATAAAATAATGATAATACTAAAATAAGTCAGCATGCACTAACAGGGTGCCTTTTCGCTAATTCACTTTTAATTAAAACTTTCGATTTAAAATACTTTTTTTAACAAGGAAAAAAACAATAAATGTTTTCAATCAACTAGCTATCATTAGCGAAAATATCACTGCTAGAAAATTTTTAGTGAAGAACCCAACTGGCACAAGATTGAAATGAGTCGATTACACTTACTTATTTAATGGATAAAAATATTATTTTTGTTTTTTCTCAAAGTTGAATAGTTATATTATGTTACTGTAGTGACTATATTACGGAAATAAAAATAAAAATATTATTTTAAGTGGATTAGTTATAAAATGATCCAGATAGCGAAGCGCCCGGATTAGCGCACTACTAAAAAATGTTCAAGAAAGATTCATCCTTTTAATTTTTCATTGGAATAACATCATTATGATGTTATTCCAATGGGAAATATTTTTATTATTCAGGTTGTATAGGCGCGCGATGACATCGGCCATATGCGCCCGTTGACCGATTTTTGTGATCCTCAGGAGTGCCAATGGAAAATAAATAATCTCTTTTCAGCACTTTACTGTTCTCAAATACTTCTGCATAATCGACTTTTCTCTGGACTGGTTCCTGTCACGACTGTTTTGTGGTTTTAGAATACACCGAGGACTGGGGAGAACAGTCGTGACAAGAACCAACGCAGAGAAATGTCTATAACGCAAAAGTACTCTAGAACAGTCATGTACCAAAAAAAAAGTTCTGGATTATGATTTTTCTTTTTCATTTTACCGTTCTATCACACAAGGATTTTTTCAATTTGTAAATTCAATTTAATTTTTCTGATGAATTGTTCCTATGCGTTATTTTGCATTAAAAATAATGTGAATTGAAAGATTTTCGCTTTTTTATTGATATAAACTAATACTTGGCCCACCACAAGATGTTTAAACATGCTAAAATAGCTTAAATGTGGTTGCTCAATTAAATTTGAATTCAGCAAATTAAAATGCTAAAATTGGTCAGTAATTTAAATTTTATTGCAATTAAACAAGTATCCTTTTGAACTAAATTGTTCTTATTAAATTTATTTACTAGTAATTAATTATTATTTGTGGCCAAAAAATAAGATAAGTACAGTAATTTAGCGATAAACTTGTACGCGAGTGAAGCATCAGTATCGGGAGTTAATTTGCTAATTTCCTCTAAATCCATTATTGTGCCAAGAAATCTCCTGTTTATATGACTTCACACAGATTTTCAACAAGATGTATGAGAGTCCCTTCATCAGCCCTTTCCCTACAAATCTTTCTTCTGACTTTGGGGATCATTCTGATAAGTGACTTATAAGACATTTTAAGTACTATCACACATTTTCCGGAGTCATTCACAATCAAAAATATCGCGGCAATATTTAAAATTGAGCAAATTTCTTGCAAAATGTGTCCTGGCTATAATGCTCAATTAGCTCAATTGAATTTAAATTTATTTTTTTTTTATTATTTATTCATGTCCCAGTACAATTTTTAAGTACATTGTTGGGGCTGTATAAATTGTATAAATTGTATATAAATTTAAATTGTAAAAATCCTAGTGTGATAGCACCGTTATATTGGCAAGCATCATTTCGTCTCCAGTTCGCCTCTTCTGACTTTCACGCGTCTGTCAATATTTAACCCAGCGTTTCTGAGAATTTTTACGTTAGCTTTTACAAAATGCTTAGAAAAGCACATTTTCCTTAAAGAAATAAACACGGTCACCGGCAAAGTTGTAGAACGGTAATTTTCCTATAATAGGATCATTATCAGCTTTCCTAGCAGTTCAAAAAATGTGCGATTTGTTCTAAAATTAGACTTCAAAATTGAGGATTCCTATTTTTCAAAAAATAAAATTTAATCTCTTATAGCCCGGGTCAGAGTGATCCGAGGAAACACTTTGATGTATCGATGGAAAGGTCTTGAGTCCAGGTATAACATATTAAAATTTGAGCCCGATCAATGGAATTTGGGTTGAGATATTGCATGAAAACTATTTATCGGTTAGGTGACATTCACCATTTTTCAAAATGACGGATTAGGGCGGGAGATAGAGTTATATTAATTGAATAGAAATAAAGGAATGAAGACTTACCTGTTTATTCTGTAGATTAACGAGTCGATTGACTTTATTCATGGCTTTGCTGTAGTGACTCTGCATCTTGGCAATGGACAAGCGATTCCTGCGCGCTGTAGCACAATCCTGACGATTCCTCACCACGCACTGCGGCGACTGCGATCCACTACTCTGCCGGGCGTTGTTGAAGTCAGTCACGAGGACGGATTCCGTAAGGATTTGCGTGAAGTTGGATGCAGGTGGGAGTCTCTGCTTTGTCGTTTCGATGAAGGTTTTCTTCAGGGCCATGCAGATTTTCTCGTCAAAATGCTCAATGGCCATTGAGGAGATATCTCGCAGCTCCTGCAGGATTTCATGCGAGCGCACCTGGAGTGTAGTCTCCTGCACCAGACGCAACAGACGAAGTACTTCATCAATTACTTTTCCGGGAATGAAGCAGCACAGTTTGGCTTCAATGTACTTCCCATAAGTCATGGTCAGCATGGATATCCGTGTCTCGATGCATGTGAGAATGTCCGAGTGACGTGCCAGAGGATGATTCCTGCAACAAAGCGCAGAAAAAGTTTAGAAAAATCCCGAGGGAATTCACTAAAAAAGAGAAAATACTAACCTTCTCTCGGACTCTCTTCTTGGCAGCTTGGATTTTATTTTCTTCATATTTATCCCATGGAGACGAATCATCTTCATGAAGCCACGATTGAGGATTCTCTGGCAAATAGCATCGATTCTCTTGCAGACCTAGAAGAAGCAGAAAAAGGTCAGGAGAGGAGTCCCCAGTGACGTCAAAAACAAAGAAATCTCACCAGACGCTTCTTTGCCACTTCGTCGTAGGGCATGTGCTCAAATATCTGAGCTATCATGCAGTCTGGGAGATGAAGGATGTTCATCTTGTCACAAAAACACTCCAGAAAATTCCACACGTCCCTTTTTATGAATCAGAAATTTTCACGTTATAATTTTCCGAAGTAAAAAAATAGGCAAAACTTCGATTATATTCACACAGAGGGAGTTGTTGTGGCGAAACAGCTGATTGTCAAAATTTAAAAAGTGTTCTCAAACTGAAAATTTTTCCAGTTTTTTGTATTTAATTTAAATTTTAAAAGATAATGAAAGATAATAATTCTTCGACTTATTATATTTGGATTTCTTCTGATATTCTCGATTCTTTTCAACTATTTTTAGGGGACTATTTTATAAAATTAAAATGAGACATCCAAATCCACATCCAAAATCCCAGCTGACCATAGCTAACAACCAACAACAGCAATTGGTACCAGAATGTTAACAGTTAACAGTGTTCGTAACAATTTACTCCACAGAAATGTAACTGGAGTTGGCCTAAAAATATTAACAGTGCTAGCATGTTTTTTTGAGATACGTAAAATACCGTGACAACACTTACAAATATCCAAAGACAGCGCGAATAATGCAACATTAAATAATTTTAATTAAATATTTGTGGAAAAAAGTGAGAAAAAAACCTTGCCAATCTGTCATTAATTCAAAACAAACCAAGCGATGCGACCCACAAAATGTATTCAATAAAATTTTTGAAATAAGAGCGTTTAGGGACGTGGATAACAGTATAATTGACTAATTTAGTCAAATAAAGGCGCTTATTATCACTGGAATAATTCAAATTGATGTAATGCATTTTAGAAAATTGTCGTAACTTCCAAGATCTCCATACATTGATAAAAAATGAAAGTTACGATAAAATCTTATAGTGTTTCATCGGACATATATCTCAATATCTCAGCTTTTAAATAATTTTATACAGATTTTCTCGAGTTAACTTACGTTTTATTAGTGACACTTTTATTATTTTGTTTCAAAAGTATCGCATTCGGAGCTCCTTTCTAGCAAAAATAAAGCTGAACTAAAACTATCGTCTCCTGAAAGGTTGCCAAAAGGAAGTTACGACAAATATTGATTTAACTGACGAAATGCTGGTGTATTTTTTTTGAAATCGTTTAGAAAATGTCCACAACTTCATCTTCAAATGAAACTTTCACTTGAATTAAAGACTTGGTGAACACGAAACACTGAAACAAAGCAAATTATTGCTAACGTTTAGCCAAATTTTAATAAAAAATGCTGGTTTTCAGCACTTGGTGCACTCTCCAAATTCCTTAATTTAAGAGATAAATGGGATAAATGTCATCCAAATTATGGATATTTTTGGGGGTAAAACTACTTGAAATTCCACTTTCGAAAAAGATATAAAAAATTGTTTTGGAGAGAATGGAGGTGGGTGGGGGGGGGAAAGAATAAAAAAACGTCTGGAGATATCGTTCTTTTATTGGGCGTCACTGAAGACTGGAACTTGATATCCTTTCCCGTTTAAGCTCCAGGACGGTAACAGTCGAAATTTTGAATTTTTTGAATAAAAAAGGCATAGAATCGATGCATATTGCAAGTGTACCTCAGGGTCTAAAGACAGGTAGGCAGGCAGTAGAGTAACCAGGGCCAAATCGTCCAAAAAGCCAGATAATAGAAAAATTCATTCCTCAGTGTGCTCATTGCCACTCTGAATATGGATAGGGAAGTGAGCGTGTACACTGTACACGCTCACTTATCCCTATCCACATTCAGAGCGGTAATGGCTTGAGGAACGAAGAAAGTCAGGGAAAGAGACGGGATTGCGAGGTGAGTTGTGAGGATAATGTTCTCTCTCTCTCAAGCTGAAGAGTGAGTGAGCACGCATATATCCATATGATTTCAGTTATCATTTTACCCCTTCATAAATCCTCATACGGTGCGACATAAAGACGACCTTTTTACGGGATTACTTGGATCCAAAAATAATCTTATAGATTAATTAAAACTTGTTGTGATAAACGATATGAATGTTTTCAATTAATAATATGAAAACTTATTTCTCTGAAACAGATTCAAGGCTTTTTATTAAAAAAAAGGAGTTCTATAGAATTTTGCAAAATATAAAAGTTGTAATGTAATGTAACCGATAAATTTAAAAAGAATGTTCATAGAAAATGAAATTATGAAGTTTAGTAGTTTTACATGTAGAGAGATTTTATAAATAATGTTTTCCGCTTTTAAAATTTTGCAAAAAGAAATTTTCTAGAGAAAAATAAAGTTTTTGTCGTAGCCATTGATATTTATAAAAAAAGAAAAAAAAACAAAATTGGAGATAATCATTTGAACGATTTGAACCATTGAACTATTCTCCTATAAAGTATTCCATCTAATAGAGCAGCAATTACAAATTATTTTGTCTTCCCATCCGACAATGAGAAATTGTGTGTGAGAATTTATTAAGGAAACAGAAAAATATTTTTTGACATGACATACACCGGTTTAACCCTTTAAGGACGATTGGAACACCGGTGTCCCATAAAGAAAATAATTTTTCCTGACTACCAAAAAATTATTTTTGCCTTATGTTTGTACGGAATTGCAAAATAGAAGGTTGAAGGAATCTAGGATATTTTTTGGAAGTCTCTAGCTATTTGCTATATAGTAAATTTTTAAACTAAAATATGACAAATTTTTAAATTCTCATAATGAAAATTAATTTTTAATATTTTTTATAATTCCATTTTTTAAAGCAAAACTGTTTTGGGAAAAGAAACTACAATACTCAAAAATAATATTTTTTATTAGATTGAAAATTATCATTCATTAGTATTGTTAGAAAATTTACTTGAATTTTTAGGCTATTTTTGTCCCTATCGTTCATAAAGACAAAAAATAAACCAAATCAGACTCTGTTTGCTTTTCGAAGGCCAGATATAAGACCTTTTACAGGTTTTGTTCATTGGTCTCATTTTTATTGATGATCTTCGGTCCACGAAAACTGTCTCGTCGTTAGAGGGTTAAACTTTTGAACTTTGGGAGATTTTACAATCGAAAAATTTTTGTTAGGCAAACAAACATAGTATTTTTAAGAGACTTGTTAGACATGTAATGTTTGCCTACTAACATTTGGTCAGCCGGGATTACCGTTTGATATTTGAGAACAGTTTCACTGACATCCAGTCAAAGAAGAAGAAGAAGCAGCTGTTCGCGTGTCATGTTCGGGATTCCTCTCTGAATTTTCGCAAATAAATAAATCAGATTTTTATCTAGTTTTTCGTGAAAAACAGAGCAACATATTTTCCTAAAATGCGTAGATAGATTATGCTAATATATATTCTAACGGGAATTGCATTGTGGGTGACTGAATTTCTGCAAATTGCAATTGAAACCTGGCGAGCAGTTTTTGCCATGATTCGGAGGAAGAAGAACAGCCCCCAGATTTATGCCTTCCGACCATATCAGATCAATCGGCTGCATTATGTGGACTGTGTGCCCCCAAAGCCACGCAGTGGTCACAGGATTGTGTGCAATGATCGTGATATTTACTGTTTCGGAGGCTTCAATCCGGACATCCCATCGAACACGGGAAGATATCGGGATGTGTCTCTGTTCCAGGAACTCTGGCGCTTCGATACTCTGTCCCGGCAATGGGAATTGATCTTTGGACCAGGAGAACACTTGCCAGATGAACTGGCTTCCCATGCCATGCTTCTGCTGGGCAACTCGATCTTGGTGAGTAAAGAAAGGATCTCAAACATTTCCGGAAGCATTTTTCAAGAAGCCCTTCTACCTCTTCGCAGATCTTCGGTGGGACGTGCTACCCTTTTGGCCAACGCTGCTCAAATAAACTTCATATCTTCAATGTTGTCAGCAAGAAACTCAAGACAGTGGAGACTTCCGGGACTCAACCAGCAGAGATGTACGGGCAGGCTATGGTCGTTCATGAGGAGTTCCTGTACGTCATTGGAGGGACAACGGGATATGACTACTCCTGTGATGTTCACAGGTAAGAAAAAATTGATCTCAGATAAGATTTCTTTAGATTTGTCCCTTCTCACGTTCATTTTATCAATTATATTTCAATTGACCTGCCACTGATTGTTCTAAGCTTATCATTTTTATTGCCTCAATTCTATAGAAAAGAGTAATAATATAATTTATTGATAGTAAATTAATTCCTGAGATTCTTTTTATTGAGAAATCTGGTCAGTGTTTCGAAGAATATTCCGGAAATTGATGCTTTGAAGGAGAAATAAAATAATCTGGGAAGATTAAGGAATAGGACGATGATCCTTGATGAAATTGAAGATATTCCTGTGAAAGTAGCAAGTCTCTATCCTTAACCGTTTAGCCGGTAGAAATAAAAATAAAATGTGCCCAATAAAGAACGTGTCTGCAGACAGGGAGTATCGTAGGAGTGTCCTATGGGAGAATCCTACGACACGATTATTAGAAGCAATTAAAGTTTTTTAGGGTTTAAAATGTTTTTGTTTAACAATATTTAATTATTTTAATTATTAATTAAATAAAGATAATTAGCCGTACTCACTATGGCGTTGTTATCTCGTAATCTCCGTAATCTGTTATCTTGTTATAATTTTTCATTTATAAAATACATTACGAGAACATAACGAGATAACGAGATAACGATATTACAAGATAACAGCGCCATAGTGAGTACGGCTATTGTTTATTTAAAATTATTATAATTTTTAAGTATGATTTTGCAGCCCGCAAAATATTAGAATCACCTCTGTAAAGCCACTATTTCAGCTTTTGCATTTTTGTTTTTTTAATTCTAATTCGTTGAATTAATTACCTTATGTCGAACTAATATTATTTTGAGCGCTAGAGGTCTCTATTTTTCACAGAATATGTCAATATGTGAAATTTAGTTTGAACAACAGGATGACCACTGCCATTTACATAAATCGTCTCCTCAAAATGAAAGTGATCTATCTGTATTTCTTGCAAACAGTTTTCCTATTTTATTGGGCGATCTGAAAATCACTATTGATATATTCTGTAAAAAATGTAGACCTCTAGTGGCCAAAACAACATCTATCCTACGACTCTAATATTGACGATTTCTGTATCAAAAATATTTCGACAAATTGGAAAAAATACACAGAGCTCTCCGATTCAGGTGACATGACAGCTGTCAAATACACAAAGAAGTCAGAATATCACCCTTCCATAGGTTTTTCCGTTTTTTCTGTGTATTTTAGTATCAATCACCCGAATATAAAGGCCTCTACACACTAGGAGAAATTTCTTTAAAAAATGCTTTTTTACAGAAAATTTTCCCTATCCTTGTAGGCAGAAACGTCAGAATTTTTAAAGAAGGCAATTTTTGACGAAAATTGCTTCTAGTCTGTAGACACCATAAGAGACCACAGTGTAGTTCTCTACGCATTTCGGGGTCATAGCCACTGTATTTGAAATTAGTACAATTTTTTGCATTTTTGACCCATTCTGCAATTTTTTTTTATAAAGATAAATATCATGTTTTAGAAATTTCTCTATATAGTTTTGTAAAAAAAAAAACAAAATTCAAAAAGATATGAAACATATTGATCTAATAATTCTTATTATTCGAACAACTTAATCGAATAATTTGTATCATTTTAACAAAGAAAAATCCCCGAGTGGAGCATTTCCTCGTGATCGATTTCGAAATTGTAAAAAGATGTTTTTTTTGTCTACTAGATGTTCTTTAAGTAGTAAAACACCACAATACTTGTTTTTTGCTGGACACAATTTATATTAGGTATAATTTTCTTATCTGTTAAGTTTCTCTTTAGGGCAGAATCACATTGACAGTAAAATGCTCACCGTCACCGTCAAAGCCCTCACCGTATTTCGTTAATTTACGCATTTTCATTGCAATTCTTACGCAAATTCTCAATTATCGTGTTACATTATCTCATACTCGGTGGCCCTAGGTGAAAATAGTATAAGAAAATTGAATAAATAAAGCGAAAATGCGATAAACGGTGAGCAAAAAAACTGTACGACAAACGGTAGCAAAAAAAATTCTACAGTTTTTTTTTGCTTACCGTTTATCGCATTTTCGCTTTATTTATTCAATTTTCTTATACTATTTTCACCTAGTGCCACCGAGTATAAGACAAGGTAATATCGTAATGGAAAATTTGCGTAAGAATTGCAATGATAATGCGTAAATCAACGAAATACGGTGAGGGTTTTGACGGTGACGGTGAGCATTTTACTGTCAATGTGATTCTGCCCTTAATCTAAATTTGAGGTTAAGTAAAACATAACCTTGAAAAGCGACAGTAGCTTCTTTAGCATTTCAATAAAATGGTCCGGAAATATTTGTAATGGACATTGCAATGATAACAAACATGATTATCTTCTCCGTTAATAAGGTTTTTGCTGACCAAGGAATTTAGTTTAAGTAAAACATAACCTTGGGCACTCAATGGATCAAGTGGTAGAGCAATCGCTCTATGATGCAAGTGTTCCGGGTTCGAATCCCCTTTAGGTCACCAGGAATTTTTCTGGCGTTAAAGGTGTTCGAATTGCATCAAGTGAGCTTCACTGCACTTGATGCCACGGACATGGGACTGACAATCTCATCCCGTACAAGAAAAAATAATAATGCATTTCTAGAAATCCCCTTGCGGGAAGGCCTTGTTCCTTCATGGAATGTTGTATCAGCATTATTATTATTATAAAACATAACCGTGAAAAGCGACATTCAGTGCTACAGAATTTTAACGAAACTGTCCCGACACATTTGTAATGCCCGTGTAAATTTACAAAAGCCTGGATTCTTTATCCGTTAATAAGGTTTTAACAGATCTAAATATTTAGGTTAAGTAAAGCATAACCTTGAAAAAGGATGTTTAATTTTCTACAATTTCAATAAAATGGTTCAGAAACATTCTTAGAGACCACAATTTATTATTTTTCTTTTATTAATATTGATTCATTTAGCATCGAATTTATTCATTCTTTTGTTGACTAAATGGTTGAGTCTCACTTTCGAATTTAGTTTTTAAACATTTTAAGGTTAGAATCTGATTTGAGACAAAAAAAGAAGACTTAAAACTCTGAATTGTCCTAAACTCCATTTGTATTCAAATTAATTATTTGTTGTATGTCTATGTTGATATGTTTTCAACTGATAAGTCATCTTTGCTCGTTTTGATGAACCATGTTTGGCAATTTAAATAAAAGTCATCTTATTACGTATTTTGCTATTGTTTTTACAAGTAAATATTTTAGAGTAGAGATCAAACATTTACCAAGCTCTATTTGCCATTTGTTTATTTGTCTTTGCCAATCTATTTAGGCATTTAGGGAATTTTTTAACATATTGCTAAAGATTCCGGTGTCAGATCTTAATCCAGTTTAGTTCAAATAAGATTTTTTTCATTGTTAGAAAAGCAGGAAAAAATTACCTACAATTTAATTTGTGAAATTTAATTTATTTAAATGAGGTTAGGACGGAATCTAACCTCACATTTCCAAACTAACCCTTTACAATGTATAGGAAATAGAGGGTCCTATTTCAGGAAAAAGGAATGTACAATCAAATAAAAACCTTTCAGATTGAATTTGATGACGTACGAGTGGGAGCTGGTTTATCACTGTGATGAATACAATGAGGACGATCCTCCAGGTCGATATCGCCATGAGTTGGCGTATGACGGTGAGCAAATTTATGTTTTGGGCGGTGGAACATCTCAAGTGGCCTTTACACTCTCCGAGATACCTGCCTTCAATTTGAAGACAAACACGTGGAAAATGGTACAGACAAAGCCAGATTCCACGTTTTCTCCTCCAGGAAATAAAGTAGCTTTTCCAGAGGCCCGAAAATGTCATGCCTGCGTTCAATTTGAAACGCTACAAGGATCGTCAGTTGTAATTATTGGGGGATATGATACATGCTATTACAATGATATTTGGAAGTTGAATTTGCGAACTCTAGAGTGGAGATGTCTCGGAAAGATGCCGTCTTTTAGGCCTCTTTTCTTTCACGATGCCACCGTTACGAGAGCAGGCTGTGTGTACATTTACGGGGGCATTACGTGCAACGTCAACACGAATATCACCAAAAGAACAACCAATATGTACAAGATATGGATGACAATACCTAAATTGTCTGAAATGTGCATAGAGGCACTCAATTTTTATGCACCACGCTTGAAGGAATCCTCCGTGGAGGATCTTATGAAGCTTGGTGTGCCACCGCCATTTGTCGACAGACTGACAATCAAGAGTACTAGTCCCTAAAGCTAGCTTTTGTTCAATGCTGAAAGCTTTTCTTAACTTTCTTGACATCAAAAACAAAATTCAAGTGTTTTGTTCTTGCAGCAAAGTATCACCTAATATAAAGTGAGTAAAAATTGTACATTAAGAAAATACTTATTTTCTATTGGCTAAATATAAAAGCGTTTTTGCTCAATGCAAATGGGACTTGTAACTTGTATCCAGTGAGTCAATATACTTTTCTAGAAAATTACGTAACTGCAAGGCTCTGAAATCCGGCAAACAGACGCAAGCCAATTTATGAATTATATAGATTTGGAGAGTTTCTCTGAAAACGAGATTCGCGTGAAATATTTAAATTTACGTTCTTTTACACGGCTCTTTTGTTTCATTTGACTTCAGCTATATGTAAGATGTATATCTTAATAAAAAAAATTGAATTTATAAAGGTTTTTATTTTATCCTTGGGAAGGAAATTGATGGAGAATTTGTAAAAATTGCATTCAATAATCAACAAAGTGTAATTTTTTATTTATTCTGTTGGTTTCTTTTCTGCCTTCTTGTCTTACTTGACTTTGTGGGGTAGAACCTTCGGTTTAATCCCGGAAGTAGTGTTCACTCAATGAAAAATTAAAGGAATAATCCAAAAAAGAAGTGAAGAGAAAAAAGGAAAGTGAAAAGAAGGTAAGTCAGAATAGGAACGAGTATGCATCGTTAAAGAGAGAAATTTAAAGTCAGGGATAGGTCCCTGGCTTATTCAAAGTTCTGAGTTCGAGTTCCGTACGGTGTAAAGATCTGAATGTCAGATTTAGATGATTTTCAATATGGGGTGAATGGTGGAAAGCGAGACACTTAAGAAAAAATTCAATTTCAAATGCATTTTTAAACTGAATAAATAATTATTTTTTACCATTTTTTTGCATCATGGGATTCTTTGATAAATATTTTAAGAGAATCTTAACAGTTGTTATTGAAACTTGCAACCGAATAATCGGAAAATTCACGGAAATTAAAAAAATAACACATTTTGAAAGGATGGACAAAATTTTGGAAAGTTGGACAAAAACTTTTGGAAAGTTGGACATAATGATATTAATGACAAAATATCATGCGAAATATGTAGAAAATCAAATGTTGAGGGTTTTCTCTGTATACTTGCACATTTGATGGTTTTGCTAATCTCTCCTTTATGTCCGGGTAACAGTTGAGGAACGCTAATTACCAAGAACTTCCTGAACGTCCAACCAAAAAGAGGTTCTGTAAATTTCACAGACGCCTCGCGCTGTCCAGCAGTTATAGCTTTAAATCGGATGCAACTTTTTAGCACACTTCAATACCCAATCCGCCCAGGTCTTTGCCACTTGCTTTGGGAGTTCTGTAGAGCCTCCTCTTTGTTTTTCTTCAGGTATTTTTGCGATTTTTACTACCCACTCTGTCAGAAAAAGTGGTCTTCGGAATCTGGAAATCCTTGCAGCCTTTTCCAAGAGATTTTCTCCTTATCAGCTACTAACTGCTGTTGCAATTTTTCTCCGGATACTTAAGGATCTTTGCCGTTCTTGTTAACATGATTTCACTTCACAAAACCACCAAATTCATTCACAAAATCAACTTGTCCAAGATTTAATAAAACTTGTTTTGAAAGCAACGCGAAATTAAATCACTTTTCTATCCTTTTTAAATGTAATATTTCACAAATATTTTTTATTCACCTTTTAAATGGATGTATGTCCTTCGATTTTCACTATAGACTTAATAATATTTCACAAATTATCAAATTATTATTTCAAACAAAACACTTTGATATATTCCTAGCAACTTCCATAAAAAACGGAGAAAATTACAACTACCGTGTCAAGGTTATGAATATCACGCATGCAATACATTTTTTAAATTCTTCTTGCAAGTCACTCTTTGATTGTTTAATAACGACTTTTGCATTTTTAACTTCTCAAATAATCACAAAATTAGGTTTAATAATCTTTTTAATCGAAAATTGAAATATTTAATTGATTTACTATCAACTTTTTAAGGAGGTGTCTCACATTCCACACTGCTTTGTCCAACATTCCAAACTGTCTCGCTTTAGACAAATTACTCTACGACAAACGTGAAATTTCTTGAAATTTGCCATCTCTACCGATGATATATCAGTGCTCTAGGTTCACGTACATCTCTTCGTACAAGGACGTTTTTTTCGATCGTGACTTACCATCCTTCCTTCAGATACGAGCCCTTACCCTTATCTTTCTGCATAAATATGATAACAACTGAGAATCTAAACGTACTTGGCTTTCCTCTTAACGAGGGGGGAAGAGTCTCGGTCAAGGTTCGGGAATACTTAGTCCCAAGGGGATGCAAGACACACTTTACCACACACTCATTGACAGAGGAATATCCTTTTTACAATTCATTTCCCCGTGATGCTCGCATTTCTGATGAGCACTCAGATTCAGTGATTATTTCAAGTTCGAGTTTGCTTGATGCGTTCTGCTTTTTATGTGGCCTTTTGTTGCAGCTACACATTTGAAAGACGGTTGAAGCCTATTTTGTTTATAAACAGAGCTTCCTGTACAATGCCTCGGTAGTGTCACTGCATCCTCAAGGTTTTCTCGTCTGAGGATTTCGCTCTTTCTTCTTGCCTGAATAGAGATCACAATATCGGTTTCTCCATAAAGCTTCTTCAATTCGTAATTCATCCATTATTATACTTTTGAATTTTCCGTAGTTGCTGAAAATGCTATAACTTGTTTAGACAAATATATATTCCAAGAGACTTTTATAATCTAAGTTTCAGAATTACTATTTTGTGCTGATCAAAACGTTGCGAATTAGAAAGTTTCAGAATGATTGAGGGACATGTCCTCTAATCTTCTGAGGACTAAGATTTTTCTCCTCCTGGCTCTCTCGGACCCGGTATTTATTGGGATTTCATATTCGGCTCAAAGGACCAAAAATAATATTTTTGAAGCACCATTGATTAAATTACTTAATTAACTTTAGCTACCAAACAGTAAATTTGCATAAATAACAAGATTTATTTAGTGATGGGATTAAAAGTTGCGAAACCCGCAACAGGCAGAGTTTGATGATGATTTTTCTCTGAGTGTTTTCGAAATTCCTCGATGTGACGTTTCCATGCGAAAACACTGCAAAAAACAAAGCGATGTGTCATATTTGACAGGAAACAGTGTAGCAACGGCCATTTCAAGGGTAGTTGTCGAAAGGCGGCGTGAAATTCTGCGTGGTCGCAGTTCTTCACCGTCGTCCGTCGAAAGCAGCAGCAATTTTTTCCGGGAGATGAGTTTTCCTCCTCTCATTGTGTGATTTTCCACTGTGGATTCGAGTGCATGAGCTCAACGTGCAAACGCGAAAATGCATTTATCACTGGTATTGCTTTGATAAATACCACAATTAGTTGCGGCAGGCGGTGTGAGATTGTGTGAAAATTTGTTTTTCCCAAACCCATTTCGCGTGTTTTTAGTCGTGCTTTTTTGGGGGGGTTGAAAAGTCTGAGTGTGTTGGTAGTAGAGTTTGTGCATCTTTTGCGCGAGTGCGGGTGCGAGTGGGTGAAAATTTTGTTAGTGAAAAGTGCAGGGAGAGGTATAAGAGTTGCGTGGCATGCTCCAGAATCTTCCCAGGCGGATGAAAATGGAGAAAAATCAGGAGAAACGTGTTTACATGCTGGTGCTGACAGGAGGTAAGATTGCACCCCCATCGATTTTTTTTCTGTTATGCCCTGACTTTTCCACCGAAGCCACGTGCTTGCCTCTGGGCAGCCCAAAAATCCTGCCTATGGAAACAAAAATTCTCAACTTGGAAAAAAAGCCCGGAAAACGTGCTCTTGTGTCTGGTGTCAAATTTAGCAACGCAATTCCGCGCGCCAACCACGTTTTTCTCTCTCTCAGTTGAATCGTCAAACAAAATTTTTCCACGGTCGCCTGGGAAAATGTCTTGCAGCAGAGCGGGAAAATGTGCAACAATTGCAAAATTTCGCAATGGGCGGGAAAATATTTTAACAATTGGATTTGAGGCTATGACGCACATTTCTAGCTATTTTTAGCTGGGTTTTGTAACTTTGGATATGGAGGCACTCCTGCAGAAGATAGAACATTTCTGGGACTTTGTTTTTTACCCTCAGGGCACTATTTTGGCAAGGTTACAGCTATTGCAATCGAGCTGAATAGATGTCATGCTAGGATTGGGCTGGGATTTTTAGTAGCTCAAAGCTCACTTTTTATTTTTCAGATAGACTTTAGTCTATTGTGCTAGACAGACCTACTGCTTGAGCCAATAGACGACTTAACTCTTTCCGGACCGCAGCATATGCTGCAAGCAAATTTCACAATTTTTAATCAAAAATATCTAAGCTCAGGAATTAATTGAGGTCCTACAAAAAATATGTCACATTTGGACATCCTTATAGTTTGTAATCATCCACAAAAATAGGATTTTTATCAGTTCTGAATACTTAAAAAACATTGTTTTTCACAGAACATTCATATGCTGCTTTGGGTACTCTCGTCCCAAAAGAGACGAAAGAGTTAACGTGATTCTAATCAAAATAATGATTAAACTGCATTCCTATCAGTTTCCCACTAAGTCGTCTCTTAGCTTAGCTTAAGCCATCAGTATAGGACATAATACACGTTCCATACTGAAAGTTTACCATAGTTCAATAATATCTCCAAATTCTCAAGGAATCAATTTCAGTGGTTTTTTAGCAAGTAATAATAATTTATCCTTAATACCTATATTAACTTAAATAAAAATTTTCCCAAAGAACTCATGTTAGAGAATTAGAATTAGAGAAGTTTAATCATATGCCTAAACCATGCTGGAGGGGAATTCTGTAACGCTCTGGCAATGTCATATGACAAATTGGGTTAGAGTCTCAGGAGAGCTTTTTCGAAAATGCGATTCTGTAGCCGTGACATTGCCATATTTCAGCTCACGTGGCATTGTCAGAAGTCACATATTTGAGATTTCTGGCAATTCAAATGACAATGAATTTTGTTAAACAAATCAATCAAAACGTACTGTATTTTCATAAAATCATCAAGTAAAGGGATTTCATTAAAAATTCAATGAATTGCCTTTTCGAACTCATATGATATGACAAAAAAGCTCGAATGGCATTGTCAGGTTTCGAACTCACGCATGACAATGCCACGAAAATTACAGAATTCCCCTACTGGTCACACCTACGACTAAAGTCCAGTGACGACTAAACTCGTACATAGTCAATTCAGTACTTGATACACTATGAACACTGCTTATCATTTACTGACATTCATGAAATATCATTTGAGAGGGTTTTTATGTAAATATTTCCAAATAAATACGCGATTAAACTATTGAAAATATAACTATTGTGAAGTTACGCCACAATATAACTATTATTATTGACGAGAATAAGTGGCAGAAATTGACTTAAGTCTTATAATCATTACAAGTGAAGTAGGATATAATTTTACAAATAGTTTCGTTATCAATAGATTACATGTAGATTGCAATATCTGCATAAAAACTTAAACAGCTAAAATTTGTGAGTGCGTTGCAATAAAATGCTATTCTGCGATTGTAATGTGTCATGAACTGACTGACTGTAGTAAAATAAAATAGGTGTAAAATAGATACATGGATCAGCCCATAAATGAGGATAGTGGTATCAATACACTCAAGGATCAGGTCAAAATTTGGGGGAACAAGCTGAGCTTCTAAATTCATGAGGTCTATATTACAATTTGGGCACTCAATGGGTCAAGTGGTAGAGCACTCGTTCTATGATGCAAGTGTCCCGGGTTCGAATCCCCTTTAGGTCACCAGGAATTTTTCTGGCGTTAAAGGTGTTCGGATTGCATCCAGTGACCTTCACTGCAACTTGATTCCATGTGCATGGGACTGACAACCTCATACCGTACAAGTAAAAATAATAATGCATTTCTAAAAAATCCCCTTTTGGGAAGACCTAATTCCTTCATGGAATGTTGTGCCAGCATTATTATTATTATTATAGTACAATTTATGAGGATTGACGATATCAACGATTTCAAAAAAAAAATCGATTAAGTCATCATTACTTTTACATCACCTTTTAAATGAGCTACTCCTTATGGGCTCTACAGACTAGATAAATTTATGTCCATATTGAAGTGTTTTTCCTACACAAGCATAGGCAATTTGCTTCAATATGGACATAAACTGCTCTAGTGTGTAGACGCCATTACTCCTTCACGTTCCATTTCAAAATTGTCATTATTAGCTTGACGGTCACGTGATTCATCTCGTGAGGTGATAGATAAAAAGTATGGCAACAAATAAGTTTAGCAAGTAGATAAATAGAAATCTTCATTTGCATTGATTAAAATAGTAAAATACTTGCAATAAAGGGAAAATTAAGAACTGAGAATTTTTTTTACTGATCGAAAATGTTTATGACATTTCAAAAATGTATTAAAATTGATTATTTAGGCCATCATGCATGAAAAGCGATGTTATCAGTCACATAAAATCGTCATGCGCTTATTGATTTGATATTAAGATATCATGTAAGGAGTCATGTTATAATGGCCCTCTGCACTTACCATCATATCTAACATTTAGGTCATGAGGTTTTAATGTTGTCTTTATATTGCAAATTCAATGTTATAGATATGAAATTTTATCTCTAAATTCACCTTAAATTCAACAGCATTACTTTTATTGTTTTTCTTTCATTCACACAAAGTAAGCTTGTGGCCGACCTGCGTCCCCGTAGACTGTACGTTTTTGAACAGAATCTTCTTTAAACATAATATTTTACATTATGAGGCCATACATATGTACCTTGTAATTTACATTTTATAATTGGAATTGAACTTTAGTAATAGTCCCTCCGTTCCGAAATAAGTCGTACGTTTGGGGAAACGTACGACTTATTTTGACATTTCCTGACAAAGTTGGAAGCCTAGGCCTTTTTTCCTAGGTGCAAACAGCGAAAATAAAAAATGTGCCTAAAATTGCAACTTTATGATTTCTTTCACATTTCCAGTGTCTTTTCGAAAAAACACCCTCTATATAGAGGGTTTATCAGGTATAATACTTACCGTGAAAATCTTTTACTGGAAGAGGGTGGTTTTTTTGCGTGAAGAAAAATTCACAAAGATTACCACCTTGACAGCTCGGGAAAATTTAATTTCTCAGTTTCGTAAAAACATCAGTTAAAGTTATCGGGACATTGGGAATTCCTCATTGTTTTGGGTCACACCGTGCAGGTCGCTTTGGAATATTTAATCCATCCAGAGATTCCATTGAATAAGTTCACAAGAAAATTGGGATATTAGACATTTTTCACGAATTGAGATTTCAACAGATGTTTTTGTTTTGCTTCTGTCAAATCAAACATTAAGCCTAAAACTGCTCATAGTAGGTGTGATTCTTTCATTGCCAATGCGGTGAATTTTGAGCATTTCTCGTCCAATTTGTCTTGTTTTCAAGTGGAATATTCCACATTTCACTTTAAATTTGTTACTGGTTTTGAGAATCAGTGATGTTCAAAACATGTACTGTAAAACAAATTGCAGGTTTAAAGAAAATCCAGGATTGCAATAGGTGTAATTGAGAGAATCACACGTAATTGACTGTCAGAATGCTGCGAAATATGGTTTCCCTAAGTATCACAAAAATATGTTAGAAAAATATCATAAAATTGATTTGATAACGCATTATACGTTCTATAAACGATTAAAGCAAGTACATGGAAGTTCCATCTAAAAACACTGATGTGCAAATTTTTGATTCCGGTTTAATGTTTCCGGTGAAAATGAGGCGTACATAGGTGGACAAATTTTGTACGTAGCTGAGCAAACCGGAGCAGCTTCGTAAAAATCGCCACTAAATTTTAATTTTTCTCTAGAGCAGAGGTGTGCAAAAACCGTTGAAAACGAATAAACGTCAAAATAATTTTGTTCAGGTAGCGTTTTGATCATTGCCGTACAAGTTTCATTTGACGTTTGTTCGGTTTCAAACGGTTCTTGTACACCTCTGTTCTAGAGCAAAATTTGAGGATTTCCAGGGATTTTGTGAGGTGAAGTAAGAGATCTTTTTGACACAGTGAGTGGTGCAATTGATTCGACTAATTAATTACAAATCTTAATCTTGAAACTTGAGGATCATTTTCCGTACGAAGCTGCACAACCTTCCTATCTAAACTTATAAAATTCCAATAGAATTCCGTTGAATTTCATTAAAAATCTCAATTATTTAAAGATGTTTAAATAAAAATCACAAAGAATTCAGACATAAAGTCGTTTATCGGGACTTTGCTCACTATCGTCTGTCGAGAAAAGAATAAATTGTGGACTATTTTTAGCCGAAAAGACTCACTAATTTCCCTCTTTGCGTCTTTTTCTCCTCTGGGTTCCCTCATTAGGCCCACAATTGACAGATAAATCGCGACAAAAGCGAGGAAATATTTTGTTCTTATTTATCTTGGAATTCCCACAATTTTCACCCATTAAAAGCCGCAATGAATTTTGTTGCTGAAAAAAAAGGCTTCTCCTGAGAGACGTGAGGCACAATCTCATACGTTGTGTCTCTTTCATCGACAATTGGGTCACGTTTTCTATAAATGACATCCCTCTTTTTTTTTGGCACTTGACGCAACAGTGAAATTGAGGGATAAGAAGATCGGGAGTAAGGCTTTTGGGGAATGAGACGAGAGATTATGTAGTAATTCAATGTCATTTTCTAAAAAGCAGATGCACTGCTAAATAAACCTAGAAATTATCAAGAGAAATAAAAATGATTTCGAAAGAACAGAGAAAATGAAATGTATTTTATGTTTAAAAAAAAAAGTCGTATTTTCACTTTTTTTTTACGACTGGCGATCATATGAGAGGAAATTACGTAGACGACGATGTGGTGAAAAGTAGAAGAAAAGTATAATTTGGGATTTTCAAGGTTAGTCCGCGAATGTGAAGAGCACGTGGCTCGTGCTTTCTACCTCGCATTGTCTCATTCGCAGCACGCAATCGTAATCGCAGCTGATGAACCTAATCAGTCGTTATCTTTTATTTTCGCACAATAACAAATGCTTTTGATAGGAAAAATATTCGTTTATGGAGAATGATGAGCAGATGTAGTATTATTGCTTAGCGTGGTCACAAGTCTGAATATTATACATTGTAAAAACAATATCAGTCTATTGGATTATATTACTTCTTGAGAAGTTAAGAGGTTATTATATTTGGCATTAAGGTATCAGAAGAATTTATTCTTTAGCAAAATTAAATAGGATTAATATGTTTCAGCTAACCTTTAACGTAGTTCAGAAATTACAACCCGTTATAGCGTAAGTGGTGTTTTTCTGAGAAGTCTTTCATTTGGAGTATTTGTTAAGCAAATTTGCGAATTCGCTAATGTAAGCAGCATTAAGCCAATGACCCAAGAAATATTTAAAAGTCAGCTAAATGATCTCAGTAATAAATGTCATTCTATTTTTTTTTTCTACGATTCAAGTAGTGTAAATTTATTTAAATAAGTCTAAGGTAAGTGTGCCAAATTCCGGCCAGCTTGTAATTTCGGCCACATTTTTTGTTCCTCGAATTTCCATGAATTTTTAATTTTTACATACTCTAGAGATTATACAATGCAAAAGAATAACAAAAAATGTAGCTTCGACAAACAAGATGACGTGAAAAAGATATTGGAAGAATTCCCGAAGGGCAAGAAACTATGAGAATGAAGGTGGTCGAAATAGGGCACCAAAGCTATGTCTACATTTTTATTCATTTTAAAATGTATTAATAATGATTTTAGAGTAAATAAAGGCGATAAACTGTCTACAAGGTTCTAAGCAACACTCCTTAAGTAGAAGGAATGAAAAAAATCAATTTCTATTAAACATATTGCATTTCAAACTTGAGATTTTGGCGCTTGCATGTAACTATGCCGAAATTTGGAACACTTACCCTATAAGAAAACACAAATCTCTTTTAAAAAATATTTTAGTGGTATTTGGGGCAAAATGTGACAATCCTGAAATACAAAAATTCAATGTTTCTCACTACAAAAACCACCAATAATGTTTCAAATTCTTTGGCTAAATAATACTGAAAGCGAAGTGGGGCATATTTGTGGAGCTCAGAGGCAAAATGACACATGTGCTATGCTTTAGCCATAGGATATGTGCAATTTTGCCTCTGAGCTCCACATTTGAACTAGGGTTTTTTTTCCTATATTGTCTTTATAATTGGTTTCTTAATTAATTCCATTTGAAAATGAGAGAAAATGCCTTTTTTCGAAGGTGTCCTAATTCAAAGGTTCTTCATGACCCCCTATCCATCCAAGTAGTAAGAATTTTGGCCAAATGTTGTACCACCTGGACTCCACTGAGAGCATGTACGATATGATATATGTATATCATACATGTGTTTCCTTAATAAAATAGCCGATTTTTGCTCTGAGCGTGTTATGTAATCCCTCGATTTTGTCAGTCCCCGGGGACCACTTTTTCCAGCATATCTTTGGGTTTCTGACGATGTCAGAGACATGACATAACGCTGTTTGTCCGTTCGTCCGATTGGCGAGAGCTCTAGACGGCAAACGGTTTGAGATAGCTAATTGGTACTTTCGGAAGACCCTCCCACAATTCGGCTCAAAAACTATTAACCATATTTTTGGGATTGCTCGAAAACGTGTCATGCGATTACTTTTCATTTGGATATGTTTTAGATATTACCTAGGCGGAGATTTCGTAAAAATACGAAAATACCGTAGAAACATTCCTAATTAGTGGTTTTTTCAAGTTCAAAAATCTAAATGACTCTAGGCAGCATATTTCTCAAACGAAGGGGTCACGTTTGGAGTCGTTGGAAAGGTCTTGGAATTTTTAACAAGACTGAACCGGTTAAAATCGGTTCTGAACCGTTAATGAATTATAACAAATTAATTATTATAAATGATAACGAATTAGGTGTGATTTTTTCATAATCACACTTACTGTTTTCACCAAGTTAGGCGACCATCTTCTATCGGCTTGACATTCAGAGTGTACACTGAGTTAAAAGTTAAAATAGCATTCCGGAAATGTTAATTTTACCTTGCATTATTGATCCGAAATAGGTGTAAATGTTATGCATTTTAGGTATATTATGGGTTAAAGTTACCCTTTTTCATGTTAATTTTACCCTTAAAAAGGTGTAAAATTAACATTAAAAAATGTTGATATATTTTTACACCTAAAAAGTGTTAAATTTATGAGGAAAAAAAGCTAATGGCGCCCCCTTTTTACTCAGTGTATGTATTTAAAGCATCCTTTGAGCCGAAAATGAGCAATCAAATTTACAGATATCAGCGGCTTTTGTGATATTTTGAAAAATGTAGGGGAAAGTGCTCTCCTTTCGAACGTTTATGCCTTGGAATAATGTGAATTTCTTTTATTTTTTGTAAGAGATTTACACTAAATTATCACGAAATTATCAACAATTGATGATAAGCCAACTAATATTTAATAGAAATGTGTAAGTGTCTTAGGAAAACTAAGAGAAAATTCTCGTTATTCGAAGGCATGAACGTTCGAAGGGAGAATACTTTCCCCAACAAAAAAACACGTTTTTCTGAATTATCTCGGGAATTATTGCACCGATTTCGATTCTATCAGGTGCATTTTGTAGATTTGTTTGAGTAGATGAATTTAACTCATCTGGAGAGAAAAAAGTGTCTGAAGGAATTTTTCGCGAATCTTTACGGACCGCGGAATTTGTCCCGGATTTCAGCGGACCTCTGACATTTTCATCGATCTTCGCGTAGGGTAAAGTGGTACAAGTTGGACAGGGCTTTTTTCTTGATAAATTTAGTACTTCATTTTTATTTGTATATTTTTAATGCTTTAGTTTTATAATTTGGTTTCTTGTGCTTAAAAACAAATTTTGTACTGTATTCATCAAGAAAAAATCCATGTCCAATTTGTACCGGCGAATTGTCCAACTTGTATCACTTTACCCTACAGCGAAAGTTTTCGCGTATTTTCGGGAACCGCGGAATTTCTTGCAGATTTTCGCAGAACTTAGAATTTTTCGGGGATTTTCGTGGACCACGGAATTTTTCGCAAATTCTTGCGAACCGCTAATTTATTTTCGAATTTTCTTCATTTTCAAGTGAAATTTGGTATAATCTCAAGCCTAAAGAAGGCTTTAAATTGATGGCAAGTTTGAGACTTCTATCTTTCATGTTTCCGAGATATTCGTCTTTGAAATTTTTCAGATGTTATTGTGCATTTCTCGTAAAATTTTCTTCCAATTTGCAAGCAATCCGACTTGCAAGCATTTCGAGGTTGCTTTTAACCCTTAAAGGACGATTGGGTCACCGGTGACCCAAAAAAGAAATTTTTCCTACGGCCTTCTAAAGTTGTGTTTTGCTCTAAAAAGTCTGAAAAAGTGATTTTTTCTGACCCCCAATTTTTGACCTTTTCGTCCTTAAAGGGTTAAAGAATCTCAGCTTCGAATTTGCCTTCACTCCGAATTTGCAGTGAAAGAACCACACCTGCCATAAGCTCATTTAGGCTTATCACTGGCGTTCTATTCAAAAGTTAATTATATTACTCCTGAGGTGTATTATAAGCAATGTTTTGAGTGATTTACAAATCGGTTGTGAACCCGTAATTAACCGATAAGTAATTTTCGTCCGAAAATCAGATTTATTATTCTCGAAATAATTTTGGGCAATCGTTTGAGTGATTTATAAATCGGTTCAAATCGGTTTAAAACCCGAAAACCGTATATGATGCGAAAGCATTTTTGAAGTAGGGTAAATTGGTACAAGTTGGACAATGGCAAAAGTTGGAAAATTTCGCTGGGACAAGTTGGACAGGCAATTTTTTCTTGATAAATACAGTACTAAATTTTAATTAGTATATTTTTCTATGTTATAGTTTAATTATTTGGTTCCTTGTGCTGCAAATAAAGTGAAAATCCATTCATATGAATAAGATTTAACGTATAAAATTCTCACCTCAATTGACAGTGTAACTTTTCACCGTCGAAAAAATACATCGATCGGCCATTTTTTCCTAATAAAAACACAAGAAGAGTGACTTTGGTTTTTCGGTTCTGTTGACATTTCTCAATATTTCTGGCAAATTTTAGTGGAATAAAGTGTTTAATCTCGATAGTTAACGGTACGTAATGGTTTTATTTGATATAATTACTAACTGTATGAAGAAAAAGTGCTTATTTGAAGCGTGAGCAAAAGTGACAAGTTGGACATCCGGAGATACGATTGTATTGCAGCGGTTTTCTTTTTATTTCAGATGGGTAAAAAGGCAAATAAATTGAAAAAGTACAAATCCTATACTCAAGACCAAGTGAACAAAGCACTGGAAGCTTTTCGTCAAGGAAAGTCACTAAGTCAGGTGTCAGTATTATTTGGGGTGCCAAGAACAACACTTTTTAATAAGCTGACCGGGAAATGTCCGGAAGAATGCTCTGGGGGAAGGCCTCCTACGCTGCCAAAAGATATAGAAGATGAGCTCGTTGAATGGATTTTAGGATGCAGTGACAAGTGGCATCCTATAACAAAAGATCAAGTTCTCAATACTGTGCAAATTATTTGTAAGAAGTTCAAGATTGTCAACGAGTTCACCGATGGAAGGCCAGGATACTCTTGGTTCAAGAGCTTTTTGAACAGATACCCAGAATTGAGACTTCGTACACCAGAAGCATACACAACCCAAAGAGCTGGTATTACCACTGAGTGGTTTGAGAAAACTCATGAATATTTAAAATCCAAAGATCTTCTGGAACTTCCTCCTGATCGCGTCTTTAATCTTGACGAAACGGGTGTAATGCTTTCGCCCAAAGGTGGACAGGTATCTATTATTATTCTATGGAGTTTTTAAATTCACGTTTGAAGTTCTTTGTGACAATTCGTATGATTAAAGAAAACTAAAAGAAGAAGCTATGCAAGAAAAAAAAAAGAATTACACTTCAGAAACAGGAAGAAAGGTTCAAAATAAAAGAAGAAAAGGAGCAAAGCAAGAAAATTAAAATATCCAAGAAAAAGATTTAATAAATAATATATATCTAAGCCTTAATGTTTTTTACTTTTTAATTATACACTTTACCCTAGTGGTACAATTGATTCAGTGTGTATGGCATTCAGTAAAAAATCTTGAAACTTGCACAACCTTCCCCTACGCATTGTCCAAATTCCCACGTCCAACTTGTCCCACCCTGTCCAAATTATATTGTTTTGCACTCACGTATTTTTCTTGTATTTAAGAACTTTTCAAACTGTTTTTCAAGAATTTCCATGAAACGGTAATATTCTAGAAGAATCAAGGAGCAAATTTATGTATGTCATCAGGGAAAAATGTATTTATAATGTCTTTAATCTTGTATCAAAGTTCGAGCCTCTGGAAATTGTTCCAATTTATGCAACTTACCCGATTGCATTTAAGTCACGAATTCAAACACTTTGCAAAGCCTGGAATGCTTTGCCACTCCTTTTAAATTGGTAACCTATATTACTATAATTATAAATAATAAATAATTTAAATTATTAAAATTAAAGATGTTTACTTTTTCGACTCATTGTAATATTCGAATTTATTCATAAACTTATGCATCGCTCTTTTTTTGAAATAAAATGTTTCTCCTTACATTGCAAAATTTTAAAATTAGATTTAATAACTTAGTCATGTTCAAAATTACTAGCCAAGTTATTTTTGAGGATGTTTCTCAATAACGTCTTATCAGTTTCATTTCGATATAAATTTATCGAGTAGATTATAAAGAAATGAGCAGATGTAATGGTAACCAGATGTTGAACTAATCTAAATATCACAGTGCAAATAAAATTAATTAAATATGAGAATTGCTAAAGCCAAACATACCATTTGCTTAAATAACTTATTCTGAATAACAATAGTTTAAGAATAGAAAAAAAATCAGAATATTTTAAATACTTATGGCTTTGTTTGACAGTAATTCCTATATATTTATTAAATAAGAAAAGTAATTGTTTTTTCCAACGTTAAAGTTTCTTTTTATGGGATAGAAAGAATTTGTACAAGTGCATTTACCATAAATTCTTCAGGATTGTTTATTAAAGTCATTTACGTATTCATATCTTTAATGAAAAAAAAGGTAGAAATCTCATTCTTTCATTTAAAAGTGAAGTGAACAAATATATACAATCTCTTGAGGAATTATCATTCTTTACTTTAATGTGTAGAATATTATTAATATAATTAAATAAATTATATAGTTCTGTTGATGCTCGTCAATCTGGGTCACAAATGCATCAGCAACCACTTTAATTAGATAAGACAAATTTGCCGTGTCATCATGAGCAATTAATCGTAATAAAGTTATTATTTTGTTTCTTTCCCAGGACCATGCGGAGGTAAAACCACCGGTCAAGCGCGTTTGAGCACATTTTTCGAGAATCTGGGATGGAAGGTAATGAGAAATTTTGCTATTATTATTATTGTTATTATTTTTCATACGCGTAGTTATTTGGTTCTATCGGTTCTATCTGTGCGATGAGATGAATTTGGGAATGGGATTTTGGATTTCACGACAAAGTTTGTAAAATATCTCCCAAAAAATAAAGTTAAGTCTACTGATAAGAAGATTAATGCTATCGAATTAAGAGACTTTCTTGCTGTTGACTTGGGATTGGCTTTCTGGACGAAAGTGGTCTTATCGCGAAACTCACCTAAATACTTTTAAGTCCTTGGGGTGTTAATTGATTTTGAGAAAGAGCAAAAAAAGCTAAAATATTTCGTGAACAAATGTGATATCTTTCAAATGGTTTTTTTTCTTATAATTCGTTTCCGTCTTCTGTGAGTCACAAGTTTTGTGCTAAAATGCGAACTGAATGCTCTATGAGAACATTAGACGCTTCAATAAGCAAAATATCAACGTGGTTTTTATAGTCTTTTGAAGCATTATTAAATTTCTTCGGAATAATGCAAAATAATCAAAATTAGGATTAGTTATCTGAATGTTAGATGAATAATTATAATTACACTGAGAAACAAAAGAGGGTGCGATTAACTTTTGTTCCTCATAACTTTAACACTTTTCGGGTGTAAAAATATATCAACATTTTTTAATGTTAATTTTACACCTTTTTAAGGGTAAAATTAACATGAAAAAGGGTAAATTTAACCCCCAATACACCTAAAAATGGTAATATTTACACCGATTTTGGATCAATACTGCAGGGTAAAATAAACATTTCCGGAATGTTATTTTAACTTTTTCGGATTTCTCTCACAGTGTAGAAAAAAATCTGCTCAATTGCTTTTTTTTGGTTATTTTGGAATTTGAAGCATATTTGACGCCACTAGCGGCAGTTAGGCGAACTTTGGATATTCCAATAAGTTTAAGATACTTATTACTTTTCCAAAATTCAGATGAGAAGCAGCTTTAATATTTAAATTTTTTTTTTTTAAATATTTAAACCTTCACCTGAATTTATTACTTTATCTTGTTTATTTTATTTATTTATTTTTTTTTATTTATTAAGTTGTACTTTATTTTGTATTTAAGTAGCTTTATCTTAAATAAATCAATTTTTTAAGGGGAAAGCCTGAATTACATGGTCAAAAAACTTGATTTTTTATTACTTAAATGGCTTAAATCCATAGATAAAAGATTTATTATTTCTTGAAATTTATTCATTGCTTTTTACTAATTGTTTCTTTTTTTGCAAAATGTCTTGCATTAATAAAATTAATTACTAATAGAATATATCGTATGGACAGAAATAATAATTAAATTATGCAATTTAGTCAAATAAAGTCGCTTTATCACTGGAATTATTAAAAATTGATATATAGAAATTTAGCACATATTGTCGTAACTTCTAAAATCTTACAATAAAGTAACAATAAAATCTTATTGTGTTACTTCTGACCCTTCTGACACATATTTCTGTATCTTAGTTTTTAAATATTTTTCTAGTTAACTTATGGTTTATTAGTGGCACTTTTACTATTTTGATTCAAAAATATCGCATTCAGGGCTCGTTTTAAGAAAAATAAAGCTGACTTAAAAATATTATCTCTTAAAAAGTTGTCAAAAGGAAGTTACGACAAATGCTGATTTATTAAGTGACGACATGTTGCAGAAGATAATCCGTTAAAAGCAACGAATATTTTTCAAAAAAAAAAAATCATTTTGTTTAGGGATGACAATCCAACCTTCGTGGTTAATACATGCTTCACTTACCTTACGCAAAAAAAGGACATGGCGAAGCTTTCGAATTTGCCATCATGGTAAAACTGGGCTCGAACTCACGAGATAGAACTGTCCCTGAATTATGTTTTTGGGTGTATATACTGGTTTATTAACGATTAAATTGATTCACAAATCGGAAAACAATTCTGAACTAGAAAATTGTCTGAGAAGTGTGCATTTTAAAATGTTTAAAATGTTGTTTAAAAATGTTTAAAATGAAAAGGGGTATTCGAGAAAATTAAATCAATTACTATATTATTTCACCAATTCATTACCGAATGGGAGTGATACAGCTGGATGTGAAATGTCAAAACCTTCCAAGAAAATACAAATTAAACCAAATCGCTTGAAAAATTTGACCCTTCAAGGTGATTGTTCTTTGACCTTGAATAATTCAAAATGGCGAATTTTCCGATCATAGGTATGCTTGAGTTAAATGTCCTCCTAGGCTACCTAACATATCCGAAAATAAAAGAAATCGTAGGATCCGTTTTCGAAATAAACCAAAAAACATGGTTTTGATGAGGGGGGGGGGTTTAGAGGATACAGAAAAAAGTTTGAAAGTAGTATTTTTTATTGGGGATCACTGAAGAGCGGAAGCTGATATCATTTACCACTTTTACCGCTTCAGCTCCAGAGCGTTTACAAGTTTTAAAAGAATTGGATTAAGTGCTCCCAAAATACGAATAAAAAAAAAGAATCTGAAAAAAGTTCTGTTTTAAGGATTTTCTCCAGTTTTTTTTTTTTGGTTAAAATGTATAGTACACTTATACAGGCTTCAGACCTAAGGCTTAGCTATCTGACTTAACTCCTCTAATTCCTTATTAGGCACAAGTTTTTAGGAAATTCGTCGGTTGCGTCTACCTCTGTCGTATCTGCATTTCTTTTGTGTCAGCATTTCACGCAAGAAGGGACGTCTGTATTGTAGCTTGCACCAAATGCAGATACGACAGAGGTAGCCGCAACCGACGAATTGTTGTTTAGAATTGAATATTAAGGGCAAATGATCCAATAGATTTTGAAAAATCAATAAAATCGCTTGTTATTTAGATTTTTGAGACCTTCGGGAACTAGGCTAAACCTCCAGTCTGAAGTTGGCATTACTCTGAATGCATATTTATAGTCTTGTAAAAATCTAGTTGATGTTGTTAATATAAATAAATGTTTGGCTATCCCTATCGCTATGGAAATTTGTAAAATTTTTCCTTTTACAACAAGATATCCTCGGTTAGAACAGCAACTATGCTAACTGCATTTTACTCTGTGTCTGCATTCGTTGTAAACGATGCATCGCTGCTTGGCGTTTGAAACGAATGTAAACATAAAGCAAATGCAGTTACCACAGTTGCTGATCTAACCGACGATATCTTGGTAGAATCGAATTCAGGAAGATTATTGTACAATATTCTTGTAAAAAAATTCTCAAAATCTGGTTTTAAGAGAATTTCTTAACAGATGGCGCTGTAAAATAGATAGGTTCCTCTTTACTTCAAAATAGTCTTGGAATGTTTTCTTTGAAAAGGTTCAATAATTCATTAATTAATTAATTGTGAGTAGGTGTTCTGTCTGGAAACCATTCCTAACCAAAAATTTTGCATTTTTTGGTGAATGAAAAGAAAGAATTTTGACAAAAATGAAAAGATTTTACAAGGATCCTAATGACTAGAGGGTAGGCAAACATCTTGTTACTTTTCGATGTGGGCTTACAAGATTTTACAAGATTTTTACGAGTGATTTTTATCAGAGTTTAAAGAGTGAAAGTGATGAGGCGCTTTAGAGATCAATTCATTAGCCAACCATTTTGCAAATTTATTTTCGAAAAATTTATTTGAGCTTATTTTACATCCAAAAGAAATACGAAAAATAACTAATTTTTGGCCTCTTGATTAAGGCTCCCCCCTTAAGGAAGATAGTAATTTCTACGATTTTCTGATAGATTTCAACGGTTTTTTTTTAATATTTTGAATTTACAGTAGAGCCCCGCTATAGGCCATCGCTCTATAGTCCACAATTTATCGACACTTGATTTCAAAGCACTGATTTTAAGTTAGGTTTTATTTTTTAGTCCGCGACATGCAATGTTGTCGTAATTATTTTAATATTTTTAGCAAACTTTAGACTTTAGACTATAGTGCGACCCAAGTGTCAAATCTGGAACCAAATATGGCCTATAGCGAGGCTCTACTGTATTCTTATAGGGCAGACTGTCCTTTGAACAATCAATTAAAGTTTTCCTCGGTGGAGACAAGAAATTCTTTAATTATCGCTGTTTTCTTTATGGGGTCTGTCATGGTAAACCGGCGGCAACCGCAGTAAAGTATTAATATTGATGAAAAATGAATTAAATTGAATTCTATTGTATCTAGAATATTTCGATTTAGAACATGCAAGGTTTGTCAGACTACCACTAGTGGCGTTCAAGTTACATTAAGAGCTCGATACAGATAAATTTAAATGCAGCATATGCTTCTTCAAAAAAGCCAATTGAGTCGTTTATTTTGATTAAAAATTTAGTCTTTCTTCTAAAATATTTCAAAAAACATGTATAAATTTTTGTTTTAATTGAGATTTAACTTAAGAATCTTTATCAGTTGTTGGTGAAACAGCAAAAAGTGGCTTTCCATTCCAATTTCATTTCCTTGTGGATGTTTTTCAAGCAGATGTTTGCTGATGATTATTTTTTTTCGGAAAAATTGTGCAAACATTTGAATGAATTTTTTGGTAAATAGAATTATCTTGTGTCGTGCCAAATAAAATGATCCAAATCAATTAATTTATTCGCCTACGATAATTGCTTAGTCAACTGACGCCACTTTCTTCAAGGTGAAAATAATTTTTCCGCTAAATTAACTGACGTCGACTGTTGATAAAATGTATAAATTGCTAAAGAAAATATGACATTGGGACAAGTTGTTCATTTTGCAAAATGTTTTGAGGGTGGAATAAGTTTATTTGCAGGAAAAAAGTTGGTAGGGGTTGGTTATAGAGAAAGAGGGAGGGAAAATTGAGAATTGGATGCACTAGTGACTTTGTAATAGAATTATAATTAGATGAGGGGATACCTTAGAAGATAGTTTGTGTGACACAATTTTACCTTGAGTCACGTAAATACTTTTAGTATTTTTTTTTCTGTGAGAAGAAAGTTAAAATAGAAGGGAAAGGGTGGAGAAATATTAAAAGGAGGGAATTTGTTAGAAGGACGATCGATTGATGTTGAGAAGTTTCATCGGGAGAATGGGAAATTGATAGAAGTTTTCAATTTGATGAGAAGCCAAGAGACTGTCTTCTGTTGGATGTTAATTAATCTAATAGGGTGACTTTTACTTTAGTATTTTTCACGATGGGAGATTTTGAAGAGAAAAAAATTCTAGGCTTTTTTTGTTGAGGGGAGAAAAAGAATTAATGGTGCTATTCCAATGGAAAATGAAAGAGGGAAATTCTTCTGTTGGACATTTTTTTTAGTACATGACTGTTCTTATGTGCTTCTACTTTATCGACATTTCTCTCCGTTGGTTTCTGTCTCGACTGTTTTGCACCAAGGCAAAACGCACAAGAGAACAGCCATGTACTAAAAAAATGTTAAAAAGAAAGATTCCCTTGTTTTTTATTGTTCACAAGTTCTTCTGCATTATCAAGTTTTCATTGTGTTAGTTCCTGTCTCGACTGTTTCTGCAGATTTTTATGTGTTCTAAAACCACCAAACAGTCGTGACAGGAACTAATATAAAGGAAAGTCGATAATACAGAAACACAGAACAGTAAAGTTCTAAAAAATATGCTAAAACAACAGAAACGGTGACTTTCTCCTGAACATTTTTTTAGTACATGACTTTTCAAGTGTTTCTTGCATTATTTGTGTTGTTTTCTGTCTCGAATATTTTCCCTGGTCTTTGTTGTGTTCAAAAACCACCAAATAGTCATGACAGGAATCAAGCCAAAGAAAAGTCAATTATACAAAAGCACGTGAGGACAGTCATGTACTAAAAAATGTATAAGAGAAAGAGATTCACCCTTTTCTTTCTTTTTAGAACGTGTTTTTTTTTAGCCTTGTACTGTTTTTAAGTGTTTCTGGTTTCTACATAAGCGAATTTTCTATTGGCTCCTGTCATGACTGTTTGGTGGTTTTAGAACACGACGATGACTAGTGAAAACAGTAGAGACAGCAACCAACACAAAAGAATGCGAGAAACACTTGAAAACAGTCATGTACTAAAAACAATGTTCAGGAGAAAGAGTCACTTTTTCTGTTTTTTAGCATATATTTTTTTAGAACTTTGTTAATTCCATGTGCTTCTGCATTATCGACTTTCCTTTAAATTGGTTCTTGTCATGACTGTTTGGTGGTTTTAGAACACGGCGAAAGCTACGGGAACAGTCGAGACAGCAACCAACCAAAGAAAAATCGATAACACAGAAGCACTCGAGAACAGTAAAGTGCTAAAGATAACATGTTCATTTTTCATTGGAATAGCACCATTGTACTTGTCATTTGGTAACAAAGTAGTTTTCATATTTATTTGTCTCGGTTGGTGATAAAATTATCATTATTTTGTTAATTATTTCTGATAATAAAATAGAAGATCACGCCAGTATTTTTAGAATGACCTTGTAGAGATGTTGATTTATTTACTTTTACTATTAACAAAATATTTTTTTTTGCCTGAGAAAAATCTTTTATTGCTCTGGGCATTTTATCACAATCAATTAGGACAGATTAACTAAAAAGCAACCATAAATAAAATTGTTTTCTCATTCGACGAAATCATGGGATTAACTTGCGATTAAAATGTATAGAAAATTTTTAGAGAGTGTTTATTTATTATTTATTTTTTTTTTAGAAAAATCACTAAAATTTCCTTTATCTAAAAATTAGTTTTAGCAAATAACTTTTTTTCCAATTCAAGCACCGTCTCAATTGACGGGTTTTTCTTCGTTTCTGGTTCAATGTTCATTTTTTCAGGTGTTCCGAGTGCCTGAAGCCGCATCAATTTTGCTGAGGTACAGTTCAAATTTACCACCAAAAAACCACAACTTTGCAAATTAAAAAAAAAGTTTGAAAAAATACATAAATTGAGCAATTCACCAAGAATCTGTAGTAATTTCAATACGATTTAAAAAAATTAGCATTACAACAACAAAAAAAAAAGAAACGTTGAACAGCAACTATATGCCTGAATTGTAATACTTTCTGTCTTAGTATTAGGATATCATTTCATATTCATTTTATCCATGAACTTCTTTTTAGTGGAAAATCACAAATAAACCATCGATAATCACTCTTCATGCTTGACTTTTTTAAAAGAAAATTAAATCATGAATCTTAGTGCTTATATCATCAATTTTCCCACCAAAAACCAATCGCAAATCATTTAATCTTCTTCCTTCCATGCCTAGACAATCACCACATTATTTTTTTTGTTTTGTTAGAAAAGTAGAATTAAATAAAGTAAAACCATGCATTTCATCCTCATAAATGCTTCTTTTGTGATATACCTTTTGAAGGAACTTATCCTCATTATTTTCTCATCATTTTTTTTGTCCCTCAAATTATTAGTTAATAATTTACAAAAAAAAAGAAAGAAAGAAGAAAATGATGGTTTTTTAATGGAAAAATTGATAAATTATCTCGTTTCTCTTTTTTCTCTCTTCATTTTCAGTGGTGGTGTGAAATTTTCCGAGTTGACTCGAAAAGAAGGTGAGATTGCAATGTCTTTTCTTTACAAAAATACTTATTTGGAGCATAATCAATAAAAGTATCTAAGTGTTTTCGTTTAGCTCTGAAATTCCAGGAGAATCTTGTGAGAACCATGCTCCAACTTGAGAATACATATTATGAGTTGGCAAAGGGTCATGTTAGGAAAGAAAATGCACGAGGATGTTTGATTATTTGTGATCGTGGAATTATGGATGCGGGTGCATGTAAGTTGGATTTTAAAATTTTTTTCCATTAACTCTTAATTTTGTCCTTACGAAAAAGATTCTTGAAATCCTGCAAATATCTTAAATGATAAGAGGTTATGTTGCCAAATGCGGCTAGAAATGTCATAACCTAAGCAGGGTGCATTGAAATGAAGGGAAAATATTGAAAACTGAAGAAAACAGAAGCTTAAAAGTTTTTAAATGGAAAGGGGTTATGTCGTAAAATAAGGTTAGAAATAACATAACCTATTTAGGGTGCATTCAGATAAGGATAAAGGTACTGAAAACTAAAGAAAACGTAAACTTAAGAGTTCTTAAATAAAAAGAGGTTATATTGAAAAGTGAGGTTAGAAGTAACGTAACCTGACTACGGTGCATTCAAGTGAAGGTAAAGGTAGGGTAGAGTCATCACTTATGAACGTTAAACACTTATGAATAGCTTGCAAAAATCTTAAATCCTTACTTAAAACAGATTTCGAAAAACCATAAAATTATCGTGAGAATTTTACGAACTTTACTTCAATGTTAATTGTATTTATGTACAGAGAAATCGTCAATCAGAGCAAATGACACTCAAATCTCTCCATTTTTTTCTCAGTGGAAATAGGAAAAATTCCTGCCTCCACCCAGAATCGAACTGGAGACCTCTCGTTAACTAGACGAGTGCTCTACTAACTGAGCTATAGAGGCCACATCTGTCTATGATGTGATTAACAATTTTGTCATTTTTCATAATCTATTTTAGGTTAGAATCCGAGATTTTTGCAAGATATCCATAACTAAATAAGTGATGACTCGACCCTACTTAAAACTAACGAAAATAGATACTTAATAACCTCTGCAAAATCTCTAATTTGTCAATATTTATCAGAAAAAAATCACCTCCGAATGAGAGATTTTGAAGTTGTAAGTTTTTAGGTTATGTACAAAGGATCTTGTATAAAGTAATGTCACATCTCTAGCATTACGACCTGTAAGTTCTTAGACCACGATGGATAGAACTCCAGAACTTTCTAGTAAGAAATTAATCACCTAAAGTAAACTTGGCGACTATAAAATAAGTTTTTTCATAAAGTGGTATACTTCAGGCGAGGTAAATTTTATTACCGAATGACCCAAAAGTTAGGAAAGCGCCTTTTCGTGTATTTCGTTTTTCTTTAGAATTTCAGTTGGTAAATCAGCCTTAATAAATCTTTCGCCTATTTTTTATTTCTGAATGAGCATTTTTACTATTTTTTATGGTTATGTTACAAAATATAATAAATATTATACGTATATTTATCATAAAATTATGTGTGATTGGGAAGGAACGTAAGCGTAATTACAACGACTGACTGAAAATTCTTTGGTAATTTCAAGTATTTGAGAAACTAAAATTTTTTATTTATTACTTTCTGTCTTTATAATATAAGACGAATTTATCATAAAATACGGATATAGAACCCTCATTTTTCAACTATTGTGTTATATAAAAATATGAAGTAATTAATTTAAAAAACTCTTGCTTATTTGTTTACTTCTAGCTCGAAAAAATTTATTATGCTTCATATACTTTTATTTGGTCAATAGATTAATATGAAGTTCTTTTTAGGTCACGTTAAGCATAACCTGAAAAAATTAAAGACATGTATTGTGTAGTGAAGTTTCTTACTATGCGTCATTTAATTGAATTTTGATCAATAGGCGCGACACAAAATGAAAATTATGTAAGAGTTCTTTGAATAATTTTTTTTCAATTTCTAACCTCAAAAAATTGCAAATTATGGGATCTTAAATGTATCAGCCTCTTATAAATTCTGAGAAATATGGAATTTGGCTTTCGAGATTTTAACTTCAGGGATTTTGGCGTTCGCGATTTTGACTTTCGGAATTTTGGCTTTCGGGATCTTTGCGTTCGCTATTTTGACTTTTGGAATTTTGGCTTTCGGGATCTTGGCGTTCAGGATTTTGACATTCAGGATTTCGGCTTTTTGGGGTCTTGGCGTTCGCGATTGTGACTTTTGGAATATTGGCTTTCGGGATCTTGGCGTTCAGGATTTTGACTTTCAGGATTTCGACTTTAGGGGTCTTGGTCTTCGCGATTTTGACTTTCGGAATTTTGGCTTTCGGGATCTTGGCAATCAGGATTTTGACTTTCAGGATTTCGACTTTTTGGGGTCTTGGTTTTCGCGATTTTGACTTTTGAAATTTTGGTTTTCGGAACTTTGGCGTTCAGGATTTTGAGTTCTAAGGATTTTAACTTTTTGGGGTCTTTGCGTTCGAGATTTTGACTTTCAGGATTTCGACTATTTGGGGTCATGGCGTTCGCGATTTTGACTTACAGGATTTCGACTTTTGGGGTCTTGGGTTTCGCGATTTTGACTTTCGGAATTTTGGCTTTCGGGATCTTGGCGTTCGCGATTTTAACGTCGGGATTTTAGCTTCGGGATTTTAGCGTTCGAGATATTGGCTTTCAAGATTTTGTCCTTCGGAATTTTGGCTTTCAGGATTTTGGCGTTCGGGATTTTGATGTTCGCGATCTTTGCCTTCGCGATTTTGGCGTTCGCGTTTTTGACGTTTGCGATTTTAAATTTTAGGGTTTTGGCTTTTGTTCAGGTTCTCGGCGTTCGCGATTTTGGCCTTCGGGATCTTAGCTTTGAGGGTTTGGTCGTTCAAGATTTTGATTTTCGGATTTTTGGCATTAACGATTTTGGCGTTCGCGATTTTGGCGTTCGGAATTTTCGGAATTTGGACAGTACTCCATTTTAAGAATGTATTTGCTAATAACAATTACATTTCAATAAGACATTGTCCATTTAAGAATTTTAGGTAATTTGAAAAAAAAATGAATAAAATGGTGTATTTTCACAAGTTATTTTATTTTTGACGTAAAAATGCAATTCTTGATGCTCTGATACTTTTTAGATCATTCATAGTTTGCTTTATTGACGCTAGTGGCGTTAGAATTGCAGACAATCACATGAAGCATATGTTTTATTTAGATTGAACTTTTCTCAAAGAGGGTGATCGAGGGTCAAATGTCTTATCAAAGAAAGTTTACATATAAAATTAATAATTTTGTAATTTCAATTTGATAATCTGTCCAGTCGAAACTGGTAAATCCCTTCTGTTCTATCATTCATTTTTGCTGTATTTTCTTTCTAAAACCAAGATATACCAAAAGAAGATTGGGAGAGGCTTCTGACGGAGAATGCTTGGAATACAATTGAATTGCGAGACAATCGTTACAACCAAATAATTCACATGGTATCTGCTGCAAATGGTGCTGAAGATTTCTACAGTGTTGAGGTGAGTGAAACAGATAATTTCCATCTGAAATGTGTGTCAATTCCTTATCAAATTGACATGATAAGCCAGAAACATTGATATTGATACATCATTGAAAAAAAATTCATGAAAAAATTCCTACAATGTCTGATCGATGTAATAGAGAGAAAGAGACTTAAAGAAAATGTCAAGTGCATTTCAATTGCCAATAAAAATGTGTCTTTGTCTTGCAATAAAAGTCTTCCTGGATGATTTCAAGTGATTTAGATCTTTCTTCACCTCCAAATCACCGTCCTTCATGGTCTATGACTCAATTTCATAGCAAAAGTTGGAGACGTTGAAGTAGAATAAAAAAAATTATCATGTGATTATTAAATTGGTGTTTTATCGAGCGGACCGCGTGTATGTAATTAAAATTGGAATTATTTACTTTAGTGACTCGTGTTAATTTTGTGCCTTTCGAGAGAGATGCTAAATAAATTTCTGCTGTTAAAGACTTTTTGCGTGGATAATGACAAAAGAAGAAAAAAAGAATTCATTGAGACAGCAAAATTTGCACGACAAAACTTACAAATGATGGAGATAAAATTTGTTGAGTCTCCTCTTTTTTTTCTTAGAGAACCTTTTTGGCTTGGGAATATTCAAAATGATATCATTGTTTATTTATTTTTCAAATGTTTTATAACCATATCTTATTAATACAGTGACTCCTTTAGAAAAGGTATCATATATCACTTGGTTGTTGTTGTGACTCTTTCTGTTGACTCGTGCCAAATAATTTATTGTTGAGACCTAATCTATTATTGAGGATCCCCCAATTCCCAATGCTAAAAAAGGTATACTCGTAATGCAGGATTCTTCATTTCAATTTATTATTTAAATCTTCTTTACAGTTGTATGCAACTTTTATGATCTTATTGTGCGAAATAAATTAACTAATGCAACCTTAAAGTGAATTATCGCATGAAACAGGCATGAAACATAGCCTTTCAAAACAAAATTATAAAGACTTCCTATTTAAAGATTTACTGAATATTTTTCTATAACAATTTTTCAGATTTTTAGCTTGAATATTTATTAATAGGGTAAATGTCCTAATTCAAAAACATTTCCAGACGCTTTAACTTTGACAGAAGATTCAACACATCAAGTTTATATTTTTTCTGAAGAGAATTACATAAGTTTGCTCCTTGACTCTTCTAGAATGTTACTGTTTAGTGAAAATTCTTTAGATATGATTTGAAAACTTCTTAAACACAAGGAAAATACACGAGTGTAAAATGCTTCTATTGGAAACAAATTAATCCAAATGGAGACAAGGGAAAGTTTCTAATTGGAGACAAACAGTTTAAGTGAAACCGCGACGAAAGGCTTCCAAAACCTTGTTGAGTTGCTCCTGAGTGCAGTAATTTGTTCTTATTCCTGGTCTTTTCTCCTTTCTCATCTAAAACAATAAGGAAATCTCTTCAAAAAATCATATTTCCGGTGTTTCCCATTGAAGCATTTGCAGACACTTCTGAAAAACCCTTTTTGTCCACAGAATAGGTAATTATTTCATTTCAAATCTTCACGTACCGTTAACAATAAAGATTAGCACTTTATTTAACTAAAATTAACGAGAAATATGACATAAATGTTAAACAAAACGAATAAACAACAGTCACTTTATTGTGTTTTTCATTGGAAAACATGGTCGATCTATGAAAAATTCAATTTTGGGAAGGTACACTTTTAATTAATAATGGATTTTCGCTTTATTTGGAGCAAAATTAACTAGATAATGAAACTGTGGTATAGAAAATATATAAATATAATAATTTAGTACTGTATTTATCATTAAAAAAATGACGTTTCCATTTGGAGTAGCAAAAAATTTCCATTTAGAGCAGGTTTTAAATTAGGTTAATTTACCTTACTTGTCAGAAATTGAACAAAACGGTAACTAGAAAAAA
The DNA here is from genome assembly GCF_024763615.1 of Phlebotomus papatasi. Classification (NCBI taxonomy): domain Eukaryota; kingdom Metazoa; phylum Arthropoda; class Insecta; order Diptera; family Psychodidae; genus Phlebotomus; species Phlebotomus papatasi. The sequence goes on along the minus strand of NC_077223.1, from coordinate 86,593,267 downwards.
ATAATATGCAAAATGATGCACAATCTACGAAATATGAAACATTATAAGTGCGAAAGTGTTTCATGTTTCATTTAGCTCTCTGATATTTAAATGACATCTGTCAAACACAGGAATTTCAAACTCTCCCCTTTGTGTTTTTATCTGTAATTTTTACAGATAAAACTGATAGATACTGATAGATAGAACTGAGACTCAAATTTATAAAATAGTTTGAAGTTAAAGAGCACATTTCATATTACTTATACAGTAACGTTTCCAATCTTCCAAACATAAAAAAAAACATTTGTTTTATTTTTGGTTATTTTTTAATTTAAAAATTACACGAAGTTAATTTTATCTGCTAGCACGTTTTTAGATTTCTCTTAAAATATAAAACGGAAATTAACCTTCAAAATTAAATTTTTGATGGTTATTTTTTGAAGGTATTCAAACTTTGAGTAAAATGAGAGTAACAATTTTATCTTTTATCTTGTAAAATTACTACGAGATTTATAATACAATTTATTTTTCAACATAAGTGGAATTTACCAATGATTTATTTTGACATTATTCTTTAGCACAATGATAAGGAGTTGAATTTTCAGAAATAACATGATAATCGTTGTAATATTAACTCATAAAATAACTATGATGCAATAATCGTTGTTAATGATACTACGATATTCTTATTACTCCGATTCAATTCGATAGTCGTAGTAACAGTGGAACATTTCACAGTGTGGAATATCAAAACATGTAAGACAAGTTGAATTTCTAAAATTAAAAGCATGATCGCAGTCAACGTGTACTATGAAAAAATTATGACATGTAAAATGGTTGTAACAATATTATCCTAGTAATACCTTTTATCTAAAATTTTAGAAATTTAACCTCGGAAACTTTAAAACAGTAAGACAAGTTGAATATGCAAAATTACGATAATCGCAGTAATTATTCTTTTATGAAAAAAATTACTACGATTATGGCGTATAATAGGAGTAACACGATTATCCTAGTAATCTTTGCAACAATTTTCACAGTACAGTTGATTTTGAAACAGAAATTGAATTTCACGACGCGTCGCGACGATCTATGTATATGGACATTATAAAAGGAGGAACACGATTAGCCTAGTAATATATCCAGCGATCATCGTAGTATAGTTAATTTTTCAACAGAAATCAAATTTTATAGCAATTTAGTTTTACAATATTTAACGTTTAGCACAGTAATACAAGTTGAATTTTCAAAGATAAAACATGATAATCGTTGTAATAATAACGAATAAAGTACTTTCACTAAACACGATAATCGTAGTAATTTATTTCACAGTAGAATACTATCACGATTATCGTTGCAGTTTCAAGAATTCAACTACGGAACTTTAATTACAAAATAAAACTAGTAACATTTCGAAAATTGTGGGGATAATCGCAGTAATTGTCCATTATTAGGGAAATTACTACGTTTATCACGTGCAAAAATTATCGTAGTAAAGTTAATTTTTGAACAAAAATTACATTTTACGATATTTTAGTAGGACATAATCTCGCACAGTAATAACGAGTTTAATTTTCAAAAATTAAATGATAATCGTTGTAATATTACCCCTTTAAATAACTTTGCTACGATAGTCGTTTTTAAGATTATTACTATAATCGTTATACCTCCATTACATCCAATTATCGTAGTAATTATCATCGTAGTAGAAGTATTGTAGTTATGCAGTGGAATATTACGATGATAATCGTTGTAGTTCTGTGAATTCAACTGCAGAAGCTTCAACTACAAAGTAAGACAAGTTTAATTCTTAAACCTAAAGCGATAATGAACATTATTCTTCCCTTGTGAAACAATTTACTACGATTATCACCTGTAATGGGGGTAACAGGATTATCGTAGTAATATTAACAACGATTTTCTTTTTAATTGATTAAACGATAGTTATCGCAAAATTTAAAATATCCCTGAAAAAAATGTAGTTTTTGCTACGATATTTGTTGGAAATATTACTATGATAATCGTAGTATTTTTTACTCTGTGAATGTTACTAGGAAATTTTGCTGGACAGAGGATTTTGGTTCAGTACTAAATATAATTGTATATACTAAAAAATGAAAATAATTTTTATCATTCTTCAAAGATACAAAATAATGCACAAGCTTTTTCAATACAATAAGTTGAAACAAAGACAAAAATGAGCAAAAAAAAGTGTATAGCAGGGAAAGACTTTTAGGATACCAGAACAAAAGAAATTACGACAATGAAAAATATCTAGCAAGAAGAGGAAGTGCAATGTCGTCAAGACCTGATGCACAATAAGATTAAATAACAATAAATATCACCTTTCTATACATTGCACTTTATCTCAATAACAAAATTTCCCTTTCAAATACCCCGAGTAAGTGAAAAAATACAGATACGATAATTGCAGACTATACTTTCCATGTCAAAATAATAGCTTTAAGTAAAAAAAAACATTTTTGAAATTTGGCACAATGCTTGGTGAAGTTTTTCACTGAGATCAAAAGAATATTTTGATGATCCATATTCATTTTTCTTGGCTTTTTATCAAATATTCGCAAAATATTTGCAAAATTTGTTGAAATACTTTTAGTTTTAATTCCCCATTGAAATGCCATATCACGATCACTACCATCTTATGGTAATGATGATAGGTAATGTAGCATTTTAACAATTTCAATGATTTATTATTTTCTATTTAGCGGAGGAGTTTATTTTCTCAAGATTTTATGGCCCTGAGCAGATAAATCAAATTCTCAAATTTAGAAATTATTTTTACCATTCAAAGAGAAAATTTATTTAGTAATTTCATGGTGTAAATAACCAATAAATAAATGCCAACTAAGGTATTATTCTTAACCCTTCTTTTTCCACTTAACATTTAATTATTGTGCAAGTTTTTTGGTTCATTGCATAAGATTTATTATTTAGACTAATATAAAAAATCCACGTATGGTGGAATGGGGTAATTTTGAACAGAATCTAAATTTAAATTTGGAGGGATCTTTACTGTTTCAGATGAACAAAGAGAAAAAGAAGACCATGAACGAGTCCTACGTTCAAGGGTACTTCTTCGTGGTATTTTTTCGTCCATCTAAAACAGTAAGCAAATATCAAAGTTCAAAAATATAGTACATTATCAAAATTACTCCAATTTTGTAAAATTGTTCGTAAATGTTTGTGAATTCTTATTGGGAATTTATAAAATGTTCGTAAATCGTAGGGGTAGGGGGAACTGGGGCAGTAGTAATCTGGGGTAGTTGTAAACACTGTGATTTTTTTCATTAATTTTAAGACTCCAGAGGATAAAACCCATAAGCATTCATAGATACCATGGGGATGTATGTCCACAGAAGAATTGGTCAATAAAATCCTAATACTTTAAAAATAAAAATCATTTTTCCCGAAAATGTTGATATTTCAATTATTTTGGTAATTTGGATTTCCACCTGGAAATTAAAAACTGTGTAAAATAATCGAAATGTAGCAATACCAGTTCTTTCCTACATCTTTTAGGATTATATTTATGGATTTACTAGACAAATTGAGATTCTCATTATTTCAAAAGAATTAATAATTGGTCAGAAAACAGCATTTGGGGTAGATGTAACCAGGCAATTTCAATTTCACAAAATGAGTAGGTAAGAGCGGGAAATTGACCTTCATGCGAAATATCTATAATTCATAGATTACGAAAAAAATTGGTGGCGCTGTGTTAAATAAAAAGTCACATGATGTCAAAATATGGGGAAAATCCATTGAAAAATGTCTTTGATATGCATGCTTTTAGTTTTTTTGCTATTTTAATTATTCTTTGTAAAAAGTGTCATGATTTTTTGAAAAATATACAGTCTTTATATATCTCTTAAGTAATTAAAATAATCGAGAGTGGTGCAAAGTTAATTTCAAGAGTGGGAAAAAAGGTGTTTACATCCTCCCCAGAAAGTGGTTACTTCTACCCCAGGTATTTTGTGAAAAGAGAAAAATGCACAGGGACACAAATTTTATTTTTATGGAAAACTCAATTGTTTTCCAGCATCCGCATTACCCTCGACGAATTGCCTATACCCAAGGGTAAAACATGAGCTAAGAAATATTTTCCAAAAAATCACGGTGTCCTTGGAAAATCACCTCAAATTCGCATCTATCGAAAATGGTTACATGTGCCCCAGTCTCCCCTAAGTGCGCCAAATTTCGGCATAGTTGCATGCAAGCGCCCAAGTCTCAAGTTTGAAATGATATATCATAAATAGAAATTGATTTTTTAATACTTCTTTTTAAGGAGTGTTGCTTAGAACCTTGTTGACAGTGTATCGTCTTTATATTTACTTTAAAATTATTCTTAATACATTTTAAAATGAATAAAAATGTAGACATAGCTTTGGTGCCCTATTTCGGCCACCTTCATTCTCATAGTTCCTTGCCCTTCGGGAATTCTTCCAATATCTTTTTCACGTCATCTCGTTTGTCGAAACTACATTTTCTGTTATTCTTTTGCATTGTATAATCTCTAGAGTACGTAAAATCTAAAAGTTCATGGAAATTCAAAGAACAAAAAAGGTGGCCGAAATTGCAAGCTGGCCGGAATTTGGCACACTTACCCTATAACCTACTAAAATATAGTTAAATTTTGTACTTTTTCACCAATATTATAAATATAATAGGTTATTTCTAAAATTTTGAGGTTATGTTGAGTCTAACCTTAGAAATTCTTCAAATATTTTGTATTGCAGGATGTCTGAATTTACCATTTTGATTTATTTCTAATTAAATTAAGCCACGACAAAAAAATCAACTAAATTACAACGATATCGAATAAACGAGCAGTAAAAACATAAAATTTGATCGAAAAATAAATTCGAAATTGTCAGTAAAAATCTTTAAAGAAAATGACAAGCTAAAAAATAAAAAAAACGGTAGTAAATAATTAATAACGAGCAGTTAAAAAAAGAGAAATACTTTCTAAAAAAAAACTGTCTGTAAAAAATAAAACATAATAAGTAAAAAATTAGGTCAGTAATGGCTTCGGCATACCTTTTGAAACTAAAAGGTTTCGAAACTAAAAACTTCAAAAAACACCAATGTAATATCATTATATTTAATAAAATATACTTGTTTAATATATATGAAAGACAAGATTTACAAGGACAAAGTTTCCAAAAAAAAAAAAAAAAATTACCGAAGACAAATATTCCATAGACAAACTGGGAAAGACAAAATCGTAAAAAACAAAATGAAAAAAAAAAAGATTCTGCAAAAACCCTCTTAACATTCCGATCCGTGGTACACTTCCCTTATTTAGATTATTTTGCTTTATATCAAAAATTGGAAACTTCTCTTTCTAAGATGATTTCCTCTTTTGAGGTTAGGGTGAATATAACCTCAAAGTCTAGAATAATCTATTATTATTATTTATTTATTGGAGCAGTAGGGTAAGTGTGCCAAATTTCGGCATAGTTGCTTGCAAGCGCCAAAGTCTTAGGTTTTAAATGTAATATTTTTTATACAAATTGATTTTTTTTGTTATTTCTTTTTAAGGAGTGTTGCTTGGAACCTTGTAGACAATTTATAGTCTTTATTGCCTTTAAAATCATTCTTAATGCATTTTAATATGAATAAAAATGTAGACACAGCTTTGGTGGCCTATTTCGGCCACCTTGGTTCTCATAGTTCCGTGTCCTTCCGGAATTCTTGCAAGGTTTTTTTTTCACATTATCTCGATCGTAGAATGGACAATTTTGCTATTATTTTGCATTGTTTATTCTCTAGAGTTTGCAAAAACTAAAAATTCATGAAATTTTGAGGAACAAAAGAGGTGGCCGAAATTGCAAGCTGGCCGAAATTTGGTACACTTACCCTATATTTTAAAATAGGTAATATTCAAAGTAGATGGACTTAATTAGCTTGAAAATACATAAATATTTAGCAATGAATCTCAAAAGAATCTTAAAAGAATTTCAGGTGTCTGATATTGCCCCTTCTCCCCTTTTTTAGAAATAACGCTTAATCACTGAGAATTCATTGAGAATTTTCCTGCATAACTTCTAAAAAATATTTTACAAATTGAAATATTTGTGGCAATAAGAACAAAATGACATTCGTCAGAATTTAAAAAATGTCATAAAATTGCCAAAAAGACTTTTTCAAAGAGAGAAAAGAATACTTGAGAATTTTTTAGTAAAGGGGCAATCTGTCTGTTGTATGTCCTTCAGGGTCACAGTTGTCGATCCGAAGATGTTGGTTTAGCCCGTGAACTTGATTACAAGGCGGCCGCAGCATGGGTTGGTCATCCCTATTTCGATGTGATTGACAATTCAACAGACTTTGAGACAAAAATAAAGCGAATGATCAGCAGTGTTTGCCAGAAGGTTGGCATCGACACCGGTGATCGTCTCTTGACCACATCGAAGAAGGTGAAATTTCACGGTGAGCTTTCTAGATTTTTTTTTTGAGACGGATGCCCCCTTATGATAAACATAGCAAGGCAAAGAAGAATTTGAGGGAAAATTGGGGGTGAAAAATGTGTTTTTTTTTGTTATTGTTGCAGTTCTTGGACCTTTGCCACCAGATTCAGCGTTCCCGCCATTTCAAGATTTCGATGTTGAGCACCATTACTTGCAGTCCACGAGTGGACGGGTGCAGGCTAGACTGCGGAAACGTGGTCAGAAGGGTCACTGGAGCTATATCCATACGATCCGGAGGCCCCATCCCAATGGCCAGTACGTGGAGGTGAAGACTCAAATGACCGCCAGGGATTACAATAATCTGCTCAATCAGGCGGATGATGCCCATTTCAAGATCATCAAGACACGACGGTGCTTTCTCGTGAACAATCAGTACTTCCAATTGGACATTTACAAGGAGCCCTGTCATGCAAGGTAAGGAAGATTTTCTCCTGGAAATTGTTTTGCTTGATTTTTCTCCCCGATTTTATTTTCGCATGTTGAAGAGGTGTGAGCCAAAAAGGTACCAAGTGAATAAATTTTAAGTTAAAGTCTTTGAATTAGGTTGTTTCCCCTTATTTGTCTTTTTTATCAGTATTCTGACTTTGTGCTTTATTCTACAGCACGGTAAGTTTAGGGTAGTATTTAATTGCCGAAGATAAAGTCCTGGATTTTAACCCTTCAATCATGAAAAAAGAAATGACAGATTCTCAAAAAAACCATCCCAAAATCGAAAAAGAACTTAGATATTTTACATTGAAAAATTGGTAAATTGAATGAATTTAGATAATTTTTCATTGGCTCGAAATGTCAGGAACCTCTTTCAAAATAAATCAAAAATTAAAAGTTAAATGCTCAAAAGTGTTTTTTAAGGGGGGTCGCTGAAGACCGGAAGTTAGTATCTCTTACGGTTTGTCCTATAGTCTGTTAACAAGTTGTAAAAAAAAAAACTGATCATATATACTACTTTGTCTTTGAGTGCGAGCTGTAAAAAACGTCTCTAATGCCATTTTCATGGGGGGTCACAAAAAACCTGAAATCGATATCCCATACCGTTTTGTCGCTAAGTCGAAAAAATACGATAATTTAAATAAATATTTGAACGAAATGAGTTAATTATCACAGCTTATAAAAGTCGGATCGGATTGGAAATTTCAAGACCTTCCAAAAAATACAATTTTTTACCATATCGGTTGAGAAATACGCGCCTTCCAGAGTGGTTTAACTTTAATTTTAAAAAATTTAAAAATGGGTAAAAGTATCTGACATACACAAAGATATTAACCCAAGACCAGGACAAGCAAAGAAATCAGTTCTAGGAAGTCTGTAAACACTAACTCTCTAGTAAAGCGTGTCCTGGATTTAAAAACCACCAAGCAGACAAATGATTCTCATTAGAAAACTATAATCCACTGTATGGTTTTTTTTTATTCAAGCTGTTTCTCCGCGAAACTCAATTCATATTGTGCCTAACTTCATGTCGAAAATTTGCAATTTTAATCCGAGAAACGCTTTAGTAAAAGGAAGTGTGGGAAAATTACAAGGAAATATGGGGATTTTGGTCAAAGATGACTTAGAGTTCCTTTCAATCTGATGAGCGAATTGGAGATCCAACTGGTGAGACGAGATAGAAAATCCCAACTTAGGGACCCAAAAATTGGGTCCCAATCATAATGCCGAAGAGCAAAAATTGCTACAGGATCAAAGTTTCGAAGAGCTAAATACGGATAGGATCGTAAAGAGCCTCAAAACTTGAAAGGTTCGAAATCTCGAGCCAAAATCTTTAATGAATTGAAATTCCGCAATTGTTGAAATCCCCAAAGAGCCAAAGTCTCACAAAGGTCGAAATTCACTGAGAACCAAAATGCCGAAGGCTCTGAAATCCCAAAGGACCAAAGTCCGAAAAAGGGCCAAATGTCGAAGAGTCAAAATCCCGAATGGATTGAAATCTCAAATCGGTTGAAGTCGCGAAGAGTCAAATTTTCGAATAATGATTGACATCCCAAAAGGGTCGAGATTCGAGATCCCTGAGAATCAAAATACTGAAAGCTTTGAAATCCTTAAGAACCAAAATTCCAAAACGAGCAAAGTGCCGAATAGGCAAAATCCCGAATGGATATTGTAATCCTGAACGGTTCAAAATCCCAATTTGATTAATATCCCGAAAGAGTGGAAACCCCTGAGAACCGAGATCTCAAAAGAGTCCAAATTTCGAATAAGTCGAAATCTCTAAAGTTTCGTAATTCCATAACGATCGAAATTCCGAAGAATTTCATATAGATTAAAATCCTAAAAGACTCTAAATTATTAATAGCCAAAATCCCGAAAATCCAAAAGGGCCAAAATTCCGAGGAGTCAAAATCCCGAATGAATTGAAATCCCTAAAGTATTGAAATCCCCAAAAACTCTAAATTCCGAAAGGATCGGAATCCCGAAGATCCAAAATCCGGAATAGTTAGAGATCCAGAAGATCCAAAATCCCGATTAGATTGATATCCCGAAATTGTCGAAACCCCTGAGAACGAAAATCCCGAAAGAGTGCAGATCCAGAAGATGCAAAAGCTCGAAAAAGTCGAAATCCCGAAAGAGTTGAAATTTCGAAATACTGAAACTTTCGAAATCCAAAAAATTGAAAATCTTAAATGGGCCAAAATGTCGAAGAGCTAAAAATCCGTATGGATTGAAATCCCAAAAGGGTTGAAATTCCGAAAAACTCTAAATTCCGAAAGTGTCGATATCCCGAAGATCCAAAATAGTGAAATCTCGAATAGTTCGAGATCCAGAAGATCCAAAATCCCGATTATATTAATATCCCGAAAGAGTCGAAAGTCTTGAGAAGGAAAACACCGTAAGGGTCCAAATTTCGATGAAGCTAAATTCCGAAAAGGTTGAAGTCATGAAAGAGTCGAAATTCCAAAGAACGGAAAATCTCGCATAGATTAAAATCATGAAAGGTTCTAAATTTTGAAGAGTCGAAATTCTGAATGGATGGAAAGACTGAAACTTTCGAAATTCGGAAGATCCCAGAAGGGTCAAAATGTCGAAAAACCAAAGTCCCGAATTGATTGAAATCCTGAAAAATTCGAAATTCTGAAAATTCTCAGAAAGGTCAGATTCCCATACATCCCGAATATATTAATAAAACGCCGAATGGTTCGAAATCTCAAAGATCCAAAATCCCAATTGGATTGAATTTTCGAAAAGTTCGAAATCTCTGAGAACCAAAATCCCGTAAGAGTCCAAATTTCGAAGAGCGAAAATCCCGCATGAATTAAAATTCAGAAAGGTTCTAAATTATAAAGAGCCAAAATTCTGAATGGATCAAAATTGAAATCCCGAAAGGGTCGGAAGTCCCGAAGACTAAAATTCACATAGTCAAACTTTGGGGGGGGGTCATCGAAGACTAGTAGTCGATATCTCTTACCGTTTGGACTTTAGACTGTGTCGATGGATGGGGTAGCTAGAAAAGACGTTTTTACCTAATTTTTAAGTGTGATTAAATAAAACTGGTCATGGTTCTTGATACTTCTTGAACCCTTGACCTTCCGTACTTTATAGAAAGAACGCCGGGAGGCGCTGAAGTCATTTTTTCGTAATTTTGTTTGAACACAGAGAAATCCGTAAAAGTTAGTTTTACCCTGCAATATTGATCCAAAATCGGTGTAGATATTAACCTTTTTAGGTGCATTAGGGGTTAAATTTACCCCTTTTCATGTTAATTTTACCCTTAAAAAGGTGTATAAGTAATATTAAAAAATGTTAATATATTTTTACACCTAAAAAGTGTTAAAGTTCTGAGGAAAAAAAAAATTAATCGTACCCTCTTTTTTTTCTCAGTGAAGAAATGCAATTTTCTTTTATTATGAAGTAGGAATATTATGTATTTTAGGTTTGTCTTGAAATTCAGGTTTTTAGCAAATTTCAAAAAAGAAGGCCAGTTTGGCTCACACCTTCCCTAAATCTTCCAACTGTTGCTCAGACAGGGAAGAAAAACAAGAAGAGAAAATGCGAATGAGAAATCTAATACGAGTCTCATTTTATGTTTCCCATGCAGATGCTTGGGCTTGATGCTCCTCGAGACTTATACATCGCTCGAGGGCAAAGCACTCGAGGATTGCCTGCCGAAATTCCTCAACATCAACAAGGAGGTGACCGGCGATCCGAATTACTCCATGTTCAATTTGTCCTTGCGCGAAGAGTGGGATAGGACGCAAAAATTCTGTCGCTCCTTGCATGGTAAAAAGAACATGAATAATATGTGCAGTGCAAATTCCAGAGATAATGAGGAAGCATGCAATGAATGTCAGCATCAGGGCAAATAATAACCAAAAAAAAAAAAAAAACAAATCTTCCCAAAAAAAGACACAAAAATTATTTTGCCTCTGACAAAAGACATTTTGTTCCCCAAAAAAAGGTACACACGATATATACTTTCATAGAGAAGAATGAAAAAAAAATATATCAATGAGATTTGCAAAAAATATTCCTTTTGCAAAAAAAAAACAAATATTGGATAGAATGTTGTTGATCAAACAGACAAAAAATGAAGAGAAAAAAGAAATATTTTTTGAAATGTGTAGAGGAAATTTGAAAATGGGACACATAGAGTCCGATTAGAGAGAGAATAAGCAGTATTATCTACAACTTTCTAGAATTTTTTCCTTCAGATTTCTTTCTCAAATTTGATGTGTAAATAGATTTTTAGGGAGAAACAGTAGATAGCATTTCAAGGGGAATTTTTTTTCAGACATTTCTTCTACAATTTGTCTTTATGCATGCGTTATTTTTTTTTACCAAGGAAACACAAAAAATTGAAATAATTTAGTTGATAACAGTGCTAGAAGAGAAATATAGAGGCATTTGATGAATTATTATTCAGATGTTAAAAAATATTAAATACCATAAAATATTTTTTAGTCCCATTGCATCCTATGCTTGGCTAAAATTAATTTAATTTAATTAACTGGAGTGGAATTTTCTAATATCGATTCAATCTGAACTTGTTTTTAAGGTTCAAAGAGAACTCTCAAAAACTTTAAAGTCAATTTGAGAATGTTTATTGAAAATTTGAAATTGACGTAAGAATGAGATAATTTCAATAGTTAACGGCAATGCAAATTTTTAAAACAATAACCTCAAACACAAAGTGAGGTTATGTTCGAAATGAAACACCCTGGAGAAGTTTTTTTTCACATGGGTATAACACCTGAAACTTCTAAATACTTCCCTTCATATTGCAAAAATTTTAGTTCTTGGAAGATGAATAAATTCATTTTTATTAAGGCAAGAAATTATTTAAAAATGTGAAGTTATGTTGGACTTAACCTCAAAAGCCAGCAGAGCAAATTTTATGAATGGAGGGGAACTTCTAAATACTTTCCTTCATATTGCAAAAATATTAGCTCTTGAAAGATATATAAATTAATTTTTTTATTGAGACAAGAAATAATTTTAAAATGTGAATTTATGTCGGATTTAACCTCAAAAGCCAGAACAAATTTTATAATCAGAAAGGAACTCCTAAATACTTTCCTTCATATTGCAAAAAATTTAATTCTTGGAAGATAAATAAATTCATTTTCATTAAGGCAAGAATTTATTTAGAAATATGAAGTTATATCGCACTTAACCTCAAAAGCCAGAACAAATTTTATAATTAGGAAGGAACTTCTAAATACTTCTCTTCATATTGCAAAAAAAAAATTCTTGGAAGATAAATAAATTCATCTTCATTAAGGCAAGAATTCATTTAGAAATTATGAGGTTATGTCGGATTTAACCACAAAAGCCAGCAGAGCATATTTTAAGAATGGAGAAGAACTTCTAAATACTTTCCTTGATATTGCAAAAATTTTAGCTCTTGAAAGATAAATTCATCTTTATTAGGACAAGAAATTATTTAAAAATGTAAGGTTATATCGGACTTAACCTTAAAAACCAGAGCAAATTTTATGAATGGAAGGAAACTCCTAAATACATATTTCCTTTATATTAAATTGTTATTAATGCGTGTCTTGGGAGAGAATAAAGGCAATTTTTACCGTTTTTTACTTAAAAATTCAGCAATATCTGAGAAATTTTCAAAGAAATCTATCATTTCATTTAAAAATTAAATCTAAACGCACAAAATTCTAAAGCATTAAAATCAATTTATTGGTGTTTTATTATTTTTATTAAAATCAAAAGCTATGCTAAATTTATTTATTCAAAAAGCTGTTTTACAGTGTGAGGTTATGCTTGACATAACCTATAAAGTTTATTAAAACTCAAAAATGGTGATTTGGCATGTTCTCTTTACTCGAAAATATGGTAGAGTCTGTCCTTTTTAAAAAAACAAAATCCTAAATAAGGTTAACAGAAAAAGCGCACAAAACTAAATATTACCAAAACAATTTTTTTTGAAATTAATTACAATAAAATAATAAAATAAATACAATAAAATAATCCTCTTATTATTAAGAAAGCTGTTTCGTAATTTCAGGTTATGTTTGAAATAACCTAGAAGGAGTTATTTCACCTCAAAATGCAATCCTTTGAACTTGAAAAAATATTATATTTCACAGCTTTGTCCATTTGAGAGTTAAAAGAATGATATGATATACAAAACAGAAGATTATGAAGTTTTTAAAGTCTTTCTTCTACTCCAAAATAAAAATCTAACCTCACAATAATATGTTCTCTTGGCCAATTAAAGAAAGGTACCCGATATTCTCAATTTCTCCGTAAAAATTGGATAATTCTTCATGTGCTAAGTGCTAAGTTTATTTTATAATACTTTATCTTTCAAATAAGTTCATAACCTCAAAAATCTTTTTGTGTTAAGAATTCGCTATTTTTTTTTAAATCATATTCCTAAAAAAATGCATTTGAAACATTTGAAAGAACCGTGGATTAAATATAAATTTTTTAACTCTGAAAAGGTTCAACTTATTCGATAAAAATAAATTCCTAAAGTTTTGTCTATTGTATGACTAGGGTATTCTTTCAAACTTAACCTTAAATAAATTAGTTTTGATTCAAGAACTCTTGGCGCATTTTATTTATTTCGATTTACAACATTGTAAATATTTTTCTTTTAGAGCAGTAGTAAAATTATTTTTCTACTGGAACTTTAGGAATTGTATCACGGTATTTTTTTAGGTTAGGTCTACCTTGATGTTAGGTACCTCACTTTACAAATGAATAATTTTTCAAATAAGAATGACTTATTATCTAATAAAGAAGATTTTAAGGAAAAGTCATTGGAATTTAAGATCCTAAATCTAATTTCCCGAATTTCACTAGAGTAATGTACATTTTGGAAGACGGTACAATTCAGAACCTGACGTTTCGCTTAAAATCATGTAAATTTTTGGTTTCCTTTTATTTCTAAGACTGTGACTTATTTATTTCTTTACGAACCAGATAAACTAAATTAAAAAAAAAGTCAAGTTTTAGGACTTTTGGCAGGAATTTCTAGGTTAAATTCAACAGAAACATAGTTCCTTTGATTCTTTTTGCAAATTGAAGTTTCTTTCTCTTATTTAGTTAGGAGGTTGTTATAAAAGTTGAGATTATACGTGATCTAACCTTAAAATTATTTCACGTTCACAAAACATGGAATTCTCTAAATAAAGTACGTTCGAATTTTTTTTTGAGGTTAGGATTGACATAACCAAGAAACTTCTATAATTTATTCGTAAATCAAGTAATTGAAGGTCATTAGGAATTTTTTTGTTACTATCAAGGAGATTGTTAATGAATTGAGGTTATATGTGACCTAACAAAGTTCAAAAAAGCAGTCTTTTCAGAAACCTAGAATTTTATGGTTAGAATTAAAAGAATTCTTGCCATGACGAATTGTTATTCGAAAATTCCTCTTCAAGGAAATTTATCAGATTCTGCTATTGCAAAATAATGTTTGATATTTTAAAGAAACGGATTGACATAATCAACAAACTTTTTAAGTTAATTTCTTGGCAAAATAGATGATTGAGGGCCATTGGGTGTCTTTCTCTTATGGACTCTACACACTAGAAAAATTTCTGTCCAAATTGAAGAAAATTCCCTACGCTTCTGCAAGAAAAAACTCTTCAATATGGACATATTTTTCTCTAGGTCATTACTAATCAAAGATGATATTAATGAATTTTCAAGTTCAGTAAAAAAAAATGGATAGTTTCTCCTGTAATTCGGAGATCTACAATATTTTGTTTAAGAATATAATAGACTTCTGGAATATTTTTTTGTTTGTGAAGTTAGAATTTGCAATTTTTGCCAAAATTCAAAGAAAAAATTCTAGTTCAAAAGATTTTGCTATACAAAATGTATCTGGATTTTTTTTAGGTTAATCATAAGCTAAACAAAAAGTTCTCTATTTAATCTATTGGCAAAATCAAAGGTGTCCAGTTCATATGGAAAAATTGGGTGACATTCCCTTTGACAAAGAGGTTATTGAAGAAGTTGAGGTTATAAGACCTAACCTGAAATTTTTTATTTAAGGCAGAGGTGTACAAGAACCGTTTGAAACCAAAAAAACGTCAAAAGAACTTGTACGTCAGTGGTCAAAACGCTACTTGAACAAACTTATTTTGACGTTTATTCGGTTTTAACGGTTCTTGCACACCTCTGATTTAAGGTAATTGCCCTGTAATCGGCAGGTTTCTCAACTCGGCCAGTGGGGTTATTTATTCAATATTACTTAGATTTGCTATTGTATGGTATAATCGTCCCAATAGAAATGGATTATGAAACGTTAAAAAATGGTTAAATAATTCCACTGGCCGCTGAAAAACCGTCCGGCTACAGGGTCTTTATCTTATTTACATACCTAACCTGGAAAAAGAAAGTAATTTTACAAAATTTAGCGTTTTTTTTTTAATTTAGAGAACATTCAAGTTACTTTTTCTTATTGGAAAATTATTCTGAAGTTCCTCTTTACAGAAATTAAAGCGATTTTGCCGCACATAAAATATGCCTCGGTTTTTTAGGTTAGGTTTGACATAGCCTAAAACTCTTCTTAATAAACTATAATATTTAATTGATTGTGTAAATGGGGCACATAAAAGAATGAAGTCTATTTTATTTATCCATTTGATTTACAGGAATTTTCCTTACAAAGAAATGACGTTTTTTTTTAATAAAAAATAATTTTATTTAATTTTTATAAAAAATAAAAATATGATTCATATTTTTTTCGTTTAATAATTTTATAAACGAAATTTTTTTTTGAATATAAGTTAAGGAAAATCTTGCTCTATAATTTTATAAATAAAACCTGTAAAATATGTTTCATAAATTTATTTAAAAGAAAATTGCAAAGGAAAGCTCTCAATGTTCTTCTCTTCTAGCATTGAATTCTATTGCATTATTTTCCTTGTTTCTTTTAACTGCACATGTTTTATATTTAAGTTTGTCTATTAAATTTTCTTTTCTTTTTTTTTTTAATTTAGTTTATCTGGATTTTCCTTTTCTTTTTTAATTTCAGATGATGGCGAAGTACATAAGAAAACTAATGGCTGTTCTATTCCTTATATGAATGGAAATAAGACTGGGGCCATTTGAAAATTGTATAAAAAAATTTTTCTTGTTTTTTTCTTCCCACATTTTATTGAAATCTTAGTTCAATCTTAGGCACTTTATTATTTAATCAAATTTTAAGTAATTTTTAGTAGCTTTGCAATTTTTTCCAAAAATAAAAACAAAGATTTTTATCTACTGCTTCTTACCTCAATTTCAAAAACAAACAAAAAAATATAATTTAAAATTGAATTGTGAGAATAAATTGGAGATTTTTGTTCGGATTTGCAAAAATTTAATTCTCGAATATGTTTTAAGGCATTAAAATAAAGAGAATAATTTTAACGCTAAAATGAGTGATTTGAGTACATTTTGTACCCCAAAATAGTGTTAATGTTACTGACGAGTTGCCACCAAATTGAGTACTTACAACAATGTATATGATTTTATTCACTGCAAATAAAAATGAAGGATAAAACTTGAAAATTTTCTTTGTTCTAAATCCACTGGAAATTTTTAGAATCATGATTTTTGTGAGGAAGTATTTTAATAATTTTAATCCTTGGATAGTGATCGTTGATGAAGCACATTGTCCGAAGATTTGAAAAATTCACCACCTTCGAATTTCGAACATCCAACATGGCGATATTCGAAAATGGATGTTTTGTGTGGTAAGTATGGTAGGAGTATATTACACGTGTAAAAAATCTGGTGTGAAATACGTCATGTAATAAAATACTCAGGAAGTATTTTGGACATTTTGGATATAGAAGATTTTTGAAAAAAATCCGAAAGAACGTAATATTAAAGAATATTGCTTTAAGACATTACAGTAGACTCTCACTCAATCGGTTCTTTTTCAATCGGGCGACAAATTTTGTTGACAATTTTCACGTTTAAATATAAAGCTAATTTGCTCAAATTCGCTGTCGTTCTTCCTAGTTTATCGTGATTCTTTATAATTGGGCGCTCTTTGTGGAATTTATAAAGCTTTGACGCCCAAATCTATCGATAAACCGGATGACATTTTGCCCCAAATGCCCAATTGAGAGAGAGTCTACTGTATAATAATTAAAAAATATCCGAAACGAGCGGTTTTGGATAAAGATGAGTAGTTTTTGTCACAAAAGTACAGTTTCTTTTTAGAATTGTGCACACCAAATTGATTTTTTAATTTTTTTTTGTTCTCCAAGAAGAACCATGTTAGAACATTTACAGTAGACTCTCTCTCAATCGGGAATATGGGGCAAAATGTCATCCGGTTTAGCGATAGAATTGAGCGCCAAAGCCTTTGTAAATTCCACAAAAAGCGCTCAATTATAAAGAATCACAATAAAATAGGAGGAACTACAGCGAATTTGAGCAAATTACCTTCATAATTAAACGAGAAAATTGTCAATAAAATTTTTCGCCCGATTGAGAAAGAGCCGATTGAGCGAGAGTCTACTGTATTTTAATATTTGTGCTTTGTTAAGGAATGCTACTGCGACGAGAAAATTGAATAATTAATAATACAGTGAGTCCCGATCCGGGATTATGCACCTGATGGAAATAGAAATATACACATTGTTCATACTATTATGCATCTTTGCGAACTATTGGGAGACAAACTGCGAAATAATTTTTTTAAAATCGCCATAATGTATAACCATTTTGTGGCGCGCAAAACTTGAAAATGCTTTATGCTTACAGTAAACTCTGGTTAAGTCGGATCTTTATTATCTGGTTAAGTCGCTTTAGACGTTTACAAAAACGTCTAAAGCAAAAAAAAAAAACAATTTTTGTCTTAGTGAACTTCTCAGCGAAAAATAATTACAGTGTCGTCTCTCTAATCCGGATCGTCGTAATCCGGACGAGTTATCGACGGTTACATTTAAAATAATTTTGAGGTCATCTATGCATGTATGTTCAGCAATGAAAATTCCTGTGATATTTTTGTTTAATAAATGAAGTTATAATAGCATAGAATTCTCTAATTATTTCTTTTTAATCTTCTTTAAAACTTTTATTCTAATTCTACAAAATAATCTTGTATTATATTTTCGAGACGTTGAACAAATTAAAAAAATCCATCCGGATAATGAAGCGGACATCTGTCATATTGCCTCCCAATCATCCGAATAACAAAGTGAGCACTGTAATATAAGAACCAGGATTGTTGTAGAACTTAGCATAGTATTATATGGAAAGATAATATTTTTCCATGATACTTCCATATGAAAATTCACTTAACCTCCTTGTGTTTCTTTTCGAAATTGCTGTGGGAAATTTACATATTTTTTTTTAGAGAGGTTAATATGAGAATTTGATAATATTACAAGAAAATATATCTATGATGAGTCTTAGAACCCTTCACAAATTGTTACAAATTGGCTTTTTGTTACGAACATCCGTGGAAATTTACTTTGGTATTTTGTAAATTTTGTAAAAAAAATTGTATAAAAAACTCAAGGGGTAACTCATATTGAGAAACCCTCGTGAATTGTCCGAGAAACGTTTCGTGAAACCCGAGAAACCCACTTTTTGCATCGCGAAACCCGAGGAACCCAAGAATTGCGTCGCGATACCCGAGAAACCCAAGAATTGCATCGCGAACCGCGAGAAACCCAAAAATTGCATCGCGAAACTCGAGAAACCCACTCTTTGCATTGCAAAACCCGAGAAACCCAATTTCTGCATCGTGAAACCCGAGTAACCCACTCTGTGCACCACGAAACCTGAGAAACCCGAGAATTGCAAAACGTGTGAACTATTTGTTAACAAATTTTAATATTCAACAGTCGCCTGGATTTTTTACGTCATCCGGGCAAAAACGCACGAATAAGCAAATGTATACTGTAAAATAGAAGAAGAAGCTGCATGTGTATCTTTTCTTTGATTTAAAATTAAAAAAGAATTATGCACTTGTATTGACATTTTTTTCGAATTTTTTGTGTCAAATTTTGACCATAATATTACTTTTGAGTTACAGTTGTAAACCATCCCGGGAACACCTCAGGATGGACCTCCATTCATACCAATCACCTCCAAAAGCCTACCCAACATGTTCCCCTCTCTTCTGGCAGCGCCATCTATTATTATCGTATTCACTTATTCAAAGCAACGATCATTTCGCATAACGATTACACAGTAGACTCTCGCAAATTCGGCTCTTTTAAGATCGGGCTACTTTTTAATTCGGGCAGCGGTTACATTTGAAAAAAGTTGTTGTCATTTTTCAAGTTTGATTATGATTATCAAATGAATCAAATATGCTCAAATTCGGCATGGTTTGTCTTAGTTTTGATGTGATTTTGCATTATTGATTTACGTTATATATGAGTGTGTAAACTCAATATCTATATGCACATGAATAAAAAATCGTTGCATTTCAAAAAGTTTGTCGCCCGAATTTCTGTCTAATTCGGCTGATATTTCGGTCCCATATGCCCGAATTTGAGAGAGTCTACTGTATATAATGTTTTTTCTAACCAAATCATTAATTTAGCCATGAAAAAAATTATTTCATTTGATTTTTTATGTGGAAAAATTTTTTACGCGTAAAATAAGCATGCCGTGTAATAAAACATTTCGACACGTCGAAAAGAGGCATCGAGTGACGCGCCACCTAGATTGTTCGCCGAGCACGTTCTCTCAGTTCACGATTTGGTGCGGTTCTGTGTGAGAAAAGTTGCGAGAAAATTGCATTTTGACCCAATAAATGGTGAAATTGTGGCATAAAAAGTAGTTGTGCAAGTGCCCAAAGTGTCTATTGTGCTGTTGAGGTGGAAAATAGTGTGAAAAACTGCACATTTTTCGTCAATCTGGCGAGGTAGGTGTGTGCTTGGGTGGTGAAAAATTTTCTGCTGCGGAAACAAAAGCATCAATATGGCCGCCCATGAAAAATGTCTCATTGTCTCGCTCGGGCAAAAATAAAATTAAATTCACCGTCTGCCCATCAATGGATGGATTTTTCCTGGGAAAATCACCCTACGCTGGGGCTGGGCTGGGAAAATGGCACCTGGGGGACTGGGAAGGTGATTTTTGGGTGATTTTGAGGAAGGTGGTGGCTTGTTTGGGAGACTCTTTGCAGCTTCCACCCCTCGATTTTGAGCCTCGAGGTTCTTTTTCTTCCGTTTCTCACTGGTCTCTTGAGGTCTTGCGCGCATGGGAGAAAGAGAGACGCAAAAGGCAACTGGCGAGACGGGAATGTTTGACGCTCCAAAAAAGTTTCCATTGAAAATTGCATGAGCACGTTTTTCATGCAGAGGCGGAAAGTTCGTAGCTCCGGATGCGGAGGTGACCAAACAATGCCCACAGATTCCACACAAGTTCTAGCACCTAGCCCTCAAATTCTCCAAAAAAAAATCTCCCATATTCCCCGGCTCTGCTGCCGTGCCCTGGCCACGAATTTCGGCGGGAAACTCCCCGAAAAATCCAAAAACCTGAATCCCAAACAATAACACCCGGAATGCAAATCACTTAATTTTTAAAGACCTCAGTTTAGGGCTTTAATTTCAGGCTGATTGAGGATTTAGGTATTCGTCTAGGTTTGACTCTTCCAGAAGGGTTATTCATAACTTATTTATTCATTTTCTTACGGATGGATTCTCTGAACATAAGGGCCTCTTTGTGCTGAGTTAATTGAACCCTTTCCCAAGAATTCTTTACAATCTGATTGAGAAGAACTTACTAAGAACTGAGGTTTTTCTCGTGTTAATTTAACTCGGCCACAATTTAAAAAACAGGATGGGAACGGATATACAGAGTCAGAAGGAAGATTTGCAGCTTCCTTCCCTTTAATTTCTGTAGAGAAGTAGGGCATGTTGTAATATCCTCTCCCTAATACATTTTGCTTTTCCCACCAACTTTATCTGGGGCATTTTGATGCATTTGGGCTTGTAAATTGAAATAGGGCTAATAGGGGGTTCCTTTCAGGTATATTTACCAATGGTTTTCTCTACTTAATTGTTTCTTTTAAAGACTGGTAGAAATTGGTTTAAGTTAAAGATGTTTTTATTTATTTTTTTATTCACATAAATATTAATTTTCTATGTTTCAATTGAATTGTTTAAATTCGGTGTTTGTAAAGG
The DNA here is from genome assembly GCF_024763615.1 of Phlebotomus papatasi. Taxonomy (NCBI): domain Eukaryota; kingdom Metazoa; phylum Arthropoda; class Insecta; order Diptera; family Psychodidae; genus Phlebotomus; species Phlebotomus papatasi. The sequence continues at coordinate 86,572,251 of NC_077223.1, read as the reverse complement.
CGTCTACACATTGAGAGCAATTTTCGTCAAAAATTGCATTTTTGACAGAAATTTGACGTTTCCCCCTACAACGCTGCAGGGAATTTCCTTCAAAAAAGCTATTTTTGACAAAAATTTCTCCCAATGTGTAGAGGCCATAAAATTTTAAAACTGAACATCAATTCTAATTAATACGGGTCCCTGACTTAATGCTCTAGTCTAGGTAGACTGACGGCTTAATCCGAGAGACAGGTTATTGGGAAATTGATGGGAATGTAGTCTAATCATTATGTTGATTATATTTACGTTAAACCGTATCTCGGCTTCATTCGTAAACCTGTCTTGGGTCTAAGGGCTCAAATAGACTCAGGCTGATCCTCACAAAAAATAGCCTGTAAAATTTATCGTACACTGAGTTTTCAGTGTACGATAATTTTAGACAGATCTTTACTGCCAAATTTTATGGCCCAAATATTCTCGAGGATCAGCCTGAGTCAATTTGAGCCCTAAAGCTTATACGGGCTTCAGACCTAAAGCTTAGCCATATGGCTTTAACCTTCAAAATTGGTTGTTATTTAGATTTATGAGCAAAATTCATTAAGCACTCAAAACCAAAGGCGATATTAACAAAGCCTTAAAAGTTTAATAATAATAATAGATTTTTGAGGCCTTCGGGAACTGGGCTAAATCTCTATTTTGAAGCCGGTGTTAGCCATAGGGGAAAGTACTCTCCCTTCGAATAACGTGAATTTTCTTTTAGCTCTCCTAATTTCACTAGACCTCACGAATTTAGAAGATCAGCCTGATCCTCCAAATTATGGGCTGATCCCTGAGTGTATTGACACAAATCCTCATTTTTCGGGCTGATCCCTAAGTCGATCCCTGTGTCTATTTTGGGCTTTACACATTTCTATTAAATATTAGTTGGCTTATCATCAATTGCTGATAATTCCGTGATAATTTAGTGTAAATCTCTTACAAAAGACAAAAGAAATTCACATTATTCGAAGGCATGAACGTTCGAAGGGAGAGCACTTTCCCTTATTGGCATATACGGGCTTTAGACCTAAGGCTTAGCCATCTGGCTTAAGTCGTCTAATTCCGTATCAAGCACGATTTTTAAGGAAATTTTTGTTTAAGATTGAATGTTAATTGAAATTAATTAATTGAATGTTAATTGATTGAATGTTAATTGCCGGCTAAAGCCGGCATTAACTGCTCTAATTTCTTATCAAATAATTCACTAGATTCTGAAAGTTGTGATATTGGGTTTTTATACCTTTGGGAACTGTTACGATTTTATTTGGAAAGATTTAACTTAGAATTGGATTATTAAGGTAAATTAACCTATTAGGCTTTCAAGAAGCAATAAAATTGCTTGCTATATAGGATTTGGGGACCTTCGGAAACTGGGCTAAACCTCTAGTCTAAAGACCGCTTAACGATTTTTTTTTCGAAAAAAAAAGCATTTTTTTAAAGGCTTTTCTTTTCATATTTTAATTAAGAATTCTCAATATTTTGCATTTATTTTGCATTTACATTTATAGTATTAAAATTAAAGACATATATATTGACATAAAGACTAGAAATGACACTTTGCTTTAAAAGATTATAATCAAAAATTTTTGTATCCAAATCTTTAAAGATCTTCTAGACAAACTGCTCATTTCTGATAAAAATATTTCGGTTTTCAAAATCTCATTGACATTCTCCGGTAATGTGCAAGATCGACCAGATAATTAGACTATATTAGACTACATCCCATCAGTTTCCCACTAAGCCGTCTCTTGGCTCAAGCCATATTTGCGTCTTGCACACAAGTTTGTCTAGGGCATCAGATTTTCAATTTTAAGGTATAAAATTTTCTTTAGCCTTTTAGTCCTTCGGGACCGCGGCATATGCTGCAAGCCAATTTAACGATATTTTGAATAAAAATGTAGTTCAGGAATTAATCGGACACCTACAAAAAATATTCTCAATTTGCACGTCCTTACAATTTGGAATCATTCATAAGAATCGGATACTTGTAGATTCTAAATAAACCAAAAAAATGCTATTAAAATAATTGTAACTAAGTATTTACGGCTTAGGAAAAACTGTTAGGAATTTAGTCAAATTATTATTTTGATTATAATCATGTTAAGTCGTCTCTCGGGTCTCGGTTTAAGTCGTAATCGTGTCTAAGACATTAGATTGAAGGTTTAAAGTTTGACTGAAGAATTCGCATCAGCCATTAATAGTAAAATTACAAAACTTTAAAAAGAGGAGTCTTTCTTTAGTATTAAAAATGTTACTGTAACCATTACGTTTAAAGGTCTACATACCTAAAAATAAACCTTCATGCTTCAAGATTAATTGACTATGAGAACTTCAAAATTTTCGTTTTTGTTTTCCTTCTAAGATTTAGAACTGTAAATTGTTTAAAAATTAAAGTTTAATGTTAGCATAATTTAAACAAAAAAATATATAACAATTGTAATAAGATTGAGAATCTATAAATTTGCTAAATAACCTAATATCGCTTTCAGATTAGAGGTTTTACTCTGTTCTTAAAGGCCTCGTAATCCTAAACAATATGCAGTTTTATTGATTGTTCTTTAAATAACGAATTATTTGTTCTAAATAAGTGAGCCCAACTCAAATATTTTGTCTAATAAACCATTAGAGAAGTTTAGTCATACGATTAGTCTTTTAGTCTAATGCCTGTGTAACCCTAGCTGTCTTTTCAGTTTAGAGGTTTAACTCAGTTCCCAAAGATCTCATAATATTAAATTACATACAAGTTTATTGTTTTTACAAAATTAGAAGGGTCATATGCTTTTAATAATTCAATCCTAAATCAAAGTTGACGAAAAAAAACAGAAGTTAAGCCATATAGTTAAGACCGGGTTCAGATTATAGGTTTAGTCCAGTTCCCGAATGTCTCAAAATCTTAAATTGCGAGCATTTTTATTGCTTTTTGAGAGCCTAATAGGTTGTCTCTAATAATTTAATCCTAAGTTAAATTTTTCTAAAAAATCGTAATTGAAAAAAAAGAGAGTAGTTAAGCCTTATAACTAAACCTTGTCTGAAGCCCATATAAGGGCATTGACAGATTTGAGGATTAGCTGAGAGACGACTTAGCGTAATTATATTCGAAATAATGATTAAATTACATTTATATAATTTTCCACTAAGTCGTTTCGCGGCTTAAGTCGTAAGTGTGTCTAAGGCATAAGCCTTAGGTCTGAAGCCCGTAATAGCTAATCCCACAAATATGATGAGATAGAAGAATATTCTGCTTCAGTTTCGGTTGAATTGCAATATGACGCTTAAATTTTTTCAAGTTCACTTTTAAACTTCTTATAGTTCAGTTTTAAATTCTCCTGAAGGTTTTGTTTCAAACTTCAATAATTTGAAGCAAAAGATAAAAAAAATCAATTAAAAAAATTAAATCAAAATTAATTAAAATCAGTTGAAAAAACATTTTAAAACGAACAGGAATCTCATAGAATTATTTTATTTTTGTATTTATGTGTTCTTTGTTTCGAAAATTATAAAATAAGGAAGTTACTAGACTTAAACAAATGACAGACACACAAGATATACAAATATGTTACCTTTTATTAGAGAGTCCTTAAAAATTCTCACCCTAAAAAAGACAAAGGTGGTAACATTTCATTTTTGCAAAGACATAATAAACAACTGAAAAAAATATTATCTCTCTGTTTATGGCTGGTAACCAAATTTGTAAAGTTCAATGGCCCGTTCTTGCAATTCTTTTTCATCGGAATAATTTTTCGTCTCTCTTGGGTTCTTCTTTTAGTTTATTTATCCATTAATTTTCGGATAAAAAGTTTCGTTTAAGGTGTAGTATTTATTATGTAATGGTATTCCTATGACACAGTCAAAAAAAAATTAAAAAATTGATAAAGAAATTAATTAAAATTGATTAAATTTATAAATAATTATTCAAGTATTTCAGAAATTATTTAAAATCGATTTAATTTTAAATTAAAAATAATTTCTTTTTTCTTTATTTACCATAAAATTTTATTTACAAGGCAATATTTTTATTTACTGTAATACTTATTTAATATTCAGTTTATTTAAAAAATAATAAAATGACTTTGGGTAATAAAAACGTAATATTATAATAAATGCGATACTTAATTCTTCTTACAAATTGCATATTGTTTCAAAATTGAAATTTTTCCCATTAAATACTTTTTATTTCAACTATTCTTATTTATATATTTTTTTTATTTTATTGCTGTTAAATCATACAAAACAAAGAGACAATCTTTAAGAATAACACAATAAATTGTAGGATTCTAACTTTCATAAGTTCAAGAAAAAGATTCAATAATTTTTAAATCAGATTTATAGGAAGACACCTACATTTTCAAGTTTTTTTTTAATAAATTTTTTTAAGCCAAAAGAAAAATCGTTTAACATCAGCAATTTCACAATAGTTCTTATCTACAAATTTAAGCTTCAAATTTGTGGGTCATTATATCCCAAAAACAAATTGACCATCAGACCCAAAGACCGATTAGCTCGGTACTATCTCTAGCCGTAAATAAATAAGTTAACTGACGTGATTAATCTTGTAGGACTTTTCAACATCTCATCTCTGTCGCAGAGGTTATATTTCTTATTAATATTATTTTTTTCTTGTCAGTTTATTTAATATCAATTATCAATAGACCTCATTTATTAATGGTCTATATCGCACTTCTGTGATTTGAGTGGCACTTTAGGCCGGCTTCAGACCTAAGGTTTAGCCCAGTTCCCGATGGTCTCGAAATTCAAAATAGCAACCAATTTTATTGTTTTCTTTTTCAGAATGTAATGTATCACTTGTCCATGCTGTTCAATCTGAATTGATGATAATTCTCTAAAAAATCTTGATTGATAAGAAATTAGAGAAGTTAAGCCATATGGCTAAGCCTTATGTGCTGGACACACTTACGATTAAAGTCCAGAGACGACTAAGCTCGTTCATAGCCAAGTCAGTTCCTTACACATTACAAATGAGGCTTAGTTAGTACCACAAAACATAACTTTCCTGGGTTTTTATGCAGATATTTCTAGTGAAATGCACTAGTAGTCGCACTATATTTCGCTCGTAGAGATGATGCTCCTTTCTTTCTCCGAGCATTTATACAACCTACTCATCACACAAGCTAAAAAACTTCATGAAATTTCTAGAAAAAAAAAAACACTTATCTAAAGTAATGTCCTGGACACACTTACGACTAAAGTCCAGGGACAACTAAGCTCGTTCAGCGCCAAGTCAGTTCCTGACACACGGACGAGGTTTAATATTTTCTGGCACTCACAAAACATAACTTTCGTGAGTTTTTATACACATATTTCTACTGAAATGCACTAGTAGTCTTTTGAAAATAAAACTACTCTTAAATTTACTTCACAATTAACGTATAACAACAAGAATTTTCACTAGAATCGCGAAAATTGGCTTAAGTCGCGAGTTAACTTCCACCACAGAAATAATTGTAATTAACAATAATTATTGCACGTGTACTGAGACATGATTTTACAAATAGTTTCATTTTCAGAGGAGTATTAGTGCATTTCAGTAGAAATATCTACATAAAAACCCACGAAAGTTATGTTTTGTGGACGTCAGTGAATACTAATCCTCATTTGTAGTGTGTCAGGAACTGACTTGGCTATGAACTAGCTTAGTCGTCTCTGGACTTTAGTCGTAAGTGTGTCTAAGGGCATAACAAATGAAATCAAATCAATGAATTCAGGTCAAATGAAGTAAATACGGAGATCTGTCATATCTCTTGTAAGCAACTGCTCACAATGAAGTTTCAACACAGCAATTTTAACTCAAATCATATTCAAAATTTAACGTATTTAGTGTTAAAATCTTACAAAAAGAACAAATATTTAGAAAGAATACATTATTCATCAAATATTGGAAGGAAATTTCATAATTTTAATCAATTTATTTTTAGTGTCTAGTTTTACCCTCAAAGTGTCCAAGATTATTTAGCGTATATTATGCAAACACGCCACTTGGAAAATCTTCATTATAAATTTTTTTGAGATAAAAGCGGATTCTAAAAATATACAAAATTCTCTATCTAATTCTGTAATAATAGAAAAATCGAAAAATTCCTCTAAATGCCACTCAAATCGAGGAAGTGCGATATGATTAATGAACTGAGCTGCAATTTACGAAAGTATTTAGGCGAAATTTTGACAGGTTACTGTCTGGTTTTTGTGAGGCAGATTTCGCCACACCGTTAAAAGGTGCATGTCCTCGCTAATAAATGGAGAGTTTACAAGGTTTTGGGTCTTGCTCCTGCTGGAATTTTAGGATGTGTCCAGACAATTTTACCATTGCATCAATTTTATTTTTCTCTCAATTAGTCTTATTACTTTACAACTTCCTAAAAAAGAGGACCATAAGTCAAATTCATTAAGGATTATCAGAAGGTACAAAATTTCAATGTCATCCAAAGCGTCAAGATCTTGTTTTACAAATATTTAATTATTTTAGTAGTATTCACTTCACAGTAAAAAAAAATGTGTAAAATTTTACTACTATAATAGTGCAAAATCGACCATTTTAGTTGTTTAATTTAAAAATGTTTAAAAATGCGTAACATTTTGGTAATTTATTGTCACGTGATTGAAAATTACCACTATTATAGTTGAAAAATTTTCAACAATGTTGTTTAATTTGAAAATGTGTAAAATTTTAACACTATAAATAGTGTGAAATCAGATACATTAATTATTTAATTGCAATCTGTGTGAAATTTCTCACTGTTATAATCATAAAAATTTTTCAACAATGTTTCGTGATTTAAAACTGTTTGACAAATTCTAAAAATTACTACTATTTTAGTATGATTACAGTTTTTCACATTATTATAGTGTGAAAAAATACACAACTTTATGGTATTTTTTGTCACATGATCAAAAATTAACACTATTATAGGTTCATCATAATTTTTAACACTTTTATAGCGTGAAACCTTGTGCATTTCAACCAAAATTGTTGAATTTTTAAACAAAAGTTGTGTAAAAATTGTTGAATTTACAATTAAGACTTATACTTCAGTCGAGATGCTTTTCATTGGGCAAAAGTCATATAGAACATAAAGTATTTATATGCATAATAAGTATATCGTGAAGATCCGAGCATCAGATGTAATTATCTCGCATTAGGCGGGGTCCCGAGTACAGGGAAAACCAATAAAAATGTCTAAAAAGGCAAATGAAACAAAATCTTCGAAATGAAAAGAAAGTTCAACATAAACAGAATTAAACAATTTATGAATTTACACATAAAAATTCAACAATTTCTAAATTCAACAATTCCAAATTCAATATCTTGAAATTCAACAACTTTAAATAAAACAATTTTAAATTAAACACTTTTTCCAAATTTAACACTATAATAGTGGTGTGAAAGATTACACACTATAATAGTGTTAATTTTTTTTAATTGTGTTCTCTTACACTTTTTTCTCTAGAATTATCGCAGAAATTACTCCGTAGATAAAATTTCGCGGAATACTCTAGTTTTTCCAATTTTTTTTTTCATTTCCGGATACGTTTGGGGCTCTGGTGTCCATATTTCTTAACCGATTGGGACAAGTATGGGTTTATTTGAAAGGCCTTTGAATTCTGAATATATTTGAGTCGTTTTTTATTGAATATAAAGCAGATTAACCCTTTAAGGACGATACGCTTTTTTTCTGATTGAAAATCAATAATAAAAAAGAAGCTAATAAACAAAATTAATTAAATGTCTTACATCTAGCCTTGGACAATCCAACAGAGTCTGATTCGGTTTATATTTTGCTTCTATGAACGATAGGAACAAAAATAGCCTAAAAATTTAAATAATTTTTCTGACGATACCAATGAATGATAATTTTTACTCTAATGAAAAATATTATGTATGAGTAGTGTACTTTTTATTCCCAAAAGGATATTGCTTAAAAAAAATTTAAAAATATAAAAAAAACAATGAAAAAAATTATCTGTGCGGTCAATTGAAAATTCGTAACTTTTGAGCTTAAATTTGCTTAGATATTGCAAAAAATATCCTAGATTCCTACAACCTTCTACTTCACGATAACGTACAAAGATTAGAAAAAAAGAACTTTGGGTAGTCAGGAAAAATAATTTTCTCTATGGGTCACGGGTGACCCAATTGTCCTTAAAGGGTTAAAAACAGAAATAAAAATTAATATTGCGGGCATTCTGCTTTGTTGCAGATGCAGCAGACATGAATGAAGCTGATTCAGCAGGGGGGCCCCGAGGGCGAAGCTCAGCCCCTCCTGCTGCAGCTGACCGCAGATCGTTGAATTTGACAGCGGGCCCAGCGGTGCGTGTGAGTGGGGGATCTGCATTGATAAATCCACAGCAAATGTCCCGTCTGGCCACGGACAATCGTGTCCTGTTGATGAGCAACAACAGCCCAAGTGGGCGAAATCAGCAGCAGCAGCAGGTCATTCAGTCCAGTGGACATCATCAGGGGAATTTGATATTCATATCGACATCGTCAACGGGAGGAGGAGGAGGAGGGGTAGGGATAGGAGGAGGAGGTGGAGGAGGAACAGGAGATTTGAATAGTGGCAATCTCAATAGTATTAGCACAAGTTTGAGTGGTGGTGTGGTGATCAGGACTCATTCGGCTGGCGGTGAGGCGTCCAGTGGTGGCATCGTCAGTGTCGGCAATGTGACTCTGACGGGTTCCACTGCGGCTGTCTCATCCACATCAACATTGTCTACCTCAGTGCAGGAGGCGACAATTGTTACATCAACCTCGGCTGATTTGCACAATTTGCTGAGTGCACAGCGTAAGAGGGTTAAAGTTGAGGATCATCGTGAGAGTATTGCTGCCATAAAGAAGCGCATCTTGGAGCACAAATACTCACGATTGAGGAGTTTGAAGGATAAGTGAGTGAAAAATGATGGATTGGGGGGTTTTTAGGGGGGCGAAAAAGGGATAAAAGGGGTGGATTTTTTTCCAGTATAATTCTTATTTCAACTTTAACTTCTTTCTTACCCTCTCTCTCTCTCTCTTTCTCTCTCGAAAAAGGCACACGGAGCATGTGGCTGAACTATTTTTCCTCCAAGCGTCTGGTAACATGATGGATTATCCGACTTGGCGAAAGAAGCCACAGACACCGGAGTTGATTAATTTCGCAAAGACATGGAGATTAGACCAAACATCAAGTGCATCTGATGATGCAACAGCCAAACTGGTAAGGATTTATTTACTGTTTTTCTATTTTTTTTTACACTTACTAGGTTTTTTCTCTCTCTCTTTAGATTTCTCATTCTATTTTTTTACTTTAAATATTTATTTGCAAAGTTTAGTATTAGGAGAAAAAAAAGCAACAATGACCTTCAGAGATGATACAGAATTGTGATGAACCACAACTTTTTTCCCCGGGAACCGCATTGCATAATAATTTATTTAGTTTATAAACAACGTCCAAGTCATTAAGATTGAATTGGTTCTGTGTAGCTTTTAGAATACTGCTCTTCAAACTTTGAATGACTTTTTGGGTGAAATTACAGATGGACGGGAATCTTGTTGAATTAATTTTAGGGAAATATCCTTTTGCCTATTCCTGCTCTGAAAAAAAAATGTTTTGTCAAATTAATAAGACAAGTTTGCAAAAAGAATGTTCTTCCATACAGAATATGGAAAAGTTTTGTCAAATCGGCGGCCAACTGTATCTTGTTAAAAGTCTGTCCAAAAGGTGGTTTTCCATATAAAATGCAAGAAAAAGTTTTGTCAAATTGATAAACAACATCCTTTTGACAACATTTCAACAAAATCCATTTTTTCGTTTAACAAAACACATTTTTTTCAGAGTACACTGAGAGAAAAAAGAGGGCACGATTAACTTTTTTTCTTCGTAATTTTAACACTCTTTAGGTGTAAAAATATATTAACATTTTTTAATCTTATTTTTACACCTTTTTGAGGGTAAAATTAACATGAAAAAAGGTAATTTTAACCCCTAATACACCTAAATAAGGTAATATTTACACCGATTTCGGATCAATAATGCTGGGTAAAATAACATTTCCGAAATGTTATTTTAACTTTTTCGGATTTATCTCACTCAGTGTATTAACTTGTCTGAAAACTGTGCAAAATCTGGTGCATTCACTAAGTAAAAAGTTAAAACAACTCTATGGTAGAGTTGAATTAACTCTGCGAATATCGATGTAATTGTTACTCTTTTTCGTTGTAAAATTTAGTAAATAATGGCGTTACACTAGTAGAAATTTTCGTCAAAAATTGCCATTTTTACAGAATTCTAACGTTTCTGCCTGCAGGGATAGGGGAAATTTTCTTTAAAAAGGCATTTTTTAAAGAAATTTCTACTAGTGTGTAGACGCCAGAGTTGAAACAACTCTTCGTGCGATTTGAATTAATTTGTCGGATATCGATGTAATTATTACTCTTTTTCAATGTAAAATTTCATCTCGACTGAAGTATATGCTTAAGTGTTTTCATTTTAAGAATATACTTCAGTCAAGAAGATTTTCCTGTGAGAAAAGGAACATCAATTAGAAATATGCCTAACAGTGTTTCATGAAGACATTTGCGTGCATCACACGAGATATTTCGCTCGGAACATAGGGAACTTGAGATCAAGAAAATATTAATAAAGAAAATGATAAAATTAAAATAAAAAACATAAAATTGCAAAACATATTCATTTTGGGATTTGAAAGAGTTAGGTGAGATTCTTAACAATCTCACCTACTATAATCCTAACAAAATTTCATGTCGTCCGATCGACCTCAAATTTGGCCAAAATGTGTTTCGCCACTTCCTGATTCCGAATATATATGTGGCTAAGTTACGTTCCCGGCCGGCCGGCCGGCCGGCTGGCCGGCCGGCCGCTCTTTGGAGCTTAATAGCTCCTAAACTAAAAAAGATATCGACTTGCGGTTTTCGGCAAAGGTTATATATCGGGTGAAAATTGCAACTTGGTGCATAGACCCCCCACCCCCCACCCCTCCTTCCGCCATTTTGAAGACCCCCTTTTTTTGTTTTCTCAATAGCTCCGCCCCTATGGCATTCAGCGGACTCAAATTTTAGTATGTTATAGCTGGGCCTTAGAGCTTTCCATCAATACCAAACTTAAGGTCCCCCGACCCCCCTGACCCAAGCTATAAGGGTCCAAAAAAAATTTCTTAAAATGGCCATAACTCCGGTTCTAATTGTCAGAATGTAAAAAGTGAGGGCTTTTTGGAAAGCTCTCGTGAAATGCCACTTCTCCTTCTAACATCGTAAGTTCATAAAACCACCGCTAGGGGCGCTTTTTTTAAAAAGAAAATTTTTAAATCTTAAAAGTTAAATAACTCAAAAATTCCATTGTGCATCGGGCTGAAAATTTAGTATGTTGTAGCCGTTGATTATACCTATCAAACAAAAAAAACCTTAAGTCGATCCATAACCCCTGACCCGAGCTATATGGGGTCAAAGTTCGAACATTGACCGGCCTCTATCTCCGGTTGTAATTAACATAGCGACCTAAATTTTACCTTTTTGGTTTCGTCTCGATGAGCACTTTCAGATGGAAGTTCAAAAAGTCACCACAGGTGGCGCTGTGATAGCGTCAAAATTCATCGAAATTCAAAGTCACTTTTCTCAAAAACGGCATTGTGCAAGTTAATGAAATTTTAGTATGTTGTAGTCCAGTCTAGGACGTTTCCAAAATGGTGCGTATGTGCGCTGTGGTTTCAATGGAACCGGAGATATGAGGGGTCAAAGTTCACGAAATTCAAAAAATCATATCTCCGGTTCTATGTGACCGATTTTGATGAATGAGGGCTTAAACGAAAGATCTCACCAAATGCTACAACTTTCTAGAATATTTGAACTTCGTGGGACCAACACCAGGGGCGCCACAGTCGAAAAACCAATTTCAATATCACATAACCTCAATTATCTCGACTGTCGCTGAACCGATTTTGATGATTACTTCAACATAATTGTAGAGCACATTTGTCTCTACATTTCGTCCATACATCATTTTCCGCTCAGACTACGCTATCACTCCGATTTTGCCGTTTAAGTGTGAAAAAATTGATTTTTCCAATAATAACGCTTTGAAATCACTCAGATGCCAATTTGACTGCCTCTACTCCACCAAGACACTTAAAATAGGGGTTTAAATGGAAAGTCCCGCAAAATACAACAATTCTTTGATTTAGTTGAAGTTCAACAAATGAACACTTGGGGAACTCTGGATGAAAAAACGAGTTAATAAACAAAAAACCTCGCTTATCTTGGCTTCTGAGTAATCGATGAGATCATGTTCTATGGGAAAATTATAGAGAACATTCTGGTCTACATTTCACCCATATAACACTTTTCTGTCAGTTCATCCAAATCCTTGACATTTTGGTTCAAATACAAAACTTGTATAATTTCACGAATTTGATTCAAGATAACTGAATGGCGTCTCCCAAAGTCAGCTCCAAATCGAATTTGCATGCACTCCGAGTTAGCTCACGTTAAGAATCTCACCTACATAAGCCGGTTAGGATTATCTGTCCCTTATTTTAACTCTAAAAAAGATTTTTTTTAACTCTTGAAACGATTTATTTTAACTCTTAAAACGAGTTATTTTCAGTCTTAAAAAGTGTTATTTACACTCTTTTGTCATGTAAATTTTAGGAAAAAAAAGTTAAAACAACTCTTCCGAATATTGCACCTAAATATAGAAGCAAAATCAATTCTAAAATATAGTTAATCGATAATCACAACGAAATCATTTTATTCTTCAATTTTCTTATATTATATTCACCTCGTGCCACCGAGTATGAGATAAGGAAATACGGCAATGGAATATTTGCGTAAGAATTGCAATGAAAATGCGTAAATTAACGAAATACGGTGAGGCTACGGTGAGCATTTTATTGTCAATGTGATTCTGACCTAAAGCGAAAAATATTATTCATTGGTATTGTCAGAAAAATTACTTAATTTTTTGTACTTAATCAAGCTTCTGTCTTGGTGACCCTCCATAGAAAGAATTCTTTAGACACATTGTTATTACAAAAATTATGTTTTTTTTAAATAATTTTTTTGTGATTCAAAAGCTTTATAACTTCAATTTTCTCTAAGAAATTTGATAAATTAAACTCGAAAATACCGGGTCTTAAAGATTCTTCAGACTTTAACTTCAATAATTTCATATTAAAGGGTTACGTGGTATAAATAGACAAAAAAAAGCATGTTTTTCTCTATTTTTTCGACATAATAAAAAATGTATATAATTCAAACTGTTAGGCATATAAAAGTACAGCATTTAAAGTATATTTTCTGGAATTTTTATTGATTATTTATTCAGTAACCCAGCCCTCCCCAAAATACATATTAGGCACTTTTTTTCATATCGTGCCGTACAATTTAATTTGAACAATTTAGAAAAAAAAAGAAACAATAATTATGAAATATAGTAACAATAAATATTTACAATTTATAATTCATTAATGTAATTTAATTCATTAAAAAAATTAGCTACTTTAAGTGTATCCACCATCGAAAAATTAAGGAGATCTTTTGGACTTTTACTTCCAAAATGCTTTAGTCTTAAAGAGTTTAAATGCTCGCAGTATAAAAGGATATGTGGAATTGTGAGAAGATTAGAGCAATTGGGACAAATGGGTTGAGGTTCACGGGTCATTTTATAGGATTGAGTCAGTCGTGTATGACCGATTCTAAGGCGGCTAATAAGAGTGCATTCTCGGCGGGATAGAGATGGATCCAAAATAGGTTTTTTTGGTGTACTTGAAATTTCTTTGATAAAGCCAGCCACCTCATTATGGAACCATTCATTTTCTAATTTCACATAAAAAATTTTATTTAGTTTAAGTGCACTTCGTATTGAAATTGTAGGAGAGGGAAGATTATAGGACAGGGATGCAGTCTTGGCTTCTGAGTCTGCCTTTTCATTGCCTTCGATAGACCTATGACCAGGAACCCATAAAATGGTAACAATTCCAAGTTCAATTAGAAGGGAACGAATTTGTTTGATCACAGGATTTCTATTACCTAAATTTTGAATTGCTTGAACCACACTTAACCCATCGGTCGCTATGACCCAACTTTCATGAAAATCTTCGCCATTTTTTATATATAGGAGGGAACTTAGGATTGCTTTCGCTTCTAATTCAAAAGAAGATGTTGGAACAGAACATCTTTCATTCAGAATTGATCCGTGTAATGATGTTATGGCATATCCTGCATTATCTCCTTGTAGTGAACCATCACAGAAAATTACGAAGCTATTTGGATTAATTCTATTTATACATAAATCAACTTGATGATTAAGATCAGTACTTGTCATACTTTTAAATGGGCATTTAGTAATGGAGGTATTAAGAAAATTTATATTGAGAAGCCAGGGAGCTAAATATTCTAGGAAATCTTGTTCCACTGTAAGACCATTTAGAATTTCTCTGATTGCTTGTCCTCCTATTGAAAAGAAGCTTTTTATATCTTTACGCGATGAAGAAGACATTAGATCAAAATGACCTGGAGTATCAGGTCTTGATAAAAGTCGGATAGCTGATCTACTAATTTGTGATTTAAATCTTTGAGGGAGGGGAGATACACCAGCCTCAGCCAATAAACTGTTCACAGGTGATGTCCGGAACGCCCCAGTACTTAGTCTATAGCCTGCGTTATATACAGGATTTAAGCTGTTTAATCTGGTTTTAGAAGAGGCAGGATAATAAATTTCACAACCGTAAAAAATTTTCGAGACTATGGTAGCTTCGTGAACGCGAATCAATGCATCTCTGTGAGCACCCCATGTGGTTCCAGAAAGACATTTAATCACATTTAATCTTAAATTACAAGAGGTTTTGAGCTCTTGAAAGTGTAAACCAAATGACAGTTTGGGATCCAGCCATAAACCCAGAAATTTATACTTTTGTGTGTATTCTAGAATACTGTTGTTGAGATAATAAGAAAATTGATCACAGACATGTTTACGGCAGAAGTGAAGGACTTTGGTTTTAGTCGGTGAAAACCTAAAACCATTTTCACTAGACCAAGCGGTTATTTTATCTAAAGAGGTTTGAATTTGGTGATGTCGCAAGTCATTATTTTTAGTAGAATTATAAATAACTATGTCATCTGCGTATAAAAGGATTTTAGTTTCATCATTTCGTGGAAACAGGCGAAAAATACTGTTAATAGCTATGAGGAATAAAGTTACTGAAAGCACCCCGCCCTGAGGTACCCCATTGTCCAGAGTTACTTCATTAGAAAAGAGGTCATTGATTTTAACTCGAACGTTTCGAGGATCTAAGTAAAACTCTATGAAAGACAGTAAATTTCCGTCAATTCCCCATTCTTTGATTTGCTTAACAACTGTACCCTTCCAAACACGATCGTAAGCCTTCTCGAGATCAAAAAATATTGCAGTAGTATGAGACTTTCTTTCGAATGAGTGGAAAATGTCTCCAGTTAGTTTAGCTAATGAGTTACAAGTAGATCGTCCAGAGCGAAAACCGACTTGATTTTCATTAAGCAAGTGATTATGTTCAAGGAACCAAATCAACCTAAAATTGACCATTCTTTCAAAAACTTTCAAGTCGCAATCACTAAGGGTGATAGGACGATAGTCTAATGGACTACTGCAAGGCTTTGGTATAGGGATAATATGAGCAGAATGCCATGAGGTAGGGTAGTAAGATTGAGTCCACATTTTGTTGTATAAATTTAGTAAGGTAGACCTATTAGAGAAGGAGAGATGTTTCAACATCCCATATGTTATTCTATTTGGCCCATGTGATTTTCCGGAACTTTTATGTAATACTAGAGAAAGTTCGTCAGCTGTAAAATCATAGTTAAGTTCAGGACATCTTAAAGTAGCGTCAGCAATAGACGGAACGGAATTGTCTATTCTACTCTTAGCAAGAATTTCAGGTGGACTCAATGCGGCATTTGAAGAAGCATGAGTAAATTTCTTAATGAGGATATTTGGTATCTCAGTGGGATCGCTAGAGCTTCCCCAAGGACAATCAATCCGACGTATCGCATATGAAGAAAAACCACGAATCGCTTTTATTTTGTCCCACATTACTTTGGGAGGAGTATGGAGATTTATACTATTGGAAAACTGTTCCCATGAATCTTTCTTAGCTTTGCGGATACGTTCTTTCACTGTGGAAAGAAGGGACATATATGCCATCATATTTTCGTCTGACGGATGTCTCTTAAATTTACGAAGAGCTTTTTTTCTTTCGCGTATAAGATATCCAATTTCAGGGTCCCACCACGGAACTCTCCTTTTATTGCTCAGTTTTGGAGTTGAAGTTGGAATAGATTGTTCCGCTGCTAAAATAATGTCATTGTAAAAATTCTTGTAATCTTCTTCGACGGAAGATTCAGAATGAATAACTTTTAGATTTGCTTCTTCATAAAATTTACTCCAATTGGCTTCAGATTCAATCCATTTTTTAGGTTTGGGATAAAATGTAGAGGGAGAATTTAGATCAGTAATATAAATTGGGTAGTGGTCACTTCCATGTAGATCATTATCCACCTCCCATAGGAATCTAGCTCCCAACGAAATGTCAGTGAACGTAAGATCGACTGTATTAAAGGTACCGTGTGCCACCGAGAGATTAGTATGATTTCCATCATTAAGAAAAAGTAAATTTTCAGACATTAAAACCTCCTCAATCATATGACCCCTATTATCATTCCTTGAGCTACCCCAAATAGCATTACTAGCATTAAAATCGCCCATTAGAATAAAAGGCTGTGGAATTTGGTTAATAAGGTCTAAGAATTGTCGCTGTGGGATAAAGATCGATGGTTTAAGATAAATAGAAACTATAGTTATAGGAAAGTGCCAGCGAAGTTTAATGGCAATAGCTTCCAATTCAGTATTAAGTGGAATTAAATCAAATTCCCATCCATTTTGGACGAGAATAGATACTCCTCCACTCATTCTGGGATTGTCAGAAATATTTTCATGAACCGCATTATACCCTTTTATGCTAGGTTTGCTTGAGTCTTGAGGGTTTACTTTTAAGTGGGTTTCTTGTAAACAAATGGCAATTGGGTTTTTATCACAGGCAATTAATTCTATTTCGGATTTTCTAGGCCAAAAGCCATGACAGTTCCATTGCATAAATGAAATTGGTGGATTAGAGACTTGTTGAGACTGAGAAGTATTATTGGAAGAATCAGAGATGTAATGGGAAATAGGAATATTTTGTACTGCGTGCATTTGAGACATCATCATAATGATTAATAAAAACAAAATTTCGCCAAAGATGTTCAGGGGCTACGCCCACCCAAGGATCCATCAAGCAGGGGCAAAGCAAGACCAGAAGGAACGCATACATACTAGAACGCATGCATGCATATCCCAATGCACACCCTCCACCCCCACAAAGAACCAGGGACAGACATAGCCCTAAATCATCCCGGCGATCAGTCAGCTCAGGAGTTACCTCCTGAGGCAGAAGAAAATTGATCATTTTCATCATTATCTTCAGGATCAGACATTTGAATATCTGGAGTTAGTGATATTTCTTCTTCTGAACTGATAAGTTCCATAATATCAGGTGGCTTAGGGTCAGGATGGAGGGTGGAGGGGGAGGGGGAGGGGGAGGGAAGAGGGACGGATAGGTTGGATTGGGATGGGGAGGAGTGATAGGAATCGAATCCTTTGAACTGATTGTAATCATCAGAGGAGATTTTTTGGTTTGTTAATGAATAATTTAATTGTGAATTGCTTAGTAGATTTGTGGATGAGTGGTGTAATTGTTCTGAATTGTTTTGTTGCACAGGTGAAGGGATATTTTCTGTTTGAGAGATTGTAATGGCTTTCTCTGCGAGGGAGGCATTCATTTTTTCCTCCGAAACTTGCCTTTTGAATTCTTTTCGTGTGACTTTAGGTTTAAATACCTTATTTTTCGGTGTTGAGATACGCTTAGCAATTTTTTGCTGGACAATTGGAGATTGAGAATTTACGTTAGAATTTTGAGTTTTAAGAATATTAGAATATGATTTTCCTGACTGATTAATTGGGGAGGTGGGTTTCAGATGTGCTGCAGGTTTGATGAACTTTCGATTCTTTAGCTCCTCTCTGGCGAGTTTATACGGGATCCTCATAGTAACGCGGATGGCGTTGATTTCCTTTTCTTCGATGTATTTCGGACAAAGTCTGCTGGAACTTGGATGTTCTCCCAAGCAATTGATGCACTTGGCTGGTCCAGGACAGGGTTCCTCATTACCGTGGAAGGGTTTCGCACAATATCCACAGGTGTGCACGTTCTTTTTAGAATCACACCTTTTTTTTGTGTGACCCAGCCGCTGACAGATAACACATCGGAAAGGTGATGGAATATACAATTCCGTTTTGATGACGAGGTATCCTACATTTATTTCAGCAGGGCAAATTGGAGAATCAAAAGTGAGGATATGTGTGGCAGTATCTATCCAAGTGTTATTTTCTCGTCGTTTCAGTCTTTGCACATGAACCACATTTTGGTCACTTAATCCCTGACGAATTGTTTCCATATCAAGTTGCATTATCTCTCGGCAACGGATAATGGCTTGAGATTGATTTAGAGCACCGTTCTCAGAAATTGTAACGGGCTTTTTATTGGCGCCAAAACTGGTCAGTTTTTTTAGGGACTCAATTTGCCGGGTAGATGAAGTTTGAAGCAGCAAATCGCCACTGTTGAGCCTCGTGATGGTCTTGAATTTTTCAGAAGATATCAGCTTCAATCCACTGTGCACTTCAAATATGTTCAATTTTCTTATTTCTTCACCACCAATAACGAAATATTTCTCGTTATCGGATGGATGGGTGAAAAATGCAACTTTAAGAGCTTTATAATTCTTGTTCTGCGTCTGTTCCAGAGTGGGCATTTCACCTCTGTGGGTCACGTTGTAGAGATTAAATTCATCAGGGGGGCCCACAGGGCCCCCTGATGTAGCACTCATTGTGATTAACTTCTTAAAGTGAACTTTTTAACTTAACTTTCAAACAAAAAGAGGAAAGAACAAGAGAAAGTATTTAAAATACTCTATTGAAAAAAATTCCTCTCAAAAAGATTCACCAAAAAGCGCTCTGTGTAAATCCGTCTAGCTTCTACGAGATCTGACACAGTACTGAATTTTTATTGAAAATTTTTAAAAATTGAGCCTTTGGGGCATGATTTTCGGAGACGTTTTTTGAAAAAAAAACACACTTTTCAGTAGACAAGATTTCTCGGAATTGATTTGTCTGAAATCCAAAAATCAAATATTTCCTGTTAGCTCATGAGTTAAACTAGTCCTTGAACAAAGGATTTTTGAAAAAAATGAAATTTGAATTTTTGTGGGAATTCTATACAAAAAATATAATTTTTGACGTATTTGACCACGCTTCGTTTTGTAGAATAAGTTGTGATTAAAGAAATATAAAATCCTTCGTTCAAGGACTTTTACAAGCTAACTGGAAATTTTTGGTTTTTGGATTTTAGATGAACGTATTCAGAGAAATCTTATCCATCGGAAGTATGATTTTTTTAAATGAAAATCTTATAAAATATAGTCTTCTTGACCCTAGTAACCCGTTAAACAAGATTTCTTGTGAAGTTTTAACTTAGGGTTTGGATCAGAAGGAACTCAAGCCTAATTTACTTTTTAAATTCACCTTGATAAGGCAAATTTTGCTCATAATTCTCATTTAATTTTGACGAAAATTATGAATCATGCATTTTTAGATAGCCCTTAATGCACAATTACGAAATATATCAGAACGATAAGTCAATTATTTCTAGAAAAAAAATGTTGTCATTAGGTTTGAATGTCTCTATGCAAGAAATGTATGAAAAAAAATGAATGTCGAATGCTGATAGGACTAGGACCTTGTTTAGAGTAGTAGAATAAGGGGAATTGATCCTTTAGTCTCTTGAAATTCAGTGAATCTGTTTGCTGTTTAGAAATTCGGGACCAAAGTGTCTTAAGTGTTTGTGCACAATCTCTTCATTGGAAAATTTATATTATACTATATTTTTTTTTTCATCTTGTAAAATGCCCTTTCTCCACGTTTTTTCTTTGATATTTGAACTCAGAATGTTAAGATGGATAAGTAGGTTGATGAGAAATTCAATATTTTAACATGTTATGACGAGAATCTATCTTTATACTGCGTTAAAAAGCAAAAAATTGAGATTAAAAAACATATGATATTATTGATCTATTTTGATGTTTTCAGTACCATAGAAAAGTAAATCACCGTAATAAAGGGAAAATATTTCTGAGAAGTCTAAAAAGTAAGGCAGCGGAAAATACTCTCCCTTCGAACGTTCATGCCTTCAAATAAGAGACTTAAATATTTCTAATCTTAGTTGGATTATCATCAATTGTTGATAATTCCGTGATAATTTAGTGTAAATCTGTCACGAATAACAAAAGAAATTCACATTATTCGAAGGGAGAGCACTTTCTCCTAGATGATTTTTAAATAGAATTGAAGTTCTTTAAAACTTGTAAATTATATCAAGATAGATGATGCAATCGATGATATTGTTTTTCTGCTTCTTCAAAACCTTCAAGTAATTCCTTCAAGTAAAATTTAGCAAAATGAAATTCAGCAATTTCTGAAGCTTTCTGTTTTGCTAAATTGTTGAATAATTTAGTGTGAAGTGGAGCTCGATGGTCTCCAAAACCAGTTTCAAAGATCGGCAGTGACTTTGTCTTTCATTTATCATGTGGCTCGTTGGTCTAGGGGTATGATTTTCGCTTAGGGTGCGAGAGGTCCCGGGTTCAAATCCCGGACGAGCCCAGTTTTTTTTTTTCTTTTTCCAAACAAAATTTAAGGTTCTTTGTGAATGAGGAATCCATGTTACAATGCTCTGCAAGAAGGAATCATTCCTTAAACCAAGGATTCAAGTTATCAGACGGTCTTCTTTGAAAATAATATTGTTTTTCTTGTCCATTTGGGCTTTGAAAAGCCAATTCATTGTTAAGTTATTTATATCAAATATTTTGTGCATATCAAGAACATTTTATTTCTGGCTTCAGGTTACAGGCTCAAAGGGCACAAAGGTATCCTGAATAAATTGCTCTTTGAAAAGCATTATAACTGTGTTCTTCAGAGGTTAAAACTTTGAGGTTTAACTTGCGAATTGTGAATATATCTAATTTCTAAATAGCTTCAAAGTGAAGTGAACTTCAAGAGTCTAAAGCAGTAATTGCATTTCCTCTATTATCCTCTTATGCAATTATAAAGTATAATCCTTGTGCATACTCCAGAATTTCTGAATTGTGCAATTCTCTTCAAGTTTAAGGGATATGAGTCTTCAGTAAAAATGAAAATTAGGAAATTTCCTGGCACAGATTAGAATAATAGAATTTATTTAGATCTTTTTGAAGCTATTTTGTGAATAAATAAAATATCCTTCGTTACTTAAATTGTTTACCAAAAGACAGAATAATTTTAGGGGAGAATGGGGACACTTTAACGAAAGGGCCGTTTAGTTTCATGATAATTATAAGACATTTGTATCAATAAATTTTTAAAATGAAGAAAATGCGAGAAGGGAAATTTTATGAAGCTTTTTTGGGTAATTTAATACAAAAAGTAAATTTAGTTAATACTTTTGTGAAAACAGGAATAGTTGAATTATTTACAGTGCTGTCTCGCTATATGCACAGTTTGGGTACTTTTTTTGACAGTTCCCAACGGTTTTTCTCCTTCTTTTAATAAATTAATTTTTTTTTATTGTTTTAGAATTTCCCGTGTTATTTTAACTATAATATGAGACAGAAAAAATAAAATTAAGATAATTAAAAATGAGAAAAATTAGTTACCAAGAAAATAATTTTCTTTATTGCTTTGTCAAAATGTAAACAAATTGATTTTGAATGCAACCGACACAAAAGCTGTGCATATAGAGTGTGCATATAGAGAGACAGAACTGTATATGGAACAAAATTTATAAAAAATCTTAGACAAAATCGATTCAAATTATTCTTCATTACACTACTCTGTTTTTTCGTCAAACTGCTACGTGTTGGGGCCATTTTACCGGTACTACAAATAGGGAAAAGCGGGAATGTTTAGGATAGTTTTTCGTGTTTTGATTTTGAAGCATTATTCCAGATATCCAAGATACAATAAACTGATACAAGATAATATACAATCCGTTCCAAGTGATCTGCGTAGGTCTGCAGATGGCATCCGACGCTTTTTTCAGGCTGAATCTTAAGAGAACACTTATTGGATTTTTTTTAAATTTAATTTTCATTTACCTTTCTTATACTATTGTAAATCGTTCTTTTATTTTTCTTTCTCCTTTTTTTGTTGCTGTTTTTTAACACTTTTTTTCTTTTTTCTTTATCACAATTGTAAGAGGGATGAACCCTATTTTTGTGATTGAATAAATATTACTATTATTATTATTATTATAACTGTGTGAGACTTTTATAAGACAGATAATAAGAGGAAGCGGGGCACCTATAAAGTATGACTTTTTTCTCCTATTTCTAAATACATCTGAGCCTTATCATAATTTAATTCAGCTTCACAATTAGTTTATGGAGTTAAATTATATCATGGTAAGGTTCAGTTCCATTTAAAATAGGAGAAAAAAAACCTATTTCAAATTCAAAGGTGTCCAACACTGAGAGAAATCCGAAAAAGTTAAAATAACATTCCGGAAGTGTTAATTTTACCCTGCAATATTGATTCAAAATCGATGTAAATATTACCCTATTTAGGTGAATCAGGGGTTAAAGTTACCCTTTTTCACGTTAATTTTACCCTTAAAAAGGTGTAAAATTAACATTAAAAAATATTGATATATTTTTACACCTACACCGAGAAAAATGTGGATGGTAAAATTTACCATTCCAAAATTTACCATTTTCCCATCTAAAACAATAAGAAAATTTCTCCAAAAAAAAAAAATATTTCCGGGGTTTTCTATTGAAGCATATGCAGACACTTCAGAAAAACCCTTTTTGTTCACGAAATAGGTGATTATTTCATTTGAAAACTTCACGTACCGTTAACAATAAAGATTAGCACTTAATTTAACTAAAATTAGCCAGAAATATGACATAAATGTTAAACAAAACGAATAAACAACAGTCACTTTATTATGTTTTTCATTGGAAAACATGGTCGATCGATGAAAAATTCGATGGTGAAAAGGTACACTTTTAATTTTTCTGAGAAATTAACAAGTTAAAATTTGTGAATATGAATGAATTTTCGCTTTATTTGGAGCAAAATTAACTAATTAATGAAACTGTGGTATAAAAAATATATAAATATAGTAATTTAGTACTGTATTTATCATGAGAACAGTGACGTTTCCATTTGGAGTAGCGAAAAATTTCCATTTGGAGCAGGTTTTGAATTAGCTTAATTTACCCTATTTATTTTATTGCATAATTTTGTACTTAAAAAAGTTCAGGAAATTTCAGAGTGCAGGAAAATTACTGGGAGTTTTTCCAATAATAGTTCACCGTGGAAAAGCTAGTGCAATGCAGCTTTCCGTAAAACTAACCATTTTTTCATATAATATTTTTTTCTTAGAATAAATTGTTTAAAAACGTTGTTATTTTTGACAATCTTTAATTAGTTAAAAATTTTATTGTAAAATCTCGGAAAATGAAAAAAAAAATAATTTTATAGAGAATGTTTTAACGAACAAACCCATAGAGTTTTCCTCTATTTTTAAAATCCTATGACTAGATAAATCTTGTTAAACTTAAGTTCAAAAAATTTGATTCGTGGAAGAAAAATTATATTCGCAAAAATATTTAAAATATAAAGAATATTGGAAGGATAGTACCAAGATTTTTTACTACCTATATTCTCTATAAAGTTTTGTAAAATCTTGTTAAATTATTGTCAAAGTCATTCTGTTTTCAACAAAAAAATCCAGATTTTTTGATCGGGAATGGTTTCTAAATAACGGTTTACGGTTTTAAACCGGTTTCATCTCTAAAAACCGGTTTTGAAACCGTCACCGAAATAGGGAGGTTAACCGGTTTTTCGAAACCGGTTAACCGTTGTTGGAATCACTAATCATTCCTAATAACGGTTTATCAAGGTCAAAGTTTAAAAAAGGCTCTAGACACCGCATTTATCAGGCGAATGGGTCATGTTTGGGCTCGTTGGAAAGGTCTTGGAATTTCTAACAAAACTAAACTGTTTCCAAGCAGTTTTGAATCGGTAATGAACCGGTTCATAATCAATAACTCATTGTTATTTGAAATTCAATCCTATGTTATTTTGAGAAATATTTTGAATGATTTATAAATCGGTTCAAATCGGTTTAGAACCGGTAAATGGTAAATGATGCAAAAGTATGTTTAAGGGATACCATCTAAATCACGAATTCGAGCACTTTGCAAAGCATAGGACGTTTTGTCATTCCTTTTTTCAATTGAACCTTCATTGAAATCCGTGTTTTATCGTAGTATATTTTGCATCTCTAAACAACAAAGACAATTTTTCAAATGGCTTTTTAGAATTGTTTATCTGTGAGTGAAAACAACTTACTGATGATGTTTCACATACATAATTTATGAAATAGTCTTGTAGCAACATCAAGTTGATTTATATGCTGTATCTTTGATATAAAAGGCAGCTAAAATAACTTGACTTGTACTGGAGCAAAATGTCCACAGACGTTTCAGTAATTGTAAAGTCAAAGTTATGTTGAGTAAATTGATGAATATATTAAAGTATAGTATGTGTCTGTGGAAAATTGTGGAAAGATGGAGAGAAAGAGAGAGAGAGAGAAAGAAAAAGCCGCAAAACACTTTTCAAATGATGAATTCACCAAACTGAATTTGTGTAAAATTCTCTATTCTTGAGAATTTAACGCATAGTTTACACAGGATGTTTCCAGAGGCATTTGTCTGATTTATTACCCAAGAAAAAAATAATGTCCAAGTCCTTGAAGAGAAAATTTGTCCATTGTAATTGAATTTGTTGTTTTGTGCTTTTTCTTTTGGTTGCAGCTCCAAAATCCTGGACAATCATATGGTACAGAAATAAAAATTCCTGGTGTTGGAGCAACTCCAGTGGCTGTTTCGACAACCCTGCCAACGGCTGTTGTTCAATTGACACAGCAAGGTAATTATTTATTAATTGATATATTTATTTAATTTATCCTTTAGTAATTGCACATTTGTCAAAATTCAAAATAATTCTGTGAGGTAAATTTATTGTTCAAATTAATGGATTTGTATTATGAAGCTTCTGTTTGGCATTTTGTTAATTTATTCAAAGAGTTTCTATTGGATTATGCAGTTAATTCTCTACTAAAAGATATATTTAATTGATAAAATTTGCGCTAAACAGTTATGCTTTTATGGGCGTATTCAGCTTTTCAGGGATCTATTTTACCATTGAAAATTTGCATTTTTTCCGAAACATGGAATTTTTTGTAATTTTTGAAAATATTCTGAAAATAAGGTAAATTTTACTTAAAAATATTTGATGTAGTTTAATGAGTCAAATAAGCAAAGCGGTGGCTTTGTAATTAAAGGGTCCTTGGTTCGATTTTTGATGGAGTGGAGCGCAGTGAAAACATATATACTAATTAAATTACTTTATGGATACAATTAAACAAAAAAAAAAAAATAAATAAAAAAAATAAATAAAAATCAAATTTTCAGATTTCTTTTTTATTTTGAATAAAAATTATTTTCTTAAGAATTTTCATAAATAAACAGAGAAATTAATATCCGAATTCTAAAAATAATACAACTCTACGATTCTTTATTGTACATTTCGCAATTTCGATTTTAGAATATCAAATTTTTGCGCTAGAAGTATCAAATTAAAGATAAGTATGTTATAGCTGGGTTTTAGAATTTTCGATCAGTACCAAACTTATATAGGCTTCAGACCTCAAACTTAGCCATATGGCTAAGCCTTAGGTCTGAAGTTCGTATTATGCGGACTTCAGACCTAAGGGCCTTGACAGACATGAGGATTAGCCGAGAGACGGCTTAGTGTAATTATATTCAAATAATGATTAAACTTCATTTCCATCATTTTCCACTAAGTCGTCTCTCGGCTTAAGTCGCAAGTGTGTCTTGGGCATAAGGCTTAGCCGTATGGCTTTACTTCTCTAATATCTTATCAGTAAGGATTTTTTTTTTAAATTTTAGGTAGAATATGGATTATTAAAGTCAAAGTACCAATTAGATTTTGAAAAATCAATAAAATCGGTTGCTGTTTAAGGTTTTGAGACCCTCGGAAACTGGGCTAAAGCTTTAGTCTGAAGACGCTCTTAGGATGCCCTGACTTATTCCCCTGATCCAAGCTGGTCCAAAAAAATTTCTTAAAATGGCTATAATTTCGCTTCTAATTGTTAGAATTTAAGAAAGTGAGAGCATTTTGGAAAGCTCTCATTAAATGCCACTTCTCTTTTGACATCGGAACTTCGTAAAACCACCACTAGGGGCGCTATTATTAAAAACATTTTTCAATTATCTAAGTTAAATAACTCAAAAAGTCCATTGTGTCAACCGATAACCCATGCCCGAGCTTTAAGGGGTCAAACTTCGATAATTGACCGACCTATATCTCCGGTTCTAATTAACATTTTTTTAAATTATTTTTTTTTTAAGATGCCATGGCCTAGGCAAGGAATAAAGGAGGAGAAGATCAAAGGTTAAAATCCCGTGTTTTCACTTCTTAAAAACTATTTCATTGGCTGAAAATCATTATATTTTTATTTTTATTTATTTATTTAAAAATCAAACTATGAAGTTTACAAAAAGTGGTATGGGTTCGCTGTGGTTAAGATAGAACGGGAGATATGAAGGGTAAAAATCGTCAAAATTCATGAAATTCAAAACGCCATATCTCCGGTTATATTTGACCGATTTTGACGAGTAAGGGCGCTAACTAAAGGTCTCGCAAAGCGCTACAACTTTCTAGAACTTTTGAACTTCGTAGCACCAATGCTAGAGAAGCCACAGTCGAAAAACCAATTTCAATAACACATAACCTCAATTTTGTCGAGACCTGCTTAACCGATCTTGATGAGTACTTTGGCATAATTGTAAAGGACATTTATATCTACATTTCTTTCAAACATTTTTTTTTTGCTTAGGTTATGCCATCTGTCCGATTTTGTCGTTTCAGTGCGAATGCGAAAAACGATTTTAAAGAAAATTCTTACAAAATACAATCATTCTTTGATATTATCGTAGTTCGTCACATGGATAAAAGGCCCGCTGTGGTCAAAAAACGTGTTCCAAAACAAAAAATTGAATTATCTCGGCTACCGAGCAACCGCTAAGATCAAGTTTTGGGGGAAAATTATGCAGGAGATTCTGCAGATTCATCTTTCTGTCAGTTCATTTGCATCATATAGATATTTTGATTCAAATAAAAAGTTGCAATTTTTCAGAAATTTGATTCTAAATTGCTGTATAATGTCTCTCATTTTTAGTTCCAAATCGATTTTGTATGCATTCCGAGTTTGCTCACGTTAAAAATCTCACCTACAATAAGCTGAGGCCAAACTCTGCTATTCGGGAGTTTGTCGCGCGAGTACAAAAATCGAGAAATGCACATTATTTTGGAATGGTTGACTCGATTTTTCCTTAGTAAACTTAGTGTGTTTTTCGATTTTTGTACTCACGTGACAAACTCCTGAGTAGCAGAATTGCCCCCTAACCTAGGCTTATCGCTAGTTTTTAAAACCTAGTCTGACGTCACATATTTCCTGAAAAAATCAGGCCAGATTCATTTTAAGAAATATGGGAAAAATGTAAAGTGTTCGAAGCCAGAGTGTGATGTGTGCAAAGCTAAGCTTGAATGCCTTACCCTACAAATTTGGAATAGTTTTATTTTTATTTGCGATCAGTCTCCAGGATTTTTTAAAATCATTTTTGTTTGAAATTTTAAATAATAAATTCACAGAGCATAGAATTCATAAAACGTTGTATCAACAGCTGCATTTTCTTCAATGGAAATATAAACAATTATATGTTATTTATTGATATAAATTTGCCATGCCGTATTTAAATTTTATATCAGTTTGCGCGTGCAGATTTTGTTGATTTAGCTCAAGTGGGAATAAAAGGTATTTTTAGTGGTGGAATATATTCAATTAACTCGGTAAATTTCACTCAATTAACATTTGATTGAGTTAATTTTTGGAATTCACTTTGCATTTCACATGAATGCTAGATTTTTGGATAAAATGGATAAGGATTTGTCGTTCTGTAGGAATTTATTATTCTATAAATAAAACGAAGTAAAGTGATGAATAGTTTGGTTAGAAATTTCTTTAAATCGAACAGACAAGAATATTCAGCAATTTGTCTTGGAGGTGGGTTTCAATGCTAAGACGGCGAAGGTTACCGGGGGTGTTTTCAAATTTTTACTGTTTTTGGACATTGAAAATTTGTGACTGTTTTTATTTATACACTGAGAGAAATCCGAAAAAGTTAGAATAACATTCCGAAAATGTTTATTTTACCCTGCAGTATTGATCCAAAATCGGTGTAAATATTATGCTTTTTAGGTGTATTAGGGGTTCAACTTACCCTTTTTATGTAAATTTTATCCTTCAAAAGATGTAAAATTAACATTAAAAAATGTTGATATATTTTTACACCTAAAAAGTGTTAAAGTTATGAGGAAAAAAAGTTAATCGCACCCCCGTTTTTTTCTCAGTGTACAATTACTAAATTTTAACTGAACATTTTTACTAAAATAGAAGAAGGTTTTTAGGCTTCGTACACTTCATACTCTGGCTTCGAACACTTCGTATTTTTGTCATATTCCTTTATTGAATCTGACATAATTTCTTCGGGAAATTTGTGACTTAAAGAGTAGCTTTTGAAATATATTGCCACTAGATTCGAAGCCACAATGTGTGCGAAACCTGAAAGCATTCCCTTACTTTTTTTTAATTTATCAAAGGTAAAGGTAAGATCCCTAAAGCTGAATACGTTTGTTAATTTTAAATAAAAAAAGAAAAGAAGACAATCACAGTAAAATAATTGGTAGTTCCAGAAGCACAACGAATGTGTGAATCCTAAAAACTTTAATAATTTATTTAAATAAAGAAAAATTTTACAATCTATGGAGATTGCTACAATATTTACATACTAAATCTTTTTATTTATTTTTTTATTTAAAAAAAAATTTGCTAAAATAATATGAGAAGCATTATTTTGGAAATGTGGAATTCGTTGTTCTATTGGTTCTACAATTTTTGCTGAAAAAAAATAAAAATAAAATTTTATAAAAAAGAGAAATACTTTTGAAAAAGAGATAATATAGTATTTTCTTCATTTTCGGTAAAGAAAATAGAGTTTGATAAGAAAGAATGATGAAATGATTATTTTTTTGTTTGGGAGTACAAAATTTTCATGATTTCCGGGGTTGATTCTCTTCTCCTTCCCCATAGGTCACATACCCGGAAGACCCCAGGGGGGTCGACACGGGATGGTGTTTGGCCAAATTCCAGTTCCTACAACACAAGGCAATTTATCGATTCCTCTGGTGCCAGGTAGCACCTTTAAAATCATTCCAATTTCTTTTTAATTTGATTTTTCTTTCTAAATTATTATTGTTATTATTTTTTTTTTAATTTTCTAAGTGTCGTGTTTTTATTTGTTCTGCCAAAAGTATTTTTTTTATTTATTGTTTTTTTTTTCTTTATGAGGAAAAATTTTCAGCATGAATTTTTTAAAAATATAATTGTTCTCTTTTGAGATTTCTTTTATTCATAAATTCTTCTTCATATTTTGCTATTGAAATTCTCGCATGAAAATTTAATGCTTTTCTCAATAATTCGTATTAGATTATTAGAGCAAGTTTTTAAATAAAAAAAAAAGATATTAAAAATAAAGAAGTGAGAAGAGGGAGTCATCGAGATTTTTTTTGTAAATTTGCGCAATTCTCCAATGATTATTTTTTATTGATTATTTTCGCAGAAATATTTTTTTCAAAACTAAAATGATGATAAAAAACAAATGATAAACTGATTGTGGGATTTTTCTCTATTTTTGAGAATTATTTCGCATTTTGCATTTGATGTCGTTCGAGGCATTTGTCTGATTATGATTTTTCTTTTATATTTAGTAATTTTTTATCGATTGATTTACTAAAATAAAATAGTGAATTGATCTTGATAAATATATGTACTTTTTTTTAATTTTTTTCGCGTGAAAATCATAAAAAAACGAAAAATAAAAAAATAGGAGGAACACCTTTGGTACCTGAGACATCAGGAGTCGAATCACCTGATAAGAAGCCAATACTGACGACCCCTTTGACCCCATCGACCCCCACGACGCCCGTGACAGCTACGTCGGCGGGGACCGGAACTGGGGCACAGGAACAGTTTTCGGTGAAGGCCAAACAAGAGGTTTATGTGATGCAGCGTGTTTCGGAGTTGCAGCGTGAAGGCCTCTGGGCTGAGAAGCGTCTGCCGAAGCTGCAGGAGCCATCGAGGCCAAAAGCACATTGGGATTATTTGCTGGAAGAGATGGTTTGGTTATCGGCAGATTTTGCCCAGGAGCGCAAATGGAAGAAGGCTGCGGCAAAAAAGTGTGCCAGAATGGTTCAAAAGTACTTCCAGGACAAAGCATTGGCAGCCCAGAGAGCTGAAAGGGCTCAAGAGGCTCAGCTGAAGCGAATAGCTGCATTTGTGGCCAAGGAAATTAAGATTTTCTGGTCAAATGTGGAAAAACTTGTTGAGTACAAGCAACAGACGAAGCTGGAGGAGAAACGAAAGAAGGCACTGGATCAGCATTTGAGCTTTATCGTTGACCAAACGGAGAAGTTTTCACAGCAATTGGCTGAGGGCATGAATAAAAGTGTTGTGGATGGAAGTGCAGCTCCAAGTCTCAATTCCAGTCGAATCTCCTCGCCAAAGCGATCAACGCAATCTGATGGTAAGTTTTTTTTACTCTTTTGTTTCAGATTTTTCATTGTTTTCAAAAATGGCGTTAGAGGCGAAACGGTTTGAGATATCGACTTGAGTCTTTGGGGCATTTTTCCGAAATGGGTCCATTTTCCAAAAGAACTATATAAAAATCATGTTTCTGAATAGTTATCTACCGTTTTGGATGTTTTAAAACGTTCATGTCTTCTTTTAAGGAAAAAATGGGCGTGGCTTTCAAATGGGCGTGGTTTTACCAAATTTTATCTTTGTTCAGTTCTAAATGCAATTTTTACACAGCGATTTTCAGAAAAAGTAGGGGCAGCTAGTGACTTCGTATATTGCATTTTTATCCGATGCTAGAATTCTGTTCACTACTAAGAGTAGGGCAACTGTACCAAATTTCGGCATAGTTGCATGCAAGTGCGAAAGTCTTAAGTTTGAAATTCAATATTTTAAACACAAATTCATTTTTATGTTACTTCTTTTTTAAAGAGTGTTGCTTGGAACTTTGTAGATAGTTTATCGCCTTTGTTTTCTCTAAAATCATTCTTAATGCATTTTAAAATTAATAAAAATATAGAAAAAGCTTTGAGTAATATTTCGGCCACCTTGATTGTCGTAGTTCTTTGCCCTTTCAGAATTCTTCCAGGCTTTTTCAAAACATCTTTTTTGTCAAAGCGACTTTGTTATTATTGCATTATATAATCCCTAGATTTTGCATAAATAAAATTTCATGGAAATTTTAGGAACAAAAGGAGTAACCGAAAATGCAAGGCTGCCGAAATTTGGCGCAGTTACCCTAGGTGTTTAAAAAAAAAAAACAAATCTGATATTTAAGAATATTTTATCAGGAATTTAGAAAAAAAAATCAATATTCAGAGACTGCTACATTTGAAAGATGACTTTCTTCCCTTAATCGAGTATTTTTTCTATGAAGCAAAATTATTAATTTTCGGTACGCAAACAAATTTTAAAAGGGGCGTGGTTTAATTTTCACACAGCTGCAATATCACAGAACTTTGACAGTTTTATTTTTAGCCATTGTCAGTTTATCTTGAAAATATATTTAGATATTTCTAAAAGATAGTTATAGGGTTTCTAAGAAATTATTATCCAAAAATAAAATTAAGCCACGCCCTTTCACGATTTTTCGCTTTTAGAGGCACTTTAAAACTAAACCACAAATTAGCTATGGGCCGGATTAAAATAATAAATAAATTAATAAATAAGAAATAATAATAAGAAATAATAAATTAATAAATAAGAAATGTTTTGACCAAATATTAAAATACCATTTAATTATTCTTCATAAGATTTTTTAAGTTAAGGAATAAAGAAAGAGACTATAGGGTAAGAAGGGGGAATTCGGAATCATGTTTCGGAATCATGACTTTCAATTTAAGAGTACATCTTCGTTGTTTTTTTTTCTCCGTTTGTCATCTAAAACTGTTAGGAAATCTCATAGTTCAAAATTAGACATGATTCCAAATGATCCCATCTTACCCTAGAAAACGTATTTCTATAATTCGGGCAAAGTTTAGACTCTTGAGACAGATCTTTTAATTTTTAGCAAGTCAAAATTATTTTTATTATGAATCGATAAGTTTTCTCTAGGATTTCCACTGAAAAAATATATAGAATTTTTTGGAGACAACAATTTTATTTACCTGAAAATTTACAATCTTAAAATCTTTATGTGAAATTTGTATTCATATTTGTTCTTTATATGAGGAGCATGACCTATTTTTAAACAACTACGATTGCTTCAACATCGTTCATTGAGGACGATTTTTGACTGAGGCTCTTTCATATCAAACATTGTAGGATAAAAAAATTAAATAACTTCAATCGACTATAGTTCTTTAAGAAGGGTAATGTTATTAATAATTTGTGCGTGGAACGTACGCAAAAAATCTGGAAATATCTTGTTGCGTTGGGTTCCGGTCAAAACCCCAAAAGCCAGAATCCCGAAAGTTAAAATCTCGAAAAGCCAAAATCCCCAAAAGCCAAAATCCCGAAAGCCAAAATTTCGTAAAGTCAAATCCTGAAAAGCCAAAATTCCGAAAGCAAAATTCCGAAAAGTGAAAATCTTGAGAAATCAAATCCCGCATAGCCAAAATCCCGAAAGCCAAAATCTCGTAAAGTCAAATCCCGAAAAGCGAAAATCCCGAAAAACCAAAATCCCGAAAGACCAAAATGCCGAAAAGCCAAAATCCCAAAAAGCCAAAATCCCGAAACCAAAATCCCAAAAAGTCAATTCCTAAAAAGCCAAAATCTCGGAAGCAAAAATTCCCAAAGCCAAAATCCTAAAAAGCCTGAAAAGCCAAAAGCCCGAAAAGTCAGAATCCTGAATAGCCAAGATCCCGAAAGCTAAAATCCCGAAATCCAAAATCTCGTAAAGTCAAACCCTGAAAAGCCAAAATCCCGAAAGCAAAATTCCGAAAAGCGAAAATCCTGAAAAATTAAATCCCGTAAAGTCAAATCCTGAAAAGCCAAAATCTCGTAAAGTCAAATCCTGAAAATCCAAATTCCGAAAAGCCAAAATCCTGAAAGACTAAAATCCCGAAAGTAAAATCTCGAAAAGCCAAAATCCCGAAAGCAAAATCCCAAAAAGCCAAAATTCCGAAAGCAAAATTCCGAAAGCAAAATTCCGAAAAGCGAAAAGCCCGAAAAATTAAATTCCAAAAAGCCAAAATCCTGAAATGTCAAATCCCGAAAAGTCAAATCCTAAAAAGCCAAAATCTCGAAAAGCCAGAATACCGAAAAACCAAAATTTAGAAAGCAAAATCCCGAAAAACCAAAATCCCGTTAGCCAAAATCTCGCAAAGTCAAATCCTCAAAAGCCAAAATCCTGAAAAGTCTAATCCCGAAAAGTCAAATCCGGAAAGCCAAAATCCCGAAAACCAAAATCTCGAAAAGCCAAAATACTGAAAACTCAAATCCCGAAAGCCATAATCCCGAAAAGCCAAATTCCCGAAAAGTCAAATTCATTTGAAAAAGTGATGCTGCAATGCAACAAAAATATTCTTACGAGCTTAAAGACACATCAAATTTTTTTATTTAGCTTAAAGGTCTCTACAAATTGGGAGCAATTTTCATGAAAATTGCATTTTTGACAGAATTTTGACGTTTCCATCTTACTGCAGTGCAGACAATTTCCTTCAGAAAATCAATTTTTAATGAAAAATCTTCTCGATGTGTAGAGAAATACACTTTTACTAATTGTTTTTGCAAAGCGTTTTGCATTAGTTACTAAGTGAAAACATGCAGCAAAAGATAATTCGTGAAAAGCGACGTATAATTATCAAAAAATCATTTAGTTTCATGGTGACGATCCAACATTTGTGATTGATACATGGTTCACTTACGGGTTTTTCTATATTTTTCTTGGACTGGAATTGTTCTTATTGGCGGAGCTTATTCTAGAATGGCAAATTGATTTTCAAATTACAGGATTATTAAGCTTGATACAAACATAATTATTTACAATGAATAATTTCATTTTTGCTGGATAATTCTGCCCCGGTCTCCACTAAAAGTGATGTCAGAAAAGATAAGCTTAAACGATAATTCTATTGTAAATTCGATTTTTGCTTTCATTTTATAAAATGATGATGAATGTCGACTGATTGTGAAATATTTCTCTATTCTTGAGATTTATTTTACATTGTTCATTTGATGTTACTGAGGCATTTGTCTGATTATGAAGTTAATAGAAAAAAGCCCTTCGATTGACAGGAGAAGAATTTTTTTATTAGATTGTCAAAGTTCAAACAAATTTCTTGTATTTTCGTCATAGACGAATTTTCTCCGGGAAATGAATTGTCAGACGATGATGAGGAGACAATTGCAAAGGCAGAAGCTGAAGCAACGTGCGTCAATGAAGAAATCCTTGCCCTTCAACGCGAATCCGAGATGGATTTTGATGATTTCCTCAAGGAACTGCCCAAGGATTATCTCAAAAATCGAGATAATATTGTGTTGTCGGATGCAGACAATGAAGATGATGACAGGGAGAAGACCGATGATTCAGCAGATGAGGAATTCAAGGCAACAGCTTCCAGCACTGACGACGAAGAATCGATAATGGAGCAGGAGAATAAGGAGAAGAACAAGGATCACAAGAAGGAAATTGCTGAGCTTGAGGTGAGATTTTGCATATTTTTATCTTTTTTTTTAGCAGGAAATTTTTAATGGCAAAAAATGTTTTGTTAGGCCGACAATGAGATGAGCATTGAGGATCTCTTGGCAAAGTACAAGAATTTGCCAAAGACAGAAAAAATGGAAGTTGATTCTGAACATTCGAATGAAAGTGAGTGGTGTCCCTTTTGTTTTCTTTTTTTGTGGGCAAATGGGGCCAATAGAAAAAGAAAAGAAAAATAAAAGTGAATGTGGAACAATGTTTTTCAGCATCAGATGACGATGAACCAAGTGACAATGCGAATGAGGAATCTGAGGATGAGGATGAGGAGGAAGAGAGTGAGGAGGAAAGTGATGAGGATGAGCAGAAGGATGATGGTTTGAGTCTCCAGAATTTATTCAATGAAGACGGTGGAAACAACAAAGATCAGTTGATTGATGATGCAGCAGCAATTGCTGAGAGTATTCAACCAAAAGGAAATACTCTGTCATCGACAAATGTTGTCACTGAAGTGCCATTTTTACTCAAGCATACGCTCAGAGAATATCAGGTTAGTGCATTAAATTTTATTAATTTTTCTATTATATTTTTATTTTGTTCTTTTGATAAATTATTATTCTCTCAATTCTGCGATAAAGGTTACCCTTCACTGAGAAAAAAAACGGAAGTGCGATTAACTTCTTTTCCTCATAACTTTGACACTTTTTAGATGTAAAAATATATCAACATTTTTTAATGTTAATTTTACACCTTTTTAAGGGTAAAATTAACATGAAAAGGGGTAACTTTAAACCCTAATACACCCAAAAAGCATAATATTTACACCGATTTCGGATCAATACTGCAGGGTAAAATTAACATTTCCGGAATGTTATTTTAACTTTTTCGGATTTCTCTCAGTGTTATCTTTATGTCAAATGTTTAGAAGTCTAGGGCAATTTGACATTTTTCTTTTTTGCGATGGAATAGATAATTCCTTTCTTTTTTATAGGGGAAGGTTTTCAGGCTTTGCACATACTCTGGCTTCGAACATTTCACATTTTTCCCATATTCCTTTAATGAATCTGATCTCACAGTGGCAAGGTCAGTCACAGAATTAGTTTCTGATAAATAAAAATTATTCAAATTTAAAGGAAAATCATCGTCTAGTTTTAGTAATTTTCGAAATCGAATTTTCGAAAATCGATTTTTCGATTAATTGGACCTTCGATTAAATCGGATGAAATTGGGGTGTCGAAAGTATTGTAGTACTCCAGGAAAGCTTTCCAAAACACCAAAAATTTTTCAAATTACGATAATTAGAACTGGAGATATGACTGTTTGACAATTAAACTAAATCGCTGCTTCTGACAGTCCCCGGGGACTGATGATTGATCCTTCCACAACTCGTGGATTCCATCCTGCGGTAATGACTACAATCAACACAAAAAGGTCCTTTACAGGACCGGCTTTTAGTTAGTATCATTTCAATGAATATTGAGGGCCTGTCGACGAGCAAACAAGATCTTTATGATGGTTGTGTAAAATATAAATGTGATGTCCTTTGTGTTTAGGTGGCCTATAAGAGGGCCCATTGCAACGTCAACCAAGGCTTAATGACATGAAGTTGGTTATTGAGAGGGCCCATGAGACTTATGGTGGCGCCATATTTGTAAAATCGGACATTGACGTCAAATCGATTGCGTTCATTGACTTCAAAAACTTAGAGATCTTCACCGTAGACCGTAGGCGGTCAAAGTTCACGAAATTCAAACCGCCATGTTTTCGGTTCTATTTGACCGATTTTAACGAGTGAGGGCACAAATTAAAGGTCTTGCAAAACAATACAACTGTCTAAAACATTTGAACTTCGTTGGACCAACACCATGGTCGTTACAGTCGAGAAATCAATTTCAATATCACTGTAGAAGCAATAAAACCCGCCATAAGCAACAAAGGCTCTGCTTTGGCAAAATTCCCGCTCTTTCGAGACAATAGTCTTCTTTCCAGGACCAAAACCTCTGAGGGTGGTGAAGACGACTGTCAAGCCAGTAACAACCTTCCCGATCTGAGAGCTCTCTTCGGTTGAGGTTTTTTCTTTACCGATTCGAAGGTATATCAGAGAGAACTTACCTAAAAACCCGTTGGAAGTTCGAAAGTTTAAACCGACGAGTTACACGAAAGTGAGCAAGTTCATGAAAAGGACATTTATATTAATAAAATTGCAATTCAAACGTTCTTACCATTCTGAAATTCCACAAAACTACACAAAAATTTACTTTTTGCAGAAAACTTTCGCACACTGTCGTTGACATTGTTGACGATTGAAGTGTCAAGAAAATCGAAATTCGAAATGGCAGAATAACCAGCGCTAAAGCGGCGGGTATATGAAGTTGCACTTTAGACTTCCGGTAGATTTTCGAATAGGTTTGGCTTGGCTTTGGTTTGGAGTGGCTTTGTCTCTTCGAAAGGTTATTACTGAACGGAGCCTTTATTTGTTCACAAACCGGTCCATTCTCCATTTAAATAAATTTTTAATTCACATTGCCCCCACATCACATAACCTCAATTATCTTGACACGTGCTTAACCGATCTTAATGATTACTTCTACATAATTGTAGAGGACATTTATATCTATATTTCGTAAGGATCTACATTGGACCGAACCCTGTTCCGAACGCGTTTGCTGAACGGTGTTCAAACAGGGAACTTTCGTTGCTGGGATCTTATTGGTTTATTTTGGAAAGTTGTCATGTATTTTTTGTGAATTTTATCTGGAGATTTTGAACAGACGTTTGAGAACTTAAAATTGAGAACAGTTGCAAGCGTCACTTGCGAGAGAATACAGTGCCATCATGTGGATGAAAGCGTTATCATAGTGCCCATCCGACTATTTTTTTGCTTTTATTTTGCAGTGGAAACTTGCTTTTATTTTGCAGTGAAGACAATTTAGGACAGTTTTGGGTTAATTTCTTGTAAATAATTCTGAACAAATTCGAAACATTTTGATACCAGCGACTTATTTAAATTTTATCCAAAAGTGAAATTATTACTAGTGATTTTAGTACACTGAGAAGAAAAAGAGGCTGCAAATGACTTTTTTTCGTTATAACTTTAACACTTTTTGGGTGTAAAAATATATGAACATTTTTTAATGTTAATTTTACACCTTTTAAGGGTAAAATCAATATCAAAGAAGAGTAACTTTAACCCATAATACACCTAAAAAGGGTAATATTTACACCGTTTTCGGATCAATACTGCAGGGTAAAATTAACATTTCCTGAATGTTATTTTGACTTTTTCGGATTTCTCTCAGTGTAGAAATATTGGAAATTTATACTCTTATCGCAGAATGGGGGAATGATATTGAGAGGGACGCCTTCTTTTTTATATTTTTAAAGCTTAGGGATTTAATATTATTTTTTAAATAAAATTAAAGGAAATATGTATTTTTTTGATTTATTTACTTGATTCTTTCTCTCACAGCATATTGGATTGGATTGGCTTGTCACAATGCACGATAGGAAATTGAATGGAATTCTGGCGGATGAAATGGGACTGGGTAAAACTATTCAAACCATCTCACTTCTCGCCCATTTAGCTTGTTGCAAAAGTATGTTCTTTAAAACCGAAAAAAATAAAAAGTGATAAAATTTCTGAAAATTGTTGCTAAATGGAATTTTTTGCAGGTAATTGGGGTCCTCATTTGATAATTGTTCCGTCATCTGTGATGCTAAATTGGGAAATGGAGTTCAAAAAATGGTGTCCGGGCTTCAAAATTCTCACATATTATGGGAATCAGAAGGAAAGGAAGGCAAAGAGAATTGGATGGACAAAAGCAAATGCCTTTCACATTTGTATCACATCATACAAGTTGGTCATTCAGGATCATCAGAGTTTTAGGAGGAAGAAGTGGAAATATCTCATATTGGATGAAGCACAAAATATCAAGAATTTCAAGTCACAACGTTGGCAATTGTTGCTAAATTTTCAAACTGAACAGTAAGTTGGAATTTTCTCCCTTTTTTTTTGTTTGTGTCTAGCTTTTGGTCAAAAGAAAGAATTTCATTGAATGATTTCGGTGGAATTTATTCTTCCTTTCAGACGACTTCTACTTACGGGAACTCCACTGCAGAACAATTTAATGGAACTCTGGTCTCTGATGCACTTTCTAATGCCACATGTCTTTCAGTCACATAAAGAATTCAAGGAGTGGTTCTCGAATCCAATGACTGGAATGATTGAGGGCAATTCAGAGTACAATGATTCCATTATTAAGCGACTGCATAAGGTGAGTTTATTTTTTCTTAATTGGTTTTTTCTTTTAATTAAATATTTTTGAGATTGATCGCGGATATTTGACTTTGGTTTTCTGTTTAAGAAAGAGGATTAGAGCAATTTAGAGTGGGCCAATTGAACTTCAATCTTTGAAAATGTTGTACTTATTTTATTTGAAAATAAATTTTATTTATGTGAAAGAGAGAAAGAAAACAGAAAATGTTCAAAATTTCAGAGTCTAGCTTAAATTTTTGATATGACTACTTTTGGAATGTACGGGATGGATAATGGCCCTGAATTGACCGATAAACGATTTGCAAGTTGTCCAAACGTTATCTTCCAGAAAAAGTACCCGGAGATATTGTTTTTCAGCTAAAATTTTGCTCTGCGTTGTAGGAACGTCCAGTGCCTCTGACAGAAACATTTTTATGCCCACCGTTTTAAATCTTCTTCCAGGACAATTTTTCATTACAAATTTCCCATTTATTTTGACTATTTTGACGCTATAATCGCAAAATCTGCAAAATCTTTTCGTACGACTAACCTTGAAGTAGTTACGATCATTTTATTTACAGATAACTTTCTCAGTCGGCAATTTTTTTTTCGGCCAAGAAGGAAATTTTGGGGTTATTGACTACTAACGGCCAAGTGAAACAACTCTGCTCTATGGAACCTTACTTTGTTGTAAAATCCTTAAGGCTTTTAATTGAGCTTTCGGATCTTTCGGTCTACTCGCTTCTTTGCAGCGGTTTTTTCGACATCGATCATAGACTTTGTAAAAGTTTCGAAAGTCCCTAAGATCTCAAGAATTTTACATAGTTCTTGATATCAGGATCCCGAAAATCAAGATCTTAAAATCTTAGATTTTCCGGATTCCAGGATCCCGAATTTCATGAGTAGTGCAATATTTAAATCCAGGTATTCCGAAAATCTCGAGATCTCGTATAGTTCTTGGTATAGTGATTCTAAAAACCGGAATCCTGAAATCTGATATTTTCGGGATGCCCGGATCCCAGGATCCCAAAATTTGGCATTAATGAAAGATTAAAATCCCGGAATCCCGAAGTTCTTGGAGTTCCGAAAATTTCGGGAATCCCACACGATTCATTGTATCTGGATTCCGAAAACCAGGATCTTAGAATTCTAGATAATCGGGATCCCAGCACCCCGAAATTTGAGATGAGTCAAATATTTAAATCGGGGGATCTCGGGTTTTAAAAAATCCAGGGATCCTGAAAATCTTGGGGTCCAGAAAATCATAAGATCGCACATGGTTCTTAGTATCGTTGAACTTACCTGGGAACCTGGGATCCTTAGGTTTTAAGGATCCCAAGATCCTGAAATTCGGGATTAGTGAAATATTGAAATTGTAGTAATATTCCGAAAATGTTAGGGATCCCACATAGTTCTTGGCATTGGAATCCTGAGAACTAGGATCCTAGATCCTCGGGATTTCAGCACCCAGAAATTCCGGATTATTGAAATATTTAAATCCTGGGATCTTGAGTTTTGAAATATTGTGGTACCCTGAAGATCTTGTAGTCTCGAAAATATCTGAGGTCCCATGTAGTTTTTGGTATCAGGATCCCGCAAACCAGGATCTAAGAATCCTAGATCTTCGAGATTCCAGTACCCGGAAATTTGAGATTAGTAAAAAATTGAAATCCTGAGATCCCGAGTTAAAAAAAAAATAGTGGGATTCAGAAGATCTTGGAGTATCGAAAATCTCAAGAGGATCCCGCATAGTTCTTGGTATCAAGATCCCGAAAATCAGATTCTTAGAATTCTAGATCTTCAGAATTTCAGTACCCCTGTAATTCAGAATTAGTGAAATACTTTAATTCCTAGGATCCCGACTGTTAAAAAATTGCACTATCCAGAAGGTCATAGGTTCCGAATGGTTCTTGGTATTAGGTTCCCGAAAACCGGTATCCTATGAATCTAAGATTTTCAGGATCTGAGGATCCTAAAATTGAAGATTAGTGAAATATTTAAATCCCAGGATCCCGAGTGTAAATAAAAAAGTCCCGGCATCCCTAAGACCTTGGGGTCTCTAAAATCTCTGAGTTCCCATATGGTTCGTCCTAGATCTAGAATCTTAGATTTTCGAAATTTCAGGACCCTAAAAATTGGGATGAGTGAAACATTCTAATCCCAAGATATCTAGTTTTAAAAAATCCCGGGACTATAAGTCATTCCTAATTATAACTTTAATAATAGCCATTTCTGCCTTTCCTGGGTAATGCTGCGTAGTGATCCCGCTATCACATTTCAGATCTCTTTCAACCGTTTTCCAGCGTTTCTAACTTGAGTTCGAAAATCGGTTTCGATATCGAAAGACAAGTTATTGAAGTATATTTTTCGAATTTCGAAGTGTTTTGAATGTCGATGTGTTAATTCTTGACTTTGTTGTGATAAAAAAGGAAGGAAGCTCATTTTATTTCTGTCACATTAATTTATTCTTTCTATAAAACCACTTTCGCGAATTTTCAATTTATAAATTCGAAAAATTTTGTTTGACTTTTTGAACATGAACAACATTTTGTGCTTTAGCTGAGATTCTTGGAGAATCGAAATCAAAATTCCTTTTCTCTTCTTTTTGAAAATGCTCTTGAATCATTTTTATAACAGGGTTTTCAAAGTCAAATACTTGAAAGGCTTTTAAAAGTTAATTTTTGAGCCATTGGGAAGAAGTATATTTTTATTTGAAAGGTCTTCGATTCTTAAACAAAGCGAAACCGATTATGATTTTTTTCCGTAAATATATTCTGTAATTTTTTTTTTAAATTAAGATTTATTGTAATCGCATTTTTTATTATCTGTAAAATCGAATATTCTTAACGACATTAAAAATATTTTCTTAGGTTTTACGACCATTCCTCCTGAGACGATTAAAGTGCGAAGTGGAGAAGCAAATGCCTAAAAAGTATGAACATGTTGTGATGTGCAGACTATCTAAGCGTCAACGGTATCTCTACGACGACTTTATGAGTCGAGCGAAGTAAGAATTGAAAACTCTAACTGAAAAGATTATTGAGACAAAAAGACAATAATGATGATTCATTCACGGTATTTTTTTTTGTCTTTGCTTTGCAGAACAAGAGAAACTCTTGCATCAGGAAATCTACTGAGTGTTATCAATGTCTTGATGCAGTTGCGCAAAGTCTGCAATCATCCGAATTTATTTGAAGTTCGACCAACCATCTCGCCATTTCGGATGGATGGCATCAAGTATTGGACGGCTTCACTGGTCTGTAACATCTTCGATTACAATCCACTGGAGGTGAGTCACACATTTGCTTCGTTGTTCTTTTTCTGTTTCAGGGCCAGGGGTAATTTATTTTGTGGTCAGAGCAGGGAGAGATTGTGGTCAGATTTTAGCCTTCTTGCTTATTCCTTCACACAATCATGAATCTTGTAGAATAAATTTCTGCAAGATTTTTTTTTAGCTGAGATTCTTTGCAATCTCAGTGTTATTCTGCAAGAAGTTGGGGGAACGATTAAGAAGTAAACATTAAGAAGAATTTCAATTTTTCTTAACAATCCAACTGGGAAAAGTGTTTCATAAAATTTTCAATGTGAAAACATCAAAGCCCTTTTCGTCATTTTCAGAGAGTAATTCCCCAAGATCCCCGAGGGTTCTCTGAAAATGTAAATGTTTCCCTGGGTTCT
This sequence comes from Phlebotomus papatasi, assembly GCF_024763615.1. Taxonomy (NCBI): domain Eukaryota; kingdom Metazoa; phylum Arthropoda; class Insecta; order Diptera; family Psychodidae; genus Phlebotomus; species Phlebotomus papatasi. The sequence continues at coordinate 86,529,277 of NC_077223.1, read as the reverse complement.
TTTAAAAAGAGGGTTTTCCGAGATCTCTGAAAGAATCTATGGGTTCCCTGGGCTCCTGAAAAATTGTGGGTTTTCAGGTTTCTCAAAAATGGAAGAAATCCTCGGATTCCTCGCGAGTTCTCTGAAAATTGTATAGATTCCCCAGTATCCTCGACAAATTGTAGGACTTGTCCGGATCCCTGTGAAATGTAAGGGTTCCTCGTTAGTTCCCTAAAAAATGTATGGGTACCCTGGGTTCCAAGGTGTGAATAAATGGTTCTCAGAGTGAATCATTTGTTCGTCATAATTTGGCCAGAAATCGGCAGATTGACACGAGGTCGGCAGATCGGCATCAGTTTTGGAAAAAATCGACAGATCGGCATTTAAATGAAACGTGAACGGCACAGTTATCTACTCCTAGCCAGGTTCCTTTAAAAAATGTATTGGTTCTCCGGTTTCCCAGAAAAAATGTATGGGTTCCCCAGTTTCTCTGAAAAATGTAAGGTTTTTCTGGGTTCCCTGGAAAAATTGATTGGGCCCCTAGCTTCCTTGAAAAAATGTGTGTCCGGATTCTTGAAAGACGTATGAAGTCACTGGATTTCTCGTGATACCTCTGAATGGATGTATAGGTTCCTCGGGATCCTTGCAGAAATGTATGGGTTTCTCGGGGTATAGATTCCCCAGGTTTCCTAACTAATTCTATGGCTTCTCCGGGTTTCTGAGAAATGTAAGGGTTCCCCGGATTCCTCGTTAGTTCCTTGAAAAAATGTATGAGTACCCCAGGTTCCTTAAATTGGTTCTCTGGTTTCCCAGAAAGAATGTATGGGCTCTTCGAGTTCCTTGAGAATATTGTTTAAGTGCTCTATGACTTTCATAAAAAAATGTATGGGTTCCCCTGAAATATATATGGATTCCCGGATTCCTCGTGAGTTTCCTGAAAAGATGTATACACTCAGAAAAATATTCGAGTAAAACTTACTCGAATCGTTGTTGAATTAACTCTTTTTCTTTGTGATTTTCGATTAACTATATTTTAGAGTTGATTTTACTTCTATTTAGGTGTAATATTCGGAAGAGTTGTTTTAACTTTTTTTTCCTAAAATTTACATGACAAAGAGTTAAAATAACACATTTTAAGACTGAAAATAACTCAAGTTAAGTTTATCATTTTTTTATTATTATTTTCTTGACCTCAAGTTCCCTATGTTCCGAGCGAAATATCTCGTATGATGCACGCAAATGTCTTCATGAAACACATGAACTTTGTTACACGAAAATCTTCTTGACTGAAGTATATTCTTCAAATGAAAACACTTAAGCATTTAGTTCAGTCGAGATGAAATTTTACATCGAAAAAGAGTAATAATTACATCGATATCCGACGAATTAATTCAACTCGTACGAATAGTTGTTTGAACTCTACACTGAGAAAAAAGCTGGGGTGCGATTAACTTTTTTCCTCATAAATTTAACACTTTTTAGGTGTAAAAATATATCAACTTTTTTTAATGTTAATTTTACACCATTTTGAGGGTAAAATTAACATGAAAAAGGGTAACTTTAACCTCTAATACACCTGAAAAGCATAATATTTACACCGATTTCGGATCAATAATGCAAAGTAAAATAAACATTTCCGGAATGTTATTTTTACTTTTTCGGATTTCTCTCAGTGTATTTACTAAAATTTACACCGAAAAAGAGTAACAATTACATCAATATTCGTAGAGTTAATTCAACTTTGCCATAGAGCTCTTTTTAACTTTTTAGGTTTTTTCTTAGTGTAGGTTCTCCGAGTTCATTAAAAAAACGTATAGGTATAGAAAATTTGTTTGGGTTCCTCATGAGTTCTTTGAGAAACTACATGAGTTCCCCAGGTTTCTTGAAAAGTTATACAGCTGTCCCGGGTTCTGATAAAATGTAATGGTTCCTGGTTTCCTAAAAACGATGTCTGGGCACTGCAAGTTCCCTGAAGGAAATGTAAGGGTTCCACAAGTCTCCTGAAAAATCGTATGGCTTCATACGGTTTCCCGGGCTCTATAAAAAGATAGATCAGATAGATAAATTTATTCATCAACAATGCTTTCGAAGTACAGTTTCATTTTACTGAGATCCCGTGTAGTTTTCAGCGTCCACCGCCGTCTTAGTGCAAAACGGTAGAAAAGCACTTTCTCAGGTTGTATATGCCAGTCATGTAAAAAACATGTTTGAACTCTTTTTTGAGTACACAAAATCCCAAATAAAAACAAAAACAGAAGATTTTGCTCTGTTGAAACTGCACTGCTTTGCAGCATTGTGAGACGTTAAAAATGGCTAGCTCTTACTAAGCTGTAAGCCATTTGGGACAAGGTTCCATGATAAAATTGTTCAGATTTCACGTGGGTTCTCTGAAAAACGTCGGTTTTCTGAAAAATGTAAGGGTTCCCTGGATACTTCGTGAGTTTCCTGAAACTGTCAATCAGTTCCTTGTGTTTCCAATGAATTCCCTTATCAGATTGGCTTAAGTTCCTTGTAATAATTTACCCCTTGGTCATTTAAGCTTAAACGCAATAAACTTTCCCCTGTCTTATGAGGATTTTCAACTCATTATCCTTGGATTTCTTGCTGATTTATGTTTTTTTTTCAATTCTTCATTCCTCGCAGCAAATTGATCTCCATGCACTGAATTTAGTGTTAGTTAATTTAGAGCTAAGTCTCACGGCATATGTGGCACACAGATCAAAGCAATTGTCAACACCACGAAAGTTGATTGAAGAGATTGACACGGCTCCCGAATTGCCACCGAGATGTCCAATGGGCAAGTTCAGGATGCACGTTAAAGTGCGCGATGGACGTGTTCAGGAATCTCTGAGTGGTGGAAGTGTTAAAGTTGGCACGAGTCCGGCGATGCGAATGGAGGGAACGAAGTATGTGCCGATAACAAAGTTCCTATCAGCGAAAGGAGGGAGTAAAATGATGGAGAGTGGTGGAGTAGGAGGAGCAGGGGCAGGAGATATGACAGTTGCCCAGTTTGTTCAATCATCCAGTGATGGAGGATCTTCGTCAGCTGGACAAATTGGTGGGGTTCAGACATCGACAGTTCTGGTCAATAGCACGAGTCCGGGAGGTGCTACGACCATCAATTTGCGGCGGAGGCATGATTTGACGAAGGTTATTGGAGAGAATACGGGAATGATTGTTCAGACGTCCAATGGGAGGCATATTTTGATTCCAACATCCTCGACACCTGGTACAGCAACGACAGTTCTTACGCAGAATGGACAGAGATTAACTGTGGTTAGCAAGAATATTGGACAGGTTAGTGATGCCATATTCCATGCTTTTTTGATACAGATTCATTTAGGAACTCGCTTTGGGAAGAGGAAATTTGAAACTTTGGTCACGACATTTCTCACGTCTGACGGAGCTTTTCAATCCTTTCAAATTTTTTCTAGGGCTAGGTGCGGTACCTTCGCACAGTTGAAGCTTCGAACAATTCAATTTTTTCTACGTTCCTAATTGTTTTGGCCCATGATTCTTTTCAGGAAATTTGAAGCATTAGACTATCTTGAGTCGTTTAAGTTGTTTGAAGCTTGAGTCGTCCGAACGTAGAGCCCTGCGCACGGAAAAGTCTTGCTGCGTGCGCGTGTAAACGCGCAAATTTTTTTTCGACTTTTGCGCGCAAGATTTTTTTTGCGCGCAAGCTGTCTTTTAATCGAAATATTGTTTTGCTGGACATTGAGAAAGATAATACCAGGCAATGAAAAACTAGTTCCCGGTTCACTGAAAAACGTATGTAATTTCTTTGCCTGCTAGACATTCTTCATACAATAGATTTGACATATTAACAATATAATAAATAATATAAGAAAGTTTTGAATTGTGATTTTTGTTTCATACTTTTAAGTCGAAAATATTAGCCCAGGTTTTAATATTTCATTTAATAAGAGAAAAGTTTGATCAAAATTTCAAACACCATGAAAAAATATATGAAATTCCAGGTTTATTATTAAACTTTTAAAGTACTTTTGTTTGGTAAGAATCAGAGACGATTTATTACTAGTGAAATAGTAATTACAACAATTAATAACTTAAAATATTGCAGGTATATAAAACACAAATGTATTGACTCTATTGAAGTCGTACTAAACTTGAATGTTTTAAAAATGAGTCTCGTTCTAATCAATTACAATATAAGGTAATTGTTGAAACAATAAAATTCAGTTATATTCTTTATACTAAAATTCTCATAATGATTTCATTTTTTCTAAAGATTAAAATTGGCGTTATTTTTTATTTGTTTGTTATTTATTGTTTATTATTTTTATTTGCTGGACATTCCTACGGCTTAAGCCGAGAGACAACTTAACGTAATTATAATCAAAATATTGATTAGACTGATTAGACTACATTCCCACCAGTTTCCCACTATAGTCGTTTCTCGACATAAGCCGGATTTCTATCTGACATTAGCCTGGATTTATTACTATTCCTTTCATGATATCCCTTTCTTTTATAATAATACAGCGATATTAATTTCATACTCTTTCTGTTCCAAAAAGAAATCGTAAGTTTGAGAAATATTTCTGTCCCAAAATGTCGTACGATTGGAAAAGAATCACTATGAGGAAACGGTGTAAATTAAAATCTTTTTTTATTTTTTCGAAAACTACTGCATCTTTAAAATCTTACACTACTTCTAAATATAAATATCTACCGACCTGGAAAATTTTGTTTAGCAAATTCGCTCATTTCCCTGATTATACTTTATATCTGCAAAACAAATTTAAAGATAAAAATTTAAAAATAGATAATTTTAAAATATCAAAATAGCATTGAAACTTTTAAGAAGTCACAATTTTTTATTCAGGCTTACATATAGTTTAAAATATAATTAAAATTCGATATATTATTGCGTTAATAAATATATGTAGCTTTTTCGGGATCGAGAATCCTCGTTTTTTCCTTTTTGTTTTTTTACACTTTTGTTTATTCCAGTTTGTCTTTGAAATCTTTGTCTTTGGAAATCTTGTTTTTCATATATTTTCCACAATTATCGGAAATTTTGTCTGTCACACATTTTGCACAAGTATATTTTATAACTTTCCAAAAATTTCCATTTTCTCAGAAAATTTCCCTTTGTTCCAAAGGAGGTAATTAGACACTTCCCAAAACACAGAAAATTTCCTTTTACCCCGACCAGAGGGGTGACATTAGCTCTAAAAAATGCGACCGGTTTTAGTGTAATTTTTTCCCTGTTTTCGTACACATTTCACGAGATATCTCCAAAACTACTTAGGTTACCAATTTAGGGTTTTCGGTTGCGTCTTCGTTATTAAATTGGCTTTTATTTTGTATTAGTATTTTTTGCTAATTCATTCTACAATGACAGAAAACAGCTAATAAACTCAAAAGTTTTTTCGGCTCGCTAGAAACATATGGGAAACATAGGAAATGTCATGCTCCTGACCCCGACAGGCGACACTGATAATTTCCCAAAACAGTAAATTTCCCACTGCCCTGAAGTACGAAACTAAAATCTTAAAAAAACCAAAGTGATTTCATTATTTAATTTAATAAAATATACTTGTTTAAAATATGTGAAAGACAAGATTTCCAAAAAGCAAAAATTATCGAAGACAAAGATTTAAAAGAGAAACTGGGAAATACAAAAGTGTAAGAAAACAAAGTGAAAAAAAACGAAGATTCCTCAAACCAGTTTTTTTTTGAGTACCGTTTCAATTCACTTAAATTGTAGTATGAATAAGGTTGGAACCTGACCCAACCATTATATTATAAAAATCGTCACTGAATTTTTATTATCCTCCTGAGGAAAATCTAAGGATTTACAAGAATTGCTTGTGGTAGGTTTATGAACCTAATAAGCAAGACATTTTTTTTGCTGTAGTAGAAAATAGCTTTGATTTGTGTGTAAATCACGTAAGGATTGCAAATCTTAGACTTCATTCCATAGTATGGTCACTTTCCACCATTTTCGTCCAATTTTAGTCAGAGCATTACTCAAATTTGAATTATAGTAATATATTTGTAATTTTACGCATTAAAACTTTGTTATACTCAAACAAAGTTTAACAAAATTAACAAAAGTGATTTCAAATGACAGACTTTTTCCTCAAGGAAAAAAGAATGTAAAGAATATAAATAAATGCTGCGCGCATGAAAACTTTTGCTGCTGCGCGCGTTCTGCGCGCACAAAAAAAATTGTGCTGCTGCGGCGTGAAAAATCAGCTTGCGCGCTACGCGCATTACATGCGCGCAGCCCTGCGCAGGGCTCTTCCGAAGGTACCGCGCTTGCCCGTAATACATTTTTATTTCATATTAAAAGATTTTTCAAAAGGGTTAGACTAATGTCATTGCATTAAAACACGTACAATTTAACATCGCGATGAATTAGGTGAACAAGATAACACAGCATGTGATCACAAAACCCATCTTCAAGATGTCCCCAATTGTTACTGGAAGTACTCAACCGCTGGCAGCTGTTGTCGCTCAGCAGCTGAAGTACTATTCAGCTCCGACGTCCGGACAACCAATTTCTGTCAATCAGACACCAGAATCTGAATTTGTTGTGATGGAGACTGAAGAAGGGCGTCGTGAACGGAGAATTCATCAATTGAAACTTCTCAGTCGGACAAATAGACGCCGTGTAGATGCTACTCCAATTTACGGAGAAGATCTCAGGGAGTCCATACTGGATCTCAATCGAGGACCAGCCATGGAGAGTAGTCCTTGGACGTGCAGAGGATATCAGACATGCCAGTATGCTATGATGCATCAGAAGCGTGATCTCGATACGACTCTGGGTAGCACGATAAAGACGTATGAGGAGAGGACGCGAGAACTCAGATCCATCTTCAGCAATTTTGTCACTTTTGTACCAAATGTCTCAGCACCAATGCCAACATTGCACCTCTCGCATCCGTCACCGTCCAGGCTCAATGAAGAACTCGATCAGCAGGTTGTTCTGCAGGAAGAGCTCTCATCGAAGCTGGTCCTCTTGCATCCCATCATCTCCGCCATGAGCACTCAGGTTAGTTGGATATTTCCCCTCTTTGCTTTTACATTCTCTTTCAGGCTTTAAACTGCAAAATTTTGGTGTAAGTTTCTCACAAAAAAAAATGGGTGATTGCATCAGAAAATCAATGGAGATATTTATACAACAATGTATCATTCATTTTTGCACTGATGCAAGAGAAAAAAGTGCATTTGAACTTTTGCAATTCATGATGTAAAACAAAACATGAATATTTTTGCAAATGCAATATTTGACATTCCAATGAGAAATGAAAAGGGGGGATCTTTCTCCTAATTTTTTTTTAGCACATGACTTCTCGAAAGCTTCTGCATTATCGACTTTTCTTTGTGTTGGTTCTTGTCACGACTTTTTCATTCTTTTAGTACATGGCGAAAAATGGAGAAAATAGTCGAGAGAGGAAGAAACACAAAGTTGATAATGCAGAAACACTTGAGAACAGTAAAGTGCTAAAAAAGCCGACAAGGCAGAAGCACTTGAGAACAGTCATGTACTAAAAAGAATGATCAGGAGAAAGATTTCCTTTTTTTAGTTTTAGCACTTTACTGTTCTCAAGTGCTTCTGCGTTATCGACTTTTCTCTGTGTTGGTTTTTGTCACGACTTCTGATAAGTTTTTTTAGTACATGACTGCTCTCAAGTTCTATGTTATTGACTTTTCTTTGTGTTAGTTCTCGTCACGACTGTTTGGCGGTTTTAGAACATGACGAAGACTGAAGAAAGTAGTCGAGACAGTGCAAATGGTGCTATTCCAATGAAAAATGAATGTTTTTTTTTAGCACTACTGTTCTCAAGTGCTTCTGCGTTATCGACTTTTCTCTGTGTTGGTTCCTGTCTCAAATGTTTGGTGGTTTTAGAACATGGCTAAGACTGGGGAAAATAGTTGAAACAGGAAGCAACACAAAGAAAAGTCGACAAGGCAGAAGCACTTGAGAACAGTCATGTGCTAAAAAAAAGCTCAAGAAAAAGATTTCCGTTTTTCAGCTTTGGCACTTTACTGTTCTCAAGTGCTTCAGCGTTATCGACTTTTTTTCGTGTTAGTTCTTGTCTCGACTGTTTTCCCCAATCCTCGCCGTGTTCTAAAATTATTAAACAGTCGTGACAGGAAGCAATACAGAGAAAAGTTGATTATGTAGAAGCATTTGAGAACAGTAAAGTGCTCATTTTCCATAAAGTTCATTTTCCATTAGAATAGCATTATAATGATATTATTTCAATGAAAAATGAAAAGGGTGAATGTTTCTCTTGAATATATTTTTTTTAGTACATGACTGTTCTAATGTGATTACGTATAATTTTGACTTCTTTTTGGCTTGTTTACTGTCACTTAAGTTTGATGGTTTTAGAACACGGTAAGGACTAGAAAAAACACTTGAGGCAACACAAAAGAAGGTCAATAATGGAAATGTACTCTAGAACAGTCATGTACTAAAGTTATTCAGGTGAAAGATTCCCCCTTTTCTTTTTTCACAAAGGATTACATGATTTTTAATTAATTTATTATTGCCCCCGCCCCCTCTTTACAAATTGCTAGCAATCAAAATATTGAAAATTATTGAGATTTTTTAAAATTATATCTCTGAAAAAAGAGTTCCACATAGACGACAAATAATACAAAAATTAGGCCCCGCCTTCTACAAGTTGAAAAATTACATTTTGTGCAGTATTTTTCTTTAAATCTATTGCGTTGTGGGATTTTCGGTTGTAACTTTCTGAGAAAGTTTTTCCAGTAAAACTGTCGCGTTGATTAGTTTCTCGGAGAGAAAAAATAGACCACGCCCCCTCCAAGTACATTATCCTCATTGTTCTGGATATCAATCTGTGATTTCTCATGGTGATTGATTCAAAACACTTTGAAGAAAAAACGTCTTGTAAACAATCTTGTGTAATCATCTGAAAGTGAAATCTGAAAGTGTATCACGTATGATGCAAGCACATGTGTTCATGAAACACATGAACTTTGTGACACGAAAATCTTCTTGACTGAAGTATAATCTTAAAACGAAAACACTTAAGCATATACTTCAGTCGAGATGAAATTTTACATTGAAAAAGAGTAATAATTACATCGATATCCGACAAATTAATTCAACTCGCACGAAGAGTTGTTTCAACTCCATTTACTAAAATTTACAACGAGAAAGAGTATCAATTACATCGAGATTCATAGAGTTAATTCAAGTCTGCCATAGAGTTGTTTTTCCTTTTTGGGTTTTTTTCTTAGTGTACCATATCTTGTTAGAACTTTATTCACCAAATATTACACAAGATTTTCGTAACTATTGCCAAAGTCTGGTTTTTATTGGAAAATCTTAGCAGATGGCACTGGATAATACATAGTTAAACAGTCGCTCTTGAGCAATTGATGAAATTGTTTAATGTGCAAAGTCAAAAAAGTAATGTAATCATTTTTGTGACTAGTTCTTTCCCAAAATTTCCATACCATGAGGAAGGAGGAAAGCCCTTCCGAAACGTCTGTTTTATGAGAAAATAAAAGAGAATGACCTAAAGGTCAAATCCGTGTTCACTTCTTTATCTTTGAAATATTTTCTCTGAAATTATTTGTCAATTTGACTATACCCGACTGAAAAATCAAGAATAAGGACAAGATTTTCACAATGCCTTTACAAGATTTGATAAGAATCCCTATGGTGACAGAGGTAATCAAACATCTTGTTACTTTTTTTTTAGGGGTAACGAGATATTACTAGATTTTTACTAGTGATTTTCTTTAGAGTATAAGCAGTATTCTGAGTATTCTATTTCTGGAGAGTTTGCCCAAGAAGACATTTGCACTTCTTGTTTCGTCTACATAGTGGCTCAATTTATTTCTTTTCGAATTTCAAAATATCACGAGTGTCAAGATGAATCAGTCTTCATTTTGTTGTGAGGAAAAACACAGCAACGAGGATCGCTATTCCTGCCTCATTGTACATAATTGCCCGTAAAATCACTTCATATATTTTTTAATGATTCTCGTACAAAATTTTCGTTTAAAAATTCGAGACTAAGTTCGAATTATTCGAATTTTAATGACTTATAGAGTTCCATTTACCTTTAGGGCAGAATCACATTGACAATAGAATGCTCGCTGTACCCTCACCGTATTTCGTAATTTTACGCATTTTCATTGCAATTTTTACACAAATTTTCCATTACTGTATTACCTTATCTTATAGTTTGTGACACTAACGTGAAAATAAGATAAGAAAATTGAAGAAATAAAACGGAAATACGATAAACGGTGAGAAAAAAAATCTATAAGAGAAATTAATCGTATAGTTTTTTTTTGCTCACCGTTTATCACATTTTCGTTTCATATCTTCAATTTTTTTTTTTTTTTTTTAAATATTATTTTCACCTAGTGCCACGACCACCGAGTGTGAGATAAGGTAATACGGTAATCGACAATTCGCGTAAATTAACGCGACAAAATGCGTAAATTAACGAAATACGGTGAGCATTTTACTGTCAATGTGATTCTGTCCTTAGTCCAAGATCTTATAGTAGAATCGATTTCCAAATGTGAACGAATGGAACGAATTCTTGATTGAACCATTGACATCCGTTGACTTCGAAAGGAACATCTTTCGTTAACTTTGCTTGCAGCGGGGATAAGTTCTGTTGAGGAGAACAAAGTAAATTAGGGAGGAAATTGATATTTCTAGCAAGTCTGAACCGATTTCAGTCGGTTACGAACCAGAAATGAACCGATTATGAACCTGCTGTAAGCAATTTTGCTATAATTGGACGATCTTTTGAGTGATTTAAGAATCGGTTCAAATCGGTTAAGACCCGGTAAACGGTAAATTATGTCAAAATTCTTTTAAGGTGTAGCATCCAAGGTACACTGTACACTGTAAATCCTGAATGATTATTTATATAGATTTGAAAAGAGGGCGTGGCTTAAAGTTATGTATAGGCGGAGTTTATTAAAAGAAAATTATAAATCAGAACCCATCAAAGCAAAATATCTGCAATCGCAATGTCTTTGTTGTCGTTGCAGTTTCCGGATCCGCGACTGATTCAGTATGATTGTGGCAAATTGCAAACGCTGGATCGTCTGCTGCGAAAGTTAAAAACTGAAGGTCATCGAGTGCTAATATTCACTCAGATGACACGAATGTTGGATGTACTGGAGGCTTTTCTCAATTACCACGGTCACATTTATTTGAGGCTCGATGGTACAACGCGCATTGAGCAGCGACAGATGCTGATGGAACGCTTCAATGGGGACAAGAGGATATTTGTGTTTATTCTGTCAACACGATCCGGTGGTGTTGGTGTTAATTTAACTGGTGCTGATACTGTGATATTTTATGATTCCGATTGGAATCCGACAATGGATGCACAAGCACAGGATCGATGTCATCGGATTGGACAGACAAGAGATGTTCATATATATAGGCTAGTTAGTGAAAAGACAATTGAAGAGAATATCCTTAAGAAGGCCAATCAGAAGAGATTACTTGGAGATTTGGCCATTGAAGGTGGAAATTTCACCACGGCCTTCTTCAAGTCATCCACCATTCAGGATTTGTTTAATGTGGACACGAGTGTTAGTGATGCGTCATCGCGCTTCCAGGAGCTCATTGATCGGGATAAGGAGCGCAAGCAGAAATTGTATGAAAGCATAGCTGGACCCTCTTCCACGGCAACAACAACAACAACAACAGCGGCATCTGATGACAATAAACATCAGAATGTTGGTGCCTTTGAGACAGCACTGGCGGCCGCTGAGGATGAACAGGATGTTCAGGCGGCTAAGACAGCCACAGCAGAGGCTGCTGCAGATCTTGCAGAGTTTGACGAGAACATTCCACTCGAGGACATTGCAGAGAAGCCCCAGGAGGTTAGCAAGGCCGACCAGGAAGTGGAAAATCTTATGAAACAGGTTAGTTTTTGTTTATTTATTTATTTTATTGATTGATTTATTATGTTCTTTGTCATTTTTTATTTTATTGAACACTCAAAAAAAAGTCAGTTGCGACTACCGCCGACTTACCAATATAGACCTCCTTGGGAAAACGTTTTTGTACAGTTTATCGTATTTGTTTGATAACTCGGATAACTCCTTTTCAGATGCTTTCAGATCGTTTCAGAGACCAAACGCAATTTTTTCGCCAAAGCTTTCTACACGGCAGTGCATATCTTCTTTACTTGCCGAAAACTTTGACGAAAAATCTTGCATACATACACACATATCTTGCTATTTTCCCACTAAGTAGGATTGGCACTCCTTGTACATCGTCGTCAGGCAGTGTGATCTTGGGTCGTCTCGTCTTCGAGGTCTTTTGACCTCATATCCTTTTTTTGACAGTGGGAAGCCTATGGTAAGGGGCAGCCAAGACCTCTTTTTTGTTGTGTTTGGTTAAGAGTCCTCTTTATTAAGTGGTCCTCTGGGCGACGCATTGTACGGCCATACCATCTTAATCGTGATTCAGCGAGCTTATCGCCAACTTTCTCCATTCTCATTCTGCTCCTGGGTGATTCTCTATGACCATTTCTGCCTTCGTCTTTCTGCGACGTGAAGCTTTTGATCGTGGTTTTTTGTGGCTGCTCTATATCTCTGAGAAAAAAATGGGGTGCGATTAACTTTTTTTCCTCGTAATTTTAACACTTTATAGGCTCAACATTTTTTAATGTTAATTTTACACCTTTTTAGGGGTAAAATTAACATGAAAAAGGGTAACTTTAAACCCTAATACACTAACTTTAAAGGATAACTTTAAACCCTAATAAGAAGAGGCTATGTGTCGCTTTAGACCCCACCCCTTAACCGATACCCTGAATGCAAATTCTGCAGTCCCAGAATCATCGTGTGATAGGACACTGTCGAGGTATCTGAAATTGTCTGTCCTAGATAAGTCCTCTTCATCTGACCATGTCGCCTTTACATTCTCTGTGGCCCTGACTGTATCCCGTGACTGGTACTTCAATGGACGGCAAATAATCTCTAATTGCAGTTTCTGTTACAGATGGCTCACTAGGGAATTCCTAATTTAACAATCCATTGTAATAGGTTGCCCATTTCTGGTTAATTTTGTCATTGTCCGTTACGTTTTTCCATTCGTCGCACATGTATCTGACTCCGAGGTAATCGAAAGAATCTACTTCTTTCGAGGTTTGTGACCTCTGTGGTCTTAACTACACTCAAGCTAGGCATCAGGTTGCTACAATGTAATGAACCGATCTTGTGCCTTTTGAGTGAAGCCTCGGGTCTTCAGAAACGACTGGCGGGAATAGCTAGATCTATCCGCATTGTATGACCGGCAACATAGTCAGAGTAAACCGCAAAGAACTATAAGCTCCGTGAAAGGCGGCGCGTGCTCTACAATAAGGCGGCTAGAAGTCCCAAGGTTCAGCTGTTTCGGCTTTTCAAGGACTCGTCTGGAGGGAATCGGTGACTGTTACCGTGTACTTCACAGTCCTTAGAACTCGTACTAACACGGCAACTGGTCAGTTTATACAGCACAACGACATATACTGTTGCCAATGTGGTGTTATGCCAGAAACATTGGGGCACACTGTGCGCATCGGCATTCACACCAAAGCCAGAAGGTTGCGACGACACGATGAAATCTGTAACCTAGTCGTGGACGAAATTGCTCGTCGCGATCCTGGGTTGAAGTTCCTTAAGGAGCAGATAATGGTCCCTTCTCCTGGTGGTTGAACTCTTAAACCTGACTTGGTAGTGAAGAATCAGAGGGCTAATTTTTGAAACTCTCACTTGCACCCGTCAGCATTTTAGTGGCCGAGAGAAGTCTGCACACCCCGCAGATTCTTGAGGACGTGTACTCGGCCACTAAAGAGCTAACGGCTGCGAGTGCGAATGACAAAAATTGGCCCTCAGGAAGGGGTTTTCGTGGTCGACATAACACTCTGTTTCGAGGACGAAGAAGGCACAGCAGCTGCGAGTACAGTGCTGCCAATTGTAGTTGGCACGCTTGGAGCGATCCCCATAAGGTTTGAAACCACTGTGTCAATGATCACCCTTCGTAGATCCATTGAAATCTATCACCAATTCAAGGATTACGATGAGCGATCATGGCCACGGAAAAGTTGATCCCCAATGCCAGAAACATTGAAGTACATTGTGCGCATCTGCATTCACACCAAAGCCAGAAGGTTGTGACGACACGATGAAATCTGTAACCTTGTCCTGGGTTGGAGCTCCTTAAGGAGCAGATAATGGTCCCTTCCCCTGGTGGCTGAACTCTTAAACCCGACTTGGTAGTGAAGAATCAGAGGGCCAATTTTTGAAACTTTCACTTGCACCCGTCAGCATTTTAGTGGCCGAGAGAAGTCTGCACACCCCGCAGATTCTTGAGGACGTGTAACGACTGAAATCGTTATAATAGGATATGATTCTACGGGGTATACTAGTGGATTTCTCTCGGCTACTAAGGAGCTGAAGAGTGCGAGTGCGAATGAGAAAAATTGGCCCTCAGGAAGAGGTCTTCGTGGTCGACATAACACTCTATTACGAGGACGGAGAAGGCCTAACCAACGGGGTCAGGGACAAAGTCTCCAAATACATAATCCCTATACACTGTGCGGGAGCTGTACAGCACAGCAGCTGCGAGTACAGTGCCGTCAATTGTAGTTGGCACGCTTAGAGCGATCCCCAAACAGTTTGAAACTAATGTTTCAAAGACAACCCTTTCTATATCCATTGAAGTCTATCACCATTTCAAGGATTACGATGAGCGATCATGGCCACGGGAAAGTTGATCCCGAGGTCACCTCCAATGTCAGTGCGTCTCAATGTCTTTGGGGCTGTCCATTGATAATTAAAATGTTCGCTCTTCCGCATTCCAACTTTTTTGTGGTAAATTAACTATCGCCACAAATCCGCGTCTGCTGAAGATTGAGAAATATAGTTCAGCTCTCTGAGACAAGGCTTCTATTCCACCAGTCTCTAACCCAAAATTTCGACTGGGGTCCGGCAGGAGAGTAACAGTATGACAATGTCATATGACATCGAGAATTAGATTCACATAAATCACAGAGAGCTTCATAGACCTGCTAACAATAACCATTCGATGTTCAATGGGCTTTAGTGTTGTCCTGCTCCCAATTTTACATCACGAAAATTTATCATATGACATTGTCATATCGTTAGAGAATTTTGCCCAGTGCACAATAACTTTTGTTTGTAAACATGTTTTTAAAATTTCCTATGAGAATGAGCGAGATGACTAGATTTAGATCTCACTCACTCTCATTGAAATGTCAAAAACATGTTTACAAAACAAAAGTTATTGTGCGTTGGGCATTTCCCTACAGAGCTTACCGCGTAGAGGTGAAAGTAGGGAATAGAAAAGTTTTAAGTAATTTAAGAATTTTGAAGTGCAACAAATTTATTAAGTCAAATGTCTTTTTTGCAATGAATCGTAACCTGCGGTGTAGAAAAATAGTTTAAGCTGCTTTTTCAATGGTGGCTTCCAGTGTAAACATAAAGGCACACCATGATGTAGCCATCTTCATGATCTGCAATGTTAAAAGAATGTTAGTGCTTTGCTAGTTCTTCCCAAACGGATTTATGAGAAAATACCTCAGTGAATGTGTAGATATTAACATCGTACATCTCTGCAGCCCTCATTCCATATTCTCTTTGAGTCGTATGTTACCAAAATTCGCGTTAGTTAAAAGAAACGCAAGAGTTAAAAAAGACTTCTGCACAATTAAAAATTTATTAAGTGAAATAGTACTAAATGTGAGAAATTCTGCGTTCTAGATAGAACTACTGATCTTTTTGAATCCTAGCTTAGCCTAAATAGGGAAAAACGCGCTACCTTCGAACGCCTCAAGCTCGGCACAACTCATTTTTCTATTATTTTAATGGATTTTAGCTATAGCTCTTTTCTGTGCAATGAATTGTTCGAAGCTGGAGTCGTCCTAAGATACCGTGCTTTCCCGCACTCAATGTGATACCACTTCTGCATTTTTTTTTATTTATGAAACCTCTATAATTCATACGTGACAAGTGTTAACAATTTCTAAAGCAATCATTATTTTTTAAACTGCATTAACATTGGTGATTTCTAGCGTAAAGATAAATGCACACCACGATGAAGCCATCTTCACGATCTACAATAATTAAAAGAATGTTTATGCTCTATTAATCCGTTGCAAAACGGTTTAAGAAAAAAACTACCTTAATGAATGTGTAGATATTGACATCGTACATCCCTGCAGCCCTTAATCCATATTCTCCATGAGTCATTCCCAGGACAATTAGAAAGGACTTCTGATTTCTCAAATCGAAATCATGCCAATTAGTCAAATACAAAGTTGTCGATAGCCTTTCCATTTTGATTTTAACGAATTCCCCAAATACACAAGGTAAGAACAATTGAATGAGAACATTTGTAGCCATAAAATGTGCAACTGGATTTCGTGGGTTTAAACGAATGAAGAAAAAGACTCCAAACATTAGAAAAGCACTAGTTACAAATTGTACGAGGTTTGATAAGGAGATGATGTCGTTAAAACGGTTGATATTGTCCACGATATCACAGTATTTTAGTGTAATAATTTTGAGAAAGTCTGGATCTTCCTGAATCCGATCTTTGTTTGCGGAAATATAATCATAGAGAATGTCTGATGCTGCCATAATTTCAAAACCGAAAAAAGCTAAGGACATATCTGTAAAAAAGACAGATGACGTTGCAGATGCACCAAATAGAAATTGTATGAATAATGTAATTTCTGTGTAATAGGGAAAGTCAGTAGGAATCCATGGTACTTGAACAAATACTCCAGATTTTCCATTAATAGCATTAAAAATTGAAAAGGCAAACACAGTTATTGTTAGTATTGTTTTTTCTATTCTGAAATTGAAAATTTACCTAATGTGTGAAAGAATTTAACAAAATAATAGAAGTTTATCTTACTTACTTGTGGCAAATTATCCAAATGGTTCTGAACTTTTTTAGATTTTTTTCTGCAATAGAATTTAAGTTGTCATTCTCGAAATTGTGTAGTGATTGAACCTTTTCCAGTAGTTCAAGTACATCATTTCGATGATACCGCTCTAATATGCTTTTTGACAGTACTTGTATACATCCAGTAACAAAAATTAATGATATTGCAATGTTTTGCGTAAGTTGTCCTTCAAATGCGTTTTTTACATGCAATATTGTAGAAATCAAACATAAGATTGTTGATATGTACGAAGCTCGAATTAAAATACGTTGCCAAATTGGTTCATTTGTAGGATGATAAGTTGCAAAGGAAATTGCCAATAGAAGCCTGGGTTTGATTCTATTTAGTATTTTTAAACTTTGTTGCACCACCATATTTAATGTTTCTTCGTGAAAGATTTACTAAAGACTGAAGAGCAATATTCAGTTAAATTACCCTTCGTCTGTTGTTCCTTTGTTGGGGTTAGCATAAAAGTATTTTGCTCTTAATTGATGTTTTGTGCTTTTCCATGCGATTTTTTTTAATAAGAGACACATGCCTCTATACCAGATGTTTTTGGTCCCAGATTGTTACATCAAATTGAGGTAGTTTGAAGGCGTAAAATAAACATTAAAAAAAGGCAATATGCAAAAATGTATGGAGGGTAATCTATGTGGCGGCTATAAAGAGGATTAGGCTGATTACATAGGTAATGGTACAGGATGAAAAATTGAGGAGACTCAGGGCGATATTTGCTGGGAGTTCTTGTGAAAACGTGCTTATCATATATAAAAATCGCTATTTTGACATCGAATTACGTAAGATCAGCTGAAGGAATCTTCATGAAATTCGTTTTATGATCAGTGTACGGCTTAAGCTTTTTATCCGTACATAGTACCATCCCCCTCCCCCACCTCTCCTTCCAAAAATTCTTAAACAAAACCAGAATTTCTTTCATTATAACTCCTCTTTTAAAAGAAATAGAAAGCTGAAACATGGCACAGAAGCAAAGGTTGAGGATGTCTCTTTAACCACGTATCTATGGGCTTCTGCCCACATCTCCTTCCAGTAGCTCCCATACAAAATGAAGACCTTTTTCATCATAACTCTTCACTGAGAAAAGATAGAAAGCTTAAACTCGGTATGGAATCAAGGTTTAAGAAGTTTTTACACATTCACATCGAACAGACTGGGCTTTTTTACATGGTCATTGTTTTTTTACTTCTTCATTGCTTTTTTACACGTGGAAAAAATATTCAAAGAAAATGATATTTTAGTAAAATTAGCCAAATTTAAATACCTTGAACAAAAAGTATAGTACACTCTCACTCAATCGGCTCTTTTTCAATCGGGCGACAAATTTTGTTGACAATTTTCACTTTTAATTATGAAGCTAATTCGCTCAAATTCGCTGTAGTTCTTCCTATTTTATCGTGATTCTTTATAATTGAGCGCTTTTTGTGGAATTTGCAAAGGCTTTAACGCTCAATTCTATCGCTAAACCGGATGACATTTTGCCCCATATTCCCGATTGAGAGAGAGTCTACTGTAAAAAGCAATTGCCCGGTCAATTGCTTTTTCTTGACAGTTCCATATTATATAGTCCGTTAACATTCTCTATTTGAATTCACTGTTCGAAATTTCATCGACCACCCATCGAAATCAGCTGATGCCAGGAAAAACCAAAACAAAGGAAATTTTACTCATAAAACTCTTGTGAAAACTTTTGAAATGTATTTAAAATGAGTCTAGGCATTAGTGAAATTAAAGTTTAGTATAAATTACTTGTGAATAATGTGAACTACATGGTTTTGAACAACTGAAAATATTTCCCGCCTTGGACATTTTACTTACACTGGATGGCGCTGTTCTCAGTGAGTTTTCTAATCGAAGACAATGAAGGTGTCATATTCACTTCTCCATTGCTTCTTTGAAAATCGATTAAAAGAGCAATGGCCCAGTCTGTTCGATGCTATTAAGTTCATATTTTTTCTGAAGAGAATTACATAAATTTGCTCCTTGACTCTACTAGAATGTTACTGTTTAGTGAAAATTCTTTAGATATAATTTGAAAACCTCTTAAATATAAGAAAAATACGCGAGTGTAAAATGCTTCTATTGGAAACATATTAATCCAAATGGAGACAAGGGAAAGTTTCTAATTGGAGATAAACAGTGTAAGTGAAACCGCGACGATAGGCTTTCAAAACCTTGTTGAGTTGCTCTTGAGTGCAGGATTTGTTCTTATTCCTGTAGCGGAATTCTGTAACTTTCGTGGCATTGTCACGCGTGAGTTCGAAACCTGACAATGCCAATCGAGCTTTTTTTGTCATATGAGTTCGAAACTGCAATTCATTGATTTTTCATTGAAATCCCTTTACTTGATGATTTTATGAAAACACAGTACGTCTTGGTTGATTTGTTTAACAAAATTCATTGTCATTTGAATTGCCAGAAATCTCAAATATGTGACTTCTAACAATGCCACGTGAGCTGAAATGACAATATCACCGCTACAGAATCGCATTTTCGGAAAAGCTCTCCTAAGATTTGAACCCAATTTGTCATATGGCATTGCCAGAGCGTTACAGAATTCCCCTCCTGGTCTTTTGTCCTTTCCCATCTAAAACAATAAGAGAATCTCTCCAAAAAAAATCATATTTCCGGGGTTTCCTATTGAAGCATTTGGAAACACTTCAGAAAACCCCTTTTTGTTCACGAAATAGGTAATTATTTCATTTGAAAACTTCACGTACCGTTAACAATAAAGATTAGTACTTAATTTAACTAAAATTAGCCAGAAATATGACATAAATGTGAAACAAAATGAATAAACGATAGTCGCTTTATTGTGTTTTTCATTGGAAAACATGGTCGATCGATGAAAAATTCGATGGTGGAAAGGTACACTTTTAATTTTTCTGAGAAATTAACAAATTAAAATTTGTGAATATGAATGGATTTTCGCTTTATTTGGAGCAAAATTAACTAAATAATGAAATTGAGGTATAGAAAATATATAAATATAGTAATTTAGTACTGTATTTATCGTGAAAGCAATGATGTTTCCATTTGGAGTAGTGAAAAATTTCCATTTGGAGTAGGTTTTGAATTAGCTTAATTTACACATTTAATTGAATATGGTTAAAAGCTGCCTTTAAATGTTTGCCTCAACTAGCGTAAAAATAAATGCACACCATGATGTAGCTATTTTTACAATCTGAAATCATTAAAGAAAGTTTGTATTTTAATTATTTAAATAATAATTGTAGAATTTGTAAAATTGTACCTCAATGAATGTGTAGATATTAACATCGTACATCTCTGCAGCCCTCAATCCATATTCTCTCTGAGTCATTCCAAGGACAATTACGAAGGATTTCTGATCCTTCAATTTCAAATCAGGCCAGTTGGTTAAATACAAAATTGTCGATAGCCTTTCCATTTTGATTTTGATGTACTCCCCAAATAGACAAGGTAAGAACAATTGAAAGAGAATACCCAAAGCCAAAATGTATCCAACTGGATTTTTTGGGTTTAAACGGACGAAAAAGAAGATGGCGAAACTTAGAAGAGCACTCGTTACAAATTGAACAAGGTTCGTCAAAGAGATAATTTTGTTAAATCGTTTGACAGTGTCCACGATCTCACAGTGTCTTATTGTGATGATTTTTAAGAAATCTGGATCTTTCTGAATCCTATCTTTGTTTGCGGAAATGTAATCATAGAGAATGTCCGATGCTGCCATAATTTCAAAACCGAAGAAAGCTATACATATGCCTGTATAAAAGATCGATACAGCTAACAACGCAATAAAAATAAATTGTACCAATAACATGATTTGAGTATAATACGGATAGTTGATTGGAAACAATGGTAATTGAGTTATAACTCCTGATTGCCTTTTGATAGTATTAATGATCGTAAAGCAAATAACGGAAAGGGTTACCAATGTTTTCCTTAACCTGAAAACAAAAACAAATGGTTTTTATAAAAATTAAACTTTCATAGCGAAACCTAATCTTACTCACTTGTAGCAAGTTTCCCAAATGTTGCTGAATTTTGTTAGAGTTTTCTCTGCAATAGAATTTAATTCCTTATTTTCGAAGTTGTTGTGAAGGGACTTAACTTTATCCAGTAGTTCCAGTATATTATTTCGATGGTACCGCATAAAAAAAGTAAAAGATAATACTTGTAAACTTCCAGAACAAAACAGAAGGGACATAGCTAAATTTCCCGTAAATCGCCCTTCAAATGTATTTGCAATATTCAATGTTGTAGAAATCAAACATAATGCTGTTGAGACAAAGGGCGTTTTAATCAAAATATATTGCCAAAATGATTTAGATGTAACGTAAAATGTTGCAATCGCGATGGCAAACTCAAGTTTTGGCTTAATTTTGTTGAATATTTCTAAGTTTTGTGACACAGACATAATTGCTGTGATGTGGCTTTATGAGAGGCCAAATAAAGACTGAAGAAATGATAGTGGAGTTGGTATAACATTGGTCTATTGTTGGTGGGGTTATAATAGAATGATTGTGTCCACTAATTGCAGTTCTGTGATGCTCCGTGCGAAATTTATAACAAGAAACATATGTTGTTATATTTAATTTTTCTGCAATTATTGCAATTTTAGTTGATGGCAAGGTTACAATAATTATTTTAACTTTTGTTAAATAATGTATATAAAATTTTGGCTTGCATTCTTTGATCGTTTTTTTCTAGTAGCAAAAAAATCACCGGGAATACTGAAACAGATCAAAAGTGAATACCTGTATACCTGTGATATGTAGCTTATCAATTCTTTATTAATCGTTAGCTTAATAACGGACAATTGTGGGATTTGGCCCTACATAGATGAGTGACTTTTCACGCAACCGACCGTCTTTATAGAATATGTGTTGCTTACATGAAGTATAGGAGTATAGAGAAAATTCACTAAACACAAATACCAACTCTATTCAGAGTACCGTGAAGTATCCCTTAGGAAGGACACGATAAAATGAAGAACTTCCCAGAACCCAAAACATTATAACTTCAAGCGATAAGTTCCGAATTTACAATTTTAGACTATCAAAGGCTTTTGCGTTGACAAATTGAAAGTTTTCATGCCTCAGATATAGGCATGAGAATTGAAAGTGAAACGCATAGACAAATGCTAAGGATTGCCAGACAGAATACAATTCAATTCAATGATTGTAGACTATCACTATCAATCCGACACAAAGACATATTCAAACGTCACGTGCATTATCCATTGTCGTATAAGCATTTTGACAGTTTTTCAGGAACCAGATGTATCAAGTTCAAAAAGTCTAAGTCCCGGGAATAGAGTTGACTTCGGCTCTCCAAGTACACGCTTAGTCCCTTTCTTTTGGTCTTCCGGATTTTTTTAAAAAGATTTTTCCATTGCATATCGTGCATAGAGACGCAATTTTCTTGTTTATTTAGACATTTTACAACTTGGGCATCATAAAAATTAAAATGAGAAACAAAACAACTGTCCGAAATAAGAAACATAACTTCAGTGGTGAACCTATGAGAGAAAATTGTCAATTTTTCATATGAAAACGTACGTAGGGGAAAGTGCCCATACTTGATACCATTGGAAGCTTCGTAATGACTAAATTTTCTATGAATAAATCACTGTTACTGTGAATTATTAATACAATAGGGGAGATTGGGGCAAAATTTGTCGATTATTTTTATTTTTTCACATACTATCAGAGAACCTGAATGATTTCTATTTAGCATATTCTTATAGGAAATTTACTGCTCTACAACTTTGCCGAACTTATTTTTCTCTAAGGCAAAAGGAAATGCGCTTTCTGAGCCATTTTCCAAAATATGATTTTGTGGAAATTCTCAAAACAGTTGGGGCAAATTTTGTCAGGCGTGGGGTATTTTTTTGTCATTTTCTTTCGTTTTGTTACGAGTTCTCATGAATCAAAGAAATATCCAATTGAGATATTGAGATATTTTGATAAGAAATTTATTCTTTTATAACTTTATGCAAACCATTTTTTTATTATCTACACGAGAAATGTATTTTTCAAGTTATTTTCCAAACGCTGTTTTGGCAAGAAAATTCTCTTCGCCGGCTGAAAAATAGCACAACCCGGCTAACACATTAAGTACTTATTAAGTAGTTATTAAGTTCTTAACTCAATGACTTAATTTTAAGGAGTTGTAGAATATTCAACTACTTAAAAAATATATTAAAATGAGACAAATTTCAGCGCTTTGTGGCGAGTAGTCAAACTAATATGGTATGACTTAGCCTTAACACTAAGTACTTAATTAAGGGCTTTCTACTATGCGCTTTTTAAGCACTTACTCTAATGCATAGAAAACATTTATTTTTAATTCTTCAATTTTTTTTTTATTTCACAAAGAGATAAAAATACACTTTTGCCTCTTATTGGTACGATAAATACGTTGCTATCTCAGCTCTGTTATGTTGTCCTGCACAACACTTTCTTATCTGGTTGCAACTATTGTTGTTCTCAAATTTGTCATCATAAGAAGTATTTCAGGTACATCTGGAACGAAAAATCAATAGAACGGTCAAGTAAAAAATTATAATATTCAAAAGTTTGTAAAATGTAGACTTTAAAAACGTGAGTCCAGGGAAGTATACACTCCTGGCTCCCGGATTATACGTGGTGAAGGAAGGATTTAACAGCAAATGGGACAGTTCTTGCAAATTAAGGCTTCCGTATCGCAAGTTGAGGGTATTAAAGAAAATATTTAGTAGATCTTGTGGGAGAATTAACATTTCCGGATTTCCAGCTATTACGAGGAGAACCTTGAGTTATACTTACCAAATCCGAATTCAAATAAGAATTTTAAATTATACTTCGTTTATTTCACTGAAATTCACTATTTATGAATTTATCACTAAAAGAATATTTCATTAAAACATTTCACGTGTGTAATAACATTTTATAGTTATGTTTTTCTCAAATGTCAATTTGTTTCATCTCTTTCTATCCAATGGTTAACATGTGTCCGTCGCATTCTCTATTCAAGTTTTCACTTGTTGTCACCAGATGTCATTACTTTCGCTTAAAAAATGCCTTAATTACGTACTTAATAAGTATTTATTAAGGACTTAGTTTATGTACTTGGACCAAGTTATTATTTCAGAGCATGTTTAATGCCTTTAATTATTACATTAGGCTAGTAAAGGCTTACCTTGTGTTATCCGGGAAGGGCGAATTGGGCGAGTTGAACTGAACGAAGATTTGCCAAGTACATGTCACATAGCAAAACAGAGAAAGAAAGGTGGCGAAAAGTGTTTTGTGTTTATTGATTTTCAGAAAAATTTAAGTTTTAAAAACACATTTGTGATGTTGGGTTGGGAGTGTTGGAAATTTTCCCAAAAATCATTTAAACTCTTCCTGTTAGAATTGTGCTACGTCAGAAATCGTCTGCAGTCTAGTAAGAACCAGTGACTGGATGTGCCTTTTCGCCATGTGATATGTCGCAATTATTTAGAATTATTCGTTTTTTTGACAATTATTGTCCCCTGCGTTCTAGCAAATTTTACCCCGAGTGCCCTAGATTTTTCTGAATTTCATGACTCGAGTACTTCCCTTCCAAGACTTTTTACACTGAAGTTTCTATAACACAGTTTTAATTCAAATAATTGTAATTAATTTAGTTGCTTGGTCGAAGTTACACTCAAAGTGTACGAAATTAAAGATAGTCTAAATTTGGCACAGTTTCCAGATATTTGATGTTAATATCTTCTAAAAGGAACAAATATTTAGCTGGAATATATTATTCATTAAAAATTCGATAATTTTAATGAGTTTTTTGCAGTGTCCAACTTTACCCTCAAAGTGTCCAATATTGTAAGCTGTCCCAAATTATGAGCATTTCCCCTATTTAAGCTGTTTTTATTTTAGATTTAGGACAATATGGATTATGCAATTGATTTCCTGTGAGAGAGTATTGTGTGTTTACGCGAGGTGAAGATTAACCAGGTTGAATTTTGTATGTGCATTTGCAGTTGAGCCCCATTGAGCGCTATGCCATGCGCTTTGTTGAGGAGACTGGTGGTGCTTGGACGGCTGAGCAACTGAAGGCGGCTGAGGCGGAAATTGAGCAGCAGAAGCGTGAATGGGAGGCAAATCGGCAGGCGGCACTGCTGAAGGAGGAGGAGGAGGCAAAGCAGGCCGATGAGGAGGATATTATGCTAACATACTCTAGTGATGACGCCAAAAATCAGGTTAAAAATAGTGTTATGGGGAAGAAGAGGGATAGTAGTAGAAGGGGAGTTGGGGGTAAGGAGGAGAATTGGAGGAGGAATAGAGGATTGAATGAGAAGAATAGGCATAGTGGGAAGGTAGGGAAGAAGATGGTGGTTAGGAGTGTAGGAGGTGGAAAGAAGATACAGGGTAGTGGTAGTGGTGGTGGTGGTGGTCAGAAGGGAAATAATGCAAAACCAGTGAAAATGCTGAAGAAGTCGATTGAGGTGAGGAGACGGAAGCAGCAGCAGCAGCAGCAGCTGAAGAAACAGCAAAAGCGCAAAGTTGAGAGTAGACTGAGGCCGAGGGTGTCGAATGTTGGTGGTACGGTGACTGATGTGCAGGACAATAGTGTTAGTAGTGGTTTGGATGAGATGAGTAGTGTGGAATCGCGTAGGTTGCCCGATGATGATTTTGATAGTGAATGCAGTCTCGATGTGATGATTGATTCAAATGATGCACCAGAATCCACAGATTCCAATGTCAATAAGAATGACAATGATACAGCATCATTGAATTCTCTACCGGCCAGTGATAGTGGAAGTGTGGCCAGTTCGAAGAATTCGGATGATAGGAAATTGTCTTCCTACTTACCGCAAAATCATGTTGATGTCAATAGTCCGAGAACAAGATCACGTGGAGCTGTTAAGATAAATCTCTGGACACTCGATGTGTCACCCATTTTGCCGAAGATTCGAACAGTTCGGAGTGGGCGATTTACAAGGACATCCACGGGGGATGTTAGTGAAGATCCAGAAGTGGAAAATGTCAATGGGAATGTGAGAAATAATAGAAGAAAAGATTCTCTAACGCCCACAAATCGTCCTACGACCAAAGGTACTCCACCACAAAGTAAGGCCGTTAGCATTAGTGGTGGTGGGGTTAAAAAGAGAAAATCTCTGGTTGAATCGGGAAAAAATGCCACACTCGATGGATGGGTCACGAAAATACCACGATTAGTCAATGATGATGGGGTTGATAGTGGGAGTGAATTGGATCCCACTAAAATGATGAATCCCACAGTAAGGCTAACAAGGAGGCAATCCATTATGAGAGCTAATATTGATGGTGGACCATCGTGACAGAGTAAAATCAGAAGAAATAACAGGAAATGATGAGTGTACTGAGAGAGAGAGCGATAGAGAAAAAATTGTCCATAGAAAAAAAAGAGAGAGATAGAATATTCTCTAGAGGGAAAAGCAGCTCAAATGCCAAAGTCCACAATGAAATGCTGTGAATTCCTTTTGTATTTTGTTTTGAGGAAAAGAGAAAAGCTGGAAAAAAGCCATGATACCAGGAATTTTATCTTGGCTTCGGACTGGATTTGAACCCCGTAGAGATTTGTTGTGAATAAAAGAAAAGAGAGAGAATATTCTCTAGAGGAAAACTCAGCTCAGAAGCCAACATCTACAAAGAAAACTGTAAATTCCTTTTGTTTTTTGTTACGAAAAGAAGGATAAGCTGAGAAAAAACGAGATAACACGAATTTTATCTTGGCTTCGGACTGGATTTGATCTGGAAAAAGTTCGTTGCAAATGGAAAATCTTGAAATCCTTTTGTATTTTGTTTGGAAAAAAGGAAAAGCCGAGAAAAAAACGGTGATATCAGGAATTTTATCTTGGCTGCGGACCCGATTTGATCCCGAAAAAGTTCGTTGCGAATGGAAAACCTTTAATTCCTTTTTGTCTTTTGTTTGGAAAAAAGGATAAGCCGAGAAAAAACAGTGATATCAGGAATTTTATTTTGGCTTCCGACTGGATTTGATCACGAAAAAGTTTGTTGCGAATGGAAGATCTTCAATTCCTTTTGTGTTTTGTTCTGTAAAAAAGGAAAAGTCGAGAAAAAACGGGATATCAGGAATTTTATTTTGGCTTTGGACTGGATTTGAACCCCGTAGAGATTTCTTGTGAATGAAATCACAGAGAAGAAGAAAAATCTCACAGTGGACTTGATTATATTGCTATGAAAAAAGCATTTATATTCGTTTTTTTGCCACCGTTAAAAATGTTTTGTTTTCATTTGTGTTCAACATTTATTGAGTATCAAGAGATTGGCACTGCAGAACAAAAAAAACCAAATTGTGCATAGTGTTTATTTTTTTTCTGTAAAAACGATTTATTGCAAAAATTTTGGTTTTTGTCACGTGAAAGAGACAAGGGAATGTGAAATGACTCGAAGTATAATAACTGTCTAAAAGAAGAAAAATATAACACTACAACTATTGACGATAGAGATGAAGGCTAATTAATGAGAAAATATTTAAACAAATGCATATAGCAGATTAATAATATCTACTGGATATCTGTGAAACATAAAAAAATATCGCGAGAGAGAGACAGAAAATCATGGGAAGGTTTTTGAGTTGGAAAAGTGTTAGAATGGGCCAATGGAAGGGAATAGTTCCGGAGTTAGAGCATTTTTAAATTGGTTAGAAAGAGAAGGAGATAGAGAGTGAAAGAGATAGAAAGAGAGGGTCCTTAGAAAACTTCTAATTGAACGATTGATGAGAGAACAATTAAATGAAATGATGTAAAAACAGATAAAATTGACGTTTTCCTTGCTTTCAAGTTGTGTTGTTTTACTTCCCCCTCGAAAAAAAAATGAAAAAAAAACAAAAATTTGCAAAAAACGCGCGAACAAGGATTTTTGGAATTGGTATTGCCCTGTTTTGGTGTCACACTTGCACTGTGTTAATTGTTTCTAATGCGCTAAAATTGCGAATAAACATTTTGTCCAATTGTGCTCGCGAATACAGAGAGAAAGAGACAAGAGATATTGAAAGCAACAAGCGCTACAACTTTCTGTACTTGAGCTTTTTTTCGAACTTTTATAATTCAGAAAAAATAAATAAATAAAAGATGTTTGGCAATGGCAGAGGCTCTCTGGTGATTCGAGCAAAATAATTTCCCTGCTTTTCTTTTGAAAAAAAGAAAAAAAGATAAAAGCAATAAAAAAATCTTGTTAAACACGCCATTTTTCAACAATTAAAAAAAAACAAAAATTGTGTGCGAGATACTAAAATTATTTTTAGTTTGCAGCTCAGCAAAAAAAAAATACATTCAATTTTTTTGGCACCAAAACAGCCTTGCCATTCCAAACTTTTTAATCACAAGAAATTTCAAAATTAAACTTGTTTCGGGGCGTAGAAAGAAAACTAGAACAAAAAAATGTGAAACAGCACAGCGGCAAGGTGATTGAGAATTTTCCTCCATGACCCATCACATTTTGCAGATTTTCCCTTTTCATTTCTCAAGAGTTCCTTTTCTGGGCTCATCATTTTTTTTCCGTCTATTGAGAAATGCTTTGCAGAGGGAAAATCTGTGGAAGTAAATGGGAGAAGAAGGAAAATTCTCACCAAAACAAAATTGATCTTAAATGATTGAGGCAGTACCTAATTCAATCTTTTTCTCTCCTTCGTGTTCAGATATGGATATCCGATAAAACGGGTGACCTAATGCCGGTGAGTATTTTTTTCTCAATATTTTATTTTTGGGTTTTGGAAAATCTGCATTTAAAAAACCAAAAAAACTCAGAATTTTTCAAAGCAATACAAGAAAAGGAAATTAAGTATAGGGGTTTTAACGGTGCTATCACACTAGGATTTTTACAATTTAATTTTAAATTCAATTGAGCTATTTGAGCAATTTAAGATTTCTAGAATTTACTTGAAAATTCTCACAGCCTGGACACATTTTACAGGATATTTGCTCAATTTTAAATAGTGCAGCGAGATTTTTGATTGCGTACGACTCCAGAAAATGTGTGATAGTAGGGGAAAGTGACCATGCTTGATACTGTAAAATGATGTCCAAGGTTTGTGATTATTTTCTGATTAACACATAAACCGAAGCGATTCTTGCACTATGACATAAAAATGTCTCACTTATTAGGTTCATAATCCAATCTCAAATAGTTCCTGGAAATCCTTAGATTTTCCTCAAGAAGAAAATGGAAATTCAGTAGCGATTTTTATACAAGTTGGGTCCGGGGCCTTCCTGTATAATAATTGATTCGACAATTCGGAGGCCCATTTTCACTGCAAAAAATTCACTGGATACAAAAAATTGCACATCAATATTTAGACGGAACTCTAATCTATCTGCTTAAATCGCTTATATGACTGGTTATTAGTTTTAAAATCACTTTTATGTAATTTTTCTAAGCCGTGTTTTTATGACATTAGGGCGCTAGCGAAAACCATTTTTTCACTTTGAGTCCATGAAAATGTCATTCTGCAACCTTAAAATTCAGGCAACAGGGTTGAAGGTTATGTCAATTGTCGATAAAATTGGCGGATTGCAATATGTGTAATTATGAAATAATCACATCTAATGATATAGTTGCCACATTAAAATTATCATTCATGGACCCTTCTTAGAATATAGGATGGACACAAGTAGAATTTATGAATTTGTTACCACCCACAAAAACAGTGTCCACCGATTAAAAATATTTTTACATAAATATTAGTACTGATGAACCCTCTATGTGCCTATGACAGTAGTTTTCCTGTACAACGACATTAATTGAGAAATACTTATGAAATATCATGTATCGAAATTACAGTTTTGGGCCTATTTTTGATTTTTGCTTCCTGAAACTAGGAAAAAAAGAGCTAGGATCCTAATTTTTTTTAGGAAATGTGACGCTTAGCACCAGCTATTGAAATATATTGCGATGAGTCATAACTATTGATTAACATAGGAAAAAAATAGTTATTATCAAGCTTGGATCGTATCAAGCATGGTCACTTTCCCCTACTTAAAATGTTTTATAAGTCATTTATCTAGTAAGGCCTCTACACATTGGGAGCAATTTTCGTCAAAAATTGCATTTTTGACAGAATTTTGACGTTTCTGCTTACAGCACTGCAGCCAATTTCTTTCAAAAAAGCAATTTTTGACGAAAATTGTTCTCAAGTAGACACCTTTATACAAAAGAATCCCTAAAGCCAAAAGAAAGGGTTGTAGGCAAGAGGTTCATTAAGAGATTCTCATATAATCTTGTAGAAAATGTGCATGAAGTCATCACAACTGCAATTTCTTGCCACAACAATTTTCTTCGAATTGCTTTGAAGGAACTTAGCAAATTAGTCCTGATACTGAAGCTTCACTCACGTACAAGTTTCTCACTAATCACTGTACTTATTTTATTTTTTTAGCCACAAATAATCATTAACTACGAGTAAATAAATTTAATAAGAACAATTTGGTTCAAAAAGCAACATGTTTAGCTGCAATAAAATTGAAATTAATGAGCAATTTTAACATTTTAATTTGCTGAATTCAAATTTAATTGAGCAACCATATTTATGCTTTTTTAGCACGTTTAAACATGTTTTGGTGGGCCAAGTATTAGTTTATATCAATAAATAAGTAAAAATCTGTCAACTCAAATGATTTTTTATTGCAAAATAACGCATAGGAACAATTCATCTGAAAATTAAATTGATTTTACAAATTGAAAAAATCCTAGTGTGATAGCACGGTAAGGCATCGCACTCACGCTCAGGCTTCGAATTCAAACACTTCGTATTTTCCCCATATCCCTTAAATAAAATTGAAAATGAAGGAAATGAGTAACTCAATACTATTGAAATATATTGAAATAGGTCAGATTTATTAAAGGAATATGGGAAAAATATGAAGCATTCGAAGCTACAGTGTGTGCGTACGAAGCTTCAAAGCCTTTTCCAAATTAGTTTTTCTTAAAACATGAAGCAAAGAATAAATAAAAATAATGAAAATCCTAAATTTTGTAGTTCAGTAAAATAGTTAAATATTTTTGACAAGAACTTTTGAACCTTTCTCAGTAGCTCAGGAATATTTCTTAGGACATTTTAATTATTTCTTAATTATTTAATTGACCAAAAATGAATATTTCATATCATTTCGGTCTTTTTCTTGAATTAAATTGGTAACCTAGCTGATTAAAAATACTTTTGCCTTGTTTAAAGTAATTTTCAGGTAGGTAATTTGGATAAAATAATATAAGGGATGAGCACCCCGGATCGGAATGTTAAGAAACATTTTGTGTATGCTAATCGGTATATTAGTGATCCATTTAACTATACCTGTGCATTTGAATTTTGAATTTTTACAATAAATTAATAAAAACTAGATGTTATTGCAACTATGTAGGGGAAACTGGGGCACCACCAAACACGGGGTAGCACCAAACACTAATTTTTATTTCTAAACTACTTGGACTATCTACGACCATTACCATTATTATTAGTGCCTATAAATTCCTATCGGTCTTATCCTCTGATATCCAATATCCGATTAAAAAATCGCAGTGTTTGGTGGTGCCCCAGTTTCCCCTACTCTATACTTTGGATCATCACGAATTTATTCAGCTGTCTCACGAAAAATTTGTTTTAAGAATTAAATTTGATCTAATACACTGTATTCTTGTGAGAGCTAAATGGTAAAATAAAGATAATAGTTTTTAAAAATTGATTTCAATTGTTGCAACATTATGGTTATAACATGACGATCCGAGAAACACTGTCTATCGCTTATGCTCTTCCCTTACCTTAGGCTGTTTTTAATGATTCGGTACTCTAAATTTAAAAAGAAGTTGTAAAATTAAAATAAAATCATTAAAAACTTCTCAGTAAAATCTGTTAAAAATTATGATTAAACACTAAAAAGAAACGTAAAAAGTCAAAATAACTTTATCGCCGAGCTGAATGAACTTGAAGGAAATTGATGTGCCTGTTACTAATTTTCGAGGTAAAATTTCATCTCGACTAAAGTATATATGGTTAACTGTTTAAGTTTTATAAGTTTATTTAAATACCACAACAAATGGGACACAATCCTCTTAAAATTGCGTGGCAGGCAATAAAGATAAAAAAAGAGAAAGGAAATGTGAGAAAAAGTACAACAATATTAAATTTTAAAGAAGAAAAAATTAAATAAAGGGGTGGCTCCCCCAGGTTGCTAAAATTGATTCCTCGTGAGTTTAAAGTCTATCTCTCGATATTCTCGAAATAACCCTATTTTCAGCTTCTCTAAAATAATTTTATCTGACTCATCGACGAAAAGGTCTCGACCTGAGTTACAACATTTTAAAGTTTCATCAAAATTAAATATAGGGTCGGAGGAACGTCTGTTCGACAGGGAACCCCTGTTGACACTTTTGTCAAAATGTTGAAAATTATTTAATGTATTTAGTAAAATATAAGTAATATAACGTTTTTTCTGTAATATACCTTTTACTATAAACAGAGATGTTCAAATTTCGTATCCCAAATGGTACAGAGTAGGGTGTCAATAGGTGCTGACACGAGTTCTTAAAGTGTCAATAGACGTTCCTTTCACCCTAGTCAAGTCATGATGCAGATTTTCCTGTCCTATATAATAAAAGTAGTAGGTTCTAGGTAAATTGTGGCATTGGTCTTGCAGATGTGGTGTCCTCCGACTCCTCCCCAAGATGACAATGATCTCTATACGGATTACGCTCTGGGGTATTTGTATGAAATGGAAACAATGTCAGAGTCACAGTTGCCTCCGGTTTACGTAAAGAAAGAGTACAAGAGAAGTCGAACGGAAGCTGGACTCTATGTTGACAGTAGACGGCAGGTGAAAGTGCGCAAGGAGGACACTTACTATCCTCCTAGGTCGCTCTTTGATCGTCCATCGCCGGCTTTGGCTAAAATGCGTCGGGATTTGAAGTTACAAAAATACCGAGGTATCTTTAAGCCCACTCTTCACATGGCAGCCGTTAAGCATCAAATGACACCCGTGAAGCCTCTGGTTGAGCCCGAGGGTATGATTGAGTGGTTCATCTATGAAGATATGGCTATGCTAAATGTCATTCAGAATTTGCAAGGATTCAATTTGAGTTTGGTTTTGGTTAGTCCGGGGCATACGCCAAATTGGGATCTTGTAGCGGATATTGTCAATCAGACAAGTCGAACGTACAGATCACCAAAGCAATGTAGGTATCGGTATGAGGCGGTTATAGTGCCGCGAGAAGAGGGAAAATTGCAGGAGAGTCCGAAGAAGCAGAAGAAGAATAAGCATCCGCCAAAGGGAAATATTAAAAATTGCCGGGCAATGAGAACAAGTCAGTTGTACTCTAGTGACAATAATAGCTCTTTTACGAAGTTGATGAGGCAGAAATTTGACAATATCAAAACGGTAATGGTGAAGAAGGCGCCACAGTTGAAGCAGATGCTTGTGAATCCCACCATGAAGAATCCCAAACATGCAGCTCTGTTGGCTGAGTATGGCATTACAAATTATGACAATCCTCCGAGTCCTATGGAAATTGCCCAGAGACGGGTTGATCGAATTGCCAAGGAGAAGCAGAAGAATATGCCGAGTCAGTCAGCTGCTCAGATGCCAGAACTGACAGCAACGGCCAGTGGAGTTGGTACGTCAAATCAACAAATAGCAACAAGGCAAGAGATCACAGTTCCAGCTGTGCTACAGCAACCACAGACAATTGTTGTACAGCAACAGAGTCCTACTGTGCTGCAGACAGCTGGGGTTACTCCTGTAGCGGCTCTCGTGCAATCCTCAGCTCCACTGCAGACCATCAGGGCTGTTCAGTCAGCTGTTAACATATCTCAACAACAGAGTCCACAGATTGTCAAAGCGATCGTGGCTTCGGGACAGAACATCATTGCAACTCCTGTTCAGCAAATTGCTGTGGCTCAGGCATCAGCCCAGGGGGCTGGTCAGGGGCAGCAAGGTAGTGGTCAGGCTGGGCAACAACAGACCCAGCAAACTGTTGTAGTTCCCTCGTCGGTGTCCGTTGTTCTGACAACGCCCGTCACTACAATTTCCAGCGGTCAAACAACCCAGCAGATTGTTTCCATTCATCAGGCCTCTGTGTCCAATCCTGCTAGTTCTGCCACTGCTGGAACCCTGGTCCAGACCATCGCAACGTCCGTTCCTCAGGTGATGAGCGTTGGGCAGTTACCGACTGTCGGAACGGTCATTGCTACAACAGCCATCCCGCCAAATGCCACAGTTGCAACCCTGACTACCTCAGCTCTCAGAGCACAACGAATCGTTCCGGCAAATCTGCAGGAAGTGGTACTGCATCAACGGGCCGGTTCGCAAAGTCCAACGGTGGTGTCTGTTAGTGGATTGGGTCAGGGATTGACTCCAGCTCAGCTGCAAGCAGCTCAATTTCGGCTGTCAATGGCAGCAGCTGCAGCAGCGGGTGGACAACATGTTGTGGCAACGGCAAAGGGTATCCCTTTGGGATCCGTAACAACATCTCCAGCCAATAAAGCAGTTACCTCATCCCACCAGATCCAGTTCTATCGACAACAGTCGATGCGACAACAACTAAAAGTTCTGCATACAGCAACAGCTAGTGGGACACCAGGACAACAACAGTCAGGAACGGCTGCTGTTGTTCAGACAGCTGGAGGTCAGACAACGCTAGTTAGTCCGGCTGGAGCGATAATTCAGGGTGGAATTGTCCAGGCGACTGGAAATATTGCACAGGCTGTGCAAGTGCAACAGGCAACGGGACAGAAGGTGGCTGTTGCAAGTGTTAGTGCAACTGGAGCTGTTGCAGCAAGTGGCGTTGTGACGAATGTTGCAACGGTTCAAGTCACTCCGGGGCAGCAAACACGAACGCAATTTATAAAGCAAGTAGGTGGAAAACAAACGACAATCGCAAGGCAGGTGACGGACAATGAGATGCAGGCCATCATGATGAAGCGTCAGATAATCAATCAACAACATAAGGGACAGGTGTTGCCACAGACGCAGATCTTTGCACCTACGAGTGTTCAGATGCAGCAAGCTACGTCATCAGCGACGGTTGCTGTTGGAGCTCAGCAGACCGCTGCTGGTGTCAGTGTTGCCCAACAACAACAACAACAGCAGCAACAGCAACAACAATCGTCACAGCAACAGCAAATAGCTACGCTGGTGAAAACGTCAACGGGAACGGTTGCAGCGGCAGCTGCTGCTCCGGGAATGACGTTTTCGCAGGTGAAGCCGAATCAGCTGAAGGCGACGGCTATTGCGAGTCAGGGTCAAGCAAGACCACTGCAGATTCAGCAGCAGATTGCAATAACGCCACAGCGAAAGCCAAAAGTGGCTCAGATAACTCAGGTGGCGGGAAAAGCGGGAGTTCAGACGCAGCTGATCGTGCAGAATCCAAAGGGTCTTCCGGTGACTATGCAACAGTTGTTCAGGCAGGGACAACAGGGCATTGTACTGAGCAAGAGTCGGGTGATTCCTGTCTCGATGGCGTCGCAACCGAACAATCGGCAAACAATTCAAGTGAGTTCTGACGGGGGAATTGGTTTTCCTTAAAGCATTTACTTGAACAGGTTTTCTGTGTAGGTGGTGACAGCTCCTCCGGGTGCGCAAACACTGCGGACTCATGTTACCCCGGGAAATCTCACGGGTACCCTCCAGGGAGCCATTAAAGTGGCTGCTGCAGCTGGAGCTACTCCGGCTCAGCAGCAACAGGCTCTCCTCACAGCATTCCAGAATCAGCAGAATCAGCGCCAAAATGTGAGTCCTGTACGACTGCAGACATCATCTGGGGGTTCTCTTGTGGCTCTGGCCGTTCAGCAAGCACCCCAGATTGTGTCTCAGTCTACCAGTGGTGCCAGCAATATTGTCGAAGTGGCGGCAAGTGGCACTGCTGGTAGCTCTGGTCAGACTCAGCAGCAGCAGCAGCAGCAGCAGCAACCGACGCAGCATCAACAGCAAAATCCTCATCATTCCCAGGTTGGTGGACGAAAACACACATTCTAACCCCCCGCTTCAAGCCCTTCCATCCTCAAAATTTTTCCACTAAGTTTTTTTTTTGTTGATTGTATTGCTTTCCATCAGTACCAATCAAAAGAATCGAATTTGTCTCTGTGAAAGGTTGATGGGTATCCGAAGGCGGAAAAATGAAATAAAATGAAATTGTCCTTTGGAAATGTACGTAAAAGTTTTTTTTTTGTTTTTGTAAATAGTTGATTTGGAAGAATTTTCAGGATTTTTTTTGATTGCTGGAGGGACATTTTGCGGGTGCATGATGTTCTGTGCAATTGTTGCACTAGTTGACTTCTGTTTCAGGTGAATTCGATGTGTCCCAAAGATGGACACTTCATGCAAATTTATTTCAAAAATCTCTAAATTGTTTTGAAGTGATGAAAGTTTAAATATTCTGATAAGATTTTGGTTATCGGTGTTTAACAGTTGCTTTATGTGATTTTCTGAACATTATTTAGCCAGGTGATGTTCTGTGCAATTGTTGCACAGTTGACTTCAATTTCAGTTGAATTCGATGTGTCCCAAAGACGGACACTTCATGCAAATTTATTTCAGAAATCTCTAAATTGTTTTGAAGTGATGAAAGTTTAAAGATTCTAATAAGATTTTGGTTATCGGTGTTTAACAGTTGCTTTATGTGATTTTCTGAACATTATCTAGCCAGGTGATGTTCTGTACAATTGTTGCATCACAGACTTCAAGTGCAGTGATATTTGATATGCCCTAAACACTGACATCACTCGCAAAATTATTCTAAAAACCTTTAGTAAAAGGGCAGCCAAATTGAAGGATTGCCCCCAAAAGTAACCGTTTTTCGAACGCAAAGAACAAGAATTTTCTCAAAAAATTGCAAGAAGTCCAATTTTGGGAATTTGAATTCATTTAAGAGTAAATAAAATCATTATTAGGATTTTTAGGGAAAATAAATCCACTTAGGAATTGTTTTCCGAGGAAGTTCTGTTTTTTTTGTTCCATTTCTGCACCGATTTTAATGGAATCAGAAACGTTCTCATGGTTCTAAATTCTGAGACCCATTAGGCGTCTCTCTGTGGGCCCATTATGCACCCCTAGACTACCCTTATTAAGGACAGGGTGTGTCAAGGCAGACAGTTCTCCGGATAAATTCCATCAAACAGGCTGGTTTCAACCTTGATAACTCATTCTGAGACAATACTGCTTTACCAAAGAGCATTCGTCTCATGTTATACAGGATGGGGAAGCCACACGCTGAATGTATGACCGTCTTATATGCTATACCTTGACGCTTATTAAGACAGGTTAGAAGGTATGCAATTCTCCGACGGTTGACACACTCACCGTAAAGCGGTCTTCAGACTAGAGGTTTAGCCCAGTTCCCGAAGGTTTCAAAATCCTAAATAGCGAGCAATTTCATTACATTTTAAGAGCCTAATCTTTCCGTACAGAAGTTGATCTTGAAAAATTCGAAAATCTATTTGAAGATCCAAAAAAGAGACTTTCTTACTTTTAGATAATTTCGCAAGGTGGCTCAGAGACATCCTGTGCAAATTTCGAAGTGCTCAAGTGCCAAAATGTGACGGTCTTCATATTGTTGCGAGGAATAACAGCAGAACAACGACGTTTACTGCTCTTGCCCCAGTATTTAATCACTCCATAATCACTGAGTAATTCTTTTGCCAGCTTTTTAGAGTGATATTTGATAAATTTTCCCCATTTTGTTCGAAAAATTTAGCGTGAAAATTCGAAATTGAATTTGAATTCTTCGAACTTCAACGAATTTTTGTGCAAATAGAGTTCCATTTACCTTTTATCCAAGACACTATTGGAGAATCAAAATCTACTTCCGTTTGAGCCCATTAGGTCATTCATTTTTAATAATCCAATCCTAAGTTAAAATTTTCCACAAAATCGTGATTGATAAGAAATTCGACCAATTAAGCCATTTGGCTAAGCCTTAGGTATGAAACCCGTATAATCCGTTCCCTTCCTGTTAATGTCGATCATAGACAGTTTGGACACATGTGACATGTTCGTCGCTGTCTATTCCACCTGATGAACCCTGTTCATATCTTCCATTATAATTGACTTCTATTTTTAACAATTAGTTCAAGCCCAACGAAGTCATTCCCTGGTTCCGAAACCGCAAGGCGGTCTGTTTCTTCATTGACTTCAATTTCTTGGTCTCCAGGTAC
The DNA here is from genome assembly GCF_024763615.1 of Phlebotomus papatasi. Taxonomy (NCBI): domain Eukaryota; kingdom Metazoa; phylum Arthropoda; class Insecta; order Diptera; family Psychodidae; genus Phlebotomus; species Phlebotomus papatasi. Next base: position 86,491,178 of record NC_077223.1, on the reverse strand, counting down.
CTAGAATAGGACAACGTCGCATTACCACAAACCCTATTCAAATAAGAAGGTCAAGGAGATGAACTCCCTGCGGATGCGACAGGGGGTGCAATCCTTTCATTCAATACAGGAAAACACACAATTCTTTGCCAAAGCTTTCGACGTTTCAACGCGACTTCCTCAAATCTATGATTTGTCCAAGAAGGAGTACCCGCTGCGTCAATGTTCAAGAAGGAGTACCCGCGACGAATTCCCAAGTTTCCCTGTAAATCCTCATTTGGAGTAGTGGATAGACAATGTGGACAAACTTTCAGAGACAAATCACAGATTTGGCCACTGAGGAAGACGCGTTGAGACGTCGGTCGAAAGCTTTGGCAAAGTACTTTGTGTTTTCCTGTCCTGAAAGGATTGCACCCCCTGACGCATCCGGAGGAAGTTCACCTCCTTGAATGCTAATTGTCGTCAGTAATCTACATATTCAAATACTTCCTCGCATTCCGCGACAAGGGCAGTTCGCGATCTTTAACCCGAAATGGAGTGAATCGCATCACTCCCGTCCGAGAAGGTTTGTACTTTTCTTCACTCAATCCCGGCTCCAACAGTCTTTGAGTGCCTAGCGTTATGGCGACGACCTCAGCCTGAAACACTGTGGTGTAGTAGCCGAGGGGCACCGATCCATCCAAATAGAACTGTACGGTGGTAGACGATCCCTGAGAAACCTTCAACACGTCAATCGTTTGAAAATAGAGTAACGGCTCCTAGGTAAATTATTTGCCCTTCGCGTTTACTCCAATCGGCTCTGGTGTATATTTCTGCTCTAGTTCGTTTCTTAATGGGCCTTACTCCTATTTTCGACATGCTGTAGACATGGAGAGGAATTTAAAAATCCCGTAAACGTCAGTCGAGCTACATGTATACCAGCGTATGACAGTGGAGGGATAAACCAAAACAGTTCACTTAAGTTGAGTCTAGCAGACTCGATGCTTGTGGCAAGTTTATTTTTGGTGAAGCAAATTGCAGCTTAGAGGGGCAAAACCCATCAAGAACCCTTCCACTGAGCTCTCTCATACCAGTAAGTGTGCCAGAGAAACGGGGCGCTAATGACAGTGCAGTTACAGTGTCTTGCAGCCACTATGTAAGATCAGCTGCGGGAAGTGACCTCTGGTATCCCCAAGAATCGAGGAGGCTTCTTCGGGGAAAGTGTGATTAGTAAAGGGAGACGTCAGAGACGATCAATAAACAGTTCTCTAGAAAACCTCCGCTTTCCACCTTTAATTGTTCCCGCCATATCCATTTTCTGGTCAAATTCGGAACAATACATTTTTGGGATTTCTTAAGGGCTTGATGAGCTTTGAGCTTTCGGGGTTTCAGGATTGTTTTCATTCATTTTTCCGGTACTTTAGAAAGGTGTTCAGAGACGATCCCAAGACGATTCAAGGCAATATCCTGAATTTATTTCATCCACCTTGTCCCGGGTTTGTAGGGGCTCAAATAACTTACAAATTGCCCTCCTAATTAAAACATTTTATTTAAAATGGTACTGATTAGTACAAGAACTAAGCTGGAAATGACTCAGTGGCGGAGGAAATACTTAGCTTCGTGGCATTCCTCCCCACCAACTGCAAGTGCCATATAAAGGAATTTGCTTATTAATCAAATATTCGCGAAATGGACTTTGATATGAATGAGTTCGCGACAGGTCTGCCCCGAGTTCGGCTCCTCTGGTTCCTCTTTACAATACATTGCGTGGCTTTTTACGTTCCACATAGCCATTTTAAAGTGTTGTAGTCCTTGTTGTAGGTTTACTAAACCTGACGTTACTTATTTTTCGGACGAAGCATTATCGTGAAACAGGGTGCAAGCTTGAGGTAACAGGCCTCATTACACAGGAGACATGGATAATTCACTGAAGATTTCTCGTAGATGCAAGTATGCCGATACGTGTCTGTAGCTGTTTTCAAACAAACTATCTGACTCTAGGACTGATTAGAGCCTTTCCCTATCCGCCGCCTAGGACGTGCCCGATCGGTACCCCCTACCGGATGAGTCAGGATTCAGGATTGTTTTTTGTGTTATAATTTTCTGAACACTATTTGGTCTTATGGTGCTTTGTGCAATTGCTGCAATACATGACTTCGATTGCAATTGAATTCAACGTGTCCCGAGCATAAACAGTGCTCACAGTGTTTTTTTTTCCAAAATCTGATTCTAAGGTCAAAGAGCATTTGAGGATCGAGATTTCACAATTGTTTTTCTGATGGACATTCCTCAGGCTTATGAAGCTGTGTGCAATTGTTGCATCACTAACTCCAAGATTCATTTGCATCTGACATGTCCTACACACGGACACTTCTTGCAAATTTATTCCAAAAAATCTCGAAGTTATTAAGAAACCATAAATTAATTGTAGGTACTATTAAAGCTTCACTGAGCACGACAATTCACATCTGTAAATTCAATAGAGAGATGTGAATCAAATACTTAGTTTCATTGTATTACGCGATTATTTCAAGTGAACCGTGAATATGTGGTTTTATGATGAACACGGTGATTTTATGATATATGCATTCCCTTCTAATAGTTGTTTCATCTTCATGGGTGCATGTCACATTACCTTATTATGTATGATATTTGATTGTGCAATTGATATTTTATGCAATATGACCTCCTTGTCTCGTGTCTATTCGCTCAAAATATGATTATGACAAAATTTTGCGCATAGTAGAAAAGCCATTCGCAAAAGGCGCTCTTTGATGTCACATGGTGAAGGTGCAAGAGAGTCATGAGATGGAAACACCTGAGTTTATTTGCGTCAGAAGTTGGAACAAAAAAAAATTGTACAACATCTGTGCTACATTTATTCCCTCTCAATATTGCCGAATTCTTGCGTCTCTTCTCTAATCTCTGAGCATCAATGAGGAGTCTCCCTTACTCTTTTTTTTTGCTATTCTGTCGCTTATTGTGGGTGTTCCACATTTTGGTGTCTGCAAATTTTGTTAATTTTTTCCTCAAACACCTCTCTTGTTCTGCCATTTGAGTACTCTGTGTATTCATGTCGATCTGTGTGTTTATTTAATTGCGCGCACATGGTTGAGACTTCTGCCGCCAAAGCTACGATTTGCAATACATTATTTGCCATCGATACAATTTATTATTCATCGCGACATACAAATAAATTTGTGACGTGAATTTACCATTTGAGTGTTGTCTTTTTTTTAGGGGAAATGCTTAAGGCAACGTCATTCTTTGCGTAGTCACTGTTCAAATTTTGATTGTGCAGGGTTATTCAGGGAATTTGTTGTTGAAACATTTGGAAAAATATTGTGACACTCATCAGGCTCATGATGCTCTGCACAGTTGCTGCAGCAATTGCAGCAAAAATGCATTGATTGCACACATATTCCATATGGCCCAAGCACAGACATCTGCTGCAATTAAAAAAAGTTTTGTTGGAATACTCCATCAATTAATACAGCTGACTGGAGAGCTTTAAAAAGTAAATTTATCCCTGTGGCAATTGTATTTATCGCCCTGTATGAAATATTTTTTGCCCCATCTTTTTCACTGATAATACAAATACCCGATTTGGCTTTCAGTGTATCGCATTTGAGAGTAATGTGACGTAAATGTGATAAGATGCCAATATCAATGAAGGTGTGTGAATGGGGCTGAAAAATCTCAGAAAGAAAAAAGTTTTCCAAAGGAGTGCATTTTTGCCATTATGCCTCAGAACAACATTTCAAGAGGCTTTTGTCATGTCTCAAGAATTTTGCAGCTATCTCTTGGGTTTTTTTTTATTCTCTACCATGATTGATTGGGATGAGTTGTGTGACCGATAATGAACAAAATAATATGGGGGCTGTAAAATGTTTATTGACCTTCGATGTGCACTAAAGTTTCTCCTTGACGCAATTTCCCTTTAAATAAAACTCTGCATAGGTGTATAATCATTAATACACTCAGAATGTAGTTTATGAGGTATTCTAAGTTAAAATTACAACAACATCCCAATGATACTAAATCAACGCCTTATTTTAAAGAATTTTTCATATAATCATAAATAACATAACTTCCATAGCTTACACTATAATTAGTCATATTTTAGTGCTATAGATACTTGGAATCAACTTTCAATGCATTCATTAATCTTCTCATCAATTAATGCGAATAATCAGAAGTTGAGCGATATTTGCATTAAATCGACATTTATTTTAATAATTGTAATTAAGCAGAACGTTTTTCTCAACCATGATTGATTTTGCCTCTAAATTTGTCAACAAAATCAATTGAAAAGGGAATATATGAATATTAATAGTGCCATTTTCATATTTAATAATGTACTTGACTAATCTGTTTCACGGGTGTGAGAAAAATGCTTAAATGGCGCTTAATTGAAAATATTTCTTAAGTGATTTGCTTTTTTGAGAAACAAGGTCGGTAATTTCTTCGATAAGGATCTTAAATGATTATTTATTTAGGCAAACACTGGAAGTCACTTAACTGTGTTGCATTTAAAGTATGGTTTATTCGGAGGTAAACCAGTAAAAAAGTTGAAAGAAAATTTAAATTTGATAATTTGTAATTTGAGCATCTTTAAAATAATGTCACGTTTTGTTCTTTTATATTTTGTAGTTGTAGTGGTAGGTGGAGCAATTTTGAACATAGCTTACCAAATATCATATGGGAGACCATAATACCTTTCTTTTATGCTCATTTAAACTTATTCGTATCGAGGTCGCTGGCCTAGGATATCTTGGGCCTGTCGATCCACCGCTAATTCAGGAAATGGTCGTGATCGATCCTAAGGCGTTCCAAGACAAGATTCTGAATTTGATTAAGGTACCTTGTTTAAGGTCTGCCCCCAGGTTGAAGTTCTTCCACAGTGGCTTAGCTCCTCAGACGTTACTCACTCGATCTTTTCGAGTGATTCCCTTAACCGTCCGGAGGTTAAGATACTTAAAGATACACCCTGAGATACTTAAACTTCTCCACCTGCTTCAATGGGACCCGACTAATGTGTAGAGTACATCGTACAGGCTGTCGGGAGATTACCATCACCTCCGACTTAACCACCACGTTGACCTTTATACCTGTTTCAGCACAAACGTTATCAAATCGATTAATTGCTGAACCTCTTCTTTGGCAGATCCAAAGAGAACCAAATGGTCTGAAAAGGGACGACACGCTCTGAAATCTCCATTACGAATTGTATTCTGCCCCTAGTGCTCGACTGTTGACCGCCTGGGGGGCCTTCCCCTAGTGCTCTCTTCTTTCGTGCTATCGGAGTTGCTCTCTCATTTATTTATTTATTTAGGTCACTTGGCTGGATGCAACGTTCCTTTAAGGAACTAGACGGCCTGCATTAGCTTGCTCCAGTCCTGGCAACTCTCTGCCATCTTCCTCCAGCACCTTTGCAACCCCAGCGGTTTAATGACACTGTTTTTCTGAGACACTCTTTCATACTTATTCCTTCAGGCTCACTGTTTAATTACGTCTGCAAATTGTTTGATATGTCCTAGCCAGTGGATTTGATGTCATCTGATGGTGACCATACTGTCTGGCCCCTCATAGAGGATTTCCAGCTGTCCGCATACGGTACTCTCCACAAACTGTTTCCCTCACTAGGATATAGGTCCGTCTCAAAATTCTTCTCTCGAAAATCAATAACGAAGTAACGATTGCTCTTCAACTTGGGTCATTGGTATTACCTCTAAACCATACTTGGCGATGAGTCTCATTATGGGTTTTTACATCTTCGATTGCCGACAAACGCTTTGAGTATCGAATATTGTTGATAGAGCATGGGGGCACCTATTCCTTGCTTCAATTTGCACATTGATCTCCATTTTGACACTGCTATAAGAACTCACCGTAAGTCTGAGGTGCTTGAAGCTTGACGACCTCAAAATTCTATAGTTCGTGTTTTTAAACAGACTTCTGCTCTTTTGGTACGCAAGCCTAAGAGTTTTTTGTGTTTTTGCACAGAGAGGCGACAATCAGAACTATTGATTCCCAAACTCCACAAATTTCATCCAAAAAGAGACAGGGAAAGCTCCTGCCTCAACCCGGGCTTGAATCTAGGCGAATATTCTACCTGGGTTATGGGGCACTAGCTCTGATTGTCTTTCCAACTGATCTTAACCAATTGCCATGTGCATTTCTACACGTTTTGACTCACTACAAGCTTAAGAAACGGTATCATGCGTACAATTGAATCAGCAGCCAATGTTTTTCATAGAGAATTAATTTATTATTGTGGGTGTTTTTGAACAATCGATCGTGATCTGGTGCCTGATGGTACTTTAGCGCCGCGGGACTGGTTGACATGTACACTGTCTTCCTCTTGTTGCAGTCCCGACCATTACCAACCCCTGTGGAGAATTCTAAAATTCATTAGTTTTTCACAGTATCTATTCATCGAAAGCAGTCACGGTATCCTAGAATACATGATAATTTTTGTTAATTATTTTGACACGCTTAGATAAGACGATCTCAGATCAGTGAATTTATCACATGATAAATTCATAAATTCACAATTCAATCTCAGAATTCATGCCCTGCTCACTTGCAACTTAACATCGCTCAAAAGCGTACGGGACATCATTTAAAGTAGCGAAAGAATTAAAGTTTTTCTTGACCCAAACATCTTCATAGCCACCAAACCCCAAGAGCAAGCCTAAAGGCCCTCAAGAGCTTTTGTCACTCTATTCAACTATTTGACAAATCTCTAGAGACCAGAATAAATTTGTGGAAGCAAAACTTGTCATCAAATTTTGTTGAACGAAGTGAAGTTGGTGACTAAGACTGGAGAACATGAAAGTCTTTTAGTCGTTTGGGAATCCAAATAACGCGATGACCCTTTGCAAGAAATTTGAGGCATCGGACTAGCGTTTCCAATACGGGATCCAAGGATCCCGAAATCCCGGGATTTCAGCTTTTTTGATTATTACTTTTTTGGATCGGGTTTAATCCCGGGATCGATGCATTGATAAAACGGGATTTCGAGATCCCGAAATTCCTAAATATTACGATCCCGAAGTCCCGGGATCCCGAAAATCCCGGGACCCCAAAAATCCCGGGTCCCCAAAAATCCCGGGATCCCGAAAATCCCGGGATCCCGAAGAAAATGAGGCCCCGAAGATCCCGGGATCGCGAATGGTTCTTAATTCCGGGATCCCGAAAACCGGGATCCTTAAATCCTAGATTTTCGGAATCCCGGGATCCCGAAATTCGGAATTAGAGAAATATATAAATCTCGGGATTCCGAAATTTAAAAAATTCCGGGATTTTGGAAACCCTACGTTGGACTACTTATTACAGGGGGTGACATTAGCTATAAAAAAATGCGACCAGTTTTAGTGTAATTTTTTTCCTGTTTTCGTACACATTTCACGAGATATTTCCAAAACTACGTAGGTTGCCAATTTGGGATTTTCGGTTGCCTATTTTATATTAAATTGGCTTTTATTTTGTATTTGTATTATTTCCTAATTCATTCTACAGTGGCAGAAAATAGCTAATAAACTAAAAAGTTTTTTCGGCACGCTAGAAACACATGGGAAACATAGGAAACGTCATGCTCCTGACTTATTACGATGTAATTTTGTAATGGGTCAATTTCGGTCAAATTCAGTAACAACATAAACATATCGACTAAAAGAGTTGATCCAAGCTTAAATCGTCCGAAGGTAGTGCGCTTTCCCCTAGTTACCCTCAGTTAGAGTGATTCCATCCTCCCTACTGATCCACGATCTGATCCTCCAATATTATAACAGTATTTGCTTGATTAAAGTGACTAGATGGAACTCGGAAAACGTGAGCACTCTTTGACAAAGGAATATACTAAATTTAACTTTTTATCACAAGTTTCCTCGAAGGGATACTTGGCTGCTAGAAGTCTTGAGGATGACTTGAAGAAGTTTCTGATTCCGGTATTTATATCATCCATATAGGATATTCGTTCATTAGGACGGTATTGACTAGGGTATCTCTTTTAGTCTTTGGGGTCAAAGAAGGGATCCTCAAGGTTTACCCAAGGAGGCTTCAAAAATGATTGCGAATTGTAATGGCAGGCGAATTGCAGGCAGGCAGTCCAAATTCTTCTATTTGATACGCTACTTATATGTATTGCCCTCCCGAAGTATAGGTTTAAGCGTTAATTATTGTACTCAAGCGAATACAAACAGCGTTAATCAGAACGAATGATACCGAATACCCAATCTTCACCGCAGTACACAAGAAACAAGAAAGATTTGCTGCTCCAATTAAGAGTTGAACTAGGGACCTCTCGGTAACTAGACGAGTGCCCTACTCAGATCCGACAGTTCCGATACCACAATGTATCTTAACTGCCCCATTATCCTCTATTTATTTTACAATTCGGAATTAAAGTCTTTACGTACTAATCACTGCATCCAGATATATGCCACCCACTGTTGTGGGTTATAAAGCAGAGATAGTGATAAAGCATGTGACAGAACCGAAAGCGTAAAAAATCACATGAATTGAGAAATTAGAAAAAATGTGCCAAAATTGTAAAGATTGTAAACAAAAGAGTGGGAACAAATAAAACGAACTTTCATCTGCGTGACAGAGTGCAAGAAGAATTTCTGAAATGTCGCATCAATTAACATTTGTTTCGATCAATTGCCAAAAAAAGAATTCTTCATGCTAAATCGATTGATTGATTGAAGGAAAAAAAAAGAGTGTTGGAAATATGTGTCAGTAAACATTTTTTTATCGGGCCATCATATAGTCATATTTATTGCAACATTTGCCAAAAAGAAGGAGATTGGTATCAATTAAAACGTGAATCATGGCTTGTAGTAGTATGGCTATTTGTCTTGGAGTTATGCTTCTTTGGAGATCCGGCGTTCATCACGTTTTAAACGGAAATGCTGTATTGGTTGTCACGCAATTGGGAAGATAAGGGACAGGCTTTTTTGTGGGGATCCATCTTTTCGGTCTCATCAAATACCAACAAAATGGAAAATTCAACACACGCCAAAATTGGCACATATTTCAAAGTTCAACTTTATCAGTTGACGTCATGATGACAAAGTCTCATCGAATGATCATATGAGTCGACACTTTTCCGGAAATTCAATTTGCAATTCCGCACAATTAATCCAGAGCACTGTTCTCTATGTCTCTGAACTGAATGCTCTGCACAGAAATTCCTCTCTAATGACATAAGAGTCTTTCTGCCCAGGGGGATCTACAAAGCAACTCTCTATCTCTAAAACATTATTCAATTGAACAAAAATGCAATCACATTTCATCGATAATCAGCTTAAAAGAATTGTGAGCATGGGCAACAAAAAAAAATGAAGATATAGAATTATCTGACATTCCTTTCGGTCTATTGTTTCATGTCTATTTTAACCACCACGCTTTTTGAACATGGGTTTATAGTACAACAAACAAAAAAAGAGAGATGATCAGGTAATCATCTCATCGTTCCATAGAATTTAAGATCATTCATTTTTTTTTCCTACCACAACTGCTTGGGAGGGAGTCTTTCCGGTTGATTTATTAACAAGCCTTTAATCACAAAGAAGTGCCCCAGCGATGCTTTCAACATGACAGGTCTTTGCCTAATTTTTCTACTCAAATTAATTTGTCAGAATTCGTAAATGATGAAACATTCTGGGAAATTGATTTGTTCAGCGAGAAGTCTCTCAATCAATTAGTGAGAGAAAAAAAATAAGAGCGAATTGTGAAATAGATAGACATCGTGGAAACTAAACAAAGAAATGTGCAAGCTCATTTTAAGGCAAAAGATAAGTGGAATTTTTTCAGTCATTATAGAATTGACAGTCCTGATAAAACAATAATCAGTGCATGGAAATATTTGATGGGAATTAATATCAATTGCAAAAAGAAATTCGCCTATCGCAACGTAGTTTGGTCTTCTAGGTTTCCTCTTTAATTTCGGAAAGGATCTTGACTTTTCTGACTTCGAAATCAACCCCTCTGTGCTATACACCGATGAGCCTTTGAAAATCTCTCAGTGGTTTGTTTCTTAGTTAAAGTCCCCTTGCAATCCACTATAATCCCCCTAATGTGTCTTGGCTAAAATGGGAAGTCAAAGAGATTGTCTATTTCATTCATAAATGTTGTGCATTTCTTGAAAGAGAATTTTATTAACTGAAATCAAATTAGAAAAAAAAAACACTAATAAGGTTGGTGATGAGAACATGTCGTCGGTTGCGGCTACCTCTGTCGTATCTGCATTTGCTGTCTATCTGCATTCGGAGCAACAACAATACAGACGTCCCCTCTTGCGTGAAATGCTGACACAAAAGAAATGCAGATACGACAGAGGTAGCCGCAACCGACGATGTGACAGAAAAGAGAATATAGAGGAACTGTACCAAATTTCGTCCACATTGCAATTTCGGCCACTTTCTTAATTTTTCTAAATTCTGTAAATTTTTAGTTTTTAATCGTTCTCTAGAGGTTTTGCGATCCAAAAGAGATAAAGAAATGTCGCCACTATAAACGAAATGATGAGCAAAATATCTTAAAAGAGTGCCCGAAGGGCAGGGAACTACGAGGATCAGGGTGTCCCAAATATTACTCACCATACTTTCTATATTTTTATTCATTTTAAAATGCATTAGGAATAATTTTAGAGATAACAAAAATGATAAACGACTTTTAACACTAAACCATTGTCTTTGGAACTTACCTACCAAGACCCGGTCAAATTGACCGATTTAAAATTAACACATACAGTAGACCCTCTCTCAATCGGACATATGGAGCAAAATGTCATCCAAATTATCGAGATATTTGGGCGTCAGTCATTGTAAATTCCACAAAAAATATCCAATTATAAAGAATCTCGATTAAACAAGAGGAACTATAGCAAATTTGAGCAAATTTGCTTCAAAATCAAATGTGAAAATTATCAACAAAATTCTTCTCCCGATTGAAAAAGAGCCAATTGAGTGAGTATCTACTGTATTTAAATGGTACAATGTCACTGTCAAACTTTATGAATTTCTTAATATATGCATGTAATATGTTTTTCAGTGTTAGAATTTTAATTTTTTGCTCTTTTCTGAGACAAATTTTTGAGTATCCTACCCTACCGCGGTTTATCATTTGACCGAAAAACGACCAAAAACGGTCGGTAGGTTTAGTGTTAGAGGTTCTAAACAACACTCTTGAATAAAAAGTAATAAAAACTTTCATTTATATTAAAGATATTACATTTCAAACTTGAGAATTTACCGAATTAACCGAAATTTACCACAGTTCCTGGAATACTTTGTAGAAAACTTATCATTCCGACGAATTTTGTGGCAAAATTTTAAGAAACTTATGATTGATTAATAGCAGATTCTCATAAACATACATTTTCGAACGTTTTTAGATTATTAAATTAAATAGAGGAGATTTCATTCCCTGAAAAGAGACAAAAACAGATGGTTAAAATTTGATGAAAGATTTTAAAATTTTAAAATAGAAATCTCGCTCAATTTGTTTTTAACCTGTTTGTCTTTCAAATAGTTTTATTTTCGAAATATTTTAGAAATTTTGTATTAAACGTAACCCGCTATTTTTATAATGTAAAAAAAATTAAAAACTGAGACTGACAAACTTACTAATCACAGGTTTAAAAAATATGAAGATCTATTTCGAAAAGCAAAAAATGAGATAGTTCCTCAAGGTGGCTAAAGTAGTTCCTGTTCGCATTTCGAACAGATCAACGACGCTTTGGTCAGAATCTTAAAGTGATATTTAAAAAAATTTTCCCACCTTGTGCAAAAATGTTGGTTTGAAAATTCGAAATTGCATATGAGTCTTCGAAAATTAACTACATTTTGTGAAAATAGAGTTCCATTTACCTTTTATTTGAAGAATCACACTTCATTGTGTTTGTGTCCAATAGATCTATCGAAATTTAAAAATTACAAAAATTGTTTGGTTTTCGAAATTCTAAACCATTGGGTACACGGCTAAATCTCGGGTCTCAAGACAGTATTAGCGTAGAATGTATAGTTGAGAGTTTGTGCTAAAGTTCATATTTCATATTCGAATTGCCCTTTCAATTTTCGAACAACGAAATTCTGTCCAAGTTGTCCAAGAAATGCGGTATTTCCATTTTAGCTAAGACACTTTCATAAGATTTTTTCTTGGATTTTATTTTAAATTTGAAACAGTGGGACTCTAAAATGGTACTAATCATAGTTTTTTGGATGTAAATCGGGAATTTAATTTCGGTCACTGGACGGAATTTCATTTATTTAACTTGTCCCCTCGTTAAAGAAACGAAGGAATTTTAATTTGAAAAATGAATCAGAATCATCAGAATAGTCGTTTGTTATTTGTATAGTTTGACAACTTTGTCCTGCATCCTCTCTACGTCAGTCGACACTTTGTTTAAGTGAAGAGACATTCGAAGCTCGATTTCGAAAGCCGAATAAAAGGAATTTTTACTTTTTATTCCATCCGCATGGTGGATTAAGTATTATCTGTTCGAATTTCATAGTTTTTCGAATATCAATACCTGTCTATCTTCATTCTTCTTGAAGCAACAAGACCGAATGGGTTCCGACATTATTTATGGTCTGTCCATACTTTTGGCCTCCTCGCACCATTCTTCATTTTTGGGTGTAATACGATTTCGAAGAAGGATTTTTTTGGTTCCTCGAATTCATTTTGTGATAAATATTTTAACGAGGCCATAAAAGACGCAACCCTACATTTTAACACTAGACGATTCGAAATTCGAACAAGAAGTATGCTAGAATCTTCGAAATATTCGAACGATATCTTCAAAAATAACCGAATTTATGTGATATTAAATTGTACATGTGTATTAAATCGAGCAGCACAGGGATATTATTTTCTATTATGCACAACGCGAGTTCTTTTTTTTAACATACGTCACAATTGACACTTTAAATACAACTGTCGTTCATATTTGAGAGATTCAGATTTGATAGACTCTACTGTACTTCGGTCACCATGCGGACGAAATGAGGAGTACAATTACCTTTTCTCTACCTTTTGAAAGTGATCTTCGAATTTTTTTGAACTACCTTTTACCCTGGACACTTTTCTAAATTCAAACTTTGGTCGTTAAACGAAAAATCGACAGACATTCTTAATCTTTTAAGGACGAATGGGACACTGGTGTCCCAAAAATAAAAACTATTTTTTGGACTATTTAAGAGAAAAAATAACTTTCTATAACGAAAAAAAAAATTGTTTTATTTTGGGACACCGATGTCCCACTCGTCCTTAAAAGAAGAAGTGTGGAAAAACCGTTTTAAACCGAACAAACGTCAAATGAAACTTGTACGTCAATGGTCAAAACGCTGCCTAAAACAAGCTTATTCTGACGTTTATTAGGTTTTAAACGGTTATTGCACACCCCTGCCTTAAAGGCTTAAGGAATGTCAATCGGCTTTCACCTTTTGTACTATAATTTATTTTTCGAGTACGTTTCATGACTCCACTGGAGATTTGTCTCTAATCTTTCTTCACACAATGTGAGACTTGTAAAAGGTGTGACTACAAACTTCATACAAAGTCAGCTGAGACAATGAGCTACTGTGCGTAATCTTATGAAATTGCTGTTATCACCAATCGAAAAGCCCTCATGTGACAATGAGGAATTGAGAGGGAAAATGGGTGAAAATAATTGAGACAATGAGACAAATTGGGATTCTTTTGATTATCTTTTTAAGAGTTACCATTGATTGTTTTCTTTTTTTTGTTTCATTGGATTTATCACAATTACTGCTGTACAAAAAAAGTTGTCTTTATAGTGATTGCAAGAACTTTAAGAGAATTCGTTTTCTTTTTTTTTTTAGTATTTTGGCCCCTTCTTTGTTTTCTTGCTCGATAATTTCACAATATTGTGTTGTGCGTTGGATTTGTGTTGTTGTTTTTGCCTTCCTGCAATATTTGGTAGTTTTTGTGTAAACATAACGACTAAATATTTCATGTTTTTCCAGTCAAAATAAATAAGCAACTCCAATGAGGGTGACTCGAGCCGCCCATCCATTTGAGACACTCTTCCAAGAGAGGATTCTTAGTTTTTTTTTTAATGGAAAATTCTTGTCAAAAAATTATTTCTTTCAATATTTTGTTGTCACTTTGTTTTGAAGTTTCTTTTCTCACTTTTGTTTAAAATGCAATACTTTTTCTCTGAGTTAACAAAGTCACGTTCTGGTGCTATTCCAAGGAAAAATTAACATGTTTTTTAGGACTTTACTGTTCTCAAGTGCTTCTGCATTATCGACTTTTCTTTGCATTGGTTCCTGTCACGAGTGTTTGGCGGTTTTTAAGACACGGCATAAAACAGTCGAGACAGGAACCAATACAAAGTAAAGTCGATAATGCAGAAGCATTTGAGAACAGTCTCGCATAAAAAAACATTAATTTTTCATCGGAATTGCACCATTAAACCTTTTTAATTGCTCCTGTAAGATTTTAATTTTTTGTAGACAAAACGAATTGCGTTTATTTCTAAGAAAGTTGTAAGAAATATGTTTAAATATAGTTAATAAAAATAAAATAATAAAATTCTGCGAGATTGGGTAATTGTTAATTAATAGAGTGATACATCAGAAAAATTTAGAAAACAAGTCAGAAAAAATGCGTGTATGTGTATAAAAAGTTTTAAAAAAGAAAAGTTAGAGAGAAAAGAAATAAATAATGATTAAATAGAAATGTGGCACTCATAAAAGAAAATTTGAGAAAGAAAAGAAGTTTTATGAATAAAAATAATTTTATGTGTGCTGTATTTCGTTAATTTTCTTATTCACAATGTGAAAATGTACCTTTTTGAGTGCAAAGGAGACAGTTGAAATTTTCTCATTTCACACAAAAGAGAGACTTTTTTCTTAAAAAAAAAACTAAAAACAAAAAATAAAACGCTTATCTCGCAAAAATTAGAGGAAATTTACAGAAGTAGCAACGTGAACATTAGATCCTTTTGTAAACTAAAGTTCTTACTCATTGACTAAATATGTTAGAATTTTTTTTTGGTGGAAGTTGAATGAGAACGAAAATAGAACCCTAATTTTATTGTATTACTTGCAAAAATATTCAGTAAGATGTAAATGAGATACCATTTCTGTGAGCCATCATCTTTTTTTTATATAACCAAGATTCATAAACTTAAGAGATGATTAATTTTCCGTCTAATAATCTCTTCTCTCGTCTGAGCGTAAGATTAGTGTGAAGGGACAAGAGGTAATGTAAATGTATGAGTTCTAGGATTGCAAACAAAGAAAAATTCAAATACAAAAAGAAGAGAATCTTAATCTAAAGTTGTTTTTCTTATTTGGAACATCCAGTGACGAAATTATTTTGAGCAACATTACGGCGAAATGTGAAATGTAATGTTTTCTGTGAGTCATGCAAATAATTAATTGTGTCGACTCTATCAACAAGAATATCTACTCTGCGTGGGTGTCAATGGAACTTTCAGAAAAATGCGATAACAGGTAGTTCTAATGGGAATGGAATGCAATTAGATTGATTGAGATTACAGATATGTCGACTAAACTATTTGTGCGAATTGCTGGATGATTCTTCTGTGATTCCCTGAAATTTTTTTTTGTGGAAATGGGTCATAACAACGTCATAAAAAGGCTAGAAGTGCGTCTTTTAGATCTTTATCTGAGACACCTACCCATTTTCGGTCATATTAAAGTTCTTCTAATAATAATGTGACAAATGAACAGACAGAAAGTTTGATTTTATTGTCATTCATGCTCTTGGAGAGTTACTTAATAATGTAATTGGATTTGCAAATATATTTTTTGCGTCCACTGTCATTTTAGCTGTTTATTAACATCTATAGAGAAAAACTGTGTTAAAGCTCTTTTGCAAGTTTCTGCAGTAATCGCTCCGTTCAGTAATAACCTTTCGAAGAGACAAAGCCACTCGAAAGGCAAGCAAAACCTATTCGAAAATCTTTCGGAAGCCTAAAGAGCAAGTTCACGTACTCGCCGCTTCAGCGCTGATTGTTCTGCCGTTTCGAACTTCGGTGCTCTTGATATTCTTGAATCGTCAGTCAACAACAGTTTGACTCATTTTTGAAATATTTTTGAACACCATTCAGGAAATTATAATGAGGTAGGAATATTAAAAATCTTGCTACTTTAATATCCCCAAAACAATGTGAATGCTGAAAAAGCTAACAAGTCTTGATACTCAAAAAACTTCGAAAGTCGAACAGGGAATACCTCAGCCACCAAGCGGACGAAACGAGAAGTAAAGATGTATTTTCTTTAGTTGTCGAAACAGATTTCCGGATAATTTTCCCTTGGAGAAATTCCGATTGTGAGCACTTGGCTTGGACATTTTTTGGATGCTTCCAAAACTTATATCCCTTTTCATTTTCGAATTTTTAAAATATTAACAGTCGTGAAGAATTAGTAGATCAATTATCAGAAGTCAGTGAATTATCTTTCTTATATTTCGCAGCATTAATTTATTATTCTCTTTTCTAATATTTATACTAAAATTGATAAATAATTTAAGAAAACATAAAATCAGGCCTGCCAGGTTCGAAAGTAAAATAATTGCTTTTACTTCCCTCTTAAAAATTTTCTTTAAAACTGTCTTAAGAATAAATTAAGACATAATTTAGAGGATCTTAGCAATAGGCTTTCTGTAAGTAAATGATGAAATACTGATAATTCACTTCTATTTCCATAATTTCAAATGTTATAATTTTCATGAAGAAGTCGTAGTTTTTTTTTATTACAGATTTTAAGGTAAGTAATATATTTTTTTAAATCTATGTAGGGATAAGTGAAGCATCTTTACGTACCTGTATTTTTTTTAAACTCTCTTGCCGTAAAGCTCATTCAGCAGAATTTTGAATTTGAGAAAAATCTGAGATTTAAACTTATTATTTAAAATATACCTTTGAAAATCATATAGGGTAGGCCAAGGGGGAGATATTTGGGTGAAAATGTGTACACCACTTCCAGGAACTTCCAATATTTGTATGGAAGAGGCTTTCGCACTTCCAAAACTTCGCAACACTCTCGAAAATGTTGCAATACTTCCAGCACTTTCTGCACTTCATGCACTCTCATACTCAGAAATCAATAATTTATTTAATCTGAAAAAAAATCAAATTAGGACAACTTTTAAAAAATCTGAAGATATTTATTTTTACACATATTTTTAACATTTTGTTTAATAACCCCCTAAAATGTTTTAAAAATACTGTTTTTCGCACTTTTTCAGTCTTTTGACCCATATAAAATTCAAACGGTAAGAGATATCAACTTCCGGTCTTCGATGACCCCTCCTGAAATGACATTATCTCGAACCCAACCTCTTTATTTTTCCCCCTCCCCTTTCATGCGTTCCCCATCCTCCAAAAATAGGTGCAAAATGAGGATTTTCCAATTTTGCAAAAAATTGGCCCTGACGATATCGTTCATTTTTGGATATGTTTTGGAGGTTTTCCAGCTTTAACATTTCGTTCTTCAGCTGAACATTTCGTCCTTTGATACATTTCACTGGAAAAATCTCCATCTTGAATTATTATTGAAGGTCAAATGCCTAATTTTTAATCGATTTGGTCAATTAATTAATTAAAAGGTTAATGATGTTTTGAAGCCCTCTTCTTGAACAATTTTCAATTTCAAGCTGGTTTTGAGGTGATTTAGATAGAGCTCCTTCTCGGGAGTTCGAGCAGCTCGCAAAGCCTCGAACGCTTTGCCACTCTTTTTATTTATGGAAGTCCATCACTTAGATTAGGCCTTTCCAAAATTAGTATAACATTAAATATTACAAATGCACCCTTTCGTTCCTTATTTTGTATAAGTCCTCAGAATCACAAATGGACTTTTTTGAAGACAACTTTTGCAAACCTTTCCACAGTATATGCAAAAAGGTAATCAAACAAATGATGGAAGTAACCTGTGGGATACCCCTTAACGATATTCGCGATAAAGTCCCACGAATTTATACAATCATCCAGTACATACATATTTAAGATAAATTAGAAAAAGAATTATCAAATTGATTTAAAGTCAACTGCAAAAGCTATATGTTATTATTTGCGAGACACTACATGAATTAGAAATTCCTGTAAAAATTAAGGAAAATTATTATTCAACTGAATATTTCCTCGGAAAAATTACAACCCATGTTAAGCTATCATAAATTTGAGCGTATTTGCTCAATTTTATTGTCATAAAAAAACTTCAATATTTCGAAAAACATTTTCAAATTATACTGCCTCTTGAATTAAAAATCTCAACTAAAAGTAACATAGTCCGAAAAAATACGGAATCAGACGGAAAATATTTTATATTCGAGCACTCTCACTTCCAAAGACTTCCAAGCACTTCATTTTCAGCTGTACACCACTTCCGACCCTAATGGCTCCTCCTTGGGATAGGCTTTCACGCTTCGCACACACTGGCTTCGACAACTTTATATTTTTATCATATTCCTTTAGTAAATTTGACCTCATTTATTCAGTAAAGCTTTGACTTATGGCTAGCTAATAAAATAAATTGCCATTAGATCAGATTCATTAAGGGAATATGGAATGGGAAAAATATCAAATGTTCGAAGCCATTGTGTGTGCGAAGCCTGAAAGCATTTCTGTACACGTGAATGCATCTTTTCCTTTCCTAATTTATTTTCTGTTTAAACGATAGAAAATGAATGATTAGAATCTTTAGTATTTTTTAGAACTAAGTTCATAGAAATTTATTTAAAAATAAAAAATTTTAATCGCATTTTCCCTGAAAAATCGGCATTTGTTCAAGAGTGCACAAAAAAAACTTTTCACAAATCTTTCGCGAGCCTCGTGACTGTATTTCCGTTCAGTGAAGATCCTTCCAGCGATAGAGATTGTCTCAGTTGGAAGCCTCTTGTCTAGTTGAGTACCTAATCTTGGTGTTTTGGGGCGGGTGAAAAAGATGATTAAGTGGCTCAGGTTTGTGCTGTTTAATCCGGACAAATTGAGCTGTGTGTGCATTTCCGGTGAACAATGAACTCGATGAACTTGCCACTGGTGAGATAATTTTTCCGGTGGTGCGAATGAACGAGAGGAGTTCAAGGCTGCCATCTCCAGAGAGACGATGATCTCATTTTTCACATGAAATTCAACGTCTCAGACGCCTCTCGATACTCCCCAAATGGGCTGCCAATATGGAGTGGCTCCTCCACAAAGTGCTCCAGAAGCAAAAAGTCCCAAAGATAGACCAAACAACCGCCAAAAGAGTCACTTAGCGATAGTCTGGGCCCGTGGTGATCGAGAGAGAGATGATTCCAGACGGGGACACCGAGAGAGCTACTAAATCAATATGAATCTGTAATATTTGGACGAGTGTCTTTAATTTCGCATTCTGACTAATTTATTGGCCCCACAGTCTTCGCCTCCCACAACGGCTGAGATGCTGAATTTGACCAGGCAAGCCAAAAGTGGATGGGAATGCCGTCTTCTTCTTATCGTCACTTGAGAGAGAAATAGCGAAAGAGTAGAGACCGAAAAACCTTTTATTTACACAATCAAGTGAGTAAGGTAAAGTACCCTTTATTCGACCGGTTCCTCTATTCGACCGGTAGATTTATTTATTCAATTTAATTATATTTGCTATAATATTTTGAGTATGATCTAACATTAATAGGTCAATTATTCTTTAAATAATACGAATCAGTGACAAATTCATAGAAATTGATAAAATTCACCATCAAATATTCAAAAATTGACCCACCGGTCGAATAGAGGAACCCGGTCGAGTAAGGGTACTTTACCTTATTTATCTTTTTAATATTTCAGTTTTATATTGAATTGTCATAAATTTTATAAATTGCAATTATTTTTCACACTAAAAGACTTAATAACGTTTTATCTCAGAGGTTTTTTGAGAATTTATTATCAAAAATTTATTCAATAGGGTAAGTGTGCCAAATTCCGGCCAGCTTGCAATTCCGGACACCTTTTTTGTTCCTCGAATTTCCACAAATTTTTAGTTTTTACATACTCTAGAGATTATACAATGCAAAGAATAACAAAAAATGTAGCTTCAACAAACGAAATGACGTGAAAAAGGCATTGCAAGAATTCCTGAATGGCAAGGAACTATGAGAATGAAGGTGGCCGAAATAGAGCACCAAAGCTATGTCTACATTTTTGTTCATTTTAAAATGTATTAAGAATGATTTTAGAGTAAATAAGGACGATAAACTGTCTACAAGGTTCTAAGCAACACTCCTTAAGTAGAAGGAATAAAAAAATCAATTTCAATTAAAGATATTACATTTCAAACTTGAGACTTTGGCGCTTGCATGCAACTATGCCGAAATATGGCACACTTACCTTATTTGTTTAAAAATTTAAAATTGAATCCAGAGAGTCAGAAAAGAGAATATTTGAATGATATAAAGAACGTAGAAATTCGTGCGAGGTTTGCGAAACGTTCGAACTCGTTACTTAGACAATAGTAATAATAATAATAATAATAATAATAATAAATTGCTAGTGTAAGAAGTAAGAAGTAAAGTCATACAATGCTACGACTCTTCAGAATAAAATTATTAACCTCACTTTAGAACTTGATTTTATTAATGTAGGAAGGAGAAAAATAAACACTAGTGATAAGCCTAGATCAACTTATTGTATAGGTGAGATTCTTACACTAGAACGATTTTAACACTAAAACGACAAATCGGATAGATAATATAATGATGAACAAAATAATTTGGGTAAGTTAGTTAGATAGAGAATGTTGACTTGTGGGGGGGTCATCGAAGACCGGAAGTCAATATCTCTTACCGTTTGGCAGCCAGGATGGAGAGAAGTTGAAAAAAAAACACGATTGTTAAAACTGCTCTCTCTTGGAGTTCGAGCAGCTAAAATAATATTTTGAACGAAATACAGATTGAAATGTCCTCCACAATTATGCCGAAATTATTATCAAAATCGATTAAGCGGGAGTCAAGATAATTGAGGTTATGTGTTGTGGAAGATGAGGTTTTTCGACTATGGCGCCCTTAGCGTTGAGCCTATGAAGTTCATGTGTTCTAGGAAGTATTGCTTTATAAGGGCTTTCTTTTGCGCACTTTGCTCATCAAAATCGGACACTTTAAATCCGGAGATGCGGCGCTGTGAATTTCGTGAATTTTAGTCCCTTTATATCTGGTTGCATTGGAAAAACAGCGAATCCACGCCATTTTTTGGAAAATTAACAGCCTAGACAACACACACCCTAAAAATTGATCAAAATGCACAATAGGGCTAAGTGGGGCACATTTGAAATCGTGATTTTTCTTTTATGTTTAAGTGGAACTGAGCGTGAGCCATATTATAATGTAATTTATAGGTTCTCAATCTGTTTTTTTCATTCATTTTGAACCGCTTATCCCTATTGGAGTTGCGGGCCTATGACATCCAAATTAGCAGCACTTCAGGAAGATGTTCGGGTTCGATCCCAAGGCGTTGCAAAGCAAGAATCTGAATTTGATTCAGCCACCTTGTCCTAGGTCTGCCTCCAGGTCGACGCCTTCTCACAATGGCTCTCATAGCTTTTCTGGAAAATCTTTCTCAATCTGTTTGTGTAACTAAATTATATCACGATAAGGCTTAACTTTATTTAAAAAAATGGGTGAAAAATCCCAATTTTAAAGGTGCTCCACTTTCAAAGGTGCTCCACTTCCCCTTAATGGCGTTTCTGATGTCTTTCTGATGATGTTTCTATGCTATCGCTGCACCACCAGTAGCAATGTTTGAACAGTCAACTGAAATTTTTGGTAGATTATTAACGATAATTAGTAGGGGAAAGTGGTCTGCCTTTGAACGAAAAATGATGTTCAAAATTTGAGATTTTTTTCAGAGTAAACTACAACATGAGTTTTATTTTCCACTACACCAAAAAATTCTCTTGTTCATTAAGCTTCTATGCTTACCCCATTCAGGACTCGCAAGTTCTCAGTTTTTCCTGGTGAGGAACTTGAAAATGTGATGTCGATATATTCAAAGGCAGCCTGCATGGTCTGCCTTTGAATGTGTTTGGGCAGCCTTTGAATCTTAATTTTTCACTGGGAATATTAGGACTGTAACATTAAACGGCCCATAATTGATTAGCATGAACCCTAATGCACTCAATAAAACCACCACTGTAGTCAAAAGTCA
Source organism: Phlebotomus papatasi (assembly GCF_024763615.1). NCBI lineage: Eukaryota > Metazoa > Arthropoda > Insecta > Diptera > Psychodidae > Phlebotomus > Phlebotomus papatasi. The sequence continues at coordinate 86,469,058 of NC_077223.1, read as the reverse complement.
TTATACAACAACATTTTTTACATTTTTCTGAAGCACTGTTTTTCACTTGAAAATTTGTAATAAAACGCAATTGAAGTTGACAATTGTCAGTTTGAAACATCCCGGCCGGAGCAAGATAGCATGTTATAAGTATTTGTATGACATTCGTCAGACCAAAGTAGGAGTTCTATTCTGCTCCCGGACAGGAAGCTGTCAGATGTTTCAATGTATGGAAAAAGAGGATTCAAAGGCACACAACATTAAGATTCAAAGGCTGCCGCAGAGCAATATTTGCAAACTTTTATCACCCACAAAAATTGTCTCATCTGAATCAAAATGTATTTTGAGAAATACCATCCAAGAATAACCTTCTATGACTCACAATAGAAGATTTGTTCGAAAAATTATTTTGATTATGAAAAAACACATGAATTGTGGAACATCAAAATTACAGTTTAGAGCTCAGTTTCGTTTTTTTGACCTAGCACCTAGAAAATAAGAGCTAGGGTCTGCATTTTTTGATAACTTGTGAGGATTATGAATAGCTATCTAATAGTTACTAAAAAAGAATTTATGCTTTAAAGAAAAGTGAAAAAATTACAATATTCAAAGGCTGCCGCATTCAAAGGCAGACCACTTTCCCCTATAAGAAGGTCACGGATATGAACTCCCTCCGGATGCGTCAGGGCGTGCAATCCTTTCACTGACAACTGAGGAAGACGCGTTGAAGCGTCGAAAGCTTTGGCAAAGAATTGTGTGTTTTCCTGTCCTGAAAGGATTGCACCCAATGACGCATCCGGAGGGAGTTCATCTCCTTGACCTTCTTATGTCAACTGAAAGTTCTGATCGAGATGAATAATACGGGCTTAAAACCTAAGGCTGAGCTATATAGCTTAACTGCTCTAATTTCTTATTAATTATGACTTTGGAAAAAATAACTTTAGTATCGTATTTCTAAAGATAAATAACGTATTAGGTTCTCAAAAAGCAATGAAATTGCTCGATATTTTGGATTTTTGTACCTTTGAGAACTGGGCTAAACCTCTAGTCTGAAACCCGTATATGCAAACAAAAAAATGTCAATGAGAACCGAAGTTATAGGTCGACCAATTTTTCAACTTTGACCCCCTACAGTTCGATTAATAATGCATTAATATTTCATCTTAAGCTAAGACAGAGTAAAATTCCTTAGAAAAATGGAAAATCGGATTTTAATCGGTTCATAACCGATTAAAATCGATTCAGTCTTGACGGAAATTCCGAGACCTTTCCAACGAAACCAAATCTGCCTCGTTCGGTTGACAAATGCGCTTTATAAAGCCTTTTGAACCTTTGACGTTGAAAACCCGATAATAGGAATTATTAAACGGTATTAGGTGAGATTCTCAACAATCTCACATATTTTCGTATATGGACAGAATGTCTGCCTAGGCAACCTTTTATACTTTAAGGACGAGAGAGTCAAAAATAGGGGGTCAGAAAAAATAATTTTTTTCTGAATTTTCAGAGCAAAATATGACTTTAGATGGCCATAGGAAAAATTTCGTTTTTGGGTCACCTGTGACCCAATCGTCCTTAAAGGGTTAAAACGTTGAAAGTTCCAAGTGACAATCTCTAACCGTTTGACCTTTAGACAGACGGACAAACGGATAAACAGTGTGACATCATTCCTCATGACCATATTACATATAAGATTAATACTTTCTGAACTGCGAGAATGCCAAAAATAGTTAGCAAGTGTTTTATCTTGCCTCTCTCTTGTGTTTCGCTCGAAAACTGACCGAATCACAGATTCAGAAAGCAATTAATACGATTCAGAAAACAATACGAACAGTAATTTCATACTCATCATATTACTCCACTAGACTGTGCTTTTCTAACATACGTGATATTCCATTTCAAATTTTGCATACTATAGGGGAGACTGGGGCAAAAAGTCACAAATCGAAAATTTTAAAATTCAGTATCTTCGTAGATAAATAAGATAGCGGCTTAATTTTTTTTTCCATAGATAGCCGCCATAAGTCTTATTCAATGTCGTAAGTTTGTTAGAATTTGACCAAGGAATTCAAAAAATAAAAAAAATATTGAAATTTTTAGCCCAATTTTTGAAATATTTTCCGTGCAGAAGATACCAATTATTAGCTACTTATATTAATTTTGATGCACTGGTGAATATTTCCCAAATTATCTGGATAGTCTTTGAATACGAATCCGCTACCTATTTTAGAATTTTACAGAGATTCTTTTCTCCAGAAATTCTTTTATTAAAAACGACGACTTGGGGTAAAAGTAACAAAAGCTATGGAACAAAAAGTAACAAAAACCGAAACAATTTCTGATGTACCACGATGAAAAGAAACGTCAATGCTATGTGTCGCCGCTTGTTGTTTGGATTGGTCAAACGATTTGCAGTCTTTTGTGTCTTTTTTTTTGTAAAATAGCTTAAAATGCGCTTTTCTCGCTCAGATAGAGAAAACGGTGTTTTACAAAGGTGTAGAAGAATAAATTTCCTATGAAAATATGTAATCTAGGTATTTTACTTAAATTTGCGGAATCCCGTAATAAAGCGAATCAAAATGTGACAGTATCTTATGCCTGATACTATTTGCCCCAGCATTTTTGAGAATGATCACAAAATTACCTTTTAGAAAACGGCTCGATAAATATATTTCCTTACAAAATAGAAGAAAATGACTTTCACAGAGTTGTAGTGCGGTAAATGTCCTATAAAACTGTGCTAATTAGAAATTTTGGAGGTGATCGAGTAGATTGTAAAAAAAATAAAATATCCGTTTTGTGACTTTTTGCCCCAGTCTCCCCTATACCTCTCTCTCCGGCTTTTCTTAATATTAATATAATTCTTATATGTGACACCACGGTCAGAAATCATCTAAAAAATCATGTAAGTTAAGCTATATGACTAATCAATTTAATTCAATGTAACTATTTTTCCTCAATTAATACCTGGTTGCGGCTACCGTCGACTTACTACGACCGAGGTATATGCCTAAAGAAACGCAGGCTTATCCTGAAGAATATTTAGCCGATAAAATTTAGCTAAAGGTTTAAGTAAATGCTTGACTTCTTGGACTTGGCATAGTTCACAATTGCTGTGCCATTATCCTTCAATGGTCCAACTAGCAATGAACTATATTCCTTAATGAATTAGAACCAGACGTATTTTCGGCCTCCTGGATCCCGTTTCAACGCTGAAGTATCAGACCATCCTTTAGGATTGGGCTAGTCCCCGGAGAGTGGCCTTGAAAGTTGAAGCCAATTTCTTACTTTCACATACAAATTCGTACGGGAATTTTTCTGCACTCGTGACCGTTATGCTAAATATTTAAAAAGTGAGAAGTTTTTCCGTATTATAAGATACCTTTCCGTATGGAAGGATAAATATACTAAATTTTTGTTTAAATGATTTTTTTCCTTGGAATACTGTGAGCTGAGTCCGAGATCAATTTAGGAATTGGCTTCAAATAGCTCCATATAAAAAGGCCAACTTGCCAGGCGCTTGGGATTGGGTAAAGGAAATGAGGATTAAGCAAGGGAAATTTAGGATAAGGACCTTTAAGAGATGATTCAAAACCCTTACTGTATGGGTTTGGAATAAACCTTTCCTGCCAAATTTTGCAAGCTAAATATTCTCGAAGATCAGCCTGACTCGACTTGGGCCCTTAGATCTGAAGCCCGTTATATAAGGTAATAAGCATTGGAAACAATTGTACTGCCTCGTTAATTTGAGGATTTGTCCATGGTAATGAGATGCAGCAACTTAACTGCAAATCACGAATCCGTGAAGTGTCTGCCTGGTTGAGTGTTTCAGCCGTTTCAGCAGTAGTTTATGTCCGAAAAGGCTCTCTTCTCGTGGGGAAGAGTTGTTGGGAAGAAAATGACGATGTTATTGAGTCGTGATGTCTCGATGATGGGAGGGTTCTGGAATGACCCTCTTGTGCTTGTGCTCCCCCCGGATCCCCAAAGGAGAGGGCCATTGTTTTAAAATCGAGGCGCACCGAGGGAGATAAATTTGTCTGGGTAATCTTCTTGTTCTCCTCCATGCCTTTCTGCCGAGGAGGCCGCACTTTTACGGGTGGTCTCGACAATCTTCCTAACTATGAAATATAATGGGTCTGTTGTTGATTCTCCTTCCCTCTTCCTTTCCTCTGACTTTGGTCACTGTGGCGGATGGAAATTACGTGGGGAATTTGTTTTTTCCTTCCACATCTCTTTCTGTTCTTTTTTTTTTCTTTCATACTTCCACTTTTCTCCCCACAATCTTTAGTTTTAAGGTGCCTCCTGCCCCGCATGTTCTCCTTTTTTTTCCTTTGGTTTTTGCTTTTCGGCAAATGCCACAAGAACATCCAATGAAACAAAGGCAGAAGGAGAGGTAGGAGAAAAAAGTCTTCACATAAATTATCTCTTAATTACACAAGTCATGATTTTTATTGTGCTTCTCCTTCAAGAGGGTCTCTTTGCTCCCGCCGATGGGAATTGCTCCAGGGTTCTCCCCTCACCACGCCTGATCATCTCTTCCAGCGACCACCTGTGAGATCTCTTGCCGAAGGACTCTATCGTCTCAAGATGATGGGATGAGCAATTTGGCACAGACTCCTCTGCACTAAATCTCACGGTATTCTAAACATATTGTCTCTATCTCATGCCCATTGTTCTTGCTGCAATGCTTGGAGAACATTATTCTTTCTCAAATAATTCTTGGCCTTCATTATTCAAATACTAAAATTTATAAAATTATAATATCTTTATTTCTGTTGACTTTACGATTCGACGATTCAAATTATTTCTTAAAAAAGGGATCATATTCAAATAAAATTTTGGAAGTCTAGAGTTTCGATTTTTTTTTGATAACAAATATAGAGGCCAAACGATTAGAGACAGCAAATAGATATCTTCGAGAACCTCCTCACAAAGTCTACTCTAGTATAATTGAAATGGCTTTTATATTGTTTGGAAAGAAAAGAGCTATATCTGGAAAAAATTCACGATGAGAAGTAGAAATTCAATTGGTTAAGTAAAAATTTACTATTTGGCCAAGAAAATTAATTTTGGTCAGTGAAAAATCGATTCGGCTCAGTAACATAAAAAAAAAACATTTTGCTTAATAAAAAGAAACAATTTCGATCAATAAAAACTTTAATTGATTATTCGACTTTGTTCAGTGAAAATAATTCAATTTTAGCCTGTAAAAAAGTTAATTTTGATTAATAGAACACTGGTAGAAATAAGAGGATCAAATTGATCCAAATTTGAACCATTTTGCAAATGATGGATCAAATTTCAAACTTTGAATACACATTTATTATTATAGAACATGCTAATTTGATCCATCCTTTTCATAAGGATCAATTTGATCCTTTTATTTTTTTTTCGGTGAAAAGAAAATTTTGGTTTTCAAGATCAGCTTTAGTTATTAATGTCACCGACACACATTTTAGATCGGGAAAATTTCATGAAATCAAAATTCACGTCCCATTCTTTTCCAAACGATTTGCATATTTTTTTTAAAGCAATTTATTCGTAGAAAAAAAAAATTAAAAAAAAAACCTCCCTGAAACTCCTATATTAAGTCTATCTTAATCTTTCGAACTCAAATTTGGATTGACTAAATTTAATTTGGTGTGATGTTTAAAAGAAGAAGAAGAAGAAGAGTGGAAAAGAGTAGGATAGATATAAGCAGAGCTTTTAAGAAAGAAAAATATGTGAATTTTGACTTTAAGAAATTCTTTCCAATAAAAATTAATCAAAATTATGGATTTATTGATTCACAATGAATAGTAGAAATCTAATTAGGTCAGCGACAAATTCAAATTCGGTTAGTAAGACAATCAATTTTGGCCAGTGAAAAATCGATTATGCTCAGTAAAATAAGAAAAGATAATTTTGCTCAATTAAAAATCAATTTCCATGAGTAAAAAAAACAATTATTAAACAATCATTACATATTTGTTATAGACAAAGAAATAAATTTTGGTTAGCGAAATTCGCCATTACATTAAATAACTTTGTTTATATAGCTCCAGCACAGCTTTGAGATAAGGAAAATTTCATTAAGTCAAAATTCACATTCCTTTTTGTCTTAGACTTCTGCATATGCCTATTAAATTTAGTTCACCCCAATTTAGAATCCGGAAGAATGGGACACACTTATGCCAATTTGTCGAGAAAGAAAAGGACTTCGAATGAACGAAAAGGACGCAAGCATTGCTTTCTGACAAATCTTTATACATATCTTAATAAATGTATCCCTTTTCTTCTGCTTTCAAGAGCATTAGCTCAAAAGCATGGTTATTAATAAATAAAATAAATAAATAAATAAATTTTGATTTCGTAAAATATTAATGATCTCAAATGTGTGCCATATGAGCCATATGCATTGTAAGAAAATTAATTTAGTTCAGTAAAAAAGTAAATTTTTGACATTACGAAAATCAATTTTAGTCAGTAAGAAAGTCATTTTTCATGAGGAAGAAATCGATTTAGATCAGTAGAATAAAAAAAAAGCAATTTTGATTAAAAAGAAATTATTTTTAGTCAGTGAACAAAATCGACATTGGTCATTGAACATTACTCAGCAAAGAATATCAAAATTTTTACCAGTAGAAAAGTAAATTTTGGTCAATGAAAATAAAATAGATTTTGGTCAGTAAAAGAACTGATATTGAACGATTAAAAACTCTATTTTAAATTATTTTATCTTCTTTATATTTTACTGTATTTTTAGTAAAGGGAATCACTTGTGATCAGCAAAGATCCACATTTGAACAGAAAAATTTCAATTTGTTTTTAAGTTAAAAATTTCTATGTAGTAAAATTATCATGCAAGTCTTAGCAAAGGAAGACTAAAGAGTATTTTTTCTCGTTTAATAACTATGAAATATAAAATGTTAACTGTAAAAATTACAATTATTTTGTAGCTTGAATTTGTTTATTAACCAAAATTGAGTTTTCGCTGATCAAAATTATTATGTTCCTAACCAAAATTTAATTTTTATTGCGAAAATTTGTGGCGCTGGTACACATTTCAATTAAGTGAAAATCAAATCGATTGAAATTTCACCTCTTATTATTATTAATCGTATCGAGATATTTATTACAAGGTAATCATTTTTACAATGTCATATCCCGTGTTGGAAGAATCTGCGAAGTCCATTGTAGACCGCCCAGGAGCGCCTTCCCGTGTGGTGAATGCTTCTTCCATGCTCCCGGAGTTGTTGGGCGAGGCGGTGCATTTTTATTACGTTATATCACAGTGAAAATGTCTTTTTCTAAACATTCAGATCTTTGCACCGGGCGGGACTCGAACTCACAACAGTAAATCGAGCCGGGGAATCGATCCGCCCAAGAGCCAACGGTCTTGCCTATTGCGCCACTGATTCCACCTCTTACTCTAAGCAACTATTCAAACTAAAATAAAATATGTTTATCTCTTTTTGTCAAATGAAAATTGAAATTTCGATTTCATTTTTAATTTCAATTTTATTTGACAAAATTTACTTTCTGAAAACAATATTTAATTGTCTCTTTCTGTAAAATGGAATTGAAATTCAAATTTTAAATTCAATTTCGTTTTACAGAAAGAGACAAATTATTTGTGATTTCAGTGTAAAGAAGGATTAAGAGGTAAGATTTCAAGCTATCGAATTTCACGAAATCGAAAATGTGGGCCAGCGTCATAAATATCCTATTTTACAAATCAAATTATTCCTTTTTAATTGTTATGCTGCAAACAAACCATTTCGATTGGTGTCATTTGGTTTGGCTAAAATGTTTGTTCTCTTTCTTTCGCTTGCGTTCAACATATGGGCATTTCACTCTCATTCTAATCCAAAAAGCTGTGCAAAATTAGGTTGAAGCAAATTCGGATTGAGAAAAACCGCCAAAACCTGCAGATATCATATGGCAACCCAAGCGCTGAATTCGCGTTTGACAGAAGTGGAAAAACAAAATATTAAAGTGGCGAGTGCGTAAAAATGGGAAAACCTAATTGCTTTTGTGGTTTGTGTCCTAAAATTGAGCGAGAAAGTAAAAAGGAACCGTCTTGGAACATGGCTATACTAAAGTGACAAATATTCACCTGAAAATTAGCTGCAACGGGTAAGTTGAGTAACATAATTTGTTTACTTGCATTTGTCAAAGTCCCATAAGAGTTTAATGAATTGAAGCACTTTTTTATTTCCAGAAAAATCAAAACCTGGCAATTTAAAACTTTTCCGAAGGATTCGCCAACATCGCACAGTAGTCAGAGGGATGTCTTTCTTCAACGCTTCCAACACCAAGTGCAGAGTTTACGTATGATGGACAATGGAGGGATTCCCAAAGGAGTAGTAGCAGTCCAGCAGAGTGGTTCATCAAAATCCGCAAGATTTCCATTACCATCTTTTCTACATCACCAAGCTCATCGGAACATTTTCTGAGATTGATTTCAGTTGACTAAATCATAACTTCACGAATACCACAGATTTTTCATGGAATCTTTTGTACACATCATTGTAAGATGATCTCATTACTTCGAGGATTCATCAAATAAATTAGCTTTATGAAAGCAAACGGTTTTTCATAGGAAAATTGAAAATTCACGGGGAAAATGCAGTTCGATTAGAGAAAGTAGCAGTTGAAGACCATAAAACTGTGAAGAAAGTCCTCAGTCATAGAGGAATTTCACAGGCTGGATCAGTCGAGTAAGAACCGGAACTTTACCAAATATATATGTTCCTCAATTGAGCGGGCATTGTGGTTCAGGAAGCCGGCTATCAAGAGCCAGAGCACCAAACAGAAAAGACATTTCTCTTCTTTTGGAAAATTGATAAACACAAATAAGTGACAGTTACACAATTCAGCGGTTTCAAATCACGTTGTTATCAACCCAAATTATTTAGTGGCAAATCCAATTTTAGCCAATCCAAATGGTTTGTTTGCAGCATTAACATTGAATTTTTTACTAACCCAAATTTGTAGGATTATCGACTATTCCAGCTTTTTAAAACGATTTAACGATCTAACCAATTGCACGTTAAAACAATTCTAGAGAGCGTATTTCCCAAGCGATTGGAGCAAGTTTGGGTTCGTTGGAAAGGCCTTTGAATTCCTTATGAGTCTGAATTAATTGAAGTAGGTTGAATTCAATAATGAATTTTTATCACAAGTTAAGTGCTAATTATAAGTATGTTTATATTGCAAATCTATAAAGAAACATTTCCTTTCCTGAAAATAGAAGAATAATCTAGTGATTTTAACAACGGTTAACTGCTTACCGAAAAACCGGTTCTGGAGACGGTTTTAAAACCGTTTTTTACGGAAATTTTAAAATTTCTCCTAAGCTTATTTCTTGAAATTCAAGATAGACTGCAAAATATTGGACAAAACAAATATGGACAAAATGTATTTTGCTTTGTTTCAGAGTATTTTGCATTAGGCTTTAGAAGGAAACCTGGAGTGCAATAAATCATATTTCAAAGGTGATCCCATTCAAAAGTGCCCCACTTCCCCCTATTGATAGAGTCAATTAAAACAAAGTTTTAAATGCAATGAAATTTGAATTATTTAAAGAAAACCATGCCCTTGGCAATTTGCCTGAAATTTGAAGCCACTTTCTCATATTTCGATTTAAATTTATATGATAATTTTTTTGCACTCGCGATCGTTACGCTAAATATCTAAAAAGTAAGAAGTTTTTCCGTATTCAATAGATACCTTTCCGTATGGAGGGATAAATATTCTAAATTTTTGGTTAAATACATTTTTTTCTCGGAATACTGTGAGCTGAATCCGTGATCAATTTAGGAAATTGGCTTCAAATAGCTCCATATAAAAAATTTACTTGCCACATGCTTGAAGAAAACCAATATATTGATATTTAATTTTAAAAAAAAAGATCAAGATTAGATCAAACACTATATTACATAAAAATAAGCTCTTGAAAGTTAAGAATGCCCGTCTATAAGGTTGAATTCAACGAAATATTGAACTAAACATCAATTTAAAAAGTAATATCAAGATATTTAGTTCTTAGAAAGTACAAGTATTGACTCATAGAAAGAGAATAACACTTGTGGTTTTTTTCCCAATAAATATTTCTCTGAAAATAGGTTATCTTAGAAATTCCAATGTATTTTTTTCTTTTGATTCATATTTCTGTCTTGTGGTTTTTGCACACATATTTCTGAGAAGATGTTTGTATTTTTTTTTTTCAAATTAAGCACTAGACATTCTGGAACATTTTTCAATGTCTTCCTGCATTATCTGACGCAGTTTTGCTATTGCAAAAATTGAATTTTCAAACAATAAACAAGACCTAGAGGTATAAATTTAATTATCTTTTGAACAATGCCGAATTTCTATAAATAGCTAAACTTTGTTTGAATAAATTTTCTTAATTTAATAATTCAACGTAATCCACCTGGTCTTATCTTTTACAGCAAATATGGCAAAAATCAACTTCTTATTTCTATTAATATGCATTCGTGCAATGGAAATTCCTTCAGTTTTTATGTGTTTGGGAGTTTAAAGTGCAAATATGTTGATTGCAGAGATATCCGGTGGATTTTGTAAAATACATTAAGACTATTTTAAGAAAATTATTGACATTATGCTTGAATGGAAAACCTCGGGGATAATACAATTAGTGCTTTGAATTTATAATGTGAAACAATTTATTAAATTAATTTTGGAATAATAGGTGAGATTCTCAGATCATTAATCGCGTTAAAATCGAGCAGTAGGGGGTCAAAAAGAATTACTTAAAACAGCCTTAACTTCAGTATTAATTAATTAAAATGTAGTGACTGATCTAGATTTTTGACCTAAATATTGTAAAGAGTATCATTTTTTATTCTCTTTGAGATTCGAATTCGTATGGTCATGAATTAAATATAAGACGGGAAAATGTAGGGTAAAGGGGTATAAGTTGGACAATGGTACAAGTTGGACAGGGCTTTTTACTTGATAAATTTAGTACTTCATTTTTATTTGTATATTTTTAATGCTTTAGTTTTAGAATTTGGTTCCTTCTGCTTAAAAATAAATTTTGTACTGTATTTATCAAGAAAAAAACCATGTCCAACTTGTACCGGCGAATTGTCCAACTTGTAACGTAACACTATGTCCAACTTGTATCACTTTACCCTAATGGAACTAAAATTATGAGAAAAGGATTTTTTATTAAGTAATTCAATTTAATTTCATTATTTTAGTCCAGTGTATCTTGTGCTCCTTGGTTGCCTTTCCGTTGAAAAGGTCCTTGATGGGCTCCCAGAATAGCCGCAAATAGGCAGGATCAGCCTGAGTCTATTAGGGCCCATACACGAGTCTTGTCTTGGTCGTTCAGTGATCCTCCACTTACTGATTGCCCCTCCCCCAGTAGCATGAGGGTGAGCAAAGCCCCAGAAATAAATTGGTAAAGTAACTCATAATTGAGTTTTCAATCTTTAATATATAGAAAGATTGTTACGGGACTAAATGTCAAATAGTAAGACATAGCGGTTGCCGGTCTTCGTTGAGACTCCCCCCCAGCTAAGTCGATATTATCAGATATATTGTTCCCCCTTTTTCTATATGATTCGGTTTGGTAGCGACAATATTTCATTCAAACACTTCTAGGACAAGTGTACCAATTTTCAACCAGCTTGCAATTTTGGACACTTCTTTTGTTCCTCAGATTTCGATTATTTTTTTTTGTTTTTCGTACTCTAGAGATTATACATTGCTTGGAAAAAATAAAAAAAAATATCGTTTCCACGACTGAGATGATGTGTAAAAGACTTTGGAAGAATTTCGCAAGGGCAAGGAATTATGAAAATTTACCGAAATTTAGCCAAAGCTATGTCTATATTTTTATTAATTTTAAAATGTATTAAAAATAGTTTTAGAGAAAACAAAGACGATAAACTATCTATAAGATTCGAAGTACCACTTTCTAAAAAGAAGAAACAAAAAAATCAACTTGTATTAAAAATATGACAAGCCAAACATTTAGTATATACATTTACCCTACGTATTTTCGAATCCATTGATTTGACATAACCCGGCTAACACATTAATTACTTATTAAGTGTTCTTAACTCAATGACTTAATTTTAAGGAGTTGCAGAACAAACAACTACTTAAAAAATATTTGAAAATGAGACAAACGTCAGCGCTTTGTGGTGAGTAGTGAAACTAATGTGGCATGAGTCAGCCTTAAGACTAAGTACTTAATTAAGGTCTTTGTTAAGGTTCTTAATTAAGTAGTTTGTATTAAGCACACGAAAAGTATTTTAACTAAGTATTTAATTAAGTACTTTCAAATAGGGGAAACTGGGGCACCACCAAACACGGGGTACCACCAAACACTGCGATTTTTTAATCGGATATTCGACTTCAGAGGATAAGATCTATAGGAATTTATAGGCACTATAGGGATGCTCGTCCACTGAAGAAATGGTCGAGATAGTCCAAGTAGTTTTAAAATAAAAATTAGTGTTTGGTGCTACAACGTGTTTGGTGGTGTGGTGCCCCAGTTTCCCCTAAGCGCTTTTCAAGGAGTTGCCCTAATGCATATAAAACATGTATTTTTAATCCTTTAAATTGTTTATTTTTGAAATAAAAGCCAAAATTACACTTTTGCTTAATTAGTCTAATTGGCAAGATGAACATGTTCCTACCGCAGCTTTGTTATGTTGTCCGGCACAACACTTTTTCCCCAGTTACAAATATTGCTGGATGGAATTCTTGTTGTCCTCAAATTTCTCCTGAGAAATGTTTAAGATGCATCTGGAACAAAAAATCAAAGGAACGATCAAATAAAAAATTAATAATATTCAAAACTTTTTAAAAAGTGGACTCCCGAAACCTGAGATTATGGGACTTAGTGAAGTTATGCACTTCTGGCTCCCGGATTATACGTGAGTGGGACTGGAGAGAGAATTCGTCAAAATTTGGTAATTTTGTGGGTAGTTTACACTCCCGGATCACGCACTGAAGAGAAGATTTAACAAAAAATGGGCCATTTATTGGAAATTTAAGCTTCCGTATCGCAAGTTGAGAGCATAAAAGGAAAAATTTAATAGATTTTGGAATACCTGTGGACTTATTAACATTTCAGGATTACAGAGTATAGGAATTACGGGGAGAGCCTTGAGTTATATGTACTTACCACATGAAAATGCAAAGAAGGATGTTAAGTTATTTAATTTCACTGAAATTCACTATTTATAAATTTCCGACTAAAAGAAAGAACACACTTTATAAACACTTCACGTGCTTTACTAACATTTTGTGGTTATGTTTTCTGAAATGTCATTTTTCTCATCTCTTTCTTACCAATGGTTAACATGTATCTATCGGATTCTCTATTCCAGTTTCCACTTTTTGCCACCAGATGTCGCTACTTTCTCTCAAAAAATTCCTTAATTGAGTACTTAATAAGTACTTATTAAGAACTTAATTTATGAACTTGGCTTAAGTTATTATTTAAGAGCATCGACAATGCCTTTAATTTATAGCATTGTGTTAGTAACAGCTTACCTTGTGTTAGCCGGGAAGGGCCAAATGGTATAATATATCGATTTTCGGTTTTCAGTGCACCTCTTTAAGTGGATATACTCCTAGGATGCATTTTGTAACATGTTTTGAATCTGGATACACACAATTTAAATACTATTCTAAAGGCGAATTTATTTTAAAATATTTAGTATTTTGGAAATTCCAAACACCTTCTAGGATTTTTTGAATATGCAGGTTCTTGGAAATGTTTTGAAATTCTTTAAATCCTGTATTGGTATCAGGATTGCAAATTTTAAAATCTACAATTGATCCTGATTTTTTGAATGCAGGATGCCAAAAACTTGCAATTTTCTTGAACTTAACTTTCAATTTGATTTCAGAATATTGATGTCATTGCGAAACATTTGACCTATTTTATGAATTCAGGAACTCATAATCAATATAGATCACTGTAGTCAGCTGCTGAACGCGTTAGTCTTCGAATATTGATTTTTTTTGAATTCTTCAATGAAAAATCTTAAATAGGGTAAAGTGATACAAGTTGGACATAGTGTTACAAGTTGGACAATTCCCCGGTACAAGTTGGACAGGGTTTTTTCTTGATAAATACAGTACAAAATTTGTTTTTTAAGTATAAGGAACCAAATTATAAAACTAAAGCATTAAAAATATACAAATAAAAATGAAGTACTAAATTTATCAAGTAAAAAGCCCTGTCCAACTTGTACCATTGTCCAACTTGTACCATGGTCCAACTTGCACCACTTTATCCTAATAAGATTATTTTTTTCGAAAACAAACCATTTGCTCCCCTCGCTAACTAATAACTACACTGACAGGCATTTATTTTTCCAACAAAGTGAGTTAGTGATTATAAAAGATATAACAAATACTTTAAACATTTTTATCGAAGTTCGTCTCCAGAGTTAAAATAAATGCGCACCATGATATAGCCATCTTCACGATCTACAATGTTAAAATAATGCTTGTAACATAATTATTAAAATTATTGAAATACAATTTATGTAAATTATACCTGAATGAATGTGTAGAAATTAACATCATACATCCCTGCAGCTTTCAATCCATATTGTCTTTGAGTCATTCCCAGGATGAGTAAGAAGGATTTCTGATCCTTCAAGTTCAAGTCATACCAATTGGTTAAATACAAAGCTGTCGATATTCTTTCCATTTTGATTTTGATGAATTCTCCAAATAGACAAGGTATCAACAATTGAAAAAGAATAGCTAAAGTCGACGTGTATCCAACGGGATTTCTTGGATATAAACGAACGAAAAAGAAAATCGCTAAACTTAGAAAAGCACTCGCTACAAATTGTACAAGATTCGTAATAGAATTGATTTTGTTAAATCGTTTGATACTGTCCACGATATCACAGTATCTAATTGTAAAGATTTTGAGAAGGTCAGGATCTTCATGAATTCGATCTTTGTTTGCGGAAATGTATTCGTAGAGTATGTCCGACATTGCCATGATTTCGAAACCGAAGAAAGCTATATTAGTGTCTGTGTAAAAGGTGTATATAGCTCCGAATTCACTGAATAAAAATTGCATAAATAGCATAATTTCAGTATAATAGGGAAAGTCATTAGGAATGAACGGAAATTGAACAATAACTCCAGATTTTCCTTTGATGGCGGAAGCAATTGATAGGCTACCCGCAGCTATCACTATTATTGCTTTTCCTACCCTGAAATGCAAAAAATAAAAAGGATAATATTAATACTACATATAGTTAGTTATATTACCAATTTCAAATGCCCGAAGGAAAACTGATTGAATACGAAACGAATTCCTACTCACTTGTAGCAAGTTTCCCAAATGTTACTGAACTTTGTAAGATTTTTCTCCGCAATGGAATTTAATTCCTTATTCTCGAAATTGTTGTGGAGTGATTCCACCTTATTCAGTAGTTCCAGTAAATTATTTCGATTGTACCGCATAAAGAGAGTTTTTGAGATTATCTGTGCACATCCTAAGCAGTATACGAGTGATACAGCTAGGTTTCCCGTAAATCGTCCTTGAAATGTATTAGCGATATGCAAAATCGTAGAAACTAGACATAATATTGTTGAAATGAAAGAAGTTTTAATCAATATGCGATGCAATGGTTCCTTTGAAACGTGAATTGTTGAAAATGAAATTCCGAACTGAACTTTTGGTTTAATTTTGTTGAATATTTCCAAGTTTCGTTGAACGGACATGGTTGGTACAATGAGGCTTGGTGTTAGATACTAAAGACTGAAGAACGTAGTTCAGTTAGTGTAACAGGTGTAACATTGATTCGTTGTTTCTTTGGGTGTGGGGCGGTATTATAAAATTCTTGTGCCCTTTAATTATTGTTTTGTGCTTTTCTGAGTGGAATACATAACAAGAAGCATATATATTTTAATATTTAATTCTTTCACATATTGCAATGGAAATTCACATCAAGGCTTTACGAACATGCGTCATTTCAACGCGCGATATCTCGAAATGTTCTTTGGTACAATATATAAAAATCAATATTGAAAAAGGCATAGAAAAAATTGTCATCGGGAAAATAAATTTTGAGGAAGTATTTTAGTTATGATCTAAGTATAATATTACTTTAATATCTTAGAAATATCAATAAATTTGAAACAATGATTACTTTTTATTTCGGTGCAAAAAACATCGATCAATGAGCTATTTTGGGTGATCTTTTCAGTGATTTCTAAATCGTGTTCTACTCGGTTGTGAACCGGTAAAACGATAAATGATGCAATAATACTTTTGAGGTACCGCAGATATGGGTAACATTTGCCATCCTCCTGTTCATAAGCTTTTCTTTACTTCTAGAACTTAAGGATGGTCTTTATCGATCCGACCTACCATGTCCGATCGGTGAGAACTGTTCTTAAGCATTACAATTAAAAAAAAGTTTACGAACAGTAGGGGGTCAAAGTCACTCACTTAGGACAAAGTCACCCGAATCTACAGTATAGAATCGAAAAGGGACAGATAATCCTAACCGGCTTATGTAGGTGAGATTCTTAACGGGAGCTAGCTCGGAGTGCATGCAAATTCGATTTAGAGCTGAAGTTGGGAGACGCCATTCAGTTATCTTGAATCAAATTCGTGAAATTATACAAATTTTGTATTTAAACCAAAATATCAAAGGATTTGGATGAACTGACAGAAAAGTGATATATGGATGAAATGTAGAGCAGAATGTTCTCTATAATTTTCCCATAGAACATGATTTCATCGATTACTCAGAAGCCAAGATAATCGAGGTTTTTTGTTTCTTAACTCGTTTTTTTCATCCAGAGTTCCCTAAGTAGTCATTTGTTGAACTTCAACTATATCAAAGAATTGTTGTCTTTTGTGGGACTTTCCATTTAAAACCCTATTTTAAGTGTCTTGGTGGAGTAGAGGCAGTCAAATTGGCATCTGAGTGATTTCAAAGCGTTATTATAGGAAAAATCAATTTTTTCACACTTAAACGGAAAAATCGGAGTGATAGCGTAGTCTGATCGGAAAATGATGTATGGACGAAATGTAGAGACAAGTGTGCTCTACAATTATGTCGAAGTAATCATTAAAATCTGTTTAGCGACAGTCGAGATAATTGAGGTTATGTGATATTGAAATTGGTTTTTTGACTGTGGCGCCCCTGGTGTTGGTCCCACGAAGTTCAAATGTTCTAGAAAGTTGTAGCATTTGGTGAGATCTTTCGTTTAAGCCCTCATTCATTAAAATCGGTTACATAGAACCGGAGATATGATTTTTTGAATTTCGTGAACTTTGACCCCTCATATCTCCGGTTCTGTTTTAACCACAGCGCACTTACGCACCATTTTAGAAACGTCCTAGACTGGACTACAACATACTAAAATTTCATTAACTTGCACAATGCCGTTTTTGAGAAAAATGACCTTGAATTTCGATGAATTTTGACGCTATCACAGCGCCACCTGTGGTGACTTTTTGAACTTCCATCTGAAAGCGCTCATCGAGACGAAACCAAAAAGGTAAAATTTAGGTCGCTATGTTAATTAGAACCGGAGATAGAGGCCGGTCAATGTTCGAACTTTGACCCCTTATAGCTCGGGTCAGGGGTTATAGATCGACTTAAGGTTTTTTTTGTTTGATAGGTATAATCAACAGCTACAACATACTAAAATTTCAGCCCGATTGCATAAGGAATTTTTGAGTTATTTAACTTTTAAGATTTAAAAATTTTCTTTTCAAAAATAGCGCCCCTAGCGGTGGTTTTATGAACTTGCGATGTTAGAAGGGAAAGTGGCATTTCACGAGAGCTTTCCAAAAAGCCCTCACTTTTTAAATTCTGACAATTAGAACCGGAGTTATGGCCATTTTAAGAAATTTTTTTTGGACCCTTATAGCTCGGGTCAGGGGGGTCGGGGGACCTTAAGTTTGGTATTGATGGAAAGCTCTAAGGCCCAGCTATAACATACTAAAATTTGAGCCCGCTCGATGCCATAGGAGCGGAGCTATTGAGAAAACAAAAAAAGGGGGGTCTTCAAAATGGCGGAAGGAGGGGTGGGGGGTGGGGGGTCAATGCACCAAGTTGCAATTTTCACCCGATATATAACCTTTGCCGAAAACCGCAAGTCGATATCTTTTTTAGTTTAGGAGCTATTAAGCTCCAAAGAGCGGCCGGCCGGCCGGCCGGCCGGGAACGTAAAATAGCCACATATATATTCGTGATCAGGAAGTGGCGAAACACATTTTGGCCAAGTTTGAGGTCGATCGGACGACATGAAATTTTGTTAGGATTATAGTAGGTGAGATTGTTAAGAATCTCACCTAATAAGAGCTCGAGTATTTCACAAAACACGACGATGATACGGTACTCTCCGGTGGTGGCCAGTGGATTTGAAGTCACTTCACAAAGAAAAACACTTCTTCAATCTTTCCCAGAGCTTTCGGTCCTGGATGTGGATCTTTTTCAGTGGCTACAAGGATTTATACATTTATTTTAGAAATTACTTCTAAATACAAGGTCGTTTTTTCTTTGGACAATTCAAACTTGTGTGGGATTGGACAAAATAACGATCCTCATAAAGTACAAAAAAGCATAGTTTAGTCGAGTGAGTAGAAGTTTGAATTGTCCAAAGGAAAAACGACCTTGTATTTAAAAGTAATTTTTAAAATAAATGTATAAATCCTCGTAGCCACTGAAGAAGGTCCACATCCAGGACCGAAAACTCTGGGAAAGATTGAAGAAGTGTTTTTCTTTGTGAAGTGATTTCAAATCCACTGGCCATCACCGGAGAGTCTCCTATCAATACACATCACGCCAGATCTTCATCCAATTACATATGACGCTGCTACACCTTTTTAATTCAATTCAATTCATTTTATTAAAATTCTCAACATCTAATACATTGCCTTGAAACATATAATGAATAATAGTATACTGTACATATCAATCATATTGTAATTCAGATTGCCTGGGTCTTTCACAGTTTACTGCCAATGCATGGAGGAATTAACGCCGAGACGGTGGTGGATTCATGGGGCGTGGGAAAGAACAAGAATAAGATGAAATAAATTGAAATCAGTTCAATTCAATTACACTCTGACTAGGTTCTAAGGCACACGTGTCGTCTGAGTGGTTTTAGTTAATTCTAAAATTATTACTATCTTTATTTTTAATAGCAAATTTAGTAACAAAGATGGGGTCGGTTGTGAAGTCGGCGGCAGCCGCAGATGAAAAAAGAAATAAATTTATTATTATTATTATTATTAATATAATTAATAAAAAAATAAAAAAAAACAATTGTAAAACAAGCGAACAAAGATTTCCATAATATTTCAAAACTAATTAATATGGAGTTGAATTTTTCGAACAAGTTTGTTAACAAATTCCTCCATAGAAATACCTAACACATTAATCTCTACAATTGCTTGAACTCAAAAAGAACGCAGTTATATAATCCACTTTTTTCTCAACTTGTGACACGGATTAAACATTAAGAGATATCGACTTTAGGTCTTTGACGACCTCACCATAAGTCATTATCCAGAAAAATCTTTTTTCTTGTTTTCCCCATCTCCTTCCTCGTTCAAAACTATGTTTTTTGGTTTATTTCGAAAACGGCTCCTACGATTACTTTCATTTTAGAATATGTTTTAAAGATAGTCCAGGCGAATATTTCGCCCTTAGACACCTATGTTCGGAAAACTTTTCGATATCGAATTTTCGAAGATCAAAGTTTAGCCACTTTGGAGGGCTTATTTTTCATAACCGATCATAACCAACGCTGAGTCGGCGGCGGACGCATGGTATAGGGAATTACATACATGCATACATTTGCTCAAAATTGGATTTTACTGCTCGAACTCTACGGAGAAAGCAGTATATAAACCCTCGATTTTTTCACCCCTCCAAATTTCCACCTTCCACCCCCCGGACCGGAGACCACTTTCCTCAACAAATCTTCACGTTTCAGACGATTTCCGATAAATGTCGTCACGCTGTTTGTCCGTCTGTCCGTTCGGCTGTCTTCAGCTCTAGAGGCCAAACGATTAGAGATAGAGACGGGGTCTTTGCGGGACCCCCCCACAAGTCGACCCAAGGATCGTTAACATGCTCCTGATTTTCCCGCCACCCCTTCCCTTTCCCTCCAAAACTATGTTTTTTTTGGGATTGATCGAAAACGCGTCGAAAGATTTTTTTTTCATTTTTGGATATGTTTTACAGATTACCCAGGCGATCATTTCGTCCTTAGACGAAAATACCATTGAATCATTCCTAATAACGGTTTTTCAAGGCCAAAAGTTAAAAAGACACTAGAAAGCGGATTTATCAAGCAAATTAGGTCATGTTTGGGGTCGTTGAAAAGGTCTTGTAATTTCCTACAAAACTGAACCGGTTCCAATTGGTTTTGAATCGGTAATGAACCGGTTCATAACCGATAATAAATTTTTATCTGAAAATTAATTCTATTATTTTAAAAACTATTTTGGGGGATCTTTTGAGAGATTTATCAATCGATTCAAATCGGTTGAGAACCGGTAAACGGTAAATGATACGAAAGTACTTTTGCAGTATAGCATCTAAGTCACGAGTTCGAGCATTTCGCAAAGCCTGGCACGCTTTGCCACCCCTTTTTTGAAAGATCTTGAAATTTCCAACCCAATGCGTCAGACTTAGGCTCCGTTCAGTTATAACGTTTCGAAGAGACAAAGCCACTCCAAAGCCAAGCCAAATCTGTTCGAAGGTATACCGGAAGCCTAAAGTGCAACTTCACGTACTAACTGCTTTACCGCTGATTGTTCTGCCATTTCGAATTTCGATTTTCTTGACACTTCAATCGTCAACAATGTCAGCAACAATATGCAAACGTTTGCTGCAAAAAATGATTTTCTGTGTAGTTTTGTGGATTTTCAGGATGGCAAAACGTTTGAATTGCAATTTTATTAAGTTAAATGCCCTTTTCATGAACTTGCTCACTTTTGTGAAACTCGTGAGTTTAAACTTTAAATGTTCGAACTTCCAACGGCTTTCTACGTAAGTTTTCTCCGATAAACCTTCGAATCGGTAAAGGAAAAACCTCAACCGGAGAGAGCTCTCAAATCGGGAAGATTTTTTACTGAACGAGAAGAATCGATCATGAATCGGTACAGTATCCGTAAATGATTTACCTTTCACGGATTTACTTTTTTTTTGTTCGTATGCTTGGTACTAATGCTATAAAATAATCTAAATCTAAAACATAATTTTTTTAAAGCAATTTCTTATTTCTGAATGATTTGTGATTTTTAATTTAATTTAATTGGTAGTAAAGCGGCATGTGCACAAAAAGCATAAGAAAAGTTTATACACAGATAGCTCTTATAGGGGGAGGCTTTGAACTTTCGCACACAAAAATGATGTTCAAGTTCAGTGATTTTTTCTGACTACCATGCAAACCGTATGGATTCTCCAACTATGCCAAAAAAATGTCTTACTTATAAGGTTCATAATCCCACCAAACAAAATCCCAGGAAATCCTTAGATTTTCCTCCAGAGGAAAATGAAAATTTAATGGCTATTTATCCGATAGATGAATCAAGTTTCTATTATCGCACACGATTCACGCCATCATTGAACACCCCATTTTCACCGTAAATTTTGCACCGGACACTAAAAGTTGCACATCATTGTTTAAAGGGAACTCTAATCTACTTGATTAAACCATTTTTATAAGGAATAAAACATTTTAATATCACTTTTTTGGAACTTTTCTGAGAGATGTTTTATTGACATTAAAAACCATTTTTTTGCTTGATTCTACGAGAATTTCACTCCGGAAACGGTTAAATCTGATGAATACTTTCTTGAAAAGTCCAAATATCACCAAATTTACACGAATCAATAAGTTTTTAAAGCTAAAAATTGACTAAAACTCAGCAAGCGAGAAGACCACACAAGATTCCACCATTCCTCCACGGAGCCGGATATGCACAAAAACGTTTGAATGCGCATCATTGAAGATTTCTCTGTTCCTGCAGCTGCAGGAATCGGGATTTAGCACAGATATTGAGCTTCAGCAGGTGAACAAGCTAAAATTTTCACAAAACATCTTCTTACGGACAATTTCTTTTCTTTGTCATGCAAAACAACACAATAGTGAGGTTATGTCAAAGATTGTCAAAAAGCAGTTGTAAACTGTATGAGCTTATTGCAGATGTGATTCTTTCATTGCACATTCAGTTTGTGCAAGCTTGAAAAATATTTTTATATCAAAGAAATCCAAAATTGCTTAATAATTACTCAACTGCAACCTATTTGAGTCAAATTACTTCTTGTTTATCAACTTTACGATTTTTAAGTTTTCCTTTTTAGTGGTGGATCAAATCGGTAGATTACAATAGATGTGAATATGAGGGATCGCATCTAAAATGAAGTTTCTTGGAAAATGTGAGAGAAGCCATGTCTTCTATGTGCGATCGATGAATCTGAGTCAAGTTTGTGAATTTTGTTCCACCCACAAAAAGTGCCTGTTCAGCCTAAAAGATTTTTACTTAAATCTGATTCCTAATAACCCTTCTACCCTCTGTGATAGTAGTTTTTCAGAAAAGTGATATTAATTCTGCACAATCGTATGAAATATTGCACAGCAAAATTACAGTTTTGGACCTGTTTTTAATTTTTGTTTCCTAAAACTAGGGGAAAAGGATTAGACTCCCAATTTTTTCAGGAAAGGTGTGATTTAAGACTAGCTACTAAAATATATAGCCATCAGTGAAAGTTATAAAGTAATACCGGAGAAATTCGAAGTGTCCGATGGTAGCGTATGTGCGAAACATCAAAGCCTCCCCCTACATGGCTTTTCCTCGTGTGCTCGAACACTTCGCAAAGCTGAGACCCTTTGTCATCTCTTTTGGATATGTTTGGAGGTGGTCCAGGTGAACATTTTGTCCAAACTTATATATGACCTAAAAAATATCGCCATCTTGAATTTTGAAATTCTAAGTTTAACCATTTTTCGTTTGTTGGTATACTTGTAAGTCATGCCGGAATATTCTAAAATGATCATTTCTTTACCAAAATGTTGTAATTTATCTAGTTAGATGTAAATAATATGATGTTTTTCCTGTAATTTACATTTTTCTATATAGAATATAATAGATTTCTATATAGAATATCTATATGCATAATACAATTGGTTAAAGGTTGTGTAGCAAGTTAAGCAGAGCATGTGGCCTCTAATAGCTCAGTTGGTAGAGCACTCGTCTAGTTAACGAGAGGTCTCCAGTTCGATTCTGGGTGGCGGCAGGAATTTTTCCTAACTCCACTGAGAAAAAAAAACTGGATGATTTGAGTGTCATTTGCTCTGATTGACGATTTCTCTGTACATAAATACAATTAACATTGAACTAAAGTTCGTAAAAATTCTCAGTATATAGATATGTTCAAATTTTATATGCTAAACGGTATTAAAACTGTCAATACTCTGAAAAAAAATGTTTTGTTAAACGAACAAATGGATTTTGTTGAAATTTTGTCAAAAGGAAGTTATTTACCAATTTGACAAAACTTTTTCGTGCATTTTATATGGAAAAACACCCTTTTGACAAACTTTTAACAAGATCCAGTTGGCCGCCGATTTGACAAAACTTTTCCATATTCTGTATGGAAGAACATCCTTTTTACAAACTTGTCTTGTTAATTTGACAAAATATTTTTTCAGAGTAGGTGTTAATTTCACCCTATAAGCAGTGCAAAAGTTATAAGAAATTGTTTAAGATCCTCTGTCAAGGACAGTTTCCATAGTGAAGATAAATGCACACCATGATATTGCCATCTTTACGATCTGTAATGATAAAAGAATGTTTGTCCTTTATTTATTTGTCGCAAGACAGATCAGGAAAAACAGATAACCTTAATGAATGTGTAGATATTGACATCGTACATCCCTGCAGCCCTTAATCCATATTCTCTTTGAGTCATTCCCAGGACGAGTAGGAAAGACTTCTGATCCTTCAAGTTCAAGTCATACCAATTGGTTAAATACAAAGTTGTCGATAGTCTTTCCATTTTGATTTTGATGAATTCCCCAAATGCACAAGGTATAAACAGCTCAAAGAGAGCCATAAAAGCCGTTGAGTATCCAACGGGATGCCTTGGGTATAAACGGACAAAAAAGAAGATTGCTAAACTTAAGAAAGCGTTCGTTACAAATTGGACGAGATTTGCAATGGAGACAATGTCGTTAAATTGTTTTATGTAGTCCACAATCTGACAATATCTAATTGTAAGGATTTTTAACAAGTCAGGATCTTCCTGAATTCGATCTTTGTTTGCGGAAATGTATCCGTAGAGAATGTCAGATGCTGCCATAATTTCAAAACCGAAGAAAGCTATAGTAATATCTAGATAAAAAATAAATATAGCTCCGAATTCACTTAATATAAGTTGCATGAATAGCATAATTTGGGAATAATAGGGAATATCATTTGGAATCAACGGAATTTGAGTTATAACTCCAGATTTTCCTTTGATAGTGGAGGAAATTGAAAGACCAAACGCCGTTATCATTATTATTACTTTTCCTAGTCTGAAATGCAAAAACAAACAATTACGAAAATCGTTCTAATTCTCAATTTTAAAGTGATTGAATGTGAAATGTAATCCTACTTACTTGAAGCAAGTTTCCCAAATGTTACTGAACTTTGTAAGATTTTTCTCCGCAATAGAATTTAATTCTTTATTCTCGAAATTATTGTGGAGTGATTCCACCTTATTCAGCAGTTCCAGTAAATTATTTCGATTGTACCGCATAAAGAGAGTTTTTGAAATTATTTGTATACATCCAAAGCAGTATGTAAGGGACATTGCTAGGTTTCCGGTAAATTTCCCATGAAATGTACTTGCAATATGCAAAATCGTAGAAACTAGACATAATATTGTTGAGATGAATGTAGCTCTAATCAATATACGATGCTTGAGTGATTCCCTTGAAACGTAAATAGTTGAAAATGAAATTCCAAACTGAATTTTGGGTTTAATTTTGTTGAATATTTCCAAGTTTCGTTGAACGGACATGGTTGGTACAATGAGACTTGGTGTTAGATACTAAAGTCTGAATAACGTAGTTCGGTTGATCTAACATTGATTCGTTGTTTCTTTGGGAGTGGGGCGGCCTCATAAAATTCTTCTGCCCTTTAATTAATGTTTTGTGCTTTTCTGTGTGGAATACATAATAAAAAGCATATCGACGGTTCCATTCCATACTATGCTAAGTCGACTTAGCTTTATATTACTCCGAGATATGTTGTTCTTGATACGGAGATCTACAACTCGTGAAAATTTGGTGGTCATCCGATGTTCGCGTAACGAGATATTTGAGACTTTCGAAAAACATTTACACGGGCAGCATAGAAAATCGCCAACTTCAAATGGTTCTCCTGAAAAGTTGTCACTCTGAGATAGCATAGTATGCAATGGAAGCGTCGATATGTTTTGATATATCATTCTTTCACGTATTGCAATGGAAATTCACATCAAGGTTTTACGAATATGTGTCATTTTAATGCGCAATTTCTCGAAATATTCTTTGGTACAATATCCAAAACTCAATATAGAAAAGACAGAAAAATTGTTAAGTACACGGGGTAGATAAATTTTAATGAAGTAAACAATATTAGTCATGGTAAAAGTTTAAGATGATTTAAATATTTTAGAAATATGAATAAAATTGAATGAAGAAAAATCAATTGCATGTGTTTTTCATTCGAAGAATTATCGATCGATTAAATTACTCGATGGTGAAGTTACACTGTTAATAATTAAAGAAAAGTTTGTGTATATTTAAACTTCTTAAAATGAATGGATTTTTGGTTTACCTGGAGTACAAAGAATCAAGCAATAAAACTTTACTACAGAAAATTATATAAATCAACATTTAGTAGGGCAGTCCGGGGTACATTTAGCCATTAAATGAAGCTTCTTATTTTCGCATAATTTGGGGAAAAAATGATAAGGTTTGTCAGGTTTGTCTAATGTTTTTATGTTTCATAATTAGCATTAGGATATTGGCTATATGAAACACTGTACTGCATGTACTACTGCATTTAATATGGAAGAAATTGTATGTTGATAATGACCGTCGTGAAAAATTCAGAATTAGGTGATATTCAAAATTTAATTATCATACTTTACCATATTTTTTGCTCCTCCAAAATAGTCAGAAGTGCACTCAATGAGTCAAGTGGTAGAGAACTCGCTCTATGATGCAAGTGTTCCAGGTTCGAATCCCCTTTAGGTCACCAGGAATTTTTCTGGCGTTAAAGATGTTCGAATTGCATCCAGTGAGCTTCACTGCACTTGATTCCACGGGCATGGGACTGACAACCTCATCCCGTACAAGAAAAAAAAATAATAATGCATGTCTATAAATCCCGTTGCGGGAAGGCCTTGTTCCTTTATGAAATGTTGTGCCAGCATTATTTATTATTATTATTAAAATAGTCAGAAAGGCTTTGTTTCTGTTTTTGATCATCGATGATCTACTGGTCCTCACATGTTTAATCATTACGCGCATTTTGAATACGGTGGACCCGGTGGACCATATTAATAGTTCGAACTCTATCAAAAGAGCAGTATTTTTTCATACAAAATGTACTAGCAAATGTACGACTTTTTTCGGAACGGAGGGTATACTACTTTTGACTGTCCGATCTATGTAATATCCCGTCTACTAGGTAACTTATTTACTATTCGCCAATTAAAATTTTGTATGGGTAATGCTAAATTTTACCATCCTAGCTTTCTTGGTGATTTAAAAATATAAGGAAAAACCTTATTAACTCTCTAACGGGTAAGATCACCTCCAGGCGGTCTTCACAAAAATCACATTTACAGTGACAATAAAGGTTTTATTTATTTAAAAGTGCTATTGTGTCCTCGGTAATAGTCTAATAAACATCTCTTGAAAGTTTGAACTCATTTTGACTCTTCGTTTTGTTGCTATTCCCAGTTTTGTGTGACAGGTCAGAGACAAAGCAACAAAAAATATTTGGCGCAAAAATCTCATTTTCAATTTCCATAAAAATACTGATTTAAAGTTATCTGACTAAAATAAATTAATTTTTTACTGAAAGATATGTCATTCTACTTTGTATATTTTATTTAAAAAATTTGAAAAAACTGAAAATGAGAATTTTAGAAGCAAAAAGAGTTTCAAAAAATTTTATATTTTCTCACCTAGCGCCTAAACTAAAAAAGATAATGAAGAATGGATGTTTTTTTCGACTTTATTGGATCATAATTATCCTAGAAAACACTGTTTTAGAACTTTTCTTCGCATAATAAAGAAAACACCGTTAGAGGGTTAATGTACCCCATTTCCCCCAGCGTAAATTTAAAATATGACAATGTAGTTGGACAAAAAATCATTGGATTTCAATTTTTTCACGCTTGGATTTCACAGTAATTTGTATGACATTTCGACCGTAAGTTTTCGAATTTGAGAAAGGCTACTTTATAAGAATTTGGTGTGCAAAATTAAGGTTCATATCTTGAGTTGTCTCGAACTGAGTAGATCCTGTCAGGAAAGTTACCGTAGATTCAGATGACTTTGTACTTTGTACCCTTGTTTTTCGTAAGCTCTTCTTGAATTCTATCTCTTAAGCATGATTCTCACTGATTGGCATAATAGATCGGTTCGACGAAGACCATCTTTAAGTGCTAGAATTAAAGAAAAGCTTACGAAAAGCGACGGTGCAATGTCACTTTCATCTACGCTTTGAGATTTTACTACACGTTCACAAAGTTCCAATGGAAATTTCTTAAGTTAATAAACTAATACACGAGAATTGTGAAGTTGCATCAAGCTATTATATTCTTTTATTATTATTTATTTATTATCATCTCTCTATTTCTTTTTTGACCCACCCCCCGTGCGGCCATCACCGTCTTAGCGTCGGTTCCAACCTACTCCGGGATGAAAACGATGGAAAATCCCTTCTCAGATTGTATACTTTGTGATCATACATATGCACGTATGTCACTAAATGTGGAGGAGGGTATGCTCACAGAGACAGAGCGAGAGAGATTAAGAAAAAACTATATCTTTCTTCTATAAAAAATTCTATATCTTTATTCCAAACAAAATAATTGCAAGTGACAAAAGTTTATTAGGCCAGGTGTCAGCTATTGCAGTCAATGATAAGCAGTTAGAAAAAAAGTAATAACATAACAAATAATTTACGTTTATTTGTCATATGCGGCATCCAGAGTAAAGATAAATGCACACCAAGATGTAGTCATCTTCATGATCTGCAATTATGAAAGAACGTTTTGTACTTTATTAATCAGTCGTAACACTGTTTAAGAAACAATTACCTGAATGAATGTGTAAATATTAACATCGTACATTCCTGCAGCCCTTAATCCATATTCTCTTTGAGACATTCTCAGGACAATTAGGAAGGATTTCTGATCCTTTAAATTGAAATCAGGCCAATTAGTCATATACAAAGTTGTCGATAGTCTTTCCATTTTGATTTTGATGAATTCTCCAAATACACAAGGTATCAATAGCTCTAACAGAATAATAAAAGCCATGGAGTATCCAACGGGATGCCTTGGGTATAATCGGACAAACAAGAAGATTGATAAACTTAAGAAAGCATTCGTTACAAATTGGGAGAGGTTTGCAATGGAGATGATATCGTTGAAACGGTTGATACTGTCCACGATCTCACAGTATCTGATTGTAAGGATTTTTAAGAAGTCCGGATCTTCCTGAATCCGATTTTTGTTTGCCAAAATGTAATCGTAGAAAATGTCTGACGCTGCCATAATTTCAAAACCGAAAAAAGCAATGCATATGTCTTCATAAAATAATAATATAGCTGCTAAAACACAAAATATCAATTGCATGAGTAACATAGTCTCGGTATAATATGAAAAGTCGTTCGGAATCAATGGTATTTGAACAATTACTCCAGATTGTCCTCTAATAGTGTTAGCAATTGAGACGCAAATCCCTGTTATAATTACTAGCATTTTGCCATATCTGAAAGTTAAAGAAAAATGAATGATTATCTTGAAAATTTTGTGCTTTTAAGTCCCATACGCATACGTAACTCAATTTTACTCACTTGAAGCAAGTTTCCCATATTTTACTGAATTTTGAAAGATGTTTCACCGCAATTTCGATTAATGCATTATTCTCGAAGTTATTGTGGAGTGATTGAACCTTATCTAGTAGATACAGTAAATTAGTACGATGGTATCGCATAAAGAACGTTTTAGAGAGTACTTGTGCTGACCCCGTGCAAAATACAAGTGATATAGCTAGATTTCCCGTAAATTGTCCTCGAAATGTATTAGCGATATACATTGCTGTAGAAACTAAACATAATATTGTTGAGATGAAAGAAGTTCTAATCAATATTCGATGTACGAGTGATTCTTTTGTAATATAGATAGTTGAAAATGAAATTGCAAACTGAATTTTGGGTTTTATTTTGTTGAATATTTTCAAGTACTGTTTCACCGGCATATTTTTTGTAATGTAACTTCGTGAAAGATCTGCTAAAAACTGAAGTACTTGAGTTCATGTAACCTTCGTTCTTGGTAGGGGTTAAAGGAAAATTCTTTAGAATTAAAGTTTGTATTGATTCGTGAGAAATTCATAAATAAAGAACATATGTTTATATGTGACTTATTCAATTCTTGCAATGAAAGTTAACATCAAGTTTTTTATGTATTATGTGAAAATGGACAGATAAACTTAAAACAACTTATTGTGAGTGAGATTCTTAAAGTAAAAACTAGGATTGCATGCAAATTCAGTTTGGAACTAAAAGATGAGAAATATTATAGAACAATTGGGATTTAAATTTCTGGAATAGAGTAAAGTGGTACAAGTTGGACAATGGTACAAGTTAGACAGGGCTTTTTTTCTTGATAAATTTAGTACTTCATTTTTATTTCTACTCTGAAAAAAATGTTTTGTCAAATTAACAAGAAAAGTTTGTTTAAAGGATGTTCTTCCATACAGAATATGGAAAAGTTTTGTCAAATCGGCGGCCAACTGGATCTTTGTCAAAACGATGTTTTTTAATATAACATGCAAGAAAAGGTTTTGTTAAATTGGTATATAACATCCATTTAATAAAATTTCAACAAAATCCATTTGTTCGTTTAACAATACATTTTTATTACAGTATATTTTTAATGCTTTAGTTTTATAATTTGGTTCCTTGTGCTTAAAAATAAATGTTGTACAGTATTTATCAAGAAAAAAGCCATGTCCAACTTGTACCGGCGAATTGTCCAACTTGTAACACTATGTCCAACTTGTATCACTTTACCCTAATTGCATTTTATTTCAATTGGAATATCAAGGATTTGTATGAACTCCCACAAAGATGATGCTGAAATATAGACTACAACTTTTTTTTTATGATTTTTCCTAAGGACTTGGTCTCATCGGTTGTTCTGTAGCCTGGATAATTCATTTTATTTGCTTAGGAATAGGGTTTTTGACCACAGTGCCCTTTGTGTCCATGTTACGAACTACAAAAATATCAAAAAATTATTGAATTTTACGAGAACTTCCCTTTAAATCCTTATTTTAAATAAGTCGGTCGATTAAAACCGGTCATATCAGTGTCTGCGTAGCATTTTTTCGCAACGCTACTTTTAGGAAACTTCATAACCTAAAACATCCAAAAGCATCCTAAAATTCGATCAAAATGCACAATGGCGTTTTTTGAGAAAAATGAGTTAGAATGGCCTTAAGTTTTTTTTTAATCGACAGCTCTAAGGTTTAGCTAAAACACAACAAAATTTGAGCCCGATATAGAAACTTTGCCGAAACCGCAAGTCGATATCTTTTTTAGTTTAGGGAGTACTAAGTTCCGAAGAGGGGCCGGATGGACGGCCGGACGGACAGAAAAGTTTTTTAGCTATCCAGATATTCTTGATCAGGAAGTAGCCATACACATTCTGGCAAAGTTTGAGTCCGATTGGAGTACATAAGATTTTATAATGATTATAATAGGCAAGATAGTTAAGAATCTCACTTAGTATTGTATCCAGTTGCATTAAGGTCTAATAATAGTACTTAGTAAAAGTGTTGTATAGAACTTATGAAGTACGTTGTGAGTACAGATGTTTTTGATCCCAGGCTGTTGCATCAGTTTGAGGGGATACGAGGATTAAAAAAAATCAGTATATTTTCAGTAGACTACTGACGGCAATTAGTACAAGAAAGTCAAGGAGATGAACTCCCTCTGGATGCGTCAGGAGGTGCAATCCTTTCAGGACAGGAAAACACAAAATTCTTTGCCAAAGCTTTCGACGCTTCAACGCATCTTCCTCAGTGGTCAAATCTGTGATTTGTCTCTGAAATTTTGTTCACACTCTATTTCCACTACTCCAAATGAGGATTTACAGAGAAAATTGGGAATTCGTCGCGGGTACTCCTTCTTGGACATTGATCTGGGGCCAACTGAGTTGGCCCCAGATCAATGTCCATAAACTCATTTGGAGTAGTGGAAATCACAGATTTGACCACTGAGGAAGACGCGTTGAAGCGTCGAAAGCTTTGGCAAAGAATTTTGTGTTTTCTTGTCCTGAAAGGATTGCACCTCCTGACGCATCCGGAGGAAAATCAGTATATTTTCTTTAAATTTTTATTTAAATCAAAAAATAAAATAATTTAGTTCAAAGTCATTGAATATAAAAGCATCTGAAATTTTCTGATGTTAGAAGATCTGTTAATAACGGAATAAGCACACACATTTTCGATCTTGATTAACCCCTTGGGGGAATTGAATATACATACACCATTAACGTGAATCAACACAATATTCAATGAACATTAAATAATATCACTGAAAAAGAGCGAGGAAAAATTATTAAGTACTTCACCACAGCTAAATAAGACTGAAGTACAGTAGAGTCTCTCAAATCTGAATCTCTTAAATTCGGACGCCGTTTGGATTCAAAATGTCAATTGTGAGGTTATGTTAGAATATTCGTATTTTAGGTGAATGAAAATAATATTTATGTGCTTCTTCCTGAATGTTTGCATACATTATTATTGTATAAAATGAAAAGAAAGTATGTTACCACTAAAACTTGCGAGAAAGTGTGAGAATTTGATTCAAAGTACAAAATAATCTTACACAAATTTCGTTAGTTTTGAAAAAATCGTTCGAATTTGGGAGGTGAGAAATGTCAAAAATAGCCCCCGAGCGTTCGAATTTAGGAGACTCTACTGTAAACAGGAAGTTCTGTCATATTTCTCGTAAGCAATTGCTCACTCTGAAATTTCAGCAAAGCAATTTTAACTCAAAGCATATTCAAAATTTAACGTATTTAGTGTTAAAATCTTCCAAAAAGAACAAATATTTAGATAAAATTCATTATTCATCAAATATTGGAATAAAATTCCACAATTTTAATTAATTTATTTTTATTGTCCAATTTTACCCTTAAAGTGTCCAAATTTAGAAACATTGAAGTATCATTCATTAGCTTTATTTTTAGTAGTATTCCCATCTAATTATGTTTATTAATCAGTGAGAAATTAAACAAAAATGGGGAAAAGGCGAGAAGCCATAGTTGACACGCATCTTCAAAATCCATATTTCACATATTCGATAATTAAAAGAATGACTGGGAACTCACGTGAGACCGTTCGGAACGTAATTTGATGATTTAAGAAAACCAAAACTATTGCTCAGTTTTATTGCTCAAATCTGCTGGTTTGGAGATAACGCCATCGAGAAATACCGGGGTATTTTGAAGAAAGATTTTTGGATAAATCAGCCAATGACACCAAAAGTTTTGCTCAAAAGTGGAAAAGGATAGTCAGGATACGTCGAAATAACCTTGTCTAAACCATGATGGCGAGTGACAAGAGAAAAATCCGAGAATTTGGAAACCAAAAGTTGGATTGAAAAAGGCAATGAGTTCAAACAAATACTAATGAAATAAGCTTTTCAAAAATATATAACATATCCTTTGAAGTTAAATAGTTTTTATATGGGAAACATTTTTGTTTGTTCAAATTTTATCGTGGACACGCTTTATTCATTTTCAACTGCCCTATTTTTCGGACCAAAGTGTTCATCGAGAGGGGTATGCGATACAACTTTAGAAGGGTCACAGCCTCCGTTACAATATGCATAAATTTTATTAAAAATCTTTCCATTTTTTTGAGATTTATTATTATTATTAATAGTATCGAGATATATTCATTACAATGTCTAGGGGAAGGTCGTCTGCCTTCAAACGAAAAATGGAGTTCCAAATTTAAGATTTTTTTCTGAAGAATCCACAAAATGGATTTTATTTTCTACTACACCAAAAAATTCTCTTGTTCATTCAGCGTATATGCTTACCTCATTTAACACTTACAAGTCCTCAGGTTTTTCTTCTGAGGAAATTAAAAAAGTGATGTCGATTTGTATGAAGGCAGCTGGTATAGTCTGCCTTCCAACGCGAGGCAGCTGCCTTTAAATGTTTTTTTTTTCACTGAGAATATCAAATCAATAAAACTAAATGGGCTATAAATGATTAGATTGAAGCCTAACGCACTCATTAAAATCATCACTGCAGTCAAAAGACATTAAACAATAACTTTTCTTCACATTTTTCTGAAGCACTGTTTTGCACATGAAAATTTGGAAGAAAAAGCCATTGAAGTTGAAAATTGTCAACTTGAAACATCCCGGCCGGAGCAAGATAGCAGGTTATAAGTATTTGTATGACGTTCGTCAGAGAAAAGTAGGAGTTCGATTTCACATGTTTTGATGTATGGAAAGATAGGATTTAAAGGCACACGACATTAGCATTTAAAGGCTGCTGCAGGGTGATATTTGCAAATTTTTGCCACCCACAAAAATTGTGTCATCTGAACCAAAATGTATTAACAGAAATATTAAGCATGATTAACCTTCTATGTGTCACAATGGAAGATTTATTTGTAAAATGATTTTTACTATGAAAAATCACATGATTTGTGGAACATCAAAATTACAGTTTAGAGCTCATTTTCAATTTTTTTTTAATCTAGCATCTAGGAAATAGGAGCTAGGCTCTCCATTATTTGATGATTTGTGAGGATGATGGATAGTTACCTAATAGTTAATAGAATATAATTTATGCTTTTGAGAACAACGAAAAAATCGCAATATTTGAAGGCTGCTGCACTCTTAGAAAAAATTAGTTCGTACAAGCTCATATGCAGTTATTAGAACTATAAAATATAGTAAATATAGACCCAACTATATATATAGTTTGGGTAACTAAATGAAATAGTTGACCACAGTTAGTTAAAGTATCCTTTTCATTTAGTTATCACAACTAAATCAAAATAGTAATGGGTACTATAACATATTAGTTCCAATTACTAAATAAATGGGGTTGATACCCATCTTATTGGCTATAATAACTATATCATATTAGTTGTGGTTACTATATAGCATTCATTGTGATGCATATTTCTTATTAGTTGCTTAAAATTCGAAAGAGCTTCAACGCATTACTAAAATAAAAACCACTCTTTACTATTGGAAAAGTAGTCATAACTTTATGAAAATATAGGCCCATCTATTTACATTGGTTGTGAGAACTAAAAGGAATTAGTGACCAATATTAGTTGGGATATTGATTTCATTTAATTAACACAAGCAAATATAATTGTATGAAAGCATTATGAAATAATTGCCGCAACTTATCCACGTAAATATTGTCTTATATTCTCACTACTAATAAATTTATTATGAGTATAATGTTTTAAGAATATAAGAACTATTTTAAATAGATTTGATAATGATCGCCCGAACAACTAATTTTCATTAGTAATCGCGTCTAAACTTTTCTAAGAGTGTGCATTTAAAGGCAGACGACTTTCCCCTACATGTAAGAGAATGAAAAAAATGATCGCAAAACTCAGAAAAGCACTTGATAGAAAATTGGGCAAGGTACAGAATGGACATGATGTTGTTAAATCGTTTGATATCATCCACGACTTTACAATATCTTATTGTAAATATTTTGAGAAAATAAAGATTTTCCTGAATTCGATTTTTATTTTCGATTATATAATCGTAGAGAATGTCTGACACTGCCATAATTTCGCAACCGAAGAAAGCTAAAAATATATCCATATAACTTGGTATGGCTAATAAATACACAAAATATGAATTGGTCGAATAAAACAATCTGGGTTAAAGGAAAAGGAAAGGAAAGGAAAGTACCCATTCTTTGCACGGTCCTAAGCTTCATAATGGCTAAACTTTTCCTATGTTTCTGAATAAATGTGATTCAGCAATATAATTTAAAAACAGGACACTTTTCTTATGTTTTTAAAATATGGGTGATATGAGTCACATTTATTGAAAAACTTAGGAAAAAATTATGGATTATGAAGCTTGGGACGGGACCGTGCAAAGCTTGGGCACTTTTTCCTAAACCTATTTGAATTCACTTTAAAAATGTGTCCCAAATGTTATGAAATTTTGTTAAATTTATCTCTGCAATTGCATTTAATTCCTCATTTTCGAAATTGTTGCACTGTGATTGTGCATTATCCTGTAGTTCTTTTAATTTTATTTCGATGATGCCGAAGGAAGAGAATTTTCACAAAAGTTTTCATACATCCAAGAAAGAGCATAAGTGACATTGCTATGTTTCCCGTAAGTTGTCCTTGAAATGTATTATAATGTGCAATGTTGCAGAAACGATCAACGATGTTGTTGAGATAAACGAAATTTTAATCAAAAGGCGTTGCCAAAGTGGTTCCGTTTTATCGTAAAAAGTCGAAATTGCGATTTCAAATTCAGGTTTTGCCTTGATTTTGTTGAAGATTTCCAAGTTTCGTTGCACAGACATAATTGCTGTTGACTTTGTGAAAGATCTACAGAAGATTGATGTACGTAGTACAGTTGAGTGAACCATGTCTACATTCCCCTACAACAATTTCCATCTAAAGTACTTACTAAAAAGTTGACAAACAATTTAATTATCCTTGCCCATGGTTGTCTCTAGAGTAAAGACAAATGTACACCATGATGCAGCCATCTTCACAATCTGCAATAATAAAAGAATATTTGTGTTAAATTTATTTGACTCAAAACCGTTTAGGAAAAGCAGCTACCTTTATGAAAGTGTAGATATTGACATCGTACATCCCTGCAGCTTTCAATCCATATTCTCTTTGAGTCACTCCCAGGACGAGTAGGAAGGATTTTTGATCCTTCAAGTTCAAATCAGGCCAATTGGTTAAATACAAAGTTGTCGATAGTCTTTCCATTTTGATTTTGATGAATTCTCCAAATACACAAGGTATAAACAGTTGAAAGAGAATAATTAAAGCCGAGGAATAAGCAACTGGATTTCTTGGGTTTGAACGGAGGAAAAAGAAGGTGGCAAAGCTTAGAAAAGCACTTGTTACAAATTGTACAAGATTTGTAAGGGACACGATGTTGTTAAATCGTTTTATATTATCCACAATCTGACAATATCTAATTATAAAGATTTTTAACAAGTCAGGATCTTCCTGAATCCGATCTTTGTTTTCGGAAATGTAATCATAGAGAATGTCTGACATTGCCATAATTTCGAAACCGAAGAAAGCTATAGTAATGTCTGTATAAAAGATAGATATAGCTCCGAATATAAGAAAAATAAATTGTATCAATAGCATAATTTGGGTATAATAGGGAAAGTTATTCGGAATCAATGGTAATTGAATGACCACACCCAAATCTCCTATAACACAATTGGCAATTGAAAAGCTACAAACGCCAATAGTTACTAATACTTTTCCTAATCTGAAATGAAAAATTAGACTATTACTATAAAAATTCTGTTGGTCTAAATAACAAAGTTTTAAGGGGGAACCCTGAATTACAAGCCCAAACGAATAGTTATTTATTACCTATATCGATAGAAAAACTATCAGAACATAATATTTTAAATACTTCAGAAACCAAATCGAAGTATTTACGGAATCGAAGGAGCGCTGAGCACGCTGAGCAGATTTGCAAACTTAGGGAAAACTGAGGCACCACCAAACACGGGGTAGCACCAAACACTGCAATTTTTTAATCGGACACTCGAATTCAGCGGACAAGACTTATAGAAATTTTTAGGCATTGTACTTGTCCACCGATGATATGGTCGAGATATTCTAAGTAGTTTAGAAATAAAAATTAGTGTTTGGTGCAACTCCGTGTTTGGTGGTGCCCCAGTTTCCCCTATTAATCGAATCAAACGAATTAATAAACGAATGTATAAACATAACGAAGAATTTCATGAAACTTCGTTTTCTTCTCCTCGAATAAAAAACCGAAAACCACCTAAATTTTGTTTTTCTAATTCAGGCTACCCCCTTAAGGAAAGTTGCAAGGAGACGGTACTACTTACTTGAAGCAAGTTTTCCAAATGTTACCGAATTTAGTTAGATTTTTTTCAGCAATAGAATTTAATTCCTTATTCTCGAAATTGTTGTGAAGTGATTGCACCTTGTCCAGTAGTTCCAGTAGATTATTCCGATTGTACCGCATAAAGAATGTTTTTGAGATTATTTGTATACATCCAAAGAAAAGTATAAATGATAATGCTAGGTTGCTCGTAAATTTCCCTTGAAATGCATTTGCAATGTGCAATATTGTAGAAATTAAGCATAATATTGCTGAGATGAGGGAACTTTTAATCAATATACGTTTCCAATGTGATTCAGTTGTAACATTAAAAATCGCAATTGAGATCCCAATTTCAAGTTTTAGCCTGAGTTTATTAAATATTTCCGAATTTGATTGCACAGACATGCTGACTGTAATGCGACTTTATGAAAGATATAATAAAGACTGAAGAGCTCAGTCAAAGTGATGTAACCGTTGACGGTTATTCCTTTTTAGGCGTTAGTATAGAAATATTTTGTCCTTTAATTAAGCGTTTGTGTTATCCCATGTGAAATTTATAACAAGAAACATATGCTTTTATATCGGATTCTTTCTATTATTGGCAATTGAAATTAACATCGTTGTTCTTTATCATCTTTTTTCAAGTTTTTTTTTCAATTGGTTTACTATTATTATTATTATTAATCGTATCGGGAGATATTGTTACAATGTAGTAAAAATCAATATTAACTGCCTAACTTTAAACCTGTCTCCTGAAAAGTGGCATTTTGACTTACAATAGTCTTCTTCCAAAAAAATATATCTAAAAATATAAATATAAAATATCCAAAAATTATCGAAAAAGCAAAGTAGGATTTCGAGATAATCTTAAAGAAAATTGCGTTCTTAAACATTTTTGCAAATATCTCTGAACGTGGAAATTTCCGAATAAGACTTTGTGTTACTAAAGACTGAAGAACGCAGTTCATTTGATGTAAACATTGATTGAGTGTTTCTTTGGGAGGGGCGGGGGATTTCATAAAATTCTTCTGCCCTTTAATTATTGTTTTGTGCTTTTCTGTGTGAAATACATAACAAAAAGCATATGTTTTAATATTTGATTCTTTTACATATTGCAATGGAAATTCACATCAAGGTTTTACAAATATGTGTCATTTTAACGCGCAATTTCTCGAAATGTCCTTTGGTACAATATCCAAAAATTAAAATTGAAAAGGGCATAGAAATAGAACTTCTTTATGATAAGATAATTTTTAGGAGTCATATTTTTAGTAACACTTTTTTGGTTTATATGGAGTACAAGGAATCAAACAATAAGACTTGACCATAGAAAATAGTAAATCAACATTTATAGTACTGTATTTTGTAAGGAAGAAATTCTATGTTTTTTGTGGTGTGGCCTACCTGTAACAATCAATGTAATTAATCCTAAAATTGTCATCGAACGGTGTTCGAGGATAGTGATGATGGGATGCAATACGAGGAGTGGTTTTGCGACAGTATACGCATTAGAGGTTCAGCAGTAGAGGTTCAGTAATTCACAAAATATATTTAAGTATAATGGTCGATAGCCAACAATATTGATAATGATCCTCGTGAAAAATTCAGAATTAGACGATATTCAAAATTGAATTAACATACTTTACCACCTTGCATCTTTTGATCCTCCAAAATAGTCAGAAAAGTGTTGTTTCCGTTTTTAGATTACTGGTGATCCACTGGTCCTCATATGTTTAATCATTACGCCCCTTCTGACAACTGCGGACCTTATTACAGTAGACTCTCTCAAATTCGGGCATTTGGGACCGAAATGTCACCCGAATTAGAGAGAAAATCATACGTCAACTGTTTGAAATGCAACGATTTTTTGTTTACCTGTATACACAGATTAAGTTCACATACTCATACTTATTGTGACTTACACTACCAATTGCAATACCACATCATAACTAAGTTAAACCATGGCAAATTTGGGCATACTTGCTTTATTCAATAATCATATAGTCAAACGAAAAATGTCAACAAACTTTTTTCAAATTTGACTGCTGCACGAATTAAAAACTAGTCCGATCTTAAAAGAGCTGAGCCGAGCGAGATTGTTTGAAATTTATCGAGAAAGCAGTATTTCTGCTAAAATTTTCTATGGTTGTCCTAAAGTAATATTGTGATTTTTTAACCTTAAGCAGTTTTCATGGAATTTTCAATTAATGTGAGAAGGGGGAAGTGGGGCACTTTCGAAGTAGAGCTTCTTCTACTTTTTTTGAAAAGGAACTGAGCATTATATTTAATGTAATTTCAATTTCAATTTATTATTATTTCAATTTATTATTAATAAAAATGAGTGCTATTGAGAAAAGTTCTCTTGAAAGCACAAAGAGTTATAAATGGTTTAAGATAAGTTTAGCGTCCACCGCCGTCTTAGTGTTGGTGACCAACCTCCAGAGCCAAACGGTGGATGCTACTTCGTAGGTTGTATAAGCCATCTGAGCAAAACAAAAACCAAAAAGTATGTACTGTACAAAATTGAAAGTAAAAAGAGAAAAAAAACCAAAGAAAAGCAGTCAAGACGACATGAAGGATCGAATGAGCCGCTGCCTCTTCTCTCTGGGTAGCTCATTCCAGAGAGTCACTCCCATGACAAAGAGTGAGCAATGAAGAATGCGGCTCCCCGACCTGGGGACGACGAGACAGGAAGACCTGGTAGACGAGCCCGGCTGCAGTAGCTCAGCCAGATAATCAGGCTGACCGCATTGAAGCACCCGACACAAAAAAATCGACCGCTCGTGACTGCAGGAAGAGTGGGAAAGATTGCCCCAATACTACAGTATGATAATGAGAGACATGGTCGTAAGGACGAAGTGAAAAAATGAAACGAATGCAATTATTAAAAGTTACGGTCAGTCGCCGAAGCGAGGCTTTATCGCACGAGAAAAATAACTCAGCACCATAGGAAAAAAGAGGAAGGAGCAGGGCACGAACTAAAAGTAGCCGAATATCCTGAGGGATGAAGAATTGATGTCTTCTAAGTGTATAGAGGGAAAAGTTCACTCTCCTACTGATGTAGGAGATATGATCGTCCCAGGCCAAATAATCGTTGAAAATGACTCCAAGATTTTTAGCCTTATGGACGTAAGGGATAATTTCACCATTGAGATTAAGAGGACTAGGAGAAGGACGGGATCTCCCACACGAGATGATCAAAGCTTGGGACTTTTTAGGGTTCAAGAGCAGTTCATTAGAACTAGCCCAGCAACTTACTGAGCTTAGGAGGCAATTTGCCTCAGAGAAACAGACGTCCGGAGCATTATTATTTGCAAAACAATAAATTTGCAAGTCATCTGCATAGAAATGATATTTATGATTCCCTAGGGAAAAAAACAGTGGTCCGAGAACGGACCCTTGCCCAATTCCCTTTGAGAGAGGTAAAGGTGAAGAAATAGATCCTTCTAATTTAACTGATTGCGTCCTACCAACAAGGTAAGATTCGATCAATTTAATGCTGGGTGAGGAGAAAAAGAAAAATTGTTGAAGCATTGAAAGAAAAATGTTGTGATTAATGCTGTCAAAAGCCTTGGAAAAGTCGAGTAAAATTAAAAGGGCAAATTGCTTATTATCTAAAGCAGAGCACATGTCATAATAATGTCATGTCATGTTAATTTAGCTTCATAATGGGTCTGTGGAGTAAATTATAATAATTGTAAGGTCCAATTCTTTCTGAAAGAAAAAAATCTCTATTAAAGTACCCCACTACCCCCTGTGTAAATTTAAAATATGACTATATAGATGGATAAAAAGTCAATGGATTTTAAAGTTTTTCACGGAGAATTTGGTGTTCAAAATTGAGGTTCATATCTAGAGTTATCTCGATCTGAGTCACGCCCCTGTCAAGTTGATTGAAATTTGAAGCCACTTTTTCATATTACGATTTAAATTTATATGGGAATTTTTTTGCACTCGCGATCGTTACGCTAAATATCTAAAAAGTGAGAAGTTTTTCCGTATTATAAGATACCTTACCATATGGAGGGATAAAATATACTCAATTTTTGTTTAAATGCATTTTTTTCTCGGAGTACTGTGAGCTGAGTCCGAGATCAATTTAGGAAATTGGCTTCAAATAGCTCCATATAAAAGAATTAAC
The DNA here is from genome assembly GCF_024763615.1 of Phlebotomus papatasi. Taxonomy (NCBI): domain Eukaryota; kingdom Metazoa; phylum Arthropoda; class Insecta; order Diptera; family Psychodidae; genus Phlebotomus; species Phlebotomus papatasi. The sequence continues at coordinate 86,427,539 of NC_077223.1, read as the reverse complement.
TTGCCACATGCTTGATCTGAGTATAGATTCTGCCAGGAAAGTTACCGCAGGCACAGGTGACTTTGCACTTCTGATTTTCGTAAGGTCTTCTTTAATTCTATCTCTTAAGCATGATCCTCCCTTATCGGACATAACAGGTCAGACAGATTAAAACTCCTAAGTGCTAGAATTAAAGAAAAGCATACGAGAAGCAGGGATACAAAGCCACCCGCATTTATGGTATGAGGTTTGTCATCATTATCACAAAGTTGTATAGAGAATCTCTTAAATTAATAGACTTTATACATGCATATAATCCATATATTGCAGTGCCAAAAGTTTATTAAGTCAGAATCAATCAATGATTATAAGTAGTGAAAAATGTAACACATAGTTTAAGGTTCTTTGTCAAGAACGATTTCCAGAGTGAAGATAAATGTACACCATGATGTAGCCATCTTCACAATCTGCAATTACAAGAGAATATATCTTTGTGATCTATCACTTTGTCGCCAACCGGTGAAACAAAAATTACCTTTATAAATGTGTAGATATTGACATCGTACATTCCTCCAGCTCTTAATCCATATTCTCTTTGTGTCATTCCCAGGACGAGTAGGAAGGACTTCTGATCCTTCAAGTTCAAGTCATACCAATTAGTTAAATACAAAGTTGTCGATAGTCTTTCCATTTTGATTTTGATGAATTCCCCAAATACACAGGGTATAAATAGTTCAACAAGAATAATCAAAGCCGTAGTATACCCAACTGGATTTGTTTGGTATAAACGGATGAAAAAGAAGATTGCTAAACTTAATAAAGCACTTGTTACAAAGTGGACGAGGTTTGCAATGGAAATGATATCGTTGAAACGGTTGATACTATCCACGATGTCACAGTATCTAATTGTAATGATTTTTAAGAAGTCAGGATCTTCCTTAATCCGATCTTTGTTTGCCAAAATGTAATCGTAGAGAATATCTGACGCTGCCATAATTTCAAAACCGAAGAAAGCTATACATATGTCTGCATAAAACAATAACACGGCTCCCAATGCAACAAATATAATTTGTATGAATAAGATAATCTGATAGGGAAAGTCATTCGAAATTAGTGGTATTTGAATAATTACTCCAGATTTTCCTCTGGCAGCGTTAGCAATTGAGAGGCAAACCCCTGTTATAATTACTAATATTTTTCCATATCTGAAAATAAAATAAGTGATTATTATGAAAATTTCGTGTTTTGCTTATTTTAAAGTCCAAGAACAACGCTTACACATACTTAAATTGACTTTACTCACTTGAAGCAAGTTTCCCAAATGTTACTGAACTTTGTTAAATTTTTCTTCGCAATAGAATTTAACTCCTTATTCTCGAAGTTATTGTGGAGTGATTGAACCTTATCCAGTAGATACAGTAAATTATTGCGATGGTACCACAAAAAGAAATTCTTAGCAATTATTTGTGTGGATCCAGTACAATACAAGAGTGACATTGCTAGGTGTCTGGTGAATTGTCCTTGATAGGTATTAGCGATACGCCAAATTGAAGAAACTATACATAATATTGTTGAAATGTATGTAGTTCTGATCAATATACGATGCTTAAGTGATTCCGATGTAACGTGAAAAGTCGAATACGAAATTCCCAATTGAATTTTGGATTTGATTTTATTGAATATGGCCAAGTTTAGTTGGGCAGGCATGTTTTTGTAACGTAACCTCGTGAAAGATCTGCTGAAAACTGAAGTACTTGACTTGATGTAAACTTCGTTCTTTGTTCAATTTTACGAATAAAATTTTTTTGCCCTTTCATTTAAGTTTGTACTGATTCGCGAGATTTTTTTTTAACTTAAGAAAATTATATCTATATCTGGGGGCCAATTCTGAAGTTTATTTGCTATGTAGTAAGAGACTACATAGCTTCGTTGAAATGTCTCTGTGTGTGTGAGCCACAGGATGCCGAGCTTTTGCCACTTCACATTTTACTACCTACGAATACAGGCACTAAAACACTTTGGAAAAAAGATGATACCTTATTGAAATGTATTTTACAGATTCTAATCGAATTAATATGTTTTTCCGCGATTAAACTGCACAAAACTGTCTTTTGCGGAGCTATTGTTTTTCATTTAGTCAACAACGAAAACTCGGCGGTGACTGAGACAACTACCGCAATTGACGAAATTCAGTGGAGACACACTGATTGAGACTGAAAATCGCTATTTATTTTCGCGGTAATTATTTGAATTCAAATTGTATCTTTTTTTGGGAATGGGTGCATTAATATTGTGGGTGCATTAAATTACCCATTTTCTTCATTTAAAAAAGAAGTAAAGTAAAAAATAATTCCTTTATTTCTTGCAAAAGGTTTGTGGTATTTGATGATAAATAATTTAATTTCTGGCTATAATCGTTATAAAAAAAATCCTAAAAATATCAAGAGAAAAAATAAAACGCTAATTGATAAGTCAAAAACAGTTTCAATTAAATTTAAATTTATTTACAGCAAATAGAGTTTGATCCTCGTACAAGAACGTGTTAAAACAGTTAAATGAAGGCCTTGGGGTAGTTAACGGGTAATAGAAGACGATAAAATTCTGCATTATTTTCAAAAAAAGTTTTATGACATTTTGCTAATAAATTGACGGTTTTTTTAATAAAACTCTTTTAGAGTTAACAAAAATGCGGTCTACGATAATTCGTAATGAGATGTGAATTAATTTTTATGGGATAGGACTATTTAATTACTGTTAATTTAATATGCTTGCACTGTACATAGGCAAATTTAGGTATTAAAGCTTAGAAGCTAGCGGGTATTGAGAAAGACAAGGAGAAAAATTATTAAAATTCAATTATAATTTCTTATATCTTTCTTTTTTAACAACTTTAAAAGACAAATTGTTATTTCTAAAGGATTTTTCCTTTAGAAACTTTTCAATTTGAAAGCAACATTAAGGCTTAATATAGTTATTTATGCATTCTTTTTATAGCTTTTACTAAAACCATATTATTGGGATTAAAAAACTCTCAAGTTAGAAATAATTTTTCTAATTTCATTTGTATTATTTATCGGAAAATCACAATTTTCAATTAATTGCAAATTTGAGTATTAGTGATTGAATTTTATCTATACTTTATTTATAAATTATATTTGCAGGAGAAAATTAATACTCCCTCTGTCCCAAAAATGTCGTACATTCTTTCATATAAAATGTATTAGCAAAAGTATGAGTTTTTTCGGGACGGAGGGAGTATTAAAATTGGGCATCGTTCATAAGAAAAGCTTTTTTTTGGTAAATACTCTATCATTATTTATTGTTTATTGTTTAATATGATATAATGCTTCTGAAAGACAACAGGAATATTGTTATAATATTCTAAAGAGATATTAAAGAGTTCTACTAATTTTTGTGTTAAGAATGTAAGAGTACTTCAGACAATATGTACGTAGCTTGCAGAATTTTTAAGTCTTTTTTTTAACAAACCTCGTGGATTAAAAACTATTTTTTATATTTATACATCTTTATAATTCTTTATTTTCACTAATTATCTTGATTAGTGAACACGAGACCTCAAGTCTATAAATGTTTATATCTTCTAAAGAGGAAAATGAACAAGTTAATACATCAAAATATTTTATATCTCTTTTTTTAATTTAATTTAAGCTTCTCTTTCAAAGAAATGAGAATATTCTTGCTTTCTCTTTGAATTCGAGCAATAAAATTTAAGGGTGGCACATTTTTAAATAGGCAACCATACATCCATAAAAAATTAACCTTAGAAAAGAAATTTTAAATTCAAATAACAGCGATTTTAAGCTTTCAAACGTTAGATGTAAAGAATATTCTAATTTTGAGTAGACTTTTGCATACAAAAAATGCAATTTTAAATATGTGGAATTTGTGCATACATTTCATATAACTTTAATTATTTAGCATTTTTTACATTTACTGAATGTCTTCAACTATATTAAAAACATTTTTGGTCAATTTCAGAGAAATTTTTGCCATCTAGGCATGTCCAAGAGGTGCCTAGATAGCTTTTGGCTATGTAGTCCCCTATCTAGTCAGGGGTTGTCGCGTTTTCAATTCGTTAACCAACTTATCGAATCCCAGAGACTAGATAGGGATACGGCAACACTGAAAAATGTGTCTCGACTACACTCACACACATTGACCAGCAGTGTACATGTACAGCTATGTAGTCAGACTACATATATGTAGTCTGACTAGATACGGTCAGAATTGGCCCCCTGATTTATTCAATTGTAGCAATGGAGGTTAATATCAAGTTTATGGGTATATTTATGTGAAATATTGTTGTTATAGACAAATAAAAAAGCAATATCGATTTGCTCTAAGGCATATGGTACAATTTTGCCTTCAAATGTGAAGGTACATGCCTCTGAATCTTGAATACTTTCGGAAAATATTGCTGTCGAAACATCAAATGAGGTATTGTTTATATGCTTGAGACCTAATTGGAATTATCATTGTAGTGAAACAACCTATAAAAAAATCAATTTTTTTTTAAGTGTTACTTTTCCTTTGGAAATAAAATTGTTGAAAAAAACCATTTTATCGATATGGAAAATATAGAACGCGACGTAAAAAGAGAAATGTGGTACACTCGACTCTTCGTTATCCGGCTGACTGGGGGACAAAATGACATTTAGGTTTTTTGAATGATCAACGGTTTTTCTATTTTGTGCTGTGTGAATTTATTTTCTGTCTCACAAAGAACAAGAAAATTTTCTTCATGGTGTGCTTATGTTTCATTTTTTATCACAATTAAGTATTAAAAACTTCGATACAATGATAATAATACTTTAATTCACTCTGGAGAAACTTCATGTTTAGTAAAAGTAATTTTGAATACATCAACCGCTAGTGTTTGGCAGCTGTCACCCGGATAATGAAGTGCCGGATAACGAAGAGTCGAGTGTACTCCAAAACCCCATATAATAGATTGGCCAGTAAGGCTAGCCTTGCCTAGAACTCTGTGATTTTTTTTCTGTGTAGTATATAATTTTTCAAAAAACTAAATAAAATTGAAAATTGACTAAGAAATGTACAATTTTGAAATCTTTAAACATATTAGCTGCAAAATAAGATTAAATTTTAAAATTTGACAATGGAAAATTGATTTAAGGAAATTATTGAGTTTAATGGCATATATGGGCGATATTTTATAGTAGGCAATTTTAATATCATACCCAATGTGGTCATATTAGTAAAAAGGTGTTTTTTTTAAATCTAAATTCATTATAATATACTTATTTGAAGTTCATTAGCCGAGGAACAATAAATATATTTTCATTTATAAAGAAAATTAATTATTCTTTGCAAAATTATTCGATTCTTATTCTTCTATTACAAATGTTTGACAAATCTGAGTTGTCAACACTGTACCAGTCGGGTAAAAGTATCTACGTCACTGGCACTTCGATTTGGCCCACCTTATACTTGAAACATCTTGGTGAAATATGCGTGAATTTGTGAGTGTCACATCTCATTTTTTATAAAACCTTCAGTGTGGTCAATTTTGCATATGTCAACACAAACACTGCTTAGTTTTTTTTTCGATTTAAGTCACTTTACAAGTGAAATTTAAACAAAATTTTTATGAAAGAGTGAAGTTTAGAACTTCAACTTAAAGGTAAATACTTAGGCTTGGCGAAATTTATTTGCATTATAGCGACTTTTGTCTTTACCGAAATAATACCCAACTGTCCCGAAATATACCACTCTTACTTCTTTACATTTTTTGCTATTTTGCATAAAAAATGATGCATTTTTAAACATTTATCGATAAAAATCTTATTCTGGATAGCATAAGAAACATAAATATTTGTATCAACAAGGAAAAAAAAATATTTGATAAGTCGTTAAACTGTTTGAAACTTGAAAGTGCTATAAAGTGTCCCGAAATACGACACGTTACCCTAGCCTTGATATTAACTTCCATTGCAATAGCAGAAAGAAATATATAAGTACATGGTACATATTTTTTGTTTTATATTTAACACGTAAAATCAAAAGCTTTAATTAAATGGCAGAAGAATTGCATACTGTATCCTACAAAGAAACAACAACGGGCAAAGAACACACCAACTGAACTATCTTTTCAGTCTGCAATAGAACTTTTACAAAGTTCCAGCGCATCAGTTATGTCTATGCAATATAACTTGGAAATATTCAACAACTGAAATGAGATTCAGTTGTAACATTAAAAATCGCAATTGAGATCCCAATTTCAAGTTTTAGCTTGAGTTTATTAAATTATTTCCGAATTTGATTGCACAGACATACTGACTGTAATGCAACTTTGTGAAAGATATAATAAAAACTGAAGAGCTCAGTCAAAGTGATGTAACCGTTGACGGTTAGTATAGAATTATTTTGCCCTTTAATTAAACATTTGTGTTTCCCATGGGAAATTTATAACAAGAAACATATGCTTTTATATCGGATCATTCTATTATTGGCAATTAAAATTAACAACGATACTGTGTGCAGGTATACTGGTTGGTATGAAGTGTTGTATCTGCCTATAGGGTAAAGGCTCATAATTTTGGACAGTCTGCTTATAAGCATCGATGTTCTAAGTTTTAAGTGCGATATTTTCAATACTAATTGACTTTTTTGTTACTCTCTTTTCAAAAAGGTTGTTTAGAAACTTGGCAAGGGTTTATTGTCTTTGTTTTTACTAAAATTAGTCTTAATACATTTAAAAATGAATTGACATGTAGAGGTGACTTTGACTCGAATTTTGGACAACTTGGTTATTAATTTGGACAACTTGGCTGTAAATTTGGACAGCTAATCCGCCTCAACAGGATGCCCATTGTTCTTAATTTCATGAACCAATCTTACCAAGTCCTGTTCCAGTTCATGTAAGTAAGGGAACCGTAGAATGTCACAAGAAACCCGAAAACTTTCCATATCATTCATTAAACTGAGTTGACTTCGGTACTCCAAGTACGTGCGGATTAGCGCATTCCTTGACCTTTCCGGGGACCTTTTAAGGCTTTTCTCGTTACATCTCTTTCGTAGAGATGATGATCCTTTGTTTCTCCAGGCATTTGTCTAACCTAGTCATCACAAAAGCTAAAACTTCACGAAATTTCGTGAGAAAAATACCCGTTCAATATAAGGAGTATCACCTCACTGGTGAATCTTTTAGAAAATTTCCCATTTTTCACACGAAAAATCTAATTCATAAGGCAAATCTCACTTAAGGTCAAATGTACAAATCACAATAAATGTGAATCAACACAATATTCAATGAATATTCAATAATATCACTCAGGAAAAGCGAAGAAACATTGTTAGTACTTCACCACAGCTAAATAAGACTGAAGTAAGCACAAAGTTCTGTCATATTTCTCGTAAGCAATTGCTCACACTGAATTTTCAACAAAGCAATTTTGACTCAAATCATATTGAAAATTTAACGTATTTAGTGTCAAAATCTTCCAAAAAGAACAAATATTTGAATAAAATCCATTATTCATCAAATATTGGAATAAAAATCCATAATTTTAATCAATTTATTTTTAGTGTCCAATTTTATCCTCAAAGTGTCCAAAATAAGAAACTGGACAGAATTATGAGCCCTTGCCCTAGTCCTGAATGTAAAAAAATAAAATAATTTGCCAAATTGAACTAATTGTGCTAAATGATGAGGCTTGTAACGATACGATGGGGATTTGACAGTTAATGTAATTCTACCCTTTTTTTTATTTTTGAAGTAGGTTTGGTAAATTGTTTTCTTGCTGGTGGTTGATCTACTATAGTCATTAAAGTGTTAAAATCACTACAAACATCGAAGGACCAGCCCTAGAGGAACTATTCCTGCTATCAAAATTCTTCGAATGCAAATATCACAATAGTAATCAAACTTAAAGTCCTGCTGGTATCCCTGAAATATTAATCTCTTTATTTACTTTCAGGTCAGACATTTCAGGTCATAAAATGAACTTGACCACCTTTTTTCTTGGCAATTTCAGAGCTGAAAATTGCTTTTTGAAAAATCCTTACTTTATGCAACCAATGGGATTATTCTTAATTGCCCATCAGGCTGACCCAATGAGTATAAGTGAGAGGATTTAAAACTCAGGACTTGTCGTCAAGTGCTTTTCTCAATTATGAGTAGCGATTTTGTATGACCATATAGACATATTTTTTCCCATTCTGCAATAACTTGCATCCAAGCACGAACTGCAATCCACAGAGCCAATACTTTAACGAGAGACAAAGTGCTGAGAGTCACAGAAAGGAATCCCATCTGAGAAATTGCAGAAAGCAGAAATAATATATCAAATTTATTGAACATTAATTGATACACCAAAACAATTTCTGCAGAAAAATGACCATATCTCACGTAGAGTATGAATTACTTCCAAGAAGGCTCAGTTGTGGCTTTTGAGTTTGTTTATCGAAATAATTTTTTCTTGATACATTGGTTCATCTGCAAGACAAAAATATTTTTCAATTCCATTTCATGCTAAAAATGTTTAGGAAAAAAATTATTTTTTTATACTTGACTCTATTGTATTACAAAGTAATGACGCAATATTGATGAAGATTGGATGAACTGAATTGTCTGATAAGTGGAGCTAATGCATAAAAATCGTCATAAATTAATCAACTTGATAAGCATTAAATAAGCTCAAGTACCGGTTAAAATGTATATATCTCTTGAGTCTTGGCTATAAATAAAAACATTATGCTAATTAATTTACCAACTAGTTTGAGTAAATAATAAATTAATATTAAATATTTTACTGTAACAGTGTAACATTGTACATTGTACTGTCCCTGCCGTCCCTGTAGACAGATTTTAAAATAACACCAACATTTCTAATACTGTTCGAATTCAAAGGAAGAGTCGTAGGGGATGGTGGGGTAGTATCACGCAGTTAAACTTTTTTACAGGATGCATTTACTAAATCATACATTGCTGTATCCGTAGTTGCTGTAAAAGTCCTCCAGAATGATCGTAGGGAGGCAAATTAGGGCAGAATCACATTGACAGTAAAATGCTCACCGTCACCGTCAAAGCCCTCACCGTATTTCGTTGATTTACGCATTTTCTTTGCAATTCTTACGCAAATTCTCAATTACCGTATTGCGTTATCTCATACTCGATGGCAATAAGTGAAAATAGTTTAAGAAAATTGAATAAATAAAACGAAAATGCGATAAACGGTGAGCAAAACAAGCTGTAGGATTTTTTTACTACAGTTTTTTGTACAGTTTTTTTGCTCACCGTTTATCGCATTTTCGTTTTATTTCTTCAGTTTTCTTATATTATTTTCACCTAGTGTCACCGAGTATGAGATAAGGTAACACAGTAATTGAGAATTTGCGTAAGAATTATAATGAAAATGCGTAAATTAACGAAATACGGTGAGGGCTTTGATGGTGACGGTGAGCATTTTACTGTCGTGATTCTGCCCTTATCATGAATTTTACAAAAAAAAAAAATATGCATAGGCAAGGCAGCTTTTGAGCGAATGAGGAAAGCTGGACTCTTTCAGTCTGGACAGGCCGACGATTAATCCAAAACCCATTAAAATGTCTAGTGATACATTGTGAATATGAATCTTATTCAAATAGTTAAACCCCATTATTAGTTTCTCTTTTGGGTATTGGTTATTTAAAAACATACAGCATAAATCCTAAATAATAATTTATTACCCTAAAATGAGTACTTTTGACAGTAATGCATGTGTGAAATTGCCCCATGCTCCCTAATATTCCACTTTTTTTCAATTTGTCACCGACTTGGAGCATAAACGATAACAGATATTAACTTCCGATCTTTGATGACACCCAATAAAAAAGGTATTGAAATTTCCAACTCGGCTGTATCCGTCTCAATCGGTAAAGAATCGGTAGAATGAAAGGAACACTTATAGAGCCTCACTCTTGATTCCTGGAGTATCGATCAGGGTTCGTGAACTTCTGGTTCCGAGAGCTCACTCGAACCAGTATTCGCGAATACTTTTTGTTGACGGGGTTGTCCTTTACAACTCTCTCCTTGTGAGTGCTAGAATTTCACAGGATAGCATTACAACGCAATATCAGTCTGGGTCAGATGACAGCTAGTAACATTTTTTTCTTTTTGCTTAATTTTTGCTATTTTTCCTATGATTCTTTTCTTTTCTCTTTTTCTCATTCTTCATTTCATGTAATGAGAATGTAATTTTGTTCTTATCATTTCTTTCAATTTTTTTCTTTATCAAACAATGTAAGAGGGGCGGACCCTCTCTGTTTGAGATCAGAAAACGTAGACTAAGGAAAAAACTTCATATTATTTACATTTTAATAGATACTTTAAATAAATTGCAAGATTTTGACAAAAGTGTCAATAAGGGTTTCCTGTCGAACAGGTGTTCCTTCGACCCTATAGCATCTGTAAATACCTAATATTTTTTAAATATTCATTTTTCTATCAGTAAACTTATTACCCAACTATAGGCAAAACGATGGGAGATACGGCATTCAGGTCTTCAGCCCCCCCCCCTTTCTCGGCATATGTCGATCCAAGGACCATTATTGTGACCTTCATTTTTCACCTCACCGCCTACCGTCCCACCAAAACACGACGGTTCTCTTGTTTGTTTTGAAAACGACCCTTACTATTTCTTCTATTTTTGATAAAGTTTTTGAGATAGTCCATGTGAACATTTGGTCCATGCATACCTATGACTTAAAAAATCACCATCTTGATTTTTTGAAGGTCAAAGTTTAACCGCTCCGAGGGGTTTTTTTCAATCCATTTAAATAATCTGGATTTTTTGAAAAGGTCCTGATATTGGCAATTAATCGGTAAAGTATCTGTAAATGACTTATCTTTCTCATGTTTAATGCTTTTGTTTTAATTTAATCTCGGTAGTAAACAAGTAGAGTAAGTTGAGGCAATTTGGAATCATGTATAATTTAGAACTTTGAGATTTCCTCACAGTTTTAAATGGCAAAAGGGAAAAACAACGAAGAAGTATTCTCGAATGTAAAGTCTTGTACTTACTTCTTCGTGGCTTTCTTTCTCTCTTTGGTAATCTGAAGGCAGATTAACTTTTTTAACGTGTTTTAAGTAAAATTAAAACCTTTCATTCATATTGGACTACCTTACATATGAAATTCTAGAAGTCACCCAAACATTCTTACTACTTTGCTTAATTTGTTATTTATATTTGTAATATTTGGGGCCCGTTACTCTTCAGTAACCAACTAATTATGAATTTTTGGGTTAGATATCGCTAGGGTTACTTACCATGTGGTTTTCAACCCTCTGAGTTAAAACCTGGACCTGCCAATAGCGTTTTTCGGATGTACGTGTGCCTTGACACTATAAATTCTGACGATTTTACGTATATCCTGTGGTGATTTTCCATAAAATTAGACAAACAACGACGCAGATTCATTCCGAAGTATCTCTGGACGATTTCCCGTCTTTTAAGTTCTTTTCACTTGAAACTTTAACCTGAATTTTAAATTAACAAAAACTACATTATTGTTTATCATTACTTTTATGTGCATAATATTGACAACTGAAAACTTTAGAAAGGTACGAACTGACCATTTGCCTCTTAAATAACATAAATTCATAATATAACTAGTAATCGGATGTTGATTGCACGTATTTGACCATTTTGAGCCACTTTTTAAAATTGTCAAAAAACTTAGCCGGTCAAAAATGATCAACTTTTGGAAAAGAATTATTTTTAAAATGAAATAAAATTAATTAATTTTTTAGAAACACATAGGAGAAACTGGGGCATCACCAAACACGGGGTAGCACCAAATACTACGATTTTTTAATCAGATATTCGACTTGAGAGGACAAGACCTATAGGCATTTATAGGCACTATAGGGATGCTTTTCTACTGATAAAATGGTTGAGATAGTTCAAGTAGTTTAGAAATAAAAATTAGTGTTTGATGCTACCCCGTGTTTGGTGGTGCCCCAGTTTCCCCTAAATAACATTTACAGATTGTAGGCAATTCTTTTACGAAAAGAAAAATTTCAAAAAGTAATTTTTTCTATCATATTTTCCACCTGATTTCTCAAACATGGCTTTGTCAAGAAACTTTTGGCCGGTACTGTAAATTATTATTGGTTTGTTTCTCTAATTTATTATTTTTACTTGCTCGATACAGATTCAATAATCTACCTGAGCACAATGACTCACTTTTATCCTAGAAAAGAAAATCGTTGATAGGTTTCAAAAGAAAAAAAATCATTTTGACTCGATATTTTAGTACCGACAAGTGGATCACACGATTTTCTGTTCGAATTTCAAAGTGTCTTGAATATCAACAGTAGCAATTTTCAGTCCAAGTAGAAGGTAGGGTAAGTGTGCCAAATTTCGGCATCGTTGCATGCAAGCGTCAAAGTCTCAAGTTTGAAATGTAATATTTTAAATATAAATTGATTTTTTTTATTCTTTCTTCTGAAAGAGTGTTGCTTGGAACCTTGTAAAGAGTTTACCATCTTTATTTACTCTAAAATCATTCTCAATACATTTTAAAATGAATAAAAATATAGACATAGCTTTGGTGCCCTATTTCGGCCACCTTCATTCTGATAGTTCCTTGCCCTTCGGGAGTTCTTCCAATATCTTTTTCACGTCATCTGTCATCTCGTTTGTCGAAGCTACATTTTTGTTATTCTTTTGCATTGTATAATCTCTAGAGTACGTAAAATCTAAAAGTTCATGGAAATTCGAGGAACAAATAGGTGGCCGAAATTGCAAGCTGGCCGGAATTTGGCACACTTACCCTATATTACAGCAGTAAAGATTTTGGAGGTTTTTAGTATATTTCCTGAAGTTCTCGAAAACCTAAATTACAATCAATTTTAGTGGTTTATCGAATTGGGGTGGATCATATGGCTCTCATACTCAGTTTCCTAAGTCAAAAACTCCTCAAAAATCTTGCCGAAAGAGAAATTAGAGAAGATCAGCCATGTGACTAAGCCACCGATCAGAAGCACGTATTACTCGACAGAGGTTTTGTTGGATTTTGTATCCTTGGACAGAAAATTTTGCGCATTCTTCACAATAATTTTTTCTGGCCTTTCTTTAAATGAAAAACCCCAAAGAGATAAATGCAATTGTGGCGGAATTCCAAGTGTTTTGAACTGGGTGGGATAATCATGTGCTTTTAGCCTTCGACTTATTCGCACTCTCTCTCGATGTTGTAAACACTGTTTCACCACGGTTAAAGACAAAACCCGAAGAGATGGTGACCACGGTGACTTTAAACTCGTTTATCTCGATGAAAAGAGAGGAGAATATATTGGAAATTGGTATTTTGGCATCTTTCAGTGATTTCAATTTCAAAATATCACGACCACATTCTCGAGACAAGGTGGCTGGCTTAATTGACTCTCGGCCACGGCATAAATTTCAGATTTAACCAAACTAAAGAAGAAAAAAACAAATGTATTTAAAGAGAAGTGAAAGAGACACAAAACCATTTTTCCGCCAAAATGGTTGGTGGTGGAAAATTTTTGCTGGTGCGGGAATCAATGACCGAAATCTTAAATTGATAGACACCGCAAGCATACCTTCTCTACTGCCCAGAAATTCGGACGCCATCGAGTGATTTCCAGAGTGGCAACAGGTGTTAAAATCACCACGAACTCTGGCAGATATTGACCAATTTCTCAAGAGTGGAGGCTGCGCGTGGTTTTGCACTGAAATTGGTGGGTTTCATTTTTCATATGCAAATATCGCCTGAAACATTCCACGGAGGAATGCTGTTTGTGGCAGTAAAAGACAAAACCAGTGTGAAGCACTCAAGTGCACTATAAAATTCATCTCATTGTCATCTCTTTTTCTTCGTACTTCTTCAACTCCATCAACCATCGCTTCCTACTTCCTGCATCTTCTCTAAGCTCTTTCTTTTACTTCTGGCATAACCCATGGATAGCCCACCCACAGTCAAGCTCGAGGACATATGAGAGAGATTTTTGGCACGAACTTGAGGAATCCCCATTGAGAAGTTCCCTCAGCAAGAGTCCTCAAAAATTGATTTTGCTTCATGGACTTTATGTTGAGTCCTTGATTTCACTCTCTCACCCAAAAATGTATTTTTATTGAAAATTGTTGTATAAAAGTGCATTTGGATGTTTTTATGCATTTTATGCTTGCTGGTCACTCTTAAAATCTCCATTGATTTGATCTATTGAGGAAATAAAAGTTTAAAACCATAAAATATTTTAGTCAAATTGCATTGTTTGAATAGAGCTTTGAATGTTATCAAGTTTTAGCAAACTACCCAAGAAGCAAAACAGCTGCCTTATAGAACCAAGTATTAGACAAGTCTTTTAGTACACTTTTAAAAGACTTAAAGCGAAAATTTTCTGTGGAAATTCCTATAGCAGCTCTTAAGATCCTTATGAGTGCGCCACTTTACTTATAGTAATCTCAGTGATGGAAGCAAGAGCGTTATAAGTAAATTAATAGATTTTTGGTTCTATAGTGCCTTACTTAGGGAATTCTACAAGACTATTTTAAGAAAAAATTGCTGCTTGGGTAGATAATATAGGATTAGGGGAATGTAGGCATAGTTCACACACAGTGAACCTTCGAAGAATACGATTTTTCTCTTTAGTTGCAAAGAGCTAGTTCGGAAATTCTTAGCCATTACACTGGGAAAAAAACAGGTTACGATTAACATTTTTTCATCATAAATTTAACACCTTTCGGGTGTAAAAATATATTAACATTTTTTAATGTTAATTTTACACCTTTTGAGGGTAAAATTAACAAGAAAAAAGAGTAACTTTAACCCATAATACACCTAAAAAGGGTATTATTTACACCGATTTCGGATCAATACTGCAGGGTAAAATTAACATTTCCGGAATGTTATTTTGACTTTTTCGGATTTCTCTCAATGTGGATAGATAAGTTATTACAGTAGACTCTCGCTCAATCGGCTCTTTTTCGTCTTTTTCAATCGGGTGAAAAATTTTGTTGACAATTTTCACGTTTAATTATGAAGCTAATTTGCTCAAAATTCGCTGTAGTTCTTCCCATTTTATCGTGATTCTTTATAATTGAGTGCTTTTTGTGGAATTTACAAAGGCTTTGACGCTCAAATCTATAGATAAACCGGATGACATTTTGCCCCAAATGCCGAATTGAGAGAGAGTCTACTGTACCCTCCTGAGAAAAGATAAGAAATGGTAAACAGTTCTTTGCAAAGACAAAATTCGTATCATCTGATGGTTCACTGTGTACGAACCATGCCTACATTCACCTACAATATTTTATTTGAATAATTTGTAAAATTACTTTAGCAGGGAATAAGCTTGGGAATAAGTTTTCAAATAAAAATGAAAATGAGCTTTCCGGTTTTATTTGTTTCTGAATTTCGACATTCGTTAATCGAATACTTTTTATAGTGATATAATCTTAAATTTTTCGTCATAGCTTCCATTCTTGGAAAACATTATTTTCCAATTAAAATTCTGGTGAAAATAGGAAGGATTTTTAAAGGTTAGAATTTTAGTAGGGGAGACCGGGGAGGTTTGGGACAGGGGTAGTATGGGACGAGGCGATTTTTTCATTAATTTGAAATAAATGGGATTTAACCACAACTCAATCGTAGGCAACAATAAAATGTATCTTGACTAATGGTGTCTACACACTAGAACCAATTTTCGTCAAAAATGGCCTTTTTAAAAAATTCTGACGTTTCTGCCTACAAGGATAGGGGAATTTTCTTTAAAAAGGCATTTAAAAAAATCTCATAGTGTGTAGAGACCATAAGAATGGATATCCTCACTTCTATTGTTTAAATTCTATGAACATTTTTTAAAAAAATGATAAAAATTGTATATTTTGACGTCTCAGTTTTCCTCTTTGTATTTTATTTCAACGATATATAATCAAAACTTTTTTATCTCATTAGGTAGCAGTGTAATCTGGGAACATATTTTTATAAAAGTTTCCATGATCATACACTCTTGTTTTTTACATAAAGGTTTTAAATACCAAAACTACACGTGGGGATGTTTGGGACACCTGAACGGGGATGAATGGGACGTTGATTTTTGACAAGATTGTAGGTGGCGTGCAATTTTTTATTATCAAAATGGAGAGTAATGCCTAGTTTCTACTGGAAATCTCCCTCTCGTGGAAACTTCAGCAGTTCAGCAGTTGCCTACAGAGACAATTAAACCATAAATGTCTTGGGAATCAATAATTTCTACTCCTGTTGATATTCGGCCTTTGTACAATCCCGTTAAAAACTATTTTCTCGAAAATTTCTTGAGCAGTATCCTCTACAATTCTCACAAGTTCCTCAGAAAAGACAAGGCGAGAGCTCATCTAGATAAACAAGGAAAAGCAGTTACTATGCAGTTGTCGTAAAATCAAACGGGAATCCACTAATGAGTTCAAAACTAAAAGTGTCAAAAGAATCTACTTGTCTGAGGAATTTGATGATGATATGATTCCAATATTTAGAATAAAAAAGCAAAGAAAGCTAGAACAGTAAATAAGAAGAAAATACATTGAATAAGTGAATGACAAAAAATGACTCTATTGTACAAATAAGATTGATATTAATTTCTAAATATGAATTAAATATTAAACATTTTTATTTCTGTTAGAAATATTTTTAATCTAGTCTTTAAAATTGATTAACATGCTCCAATAATGCAAATTATGCGAGAAAAAATGCGTCCCAAACATCCCCTTTTGCGTCCCATACTGCCCCAAATCGGGAAGGTTTGGGACAAACTTACTTACTTACTTAGGGTGGAATCACCAGTTCTCGTCAGTGTCCCACTTCTCGCCACTTACATTGAAATCGCTATTTTTCGCAATTTATGAAATAAATTAGTCGCAATTTTTTTGTATTGTTTCTGCTTCTACGCATAGAATCGAAAAATAATAATTATTCGTTTTGGATTCACGATTTTGATTACTTTTTAGAGCAATATTTTAAGCAAGTGCATCGAATCCAACATCTCTTACCAAATGTACTAAGTGTCGTCAAATTTTCATCAGGCCAAAAATACCTATTTGGGTAAATAATTTGTCTATTGAATATTTAATTGCACTTGTGGAATACATAAAATTTGTATTTAGTCAATTAATATTTCATTTTATATTATTTTTGTATAAAAATGAGGCATGGCGAGAAGTGGTAATATTCTGGAATTGATTTTACCACCTGTCGCCATATCTATTCAATAGGCGACGCTAACTTCACTTCGTACATTCTCAGTTGTCAAATCTGCATTGTTTACTTTCTGCAAAAGCCCCATAATTTGATTTCTCAAATAAAAGTGAAGAAAAATCATTTAAAGAGAGTAATAATAAAGTGATCACAAGGAAAGAGAAATGGTCAATGTATTCTTTTCATAGCATTGCCTAAAATAACCGAGTGTGGTTCTTTTCAAGTGGGTGGCGAGAAGTGGTTATAAATTTTACAAAACTGGCGAAAAGTGGTAAAAAGTGGCGACGAAATGGTTATTTTTGCATTATTAATAAAAATCAGTTTTTTAAGTAGTACAGCGTTATGTTCTAGGATTATTGTTTTCACGTATCTAGAGCCAATATATCTAAGTAACTTTGTGTCAAATTTGACTTATCTTGTAACAAGGATTCAAAAGTTATGATTAAATGAATTTAATTTTTTCCTAAACATGGCGATAGCCGGTTATTCCACCCTACTTATCCGGCGCTACAACCAATTACTGGTCTTGGCCTGACTCAGGACCCGTCGCCACTCGAGCCTATTACGCGCCACTGTTCTCCAATTCCGCGACCTTAATGAGCTAGCGTCCTGGTCCACGCCGTCGGTCCATCTGAGGCTGGGTCGACCTCGCCTCCTCGTATTTGCTTGACGATAGTTACCTCTCGGTAGCGCTCATACACCTCATGGTTGTATAGGCTCCGGAATCGTCCCAAAAATCCGGGCCAAGAATCCGTTGTAGAGAATAATTTCATTATAATTTTAATTCCCACTTTTTTATCTTATATTTTCTTATTGTTTTTTTTTTTTTTAGGATTTTTAGGGTTGTGACGTTGGGAAATTTGTATCAATTTTTAGATATTCAAATTCATAAGCTTAAAATGTAATATTTTTATTACAAATTGAAATATTGTGTTACTTCATATCCAGAAGTGTTCTTCTAAAACCTATAAAAGTAGTTTATCATTCATTTTCTTTAAAATCATTCTCAATTCATTTAAAATTGAATAAAAAAATATATATATATTGTTTAGTGTGCTATAAGGCATATCAAGTTTCTCGAAGTCTCTTACCCTTCTGGAACTGTTCCAGGGATTTTTCAATAGCATCTCGTTTGTAAAGGAGACTCTCTGTTGTATCTCTGGCATTGTACAACCTCTAGAAATTGAAAAAAAAATATAATTTTGAGAATCAGAAGAAGCGTTTCATATTGCAAGCTTTCTGAAAATTAGCACAGTATACTTCAATTTATTTAGAAATTGGTTCTTGTTAATGTACAAATTATGTAAATTCAACGGTTTTTTGTGAAAATTTTCTCGAGATTTTTTTCGAAATATAATCACCATTTTTCAGCACCAAAAGTATGAATCTCCAAGAAAAAAAAAACACTCTTAATGTATTCAGCAAGCTTTCAGTTTATAAAAAGTCCCAGGTTCATTAAGGCTGGGTTTAAATTGGATTTCAAAACATATTTTAAAAATATTGTTAAGTTTCCGCACTCAAGAAAAGCCCATTTGGAAATGTTTTGAGGAAACTCTCATATTTCCAAATAATCTGAGATTATAAGAATTTATGTGAAAGTGGATTTATGGTAAATTTTAAACAGAAAATTTCAGATAGTTTGAAAGAAAACAAATTCTTCATTATTTTCAAAATCAATAGGATTAAGAGCAGAATCACATTGACAGTAAAATGCTCACCGTCAGCGTCAAAGCTCTCACCGTATTTCGTTGATTTACGTATTTTCATTGCAATTCTTACGCAAATTTTCCATTACGATATTACCTTGTCTCATACTCGGTGGCCCTAGGTGAAAATAATATGAGAAAACTGAATAAATAAAGCGAAAATGCGATAAACGGTGAGCAATAAAACTGTACGAAAAACTGTAGCAAAAAAATCCTACAGTTTTTTGTTTTGCTCACCGTTTATCGCATTTTCGCTTTATTTATTCAGTTTTCTCATATTATTTTTACCTAGGGCCACCGAGTATGAGACAAGGTAATATCGTAATGGAAAATTTGCGTAAGAATTGCAATGAAAATGCGTAAATTAACGAAATACGGTGAGGGCTTTGACGGTGACGGTGAGCATTTTACTGTCAATGTGATTCTGCCCTAACCCTTTAACCGGTGACACCGGTGTCCCAAAAACAAAAATATTTTTTGACTATAAAAAGTTATTATGTCCTCTAAATAATCAGAAAAAAGTTCTTGTGTCGGTATTAAGATCGGTGGCAGCTAAAATCCCGAAAGCCAATATCCCGAATGTTCAAAATCTTGAAAGGGATGAAATTATATGTGGGAAAATGTGTAGAATAATTTTCTAAGATACAGAAAATTTCCCTTTGCCTCCATAAAGTGCGGGTACAATCGTGGGAGTAGCTATGACATTTTTAAGAATTCAAGATTTTGGCTTTCGGGATTTTGACTTTCGGGATTTTGACCGGGACTCATTAAGATCGGTATTAAGGCGGTATTAGGATGTGTCTTGACTAAAAGAAGGGATATCCCTAGTTTTATGGTTTAGCTTTTACAAGCCATTCTTTAAAAAAAATTATGTAAATTTCGCTCAGATAGATTAATTCTTTCATTTTAATAATAAGAAATTATTAATACTATTTTTCAAAATTATTTCTTCAATGTGTAAAAAGAGAACAATAAAAATTGTTTTAAATTATTAAAGAAAGTGTTTAAGGATTCGAACACTTCATATTTTTCCCATAGGGGAATGTAGGCATGGTTCGCACAGAGTGAACCTTCAAACGATGCGAATTTTCTCTTCATTTGTAAAGAGCTGACTTACCATTCCTCATTTCGTCTCATGAGCTTAATAATTGTCTATCTTATAGCTAAGAAAAGACGAACTAGTTCTTTGTAAACAAAGAGAAAATTTGCGTTGTTTGAAGGCTCACTCTGTGCGAACCATGCCAACATTCCCCTATAGGGTTAAAGCTACCATCCCCTCGCAACCACCCTTAAACAACTTTCGACCGAAGGAGGGGCAAGAAGATCCAAGATCTAAGAAAAACACCAGAGTTCCTCTTGTGGACTTTTATTAACTTCACTGCTACACTTTTCTTGAATCCCCGGGGGCCGGGCCGCTTGGAACACCGGGGATAAGGGGGTTCTTTCCTACAGGAACACCTTCGAACGAATCGGACTGGACCTTTCCGGGATTCCCTACGGAAAACCCGGGACAGATCTCTCAAATCTACTCAAACTCTCAAGTACAACTCCGAACTCCGAGTGAAACATTTTACTCCTTAGGGTAACGTGTGATATTTCGGGACACTTTTTATCACTTTTAAGTTTCAAACAGCTTAACGACTTCTCAAATATTTTTTTCTTTGTTGATACAAATATTTATGTTCCTTATGCTATCCAGAATAAGATTCTTATCGAAAAATTATGAAAAATGCATCATTTTTTGTACAAAATAGCAAATATGTAAAGAAGTAAGAGTGGTATATTTCGGGACAGTTGGGTATTACGAGACAAACAAAAATCGCTATAATGCAAATAAATTTCATCGAGCCTGATTATTTACCTTTAAGTAGAAGTTCTAAACTTCACTCTTTCATAAAAAATTTGTTTCAATTTCACTTTTAAAGTGACTTAAATCGAAAAAAACTAAGCAGTGTTTGTGTTGACATCTGCAAAATTGACTACATTGAAGATTTTGTAAAAAGTGAAATGTGACACTCTCAATTCACGCGTATTTCACGCTTTAAATTAAATAAAATTTCAGAAGTTTCATGTTAATCTGATACGTAAAGAGCTTAATATTTCATATAGAACTTAAAAATAATTAGAAAACAAATATTTATAGGATTTTTTATGTGTCCCAAAATACCCATATTATGTCCCGAAAAGCACCTTAGTCCAGAAATACCACACGTTACCCTATACGATTGTGATTTTAAAAATCGTTTAAATTTAAAAATTGTAAAATCTTAACAACATTTTAATAGCTCCTTTCAAGTCACACATTTCCTGAAAAAGTAGGTCAGATTCATTAAAGGAATATGGGAAAGATATCGAGTGTTTGAAGTCAGAGTGTGTACGAAGCCTGATAGCCTTTCCCTACTTTGGTCAACCATATCCGGTTGTCATCAAATATCTCAATGCGTGGCCTAATTTGGATCATCTGCATTGGGTATCATGTGGATGGCTCAATGAGTAATATCCTTATCAATTCTCCATTCGTCGTGATTCTTTAGTATTTCCACGGATTCCCTGCAAAATTCCAAGTACTACCTCCGCGTCATTCAATTTGAGAAGCTCTTGCCTAATCTTATCGTCACATTTCTCTGCACTTATTACATCACTCGTAGATTTGAGTGTGGTTCATGACTTATTTTTTTTCATGCTCTCTGCCTTCCTCACCAAAAAAGCGAATCAATGACGAAAAATTGGAGTGCACACAATTCCCCAGCTCAGAGATTATCTTTTCTCCCCATGGTTCTGAGTCTGATGGAGTGCCTTCTAATAGTGCTGCGTGGGAAGGACATTGGCTTGGATTTCAACGGGGGTGACTTGTGTGAGTCAGAAGGAATTGTATAAGGGATTTATTGGGGGATGGGGTGTCTCTGCCCTGGGGGGGGGGTATCACAATTGGGTGGTCATTGAGAAATGTGCGCGGCTGTGAGTGAGAGCAGGAGAGAGTGCGAGAGGGAGAGATTGATGTATTTAAAGTCTTGGGTATGTGCTGAAAGTTGTCTGTGTGTTGGATATAGCTGACTAGCTTCGAAGCGTCTCTTGGAGCTTGCCAGAGACAGTTTCAATCCGACTGTCGTCCAGTCAGCATTGGCCTATTCTGCCCAGAAGGCACTGAGTTACGGGTCTTACGCGCGGTTTTTCCAAAGGTTCTCTCCTCGTGAATCTCCATGACCGTTGATTTTTTTTTAAAAGTCCTTTTAACGGTTTTAAGTTTGAAAAGGAAAGACCAAAATTTCGGTTTTGACTGAAACGCGGGAAAAATTTCAAAAGTAACCGAATGTAAAGTGTTTGTACATGATTGCTTGTTTTGGTATCGTGTGATCCTTGCCGGAATCTCTGGGTGCCCCCTAGAAGTCAAAGCCGATAAAGACATATATTTTCGCATGTTGAAGAAGGCATACATAGATGCACTGTGTTGAATGTGATCTGAGACTCTTGGGGCAACTCCATGAAAACATTATATTTTCACCCAGCGGAAAACCACGAGAGAGCTGCCAATAAAGTTGATCGTGTTGTGTGGATCGACAAGATCGTATGGGGATCGCGAAATAATAAAATAATACATGAGACAGAGTTTTTTTTTTTTTTTGAAAAAAAAAGGCCTCAAGCTTTGAGCAAATTGATAAATGTGCTGTGAATATTTCACATGACACAGAGATAATTCCCCTGAGGAAGTAAATTTCCGAAAAGATCAGTGAAGTTGGTGATCTTTGGCACTTTGGCTAGAATCGCCTATATCACTGATTTCCGTGTGATAATCTTAGAAATCACAGTGACGAATTTTCAAATGTGGTACATCATAGTAAATTGTTGTGGTGTAACAAACTGAATGGGATGCAACAAACAGCAAGAATTTTTTTTTTCTGCTGTAACTAGAAGAGTTGATGTTTTGTGAGTCACAAAGTGAGAGCAATAATAATGTTGTTATTGCATCAAGTGTTGAAATGTTGTGTGTTAATTGTTTATATGGTTAGTTCATTGTATGCCGGTGACATCGAAGAAATAAGACAGTAAATCAACTGCAACGAAAGTTAATAATTAACAAAAATAGAGAAGAATCTTCTTAACATAACAAAAAATAAAAAAAACATTATTTTTTTTTAATAAACATCGAAGGGGGAGCAACGGGCATAAAATATTAAAAAATATACATCATCGAAAATAGCACCGTGAAGAGGCAATTCTTTCATCTAAAAATAATTCCTCTCGCATTTTTTTTTCATCTTAAAAAAAAAACCTATATATAAATATATATAATTCTTTATACTATGGTTAAATGCTCTCTTTTCTGATATCTGTGGGAGCTAGAGTGACAGAGTGTATGTGTTGATAAAACGTGAAATATATATGATTCAAAAATAGCAAAAAGATCGACAGAAAGTCTATTAGATCCAAACACCTTCTTCTCTGACCAATTCAACGAGCCTGCCGACAGATCCCGTGGTCAGTACGAGGACAAGTGTGTGTACAAAGTTACAGAAAAAAAGACACAAATATAAAAAAAAGTTATAAAATAAATTTAGATGTCCGCTGACGACGACAATTTTCCTCAGAGCACCACTCAGCAGCGGCGAATTATTGAGGAAATTGAAAAAAGGCACAACCACAATTCCACGTATGTATTTTGTGAAATGACAGGCCTATAAGCATAAGAACAGTATTAAAAAAAAAAAGATATTCTAATAAATTATTCATTTTCTTTCGTCTCACACACATGATCATATGTGAAGTGACCTTAGATTGTTAATTATATTTGAGCTCATACAATTGTAGCCTCACTTCGATGTTCGATGATCTTTCATCTCGCTCTGCTCCCGAGCTTGTCGATAAATCACTCATTTTTCGCGATCGTGCTTCTTCTTTGCGTTCAATTTCCTCCTTATTGGATCTCTTTTTGGCCTCTTCTCACTACACAACTGAATAACTTACTGATTTTTGCGTCTATTTAGCTCTTAATTAGTCGTTGAATGGACAACCGTTAAAATTTGAATTTAAATGTTGAGTTTGACAGCTTTTTCTGACGATGATTTGAATCTTGCGAACGTTCTACGTTATTTGATCATATGACACATTTTAAGATCTACAGTCGAGTTCCTTAAATTTGAACTCCTCAAATTTGACCGACACGGTTGAGTTCAAAATGTAAAATTTGAGGTTAGGGTCAGAGGAACGTCTGTTCGACAGGGAACCTCTATTGACACTTTTGTCAAAATGTTGAAAATTATTTAATGTATCTAGTAAAATATAAGTAATATAACGTTTTTTTCTGTAATATACCTTTTACTATAAACAGAAATGTTCAAATTTCATATCCCAAATGGTACAGAGTAGGGTGTCAATAGGTACTGACACGAGTTCTTAAAGTGTCAATAGACGTTCCTTTCACCCTATGTGAAGAAAGTTTTGCATGGAGTCTAAATTAGAACAATTTTTCTCTGGTATTTCCTCAGTATTGTCGTATTGTATTAACTTCCGCAACAAATTCCATATATTTCACAACAAATTACATTGATATATTCTCTAAAGTTATTTATCTTAATTTAGGGAAAGTGAATTTCACATGAATTCCGTTACGTTTTTGAAAATATCGTTCAAATTTGAGGAGTGATAAATGTCATCTACACCTCCCAAATGTTCAAATTTGAGAAACTCTATTGTAGTGGATTATATTCAGTACAGTAGAGCCCCGCTATAGACTATCACTCTATAGTCCACAATTTATCGACCGTTTATTTTAAAACACTGATTTTAAGTTAGGTTATGTTTTTTAGTACGCGACATGCAATGTTTTCATAATTATTTTAATATTTTTGGCAAACTTTATTGCGTAGTTGTGATATTGTGATCCATAATGAAGAGAGCGAGGAAAAGCACCACAATCGCAAAGAAAGTGGAAGCCGTCGAGCAATTTCAATACTAAAAGTTGTTGATCATTTTAAAAAATGACATGGACCATAGTGCGACCCAAGTGTCAAATCTGAAATCAAATATGACCTATAACGGGGCTCTACTGTAGATAAAGGCGTCGATTCCCTAAACCTGTGACAATTGTCATGTGAGAAACACTTTTAGGAGAAAGGTAGAAGTCTCTCGAATAAGTGACATAACTTAAGTGGGATATGAGTTTCCAATCCATCATCAAGGGGCGTATTCTGTAAACTTGCGAGAATTGTCATGTGGAATTACTTTCAGAAGAATAAAGAGGTCTTTCAAATAAACGATCGGATGATGTCAGCTGAATCAACATTTGTTCTTAGGACAATTCTTTAATGAGTTTCCAATCTATATTCAGGGGGCAAATTCTGTACATTTGTGACAATTGTCATGTAAAAACCACTTTTAGGAAAAAAGAAGTCTTTCGAATAAACGATAAGCGGATAATGTCAGCTAAATCTAAATATGTTCTTAATGACAATTTTGTCATGAGTTCAGGATACTTGTGACAATTGTCATATGAGAAGTACTTTTAGAAAAATAAGCCGAAGTCTTTGGAATAAATGGTATAACTTAAGCGGATAATGCTAGCTAAATCTAAATTTGTTCTTAGAACAATTTTCTTATGAGTGTTCAATCAATCTTCAGAGAGCATATTCAACACTCCTGTGAGAATTGTTATATGATAACTTTTTTTTAAAAAGACGAGAAGTCTTTCAAATAAACGGCATAACTTAAGGGGATAATATTAGCTAAATCTGAATTTGTTTTTAGGACAATTCTCACATGAGTTTCCAATCCATACTCAGGGGACGAATTCAGCATATTTGTGAGAATTGTCATGTGACAACTGGACTTAAATAGGGCGGTTGAGGCTAACTAAATTATGTGGAGGTAGTTGGGTCTACATTGACAGCTTTTTTTCCGCATATATTTATGTAAATTAAGTTACGTCAAGGTCCACCTTTCTTTAGAAATGTGCCCAGCTACCCCTAATTTTGAAATAAATTATTCGTGCTGAAATAATTAAAGGTATATTTAAGTTTTTGATTTTAATAATTCTCGTCAGATTTAACATAGAAATGGCAATTATCATTAGAAAAATTTATTGCGAATAGTCATAATGTATACAACTTTAGGAAATTTGCATGATGGAATTGAATGCATTTGGATCATAATTCAGAATATGAAAAAAAAAACCTGATAATAGCCCAGAAGACAAACCAGGAAGTGACTTTCAGTACCATTTTGTATCCTTATTAGAGATGGTAAAATTTCAGAAATTTCACACCAGTCGCCACCTACTTTAGGCGGAAATTTATGAAATTTCTTGAAATTTACCAATTCTAATCCTTATTATTATAGACTGCATGTGACAATTCTCATAAATGTGAATTGAGAAGTTTTATTGAGAATAAGGCTGAAATTTTTCGATTAATAGATTTTGATGAGGTTTGTAATGTCAGGTAGATTATTTTCTAAATGATTCTTTAAGAAATTTATTTTCTTTTTTCTTGAGTGAAGAAGTTTTTATTAGCCATGACTATTCTCATTCAAATTTCTTTTCTGACTATTCTCATTTGTATTGTGAATCCCTATCAAAGAATTTAAAACTTTGAACAATACAAAACGTTTTAAATAGAATTGAAAAGCTTTAGCTACAAGCTTTGGAGGTGCTCGGTTTTATTTTAAATTGTTCTCATAATGACAATTCTCACTACTCTTCAGAATCCAACCCCAGGGAAGATATTCAGTTTATTCCTTTAATTTTGTCATATGACAAAGTAAATGCATATCATAGGTATTTGATTTATAAATTTGACAAAAATAATCAGCAGAACTAGCCTTCCTTCTCAGCTTAGTAAGTTATCTCCAAATGACTATAATTAGGCTTGACAGTAATGTAATGCTACTTCGGAATAAAAGAGGGTCAGTAAATCAGGTATCGGACTTGAGGATTACCTTAAGGAAACACCAGGATAGAATTAGCCAATAAATGTTTTTTTGCTATTGGGAATAATCAAAAGAGATGTGTTTAGTGTATAATCTGAATGCATATTGGTTTACTCAATATTTCTTCTAAGGCAAATAATAACATTTACATATATGCTCTTAAGCAAAGGTTTATAACGTTCTAAAAGGGCTTCGAGATTTTCATCTTACATTTCAATGAGGAATTTTCCTTATAATCTTTTTTGTTGATCAAGACCTCTGAAGAGGTTCGTTCTTTTAGAAAATCTGAGCTGAAAACTATTTTCCTTCAGCTGTACAAAAAATAAATAGGGGGAAGTGGGGCACCTTTGAAAGTGGGGCACCTTTGAAATTTAGATTTTTCTCCTATGTTTAAGTGGAACTGAGCCATATCAGATAATTTAACTTCCCAATCTGTGCAGCTAAATTATGTCACGATAAGGCTCAATTTTAATTAAAAATAGGTGAAAATTGCGATTTCAAAGGCGCCCCTCTTCCCCCTAGTAAGAAGCTTTATAATAAAAAAAATATATTTGAATTAAATCTAAGATTATTTAAGAAACTTCTTTACGAACATCTTTTACCGTTGAGAGTAATGGCCTCTACACACTAGAGCAATTTATGTCCATATTGAAGAAAATTTTCTACGCTTGCGTAGGAAAAAGTCTTCAATATGGACATATTTTCCTCTAGTGTATAGAAGCCATAATGGAGAACATATAGTCTATCTGTACAATGTTAACGAAGTTATTATAAAATCGAGACTTACGATGGTTGTCTTCAGTTGATATCCTTATTTATATTTTTTCTAAGTTCTAAATATCCCCTGCCAAACTTGTTACAAATTTTTAGTACTTAAATTTGTTCGTTTTTTTTAAGAAATCAGACTTATTAAAGATTTTGTTGTTTTTTCAGTTCTATCACAAAAAATAGTTCGTAAATATTTGTGAGTACTAAAAGGTGTGTACTAAAAGGTTTGTAAAATTTTGTACTTTTTCACAAACATTGTTTGTAACATTTACACTTGACCAGCCTTTTTTTGTTCTTTTACAAATATTTGTTTGTACATTTTTGTTTGTTTGGCAAAACTTTACGAACAAATGACAAAATTTTACATATATTATTGTGTGTGTTTACGAACAAATGTTTGTAGAATAATAAAAGTGTTTGTCAAGTGTTCATTGTTCATGTTACGAACAATGTTTGTGAAGAATACAATCTTTTACGAACTTTTTAGTGGGTTATAAGATTAAAAGTAAGAAATCACAAACATTTACAAACAATTTTACGAAACATTTATACTCTGTATAAAGATTTTATTCTAACAAATTTTACAAAAATATTGACTAAAATTTTATTAAAAAATAATCTGTATTAAGCTCTTATTCTTGTTCAATTCCTTGTATTTCATTTATTACACATATCTTTTTCCACGTTTAATGTTTCAATTTAAAATGTTGCTAATTTTGAAAATTCAATCATTTGTGTAATTTAGCATGAAATTATGGAAATTATGCATTAAAGACATTAATCTGATTCTTTCATCCCTTTGAATAATGTTACAGTTCAATTCTCAAATGGCAAGAATTTGAATTTTAAACAGTTTTCCACTGGAGTTTTTCCACCCCGCTGAGAATATAAATTTACAAACAAGCGCAAACTTCGAGTATACACACAATTAAAGGCTGTAGGAGCACATAAGCAGAAAAAAATGAGGGAAAAAAGTGTTATATGAATTAGAGAGCAAATTGTGTAGCAATTGTGTGTTGGGCAAATAGACGTCTGATCTCTAAATAATGCAAGAAAAGCAAATTTTCAGTTCCTTTTGGAACAAGTAGCACCTTTTAAGATTCATCCACCAATATTTGCCAATATACTAAAAATACATCTTTTCATATATAACTATGTGGTTTATTCTCAAGAGCGCACCAAATGGAAAAAAAAATATTTTTAGTCAAATAGATGTGACTCACGCGGGGCACAGTGGGATGATATTGGAGAAGATAATGAAGTGTAGTGAAACGTTGTTGCAATTTGTGCGCAATCATGTGTCCAGGAGATTCTCTGATTGAGTCAGAACACACCTTGAGTGTCTGTTCTATCTCATTTGTCGCACATCTTTAACATGCGTCTTGGCCACGTCTCGCAATTTCGCTCAGTGGGATCCACGAGGACTCCTTCTGGATCACTCAAGAAGCATCTCAGTCAAGGGGTTTTGTTACTCTAATTCAAATTTTATCAAATTCCCTGCTCTAAAACTTCCGTAAGGTGCTTTTTTCAAGTGCCTTTAGCTTAAAGACTTTCCCATTTAAATCTAAAATATCTTTCCGCTTTTCTAATTTAGTACAAATTTAGTACTAAATTTAGTACAATTATAAAGTCTTCTTAAATACACCAAAAAGGATACGAAAAAGCTACACTAAGTATTTTATATTTATGTTGTAACTGTAGCAATTTGTCTCTGAATATTACTAATTAAGTACAACATTTAAATTTAGTACTACTTCAAAAGCCTGTGAAACCTTGAAAATTTGTACAATAATATAAATTCAAGGTTCCCAGGCTGGTGATCTATCAATCAGTTTAACAAATTTGGAATTAAAAGTAAACAAAAATGCATAAGAAAATAAATCAAATTTAGTACTAAAAACGAACTATTTATGGCATTTGTAGGTATATAGATAAGTACACCTTTTATAGATTTTTTAAGCCCCTAAACTGACAACCATTTTTTTGTTGCAACAATATTTTTCCGTGCATTCCTGGATTAGTACAAACACAAAATTTAGAACATATACGAAAACAATGTATTAGGTTTTAAACATTATATGGATTTATTATCTTATATAATAGTCCGAGTTTTTTAATTTGTCTTTTGCTAATTTCTCTGATAATTTTATTCTTTCCTTCTTACTGAATAAAATTAACAATTTTAGTACAAATAAGTAGCCCTATTGCAGATATTAAAGAACTAAACAGTGTACCGTTAAACCCTAGATTTTAGCTAAAATTCTTTACTTCATATACTTAAACTAATCATCACTTGCTTCATTCTTTACCAGACTAATGATTTTCTGAACATTCACGAGTTAGTACAGGTACTAAATTTAATACTTGTTCAAGAACTTCTAAAATGTTTTATAGAATTTGATATTCAGTGTTATTAAACTTGTCTTTCAACTTTAGGTTTTTAAACTTAATCAACCTTTTCTTATGTAAATAATTACAGTGAACTGGACTGAATATATTTAGTTTAGTAGAAATTTCAAATTTAGTACAAGTAGTTAGTCATTTCAAAAATTAGAAAACTGCTTCAGCAGCCTAAGCTTCTAATCTGTTTTTTTTAACATTTTGTTTCATTGCTTATCCGTTTTTCTTCTAAATACTTCTGTTTTAGTACATAATTCAATTTGAATGAACCAAACATTTAAAAACTTATTGCAGTATAATTTCAAATTTAGTACATAAGCAAATCTCTCTCAGTAAAATTCATAATATTGCTCTTGCAAGTGGGCCAATCGTTTTCTGAATGTTCCTGAAGTTTTAAAAATCTAAATTTAGTACAATTTTATAAGGACTTTTTGAACTATTTGAGCCAATATATACTGGTCTAGAATATTACTAGACTAGACAATAGTATTGAGCAAGGTTTATTATATCTTCAAAGTTAACTTTTGTTTCTGTTTATAAGTTTAACCGGTCTTTTTCTGATCGTGTCTAATTTAGTACAAATACATGGTAATTCTATTTAAGGCTGTAAACCTGAGTAAATAAATGATATAGTCCTTTAAAAAATCAAGAAGACTGTTAGGCGAAGTGCATTTCAAAATAGTCTTATTAACAATTTCTTATTGGATTTTCTGACCATTCTGGATTTAGTACAAATCCTAAGATTTAGAACAAAACAAAGCTCTTCTTAAAATAGAATATTTATTACTGTATATAAAAGTAGTAGTAAGTTAATAGACTACGCATTTTTAGATTTTCATTGATGTTGTGCTACTTATGTTATGAATAATTTTAGTACAGGCATGTACTATTTTTTTTTTAAATATTTATTTTAACTTGGAATGGAACTCAAAAAGTTTTCAGTGATCCTCCTGTTTTCCTCAAGTGGAAAACCCCTTGAATTTAAACGATTTATTGTGTAAACGTTGACTGAGCACACTTTAGTCGGACAGTGTTTATTTTCGTGGGTGAGATGGTCGAACTTTATGGGACCACCTGCCCATATTTTCACCTTCTCATTTGGCAAACTATTGAGGAAAATTGACTAGCCACTTTTCACTTCAATCACTTTCCGTCTGCTTAGTAACAACGCCGGATGACTCCTTCAATCAATGACCTTGCTCTTAAAATCAAAGACAGATCATTGGGCCAAATTGGCTTTTTTCACGTTGATTGGCAAAGGAAATGACGATGATTGTTGATGTTGTGTCTGACGGGGTTTCAAGTTGTGCGAGAGATACAAGGAAAAATTTTCCATGTTCTCTCAGTCAGAGATGTTCCAATTTTGTGCGGGAAAAACACGTTGCCGTGCACAATTGAGCTCAATTCGCGTAATATTGCGAAATTACTTTTTGGTTCTTTTTTTTCCTCAAATCTGGTAGATTTCGGTTTAGTAGTAATGGCAAAGAAGCAATTAGATAAAATGATAATGGTGGAGAGGATAAGAAAATTTAGTGAAAAATGTTGAGTAATTTTTCTTTGATCCTTGAGATGGATTCTGGAACAAGTAATTAATCAACATTGTCCATTGGCGTTGGTTTAATGGCAGTAATATTTCAGGTGGAATATTGAAAAAAAAAGAAAGAGAAACATAAAATTTTAATGTTTAATACAGGTGTTATTGCTGTATAACTTTTAATTATTTGCCGTGTGAAAATTAAACTCATTTTGCCATACACCGAATCGTAATTATTATAACTATAAAATTATTGTGTTGAAATGTGTCAATAAGAAAATATTTAATTGCATTTTAATTAACTTATGGTTAATAGTCACGATTTATTGTCTTTTATTGAAAGTATTTGATCTTATAAAAAAGTTTTCAAAGCCTTTAAGTTCAGTCTTGTACACCTTTTCTATTAAACGATTTAATATAGGAATGTCAATCAATCTAGTAAAGGATCTTTGTTCGTGATTAAAGATAATTGTATTTTTTTCTTATTTGTCAATATTACTTCAGTATTTTTCTATCAATAATAAGTTAGTACTTCATTGATTATTGATAGAAATTAATTTTGTACTAAAACTGTAATAGATATCTTTTAGAATTTTTTCATTTTAAAAACTGTATTGAAAATTTTAAAACAAAATGTAGAGAAATTATGAAATATAACAAATGGCAATAGGCATGTTTTATTGGACTTTCCATGAGTACTAAATTGAAGCAGTCACAATTATAACACTTACTAATAAATTCAGTACATTTATAAATATTATATTTTAATTCAGTGAATATCTTGCAACTTACAAAAAATAGTCCAAAAATTTGGCCAACATTTGATTTGGTCAATTGAACAAGGATGAATTTAGTACAGGCATGAGAAAGTACTAAAGATTTTGTACTTTCTCTTCAAAATGTATTTTTATGTTGATGGTTTTTCAATGTTCAAATGACATGTTCATTGTTATTATACAAATTACCGAAATATCTGACGAGTGATATCATATTTTAGTACAGGCATGTGCTTAATTTTTAAAAATATAATTAACACTTTTTAGATTTTTTTAAAAGTTTTTCTGATGAATTTTCATCATTTATGATAAAAATGAATCAATTTCCAATACTTGACCCTCGAAACAAATGATCTAAAAGCTTATAGGGTAAACTAAGCTAATTCAAAACCTGCTCCATATGGAAATTTTTCGCTACTCCAAATGGAAACATCACTGTTTTCAATGATAAATACACTAATAAATTATTATATTTATGTATTTTCTATACCACAGTTTCATTATTTAATTAATTTTGCTCCAAATAAAGCGAAAATCCATTTATATTCAAAAATTTTCATTTGTTAATTTCTCAGGAAAATTAAAAATGTACCTTTTCACCATCGAATTTTTCATCAATCGACCATGTTTTCCAATGAAAAACACAATGAGGTGACTCTTGTTTATTCGTTTTGTTTAACATTTAGGGTGGAATCACCACTTCTTGCCAATGTCCCACTTTTTGCCACTCATATTGAATTGAAATCGCTATTTTTCGCGATTTATGAAATAAATGAGCTGCAAAGTTACTTGTATTTTTACTGCTGCTACGTATAAAGTCGAAAAATAGTGACTATTCGTTATGAATTTACAATTTTCATCATTTTTAGAGCAATATTTTAAGCAAGTTCATCGAATCCAATATTTCTTACCCGATATGCTAAGTGTCATCAAATTTTCATCAAGAAAAATGTACCTTTTTAGATAAATAATTTGTCTATTGAATATTTAATTACACTTGTGAAATAGATAAAATTAGTATTTAGTTAATTAATATTTCATTTTATATTATATTTATATAAAAATGAGGCATGGCGAAAAGTGGTAATATTTTGGAATGATTTTACCACCTGTCGCCATCTCTTTTCAATAGGCGACGCTAACATCACTTCGTAGATTCTCAGTTGTCAAATCTGGATTATTTACTTTATGCAATAGTCCAATAGTTTAATTTCTCAAATAAAAGCGAAAAAAAATCATTTAAGTGTGAGTAATAATAGAGTGATCATGAGGAAAGAGAAGTACTGAATGTATTATTTGCATAATATTGCCCAAAATACAGTAGAGTCTCGCTATAGTCCATATTTCGTTTCAAATTTGACACTTGGGTCGCACTATAGTCCATGTAATTTTTTAAAATTATCAACGATTTTTAGTATTGAAATTGCTCGACGGCTTCCACTTTCTTTGCGATTGTGGTACTTGTCTTTGCTCTCTTCATTGTGGATCACAATTATCACAACTACTTAATAAAGTTTGCCAAAAATATTAAAATAATTATGCATGTCGCTTACTAAAAAACATAACCTAACTTAAAATCAGTGTTTTGAAATCAACGGTCGATAAATTGTGGACTATAGAGCGATGGCCTATAGCGGGACTCTACTGTAATTCAGTTTGAACCTTTCCAAATGGGTGGCGAGAAGTGGTTACAGTACTGGCGAAAACTGGTAAAAAGTGTCGGCGAAGTGGTTATTTTTGCATTGTAAATAAAAATCAGTTTTTTTTAAGTAGTCCAGGGTTAAATTGTAGGACTATTATTTTCACGAATCTGCAACCAATAAATTTAAGTAACTTTGTGTCAAATTTGAGTTATCTTGTAATAAGGGTTCAGAAGTTATAATAAAATTAATTCCTGTTTTTTCTAAACATGGCGATAAGTGGTTACTCCACCCTATGTCATATTTCTGGTTAATTTTAGTTAAATTAAGTGCTAATCTTTATTGTTAACGGTACGTGAATTTTTCAAATGAAATAATTATCTATTTCGTGAACAAAAAGGGTTTTTCTGAAGTGTTTGCAAATCCTTCAATAGGAAACCCCGGAAATATGACTTTTTGGAGAGATTTTCTTATTGTTTTAGATGGGAAAGGAGAAAAGACCAGGAGTAAGAAACAAATCCTGCACTCAAGAGCAGCTCAACAAAGTTTTGGAAGCCTTCCGTCGCGGTTTCACTTACACTGTTTGTCTCCAATTAGAAACTTTCCCTTGTCTCCATTTGGATTAATATGCTCCCAATAGAAGCATTTTATTTAGGAAGTTTTCAAATTATATCTAAAGAATTTCCACTAAACAGTAACATTCTTGAAGAGTCAAGGTGCAAATTCATGTAATTCTCTTTAGAAAAAATATGAACTTAACGTATTGAATCTCCTGTCAAAGTTAAAGCGTCTGGAAATAGTTTTGAATTAGGACATCTACCCTAATTTATTTTTTTAGTTTTAGATTATTTATAATTTCTTTTCGAAACTAGCATTTTCGGGATTAAAGTTTTTAGTTTCTTTTCGGCATAAAAGCTCCATATGAGGCCTTTTTAACTAAACCAAGCAGTGTGGAGAGAATTCCCACGAGATCATAAATCGTGGTTAGTCGAATGTGTCGCTTTTCATGCATGTATATATGTTTAATTCTGTGTGCGAAAATGCGACTTCCTAGAGCGTCCCACGAAGTGGCATGGCATAGATGTGTTGACAAAGTGAGGAATTTGCGAACGTGGGTGACCAATTAATTCAATTACCGCATGTTGATTCACACAATTCACATTCATTTCTCTTGCCTGAAATTCCCGGAGTATCGAGACGAGTCGTCTGATGGAGTCTCATAGGCCAGAGGAAAAACTTTCCCTCTTTTTTCTCTAACTTCTCGTAACTTTCCCGCAATTTTCGGATGCAGAAGACGAAAGAGAAAACCATGTGAAATTTATTTGAGTGCCTTATGAAATGTTGAAAAATTGAAAGATAGAAAAAAAAGCGCATATTAATAGATAAAATGAAGTTTCATTGGAATGAGACATAAACTCATTATTAATTCCAATTGTTCCAATGCTCTTACAAGAGAACTGCGAGAAGACTATTTTTTCGTTGTTTTGCTGCACTCAAGTAATATCCTTGTCCCAGAAATTGTGCATAAATCTATCAAGAAATAAAGTTAACTATTGAGTGTTTTGTGGGTACACTTGGGGGGCTGGATGTGTGTGGGTGACTTTTGGATCTGACTCCAGAGAGCTTTCGAGTATTAAGAGAAGATTTAGTTTCAAAAGACATGACTCTTATGATGCCATTGTTAACTTTTTGGGAGGGAATTGTATAAAGGGGGAGGGTGGGAGGTGGAGAAGGGTGCGGAATTGGACAACAATGGCATTCGGATATCCATTAAAAATCTCTTCATCCTCCTTTGTTTCCACTCACCAGACAACTTCTTAATTCACATTTTGAAGAATTGCCAATAACTCCTCGACACAATATCATACAGAAATTCTATCTTCTCCCTATATACCCCACCAAATAAAAAGAAAAACTGTTACACAACCCCAGAGAGACAGATATTACTGCAAAATTTTTATTACATTTTGATAAATGGGATTTTTTCTGGATGGAAATGGACGAATTATGGACTTTTGGGCGATATTACAAGTGTAATAGAAAATTTATGAAATGATACTTTATCGCTTATTTGAACCACTTTTTCTCTGTTTCCACGGAATTCTCCTCAAAATATTTTCAGTTCAAGCACCTCATTGAGCATACGACATTTATTGCTTTCAAAACAAGCTTTTCTAGAAATGCTCTAGAAAAAAGTTTTCGGTGTGGCAGGATATTTAGAACAGACATGTACTAAATCAAATGTTGTTGAAATTCATAACGGAAACTTATTTTTAAATATTCCCTTCTGAGTGTGATTTCACTTGGCTACAACGCCACCTGGCATTTAACTAATGCAACTTGTCATGTTGTGTGAAGTATCGCGACTTTGACTGCGCATTGACAAATACACAGCAACGAAAGTTCGCGGTTGGTACCACAGTACAAGAATACCTGAACAACTACCAGTCACCTTATGGGAATTTAACATAGCGTGACCCTTTGTGACTACTAGTCAAAGCACATACAGTGGCGCTGGAGCGGTGGCCACCGCTCTGAACTAGAAGAAGTTTATCATGGTGGCCACCGCGCTCCGAACAAATTAGGAGGCCGCCACCGTCGCAGCCTATTCAACCGCGAATCATTTTCGTTGCTGGGTAGAGCCTTATGCCCTAGACCGCATGACGTTTCCTATGTTTCCCATATGTTTCTAGCGAGCCGAAAAAACCTTCGAGTTTATACGGTGTTTTCTGCCGTTGTGTAATGAATTAGCAAAAAAATACTAATACAATCTAAAAGCCAATTTAATATGGAATGGGCAACCGAAAACCTCAAATTGACAACCTAAGTACTTTCGGAGATATCTCATGAAATGTGTACGAAAACAGGGAAACATTTACACTAAAACTGGTCGCATTTTTCAGAGCTAGTGTCACCCCCCTGCCCTAGACATACTTACAGTAGACTCTCTCAAATTCGGGAATTTGGGACCGAAATGTCACGTCAATTTGAGAGATATTCGGCCGTCAAACTTTTTGAAATTCAACGATTTTTGTTCATCTGCATACTTATTTTAATTTTACATACTACTGTTTATTGTAAATTGCATGAAAAACATTTAATAATGCAAAATCACATCATAACTAAGACAAACCATGGCAAAGTTGAGCATATTTACTTCATTCGAAAATTTGAAATACGTTGACAAACATTTTTCGAATTTAACTACTGTCTGAATAAAAATGTAGTCCGATCTTGAAAGAGCCGAATTAACGAGAGTCTACTGTACTACTTAAACCGAGAGGCAGCTTACCGGTACTGTAATCAAAATAGTGATTAGATTGCATTTCCATCAGTTTCTGATAATCAGTTTTTCGGCTTAAGCAGAGAAACGTCTTAGTTAATGAAAAATTGACGAGAATTTAGTCAAATCATTATTTTAATTATAATTACGGTAAGCTGTCTCTCGCCTTAAATCGTAAGTCTAGGGTATAACTCACGAGTTTTCATTGTTGCCGGATTAGTCGGCAATAATATTGTGTAAAATCAATCAAATATCTTACTGTCTGCACATAATATAATTCAATTCTATTATGAAATTATTACATTAGTACTTTTTTTTTTAGTATTTTTAGTTGAATCAAAGAAGAATTCACTGTTTTACTAACTACACTAGTTTTTAGTACATAATAAAAGTTCAATTCTGTTATGAAACTATTACA
Source organism: Phlebotomus papatasi (assembly GCF_024763615.1). Taxonomy (NCBI): domain Eukaryota; kingdom Metazoa; phylum Arthropoda; class Insecta; order Diptera; family Psychodidae; genus Phlebotomus; species Phlebotomus papatasi. The sequence continues at coordinate 86,389,901 of NC_077223.1, read as the reverse complement.
TTACCATTTCTTTAGTACTATAAATTGACTTGTTGAGTAAGTATCCGTCGTTATGTTTCTTCTTATTTATTTCATGCCTTTCATGCCTTCTATTTATTGATAGGATTTTAGTACTAAAATATTCAAATATGTTTTCTAAGTAGAGGAAACTAGGACAGTAGTAAACATGGAGTAGTTGTAAACACTAATTTTTGTGTTTACACTATTTGGAGTTATGTCGGCCATTCCTTCCGTGAACAAGGGTCTCTATCGTGTCTAAGAATATTAGTACATAGCTGAACCAGAAAAATCTCTTTACACTATGAATCTAAATCAATAATGTCACAAATCTGTAATAACCACCCTAACAAATGCCTAAAATTTAAAAGAAACACTTAAGGGTAGCTCTAAATTATTTTAGCACAGGAATGTACTAAATATTTTTGCAACCGGAATAAGTGATTTTTTGTTAATTGGTGAAAAATCTAGAAAGAATCCGAAATAAAAATCAAGTCGATTTAGTATTAGTACGCATTATTTTCTAGTATTTTAGATCCTTCGCAATGCACGAAATTCATATTGTTGAATGATATTTCGTTTTTTGCAACGATCATTATCGTATTTATATTTTCCTATTTCTAAACTTAAAATATTTTTGAATTTAATAATATGTTGCAGCAACTGGTGTTTCAGCAAAACAGAACATATTGAATAAATTAATAAACACTTATTCTTAGATTAAAAACAGATACAATAACAGGCGATGTAAGCGACCGACGCGTCGCCGACGGAAGATTTTAATACTTTGTTCATTTTTAGTACAGACATTTTTTCAGTATAAATGATAGCCTATTCTTTTTACATAATCAATTCTTTTTTTTTTATTTTTCGTCAATTTGTTCTTAGTGATTTAGTCGCAAATGTGAGGTTATATAGAACATAACCTTCAAAAAGCTTGAAACGGAAAATATAGCAAGAGGATTTATTGAAATTTGTAAATATTTTTTATTATTTTTCAATTGAAAGAGTTATATTTTCAAAATATAATTTAAGTAATTATCAATGTCAGGCGAACATTTTATCCAAATACGAAAATACCCTTGAATTATCCCTATTACCGGTTTTCAAGGTTATAAATCACGAGAAGCCTCTAGAATGAATATAATATATGAATATGAATACTTCATTTGTGGCTTATTAAATCTATATTCTATACTTAAATTATCTATTTTCCTTGAGATTATCTATATTACTATCTAAATTTTAATTTTTCTTGTTCAAATTAATCACTGTATTTGTTAAGAATTCTTAAGCCATTTATCATATTTTTCAATAACAATTACACAATTTAAAATATATTAAATCTCAGGTGTGCTCAAAAAAATATCGGATGATTTTCTTAAGAGTTACAAGTAACATAAAATTTGAATTATTAGGTATTATAGTTATAAATGCAAATTATTTAACATTTTACAACATAAGCATACCATCATTTTTTTATGACTTTAGAATATTTTCTAATTGATTTTCAATGGAAGAAAAAAATCAGTGGTATTCTAAAGAAGCCAATAAGATGGTGCAATTCACTTGATTGCAAATTAGTCTTTATTTATTTCAAGTGGTGTAACGTAATGAAATAATTTAATCAGTGGGAATATTTACATTTTATCCAAATTGCCGTAAACAAATCAATTTTCCCGAGTAATTAACGTAACGAATCAATTTAAGGCACTTTAATGCACTGATGAATTATTTTCAAAACATTTCTTTACACTACATTTGAGTCTGTTTTACCCGTTTTTTCATGCAATTAATTTTTTAAGAAAAGATCTTTATTGTGGTTTATTTGGATGAGTGAAAATATTTGTGTTTCTCCGAATTTGCAAGAAAGCTCTTTTTATGAGATGTACAGAATTACTTTTGATTATTAAAATATACTTCGCGTGTTGTACGGAAAATATGTTTTGAAAATAAAAGTAATTTTCTGCATCACATTGAGTTTAAATGGTATGGTGATATTTGTTTGTTTTCATTTTGTCTAATAAATATTGAGACTTTGTCGTACTAGGTGAACTATACTGTATGCTTCTTTCAATTGAAAAGTTTTCATATTGAAAATTTTCTTCTATTAGTTCTAAGTAAAAACACTATTTGAAATTTTTTGAATTTCTTTGGACTGGATAACACTAAGGAACATTGGAATATACAAACTTCCAAAATTTTAAATTTCATCTATTTTTATAGAAATGTTGGCAAATTATTATCTTCCCTGAAAATAGTTTCTAAAATCTTGAAGAATTGAAATTGGGAACAGTTATTAGCACACTTCGCAGGAGAAAACAGCGCCATCACGCGGAGAAAGGGATATTTATTTTTATTTCGCATTGGAAATCTTTTTGGCGGAAAAGAAATTATGATTCCAATGGAAAATGGAAATGTTTTTTTTTAGTACTGTACTGTTCTCAAGAACATCTGCATTATTATCGATTGTTCTTTGTTCTGCTTAATGTCTCGACTGTTTTTAATGGCTTTAGAATACGGCGCGGACAGGGAAAAATAGTCGAGACAGGAAACAAATGCAAAAAAGTCGATAATACAGAAACACTTGAGAACAGTATAGTGCTAAAATAAACATATTCAATATTCTTTGAAATAAGCACCATTATTTAGCTCTTTGATGATTAAGACAGGGTAAACTAATTAAATATTGTAAATACATCTTCACTTGACATTAGCTCTGAAAAATGCGACCGGTTTTAGTGTAATTTTTTCCCTGTTTTCGTACAAATTTCACGAGATATTTCCAAAATTACGTAGGTTGCCAATTTAGGGTTTTCGGTTGCCTCTTCGCTAATAAATTGGCTTTTTGTATAAGTATTTTTTGCTAATTCATTCTACAATGACAGAAAACAGCTAATGCATTCAAAAGTTTTTTCGGCTCGCTAGAAACATATGGGACACATAGGAAATGTCATGCCCCTATGTTCACTTATATTTTGCTACAGGATAAAATAAAAATATATTCAAACTTTCAAACATAAACTAGATACGGAAACTTATTAAAATTTTTGGCAAGCTTTTAGGAATTCAACAAATATATTGTAGCTTTTGGAATTTTATCTTTTCATGGAAATAGGCAACAATAGTAAACTTATAGATATTTAGACATTTTAATCCTTTAAGAATGAGGGATAAAAAATTTTGATCCGGTGATGTAGATGTCCATATAGCTTTTAAACACCCAGAAATTTGACAAATATTTGATAAATCAAAAGAGAATATATACTAATTTGTACTAATTTTTAGAACAAGATTAAAATTCAATTCTTTGAAAAACATTTTTTTAGTACACGACTGGTCTAATATGCTTCTGCATATTCGTCTTTCTTTGTGTGGATTCCTGTCACGACTATTTGGTGGTTTTGAATCACGACGAGGATTGGGGAAAACAAGCGAAATAGGAACCAACAAAATATAGTCGATTAAGCAGTAGCACATGAAAATAGTCATGTACTAAAAAACTGTTGTTCCTTTTACATTTTTCATTGAAGAATATTTCGTTATTTCATATTTAATTCAATGAGAAATGAAAAGAGAAAATTATCCTCCTGAACATTTTTTTTTAGTACATGACTGTTTTCATGTGCTCTTATATTATATAATCGACTCTACTTTGTGTTGGTTCATATCATGACTGTTTTCTCCGGTCCTTACCATATTCAAAATCCATAAAACTGTCAAAGTACGATCCAACACAAAAAAAAATGATTATGCGGAAGTATATGGGACCAGTTATGTACTAAAAAAATGTTCATGAGTAAAGTTTCCCGTTTAATTATTCACTGGAATAGCACCATTATATCTTTAATACTATAAATTGACTTATAGTACCCGTAATTATGTTTCTTTTGAATTATTCCAAGCCTTCTATCTCATTGGCTTATTGTACTAAAAATCAGAATTGGCTTTTAGTACAAGGATGAATCAAAAAGTGTCATACTAGTATAAATTTTAAAAATAATGGTGCAATTTTTTAGTAACAATAATATCTAAAAATTAAAAAGAATGTTTGAAGGTAGATTTTGATGATTTAGCACAGCAATGTACTAAATATTTTTGTAACCGGAATAAGTGATTTTTTTGTTAAATTTAATTTTGATTGTACAGTAGAGTTCTTCAAAATATGAATATTTGGGGAGTACAGATGACATTTCTCATTCCTGAAATTTGAAAAATAATTTTCAAAACGTTACAGAATTTATGTAAAATGCACTTACACTTTATAAAAATAACTTTATAGTATATACATATCAATATCATTGCTGTTAAATAAATTGAATTTATTGAAGAAATTAATATAATATGATAATATTGAGGAAAAACCAGAGGAAAGTGGTTTTAATTCAGACTCCATGCAAAACGTTCTGCACACAACGTCACATTTTACATTTGCAATTCAACCGTGTCGTTCATATTTGAGGAACTTGACTGTTGTTTGTCAAAGATTGTTAAACTTTATGTCGATCTCTGGCTGTCAAGTCTTAAAATTTGATTTTATGGCTTCATTTACAGTTTTTAGATCAGTCTTGAACCCAAAATTCCTATCACCTTTTCTACGGGGAAGCCGATATTTTTGCCAAAATGTTGAAATTTATTTAATAATTTAATAAAATGTAAGTAGTGTAACGTTTTTTTTTTTGTAATCTGCCTTTTCCTTCAAATTTATTGATCCCAAATAGTACTGAAACTCTCTTCTTCTTCTTTTAAGCGTCGCACCAAATTCAATTTATGTCAAGCTAATTTTGATTGCGAAAGAGTAGGATAGAGACAAGCAAAATGCTTCAGAGGGAAATATAGGGTAAAATGAGGTAATTTGGAACCATTTACAATTTGGGACACTTGTGATTTTCTCACTGTTTCAGATGAGCAAAGAGAAAACAAGGACCGCAAATTAGAAGAAAAAGACACAGTGAGAAAATCTAAAATGGCCCAAATTGTAAATGGTTCCAAATTACCTCATTTTACCATATGTGAATTTTGATTTAATGAAATTTTCCTGAACTCAAAGGTGTGCCGGAGACATAAGGATTGCTATAAAAATTGTCAGACAATTTAACAGTATATTGTCAGAATAGACATATGTCATCCATATGACATCGGCTGTCACTTTTTGATTTTTTATTTCATATCATTTTCTCAAAAGGAAAGGAGTGACATGATTTATGCATCTCAATCTCTTAAGTCACTCCAATATCAATTAATTAACAATGACGTTGATATTCAAAGTACTGAGACTATTGAAAATTGAATTGATATTTTCCATTGAATAGACATACGATGAATGAATAGAATTTGCATATTGAAATGATCTCTATATTCAAATTAGGGGTTTTTCTTTTACAAAATACTGTGCCTGGAATAGTTTGTAATTATTTTTATTGCGTATATTTATTGACTGACAATTTATTCTCACTCTCAGTATAACAATTTTATTTATGATCTTTCCAACCCGGTAATTAATTACAAATTTACGTGTAATTTAACGTCATTTCACCATATACCAACTATTTTACATACGATTTATGTACAGTGTTTCGCCCAGTTTTCTCATGTGACTCTTTTTGCGCAAGTAAGAAAAATGTCCAAATCGTCCGGATACTTTAATGTACTGCAAATTGAAAAGTTTTCATTTAAACTATCGATGATAGAGATTGAACTAGCTTTTTCGTTCGATTGGTCTTTTTTGAAAACGGGAGAGGAGGACAAAAGAATATTAAAAAATATATGATATTCTTGGCACCATGAACTAAATTTAATTCAACTTGGAGGCTCATTGAATTGAGCATTTGGAAAATTTATTTGATTGCTATCTAATATGGGATTTATGGATAATTGCAACTTCTTTTCATATTCCAAATGTTGTATTCGACGTTTTCTTTCATCTCGATGGCGCCTCTGAGCATCCCTCCTTTTTCACACAAGTGACTGATCTCCTCTCTGGGTGTCTTCTTTTGCGTCATTCTTTCTTCTCTCTGACGTAGAATTTCCCCATACCCCCCTTCATGTTTTTCTTTTCTTTTCCCTTTTTCGCACCACACGAGGAGTATGTTTTTGCCCAAAAAAGGGTGAGTCACACTTTGTGGCTCAATCACCCTCATTCACGCACAATCTCCCCTCCTGCGAAAAGTCGTACCATGAATGGGACTGATTTTTATGAATCATCAATGAAAATCAGGCAATTCAGCCTACGAAAACTCTTGATATCTAGAACAAACTTTGTATCACAACATTCTACCTCCTCCTTCCATTCCCTGGGATATCTTTCATACGACAGAGATTGTCATAAGAATGGACACAAGAGGAAAAAAAAATCTTACTGACCCGATTTAACGCAATTGGATGCATTTTATGATCCAATCTCATCTCTCTCACATATTCGTCATGACAACATTAAGTGACCATGCAATGGCACAAATACTGACTTTGCATTAGACTTTAGATAGAGAATTTGGACTATTGCATTTAATTTATTAGAACTGAACTAATTATAGAAGGGGTTTTCTAGATTAAATAAATTGGGACCTTCAGTTCAATTCGAGCTATCGCTTTGTCATTGCTTTAGGGATTTAACACATTTAACGTTAATATTCGAAAATTCTTAGCAAAGACACCTACCTATTGGGCTAAAATAGCTAAAATACCCGTTGCAATCGGAAAAAAAACAAAAGTTTGCAATCGTTCACATTGGTTAAAGTAATTGACGAAAGGAGTTAAAATTACCGGTGAATTCGTTTACAGTGTTTGATAAAAGAGTTTACACCAATCTATTTGTCTATTTTGTCTAGAATCTATTTTATCGATTGGTGTAAACTCTTTTATAAAACACTGTAAACGAATTCACCGGTAATTTTAACTCATTTCGTCAATTATTTTAACCAATGTGAACGATTGCAAACTTTTGTTTTTTTTCGATTGCAACGGTTATTTTAGCTATTTTAGCCCAATAGGTAGGTGTCTTTGCTAAGAATTTTCGAAGCGTCCCGGTCAAAATCCCGAAAGCCAAAATCCCGAAAGCCAAAATCCCGAATGGGCCAAAATCCCGAAAGCCAAAATCCCGAACGTCAATATCCCGAAAGCCAAAATCCTGAATTGGCCAAAATCCCGAAAGCCAAAATCTCGAACGTCAATATCCCGAAAGCCAAAATCCCGAAAGCCAAAATCCCGAACGCCTAATTCCCGAACGCCAATATCCCGAAAGCCAAAATCCCGAAAGCCAAAATCCCGAATGGGCCAAAATCCCGAAAGCCAAAATCCCGAACGTCAATATCCCGAAAGCCAAAATCCTGAATTGGCCAAAATCCCGAAAGCCAAAATCTCGAACGTCAATATCCCGAAAGCCAAAATCCTGAATGGGCCAAAATCCCGAAAGCCAAAATCCCGAATTCTTAAAAGTGTCATAGCTACTCCCACGATTGCACCTGCGCTTGCTGGAGGCAAAGGGAAATCTCCTGTGTCTTGGGAAATTATTCTGAACATTTTTCTCCATATAATTTTATCCTTTTCACGATTTTGAACATTCGGGATTTTGGCTTCCACCGATAAAATAGATCATGCTGCTATTCTAATGAAAAATGAACAATGAACATGTTTTTTTAGCACTTTACAGCTCTCAAGCTCTTCTTCGTAATCGACTATATCTTGTCTTGATTCCTCTCACGACTCTGGTGGTTTAAGAATACGACAAAGACTATGGGGAAAAGAGTCGAGACAGAAACCAATACAACGAAAAGTCGATTATACCCGGAAATCGATTTTGTATTACTCCTAAGCTATTTTAGGCGTTCTTTTGAGATATTCATAAATCGGTCCAAATCGGTTTACGAATTTGATTGCTGACATGCCCCTTAAAATTATCGACTTCTTGCTCAAGACGGGATCCAATTTCGAAAACATGGTTTCAAATACAGTTTCCAAATATAGCTTTCATTCTTGGTAAATATTATTTTCCAATTAAAATTTTGGTTAAAATAGGAAGGATTTTAAAGGTTAGAATTTTAGTAATTAGTTTTTGGAGTGAAATAATGGAAATACAGTGGGACCTCGATAGAGTCAACCTCCGATAGAGTCAATCTCCAATAGTTAACATATATTTTTTTAGTCTACGGAATCCGATAGAGTCAACTTTTCCATTATTATTGAACTAATAATATTGTATGATTTTTTCGAAATTTAAATCAGTGTTTTGGTGTATCAATGTAACGTTTTTAACACAAGAAAAACAATATTATGATAAATTTCGTATATTAACCGTGTAATCAATTTCCGACAAAATAGCTGTCTGATTTTAAGCGTTTTGACAGATTTAAAGTTCTCTTGTCTTTTGTCTCTTGTCTTAAGATTTTTTGATTAAGCCCTATGATCCCGTATGACGTGTTTTCCTGTAATCACAAAAAAACGATTTTGGCGGTGATGGGGAGGGGTAGGGAGAAATGAGGGTCATAATAATAATCCCCAGGTTGACTTATTAGGGGGTCTGATAGTAATTTTCATTTGATACTTACTAATGATAAAAACATTCTGTAAAAGGGTGTAGAATTTATGGGTTAATTAAATAAAATATTCTACTATCGTGTTAAATTTAATCAATTATCTAGTAGAAACATAAAATAATACCCTTTTATATCAAAATTTCACATTTTAATTGATTTTTTTCGGACTCCGATAGAGTCACCGAATCCAATAGAGTCCACAGGCCTGGAAATAATTAGTTGACTCTATCGAGGTTCCACTGTATTCTTTTTCCTTGGTGTTGGATTGCGCAAATATGAGAGAGAGAGGTAAAAGTTCAAATGCCTGTTTAATCTATCTTCCAAGAAAAATCTAGAAGAGTATGTGAAGCGAAAAATAAAATCAAGAATTTTAGCTCAGACACTATTTTGCAGGGAAAGTGTCTTCGATAACTTTTTTCCAATGATGACAATTTTTCTTAATAAATTGCTAATTTTACTTTTTGTGGTTCATCAAGGGTTCTTCTTACTATAAATACATTTTTTTTAATGTATTTTATTACATTTTGCTATTAAAATAGGCCTAAGGCCTAAGACCTATAAGCAAAGGGATTAAAGGGGGGAGAACAAAAAAAATTAGATTTTGCATGTTAAATGTCATGCAATATTTCACTGAGAAACCCCCTGGAGGCGCCTTTTAGGTCAATGCGTAGCAAGTTCCATTTCTTTGCAATTTATTTGCTCTTCCGATTTAGGTTGCTTGCCTGATTTTTTTTTCATACTGGCCAGCATCCCCTCGATCATATCATGCGAGAAGATTGCATCCAAGGGATGTCATTGTTTTGCATAAAGTAACTCACTTGGAAAATTTATTTCCACTGCATCGGACAGGGCAGCACCAAGAGAAAGACATTGTTGTTGGGGAAAAATGCGTATTTTGGGGAGATGTTCTATCAAAGAGGATATTCTCTGCAGAGACTTTCAGAGGGTATTGGTCTCTTTCTTGTTTCTCCCCTTGCAATTGGGGAGAGTCTTTTGCCAAAAAGGAGGGGTTGGTCCCCTTTTGGTGGAGAATTTGAAAGGAATCCAAGAATGTTACTATTAATCATTGGTGATCTATTTTAAAATTCTGACATGTCCAAGTGCACTTCTGCTGCAATTGGAGATGAAGACGATGAAACCATATGTTGGCTATCATAGAATCCGTCACAAAGTGCTTTCAATGGCTTCAGACACTGAAATATACTCAGTTTATCGGAATTACTCGTGTTTTATATATTCTTAATTAATTATTATCATACATTGTATTTACTTATTTCTATAAGCAATACAGAAGTTTAATGCTTTTTATGAATTTATGAATGAATTACGATTACAATGCCACTTAATTCTGAGACAAAATTAGCTTAAGAATTCGAGACCAGAATCCAAATAAAAAATATCTTATTAAAGGTGACACGATAAAGGCTTCTTTACAAACTTACTTTAAAATTTGTTGATAAGTATTTAGAGGACATAGAATCGCGACCAGATTAGAAAAACAGAATTCGAGTAACTGAATGTGAGTGAACTTTAAAGTTCGATTTAATAACGGGCTTAAAAAAGTATCTTATTGCTCCGGCACACCTTTTAGATCAGGGGTGCAATTCTGAAGTAATTACTACTATATCTAGTCATGACTACAAACTTCGTTGAGATTTATTAGTGTGCGTGCCGAAGATTTTCCGAGCGTTTGACAACTGATTATTCAAGATTCTGGTCAAGCAATTGCGAATTAATAATAATCTATTTTTTTATGAGTATCCTTTTCTAAAGATGACATAAAACGAGTGCAATTGAAAACCAATCTTTTATCTTCTTCGCATAATCATGTATAGTTTAACCAGCCGACAGCAACACCGATGATATCAGACGCAAGCAAGAATATGGGAATTTTCATAAATTTTTTGATTATGCTACCATTGAAGAATTGTCCTAGATGTAATAAAGTTGCTGAAATAATAGCAAAACTGAGTAATTAAATGCAGAAAGTGCAGAAAATAATAATGTAAACATTTGTTTACTTTTAAACGAGAGTCATATTTTCATTTTTGTCCACTATTTCTTTTGTTGATCACAGCCACTTCACGATTAGTTTTGCGAAGAGATTATTCAAGAAGTTCCTGTACAATTATCATGTGCGATTTTTGTGTGATAATGCTAAGATTTTTCTAATACACACAGAAATCTATTGTTTTCGTCCCGTGACAAATTTCATAATGACATCCTATTGCAGCGCCACGCGACGGAAAAATGTTTTACTAAATTCGTCAAGTTTTCGTTGAGTCAATTTTGTTTCAGATGGTTTCTTGTTTCCATATTAATTTCTGAGGGTTGTTTTATATATTTCAAGATATTTAAGTGATTTTCGTGCAATAATATCCATTGAGCTAATGTAAGAATTAAGAGGAATCTTTCAACAAATACCTCTATTATTAAAGCCATAGCATTGTGTCTTTGTGAAGAATGTTTTCTTTAGTATTAACGTGATCGTGTAAGAACTCAAAAGTATTTTGGAGTACCAAAGCTAAAAACAAGGACAATATGCCCAACAATACGAGAAATAGGGTAAACGGAGTAAGTTTCATATATAAAATACTCAACTCAGAAACTCAATTTACACATATTTTTTCCTTTCAGAATCGTATTCAGAGAATTACTCAAGCTCAGAAACAAGAACTGTTGAGGCTCGTCGAACAAAAGAAAAATGTTCTTTTTGGACATCGTGGAAATGATGGGCATGAATTACAGATATCAACATGGAACTATGTGGCAGAAAAATTGAACAGAATCCCAGGAGCACGAAGGGATGGAAAGGAATGGCGTAAAGTATACGCCAATATGAAAGCTCTAACTAAAAGAAAAGCTGCAACACTTCGATCACGTCGTGGTGAAACAGGGGGAGGAGAAATCAACCCAGAAGATTTTCTTACGGAAGATGACTATATTATCGAACGCATTGCCGGTCCTTCTTGTGATGGCATTGCTTTACAGGAGGAGCCTGGAAGCAGTGTATCATTTGACCCGAATAGAGCGATCATAAATTTTCCACGAGCCATACAAGAAGAATCTGTGAGCCCATCCTCACCATCGCGAACACCTAGACTTCTTCCTGAGGTTCTATTAGCTGAGATTGAGACTGCTCCAATAGCTCAGTCTAATAATTCATACGAAGAAGTGTCTCCCATAATTCAGCAAGAAGTGGCAATAACAGATGACCATGATCAAGCAGAAATTTTAATCCAAAATGATCCTCCATCGAATGAGCAAGCTGACATTCTGACTCCAAGGCATCGCACTCGCCCTCAACAACCAGCAAGAACAAATAGACGCGGTGGCAACAATTTAACTATGTCCAATGTTGAAAGATCATTGGAAATTTCTGAACGCCATGTCAATGCGTTCGAGACTTTCATCTCGCAACAAAATCAATTCAATACCACAATCGAAAGGGCCCTGGGAGCTGTTTTAGATATATTGAGCGGCCGACAAAATTAAAATAATATGACTTTAAATATTAATAATCCCTTAAAAAAATCGTTTATTTTTTTCACAAAATATAATGAGTGTTAAAATTTGAATTCATTTATTTTTAAACAGAATGTGAAATGTGATAATTATTGAGATTACTGAAATAAAAAGCTGAAGTAAATCTTGAAAAGTTAATTTTCACTGAAAGGGGATACTTGAACAAATCTTTCACAAATTTATAAGAAATTCAATCAATATTGAATGTTGTTCTCAAGAATGTAGTTCATGAGCAATTGTCTCCCTACATCATCTTCTACTCCCCTATTGGGAATATGTTGGTTGATGTCTGGCTCTTCGTACAATTCCGAATTCAATATTGGAACGTTGTGCAAAATCAAAAAATTGTGGCACACAATCGCAGCGTAAATGATGTAGAAGGCATTCTCGTGCGTATAGTGGAGAGCTCTAGCCTTAGTGAGGCTTCTCCATCTTCCCTTAAGAACAGCAAAACATCGCTCAATTTTATGCCTAACAATCTTATGTATCTTGTTAAACTGTCTTTGCTGATTAGTTCTTGGAAGTCGGAATGGTACAATCATGTATGGTTTGATAGCATAAGCACTATCTCCCCATAACCATGTGTTAGAATTTTGATTATGCAATTGTTGGACTTGAAGCTTCACTCTGCTGCTCTCAAATACGTGAGAGTCATGCACTGAACCGGGATATCTGGCGTTTGCACTAAGGATTCGAAGATCGTCACCACAAATTACTTGCACGTTAATTGAATGAAAACCTTTTCGGTTTATATACTCATTCTCATATTCGCAAGGGACGTTAGTAAGTGCGACGTGCGTTCCATCGATCAGTCCAACGATTCCCGGAAGTTGAGTGGATGCGAGAAACTGATTTTTCACTACAGAGGCTTCCTCCTCATTGTTTGGAAACTTCACATATTTGGGACTCAGTTTCGTTGTTATAATTTTGCACAATTTCTTTATGAAACGAGATACCATTGTTTGTGAAATTAGGATGAATGCATCCGTTCCGATTCCTCTTTGGTAACTTCCCGTTGCTAAAAAGTGCAGTACGGAAAGTACTTGGAAATGTAATGGAATTTTGCGTGGATCATCAAAGTCTTCAAATACGTGTTCTTGCAGTTCATTAATGAATTCCATAGCCAATGCCGGAGGAAATCTGTAGATTTCGCGAAACCTTAAAATATGAAACATCGAAAATTATGTTTATCTCGCGATACATTCACCTTTGATTAAAAAAAATTACGAAACTAGTATTTACCTAGGCTCCGCAATATGGAAAGGATTTAATTCATCCCTCAACTGACGTCTTTGGATACGCATGGACAACTTATTTTCATAATAAACTAGTGGTAACAGAATGCCTGCGTACATACTATACTAATTTTTGAAAACAATCTGTTGAATTGTTTGGCTTTTTAGGACAATTTATCTCAATATGTTTCTATTAAGGTATATCTGAGATATGCTTAGATAGATTTTGTGTATCTAGTGACTGCATAAGACAAATTCCTAGAAATTTTGTTTCGTTAAACAACTTAACGAAGCCAGAGACTAGATAACATCGCACGAAGCCACCCGAACACACTCATACACACTCATCGCTCTTGTACATGTATAGCTAGTAGTGAGACTAGAGCTACTAGTCATGACTAGAAGCACTTCAGAATTGCACCCCAGGATAAGTATATGAAGTCGAAATTCGCATCTCTTTCTTTCTCACATGTTTTGCATATGACTATCTCATTCTTTCGCATACCAAATTAGATTGAACTAAATTGAATTTGGTGTGATGTTTAAAAAAGGAAGAAGAGTGTGAGAGTATGAAGTTATCATATGCAAAGCATGTGAGAAAGAAAGGGATTCGAATTTCGACTTCTTGAAATTTTCCTGGTCTAAAAGGTGTGCCCAAGCCATAAGAATAAAGTTTTTAGATTATCATACAAATGGATTTAGATTATAAAAATAGTAAAATAATATTATAGTAAAAGGAAAATTAAGAAACTGGGAATAATGAATCGTCTTAGCATCTTTTTGAAATTTTCCTAATCTAAAATGCGTGCCGGAGCCATTAGAATTACGGCGTTATCACACTTGCACATTAAAATTTTAATGTGATTCACATTAATTGTCGCTTGTGAGCGTCCAAATATGTTATTTGTGTCTTTGAGTCACTTAATATTTGGGGTTTTTCTATTTATTGATAAAGAAGTGCACTTGGCCTACAAAAATAAGTTTAAATTTACCTAAAGCATAAATATTTTTCACATTAAAAAATTAAAGAGAAAATCACATTAATTTTTCGCATTAATGCTACAAATCAATTTATATCAAATTTTGCGGGCCAAGTCTACCTTTTTATCAACAAATAGATCAAATTTTGAATATAAAATGATTCAAACGCACAAATTACACATTTGGGCTCTCACCAGCGACAATTAATGTGAATCATATTAAAATTTTAATGAGCAAGTGTGATATCACAGTTAAAGTTCAAAATCACTCATCAGGGAGTGTTGTTTGGAACCTTAGAAAGTAGTTTTTCAGCTTTGTTTTATTTACATTAATTCCAAAAATACTGAAATATGAATAAGAATACAGACTTTGCTTTGGGGATTATTCCGGCCATATAGAATGGAATTTCGGCCACCTTGTTATTAACCACCTTTTAAGAAACTTAGATAAAAATAAAAAAAATTCGAAACGTTGATCATACGGAACTCATGATCCGTAAAGTCCTGAGATCTTATGTGTAATTTATCCTGAAGACTTTAAGGATTAGCCTTGGTACCCCAAATTTAAGAGCAGATTCTTGTAATGCCTTGCATTTCCGAAACCCTTCTAAGGCTTTTTCCATTACTTCTTTCTCAAATGCCTAAAATTTAAGAATTTTGAGGAAACACAGCAAGTGGCCGAAATAGTAAATACTACTTCACTGGAGAGAAGCTCACAAAATGACTATTTTTTACACGAAATCTCTACCGATTGGGCCAAGTTTATATTATTTTGAAAGGCTTTGGAATTTCGTAGTTTAAACTAGTTACAACTAGATACAAACCGGTTATGAACCTATAAATTATCAATAAATTAATATTTATCTCAAATTAAATTGTATCACATAGATTTTGGAATAATTTTGGATGATTTTTGGATCGGTATATTTGGTATATCGGTTATGAACCGGTGAATATTAAGAAAAGAACGTGATGGAAAAAACTTTGCTGATACACTTAACTTGTTACAATGGTAATTTGCTAAAAGTCGGACAGTACTGAAAGTCGGACAGTGCTGAAAGTCGGACTATAAATACACAAACACATACATTGAATTATTTGGTATTCAAGCGATTGAAACCGAAAATAACAGGTAAAGACCCAGGTAAGGATGGAGATTTTCTAGCTTTCTTTTGTATTTGATAATTGTCACTCGATTAGCGAAGAGCCGAATATCGGACAGCTCTAGGGTAAGTGTGCCAAATTTCGGCATAGTTGCATATAAGCACCGAAGTCTTAAGTTTGAAATGCAATATTTTTAATTTACATTGATATTTTTTGAAAACTAGTTTATCATCTTTGTTTTCTTTAAATCACTCCCTAAAATATTGAAAAATTAATAATAATATGGACATTGCTTTGGGTAGTATTCCGGCCACTTTGAGTGAAATACCGGCCACCTTTTTCCTGATCACCTTTTGTGACGCAACGGATAGAAAATTTCAAAACGTCAAACGGAACGAGTTTAATATTTAGTTTAATACGTTTATATGACCCTCAAGCCCTGAGATCTTCCGTGTAATTTGCCCTGAAGACCTGAAGAGTAGCATCTTAAATTTACGCGCAGATTCCCGTAGCAATTTGCCCTTTCTGAACCCTTCCAAGGCCTTTTCCACACCATCTTTTTCATAGAAGCGATGTTTTTTTCTCTGGACCTTGTAGAACTCAGAAATTGAAAAGAAAAACACATAATGAATAAGAAATTTAGTAAAGCAAAAGATGTTGCCGGAATAGGCAACACTACCTCACTGGAGAGACGCTCACAAAGTATTTACTTTTTTACGCGAAATACAGGATCTAGCGGGGAAATTTCATCCGAAATTTAAAGATTGATTCACTATTAACATTAACTGAAACAATCCTTAAAGAAAACTAATCAATTTTCATGAAAAACATCGAAGGAAAACCTTCTGCACTTCACCGCAAATCACAAGACTGCTAGAAACACAATCGATCTGTCACATAATTTGTAAGACTCTTTCCACACTGAGTTTTTACAACGCAATTTAAACTCAAATTATACTTAAAATTTAACAATCTTTGTGTTAATACACCCTAAAATGAATAAATATTTAAAAGCAAAATGAATTCATTGACTATTCGAAGATAACGTACATAATTTTAATTAATTTATTTGCATAGCCGAAATTACACTCAAAGTGGCCGAAATTAGAAGCTGGCCGAAATTTGGCACACTTCCCCTATGTGTCTACAGTTCCATTCCGTACTATTCTATCACAGAACGACAACTTTTCAGGGCAGTCATTTGAAGTTGGCGATCTTCAGCTGTGGTTGTAGATCTCCGTCCCAGAATCGACATATGTATCTTTCGAAGTAATATAATTCTATTTCGACTTGGAATATTACGGAACGGAGCGTTGATGTCAAGTTAATCCGTGTCGTGTCCGACTTTCCAAATTTTACCCTATTAAGGGCATAACATTAAAGTTATGACTTAAAGGAGCTCAACCATTCCGTCATTCACTGACCCTTGCTATCCCTTTACCAATATATTCGAATTTCATTCTCAGATCCAATGAATGTGACAAAAAAAGTTCACATTTGATCCAGAAAATGCAGTCATTCGCGATTTTTTCGTGTTTGCAAAAGAATGAACGAATGAACCATCAATGCAAGACTCACCTGATTGACGAGTGCATTTGACGATTTCCAGTGAATTCAGAGCAATTTATAAAATTGCAACTTGCATTTATAATTATCTTCTGCGTTTTTAGCATTTTTATGTAGCCAAGTGTCTTTTGTATTTGCCAACCTGTGCCAGAGATGTGATCTTTTTTTTTTGTGGGACGCCTATTCGTGCGCACAGAGACAGTAAATTGAATTCCTCGTCGGGTTGTGAAGTCTCTCTCTTACTCCCATCTCGAAGGTGGAACTTCAGCAACTTGTTGTTGCACAAGATTTTCCTTTCGTGGTTCTTTTTTTTCTTTCTTTAAATCCACAGACTTTCAAATAAATTCCACAGACGAGAAGTGATTGAGTGTATTGAGTGAAAAAAAGCGCACCATCATGTATCAATCGTCTTTTTTTTCCCTCCAATTTGTGCTCATTTTCCGCGCCCTCCCAAACATGAAGATCACGGAGATGCTCAAGAATTTCAAGATTCTCTATCAACGGACTAATAAAAAAAGAACAACACAAAACACATTCTTGATCTAAATGTCAGAGAGAAAAAAGCTAACATTAATTTTTTCTACGAATGTCGCGTGCGATCATTTTGTGGTGACGATCACAGAATTTTAGCATCGATCTTTCCTCTATTTTTTTTATTTAATTATTTTTTTTGAGTTTTTTTTTGGTAGACTCGTCTGTAATGAAAATTCATTCGTGGCTTGACAAAATTGGCGCTTGGAGAGATTTATTAGTTAATTTCACGACACCTTATTGTTGTTATCGTGTTTGTAATGTGTTTCTGAATACAATTTCCATAAATTTAACACCAAAGAGAAATATTTAAATATGCGATGACATTACGGTTCTCCGTATTAGATTGGAAAATTAATGGCGCTTAGTGCAATTATGTTAATAACTCCTAGGCAATTGCATGATTTTCTCTCTCTTCTACATCGTTGTGATACATGCAAGTTAATTTTCGCACTTTTGGTAGTTTCCCTATTTCTTGGTGATAAAATTAATAACTAATAAGCTGAGACCATTGTCAGATGACGCATTGTCAAGTTGTTTAGTTTATTGGTTGCGTGAGATACAAAATGACACAAAATTCACTCTTTACCGCGATTTTCCGTGAAGAGAAATAGCAAAATGAGGCAAAATTGACACTAATAAAGGCTTAATAGTTTTGCTAATAATCATATCCTATTTTTGTGACATATCGATTTTTCTTCTCTTTGGGAGTTATCGCAACAATAACAATAAAAATCCATGCGGACAAATAAGCCATTTCGAGCCATTCCAATGTTATGACGAAAGATGTTTTATTTTCAATGATAGAAGGGGAACTTTTTAGGAGATATATACTCGGAAAAATCACACCAAAGATTTACAGAAGATTTGCACAAAAATTCCGTTTATTAAAGAGGGTCAGTGTACCAAATTTCGGCAGTTGCATTCAAACGCTAAAGTCTTAAGTTTGAAATGTGGCGTTTTTAATACAATGATTTTTTAATACTTCTTTTTAAAGGGAGTTGCTTAGAACATTGTTAGATAGTTTATGGTCTTTGCTTTCCCTAAAACCGTTCTTAAAACATTTTAAAATGAATAAAAATATAGACATAGGGTAAGTGTGCCAAATTCCGGCCAGCTTGCAATTTCACCCACATTTTTTGTTCCTCGAATTTCAGTGAATTTTTAGTTTTTGCGTACTCTAAAAACAATACAATGCAAAAAATAACAAAAAATGTCGATTAGACGAAGAAGATGATCTGAAAAAGACACTCGAAGAATTCCGGAAGGGCAAGGAACTATGAAAATGAAAGTGGCCGAAATAGGGCACCAGTGTTATGTCAACATTTTTATTCATTTTAGAATGTATTAAGAATGAATTTAGAGAAAATAAAGCCGATAGACTGTCTGCAAGGTTCCAAGGAACACTTCTTACAAAAAAGTAACAAATAAATTCAATTTGTATTAAAAATATTACATTTCAAACATGAGACTTTGGCGCTTGCAACTATGCCGAAATTTGGCACACTTACCCTAGCTTTGGGTAATAATTCGACCACATTGATTCTCATAGTTCCTTATGCCCTTACGGAATTCATTCAAAACCATTTAGGGCCTCGACAGACCTGAGGATGAGCCGAGAGACGGCTTAGCGTAATTACATTCGAAATAATGATTAAACTACATTTCCATCATTTTTCACTAAGTCGTCTCTCGGCTTAAGTCGTAAGTGTGTCTAGGGCATTACACATCATCTTGTTCGTAAGAGTACTTTTTTTTGTTTTTTTTTTCTTTGATTCTGAATCTCTAGAGTGAACAAAAACTGAAAATTCATGAAAATTTGAAGAAAAAAGAAGTAGCCGAAATTGCAAGCTGGGCGAAATTTGGTGCTGGTACCCTAAAAAATTGTGGCTATATTTATTTGATAGGCATTGTAAGAATGATCTTGGAACGTCGCTTTAGAACTACATATAATTAAGCCTTAGTCAAAAATCAACCGACTCGAAGGGACTAGTTTCTGGGGGCAAACGTTTGGGAATTTTTAATTGGAAACTACTGGAATTTGCTCATTAGACGGGTCATTTTCCAGTAATTCGTGTGGAATTTTAGAGTCATTCTAGCCGTTAAATGACTTATACTAGCTTCATACTTATGCTAACTAAGGCTTAGCCATATGGCTTAACTGCTCTATTTTCTTAACGATCACGGTTTTTACAAAAAATTAACTTAGGATTGGATTATTAAATACAAATTACCTATTAGGTTCTCAAAAATAATAAAATAGCTTGCTAGGGTTTTGAGACCTTCGGGAACTGGGCTAAGTCTCTAGTCTAAAGACCGCTTTACAGA
The DNA here is from genome assembly GCF_024763615.1 of Phlebotomus papatasi. Taxonomy (NCBI): domain Eukaryota; kingdom Metazoa; phylum Arthropoda; class Insecta; order Diptera; family Psychodidae; genus Phlebotomus; species Phlebotomus papatasi. Next base: position 86,370,104 of record NC_077223.1, on the reverse strand, counting down.
AACCCCGATATATTGCCCCCCATGTTTCGTTATACACACAACACGTCTCCTCAAAATGAAACTGTTCTATGTGCATCTTCTTTGTATCAGAATTAGTTGCTCATGAAAGCCCTTATTGTATTCCGAGTACAGTACGACACTAATCCAATTCAAAGTTAATGCATTTGGGTTGGGTCTAAATTTCTTTAATTTTTCAAGTTCCTAACTGTTGTAGGGCGGCGCTTCCAGGTTCCAGGCTTTGTACTTAGTCTAGTTTCGAACATTTCATATTTTCCCCATATTCTTTTACTGAATCTGACCAATTGTTTTTCAGGAAATGTGTGACTTGAAACTAGTTATTAAAATATATTCGGAAAAATACGAAGTGTTCGAAGCCAAAGTAGGTATTTCCGAAGCCTGAGAGCCTTACGCTACTTAAAAGTTTACCAGAAAATAATTATCTTACATAGTCAACAAAGGTAATCTAAGAGTTTCACATTTACACTTAGAACTTTATATATTTTTTCAATAGTATTTAAAATTTTTATTTATCGACACTATTGTACTCGTACTGTATAAACATTAGACGGTAATTTTCCTTTACAATGCTAATTTAGTATCCATACAAATAATTAAATATTCCAAGACATAAAATATTATAATCACATGCCGCTCTCTGATTAGCTTGAACTTTCAATGTTTTGAAAACTTTCAAGCTCTCTAGGCAATAGAGAACAGTTTAGGAGTTAAATATTTTATGGACATAAATAGGGGAAGTCTTTCAGGCTTCGCACATATTCTGGCTTCAAAAACTTCACATTGCTTTTTATAAATAATGCTTTTAATAAATTTGACAGGTCCAAGGGTCCAAATAGTTTCAGATTGATCTTCAAGTAGGGTAAAATGAGGTAATTTGGAACCATTTACAATTTGGGACACTTGAGATTTTCTCACTGTTTCAGATAAGCAAAGAGACCGCAAAATAGAAGAAAAATACGTTTATTTAAGAAGGAACAGATTTCTTCCTTTTGAATCTCTAAAACAGTGAGAAAATCTCAAATGTCCCAAATTGGAAATGGTTCCAAATTACCTCATTTTACCTTAGCCTGTAAAATTTACCATTAATAAATTATCCTAAACTGTCACTGAGGATTGGGATTAGCGAATAGAGGTCCTTTAATACAATATTTTATAGGCTAAATATTTGAGAGTATTAGGGGCTTGACATACGTGAGGATTGTACGGGCTTCAGACCTAAGACTTAGCCATCTGGCTTAACTCCTGTAATTCCTAATCAGGCACGATTTTTTAGAAAATTATTGTTTAGGATTGGATTATAAGGGCAAATAATTCATTAGATTTTCAAAAATCAATGAAATTGCTTGTTATTTAGAGTTTTGAGACCTTCGGGAACTGGGCTAAACCTCCAGTCTGAAGCCGGCATTAGCCTTCATGGTTAGACTTCAGTTCCATCATTTTCCACTAAGTCGTCTCTCGGCTTAAGTCGTAAGTGTGTCTAGGAATTGGGCTGAGTTTATATGGACCCTAAAACCGGAATTAACCTAGAAGTTTAGCCCAGTTTCTGAAGATCTCCAAATCCTAAATAGTAATCAACTTTCTTGGTTTTTCAGAATTTAATAGATTATTTCCCTTTAATAATCTAATCCAAAGTAATTTTTTTCCAAAAGATCTTCACGCAAATTAAATTAGAGAAGTAAGTCGTATATCTAAGTCTTAGGTCTGAAACCCGTGTAAGTCTTTAATCTGAAACACGTGCAAAACGTAATATGCTTTTACTGACCTTAGTCTGATTCTGGACTCGTCGTTTATTCGGACTTATCAAGCGGTTTTCAAACTTGAGGTTTATCTCACTTGCAAAAGGTCTTAAAATCCTGAGCATCACCCAATTTTAATGGTTTTTCAGAATCTAATACATCATTTCCCCTGAATAATCCAATTAGGTGTTCTCGTTCTTTAGTTTAGCCATATTTAGAGTTGGGTTCCTGGTCCACGCCGTTAGTCTATAGGAGGCTAGATCGATATCACACTTACGAAGCTTAGAATGTATCCCTGGGTATTTTTCCACATTGAATCATTCTCATCCTTGAAAACAGATCCTTGAAAACGGCTTAGTCTTTCTCTCATAAGGGTACAAAGTTCCATTGTAAAATAATCTTCCTAAATGCGGCTACGAGTTCGAAATTTTGTATTCAATAAGGACCCATGATTCAGATGAATATGTGAGAACAGACCGAACCATCATTCTTCACATTTGGAGCTTCGTCGTTATCAAGTTTCTAAATGGGAACGATCTTAATAGACTGCGGTAATTGACCCAAGGTAGATGGAAAAAAAATTCATTAAGTACTTAATTGAGGACTTTCGACTAAGCATTTTTCTAAGTAGTTAACCTTATGGTTATAAAAAGTGTTTTTTTTTAAGTTCTCATTTTTTTGATTTTTCATGAAAAGCTGAAAAAACACTTTTGCCTAATGGTGTCTACACACTGGAAGCAATTTTCGTCAAAAATTGCCTTCTTTTATAAAAAAAATTCTGAGGTTTCTTCCAACAAGAATAGGGGAAATTTTTTTTAAAAATGCATTTTTTAATGGAAATTTCTCCTAGTGTGTAGAGGCCATAATTGACAAAACAAACAGGTTACTAGATCGCATTTGAGAATGGTTTAAGGTTATGTTTTTCTAACATGTCACATTGATCCATCTCTTTCCATCTAATGGTTAATATGTCTCAATCTCATTCTCCATTTCATTTTCCACTTTTTGCCGTAAAACTGCCTTAATTAAGTACTTAATTAAGTCCTTATTAAAGACTTATTCACTTCAAGCACTGTTTCTACACAATCCTCATTTTCTGAGTGTAAAAAATTTGTCGCAAAAAAATGAGGGTGGTGGAAGAAAACGCCAGGTTGACTCATGACATATCAATGTGTCTTGTATTATTATTGGTGCTAAAAAAGAGTCACTCTGCTGCTCATCACGAGTCTGGTGAGAACAAGAATCTGCGGGAGAGCATGGCGCAAAAAAAAAGCCCGACCGGATTTGGAATTTGTTGTGGTGCAAGATTTTTTTTTGTTGGTGCTGTTGATGAATTGCGGGGGCGGAATTCTTGCTGTCACATTCTATACAAGGACATTCTCTACCTCATACTGCGCCATCAGCAAAATTGATTTAAGAGACCCAGCACATGGTCCAGGAAAAGATGATGATCACTTCGTGGAGTTCATTTGTGAATTCCAGGAAAATCTATTTCATCCATTGAGTCATGCAATTTTCATGGGCTTTTAGTGAGCTATTTTGGTTGAGGCTCGATCGTGGAGTTTTTAATGTCTCATCAGTGTGACAAAATTGACTCTTTTCGGAGATATATTCCTGGGCTTTGGTGGGATCAGGGACTGAATCATGATTTTAGCATCATCTTGGGATTTTTTTTTTGTGTAAATGTCTCCCACGGGAATTGCAAATTGATGAAATCATACTTCAGCACTGATTCATTTCCAAGGGAAAGTGCAAGGTGCATTTATATGAATAAATTCTTGGTAGAATTTTCATAATTTCGTGAGAAATTGCTGGGAATTTCTCTCTACTCATATTGATAATTTTAGAAAACTAACTAAACTGAATGTTCTTTTAGATTTTTTTTTTTTAAATAACGCAAACCATTCCTCCCATCATTGGGTTTTCTTTGATATCACTGCATTCACTTTATGTCTCATCGCTACTGTATATAATTTTCAATTAAAAGTAAGCCTGAATTGCCTCTCAATTGCCTCAATAATCGTTGAGAGAGAAAATTAAATGATTATTGCGGTGAGAGTAAAATTTCTAAATTGTTCAGAGCGATGGAGAAAAATCACAAGATCGGTGTTAGGATGGATCCCAGAGCATCTGATTTACCTTCTTTCACTTTTCAAGGAAGAAATTTTCTATTCCTGTGCAACTATGGGATTGCGTTATTTTTGTAACATCTTTGCCATCACTAAATAAAAAAGCCAGACACATGTTCCAATTAACTCAACAATAAATTGGTGCCTTTGGAGTGCGGGAAGATGCTTCTTAGAAAGAAAAAAAGGTGAAAATTATCAAAAGATATTAGGGAAAAAAGTATTTACGCATGCAGTAAATTGCCATTGCGTTTGTTCACGTAAGTTCTTTTTATTCTGGGAGATTTTTCTTAAATTTCCCCGGTAATCTCGAGGATTCTTCAAACACTTCTCAGTCTCAGATTGTTTAAATATCATTAAAAGTGACTTGAAGCACTTTGCGGTTTGTGAGAATTAAATAATTGGATGTGGCGTATGTGTTAAAGGTGGAAGCTGAAAATCAATTGACTTATTGTGAGAGTTTGAATATTTGTGGAATTTAACACATCTCTTGTGGGATTTTCCAACAAAAAATAAAAAAAAAACGACTGAGACTTGTTATGAAACAAGATGCTCTCAAAGAGCAGGATCTGTCTGCTTGATAGACAAAAAAGAACAAAATTTTTGAATTAACAGAAGACCTTTTATTAGCGAAAAATTGATCCTTTGCGAACGCCAAGGGAAGTACTCTCCATTTAGAGGGTGTACACCACGGTAGCAGATGTATGCTAACGCTTACTATAACTGAAAATAAATAAAATTTATTTGAAATAAGAAATTGTAGGAATGCGAAAACATTTTTATTAATCTGACAGTTTTGTCAATATTTAAATATAACGGTCACAAGCACCATTAAGCTCCCTCTAGTGATTAATAAGGTAGTTTAAAATCACTTTCTAAACTTAGAGTCTGTCTACTACTACAGTTAGAAAAATAGAGAACAAATATCACAATATCTTCATAGCTTTTGTCAAAATAACCTACATCTTGAAAATATTTTAAAGGGAACTGTCTATCAGTAGACGAGTAGATCATAGAACAGTTAAATAATTTGAAAGAAGTGCTAGCTCAGCAAACATTCAGTGCTAAAAATAACCATTTTTTGCCTAATTTTGCTAAATATTATTAAAAACATTTTGTTTATTATTTGTTTTGGTATGAGCCTGGAGTTTGACCGATTTTATACTTCCTAATTTTTTAATATAAAAATATTTATCAAGGAAACCTTTATAAAGAAAATAATTTGACTATTCAACCAACAAACTTAGAGCCATGCTTTATCTGAATTCCCTTTATTGTAAAACGAATACGATTTTGAATTTTTAATAATTGACAAGATGATCCCTAACATTAAGACGGCGATGGCCGCTCTTACTCCAACAGTCCCGGACCAAATCCTAAAAAAGATCAAAATCACGAATGCTGAAATCGTGAAAGCTTCAATTTCAAATGATCCAAAATCCCAGAAGTCAAATTCCCGAAAGCCAAAATTCCGAAAAGTCAGCATCTTGAGAGACAAAATCCCGAAGAGACCAAAATCACGAATGCTAAAATCGCGAAAGTCTGAGTTTATAATGAGTCGAAATCTCGAATGGGTCAAAATCCCAGAAGCCAAAATCCTGAAAGTCAAAATTCCGATAATTCCATATTCCGAAAGACAAAATCTTGAGAGCTAAAATACCGAAAGTCAAAGTACTAAAGATACAAAATCTCGAATGAGTTGAAATTCCGAACGTCAAAAGCCCGTAAAGTTAAAATCCTGAAAAGACTAAATCCTGTAAATTTAAAATCTTGGAACTCAAAATCCCGGAAGCCAAACTACTGAAAGTCAAAATTCCAATAAATTCATATCCCGAAAAAAAATCCTGAGAGCTAAAATATCGAGAGTCAAAGTACTGAAGACACAAAATTCCGAATTCCGAAAATTCCGAAAGTTAAAATCCCAAAAAGACTTAATTCTGAAAATCTAAAGTCTCGAAACTCAAAATCCCGGAAGCCAAAATCCCAAATAGCCAAAATTCAGATTGAACCAAAATCCTGAAATGCCAAAATTCGAATAGCTAAAATTCCGAAAAGTCAAAATTCCGAAATTTAATTAAAGTCTGAATTTAACCAGTTTGCGAAATTGGTTAAATTTCAAAAATCAAACATTTACGAACGAAACTTCATTCAATCTATATTGATTTTCATGAAAATAGAGAAAGGTATATGTACATACTGGATAGGGTGATTTCGCCCTTTGCTGTTCGCCTTATTTGTAACACTTAATGATGGTCTTCACTACTGATCCTATGTATCATATCCGATCGGTAAAACCATCCTTAAATGCACGAATTAAAGAAAAGATTACGAACAGCAGAGAGCATGATCACCCACATCTACGATTCAATTTAAAATTGATATGTTCTGCTTGTTTGACAAATATATGACAAATTTCGAAAACAACTGTCACACCTCAAAATTCTCGAAAGAAACTATATCTAATTTATTTTAGGATAAAAGTTTGATACTGCTTAATAAACATTTGAAAAACTTTTTTTCACTGTTTTCTCGCAAGCAATAGAATACAACTTGTCATTTTTCCTATTTGACAATGGTTCTGATACGTGCTGTCAAATTATCAGTATTTGCCAATTTTTTATTCAATTTATTTTACATGTTTCAGATAAAATTATACTCTATTTCATTCTAGTATGAGTTATTTGAAATTGAAGGAAAACCGTTATCATTAGATCAGTTGGATGAGTTTTCTAATATATTTTTCAAATAACTGTCAAAATTCAAATTAACAATCATTTGAGCGATCGAAGCTTTATCAATGCGATCTAGAAATCTAGATCTTTCTCTCAGTGCCAGTAATGTAACCACGTCTGGTGCGGTGAGATGATCTAGTGGGAAAGTTCTCCGCTTTCGCACAGATCGCGATCGATCTTATTTGCAGAAGAGAGCAATCGATCGATCATGAAGCGCCAGCGGCGGCGACTTCCACCGTGAGTCGCGCCTCCGTGACGACAGCTGGCCGCCTGAATGCGGATGTGAAAAAGAAGTATTAAATTCCCGAATTGGGAGAATTCGCGTTTTTTTTCTACCATATCGCGCGAAAGCACGTCTCAGAACCGTTGTTGAATATTTACGCCAAGAGGAGACCAAAAAGTGTATTTACCTTGGTTCAGTCTCTGTGTGTTTGAGAGTGTGTCATTTGTTTTATTTGACAAACATCACCCCGCAGATGGGCATAAAAAAAAGGTGAAAATGAAAACCAGTGGCTGCCAGACATTCTGCTCACTCAATATTTTATTTCATTAATGGCATTAAAAGTTGTATTTGAGGAGGCTCTCTTTTTGCTACCTTCTTCCCCCATTTTGGGATTCTAAGTTATGAGAACGCCTCCGCGTATGCTAAACTTCTCAATACATCTCATTTTTCATATAGCAGAATTTTATTTGATGGGCCAATTTTTCAGATCTTTGTTTAATTGTTTTCTCAAAATGTCGCCAGAGTTGAAATTCAGATGAACCGGATTGCGGATACAAAATTCTTAAGATGATTTTCTGCAAGAGGTGAATCATTGAGAGAAACCTGTGACAATTGACCAGTAAGAGAATTCTACTAAGGGCCTTGACAGACCTGAGGATTAGCCGAGAGACGGATTAGCGTGGTTATATTAGAAATAATGATTAAACTACATTTCCATCATTTTCCACTAACTAAGTCGTCTCTCGGCTTAAGTCGTAAGTGTGTCCAGGGCATAACTCTCTGGCAATGCTATGGAAAATTTCGTTCGAATCTCAGGAAACATTTTTCAAAAAAGTGATTCTGTAACCGTGATATTGTCATATGACTATGTCAAAAGTCACATATTTGAAATTTCTTTCTTTCAAATCGATTAAAACGGACTATATTTCTAATTTTCCACTGAAAGAGATTTCTTTAACCCTTTAAGGACGATTGGGTCACCGGTGACCCAAAAATGAAACTTTTCCTACGGTCTTCTAAAGTTGTATTTTGCTCTAACAAGTTAGAAAAAATGATTTTTTCTTACCCTCATTTTTTGAACTTCTCGTCCTTAAAGGGTTAAAAGATCAGTAAATTGAATTTTCGAACTCATGTGATATGTCAGATAACTTGAGTGACATTGTCGAGTTTCGAACTCACGCGTGACAATGCCAAAAAATTACAGAATTGCCCTTCAGGAAAAGTTTCATGCAATTCTAGAATCTTGCAAAAAGTCCCTTAGTATTCGAAGAATTCAAGTATATGCTTGGATAATTTAGAGAAACTGTCAATTGCCTTTAAAAAATCTTTAAAAAAGAACATAAACAAGAAAAATCAAAAAATATTCCAAAAAATTTGAAAAACTATCAAAAAGTTTGACTGAAACTGAGAACCGTAGAAGTATTCTAGAAGTTTAAATAATAAAAAAAGAAAGCAGAATAAAAGAATATCTCTCTTAAACTGAAAAAATAAACCATTGAAAAATTACTAAATTTGTGAAAGAATTATAACTCACTTTCGTAATATCGTAACCTGAAAAATGTTGAGTTTCAAGGAAAATCTTAAAAATTTGAATAACAAAAATTTTCAGAAAGTTAAAAAAAATAAGAATAAAAATAAATATGGTAAAGTGATGTGATATAAAATGGACATAGTGTTACAAGTTGTACAATTCGCCGGTACAAGTTAGACATGGCTTTTTTCTTGATAAATACAGTACAAAATTTGTTTTTAAGCACAAGGAACCAAATTATAAAACTAAAGCATTAAAAATATAAAAATAAAAATTAAGTACTGAATTTATCAAGAAAAAAAGCCCTGTCCAAATTGTACCATTATTGTTCAACTTGTATCACTTTACCCTAAATTAAAATGGTCTTTTATTTATTTTTACGAAATTATGCATTAAATTTCCACGGAATCTGAAAAATATAAAAAATTTCGAAACTCAAAAAGTGAAAAAATAAAAAAATAAGACAAAATTTGAAATGTAGTTAAAAACTTTAAAATTAAAAATAAATTTCTCAAAAAGAAAAAAAAATATCTAAAAAATGTTTAAGAAAGTATAATTTAAAAATAACGAAACTTGAATGAACATTTTTTACTCAATACTCAAGAGATATTTTAAATGTTTCATTTAACTTTAAGAACCATGGGAAAGTGTATCTAAAAATCAAAAAAATTATAATCCACTGTTTTAAAAATCCAAAGGACTTTCTAAAAGTTTCACTAAACCTGAGAAATCAAGACAATTTTTTTTTAAAATTAGACGAACTTATCTCTTTTTGCGAAATTAAGTTATGAAAATTTTTGCTGAACTAAAAATAAGCCTCCCAATAAAAATCGAGTTCGAAAACAAAAGGAACACAGCTTTTAGGTCTAGAAAATTTCATGAAATCAAAATTTACACTTACATATGTCTACCTTATTTTTTCGCACTCCAAACTCGGTTGAGTTAAATTGAATTTGTTGTGATGTTTAAAAGAAGAAGAAGAAGAAGAGTGCGAAAGAATGAGATAGACATATGCAAAAAGTGTCAAAAAGTAAGAGATTCGAATTTCGACATCATGAAATTTTTCTGATCTAAAAGGTGTGTCCGTGCCATAAAAATTAAGTTTTTGGATTATAAAAATAGTAAAATAATATTAGTAAAAGGAAAATTAAAGGAATTATGAATCGTTTTAGCATTTGAGAGGAATCGTATTTAAATTTAAAAATTTATTGAATAATAAAATTTCGAAATACGAAATTAAACTTGGGAAACCTTAAAAACTACTCATCAAATCAATATCTTATGAAATCCAAATAAAACTTTTGTCAATGGGATGTTAAATAGGGTGAAAGGAACATGTATTGACACTTTAAGAACTCGTGTAACCACCTATTGACACCCTACTCTGTACCATTTGGGATATGAAATTTGAACATCTCTGTTTATAGTAAAAGGTATATTACAGAAAAAAACGTTATATTACTTATATTTTACTAGATACATTAAATAATTTTCAACATTTTGGCAAAAGTGTCAATAGAGGTTCCCTGTCGAACAGACGTTCCTCCGACCCTATTATGACTCACCCCTTGCTTTTTTTTAAAGTTGTTTTAAACTTTGGCAAATTAATTTAATAGCTGAATTAGAAAGAATTATTCTCGGCAGGATCTTAAGCATTAGATTGTTGAAAAATATTATGCACAAAACCTTTTGTAATCTTTCTGGATTTAGCAATAATTGATCAATTCACCTTGAATAACAATTTTCAGAGATTAATTTAAAGTGCTCTTATTCTCATTCCAAGAAATTAATTTTTACTCATTGTCTGTTCAACCCCAGAGAGTCTCTTCTGAAGTATATGCGATCATTGCCAATATGCGGTTTGTGATTTAGTAAGAAATATCAATTGCCATATTTCATTGAAAATTTATACAAACATATGAAATCTTGTTCTAATGACTGCTACAACCATCTCTTTTTGCAATTAATGCAATTATTTCATTTTATAAAATTATTCCCGTGGCGTCGAGCATCCAACATTGAAGTTTTCACATGAAACAATTTATTATACACTCAACAACTCATTTGTTATGATCTTGCTAGATCAATATGAAACGTCTATATTGTTTTTTTACATTTTTTTTTGCATAATGCCTGTGTCTCAAATGTGCGAGATTTTTCAAATTATTTATTGCAGGAGATTGTCTGGGAGACAACATTGTGGCAATATTGTTTGTATTTTCCGAGGTGGGCGCACAAGATCGAGACGAGAGTTGATTGAGTTGAAAAGGAAAAAAAAAGTTTCCATATCATTTGCAATAAATAACTTTTTGAGAATAGAGAAGGGAGGGAAATAGCGTATTAATTGGCATGTTGATGAGTGATGGGTGATTTTCCAGTTGGAAAATTGTATTGAATTTTCACTGAGTGTTGGCGGGTTTGGCATGGCACTGAGTGATCGAGATCGCAAGAGATCACTCATGTGGCGTCTCACTTTGGCATTGATATGAAAGATGTCAACATAGGAATAGAGAATAATGTCAACAAATACAGAATACTAACCTAATTGAGTGTTTTTTTCCGCTCATTCTTGAGAAACACAAAACAAAGTCCACAGTACACGTCTGTGATCGTTACACTGTGTTATTCTTAGAGAGTGCTTTTTCCCACCAGTGACTTTTCTAATGCTTATACTTAACCCATTAGGATCGGATCTCTTTTCTAAATAAGGGATATTCTTCAGACGACATAATCGATAATAGAGAAGAATAATCGAACAAAGTCATTTGGAAAGGTTAATTTTGAAAATATTGGAAAATAAGACGAAGTGGATTTTTGGAATTAGACCACGCCCTTCAAATATTTAGGTCACACCCCTTTAAGAACAACAAATAAATAAAGTTGATGCAGAGTCAAAAGTCTTTCTGGGTAATTTGCAGTTTACCGGTTTACAAATGGTTTAAACCAATTGAATAACTCAAAAGCGATTTGGACTTGTCGGCTACCCCAAGACCTTTCCCACGAGCTCAAAGTTAACCCATTCGTTTGAGAAATAGGCTCTCTAGAGCCTTTCAAACCTTTGACCTTGAAAAATTGTTGTTAGGAATGAGTCAATAGTATTTTCGCAATCTTTCTGCAATCTCTAATGGCCTCTACATACTAGGAGCAATTTCTTTAAAAAAATGCCTTTTTAAAGAAGATTTCCCCTATCCTTGTAGGTAGAAACGTCAGATTTTTTTTTAAAAACGGCAATTTTTGACGAAAATTGCTTCTAATGTGTAGACACCATAAAACATAACCGAAAAGAAAAAATGCAATCCCCCAAAGAACATGTTTTTTAAAGGAATGAGAAGAGTATTGGAGATATGAGGAGCATGTTAATGGTCCCAGGGTCAACTTATGGAGTGGAGGGTCTTTCGAAGTTATAATTCATTATCTCTAACGGTCTGGCTTCTACTCTGTCTTTATCTTTTTTTAACAAAAGAACTTGAAATATAAAAAAAAATAAATAAATACTCCCTCTGTTCCAAAAACAGTCCTACGTTTGATAGTACAATTTGTATGATTTTTTTACGCTGTATTTCGACTTTAATGTACAATCTATCTAGGGGGATAATGAGCCCAAACAGAAGTATATTTTGATTCTCCAATAGTGTCTTGGATAAAAAGGTAAAAGCTCTGTTTGCACAAAAAGTCGTTAACGTTCGAAGAATTCAAATTCAATTTCGAATTTTCATAATAAATTTTCGAACAAGGTGGTTAAAATTTATCAAATATAACACTAAAAAGCTGGCAAAAGAGTTACTCAGTAATTACGGAGTGATTAAATAATGGGACAAGAACAGTAATGGTAGTTGTTCTTTTTTTCCTTACAACAATGTGAAGACCGTCACATATTTTGACACTTGAGCACTTCGAAATTCGAACAGGATGTACCTCAGCCACCTTGCCGAATTATCGAATTATCAAGAAGTAAGAAAGTCTCTTTTTTTGGATCTTCAAATAGATTTTCGAATTTTTCCAGATCTACTTGTGGATGGAAATAATAAGTACTTTTGTTTATTAAAACAATGAAAGAAAATATAATTATTACAGGAAAACACTATTCAAAATCAGTGATAAATCGAATAGCCATTGCAAGGAGCTCTATAAAGCTCTTATTAACTGATAATAAACTGGATCTTCGATTAGCTGAATTTACCACATGAAACTTTTTAAAATTTTTCATATAACATTGTCATAGAGTTACAGAATTCCTTTGCAGGAACCAGATCAAAATTTTAAGCTGTCAAATATTTTCTTTGATCAAGCTTTTGTATTTTGATGTGGTGCATTTACGCAGCTTGAATTGCCTAAGCTAACCAAGATGTTTATCAGAAATTACGTTTCGTTAAGTGTGGAAAATAACTTAACGAAAAGTCCCTTCTGACAAATAAAAGTTACAGTAGAATCCTTCAAATCTGAAGTTCTCAGATTCGAACGACGCCTGTAGTTCAATTTAAAATGTGAGATTATGATAAAAACTAATGATAAGCCTACAACAGCTTAATGAGGTACGCTTACTTCATTGCGAATTTGGAAAGTGTGGGCAGTTGATGTAAAACACAATTTAATTCCACATAAATAAAAGAAAATCTATGTATGTCATTATGAGGAGAGCTCAATTTTGGGATAGACCTAGGGCAAGGTGGCTGAATAAAATGCATGATCATACCTTGAAGCACTTTTAGATCTATCACGACCGTCTTTCTAAGTGGCGAAGAATCGACAGGCATGGGCTGCTCACCAGGGTGTCGTAGGCCCGCGAACCCGATAGGGATAACCGGTTGAAAACTAATGAATGATTAAATTTCTTTATTTCTTATTAAATTGTTAAATTATTAAATTTCTTTATTTTTTTTATATCGACTTTGAGAGACTACTGTATTAACATTTAAAATTTTGAAATATTTGGTTTTGGAATTAAATAATTTGAAATCCATACGATTTTTGTATTGGATATCAAGATTTAAAGGAATTTGACATATTTGACGTTCTGATCTTGATTTTTTCGGTTTTATTATCCCGAAATAATGATTGTATTTATCTTGGTCTGAGAATGAAGGCCATGACTCAAGCACTGACTGATAGCCCTGATAAAATTTTCTTCTAGCAGTTTCAAAATGCCAAAGGGGAAAATAAATGAAAATTTCCAATGTTTCATGAAATTTTCATTATCATAATGCTGTGAAAATAAATTTTATTTGATATTAATTTAAATGGTTCAGAAGAGGTAAATCATTAAAATGCGTTGTAAAAACATATTTTGAAAATTCCCATTTTGCGTTTTATAGCCTTTATTGATATGGGTTAAGAAAATCTGCACACTATGTCACCTTCGATCTATCTAAGCGTGACTGACATTAAATTAAGAGATAGAATAAACGCATAATTAAAAACATGTTTTCGCACTTTAAAGTGGGCGGAATTTAATTTTTGATTTTGTCGTTAAAATTTTTCATTATTTTTTTTTTCTTTTAACAATTCTCTGCCATTTTAATTTGTCCCCTAAGTCTCAATGCTCTCACAGTGTTTTTTTTCTTAATTTGAACAAGTATTTTAAGAATATTTCCATCCATTCTTGGCCTCTTCATCGTCACTCATTTATCATGTGCTTGTGTGGCGCTCTGAACAACCCATAAGATGATGCTGAAGATGGTGATCGAGAGAGAGAATTTATTCGAATTTTATAAGCTAATATGTCGATTCCTCCTGCTGTTTACAACTAAAACTAATGGATTTCAAATATGTACACAAAAACCTACATAAAGAGTCGAGATAAAGATGTCTATGCGCCTCCTTTCAACCGTACCAAAAGTCAGTCACTGACGCCGACCACGAGATCAAGTGTGATCTTCATCCAAAGATCGGGAAGCAAGGAGGGGATAAAAGGCTAAATTATATTAGTTTTTTTATTAAGAAAAAAAAACACACTATAGTGTATGTTTTTGTAGAGAGAACAGAGAAAGATTGAGGGGAAAAAATCTGAAAAATTTATGGACTTTTTGAGAGAAGGCGAAAAAAATGCTAAAAGACTAAGATAAAATTCATAAGTATGCCTCTGATATGAGCGGCAAGATTCTTGTTGTGACCATTTTGAGATTCTAATTATATTCACAATTCTCTGAGGGTAATTTAAATTAATTTTTCTGATGTTCAAATGAGACGGATCTTTGAAGGACGAAACAGGTTTTAATCTATCAAAGAACGTCAACCAAAGCTTTTGAGTTATTTTATGTAGTTTAAAAATTTATTTCATTTATTTAAAGACATAAATATTTAAATAAAATCAAAGAATAATCCGAAGAAAGACTACCCAGAAACTACGTAGAACAAGGTGGCTGAATTAAATTCAGGATCTTGCTTTGGAGCGCCTTGGGATCGAACCCGAAAATCTTCCTGAGGTAACGGAGGGTCGACAAGCGTGGGCTGCTAAACTGGGTGTCCTAGGCCGGCGACCTCGATAAGAAGAAGCAGTTGAAAATGATGATGATGAAAGAATAATCCACTGCATCTCAAACATGCAGGCTCTCCCCTGTAAAAACTGTAATGCTGGCTTCAGACCTTAGGTTTAGCCCAGATCCCGAAAGTTTCAAATTTCAAAATAGCAACCGATTTTATTGATTTTCAGAAATAACCGGATCATTTGTCCATAATTTTTAATCCTATGTCATATTTTCCCAACAAATCTTCACTGATGAGGAATTAGAGAAGTTAAGCCAGATAGCTAAGCCTTAAGTCTGAAATCCGTATAAACCACCTCTTCGTTAATTCAGAAGACAAGCCTTATAACCTTGATTAAAAAAAAAATCCTCCGTGAAGATTGAAGAAACTAGATTTACAAAAACCAAAAAAATCATTAAAATAATTCTATCCAGGTATTTTTGTTTTTGAAATAAGTTTTCTTATCCCATTAAGGATGATTGGAACACCGGTGTCCCATAAAGAAAATAACATTTCCTGATTTCCTTTTTTGCAAGGATTTTACGTTTTTGCAAGGTAGAAGGTTGAAGGAATCTGGGATATTTTTTGCAAATGTCCTGCTATTTGCTATGTAGTAAATTTTTAAACTAAAAAATTACGAATTTTTAAATTCTCATAATGAAAATTAATTTTAAATATTTTTATACTTCCATTTTTTTTTAAGTAAAACCGTTTTGGAAAAAGAAACTAATACTCAAACATAATATTTTTCATTAGAGTGAAAATTATCATTCTTTGGTATTTTAACAGAAAAATTACTTAAATTTTTAGGCTGTTTTTGTCCCTATCGTTCATAGAGGAAAAATACACCTAGTCAGACTCTTTTGGATTTTCTAAGGTTAGATGTAAGACCTTTTACTGATTTTGTTTATCGGTTTTATTTTTATTGCTGATTTTCGGTCCGCGAAAACTGTCTCGCCGTTAAAGGATTAATTAACCAATATTAAAAATTTAATATATTAAACTTCAAACTTGTCTTACAAACCATTTTCAAATGATTTTTTATTTTTATTTGAAAATCTAGTAATGCAAAAAAAAATTATCTTAATAAAACTTTATCTTTATCTTAAAACAAGAAATATTAAGATGAAAAGCTTTGATGTTGGAAAACCTAAAAAACATTTCAAGATCGAAAATCCTGACACCTCATGATCTACGTTCTAAGAGAAAATTGGCTTTCTTCGCAACTACAATAAATTTTATTAAGGTTATTCTTAAGGTTGTATTATTAAGGTCTTCCTTATCTAGTTTATAATAAACCTATTCTAATAGATAACCTATTAAATGGAAAAAAATAAACATATGAACAGATAAAAAATAAGTAAATAAATAAATAATTACATAAATAAATAAATAGATAACGATCATATAAATTTAAACAGTGTTCCAATATTTTGGTTTGTATAACACTTTTGACTTTTTTTCATTTTCCAAAACTTTTTTTTAACTTTAGTCGTGTTCTTTCTACGGTTTTTGATCAGTTTTGTTTGTAAATTTTAATATTAAAATTATTGGAAATTGTATCAGGACGTTTTGAAATCTATTACTCCGGAACTTATGCCATGATCGTTAAGTTCGAATTTCGATTTTCCGGAATGTGTTTTTGATGATCTATGGGCAATTCAAAAATTAAAAATAGTTAAGTAAATATTCTGAATGTTCAGTTTACAATGAAATATCAAATTCATCAAATTTAGGATGGTTTTTGAAAGTAATTTAAGTTATTTTAATTTTATGTTAATGGATTTTCGTATTGTTTCTCTCGTTTCGTTCTTTTCTTTTGGTGTGGGATTATTCGTATTATATTTTTTTCCGGTTTTTTAAAGTTTAATTTTACAATTTAATTTGTTTGTCTAACATAGTACTGAACTCAGTAGCGACAACATAAAATTACATAAAAATTTTAAGTCGCTACTTATTCCTCGAAGTCTGGTATAAAAGTCGGGTATTGTATAACAGTTTTATAACTTCTTGAAAGATTGGAGCCAGTGTCTTTTCTCTTCCTTCCCTGTGTATGTCTACATCTAAATTCTTGATTATGTAATGGTATTCCAGAAATTCCTGAATTTCTGCAAATCGTCAATCCAAATGTATAGCTGTGATTCTTGTTCATGAAGCGTGGTTAAAAAGTGAAGATCGTGTATAATAGATTCGGTGGATGAGACGAGTTGCTATTTTATGTGGCTGATTCAAACGTCCTTGCCACAGACACACTCACAACTCGGTTATTTCACCTCAAAGTCGTAATTTGATGGTAAAAATTAATTAGTGTGGATTGATGGTTTTTTGATTCTTTCATCTCTGTTGCTCTTTTATCCACAAGAGTTCCATCTTTGGTCAACCGTTCCTTCTCAACAATTGGATGGCGTCAATTTTACTGTATCGTACGACTATGTGTGTATCTTTTAATTTACATACTTAATAATAAATCAAATGATATAAGGAACGCTATTTGGAATTGTTGTAGGAATTATCATAGGCGCTTCATGACTTGGCAATTCTCGTCTTTTTGTTGTTGTTGTTGTTGCTGAGTGGTTGGCATGTGAAGAGGCAATAAAGAGAAAAAGAAGGTGGATAGGAGAGATAAAAAAAATTCTAAGAGGAGATGAAAAGAAATTCCACAGTAATCGATGGTTGCCTCCAATTTATCAATTTTAACCTTTTCCCAACTTGTATTGCCCGGGCGTTTCCTCAATCAACTTCCTCGATCATCTCTTCCCCTCTCTCTGGAAATCTCAAGATCAACAATGTACTAATGCGATCTCTATCGATCTCTTCCAGTGATTTGGCACAATTTTGCGGTTAGAGTGGCAACAGCAGCTAACACCAAATAGCTGCCGATTGCTGAAATGGATCGTCGTGTGTTGGTCACTTGGATGCTGACCCTAATTTTCCTGACCTCAATATCAACTGTGAATGCATATGAGAGTATAGGTAAGTACTAAGTCCACAGTCACTTTCCCATCTTTTCATCAATTGAGGAACCCACTGAGATGTTTTTCAATTTAGTAAAATGAGTATTTATCATTGATTTACCAGATGTGTAAAACTCTCACTTGAAATATAACGGTTAAGACGATTTAAAAACTATGCTAAGTGGAAGACTTAACCTCACAAATCGAAAATTTTAGGTTAGAAAAATCTAGTAATCCATTGTGCCTTGTTTTAAAATGATATATCAATTAAATTGGCTAATGGAAACGAACGAATTGTACGAAATATTCTGTTTGAAAAATTATTTCAGTACAGTTTTTTTTAAGTTTATGACCTAACCTTAAATAATTGAAAAAACTAGCAAAAGTTTAAAATCAAGTTAAATAAAAAGTGTCGAATGATTACATACATTACAAGCGATTAGATATTTCCACTTAACGAATTACACTGGCAAAAATAAAAGGATCAAATTGATCAAAATTTGATCCTTTTCCAAAGGATGGATCAACTTTCAAACTCTGAATAGACATTTTTCATAATAGAACATGTTAATTTGATCCATCCTTTGCAAAAAGATCAATTTGATCCTTTTATTTTTACCAGTGTAGTCATTCATTACATTTATTTGTAAAACTCTAATAATGAAGTTTTTGAAGAAAATACAAGCGCCTGGCAAGTTGCCCTTTTCATATGGAGCTATTTGAAGCCAATTCCTAAATTGATCTCGGAATCAACTCACAGTGCTCTGAGGAAAAAATGTATTTAAACAAAAATGTAGTATATTTATCCCTTCATACGGTAAGGTATCTTTTAATACGGAAGAACTTCTCACCTTTTAGATATTTAGCGTAACGGTCGCGAGTGCAAAAAAAATCCCATATAAATTTAAATCGAAATATGAGAAAGTGGCTTCAAATTTGAGGCAACTTGCCAGGGGGTTGAGAAAATATAACCTCAAATTGTAGAAAATTCAACTAAAGTTTGTTTGAAATTTATGTGAGATGAAAATACCAGTCTATGGTTGATGCAATGCAATAATATGGCTATTGTATTCTAATGAATTGATATATTTATGTTCCAGATTAATAAAAATTCTGAAGCTTACCTAACCTCAAATTGTAGAAGATCTTTTAGAAGTTTTTCTGTATGTCAGGATGAAAAAGCCTGTCATTCTTTGAAGAATAAAATAACTATTTCCATATACTTAACCAAAAGAAATTCAAAAAACCTACTTTGAAAATTATTGTTATTTAAAGGTTACTTAACCTCAAATAATTGTAAAACCCAGTAAAAATGTGAAAATATATCAAAAAGCCAAAATATCAAAAATATCCCATTTATTTAGTTGCTTCAAAACAATTAACTAGTCTATTTAAGTTAAAACGATGAATAAAATATTTCTTAGTTAAAAAAATATCATGATTTTCTAACCTCAAATAGCAAAATACCAAGCAAAAGATTTCATTACGGTTTAGTTATTAAAGTGTTTTATTCCCTAGAGACCTTTCAGATAAAAGTTAATAAACTTAGTTTATTTGTGGTCAAGAGATTCACTTAAAAGAAATTAGAAAAAAAGTTTTGGATGTTACATAACCTCAAGTCTTACAAAATTCAATAATATCTTGTCTCGGATTAAAATGCTACCAAAATCCATCTTTGTTAAGTGGTTTTAAACAATAAATTTTTTGGTTTAACTAATAAGTAAGCTTGAATAATTAAATTTCTTCCAAGAAGGAATAATGGTTAGAAAAAAACAACTTAACCTCACATAATGGATATTCCAATACAAGTTTTCATGGTAGATAAATTATTGATCTAAATATGTTATTCTATAAATAGCTTCGAAATAAATATAAAATATTCTTAGTTCATTTATGGCAAAGAAATTTCCTTAAAGATGGATAACAGTGAAATTCTAAAAGTCATCTAACCTCAAATATTGTAAAATTTAGTAGGAGTCTATCGATATGTTGGGTAAACAAACCATTCCTTAAGTAACTTTCAAAAACAATTATTCTATAAATCACATATACATTTAAATCAAAAGTAATTTAGGTTTGAAAATAAACATAACCTCAATTTGTAAGGTAAAGTGCCCTCAAGTCGACCGATTTCTCCATTCAACCGGAAGAGTTATTTATTGGATTTATTTGTATTTCCACTAATATTTGGCTTATGATCTAACATTAATAGGTCAATTATTCCATAAATAAATACGAATCAGTGACAATTTTATGTAAATTCACCATTAAAACCAAGATTAAAACATTCAAATATTGACCACCGGTCGAGTCGAGGAACCGGTCGACTCGAGGGCACTTTACCTTAGGATATCCAGTATTACATATTCTCTTTTCTATCTGTACTATTAGAAAGTGTGTAAATATTCAGAAAGGAGCTGAGAAACATGGTACTAAATTATTCCCAACACGAATTTTTAAACATAACCTCACATTTGATATTTTGAACTAAACCGTTGCGTAGGTCGTTTGAATTTGGGAGATTCTTATTTGAGTGACATTACTGGTACAGTCGAGTTCCTCAAATTTGAACGGCGGTTGAATTCAAAATGTAAAATATGAGGTTATGTTAAAGATGTTTTGTGTGGAGTCTTACTTAGAACTATTTTCCTTTGGTGTTTTCTCAATATTATCATATTATATTCATTTTCTCAACAAATTTCATTTATTTAACAATAAATTACATTCTTATATTTTCTAAAGTTCTTTTTCCTAATTTAAGAAATGTGCATTTTAGATGAAATTTGAAAATATTGTTCAAATTTAAGGAACTCTACTGTATTGCAAAAAATCAAACCTTTAAATGAACACCTAAAAGTGAGGTTAGAATGAATTAGGATAGTACGCCATCTTTTGATCAACTTGCAAACGCTCAATAAAATTTAACTAGTTAAGCTTAGGGTTACAGTGCTACAGTGAATACCTTAATTAAATTTTCTGGGTAACTCCTTTTTTTTTTGAAAAATACTCACAAGATGAAAAGAAATCCATGAGCTGCCACAATGTCTTCTAGCGTGAAATATGCTTCGATTCTCTCTATCTCTCATAGCAAATAAACTGTCTTATTGAATGTTTATTTTCTCTGTGGAGTATTCGTAGTATCTCCTCTCGTTAACAATGTTACAATCTTCTCGTCTTTTTCATCTCTCGCCTCTTTAATTTGTTTGTAGCAATAACAAATCTCATCTAGTCTCACTGCGACTGTTTGCATTAAATGATGAGAATTTTAGTGGGATCGTGTTAAATTTACCTTCTTGCCTTTTTTTTATTAATTGCACTGTCATGAAAAATTGAAAAGTTTTCCCTTTTTTTTGGGGGGGTAGAGCAATAATTTCGTCAAAATCGGAAAACAAATACGGACTTTCAACACGTCTGGTTGATCTCAAAGTCACGCATTTGGCCATGTTTCTTTTGAGGAAATACCCAAAAGAATAATTAATTCACTACACACTTGCATATTTATAAAGTTCAATTCATGAATTAAGAACAATCTATTTTTAGATAAGATGTCAATCAAAATTTTTTATTAACATCTCGATGGACTAGAATTTTAGATGGCTAATTCAAAGCTGGAGAATTTATTTTAAGAAATCAATGCCAGTCACAAAATAAATGACAATTTTATATTGACTTGTTCTAAAAAAAAATGTATTAAAAAATGAAATAATCTTGTGTCTGAGTTATGCAACATAGAGTGGGTTAGAATAGCATTGAAAAGAGAAAAT
Organism: Phlebotomus papatasi; assembly: GCF_024763615.1. Lineage (NCBI taxonomy): Eukaryota > Metazoa > Arthropoda > Insecta > Diptera > Psychodidae > Phlebotomus > Phlebotomus papatasi. The sequence continues at coordinate 86,348,558 of NC_077223.1, read as the reverse complement.
GGTAATTTTGAGAGAGGAGAATTGTGCAAGGGAAAAATTCTAAAGAGTGTTTCGAAAATTATAATGAAAACCCAGATATAGCATACTTTCAGCTACATGGAAAAAAGATTGTTTATTGTTTTTGGCTAAAGTCACGCATTTCCTGAAAAGTATTCCTTCTTCGAAAAGAGCTCACTTTTGAATTAAGACTGACTAGGTGTTTTCTCCTCGTGAGGGCAGTGTATTCTCCCACGAGTGGCGCTGAAAACTGTTCTCAATTTGAAGTTCCTAAAGTTGACAAATTTTCAAACAAATCTTCATTTTAAAAGTAACAATCTGTCAGTAAAAAGTTCGTAATTACTTAGCCGTTTATTGCTAAGATAAATAAATAAATCGTGTAATTCTCGTAACAGTCTTTGTAACTATTTTTCATTGTTCACTGAGAGAAAAATCTAGGTGATTGCTGAAGTTCTGAATGAAGAAGTGCAACTTCCCCATAGTATTGTTAATCAAAATGATATTCCCCCCTACCCGTGTAATTGGCAACATGAGAACAAGTGTTTTCCCGATATTAATCATACAATTGAGTATCTACCACTGCAATTACATGACGCCTTTCAATACCTCCGTGTGGCGTCTCATGTTGTATGCTGACATTTTTTTTCCGGTAATGAGTTGATTTGAGTTGCCCTGGTCTCCCTCCCCTGTCCGCGGATGTATCAGTGTGACTTTATTATACTAATTAAATTAAATGAAATGAAGGCGCATACATGCGCCTCGATATGGTGAGAGTCCCGAGAATGGCACCGGAGCCGGCAAAATAACACGCGACTGACCATATTTGTAAAATGATACATGATCACGGGGGACGTGTGAGGTGCGGAATAATTGGAAGTAATCGGTATTCAATTAAGCGACAGTTTACCGCCATGCAGAATCTCTCTTCTCCAAGTGAGATGGTTGGTAAAAGAAGTTGGAAGAATTCTCCAAAGCACCGGTTCTCTCTTCAAACAAGTGGAAACTGGAAAGCCACCTTGGTCATTTCTTTTTACCTGGGCCTGAACCTGAGCCACGTTCTCTGCATCTCTTTTGCACTCTCTGGCCAAGATCAGGGCAGTAGTCAGTCAGCAGAGAGCACGAGTTCCCAAATGCTCAGACATTTGCGATAGTGGAGAATATCAAACCGTCCGATTTATACAGTTAAACCGGGCAAAAAAGAAAAGATAGCGATAAGGTTGTTTGACCTTATAGGAATTTGGGATTCTCTGACTGAGAGTTTACTTTGTGGACAGACTGTGGAAGTTGAAATTTTGAAAGTTAATATGTCCTAGTTTCAGAGAAGAACTAAGGCCTAGTTCCATGGAGGAACTAAGGCATAGTTCCATGGAGGAACTAAGGCCTAGTTCCATGGAGAAACTAAGGCCTAGTTCCATGGAAGAAACTAAGGCCTAGTTCCATGGAGGAACTAAGGCCTAGTTTCATGGAGGAAGTAAGGCCTAGTTCAATTGAGGAACTAAGGCCTAGTTTCAGAGAAGAGCTAAGGCCTAGTTCCATGGAGGAACTAAGACATAGTTCCATGGAGGAACTAAGGCCTAGTTTCATGGAGGAACAAAGGCCTAGTTCCATGGAGGAACTGAGACCTAGTTTCATGGAGGAAGACCTAATTCCATGGAAGACCTAAGGCCTCCGTGAGGCTCACTGAACGCAATTCGGACACCTTTAATTCCAGAAAAATGCCTATAGTGATTTAAAGGGGATTCGAAAGCAAGACTCTCACATGTTCCATGGAGGAACTAAGACCTAGTTCCATGGAGGAACTAAGACCTAGTTTCATGGAGGAAGACCTAATTCCATGGAAGACCTAAGGACTCCGTGAGGCTCACTGAACGCAATTCGGACACCTTTAATTCCAGAAAAATGCCTATAGTGATTTAAAGGGGATTCGAAAGCAAGACTCTCACATGTTCCATGGAGGAACTAAGACCTAGTTCCATAGAGCAACTAAGGCCTAGTTCCATGGAGGAACTAAGGCCTGATTCCATGGGGGAACTAAGGCCTAGTTCCATGGAGGAACTAAGGCATAGTTCCATGGAGGAGCTAAGGCCTAGTTTCATGGAGGAACAAAGGCCTAGTTCCATGGAGGAACTAAGGCCTAGTTTCATGGAGGAAGACCTAATTCCATGGAGGACCTAAGGCCTCCGTGAGGCTCACTGAACGCCATTCCGACACCTTTAATTCCAGAAAAATGCCTATAGTGATTTAAAGGAGATTCGAACCCAAGACTCACATCATAGAGCAAGTGCTTTAAGACTTGAACCACTGAATGTCAATAAAATTGATTCAATAGCCTAAATAAAATCTACCTTGTCCAATCTAGCTTTATCGTACCAATCTAGGTTCTACGGCAAGGGGTTGTTATCCTCATACCCAACCCTCTTTAAAAGAGCTGATCCCTTGTTCGTTAACCTCAGATTCATGACTGCCCACTCGGATTACTTACTTACTTAGGTGGCTACAACGTCCCTTTAAGGGACCGGGCTTCTCGCACTAACCTCCTCAAGTCCTGGCCACTCTCCGTCAGCTAGCTCCAGTAGCATAGGTCGCTGTTGTAAAGTCTGTCTTGTCCAAGGCTCCTTGCGAGTTTTCGTAACAATCTTGTTTTTACGGGGAGCGGTTGTTAGGTCCTTGCCGAACCCTCTCTAGAAGGAGCAGATCCCTTTTTCGTTAGCCTCACGTTCGTGACTTTCCGCTGAGGTTGGTTACCTAATCTTCTATCACTCAACTGAGTGTACTGGGGCCTACTAGACATTTAGCCCGCTGAGAGATGATCACAGGAAATAATGAGAAGAGGCTATGTCGGTTATGTTTCACATTATCCCCCTTCCCATTTAGATCCCTTGCATACAGACTTATTCCTGTGAAATTATTTTTCAAACATACATTTGCATAATTTACAACGTTTCTGTAACTTCTTCTACGGGTATGCAAATTTTCCGAGTATATAATACATTTGCCGATTATTTTCAGTCTCGAAAATGTGCATAATCTCTGGATCCCTTTAAAAAGAATTTCATACAAGCAAGTTTTTATTGAACCCGGAGTTTTAGTGCTCTAAAACCGGTAAATTGGACCGATTTTAGACACCGTTCAGTTTTGCAAGGGGGCTTTTTGAAACAACTACTCTATAAATATGAGCTCAATATAGTGGTTAGTTGAACTACACCCTTTACCACAATATCACAATAGCTGTGATTATGATGGCATCACAACTGAAGAGATGATCTCCAGTTGATTTTCATATGATCTTTCACGATCCCACCATTCACTCTTGGCCGGTATTTTAGCGCACACGTTCGAGAGACAAAATATTTGAATGGGAAGAAAGGTGTTTCTTTTCAGGCACTTTACTGCACATTTCGAAGCAATTACAGTGCAGAGAGTGAAGAAGGGTTCAAGGAGAACCACTCCGAGACACTCTCTTTGCTTAATATATTATTAATATTGCAAATAGCAATTTTAAACTTGCAATTGCTCTCTGTGCCAATATTGGTTACTGTCAAATAAACTACTCGAGGAATTATTGCCTTTCAGCGCGGGAAATTTTCTCATTGTTACTCAAATTTGCATCCAGCTGTAAATCTGCGCAGCATTGAATGATGATCATTGTGGAAATAGATTTTGTGTATTTCCATGCACTTTGAGAAATGCATATGATCAATGGAAATGAGTGCAACTGACGCACACGTGGTATTTTCCGAGATTGAAAATGTCAGAATATTTCCTTTCCTGATTGATTGGCAAAAGTGGTAGAAGGGTAGTTAGCATTAGTAGCAAGCAAATGCCTTATACAGGCTTTAGACCTACGGCTTAAACCCAACCTTATCAGTCTAGATTTTTTGGGAAAATTTGATTTAGGATTCGGTATTGAGATTCTGAAAAACCAATAAAATTTCTTGTGAATTATGATTTTAAGACCATCCGGAACTGGAGAAAACCTTTAGTCTGAAGACCGTTTCAGTTATCGGTTTGGTTGGGGAAGCGTTTTAAAGAGAAACAACAATCAAATAGAAATTTAAGACGTTAGCAAGTAAGAAATTCTGAACTAGGTCGTTGGCCTATTCCAACGAGCACAGGCAGGATTTTCAGCATATTTTTGCTGAGTCGATCAGCAAAAATATGCTAAACGGTCAGCAGTTCTCGAACAAAAAGTGTTTATCAAATATACGGAAATGGCACTGGCATACGGAAAAGGCTCATAATTTTGGACTGTCTGCTTATAAGCATCGAAGTTTCAAGTTTGAAGTGCGATATTTTCAATACTAATTTACTTTTTTGTTACTCTGTTTTCAGAAGGGTTGTTTAGAAACTTGGCAAGCTATTTATCGTCTTATTTTAAATAAAATTAGTTTTAATACGTTTAAAAATGAATTGATATGTAGAGGTGAATTTGACTCTTATTTTGGACAACTTGGTTGTAAATTTGGACAGCAAATCTGCCTCAACAGGATGCCCATTTCATGAACCAATCTTACCAAGTTCTCTTCCTATTCATGTAAGGGAAACGTAGAATGTCACAGGAAGCCCGGAAACTTTCCATATCATTCATTAAAGTGAGTTGACTTCGGTACTCCAAGTACGTGCGGATTCGCTCATACCCTGGCCTTTCCGGAAGCTTTTCAAGGCTTTTCTCGCTACATCTCTTTCGTTGAGATGATGCTTTTTTTGTTTCTCCAGGCATTTGTCCAACCTGGTCATCACAAAAGCTAAAACTTCACGGAATTTCGTGAGAAAAGCAACTGTCCAAAATAAGGAGTATCACTTCACTGGTAAATGTCTAAAAAAATTTCCCATTTTTCACACGAAAAATCTAATTCACAAGGCAAATCTCACTTCAGGTCAAATGTACAAATCACTACTAACGTGAATCAACACAATTTTCAATGATTATTCAATAATATCACTCAAAAACAGCGAACAAACTTTGTTAGTACTTCTCCACAGCTAAATAAGACTGAAGTAAACACGAAGTTCTGTCATATTTCTCGTAAGCAATTGCTCACACTGAATTTTCAACAAAGCAATTTCAACTCAAATCATATTCAAAATTTAACGTATTTAGTGTTAAAATCTTCCAGAAAGAATAAATATTTAGATAGAATTCATTATTCATCAAATATTAGAATAAAAATTCATAATTTTAATCAATTAATTTTTAGTGTCCGATTTTATCCTCAAAGTGTCCAAAATAAGAAACTGGATAAAATTATAAGTCTTTCCCCTATATTTTATTCGCTCGAGTGTTCATGGTGCCAATCAGCGTGATTCTAGAGACTGATCGTATGATCAGCGGGATCTCGAATACTGATTGGCGCGATCTTGGAGATTGAATCAGCGTGATCTGGTAGACTGATCAGCGCGATCACTGCGATCTGTTGATCTGCCACTTGCGGTTCACTTGCTGGCTATACTTATTCACCTCCTGGCTCAATCTCAAGCGATAGAGAAAATGCCGATCGCTATTCTCTTGAAAGTTGGTCTGCCGAGTTTTTGCAAAACTTGGGCCGATTTGCTGTTTTCTTGACAGAGTAGTGCCGATCTACCAATTTTTGACTTTCGATCGACGCTGATCCACCTATCTCACTGTGAGAACCACCTATTCACCTTTTGGGTTCACTATTTTGCTTCGTCTAGGTCACTCAAGTTATCAGGTCAGAATATCAGCGCTGTTCATAAAACATTTGGAATTTTAATAAAGTCTAGTTGCCGATCTATATCTGATCGAACTTGTTAACTTCCGGATAACGTAATAATAATTCCATTGTCTGGATAATTCCGGATAAATCAGTTTGGAACGTTTTGAAGTTTAGACTTAGCTGGATTCACCCAAGCAGCAATTTTTTCTTAAAATAGTCTTGTAGAATTCCCTAAGTAAGGCACTATAGAACCAAAAACCTATTTATTTACTTATAACGCTCTTGCTTCCATCACTGAGAATACTAAAGTGGCGCACTCTTAAGGATTATAAGAGCTGCTATAGGAATTTCGACAGAAAATTTTCACTTTAAGTCTTTCAAAAGTGCACTAAAAGACTTGTCTAATACTTGGTTCTATAAGGCAGCTATTTTGCTTCTTGGGCAGTAATGTTATATGGAATATATGCCCCGCGAATTGATCCCTACTGTGACGTGAAATTGAACGTAAAGTGTTCTGATTGGACTCTGATGAAATGCACACGGGAGGAAACTTGTTTGATTGTTGAATTCCACATGAATGCAAAGAGACATGTTTGATTGCTGGCAAGAATTCGAGAGGAGCGATCGAGCAAAATATCTCTTCGCGATCGTGTGCGTGTTCTTGGGTCGTATCGTCAAGATGCGCGAGTGCAGAAGAATCATCAAGAGCGCGGGCTATGCATCGATGATGAAGGTGCGATCGTGCGCCATCCGCAGCCATCAAGGCCACATTCCGCCTTTGGTCAACAATGTAATAACTGTAATGTGTGTAATCATTTAACAAGTGCCTGTAAAACACCATAAAACGCCATAAGAGTTGATTGGTATATTTTCCCCCCCAAAAAGAAAAAAAAGAGTTAATGCATGGGGAGAGTTTGGCGATGATAAATTGGATCTTTTTGGGATCACGGGGACCACTATGTGGCATGGTGATTTGGTCAACTGAGAATGTGATCGCGTTTCTCTGGACTTTGACCCAGAGGATCAACTGTCTCAGTCTCGGTACGATGGTGTCTTGGAATGTCTGTCGATGGGCCCATGTGGGTGGTTGATCACATGCAAAAATGCTCTGAACGATCGCACATATGATCGCGCCATAAGATCAACGAGATTGCGCGTTAGCCGTTGTAGATGTGCAACCTTCTCGGCTGGTGATCGAGTGAGTAAGAGAGTAAAGAATGTCGTCCTCCCCCTCCATAGACCTGTGAAAAAAAAATCAAGTTTTCCGTCTGTTTTGATTACCGTCTCCTCACATTAAAAATTTGTGATATTCGTGTTTTTCCTCCTCGCATTTCCATACCGATTCCGCTGGACGATCACTCTCTTATTTCACGCAGCAAAGGTAAAAAAGAGAGGGAGAACCTGTTTGATCAATCGCGATCACCTGAACCGTCCTAAGAAAAACAACACCAAAAAAAAACGAAGCCAAGATCGACAAAGACAGTGGTCTTTTCATCTCTTTCACTTTATTTTCATGTGTTTGTTTTTCTTCCGAGACACGACACAAATTTATTTGATTGTATTTACGATCACTAAATTGCCATTGCAATTCCGTCAACGAGTGGGACAGAGAAGGAGATCATACCGGTGAAGAAGAATTAAATAAATAAAAAAAACAGAATATCTCGAAGAACCAGTGAAAAATCTTCATTGTAATTCAGCACAAACTATTCAAAAAATAATAAAAATGACGAGAGAAAGAGAGAGAAGAAGAAAATTATAGTTTGGAAATCGGAGAATTCCATCAGAGAATTATCGTGCCATAAATTAAATTAATAAACATAATCGAGATAGTTTAGAGAGAAATAATGATAATTAATTGAGATATTATTTAAAATAGATATAACAATAAATGACACATTTCTGGTAATTTATGATATATTCTATTTGTTTTTTTCTTTTCTTTTCATATTCATTTTTTTTTCAACAACAAATATTGACAGCTGGTAAACGACAACCGTGCACAAATGAAGGTGAAGAAGTTGCCGTGGATTCCATCAATAAAGACTTCCATTGTTTTAAGTGTAGATGTCAGGTGAGTGTCAAATTTTAATTTTCTTCCTTCTTTTTTTTACAAAACACCCAAAACACCAATTAATCTTCAAATTAGGACTGAAATTTTTATATTTTTCAATTTTTTAAAATGTAGGAAAGTAGGACGAATTTGCAAAAACCATTGTACATTTTATTTGAACAAATGATCAATTAAGGTTGTCGAGTTTCGTAAGACTTTCTATGCAAATTTTTATTACATAACGACTGACATTTAATTTTCAAAGAAAGCTTTGAATAATGAACATGTCGCTTGATGTAATACACAATTGTCTTCATAAGATCACCTTACGTCGTAACTTACCAATCTAGTCAAGTATCAGATGGAAAAAGTCAAAATAAAATATATTTTGGGTTTATATTCGATTTAAAACGTTTTTAACCTAAAAATTACAGCTAGAGTACTGGAAAAACATTGCAGAGCAATTCCAGAAAGAACGAATTAGTTTTCTGAAATTATTTTAAGATGCTAGGAGAGAAAATTACCGACTAGGGTAAATATCCTAATTCAAAACCAGTTCCAAACGCTATAAATTTGACAGAAGATTCAACACATTAAGTTCATATTATTCTGAAGAGAATTACATAAATTTGCTCCTTGACTCTTCTAGAATGTTACTGTTTAGTGAAAATTCATTAAATATAATTTGAAAATTTCTTAAATACAAGAAAAATACGCGAGTGTAAAATGCTTCTATTGGAAACAAATTAATCCAAATGGAGACAAGGGAAAGTTTCTAATTGGAGACAAACAGTGTAAGTGAAACTGCGACGAAAGGCTTCCAAAACTTTGTTGAGCTGCTCTTGAGTGCAGGATTTGTTCTTATTCCTGGTCTTTTCTCCTTTCCCATCTAAAACAATAAGAAAATCTCTCCAAAAAATCATATTTCTGGGGTTTTCTATTGAAGCATTTGCAGACACTTCAGAAAAACACTTTTTGTTCACGAAACAAGTAATTATTTCATTTGAAAACTTCACGCACCGTTAACAATAAAGATTAGCACTTAATTTAACTAAAATTTAATTTAATTAATTTAACTAAAATTATCCAGAAATATGACATAAAATTTAAACAAAACGAACAGTCACCTTATTGTGTTTTTCATTAGAAAACATGGTCGATCGATGAAAAATTCGATGGTGAAAAGGTACACTTTTATCTTTTCTGAGAAATTAACAAATTAAAAATTGTAAATATGAATGGATTTTAGCTTTATTTGGAGCAAAATTAACTAAATAATGAAACTATGGTACGGAAAATATATAAATATAGTAATTTAGTACTGCATTTATCATGAAAACAATGACGTTTCCATTTGGAGTAGCCAAAAATTTCCATTTGGAACAGGTTTTGAATTAGCTTAATTTACCCTACAAGAATTTAATGCACTTATAAAATTCGGAATAATGCAATAATAATTTCATTGTCAGGATAATTCCGGACAACATAGAATTTCGGACAAATCGGTTTAGAAGTTAGCACTTTGATAATCAAGTAATAATTAATAACACTTTTATATATAGTTTTAAAAATGTTATCTAAATTCCAAATTAAATTATCCGTAATTCCACCTTGTCCAGGATTGTTAATTACTTTCGTAACATAATGAATTCTTTCCAAAGTTTCAACAAATTTTCAGTATATTTGTATTATCATAAAACGGATCGTGTTACAATGATTTTGGAGATCGATATTCTGAATTTTTATTTGAGCCTTTGAGTAGGGTACCCAGAAGCAAATTAGCTGCCTTATAGAACTAAGACCTTGACAAGTTTCTTAATGTACCATTAAACGACTTGTAATGAGAATTTTATAATTAAATTCCTGTAGAAATACTTAAGTCCCTTGAAAGTGTGCCACTTTACCTTTAGTAGTCCATTTACAAACCTTCATCAGTGATCGCCTTAATGTTTCCTTATTTATTCGACCACTGATGAGGGCTTGGAGACCGAGCCGAAAGCTTTGGGAAGAGTTGACGTTTTTCTAAGAATGACTCCACACTTTCCGGCGAACTCCGGTTCCTTTGGTTCCTTTCTAAAAAATGCTGTGCTTTTCGAAAAATTCCACTCTGCTTTAGTACCATTTTGTCGGCATCCGAAATGGTAATTTCTAACAGTATTTCGAAAATCAAAAATGACACTTTTCATTTGAGTTTCGTTGATTACATTTTAATAGTTTGTTTAAAGGGTATTGTTCCAATTTCCGTATTGAGATCTGTTAGTGACTTATCGTTAGAAAGTATCAATCAAAACTTCAACATATTAATTTTTTTGAACTTCGAAAATAGGATATTTGATATGAAAATACCGAAATTCATGCTACAGTAGACTCTCGCTAATTCGGCTCTTTTAAGATCGGACTACTTTATAATTCGAGCAGCAGTTGAATTTGAAAAAGGTTTGTTGACATTTTTCAAGTTTGATTATGATTATCAAATGAATCAAATATGCTAAAATTTGGCATTTTAGCCTAATTTTGATGTGATTTTGCATTATTAAGAGGTTTTAATGACATTTATAATAGCAATGAGCATCTAAACTCAAAATGAGTATACAGATGAACAAATAATCGTTGCATTTCAAACAGTTCGACGCCCGAATTTCTCTCTAATTCGGTTGACATTTCGGTCCCAAATGCCCGAATTTGAGAGAGTCTACTGTACTTATATTAACGCGTTCGGACAAATTGAATTCAGATGAATTTTTCTTTTGTCCTCATACATCGGTCCCATCGTTGATCAAATTTTGACAACTGAAGTTCGAAGACGTCATATTTCTTCTCATATTCTTTTAATTATTCTGATCTATGGCAATATATTTTAATAGGTAGTATTAAGTCACACATTTCCTGAGTAAAATCAAGTCATATTTTTTAAAGAAATATGGGAAAGATATAGTGTTCGAAGCCAGAATATGTGCGAAGCGTGAAAGTCTTCCCCATTTTTATTTTAAGAACAATTTTCGGACTTCTTATATTTCATGATAGTGATTTAAGCTCCAAGGTCTGACTGCAACATACTCAAAATTTAAACCTATTCTATGCCATAAAGAATTCTATAGTCTATGTTAAGTATCCATGATAGGAATTCTGTGATAATGTGTTTAGTTTAAAAAAATATTAATCTATTGCACTAAAGGCGAACCTGATGAATTATTGCTCGGAATTAATAGAAAAATTCACTATAGAAACGTCCTGGCTAATGATCTCTTGATAATTTATTCGATGTACAATTTCGTGGAAAGAACAATTTTAATATTGAGGTTCAGTCACCCCGAAAAAGTTGGCAGAGAAAAAGAACATCGCAAATATTTGACTCTTTCCCGCAGTCATAAAAGAGGAGAACGATGTGTATAATTGCTTGTGATATTGAATTTAATTATAATTTTTTCACTTGCGTATCAGCTCCCGGGCGCGATCGTGAATTTTTATTTGGAGGAAAATTCCAAATAGATATTGTTTTTTTCAAAGATGTGAATGAAATTGCTGTGCATTTGTATTTTTTTTCGCATTATAATATTTACTTCGAAGGATGGAGAAATGTATCAAGCTAGGAAGAAGAAAAAAAATGACCGGACGTGTGCCACATGATATCATTTTTCTGTAATTATTTTCACAATAGCACAATTTTTCGCGTGTTTTATTTACATTTTGAGCTGTCTTCCTCCTTCAATTTGCCAACTCTCTGCAAATTCAATTAAAAGCTTTTTTTTTCGAACAGAGCGGGAGGGAACACTGATAAATTGCTATGTATGCCAGACTGAGATAGAATGAATGAAATTACAATTAAGTGGCGACTTAGTAAAAATTACATTGTAAAAAAAATCCCGGAAAACAGATTTTGATAGTAGACTTTACATATAAGTACACAAGATCGCGAAGCATTATGTTGATAATCGCTGGGGGGAGAAAAGCAAGATCATAAGAGTAACAAAAAAGAGTGAAAATCTCTGTTGATCATTTATTAGTCCGTCAATTGGGTGTTAAGCAATTTTCGACTTTATAGCTTTTTTGATTTGGCAAAAGTGTGATTGTAACTTTGACCTTTCATTTCGACTAATCGCATTGAGTAGAAAATTGCGAAAAAGTGTCTATTATGACGGCTATTCTGATGCTTAAATATGTAAAAATGCTGATTTTAAATAAAATATTGTGAATATATTCAATTATACCAGGACGGTTTCTTAAGATAAGACAAATCAGCTACTGCTCAATTATAATTGATTACATGCTTGTCGCTGTCGCATCGTACCGTATCGTACATTTGGATTTCAAGCCTAATGTTATAAAAATCTAATCTTTGATTATATGAGAGATGAAAGAGTCTTGAAAGAACAAATCAAGAATTTTTCAGTACGAATAGTGAATTAATCAAGGCATAGGGGAAAGTGCCCATGCCTCGTACGATCCCAAGCTTAGTAATGACTAATTTTTCATAATGAAATTCATCCGGAAGACTGAATGGTTAGGTACACATACACACAGTGCTTGAATTTAGGGGTTTTAATGGAAAGGTGATGCATAAGGGGCCTGAATTGAGGTCTGAGTGCGGTTTGACTTTGGAGACTGGTTACCAACGCTGAGACGGCGGCGGACGTTCGGATTTGGGGGTTATTCCAAAGGTACATACACTCACTCCCGGCACTATGCACTTCGGGATAATGCACCTGACGGAATTATGCACATACAACTATGCAAGTTTGCCTACCTTCGGGAGTCAATTTATGAAATCATTTTTGAAATACGCCTGAATGTATACTATTTTCAGTATTTTAACTTTAATTTCTTTTTTTTTAAGGTAAAAATTTTAAATATTCCAACAATTTATTGAGTAAAATTTGTTGATGAATTTCTTTTAAACAATTGAATGTTTTTGCACTAACTACTCTTACTCCGCGCGAAATTTGTTCTACGGCCGATTTATTCAAAAGAAGACCCCTGCAGGTATGCAAATTTTCTCGATGCACAAAGCCATTTCGCGCGTTTTTTTTCGGTCTCGAAAATGTGCATAATCCCGGGATTGAGCGTAATCACAAATAAATACAAATAGGGGAAGTGCTCATAATTTTGGACAGTCTGCTTATAAGCATCGAAGTTCCAAGTTTGAAGTGCGATATTTTCTATACTAATTGACATTTTTTGTTACTCTCTTTTCAGAAGGGTTGTTTAGAAACTTAGCAAGCTATTTATCGTCTTATTTTTATTAAAATTAGTTTTAATACGTTTAAAAATGAATTGATAAGTAGAGGTGACCTTGGCTCTTATTTTGGACAACTTGTTTATTAATTTGTCCAACTTGGCTGTAAATTTGGACAGCTAATCCGCCTCAATAGGATGCCTATTGTTCTTCATTTGATGAACCAATCTTACCAAGTCCTCTTCCTGTTCATGTAAGGGAAACGTAGAATGTCACAAGAAGCCCGGAAACTTTCCATATCATTCATTAAAGTGAGTTGACTTCGATACTCCAAGTACGTGCGGATTCGCTCATTCCCTGACCTTTCCGGGAGCCTTTCGAGGCATTTCTCGCTACATCTCTTTCGTAGAGATGATGCTCCTTTGTTTCTCCAGGCATTTGTCCAACCTAGTCATCACAAAAGCTAAAACTTCACGAAATTTCGTGAGAAAAACACCTGTCCAAAATAAGAATCATCACCTCACTGGTGAATGTCTTAAAAAATTTCCCATTTTTCACACGAAAAATCTAATTCACAAGGCAAATCTCACTTCAGGTCAAATGTACAAATCATCAGTAACGTGAATCAACACAATATTCAATGAATATTCAATAATATCACTCAAAAACAGCGAACAAACTTTGTTAGTACTTCACCAAAACTAAATAAGACTGAAGTAAGCCACGAAGTTCTGTCATATTTCTCGTAAGCAATTGCTCACACTGAATTTTCAACAAAGCAATTTCAACTCAAATCATATTCAAATTTTAACGTATTTAGTGTTAAAATCTTCCAAAAAGAACAAATATTTAGATAGAATTCATTATTCATCAAATATTGGAATAAAAATCCATCATTTTAATCAATTTATTTTTAGTGTCCAATGTTATCCTCAAAGTGTCCAAAATAAGAAACTGGACAAAATTATGAGCATTTCCCCTACATACAACACCACAAATTCGTCGTACCACCCTTCTCTCAAACGCAGCCAAGAGTTCGTAATTCTGTTTGCTGAGCACTCACGTTTCAGGTGAATACGTGAGGATTGGCAGGATCATAATCCTATGCAGTAGTAGGTTTGTCTTTATGACTAAGGTTCTGGACTGATACACGCTTGATAGTGTGGGCATATAGGGAAGCGAATGATGGATAGGACCGAAACTTCTGCGGAAGACTATCAATCTCATAAATGATCGGTACCTTTCTGGCCGGTATAACAGAGGCAATACACCTGTGGCAACCAGTTTCCACAGTAGCACAGTCACTCAAAATAGAGGGGACACAGAAGGATATGGAGAAATATGACCTTTACCTATTCTTAAATAGGATATATTCTTAAATAGGGATGATCGGAGATAATTTTTTTTTCGGATGGTAGCGCCACAATAGAATGAATTAGGCCTTGTTTGCTTTCAGCAGCCCTGCGAGGTTTCCGTAATAGCAGAAAACGCTAATCTCCTCTTTAATTATATTTCGGACAAAAACGTTCCAGTGCCATAAACGAAGTTATTGTAGATTCGGGTGTCTTTACTTTGTGTTGTGGCTTTACCTTCGGGAAAGAAGAGGAATAAGATTATTCTATCCCACGTTGTCGCCGAAGTGGATTATTGTTGTAGGTGGCCGTGTCCAGTAAAACCAAACACAGATATTACTTTATTTTAGATCGTACTTCAACTTTTTATTAAAATAAATGACTTAATGAGAATTGAATTACAGAGCGTCTTAACTGTTTGATGAACTAGGATAGAATGGGGGCAACAGCCAAGGGAATTCTTTTAGGGGTGCCAGTGGTGTCAGTGGAGTGGTGGCGCCCTCTAACACTTTATTAGCTTTTATTAAATTCTGGCACTTAAAGATGGTCTTTGCAACATCCTTAAATACTCTTATACGGGCTTCAGACCTAAGACTTAGCCGTATGGATTAACGGTTTTCTTATCAGTCAAGATATTTTGGAAAATTTGTCTTAGGATTGGATTGTAAAGCACAAATGACCTAATAGACTCTGAAAAAGCATTAAAATTGGTTGCCATTTAAGATTCTGAGACCTTCGGGAATTGGGCTAAACTTCTAGACCGTTTTATGATCTTAAGATCATCCTAAAATTTTAGAATCTAAAGAAAGCTTACGAAAAGTAAGGGTTTACCCAAGAAGCAATTTTTTCTTAATATAGTCTTGTAGAATTCCCTAAGTAAGGAATTATAGAACCAAAAATCTTTTTATTTGCTTATAACGCTCTTAGTTCCATCACTGAGATTACTATAAGTAAAGTGGCGCACTCTTAAGGATCTTAAAAGCTTCTATAGGAATTTCTACAGAAAATTCTCACTTTAAGTCTTTTAAAAGTGCACTAAAAGACTTGTCTAATACTTGGTTCTATAAGGCAGCTATTTTGCTTCTTGGGTAGTCACCCCCGATGTGGAAAGTTACCTGCAGCATAATTAATATAATATTTACTTATCGGTATAGTATCGTTGTATCGTTGAGGATGTCTCAAGCTTTCTGATAGAAAACCTAATTTTTAGTTCAATGCGAGATAGAAATGTTTCAGTAGAATAAAGTAAGATTTCTTAAGTGCAAATAAAATGCATCAGTCAAAACTAGTAATGTCAAATACTCGTCCCTATCGTATTGCATCGCATCGTACGAGTATATTTACGTCCAAAGCTTTACGACAGAACATGCGAATCTTCAATTCTAAAGAGTTAAAACGTCTCGATGAAAAAAACCAAGATCAACCAAGAACTATTCAGTAGAAATAGACCATTAAATCCAGGCATAACTCATAATTACCATACAAATCACTATCATATCATATCGTATCGTATCGTATCGCATCGTACATTTGTGTCTCAAACCTTATAGCAGAAAACTACAATCTTAAATTCAATGTACGATAAAAAATGCTTCAGCGGAATAAACCGAGCAATTTACAGTGCAAAGAGGGCATTAATCACAGCATAAAGTGTTAAAATATCGTTTAAAGTCCAGAAGAAAAGTGTAACACATGGAGAATTGCAAGAAGTTAATTGACGTCAAATATTTCCACTATATAAATTTGAATACCGACTTTATTGCTCCAAAGCATTTGGGTCTGGTGGTAAAACGTAAGCACTTCTCGGATGGTGTTGTGTATGCAAGAATATTATTTGATTCAACATTTTTTTTTTAGCGGTATTTACCCGCAATTTCGTGTCCCAGTGCGCGTGATTTACGCGCTCTTACGATTGCGCACTGCGTTAAAGTCCTGGGACTCAACGGTTTCAAGTGCTTCCGCCTTTCTTTCGTAAATCCACCCACATCAGACCATACACTTGACAGCCGTCTCAGACTCTCCCACTCACCTGTCGTCCAAGAGAGGTCTTCCAACTCTCCAGCAGACACGGTGGCATCTCACAGCTCAATTTATTGCATTTCCAACTAAGAATATCAACTCGTGATTCATGCGCTGATTTATTTTTGAGCAAAAACTTAGGATGATGAAGAGCAATATTTTTTAGCCAAAAACCACATCAATTAATCCAGCTAATGAGCCGGGGATCATTAGGGGAGTTCTGTAGCGGAAAAAAGTGCCTTCAAGAGATGAAGATCACTTGGGATTTAATTGAGTGTGTCACTGAAGATTGCTGATGCCACAGTAAAATTACTCCGATTTGCTAAATTGACGATTCTGACTTGGAAAATTTTACAGTGGGATATCTTTTTGAATCTTCTTAAGAGTTCTTAAGTTATGGCTAATGCTTGAAATATGAAACATTGGTCGCCTACAGCAGTTTAATTTTTATTACATAGTGAAATGCAGTTATATGCTGAAAAAATCATTCAAAATCATGTCATTTGTGTCAAGATGTCTTATAACTTTTTATTTTAAGAACTTTAAAATTAACTATTAAAATTTATGATTTTCTTCTGAATTAATTAATTGAAAGGGTTCTTATCTTTCGAATTAAAACAATATTACAATTTTTTATTCTTTGTCTAGATGTGATATTAATTTGTTTTGGGATTTAATTTTAGTGCGTCGTGTGATCGACTTTAGGAAAAATGTGGCATTCAGGTTTTTGACTCATATTGTGGAACTGATTTTAGGACATAATAGAACCGATGTTGAGAACACCATGAGATTGATTTTAGAGCATTACTATGTATAATTAATTTTAAGAACATCGTGTAATTGATTTTAGAGAATTGCGACGTGAATTTTAAGACACTGGCACTGAGGGATTTAATTTGAGAATATAGTGGAATTGATTTTAGTAGAATTGTGGCATTATTTCGTAAATTGGTATTTAGTACATCGTAATATTGATTTTAGAATATAAAAGGACTGATTGATCTTTACCATATTGTAGGACTGTTTTTTTTTAATTGTGATGTGAATTGAAAAACCTTTTGGGATTGAATTAACAGTATTGTTGGACTGAATGAATTAATTTTTTGCGTTTTGTACGTTTTGTAGGATTTATTTAAGGACATAATAGAAATGATTTTCAGGATACTGTGGGATTGATTTGTAGAACATTATGGAATTCATTTTAAGGGATCGCGGAGTGCATTTTGAGTTGTAAGGTCTTTTGGTATTCATTTTCAGCACATTGTATGATTGATTTTAGCAGATAATGAGACGGATTTTTAGAAGAATTTTTAATTGATTTTAAGAGATAATATAACTGACTTTTAGAATATCGTAGGATCGATTTTAATAGAATTGCGTCACATTGTTTAATGAATTAGAATTTAGCACATCGTAAGATTGATTTTAGAACATAAAAGGACGATTGATCTTTAGCATAGTCTGGGATTGATTTAATGAAATTGTGGCGAGAATTTAAAGACCTTTTGGGATTGGAATTGAGAGCGTTGTGGGATTGACTCAAGTAGAATTGTGGCATTGTTTTATAGACGTATTATGTTTTTGTATGTGGAAGGTTGATTTAAGGACATAGCAGGAATGATTTATAAAATTCCATGGGATGGATTTGTAGAACATTGTGGGATTAATTTTAAGGGATTGTGGAATGCATTTTGAGTTGTGATGCCTTGTGGTATTGATTTCTAGCACATTGTTGGATCGATTTTAGGACATAATAGAACTGATTTTTGGAATATAATAGGATTGATTTGTAGAGCATTTTGGGATTGATTTTAGAGAATCTGCGAGTGAATTTTGAGTTTTGAGGTTTTATGGTATTGATTTTTTTCGCGTTGTAGGGCTAATTTTAAAACTAATTGAATTGATTTGTAGAACACAGTGGGATTGATTTTAGGGCATTACGAAGTGAATTTTTGAAGTCTTTGGGTTTGGATTTTAGCTCATTGTGGGATTGATTTTGAAACATAATGTAACTGATTTGAAAAGCTTTTAATAAATTTAGGGTTAAATTTACGAGATATTTGTAGAATTTGTTTTTCAATGTACCTCTTTTCTGATAAAAAGAAGTTTAAAAAAAATCTATGCTACGGTGTTCTAATATCACTCATAATCTGTAAAAGTTGACTATAAGGAGTGTTTTGGGATAAGTATCGTTCATTTCCGAAAAGAATAATTTGAGTTTTCATTCCACGCTTCAACAGTGTGCTAAAACCGATACCATAGTATTTCAAATTCTATTAAAAAGTATTCTAAAATTTAGGATTCTCTTATTAAAACCAGTCCCAGACGTTTATTAGCTCAGTCCTAAATTTCAGAAACAATTAAAAAATATTCATGATTTAGGATTATTAAGCATAAGTTGTGGGATTGAATGCGCTATTCGTTTCAGTGCCGGTTCTTGAATCTCTTTTGTTCAGCTTAGACTTTTTTGTAACTTTTGAAGTCCATTGAATATCTAGTATTGAGACGATAATGAAACGAATTATTAGTTCAAATATTAGTTAAATTTTCTCGCATTCTTAAAAGTCAATCATTTAGCAAATCAGCTGATTGAATTTTTATTTTTGAACTCCCGTAAAAGGAATATGTTTGGCCTATATTCTATTTTAAGTATTGTTTTGCGAAGATATAAGATAATATTAAATCTTCTGAATACAAGAGTCTGGATTTTTTTAATAAATAAAAAGAAATAGATAAAGACATTTGTCTTTGTCTTTTTAAGAATATTATTCAGGATTTACCTAATTATCCAAAGACAATGCTAATATCTCAAAAGTTTCATCTGGAATCATATTGCAAAATTAGGCTTTTAAAGAAAACAGACTTAGATAAAAATTAAATTTATGTATATATTCTTTAAAATGATAGAAGTTTATTAGTAATTCAAATTTATGTGCTTTACCTTTGAGTATTCGAAGCTTTACGAAATAAATTTAGTGGTTTTAAGTTCTTTGTAACCACCTGAAATATTACTAAAAAACTAATTGAAAGACTTCCTTATTGTCTTTATTAAAAATTCAAATCAGCTTTTTTGATATTTTATTGGGATTGAATTATAGTAGCAATCTTGAATTTAATAAATTAGTAAATGTAAGGCTTTAACTTTTTATTCAGCCTTTCAGTATCTAGCTTCGCTTAGCGCCTATGTCACTAAATAATTTTTTTTATAAAATAAAACATTATTTCGTTATATTTCATTATTTAAATAAAATGCATAATATTTTGCAGTCATAAATTTAAATATCCTTTAAATATATTTTATATAATATTTTTACTGCTCTGTTTTATGAATTTTGAATCAAATAATTTCGTCTTGAAAAGCTTATTTTACTTTTACATTTTAGAGACTATTTCAATGCAAGTTATATTTTTTGCTTTACTAAGTAAGTTAGATATTATTCAACATGAATTCATCAGGAATTCTCAACTACTAAGTCCATGTAAGACATGTAAAATAGCAATATAAATGTTGATAGGTTACATTGTAAATTAAACTTAATGTTTCGAAATGACTTTATTACTCTGTTGAAATTGATTACGCTCCCAAGACTTCAAATGCTTCAAAATGCGGAAGAATCGAGCTTAAATTCTTCGGAAATTAACTGGAATTTCTTAGTAAGATAGTCGCAGTTCTTAGAAATCCCTCGAAGGGTGAACACGTGCGTACTCAAATAGACAATGCGAATGGGAGAAACGTTAAAAGAATAAGAACAAGTCAAATTAACCTGTGTAATGTTTGGGGAGTTGATATCATAAAAGAGGAGTGAAAATGTCCGTATCTCAATAAAATGATTTGTGTTGCGTGAGATCGTAAGTTTTTTTTTTTTGCTTCGACACCGCCTCAAATTAAAGTATAATTTTCTTTCACACACAAATTTCATCATGATCTCTGCAATGAAAAGATCTTGGGTGTCAATATTGAGTTGAATTTGAACCACTGCCGCCACGGCAGAATAAACAAAAAAATTTATGCTCTTAGCCATTTGAACGTGTGAGACATGACATCTGGGATGGGAAAAGTGATCCTCAAAGCCAGAGAGTCTAGGGAATTGGAAGAGAAGACTGGCCAGAAACAATACTGATCTCACATTTCATTTCGTGATTTTCTGCTGGGCAAAATTCTCTATTTCTCTATCAGTAGTAAATGATCACAACTTGTGTAATCTGTCTGGATTCCGGACAATATTGCGAAAACCAAAATCCGGATGCCAAAACCCAGAAAAGACCAAAATCCAGCTAGAATTAAAATACCGAAAAGGCAAAATCCCAAATACGACAAAAAACCGAATGTGTCAAAATTCCGAATGGGTCAAAATCTTGAAAAGTCAGAATCCCGAATAGGTCGAAATCCCGAAAAGTCAGTATTCCGAAAGGACCTAAAGTTTGAATGGATCAGAATTCCGAAAAGACAAAATTTCAAATGGGTCAAAATCCCGAAAACACCAAAATCCCAAAATCCAAGATTCAAAATGCGTCGAAATCCCGAAAAGCCAAAATCTCAAATGGGCCAAAATCCCGAATAGACTAAATTCTGAATGCATCAAAATTGCGAAAAACCAAAACTCCGAATGGGTCAAAATCTTGAAAAGTCAAAATCCTGAATAGGTCGAAATCCCGAAAAACCAATATTCTGAAAGGACCAAAATTCCGCGGGAATTGAAATTCCGAATAAGTCAAAATCTTGAAAAGTCACAATTCCAAATAGATCGAAATCCCGAAAAGTTAATATCCCGTAAATACCAAAATTTCGAATGGATCAAAATTCCGAATAACCAAAAACCCGAATGAGTCAAAATCTTGAAAAGTCAGAATCCCGAATAGGTCGTAATCCCGAAAAACCAATATTCTGAAAGGACCAAAATTCCGCGGGAATTGAAATTCCGAATAAGTCAAAATCTTGAAAAGTCACAATTCCAAATAGATCGAAATCCCGAAAAGTTAATATCCCGTAAATACCAAAATTTCGAATGGATCAAAATTCCGAATAACCAAAAACCCGAATGAGTCAAAATCTTGAAAAGTCAGAATCCCGAATAGGTCGTAATCCCGAAGGGAACTAAATTTTGAATGGATCAGAATTTCGAAAATACAAAATCTCGAATGGGTCAAAATCCCGAAAAGACCAAAAACCCAAAAGCCGAGACTCCGAATGAGTCGAAATCCCGAAAAGGCAAAAACTCAAATGGGCCAAAATCCCGAATGGACTAAATTCCGAATGTATCAAAATTGCGAAAACCAAAACTCCGAATGGGTCAAAATCAAGAAAAATCAGAATCCCGAATAGGTCGAAGTCCCGAAAAGCCAATATTCTGAAAGGACAAAAATTCCGAACAGCCAAAATTTCAAAAGGGTCAAAATCCCGGAAAGACCAAAATCCCAAAAGCCAAGATCCCGAATGAGTCAAAATCTTAAAATTCCAAAAACCCGAAAAGTAAACAAAAACCGAAAAAATCATGTCAATTTCTTTAAGGAAACATGCAAAAATATTAAGTTTTTTAGGAAGTAGCCTTCCGTTATTTCCTAAAAAAGAATCACAGTTCCCATGAACTCAAACAAATTTATCACTGGATTTATTAATTGTTTCCTCTTTCTCTTGCATTTTCCGGAATTGGACATGCAGAATGGTTTCGTGGAGTGCGATCCGGAGCAATGCCCTTCCGTCGATGACTGCTACATGCTGGTGAAGAAACCTCCCGGAGTCTGCTGTGAAAAGTGCAAAGGTAAGATTTTTCCCTTTTTCGCGCGCAATTCAATATACACAAAATGGGTTTCTGGGGGAAGAGTATGGGAAAGCTCCTCTCAGTCGATATGGGTCTCCCCAATGGGGATGGGGGTTCTAGAGAGAGTGCCGAAGGAGGAGGAATGCAAGAAGTCAACAATTGTGAAACAATACAATAAACAGGCAAACAGAAAGATGAGAACGTGGTGTGGAATTTCGCTTGTTGTTTAATTGTTTCTGAATTGTTTCTCCTCTCTTCAAGTTCAAATTGGCATCGGTTCTCTGTTCTTGTGGAGTAACCGATCCCATGGAGACGATAGAGATGCATTTTTGCTGACCAGAAAATTATTATTTATTTTTTGAGAGACACTATCGCACATTTGTTGCACTTCGCTGGAATTCTTTTATACTTCTCTGACTCGGTGATTGCTCTAAAATGCACCAGAGGTTTATTGAACTCTTGCCCTTCATCTGCAGATGTTATGGTTCACTGTGATTGATGTTGGGAAGTTGCTATTTAATTTGTTTTTGAGATGAGTGGGTGTTCTAAATTTCACAGAAATTATCTCAGAGTGGACAAATTAAATCAGATGTTTCAGCGAGTTTGATTGACAATGTAAACAATTTTAGGGGTTAACGTCTTTTAATGGAAACCCTTGAACTATAAACCAATTAAGATGTTTCGTTTTATTTTAAACGTGATTTTGATTAGTTTTGGTGGAATTTTTAATTCCCCACGCAGATCTCCTCTCTTAATCGTGTCGTAGGACTGCTTGAAATCGATGCTTGAACGAACTGGGATATTTTCCTCCCAGCCTTTCAAGGTTTGTCAAACGCTAAAGAGCTAATCAGCCGTTGATTTTCCAGACCGGAAGTTTGCCTAGAATTCACAAATGACCTTCTCAACATATGGTTTTAGTCTCTCCAAGATCAGATGAGGCAGGACCTTGTACATGGTGCCTAGGAGCGCAATTGTTCTATAATTAGTGCTTTCCAACTGATTACCTTTCTTGTAGATTAGAACTAAGGGAAGAGCACCAGCTATCGGCAGTATTCCTCGGATCGTTAGGTTAATACCGTATTGTTGCATCAATTCAAATGAATTTTTGAGAATTATTAGCTACTTTTTAACAATTAACTCTTACAAGAATGCAGTGCATTAACCCAGATTTCGTATATAAAACCAATTTTCTGTGAAACACCTGATTAAAATCGTGACGATCCGAGGTACAGGATACATAGTTGCAATTACATCTATTTTTTATTAATTTATTGTAAAAATTTAGAACTCGGATGCACAGATATAGTTAATAGGATCACTAATATACCGATCATCATATACAAAAATACCAAGTAGTATTTTAAGTCGTATATTTTCAACTAATTTATCGAACTTGTCTCTTAACGTTCCGATCCGGGGTGCTCTTCCCTTATAACGACTATATCCGACACTCTCCAGGCACAAGACGAGGCATGATCTCTGATTTCCAGATCCTACAGACAAAGTCTATATATCCAGTCATGAACCTAGGTTCCTTCATGTTTCACAAATTCGTTGGAATGTTATATTGCTGTGGGGTCCCGGTCAAAATCCCGAAAGCCAAAATCCCCAAAGCCAAAATCCCCAAAGCCAAAATCCCGAAAGCCAAAATTCCGAAAGCCAAAATCTCGAATGGGCCAAAATCCCGAACGCCAAAATCGCGATTTCTTAAAAGTGTCATAGCTACTCCCACGATTGCACCCACGCTTTCTGGAGGCAAAGGAAAACCTTCTGTGCCTTGGAAAATTATTCTAAACATTTTCCCCCATATAATTTCATCCTTTTCAGGATTTTGAATATTCGGGATTTTGGCTTTCGGGATTTTGGTTGTTACCGAATCCTGTGGTATCCATGCTTCAAAGAAAAGATTGCTCCCATCACGTCGTTCTTTGTTAGAACCTCTTCCCTGCGGCCATCGGTAGCCGTACTTCTACCGTATCGTACTTGTTCCTTCTGTCCTGGTGCTTCTGAATCCGAATCTAATACAGACTTCAGACCTAGGCTTAGCCATATGGCTTAACTGTTCTAATTGCAGATCAGTCGAGATTTTCTAAAAAAAATTATACTTAGGACTGGATGATTAACAAAAAATAATCTATTAGATTATAAATAAATAAAGAAATTGATTGCTATTTAGGATTTTGAGACCTTCGAGAACTGGACTAAACTTCTGGTCTGATGGCCGCCTGATCCTAAACTTTGAAATTTTCTTATACGGGTTTCAGACATAATTGCTATAATTTCTTATCAGTTAAGATTTCTTGGAAAAATGTTCCTTAGAATTGATTTATTAAGGGTAAATGTTCCATTAGGTTCCAAAAAAAAACTTGTTATAGTCAATCTTGCAGATGTCCTCTAGAAGATCGACCACTCACATTCTTGATATATTTTTTTAGAGTGGTTTAAAACACGAAAAACTTTTCGAAGTGCATTTGCATGTAATATCGATCAGCTGATGGTATTATCGATCAGTCGTTGCTTGTAATATCGATCAAAGAAAAAATGGGTTTTACACGTACCATCAGGAATATGAATATACATTTTATATTTTCCAATAAAATAAAAAAAATTGATATTTCAAATACTTTAGCAATTATTTCTAAAGGGAACAATCAAAATAATTTAATATACCACAAAACTGTTTGGAATTTTCAACTTCTTGCACAACATTTGCACACTACTGTCGAGAAGTTGATCCTTGGTAATTGGGTGAACCACATTAGCCCGTGAAAGGACCCATAAGCATCCAGAGATTCCTCGTGTTCTCTTGAAAGGACTGCAGAAGCGCCGATACGTCTTTCTTCCGGACTGGTTCCCTTCAACCTCCCATACAATGTTCCTTATGGCACATTTTATATCCGAGCTTCCTCTCTAATGCTAAGTCCATTTCTGGCATCCTCAAGGGCTTTTGCCATTTCATCATCCCGTTTTTTGGTGTTTTTGACATGTTTTTGCATAAGAATAAAGTGATCGATATTCCATACATCAGAATTTGAGATTATCGATTGCAGAAAATCTCTTAATATACGCTCAACAAACAGTACTTACCTATGAAATCTTCACATGTAAGCTTCAATCCTTAGTTGGTTTCCAATCTATACCAATTGTATCGATAAGAAGTCCACAAACTGTTCAATTCACTTACAAAACTAACTGTATTTGCTTAGGACAAATGGCAGCAAAGTGAAATTTTGGAATGGTTACTTATTGTAATTTTGCGCACACATTTTTAAAAATCACTTTTCTTGTGCAAAATATTACCGGAAAAATTGTTAATTTTTTTATTTGACATCGTGAAACACAAAGTAATTAAATAATAATATAATAATTAAAGTTTATGTAGAAAAATTATTTTTTTTATCCATCAATTGGAAAAGAAGTCGATATTACAAGCATCGCTTGATCGATATTAGGAGCGTTTTGGTAATTACCAGCGTCTATCCTAATTATAACTTCTTTTTATTACCATGTGCTTTCTTTGTCAAGAAGAGCATTAGAAGGAAATTCTCAATAATTTTTCGAAATTTGCAAGAATTATGATTTTTATTATGAAAGACAGTAGTTTTTTTCCAGTCAATATCGACCGTTGCAATTTAAAACATGAAACTCATGTTTCATGTATATTTCTCAGCCAAAACATGAAAGCATGAAACATTTTCAAATTCAACGTGTTACCGGTCAAATAATCTAATCTCAAAGCATCCAAAAATAAATCTGAAGAGTAAATTAATCCTAACTTTGAAAAAAAGAACCCTGCATAAATTAGTGCAAATGAGCTTGTGATATTTCCACAAATTTTCCGTGGAATTGCACAAAATTGTGGGGTGAAATAGAAAATGAAGATGCAATCTCCAAGGGTATTTACACTACAATTCTTAATTGGCTGTTCGGTATGCGAATGAGAAGAGACAATACACAATCAATGCAGTGGCATCTCCTGGGATGATGGTTGGCTGGGAGCAAAATCTCATGGAGATAGAGGAACTGCACAAATGCTCGCGGCGTGAAATTAAAAAGACAGTCAGGAGTCGGACAATTTAGCCGGTGGCGGCTGTGCATCTGTGCCCTCCCCTCCTCCATTCAATATGATTATTATAGATCGCTAGGCGCCAATTTGAGATTCTAGGATTGAGATATGGAATTAATTTATACTTGTGGAGAGTTCTTCTGTCCCAAATACACTGATCATCTGCAGGGTGTTGCAGTAATGGGGCTCTTTCTGAGATGATTTTACATTAATATTGTGGGAGAAAAATCCAGGAAGTTACATTAGTGCACCCTATAGCAAGTTCTCTCTTCTCTTCTTCGTACAGATTGCTTTTATCGCGGAAAAACGTATGCGAGTGGCGCAGAATGGTCAGATCCGGAAGATCCATGCTCCAGTTACAAATGCGTGGCGGGCGTTGTGACCGAATCCAACATCCAGTGCTATACACCCTGCACCAATCCACTTCCACCGAGATCTGGACAATGCTGTCCAACATGTATTGGTGAGTAGGAAATTTGTTTTTCAAAGTTTAAATATTTTTCAATACAATTCTTAACACCGTTTTGTTAAGGTTTAAGCACAGTTGTTAATTTTTATTTGATTTACTTTTTTTTTTTAAATTTTACTTAATTTTATTTAAAATTGTACAAAGGGACATGAATTTATAAATAAAGTAATAAAATTTAAGAATTATCTTGGTATCTTATCCCCTAGATACACTTACGACTTAAGCCATAAATAAACGTTCTTGAAATAAAACAAAATAAACAAAAAATCTTCGCTATGGTTTCCACAAAGCAGAAAAGGCGAACTGGAACCAAGAGGGTTGAGTAAATGATCCTTAATTCAGATTTTTGCAACTTTTTACAGAGAATCAAGATTATTCTAGAAACAATTACTAAAATGCATTTATTTGAGAAAATGAGTTGTTCAAAATTTTTATCTCTTATTTTAGGAAAATTATTTTAAATAGGCTACTTATCATTTTATTACTTTATTTAGCCCATTCTTTGTTCAAATGCCAAACTTGAAACAAAGCCATTCTTTGTTCAAACGTTGAATATCTTGAACGTCTTGAACGATTAAAGAGATTTACGAAGAATCTTGAGAGAAAATTGTTTAATTTTTGTTTATAAATTAAATACATCAAATTCTCTTAAATTTTAATACAATAAAAAAATATAATAAAATTGTAATAAATATAAATTTAAAAATTAAATCAAAATAATAACATTTCTAACATCCGGAAATAAAAAAATTGTTTTTATTTGAGTTTATATCGGTTTTCGGACATACCGGTGTGAATTTTAAAAATTTGAAATAAATTTAAGACTGCAAATTTTTTTAAAATGTTGATTTTACTAATAGATTTTCTTACAAATGATAGAGTGACCATTTAACAATCTCATGTATTTTATGGATTTCGATGAAAATTTTGAATACAAATAAATGCAAAAAAATCGTCGGGAAATAATACACAAGACTAAGTCTAAAAAAATCAAACGAAAATTAATAAATTGTACTTATATTTATTATTATTATAACATTTGAAGATTAAAGAACAAATTTTTAAATCAAGAAATATTTTTTGAATACATTTATTATTTTGTTTTGTAACTTGTAGTATATTTTTGTTGCTCAAAATATATTTATTTGAGGAAAATTCCTGTTTTTGTATTATTTAAAAAAAAGTATTCTTGGATCAAAAAAAATTTCAAATATAAAAGAATATACGTTATGATGTTTAAAAAAAAATTTTATTCCAAAAGAATAAACCTTCTAATTTAAAGAGATGGCAAGCGTTCCAGTTTTGCGAAATGCTAGAACTTACGTTGATATAACCGGTGTACCTAATTAAGTTAGATCCCAGATTATTACAAAACTATTTCAGAAAAAAATGAAAATGAAGTCCGCGCTTGTAAATCGTGTTTATCTTCTTGGATCTTTAAACTACTCCAGATTCCGAAATTTTAATTTTTCCGGTCTTAGGTTTATATGGACGAAATGTTCACCCAGACCTAGGCTACCTCTAAAACTAACGAAAAATAAATGAAATTGGATCTTTTTTCGAAATAAACAAAATAACACCGTGGACGATAGAGGAAAAAACGCAAGAAAATGCCCCTAGAGAATTTCGACTTACGGGAGGTCACTGAAGAAGGGAAGTCGATATCACTTACCTTTTGACCTTAGACGTTTACAGAAAGTAAGAGTTTAGAGAAAGAAAAATAAATTACGGGTAAATTACGGATTAAACCGATAAAATAGAGCAACATTGGGAATTTCAAGACTTTTCCATAAAATCCAAATTTAACCAAATAAGTTGTGTTGGTTCTAATATAGGCCCTCCACTCCAGAGCGATTAGTTAAACTTCGATCTTGAGAAATTAAAAATATCGCTTTTCCTGTCTTAGGTTTATATGGACTAAATGTTCACCTAGGATAGCTCCAAAACATATCCGAAAATAAAAGAAATTGGACCCGTTTCTAGATAATCCAAATAATATGGTTTTGGAAGGGAATGAGGACGATAAAAGGAAAAAAACGTTTCTAAAAAATTTCGACTTACACTGACTGAAGGCATTGAATACCGAAAGTCGATATCTCTTACCTTTTGACCTCTTGACAAGTAATTTTGAACAACAAAAAGCAATATCCGGGTATTTTACTGATTAACACTAAACCTACCGACCGTTTTTGATCATTTTTCGGTCAAATGACAAACCGCGGTAAGGTAGGATACTCAACAAATTTGCCTTGAAAATAGTAAAAAATTAAAATTTAAACACTAAAAAATATATTACATGCATATTTTGAGAAATTCATAAAGTTTGAGCGCGACACGTATCGTTTGAATATGTATTAATTTTAAAACGGTCAATTTGGCCGGGTCTTGGTAGGTTTAGTGTTAAAATCCATTCAGCCGGATTGAAAATTTCAAGACCTTTCCATAAAATCCAAATGTAACTAAATCGGTTGAAAAATAAGCCCTTTAGAGCGGTCAAACTTTGACATCGGGAAACTCGAAATTTTGAATTTTTCGGTTATAGGTTTGTATGGACCAAATGATCACTTTGGCGACCTCTTAAACATGTCCGAAAATAATAGAAATCATTTTAGTCATTTTCGAAATAAACCTAACTTTTTTGTAAGGGAAAACCCTGAGGAATATCTTTTTATGTGGGGTCAACGAAGACTAGAAGTTGATATTTTTGATGGTGTGACCTCTAGCCCCGTAAGAAGTTGAAAAAAGCGAATTAATATACTGCTTTCTCTTTGAGTTTGAGTACTAACAAAATTATTTTTATTTTGAATTATTCTGTTATTCTTCTTAAAATTCCATTTACATGAGTTATTTCGAGAATTTGTGTATTCTTTAGAGAAAATAATATTTATATGATCATGTATATAATTTTCTGAATAAAAAACAAGAAGAAATTTTTACCAACATTTTTCTAATAATCAAATATATACTATTTAATTTTTGTTTTCTTAAAACTAATAGAAATCCATATGACAAAACTTTTCTTGACAAAAAGAACATTCTTTATTGATTTTGACTCCCTTTTCTCTGCATATAGTATCAAGACCTAAACCTTCGCAATCTCCCTGAGTAATCTTCTCAGAAGGTTTTCCTCGTTTTCCTGCAAAGCAATAAGTCCCAATTCTCTTTCGATATCAATTGGGTGGGATTATTCAAATTGACCTCAAGTTGATCCACTTTAAATTGTGCCATTTGCGTCTGTGACAAAAAATTCCAACACTTGATGGTGATCTTGATCTATTGAGCAAGGAAAACAATAGAGGCAGTGTCTCTCAAGGAAAAGTCAAGCTCTTTTTTATTCTTGTTAAAGAAATTACCATCTTTTGCATCATAATATTCTCTAAAATTATATAGCAATTTTTCTATGTTGGTTATTTATAGGAGAAGATCACTATCACAAATGATCTTAAATCCAAGAAAAGTTATTATTCATTGGGAGCATTGGATGTAATTATAACTTGTTAGTCATTTTAATCGGTGTGCTCTATATTGGAAAATTATATTGCAATCAGGCTTTTATATTGGGAATATCAGGAATTTTCTATTGCCTCATACTCTGGGTTCTATTGTTCCCAGAAAACTATCTTCCGGCCTGATGTTTAGATGCTGGGGAAATTAGAAGAGAATTCCCAGAGTGGGAGTGGGAAAGTTTAATGGGTTCGCGATCTTTTTGATGATTATTTCGGCCAAGAATATTTTTTATGGTCAGCATCACGAGATTCGTCTGACGTACTTTCTCTACTTCATGTAGGATGCATGCTGAATGGGCAGAGAGTGGATGAAGGCCGGGAGGTAACACTGAGGGAAGATCCATGCCTAAAGTGCCAGTGCAGTGGGAAGCGTCTGACGTGCATGAAGAAGGCTTGTCCGGTGCTTCAGTGTCCGGTTTCCAAACAAGTCAAACTTCCTGGTGAATGTTGCCCAAGGTGTACTGAACGTCGGGAGATTCGACAGTTTCCCGGCAAGTGCATCCTCGGTAAGGGATTCCACACGGACAAGAAGAAGTTTGATGCAGATCCCTGCTCTCCCTGCATCTGTACCAATGGCACGAGCATTTGCAGCAGGATCACATGTCCAGTGCTTGAATGTCCGCCAGAGATGCAGTATCAGGATCCCAATAGCTGCTGCCTCGCCTGTCCACCGCCCACGGAACTGCAGTCCGTTTGCAGCTACAATGGAACAGTCTACCAGGACAATGATACTTGGGATCTGAGTCCATGCGCTGCCTGCAGATGCCATCTGGGAACTGTTCGCTGCACACAGACCAAATGTCCTGAGATCAAGTGTCGACCCAACCAGACCCTCGTTACTCCTCCTGGACAATGCTGCCCCAAGTGCGAAGAGAGTAAGTTCAACTCCCAAATCCTTCCACTTTAGCTTCCCTAATCATCCTTTCAATCTTTCAGCTGCTGGTATCTGCACAGTTTTCGGAGATCCTCACTACAAAACCTTCGATGGGAAGTTCTTCAGCTTCCAGGGATCATGCAAGTATCAACTCACTGCAGACTGCATAGGTCACTCATTCTCAATCAGAGTGACCAATGATGCTCGTGGCACAAAATTATCATCCTGGACTAAGACAGTAACTCTGAAGATGGGTGAGACCAAGGTCAACCTGGGGCAGAAGATGCGTGTCAAGGTCAACGGATCTCGCGTCCTGCCTCCTTATGCAATTCAAGATGTTCTCAGCGTTAACATGACGGAGGACGGAGTCGTTGTGGACACTGCACTTGGTATTCGTTTGCTCTGGGATGGCGCTAATTTCCTTCAGGTCAGTCCGGAATCCAAGTTGATAAAAGCATTTGGTTGAGAAGTTAATGTTCAAGAGGCCGTTTTGGTTGTTAGATGCTTAGAATTACATTTTTTATTTTCTCGCACTTTTTCTAGCAGTTTTCCCTAGTTATTTTTTCCTCATATCTTGCGATTTTCTTTTGATTTCTTTAATACTTTGATATATTTTCGCGAATTTGACTCAGTGGCTCTATCTGATCAAGTTTTATCGCATTTTCTTGCACTTGATTGCCACTTTTTCTTCTTATAGAATTTTCTTGCAGTTTCATGTTTATACTTCGTCGTAGATTATGTTTCCAATCTTAATCGTATTTACTAGAAGCAAATTACTTGAAATACCTTTATTCCTTATTCTAGTTTCTAGCACTTGATCTTTTCGACTCTTGGCCAGTGTGTATTTTGAAGGATTTAATCATGTTCAGAATTTTCTTAAATTTTAATTGATTAATGTTCATTCATTTATATTATTTTGCCTCCTCAGTTTTTACTGCATTTTCTAGCAGATTGATTACTATACTGTCCTCTATTACACTAACTTGATCTATTACATGGCTGATCGCAATTTCTAGCGAATGATTTTATTTTTATCACATTTTCTTGTATTCCTATTTACATTTACTTGAACGGAATTATCTTTTCTAGTCCTTTATCGCAATTTCTAGTACTTAAGATTATTTTTGAACTGTTGATCACTTAGCACTTGATCCTACATTTCAGAACACGATCGTCCATGTCGTAATTGTTACTAAATTTTGAAAGTGAATTTGTTTTTCTATTACTTGATAATTTTTTCTAGCACTTTAGTTTCTTTTTCACATTACTGATAGCATCCTTCTTTTATGTTTTCTTTTATTTTTAATTGAGTTTTCTTTAACGTAATTATCTTTTCTGGTCCTTTATTGTAGTTTCTGGCACTTGAGATTTTCCTTGTACAGCTGATAGGGTATTCTAGCATTTGGTACTGAAATGTCTTTTCTAGTAATTTATTATATTTTGTAGCACTTGAGATCTTTTTCACATAGCTGATTGCGTCTTCTAACAATTGATTTTATTTTCATCGCCTTTTTTGCGTTCTTAAACTGCGTTTACTAGAACAAAATGACCTCTTCTTATTCTTTATTGTAGTTTCTAGCACTTTAGGTTTATCTTATACTCCTGATGGGATATTCTACCTCTTGATTCTGTATCTCAACGTTCTCAGCACGTGATTGTCGGTGTTGCACTTTTAACTAAATTTTATGGAACTGAATTGTCTTTTACAGTTCCTTGATAATGTTTTCTAGCACTTGAGATACTCTTTTACATTGCTGCTCACATTGTCTACCAATTGATTTTATTTGTATCACGTTTTTTTTTTATTCTTAATCGTATTTACTAGAAGCAAATTACTTGAAGGATTTTTGATTATTCCTTATTGTAGTTTCTAGTACTTCAGGTTTATCTTGTACTCCTGATCGGATATTCTATCTCTTGATTCTATATCTCAGCACTCTCAGCACGTGATTGTCAGTGTTGCACTTTTAACTAAATTTTGGAACTGAATTGTCTTTTAGAGTTACTTGTTAATGTTTTCTAGCACTTGAGATACTCTTCTACATTGCTGCTCCAATTGTCTACCAATTAATTTTATATCTATCACGTTTTTTTATTCTTAATCGTATTTATTAGAAGCAAATTACATGAAATACCTTTGCTTATTCCTTATTGTAGTTTCTAGCACTTGATTTTTTCTCGAACTATTGACTGCGTCTTCTAGCACTTGATCTTTTCGGCTCTTGGTCATTATGCCTTGGATATTTAGTTATATCATTATATTGAAGATATAGGGTAAGTGTGCCAAATTTCGGCATAGTTGCATGCAAGCGTCAAAGTCTCAAGTTTGAAATGTAATATTATTAATACAAATTGATTTTTTTTACTACTTCTTTTTAAGAAGTTTTGCTTGGAATCTTGTAGACAGTTTATCGTCTTTATTTGTTCTGAAATCATTTTCAATACATTTTAAAATGAATAAAAATTTAGACATAGCATTGGTGGCCTATTCCGGCCACTTTCATTCTCATAGTTCCTTGCCCTTCCGGAATTCTTCCAATGTCTCTTTCAGATGATCTTGTTCGTCGAAACGATATTTTTTGTTGTTTTTTGCACTGTATAATCTCTAGAGTATGAAAAAATCAGGGGCATTTCGACATTTAATTTTTCCATACTTTTTTGCATAAAGGCACTGAAGACTATTGGCAAGTCTTTTTCTAAAGAGAATTGACCTATCAGTCTGATATATTTCGAAATCGTGCATTAAAAGCTATCTAAAAATTCATATTTCATAATGCTCGCCGAAATAATACAAGAACTACGAGGAAATTTGTTTAAGTCGCGGTGCAATATCTGCAAAATTTTTACAAAGAAAAGTGAAAAATATCT
Organism: Phlebotomus papatasi; assembly: GCF_024763615.1. Taxonomy (NCBI): domain Eukaryota; kingdom Metazoa; phylum Arthropoda; class Insecta; order Diptera; family Psychodidae; genus Phlebotomus; species Phlebotomus papatasi. The sequence goes on along the minus strand of NC_077223.1, from coordinate 86,314,747 downwards.
TCACTTTTTCTTAGGCTTGATGGGCCCCTGAAAAAAAAACTAAAAAATCATGGAAATTCGAGGAACAAAAAATGTGGCCGAAATTGCAAACTAGCCGGAATTTGGCACATTTAGCGCAGTCTCGTTTTTCTAGCACTTGATATCTTTTGAACGTTACAGCAAATGATCTCGGATTTGTAGAAAGCAATCGTTTATGGTTTATGGTTTAAGGTTTATGTATATCTTTTTTTTGCAACAGGTTCAGGCGGCTGTAAAGTACAAGGGACGCCTGTGCGGTCTCTGTGGCAACTACAATGGCGTCTCAAGGGATGATCTGAAGGCTCGAAATGGGGCCAATATGAGTGATTCTCAAGTGTCCCGTTTTGCAAAGTCCTGGAAAGTAGGCGGCCGCAAGGCGTGTGGCCGTCGGCGGGATCCGGTCAGCCGGCGAGGTGGTCAATGTCGCAACCGAAGGCGACAGGGCGTGTGCAAGCCACTGCATGACAGTGCCGTGTTCGGTAGCTGCGGCAGCCACCTGAATCCGTCCAACTACTTAGAATCGTGCCGGCAGGATATGTGCGAATGCCCCACGGAGCTGTGCTACTGCGACAGTTTCGCGGCGTATGCGCACGAATGTGCCCGGCTGGGCGTAGAGTTGCCCAATTGGCGGCACGAGACCAAGTGCACCCGGGCCAATGTCCGCAGTGCCAATGCCAAATCACTTCCACCGCAGCAGTTAGAGCTGATCCAAAGACACAGGAAGCGCACAAGAAAGCCCCACGTGAGTCGGGTGGACGAGCTGCGCAAGCATATTCCCAAAGCTGTTCTCACACACAAGCACAAGCCGGCGGACCGGACACCACCGCCGCTGCACTGAACCCACCGCGGCTCGTGCGATCTCACGTGGATTCTGGCCACCTAGTGTCCCCCCGCCCTCGGAGGAGCGATCCAAGAATCGGACCAAAAATTTCACCTTCTGTAATTTTAAGTTATCTTTTTAATTTTAACTGCAAGAGATGTTCTCTGAAAAAACCGCTCATTCTTTTTCCTTTGAAATCAAATCATTCACAAAAATTGTCTTTTGGTTATTTATTACTAAAATAAAAGAAACTTTTGACTAAAAAAAAACTCCAAAAGGAAAATATAAAAATTAGAAGGAAGAATAGAGCACGATTACCCAAACGTCGAAATAAACTTACAAAAAAAAGGTAAAATTGTTTAAATTAATAAACAATTACCTTAAGCATCTTGTGAAAATACGTTAGGATATATTATTTAAAGGAGGAGAAAGAGGATATAGATACAACAAAAAATGCAGACTTATGTGTTACTTAATTTATACGGAGATGGAAGGATGAAGAAAGTTTTAAAAATAGCATTAACTTACAAAAAAAAAGAACACAATACAGAAAAGTATTCAAAGTAAATATAGGACATAGGAACAATAAAAATTGTCTATAGAGGAATTTATTGTGAAGAGAATAGTTACACAAAAACAAATGGCTTTCGATTTTGAAAAGCTTCGATTCTCAAACTTTTTCAAGCAAGAATTTTTAATTTAATATTTAAATTAAATATTTTTCTCTCTTAACATATTTCCCAATCTTTCATGCTTTACTCCAAGAGAATCTGCCGCGAGAGAAAGAAAGAATAAGTGATCTGGTCAGGAAATTAAATGGCTTCTTCAGGATTTAAACATTTTTAATCTTTATCTTTTATTTTTTTTGCATGATTCTTCCTAATTATTTACTTTTTTTCAATTGCTATCAAGTCCGCAGAATTGTCTTTGTTGCTCTCTTTTTTAAATGTCAGATTTATCTGTCTCTTTCTATCAAATTGAAATTGAAATTGAATTTTCTCGTGAGAAATTGACATCTGTAGAAATCCAAATGTCTTCTGGCAACCCTGATCGATGAATTCGCATTTGACAATTGTCAAAAAATCTAAAGAAATTTAAACATTGAGGCCATTTACACCGCCGCATTGGATTGAGATTGAATTGTCCCAAAATCGGTTTTTGGGACAATTCTGTCAGAATCTAATACGACAGTCTAAATCAGAGGTATGCAAGAACCGTTTAAAACCGAATAAACGTCAAAATAAATTTGTTCAGGTAGCGTTTTGACCACTGACGTACATGTTTCATTTGACGTTTGTTCGGTTTTAAACGGTTCTTGCACGCCTCTGGTCTAAATGACCTCAGTGAAATCGTTTAGATTGCAGCCTTAGATTAAGACTTGATTATCCTAAATCCGGTTTTATAACAGTTCAATCCGAATCTAATGCGGCGGTGTAAATAGCCTCATTGGCTATATGGACTATGGACCCGAGTGAGTCCGACAGCCTTACATAAAATAGAAAAAGAAGAAGAAATTTAAACATGTTGAACAAATTTTCGTCAGTTAAATCAGCATTTGTCGTACCTTCATTTTTGCGATTTTGGGATATATACATAGTTAGTATCGACGCAATTTTGTTTAATAAACGCACTTGAGAAAAAGAAACTTTTATAAGCCCAATAAAAATTATTTTAAACACAAATTATCGTAAAACAAATTTCCATTTTTGGGGGAAGTCGCGACAAATTTTCAGTAATAAGTATTTGCCGTAACTTCTTTTGCTTGTTTGCCATTGTTTGCCTGGTTTGTAATTTGCAGCAAAAATGTAATATTTCTCATTAAAACGTTCACAAACTCTTCCAAATATCCAAAGAGAGTGCGAATAATGCAACATTAAATCATTTTAATTCAATATTTGTGAGAAAAAAAATAAAAAAAATCCTGCCCATCTGTCATTAATTCAAAACAAAGCAAGTGACACGGCGCGCAAAATTTATTCAATAAAATTTATAAAATGAAATGTTTTTGGGGGCAGGGATAAGAGTTTAATTGATTAATTTAGTCAAATAAAGGTGCTTATTATCACTAGAGTCATTGAAGTTGATATAATGCATTTTTGAAAATTGTCGTAACTTCCAAGATCTCCATACATTGGAAGTTATGGCTTTATAAACGATGGAAGTTACGATAAAATCTTATTGTGTTTCACCGAACATATATCTCAATATCTCAGATTTTAAATCATTTTATAAAGATTTTCTCGAGTTAACTTACAGTTTATTAGTGCCACTTTTATTATTTTGACTCAAAAGTATCGCATTCGGTGCTCATTTTTAAGAAAAATAAAGCTGAACTGAAAATTTCGTCTCCTGAAAAGTTGTCAAAAGGAAGTTACGACAAATGCTGATTTAACTGACGAAATGATTAACATTTTATCCAGTTTATTAGTTCCAATCCAAATCAATTGCTGGTCCTTTTTCCGACAGAATAATGTCCATTAAAATAAAACCTAAAGATCGAACAAAATCGTCTGACAGATCGTCAGTTGGATCAGCAATTGTCGTAACTTCCTCATCACTTCATCAGCAGTTCTTGTACTAGTATATATTAGTTACATATTGCTAAAAGAAATGCTGATGAAGTAATTATAAAGTTACGGCAATAGCTGATCCAAATGACGAAATTGAAATTGAAATACATCTAGTGAAGCCTCCTAGCAAACACCAAATGCAAACCGATTTCAATTCAGCTGAAAACATATGTATTTTCAGCTGAATTCTGCTAATCTTAAAACGACACTCGCGAGGCAGTGCCATTTTGAAATATTCGGTTAGCACTTTTTGTTCGAGAACTGCTGACTGGTCAGCATATTTTTGCTGATCGACTCAGCAAAAATATACCAAAAAACAACATTTTCAGCTAACACTGCTCATTGGGCCCTGGCACAGTTTATAGATCGGGAAAAAATCATGAAATAAAAATTAACTTCCCTTTCTTTCTCTTTTTCACGTTTTGTATACATTTATTCCACTTTTTCACTCTCGAAATCCAATTGAACTAAATTTGATTTAGTCATGATGTTCTAAAGAAGAAGAAGAGTCTAAAAAGGTGGGATAAATATACGCAAAACGTTTCAGAAAGAAAGGGATGTGAATTTCGATTATAATGGCTCCGGCACACCTTTTCCATCAAGAAAATTTCATGAAGTCGAATTTCGGATCTCTTTCTTTCTCACATGTTTTGCCTATGTATATCGCATTCTTTCGCACTCTTCTTCTTCTCTTAGACATCACTCCAAATTTAATTTAGCTCAATCGAATTTAGTATGCGAAAGAATGAGATAGTCATATGCAAACATGTGAGAAAGAAAGAGTTTCGAATTTCGACTTTATGAAATTTTCCTGATCTAAAAGGTGTGCCGGAGCCATAAAAATTTTTCCTGTTTTCAAACGTGTGCCAGAATTATGACAAATGAAGTTCGCAAACCTGCAAATTAAATTCACTAAACCGAAAATGTGTGCTTTCGGAAAAGACTTGTCAAATCTCTTTGGTCTATAAGTCAATAATTCCATTTACAACGTCGCATTAGATTGCAATTTATTTAAATTTTGTCGAATTAAAATTGAAATCGAATTAAGAAAACGAATTATTAGACGATTGCATTTAACCTGTCCCATTTTTACCAAAAAATTTTCGGAGCACGTTGAAAGGAATATGGAATAACATTTGACGTTCAATCTAATTTCATTTTAAGGTTTTTGGTGGTAAAGCGATTAAAAAAATTATTTTTGTGGATTGGCTTTCTCTGTTTCCTTCAAAATCATAAGAACCAGAAAAGCTAAGCTTTTGAGTAGAATGTTTTGTAACTGTCAAAGAGGAATTCATCGAGTAGGGTTGCCAGAAGCCATCAGTAATGTTTCACAGATTTTAATTTGATTCAAAAATAAATTTCAATTTAGATTTGATAGAAAGTGACATTTAAATTTAATATTTAAACAACTGAGTAAGATAAATCATGTCTATTGGATCCAGCAAACCTTTTAGATCAGGAAAATTTTGGAAACTAAATTCATTTCCTTATCTCCCTCAAACGTTTTGCGTATCTCTATTTTAATTGAATTTGTCGTGATGTTTAAGATAAGAAGAGTGTAAAAGAGTAGTAGGAAAGACTTATACAAATATTTTTGAGAAGGAAAAGGTTGTGAATTTCGATTTCAAGAAATTTTCTTGATCTAAAAAGTGTTTTGTAGGCTGAATAATTTACTTTGCCATAAATCGAAAAAAATTCATGAAGTCAAAATTCAATTTTCTGTCTTTTTCTAACGTTTTTCATATGTCAATCTCATGCCTTCACACTCAAAATGCGATTGAATTACATTGAATTTGTTGTGATTTTCAAAAGAAGAAGAAGAGTGAAAAAACTGCGAAAAACATATGCAAAATGTTTAAGAGAGAATGTAATGTAAAATTTTGATTCCATGAAATTTTCTTGATCTAAAAGGTGTGCCAGAGTCATTACAAACAAAAATAATTTGTGGTTTATCTAAAAGTGAAAAGATAAATTCGCAATTTTTAATTTTCCGATATATCTTTTAGAGCTGGAATATTTAGTAAAATCAAAATTGACATCTTTTACTTTCTCAAAAATCAGTCCCACTCTTTCGCCCTTAGATCTAAATTGAATTTACTTTGAGGTTCGAAAGAAGAAGAAGAAGAAGAGTGCGAAAAAGTGAGATAGACATATCGTCACTATATCGATTATTGTCGGATCTATATTTCTTTTGTGTCAGCATTTGATGCCAGAAGTGACGTTTGTATCGTTGTTTGCTTTGATTCAAATGCAGATACAAAATAACGGCAGATATGATAACGGGCAATACAACCGACGATATGCAAAATGTTTGATGAATTTTGATTTCATGATCTCTTCCTGCTCCAAATTTTAAAATAACCATTTTCTAAATTCAGCTTTTGTGATTTTTAGTTTTTTAAAATCCTGACAGAGTGCTCAAATATTTCCTAGTCGGATCTGTAAATAGCATTCAAAAATAATTGTTGTACAATCACCCCGTAAAATCCCTAAAAAAACAAATGTTTTAGAATATTACAGAAGATTGTGAAAAAATGCACCTTAATGGCCATTTTTAGGCATAATGTAGTCGTGATTTATAAGAATAATCAAAATTATTGAATTTATGCAACATTAAAAGAAATTGAAGAAGCAGACTTGGCAATTAAAAATGACAAAAGAAATTTGATAAAAAAATGATGCGAATATTTATAGGCAATTAAGAAATACAGAAAATTATTAAATTGAATAAGAAAAAGAACGGACGAAGAAAATCGTAATTTATCTCGTGATTTCTTTCTTTCTTTCTATCCCCACATAAAAAAAAACCTATTTAAAAAAATCCTATTTTCTCATTACCATACCACGGAAAAAAAGGCAAAAAATGTTAGTTGTGAACCCATTTAACAAACAAAAAAAGAGATAGTCGGAAGGAAAATAAATTTTATAAATAAAACTTCTCTATTTATTTTATTATTTAAATAAAATTATTTTTACTTCATAAGTTTTTTACTTATAAATAATATTTCTATTAATTTAACGTGAATTTCAGAGCAAAATCTTTCTCTCATATTCATTGCCATTGTATTGTGTAATATCACCGAAAAGCTTTTTTTTTCTATGAATATTTTCAATTTTTAGGAGAATTACAGAGAAAATAGAAAACAAACAAAATATTTATAAATCATGTTACATTATTTTTCATCTCTACAAATTGTATATTTTCGTCTATATTTCACATGCATCTTTTTTTTACAATGTCAAAATAATAGAAAAAAACAAACAGAAAAATACAGAAAATAAAAAATTGAAAAATATTGCTTAAATCTTGTTTTTTAATATTTCGAAAATGAGCCCTATGAGATTATGTGTTTCTGATATTTCGTGGATAAAAGGAGGAAATTTTCACCGTTATGTTACGATTGCACAGAGGTTATATCGAGACGTGAAGTTTTGTAGGAAGAACAACCACTAAGGATTTATCCACTTACGTGAGTAAATATTCGCTCCTTGGAGATTACAAGGGACCAACTCAATCTGAGCAATTTTTCAGGAGACAACATGAAAGATTCAACTTTGTATAAATAATTAACTCAATTAAGTATGTTAATAAAAACAATTTAATTCTTTTCTATTTGTATGAGCATTATTCGAAACATACATATTTTTACCTTTCAAAATATGTTTTTTATGAGTTAGCTCTTTGTCATTCTAAATGAAGCGCAAATTTTCATGAAATTAGAATGACACGGGATCAACTTGCTTGAGTTAGTCCATTGTTACACAAAAAATTGAACGATAAATCTATTTTGAAAAAAACAAATTAATAAAATTTATAGAAATCTAAAAATTTACATTATTGAAGATCTTTTCTAATATAACCTCACTTAATTTAAGTATATTTTGACTATTCGAGAGGTAAAAATCCTGAAAATATTGTTTTATAATTTGAAATACTTTTTATCAGATTAAATAAAAAGTTATTAAAACATTATTCAAAAGTTTCCAAAATTAGTAGGGGAGAGTAAGGCAATTTTCAACAGCTGAAATTTTATTTAAGGCCCTTTTCGAAAAAGTTGGTGAACTTTATTCCAATTAGCAATACACAAATATTTTCTCTTGGATATTACGAATTTGAAAACGTAAAGCATGTTTCCGTATAATTATTTTATTTTCCAAAATTTTTGGTTAATATTTTTAAGTTTTGCATACATTCTGGCTTTGAATAGTACTTCATATATTTCCAATAATCCTTTTCTTATTTTTTCAGAAAATGTATGACTTAGATTATCTATAAAAATATATTGCCATTAGATCATATTGTAAATATTGTTAGTATCCTGAATGCATTTGCAGTATTAATTTTAACCCTCTATCAAGTAAGACCGTCTCAAGACGGTCTTCACAAAAATCACATTTATACTGCGATTGCAAAATTTTTATTTATTTAAAAGTGTTATAGTGTCCCTCGGTAATAGTCTTATAAACATCTCATGAAATACGATGTCCCCTTCATCAGGTATAGAATAATTAAGGAAGAAACACGTAAGGTATATATCGTTACACTTGATTTGCACTGGAGTTGGTGGACAAGGTTGGATTACGGAGCTCATCACCATGGAGAGGATAGACACAGAATTCATTCGTCTCATGAATCGTCTGTTGCGAGCGCAACATATTTAAATTTAAAACTGTGGAGTGTGTTGCCCTGCTGAGGCGACGAGGGCGCTAGCGACGAGGAGAGGAGGTAGAAAAATCAGTAGCAGCTGATAAGAAAAAGAGCGCCAATCGGCCTCTTTCACCACTGACCGCCGAGGAGGCAACATCAATCACCTCGCCCATCTCCACCAGCCCAATCCCCAGCAGCAACACCATCATCACCACCAAGCATTGAAGCCACTGAAGCCACCGGGAGCCCCCAAGAACACCAAGCCCAATGCTGAGCTTTCCGGAGTAACCTCTGCCACATCCACCTCTCCCAAATTCCCATCTCAACCTCCGTGGGAGTGTTCTCACCGGAGAACACAGGGGAGTGTGGGACATAGTCCTTGCCCCGAACGTGGGACCTGAAGGAAGGAAGGAACGGAGGGAATAGAAGGGAGGAATAAAAGATTTTTCCCAATATTTTGGCGCCCGACGCAAAAGGAAATCGTGAGTAGATTTTCAAGTTTATCCCATGGTTAATTTGCCGGTTCCCCAGAGTTCATTGACCTCTTATCAGTGCATTTTTGGTGATTTTTGCAACTCATTAGGAGTGAATGCGATTGACTTAACGGTGGGGTAATAAAAAATTTGGCGCGTGGAAGAGAATGTTAATTTGTTACTTGTCGTCGTGTAATTTATTTCGTATAATATTCTTTGTGATTTTCCGTTGGAGATTTTTTTTCTTTCGTGATTTATATCTCCATTGGGTGTAGTTTTCTGGATTTTTCATCCATTTTCTCTGGAATAGGAGTGTATTAAGATATTTTTCTTTCTTTTTTTTTCCCTTTTTGGGAGATTTTTTTTTTCTTTTTTCGGCTATTTTTACCCCCTTTTGGGGAGTTCTCTGTTAGAAATGGAGGATTTCAATCCAAAATTTCTCTCAGAAGAACAACTGGATTGGGAATTACAGGCCAGGGGAATTAAATGGCCAGCTTCATTAGAAGAAGCCCGCGATCTTTTAAAGGTTGCTATTGCTGGCGGAAACCCTTTATTTCCCGTTGAAGGCGATGCTAAAAAAATTAGGGATGACACCTTACAAGTTATTAAAAAATTTAGAGAGCAAGTAGGGAATATCGAGGTCCTTTTTTCGAAGCAAGCTGAGATTTTCACAATGTTTCAGCACATCGAAAATAAATTAAAATTCACATCAGACCCTCGAGATCCCAAAAATGCCCTTTATGGTCCTGCTCTTGCTGAACTTGCAAATTTTAGGCAACAGTTCAGGGAACAGTTGAAGAATTATGCTGCCTCGGGAAAAGTGGGGGGTGCTATTCCTCGTCCTGCTTCACCTGTCCAAAAGACTAAACGTCTTAAAAGCCCAAAAAAGTCCCTATTTTCGGACTGTTATGTCCAGGAGAAGAAGAAGGTACCATTTGAGAAGCCCACATCTAAACTTTCTGCCTCCAGTGAGTCCTTTGTCCCAGAATTTCTTAAGCACCCATATCTGAGCCTTTCGCAAGACCGTAGGGATACTTTCGACATCCCAAATATTGGATCCACGGTGTCTCAGCCTCAAGATAGGCCCCAATCCCAATTTGTTACGGTTGAGCAATTTAATGTTCAGAATGCTCAAATAAAAGGTCTTGAGAATATCCTGAAAAATATTCAGGATTCGATGGAGCAATTGAGACTCTCATGTGCTGGTAGAAGATCTCGATCCTCCAGCAGATCCAGTTCTGTCCATTCTGGGGAATTTAGGGATTCTCAACCCCAAAATTTGTCACGCCACTACCCGTTTCCTACACCAGCTCCACGTAGATTAAAACCCCTGCAGTTAAAGGACTGGGGAATTAGGTTCTCTGGTGACCGCAAGGGGAAAAAGGCCAAAATCTTCTTGCGGGATGTTGAGAGAATGGCCATGATCCAGGGCGTTTCTCTGCAGGAGGTGGTTTGGTCTATAAGACTCTTACTTTCCGATGGGGCTGAAACGTGGTATGATTCCTTTTCGGAATATCTTTTAAGTTGTACGTGGGAGGAGTTCCGCGAGAAATTTCTAAGTGCTTTTTGCAATCTTGAGAGCGATTTCGCTATTAGGAAGAAAATTGAGGATCGAAAGCAGGGGGTGGGGGAGAATGCAGAAGTCTTTCTTGCATCCATGTTAGCTCTCTTCGAGGAGCTGGATGAAGAAATTTCGGAAGTCGAGAAAGTTCGTCTCATCCGTAGAAATCTCCATTACTCTCTGTCTAATGCTCTTCTTCTATATGAAATCCCAACATTAGCGGAGCTATCCCAAAAATTAAAACTTATTGAGAGGAACCGCTCCTATGCTTTTCTCGATCGTCCCAGAAATGTGCGATTTAATGAGATAGGGAGTTTTCAGGAATCATCCACAAATAATTCAGAGTCCCTGGCCAGGACTTCTGATCAAAGGGGGCGAAGTGGGGGGAACAATTCCTCATCCTGGGGCAATTCCAGGCAATCTGGAAGGGGTGGGGGGAGAAATTCCTCTTCACGTGATAATGGGCGGAATGGGGGGCGAAACACCAATTCTTCCTCAATTCAGAGACAGGGTGGGGGGAGTAACTCATCCAATGGTGCTGAGGGTACTTCTCAATCTTCTAATTCCAATCCTAATTCCAATCTCAATTCCAATTCCAACCCCAATTCACAATTCAGAAAAAATTCTTGTATACATTGTAAGAGCAATTCCCATAATGTTAGAAGTTGCCCAACAAGACCCAAATACCTTTGTTTCAAGTGTGGTAAGATCGGCACTATTTATGGACTTTGTCCAGTTTGTAACCCTCAACAGGGGGAACCCAATGCGACCCAGTAGTAGACAGAGAGTCTGAGGTCGCGGAATCTCCAAAAAACCTCTCTATGGATGATTCCAATGACCAAGATCTCATTTCTTTTGTTGATACCATTAATGTAAATTCAAATACAGTGGGAGATTTAATACAATTTGAGTCAGACAATGAGTCCTTAATTTCTGATGATTCTGTCCCTCCCTCAGAGGTAGAATCCTTTATTATATACCCTAACGGGGAAAATCGTCCCTATATTAAAGTTAAAATTTTTGACATTGAGGAGGCTATGGCTTTATTGGACAGTGGAGCGTCTCAGAGTATATTAGGATGTGGTTGCATGAACTTAGTAAAAATTCTAAAATTAGTCCCAAGAACTTCGAATATCGTTGTGCGTGTAGCCGATGGTTCAACTTATTTATCCACCAAAGTAGTCGATTTAATGATAACTTTCAATGGTAGAACAGAATTGATTCCCACCCTATTAGTCCCTGAAATTTCCATACCCTTTACTTTGGGGATGGATTTTTGGCATGCCTTTGGCATACAACCAGTTTTGTTGAATGCACTTTCAACAGTCCCTGATTCCCAGGATAATCAAATTCTGCTCTCCCAGTCAGAACGACTGGAGTTAGAAAAATCCATCAAAAACTTTTTAATCACTACTGAGGACTTTTTCGGTTGCACGGATATTTTAAAGCACACGATAGATACTGGTGACAACCCTCCCGTAAGGAAACCATCTTATCCTGTCCCATATCATCTTCTTCCCGCAGTGGATATTGAAATTCAGAGACTGGTTAGGATGGGGGTACTTCGGGAAGTTTCTTTTTCTCCATGGAACTCACCTCCTAATATTCAAATGAAGAAATCGGGCAAAATTAGAATTTGCATTGATGCTCGAGGTTTAAATAAAGTAACAATAAGAGATGCTTATGCTATTCCAAATCTTGAAAGCATTATTAATCGTATAGAAAGCTCCAAATATCTATCATCCATTGATCTGAGTGACGCATTCTTGCAAATTCCGCTCGATGAAGAATCTCAGATCAAAACTAGTTTCGCTATCCCAGGACGAAAGATGTACTGCTACAGAAGAATGCCTTTTGGCTTAGTAAATAGTCCTATGACGATGGCGAGACTGATGGATATGGTTATTGGATGCGACTTAGAGCCCAATGTCTTTTGTTTTCTGGACGATATCATTGTTCTCACTCAAGATTTTGAATCCCATTTGAAAATTTTAAATGAGGTCGCTGGTCGTTTGAAAAAAGCCAATCTTTCCATCAACCTGGAGAAGTCTAAATTCTGTATGTCAGAGTTAGACTATCTGGGGTACACTTTAAGCACTCAGGGTCTAAGTACAAACGATGGTAAAGTCCAAGCCATCTGCAATATTCCTGTCCCTAAAACACCCAAGGCATTACGTCAGTTTCTCGGTATGGCAGGATGGTTCAGGCGTTTCATCCCAAATTTTGCGAGTATTTCGGCTCCTTTAACCGACCTTTTAAAAGGTAATCCTTTAGGGATTGAATGGTCTCCGGAGGCCGACCGTGGCTTTTCGGAATTGAAGCAGCTCCTTGTATCTGCCCCTATTTTAAAACTTCCCGACTATTCTCAACCCTTCATAGTGCGTGCTGACGCTAGTGATGTTGGGGCGGGGGGAGTCCTTGTTCAGGGAGTAGGTAATGAGGAAGGAGTTATTTGCTATATTTCGCGAAAGTTCACGGCGGCTGAGCAGAAGTACTCTACTACGGAAAAAGAAGCCTTGGCTTGTCTATTTTGTCTTCGAAGGTTTTCGCAGTTCTTGCTTCATACCAAGTTCACTTTGGAGACAGATCATTCTGCACTCCAGTGGATCTTATCCCAGAAGCAAGCCCGTGGTCGTATAGGAAGATGGTTGTTGGAATTTCAGCAATTTGACTTTGACATAGTCCACCGTCCCGGTAAAAGTAACGTGATAGCTGATTTCCTTTCACGGAACGTTAATACCATTTCGACCCGGGAAGATAAATGGTATGCGTCCCTATATGACCAAGTCTCGAAATCCCCGAGCAGCCTTCCGGAGTATAAATTAGAAGACGGCCGGCTTTACAAGTATATCCGCTATAAAACTCCTTTAGGAACTTATAGTTTTAGGTGGAGATGCTGTGTCCCTAAGGGTGAACGTCAGGCCATTTTGCAGAAATACCATGATGATCCCACTTCGGCACATTTCGGGTTCTTTAAAACCTTCCGCAGAATTACGGAATATTTTTATTGGCCTTGCCTTCGCACAGACGTGCGCAATTATATCCGTAAATGCGAAACTTGTAAGAAATCTAAGGCCCCGAATTATGATTTAACACCTCCGATGGGTAATCATGTAGTTGCATCACGTCCCTGGGAACATCTATCAGCCGATTTTATCGGACCTTTAGTACCTAGTACTATGGGCCATCGCTTTATCTTGGTCTTGATCGACAAGCTGACCAAGTATGTCCTTTTATATCCTCTTAGAAATTCTACTGCAAACTCTGTTATCAAAATTTTGTCTCAAAATGTCTTCCCACAGTTCGGAGTCCCTCGTGTCCTTCTGACCGATAATGGTAGTAGTTTCAAATCCGCTCAACTTCAGTCCTTTTTGAGAAATCTCGGTGTTGCCCAATGGTTTACCTCAGGGTATACCCCACAAGCCAATCCTACTGAGAGAGCAAATAGGACTATTGTTACTGCTATCAGGTCGTATATAGGGTCTAAACACACAAATTGGCCAAAATATTTAGCCGAAATAGGGATGGCTATGCGATCCTCGGTACACGACACTACACAATTTTCTCCGTATTATTTAAATTTTGGGCAAAATATGATTTCACATGGGGATGAGTATACGCATTCCGATGCTAATACGATTCCATCGATCGAAGAGAGGATAAAGGAGTTAAAATTGGCCAGACAGAAGGCCATGGATAGGTCGAAGAAATGCCATGAGTCGTCTAAAAAGCGATACGATTTACGTAAGAAGCCGGGTAGATTTTCCGTGGGTGACGTGGTCTACAGGCGATCCTTTGTGTTGTCTGATGCCAATAAAAAGATTCAGGCGAAATTTTGTCCATGGGTGAAGAGCAAGGTGTTGTCCGTTCACGGACAAACTTACGAGTTGGAAGACCTGAACACTCATCGCAAGGCAGTATTCCACCGTAAGGACATCAAGCCAGGTTAAGGGATTTTTGCCAGCAGGACGGATTATTTTTTTGGCAACAATATCGGCATCGTCACTGGAACTTTCTTTTGTATCTAACGTAACTTGATTTTTGTACGGGTGTATGAGCGGGTAACGTAGAGAGACCATATTATTAATTTTATTTAATTTCTATTTCTTGTGAACGGAGAAATTCATAAGTAGGCCATCGTTCATTATGGATAGACCTAAATTAAAATTATAGTCGTTCGCCTTTAGGTGTTCATTTTGATCGAGATGATTGATACAGATATAGCCCAGCCTTATGCTGAAGCGAACTATGTTCGGCTATTTCAATCATCAAACTGTTATCCCCTTTTAAGACACATTGCTAGCAGTGTCCCTTGGGAATTTAAAGTGAGTAGCACTTCTTGCTGTTACTAGTATTTTGATTCGGTATTTCGTCAAGACGACAAAACCAATCAATTTTTATTGGCCAACACTTTAATTATTTTTCTCCTTCGTCAGTTTTGACGTCACATATAATTTCGGACACCTTAATTCGATTATCTATTTTATTTTACTTTTTTTTCGATTGGGATGCACTGAATTTGGTCGCGATTTGTTTCCCATTTCTCTGCAGTTAGAGGCAGCCACATTTTTCTGATCGGGATGTAGTTTCTCGAGTAAAATTTTATCATGTTCAATATTCGAGGCAATAGGGCAGTGTCGGTGGAAGAAGGGGTTTTCTCTTTGCCCTTCAGGATTTCTCTTTCCCCAACATTGTAATTCGGCTGAGACTCTCCTTCCCGCTTCTACATTTTTACGCGGAATGCTCTTCAGCGGAATAGCTGAAATCCTGATCGGATTATAATGGTGCTGAGGCGGGAGATTTGGGGGGATAAAATCGTGACCATTCGTGTAGAGTAATTCCCTATTAGATCATGTATATTAATGATCCGCCTTGGTGATCGAAATGGGGTGGTCCTTAGTAATAATATCTTATTCTTTTGAAAGTATTTACACACACTTTAAACTTATAGTTAAGTTATTTCGCTGGCGCTAATAATTAGGTCGGCCTATCGATGCGAAATCCTTAACATTTTTGACTTATAACTATTAATTCTAAATTTTACTTTTTTTTCTCGAAATTGTTACTCTCTAATACTACTCATTTTGTTTTGCTCTACTACTTATTAATTGTTATTGTTATTAATGAGATTTGTTATATTTTGTTTTTTTTTTGAGATTGTGGCTTATTGCCCCCTGGGGGGTTCGAAATCTTTTTTTTTTCTCTTTTTTTTTGGTGACCCCGGGGTGTGTGTTGCGAGCGCAACATATTTAAATTTAAAACTGTGGAGTGTGTTGCCCTGCTGAGGCGACGAGGGCGCTAGCGACGAGGAGAGGAGGTAGAAAAATCAGTAGCAGCTGATAAGAAAAAGAGCGCCAATCGGCCTCTTTCACCACTGACCGCCGAGGAGGCAACATCAATCACCTCGCCCATCTCCACCAGCCCAATCCCCAGCAGCAACACCATCATCACCACCAAGCATTGAAGCCACTGAAGCCACCGGGAGCCCCCAAGAACACCAAGCCCAATGCTGAGCTTTCCGGAGTAACCTCTGCCACATCCACCTCTCCCAAATTCCCATCTCAACCTCCGTGGGAGTGTTCTCACCGGAGAACACAGGGGAGTGTGGGACATAGTCCTTGCCCCGAACGTGGGACCTGAAGGAAGGAAGGAACGGAGGGAATAGAAGAGAGGAAAAATAGGAATAACACGGAGTGAAGGGATGTAGGAGAAAAATTGGAGGAATAAAAGATTTTTCCCAACACGTCTCATGAAAGTTTGAACTCATTTTGACTCTTCGTTTTATTGCTATTCCCAGTTTTGTGTGACAGGTCAGAGAAAAAGCAACAAAAAATATTTATGCAAAAAAAACTCATTTCCAATTTCAAGAAAAATACCGATTTAAAGTTATCTGACTAAAATAAATTTATTTTTTACTGAAAGATATGTCATTCTACTTTGTATATTTTATTTAAAAATTTGAAAAAATTAAAAATGTGAATTTTAGAGGCAAAACGAGTTTCAAAAAAAAAATTATATTTTCTCACCTAGCGCCTAAACTAAAAAAAAATAATGAAGAATGGATCGTTTTTTCGACTTTATTGAATCATAATTATCCTAGAAAACATTTTCCTTCAACTTTGTAGTGGGGCAACTTTGAATTGGGCAGCTTTGATATTAAGCTTTTTCTTCTATTTTTAAATGAAACTGGACCTTATAATGATATACTTTAGCTACACAAACCGGTTGTGAAGTTAAATTTCATTGAAACAGTCTATCAATCGACAGATAAATACATTTTTGAGAATCATAGGTTTTGCGAAAAAAACATCGCGATCTTAGCAAAACAGACCTCGGTAAAATCTCTACAAAATAATGCAGTTAGATTTGTTTTTTTTACACATTTTTTTTTAAATCGATAGATTTAGATAAACTTGCGAAACACAGAAAATAGTCGTATTTCAAAGCTGCCTGAATTCAAAATGCCCCACTTCCCCCTACGCTACTTTCGACGATAATGGCCGTTCCAAATGAAACAGTATAGATAGATTCATTAAAGTTTTACTATCAATTTATTTATTTATACGCTATTTATAAGCAAAACTTCACATATTTTCTCTATAATCTGTTAGCACACCTTTTTAAGAATAAAATAAATCCGTTACATTTTATGAAACACGTGGCTAATTCAAAAGTTGCGCGTTTTCGACCAGTTTCCCCTCCATTCGTTTTTGGTGAGAAATCTAGAGACTTTTTCCAACATGAAACATCGCAGTGACAGTCGAGTGGTTGTGTTTGTGTAGTGTGGAGAAACAAAAGAGCTCTCGAGTTTTTATCAAAATATCACAATTTATCAGCAAATAAAAATAGTCACGGTGTTAAATAATAGTGCTTGAGTGTCCACAGAGTGGATGGCGCGCGTTAATGTGGAGTTTTAGCCGGTGAGTGCTTCAAAAACTATGCTGTGAAAATGCATTGAGAAAAATCTGCAATGTAGGGGAAAGCGGGGAGATGTGGAACATCCTGTTAATTACCGAGATGATCATTATTCTGTTTTCTGGTGGTTTTACGGCCAGTATCTCATTTTATTGTGTCTCATAGTTTTTTTTTACTATTTTCTTTAATATGTAGAAAAAAAACGATCTAAAGATTGCCCCTGAAATGAGTGAGTTCATTAGTTTTATGTGCTGTATTAGTGCGACTTTCACTACTTCTTGTATCCTTATGGTCTGCGCACAATAACTTTTGTTATGTAAACATTTTTTCGAAATTGCCCATGAGAATCTAGTTCATTTGACAAAGTTTCAACGCTTAGTTTAGAAAACATAGCTTTGAACAATTTGAATCCCTCAAATTGGAATGGCGATTAAATTCTAAAGGAGGAATGTGAGGTTCTGTTAAAAAAATCGTGTGGTTAATTGAGAACTGAAAACCATATTTGAAAATTCTTGAAATTGCCTCTATTATGGTAAGATTAGGTAATTTGGAATCATGTCTCGGAGATTTCCTAACAGTTCTTTTAGATGGCAAAAGGAAAAACAATGAAGCAGTACTCTTGAATGTAAAGTATTTGTACTTTTTTGTGGTTTTTTTTGACCATCTGAAAGAGTGGCAAAATATAAAAATACAAAAATAGACATGAGTCCAAATTACCCCATCTCACTCTCTATTTTGATTTTAGTTTTTTGCACTATTACAGCGTGAAATCTTGTGTAATCAATCAACCTAAGTTCTCAAATTCTTGAACAAAACTTCTATAAAAAATTGTTAAATTTGTATTTAAGACGTATACTTCAGTCGAGATGCTTTTCATTGAGTAAAAACAATGTAAAACATCAAATGAATCACTTAGAGAAAAACGAGCTATTTTAATAGAGAGATGCATATCCGTAAGATTATTTTTGTTCACAGTAACTCGAATATTCATATGCAAATTAGTATTTTGGTGAAAATTTGGGAAAATTTAGGAGGATCTCAAGTTCAGGAAAAAAACATTACAAATAGAAAGGTGGGAAAACTCAAAAAACTTCAAAATCAAATATTTTAAATTAAATACTTTTATCAACCTTATATTATAATAGTATTATTACTGTGTTTTTACTGTGTAGTGTTACATTAGACTCTCGCTTATCCTTGAGAGCGAGACCAAAATGTCACACGGATTTTGACCTGGATACACATCAAATTGTTAGAAATCCAACGATTTATTTGTTTACATTGAAAGTTTGTGGAATGAATCCTGACCTGATTGAATCGACATTCTCCCTAAACATTCGTACTGTCCACAAAAGTCAAAAAAGTAACAGTAAGAAAGAATTACAGTAGATAGAGCTCATTTGCGTTCACAAAAAAAAAGACTCAAAACGGGGACAATATCTCAACAAAATTTTTAAAATTCAACTGTCCCACGGACTTTTTTTTATGTTACCCGGAAAAAGAGTCCATGAATAAGCTAGAGTCAACTGTATAAACAAAGAAATTCCCGTAGGTTTACCTCTTGTGTTTTACAAATGAGCAAAATTGTTCTTACACGATTTACAATACTGGCCACGACTTTCCGGAATACTATAGGAACTCTTATGAGGAGTTGTGCCCATGTAACACTTTGTGTTTGTGTTACTTTATTTTAAACTTAGGAAGAAAGTTCAGAACTATTGAAAATATTTGTAAAAATAATTTAGATACTCAGATTATCAGAAAAACTATTTTAAATTTATTTTTTGCAATCTAACCTCAAAATAAAAGTAATAGAGTTGTGTCCATGTAAAATCGAATAAGGGACACGATTGCCTTTTCCTACCAAATTTTCGAAAAAATTATAAAACTCAAATAGTGTTGTGTACTCCATTTTTTGACATAAAATTTCTTTGTCAAATACTTATCAAATTAATTTTTTTTCAATATATTTATATGCCCTACTCTCCCCTAAAGCACTTTCTGATTCTATTCGCCGGAGCATTTAGTGAGTTTGTTGCCCTATTTGAATCCAATTAATTTCCACTTTCATTCAATCTAGAACCATCAATTAACACGCAAATTCCTCTTTTACTGTCGATTATCTGGTTTTTTTTTCTTGCAATCTCTACTACAAGCTACAGAAGAACAGGTGAAAATTGAAGTGATAAATGAGTGAGAAAACGGGGAAAATGCGAATGTTACGTCATTGTTTGAAGCATGCGCAGAAAATGCAAGCAAAAGAGCGGCAAAAATTGGAGAAAGTAGCGAAGATTCATTTTTAATTGGGAGACAAAAAGGGGGAAAACATGCTTAACCACTTTGCAGCAGTAATCCTATTACTTAAATCTTTAACAAGATCTTAAAAATATGCTCTCAATTTCAATGTATCACTTAATGAATGTGATTTTCTTTGTTCATTATACATTTAGTAATAGTGGAATGACTTCAATTTCCTCATTTACTAAAAGTTATTAAAACCATTTCATTGAATCCACATTTTATTGCACTGAATTCAATTTTTAATGAAAATATCAAGGTTTCCATTTTAATATTTCCCTGGTGAGTTGTGCAATTTTTTCACGAAAAATTTTATATTTATTGCATTACAAAGATACGAACTGCATTTGACCTGAATATTGTTTTTAGAGAGAATTTATAACGAAATTTCGTAATCGGATATCTTGTAATTTCACTGAGGAAAATGTTTTCACGGCCATGTAAGACAAGCAATTTATAAAAAAAAACATTTGCTAAACTATTTTTGTTTTATTTTTATTTTGAATGAATTCAATGCATTCTTTTATGATTTTACTATTGACCAGAAAAAATCGAACAAATTACCTAATTAATTAAAGTGGATTCTATGTCATGGTAAAAAATTACGTATGTGATAAAGGATGACTCAATCTACGTTAAAAGATCAGGCCTGGTACAGACCTGAGGATTGTTCAAGAAACAATTTAGAGTAGGTAATTATAATTCATTTAATGATAAAACTATATATCCATCGATTTTCGACTATACTATCTCTTGGGTTAAGCCGTAGTTGGATGTAAAAGGAGTCCCGGGATTAGGGGAAACTTATTTCGACTTATTTCGACCATTCCTTCAGTGGACAAGAATCCCTATCTATGAATATGAGTTCATGTAGGTTTTGTCCTCTGCAGTCTAATATGTAATTTATAAATTCGCAGTGTTTTCTACTGCCCCAGTTTCCCCTATGCATATTTTCGGATCTGAGAAAAACCGCGCGAATGAGTTACAGAAACGCTGTAATATTTACAAAATATTATCGGCGCCAATTTCTTGGGCTACTCAGCGAGCACAGTTAGCTAAAAAAGCGTTTTCAGCATATCTTTGCTGAATTGATCAGAAAAAAGACGGAAAAGCATCCCAGACCAGAATCACAAAAGCATTTGAAAATCAAAAAATCGGTTCTTAACCGATTCATTACCGATGAAGACCGATGTAGCCGGGTTCGAAATTATACGGGCTTCAGACCTGAGTTTTAGCCATCTGGCTTAACTCCACTAATTCATTATCAGGCACAACATTTTAGGAAATTGTTGTTTGGGAGATATTAGGGGCAAATGATCATTTAGATTTTGAAAAATCAATAAAATTCCTTGTTATTTAGATTTTTGAGACCTCAGGGAACTGGGTTAAACCTGCAGTCTAAAGCCGGCATTACAGTACTTCTCTAAAAAATCCAAATTTAACCAAATTGGTTGAAAAATGGCCCTTTCAAAGTGGTTGACCTTTGACCTTAAATAATTCAAAATGGCGAATTTTCCGGTCATAGGTATGTTAGGACTAAATGTTCGCCTGGACTACCTATAAAACATATCCGAAAATTATTTTAGAAGCTTGGGCCAATTTTGAGAAAAACCGAAAAAATATGATTTTTAGGGGATGTAAAATTATTCAAAAATCGGTACTTAACCGGTTTATTACCGATGAAAACCGACCGAACAAGGGAAATTTTGTAATTGTACAACCCCAATATTTTACTAATCTATATGTACAGAGGGATATGAATCAGAAATATTGTTAATTATTGTTATTATTAATTCGGATCAAGACCTATACTGAAAGCTTTATTGACTTTTCGCGACGAAAGGCTTTGAGCGCTTGTTAATTTGTTCAGATTTTGTAATGGTTCAACTGCATGAACTGCACCATCATCTCCTGAATTTATGAATAAATTATTTATTTCACTGTGTAATTCTAATTTGGTTTATGTCTTTGCTAGAGGGACATTTCGCCTTTATACGCAAATAGCGTTGAATTTAAGGGCCTCTCGACAGGTTCGGGCCCAGAACCTGTGGACAGGTGTCTCTTCAGGTTCAGGCTGAATGAATCTTATAGAACCATCTTTTCATCATTCTTTTCTTCTTTTTTTCGCCTCTTGTTGACAGAGATTCTTTACAATCTCAACTTTTGTAGTCACAGGTGAAATCCGACCTCGTCAGATCGGGCCCAAATTTTGGATGTACTGTACACGTTTTGACACTCATAGATCACGAAAATCGTGTGTGCTAAAACTCGATTTTCGTGGACGGTTCGTCCTGTCCGTCCCGTCCGTCCGTCGTATAAGCACTTCTGGAGAGAGATATCGACAAGCGGTTTTCGGCAAAGGTTAAATATCGATAGGTGGCTAGAAGTTGGTGATGTCAGACCCATCCCCCACCCCCCATTCCGCCATTTTGGAACACCCCCAAATTTTCTTTTCTCAATAACTCAGCCCCTATGGCATCGATCGAGCTCAAATTTTGGTATGTTATAGCTGGGCGCTAAGGGCTTTCGATCAGTGGCAAACTTAACCATCTCCGACCCCCCTGATCCGAACTAGAGGGGGTCAAAAATTCATTTTTCAAATGGTCATAACTCCGCTTCTAATTATCGGATTTGGAAAAATTTCGGTGTTTTGGAAAGGCCTCGTGAAGTACTACAACTTTTGTGGCACCCCAATTTAATCCGATTTAATCGAAGATCCGATTAATCGATCTCGAATATTTCGAAAACTAGACTATGCTTTTTCATTAAATTATAATATGTTGTAGCTGAGGTCGAAATCTTTCCGACGGTGGGTCGCACTCCTCCCTAGATGTTCCCTGACCCGAGCTATAATCAAAAATGTTTTGCCCTGTGCATTTTCTGTGTTTATGAAGGGATTTCGATGAAATTTTAGCATATATTGTATCTAAAATCGAGATCTTTCTAATAATGGGTCCTATCCGTCTCTACCCCAACCCACTGTACCCCGACCCTTACTATATCCATAAGGACCGGACTCATATCTTTAATGTTTATTAACCGATTTCAATTAACTTTTTTTTTCTTTTGTTGGTCTTCCCCACTCAGTTTGTAATTCATTCTTTGCAAAGGGGTGTTGACTGTTTGGAATGAGCTGCCTCATTTGCTCCTCCATAAACATGTTTGTTAATTGTGATCTTGGGTTTGGTGGGAATTGGTCGAATTTCTCCCCAAAAACGTTCCAATCTGTCGACTTGCGCAAATATTGTGCTAATTTACCGATTTTTTTGTGAAATTGTGTAGATCTGCTAATTTTGAGCTCTAGATCGATGTCAATCTGCCGATCATCCCTCAAAGTTTACTAGGTTCACTCTAAAGGAGCCACGTATTCGTCCTCGGGTTTGAACTCTGACGGTGTCGGGAAAGACTTGATTATTAATGTGTTTCTGGCTTTAAAAAATGATCTCTATTTCATCAAAAGTAGGAGAAAGCGCGTTACCTTCAGATAACTGAAGCTTCGAACAATTTTTTTTCAATCTGTTTTTAATGAATTTGAAACGCTTTAATATTACATTTTATAGCTAATCCAGTGCCTCACATTTCGTCTGAAGCTTAAGTCGTCTGAAGGTAGTGCGTTTTCCCCAACAAAAACTAACTTGCGCTTTAATATAATTCAAACCATAATACCAATATTCACTGAGAGAAATCTGAAAAAGTTAAAATAACATTCCGGAAATGTTAATTTTACCCTGCAATATTGATCCGAAATCGGTGTAAATATTACACTTTTTAGGTGTATTAGGTGTTAAAGTTACCCATTTTCATGGTGATTTTACCCTTAAAAAGGTGTAAAATTAACATTTAAAAATGTTGATATATTTTTACACCTAAAGAGTGTTAAAGTTATGAGGAAAAACAGTTAATCGCACCCTCTTTTTTCTCAGTAAGGAATACTGTTCATTGCTCAAGTTTGATGTAAAATTAAATCGCTGAAGATCCAAATGAACATATTTCTTATTTCAAATTTTAGTTTACAAAGTGAAGTAATTTTCTGAAGGCATTTTTCTTCTCACAAAAATACCTTGAACTTCATTGAAAAGATTTGAGATATTCCAATTGATTGCATTAGTGAAAAATTTAGGGCAAATCCTTTGGTGCTGTAGGACTATTGATTCTCTGATGCAGAGTCGAGGGCAAAAACCTCTCATGAGGGATATATTGTTTCAATTGAAGTTTCTGGTGCTGGGTTGTTTGCCAGAGCTAGGACAGAAATAGTGAGAGAAAGAGAGTGAGAGGGATTTGCTGAATACGGCATCTACCTTTTTAACTCCTCTTATCACCTGATGATAAAGACAAAAAAAAACAAGCACACAGCTCAGAATTTGAGAGTGAAATGAAAGAAAAATCATGATTGATATCATCGTGAGTTAAGTTAACAAATACACCAAAGAGTTTTCTATCACTTATACATGCAGGTGATCCGATCCCAACTCCACACGAGCTAGGAGAGTGTCCGGGTGGCCAGAATAGTTGACGCGAAGCGACTGGAAGTGTTGGTTGTGCGTGGAAAATTGCCCAGATTTTCCGGCTTCGTGTCTCACCGTGCGATATTCAATGGAATGAATGGAATACTCTGCCCAACACTGTCAGCAAATAATCACGCTCTCTTGCCAATGAATAGCTAGGAAAAAAAAATAGAAGAAGAGTGAAATAGAGAGAGACCGAGGCAAACAGGCGAGAATTATGGTGAGTTTTTTTTTACAACCTGCTTATTGAAATATGCTTCTTATCAGTTTGGGGTAGATTAATCAGTTGTCGCGATAATTGATGCCGGTTCATGGGTCCACATGGCTAAGTCAGTCTTTGGTTTGCACGGTGAAAAGTTGGTCGTATAATTTCAATATTGTAACAAGTGCTGAAAAACAGAGACAGGAGGAATATGGTAAAATATAGAAAAATATTTTTTAAAAAAATATATATATTATTTATTATAAAATTTAGCTTCCCGTGGAATTTTATAATTACGATACAACAGTGCTTCTCAAGGCTTCATGAGACACATTTATAAATTTTTCCTGGCTATTTTCACGATGATGAGTTATTTTAGGTTGAAATGTCGCGCCTAAATTGAGCGCTATCACTCTCTCTCTCACACACATTCACATTTTCCAACTCCACATTTTTGATTTCCTCAATGGACAATTAACCCATTTGGCATATACTTTCTTTAATTATTGAATTATTGCGTGATGTGTTTATTCAAGTATGACGCGATATGATTTAATTATATTTTTATGAGATTTGTGCAATTTAAAATGCATGAATCTTTACTCAGAATATGGTGTTGTGTTATTAATCAAGTCCATCGTGATTGGTAATTCTGTCTAGTTGCGGAATTATTGAAGAAAATTGTATAATGTGCCCAAAGGTTTTACTAAAAATTGCAGAAAGTCTCCAGAAGTTCTTAATTAAATAGAAGGAGTGAGTTAAAAATATCACATGCTCAATAATTACGACAAAAAGATGAATTATAGTGGAAAAAAAACTTTTAGTACATGCCTGTACTAAAGTTCAAAGTGAGACGAATATAAGCATTGGTGGCATAAAATTACTGGAAAATTAGATTTGATAAAAATCTATTATTAACATGGTAAGCTCAATTATCTTTCGGACTTAAGATAAATCGGAAAGAAGACAGGTGCGGAAAAAATGTGGAATGTGGAAAGTTCATTGAAGATCCAAAGTCGACATTAATAGTTTGATTCAGTTAGGGATAGCGCGCTACCTTCGGATGACTCAAGCATCGGACAACTCAATGTTTTTCTTATGTCTCTAATGGATATCACCAGTAGCTCTTTTCTGGAATTTTTAGGCATTGGAACAGCTATTAAAATATCATAATGGGTCAAATTAATTAAAAACACATTGAAAAAAATTATTTATAAGAAGCTTGAGTCGTCCGAAGTTAGCGAGCTTTCCCCTAGACTCTTGAATCTGAATCTTTCAATTTCGAATGACGGTTTAATTCAAAATGTGAAATGTAAGGTTATATTAAAAAAAAAGTACTATATGTATGATTGAAAATCATTTTTCTGTGCTGCTTTTTGAATTGTTACATACATCGTGACCCGTCAAATAATTTCGTCAGATATCTTTAAGATTTCTGCAGAAAATATCTACACCTCTGCCGAAAATTCTGTAGATATTCCTACGAATTTTATTTGGGCTTAGGACAAAATTCGTCAGAAATTTCTGCAGATTTTCTGACGAATCCTGGTGCATACTTTGACGAATTTCCGTACATATTTTGCCGATTTTCTCTAGATTTTTTTCTACATTCCAGACAGCTGTGTCTGAAAAGATGGAATATTTTTCACTGAGGTTTGCAAAATTCAATAGAGTGATTCTTAGTGATTTCACAGTGTTTATATAAAATAAAGAATTCTGCGACGCCGTGTTATAAGTAGAGAATAGTGAAGTGATATCTTTAAACAGAGTGTCGACCTAAATTTCGTGTTTTTGCCTCATTCGATTGGCGATTTTAAAGAAATTAGTATTTTTGCTCGCAATTTTTTAGTTATCTAAAATGTTTAATCGGTAATGCTTGTTAAGCGGAGCATACCATTTTCTTTGTAACATCTACAGTTTCTTGATAAATGAACAATATTTTTGTTGAGACAATGGAGACTATGCAGATTTACAATGCAGAAATTCTGCCGAGAATTTGCAGATTTTCGGCAGAATTTCTGCCGAAAATCTACAGATTTCCTCTGAATGTACTAGAATATACCCTTACTATTCGAAAAACCTCCAAATAAAATCGGCAGGTAGAGCAATGATTTAACGGGAGATGTCTAAGGACGAAATACTTACCTTGACCACCTCCAAAACATATAAAGAAATGAAAAAAATTCTAGGGTCCGTTTTCGAAATAAACGAAAAAACATGGTTTTGGAAGAGAAGGTATAAGAGAAGATGGAGAAAAAAACCCATAGCAAAATTCCGCGGAAATTCCAGTGGAAAACCAGCGTCCAAATTGCGAAATTCCCCGAAATTTGACGCTAAAATTCCACTAAGTTTTCCATGGAATTTGGAGTCGGAAATTCCATTGGTTTCATAGCTCTCCATGGAATTTCAAGTACGATCCACTGGAATTCCAGCGTTGAATTCCGCGGAACATTTATATGGAAACTGACATGTGAAACGTCCGCGGGATAGGCTGAAAAAATCCTATGGAAAATCCAACTATCTTTCCACAGGGTTTGCAGTGTTTTTTCCACTATTTTTCTCAAATGTCAAGCAAATAAAATGGTATTGCGACAACATAAATAATGTTTCCAACCTCCCGCAATAATTTCTAGTGATTCATATGGCAATTATAATATAATTAATTATGCGACACTGCATTTTGTGTAGATAATAGTGAAGTGATTACATTAAATTGGGCGTCAACCTAAAATAATACTGTTTTTATGTCATTTAATATTTATTTTAGGAAAAATTATTTCTTTTTATGAAATATTTTTTAATGCATAAAGTGTTAATTCGTTATTGCTGGTTTAGTAAAACATATTATAATCCTCATAATCTTTGCTATTTCTTTAATATTCAGAATGTGACAGCTTCATATTTTCTCCATTTTATTTTGGTAGAAAAATCCAAATAAATTCCACAAACATTTCCATGGATGTATTCTACAGAAAAAATCCAGTATAAATCCATGAAATTTTCCTTGGAACCTATTATGGAAAATTCCTATGGAATTTTTCAAGGAAAAATACTGGAAAATTCCGAGGAATTTTTCGCTTGTTATTCCTATTCCGCTTTCTTTTGCTATGGGGAGACTAGCAATATAGTTCCTCTGAAGTTTGCTGTTATAGCAACTCCTTACCAGTATAGCACTGTCTTTGTCAGAATGGGCTCTCTCCTTCCGACTCTTTTAGGCTCAAAAGTCCTACTACAATATCTCTTACCGTTTGGCTTCTAGCCGTATCACCACAAGTTAAAAAAAAAAGTGTATTATACGCAGAAATTCTTACTCGAAATTAGGGTTCTTGATGCAAAATTAAGTGCAGTAAAGTATACTGTACACAGGTATTCTGTAAATATATGACAATGTCATATGACAAACTTTCATGGTAAATTCGGGAGCAGGACAAGCAAGGACAACATTAAAGTCCAATGAGTATCGAATGCATGTTGCAAAAAGCACTATGAAGTTCTTAGTAACTTATATGATTTTCGAATACTCTTCCCCCATTCGTCACACCTAAATTTTAAATTTGTAATATGACATTGTCATAGTGTTACAGAATTCTTCTACTAGAGAGGAGATTCGAACCCGGGACGGTTGCATCACAGAGCAAGCGCTTTACCACTTAATGCCTGATTAAATGCAAATTGAGCAAATCCATCTTAATTTAAAATAACCAAGAAAAGATCCTTCCTTCTAGTCCATATATTCAGAAATATTTAATAATTTAATTCAAAATTCATCCATTGAAAGGAAAAAGTTATTTTACTACTCGAACTCAAGCTGACATGGCTAGAGGCCAAACGGTAAGAGATATAAAATTCCGATCTTTAACGACCTCCCATAAGTCAACATTATCTATGAGTTTTTTCTTTTTTCCCCACCACGCTCCTACCATTTTTTTCCCTGCATTCCTTTCTGACAGTCAGTTAAGAGCTAGGTTAGGTATGATTCTCTCATAATCACACCTATTGTAATCCTCGGATTTTCTCTAACACCTCCAATGGGTCTTGCAGAACATATTTCGTACGTAACTGATTTCGGTAATGACCAGCCACCAATTTAAAATGAAATGTGGGAAGTTCCACTTTAAAACAAGGAAATTGAATGAGAATACTCAAAATACATCGAAGTGGCAATTAAAGAATCACATCTACCATAAGAAGTCTAATTTCATCACTGCACAAATCAGAAAGTAGTAATCACACCTATTGTAATCCTTGTTTTTTCTCTAATACTTCGAATCAGTCTTACATAACAGTTTTTGAACATCAGTGATTCTTAGAATTACCAGTAATTAATTTAAAGTAAAATGTGAAAAATTCCGCTTGAAAACAAAGCAAATTGGATGAAAAATTCTCAAAACGCACCGCATGGGCAATGAAAGAATCACACCTACCATAAGCAGATTCAGGCTTAATGTTTAATTTGACAGAAATTAAATAAAAAAACATCTTATGAAGTCTCATTTTGATGGGAAGGTGCGTGTTATCCATGAGATTTTAGTGAAAATTGTTTAATATCCCAATTTTCTTGTGAATTTATTCAGTGAAATCTCTGATGAGTCAAATATCCCGAGCGGCGTGCACAGTTTGACCCAAAACAGTGAGGAATTCTTAAGTTCGGCGGTCAGTAATTTTGACAGATGTTTTTACGAATCTGCAAAATTCAATTTTCCTGAGCTGCAAGGGTGGTAATTTTTATGAATTTTTCTCTACCCACTAAAACGACCCCCTTCAAGCAAAAGATTTTCACAGTAAATATTAACCCTAATAAACCCTCTATAACTTGGAATAGTTGCTTTTTCGACCTTATTTCTGGCATAAAGAATAAGAGATCAAGTCCACAATATTAAAATAATTCTCATTGATCTGATTTGTTTCACTTTTATTTAAAAAATCGGGATCGTCCCTATTTGAATTTCGCTCAAAAATCACCCAAAAATTTGATATTTGGCTGGCGTACACGCACGAACGCAATTGCGCGTGGATCACTACCATAAAAAGTCTTGTTGGATAGGCCTATATTATACAAAAAAAATATTAGGTCGATCCGACTTACAGACCACCCACACCACCCACATATAGGTCCGTCCCTATTTGAATTTCGCTCACTGTATGTCCATGGATGAAATTCATTTAGTAACTCGGAAAAAAATCAACTTTTACGAAGCTGCAACATTACGAAGGTGCAAAACCTTCTATGCCCATTTTAGAGTTTTACTATACGCAAATAAAAAATTTTACCACATTAAAACAAATAAAATGCAGACTTTTGTAGGGGGTCATCGTAAAGCAAAAATTGATATCTCTAACCATTTGATCTTTTAATGTCAGTCTATTTCCAAAATTGATATTCATTTAATTAATCAGAATCACTGCAAATTCTCTAGTCATTTGAGAGCAATAAAAATATTTTCCAATGACACAGAAACCAATTTATCAATGTCAATAAACTTATGATAAGACCTTGTAAAACTTTCCATTTCCACAGATTCTTTTTTCATTGCTAAAAATAGAAAAAAAACTAATCATAATGTGTATTTTGTCTAAATGCAAATGGGTTAAGTTGTATTATTTAAATGATATACTAATTTTTTATTGATGTACATTTATATTTTGGTCATGTTAAATTGCTTGGTAATTTCGAGAATGACTTTCTTTAGAGGTTTTTCTGTTCATTTTATCAAATGAAAATATCTTATTTTTGGGTAATGAGAGGCTTCCCATCAATGAAATGTGTTCAATGTGTGTGAGAGGGAGAAATATTATAGCTTCTTATCAATTTTGTATTATTACTATCTTTGGGAGTTTCATAATAATACGCAAATGGGGGAAAAATATGTTGTTTATTGAATGTTGGGAATTTGATGTTTTGGAGGTTTTGGAGAATGAAAGAGAAGCTCAAAATGTGGCTTCTGTCTGTTGTTGCTTAGGATGAGCCATCGCGGATCCGGCAGCGGAGTGGACGGACGTATGTGCCGGAAGTGGCGCAGCAGCAGAAGCAGAGTCGAAGGGATGGCGGGAAGGTGAAGGTAGGTGATCAGCAGTATGCTAGATTGCCCAATTCCTTCCTTTACGCCGTGGTGGCTCTCATGTTCACCACATTTCTCATCGTGACGGTTCTGGAGAGGCGTTTGCCGCGTGGACTTCGTGTGGAGGATGAGCCTGGACATCCGGAGAGCTTTATAGCTGAGCATGCAATGGCTAGTCTCACGAGACTCACGGATATTGGGCCTCGGGTCACGGGAAGCTATGAGAATGAGGTGCTGGCTGTGAGGGTTTTGCGGAAGGATATAGATGCTGTTGTGGACGAATACGGGAGTGGCTTCAAAGTGGAGATCGATGTCCAGAAAGCCAGTGGGGCATTTCCAATCAAGTTCTTCGATGGCATGACAAATGTGTACAATGATGTGCAGAATTTAATTGTGAAGGTCAATGCACAAGTGAAATCCTCGCACACATTAATGCTCAATTGTCACTTTGATTCCGTCCCGGAGAGTCCAGGTGAGCAGGATCCTTTGTAAGTCAACTCGAGAGATAAATTTAGTTTTTTTTTTTGGCAATTTTGTATTTGCTGCACCTTAAATTGGTTTAGTGAGTAGCCCGTCTGGGGGATTTCCCTAAAAACTCAATGGGAAGAATGCGTGACCTCTTGGGGTTAAATTTCTCTCCATTCCATCGATCTCATTCAACCCGGTTCTGTAAATCTCGCACCAGTCAAAATCGATTGAGCTGAGAACCTATCAGGGTTCCATGTCGCACAGAAAAATAAATAAAATGGGGCAAGAGACAAAAATTTCTATTTTCTGGGTGACAGAGATGATAACAACAAAAAAAAACTGTCTGAGACACACCAAAATTGATTTAACGCACTTTCGTGGACAAAGAATGTCTCTGGGAAAGTGTTCAGTGAATTAGACCAAGAGAGAAAAAAAATTGTTTTTCGCTCGACTGAAAGCAATCATGGTTAATTTTTTGGTGTAATTTCTGTCGTATAAAACAATTAGATTAATTATGCTTTGCGTGTGAATCTAATGAATTCTGCGTAGAAGAGACTTTTTCCCACCAAAATTTTTTTTTAATGGATAGACAGAAGCATGAATAGTAATTGAGATTGACTTAATTTTCATTGGGAATTTCAAGACAGTTTTTAAGATAATTTTAAAGTAATTTTTAATCAACGGATTTCAACAGTATTTTTTCAAATTCAAAATTTGTAGTGTTTCTAGCGGATATTACACGAAGCTTCTTTGTTTAGAGAAAGGGAGTAGTGATTTTTTTTTCATTCGAAAAGCCATTTAGGGGAAAGTGTCCATGCTTTGAACTGTCCCAAGCTTTGTAATGACTAAATTTTTTGCTATGTTTCTGAATAAATGTGACGCTGCAGTTTATTTTAAAATCAGGACACGTTCCCCTAGTTTTTATAATATGGGTGCAATGATTCACATTACTTGAAAAACATACGAAAAATTTAGTCATTATAAAGCTTGGGATCGTGTAGAGCATGGACACTTTCCCCTAGTTTTTATTATTGCGAAATGAAAACAAATAAACTGCAGAGACTTCGCGAACAGAGGCAGCCTTTTCTCCGCCTGAGGGCGCTGTTTTCCCCAGAGAGTGGCGCTGACAACTGTTCCCAATTTTTAATTCTCATGATGACATTCCAAATTATACATTGAATTTTTACGATACATTGAATTTCTTTAAATCAGAAATAAGAACTCTATAATTTCTTTATAATTCAATAAAGGTTTGCGGAATCTTTGTTTTCCTCATTTTGTTTTTTACACTTTTGTTTTTCCCAGTTTGTCTTTGGAATCTTAATCTCCCGTAATTTTTGTTTTTTGGAAACTTTGTCTTTGGAAATCTTGTCTTTCATACATTTTAAACAAGTGCATTTTATTAAATTAAATAATGATATTACAATGGTGTTTTTTGTAAGTTTTTAGTTTCGTCCTTGAGGGTAAAGGGAAATTTTCTGTGTTTTGGGAAGTTTCGTTGTTTGGAGCAAAGGGAAATTTTCTGTATTTTGGAAAGTATCAGTATCGTCTCTCGGGACAAAGGGAAATTTTTAGTTTCGTCATTTTGGGCAAACAGAAATTTTCTGTGTTTTGGGAAATTTTTAGTTTCGTCATTTGGGGCAAAGGGGAATTTTCTGTGTTTTGGGAAGTTATCAATATCATCTGTCGGGGCAAAGGGAAATTTTGTGTGTTTTAAGAAGTTATCAGTATCGCCTGTCGGGACAAAGGGAAATTTTCTGTTTTTGGGAAGTTTTTAGTTTCGTCCTCTGGGCCAAAAGGAAATTCTCTGTGTTTTGGACGTTTTGGGAAATTTTTAGTTTCGTCCTTTGGGGCAAAGGGAAATTTTCTGTGTTTTGGGAAGTTATCAGTATCACCTGTCGGGACAAAGGGAAATTTTCTGTTTTTGAGAGGTTTTTAGTATCGTCCTTTGGGGTAAAGGGAAATTCTCTGTGTTTTGGGAAATTTTTAGTTTCGTCCTTTGGGGCAAAGGGAAATTTTCTGTGTTTTAGGACATTTTTAGTTTCGGAAATTTTTGGAAAGTTATAAAATATACTTGTGCAAAATGTATTACAGACAAAATTTACGAAAATTATGCAAAATGTATGAAAGACAAGCCTTCCAAAGACAAAGTTTCCAAAAAACAAAAATTACTGAAGACAAAGATTCCAAAGACAAACTGCGAAAAACAAAAGTGTAAAAAACAAAATGGAAAAAACGAAGATTCCCGATTCCTTCAATAAACAATGACAGAGAGACAAAATGTAAAACTTTGTTAGAGGCTCCTCTATTAAAGTTTTGATATTTCGGAAATATGGAATAATCGTGAAGGTCAGAGCTGACCAAGCTAACTAGATTTCAAAAACAATTAATTACGAAAATAATTGGTTTGTTGAATAAATTGGATTGAATTGAATAAATGATTTACTTGATTTATTAATGATAAATTAAGATTCTAATTTAAAGCCAAAAAAAGCTCACAATAAATCGTCCGAGAGCAAAATGAAAAATAATAAAAATAGAAGCATGAATCATAAGCGTAAATCATAAATTTTAAAAATATACAATTTCGTTTTCGAAACTGTATTCTGAAATTCATTTCGAAATTTTAATAATTTAGTTAAATTTTATACTTCAAAAATTTCTGAAGTAAATATAGTAAGGTGGGGTAACTGGATCGTTTTCCGAAGAGTGATACTTAAACGCTTGTTTTTGGACTGATAAAATTATTTTTTACTTTTTCTAAATCCATTGAATTATTTACTGTTTCATTCAGAAACATAATATAAAAAAATTATCAAAAATATTAAAGAAAATTTATAAAATAATGATAATACTGAAATAAGTCAGCATGCACTAACTTACAGTGAAATTTAATCGTTCTGAGAAGAAAAAGGAAAATATTTTACATTTAGAAATAAATACATTTATTTCAACTTCTGAAGAGGGCGTGGCCTATTTGTTAGGAGTTATAGAACCCCGACCATGAAAGAGTTACAGTAAACAGCTTGTAGAATATTTCAATATCAAGTTATTGAAAAAAGGCCTGAATCAAAGAAAATATCTTAGGCATTGAAAATTACTTTATTTTCTACAATTTCGATTTTGGAGGGGGTGTGGCCTATTTCTTGTTAGATGATTTATGCAACATCACAAACAAATACTGTTAGTGAGAGTTAGGGACTATTAAAAAGCTACAATACCAAGTTATATCTTCACATAGGGTAAGTGTACCAAATTCCAGCCAGCTTGCAATTTCGGCCATATTTTCAGTTCCTCAAATTTCCATGAATTTTTAGGTTTTGCATAATCTAGAGATTATTCAATGCAAAGAATTAACAAAAAATATCGTTTCGAAGCAAAATGATCTAAAAAAAGGCATTGGAAGAATTCCGAAAGGGTAAGGAACTATGAGAATGAAGGTGGCCGGAATAGGCCACCAATGCTATGTCTACATTTTATTCATTTTGAAATGTATTACGAATGATTTTACAGAAAATAAAGACGATAAACTGTCTACAAGGTTCCAAACAAGATTCTTTAAAAACGAGTGATAAAAACATCAGTTTGCATTAAAAAATATTATATTTCAAACTTGAGACTTTGGCGCTTGCATGCAACTATGCCGAAATTTGGCACAATTACCCTATTTATCTATTACCTATGTTGTAATTTAGCCACGCCCTATGAAAATATGGCACAGTTTTTCTAGGTCAAATGCCGCATTTTTTTCATCTCTGGTATTAATTAATAATCCATGGATTAATAAGCAATCTCGAGGAAGTTTAAAGTTTAGAGATTTTATCTACAAGAAAAAAAAAACAAACATTGCAATGTGTTGAATTTCGCTAAACATACGTTATCAGGTAGCTCATTCACTTTCTCGATAAGATTACCATTTGAATAATTCACGAGTTTCAGATATGAGGTAAATTCAGTCCAAAAACAAAATAAAAATGTAAAAACAAAACTTCTGAATAATAAAAAAAAACATCGCTGTGATAATTGTAAATGGTTTAATAGAATTAAATGATAGTGTGTAATTTTTTTTTGCTCAAGAGCACCTGTGTTTTCTCTTTGTCTTTTGCATTATCCAACATTTTTCAGAAGTGGGATCAAGGGGCGGTGGGATCGTTGAAAACTGAAGCTCACAAATAGCACATTGGTGTGATTTTTTGCATGTTGAACAGATTTGTAATTTTCCCACAATCTGTTTTCGGAGAAAGAAGTCCAGAGAGTGATAATTTGTGACTTGTTGGGGTTCGTTTTCCAGGTGCTTCGGATGATGGTGCAGCTTGTGCTGTTATGCTGGAAATTATGCGAGTTGTGCTGAAGACAAAACTCAAATTGAACTACAATATAGTTTTTCTCTTCAATGGTGCCGAAGAGAATATCATGCAGGCATCTCATGGATTTATCACGCAGCACAAATGGGCCAAAGATGTCCGGGCTTTTATCAATTTGGAAGCCTGTGGAGCTGGTGGGAGGGAACTTTTGTTTCAAGTTGGTCCCAAGAATCCCTGGCTCCTGGAGGTTTATTCCCAAGTTGTTCCCTATCCCTATGCCTCGACACTGGCCCAGGAGATCTTTCAGTCCGGAGTGATACCGGGAGATACGGATTTCCGGGTTTTTAGGGACTTTGGGCACATATCAGGAGTGGATTTTGCCTGGAGCAGCAATGGCTATGTCTATCACACAAAATACGATTCAGTGGATCAGATTCCATTGGGATCTCTCCAGCGAACTGGTGACAATATCCTGGCTCTCTTGAAGGGTCTCAATGAGATCACGGATCAGCGCAAAATGAGCGATACAAGTAGCACAAATGATCTCATTTTCTTTGACATGTTGGGCGCCTTTATGGTGCGCTGGCGAGAGAATTTGACTGCCCTGATAAGTGTCCTGGCGGCCTGTCTGTCAGCCTTTGCTGTGTACAGAAACATGAAATCAGCCAAGAGATTGGGAACTGATCATACAGTCTACTATGCAGGGATGATGAAGGCCATTGGCATTCAGATTCTGGGCTGGGTATTGGCTTTTGGATCTTGTATTGTTATTGCGCTATCATTGACTGTTCTAGGTAGGACGATGTCCTGGTACGCTCGTCCCATCTGGATTTACTTCCTCTACGTGCTTCCAACTCTGAGTGTGTCCATGGCTGTGGTGCATCACTTTGGGGTGAGTTTTTATTTATTTATTGATTTTAAACAAAAATACAAATCATTAAATTTGTCCCAAATGCTATATTTTGCTCAATTGAATTATCGTGCTATTCCAATTAAAAATGCACTTTTTTTTTACCAATTTACTATGAAACATGCTCCAGAGAATTCCTGGTCTGGTAATTTTAGAACACGATGAGAATTCGGGAAAACAGTCGAGACAAGAACCAACAAAAAATACGATATACAGAATTAGCGAGAATTGACGGAAAACACTAGACCTTTCTTGACTTTCGCAATTTTATTATTTACGACGTTTCGAGGATGAATGTCCTCTTCATCAGGTATCGAATTTTGTTGGGAAAATCACGTACAGGCGGGAAATGGTTACACTTTTTTGGACTTGGATCACAGATTGCACTTTTAAGTTCACCATTTGACTGATCGACAGTCGATTCTGTGTCGATCAGTCGAATGGTGAACTCAAAAGTGCAATCTGTGATCCAAGTCCAAAAAAGTGTAATCATTTCCCGCCTGTACGTGATTTTCCCAACAAAATTCGATACCTGATGAAGAGGACATTCATCCTCGAAACGTTGTAAACGATAAACATACGAAAGTCAAGAAGGGTCTACTGTTTTCCGTCAATTCTTGCTACACCCCATCGGACCGAAATTCTTCACATAGACAGAATTATTTAAAAAGAGTGAAGTGCTAACGTTCTCTTAAACATGTTTTTAGTGCTTTACTTTTCCCAAATAGGGTAAATTAAGCTAATTCAAAACCTGCTCCAAATGGAAACTTTTAGCTACTCTAAATGGAAACGTCATTGTTTTCACAATAAATAAAGTACTAAATTACTATATTTATATATTTTCTATACAACAGTTTCATTATTTAGTTAATTTTACTCCAAATAAAGCGAAAATCCATTCATATTTACATATTTTAATTTGTTAATTTCTCAGAAAAATTAATAGTGTACCTTTTCACCATTGAATTTTTTATAGATCGAGCATGTTTTCCAATGAAAAACACAATAAATTGACTGTTGTTTATTCGTTTTGTTTAACATTTATGTCATACTTCTGGATAATTTTAGTTAAATTAAGTGCTACACTTTATTATTAACGGTATGTGAAGTTTTCAAATGAAATAATTACCTATTTCGTGAACAGAAAGGATTTTTCTGAAGTGTCTGCAAATGCTTCAATAGGAAACTCCGGAAATATGATTTTTTGGAGAGGTATTCTTATTGTTTTAGATGGGAAAGGGGAAAAGACCAGGAATAAGAACAAATCCTGCACTCAAGAGCAATTCAACACGGTTTTGGTTTCGTCGCGGTTTCACTTACACTGTTTGTCTCCAATTAGAAACTTTCCCTTGTCTCCATTTGGATTAATTTGGTTCCAATTGCAGCATTTTACGCTCGTGTATTTTTCAAGGAGCAAATTTATGTAATTTTCTTCAGTAAAAAAATTGAACTTAATGTGTTGAATCTTCTGTCAAAGTTAAAGCATCTGGAAATGGTTTTGAATTAGGACATTTACCCTATTTCTGCATTATCGACTTCTTTTTCTCTTGTTTCCTGTCTTGACTGTTTTCCCCAGTCCTCGTCGTATTCTAAAATCATCAAATACCTGTGATGGAAAGCAACACATAAAAGTCGATAATGCAGAAGCACTTGAGAACAGTAAAGAACACGGATTTTCGTGGGGCTCGTATTTTATCGCTGATTTTCGCGGGGCGTAAATTTTTCACGGATTTTCGTGGGGTGCGTATTTTATCGCTAATTTTCGCGGGGCGCGATTTTTTTCACGGATTTTCGTGGGGCGTATATGTTTTCGTGGATTTTCGCGGAGCGCGAATTTTTTCGCGAGTTTTCGCGTGGCGTGTATTTTTTCGTGGATTTTTCCGGGTTGCGTATTTTTTCGCGGTTTTTCCCTGGGCGAGTATTTTTCGCGGGTAATGAATAACTTCGCGGATTCTCACGGGTCGCTGACAGAGGTTCTAAACCGATGCAAAATTGAGGCCTCTATCTCTCATACTTTCCGAGATGATCGACTTTAAGCTCGCTATACATTAGACATAATTTATTGAAATATTTCTTTTCAATGTCAAATATTGACAAGGATTGCCTCCACATTGCAAAGATTTATTGACATAAATGTTTCAATATTGAAGAAAATTGTCCAGTGTGTAGGCAAATATTGAAATATTTGTTTCAATATGGAACATTTTCTTCAATATTTTATTTCATTATTTTGAATGGCTACACAAACTAGGCCAAATTATGTCAATAAAAATTTTCAAAGTCACATTGACATAAAATTTCAAAGAAATTTTAAATATCAGGTTGATTTGATATTTTTTTCAATATTTTTTAATGGTTAGGAATCTTCTTTCTTCAGAACATCACAGAACTGCTGGATTTTCCTTGTTCATGAATGAAAACACATCCAAGATCAAAATCCAAGTCAAGACACATTTTTTCCTGCTTCCTCCAATCCCAGACTCTAGGAATTTGGTTATATATTTTGTTCAATCTCCTCAAGAACCCAACTTGGTCAGCACTAATCACCTGCTTCCTCCAGAAAATCTCAGAACTTCTGGGATTTTATTGAATATTTTGCCCAAAACACTTCAGATACCTTCTCTGCTCAGAGGATTCCTGGAGTTTCCTCCAGGAAATCCCAGATCTTCTGGAATTTTCTTGTTCATTATGCCCAAAGCACTTCAGATACTTTCTGTGGTCAGAGGATTCCTGGAGCTTCAAGAAATTCCTTCAAGAAATCCCAGTCTTCTAGGATATTTTTGAAAACCACCGTACGTATGTGACTGGGATTTGACATAATATTCAAAAAAAATCCCAGAAGATCTGAGATTTCTTGGAGGAAGCTCCAGGAATCCTCTGACTACAGAAAGTATCTGAAGTGCTTTGGGCATAAGTAACAAGAAAATCCCAGAAGATCTGGGATTTCTGGAGGAAGCTGGAGAAATCTTTTGACCAACTTAGTTTTTTTGGGTGTTCTTGACAAAATACGGTAGAAAATCCTAGAAGATCTGTGAAACCCTGACTAGACTGGTGTTTTTAATATTGAAGTCAATTTGTTCAGTGTGTAGGCAATTATTGAAATATTGGTTTCAATATTCGCTTCAATATTGAAGTTTCTTTTCAATGTCACTTTGAAATGTAATTATTTCAATAATTTGTCTAATGTGTAGACAGCTTTAAAGATTTTCAGACACTTTTATGTCTTTCTCATCCAATTTTTTTCATTTTCAAGTGAAATCTTGCACAAATCAAGTCTGAAAGAGGTTCAAAATTGATGTAAAGTTTGAGGCCTCTATCTTTCATAGTTTCCGAGATAATCGACTTTAAAGATTTTCAGACACTTTCATGCATTTCTCATCCAATTTTCCTTATTAATAACGATGATATGCTTCATACACGTTAAGAATTATTAAACGAAATCTGCATTATTTATGTATAAATATCGTTCGGGTTTGCCACAATCCAAATTTGCAATGAAGGAATCGCACCTTTATAAGCTGATCTAGGCTTATCACTGCCTTTTAATTGTTTAAATTATAGGAAAAATAAAACTTTTTATAAAAATTGTTTTTAGTTTTATTTAAAGTTGTTTTTTTGAATTTAATAAATCCCTTAACATAATTTTAAAATAAATAAACAGAAATATTGTTTTTCTATGTTGTTCATTTAACATTTTTTAATAATATTCCAATGTGAAATTGATATTATCATGCTTGCATTCCTGAAATTATTGTTCAATTTTGTGACCTCTATTTTGATAGAAAATATTAAAATTCTGGACGATATTTGAATATTAAACAATATTGTATTAATTTTATTGAATTTTATGGGACATCTTTTTTAATGAATTGATCTGTATTCATGTCAAGTAAAAAGCTGAATTTGTGCTTTTTTATTGTTTTCCCAAAATACTTTTGATAGGTCAGACAATTGAAGAAGAGCATTCCAAACATTTGGACACTGTTTCAAGTGTACTACGATGCCATCCAGATCCTCTGGACATTCTTGCTTCTCGTGACGTACACCCTGAACATCAGATCGGGCTTCATAGCTCTTCTGTGGGTTGTTTTCTCTTCTGTGCAGAGCCTCATATCCAATCGAATGTTCCCAGATGCATCCAAAAAGAGCATCAAGTGGCTCCTTCTCTATGTCCTTCTCTTGGGTATCCCATTTGTCCAGTCTTTCTACCTGGATTTGGGTGCAATTGGGATGTTTGTACCAACAATGGGACGTACTGGAAGTGCCTTCAATTCTGAGATAATAATTGCCACGATGATTTGTGCAATGTTTGGTATGCTCTTCAGGTGAGGTTCTATAATTTTCCTGGTCAAAGGCACGATGAAGATGATGTTAAATGGTTTCTTTTTTCTTTTTTGGTTTGCAGTTTTGTTTGTCAATTAGTACTTGTTGCACAATTCCCACACATTCTCCAGAGAATTCCTGCCAGTTTTACATTCCTGGCATTGGCCGTTCTTTTGCTCACTGATCTCGGTTTTCCATATTCTGGAGATGTGACTTCTCTGGCGCCCCAACGCTTTATAATAACGGTGAGGAATGCCTTTTCGTTAGCCTGAAAAATAAGATTGTAATATTGAGAATCTCTTTTTTCTTGGGGGAATTAGAATGTCGATAGAAAATTCTTTGATGAAAATCGGAAGCTAGTGGATCATGATACAGGCTTCTGGATCATCAATATGGACATTAATAGTCCAGAGAGTGTTGAAATGGCGGTGAGTGAGATGAAGAGAGCCAAATTGGTGGATTGTACACGTGGCATTTACTGTGCAATGCCCTATCCGTTGCCTGTGATGAATTTCATCTACAAAACGCACTACATCGAAGCACCACCCTTTGAGGTGCCCATCGAGACTGATTTGCGCCTCAATGGCAAGGCACGCCTATCACCAGACACCATTAGACTCAATTTCACCTGCAATGGGCCAGATCACATGAATATGATGTTTGCCGGATTACCAGGCTTTGACCTGATGGCCTGGAGTTTGGATCCGGAGACACCATTGGCATCCTCCCATCAGTATCTCGGACGGAATATGTACTTTGTCTATTACTCATACAGCAGCCTCGAGCCCAAAGAGTGGAATTTCCATCTAGATTTTAAGGTAAGGATTTTTAATTTCACAAAAAAATTATAATTTTCTGAAAAAAATTGAATATTTCACAAAATTTCACAAAATTTCACAAAATTTTATAAAATTTCATAAAATTTCATAAAATTTCACAAAATTTCATGAAATTTCACAAAATTTCATGAAATTTCACAAAATTTCATAAAATTTCATAAAATTTTATGAAATTTCAAGACCTAATTTATGAAAACATGACAATAGAATGACTGTAATGCATGCTTAATCTTTTAGTGAAATTTTCATTCAATTTACTCAAAATTTCAAAATAATTTCCAAAATTTCAAGATCTAATTTGTAAAAAAATAATATTGTCAAAAAATATATGGTAAGTGTACCAAATTCCGGCCAGCTTGCAATTCCGGCCACATTTTTTGTTCCTCAGATTTCCATGAATTTTTAGTTTTTGCATACTCTACATACTGAGAGAAATCCGAAAAAGTTAAATAACATTCCGGAAATGTTAATTTTTCCCTGCAGTATTGATCCGAAATCGGTGTAAATATTACCCTTTTTAGGTGTATTGGGGGTTAAAGTTACCCCTTTTCATGTTAATTTTACCCTAAAAAGGTGTAAAATTAACATTAAAAATGTTGATATATTTTTACACCTAAAAAGTGTTAAAGTTACGAGGAAAAAAAGTTAATCGCACCCTCTTTTTTTCTCAGTGTAGAGATTATTCAATGCAAAAAATTAACAAAAAATATCGCTTCGATGCAAATTGATCTAAAAAAAGGCATTGGAAGAATTCCGGAAGGGTAAGGAACTATGAGAATGAAGGTGGCCGGAATAGGCCACCAATAATGCTATGTCACATTTTATTCATTTTAAAGTGTATTACGAATGATTTTAGGGAAAATAAAGACGATAAACTGTTTACAAGGTTCCAAGCAAAAGTCCTTAAATATAAAAGTAACAAAGAAAATCAATTTGCATTAAAAATATTGTATTTCAATCTTGGGACTTTATCGCTTGAATGGAACTATGCCGAAATTTGGCACTCTTACCCTACTTTAAATACTTTAAAAATGCTTTATTGCAGGAATGAAATATATCACGGAAATTTTAGAAAATTTTAAAAATTTCAAGATATTATTTATTGAAAAGTGATAACTGAACGAATGTGTAACAAATATTTTATCGAATTATGAAATTTTCGTGCAACTTTTTCGAAATTTCAAAATGGTTTTCAAAATTTCAAGACCTAATGTGTAAAATTTCATAATTGAAGGTAAACTCACTACAATTTAAAAAGAAATATAACGGGATAAAGTCGAATAATTTCTGACAAAAAAAAAACATTTTCCTGAAAAAGGAAGAAAATTTCATGAAAACTTTTAAAATTTCCTATAATTTCAAGACCTAATTTACGGAAACATGATTAGAAAGACAATTTAATCATATCTTTCGGCGGATTTTTTCTAAAATTTTAAAATATTTTCCAAAATTTCAAAGTATTTTCCGAAATGTCAAAAGCTAATCAAGAGATCAATTGATCGATAAAAATTTTTGATGTTACCGGTAGATCGACATGATTTTAGCAGAGCTTTGTTGATCTATAAAAGGCTTTGAAGCTACCGGTAGGGACACGATTTTTGTGGAGATTGGTTAATCGATATATTTAATTCTAAAGTTACCGGTAGATTGATACGATTTCTGTAGAGATCAGTTGATCGATAAAAAATCCTATAAAAAGCCAATTGTTCCGTGATTTTTACAAGGATCGTCTGATAAATAAAAATCCTAAAAATCTTTGAAGTTACTGCCAGATCGACCTGATTGGCTGGCCTGTAAAAGCCTATGATGTTACCGGTAAGGACACGATTTCTGTAGAGATAGATTGATCGATATTAAGACAGAAATTACCGATTGATTGACACGATTTCTACAGAAATTGGCTGATTGGTGAAAATCTTTCAAGAAGCCTATTATTTAGTGATTTTATCAGAAATCATCTGATCAATATAAACCTTGAAAATTCTAGTAGATCGAAACAATTGCAGCAGAGATCGACTGATCGATAAAAAAAGCTTTAAGAGCCTATTGTTCGACGATCTTAGCATGGATTTGCTGATCGATATAAATCTTTGACATTTCTGGTAGATTGACACGATTTCTACAGAGTTTAGCTGATAGATAAAAATCTTTGATGTCACTGCCAGATCGATAAAATTACTGCAGAGATCGACTGATCGATAAAAATTATATGAGAAGCATATTTTTCGACAATTTTAACAGACATAGGCTGATGGATAAAAACTTGAAGTGTTACTGATAGACCGATTGGATTTCAACAGAGATTGGCTGGTGGATAAAGATCTGTGAAATTCCTGACAGATCGAAACGATTTCTACAGAGATCGACTGATCGATAGAAATCTTTGAAGGAGCCGATTATTGATTTTAGCAGAGATCGAGATCGAGCGATTGATAAAAAATCTTTTAAGAAGTAATTCGACAAATAGATATAAATAACTGAGGTTACTGGTAGTTACCGATAGGAACACGATTTTTATAGAAATCGGTTGATCGACAAAAGTCTGAAGTTATTGGTAGGTTGAACACGTTGTTTGCAGAAATCGACTGATCGGTAAAAATCTTATGAAAAGCTGCTTATTCGGCGGTTTAAGCAGGAATCGGCGATCGGCAAAAGTCTTTGAAATTCCTGATAGATCGACATCGACACGATTTCTACGTTCCTAGTCGATTAGCGATTTTCTGATAGAGAGCGCTTGTTATTCGGTCATTTTATCAGAGATCATTTGATCCATAAAAATTTTGAAGTTGCTGATGATTTATGGAATTTCTGCAGAGATCAACTGATCGATAGAAAACTTTCAAGAAGCCGATTAGCGATTTTAACCGAGATCGAGTGATTGATAAAAAATTTTTTAAGAAGCCGATTATTCGACGATTTTAGCAAAGATAGGCTGATCGATAATAATTGAAGTTCCTGATAGATCGACTCGATTTCTACAGAGATCGACTGATCGATAGAAATCTTTTAAGAAGCCGATTAGCTATTTTAACCGAGCTCGAACGATAGATAAAAAAATCTAATAAGAAGCCTGTTATTCGGCGATTTTATCAGAGATCGGCTGATCGATTAAAATTTTGAAGTTGCTGATTGATTTATAGGATTTCTGCAGAGATCGACTGATCGATAGAAATCTTTTAAAAAGCCTATTAGCGATTTTAGCCGAGATCTAATGATTGATAAAAAATATTAAGAAGCCTATTATTCGACGATTTTATCAGAGATCGGTTGATCGATAAAAATTTTGAAGTTGCTGATTGATTTACTGGATTTCTGCAGAGAGCGGCTGATGGATAGAAATCTTTTGAGAAGCCTATTATTCGGCTATTTTAGCACAGATCTGTTGATCGATAAAGATCTATGAAGTTCCTGATAGATCGACTCGATTTCTACGGAGATCGACTGA
Organism: Phlebotomus papatasi; assembly: GCF_024763615.1. Lineage (NCBI taxonomy): Eukaryota > Metazoa > Arthropoda > Insecta > Diptera > Psychodidae > Phlebotomus > Phlebotomus papatasi. Next base: position 86,270,389 of record NC_077223.1, on the reverse strand, counting down.
TCGATACAAATCTTTTTAGAAGCCGATTGTTCGGCGAGTATAGCAGAAATCGGCTAATCGATATAAAATCCTTTAAATGTGAAATAAATGAAATTTTTCTGAAATTTATAGAAAAATTGCAACATTGAAACCCTAATATTGTTAAAAATTGTTTTACCTAATAAAGTAATTTTATTCTTTAGGTTCCTCCAAAGTTCAACATAGACAAAGACTTAGTTCTAGATATCACTGTGAGTGGTCAATTTAGTCATGGCAAGAACAAGACAACGGCGCAGCTGAAGGAATTTATGAGCCGCTTCCCGACGTGGACGACATCCACTTACTGGACAAGTGCTCTCAGATCATACAAATTTTAATTTTTTCCTTTTCCAATTTCATCTTCACATCAAATTTCTAAACATACATACATTACACATATTCTAATCTTTCTCCAGGTAAGGTAAAAAAAAAACAGTTCTGAACTGCATTATATTCCTCCAAAAAGGTGATCGTGCGTTAGATAAAATTCCTGTAGTTAGCTTATAAAAAAAACAATGGTACTACAAAGTAATATCAAATATTGAAATGAAAACAAAGAAAAAATTGATAAATTAGTATCAAAAAAAAGTGATTAAAGAGTTGTTGAAATAAATTTTAAGTGAGGCAAAATCAAGTTGGAGTCTTTCTATTTTTGGCATAGTTTTTATCAGGGTGACACTTTGGTCGTTGAAGTTCAATTGCACGATCAAAGTCTCGAGCGGTGTTTTGAACATATCTCGGGCATTTCCTTATCGCAATTTTATGAGTGCACGTGAAATTGTCGCAGTCAATCGTCGGAATCTGAAGATAACATTTTGTTTTCCAGACTTTAAGATCCTAGGAAGAAAACTGAAGACGATTTAGCAGAGATTAGTGATCAAAAACCTTTTTATTCACTTATTTTATTTGTTTTTATTTTAAATTTTATCAGGAAAATTAGGAAGTTATAAAATTAAATATTTTAACAATAATTTCTGATTTTCTAGCTTACTGAAACATAAATTTTCTAACAAAATGATTACTCCTGAATGATTAAAGAAAAAAAATTATTATCCTAAGAATTATTGACTTCTCATTTTTTATTTAAATCTTTAAATGATTTTTAAATAAAATCACATAATCTCTGAAATTAACAAAAAGGCAGTTTTTAGCTGTGTACAATTTTCAATTGATCTACAGTGGAGCAAGTGTTTAATTAAGAAATAACATATTAGCCGCAGGTAAGAAATTGTTCATCAAGTATTACAGATATGTCCATGAAGAACTCCTCATTTAATGATGAATTTTAAGGCAAAATTGATGACTTTTCCAATCGAGAACGAAATAAGGTCCAAAAGGCATGGAAAGACTGTTTTTTTTAAGAGTAAAGCTTCCCATTCACAGCAGCACTTTGATTCTCTAATAGTGCTCTTGGATAAAAGATAAATAGAAGTCTATTTGAACAAAAACGTATTCAATGTTCGAAAATTTCAAACTAGTTTCGAATTTTTAAGCCAAAATGTCGCACAAAAATGTGAAAGTTTATGAAATATCGAACTAAAAAGTTGTTAAAAAAAATAACTCGATAATTATATAAGGGAAATTATTGGATGATTGCATAAGTTCGTAGGACTGCCTAATGCCCTAGACACGCTTACGACTTAAACCGAGAGGCAACTTAATGGAAAATGATGGAAATGCACTTTATCCATTATTTCTAATATAATTAGGCTAAGCTGTGTCTCAACTAATCCCCTCAACTAATCTGTCAAGGTCCCAAGATAGATTTCAACTGATATTTTCTTTTAGAAATATAATTTATATAATCAAGAATACAATCTCCATTGATTTTAACACTTGTCCCTAAAAGATAACCTTGTCAATTCCATTTTTTAAAAAAGAATCTGCTTTTTCTTGAAGAAAGTTCGCAAGTCGTTTTAGACATCTTCCAAGGAGTCCATATTTTGAGGCAACTAACTATTCTGTAAAGATTAGAACAAATGATAATCTGAAGGGTCAATATCTGAAGAATATTCTTGGTTCAGGAGAATTTTCTATTGTAACTCCTGTAATTTCGGCAGCGTCTGCTATTCGATGCATGATTTAGTGTTGTCATTTTGGAAAATTATACCCTTTCATTTGGCCGAAATCGGAAGTGTCTATTAAATAGGCGCATTGAATCTGATGAAATAGTCACGGTTCTTATGTTTTATGATTGTTTCATCGCGTTGGAGTAGCTCAAGGTGATTAGTTTCTCTGAAATCCTATCAAATTTACAGCAACTCTTTCAATAATTGCAAATCTGCTTTTACAGCAAGCTTAGCTGTTTTTCTGTGAACCTTTTCCACTGTATGTTATTGTATTATATTCATTTCTCATCACCTGTCACCAATTGATCCAGAAAAGTTTCTTCATAACAACATATCAGGAGAGAAATGGCTACATTCCCTACAATCATACTGTTCCCCTTATTCCTTTCAATCAAAAAATGTGATACTCATCTATTGAACTTTTAAACGTACACTGAGAGAAATCCGAAAAAGTTAAAATAACATTCCGGAAATGTTAATTTTATCCTGCAATTTTGATCCAAAATCGGTGTAAATATTACCCTTTTTAGGTGTATTCGGGGTTAAAGTGACCCTTTTTCATGTTAATTTTACCCTTAAAAAGGTGTAAAATTAACATTAAAAATGTTGATATATTTTTACACCTAAAAAGTGTTAAAGTTATGAGGAAAAAAAGTTAATCGCACCCTCTTTTTTTTCTCAGTGTATGTATCAAAGCTTTTCTAAATGGCGAACTACGATCGAATTATTATTGTCCAACATCTTAACAATCTGTTTAATTAACGACAAATTTTTTTCCGCTAGGATACTCACAATAATGCCATTAATGTTAGAGGCCGTTTAAAATGAAGTTGATGTTTCAATCCTTATTTTGAAATTTTCCAAAACACCTTTTAATCATTCTAAGAGCAAGAACTTGATCTAAATAAACGCCTAAAATGCTTTTCCGTGGAAATTTATCACTTAAACCTTTTCAAAATTCGCCTAACATTATATTCTGCAAATGTCACTTTTTGTTTCACATTTTGGATATGTCCTCCAAAGGACATATCGACATGTTTGAAGGATATTTGTCATTAGAGGGATGTAAGATACTTTATAGTCTTTCCAGTACAAGCAAAAAAGTAAATATGAATTGTGGAGGTAAGCTACGTGATACCCCTTAACGACCTGCGTGAAAAAGTCCCACGAACTTATGCAATCATCCAAATGGGGGCGGAATATTACTCAGCCTTGTTGCAATGAGTTTTCCTTACAACAAATCAAACTTCGAAATTCGAACTGGAAGTAGGTACTTGAATTATTTACTCAAACGAAACGCGAGAATTAAAAATGTCCTTTGGCACTCGAAACCGTTTTTCGAAAACTCCAGTTATTGAAGTAAGATAATATTTTCTTGATGTCTTTAGCAAACTTTTAGCTTACAATACTCGGCACCTTAATCAAGATTGGGATATAAACTATATTTTAAAACGCATAAAAACCAGGGGGTAACCAGCGAGTGAACCGTGAGTTGCAGATCGACAAATTGCGACAATTTATCTTCAAGATGGCGCTGATCGTGCGACCAGTTTACAGAATCGCACTGATCGGCAGCCATAGTGAATCATCAATGACAGACTTCTTTATACCCTTGATAAGAACATTTTCCTTTATCAAAATTATCCCGATTTTTAATTGAACTTTTCAGCCAATTCCCAGCAAAGAAAAGTGAATTTGCAAAATTAACTAATGATAATGTTGTGACCTTCATGGCCTCTACACACTAAAGAAATTTATGTCCATGTTGAAGAGTTGTTTTTTTACACAATCGTAGGGAATTTTCTTTAATGAGCCCAAACACAAGTAGATTTTGATTCTCCAATAGTGTCTTGGATAAAAGGTAAATGGAACTGTATTTATACAAAAAGTTGTTGATGTTCGAAGAATTCAAATTCAATTCCGAATTTTCATACTAAATTTTCGAATAAGGTGGGGAAAATTTATTAAATATCACACTAAAAGGCTAGTGTGAGTTAACAAAAGTTACTCAGTGATTATGGAGTGATTAAATAATGGGACAGGAACAGTAAGCATCGCTGTTTTGTTTTTTTCCTCACAACAATGTGAAGACCGACACATTTTGACACTTATGAGTACTTAGAAATTCGAACAGAATGTACCTCAGACACCTTGTGGAATTATCAAGAAGTGAGAAAGCCTCTTTTTTGGATCTTCAAATAGATTTTGGAATTTTTCAAGATCTACTTGTGGATAGTAAGAATATGGACATGAAGTTCTCTACTCTTACCATCCACAAGTAGATCTTGAAAAATTCGAAAATCTATTTGAAAAGCCAAAAAAGAGACTTTCTTTCCGTACAGAAGTAGATCTTGAAAAATTCGAAAATATATTTGAAAAGCCAAAAACTTTCCGTACAGAAGTAGATCTTGAAAAATTCGAAAACCTATTTGAAAAGCCATAAAGAGCCCAAACGCAAGTAGATTTTGATTCTCCAATAGTGTCTTGGATGAAAGGTAAATAGAACTCTATTTGCACAAAAAGTCGTTGATGTTCGAAGAATTCAAATTCAATTTCGAATCTTCATACTAAATTTTCGAATAAGGTGGGGAAAATTTATCAAATATCATATTAAAAGACTGGCACAAGGTTTACTCAGTAATTATGGAGTGATTAAATAATAGGACAAGAACAGTATGCATCGCTATTCTGTTTTTTTCCTCACAAAAATGTGAAGGACGACACATTTTGACACTTGAGCACTTCGAAATTCGAACAGGATGTACCTTAGTCGCCTTGGGGTATCGGTGTAAATATTACGCTTTTTAGGTGTATTAGGGGTTAAAGTTATCCTTTTCCATGTTAATTTTACCCTTAAAAAGATGTAAAATTAACATTAAAAAATGTTGATATATTTTTACACCTAAAATGTGTTAAATTTATGAGGAAAAAAAGTTAATCTCACCCTCTTTTTTTCTCAGTGTAGAAAGCCAATAAATTTGGTCACTATTTAGGATCTTGAGACCTTTGGGTACTAGGCTTAAGCATCTAGTCTGAAAACCATCTAAGGCTGTCGAGGGCATCAGTCTTAACAAAATCTATTTTAATATGTATTTAAATTTGTTTTTAGAGTTTGGTCTCTCCCACTCATCTTTTTATCAGGTATTAATTTTTTTAAATTGATTTTTTTTGCAAATTCTCTCAGAAGAATTAAACAGAAAAAAAACATTTTACTGACTGTAAGATAGCTTATTCCAAGCAATTATATTATTGTCTTCATCAAGTGAATTTTAATATTCTATCGACGTGCTAGTTTAAGAAAAAAAAACCTCTGTGGATAAGCCCAGAAATGGAGGTGAATAGACTCATTTTTTTGGGTTGGGATTCCAAATAATAAGTCCATTTATGAAGTAAGTTGCGGGTGTATTTGGTTAGAGGGAAAAATTAAAATTCGTGACCAAATATTCTCCATTATTTTGTCCATCGCGTCAGGTTTTATTTAAAAAAAAAAGTGAGGGAGTTTAGCAGCAAGAGAAAAGTATAGAAAAAATTATATATTGCGATCACGTTGCCGGCTTCCCAAGTTCCAGAAGACAACAGAGAGGAGTTAAGAATTAAAAGAAATAAAATAAATGTATAAGACATTCCTCAGGAGGTGAAAGAAAAGAGAAATATCTGGGAGATTCTGTTGCGCATGAAAATTGTACAAAATAAGCTATAAGTACGTTCTTTTTTTTTGTTAATATCGTTACCTCCAAGAGTAAATTCATCAGTAGTTGACACTCTTCCATTGACGATCGTGATCATTTCTAAATGGTTGAATTTGTTGGGTGTGAGAGAGTGATCTGGTGAGACTCTCAACTCTCGCGGTGTGTAATGCGTTGAGCAAACAAATGATGAAATTTAAATATTAAATTCTATTAAGTCTTCCTCTAACATTACTTATTACAAAAATATATGTTGGACTGCCGTTCACAACAACTCCAGCCATTGTGGATTGGATGGGGGGCGATTTGAGGAGCTGCAGAGGGGACAGAGTCAGTGATGGAGATACCCAAAATGTTGGCTGGAGGACAAAATGTGCTAATTGAATTGCCACATGATCGATATCTTCGTATCCAACGGGCCTGGACTTCTTTTTTTTCTTTTTGTTCTCTTGAAGATCGGCAAACTGATCAAATTGACTGGATGCAGCATAGCTGGTGATACCAAATGCCTAATCAGCTATGCCGACATCTTGCCAATTCATCAATTTTTCTTGCAACCACCTCCCAAAATCCCTTCAAATCCCATTTGATCTTCCTCTTTATCTTTCATTGGATGATCAAAAAAAATTGAAGATCATGCGAAAAATCACGTGAGATCACCCGCGATCACTCGCGATCACTCAAAATATTCAAGAATTGCATTAAATCTTGCCATTTTCAACCACTTTACCGCAATTTCTTCTCTAGATTTCTCTCCAGATAAAAAAATAAGAAAACTTCATGTTTCACCAATTAGTATATCACATATGAAAAAAAAATTTAAACTCCGATCAATTTACACCAAAGATCAATTCTTCAATCTAATCTTTAGAGATATCTGAGGATCCACCCTCTCTCTCCAAATCAGGAAAAAAAGAGCCTCTAACCACATCACACGATCGATTCCAACTAACTCCCAAGTCACTTCAAATGAAGATGAGTGTGTCCAGAAAGAAATTTAAATAGGTGTTTAAACAGTTGGGTATAAAACCTCTTGGTGGGGTTCGTAATTCCATATAGGAGAGACGTCTTTTTTCTCAGTTTCACACTCTTGAAAGAAAATGTGTGAATAAGCTCTCTCTCACCTACAATCTTCCCCCTACTTTGCTGACCCATCCACCAAACTCTTCTGCCATCACCATAATATTGGCTCTAGAGGACGTGAGGAGAGTACGAAAAAAAAACGCGCTCATGTTCATAAAATGTTAATTTTTTTTTTGGTACTAAGCGACAAATATTTGTCTTTCGTAACGAGATTTTTGTCAATCTTACCATCATTCACTCATTTTTATCGAATAAAATGTGCACAAAATGTACTTGGTTGATGGCTAGAAGATGCTGGATCACCCCAAAAATGATCATCTTCAGAATGCATCAAGAACAGAAAAATATTATTTGAATTAGTCACTTTGTGGACACAAAAAATAAGTTTCGCAAATTGCTTTCCATGAAAGAAAACATTTCGTATATGGACGATGAATTACTCTATTCAGAAATTTTGTTAAATGATTTTTAAGTCATTCACATTTTTAGAAAATAAAGCTAGTGACAATATTAAAGAGAGAATTCTTCAGAAAAGGACTAGCAAAGTAAAAGAGACTTTGAGACTTTGTAGAATGCTTAAACTCTTGAGCTAGATTGCAATTTTATTAAAAATCAGAATAGGGTAGAGTCAGCCCTTTTCGCCATGTAAGCACTTTTTCGCCACCTAATATACAACAACGAATTTAAGACATTTAAGAATAAGTAGCATTTCAACACTCATAATATGTTCTGTTCTAATATCCCAATACGTTATTACGTCTCTTAATTAATTGAAATTCGTTTTAAAATAGGTGGCGAAAAGTACTGAAACAAGCATAATTGGGGAAAATGCATATTTTTCAATGATATTCTCTAAAAAATTCTCGAGACGTATCCTAGATATATAGATAGATATTGCTTCAAAGTATCTTTATACAAAAATTCATTTTAGTCTGACAAAAATATAACACCTTACGAAGCCCCTAAAGCTTAATGGTGGCGAAAAGTACTGACTCTACCCTAAGCAAACATGATTGACATGAAATTCACAAGCTTATTCCTTACGTCGCTCTATCTGTAGAGAGAGATCTGAGACCAAGATTAAGATCAAGATCAAGAAAATTTCAAGATTTTGATATTCTAAAATCAAAAAATCTCGATCAAGATGTCAAATCTGTCAAATTTATTGGATTCTTGAAATCCAAGACACAAACCGTGTGGATATCAAGATTTGCAATTCTGGAACCAATATTTCAAGATTTCAAGACGTCAAATTTCTTGTTTTCTCGAAATAATTCCAAGAACCTCTCGGAGGTGCTTGGAATTTTAAAGATACTAACAATTTTAAGAGTTTCATGCAGAAATTGTTTTTCATGAGGAATATTTCTATGAGATGATACAAAAAGAGAAAATGACTATGAAAAATGCTATAGGGGAAGTGCTTATAATTTTGGACAGTCTGCATATAAGCATCGATATCCTAAGTTTGAAGTGCCATATTTTCAATACTAATTGACTTTTCTTGTTACTCTCTTTTCAGAAGGATTGTTTAGAAACTTGGCAAGCTATTTATCATCTCATTTTTACTAAATTAGTTTTAATACGTTTAAAAATGAATTGATATGTAGAGGTGAATTTGACTCTTATTTTGGACAACTTGGTTATTAATTTGGACAACTTGGTTGTAAATTTGGACAGATAATCCGCCTCAATAGGATGCCCATTGTTCTTCATTTTATGAACCAATCTTATCAAGTCCTCTTCCTGGTCATGTAAGGGAAACGTGGAATGTCACAAGAAGCCCAGAAACTTTCCATATCATTCATTAAAGTGAGTTGACTTCGGTACTCCAAGTACGTGCGGATTCGCTCATTCCCTGCCCTTTCCGGGAGCCTTTCAAGGCATTTCTCACTGCATCTCTTTCGTAGAGATGATGCTCCTTCATTTCTCCAGGCATTTGTCCAACCTAGTCATCACAAAAGCTAAAACTTCACGAAATTTCGTGAGAAAAACACCTGTCCAAAATAAGAATCATCACCTCACCGGTGAATGTCTTAAAAAATTTCCCATTTTTCACACGAAAAATATAATTCACAAGGCAAATCTCACTTCAGGTCAAATGTACAAATCATCAGTAACGTGAATCAACACAATATTCAATGAATATTGAATAATATCACTCAAAAAAAGCGAAGAAACTTTGTTAGTACTTCACCAAAACTAAATAAGACTGAAGTAAGCCACGAAGTTCTGTCATATTTCTCGTAAGCAATTGCTCACACTGAATTTTCAACAAAGCAATTTCAACTCAAATCATATTCAAATTTTAACGTATTTAGTGTTAAAATATTCCAAAAAGAACAAATATTTAGATAGAATTCATTATTCATCAAATATTGGAATAAAAATCCATCATTTTAATCAATTTATTTTTAGTGTCCAATGTTATTCTCAAAGTGTCCAAAATAAGAAACTGGACAAAATTAGAAGCATTTCCCCTATTTGATCTTGTAATTTAATCGTAATGGTACATAATTCTAGATGTACTACATAATTCTTCGAAGTACAACACCCTGAAAATACCTGCAAAAGAATCACATCTTGAATAAGCATTTTAGGGTTTATCACATGTCACACAAGTTTTGTTTGCCCTTCTTTTATTCCCGATTATGGACTGTATTATATTATTTAATACAACATATCGCTCCTTGGAAATTATACAAGGGTCCAATTCACTTTTTGGCGATTTTGAGATTTTAATGCACTCAGACAGAGAATTTAATAAAATTTCAGATGATATGATTCAATAAATTTCGTTATTAGAAAAGATTTTCAAAATTTTACTCTTTATGATTGCTTGCGCAGTTTTGTTTGAAGTTAAGGGGCACAAAATAAATTTATCGTTCAAATTTTTGTGAAACAAGGGACCAACTCAAGCAAGTTGATCTCTTGATATTTTAAGTTCCATTAATGTTTCGCGTCAGAATATGAAATCTTGATTTTGGAAATATTTCACAGCTTGAAATTTTGATCTTGGTCTCAGAATTGAGGCCAATAATTACATGTCGCACAACGGAGATTTTAATGCCGTTTGCAGTTTTGAATATTTTGAGACAGAAGCCCTCAAACATTTAATTTTAATTTTTTATCAGGCGAATGGGATCATGTTTGGACTCGTTGGAAAGATCTTGGAATTTCCGACAATACTGAACCAGTTGCCATCGGTTTTGAATCGGTAATGTATCGGTTAATAACCGCGATAACAAATTTTTAAGCGAATTTAAATTATATTAGCCTTAAGCTATTTTGGGCAATATTTGAGTGATTTATAAATCCGTGTAAATCGGTTGTGAACCGGCTGAACCGGAAATGAACCGGTTATGAACCGATATATAATTCAAGTTCAAGCACTTCGCAAAGCCTGAGACGCTTTGTCACCCCTCGCAGAAATAATTGAATTGACTTTAAGTTTGTTCCTGAGCTAGAGGTCAAACCGGTCAAACGGTAAGGGCCTTGACAGACCTGAGGATTAGCCGAGAGACGGCTTAGCATAATTATATTAGAAATAATGGTCGAACTGCATTTCCATTATTTTCCACTAAGTCGTCTCTCGGCTTAAGTCGTAAGTGTGTCAAGGGCATTAGAGATACCAACTTCCGGTCTTAAGTGACCTCTCCATAAGGGGACATTATCTCGGGCGATCTTATTTGCTTTTTTTCCCTCGCCGTCTTCCATCCCCTCCTAAAACCATGATTTTCGATTTTTCTCAAAATTGACTTAAGTTTTTCAATGTTTTTGGTTATAATTGCAAGTTGAACTTTTTACTAGTGACATATAATGTTAAAACAACTTTAAAATACGAATATTTAGCAAAATTTTTACTTCTATACAGTAGGTATGGTGGAAATATTTGAATATATTTCCATCCCATAATCTTTAATAAAACTTAACAAAAAAAGAAGCATCGAAAAAATTCATATGTAAAACACAATGTTCTTTCATACTAATATAAAAAATCGACGTTTAGATTTTTAGTCTCAGTATTATTAAAATTATAATAGAATTTTGTCTTTTAGGCTGGAAATAAATATATAATTCCGCTCCATAAAATTAGCGCTAGGGTAAGGGAAGAGTACCCCGGATCGGAATGTTAAGAGACATGCTCCATATTTAGTTGAAAATATAATCCACAAAACATTATTTGGTATTTTTATGTATGCTAATCGATACATTAGTGATCCCTTTAAATATATCTGTGCTTTTGAATTTTTAATTTTTACATTAAATTAATAAAAAAATATGTGTAATTGCAAACTTGCACTCTGTACCTCGGATCGTCAGAAATTTAATCAAGTGTCTCAGGGAAAATTGGTTTTATAAATTAAATTTAAGATAATGCACTGTATTCTTGTGAGAGTTAAATGGTAAAAAGTAGCTATTAATTTTTAAAAAATCATTTAATTTGGAGCAACAATGTGGTATTAACCTGACGATCCGAGGAACACTGCCGATCGCTGGTACACTTCCCTTATATACATATTTTTGACCAATTTATGGTTAATTTATTTCAATAATTTTATTTCTAACCATAATTAATAAATTAAATTTTATTTTACAAAGTTTTATATTAATATTTGTTTAAATATCGTGGGGAAAATGTTTAATGAACAAAAATAAAGGAAAACTAAGAACATAAGAACTAAAATGAGTTTATGGTATTCTAAGGGTCCAAAGTCTTCTGTTGTTAGAGGCCAAAAAAAACTCTCTGTCTCTAACAGTGCCTGTGTTGCTTTTCAGTGGAAAAAATAAGTTTTTCGCCGAAATTTGATTGTAAAATAATGTTTTCTGTTTAGCCTGGTTATGTCCTGATGGTTTTGTTACAATTATTAATATTATGTTGAAAATTATTAATATTTCCCATTAAGTATTAAAAACATTAACACTTACTACAAAAATTTGAATTTAACATGGTTTGTGTTCTTAAATAAATTATTATCTTAAATTATTAATAGACAAAATTTATTAAGAGGATCAAAAACATCAAAAATTGTTTCAGTAATATGAATAATTGCCTCGTTTTTAGAAGTTTCTATCCTCCTCCAAATTTTTGAATATTTTTGCTCATTGACCAGAAGAAGGTGTAAATAGAATTGCAGTTTTAATTTATAAAATCAAGGGAAAATAGCAAGGAATCTATGAAACAATGTGACAATCGACAATCTTTGTAATATTTGTAATCTGCAATTGAATAATCGTTCTTGGTACATCCACAAGAAGACGTCCGTGAAGGAAAGAAATAAGGAAGATCACTGAAGGACATTATATCGCTTCACCGTTACCATTTTCTGAAAATTATGAACCTCACAGAAACTCTGATAACCTCATACAATGTGGAATCGGTCGGATCACTTAATGTCACATCACTAGATCTTTACTCCAAGAACTTAACAAGGCAATTCAACATAGGAGTTAATCCCATTTATCTGTCCTCTTCTGCTCGTCTCGCAATTCTATCTTGTCTTTTTGTGATTGGAAGTCTCGGCAATGTCTTCCTCATCACGTCCTTCACGATTGAAGATCATCTCAAGAAAGTTGGTGAGTCTTTATTTGTCTTATCGTTAGAGTATTAAATAATTTTCTGGATATAACGTCTCCTTAAAATGTTATGATTAAATGAATTCAAAATCACTAAATTTTCTAAGCATTATGTAACGCATATTCTAAAACAAAGAAAATTGTACAAGCCCACACTGCACAGCACAACCTTACGAAATAGCAGATAAAAATTAAGAAATTTGAATACAAAAACCTTGAACAGACGTAGCTTTCCAGAGGAATAAAATCTAATTTTTTTTTTAAATCTTTTCACTCGTACAATATTTTTAAGCAAATAAAATCTGGGAGGACAAAGACAGCGAATATAATTTTTCACAATGCATTCTTTTACTGCTCGAACTCAAAGAGAAATTACATTAAAAATCGTTTTGTTTTTCAACTTTTTATCGAGCTAGATGTCAAACGGTAAGAGATACCACCTTCCGGTCTTCGATGACCCCCCCCCCTCATGAACCGAAATTATCAAAATACGGTTTTTCTCATTCTCTTTAATCCGTCCTTCTTTAAAAGTCACACGATTTACAGTAACTAAGTTTTCTAATTATGTATGATCCAGACTAAATCGGTACACCGGTATACACCCAAAAAATACACAATGCGATAATTAAAAAAAAACTCTAGCTTGTGAGTTAGTGCATTCTCCCAAGCTTGAACGCTTTATCATCCCTTTTTAATGCAAATTTTACAAAGAGTGTGGCTTATTTCTTTTTCAAGAAAATTAAACTCTTCCACTATTAAATCCTCAGCTTGGTCCTTAGTTTATAAAAGAAAATCACTTAATAGATTTTAAATATATTGCTACATAAAATCCTAGCTTGAATTAAGGGGTTACATGGGTCTCTCAGGACAAAAAATATGCCTTTTTTATAATGATTTATTGTGTGGAAAATATTTTAGAAATTCCAACTTTTAGGATATGAAAGAGTAACATTAGAACAAAATTAAAAAAAAAATGAAAATTTTTGAAAATTCGACCGTTGGTAGCTGATTTTCGGAACCATTCCTCAAAAAACAGACCTTGCGATAAGCAGGATTTCTCCCAGTAGGTTCATCTAAAATCAAAAAAACAAATATACTCTGTTAGAGGATTAGTTGAACCCTTGGATGAACAAGGATTTTTGAAAAAAAGAAACAAAATTTGGATTTTCGGCAGAAGTTTTTGTAAAAAAAGTATCAATTTTACCCTATTTTTCAACACATTTTGTATTGTAAAAGTGGTTCTGACTAAAGGAAGAGCAGATCCTTCCTTCAAAAAGTTGGTAATACTTCTCAAAACAAGTATGCAAAATTTCAGAAAGATCGGTTCAGTAGACTCTGAGTAATCTTGACTACCGCATTGTAAAACGGTGTTTTGAGAAAAACGCGTTTAACCCATTAAGGACGATAGGAACACCGGTGTCCCATAAAGAAAATAATTTTTTGTGCCTACCTAAAGTTATTTTTTTATGTTTGTACGTAATTGCAAAGTAGAGGGTTGAAGGAATCTAGGATATTTTTTGCAAATCTCCAGCTATTTGATATATAGTAAATATTTAAGCTCAAAAATGGTGTATTTTTAAATTCTCAAATTTATATTTGATTTTATTTATTTTTTAAATTTCCAATTTTTTTTTAAGCAAATCCCCTTTGGCAATAAAAACTACAATACTCATACGTAATATTTTTAATTAAAGCGAAAATCATTATTAATTGATATTGTCAGAAAAATTACTTAAATTTTTAGTCTATTTTTGTCCCTATCGTTCATAGAAGCACAAAATACACCGAATCAGACTCTGTTAGACTTTCCAAGGTTAGATGTAAGACTTATCATTCATTATGTTTCTTAGTTTAATTGTTATTGTTGATTTTCAGTCCGTAAAAAGTGTCTCGTCGTTAAAGGGTTAAAGTTTTACAACAATATGCGCGCGCGGGCAAAATGCATAACTCAAACTGCTCTCCCTCCGAGAGTTTTACTTCGACTGACTTGAAATTTTCAGAAAATATTTTTCAAATGTTATACTATACAATTAAAAAATTAAAAAAAAAATATTTTTTTGACCTGAGAGACCCATGTAACCCCTTAACGTTGCCATGTGAATGAGTTGTTTACAAGGTTGCTTAAGATTTAACAGAAAGTGTGATTTATTTCTTGTTAAAGTTCTTTAGGATCCGCCCCAATATTTTGTTGGGGTGGCTTGTTTCTACTTCATTACAATATTCACTTATTAAACTTCACTTGAACTGCGTTATTAAATAAATTTTAAACTTAATTTACTTTGACTCTTGAAGCCATGGTCCAAGTTTTTTTTAGGGGGAGTGACTTATTTTTTATCAAGATTCTTTGGTTCTTGCTGTATTTTATTAGGGTTCGTTTCTATTGAATTTTAATTTCAATTGATGCTTATTTCAAATGGCGTGGTCTAAATTTCTTTTTGGGCGTAGTTGTTATTTTTCTGTGAAAGACTTATGAAATATTTTACAGGAAATGCTTTTATTGTGAGCGCAGCTCTGGCAGATCTTCTCATAACCAGCCTTTTGATTCCTACTTCTATAATTCTACTTATGGCACGAATTGCTAATTCGGCTGATTCAATGTCTTTTTGCAAGTTTGAATGGTTTCTCGCTGTATTTGCATTTATGGTCAACATTCTCTCGTTGTTGGTAAGTCTTCATGTTTTCAATATCCATGTGCTTTATAATTACCTGGCTCTTGCAGATGATTGCCGTGGAGAACTACTTTCGTCTGTGTGCACCCCACGAGCATACCACCAAGATCTGGTTCAATAAATTCTCCATAACAGCTACCTTCCTGCTCATTTGGATTATTAGTGGGATGCATTCTGGGATGGAAGTTTTATTTAGTTTGGGATTTGATCACTGCACACGTAAATTCACTGGAATTGTACCCTATCAAATGGGAATTCTAATCTTGCTAATTATCCTGCCTATCTTCCTCACTTTTTATACGCATGTCCGGATTATCCTGGATGTGCCACGGTTTGTGGGAACGATCAACATTAATCGCTGTGACGTAGTTCTAGCACGCACCAATTTCTACAGCTTCATCATCTTCATCATCTTCTGGATGCCTTTTGTGATCTTCATCTACAGTACAACTAAGATCATCCCCACCTCAGAGATACTTTATTGGTTGGGACTGAGCAAGTCCTGCTTCAACAATATCGTGTACTGTCTCACCAATCGTCACTTCCGGAGAGCATATGGGAAACTCTTTCAGTACTGCTTTTGCAAGGAAATTTTACCCACATCCAGAAGCAGCAGCAGAAGAAGACGAAAGCCTTGTCAATTTTATCCGCAGTACAAGTGGAACTATCACTGGTACTGGGGCGATGCCTTACCCAAAATTTATAACGTCGAATCCAGGAATGATCTTCAATGACCAAGAGAAGTGCGTGGTGGATAAATACTGAATCTCAAACTCAAAATTGTACAGTAATTGCAATTTCTGCAACCACCCTCATGATCATCACTAGCGCATTGTCCACAAATCTTAGTATGTCTGCATTTCTCCATGAAATGTCCACATTTCTGGCACATAACACATCCCATGAAGAGAGAATTGTTTTTAAGTATGCAAATTTTAGAAGAGATGACAAAGCATCACAGCTTTTCGAATTTCGAACTGCTCGAACTCACGCAATAGACCTCTCTATAAATAATCTTCGTGCACTATTTTTGGGTCCATCCATATCGATTTACTTCTGATTTAAATTTATCCATAAATCACGAGAATATTATTCCAAAATTGAAAATAAATCATCATGAGGCTCAGCGTGGTTTGCGAGGCTAAAACGTATATTTGTCTCCTTTGTTTCAGAGGCAGCCAAAATCCCAAAAGCTGAAATCCTGAAAGCCAAAATCCAGAATGTTCAAAATCTCGAAAGGGATAAAGTTATATCGACCGCTCAGAATAAGAAACGATCAACTCGCACTAGGCAAATTTTCCAGGAGAGCGATTTGAAGCTGAGATTTTACATGCAGAGTAGGGGAAAGGCTCATAATGTTGTACAGTTTCTTATTTTGGACAATTTGAGTATAAAATTGGACACTAAAAATAAATTGATTAAAATTATGGATTTTTATTCCAATATTTGATGAATAATTAATTCTATTCAAATATTTGTTCTTTTCGGAAGATTTTAACACTAAATACGTTGAATTTTGAATATGATTTGAGTTGAAATTGTTTTGTTGAAAATTCAGTTTGAGCAATTGCTTACGAGAAATATGACAGAACTTCGTATTTACTTCAGTCTTATTTAGCTGTGGTGAAGTACTAACAACGTTTCTTTGCTTTTTTTGAGTGATATTATTGAATATTGCGTTGATTTACGTTAGCGGTGATTTGTACATTTGACCTGAAGTGAGATTTGCCTTGTGAATTAGATTTCTTAGCTTTTGTGATGACTAGGTTGGACAAATGCCTGGAGAAACAAAGAAGCATCATCTCTACGAAAGAGATGTAGCGAGAAATGCTTTGAAAGGCTCCCGGAAAGGCCAGAGAATGAGCGAATCCGGACGTACTTGGAGTACCGAAGTCAACTCACTTTAATGAATTATATGGAAAGTTTCCGGGCTTCTTGTGACATTCTACGTTTCCCTTACATGAACAGGAAGAGAACTTGGTAAGATTGGTTCATGAAATGGAGATCAATGGGCATCCTGTTGAGGCGGATTAGCTGTCCAAATTTACAGCCAGGTTGTCCAAATTAGTAACCAAGTTGTCCAAAATAAGAGTCAAATTCACCTCTACGTATCAATTCATTTTTAAACGTAATTAGACTAATTTTAGTAAAACTAAGACGATAAATAGCTTGCCAAGTTTCTAAACAACCCTTCTGAAAAGAGAGGAACAAAAAAATCAGTTAGTATTGAAAATATCGCACTTCAAACTTGGAACATCGATGCTTATAAACAGACTGGACAAAATTATGAGCCTTTACCCTACCTACACGATTTTTTTTTGCAAAATTCTTAACGATCTACAAAGATTTGCTTGATTTTTAGAAATTCAGTATAAATCGTGCTGATCTCTTAGTCTTTCGAAAAGATCTTATAGGAATCATTATGTCTGCAAAAGACTGGTCTGCCAATCATTTGTAAAGATCTTGATTGTGATCTGACATTAGCAAGATTCTGCCGATCATCTGAATCGTTGATGATCGGATGATTATATGCAATTATGATTAAAATCGTACCAAATCTATCAATTTTGGAAAAAATATGCCAATCTTTGAATTTCAGCAGAGATTGTAACGATTTGCCGATTCTTTACACTATATCAGCAGCAATCTGTTGATTTGCAGACTACGAAAGCCTATTGACCTCTCGAGTTATTCTCATATTGTACATTGATAGCCTAAGAAATTTTTATATTATTCAGGTTATAAAAAGATTTATTTTGGATATTAAACAAAAAATAACTAAATTCTCCTTCTGCTTAATGCAATAAAATATTCACTTACATTGTCAAATTATCACCTAATGTTTTGTAATTGTTATCGAAAACAAAATATCAACATTTTCCATATAATACATAAATTAGAATTTCTCAGGTGTCGACATTCCCATGTTATGTACATGATATCTATTGATAAATGTTTAATGAATCTAAAAGTAGTTCAATTGTGTTGAAAACTTTTCAATTTTTAAATGTTCGGTAATAGGAAACGCTTTACCCTCCATTGCTCTCATAATTTATAATTTATCATCATTTGAACACTAATTGCTGTATTTTACACTTTGGAGTGACTTTGCACCCCAACTTTTCATAAACTTTTCTTTAAACCTAGCACAGGAGGATGGTTATACCTGATCGGGCATAATAGATCGGATCGAGTGCTTGCTAAAATATACCAATCTATACCAATCTTAAGCGCAAGAACTGAAGAAAAGCTTACGTAAAGTAAGCGTAAAGTGATGATTAGCTAAGCTTATCGTAATCATATTCGAAATAATGATTAAACCACAATTCTATCATATGCTATACTATACTAAGCCGTATCCTCGGCTTACGTCCTAAAGCCTAAAATGGACACAGGGATCAGCTTAGGGATCGGCTTAGGGATTAGCCCGAAAAATGAGGATTGATGTCGATACACTCACGGATCAGCCCATAATTTGGAAGATCAGGCTGATCTTCTAAATTCATGAGGTCTAGTGAAATTACGGGGATTAGGCGACATCAGCGCCAGTGCTGAAAACAAAAAGCTTCACCTTGGGTGTTTTTAGGTGCTTTTCGAACGAAATGTCAATTGGGTGAAAAAACATGGAGAGTAATGGTACGCCATGTTGCAAAATCTTAAAATACATTAAGATTGGAGTAATGGGAAGGTCAGAGTGCTCTTTCCTGTACGACAAATCCATTGATAATGTACTTAAGAGGTCCTTCATCAATCATAGTGTGGAGATTTAATAGAAATTTTCGCTGAGAACGCTAATCCTTGATCATAAATCTTCAGTGTAAGATAGTTTGGGTTGATCCTTTACCGCCAAATTTTTCGAGCTGAGTATTCTCCAGGACCAGCCTGTGTCTATTTTTGGCTTAAGGCGTGGGCCGCTAACCTAGATGTCCTGAATCCGCGACCGTTATAGAGAAAAGCAGTTGAAAATGATGACGACGATGATTCTCATTTAGTTTATCTATCGATTTATGCAATAAAAAAATTATTTTTCGACATTGCAATTCGGCCTCCTCTTTGAGAATCTCCCCTATTAAAAATTAATACAGGCACAGATTTTCAAATCAATGCAATATTCAATGCATATTTGCTTAGTCACTTTAATTGCAATCACTGAAGGGTAATTGATACCACCACTTGTGTTCCCTCGTGGGAATTTCGCAAAAACAAAGGACTAAAATGACCAAATAAATATCGACTTCGCGCAGTTTGTATTTTCAGTCTCTAGTTTGCTATTGATAGAGTTACATCCCGATAATTAACATGGCTCTGCAACATCATTTGCAACACTATAACAAAATCAAGCCTCTACTTCAACTTGGAATCTCAATTGCGACCTACTACCCTACGACTGAACCACTTTGGCAACGTTTTTTCATTAAAACCCAATTGATCTCCACAATATTAGGTGTATTTGGTACCCTTTTCAATATTCTTAATACGTTTGATGGACAATTTACCGGAAATCTAGCGATGTCCCTTATGTTTTTCGTTGTATGTGTACAAGTATCTTCTCGAACTTTATTAATGCGGTACCATCGAAATAATGTACTGGAATTGCTGAATAAAGTGCAATCACTTCACAATAATTTCGAAAATAAAGAACTAAATGCAATTGCGGAGAAAAATCTAATAAAATTCAGCAACATTTGGGCAACTTGCTTTAAGTGAGTAGAATTAAATTTCGTATATCGAATCGTCTTCTTCCAGGTAAGATAATTGTAACCGTATTTTTTTCTTCAGGATCGGAAAAACATCGGTATTTGTAACAGCGGGAAGTTTTATAGTTGCTAACGCTATCAAAGGAAAATCTGGTGTTCTTGTTCAAATACCATTCATTCCTAATGATTTTTACTATTTTACTGAACTGATGCTGTTCTTTCAATCTATATTTGGTGCATTTACCGCTTCATATCTATTTTATACGGAATTGAGCATAGCTTTCTGTGGATTTGAAATCATGGCAGCGTCAGACATTCTCTACGATTACATTTTGGCAAACAAAGATCAGATTCAGCAAGATCCTGACTTTCTTAGAATCATTACAATGAGATACTGTGAAGTTGTTAATAATATTGAACGTTTTAACAATATCATTTCAATAACGACCCTTATTCAATTTGTAACGAGTGGATTACTGAGTTGTGCGATTTTCTTTATTGTTTGCTTGAACCCAAGTAATCCAATTGGATACACTTGGGCTTTAATTGCTCTAATTCAGTTATTCATACCTTGTGTATTTGGAGAGTTTATTAAAATTAAAATGAAAAGACTATCGACAACTTTGTATTTGACCAATTGGCCTGATTTGAGTTTGAAGGATCAAAAATCCTTCCTGATTGTCCTGGGAATGACTCAAAGGGAATACGGATTAAGGGCTGCAGGGATGTATGATGTTAATATCTACATATTTATTAAGGTACATTCTAATTATTCAATATTGTTTTTCGATTGATACAAAAATTCTTTTGTCATTTCAGATCGTAAAGATGGCTGTATCATGGTGCGCATTTATCTTTACACTGGAAACCACCAATTAAAAGTAGTTGTAATTGTATCTGATTATTTATTGTAAACACTACCAAACTTCTCTACAAGAACGAAGATAGGGTAATTGTACAAAATTTCGACCAGCATGCAATTTCGACCACTTTTTCCCAAAAGTTTCCATTAATTTTTATTTTTTTAATACTCTAAGAAGTTATACAATGCTAAAAAATAACAATAAATGTCGCTTCTACGAACGAGATTATGTGAAAAAGACTTTCGAAAAATGCCAAAAGGACAAGAAATTATGATAACCTATGTAGCCGAATTATTATCCAAAGCTATGTCTATATTTATTTTTACTCTGGTGCATTTATCTTTGTAGGCTTGATTTTTGTAGGCACTATTACACTACATTGCAATAATATATTGATATTTGGCTTAGAAAAATTTAACCAGTTTTTTAAATTTATTTTATGTTTTTTTCTCTTCACAAACATCCTTTTACTAAGTCCTCATCTTGAAATCCAGCGTTTTTGATCAAAGAAACACAAAGAATTTCAGAAAAAATCTAAAAATAATTAATTTTAATTATTTGTTCTCGCTAGCAATACTTCTTTGCCATCTCTTAATCCTTTAAAAACGACTGAGAAAAAAAACAGGGGTGCGATTAGGAGAAGTATGCCAAATTTCGGCCAGCTTCTAATTTCGGCCACTTTGAGTGTAATTTCGGCCAAGGAAAAAAATTAATTAAAATTATGTAAGTTATCTTCTAAATGGTCAATGAATTCATTTTGACTTTAAATATTTATCAATTTTAGGGTGTATTAACACAAAGCCCATTAAATTTTAGGTATAATTTGAATTTAAATTGCGTTGTAAAAACTCAGTGTGGAAAGAGTCTTACAAAAAATGTGACAGATCGATTGTGTTTCTAGCAGTCTTTTGATTTGTGGTGAAGTGCAAAAGGTTTTCCTTGGGTGTTTTTCATGAAAATTGATTCGTTTTCATTAAAGATTGTCTCTTTTTATATTAATAGTGAACCAATCTTTAAATTTCTGGTGAAATTTCCCAGCTGGATCTTGTATTTCGCGTAAAAAAGTATGTATTTTGTGAGCGTCTCTCCGGTGAGGTAGTGCTGCCTATTCCGGCAACATCTTTTGCTTTCCTAAATTTCTTATTCATTTTATGTTTTTTTTCAATTTATGAGTTCTCCAATGTCCATAGAAAAAACCATCGCTTCTATGAAAAAGATGATGTGGAAAAGGAATTGGAAGAGTTCAGGAAGGGCAAATTGCTACGGAAATCTGCGCGAAAATATGAGATGCTACTCTTCAGGTCTTCAGGACAAATTACACGGAAGATCTCAGGGCTTATGGGTCATATGAACATATTAACCTAAATATTAAACTCGTTCCGTTTGACGTTTTGAAATTTTCTATCCGTTGCGTCACAAAAGGTGACCAAAAAAAAGGTGGCCGGAATTTCACTCAAAGTGGCCGGAATACTATCCAAAGCAATGTCCATATTATTATTAATTATTCAATATTTTAGGAAGCGATTTAAAGAAAACAAAGATGATAAACTAGTTTTCAAGGTTCCGCACAACTTTCCCCAAAAGGAAGTAACAAAAAATATCAATATGAATTAAAAATATTGCATTTCAAACTTAGGACTTCGGTGTTTATATGCAACTATGCCGAAATTTGGCACACTTATCCTAACTTTTTTTCCACGTAATTTTAACATTTTTTAGGTTTGAAAATATATCAACTTTTTTTAGTGTTATTTTTACACCTCTTTAGGGGTAAAATTAACATGAAAAGGGCAACTTTAACCCCTAATACACCTATAAAGTATAATATTCTAAAATTCCATCTCAATATGCGATGAAAACAATCCCATTTGTTCCTAAAATGTGGATTTCTAAAAATTAATCACATTATGAGATAATATCAATCACATTGTTTCTAAAATTCAATCCTATTTCTCCTGGATTCAAGAAATTTTAGGATATTTTTGAGATAAAAATCGTGGGATTGAAACAATCCCATGGAGATTGAATTTGGATACTTGGAAATTTCTCTGCGTGCTTGAATAAAAAACCATTTATTCACCCAATTTTCTACTTCTTTTTGAAATTGACAAAGTTCTGTTTGTGCAAGCTATGTGCAAGCGATCGGTACGAGTGATTATCGGAAAAGGCCAAGTATAAAAAATACAGCGGGAGCGATTGGACATCCGAATTAGGCGTATTGGTGATGACCTAGACCATAGGAGTGCCACACTAAGGAAATTAGTCGTGTTTCAACTCGCTCGTGTTGTCAGACCTATTATGATCGTTTTTCGAGCAATACATGATCCACGTCAATCAAAAGTTGTTGGTCAGAATACCTATTGATAGTTTCGCTCAATTTTAGCAGCTCATAATGCATAATTCCTTGGTTGTTTCCCAATGTGATGAGCATTGTCTTCACCAAGTCAAAGCTACTACATTTTGAGTTTAGGAATACCCATTTTTCATCGCCTGTACCACTTCGATGCTGGAAGTCCTATTATAAATGCCAAGTTTACTGGACTTACGCAGGGGTAACTGTATCAAATTTCGGATAGTTTGCAATTTCGGCCATTTCGTTGTACCTCAATTTAATGAATTTTTAGGTTTTGCATACTAAAAAAAAATAAAAAATTACCTTTTGACAAACCATATGATACAAAAATGGTTTTGAATTAATCAATTTGTTTAAAAATTGTACATTTGAAACTTAAGATTTCGGCACTTGCATGCAACTATGCCGAAATTTGGTATAGTTACCCTATATTACAACTTTGAACTACCTCAATTTGATGGATTAGTGTGAGTTGCGAAACATTTGTATAGAGACATGTGTTACTTTTTAAAATTTTCTCACGAAAAAGGGCAAAACATCAATTAAAGGGGAGGAGATTATACGCTAACCCTAAACAAAGAACCAATGAATATAGATCAATTCAATTGAGCTTTGTTGTTCAGTCTTTAACAAATCTTTTACAAAGTCGCGCATTTTGCATTAATTATGCCTGTTCAACAAAACTTGGAAATATTCAACAAAATCAAGCCTATAATTCAATTCGGAATCTCAATTGCGACTTACTATCCTACGACTGAACCACTTTGGCAACGTTTTTTAATTAAAACTCAATTGATCTCCACAATATTAGGTGTCGTTTCTACAATTTTCCATATTGCAAATACATTTGATGGACAATTTACCGGAAACCTCGCGATGTCCCTGTTTTTTTTCGTTGCATGTGTACAAGTATCTTCTCGAACTTTATTAATGCGGTACCATCGAAATAATGTACTGGAACTACTGGACAAAGTGCAATCACTTCACAACAATTTCGAAAATAAAGAACTAAATGCAATTGCGGAGAAAAATCTTATAAAATTCAGCAACATTTGGGCAACTTGCTTTAAGTAAGTAGGTACAATTAGACTTCGTACTCGGAGTAATCTTCTTAGAGTAGAATATTTTATAAAATAACCACCTGTGTTTTTTTTCAGAATAGGCAAGCCATTGGTAATTGTAAGTGCTGGAAGCTTTATAGGTGCTAATGTTATGAAAGGAAAATCTGGTGTTCTTGCTCAAATACCATTGTTCCCGAACAATTTTTCCTATTTTACTGAATTTATGTTATTTTTCCAAAGTGTATTTGGGGTATTTGCGACAACATATGTATTTTATACGGACTTGAGTATAGCTTTTTTCGGTTTAGAAATTATGGCAGCATCAGACATTCTCTACGATTACATTTCGGCAAACAAAGATCGAATTCAGGAAGATCCTGACTTTCTTAGAATCATTACAATGAGATACTGTGAAGTTGTAGACAATATCGAACGTTTTAACAATATCATTTCCATTACGAACCTTGTACAATTTGTAACGAGTGCTTTTCTAAGTTTTGCGATCTTCTTTTTCATTCGTTTAAACCCAGGTTATCTAATTGGATACACTTGGGCTTTAATTGCTCTAATTCAGTTATTTATACCTTGTGTATTTGGAGAGTTTATCAAAATCAAAATGAAAAGACTATCGACAACTTTGTACTTGACCAATTGGCCTGATTTGAGTTTGAAGGATCAAAAATCCTTCCTGATTGTCCTGGGAATGACTCAAAGAGAATATGGAATAAGGGCTGCAGGGATGTATGATGTTAATATCTATACTTTTATTCAGGTACCTTCTATTATATTAAAACCTCTTTCTTCAATGAAGTTGACCGATTTTTTCTTGTCATTTCAGATCGTAAAGATGGCTGCATCATGGTGCACATTTATCTTTACATTGGAAATCACCAATTAAAAGCAGTTGTAATATAAGGCTATTTTTTATAAAAAATCTCGAACTTCATTAGAAAAACAGAGATATGTGTATACTTTTATCACTAATAGGGGAAGGTTTTGCAGCTTCGTAATGTTACAGATTCGTAAAAGTTGATTTTTTTCCAAGTTATTAAATGCGAATTTCATCCATGATCATATATTGGAATAGCTAGTCCAATATCTCACATTTCCTGACAAACTTGGAAGCTTAGGCCTCTTTCCTAGATCCGAAACGCAAAAATATAAAATTGACCTAAAATCGTAATTCTGGTGTATAATATTTTATGCATTTTGGCACATTTCAAGCGTCTTTTCGAAAAAAAACAACTATTCCAAGTTTTTATTCGTATTTTCCGTACGAAGCTGTACAGTATAATCTCCCCCTATATATTTGTAATAATTTAAAGAAAACACTGTAATCAGCTAGGTAACAAACTTGGGCTGGAATCGAAAGCAACTACAGATACAATTTTCGGCATTTATAATGGCCTGACTATGACCTTGTCGTAATTATTATCACAGAATGCTTTTGAATTTACTACTAAACCATCATTTGCTAATTTTGTGATTCTTCGAAATAACCAAGGAGACCACAAGTACAGTAGAGCCTCGCTATAGGCCATATTTGGTTCCAGATTTGATACTTGGGTCGCACTATAGTCTATGTCATTTTTTAAAATTATCAACGACTTTTAGTATTGAAATTGCTCGACGGCTTCCACTTTCTTTGCGATTGTGGTACTTGTCCTCGCTCTCTTCATTATGGATCACAATTATCACAACTACTCAATAAAGTTTGTCAAAAATATTAAAATAATTATGACAACATTACATGTCGCGTACTAAAAAAACATAACCTTACTCAAAATCAGTGTTTTGAAATCAACGGGCGATAAATTGTGGACTATAGAGCGATGGCCTATAGCGGGGTTCTACTGTATGAACAGGCCATATGCAATGCTGCAAACCCATATTATGATATTCTGAGTGCCTGGACAACCATGTAAATAAAACCAAGGACATAAAGCTCGATGCTCCCTTCTGTAATTCGATCAAGACTGCCTTTTTCCCTTCACACTCAGCCTTTCATAGTTATGGTATACCGTCGTTGCGGGTGACTTTGCACTCGGGGGGTGACTTTGCACTCTGCTGTTCGTGAGACTTTGAACAATTCTAGCACTTATTGATAGTCTTCGCCGATCCGGTCTACCATGTCAAAGTATATAGGGATATGTTAAGTACCAAGTAAGGTACAATGATCCTCAAAAGGATTCTTGTGGTTTCAGTAATAGTCAATGAAATGCTAATATAGGTATTTTGTCAAAAAACGGCTCCGTGAAAAAGTTATCTGAAGGTGCAATTCCAAAATTGATTTCAGAGTAGTAAATTGCCCAAATCTATTCTAAATTTATCTGGCTAGAATAATCCACTTCGATTTTGTTGATTATTTTTATTAAAATATTTTTTTTCCCTATTATCCTTCTAAGAACGCATGATTTATGTTATAAAATTGCATGTAATGGTCTTTCTAAAGCTTTATTATAGAAGTATTTGGCTAAAAATTATCCAATTTTTTGATAATTTAAGATAAAGTGACCGAGATCTACAAGATGGTGTGGTCGCCATCTTGATTTGACGTTTCTGTCCGCCATTTTGAATAACTGTCAAAACCTAAAACTGGTCCGAATGAGCTGAAATTTTAGTATGTTCTAGCTGATGTCAAAACCTTTCCAGAACATATATAACATCCGACCTAGGTCAAGCGATTGCCTGGATACAGGAGCTCGAAGTTCAAAATTTTGACACTTTCATGAATACAGAACTACGGAGAGCTTCTTTTATCGAAATCATCACAAAAAAGACAGTACTATGGTTAGGCGATGAGATCTAAATAACAAACAAAGAGAAAAGTAATGTTTTTCTTTATAACAGCATATTATTTGAAGATCTGAAAAACTGTTTTTGCAAAAATGAAAAAATAAAAAAAATTAATAAATGCACTTTTCATTTTTTTTTAATTATGTAAGAGTAAATAAATATATAAAATAAAAGCCTCAACCATTTTTAATGGTTACTGAGGCATTTCATTTAGATTTTAAAATTAAGGATTAGTAAATAAAGATCGCCAAAATATGATTTCAAAATTTTAAAATTTGAGCCTCTGTATCTAGGTAAATACTTGACGTAGACTGGGACATAGATACGTTCTGAAAAGGTCTTGACATCAGCTAGAACATACTAAAATTTCAACTCAATCGGACCAGTTTTAGGTTTTGACAGTTATTCAAAATGGCGGACAGAAACGTCAAATCAAGATGGCGATCATGTCATCTTGTAGATCTCGTGCATCTTACCCTTGGATGTAAAGATCTTCATTGTCGTTTATTATCAGAAATTGTTGATTTTTTAGTATTTATTAAAAAGTGCAAAGTCACCCGCACCTTATCCCCAGTGCAAGCCTTTTTTCTTGATTTTTTTAAACATAGTAAAATTTTATAAAATTAATGCTAGTGGCACAAAATCCATTCATTAACAACTGAATACAAATAATTTTACTCAAAAACCCCCCTCCCTTCACTTTAACTATCCGCTTTGAGAGAGCAAAGTTGAAAAATAGCGAAAAAACGTGCAAAGTCACCCGCAACGACGGTACCCATGGAGGAGAATTAACACTAAATTTTTAAATAATAACCGTCATCATTATTGCAGAGAATGGCCTCGTTCACAATATCCAGAAACATGCATATGGTTTCTGGTTATAAATTTCGCACGGTGCATATCATTAAAATTATAAGAAAGTAATTAATAAAAGCTTTTGTAAGGACATAATGAATGTAATTAAACTGTAGTCAGTTTTTCAGTCTTTAGCAAATCTTTCACAAAGTCGCATCAAATATGCCTGTGCAACGAAACTTAAAAATATTCAACAAAATCAAGCCAAAACTTGAATTCGGAATTACGATTGCAACTTTTTACGTTACAATTAAACCACTTTGGCAACGCATATTGATTAAAGCTTCTGTAGTTTCAACAACATTATGTCTGATTTCTTCAGTATTGCATATAGTAGATACGTTTGAGGGTCAATTTACGGGGAATCTAGCAATGTCACTAATGTTTTGCATTTCAAGTATGCAAATACTTTCTAAAACTGTCTTAATGCGGTATCATCGAAAAAATGTATTAGAACTAATGGATAAGGTGCAATCACTTCACAATGATTTCGAAGACGAAGAATTCAATAGTATTGCAGAAAGAAATTTAACAAAGTTCAGTAACATTTGGACAACTTGCTTCAAGTCAGTATAATTAGATTAAGTATCCGAAAAATATTTTATTTTTAGACATTGTTGTAATTTTATTATATTTTTTTTTAATTTCAGGTTAACAAAAGCTATACTTTACATAACTGTGTTTAGCTTTTCAATTACTAACGTTCTCAAGGGAAAATCTGGAGTGATTGTTCAATTGCCTTTAATGCCCACTGACTTTCCCTGTTATACTCAAATTATGCTATTCATACAATTTCTGTTTAGTACATTGGCAATGGTTTCTGTTTTTTACATAGACATGTGTATAGTTTTTTTCGGTTTTGAAATTATGGCAGCATCGGATATTCTCTACGATTACATTTCTGCAAACAAAGATCGGATTCAGAAAGACATTGACTTTCTCAAAGTCCTTACAATTCGGTTCTGTGAAATCGTGTACAATATCAAATGTTTCAACAAAATTATCTTTATTTCGAGTCTTGTTCAATTTGTAACAAGTACTTTTCTAAATTTGGCAGTTTTCTTTTTTATCCGTTTATACCCGAAAGACCTAGTTGGATATATTTTGGCTTTAACTGTTCTTTTCCAATTGCTTATACCTTGTGTATTTGGGGAATATATCAAAATCAAAATGGAAAGACTGTCGTCAAATTTGTATTTGACCAATTGGCATGACTTAAGTTTGAAGGATCAGAAATCCTTTCTAATTGTTCTGAGAATGACTCAAAAAGAATATGGAATAAGGGCTGCGGAAATGTACGATATTAATATCTACACATTCATTAAGGTACGTTTTTAAAAATCCATTTTAGTGACTTAAGATAGAAAAATTCTTGTCTTATTAAATTTCAGATTGTAAAGATGGCTGTATCATGGTGCACATTAATCTACACTCGTGACTACCATTGAAAAACCACATTGAGATTTTTTATTAAAGTTTATATTTGTAGGCACTAATTCACTTCATGGCAATAATAATGTGATTCATTTTTGCAAACTTTAAAATATATTGTTTTATTTTGTATTATCTCCTTATGGAAACATAGGACAAATTAAGTCATTACAATGTTTGGGATTTGGGATCATACGAAGCATGGGCGCTTTCCCCTATTCCTGTAATGAATCTGAACTTGAGAGCAATATATTTTAATAACCAGTCTTGTCACACAGTTCCTGAAAAAATAAGTGAGATTCATTCGAGGACCACGAAAAAAAATGAAATGTCCAAAGCCCAGAGTGTGTGCGAAGCCTCAAAGCCTTCCCTTAAATGATTTTTCCTCGATATATGAAGGGGATATCCATCCTTGAAAAAGTTAAAATAAACAAGAGATGTCTATTTATCTCGTTAAATGATTTACAAAAACGAAAAGAATATTAAACATAAAAATAAAACATTTGTAGCTCTCTTTTTTTCAACTTCTCCAAGCACAGTAAACGCTTGATGATTATAATATCGTAGTATAATCAGAATGAACGTTTAGTAGAGTTCAAACAAATCCAGCGTAAATGAAGCAATCAAAGTCAAATTAATTATTCCAAGTCTGCTGAACTTGTTTATTATGCAACTTTGAAGTAGGTACCTGGAATCAACAATCTGGAATCTCTGGGATCCAAAACATCTGTATACAGAGGCAGGTGTTTCTTGTCAATAAAATCGCACGGGGAAGTACAAAACATCAATTATAGGGGAGGAAATTATACGTTAACCCTAAACAATGAACCAATGGACAAGGGTTAATTCAACTGAGCTTTCTTCTTCAGTCTTTAATAAATCTTTCACAAAGTAAAATTTTATATGTAAGGTGCTAGGAAGTTTGTAAATACTTAGACCATTCCTTACCATGGAATTACACATCATACCTGTTCACCAATGAAAATGAATTATCTTGTGAAATTTTTGGGTAATAAATGAAGTATAATAGCATAGAATTCACTAATTAAGGTTCTTCGACTCTACCGGTGAGTCAATTTTTTAATGTTTCATGGTCAATTTCTTCAATTTCTATGAATTTGTCACTGGTTCGTATTATTCATGGAATGATTGACCTATTAATGTTAGATCATACGCAAAATATTATAGAAAATACAAATAAATTAAATAAATAAATCTACCGGTTGAGACGAGAAACCGGTCGAGCGAGGGCACTTTACCTTAGGTCTTTTTAATCTTCTTTAAAACTTTTATATACCGTCGTTGCCGGTGACTTTGCACTCGGGGGGTGACTTTGCACTCTGCTGTCCGTAAGACTTTCATAAATTCTAGCACTTATTGATGGTCTTCGCCGATCCGGTCTATCATGTCAAAGTATATAGGGATATGTTATGTACCAAGTAAGATACAATGATCCTCAAAAGGATTCTTGTAGTTTCAGTAATAGTCAATGAAATGCTAGTATAGGTATTTTGTCAAAAAACGGCTCCGTGAAAGTTATCTGAAGGTGCAATTCCAAAATCGATTTCAGAGTAGTAAATTGCCCAAATCCAATCTAAATTTATCTGGCTAGAATAATCCACTTCGATTTTGTTCATTATTTTTATTAAAATACTTTTATTCACTATTATCTTCCTAAGAACGCATAATTTATGTTATAAAATTGCATATAATGGTCTTTCTAAAGCTTTATTATAGAAGTATTTGACTAAAAATTATCCAATTTTATGGGAACTTAAGATAAAATGACCGAGATCTACAAGATGGTATGGTCGCCATCTCGATATGATGTTTCTATCCGCCATTTTGAATAACTGTAAAAAAAATCTCATCTGACTGAGCTGAAATTTCAGTATGTCTTAGTTGATGTCAAGGCCTCTTCAGAACATATATAAAATCTGACCTAGGTCAAGTTATTGTCTGGATATAGAGGCTCCAAGTTCAAAATTTTGACATTTTCATGAATACAGAACTACAGGGAGTTCATCAAAACCATTACAAAAAAGACAGCGCTATCGTTAGGCGCTTTTATCAAAACCGTCACAAAAAAGACAGCGCTATCGTTAGGCGATGAGATCTAACAAACAAACAAAAACAAAAGTAATGTTTTTGTTAATAACAGCGCATTATTTGAGAATCTTAAAAACCGTTTTCGCAAAGATTAAAAATAAAAAATTAATTAAATGCACTTTTCGTTTATTTTTTTTTAAATTATGTTAGAGTAAATAAATATATAAAATAAAAGTCTTAAACATTTTTAATGGTTACTTAGGCATTTCGTTTAGGTTTCAAATATTGAAGATTAAAAAATTAAGACCACCAAAATATGAGTATTACAAAATTTTAAGCTTTGAGCCTCTGTATCTAGGTAAATATTTGACGTAGACTGGAACATAGATACGTTTTGAAAAGGCCTTGGCATCAGCTACAACATACTAAAATTTCAACCCAATCGGACCAGTTTTAGGTTTTGACAGTTATTCAAAATGGCGGACAGAAACGTCAAATCAAGATGGCGATCATGTCATCTTGCAGTTCTCGTGCATCTTACCCTTAGATGTGAAGATCTTCATTGTAGTTTATTATCAGAAATTGTTGATTTTTTGGTATTTATTAAAAAGTGCAAAGTCACCCGCACCTTATCCTCAGTGCAAGCCTTTTTTCTTGATTTTTTTAAACATAGTAAAATTTTATAAAATTAATGTTAGTGGCACAAAATCCATTCATTTACAACTGAATATAAATAATTTTACCCATTCACCCCCTTCCTTCACTTTAACTATCCACTTTTAGAGGGCAAAGTTGAAAAACAGCGAAAAAACGTGCAAAGTCACCCGCAACGACGGTACTAATTCTATATTCTAATTTTTTACAAACCACTATTAAATCTTCAGCTTGATCCTTAGATTACAAAAGAAAATCACTTAGGGGAGACAGGGGTAGAATTAGCCAGCAAATAAAGTTTTTTTTTCGCGCGATATTTGTGAAAAAATGATAAGGTTTGTTTGATATTTTTATGTTTCATAAGTAGCATCAGGATATTGGCTATATGAAACAGTGTAGTTCAAAGTTCTAAAATCCTTGACTTTTCCTAGAGAGGATAATGAAAAAGGTATGACACATTGGCTACACATGCCCCGGCCTGGAGAGATATAGCCATTTTTGGGGTACTAATTGCCACCAGTTTTTCAGACGAAATTTTAAATAGGAGATACCAAATATTGTTTCACTTGATACACTGAATATGTCACTTAAACCTAAAGAAAAAGACTTCAGCCGACTTTTTTATGACATTTTTGTAATTACTGCAAAATTGATGCAAACATCCTGAAAAAATCTATTTCACAAATTACTCATCCGAATGGCAATATTCCATGGAATATCAATAGTACTTTTTCATCTAACAATTATCCATATTTTTTTGAAAAATCATTGATAGTTTCAGCCCACCACGGAAGAGTGGCTACAACTGCCCCGAGGGCTGTTTCAGTGTTTATTGTCTTATATAAAAAAAGTATAGATAATTATTATTTAAGTGAAAAATATCTCTTAATTTACTTTATTAAACCAGAAACAAAGTAAAACTATGAGATTTTGACTAACAACTTAGAAAACTAAATACTGGGCCAAAAACTGTCACATCAAAATTACAATTTTATACCCATTTTATAAAAATGCTTCTAAATTGTAGGATAATAGGATCAGACTTACAAATATTTCTGGGAATATGGGGATGTGTTCCTACTTTCATTAAAAAATCCTTTGCTCAATGTACATTTTAAGGGAAACGAGAAAAATCCACTGTGTGCTTCTACCCCTGGCTAATTGTACCCCAGTCTCTCCTACACCGATGATTAATTTTTTAGGGTTGCCACATTTGAAATTTTGACATTTTAGTCGATTTTTCAATATTCATTTGGAGGAAAAAACAGTGCTCCAGAAAATGTAAAAAAGTGTTTTAAAGATTTTCTTTTAGTGCAGTATTAGTTTCTGCGAGTTCAAGGGGATACAGTATAACAATCGGAAAATAATTTTTAATCGTGGATAAAATTTATTTCGAGACAAAAAAAAGCAAAGACGAACCCGAACCCCCCATCGTGTGAATACTGCCTCCGGGGGGGGCAAGAATCGCACAAATCGTCATATTTTTTTTTTTTAATTTCCCTGTCCAGGAAAAACCAACAATTCTGTGATAGTGAACTATAGGCATGCATAGAAACCTAAAAGATCAGAGAACTTTTTGGTGTAGTGAAATTAATTGTCCATTTTACAGTTTAGTCAGAAAAAATCCTTCATATGAAGCACAAAAAAATGTGCGAAGGCTGCCTACATTCCCCTACTTTCCAGGAAAACTGAGTTATTTTCCATAAGCATGATTAACCTCTATGTACAGGGTGTACAATTTGTGCCTAAGGTGTACTATATTTTCCTAAAATTATTTATTTTCTTGGTAAACTAAATCAAACTCTAATCTTTTAAAAGTATTCACTACAACAGAAATTTCCTCTAAAAGAATGTATAAATAATGCAATAAATTTTCCAAGATAATTCTATTATGGATTTTTCATTACCGATTCTTTGCTGCTAATAAATTTTTGAACGAAGTAAAATAAGTATTAAATTGAGGGTCAAACCAATTTTGTGTTAGAACACTCTAAGGATTAAATAAATATTCAAGTAGGGAGCTTTTTCAGTCTTTAGCTTAACTTGGACAAGGCAACATCATGAATATAAATAAGATAAGACAACAATACCTGAAAAACTATTCCAAAATCAAACCTAAACTTCATCTTGGACTTTCGATTGCGACTAACTGCACTACAATTGAACCACGTTGGCAACGTTTGTTAATTAGAGCACCATCAGTCATCTCAATATTTTGTTTTATTTTTACAATATTGCATATTATAAGCACATTTAATGGAGAACTAACAGGGAACCTAGTGCTGTCACTTATGTTTTGTATTGCAAGTATACATATACTTTCTAAAACCTTTTTTATGTGGTACCACCGAAATAATTTACTGAAATTAGTGGAACAGATGAAAACAGTTCACGAAAATTTGGAGTATAAAGAATTAAAATCTTATGCCGAAAAACATCTAGCACAGTACAGTTATATTTGGGACACTACCTTCATGTAAGTAGGATTTGTCTCCTTTGAATGATTTTTCTTGAAACTCTGACTTACTACTCGAACTCTACCGAAAGGACCGTAGAGGGAAGAGGGGCACCTTTGAATTAGGTAGGGGAAAGTGTCCGTCCATGCTGCGTACGATCCCGAGCTTCGCAATAACTAAATTTTCCCTATATTTCTGAAGAAATGTGACTCCGCAGTTACTTTACGGATTTTGAGTGATACATAAATCGTTTATAATCGGTTGTGGACCAGTAAATTAAAAAAAAAAAAAACGAATTATACAGTCGAGCAGTTTTGCAAAATGCTTATACTCGTAAGCATGATCTTCGGGATTTTGGCATTAGGAATTTTGAACAAAAGGTCTGCTCGAAATCGTGATCCAGATTCTATATATTTCCCAAAAGTAATTTTCCGGGTTCTAGCCAAAATCCCAAAATCCCAAAACACTAAAACCAAAATTCAAATGCCAAAATCTGGCCTTTGGCTTTAGGAAGTTTGGCATTTGAGATTTTGACTTTCGGGATTTTGTTGTTCGGGATTTGGGCTTTTTCTGGATTTTAGTATTCCAAATTCTGCACTCAAGGACTATCCAAGACTGCTCAAACTCGTTGATGGAAAATGAGGCGACTTTTTGGTAGAGTGGAGAGAAAATAAAAAGTGATGCAACTAGCTCCAGGTCTGGTTTAAGAGTGCGATACTTAATTATACTTGCTAATTTGGTGATCCCGGTTGGGATACAATGCGAAAGAAATCATGTTACACAGTTCTGTGCCTAAATTAGTATCACAACATCGTGACCCAGATTCTACATATTTCCAAAAAGTAATTTCCCAGGTCCTGGCCAAAATCCTGAAATCCAAAATCACTAAAGCCAAAATTCTAATTCCAAAATCGGGATTTTGTCTTGCAGGACTTTAGCTTTTAAGATTTTGACTTTCGGGATTTTGTTGTTCGGGATTTGGCCTTTTTCAGGATTTTAGAACCCGGAATTCTGCGCTCAAGGACTATCAAGGACTGCCACGACCCAGATTCTACATACATTACAGAAGTAATTTCCCGGGTTCTAGCCAAAATCCCGAAATCCCAAATCACTAAAGCCAAAATTCCAATGCCAAAATCTGGTTTTTGGCTTTGGGTACTTTGGCTTTTGAGATTTTGTTTTTCGGGATTTTAGCATTCGGAATTCTGCACTCAAGGACTATCAAGGACTGCTCGAACGCGTGACATCTTTCCTAAAAGAAATTTCCCAAGTCCTAGCCAAAATCCCGAAAGCCAAATTTCGAATATCAAAATCGGGATTTTGGTTTTCAGGATCTTGGCCGGACCCGGGATAAGTCCCGTTATGAGTTCGAGTACTTCTCAGATTTGGTACAGTTTCCCGCCTTTTTAATAATAATTCGTCTGTTCTTCTTTCAGGATTGGAAAAGCATGTCTAGCCGCATGCGTTGTCAGCTTTGCAATTGCTAACTTTATGAAAGGAAGATCTGGAATTATTTTTCAAGTACCATGGCTGCCAAATGATATTCCCTATTTTATTGAAATCATGATATTCGTTCAATTTTTATTTTGTGCATTCGCAGCTACATATATTATTTATACAGACATGCGTATAGCTTTTTTCGTTTTCGAAATTATAACAGCGTCAGACATTCTCTATGAATACATTTCTGAAAATAAGAATCGAATTCAGAAAACTCATAAATTCTTCGAAATAATTACAAGAAGATACTGTAAAGCCTTTGGAAATATTAAGCTTTTCAACGAAATAATCTCCATTATGTATCTCATCCAATTTGCCATGAGTGCATTTCTAAGTTTTATTATTTTCTTTTTCATCCGTATATACCCAAGGGACCCAGTTGGTTACTTTTTGGCATTAAATACTCTTTTTGAACTGTTTATAATTTGTCTCTTTGGAGAGTTCATCAGGATCAAAATGGAAAGACTATCGACAACGTTGTATTTAACCAATTGGTATGATTTGATTTTGAAGGATAAGAAATCTTTTTTAATTGTCCTGGGAATGACTCAAAGAGAATATGGAATAAAGGCTGCAGGAATGTATGATCTTAATATCTACACATTTATTACGGTATAATTTATTTTTGAATTTAATTTTTATTCAAACATTAATACACAAATTTCTTTTTATTGTTTCAGATCGTGAAGATGGCTGCATCTTGGTGTGCATTTATCTTTGCACTAGAAGCCACACTTAAATAAGCAACATGAATTATTTGTTAATTTTCTTTCTGTATTCACTATATCACATTCATTTGTAAAAAAAAATGCATATAATTCAATAAACTTCTGGCACTACTCTGAAAGAAAATGTTCTTTTATACAGATTGTGAAAGATTTTTGTTAAATAGGAAAAATAACATTCACTTTGACAAACTTTTAACGAAATACGGTTGACCGTTTTACAAACCTTTTCTTTTGGGAATTAGGAACGTTTTGGGATTAAGGATCGAACATTCAGTGGCAGACGCTTAATAAAATTTAAGCTTATAGATTTCTAAAATCAATTTCCGAATTGTATGTACTCTAAAATTGCGTGTTAAGAAGCCTAATTACTACAAATCGGTCTAGGCTTCTTAAAGTCGATAATTATTACTTAACATTTCACAGAGCTATTGCGTAATGAGTATACTGACGTTCGAGATATACGGTGGAATGATAGGAAAATTGCTCCTGCTTTCAGTTCGAGTAATAATAAGGCTTAATTTGCATTACAGGTAATAATCCTAGATCAGTTTATTGTAAGTGAGATTTTTATGATGTGCTTCAACTTGAAATGACTGTAAATTCCACTTGTAAATGAATTTGTAGACCGCAATAGGGGAAGGTTTTCAGGCCTAGCACACATTCTGACTTCGAATACCGTAAGTGCGGTGATTTGTCCCCTAAGGGTGACTTTGGCACCCTTCTGTTCGTAAGCGCTTCTTTACTTCTAGAACTCAAAGATGGTCTTTAGCGATTCGATATGCCTGATCGGGGAGAACCGTTCTCAAATATTAGAATTAAAGAAAAGCTTACGAACAGGAGGATGTCAAAGGTACTCGCACTTACAGTATTTCATATTTTCCCATATTCTTTTAAATTCATTCAAATAGGGTAAATGTTCTAATTCAAAACCATTTCCAGACGCTTTAACTTTGACAGAAGATTCAACACAATAAGTTCATATTTTTTCTTAAGAAAATTACATAAATTTGCTTCTCGACTCTTCTTCAATGTTACTGTTTAGTGAAAATTCATTAGTTATAGTTTGAAAACTTCTTAAATACCAGAAAAATACGCGAGCGTAAAATGCTTCTATTGGAAACAAATTAATCCAAATGGAGACAAGGGAAACTTTCTAATTGGAGACAAACAGTGTAAGTGAAACCGCGACGAAAGTCTTCCAAAATCTTGTTGAGTTGCTCTGAGTGCAGGATTTGTTCTTATTCCTGGTCTTTTCTCCTTTCCCATCTAAAACAATAAAAAATTTCTCCAAAAAAAATCATATTTCCGGGATTTCCTATTGAAGCATTTTCAGACACTTCAGAAAAACCCTTTTTGTTCACGAAATAGGTAATTATTTCATTTGAAAACTTCACTTACCGTTAACAATAAAGATTAGCACTTAATTTAACTAAAATTAGTCAGAAATATGACATAAATGTTAAATAAAACGAATAAACAACAATCACCTCATTGTGTTTTTCATTGGAAAACATGGTCGATCGATGAAAAATTCGATGGTGAAAAGGTACACATTTATCTTTTCTGAGAAATTAACAAATTAAAATTTGTGAATATAAATGGATTTTCGCTTTCTTTGGAGCAAAATTAGCTAAATAATGAAACTGAGGTATAGAAAATATATATATATATAATAATTTAGTACTGTATTTACCAGGAAAACAGTGATGTTTCCTTTTGGAGTAGCAAAAAATTTCCATTTGGAACAGGTTTTGAATTAGCTTAATTGACCCTTCTTATAGAATGGCTTATAAATAATTATAAAATCATGAAAGGAAGCTTTGAACCGAAAGTCAATATTCCCCTTATTTTGGAATAATTATTAAGACTTGAAAAGACTTGATGAATGGGAAATTTATTTGGTGACCGACCATGGAGTCAGACAAAACATTCCGACAAAGATTGAGCCCGATTGGAGGACATAAAATTTTTCAAGGATAATAGTGCCTATTAACGATGTCATATTATGTAAACTTACGGCCCCATTGCATACCCATACAACAATACAAATTTTATATATAATTAACTGTGGACTTT
This sequence comes from Phlebotomus papatasi, assembly GCF_024763615.1. Taxonomy (NCBI): domain Eukaryota; kingdom Metazoa; phylum Arthropoda; class Insecta; order Diptera; family Psychodidae; genus Phlebotomus; species Phlebotomus papatasi. The sequence goes on along the minus strand of NC_077223.1, from coordinate 86,231,771 downwards.
CACTGCAATCACTACACTTATGAATTTTTAGTCGAACATGTGTTCTTTGCTGTGAATTTCGCACGAAGAAATAATAAAGGTTTACGCTGACAACATAGCATTATGCTTTACACGGTAGGCAATTTGAAACAATAATCGCATTGGGCATTCCAATACGGAATGAACCGGTGACTAAAGAACTAATACTTCTTACCTGTGTGAAGGAGTATATGTATAATAATTTTTCCTTTGGAGTGGCAAGTTTATTTGTTTATTTTTCAATTATTGTGGATTAAAACTGATAAATATTAAACTTTTTGAGAGAAAATGCATATGGCTCAGAAGTCCTCTATAAAGTAAGTTTGTGATATTTGATCAAAAATGAAACTAATTTAATTCAACTAAGCTTAATATTAACTGAATAAACTTTGACAATTTCTATTTCGATCGTTCAGAATAAGAAACGAATAACTCGCAGCAGGCAAATTTTACAGGAGAGCAATTTGAAGCTGAGATTTTTCATGCAGAGTTAGGGTAAGTGTGCGAAATTTCGGCATAATTGCATGCAAGCGTCAAAGTCTCAAGTTTGAAATGTAATATTTTAAATACAAATTGATTTTTTTTATTCTTTCTTCTGAAAGAGTGTTGCTTGGAACCTTGTAAAGAGTTTACCGTCTTTATTTACTCTATAATCATTCTTAATACATTTTAAAATGAATAAAAATATAGACATAGCTTTGGTGCCCTATTTCGCCCACCTTCATTCTCATAGTTCCTTGCCCTTCGGGAATTCTTCCAATGTCTTTTTCACATCATCTCGTTTGTCGAAGCTACATTTTTTGTCATTCTTTTGCATTGTATAATCTCTAGAGTATGTAAAATCTAAAAGTTCATGGAAATTCGAGGAACAAAAAAGGTGGCCGAAATTGCAAGCTGGCCGGAATTTGGCACACTTATCCTATAGGATTTTTGAGATTTAAAATCTCTATAACCTTGAAAATAATTATTTTTCACAGGGAAGGTAGAAGGCGATTAAAACGATTTTTCTAAAAATATCGAGTTGTTCGACTTATATTCTGAGTCTTCGATTTATGTTATCGATTGATTAAATTTCTTTTTCTTTTTAATTTGAACTTTGGCATTTTTTTTGGTTACAATATGAAAATTCTGTGATATTCAAGCGACGACGAAGAGCGTAAAAATAGATGCAGCTTGTGTGGTGGTTTGTATATGATAAGTTTTGCAATATAAATAGAATTCATCGTGAAACGTTCCCTTCTTAACACCTAAAAGGACCAAACCCCAACAAACCCAACATGACCTTACGACTTTTTCCAGATAAGGAACCTACCTCTGACGTTCCAATCACGTGTTGACATCGCATACACTAGGAAACACAATTTAGTCCTAGAAAACGGTCCCTTTGCTCGAAGAGAATTTAAGGGAAAAGGGGTCTGCTTACTAGTTCAATATGACAATAAAAGAAAGAGTTAATATAATGCCTAATAGAGCTCAATATCCTTAATCCAATCTTCATTTCTTATTTGTCTCATTTGTCGTGTTGCAAACAGTTTCATTCTCAAAGATATACTAAATTAAAACAAAACACAGTCTCTGGTGATCTCTTATCTCTCATGTAGCAAATATAATTCTCTATCAAATTCAGAAAAAGGTATAAAAGAATAACTGCATCGGATTGCAAGATATTTCCCACCTTAAATTGTTTTTAAAAAATCTCTAATATCCTAGACTTAACTAATCTGATGTTGGGTTTACAAACCTCTTTGTTTCAAAAACATTAGCCACTTGAAGATCCCAAGCTAACGGTGCTATCATACTAGGATTTTCACAATTTAATTTTAAATTCAATTGAGCCAATTGAGCATTATAAGATTTCTAGAATTTACTTGAAAATTCTCACAGCCAGGACACATTTTGCAAGAAATTTGCTCAATTTTAAATATTTCCGCGAGATTTTTTTTGTTGTGAATGGCCCCGGTAAATGTGTGATAGTACTTAAAATGTCTTATAAGTCACTTATCTGTTATGCAAAAAAAAATCCCCAAATCCAGAAGAAAGTGTTGTAAGCAAGGATGCTCATGAAAAGACTCATACAATTTTGTTGAAAATTTGTGTGAAGTCATCCCAACTGCGATTTCTTGACACAACAATTTCTTTCGAATGGCTTTGGAGGAATTTTTAGCAAGTTTATCACTAGTCACTGTACTTATTTTATTTTTTTGGCCACAAATAATAAATAATTATGAGTAAATAAATTTAATAAGGATTATTTGGTTCAAAAGGCTACTTGTTGAACTTCAATAAAATTGAAATTAATGAGCAATTTTAACATTTTAATTTGCTGAATTCAAATTTAATTGAGCAATCACATTTATGCTATTTTAGCATGTTTTGGTGGGGCAGCTATTAGTTTTTATCAATAAAAAAAGCGAAAATCTATCAATCCAAATGATGTTTGATACAAAATAAGGCATAGGAACAATTCATCTGAAAATTAAATTGAATCAACAAATTGAAAAAATCCTAATGTAATAGCACGGTAAAATAGTGAAAAAATGTTGTAGACTTGTAAAAACGTGCCCCCACATTGTCCATATGCCCTGTACCTAGTGTTGACGTTGATTTTTATGAACAAATCTCAGGAGAGAAATATTAGACTTGAGCAAGTTGAGAAAAAAGATCAATGAAAAATATGAATAAAGAATGGCTCTCGCTTTTGTTCCAGTCATTGATGAAGTCGGAGCCTGAGCCGAAAGCCTTGAGAAAAGTTGATGAGTTTTCCTTGAGAGATCACATTTCCTGACGATTTCCGATTTTCCCATCAATATCCTTAAGTTTAAGAAGATTTAACTAGTCATAGGATTTTGAAAATACTCTTTCGGTTTATTCGTCAAAACATTCTCTATATTTTTTTCCAAGATCTTGAATAAAATTTTTAAGTATTTCCTCATTAAAGATTGTCAAAAATGACAACTTTCATAACCAAAAAGTAGTTATTTTACGGCAATTTACATTGTATTAGCTTATCCACGGTATAACATTATTGCAAAACCTCCCGGTAATTTTTCTGCACTCTGAAATTTTCTGAACTATTTTAAAATATTATTTCAAAAGAACCAAATAAAGCAATAAATTAGTTTAACCCTTTAAGGACGATATGGTCAAAAATCGGGGATCAGAAAAAATAATTAATAATTTAGATGACCGTAGTAAAAATATCATTTTTGGGTCACCGGTGATCCAATCGTCCTTAAAGGGTTAACTGAGAACAAAACTATATTTGTGTGTTAAATATTACATCAAGGTTTAGGTTCTGAAAAAATGTTCAAAATTCCATAACCTAACCCTAAATTTGAAACCGGTTTTAAACCGATTAACCGGTTTCAGAGCCATCAAAAACCGGTTAACCGTCTATCCTAAAAACTTGGTTATTTGGAATCACTGATAAGGAATCGATGGCCGAATTTAACCCTTTAAGACGAGAGGGTCAAAAATCGAAGGTATGATTAATTGAATATAAAAAAAAACGACAAAAACCATTTTACCATAATTGTACATGCGCTAAAGAAAGTTGATATGAAAACTATGAAAATAAGGCAAATATATTTAGGTCAGTAAATTAGCTAGTAAGACTTCAAATAAAACAGTAGAGAATTTGAAGTGATCAGTACATAAGAAATTATAGTCATTAAAAAAATAAAAAGTATATCCTAAGTCTCCAAAAAAATAAAAGATCGACAGACTTCTTATTATTTTTCCAATTACCAAGAATATTCAATTTCAATAATTTTCAGCTTTAGAATTTTTGATTTCTATTTTATTTGTATACTGACAAAATTTCATTTTTATGGATAATTTTTACCAAAATACTGCTAAACATTCATCCTGAAAATAAGTAGTATTTTTGTATATTAGGGTGGAGTAACCACTTATCGTCATGTTTAGGAAAAAGAGGAATTAATTTTATTATACCTTTTGAACTCAAGATAACTCAAATTTCACACAAAAGTACTTAGATGTATTGGCTCTAGATTCGTGAAAGCAATAGACCTAGAATTTAACGCTGGACTACTTAAAAAACTGATTTTTATTAAAAATGCAAAAATAACCACTTCGTCGCCACTTTTCACCACTTTTCGCCAGTTTTGTAACCACTTCTCGCCACCCACTTGAAAAGGTCCAAACTCGATTATTTTAGGCAATGTTATAAAAAGAATACATTCAGCATTTCTTTTTCCTCGTGATCCCCTTATTATTACTCACTTTAAACGATTTTCTCCCACTTTTATTTGAGAAATGAAATTATAGGTCTATTGAAGAAAGTAAACAATGCAAATTTGACAACTGAGAATCTACGAAGTGAAGTTAGCGTCATCTATTGAAAAGATATGGCGTTAGGTGGTAAAATCAATTTCAGAAGATAACCACTTTTCGCCATGCCTCATTTTTATATAAAAATGATATAAAATGAGATATTAATTAGCTAAATACAAATTTTATGTATTCCACAAGTGTACTTAAATATTCAATAGACAAATTATTTATTAAAAATGCTAGTTTTTGCTTGATGAAAATTTGATGACACTTACTATATTTGGTAAGAAATATTGGATTCGATGCACTTGCTTTAAAATATTACTCTAAAAGTACTTAAAATCATAAATACAATAAGAATAATTATTATTTTTCGACTCTATATGTAGCAGCAGTAAAAACACAAAGATCTTTGCGCCTCATTTATTTCACAATTCGCGAAAAATAGCGTTTTCTATGTAAGTAGCGAGAAGTGGTGATTCCACCCTATTATCGAAAATAAAAGAATTATTTTTATAATGAATTTTATTTATTATCTTATTTACTTTATTTTAAGATTCATTACTGTCTCCTGGAATTGAAAATTTTCCCAATTTCATTTTCTTCTGTTTTGAGACGATCCTCCTCCTCAGTGGTTCTTACATCTTTCTTCCTCAAGAATTTTGCAAGGAGTTTCTCATCCATTGACGGATTTCCTCCGGTTAGAACACTCACAATGTATCCAATTGAGAGATTGAGGGTGAATCCTATCAGATAGTAGTAGAGGAAATGAATTTTGAATATCCAAGGAACATTTCTAGGTTTTTCAATCGGTTGATTGAAACTTTGGAAGGAAGTTGAGTTGAACATTTCCAATTGACATCCGTCAGTTCGTAGAGGAAGGAATGGATCTGGTTCTTTGTACTGTCCTCCAATTATAAGAGTTAAAATAACCAAAACGGTAACAATGGATCCAGCAAGAGCACCCTGTTAAAAAGTAATAAATTCTCAGTATCTCTAAATGCTTTCAAAATTGTTCTTTTGATACCTTACTATTTATCCCTCGGCAGAGCATGCCTAGGACAAACATTCCCAGAAGGGATGCACCGGTCAAAGTCATGCACTGAGCTGTCATATTGAAGATTGTGCCCATTTTTTCGATCGCTAGCAGCAATAATATCTGCATGATCCCCAAAATAACTACCAAAAGCTTCACAATATTGTTGGCTGTAGCTTCAGACGAATTCCTGAACTTATTGAGCAGGAAATCATCGAAAATGATGCCACTGAGGGTGTTTAGAATGGATGAGGTTGTGGATAGACTGGCTGAAAAAATTCCCGCAATGAAAATTCCAGTAAATCCGGGAAATATTCTTGCACTGTGTTCGATAAAATGGGGCACTATTTGATCGATTTTCCTAATGAGACCCGCTCTAAAGGGGTCACAGGTCTCGTAAGTGGCATAGACAATGATTCCAATGAATTGGGAGAGGAAGAAGATTGAACAGAAGAAGAACGCAAGGCCCCAAATGGCAATACGCATTTTTCGAAGGTCAGAAAGTGCCAAAAAGCGCTGAATGTTGGTTTGGTTGAGGCCAAATTGATAAATCTCCAATATTTGTAAACTTAAAAGATATTGCCAGAAAGAATGTCGAATTGTAGGATCTGGGTTGAAACTAGGGGAAAAAAATTAAAATGAAATTTAAAGTATTTTAAGTAATGTACCATAGATGTGGGTGACTTGGTTCCTTGCTCTTCATAAGCTTTTCTATAATTCTAGCATTTAATTTAAAATGGCATTGAAAAAACGAGCAGTAAAGTCAAATTTGGTTAGCAAAAAATTCGAAATGAACAGTAAAAAATAAAAAAATGGTCAGTAAAAAATAAAAAAAGACAGCAAAAAATTTGAAAAGATCAGTAAAAAATTAAAAAAGAGCAGTACTTTATTAAAAGCGGTCAGTAAAAAAATGAAAAGTGGTCAGCAAAAAATTAAACATGATCAGTAAATGTAAAAAGTGATCAGTGAAAAATAAAACATGATCAGTAAAAAGTAAAAGATGGTCAGTAAAAAACAAAAAGTGGTCAGTAAAAAATAAAAAGTGGTCAGTAAAAATTTAAAATGAGCAGTAAAAATATTAAATTTGGTCAGCAAAAAATTAAAAATAATCAGTAAAAATATTTTTAAAAAAAGCAGCAAAAAATTAAAAATGAGCAGTAAAAAATAGAAAGTTGTCAGCAAAAAATTTAAAACGAGCAGTAGAAATATTCGAGATGATCAGTAAAAAGTTGAAAAGTGATCAGCAAAGAATTAAAAATGAGCAGTAAAAAATAAAAAAAGGGCAGCAATAAATAAAAAAGGGCAGCAAAAAGTTTGAAAAGATCAGTAATAAATTAAAAAAGAGCAGTACTTTATTAAAAGCGGTCAGTAAAAAATGAAAAGTGGTCAGCAAAAAATTAAAAATGATCATTAAAAAGTAAAAAGTGATCAATAAAAATTAAACATGATCAGTAAAAAGTAAAAGATGATCAGTAAAAACAAAAAGTGGTCAGTAAAAAATAAAAAGTGGTCGGTAAAAAATTTAAAATGAGCAGTAAAAATATTAAATTTGGTCAGCAAAAAATTAAAAATGATCAGTAAAAATATTTTAAAAAAAGCAGCAAGAAATTAAAAATGAGCAGTAAAAAATAAAAAATGGTCAGCAAAAAATAAAAAAGGTGCAGCAAAAAGTTTGAAAAGATCAGTAAAAAATTAAAAAAGAGCAGTACTTTATTAAAAGCGGTCAGTAAAAAATGAAAAGTGGTCAGCAAAAAATTAAAAATGATCATTAAAAAGTAAAAAGTGATCAGTGAAAAATAAAACATGATCAGTAAAAAGTAAAAGATGATCAGTAAAAAACAAAAAGTGGTCAGTAAAAATTAAAAAGTGGTCAGTAAAAAATTTACAATGAGCAGTAAAAATATTGATTTTGGTCAGCAAAAAATTAAAAATAATCAGTAAAAATATTTTAAAACGAGCAGTAAAAAATTAAAAATGAGCAGTAAAAAATAAAAAGTGGTCAGCAAAAAATTTAAAGCGAGCAGTAGAAATATTCGAGATGATCAGTAAAAAGTTAAAAAGTGATCAGCAAAGAATTAAAAATGAGCGGTAAAAAATATCACTTTTTATTTTTTACTGACCACTTTTAATTTTTTGCTGACGACTTTTGATTTTCTACTGATCAAATTTAATTTTTTACTGACCAACTTTTATTTTGTACTGCTCCTTTTTAATTTTTTACTGACCACTTTTAATTTTTTGCTGACCACTTTTAATTTTTTACTGGCCACATTTATTTTTTTACTGTTCACTTTTAATTTTTTACTGACCAATTTTTATTTTTTACTTCTCGTTTTTAATTTTTTACTGACCGATTTTTATTTTTTACTGACCACTTTTAATTTTTTGCTGACCACTTTTTAATATTTCACTGATCATTTTTAATTTTTTGCTGACCACTTTTTATTTTTTACAGCTCATTTTTTATTTTTGCCTGATCAACTCGAATATTTTTACTGCTCATTTTTAATTTTTTACTGACCATATTTTCTTTTTACTGTTCATTTTTAATTTTTTGCTGATTAACTTTTAATTTTTTTACTGATCAACTCGAATATATCTACTGATCAATTCGAAGTTTTTACTGATCAAATTTAACTTTCTACTGACCAAATTTAACTTTTTACTGACAAAATTTAACTTTTTACTGACAAAATTGAAAATTTTTGCTGATTATTTCGAATTATTTGCTGATCAAATTTAATCTTCTACTGACCACTTTTGACTTTTTACTGACCATTTGTTTTTAGCCATTTAAAATTATTTTTCTAACGTTTTTTTACTTAGAGAAGATCCTAAACTGGATAAAGGAACTTTGCAAAATACTGAGTCTTTCTTTTAAAGTTATGATATCCCATAGCTGGAATTAAAAAGTGTATTTACTTGAAAAATACCAGTCTTCCTCCGCGTTCAGCAGCTTCCCAGACTTTATGGAATCCCCCAACCTGCCTCACTCCCACAATGGCCACAGTCACTGAAGCCACGATTGTGAAAGTGATCTGCAGGACATCTGTCCACACCACTGCCTTGATGCCACCCACAGCAGTGTACGAGACGCACAAGAGGGTCAATAGGCCAGCAGTGAGATGTACATTGAGTCCAGTAACTTGCTGAAAAGCCAGTGCAGGGACGTAGATAGTCACTGGCAAGTATAATAAGGAAGTTACTGTGTACAGAAAACTCGCGCAGAGTCTCACTGTTCGGCTAAAGCGCAATTCCAAATACTTAAAACTCGACAATTCTCCTATTTCCACGAATACAGGCAAGAATGTTGAAGGCACAATTGCGGATACAACAAAAAGTCCAGATCCTATCATCCAAGCCTGTGTTCCGTATCCATAAACTTCAGCCGGTTGCCCTAGGACAGCGGTTCCAGAAACGGCCGTTGCCACAAGGGATGCTGTTACGGGCAGAAGGCCCATCTTACGTCCTCCAAGGAGGTATTCCTCTCGAGTATTGGCCCTCTTCCGCGACTTACATCCATGGTACAAACCGATCGCGCCAGAACTAAAGAAAGTTATTGCGAAAAAGAAATAGTCTATCGTAGAAAATTGATCAAATTCTTTAACCATTTCGCGGAATAATGTTTCTACTTCGTTGCAGATCTTTGCACTGAAGCTGTCGTCTGACTTTGGATTAGTTTTATTCAGAATAGATTGAATTAAAATATAAATGGTCAAGAAACCAGTTGATGGAGCTAAAGAGATGATAATTTCATGGAAATTTTGCTGAGTCTTGAAGTGTTTCTTATATTCATAATGTTACACATTTATTTTGCTGTGATTTTGCCTTGCTTTATTTAATTATTTCCTATGAATGTGTGTTTCGTAAATTGACTGGGTAGGTACTTACTGTAAATGCGGGTGACGTGGCCCTCCGGAGGTTACATTGCCACAACGCTGTTTGTAAACTTTTCTTGAAGCATTCTAGCAAATTCTTATTAATCGTATCGAAACACTTTATTTGGTATTACAACGTAATCATTACAATGTGCCTAGTGTTGGAAGAATCTGCTGATCATAGATCATCCAGGAACGCCTTCTCCGTAGAGAATGCTTCTTCCGTGCTCCTGAAGGTTTTTTGGGCGGAGGCGTTGCATTTTATTACGTTTTATCAGAGTGAAAATGTCTTCTTCTCGACATTCAGTTGCTTGCACCGGGTGGGACTCGAACTCACAGCTGTGAGAGTCGAGTCAGAGATCTCACCGCCCAAGACCCAACGGTCTTGCCTATTGCGCCACTGAGATCCCCAATATAGCAAATAAGAATGGCCTTACCGATTCGTTTGGTAAAGAACATCCTTAAGTGTTACGGCGTTATCAAACTTGCACATTAAAATTTTAATGTGATTCACATTAATTGTCGCTTGTGAGCGTCCAAATATGTTATTTGTGTCTTTGAGTCACTTAATATTGGTGGTTTTTCTATTTATTGAAAAAGAAGTGGATTTGGCCTGCAAAAATAAGTTTAAATTTACCTAAAGCATAAATATTTTTCACATTAAAAAATTAAAGAGAAAATCGCATTACTTTTTCGCATTAATGGTATAAATCAATTTTGTATCAAATTTTGCGGGCCAAGTCTACCTTTTTATCAACAAATAGATCAAATTTTGAATATAAAATGATTGAAACACACAAATTACACATTTAGACTCTCACCAGCGACAATTAATGTGAATCATATTAAAAGTTTAATGTGCAAGCGTGATAACACAGTTAAAACACTTAAGACTTAAGAAAAAGTCAAATCAAATCAAGAAACTTAACACGAAGTACAATTCAATTTTAAAATACTAATTTCTAAATTGATTAAAGACTAAGACATTAAAGACATTTAGATAAACTATTACAGCTGAATGTTGGATCGAAGTATAAAGATAATTCGAGGATGATCCACCGTTTTCTAATGTTTGAACGAGAAATAGAATAAATTTAAACAGTGGATTAACGTTTAAGCCAAAAATTAGACCTTCGATTTCGGAGGTATAATTTTTGGCTTAAAGATGGAATAAACCTGTTCACATTTATCCGTAAATTCTTTCCGAAAATACCGTTAAATGATACCAAATTGATATATATAATCTGCACTTTAGTGGATTTAATAAAAAGAAATAAGGCTTTCACTCTATTTACAGCAGATTTTCTCGCATTCTTCGAAAAGAGTTATCCCAAAATTTGGAACGGAATTTGTTGCACTCGGCTGTTTTGTTCCCACTGTCAGGAACAAATTGGTACATATTTTTTATAACAATATTATTCCTACATCTGTAACATATTTGTTCCAAAAATTTTCGATGTCCGTGGACGAGGTAATTTTTGGAACCAAATTGTTACTCATATGGGGAATCTTTGTTCCCATTGTCGGGAACAAATCCGTGTAAGTGATTTGGTCTTACAGTTAAGGCCTATACTTCAGTCGAAATGGATTTCGGTGGCGAAAGTTCATAAGGAATATCAAATAAGAATCAACTTAAGAGTGTTTTATACAGACGCGTGCATAACGAAATCATATGCGAGTGCTGGCAGCAAGAGGGGAAGGGAATCTCGAATTAAAAAAGTGAAACCATGTAGCACGAAAATTGCCACAGATTTGGCGTCCTCTTTACTTCGGTGACGGGTGACTGAGTGTGAGAGGAGGGATACGCTTTTATACTAGACGAGCTATTTATTGGAACAAATTCATTACTAAGATAAGATAAGATAAGATTTTGCCAGGGGTCAGTTCTCCATTTCGGATATTCCGATGCATCCAGGCCACCAATTGGGCCCCTTATGCTTCCCCACTCCTATTCTATCTTATCCCCCGATACGGGTAGCCGCTCTATATCACAGCTCTGTGAGCAGTCAGTGCCGTTACTATATCACAGCATCCCTTCTCGGTGTGTGTTTGGGATCAGTGACAGCGAATATTTGTATCGATTGAAGTACCACTTTCACATCGAAACTCGTTCTCGTACCAGCCTCTATTGTTTAGGCGGTTCACTTTTTTGCCAATATGCACCATTGACATTACTATTCATTCATTCACTGGACGAATTCAAAGCCGATATGGCATGAGAAATCTTTTTCTGCTGCTGCTCAGCTTTGAACCCCAGACCTCGCAGTCATAGAGCTACTACTCTATCCACTGATCCACTCGAGGCCCAATTCATTACTAATATTGGGTATCTTTTTGTTCCTGCTAGAAGGTACGAATTTGTTTCAAAAATTTTCGGTGTCCGTGGACGAGCTACATTTTGGAACAAATTTGTTACTAATATTGGGTATCTTTTTGTTCCTCTTAGAAGGTACAAATTTGTTCCAAGAATTATGGTGTCCGTGGACGAGCTACAATTTGGGACAAATTCGTTATTAATATTGGGTATCTTTTTGAGTCTCATAAAATGAACAAGATTATGCCAAAAATTATGGTGTCCGTGGACGAGCTAATTTTTGGAACAAATACGTGCCGAAATTTTTTACCGTGTGCATTACCTCATACTCCCTAAATTGAATTACTGATAAAATTTTCAAATTCTCACCATCCTGGCCGCTAAACGGTAAGAGATATTGACTTCCGATCTTCGGTGACCCCTCACAAGTCAGCATGCTCTAGGTCTAGCGAAATAACTTACCCAAAGTACCCCACACCCCTTTTACCCCTCCAAAAACAAGTTTTTTTGACTGCAAAAAATTGGCCCTATCAATTTCAATGATTTTCGGGTATATTTTGTAGTTAGTCGAGCTGAACATTTCGTCCTTAGACACCTTTCACCGGTTAATTCGCCATATTGAATTATTCGAGGTCAAAGATCAACCACCCTGGAGGGCCTAATTTTCAACGGATTTGGACAAATTTGGACATTTTCGAAAGATCTTTTAATTCTGAACCCGACTGAATCGGTCACAATCGGTGATGGATCGGGAAAGTAACGGTAATAGATTTATTTTAAAAATACTGTTTTTCGCACTTTTTCAGTCTTTTGACCCATATAAAATTCAAACGGTAAGAGATATCGACTTCCGGTCTTTGATGACCCCTCCTCAAATGACATTATCTCGAAAGTAATCTCTTTAGTTTTTGCCCCTCCCCCTTCATACGTCCCCTAACGCCCTAAAATACATAAAAAATGAGGTTTTTCTAACATTACAAAAAATTGGCCCTAACGATTTCAATGATTTTCGGGTATGTTTTGTAGTTAGTCGAGCTGAACATTTCGTCCTTAGACACCTATCACCGGTTAATTCGCCATCTTGAATTATTCAAGGTCTAAGGCCTTATTTTCTCCCGTTTTGTTCAATTAATTAATTAAAAGGTTGATGATTTTTTAAAACCCTCTTCTTGAACAATTTTTAACTTCAAGCTGGTTTTGAGGTGATTTATAGACAAATTTAATTTGCAGAAAGGAATATAAGGCAGAGCTCTTTCTCGGTAGTTTTGGTTCACTAACGAAAAAGACACAGCCACTTTATACATTGAAAATATGGCGAAATTTTGAGGCCTAAATCTATTAATTATGCAAAAAAGATGAAGATGCCAAGACAGAAATGTCTCGAGATTGAGAGAAGCTTGTTTTCTTTGAAAATCTCCAGTGAAATACAATAAATAAAAATCATCTGAATCTTTCCAAAATATTCCTGTTTCAACGTTAAATTTCATTGATTGAAAACTGCACGTGATTCGTTTTCTTGTTTCCTGTGTCTCTCATTTTAGACTTGAACGTTTTTGGGGAATATCTGAGATATTCTTAAGAAGTAGTAAAAGAATTTTTTTAATGAAGGTGTTTAGAACATCTGCGGCATCTTCAATTTCTCCAAATTTCCCTGCATTTCCTCTTAATTGCACGTGCTTAAAAAAAGCACTTCCCAAAATTGTCTTCCAGCGACATTATTAGTAAATATTTGTGATCAATTGGCCCATTGTTTGCTACAAAACAATCACAATATGAATGGCTTTGAGGTTTCAAAATCAAATGATACTTTTTCGAAGTTATTTCACTTGATTTGAGACCATTTGGATGGTGAATGACACTCGTTCAAACAATGTGAACGGAAGTTAAAAAATCTCCGTCCAAGTTGCGTGACCAAAATCCTAAATGCCATCGGCAAGTGCTAGATATTCAATTGGAGCCCTCAACTTTTAACGGAAATTCTAGAAATATGACGAGTGAGGCACATTTCTGAGTAGAACAGAAAAATAAAAGAAACACAGCACGTACATTGATCTAAGAAATAGTTTATTTTGGGATAGAAACCACTATCTTTCCAACAAAATCTTTATAAGATGCAAGAGTTAAACAAAGTTTCTTAGACAAAATTGACAATTTCTCTTTATTTTATGGGATATGTTCTTACTTGGAGTATATTTTACACAACTTTATCAATAAATTGTCCATCCGCTAATACACAAATAAAAAAATTACCATAAAAGTGTTTCAAAAACAGTCTGAGAATAATGCCCAGTTCAAATGATTTACTTTAATTTGAAGGAAAATTTCAGTCATCCGAAAATTCTAAATAGATTAATTTTAATCTCAAAATTTGCATATCTAAATGATTAATTATTATTTGAAGTTATTTTTCCAAAAATGAAGATAAAACCTTCCAATTAATGCCAATTTAAGCGTAATTCTCTTATAAACTTGAAAGATTTTTAAGAAATGTGAGGTTATGCTGAACATAACCTACAAAAGTTCTGTTGAAGCTTCGGATGGAATAAACTCCAATGACTCTCTGAATATACAAATAAATCTTTTTAAGAAATATCATTCTTTGAGAAATAAATAAATCGATTTTGAAATATTAGGGAAAGTCTCTAATATTTGAGGTTAGATTGCATTGCTTAAGTTGGTTGGTTGGACATTTAGGAAATGCCCATTAGCTAGCCCATTTGTTTATCTGCAAACTTTATTACCATTTTTATTAAGAAAGCAATAATAGAACGTTTTGATTTAGTTTTCCTTTAAAGATACTTTCAAATTTGACGGTAATGAATGAATGATAATTTTTCAGCTATGATTATTGTAATGTGATAAAAACTGTTATGAAAACGCGTTTCTGGTAAGATAATTCAGGTAAGTTAAAAGGCTCAACAGAGAGAATTTCCAATATATTCTGATTATGGTAAGTGTGCCAAATTTCGGCATAGTTGCATGCAAGCGTCTCAAGTTTGAAATGTAATATTTTAAATTCAAATTGATTTTTTTTATTCTTTCTTCTGAAAGAGTGTTGCTTGGAACCTTGTAAAGAGTTTACCGTCTTTATTTACTCTAAAATCATTCTTAATATATTTTAAAATGAATAAAAATATAGGCATAGCTTTGGTGCCTTATTTCGGCCACCTTCATTCTCATAGTTCTTTGCCCATGAGGAATTCTTCAAATGTCTTTTTTACGTCATCTCGTTTATTGAAGCTACATTTTTGTTATTCTTTTGCATTGTATAATCTCTAGAGTACGTAAAATATAAAAATTCATGGAAATTCGAGGAACAAAAAAGGTGGCCGAAATTGCAAGCTGGCCGGAATTTGGCACACTTACCCTATTTAGTTTTTATCGATACAAATTAATTATTTTATTAATTACTTCGAAGTTTCCCATGACCAATATGAATTTTTGACTGGTCAACAATTGTTTATTCCAAAAAGGTATTTGTAATAACTATTTGAGGTTATGTTGACACATTTGGAGTAGAGCAGTCACAGTTTTACTTGTGTTCGCTACAGAATTTGATTATTTCATATTAAAATTTCGATTTTTTGCCAAAGATTTTAACCCTTGGAATAGCTATTCTTCTGTGGTACCATTAAAGGCATTTTACATTTGGAAATTTCGTTTTTTAACTATCTACCATGTGTCATTTTTCCACAATAACGTTTGTTTGACAATATTACATTTGAATAATTGATTTTTTTTTAAATTATGATGCCTTATTAGAGTCCTTAGAGTTCTTTTTCGGTCTTTTCCATATCCTTTAGTCAATAACCTAATTAGACGAGTCTTAGGTTATGTTACACATAACCTTAAAAATTCAAAAACGTACTTTGTAGAATAGAATCTTCTAGTTTGCATTTTAAATGAATAAATCAAAAAGAAATTACAGTAGAGTCTCGCTATAGGCCATCGCTCTATAGTCCACAATTTATCGAGCGTTGATTTCGATTTCAAAACACTGATTTTAAGTGAGGTTATATTTTTTTAGTACGCGACATGCAATGTTGTCACAATTATTTTAATATTTTTGGCAAACTTTTTGAGTAGTTGTGATAATTTTGATCCATAATGAAGAGAGCGAGGACAAGTACCACAATCCCAAAGAAAGTGGAAGCCGTCGAACAATTTCAATACTAAAAGTCGTTGATAATTTTAAAAAATAACATGGACTATAGTGGGACCCAAGTGTCAAATCTGGAACCAAATATGGACTATAGCGAGACTCTACTGTAGTGTTTTGATCAATGCCGATCCAGAGTATTTGATCGACATTTTGAATTTCAATTTTTATGGCTCCGGCACACCTTTTAGATCAGTAAAATTTCATGAAATCAAAATTCATATCCCTTTCTCTCTCAAACATTTTGCGTATGCCTATCTCATTTACTTCAAAATCGATTGAGCTAAATTTGATTTGTTATGATGTTTAAAAGAAGAAAAAGAATGCGAAAGAATGGGATAGACTGATGCAATAGATTTGAGAAAGAAAGGGATGCGAATTTCGACTTTATGAAATTTTCCTGATCTAAAAGGTGTGCCGAAGGCATTAAAATAAATTTTCAATTACGGCACTTATGGGGAATTTTAAACAGAATTTTTAATTTTGAATTTCGATATTTCCTTACTGTTTCAGGTAGATAAAAGAACGAGAGAATAAATAAATACTATTCTTTTTCTCTTTACCCATCTGAAAGTGAGAAAATCTCAAAATTCAAAAATAGGTTATGTCAAAAATTAACCTAATATATAGCCTTTGAGGCAAAATGTACCATTTTGAGAAGTGACAACATCGAAATATTTTGCCATTTCTTGCACAGATTGACATATTTCAGCTTTACTATACCTTTAGTGACACATAATCATCCCCTGATTTAACCTCAAAACTATCCCAAAATTATTACAGTAGACTCTCGCTCAATCGGTTCTTTTTCAATCGGGCGAAAAATTTGGTTGACAATTTCCACGTTTGATTTTGAAGCAAATTTGCTCAAATTCGCTGTAGTTCCTGATATGTTATCATGATTCTCTATAATTGAGCACTTTTTGTGGAATTTACAATGACTTTGACGCCCAAATCTATTGATAATTTGGATGACATTTTGCCCCATATGCCCGATTGAGAGAGAGTCTACTGTAAACCTATCGATCCATAAATTACATTTAAAGAGCAATTTTGACAATTAAGCAAGATGATCCGAACTTGTTCCTCAAATATGAACTCTTCAAATATGAACGTCGACGGTAGAATTGCAAATGTAAAATTTGAGGTTATGTAAAGAAATTTTTGCGTGGAGTTTTAATTAGTAGACTCTCTCTCAATCGGGAATATGGGGCAAAATGCCATCCGGTTTATCGATTGATTTGGGCGTCAAAGCCTTTGTAAATTCCACAAAAAGCGCTCAATTATAAAGAATCACGATAAAACATAAAGAACTACAGCGAATTTGAGCGAATTAGCTTCATAATTAAACGTGAAAGTTGTCAACAAAATTTGTCGCCCGATTGAAAAAGAGCCGATTGAGTGAGAGTCTACTGTAGAACCATTTTTCTCCAGTTTTCCTTCAATATTTATCGTATTATATTAACTTCTTTAAGAAATTCTATTTGTTTAAGAATAAATTATATTGATACATTCTATAAAATTTATTTTTCTTAAATTTAAAGAAAGTGCATTTCACATGAATTCCGTTACGTTCTTGAAAATACAGTAGAGTTCCTCAAATTTGAACATTTGGGGGGTATAGATGACATTTCTCACTCCTCAAATTTGAAGAATATTTTCAAAAACGTAACGAAATTCGCGTGAAATGCACTTTCCCTAGATTAAGAAAAAAAACCTTTAGAGAATATTATATCAATGGAATTTGTTGCGGAAGTTAATATAATACGTTAATAATGAGATAACACCAGAGAAAAATAGTTCTAATTCAGATTTCACGCAAAAAATTCTTCACATAACCTCAAATTTTACGTTTTGAACTCAACCGTCGGTCGGTCAAATTTAAGGAACTCGACTGTGTTTCTCAAGTTTGAGGAGTGGGAACCCAGCGAGGACCAAATGCTAACCGATTTAAATTTAGCTGAAAACACGTATTACGATACTAATTGATTTTGCGTTCTAGAACTGCTGACCGGTCAGCAAATTTTTGCTTTTCGATACAGCAAAAATATGTTCGAAACGCTGCTTTTTTTCAGTTAATGTGCTAGCTGAGAAATAATGAACTCAATGTTCTTTGAATTCAATCAAATCAAAAATGTATATTTGAGGAACTTGACTGTATTCAAACAATATGTCCAAAATATTTTAGGTTAGGTTCAACATAACCACAATTTCTATAAAATCTTCAGCAATAAGTAAGAGAATCAGGCCTTGTTTAAAAGGTTTTTTTCCAGGATTCTAAAATTTTTGACTGCTAAAATCTAAAATCAGCTTCAGCCAGAAAATTTTTAGGTTAGGGCTTTTTAAGGTTATGTTCACTAAAAATGCACTTGTGGACTTTAAAATTTTATTGTCTTGGAGAATTTATTCAGTTGTCCCAAATTTCTGATCATGTGAACTAGGCATGAGAATCACAGTTTAGAATAGAGTGACATGAAAATTTTCTCGTGTAAAAATCATCAATAAAGAATGCATCAGTTGTATATTTAAAATCGATCAGGACATTCATTTCCATCGATCACATATTTATTTTATTTGTTCATAATAATACTCCATTAATTTCTCTTTGGCTTCCCAAGGAAGGGTATCCACCTAAAGCTAAAGTACGGAAAGTGACTCATCCAGAAGTTTGCAGAACGTGTTGGTAAAATAAAAGCCGATGATCCGTCATGAGACTTTGGTGAGCTCTGCTGCATGGGAGAAATAAAATATTCACTGGACGTAGACATTTATTGAAATTTGCGCCTCTTGGTCGTCGGCAGCAATTGCCTACCGTTCCGCAGAACGGTCACCAAGTCCAAATTGGTAAACGGATGTGTGACAAAGAATAGGAGGAGCAGCACCAAAACAGTCACCTCGATTATGACAAAATGCGATATTGACTGGCCAATTTCTAACCATGAACCGCGATTTGTGATCAAATAGAAGAAATTTACACCCATCACATCGCATATCAGCAAAATCACAATGAACAGTTTGCGAATTTCCGTCTGAAAGATCAATTGTAGGGCAAAAATGTGACATTACTCTTTAGGACACGCCCACAATTTATTGGGTGATATGGCTCTTTCATTATTATTATTTTTTTTAATTATTATCAATACAAATTAAGAAAAAGAAAATCTAGTTGGAAACTATTGTTCAATTTTAACTAAAAATTTCATCAAAATTTCGATGCCTAATTTGGAATGACTTAGCAAAGACACCTTTCAAATAAATTATTAAAAAAAAAATAAATTCGAAAGTACATTAAAATTATCTTTTATCCAGCATTTCCAAAAATACTGAAAGAAATAATTATTCTTTGTATTGAAAGTGTACTAAAATTCTGTTTAGATGTTTCTGTTCCAAAATTTTAAATGTGTCTTGGATAAAACTAAATGTATCCTTAATAAAATCCTTAATTGAAATTTAAAAAAATATACAAGTGATCAAAATCCTTTATTCCATGTCACACTAAAAACGTTCCATATTTTAATAAATTTTCCTAGAAATTTTCCCTTTTTAATTTCAAGAAAAACAGTTAGTGGGGACACACTTCAAGAAATTCGCCAAAACATGTTTGAGAAGAATTCTAGATTCTGGATTTTTTTTATTACAGTTTACAAGGAAAAAATGAGATTTATATTTCCAAATAAGTGGGGATCAAATATTCTTGGGGTATTTTACAGAAATTTCCCATGTGTCTCGGATAAATCTGAAAATGTTTTCATTTATATCCTAAAAAAAAATATATCGTCAAATGCTCCATAACACACTTTGTATAAATATAATTCATAATTTCAACTGTTGGTTTTTTTTTTTAAATAGCATCAACAACAGAATATAAAATAGCGGAGACACCTTTCAGAAAAATATCCCAGATTAAAGAAAAATATATTTGTAGAACTTATTGAAAATCAAGATCATACAAAGTTGAAAAATATGTTCTTCTAATTATCAATCAAACAACATTTTTGAAAAATTTCACTTAAAGGGCCTGAATTTCAGAAAGAATTTCCTCTGTGTCTTGGCTAACTACAGACCCTACAGCAATATTCTCAATTACGTTACGAATTAACACTGAATAAGACGTGATTTTGAATATTCCAAGGAAAGCGTAGTATTTCCTCCTATGAGCTAGGAGCTTGTATATAGCATTTAGGGAAGGAAAATAATAGCGAAGACACCTTCCAAAAACTTCATAAAAATCAAAAGAATAAGTTTAAAGACAAATAGTCTATCGAAACATCCAGAAAATTAAATTTGTACTTCATTCCAAGCTTTTGAAATATTCCTAAAAAATTTCACTTAAATTTCCCTTGCATCCTTCCATTAGCGGAGACACTTTTAAGAAAAATCCTTCAAAGTCAAATGAAAAATTATTTAAATATACATGTTGTTCTTATTAAATTGATGTAAAACCAGACAAAATGTGCTTTCTTAGAATTTGATATGCAACACATTTGAACTTCAATTTTTCTAAAATAATTTCTAAATTCGAGAAAAAATATAGCGGAGACACCTTTCAAAAAAAATCTCTTAAGTCAAAATAAAATATTTTAGTGATTTTTTTCAAAATCTGTGAAGCAAGACTTAAAAAAAAACCTTTTCAGAGAAATCTCGAAAGAGAGAAAAAAATCTTGAGCCATATCACCCAAATTTCCTTTGTGTCCTGGCTAAAATTAAAAGTGTTCCTACCTTGGATATCATATGAATTGTCCGTAGAACGCAGACAACCAGTAGAATCGGAGCCATTAGCTTCAGGATGATCAATGTGGCCATGAGGAAGGGTGAAAAAGTTGTCACTAAGCACCTCACCCAATTAGGATCAAATGAACTGATTGACGCAAAATTGCCTGTACCGAAGAATGATACAAAAATATACAGAAGAATGATGTACATCCGGATAAAATCTCTTCGGTCCAGAAAGTTCTTGGTAATGTCCGCTGGACGACTAGAGAACTCCATCTGAAACCACGTGATGAGATTCACGGAGAAGACAAAGAAGAAGATGGGCTCGTATGAGAGCGACATGATTGAGATCGGAACACTGAAGCTGCTAGCCAGTGTCCAGAGTCTTTTTTCTGGCTCCAGGGAACTCAAAACGGGCAGAATGAGCGCAAGAACTACCAAAAAAAAATCCTTCCTGAAATGTCAAGTTAACAGCAAGAGAATGGGATAAAACTTACTCAGGGAAATCCAGGAAACCATCTGGTAGAGGGGATGTAGACCAGCTCCCTCATTGATTGACTTAACGCTTCCCAGGAGATTTATGATGACGATCACGTGGAGCATCATCGTGGCATATTTATGAGCCAATTCCCAGCGGCTATCTGTTCTCCTCATGAAGGCCTGCAGGAAGGATACTAAGCTGTGGACTAACCACAAAAGTATCCCTAAAAATCTGCAAAAAGCAGAAAATTCATTCACCATTGAGATTTCTTTGTACTAAATTTAGTACACGTTCAATTTTGGTCTATAATAATTTAAAAGGTGGAACCGGTCAAAGATTATCGAAACATGTCCAATTTAGTACAGAAATAACCGAAAGACTTTTGTACTAAATTTAGTACATCTTCTATCTAAAAAAAAAACAAAACGGCCTGAAAACTTAATAATGCACTGAGGAATGAAATGGAATTTGTCCTAAACGTAGATCACAGAAAGGATACTAAGCTGTGGACTAACCACAAAAGTATCCCTAAAAATCTGCAAAAAAGCAGAAAATTCATTTATTATTGAGATTTCTTTGTACTAAATTTAGTACACGTTAGATTTTGACCTATAATAATTTAAAAGGTGGAACCGGTCAAAGATTATCGAACCATGTCCAATTTAGTACAAAAGTAACTGAAAGACTGGTGTACTAAATTTAGCACATCTTATATTTAAAAAAAAAACGGCCTGAAAACTTAATAATACATTGAGGAATGAAATGGAATTTATTCTAAACGTAGAATAGATACAATTTTTCTGTATTTTTTACTATCACCCTGTATAACAAAATTTAGTACAGAAGTTATTTTGACTTTTTTTCTAAACAAAAAGGCCAATTTACAAGATAAATTTTTATTCAATGGATCAAGTACTCGATTGATTTAGAGATATATAAAAAAATATCACAAAAATAAATCAAAGGCATACTTATTTTTAGTACAAGGGTCTATTGTGTTGATTTGTGAATATCTAATTGATTTCAGTAAATATAAAGAGACATCAGTCCCTTAAGAAACATATTTAGAATAAGGCAAAAGATGAAAGAAGATCCTGGCGTTTCATCAAAACTGGATATTTTCTGTACTAAATTTAATGTCAAAGATAATTGTTTTAGTTGTAATTCTAAAATGTGATTGGTAAATCTTAGTACATTTTGTACAAAAAAATCTAAATTTTCTTTGTACTAAAAAATATAATAATACCGTAATATCACATTAAATTTTACAGAAATGTAATTACTAAACAGTGAAATATTAAATTCAGTATATTTCGGATTTTCAACAAAAATGGAATAGTAAAATAAAGAAGTCTAATGAGTACTAAACGTAGTATTACATAAAATTTTTACTTTCAATGATACACTAGGAACATAAAATGGACATAAAATACTGAATACTAAAACAAGTACAGCATTGTAGTTTGTAAGCTGTTTTTCAGAGATGTTAATTATTGTTTCACTGTAGAAAATTTAGTACAACTCTAATATCCTATATTGACAACTCAGACCAATTGAAGGCATAAAAAATATAAATCTGATGTAGATACTAAAAATTGCACATTATTCTGATTTTGAAAGACGAATTGTATGAAATTTAGTACATCTCTGATTATCGTTGTTTCTGTTCTCACACAAGATGAAGACCATTCCATTGTACTAAATTTAGTACATTTCTGAATTTCATTTTTGGCTGTATCAGAGATCAATTTAAATATTCAAAAGTCAAAATTTGGTGTGTACTAAAATTATTGTAATAATCTAAGTTCACAAAATTATTTCATAAATCTGATTTTTGATTCTTTAATTGTGCCAAGTCTTTTCTAATGCGTCTTTGATTCACTTAAAGGTTCCAGAAGATAAATTGAGAGCATAAAAGGTATAATTGTACAGTGTGCAAAAAATTGTACAATATTCTAATTCCGTACGATGCTTTTCACAAATGTAGTCCAGTTGAAATTGTATTAATTACACATACTTCTGATTTTCATTGTTGATTACCAAAGATCAATTGAAAGACTCAAAAATCAAAATTTGGTGTGTACTAAAAATAGTATAAATTCGAAATCCATAAACTGTTTCATAAATCTGATTTGTGATTATTTTATTGTGCTCAACACTTTCCAGTACGTCTTTGATTCACTAGAATGTTTTAAAAGATCAGTTGAGAGCATCAAATGTAGGAACCTAATGTGTACTATAATTAGTACAACATTCTAATTCTGTAAATTGTATTTTAAATGAATTTGGTAAGGTTTATACTGTATTAATTGAATACATTTTTGATTTTCGTTGTTGATGTTTCAAAGGTCAATTGAAAGACTCAAAAACCAAAATTGGGTGTGTACTAAAATTTGTGCCAATACAAATTTATAAATTTATTTGGTAAATCTGATTTGTGATCATTCTATTATGCTCAATACTTTCCAGTACGTCTTTGATTCCCTAGAATGTTTTAAAACATCAGTTAAGAGCATTAAAAATAGGAAACTAATGTGTACTAAAATTAGTACAACATTCTAATTCTGTAAATTGCTTTTTTATGAATTTGGTAAGGTTGATATTGTATTAATGTATTAATTAAGTACACTTCTGATTTTCATTGCTACTGTATCAAAGTTCAATAATTGAAAGACTGTATGAAACCAAAATTGGATGTGTACTAAAATTCGCGCAAATTCAAATTTATAAACTTATTTTGTAAATCTGATTTGTGATTATTCCATTGTGCTAAATTCTTTCTAGTATATCCTTAATCGACTTGAAACTACTAAAAAATAAGTTGAGAGCATCAAAGTAGAAACTTTATGTGTACTAAAATTAGTATAATATTCTAATTTTGTAAGCAGCTTTTTATGAATGTGGCAAATTTTAAATTCTATTAATAAATTTAATATACATCTGATTTTTGCTGTTGATGTTTTCAAGACGAATTGAGAAACTTAAAAAAGAACAATCGATGTGTACTAAATTTAGTACTATATTCTGTAATCATTAACTTATTTCATAAATCTGATTTGTAACTATTTAATTGTGCTAAATACTTTCTGCTACAACCTTGATTCACTAGAATTTTCTAAAGATAAGTTAAGATAAGTCAATGTATTGTCCTGTGTACTAAAATGTGTACAATTTACGTAAGCTGCTTCTCATATATGTGGTATAGTTGAAATTATATTAAATTGATGTAGTCTGATTTTCGTAGTTGATGTATCAAAAATTAATTGAAAGACTCAAAAATCAAAACTTGGTGTGTACTAAAATTAGTATTAATATTTTAAGCTGCTTTTTATGAATGTAGTAAAGTTGAAATTGTAGAAATAAATCAAATACACATCTGATTTCTGTTGTTGATGTATTATATACTAATTGAAAGAGTTAAAAATCTATGAATTGGTGTGTACTAAACTTTGTACTATATCTGTATTCATAGACTTGTTTCATAAATCTGATTTTGACACACATGAATGTTTTAAGAGTTCAGCTGAGGGCGCTGAGGGCATCAAAAATAGAAACCCAATGTGTACTAAATTTAGTACAACATTGTAATTCTGTGAAATCGCTTTTCGCAAATGTGGTAAAGTTAAAATTGTATTTAAGTAACATGTATTATTGATTTTTCAACGTGTACTAAATTTAGTACAGCTATCTAATCTTGTACTAAAATTTAAAAAAAATACTTACAGGAGCAGGAAATCATTGGCGTCCTTCTCAATGACAGGAAGCGATGGGAAAATGGAGAGGATACCGGATGAGACAATCCACTTGACTAGCATCATCTTTGGCAGGCCCTTCCTGTACTGGTTCACTGACTCGATGGCGCAGTAAATGAGGAGGATGGCGGCCAGAGTGAATCTGTAGAAGAACGCCAGAACGAAGAGTTCCACGCCGGCGGCATAGAGAAGGATGAATTTGATATTGGTCCTGAATCGGATGGCATTGAAGTAGTTCCATCGTTTGAGGGTCACGAACTGCAGGATTATGGGCAGGATGAGGTAGACAGTGAGGCGGAAGTTGATCTGCTGCAGAATGACGAAGGTGATAGTGAAGGCAAGGAGGATCGTGTAAATCACAGTGACGCGGCAGTCAATGACTCTCGTGACGTACTCAAGATGCCCGGAAGTGAGTTCCTGGAACGAGATGATCATCCAGACGATCATGGCCACGCTCACGGTGAGCAGGAAGAGTTTCTGGTAGTAGGTCTGATAGAATTCGATGCCCTGGAGGCAATCCTTAATGACCTGGTGGCTCATAGAAAGGGATTTCTCGTACTGCTCATTGGCGATTTTCCGTCGAATCTCCCTGGAGACATCCCTGATTGTCTGCTCTTTTTCGAACGTGCGAAAATATCGGCTCAGCTTTCCGGCATGAAATTCTCCGGAAACTTTATTGAATTGCGCAAGGATTTGCAGGGCATTGGAGCAGAGGGCCCGGGCAGCGTAGTCTGGGGAGACATTTAGGAACTGAATGGGTAGCATTCCTACATTATTGACCGGGGGAGCAACGCCAATTAGAGCTGCCATTAGTGGAGCAATATCTGCCTGTTCTATGCTCTCCAGGGGCTTCCAAAACGTCTTCTTGGTGACTCCAGCACCCCAGGCGACTATAGGAGTCTCAGTCTCATGATGATGACCCGCCCCATGGGCTCCTCTGTCAGACATTCCGTGATCGGAAGTGAAAATGAAGCTCGTTTTACCGTCCGGAAAGATATTTTCAAAAAGGGAAACAATCTCCCTGACCCCACGATCAACAGCCACGAGATTCTTCACAAACATCCTGGAATTGGGCTTATGGACATGCCCAGCTGTATCCAGGCCCAGCAAATGCAGGAAGAAGATCACTTTATCAGCCTTTTTAAGCTCTTCTGTAACATTTCTCAGAAGGAACTTCTTTGTCCGGATGAATACCCATTCATCCAGCCAGATTGTCCTATTCCGCCCAGAAAAATCCACCTCACTGTTTGTGTAAGATTGCGTGAAGATATGCCCCTTTTCCTGACCCTTCACAAAGATCTGCAGAATATCCGGGCTTCCCCACGAAAATGTCAATCTACTGCGATTGAAAACAGAATCAAAATCCACAGGATTATCCTTCCAGCCACGTGTCACAGCACTGGGATCCTCATAAATCCCAGCAATCAGAGCGACATGGCCAGGACGCGATTCTGTGGGCACTCGAGTGTGAGAGATTCCACCAATTCCCTGCTTCATGACAATCTCCCCTAAGTACTCAGTCCGGTTGAAGCCATCCCGGTAGAAGGATTCAGCCCTCAAGCCATCGGCTACGAAGAGGACAAGCCTGAAAACAGCCCGAAAACAGATTTGTTGTCTGACCAATTGAGGTTAGATTGAGCAAAATCACCTTTTTGCCGGAGGATTTTCCAGATCCTTCTGGGGACTGAGATCACGGATGATGGGAGACAGGAAGTAGATATCAAAGATGGATGAGAGAAAGATTAAGTGAATTATAACGCCGCAGAGGAAGAATTTATGCATTTTTGCTGGATAAAATGTTGTAAACACAGCAGAAAACCCATCGCAACCCACTAAAAACACTGTCGACTTCAGGGATGGACAAGTCCGTCGACACTGTGGGACATTTCTACGGATTTCCCAGGGAGAGAAGAATTTGGTCATTTCGTCAGTTAAATCAGCAATTGTTGTAATTTCACTTTTGTAATTTTCCAATTTGATATAAGGGAAGAGCACCAGCGATCGGCAGTGTTCCTCGGATCGTCAGGTTAATACCACATTGTTGCTCTAAATTAAAAGATTTTTTAAAAATTGTTAGCTACTTTTTACCATTTAATTTTCACAAGAATACAGTGCATCAACTCAGATTTAATTTATAAAACCAATTTTCCCTGAGACAGTTGTTTAAAATTCCTGGCGATCTGAGGTACAGAGTGCAAGTTTGCAATTACACATATTTTTTATTAATTTATTGCAAAAATTAAAAATTCAAAAGCACAGAGATAGTTAAAGGGATCACTAATTTATCAATTAGCATACATAAAAATACCAAATAATGTTTTGAGGATTATATTTTCAACTAAATATGAAGCATGTCTATTAACATTCCGATCCGGGGTACTCTTCCCTTATATTTGAAATGTGTGTAAAATTGTTTATTAAACGCACTTTAGATAAAGAAACTTTTAATCTCAATTAATTTTAATTAAAAAATATCTTAGTGTCCTTAACACTTAAAAACCCAAAGTGGCATTTTACTCCAATTTTAAGTTTAGAGCTTCACAGTAGGAATTTTATTCAATATTATGCTAAAGTGATAACACGAATATACAAAGAATTTAATTAGCTTTCGTTTAGTAGAAAAAAAAAACTTGATACAGTAGACTCTCTCTCTCAAATGGGTTTGGTGTGAAATGTCATCCGGTTTATCGATAGATTTGGGCGTCAAAGCCTTTGCAAATCCCACAAAAAGCACTCAATTACAAAGAATCATGATAAAATAGGAAGAACGACAGCGAATTTGAGCAAATTAGCTTCATAATTAAACGTGAAAATTGTCAACAAAATTTTTCGCCCGATTGAAAAAGAGCCGATTGAGCGAGAGTCTACTGTAACTTTTCTAATACAGTAGAGTTCCACAAATTTGAACATTTGGGGGGTATGGATGACATTTCTCACTCCTGAAATTTGAGCAATATTTTCAAAAACGTAACGAAATTCATCTAAAATTCACTTTTCGTAAATTTAAGAAAATAACTTTAGCGAATTTTATCAATTGAATTTGTTCTTAGGTGGAATTTGTTGAGGAAATTAATATAAATACGACAATATTGAGGAAATACCAGAGAAAAATAGTTCTAATTCAGACTCCATGAAAAATTTCTTTTACATAACCTCATATTTTATATTTTGAATCCAACCGTCGGCGTCGTTCAAATTTGAGGAGTTCAAATATGATTTATTGATCAAATTGGGAAAAAACCAAAAAATGGGCGTAGAATACCAAATTGGCGTAAAACGCCACCTTTTTTTATATGGAGTTGACACCATAAATGGACATTTGAATGGTTTATATTACATAACTTAAAAATGTTAACATTTTTTGAGTTTTGTCACGATTCGAAAAAATAAAAAAAAATGAAAATTTTAAATATTGGTTAAAAATTAAATAAAATAAGACCTAGAATTGTTGTAGAATTGTACTGTAAAGAAAAATAAGGTGAAAATTCACTTTACTCTTTGTTTTTCGATTCCCTGGTTGGAATTTCACATAAAATTTTCTTAAACAAAAGTGCAAACTATTTATGAGAATTTGAAAATTTTACAGGAAAATATGTAGATATGTATTCTAAGATCCTTGCCAAATTGCAAGGAAAAAGAAAATTCAGTAGAAATGGTAGAAATTGGCTTTTTGCTACGAACATCTGTAGAAATTTACCTTGGCATTTTTTGTCAACTTTCAGAAAATTTATATAAAAGTGACGAGAAAATGGGAAAATATTTATTGGAAAATGAATTTATGAGTCCTAGAACTGCTCTAGAAGTCTTACGGATCGAAAAACAATTGAAAAAATGCTTTTTCTTGAGAATATTTGCACTGGCATTTTATGCTAGTTTAGTATTTTACGTGATTTTTTGGCTCGGATTTTAAAGTGTTAATTAATAGAAAACGAATTCCGCATTTGTCGTAAATTCTATTTCTGGTGAAGTTAAGACTTACAACAAATTTCTATACAAAATTCTTTCTAATCAGCATTTACGGTAACTTAGATAACTTCTTTAGCATGAGACAATCGGTTTTAATTCCATACAGTAGAGCAGAGGTGTGCAAAAACCGTTAAAACCAGATAAACGACAAAATGAGATTGTTCAGGTAGCGTTTTGACTATTGACGTACAAGTTTCATTTAACTTTTATTCGGTTTTGAACAGTTCTTGCACACCTCTGCAGTAGAGTCTCTCAAATCTGAAAATCTCAAATTCGAACGACCGACGTTTGGATTCAAAATGTCAATTGTGGGTGTATAGAATTTCCATTCTATAGGATCTCTTGAAAATAAGAGACGAAAGACGGTTGGATTTTGAATATGCATGGAGGGAGAGAGAAGGAGGAAAAAGTGGTGAATAAGATCAGCTGGAAAAAAAGTAGGGGAATGAGCGGGAACGAATATGGGCATTACGTAAGACTTGATTTTGCAAAGAGACGTGAGGAGAGAAAAGTTATTGGTTTATTTGTGAAATAATTGTAAAAATATTAACTTTAAAATACAGAAAAACGACAGTGACGTAGAGTTAAACTGTGTTCAGTCTAATAGTGGAGAAGTTGGTGTAAATAAATAATTGGTGAAGGTGATAATTGTGTTTTTCTGCTGTGGTGCACTTGGTGAAGGGCATTTGGCAGTCATCGAGGAAAATTCTTCTGGAAAAGCCAGCCGCCTACGTTCCGGATCACTTGAATACATTTAATAAAGGAATATATATTTCCAGGTAAACTGGGCAGGAAGAAGAGGGTATTAAATATCACAGAATCCTATCACAGAGAAATTATTGTTTACCACAGGTACGTGAATATCACAAACGGTAGAAGGAAGCCCAAGAAACACACAGTCCCTGACAGATTTATAACACCACAATATATTTATAGGTAATTCTCCACAGTGGGGTTATGTTAAAAAAATCGTATTCTTGAATGAATCAAAATTTTGACCAGCGTGCTTTACTCAGTAGATAGTTCAAATTTGTAAAATATCTATCCCTCCTAGTATAAAAATTTTTTTCTTGGCTCTATAAAAAGGCTCTTATGCCTAATTTACAAATAAGAGGCCTACAAATTATAACTATTAACCCGTCAAATCATTAATCTACCTGCCAATTTTACTCAGAGGTTTTCTGAATTGTAACGGTATATTCCAGTATATTCAGAAAAAATCTGTAGATTTTCAGCAGAATTTCTTCCTAGAAAATCTATAGATTTTCGTCAGAATTTCTGCCTAGAAATCTGTAGATTTTCGGCAGAACTTATTCCTAGAAAATCTGCTTAGTGTGCATTACTTCACAATAATATTGCTGATTTATGAAGAAATTGTAGAAGTTATAAAGAAAATTGTACGTTCTGCTTAACAAGCATTACCGATTAAACATTTTAGATATCTAAAAAGATGCGAGCAAAAATACTAATTTCTTAAAAATCGCCAATCGAATGATACAAAAACACGAAATTTAGGTCGACACTCTGCTTAAAGTTTTTACTTCACTATTTTCTACTTATAACACGGCGTTGCAGAATTCTTTATTTTATATAAACACTATAATATCACTAAGAAAATCACTCTATTGAATTTTTCAAACTTCAGTGAAAAATATTCCATCTCTTCAGACACAGCTGTCTAAAAAGTCTAGAATGTAGAAAAAATCTACAGAAAATCGGCAAAATGTCTACAGAAATTCGTCAGAGTATGCACCAGGATTTGTCAGAAAATCTGCAAAAATTTTCTGAGGAACTTTGTCCCAAGCCCAAATAAAATTCGTAGGAATATCTACAGATTTCTCGGCAGATTTTCGGCAGATGTGTAGATATTTTCTGCAGAAATCTTAAAGATATCTGACGAAATTATTTGACGGGTAATTTTGTTCAAAAATTTGACTTAAAATTTCGGTATCAAATATTTTGTAGTCAAATAATCGATCATTAAAAATTTGGTGGTCAAATATTTGGTCATATAAATCTTGACTCGAAAGTTTGACTTTAAATTTTGGGATTTAAACATTTTGTAATCAAAATTTTGGGACTCAAAAATTAGGTTAGTCAGATATTTGATAACAATCAACCACAATCAAATGGTTTACTTAAAAATTTTGTGATAAAATAAATGTTGGTTCGATTATTTTTTTAGTCAAATATTTTGCCTCTGAGCTCTACATTTGATAGTCAAATACTTGATGGGAATATTTAATCATATATTTTGTCATCTAAATTTTTAATCAAAATTTTGGTACTTAAATATTTATTAATCAAAACTTTGGCATAAAATTTTGGGACTGAAAAATATAAAGAATTAAAAGTTATTAAAAATTAGGTAGTCACGTGTTTAGTGATAAAAATTTTGGGAATCAAAAATTTTGTAGCTCAATTATTTTGTTATCAGACCCTTGACTTAAGAATTTGGTGGTCAAATATTCGATCTTCAGTTCATTTGGACTTATCACCGATTGTTATGATTATTATTTAATGAAACAATTTCTTTTAAAAATTTTATTATCTTATATTAATTTTGAAAGCAAAGTGTACAATTTGCTCTACGTTAAGTCATCAGCGAAGAGTCCAGGTAAATATCCAAATTCTAAAAATTAATTAAAGCATTATTATAGTGAAGTTTTACGTGTGAAGAGTGATTGAAAAAATTGAAGTGTTAAACTGTAGATCATTTTCCGTTATTCCGCGGATATTCAAAATGTCTGTATTCCCTCCCTCTAGTGGTGAGCATAAGAAACGGAGTAGAATTCATCCCCATGAATGAAATATCTTTCCCATTCTGGATTTATCCTCAGATTTGTCCATGGACTTTTCCATGAAAGATCCCCTGAAACATTGGCGCCAAAAAGAACATTTCGCAAAAGAACTTTTATAGAAAATCCATTAAATAGCGAGTAATTGGATTAGCATATTTTCCTTAATTAATGATACTATTTCCACTTGAATTTAATTTATTCTTATTGTATTTTTTTTGTACAAGATTGATTGATTTTAATAAAACTACAAGAGAACCAGATAGCATAGAAACTCATTTGAAATTTATGAGAATTTTCATTGAGCAATTCACAGAAACTTTCATTTAAACCAAAACATCCGCTCTACTGGTCCATTCATTCATTCTGTACGTTCTTGATTAGTGAATTGGTGAATACCTCAATAAAAATCTACATGAATCAGCTGAATGAGCTTTATGAGAGCTTTCCACATTTTCAACCGTTCAGACGCAAGCTCATGCATAGTTGAAATCAGGAGTATAATTTTTTTCTGAGGTATCTCGGGAAGTAGAGGAATAACCAGAATAACAAATTGAGTGAAAGGAACATTTTTAACAACTTTCAGTGGACGTTTTTTGTTTGGAGTATTCATTCCAATTCTTTCTCTTATTTTGGCAATATTTTATGATGTTTTGAAAAATTGTTTATTTGGAACATGCAAATTTTAGAGAAGATTGCAAAAGATGATTCTTGAGATTTGTGGCTAAAATATGGAGCTTGTTAGAAAATTCTCTGGTTAGTTAAGAAATTTATGTTAGTTAAAAGCCATTTGATCTTGCGATCGATGATCTCAAGGACGTGATTTCTAAAAAGCAGGTATATTAATTACTCCGCGGCTGAAGTGGCATAAATTAATTGTGGATCGAATTGCACACACATTCACGAAATAAAAAATAAAAAGAAAAAAAAACCGTGGGCGTCCCAGCTGAATAAAATTACAGACATACTTCTTGGCCTCACTCGCCAAAAAGAAGAGAAAAAAAAACAACATTAGAGCTCATAATGATCGTGAGATGAGAAAAATTAGATCGAATTTGTGACATTTTCGAGATGGAATTTTTAAGAGTTCTTGCAACATTCATTTTTCATGCTTCCCCACTCCTGGCATTTTTGTTTACTTTGTCCGAAGATGCATCAATTAGTGGACTTCTTTTTTAACAACCGAAACCGATCGTTAAACGGGAAAGATCACATGGTGATGGAGGAAATAAAAGAGACTCAAAAGTCCGTCATAAATTACTTCTAGACAGATGATCGAAATGCTACATTTTGCGTAAATCGAATTTATCAGAAACGGCTGAGAGATGTTTGTTTATTTTGCGCGTGTTGAGATAGGGGAGATTGGGGCAAACCGTACATGTTTTTTGATGTAGATTGGGTTGTATTTTGCGGTGGCAGCCAAAATCCCGAATGTTCAAAATCCTGATAGGAATGAAATTATATGGAGGAAAATGTTTAGAATAATTTCCCAAGACACAGAAGATTTCCCTTTGCCTCCAGCAAGCGCGGGTACAATCGTGGGAGTAGCTATGATACTTTTAAGAATTCGGGATTTTGGCTTTCGGGATTTTGGCCCTTTCGGGATTTTGGCTTTCGAGATTTTGTCGTTCGGGATTTTGGCGTTCGGGGTTTTGGCTTTTGGGATTTTGACCGGGACTCGTATTTTGATATGGCTAGTAAAATAGTAATTTTGGCCAGTAAACAAGCTGTTTAAAAAATATTTATCAAAATGAACAATAATGGTGCTATATCAATGAAAAATTAAAAAGCAAAAATTCTTCTCTTGAACATTTCTTTTACTACATGGCTGTTCTCATGTGCTTCTGCGTTATCTACTTTTCTTTATGTTGGTTCTTATTACGGCTGTTCCGTGGCACGCAACAAGGGCTAAGGAAAACAGTCGTGATAAGAATCAACATAGAAAAAAGTCGATAATGTAGGAGCATTTGGGAACAGTCATGTGCTAAAAAATGATGAAAGGAATTATATTCCCTTTTCAGTTTTCATTGGAATATTAGAATGTTTTTTCATGAAATCAAAATTTTCATACCCATCTTCCTCAAATTTAAGGTAAAGTGCCCCCGCTTGACCGGTTCTCGTCTCGACCGGTTCCTCGTCTCGACCGGTAGATTTATTCATTCAATTTATTTATATTTGCTATAATATTTTGCATATGATCTAATATTAATAGTTCATACGAACCAGTGACAAATTCATAGAAATTGACGAAATTGACCATCAAACAAATCGAATCGAGGAACCCGGTCGAGTGAGGGTACTTTACCTTACATGGAGTTTCGTTTTGAGTGGCATTTTCGGGATCGACAAAGAGACCTCAGGAGGGGAATTCTGTAACGCTCTGGCAATGCCATATGACAAATTGGGTTCGAATCTTAGGAGAGCTTTTTCGAAAATGCGGTTCTGTAGCCGTGACATTGCCATTTCAGCTCACGTGGCATTGTCAGACAGATTTGAGATTTCTGGAAATTTACATGAAAATTAATTTTGTTAAACAAATCAACAAAAACGTACTGTATTTTCATAAAATCATCAAGTTAAGGAATTTCATTAGACATTCAATGAATTGCATTTTCGAACTCATGTGATATGACAAAAGAGCTCGAATGGCATTGTCAGGTTTCGAACTCACGCGTGACAATGCCACGAAAATTAAAGAATTCCCCTGCAGGAGATATCTCTGAAGTCGGTTGCAGAAACGCCGTTAATGTTTTCGGACAAGTTTTCGATGCCAATTTCATAAGAAATATATTTCAAATTTACCGAATGAAAAAATGCAAACATTTAGGAATATTTTGAAAATGATTTTATAAATTAAATCCTAATAGTAGTTGTTCTTTAATGCGTAACTCCATGTATCCCTCCCATCCTCTTCTTTTTCTTCTCCTACACTAAGAAAAAAAAACTATAGAGTTGAAACAACTCTATTGCCGAGTTGAATTAACTCTACAAATACAAATATCGATGTAATTGTTACTCTTTTTCGTTGTATATTTTAGGAAATAGTGTTGAAACAACTCCTGGTGCGAGTTGAATTAATTCGTCGGATATCTATGTAATTATTACTCTTTTTCGGTGTATAATTTCATCTCGACTGAAGTATATGCTTAAGTGATAAAGGGATTGAAATTTTGATTTTATAAAATTTTCCTGATCTAAAAATTGTGTTAGAGGCATAAATATTTCATTTCTTCTGTCAAAAAATCAAATTTGGTCAGTGCGACAAAACATTTTAGAAGCTAAGGGAACTTGGGGTAAAATGTGACAAGTCTTAAAATTTTAAATGTTATAGATCTTTCACGTTCTTTAGCACACTCTTGTTAAAATAGAAAAAAAGCTATTACAAAGTTGTAGAAGCTCGAACATGTTACAGAATTCCCCTACAGAATTGCTTCATTCACAGCTGGAGTATGAAAAATTCGAAGATCGATTTCGAAAGCTAAAAGAAAGGCATTTTTGCTTCTCGTTTCGTCCGCATGGTGACTAAAAAATACTTTTTTTGTTCGAATTTAGACGTTTCTCGAGTGGCAATATGTACTTTGTTATGAGGAAAACAAAGCAATATTGTTCATAATATTCTTCTTTCTTTCAGACTAAAGGTTTAGCCCAGTTCCCGACGGCCTCACAATCCTAAATAGCAACCTTTTTATTGCTTTTTCAGATTTTAATTGATCATTTGTTATTATTAATCCAATCCAAAGTCACATTTTTCTAAATAATCATGATTGTTAAAAATAAGAACAGTTAAGCCATACAGCTAAGTCTCAGGTCTTAAACGCATAATACTTACCCTCATTATCATTGAGTAATGGCCTTGACAGACCTGAGGATTAGCCGAGAGATGGCTTAGCGTAATTATATAAGAAATATTGGTTAAAGTGCATTTCCATCATTTTCCACTAAGTCGTCTCTCGGCTTAAGTCGTAAGTGTGTTTAGGGCATAATACTCCCTCTGTTCCGGAAGAAGTCGTAGATTTTACTGCTCAAACTCAAAGGCAGAGCAGTTATATAATCATCTCTTTTTTCAACTTGTCACCGTCTTGGAGCTGAAACGGTAAAACATATCCACTTCCAGTCTTCGATGACCCCCAATAAAAAAAACAATATCTCCAGACGTTTTTTTCTCCCCCCCCACTCCTCCCTCTAATCTCTACAAAAACCAATTTTTTTCAGTTTTTCTGAAAATTGGCCCAAGCGTTTTCAATGATTTGCGGATATGTTTTAGAGGTAATCCAGGCGAACATTTTGCCCAAACCTATGACTGAAAAAATTCGCTATTTTGAATTATTGAAGGACAAAGGTCAATTACTTCGGAGGGCTCATTTTTCAATAGATTTGGGTCAATTTGGATTTTTTGGAAAGGTACTGCAATTTTGATTCCGGCTGTATTGGTCTTCATCGGTAATGAATCAGTTAAGTACCGATTTTTCAAATGATCGTGAGTTCGAGCGTTCTGCAAAGCTAGGACGCTTTGCCATCTCTTTTTCATACAAAATGTTTTAGCATTCCGGAAGCTTTTTCGCAACAGAAGGAATATTTACTAACTAGGGTAATTTGGAATCATGTCTAATTTGGTACTTTGAGAATTACTTTATATGTGGCATAAGGAAAAAATAACGAAGAAATACTCTTGAATGTAAAGTCTTTTATTTCTTCGTGGTTTTCCTTTTCTCTTTAACCATTTGAAACACTGAGAAAATCTCAAAATTTCGAAATATACATGATTCCGAATTGCCCTATCTTACCCTATTCAATGATATTCTGAACTTCGGAAACTCTATTTCTATTGCAATCAAAATCAAGAAAGATATCTAAAGAGAAGCTCATAACCAGCTTCAGTGCTTTTACTACGCAAAATTAAAATAGCAAAATTGTTATAAAAAGCCATAGGGGAAAGTGCCACTGAGAAAAAAAAGAGGGTGCGATTAACTTTTTTTCATCATAACTTTAACACTTTTTAGGTGTAAAAATATATCAACATTTTTTAATGTTAATTTTACACCTTTTGAGGGTAAAATCAACATGAAAGAAGGGTAACTTTAACCCATAACACACTTAAAAAAAGTAATATTTACACCGTTTTCGGATCAATAGTGCAGGGTAAAATAAACATTTCCGGAAAGTTATTTTAACTTTTTCGGATTTCTCTCAAGTGTGCTCTCCCTTCGAACGTGCATGCCTTCGAATAATGTGAATTTCTTTTGTTTTGCGTAAGATATTACACTAAATTATCACGGAATTATCAACAATTGATGATAAGCCAACTAATATTTGATAGAAATGTGTAAGTTTCTCAGGAAAACTAAAATAAAATTCACATTATTCGATGGCATGAACGTTCGAAGGGAGAGTACTTTTTCCTATAAAGTTTCCTGAAAAAGACTTTTTATTATTCATGAAGTTCTTTTACAAGAAAATCTTCCCAAGATCCCTTTAAAGTAATTTTCATTAGACCCTTACCCAAAAGTTTTCCAAGGATTAAACTTCATTAAGCTTTAATTGCGATACACAGCGGCAATTGGAAGTTTTTCATGGGGATTAACGATTAGTTGTTTGTGATTAATTTTTAAATAAATTGCTAAATGTTAATGTGTGTATTTGACCTAAAATCTAGCACTGAGGAAGAGAAGATCTCAAAAGTTCTTCCTTGGGAAAGTTTAATTCCAATTTCATGTTCAATATTTAAGTTTAGGAAACTCGATTTTCCTGTAAATGTCCTTTGAATTCTTAATTGATGTCCTTGTACAATTTGAGATTGCACAATTGTACAAATAAATAGAAATTCTACTTCAAAGTCTACATGTGAGAAGCTTTCAACCGCACAAACCACCCTTCACTAATTGTGTGTCCTCATTTTGTGCTACGGATGGCTCAGTGGGAATCCCCTTATCACAGCTTTTGCATCCTCCTCTTGTTTGTGCGGGAAAATATACCAAAATTTCCTCATTTTTTTTCCACCATCATCATCCAGCTTTTCTCCGAGTGAAGAAAAATCCAACTTGTGATAATTGAGATACTCATTGAGGTGTAATTTTGTGCTTTTGTGCTCAAACAATCTGCCCCAAATTGCTCCATCTTAAATCACTTTGTTTGGGTATAGTTAAGGCATGTTTATCGGATACCATTTTGCGTGGCATAAGAAGCTTATAGTTTTGGTAGATTATTGTCGCTTCATATGGCAAAGAGCAACAATTTCTGAGAAAATTTATAGTTTCCATAGAGATAAATTCTACAATTTCACAACACTTTCCTTACAATCAAACCCACCATTTTCCAGGAAAACATTCCCAACCATTCCCAACACCTGCTATCTCTCTCCGCATGAGTACTCGAAGGACCAAATAATTGTGACGTTGTGCACGTTTCTGCTTTAATTGTTTAATTTTGTTAAATTGTGTTAGTTTCTTGTTGAATTTTCTCCAATAGTGACGCAATACATGAATCACAACCGCCAATTTTCCTCTACGTTTCACCTCTCACACATTCTTCAGCGTTCATCCTTGTGGGCAGAAGTATTTTCCTCAATGATTTCGCCAGTTTTTGATGTAAAAATAAAGCAGAGATCTTCTAAACTATTTCGCTTTTCATTCAACAAGCATGATGACAAATTACACGTCGCTTTTTGCCAAGATTCTTATTTCCCTGCGGGAAAATGCCTGTGTAATTAAATGTAATTTAAACAGGTTTCCAACTATGTGAGAAAAAAAATATCTAACACATTTTCTAATTAGTGACTAATGCACAAAATTGCATGGTTCTCCATGCGAATTAATTCATTTAATGCAGAGCTCTTTTGAACATCCGGAGAGGATTATGTTTATTTAAATGGGATTCACTGTATTATTTTACTTTACCCTAAAGTGCAATCAGTGCAATATAAATAAATTTCCTTTCACATATGAGACATTATTGAATTAATATTCTAGTAACGTCTAGTAAAACCAAGAGTAAGACGACATTTCCTATGTTTCCCATATGTTTCTAGCGAGCCGAAAAAACTTTTGAGTTTATTAGCTGTTTTCTGTCATTGTAGAATGAATTACCAAAAAATACTAATACAAAATAAAATCCAATTTAATAACGAAGAGGCAACCGAAAACCCTAAATTGGCAACCAACGTAGTTTTGGAGATATCTCGCGAAATGTGTACGAAAACAGGGAAAAAATTACACTAAAACCGGTCGCATTTTTTAGAGCTAATGTCACCCCCTGAGTAAGACTCACGTGTTATTCCAATGAAAAATTAATATTTTAGTTTTAGCACTTTACTGTTCTCAAGTGCTTCTGCATTATCGACTTTTCTTTGCGTTGGTTCTTATTTCACCTGTTCTCCCCAGTTTAGCCGTGTTCTGAAGAAAGTCGTGACAGGAACCAACACAAAAAAAGTTTATGTATTAAGAGCACTTCAAAAAAGTAAATTGCTAAAAAAAACCATGTTAATCTTTCATTGGAATATCACTATCAGTCAATTATTCTTGTAAATTTTTAGTATAATTTCTGCACTAAAAGTTAGACAGAGTTCTATTCTACTAAATGCTTTTAGATAGAAAATAATATGATCTCTCAATCAATGAAAATTTAACATGGTATTTACTGTGAAAAACACCTTAGGTTCAGAAATTTTTAGAACAGAATTATGTACTAAATTCTACTTATCCTAAACAGAACAAGAGTTGTTTTTTAACCTCCAACATTTTTTTCTAAATATTATATGAAGCTCAATTTTTTTCTTTCAAAATGAGCAAAATTAATTCTGTAATATTTTAGTCTTGAGTTTAGAACAGACAATAACTGAATGTTTTAAAATATTTCTTTTTATTATTATTAGATACGATTTAATATGGTGTATATTCCCATTCTTTAATTAGCAATATTATAATACTTATATTATATCTGAGCAATATATTTAACCAGTACTAAAATACTTAAATCTACTAGAACAGGACTGTACTAAAATATTTGATGATATGTTGTTGTGACGTAAAATATTCGTAATGTAATTCTAGAGGCGACTCATAAGGAAACTCGTCGAAAATGCAAGGAAAAGGTAACCAAATAGAGCATCTGCATCAAAGACAATATAATACATGAGAGCTGCCCATATGCCAGCGATAGACATCCAGGCTTTGTTTGACTGGGCTGGAGCCTCAAATGGGTCAGTGGATAGAGCAGTGGCTCTATGACTGTCAGGTCTTGGGTTCAAAGCTGAGAAGCAGCAAAAAAAGGATTTCTCATGCCATATCGGCTTTGAATTCGTCCAGTGAGAGAATGAATAGTAATGCCAATGGTGTACATTGGCAAAAAAGTGAACCGACTAAACAAAAGAGGCTGGTACGAGAACGAGTTTCGATGTGAAAGTGGTACTTCAGTCGATACAAATATTCACTGTCACTAATCCAAACACACGCAGAGATGGGTTACTGTGATATAGTAGCGGCACTGATTGCCCACAGAGCTGTGATATGGAGCGGCTACCCGTATCGGGGGATAAGATAGAATAAGAGTGGGGAAGCATAAGGGGTCCAATTGTGGCCTGGATGCATCGGTAATCCGAAATGGACAACTGACCCCTGGCAAAATCTTATTTTGACTAGGCTGGAGCACGCGACTACTGCTCAATGAGTGAGAACCGATAGTTTCCAACCTAGCTTCCTACAGCTGTGTGAGGCACAGCTACTGCAGGATTGGACTTGGACTGAGGGTGTTCTATAACCCTCCAGGAAGAAACGTTAGTCTTCTTTTTAGTTGAGATCGGTTTCTTGAATTCGTCCCCTTGAGCGGTGGGGTCGCAGATATCGTCATCAGCAATATCACTGCAGAAGACTAGGACCAGGAGTGCTACATTACTTTGCAGGAAGTGACCAAGCTGTTACCTCTTTTCATAATCACCATACACTGAGAAAAAAAGAGGGTGCGATTAACTTTTTTTCCTCATAACTTTAACACCTTTTAGGTGTAAAAATATATCAACATTTTTTAATGTTAATTTTACACCTTTTGAGGATAAAATCAACATGAAAAAAGGGTTACTTTAACCCCCAATACACCTAAAAAGGGTAATATTTACACCGATTTTGGATCAATACTGCAGGGTAAAATTAACATTTCCGGAATGTTATTTTAACTTTTTCGGATTTCTGTCAGTGTATATGCACCTTTTGATAGATGCAACCTTTTCGAATTTTGAGGAAGCAGTTATAGTCATCGGCAACAACTTAGAGAATGCCTGGATTGATGCTCCTTACCATGGCAAACAGATCCAGTAGATCAATAACAGGGGTTCATTTAATACAAAGTATCTTGTACTTTGGACTTCACTTTCCTCGGGTCAATTTACACTTACTTAATGGAAGTAATTTTGATAAGCGGGCTGATATGTGCTAAAAATATGTTACGGAGAACGATCTCCTTTTTCAGCCTTTGCACTTTACTGTTCTCAAGTGCATCTGTATTATCGACTTTTCGTTGTGTTGCTTACGGTATTGACTGTTTTCCCCAGTCCTCGACGTGTTTCAAAATTACAAAATAGTCGTGACAGGAACCATCACATTTAAGATCGATAATACAGATGCACTTAAGAACAGAAAAGTGCTTAAAAAAATTATCAGGAGAAAGATATTCCTTTTTTAGCTTTAGCACTCAGGTGTGCTCAACTGTTTCTTCATTATCAACTTTTCTTTGTATATGTTCCTATCTCGACTGTTTTTCCTAATTCTCGTAGAGTTCTAAAACCCCTAAAAAGTCAAGAGAGGAACCAACAGAAAGAAAAGTCGATAATACAGAAGCACTTGAGAACAGTGCAGTGCCAAAAAAAAGATCATTTTTCATCGGAATAGCCCCAATATACCAGAAATTATTGTGCTACAGTCGTGTGCTAAACATTTTATAGCTTTATTTTTCAATATTTTAAATGTATCAAAAAAGGTGTATAAATTTTTATATAGCCTATTAAATTCAATTTAAATATTTACTTATAGAATATCAATGCAAAAACACGTTTTTAATCCATAAATACATATAAGATTACTTTATTTTCTCCTTCAATTAAATGACTGAAGAAAATAATCATAAAGTTGCTGAATCATTTGCAATGAATTTCTAAATCATACACATTATTTTCATTAAGTTCTCAAGTGTGAAAATGTGAATTTATCTTTGCAGAAAAAAAATGATAGAAATGTAAGAGTAAAAAGTATCATACACTCCCGCCCATTTTTCCTCCCAAGCAACAAGAAAATCTTAATGCTGTTAATTGAGAGCGAGAAAAAAGCGCGCGAAAATTGTGAAACAGTTCTTTGTGTGTGAAAATGTTCCTCCAGGTAACAAGCAATGCACCAATTAATTGAGAGTTTGTGCTTAAGAAAAGTCATGATTTTTGTATTTAGCAATTTAATTGCACGGTCATTAATTGTGCAATTATCTGGCAAATTGTCTCAGTGCAGTTTTCACGCCATTTCCATCGGACTTTTTTCTTTCTTTGCAATCTCCTCCCCGGCAGATAGCCATAATCGTGCCGGGGAGACAAGTTTTGCAAAAATCCAGAGCACTTGGTAACTTCCTGGGTGGAGAAACAGTAGCAAAACTTTATGGCTGGCCACTTTTTTCGTGCGGTAGGTGACCTTAACATTGGATGATCGTACAATAGCCAGTGTGCACGACAAGCTGACAATCTAAAAGAGCATCGCAAATTCCTCCAAGCTAACCCAAAGTCACCAAAAAGAAATCATGTTTAATTCAATTATGTGGACAATTTTGCCATGGTATTGGGAAGAAGTGCTGCAACTATTGCAAGTTGCAGAAGATCAATTACCTTGACATTTTCACCATTCAGAGAGACTCGCATATCGAGGGGTTACCATCGCAAAATTAATGCAAAAAAGCTTCCTGGAACCACTTTACCGATCTTGTTTTAGGAATACTCCCCAGTTGAACTTTTGAATTCAAAAAAATTGTACCCTAAAAGGCGTGTCTGTTACCAATTAAACAATTTTGTAGAACAATTCGATAAATTATGCAATTAATTTTTATTGGTTCTCGGCAACAGATAAAAAAAAGTTCATGATAGAGCTGTTAAAATAGTAGATATTTTACAGCTTTTCTTCTTTTTTTGGCCTTTTGCATTGTTTCAAGAAACTCTGCATTCTTCATATCAAAACAGGTACCATAAAATTATACTCTTGGGATGCTTTTTTTTTTGTTCTGCGTGACACCATTTACCGTGACTTGACAAATAAAGAAGGAATTTTCTTTTTATTCTACCAATATTTTTACCTTCACATATCACAAATAAAAACGAGAGCTTTTTGAACTGAATTCCTCATTAATATCTCAATGAACTTCCATGTAAGCAATTGCTTAAGAAAAAAAATGAGAATAGAATTGTGTTTCGTGAGCAAATATTTCCCTTTTTTGCCAATTGTAGGTCATTGTCGAAATTTTGGAGTGATATTGAAGTATGTGGATACCATTCGATTGAAATAAGATCAAAAGAATTTAATGAGGAAAAAGTTTCTTTTTGCTTAGAATGCCACATGACGTTACTTATAAGACTTTGAGATTCAAAAAATTAGCTCCGGAAATGTTTATTAATGCAGAATTACATTTATAAAAAACTCTCTGAGTCCTTATTATCCTCAGGTTAAAGTAGGATTAGACATACCATTTCTTTAAAAAAACTGATTTTATCCTAAAATTTTAGTAAAATCATATCAATCCAAAATCCAATGGAATCTCAGAAAATATAAAATTGAAAAACACAAATTTTTAAAATTAAAAAAAAAAACTATTCAAAGTTTCTGAGAATATCAACCAGAAATGAGTATTGTACATATTTGAAGAATTAACTCACGAATTGTAAAAATTATGAGCATTAGGGGAAAGCGCGCTACTTTCGGACGATTTATGCTTCGCACAAATCATTTTTTTCAATATGTTATAAATGAATTTGGTTCAATATATTATTACACTTTAATAGCTAGTCCAATGCCTCAAAATTTCAGAACAGAGCTGAAGGTGAAATTCGTAAGGAACATAGAGAAAAAAATGAATAGTCCGAAGCTTGAGTCGTCCGAACGTAGAGGGCTTTCCCCTAAAACTTTATAGAAGGGCTGATTTCTACAACCTTCCCTTACAATAGTTCCCTTCTTAAATATTTATATTGCTTTGTAAACTCATCCATTCAAATTCAAAATCGAAACGTAATTCTCTGGTTATATCAATAATGAATACCCAAGTAGCACCACATGAATAAAAACATGAAGTCATGAAGACGTCATTTGAACGTTTTTAATACCATGTGATAATATGAATAAAATTCCACTATAAGATCAATCAAAATTATTTAAGTTTATTATGATGTATTTAAGGACCATCACAATAAAAAAATGAAATTCCGGAAATAAAGGATGTGACTGAAATTTAAAACTGCATAGAAAAACACATTTCTGGACAAAATAGAGTAACATTTATTTTAATTTAAATAAACCAAATTAAATTGAACTGAAAAAGAGCATTTTTTGAACTTAAACTATGATTCAGTCTACAGAAAGATCATTAGGGGAGACCGGGGCAGAATTAGCCAGCAAATGATATTTTTCATTGCCTAAAATTTTGAAAAAATGTTTGTATCAGCCTGATAAATATTTCAATGAATAGAACGAGAGGTGTTTACTTAGAATAAATAGTGGTTTCATCAATATTCATTCTATTGTACGCTATAATATCCCACTGTCTAATACTATACGTGGCTAATTCTGCCCCGGTCTCCCCTACGATAATTTTAGGATGAAGAGTGAAAACTTTATCGAAGAAACTCCTATTCAGTACGGAACACTTGTTTAAAGTTTCGTGAAAATATCAAAACTTATTTAATTATAAATTCTTATTATTATTATGTAGAGGAAAGCGCGCTACTTTCGGACGACTTAAACTTCGGACGCC
Source organism: Phlebotomus papatasi (assembly GCF_024763615.1). Classification (NCBI taxonomy): domain Eukaryota; kingdom Metazoa; phylum Arthropoda; class Insecta; order Diptera; family Psychodidae; genus Phlebotomus; species Phlebotomus papatasi. The sequence continues at coordinate 86,187,382 of NC_077223.1, read as the reverse complement.
TCATTTTTTTCTTTTTCACAGGACTAGCTCAGGGATTTCTGTGGCGCAATAGGCAAGACCGCTGGCTTTTGGGCGTTTAGATCCCCGGTTGCACTCTCAGTGTTGTGAGTTCGAGTCCTGCGCTGCGCAAAGATCTGAATGTTTAGAAAAAGACATTTTCACTGTAATGTAGCGTAATAAAAATGCACCGCTTTTGCCCAAAAACTCCGGGAAGAAGCATCCGCAATGTGAAGAAGGTGGTCCTGGCGATCTACGATAACCAGCAGATTTTTCCAACATGTGAACGTTATAAAGATTACATTATAATATAAATAAAATGTCAGTATGGCTATTAATGTGTAAGGTTCCCGTCTTAATTATTTATTGTTTTTACTCAGTATTTGTCAGATACCTATTAATTTTATAGCTTGATGATTTCGGTATTTATTTTTATGGATATTTTTAGTTTTTAAAGGATTTTCAACATAGGATATTGTTCAAAATAGACCTAAAGGCCTAAGATCTTAAGGGGTCAAACAAAAAAAAAACAAATAAAGTGTCTCAATATGATTAATAACAATACTGGACTATCCAGTAAATTATTTTATAATTGAACAAATTCATTAAAAACCTGTTGAAAAAATCAGTTGTTTGAAGCTTAAGTCGTCCGGAAAAAAAATCTTTTGACCATATCAGCAATAATATTCAATATTATGCCTAGAAGTTATAATCATTTATTGAGATTCTCATTTAGAAAGTCTGCCTGACGTTGAATTTTTTGGACAATAACCCTCTTTCAGGTGTAAAATTTACGTCATGAGGATTAGCTTTTGCTACTTGGGTGCGCTGTTAGTAACAAGCATTAAAATCTGAACGGCTCATATTAAAAATGTAACTTTGTCTAAGTGAACCATTCAGGGGATGCATGGTTTACAAAATTATATTGCATTTTTTTTCCTTTATCTCAGAAATTTTTGACGTTAGTTATCTGAGAGCAAAATCGTAAGTTTTTCATGATGAAATACCCTATTTTTATTTCCAATTTGTATTTCATAAACTTTATCTTACGTCAAATAAACGTAAGATTTTAGTAAGTAAATTTACCTTTAGTAAGTTTTATAGAAAGATTAACATTTCCAATAGATACATATGCACTATTTCACATTTACTAAAAAGAAAAATATTAAATTTATAATGAGTATCTGGTTAATCATTTATATTTATTATTGATTCTTATTTTGCTACTTGGGATTTGTTTCAAACATAACTAAGTTTACGATAAGAAATATTTTCTATAACACAGTTTTATGTTTAAGTTAATATATATCCACGATAATTGAGAGGATAAGCCAATCTTAATATGAGGATTAATAGGAATTATAAAATAATATAATGCGAATGAGAATAAATAGTGCTTTAGTTTTAGAGCTTCTTTGTTAAGTTCAACGTTCACTTTGGACGATTTCCCACAAATTTGACCTGACCTAAAGTCTGCTGGAAAATTGTAGCGTGTAAAGTTTCTGAGGAAATAGAGTCTACCACAGCAGATTGAAGGATTAGAGGTGGTTGAGAGAGATCTCTGGTTTCACAAATGTGTTGAAAGGTGCCTCAAAGATTGTGTCACGGCGCGGCGTGCACTTTGTGGCATATTGAATTCCTCATTTGTCACTGCTCCATTTATTCAATCAGGTGGGAAACCCTTTTGGGGTTTGTGCTGTTGCATATTGAATTGCACACCTTCATGGATAAATTCTTCACTGAATTTCACTGGTTGTCATGGTAAATTTTCAAGTTAACACCAAAAAATTCACTGGCTACGATAAAAATTCTTTTAAAACTCCCACAAGAACTTCTTTGGAGTGTTTCCTCCGACCAGAGAGACCTTCTGCGACATAAATGTAAAGTATCTCGATGGCGATTTTTCAATGGTGATACAATTTAATGAGTTTTAAATGTAGAGAGACACACCTATTTTTCGTTGACAATAATTTGCAATTGCTGATAAACACTACGAGATGGAGACTAAAGAAATACACGAGTTGCGATCTCTTTGACAATTATCGCGGTATATGGCTACTTTCAAAAATTCCCTTAGCGGATGTACAACATGCCTTGAGCCTGCTGCTAGAATTTTTCATTATTGCAATGTTCAAATAAAGGGATTAGGGAAAGAAAATTTCAAAAGTACACTGAATCCCGGGATTATGCACATTTTCGGTACCGAAAAAAAATGCGTAAAATGGCATTATGAATCGAGAAAATTTGCATACCCACAGGGGCTTTCTTTCGAGTAAATCGCCGTAGAACGAATTTCGCGCGGAGTTAAAGTAGTTCAAACAAAAACATTGAACTGTTTAATAGAAATGCATTAACAACTTTTTGGCCTGAATTCTTCAATAAATGGTTAGTGAAGAGGATGTTACCTATGAGTGGACAAAAAAGATGAGAAAAGTCCTCTCAAGCACCTCAGCTAGATAATTTAGTGGGAAATATACCTATGAGTGGACAAAAAAGATGAGAATAGTCCTCTCAAGCACCTCAGCTAGACAATTCAGTGGGAAATATACCTGGAAATACAGTTTTATCAGTATCCGGCTCGAAGGACCAAATGAAGAGGATGTTACCTATGAGTGGACAAAAAAGATGAGAAAAGTCCTCTCAAGCACCTCAGCTAGATAATTTAGTGGGAAATATACCTATGAGTGGACAAAAAAGATGAGAATAGTCCTCTCAAGCACCTCAGCTAGACAATTCAGTGGGAAATATACCTGGAAATACAGTTTTATCAGTACCCGGTGAGAACGGATCAAAATTTTCCTTATCCGCTGAGAAAAACCACAATTTTCTTTGGAGCACACTTTTTATTCACTTTTCACGTTCAGAGAAAAATTAACGGTAGTGGAAAGCCATTTTGAAATCAGCTGACTTCCGATAACCCGGCGATATTTCATCGATATTCGATTAATCGAACTATTTAAATTGTGGCAGATCGCAACGGGTTCCTCTTATTTTGTACAGTTAGAATATTAAAAAAAAAACCTAAATAAAAGAAATTAAAGTTCTATTCCAAAAATGAGCATAATGTTTTCGAATTTCCCGAGCCACAGGATAGTATACATTCAGGCGTATTTCAAAAATGAGTTTATAAATTGACTCCCAACTGTAGGCAAACTTGCATAATTGTATGTGCATAATTCCGTCAGGTGCATAATCCCAAAGGACTTAATGCCGGGACTGAGTGTATAATGATTTAAAGGTAAGGTGTGGCTGACTATGCACTTTTAAATAAATATTAACAAATAAACAATATCTAATAATAAACTACATTGAAGGTCTTCACATCTTACAAGGGTGGTCATCGAGTCATCAAATTCTGATTGGCTTCATATTAAGAACATAGACGGGGATGGGCATCATAAGGATTGTGTCATACTCAAAAAGTGCTATTTTTTTTTCCTTTAAGAAAACCGACCAGAATAATTGCATGCAAAACTGTATAGGGTAAGTGAGGGATGGTTCGCACGCTTTTTGGAAGTCAATATTCAAGATTTTTTTCTGGATGAACGGTAAAATGGACAATCAAATGCGCTATACCACAAGAATCTGTGGTCTTTTAACTTTCTATGCGTGCCTCATTCACTACCGTAAGATCTGTTCTTTTTCCTGGACAGGAAAATGAAAAAAGTATGATGATTTGTGCGAACCTTGCCTGTGGAGGCAAGATTCGCACGATGGGTTGTTAAGGATCGTCATTGCATTTTTTCCTGGAATAACTCTTGCTCACAATTAAAAATTATTTACCGATCATTAGATTCAAGTTCCACGAATCCACAGAAACCATTATTTCACTAAAAGAAGGTATCTAAAACAGTTTTCTTCTAATTTTTCTGAAGCATTGTTTTTCTTGCAAATTTATGTCGAAAAATCGACTGAAATGTGAAAATTTCAAATGTGACAACCCTAAAAATTTATCACCTGTCTTTTCTTCATCTTCCTTTTCCTTTGTTTTCCTCTTTGAGGTTATGTTGTGATTTTGAGCTGCTGGAGTTACCTGATGAGTTGGCGAACCATAACACTTTCAGTGGTTGAACCAATATGCAGTGTAGTATTTAGGATTCTTTCGCCACTCGGAAAATAATTTTCCTCCGATGCAAAAAATATTACGTAAATATCAACCCAGATTAACCCTTCATCTATTGGTGTAAGTGATTATTTCTGAAAGTCACTTTAACTGTGACAAATCACACGAAATGTGAGTCATCAAAATTTCCCATTTCAGACCATTTTTGCATTTGTGATTCTAGAACCTAGGAAAGAAGGGCTAGGCTGCCTATTTTTGCAGTGAAGATGAGGTTTATGATTATCTATCTAATGCCTAAGAAATGAGGAACTAGCACTTTTCAAACAAAGAGAAAACTCGGATTGTTTGAAGGCTCGCGCGTGTGAAGCATTCCTCACTTCCCCTATGATAAAGAAAGTCCTAGAACCAGCAGATGCAGCAGTCGCGCAGCGGGCAAGCGGACGGTGTTTATAACGCAAAGGTCTTGAGTTCGATTTTTGCTTAGCGGCGTTTTATTTTTTTTATTTATTTTTTTATTCCTATTATTATTTTTTAATCAGATATACATTTATTTATCGTTTTTTTTTTATCCTTGACCGTTATTTTTATCATTATTATAGCAATATCTGCTTTGCACTGTAATATACTCCTAATGTGAATGTTTAACTAAAATAGCGTTTTAAAAGCTCTTTTACGCGTTTGCTGATTTTATTTTTTTTTTAAAGGAATAGAAATTAAGAATTCATCTTCATATGATCTTATTTGTCCTAGATGGTTTTAATAAAGGAAGTACCCCATTGTTCTTTATTCATCTGAGTGTCAAAATTTTCATTTGTAGCTCCTGTATCTAGGCAATCGTTTCCCTAAGATAATGACATAGATGCGTTCTGAAAAGGCCTTGATATCAACTACAACATACTAAAATTTCAGCCTAATCGGATGAGTTTTTGGCTTTGACAGTTATTCAAAATGGCACACAGAAACGTCAAATTAGGATAACGACTACGAAATCTTACAGATTTTGGCTATTTTATCTAAAGTTCTTATGGGATAGGGGAAAGTGACCATGCTTGATACTGTAAAATGATGTCCAAGGTTTGTGATTATTTTCTGATTAACACACAAACCGAAGCGATTCTTCCACTATGACAAAAAAAAAATGTCACACTTATTAGGTTCATAATCCAACCTCAAATAGTTCTTGGAAATCCTTAGATTTTCCTCAAGAAGAAAATGAAAATTCAGTGGCGACTTTTATACAAGTCGGGTCCGGGGCCTTCCTGTATAATAATTGATTCGACAATTCGGAGGCCCATTTTCACTGCAAAAAATTCACCGGATACAAAAAATTGCACATCAATATTTAGACGGAACTCTAATCTATCTGCTTAAGTCGTTTGTAAGACTGATTATTAGTTTTAAAATCACATTTATGTAATTTTCTAAGCCATGTTTTTATGACATTAGGGCGCTAGCGAAAACCATTTTTTCACTTTGAGTCCATGAAAATGTCATTCTGCAACCTTAAAATTCAAGCAACAGGGTTGAAGATTATGTCAATTGTCGATAAAATTGGCGGATTGCAATATGTGTAATTATGAAATAATCACATCTAATGATATAGTTTCCACATTAAAATTATCATTCATGGACCCTTCTTAAAATATAGGATGGACACAAGTAGAATTTATGAATTTGTTACCACCCACAAAAACAGTGTCCACCAAGTAAGAATATTTTTACATAAATATTAGTACTGATGACCCCTCTATGTGCCTGTGATAGTAGTTTTCGTGAACAGCGACATTAATTAAGAAATACTTATGAAATATCATGAATCGAAATTACAGTTTTGGGCCTATTTTTGATTTTTGCTTCCTGAAACTAGGAAAAAAGAGCTAGGATCCTAATTTTTTTTAGGAAATGTGAGGCTTAGCACCAGCTATTGAAATATATTGCGATGAGTCATAACTATTGATTAACATAGGAAAAAAATAGTTATTATATCAAGCTTGGATCGTATCAAGCATGGTCACTTTCCCCTAATTCATCCCTATTGGGGTCACAGGCTTAGGACATTGGGTTGGCAGCCCACCTGTCATTCCTCCACCACGTCAGTAAGATGGTCGTGATCGATTCCAACTCGCTTCAAGAAAAGATCCTGCATCTAATTCAGCCACCTTGTCCTAGGTCTGCGTCTTATACGGGTTTCAGATTTAAAGTGGTTTTAATAATAATCGAATACTAAGTCAAAATTTTCCAAAAAAAATCCAGACTGTTGATAAGAAATTAAAGAAGTTAGGCCATATGACTAAGCATTAGGCCTGGACTTAAACTCGCAATGGTAATACGCAGATGAACCGAAGAGTCAAGCCAGGATTATTTAGGCGAGATTATGATAAGCCCGTATAAGGCTCAGTTATATGGCTTAACTTCAATAATTTTGTTATCACTCAAGATTTTCTGAAAAACATTTGGATTTAATACTGGATATTAAAGCCAAGCTATTTAGTAGGTTCTAAAAAAAATCATTATTATTTAGGATTTTGAAACCTTCAGGAACTAGGCCAAACCTGATGAATTAAGATCGTCTTAGGGCCCTAATCACTCAGGTTTAGCCTATAAAATTTTAAAGTAAAATTTATCCAAAACTGTCTTACACTTATGGATAAGGATTATCGATTAGAGGTCCTTTTCATCAATATTCTTTATTTAATAGCCTGGAGCCAATTTAGGCTCATAGGTTCATGACATACTGTGTGTTTATCTCACGAGGTGAATTATGCCCTGGTATGCTACCTTGTCATATTTTCGTGCATCAGGGACTTTCCTTGCTGCAGTCAAACTATCGATCTTGGTGTTTGGTATGCCATCACTGTGGCATATTATGATCACCTGTGCTGCCCGCCCCAAAGTGATCAAGGAAGCTTCTGTTGGATGCAATAAAATTTAGTGAGCGTGAATGAAAGGCAGTGAGAGGGAGGGCCAATCTCCTGAATTATTACTATCCTGTGGGTGTGATCTAGTGGATAAGTATTACGTAAAAGTTGGGCATGATCGGTGCGTGATCATGTGATCTTTGGACAAGAATCGCGCCAAGTGAGTGTAAAACAGCTACAGTGTGTCCAATGTTTATGTAGCCCCCTCGAATATTTAGTGAGGCGCGGGAAGGTGGGATGGTGTGTAATTTAAACACAATAAAAATTATGTTTTTATCTCATAGTGATCGTACCAGCTCTATATGCTGGGAGACTCGACTTATTGAAACTGGTTTCTCGATCACTTTGCCGCAATAGAATGATCATGTTGTGTGTTTCTCTGGGTGTTTATTTCTCTTCTCTTGGAAATACGCGATATCTGCAGAACTAGCTAGAGTCGAGGAGAGTTTCAAAAAAAAAAATGCCAAATGGGTATATATAGTCTATTTCGAAGGAAAAATTCTGCATCAAGAGACGACCCACACTTGAGTAGTACGAAGAGAGAGGGAGAGGCAGTTGATGATCTGCGGGAGCCTAAAAAAGTGATCTTCAATCTTAAGTGATCGTCTCAGGGAAATTCCCTTGTGCGTGCATCTCCAGCACTTCCAAATGTCGCGATCATTCACAGCGATCATGATATACTTTCAGGGTTACCCGTCAACCCCTGGCACTAAATGCGAACCTTTTGGAAGGCATGGAAAGTTGGATATTTATTTATTTATGTTTTTTTTTTTGGTGGAACAAGCATAAGGCTAAACTTCTCAATATGAAGCATTATTCTGGGTATATTTTGTGTGATCTGTCAAAAAAAAAAAGAATGAGAAAACGGCGCCGTGGTAGCGTGATAAAAGGCCCTGTTCGTAATAAAATCACCAAGGTCGACCTATGGACATTCACTTTTCGCTTGTTACAAATTCTGTAACTCGATAATCGCAGCCACACAGGTACCCCAACATGCTGGCACTGGGTCCGGTCTCTTATTATTCAGACCGAGTAATATCTCACACACATTAATTAAGGTGAGAGAGGCATATGCTTGGACACTGTCTATTTTCTTCTCTTTTTCCGATTTTTCTTTGTCTCCATCCGATCGGGTTATGTTTTCGAACTATACTCTGACGCACCAAAGAGATTATGATTCTCCTATGACACAACCAGTATCTTCATCTTCGCGTCTCGAATCATATTTGATGGCTCGATCTTAGACCGTATCCAGCTATATGGCAGTGCTTGAACTCATTGACTTATTCCGATGTTTTGTTTATAGTTTAACAAAGCGAATTGCATTATAACTTGTAGCTTGTTTGATTTTGAACTGTGAATATGAAGATGAGTCACTTATGAATTTAACTGGAACATTTCCATATTCTTTCAATATGTACTAAAGTTTATGATTCTGAGAGTCTACATTAAATTTTAGGATATTTTGTTTAATAGGGTAAAGGCTCATAATTTGGTCCAGTCTGCTTCTAAGAATTGATGTTCCAAGTTTGAAGTGCGATATTTTCAATACTAATTGACTTTTTTTGTTACTCTCTTTTCAGAAGGATTGTTTAGAAACTTGGCAAGCTATTTATCATCTTATTTTTACTAAAATTAGTTTTAATACGTTTAAAAATGAATTGATATGTAGAGGTGACTTTGACTCTTATTTTGGACAACTTGGTTATTAATTTCAACAACTTGGATGTAAATTTGGACAGCTAATCCGCCTCGACAGGATGCCCATTGTTCTTCATTTCATGAACCAATCTTACCAAGTCCTCTTCCTGTTCATGTAAGGGAAACGTAGAATGTCACAAGAAAGCCGGAAACTTTCCATATCATTCATTAAAGTGAGTTGACTTCGGTACTCCAAGTACGTGCGGATTCGCTCATTCCCTGGCCTTTCCGGGAGCCTTTCAAGGCATTTCTCGCTACATCTCTTTCGTAGAGATGATGCTCCTTTGTTTCTCCAGGCATTTGTTCAACCTAGTCATCACAAAGGCTAAAACTTTACAAAATTTCGTGAGAAAAACACCTGTCCAAAATAAGGAGTATCACCTCATTGGTAAATGTCTTAAAACATTTCCCATTTTTCACATGAAAAATCTAATTCACAAGGCAAATCTCACTTCAGGTCAAATGTACAAATCACCACTAATGTGAATCAACACAATATTCAATGAATATTCAATAATATCACTCAAAAAAACCGAAGAAGCATTGTTAGTACTTCACCACAGCTAAATAAGATTGAAGTAAATACGAAGTTCTGTCATATTTCTCGTAAGCAATTGCTCACACTGAATTTTCAACAAAGCAATTTTAACTCAAATCATATTCAAAATTTAACGTATTTAGTGTTAAAATCTTCCAAAAAGAACAAATATTTAGATAGAATTCATTATTCATCAAATATTGGAATAAAAATCCATCATTTTAATCAATTAATTTTTAGTGTCCAATTTTATCTTCAAAGTGTCCAAAATAAGAAACTGGACAAAATTATGAGCCTCTCCCCTATCTATTTGGATGTAATAAGTTAAAAAAAAACTTAATAGAATTTCGATTGGATAATTTTACTGCTCAAACTCAAAGAGAGAGCAGTTATATATTTTCTCTATAGGGGAGGGTGGGGCAGTTTAACGACGGGGCAGTTTCAATTTTTGCATATTCTTCTTATCCCTTTGAAAGGAATGGGATAAAACCTTTATGTTTTTGAAGAGATAAGTGAGACCCATGTTCATAAAAATAATTAATTTCGTGACGCTTCTCGTTTGAATTCTGTAATTGATTTTATAAAATTGCATCAAAATGAAACGTTTTGTAATATTTTATTTTCAACAATTTCTGAACTATTGCACTTATCTATCGAAGTAGCATAATTGTATTAAATTACCAGTGGTTTTATGATTATTATAAGGCATTTAGCGTTGAATGAAATCTAAGACGGTTCTGACAATTTTCATTTGAGTTCCGAAAGTTCGTGAGGGGAAGTTGCAAGCAAGGACACGGAGAAGTTTCCAGAGTCTGAAAATTTACTTTTTTGACCAAAATTAACTTAAAATGATCATTGAAAACATTTTGTAGCTGTTTTTGTCGATAAATTTCGAAATTATGGAAAGTAGTATTTCCTAAAAGTTCATAAAAAAATTAAAAAAAAATCTTTCAGTGTTTTTTAAGTGCTTAAAAATGATGAATTTAATTGTTATAATATATTTTCAGAATGTTTTCAGCAAAATATTGTAAAATTTTTTTAGTATTATAAAAATTCAATACTTTAAAATACTATTATAAAACTGTTATACTAAAAAGGGCATCTTCTAAGGCGATATAATGATTCAACAATGTACAGAATTGGCTTAGCACTACAAAAGACATTTCTTTCGTATAAAAATTCAGAGGAAATTGCTCAATTAATAAGAAATAGGCTTGGAAATCTTTGGCGATATTTTATTTTCTCTGTAAGATCAATTAGTGTTCAAATTCTGTTATAAAATACTTGTTCGATTATATTTTTACGTTTTAGACTCTTATAGAAGACTTTAAAATAGTAATTTTAATCAATTCTAGTATCGCAATTTTCCTATAAACACGTTTTATATTTCTCAAAAATTGCCTCATATTTATCTTGAAATTGCCCCGCAATGGGGGACTTTCACACATTCTGCCTTTCAAATGAAATAAATTTCTGGACAATATGCCCAGCGCACAATAAAATTTGTTTGTAAACATGTTTTTAAAATTTGCCAATGTGAATGAGCGATGTGACTAGATCGACATTTCATTCACTCTCATTGAAATGTCAAAAACATGTTTACAAAACAAAAGTTTTTATGTGCGCTGGGCAATAGACTAATGTAATTAAAGGATTATTGTTATTATTTTTATTAACCCTAAACCCAACTGTAATTTACAGAATATACAAAGTTTTACTTCTGTTTATCATTTTTTTTGCAAAATGGTCCCAAAATCTATTTTGCAATTTTGGAGTGAAACTGCCCCACCCTTCCCTATTACTCTTAAAACAGGAAAATGATTAATAAAACGTAATATAAAATATTCAATTTATAGCAAAAAAGCGAAAAATCTTTATAGGTTTAGAAATAATGTTATTTAATCAATCTTATGGTCATAATTTATTCTTGTTTAGTCAGCTTATATTAAAAAAAAAACATCATGTTTTATTATGCGTCTAGAATTTCTAAGGCTCAGGCTATCTGGCTTAACCCCTCTAATTCCTCATAAAGAATGATTTTTTTTTAGGAAATTGTTGTTTCACTCTGAGAATTTCGAAAAAGTTAAAATAATATTCCGGAAGTGTTAATTTTACCCTGCAATATTGATCCAAAATAGGTGTAAATATTACACTGTTTAGTTGTATTGAGGGTTAAAGTTACCCTTTTTCATGTTAATTTTACCCTTAAAAAGGTGTAAAATTAACATTAAAAAAATTTTATATATTTTTACACCTAAAAAGTGTTAAAGTTATGAGGAAAAAAAGTTTATCGCACCCTCTCAATTTTCTCAGTGTTAGGATTGAATATTAAGGACAAATGATTCATTAGATTTTGAAAAATCAATAAAATTACTCGTTATTAAAATTTTTGAGACCTTCAGGAACTGGTTTAAATCTCCAGTCTGAAGCTGGCATTAAAGAAAGCGAAAAAACTAAAATATTTATGGCGATTTAATTTTTAATTACAGGAGAGCGATGCTTTATTTTAAAAAATTGAGCACTCTGCGAAGACTCCAATCAACCTAGAATTTTTACATCCTCTCTAGAGCTGTGATAACTCATGGTTTTTTTCTAGTCCTCATCCAGCCACCAGAAGAAGAATTTGTATGCAAATGAGCTTGGGGAGTTGGAAGAAAAATGATGGTCTAATGGTCAACAATGAAATTCTGTCTGTATCCGGAATGAGATGGTGTTCTTCTACATAATTCTTTTCCTTCTCTAAATTCACCCAGAGCCGTGTGTTTTTTCTTCTAATAGTCTATCCATATCTTCCAGCATCGTCATTACTGTCGTCTGTTTATTAACAACAAAAAAATAGTTGAAATAAAAATGTCCTCTGGAGCAGGTTATGCTGGCGATTATTTATTCCTAACTCCATAATCCACCTGATGATCTTCTTTACATAATCCTAAAATACACACACTTTTCATATGCATTCCTCTCTCTTTTTACCATCCAACAAATACTATATTGGCGAAGCATAGTGCGCACCATGTCTTAAATTTACTTGGTTAAGACTCTAATCCTCTCCTGGCAGAGCATCAAAAGTTCCAGTCGTGCAAAATCACGATCAGAATAGACGTGATCACATTTTATTTCCCCTTCATATTGCCAATGTAAGCAGGTGAAAAAAGAGGTTGATGATGAAGAAGAATGTGCTGAAGAAACATTCGCAACATGCAACAATGTTGCTGAAAAATGAAAAATCTCTCATTTCCAACCCCGCCACACATTATTTAGTGACAATTTATGAAGAGTGCAAATATCATTTGCAATTATTAAGTAATGCATGACCATCTCGGGAACATCATCCATTGTCGTCATGTGAAGAGACATCGTCAGAAGTCATCTCTTCACCACAATATCATCTCGCATTAGCTGGGAAAAGAGGAGAAAAACTTTCCAGCATACACGCTGCGGGGGGATGGGATGAGGTTGGAAAATGAGATAACATCTAAAAGCTCCAATATTACGTAGCATATAAAAAGGTACGATATTGTGCCATACACTCAACTTATGTAACATTTTTCCTCACTGAAGGAAAAGAGATTCTTTCACTCAAATTGCTAATGAGATAACTTACAACTTCAGCACCATCAACCATATCCCCAAAATGCCCCCATAAAAGCTCCCCTCCCCCCTCGATCCCCGTCTCAAAGTTTTCACAAAGCTCAGCAGAAGGTCTCAGCAGGTTCTCGTCAACAAATTGAACCCTTAACCCTACCATATTGAGTCCATTGATGTCACAAAAAATTCCATCCTTAACTTTTTCTTATCTTCTCATGTGGTAGAGCTTGAGGGTGAATTCTGTCTTGTGAGAAAAATTGAGCAAAACAATTGTAACAAGGGGTTGGGTTTATTGAGAAAGTTTCGGCAATTTTCTATAGACCAAATGTAATCAATTAGGGGTTGGTGACTTCACCAAGATAAGAAAGTAACTCTCCTAAACACATGATGTTTTATGCAAAAGAGGCATCTTATACATATTATACTGAGTTGCTAAAAAGTTAGATAAAAGATGGAGTAATAATAACACTGAGAGAAATCCGAAAAAGTTAAAATAACATTCCGGAAATGTTTATTTTACCCTGCAGGCCCCGCAGTATTGATCCGAAATCGGTGTAAATATTACACTTTTTAGGTGTATTCGAGGTTAAAATTACCCTTTTCCATGTTAATTTGACCCTTAAAAAGGTGTAAAATTAACATTAAAAAATGTTGATAAATTTTTACACCTAAAAAGTGGTAAAGTTATGAGGAAAAAAAGTTAATCGCACCCCCTTTTTTCTTAGTGAATTTATATTGTGGAACAACATAGGGAAAGGCTTCTAGACTTCACACACACTCCGGTTTCAAAAACTTCATATTTTTTCCATATTCCTTTCATGAATCTGACTTATTTTTTAGGATATCTGTGACTTAAGGCTAGGTTTTAAAATATTTGGTATAGGTAAGATTAATTTATAGGAAAAATATAAAGTGTTAGAAGTCAGAGTGCGTGCGAAGCTAGAAATCCTCTTGAAAGCGCGCTACCTTCAGACGACTCAAGCTTAAATCTATTCATTTTATTTTCTAATGGATTTGACCTATAGCCCTTTTAAAGAAATTTGAATCATCGGTTTAGCTACTAAAAAGTAATATTAATGGGACAAATTGGGACAAATTCATTAAAAACATTTTCAAAAGAATGAATTTTTCGAAGCTTGAGGCGTCCGAAGGTAGGGCGCCTTCGCCTATATAGAATTATATTTCAATCCTATTCTCTGTTGAACTAAATACAGAAAAGTTCAGTGGATTCAATTAAAACCCAACACTTTAGTGTTAAAAGGTTTTGGGAAAATCGAATCCATGACCATTACATCATAGAGCAGGCGCTCTACCACTTAATTTTTTGTTAATTAATAACTAAATATCAAAGAGAATTTGAATTGTTTGATATCGTAACAGTTTGTATGGAAAGTTTTACAGAAAATTATTAAGTACTTTAGGTATTATAGGTACAGAATTTGGGTCAAAGTAGGGGGTTTGATGATGGCTAGTCCGCTTGCCATTGACATGGCCCGTTTGTGGGACAAACATATATAATTTTTTAAGGCTCGATGAGATTATAAATAATTTATTCGCCATGCCTTGTTTAACAAGTTTAATAAGATGAAGTTCAATTTTTGCATTTTATATTTTTAATAACAGGATAACAGAGTGTTTCAAAGGACATGGCTTGCATGAAAACACTCTCTTCGGGATTTCGGTTTAAGGGATATTGAGGTACCGGACCGGTAAATGCACTTTACGAAATTCAATTATGCACATTTAATTTGAAAAGCACTTCGTAAAAATGGTGTATTTTGGATAAATCAATTAGGGTGGAGTAAATACTTATCGCTACTTTTAGAAAAAAGTGAAATTAACTGTATTATAACTTTTGACCCCTTATTATAAGATAACTCAAATTGGCCACAAAGTTAGTTAGATATATTGGCTCTAGATTCGTCAAAACAATAGTCCTACAATTTAACGCGGGAGTACCTAAAAGAACTTATTTTTATTAAGAATGCAAAATTAACCAATTCGTCGCCACTTTTTACCACTTTTCTCCAGTTCTGTAACCACTTCTCGCCACCCGCTTGGAAAGGTTCAAACTCTATTATTTTTTGCAATGTTATGAAAAGAATACATTCAGCATTTCTTTTTCCTCATGATCACCTTATTATTACTCATAGTAATTGATTTTTCTTCACTTTTATTTGAGAAATCAAATTATTAGGCTATTGAAGAAAGTAAACAAAGCAGATTTGTTAACTGAGAATCTATAAGTAAAGTTAGCGATGCTTATTGGAAAGCTATGGCGACAGGTGGTGAATCAATTTTAGAATATTATCACTTTCCGGCATGGCTCATTTTTACATAAAAATAATATAAAATGAAACATTAACTAACTAAATACAAATTTTATGTATTGGCCAAATGTAATTAAATGTTCAATAGACAAATTATTTATTCAAAATCGTAAATTTTGTTCGATAAAAGTTTCATGACACTTACTATATTTGGTAAGAAATATTGGATTCGACGCACTTGCTTAAATTCCTCTAAAAAATGCTCAAACATTAAAATTCAAAACAAAAAAATAGTGTTTTTCCACTCTGTAAGTAACAGCAGTAGAGATATAAATAATTTTACGACTACTTTATTTCACAAATAATGGAAAAATAGCATTTTCAATAGGGGTGGCGAAAAGTGGGGCACTGGCGAGAAGTGGTGATTCCAACCTAGGTTATCGTAAATGAAAAGTTTTGAATGAACTAATTTCTTTAGTCATTTTATTCATATATTTATTTACTTTATTTATTTTCCAAATGATCCTATATATCAGTTGAGGTTCAACGAACAACTGAATAGAAGGTTAGTGCAGATGGAACCTTTCGACCTAAGGGAAAGCGTGCTACCTTCGGACGACTCAAGCTTCGGACAATTCAATTTTTTCTCTATGTTCCGTATAGATTTCACCTATAGTTTTTTTTCTGAAAGTTTTAGGCTGAACTAGCTATTAAAATATTATATTATAATAGGCTAAATTCATTTAAAACACATTGAAAAAAATTATTTGTTCGAAGCATAAATCATCCAAAGATAGCGCGCTTTCCCCTATATCTACGTTTATTAATTTTATGTATTGAAATAAATTTTAATTGATCCAAGAGATGAACTTAAAACCGTCATTATTATGTTGTCCTTATATAGTTTCTTTACACTACATCTTTTGTAAAACAAAATTGATAAAAATGTAAATATGAAAAACAATTTTATTATAAAAAATATACTAAAGAATGGACATAAAACTTCCCGAGGTTGTGAAGTTTTAATTTTAATTTAAAATTTGTATCTTTCTTTTTTTATTAATCAAATATAGTTTTCTTGAAAATACAGCATTTTTAGCTGCTTACCCAAGAAGCAAAATAGCTGTTTTATAGAACCAAGAAATAAACAAGTCTTTTAGTATACTTTTAAAAGACTTAAAGTGAGAATTTTCTGTATAAATTCCTATAGAATCTCTTAAGCTCTTAGATTGCGCCACTTGACTTATAGTAATCTCAGTGATGGAACCAAGAGCGTTATAAGCAAATAAAAAGAATTTTGGTTCTATATTACCTTACTTAAGGAATTCTACAACACTACATTAAGAAAAAATTGTTTCTTGCTGCGTAGGTAGATTTTCCAGATAAGTACATAGGATTTTTAAGACTGACAAACTATAAATCACAAAATCGCTAATTTTAGGCATTCTACTATAATTACTTAAATATATTGATCTTTATTTATTTCAAAATTAAAGTTATTGTTGCTATTATTATACAAAGTAGTGCCAATATTTTAGTTTTCCATTGCTTTTAAAATATTTTCTTCTATTTTCGAAGACGTTTTGCAGGTAGTCTGAGCGGTCATTTATTTTATATATAAACCTGTAACCGATAAAATCTTATATTAAATTTTTCAATGTAAAATTTAAACCAGTCTAGAAGGTTTATTTCTTATCCGATTTGACTGAGACTTAATTTATTTGGCAGGTCTTGAAATTGTTATTGTACATTCAATGCAGATTATTGATAATTGATTTGTCAATGGATTTTAATTGATTTTTCAAGTTATTAATATTTGTAGGTAGGGGAAGGTAGGGCTATTATCGAACTGATATATTGAGAACGCTATTCGCGTTTTTCTAAAATAAATTGAGCTTTAATGTGATGATCTTATTTAAATTAATTTTAGGTCCAACTTCCTTTAGAGATATGCGAAAAAATAACGTTTCCAACGTAGTTCCAATGTAGCCCCATCTCCCCCACCTCCCCCCAAACCGATATACAATCAAAATGTGTACAATGGAAGAATTTTATTGTTTTATTTTCCACGACTTTTCCTCTACTCGGCACATTATATCACCATAAAATCTCAATTTAATGTTTCAATATTAAGATCGTCTGTCTGTTAGATGGAATTCTTATAAAAACGATGCTTAAAAGTAATTAAAGAAAACGTGATGAAACTTATATTATTTTTATGACACTTCTGCTGAATTTTTGCTCCAACAAATCACTTAAAAATGAAACACCTATAGAATTTCCTTCTGAGAAATTTTAATTTATGTCTGTTAAACCTTTTTATTTTTTTGAAGATTTTCTTGAAATAAATGCTGTAAAATTTTTACTCATTAGGAAATATAGCTCTTAATGGTACGGAATTTGAAACCACTCATTATTCTGAAAAATTCTTGGAAAATTCTCTCAACTCTGTACTGAAATCACAATATTTCTTTCAATCTGTTGACATAATACTCTCTCGTGAATAATAATATTATTATTAATTAGGAGTGACGTTAATTAGGGTTGTGATAAAATAATTTACTTTATATTGAATGATTAGGACCATCCTGAAGTAAATGAATTTTGTACACTTTGCCCACAAAATTGTGAACTTATACTGTGAAGTCTGTGTATTCCCTTCTAATATTGAAGATATTTTGAGGAAGTTTCGTCGATGCAGGAAATGAAGCTTTTATTGTGAAATTTTTATTAGAGTCATTCCATGCGAAAATATCGCAATTAACCGTGTGATTGATATAGCGACAGTGAAAAAAAAACTTAGCGAATGGTGGTGATTCGAATAAAAAAAAAATCTTATTACGTATTTCGAATATATATTTTTTATATGTACATTCTTTGTGTCAAATGACTGTTGGAGTATAAGTTTTGTGAGGTGTAGAGAGTGAGATTTGAGTGTCTTTTCTGCCTCTCATTCGTTCATTCTGAAATTGTACACAGTGAACGGCCTTGCCAAAGGCAATCGTTCAACCTCATTTCTAAAAACCGAAAAAAAAACACTTTTGCCACTCATAGTGAGAAGATAAAACGTCACAGAAAGACTCTGAATCTCAAAAAGCACATTATAACACCAACTAAAATGCACTCGCAACATTTTCAGTTAAAGCATCACAAATAATTGCATGCAGAGATTCTTCTTGCTCAATTTAGAGTTTCTCATTATTTGCACCTGCTAAAGAGCACCTTAGAGATGGCAAATTGTGTCTTTAACCATGGCCCTTCCTAACTGCGCAATACTCCAGTGAATCTAAGGGAGATGAGGGCTTTTGTTCCTCTGTGAATTGGTCAGGTGGAGAGTGAAAAACTTTTAATCTCAAGGGGTGTCTAAGTTCTTTCATAAAGGACACGCAATAATAGCACTTTTACCTAATAATTTATAATTACGTTTAGCCATTAGTTAAACTTTCACTCAAACTACTTCTGCCTGGTTGCCCTCGTTAACTTTTAGATAATTTTCTTGGGGTCTATTTACACGAGGATACCTTAACTCGAAATCCCCCTTTCGAAATAAAATCCCATATAGGGGAAACTGCTCATGCTTTGCATGGTCCCAAGCTTTACAATAACTAAATTTTTGCTATGTTTCTGAATAGTGATTCCAAATAACCGGGTTTTTAGAATAGACGATTAACCGGTTCTGGATGGCTCCGAAACCGGTTTAAAACCGGTTTGAAATTTTTTTTTTTTTTTTTTTTTTTTTTGACTCCTTTATTTATTACAATCTGTATTATATACAATAAGTAATTTATATGACGGATACTGAAATAATGACACGATGAGAACACACCCAATGGTGCGTCTCCATTAGAGACAGATTCTACAATACAAAATCTCACAAACTGGCAAAATTCAATATTCTTCCTCTTTTCAGACGTCTCCTCACCCTCAACTTCATTAGATTCGAAGCTAATGAATTAGGATGCATAGCAAGTTTTTCCCTGTGTTTAATGGCATAGCGAATTATCTCCTCTTTGACTGTAGGCATTTGTAAGTCGTTTCTGATGACTGAATTTGGCACATACCATGGAGCATCAACGATGATTCGAAGCATCTTGTTCTCGAAGCGCTGAATGATATCAATATTGGATGGGGATGCAGAACCCCAAATTTGGATACCGTAAAGCCATTTAGGCTTCAAAACTGACTTATATAGTATGAGCTTGCTTTCAATAGACAGTTGAGAATTTCGGCCAATGAGCCAATACATTTTTCGCAAAACTTCGCTCAAATGTAACCTCTTGTTCCACAAATGCTTTTTCCAGGTCAGCCTTCTGTCCAAATGGAATCCCAGATATTTAACGGAGTCTGATGAAGGCACAAGTTCATTGTTGATGGTAACCGGAGGACATTGGCCCTTTCTCGTAGAGAAGGTCATGTGCACGGATTTGAGTCCATTAATTTTAATTTTCCATGTGTGCATCCAGTCCGCTACCCTGTTAACGCACTTTTGTAGTTTGGCCGAAGCAACTTCTGGAGACACATCCGAAGACAACAGGATAGTGTCATCTGCATATGTGGCAATCATTACCTCTTTGTTCACAGGCAAGTCAGACGTGTACACTGAGAAAAGCACAGGACCGATCACACTACCCTGTGGAACGCCCGAGCAAATCGGTCTCAAACAAGTGGTCCTGTCTTGTACTCTAACAAAGAAGAATCTATCTTCTAGGTAGGATCTGAGCACCAAATACAATTGATGTGGGAAAATATTTCTTAATTTGTAAAAAAGTCCCAAGTGCCATACTCTATCAAACGCCTGACTGACATCCAAGGAAACAGCTGAACAATACATTTCATTTTCTAAGGCGTAATTCACTTTGCTGACAACTCTGTGTACCTGTTGAACAGTTGAGTGTTCACTCCTAAAGCCAAACTGGTGATTTGGTATGATTGCCTGTTTCTCAAGCACTGGAGTCAGCTTTGTAAGAAGTAACTTCTCGAATAGCTTACACATGACAGGTAAGAGACTTATTGGCCTATAAGAGGTATAGTCTTCAGGCTTTTTCCCGGGTTTTAAGCACATGACCACTTGCGCAACCTTCCATTGTCTAGGGACATATTGCAGGCGCAGTACAGCATTTAATAAGAGGCGTAGAAATTTGATGCACTTGACTGGCAGCTCACGAAGAATTGTCCCCGTGATCAGATCGAAACCAGGGGCCTTGGTAGGACTTATGTTAAAAATAGCATCAATTATTTCTGTGGAACTAAAATTTGCTATAGGGAAATCCATTTGGAATGGGACATCGAGAGATTTTTCCATGGAAGCCACAAATGCATCATCTTGAGGCATATCCCAGGGTTGGAAGACTTCTGATAAATGTTTACTAAAAACCTCTGCCTTATCTTCGGCGCTTCTAGCCCAATCTCCGTTCTGGTCTCTGATAGGAGGGTTGCTTTGCTGAGGTCGCCTAATTCCTCTAGCAGCCTTCCAGAGACTATAGTCCGTATTTTGCCAAGGGGACAACTCGGAGAGATATTTTTGGAAAGACTCATTTCTTACTTCTCTTAGCAATTCCTTCAATTCTTCAGTACACTTATTGAGAATCTTCTTATCTTCTGGACTCCTCGTTTTTTGCCAACGTCTTCTGAGCTTCCTTTTGAGAGATATTTTCTGTCTCACATTGATAGGAGGCAAATCTTTCGTCTCTTTGGTTTGATGAGATGGAGTAGCTGCCCAAGCAGCATCCTGCACAGTGCAAGTGAATTTTTCCCCTGCGTCTTCAAGTTCAGCTTCATTTTTCAAAGAGACTTGGAGTGAAATTCTCTCATTGAGTGACTTTCTAAAAATTTCCCAGTTTGTACGAGAGCTATAGAGAGTAGGTGGCTTGGTGACTCTTTGCACTGTCGAATGCAGAGACATTAAAATCGGTGTATGATCTGAAGACATATCTAGGCAAGATTTTACTACACAGAGTTTCTTATCGATACCCCGGGAAACAAAAATATCAATCACGTCTGGAATCTTCGATCTATCAGACGGCCAGTATGTGGGTTCACCGGAAGACTGTGGTTGAAGACGCATAGAATTCATCGCTTTAAAGAGCTCACGTCCTTTAGCTGACACTAATCTGGAGCCCCAGTAAGTATGCTTTGCGTTGAAATCACCACCGCAAATAAATCTACTTCCAAGAGATGTAAAGAAGCTAGTGTAGTGCTCAGCCTTGTTGTTATGTCTGGGTGGACAGTAAACAGCAGACACAGTCAATTTCCCAGCATAGTCATCCAGGGTTACAGATGTTGCCTGAATATTTTCATGCTCATATTTTTCATTTTCAAAGTGTCTAATGGAACTTCTAACCAGGATTGCAGTCCCACCATGGCCACGGCCACTGGGATGGTTTGTAGAATACAGATTGTAACCAGGTACTCTGAAGTGACTTTTGCTTGTGAAGTGTGTCTCTGAGATCAAAAGGACATCAATTTCATGGAGGGAGATAAATGCTTTAACTTCTTGTGCATGATTACACAAGCCATTGGCGTTCCAAGAAGCAATTTTCAAAGTTTCAATTAACATTACTTTAGCTTGGACACGACAGTTGTTAGGAGATTTAACATGGTTGACATTTGGGTCATCAGCTGCTTCATCATCTCTTTCAGCTCATGCATACCGTTAGACCCTTGGTCTAAAGATGTAGACACTCTTGGTTGTCCATTGTTGGGATTCGTTCGATCAGCTTCTGATCCAGTCACCGTATCAGCATAACTCCTTTGTCCTCTATCAGAATTCCCCGGGACACGCATATTATCAGTGTTAATAGGAACATCACTCCTTTTTTGTCTGAGCCTTGAATGAAGCTTTTTTTGGAGATCTTTATAAACTTGACAACCTTTGTAATTCGCTGGGTGATTCTGGCCACAGTTAGTACATTTAACAGCGTCGTTTCTCTCAGTTCTATCACAGTCTTTAGTGAGGTGACTCCCAAGACATTTAACACATTTCGGAGATCTACTACAAAAAGCTTTTGTATGCAAAAAACTCTGGCACCGAGTACATTGTGGGATCACTCTCTTTGTGTTAGGAGCTTCAAATTTGACAACACAGTGCATTAGTCTTGTTATATTGTAAATTTCCTTGTTATTAGGCTTCGGTGCAAGGTTTATATAAAACATGGAGAGAGGTTGCCTTGTGACTCTGTGCTTTACGTTAAAAATGTTCACAACCGTGTGTCCTTTCTCAAACAATTCCTTTTTCAGTTCGTCATGATCAGTTGAGTGATGAAGGTTTCTGAGAACCACCCTGAATGTTCTATCCCCTTTTATTTGGTAGGAATGAAGCTCAGTGTTTCTGTCTTGAAGAGACTTCAACACAGCTCTATATGTATCAACAGTCTGCAACTGCAATTTCACTTGAAAATTAGCGAGAATTTTTACAGTGTACTTATTTGGGGCGATTTCATTCAAAAGATTTGTTAACGGCTGAATTTGTTCTACATTGTATACAAAAATAGGAGGGGGTCTTGGCTCAGAGCTTTTTGAGCCAGTCAATTGTTCTCCATTTGGAGACTTTCCGGTGGTCTCTTCGACCTCCAGGTTATTAAATTTGTTTGCCGTGGGCACTCCTAACCAATAATCACCCAGTTTTGTCTGCTTTGGTGGCTTCTCACCCTTCTTTAGAGGACTGGATCTGTTCCTTTTCCCAGTAGCTTTTTGCCATTGCGAGCCAGAGCTAATATCCTCCTCCATTCGGGTGACAGTTGTCAACGGCGAACATTCGTCAGTGAGTGTCAACGGCTTCTCGTTTTCAGGCATAGTGAAAAAATGCTCTTTTTGGTACAAAGAGTTCACGGGAGTAGGGTTCTTCACGCTAGGTTTGTGTCCGTGAACCCCCTGCACCCTAGAATAGCAGCCAAGTTTGGCTCAAAACAAATTTCAGTCAGAAAAATTAAAAATTCCAGGAGCACAACAAAAGTGAATGTTTGTACTTGCCTGAACCCGGCTGAACGGTTTGAAATTAAGGATTGGATTATGGAATTTTGAGCAATTTTTCAGAACTTTAACTTTGATGTAATATTTAACAAATAAATATATTCCTCTTCTCAGTTAGTTTGGAACTTATTTATTTTATTACATTATTTTGTATTTAAAATAGTTCTGAAAATTTCAGAGTGCAGGAAAACTACTGGGAGTTTTTCCAATAATATTGTACCGTCGAAAAGCTAATACAAAGTAGATTTCCATAAAAATAACTATTTTTTCATACAATTTATTTTTCTTAGAATAATTTGGTTATAAACGTTGTCATTTTTGACAATCTTTAATGAGGAAATACTTAAAAAAAATTATTCTAGATTTATGAAAAAGAAAAAAAATTATAGAGAATGTTTTAACGAACAAACCGAAAGAGTTTTCCTCTTTATTTTTAAAATCTTATGACTAGTTAAATCTTGTTAAACTTAAGTTTAGAGAATTTGATTTGTGGAAGAAAAATAGTAATCGGAAAAATAGATTAAAATAATGTTGGTAGGATAGTTACGAAAATTTTTCTCTACCTAAATTCGCTATATTTTTTTTTAAAATCTTGTAAAAGTATTGACAAATTTTTTTTCAACACAAAAAAAATCCAGATTTTTCGATTGGGAATAGAGTCTAAAGCCACTTTTTTAGATCATTCTCTACAGAAAACATTTCGATGCATAATTTTTGGTATTTAATCCTTAAAATCATTATTATAATTTATACAAAATTCACAAATAATTTCATAGACAAAATTCCATAGGAATTTTGAAAAAAAGAAATAAAATAAAAGAAAACCTTTATTGCTTTTTACTCCACTAGTTGAGAAACTAATAAATACCAGATTTTGACAAAAATTTTACAAAAATCCTGCGTAACAATCTTAGTGAATTTGGGTCTAATAAGATATGTATTTAAAATTTAGCAAGATTTAAGAAAAATCTCTATAAAGACAGGGAGAGGTAAACATCTTGTTACTTTTCTACATAAAACAATATTTTACAAGATTGTACTAAATCGTTTACAAATTTTTTTCTCAATGTACAATTGATTTTTTAGTCTTGTAAATATTTAATTAAGGTTTAATAAGATAAAATATTTTCAAGTGAAGAAGTCCTGAAATAATTTCCGATAACCTTTGCAAATAATTCTTTTCAAGAGTGGAAGAAACGTACAGGAATCCTATTACTACTATCCTTCATATATTATTAACATACTACCATACTATAGATTACATATTTGCACTTTAGGTTTCCTTCTAAAGTCAAGGAAATATATTGCAGTGTATCTTGTTTTTAAAGAAATAAACTTAAGCGAGAAATTTTAAAATTTTTGTAAAGAGACGGTTTTAAACCGGTTTAATGTCTAAAAACCGGTTTTAAAACCGGTTTTAAACCCGTCTCCAAAATAGGGAGGTTCACCGGTTTTTCGAAACCGGTTAACCGTTCTTGGAATCACTATTTCTGAATAAATACGATTTGACAATATATTTTAAAAACAAGACACTTTCTTCTGGTTTTTAAAATATGGAAGAGATGAGTCAAATTTATTGAAAAACATACGAAAAATTCAATCATTGTAAAGCTTGGAACCGTGTAAAGCATGGGCACTTTCCCCTATACCCTATCTTTGCCTATCTTTCGACGTACAAGATATTTTTCTCAGAAAAGCTTTATATTTCATTTAATATTATATTTATAATTTTTATAATAATTTATTAAACTTTGCATAATCCCTCGTACCATGCGTTCGCCGCCATCTCATCATTGATGACCAGCTTCCGAAGTCAAACAGTGCAAATGCTTTTATTGACTGTAAAAACATTAATTCAACACAAATATTGTTTAACTCTTATGCCGTAGACAAACCTGTGGCTTAAGCCGAGAGACCACAGTGAGATATTCATTATTTAATCTTTCAAAAGTTGGGTAATTTCCCCTAAGTACGATGAGTCAAATTTACTGAGAAATATAAGAAAAAATTAGTCGTTACAAAGCTTGGGATCGTACGAACTTAAAGCACTTTCCCCTAGTACAATCATCGTTTTGAATGTAAATACGTTAAGTCGTCTTTCTTCTTAAATAGCACAAGACTGATTGATCTTAATCTAACGTAAGGCAGAGATATGGTTTAAAGAGGAAACTAATAGCCAATGCCCGTCTGCGTCCCCTTAAAAGTACTACACCTCATAAAAAACTTAAAGTTAAGGTTAAAATTTAGCGATTAGATCTTAGAAATTACAGTAAACGAATCATAATCAATTAAAATTGAAGTTAAAATTTAAAATTAATCACTTCGAGATTCCAGGAAGTTCGGGAAACGTGTCCCATGAAGCTGGAGCAAAGTACAGGGCCACAGCTAGAGTTGAATTTAATGATTTGATGCTGGTAGGGCCTCAGTAGTTAAAGGTAGGGAATAAATCAAAATGTTTCATTGATCTATTTTGGTTAGTCGATTGCCGTCCACTTCACTTGAATGTAAGTGAATGAGGTAAAACAAAAAAATGTTTCGTCTTGTAGAATGTAGAATACGTTATGATCAAGTGAACATAAAATCTTTCATTTAAGGATTAGTTTGACTTATCAAGTAACAGGAAATATTTGATTTTTGGACTTTAGATGGACCAATTCCGAGAAAACTTCTTCACCGAAAAGTATGTTTTTTTCCAAAAAAAAAACTCCAAAAATATGTTTTCAATGACTAATTTTAAAAAAAAATTAAATGAAATATTTAGAAAATATGGGTTATGTTAATGTTATACTTTTATATGCCTAAGAGCTTAAATTAATATTTTTTTTAATATGCTGAAAAATATTGAGAAATTATGTATATTTTTACAGTCTTCTTGATCCACGTAACCCTTTAACTATCTTGAGAATGCGTAAATGAGAGAAATGTAAGAATCTTTACGTTCGTTTTGCTCAGAACCATTGAAAAACATTATTTCATTTAATTAATCATCAAATAATTGCAATTTCAACTCATTAAGAACAATGCCAACAAAGTGATGGAAAAATATTCTATTTTTTTTAAAGATGTTTGTGAAAAAATTTAACATTTTTCACAAAATTATCGTTTGATTTTCCATACGATTTTAATCAATTGCATTAAGCACTTCAATCGATAACTCTATTAAATTAGACGTGTTAGGCTATATAATAGGAGATTAATTTCTTCTCAACCATATCATACTACGAACAGTTTACTTAGAACATTATCTTAGTTTTTGGTTTTTAAGGGAGGGCATTGGAAGTTTTAACCCGATTTTGAAAACCCCCGATTAAACCTCTCGTATCTATTCTAAGGGGCAATTTTCTTCACAAATATTTTGAATAAGGGGGTCCGTGGTGCAATTAGTAAGAGCGTTCGGCTCTTGGCCGGTGTGAATGCCCGGTGCAAATGGTTGAAGCGTTTGAAGATAAGGGAATTTCCGGTAATGACCAGTGAATTTGTAGTCACCTCACAAAAGACATCTCTTTAATCTTGCCCAGAGCTTTCGATCCTGAATATGGATCTTCTTCAGTGGTCGACTAAACCATGTTTTTTTGTACTTTATGAGGATCGTTATTTCGTGTGGGATTGGACAATATCAGAACTTTCAAATTATCAATTTGAATTTTTTGGACCCGAGCTATAAGGGTCCAAAAAAAATTTCTTAAAATGGCCATAACTCCGGTTCTAATTGTCAGAATTTAAAAAGTGAGGGCTTTTTGGAAAGCTCTCGTGAAATGCCACATCCCCTTCTAACATCGCAAGTTCATAAAACCACCGCTAGGGGCGCTTTTTTTAAAAAGAAAATTTTTAAATCTTAAATGTTAAATAACTCAAAAATTCCATTGTGCATCGAGCTGAAAATTTAGTATGTTGTAGCCGTTGATTATACATATCAAACAAAAAAAACCTTAAGTCGATCTAAAACCCCTGACCCGAGCTATAAGGGGTCAAAGTTCGAACATTGACCGGCCTCTATCTCCGGTTCTAATTAACATAGCGACCTAAATTTTACCTTTTTGGTTTCGTCTCAATGAGCACATTCAGATGGAAGTTCAAAAAGTCACCATAGGTGGCGCTGTGATAGCGTCAAAATTCATCGAAATTCAAAGTCACTTTTCTCAAAAACGGCATTGTGCAAGTTAATGAAATTTTAGTATGTTGTAGTCCAGTCTAGGACGTTTCCAAAATGGTGCGTATGCGCGCTGTGGTTTCAATAGAACCGGAGATATGAGGGGTCAAAGTTCACGAAATTCAAAAAATCATATCTCCGGTTCTATGTGACCGATTTTGATGAATGAGGGCTTAAACGAAAGATCTCACCAAATGCTACAACTTTCTAGAATATTTGAACTTCGTGGGACCAACACCAGGGGCGCCACAGTCGAAAAACCAATTTCAATATCACATAACCTCAATTATCTCGACTGTCGCTGAACCGATTTTGATGATTACTTCAACATAATTGTAGAGCACATTTGTCTCTACATTTCGTCCATACATCATTTTCCGCTCAGACTACGCTATCACTCCGATTTTGCCGTTTAAGTGTGAAAAAATTGATTTTTTTCATAATAACGCTTTGAAATCACTCAGATGCCAATTTGACTGCCTCTACTCCACCAAGACACTTAAAATAGGGTTTTAAATGGAAAGTCCCGCAAAATACAACAATTCTTTGAAATAGTTGAAGCTCAACAAATGACTACTTGGGGCACTCTGGATGAAAAAACGAGTTAAGAAACAAAAAACCTCGCTTATCTTGGCTTCTGAGTAATCGATGAGATCATGTTCTATAGGAAAATTATAGAGTACATTCTGGTCTACATTTCACCCATATATCACTTTTGTGCCAGTTCATCCAAATCCTTGATATTTTGGTTTAAATACAAAACTTGTATAATTTCACGAATTTGATTCAAGATAACTGAATGGCGTCTCCCAACTTCAGCTCCAAATCGAATTTGCATGCACTCCGAGTTAGCTCACGTTAAGAATCTCACCTACATAAGCCGGTTAGGATTATCTGTCCCTTTTCTTCTTCAGTACTACAATTGAAATCTAACAATGGGGACTAGCGCAATTTTCTTGATAGGGAGTATCTCCAGTATTCGCCAAGTAAATGTAAAGAATTGTAGTTAAAATTGGTTATTCTAGAGAAAAATACTTTTTTGGTCATGCCAATAGCCTTCGGTTCGAATTTAGAATTCGGAATTGGAAGTCAGAGTGAGTATGTACGAAGCCTGAAAACCTTATCCTATTTGTGTTAGTTTCATAAAAAAATCATATAGCCTTTTCAACATTAAGTGATAATGCTACCCCAGCTGAACTTTATTCACTTTTCCAAAACTTTTCAACTCGCTGAAGTAATTTGAAGAACTTTAGAGCCCCTGGATTTTGCACAGAGCACTGATAAAAAAAAAGTTTTAAACTAACAAAAAGAAATTCTTTTGCACAAATAAATGTTCGCCTCAAGAATTTTCTGCGGAAAACTCCACCTGAAACTGTTACAATTACTTTGGATATTGCGCAGGAAGAATGGTAAAGCCCATAAGATTAATTTTTTTTCCGCACAAAAGACGCAAAATTGAGGCAATTTTGTAGAGCTTTTTCTTCCAATTTTGTATTTCTTTCGAATTTAAAAGCAAAAAATAAGAAAAAAATACTTTTGGTTTCACCAAATTAAAATTCCATAGAGCAAATCAATTATAGCAAAAATGAAAGTCAGACAGCAAAGCAAAAGACAGTGGCTGGCAGGTGTCCTTGCAGAAATGTTCAGAAACTAATACATTCCTTGTGATCAGATGTGTGTAACGGACACAATCCGGCTAACGATCGTTTGTGGGAGCTTTGAACTTCACGGTGAAGCCCCACTTGTGAAACTTTTTTTTTTCTTTCAAATTTATTTTCACAATATATCACAAACAAACAAGAAGTGTGTTAGTGCAACGATAAATAGTATTTGCTAGAGAAGGTGAGAAAATTCCTTTACTTGGTACTCTTTATTGCTCGAACTCTTCAGAGAGGGCAGTTATATTTTTCTGTCTTTATCATTAGTCAGAATTTTCGCGCCCATTATGCAGGCCAGAAGATCATTTTGATTCAATTTTCCGAATACAACGATTCAGAAAACAAAATAAGAGAGGAAAAATTCATTAATGGTTTCAATACGTCAATTAGAGTTGCTGTAAAAATATTTAATTCAAGCTAAGAATATTTTGAATTTTATTTTTTAACTTACATAAGTACGTATCTGTGTTATCAGGTTATCACACTTGCACATTAAAATTTTAATATGATTCACATTAATTGTCGCTGGTGAGAGTCCAAATGTGTAATTTGTGTGTTTGAATCATTTTATATTAAAAATTTGATCTATTTGTCGATAAAAGGGTAGACTTGGTCCGCAAAATTTGATATAAATTTATTTATAGCATTAATGCGAAAAATTAATGCGATTTTCTCTTTAATTTTTTAATATGAAAAACATTTTTGCTTTAGGTAAATTTAAACTTATTTTTGCAGGCCATGTCCACTTCTTTATCAATAAATAGAAAAAGCCCAAATATTAAGTGACTGAAAGACACAAATAATATATTTAGACGCTCACAAGCGACAATTAATGTGAAACATATTAAAATTTTAATGTGCAAGTGTGATGTATGCCAGTGTCAGACCTAAAGGTAAAACAGCAAGTAATAACTAATTGGGGTTTTATAAGGAGATGTCTTTTACAAGGCGACTCTAAGACTTATTACCAGGACCATAGTTTTCTGTCTTTTCTGTAAACAATTTCTACAACATGCTCAACGTCTTTTTGCTGAGATTCTTTAGATTATCAGCTTTTGTGGTCCGATGAAAAATCTAACCTCGTTAGATTGTGCCCAAATTTTGGATTTAGGGGAAACTGGGGTACCACCAAACACTTTTGAAAGATGTGCTTTTGACTAAATTTCCTAAGAAATCTGTGAAAAAATGTTAGAATCTGTAGAAAAATCTGTAGAAAAATGTTGCTTACCCAATGTTATAGCCTTGGGTATAGGCTATATATTAATGTATACAAGGATTTTATAAAACACTTCAATTTTCCGTAAAAAAGGAAAATTGTTTCACCATGCATTTTTAGCTTTTCCAACCACCCGGGGTACCACCAAACACTTTCTGGGGCAGTAAGAAACACCTTTTTTTCTCACCCATTTAAGGTATTTTGGCCATTGACAGCAACTCTTAATTATAAAAAAGATATTAACAATCTGTATAATTCTCAAAAACACTGCAACATTTAGAATAAATGACTAAAAGTGCAGAAAACTAAAGCAATGCACAAACGAACATATTTTTCCATTGACTTTCCGTCATTTTGACAACAATCGACTTCTTTTTGGTAAGCAGCGCCACTAAATCGTGGCGAACATTTTACTTAAAGTTCGAAATTTGCGCGCTCTTTAGATCTGTTTTGATAAAATAGAAAAATCATCCGCCAATTTTTGATTAAAAACTCATTACGGGCAAAATTAGGTTCGTTAAACTAAATATTTCTCCCATTTCTCCTCAGTTTAGAATGAAAATTCCATGAATGGATGTAAATTTCGGAAATCGATCAAAGAGGGAGACACAGAGTAAGAAAAAGAAGAGGAAAAATTTTGATCTCTATGATTTCATTTCTATGATTTCATGTAAGTCTCATTCTCTGAAATCTTATACCTAAAAAATCGCAGTGTTCGGTGGTACCCCTGTTTGGTGATGCCCCAGTTTCCCCTACATCTTTTTTTTCACTAAAAACATATGCACAAAAAATCGATTTTATTGACCGGTCTGTCCCGTATTTTCCGGAGTACAAATGCTTAGAGAGAGCGAACGAAGAGTGATATCAGTATATAGTTTTCGGTGCAGATTGAATGTCGATGGGTGGGTAAAAGTATTTGAAGTCAGATCCACTTTTCCACTGTCCCCGCAAATTTTGGAACACCCCAAAATTTTGATTTCTCAATACCTCAGCCCCTATGGCATCGATCGGGCTCAAATTTTAGTATGTTATAGCTGGAACTAAGAGCTTTCTATTTAAAAAATAATAATTTAAGCCTCCGGTTCTGTAAAAATTTGAGATCAACTTGGATGATTTTGAAAGCTCTTGCTAAGTACTGCAATTCTTCTGAATATCCTAACTTAATTTTCAATTAATCGCATAATCGATTTCTGAAAATTCGATGTTCAATATTTCAAAAACTATAATATTCTTTTCATGAATCGTGAGTAGCAGACCTGTATACTATAGGTTTACTAGGGTGGATCAAAAAGAAAAATCTTTTGGAATTAATCTACGGGGTTTTATATGATGAGACAAGAAAGTCTTTCTTCGACGATCATCATTGGGCGCTGTTTAGAAGTGCGTCAACGGACGTAGAACAATTTTCTGATTTTAGACTACAAGAAGGGTCATTGAGCTACCTTTAAACAGCGTCCGGTCATATGGTCACCGAAGAACAACTTTCGTGTCTCATCATGTAGAACGCGCTGCATTGATTGAGATTAGTGTTAAAAGATTTTTTTCTCTTTAAGCAGCCCTACTGTATACTTCTGCCATGAACCAACACTGATTTTTCATCGAAAATTTAATTGCTATTACAGTGGTAAATACAAACATAAAAAAAACACATTATCAAATGGGAAAGCTTCGTTGTATTCTTTAATCCGAGTACACGTTACTTTGCTCACGAAATTAATTTCTAGCCAATATTTTTCAAATGAATTAATTGAGCATTGCATTGAGCTCGTAAATTCGACAATTTCGCGAAGTGTCATGTACTTGGTTACCCCATTTACACAAGACAGCATCACCTGAGGATTTTGAGAAAGAGACTACGAGTCAGAGCATCTTATTTGAGATTTGACATTAAAAGTTTATGGGTTGAAAGTATATACGTTCATTTGTCTTCTTCTTGCATATGTCGAATGTCTCAAAATCTGCTCTAGGCGTCCTCGAGGTATTCGCACAATTTACTGGTGACCTCTCAGTATCATCAAAGATTCATTCGTGCCAAGAGGAGGACACGGAGCTTTCAAAGAAGCGGATTTGGATGAAATCTCTGTGCTTTTTTCCTCTATTTCGTCAACTCCATTAAGCATATTGGGGCACTTTTGCCTTCAAGTGAAACTTCAAGTATTTTATTATGATTTTTTTCTTGCACCAAAGTACCATTTGGTACACCAGATGACGTCAAGATTACTTCTTGGAAATACTCTTTTGCAAAATATCAGGTCGAACATAAAAACATGTTACCCAAATCACCAGTACATTAATTTATTTATTCATTTGCAATAAAATAAATAAAAGTCCACCTAATGGGTTT
The DNA here is from genome assembly GCF_024763615.1 of Phlebotomus papatasi. Taxonomy (NCBI): domain Eukaryota; kingdom Metazoa; phylum Arthropoda; class Insecta; order Diptera; family Psychodidae; genus Phlebotomus; species Phlebotomus papatasi. Next base: position 86,154,971 of record NC_077223.1, on the reverse strand, counting down.
GTGTGTTGTCAACTTTTAATCAAATCGTCATTTTATTGATTGCAATCGCTTAATTAGGATGCATTTCTTAGTATACGATTTTATCTACGATTATCTAAATTACTTTTGCATGCTAAATTTTACAAAATAAATGAGAATGAAAGTTGTTTGGCAGTTATTCAATAAAATAATGCTTTGATATTGAAATTAGAGGGAATGCTTCAAAGCAAAATTGTACAATCGCATCTTTAAAGAAACTGATCAAGAGATTGATCAAAATAATGTTTTTTTTAAATTGAGAGTGATAATAATAAATATCTATATAACATATCCAACATATCTATCCATTTGATCAATAGATTGAGGAAGATATTATTTCGAAATAAATATCATTATTAATTTATGACACAACACTGTCAAAAACAAATAGTAATAAATTCAACGTTGAGCTTAGAAGATTAATGAGATAGATTTAAAGAGTTGCAATAATTCATTAGAGCTACAGTAAGCCTTTTCAATAAAAAAAGTGTTTGTTAAAAAAATTCTTACTTGTAAAAGGACTTTAGTAATTATAATTGAAGAATAATTTAAAAAGAATTAAAACAAAGATAGCTTTAAAATATCTTTATTATGTATAATTATTTTACAAATTTTTTGTTTTAATTACTTTAGTAAAAATTTATATTTAGTCAGTTAAGAAATTTTTAGCAAATTAAATTATATATTAAACTTATATTTTGTATGTTTTAATTTTTATAACCCTCTGGTATATTTTTTAGATCAGGAAAATAATATGAAATCTAAATTTCCATCCCTTTCTTTCTCAAACGTATTGCATATGTTTATTTTACTCCATCTTCACCTTAATTTGAGCACAAAACAAAATTTAATTTAGACTGAAGTGCAAAAAGTGATAGAGACATGTTCAATACGTTTACCACGAACGGATGAAAATTTTGATTTCATAATTTTATGATTCAAAAGATGTACCCGAGGCGTAGCTGTAAGAAATTATATATTTTGTTGATCGAAATTGAGTTTTAATGATTCCGGCATACCTTTTAGATCGGTAGAATTTCTGAAAGCAAAATTCGCGTGCCTTTCTTTCTAAAAAATATTTGCATAAGTCTATTCCAGTTTTTCCGACTCGAAATTGGACTGAATTAAATTTAATTTGGTGTGATATTTAAAAGAAGAAGAAGAAGAGTGCAAAAGAGTAGGATGGACATATACTAAGCTTTTAAGAAAGAAATGTGCCCGAGCCATAATGACAAAAAATCATATGATGTTTTTGCTGAACTGAACTGATTTTTTGCTAACCGAAATTGATTTCTTTCAGTGAGAAAATTTGGTATTTTGTCAAATTAATTTTTACTGATCAAATTCAATATTTAGAATTTTCCAAACGTTTTGCATATGTCTATCCTACTCTTTCACACTCATCTTCTTCTTTTGAACATAACTCCAAATTAAATTTAGTTCAATCCAATTTTGAAACCGAAAGAGTGGGATAAACTTATGCAAATCTTTCGATACAGAAATTAAAGTCAATTTTGACTTTATGAAATTATCCTGATTTTTAAAGCTGTGCCAGAGGCATAATTAATTCAATTTTAGTGACAAAAAGATGTAAACCTTTAAAAAAGGTTGATCTAATTTAAACAAGGTTCCAGAAAGCTTTTAGATTAGGAAAATTTGATGAAATCGAAATACATATCATTTTCATTCTCAAATTTTTTGCATATGTCTATCCGACTCTTGCACTGAAAATTGGATCGTGCAAAATAAAAAGAATGCGAAAGGGTGAGATTGATATATGGAAAACGTTTGAGAAAAAAGGGATATGGATAAAGATTTCATGAAATTTTCTTGATCTAAAAGTGGATCGGAACCATTAGTAACCAAGATGGTGGTGGGTAAATTGAAGATCAATGTATTCTTTGTCAAAATTTACATGATGGCGTCACGTGTCACTGCTCTTAAATTTAAAATTTGAATATTGTTTAAATATAATTATCACTGACCTAATTTAAATTTTTACTGCTCCGTTGTAAAGTGTTTTTTCTTACTGACTAAATATGATTTTTTACTTGTCTTAAAAGACAAAGTTATCAATTTAAATTTCTGATGATTTCTCATTTCAGTCGATATCTGATAAATGAACTGTTGGATGGCGCCACTTGTGGTGCCATAACTGCAATAATGGCGCGAAGCCATTGCCGGATGTGCCAGATGTGTCAATGAGAAATTGCAAGTCAAGTTAGTTGAATTCGGACTGTAATGGTGAGCACATCGGCAACAATTAAAATAAAGTGATTTTTCTATTAAATTAAATATCCTAAAAATCAGTGAATTAAATCTAGTGAAATAACAATACTAACCCTAGTGAATTTATTACTAAAAATTTTGAAGCTTAAACCCATACAAACAGTGCATAGCAAATCGGCCAGCGGCAACTTGGAGGGATATTATAGTTAATAATTTATCCCTATTACTTTAGGTGAGTCCCTCTACCTCAAGCCACAATACTTGGCGACGAGGATGGGATATTATAGTTAATAATTTATCCCTATTACTTTAGGTGAGTCCCTCTACCTCAAGCCACAATACTTGGCAGACGGGATGGCTGAAGGTGAAAGCAAGGTTACCGAGACGCTTCTAGAAGCTGTGGCTGCTCTGCTGAAAGAGGTCAAAGATCTCAAATCCGAGCAAAAAGTGGTAGTCCCGTTGCAGCAATCGAATGAGGTTTCTGTGGATGCTTTGTCCAGAGGCATTTCCCCTTTTTCATATGCCCCTGAACAAAACCTCACTTTCGACATGTGGTATCAGCGCTACAAGAGCACATTTTTGCTCGATGGCAAGAATTTGGATGATGCTGCAAGAGTGAGACTGCTTCTTAGACGTCTGGATGCATCGTCTTATGAGCGATATGCCAGCAATTTGCTGCCACGTGAGCCAGCCAATCTGAGCTTCGATGAAAATGTTGCAAATTTAATAAAGCTCTTCGGAAAGGGTGAGTCTTTATTTTGTACACGTCGAAAGTGTCTTCAGCTTATTCTCAAAGACACTGATGATCTCACAACCCATGCTGGAGTGGTTAATCGTCACTGTGAGGCATTTAAATTAGCGGAATGTACTGCAGATCATTTTAAAGCATTGATTTTTGTCAATAGCCTGCAAAGTGAAAAGTATGTTCTAGTCCGGGAGCAATTGTTGACAAAACTCGAGACGGAACCCGCGGATAAAATCACTCTCAATTTTATGGTAGAGGAGGCTCGTCGCCTTATCAATGTGAAAAGTGATTCCCGCCTCGATACTCCCGTAGCTAGTGTTAGTGTCTTAAAGAAAAAGGATTTTGCGCCCAAGAAAGACAAACCCCCACGTCCGTGTTACCTTTGTGGCTCCATGCATTTCGTGAAAGATTGCTCCTACGTGAATTCTAAGTGTTCTGAGTGTGGCAAGGTCGGGCATAAAAACGGATATTGTCCCTCTTTTCCCCAAGATTCAGATAAAAAGAAATCCACGGGCAAAAAGTATTTCGCGAAGAAGAAAAAACAGTCCAATCAGGCTCGCACAAACGCTGTATTTTCACCCAGAAGTCCTGGAAGGAAATACCTATCCCCGAGAATCAATGGGCACACAATTGAATTTCAACTCGATTGTGCAGCCGACGTGTCCATTATCTCAGCTGACACCTGGAGAAAGTTCAAACAACCCTCTCTCACACCTATTTCTTTGAAAGTCAGGGATGCCCAATCTCACTATATCGAAATTTTAGGAGAATTTGAGTGTTCTATTCGGCTTGGAGAAAATGAGGTTAGGGGACGATGTCTCGTATCCGAGAAGACTTCAGGGAATCTATTCGGCATTGAATGGATTGAGGCACTGGGATTGTGGGATTATGCTCCGAGTTCCTATTGCAACTCTGTCCAGCAGGAAATCGACACTACCTCTGCGATTAAGGAGCTACAATCTACTTTTCCTGTGGTGTTTGGTACCGAAATGGGTCAGTGCACGAAAGCCACTGCATCCATTCACCTCAAGCCTCATGTCAGCCCCGTTTTTCGTCCAAAACGTCCTGTGGCATTCCACCTAATGGCTACGATCGACGATGAGCTTCAACGCCTGCAAGCTTCGGGATTCATCACTCCCACTGAATATTCGTCGTGGGCAGCGCCCATAGTCGTTGCTAGGAAGCCCAATGGCCGCATAAGAATATGTGGAGATTATTCAACTGGCCTAAATGAATCGGTTGAGATGAACAATCATCCGATCCCAGACCCCGACAGTCTATTTAGCCAGTTTGCCAATAAACGTGTCTTCAGTCACATTGACTTATCAGATGCGTACTTGCAGATCCCCATGGATGAGGAATCGAGTCAATTATTGACAATACATACTCATCGTGGTCTATTTCGATTCAATAGGTTGCCCCCTGGTATCCGGAGTGCCCCCGGAATATTCCAAGAAATCGTAGAAAGAATGCTTCAAGGCATTCCTGGGGTAATTTCCTATTTTGATGATATCTGCGTGGCCAGCAGTGACACCAAAGAGCATTTTGCGGTGCTCAAAGAAGTCTTCAAACGCCTGGAGGACTACAATTTCCGTGTTAAATTGGAGAAGTGCCGATTTTTTTCGCGTGAAATAAAATTTCTTGGTGTCGTTGCAGATGAAAAAGGCCTACATCCGGATCCCGATAAAACTGAAGCAATTTGCAAAATGCCCGCTCCATCCAATGTTAGTGAACTTCGCAGTTTTCTCGGAGCAGTGCAGTTTTGGGGACGATTCATCCGATCAATGAGTGAGATTAGAACTCCATTGGATCGCTTACTCAAGAAGGGTGTTCCGTGGAAGTGGACAGCTGAATGTCAAGCTGTATTCAAAAAGTTCAAGGAAATTATCACCTCAGATCTTTTGCTGACCCACTACGATCCAAATCTCCCCATTGTGGTTGCCTCAGATGCCTCTTCATACGCTATAGGGTCTGTAGCCTATCACCAGTATCCTGACGGGACACAGAAGGCTTTTTACCATGCCTCCAGACGCCTGACGGAAACCGAACAGCGCTATAGTCAAATAGAAAAGGAAGGGCTTGGAATCGTTTACGCTCTCAAAAAGTTTCATCGCTTTATTTATGGGAGGAGATTTACTTTGCTGACCGATCACAAACCACTTGTGTCGATTTTCGGAAGCAAGAAAGGGATTCCGGTACACACAGCTAACCGCCTTCAAAGATGGTCGCTGATTTTACAAAGTTACGATTTTGAGATAAAATTTATCTCAACCGACAGCTTCGGGCATGCAGATGTGCTGTCGAGACTAATCAGTGCAAGTCGACCACCCTTAGAAGAAGTCGTGATTGCAGAAATTCAACTAGAGGAGACTCAAGATCGTCTTATCGTTGAGGAAGCTTCTTCGAGACTACCTGTGAATTTCAACATGATCAAGCGCGCAACACAATCTTCAGAGAGTTTACAGGATGTTGTGAACTATATCAAGGGCGGATGGCCGACATCACTGAAGTCAATTCGTTCCAAGGAAGTAGCGAAGTATTTCAAGATCAGGAATGCTCTCTCGCTTATCCATGACTGCGTGTTTTACAGGGAGAGAATCGTTGTTCCAGAGCAATTTCGCAAGAAAATCATCACTCAACTGCATGATGCACACCCTGGTATGTCCAGAATGAAGTCCATAGCTCGAGGATACGTTTTCTGGCCGGGTATTGATAGCGAAATTGAGCAGAAAGTCAAAAGCTGTACAGACTGCGCCTCTGCCGCAAAAACTCCTGTAAAAGCAGAATTAGCATCATGGCCGCTAGCTACACATCCCTGGGAGCGAATTCATTTGGATTATGCCAAATATCGAGGTGAAACCTTCTTGCTAATCATCGATGCGTACTCCAAATGGCCTGAAATTTTCCGAACTCCGTCATCAACAACCACGCAAACAATTCAAAAGCTCAGAGAGACTTTCGCACGAAATGGTCTTCCGGAAACAATTGTTAGCGATAATGGGACGCAGTTTGTAAGTGACGAGTTCGAGGAATTTTGTCGGATGAACGGCATCAAGCATCTTAAGACCAATCCTTACTGTCCATACAGCAATGGGCAATGCGAGAGGCTTGTGGATTCATTCAAGAGGTCGCTGGAGAAGCAAGGGAGGACAATTTCTTTGGATGTTGGTCTTCAAAGGTTCCTGGCAAACTACAGAACTACTCCAAATGAAAATTCACCTGATGGAAAATCTCCTTCGGAGGTTTTGTTCTCGAGAAAAGTTAGGACGATTTTTGATTTGCTCAAATTTCGTGATCCGCAGGACCCTCAACGAAACAAGAAAATGGAAGAGCAATATAATCGCAAACACGGTGCAAAGAAACGCTCATTCCAGAGGGGGGAGGAAGTCTATGCAAAGAAGTTCTTCCAAGGTGGAAAGTTCACATGGGCTCCAGGAACAGTGATTGAACGTCGAGGCTCAGTCAGCTATAATGTGCGTTTATCCGATGGAATCATTATCCGCTCACACATTAACCAGCTTAGAGGCCGTTCAACAAATTCAGAGAAGACTACAGATTCACTTCCACTGTTCTTCGCACCCAGTGATGCACCGACACACCCAACTCCTCGCCAGAGTCCCAACTCTGCGGATGTTCCTAAGGATTCCTCAACAGGATCGAACAACTCTACTCCGATTGCTACAACGTCGTGGAAACCAACACCAATTGTCGCTAGTGACACTCCTGATGGTTTAGGTTTGGATACGTCGGAACCAGAATTCCTTGGATTTCCTGAAACTCCTCGTAATACCACGCCAACACAGGAACCAAAGGAACCGAAAACACCGGACGCACCAATTAGACCGTCTTCATCGCCCATAGCGCAACGTCTTCGTCCCGGACGTCCTGCTCCTGGGTCCTACACAGAAAGGATGAGGGCACGTCGCCTCATTCCTTAAAGGGGGGAGGTGTTGGATGGCGCCACTTGTGGTGCCATAACTGCAATAATGGCGCGAAGCCATTGCCGGATGTGCCAGATGTGTCAATGAGAAATTGCAAGTCAAGTTAGTTGAATTCGGACTGTAATGGTGAGCACATCGGCAACAATTAAAATAAAGTGATTTTTCTATTAAATTAAATATCCTAAAAATCAGTGAATTAAATCTAGTGAAATAACAATACTAACCCTAGTGAATTTATTACTAAAAATTTTGAAGCTTAAACCCATACAAACAGTGCATAGCAAATCGGCCAGCGGCAACTTGGAGGGATATTATAGTTAATAATTTATCCCTATTACTTTAGGTGAGTCCCTCTACCTCAAGCCACAATATGAACTCACGCTGTTTATCCATTTAATCTGTCCGGCCCTAGAAAAAGTATATTTTGCGTTTCAATTAAGATTCTTGAAAAATCAAAGAATTGAGTGTAATATTTAAATAAATAAAAATATATACAATTAAATTAATAAATTAATGAAATGAATTAATGGAATAAAACTTTAAAAAAAATGTTTTTGAAATACTATCTTCTCATTTCTATGCACTAAACTTCTCCTTAAAATGAGCATCCGAGTTTGATCGAATTCAACGGAGTTAGAAAAAAGCATCGCGGTAAGTTTCTTGCGGATATATAATATTAATATTATCGTAATTTTATTAATTTTCTTCAATATTATTGCTAAAATTCTTTTTCTATCATGATTCTAAGTGAAACAAAGAATAATTCTATTGATTTGGAATGGGGAAAAATATTTCATCAGTCCAAAAACAATCGTTAAAATCGCACTCTATGAAAAACATCGCGATTACCTCTCTTTAATGTATTTGTAATAGTGATTCGATACTCAGCGGTCTTTAATGTCGTCCGGCTCTCGAATTTAACCACGAAAATTTCTCATATGATATTGTCCTATGATATTGATACGATTACAGAATTTCCCTACAGGACTGTTCTCGATATACTATTCCTATAGAATGTTTGAGATTTTTTAAAAACAGAAAAATACAACAATTTAGCAAATATAAATAAATGTGCAATCTCTATTGCATGCAAGTGTTTCTTAAGATTAAATAAATGATTAAATGATTGATTTCTTTTAGAGAGTCGTCATAGAAATGTGGTTTCTTATCTTAATCGTTTGAACTCAGAGATGTTTCACAATAAAAGTTAAATTAAATTTTAGAGAGGATGCATTAAACATTTTATTACTTTAAAATACTACATCTTTGGTTGCCGTATTAAGCAATTTAGAAAAAAAAAAGAAGTTTGAAGAAATAAAGTTTCCAAATTTTCTTTTTAGTGCCAAAACAAAAAAACGAAAAATCTCGTTTAGATAGCAAATTTATTATATGGTATTCTTGCATGTTGAAGAGAACTGAGATTGGTTGAATCGTCGCAAAAATTAAAATTCATATCCGAGTTATTGCATAATAAAATTCGCGTGGAAGTCGATTAATGAGATGCAAAAGAGACAATTTTTTTCTTCTTGAAGCCATATGTGAGGCTTGAAATGGGCTGTATGTGGTGTCAAAAAAAAAATCTGAGTGTTTTCACTCCATGAATTTGCAATTAGCGAATGGAAATGAGTGCTATATCGCGTCCCTTTGAGTCTTTCAGTGGGTGTGATTGAAATCATGCAAATGCGCGATTGCATTCACTTTTTCGGAGTGTTATGCTGGTGATGGAGGGTCAAGGGGGGTTGATGTTGGGAAAGAACGAGGGATTTGCCATGGTTGTGGCTTGGGATCTGTGTACAAAGAGAGCGCGAGAATTTGAGTGCAGCCATTTAATAAAGAAAAATATCAAGAAGTTATAGTATAAAAGAGGAGATTATAGTGCAATGGTGTGTGCGACAGATAGTTGTCGAACAAGATCCGATCAACTTGTTCTTGTTGTTAAAATTTTCTTATTTCACAGCCAACCATTCGTACCATTTTGCACTGGGCTGTTCTATTATATACCCAAGCATCGTCATATTTTTTCTCACATGTTATGTGCAGAATTAAAAGCAATTGAGCCTTTTGTAGAAACCTTGACATCTTGCATAATAAACGAATGAGATTCTGCAGAGAGAGAGACCAATCGAATATCCCGCGCACAGAAAATTGTGTGTGTACCTCGAGGTGAACAGATTCAAATCTTACCTTGTATCTTCTCTTAAAAAAAAAGGAAAGAAAAAAAAGATTAAAAGCTCTACGGCGATGGAGAAGTTCTTCCCCAGACAAATCCTTCTAAGATCAAAATGGCCAAAGGGCTAAAGTACTGATGAAAAATCGCCTTTAGACTACTTCGCACTTATGAAAGAGTAATGACGCATCTTATTTTAAATTAATTTTCTCGATTTGCGGCAGGATCATTACTCAGATCAATTCAAAATTTGTTCTAAATTTCAAAAATATAATACAAATGCATTTTAAATACTAATCAGTTGTTCATACCCAGTTCATTCTCGGTTATTAATCAGTTGCAATCGATACAAGCCTCTTCTTTTTAGGAATTCCAAGGCCTTTCCAAGGAATACAAACTCATCTTAATAGGTTGAGAAATACACTTTCTAGAGTAATTTTAACTTTAGATTTTGAAAAACTGTTAGAAGAAATAATGCTCGAAATCAAAGAGAGAACACTGGTATAACCCACTTTTTTGAATTTTTAACCGACGTGGATCTTAAACGGTAAAAGTTATCAACTTCCGGATTTCGGGGACCCCCATAAAATAACATTACCTGCAGACCTTGTTTTGGACCTAACTATATTTTTGGTTTACTTCGAAAATTGGTTATACTATTTCCATCATTTTTTTCGAATAGGTTTTGGACAGAATCCAGACGAAAATATCATCTATACACACATATGACTTAAAAAATCTCCATATTCTATTTTTAAAGCTTTAAAAGTTAAATCCTAATCCCCGTAAAAGGCTCTTTTCTCAAGCGATTAGGTTATAGGGTAAGTGTGCCAAATTTTGGCATAGTTGCATGCAAGCGAAAAAGTCTCAAGTATGAAATGTAATATTTTTAATACAAATTGATTTTCTTTATTACTTTTCTATAAGGACTGTTGCTTGGAACCTTCTAGACAGTTTATCGTCATTATTTACTCTAAAATCTAAACTCTTTAAAACTTACTCTAAAATGTAAACATTGCTTTTTTGCCCTATTTCGGCCACCTTCATTCTCATAGTTCCTTGCCCTTCGGAAATTCTTCCAATGTCTTTTTTACGTCTTCTCGTTTGTCAAAGCTACATTTTTTGCTATTCTTTCGCATTGTATAATCTCTAGAGTATGTAAAATGTAAAAATTTATGGAAATTCGACAAACAAAAAAGGTGGCCGGAATTACAAACTGGCCGGAATTTGGCACACTTACCCTATTTGGATTTTTTGGAAAGACCTTGAAATTTACAACCCTTCTGCATCAGACTCAATCGATAAAAAATCGGTAAAGTCCCTGTAAATGATTTATCTTTCTTTAATATTCTTATTTTTGCCCGTAATACAGGTTTTAGACCAGAGACTTAGCCATATGACTTAATTGCTCTAATTTTTGACCAATCAAGATTTTTTTGGAAAAAATTCACTTAGTATTGGATTATTAAAGACAAATTATCTATTACATTCTTAAAGAGAAATAAAATTGTTTCCTATTTAGGATTTTGAGGCCGTTAGGAACTGGGCTAAACCTACTGTCTCAAGACCGCTTAAACTTGTTACACAACTAGAGGCCAAATGGTAACAGATATGTCCCGCGAACTTCGTCTGTATAATGACATAAAGGATCACCATAATCTAGCATTTTACCCGAAGACTTTAATAGTACACAGTAGGGCCCCGCTATAGGCCATATTTGGTTCCAGATTTGACACTTGGGTCACACTAGAGGAAAGCTTTGATCGTTCGCACATATGCTACTTTCAAACACTTCGTATTTCTTCCGCATTTATTTATGAATCTTACCTATGGCTATATATTTCAATAGCTAGTCTTAAATCCCACCTTTTCTGAAAAAATTTGGAGTCTGATCCTTTTTTCTTAGTTTCAGGAAGCAAAAATTCAAAACAGGTTCAAAATTGTAATTTTAATGTGTAATGCTTCATACGATATTGCACAATTAATTTAATTTTTCTGAAAAACGACTATCACAGGAGGTAGAAAAGTTATTAGGGTTTATATTTATGTAAAAACCTTTGATGCGAAGATGGAAACTTGATTGAACTTTCGCACAAATCGCCATTAAATTTTCATTTTCCTTTAGAGGAAAATCTGAGGATTTCCTGGGATTATCTGAGGTGGGATTATGAACCCTATAAGTAAGAGACTTTTTTGGCATAGTTGGAGAATTGATACGGTTTGCATGGTAGTCAGAAAAAAACACTGAACTTGAACATCATTTTTGTGTGCGAAAGTTCAAAGCCTCCCCCTATAGTTCATGTCATTTCTTAAAACTATCAACGTCTTTTAGTATTGAAATTGTTCGACGGCTTCCACTTTCTTTGCAAGTGTGGTATTTGTCCTCGCTCTGCTCATTTTGGATCACAATTATCAGAACAACTCAATAAAGTTTGTCAAAAATATTAAAATAATTATGACAACATTGCATGTCGCGTACTAATAAACATAACCTAACTTAAAATCAGTGTTTTGAAATCAACGGTCGATAAATTGTGGACTATAGAGCGATGGCCTATAGCGGGGCTCTACTGTATTCCAACGCAACGTTGAATAACGTGGGAGACAGAGCGTATCCTTGTCTCAGGCGTGAGCCTACTCTGAAAACCCCTAACCTCTCCCCTTTGCTTTAATCGATCACATCGAGTTGGAAATGGTTATTCTCACCAATTCTCACCAAACTGATTAGCTTAGGTGGAATGCCGAACTCCTCCATGGCTGCCAACAAGGCTCTGTTGATTGTGTCGTAGGGTTGCTTGAAGTTTTGAAATCGATAAAAAGTTGATGACGTCTCTGAGCCATCGAAAAGCAAAATATGCAGGACAATTAAGGAGCTCAGAGCAAAAAAAAACGCTATTTTAATAGGGAAATGCATACGAGTTTTTTTTGCTACGAGCGCCTCAATTGTGAAATCCATTGTCACGCATACGGTCGTGAAGTGGCGCGGATCATCCGCACAGAAGAGAGGTCACTCACTACCGATTTTCAAAAGACGGATCCTACAATGGAGGGTATGGTAGCGGAGGGCTTGTCCCTCAAAGGGACGTTAGTAAAAAACCAACATCATGAATTCTGTAAGGTCGAAGCTTAACCACTGTAGAGGGCCTATTTTTTGACCGATTTGGTTGAATTTTGATTTTTTAGAAAGGTCTTGAAATTTCCAAACCAACTACATCGGTTTTAGGATCGATGTACTTGAAAACATTCTAATACAGCTTTGTGCATTGCATTTATTTATTTTTCTAATCTAAAATATATCCGAATACATCCTATTGTAAAATGATATTACTATTATTCGGATAGTAGCATTTTCAAATTACAAAAAATCTTTATTTTTATAAATTTCATTGATTTGGAAATTGATATCAAGAAAACCCAAAAAATGAGTTTTGCCATTAAACTCTAATAAGTGCGACATGGAGTATTTAATTATCACTTTGATGCACTCACTACAAATAAATGGGATTGGAAAAAAATTAAATGATGCCTTTTCTTACTTCTTTGCGACAGCCAATCATTAGCATTTCATTATTGCAAAATTACACACTTGCCTCAAAATTGCATATACAAATCATCAGGTGGGCAAAAAAGATTTCTTTGTGGAAAAAGATTCGCAGAAACTTGGATGATAATAAAGAAAATGTCACGCAGCACATGGTGAATATAAAAGAACTTTCACTGGCAATCTCTTAAATTGCCTGAAATTGATATGACATCTTCATTTTGATGGATAAAATCACTGTTGCAAGGGTGTTCTGAGAGTAAAACCGAAAAATTATGCAATTTATGTCCAAGTCGTGGCCACACCGCAACACATTGAGCACATTGCAATATGATGCATAAATTGTGATGAGCACCATGAAAAGAAAACATTCTCACAGTTTCAATTGCTCTTCTTTCCAAACAAATCCAATAACTTCACGGGAAATTTTTTAAGAAGTTTCCAACCACTGTTCTTTGGCAAGTTATTCTGAAGTTCACGTGGTTGGCGCCTTAAGAACTTCTCACTCAAATTGAAAGTGGAAAACTTGCCAAAATTTTCACATGATGTACGTGTTGGTTGGCTTTGGGGAGTGAGGGCCCAGGGGGAGGTTTGAAGAAGAGGCAATAAGAAAAAAAGAAAACATTGTCAAGTAGGAAGAACTGTGACGAGTAAAACACGTGGTAAATATTGATTGTGAGAGTTTGGAATGTTAATCTGAGTGGATGCCATTCAAGTGCCAACTTCCATTAAATTCTTCAATGTCTCTTCCTCTTGTGGTGCCCCTGAAAAGCCTACCCTCGGTTTTTAGGCATTTTCAACCCCTCAAAAAGGTATCTCTCCAATTTTACTTTTATCCAGGAATGTACACAATCTCTTTTACCCAAGATCCTCTCCAACAAACACGTTTCAAAAGTCACGTTTCACCTTCTGTATGCCATTCCTTTTGGTGGAATCTCTTGTTGGTGGCCTTTCTGTGACTTGTGAATATTTTATTGTGCAGAAAAATAATTATCAAGTTCAGAAAGGGAGCTTCTTCACTGATTTGACTAATGGCTTTCCACATACTTCATGGGATTTAGAGGTATTAATATCAAGGGGCAAATATTGCTGCTAGCACTGTAGGAGGAATGATTCTCTGGCAGAATCTTCTGGGGCAATATGGTGCGCGTAGGTTCAATGTGGGAATAAAGAGAATGGGAAAACAAAATCTCTGAAAATACTGGCCAAAAAGCCGGCAAACATCAGTGCCAGAGATTATTTTTAATTGTCCACGCGCTTGACAACAGTCGTCTCGCCGATGCCGGTTTTTTCTTCAGTACTTGTTTCTGCTTCACCCATGCAAAAGTCACCATGATTGATATTTATAACAAGGCCCATTATACTCTTGTGGCATGGGATATTCAGATGCATCAGCCTCGTCACAATCGGACAACTGCCAAAACATATGTGTAACATTGAGCATCGGGCACTCCTTCTCGTTTCGGGCCGGCAGAGTTCACAGAAACACTTCTTGAAAGTGCCTCAACATTTCGGATGATCTCAGCTGAGGTCAAGGGAAAGTCTTTCGAAATGAAAAGTGTACACCACACAACCACAATGCAAAAATTATTAATGATATATAAATTTTAGCGAGAAGATTGAGAAAAAATAATTTGTTTATAATAAATTAACAGGTAAATGGAATAAAACGTTTTATTCTGAAGGTTACGTACCAACGCTAAGATGGCGATGGCCGCTCTCACACAAACACTGAATTTCTTGAAAACCTGTATCTGTCAAATTTTTACCTCCTGGAACTTTAGCTCAACAGCAATATTGTTTAAAATAAAAAAAAATGAAAAAATAGGACTGAGACTTCCTTAGGAAGTCACATCTTCCTCACAATCTGCAGACATCTCACTAGACACATAGACTACGGCAAAATCTTTTTGGTCAGTAAAAAATTCAAATTGGTCAGTAAAGAATTCAAATTGGTCAGTAAAAAATAAAATATTGGTCAGTAAAAAATCAAATTCGGTCAATAAAAAATTAAATATGGTCAGTAAAAAATTAAATATGGTCAGTAAAAACTTGAAAAAATCAGTAAAAAATTAAATTTGGTCAGTAAAAAGTCAAAATTGGTCAGTAGAAAATCAAATTTGTTCAGTAAAAAATTAAATATGGTCAGTAAAAAATAAAATTTGGTCGGGGAAAAGTCAAATTTGATCACTTTGATCAGTAAAAAATTAAATTTGGTCGGTAAAAAAAAATTTGGTCAGTAAAGAATAAAATTTGGTCAGCAATAAATAAAATTTGGTCAGTATAAAATAAAAATTTGGTCAGTAAAAAGTCAAATTCGGTCGGAGAAAAGTCAAATTTGGTCGGTAAAAAGTCAAATTTGGTCAGTAAATTTTTTTAATCAGTAAATGTGAAAATTAATCAGTGGAAAATTAAATATGATCAGTGAATAATGTTAAAACTTTGCATATCGGGATAAAAAGTATTGCACATTTCGTATTGCGAAAACTTCGTATTTTAGTACATTTCGTATTTTACCATTTCTTATTTCATATTTCGTCTTTCCTAAATTTTGTACAAAAATTAAACAGGTGCTACTGATATCTTCCCAAAACACAGAAAATTTCCCTTTGCCTCAACAGACGATACAGATAACTTCCCGAACCACAGAAAATTTGATTTTTTACTGACCAAGCTCTTTATTTTTTACTGACCATTTTTTTCTATTTTACCGATCAAATTTCATTTTTTACTGATCAATTTTTATTTTTCACTGCCCAAATTTGAATTTTTATTGATCAAATTTGACTTTTTACCGGCCAAATTTGACTTTTCTCCGACCGAATTTGATTTTTTACTGACCAAATTTTATTTTATACTGACCAAATTTTATTTTTTACTAACCAAATTCAACTTTTTACCGACCAAGTTTGACTTTTCTCCGGTCGAATTTGATTTCTTACTGACCAAATTTTATTTTATACTGACCAAATTTTATTTTTTTACTGACCAAATTTGATTTTTTACTGACGAAAACATACGCTGATAAAATTTGATTTTTTACTGACCAGATTCTTTATGTTTTACTGATTATATTTTTTTTTACTGACCGTATTTTATGTTTTACTGACCGTATCTGATTTTTTTGACCAAATTTGACTTTTTGTTGACCAAATTTAATTTTTTACCGATCTTTTTAAAAGTTTTTTACTGACCATATTTAATATTTTACTGACCATATTTTATTTTTAACTGACCACAATTGATTTTTACTGACCAAATTTAATTTTTTATTGACCAAATTTTATTTTTTACTGACCAAATTTTATTTTTTACTGACCAAAAAGTCGCAGCCATAGACTACAGGTGTAGCCTAGTTCTCGAATGTATCGATATGCTTAATATCAGAGAGAATCATTTGACTCATTTTGACTTTAAGTCGAATTTTTTTTGAAAATCTTATCTGATAAGAAATTAAAGAAGTTAAGCCATAAGAGTAAAGCTTATACTTGAAGGCAGTATAAGTGTAGTATTGAAGAAGCTATAAAATACTCAAGTGTGATCCCTTGTCTCAAGTTTGTTTGGACGGAATACTCAGTCTGTTCTAGCACGATGGCTTGCCACAAGTGTCTGTATTGTCCCCAATACTTTTTAATCCCGGTTCCTAACGACTGCATTTTTGAAAATTTTAAATAAAAATTTAATAGAGTATAGATCAAAACAGATGAAATTTTGTACGCCTAAGAATTTAAATTAAATGTTAAATATATTTTTAATATGTTGAAAAAATATTTAAATAGAATAGGGGAGATCGGGTCAGAATTAGCTATTCATGGTAGGTATTAAATAGTGAAATTTTATATTTGGCCTGTTGTAGAACGAATATTGAAGAAACCACTATTTATTTGAAGAAAAGACATCCCTTCCTAATTCATTGAAATATTTATGAGCCTCTTACAAACATTTTTCTTACAAATTATTCGCACTGAAAAATTTCATTTGGTGACTAATTCTGCCCCGGGCTCCTCTATAGTTTTTTTTTTAGATTTCGTGACCCATATAAGGGAATACCCATACTCCCTGCGATAACAATCTTCGTGATGACTAAATGCTCCCTGTTTTGCAATAAATGTGACTTATCGCATCCACATTTTAAAAACTAGACTTTAAGATATATTTCGAAGTCACATTTATTTACAAACATAGCAAAAATTAGTCATTATTACGAAGTTTGGGATCGTACGAAGAATGGGCACTTTCTTCTAACCCCCTAAGAATACCTGCGCAGCTTAGATGATTAACAGTTTTTAACTTGTATTCTGCTGTGATCAAATTCATCTAAATACTGATTAAAATGTTGGAACTAGATCAAGCGACGAAATATTTCTATTCTCTATGGGTTTAATTAGAACAGTGATATTCGAAAAAACGATAAGCAGAAATATCGGAAGTAGATAAAGCGAAAGTCTAATTTCATAAGCATATCACATTTGTTGACTTATTTTAATTTGATCAGTCATGATTAAATATTGATTGATTCCAATTTTTCTCAATTTCTTTTTTATTTGTTTCTGTTAGCTTTGTTGATAAAAGTGAATTTCATACGTAGATAGTTATTTTTAAAATGTTTCAGTAATCTACTAACCTTCGTACTGATAACGGGTATCGCTTCTTAGGTCAAGATCAAGTTAAAGATCAATCAAATTCCATTATTATGAAAATATGAAATTCGTTCTAATTTTATTTAATTTTAAAATCAATTAAAATCAACAAATGTTACCTACATTTTCAATTCAGAATGTTTAGTAACAAACAGTCGATATTCGGATATATTCGATTTGATCCACAGATAATACATATACTTCAACCAATTTTTTTAAATAAAGTAGTAAGTCGAATAAACAAACTTATTTAATTGGATTTTATTAAAAAAAAATGGTAAAAAGTATTACAGTGTCGTTCCAAAAGTGTCAATGTGTGTAGGTCTGATACTTCTTCAGTTATTAATTGTTGAAGTTAATATTTCACTTTTTTGAAAAATTGTCTCAGGTTCTTAGTTAACAAAAGTCGTTTAATATTTTCTTTATAATTTTAGATAATTTGTATGCGTTGACACAACTGGGGTCATACTGTATATTAATATATATATATTTTTAAATAGGCACTAATTGTTTTTTAAATAATTTATTTTTTAATGAACATGTAGATAGATTTTTCTTTTATGGCTACTTTAAAATGGAGTATATTAAAGTAAATCACTTGTACGTGAGCACGTAAAACGGTCTAAAAGGTGTCAAAATGTGCCATTTTGATGCTAATTACCCAAAAAGACGTACCGGCCTATACCGGCTATTAGACTAAAGTTCTTCCCAACATGTACACCAAATCTCATTAAGTGCCTTTGCCTTTTTTCTGAAGTTCTGGGATATCTGAGATATTCTTCACGCATGATTCTCTCTCAATCATTGCCACTTTAGATGCATTCACAACAATAATTGAGTCAATCAGCTGTTTTCGTCTTGTTTTTCACTCTTTCACAGCATTACACTAGGCCAGCGGAAAGTTTTTTTCCTCTGCCCGTGATAAGCGATCGCGTGGAAATGACAACATCATTTAGTTTTTCAAGATGGATCGTTCACAGAACATTGACATCATTTGCTATCAGTTTTGAGGGAGGCATAAAAAGTCATTCCTTTCTCTTTTCCCACAATATTTACAATATTAGCCCCGATAGTGAATCAATATCGCTCACTTCAAGTTTTTCATTTTGCACTGATAATAATTATGGAAATGATAGAGATTAATTAATGTTTTCATGCTGTGCATGGAAATTTTATTCAAGAGAAGGAAAAGTGAGGGTCAAGGCGCATTTGCTGGACACTCGAACGTGCTTAAGTGAATGTTTAATTTGACAATTTGACCTTGAAAATCTAGTGTAATAAAATTTTTTTTCACTATTCTTAACACTTTTTAAATGCAAATATCGTTTAATGTCTCTTTTCTATTTTATTAATACATTTTTCTTATAAACTCGTATATCTCTTGGAAATTTGCTTGGAAACGAGTGTTTTGGAATATATTTACTTAATTGAAAATGGAGCTTTAAAAAATGTACATAAAAACTTTTATTTTTATTACCACACAGAGAAATTTTAGTGCAAAGACAACCCCAATTGGTGTTGCCGGACACACCAACCTCAACCCCAAAATCAACTAACCCCAATTCGGTGTTCAGAATACACCAGTTGGTGCTAAAATAGCAACCAACACCGGCTTTGGGTTTCTGATCACACCAATTTCACACCAATTATTAACACCAAATTTAGCGTTGTTGGAACACAATTATGGATTTTATATCACACCATCTCAATAAAATATAGGTGTTCCTTTTACACCAATAAAAGTGTGAATTTTCCACCACTTTTTTTTAAATATAGCGATTTTTTAAATGATTCCATATTGAAATCCATAGCCGTACAAAATAAAATAAATGAAATACGAATTTTATTTCTCTAATAAATATTTTTAATGAAGAAGTCTTTTGTATACAGAACTTACATTAAATATATATTTTTCTCAATTAAATTACCTTGTGAATCAAGAGATTCCGGGATTTCTTCCATGTCCTTTTCCTTCTCTTTAGATTTTGTCTCTTCGAACAATTCCAGTAAGAATTCCCCTTTTTATAGGAACGTCTCATGTCCCTAAATTTGTTGAAGAGTGATCTCGAAGGTTTGGCGTTTTTCTCCGCAGCAATAAAGTCAGTTTCCTAAATGAAACATGTTGATTTTCCTATTAAAATGTCTTAACAAATCTTTATCTAATTAAAAATAGAATTAAAGAATAATAAAACCATGCACGGTTCGGTCTCATCATTCCTACGGCATACTTTTTAGCTCAGAATAATTTCAAAAAATCAAAATTCGCGTCCCTTTCTCTCTCACAAAACTTACATAAGTCCTCAAAATTGGACTGAACTAAACTAAATTCGGTGTGATGTTCAAAAGAAATGAAGAGGGCGAAAGACTAGGAGACATTATACAAAGCTCTTGAGAGAGAAAGGGATTTAAATTTTGTTTTCATGAAATTTTCTGATCCAAAAGTTGTGCCGGAGCCATTGAAAAACAAGTTGGTATTGCTGTAATTTCGGTTTCAAATATAAATTACTTACCTTAGTAAATATTTCCACGACCCCAAAGGAATGAGCAGTTGAAAATGATGATAATGGTAGAAATCTCGTGGTTTTTTAGTTTCGTTGATGATGACGCTTGCACATTTCCTGATACATCCTCCGAACTGCCGTTTTTAGACTTTCTGCCTTTATATTCGTCATTCGCTTAGTTTGGCTTGAAATTTTTCAAAAACAGTAAACATGCATTAACACACTTTTAAATAAATAAATGGGATTTTTGAGTCCTACTGAGGGGTAAGTCCCTGATATAGATGATAAATCAAAGAGCAAACTCACCAAGAAATCTCTGTGCAGTTTCCACTGGAAATATTGCCGAAATATTGCCTGAATCTAAATTATTGGTAAATAAAATACTTTCCGAAAAGGCACACTTATTAACATATTTAATATTTGAGATAAAGCACAGAAAATCGCGTAACATGACTTCCGCACTCTTCACTGGCCAATTTGTTACTGATGCGGCGGGCCGCGGGGAGGGAAGAGACCGCACGAAGGAGAGTGAAGAACACCGTTTGGCGTTGCAACAACACCTTTATAGACACTTGATGGTGTTACTATTGTACCATTTTAGACATTTCTGTGGCGGTGTATCTGCAACACCGCCAAAGTATTTCATACAACACCATCGATTCAAAACTAGGTGTTAATTTGGTGTGAATGGTACTACGTTTGGTGTTTAAGCAACTCCAACACCAAATTCAACCCCAAATTCAACACCGCTTTCTAAAAATCACTTCTCTGTGTGACTGTTTCAAATTTTTCGCAAAATTATTATATGGAATTGACCAAATGCTACAATTTTGAAAAAAAATCAATATTCATTAGGGAAAGTTGTTTTGCATTGTAGCACTATTATAGTTTCGAAATTTTGAATTTAAATCATTATATTCATAATTATATATTTTAGTATATCCTTATTCTGGAGTGTTGCAAACATGGCTTTTAATTAAAAGATATGAATAACTCGTATCGTTACTTTTATCGGCCATTGTCGTAAATATCTTTAAGAATTTTCCAAAGAATTAATTCTTAGAATTAAAAGCAATTATTCCTAAATTAATAAAAATCCTAATTTGGTTTTGAAATTGTGAAGAAAAAAAAAACCAAAGAAAATACCTTTTCAAAAATGATAAACTTATCAATTTTATCAGAGAATATTAAGTATGATTTTGTCATACCGTAGGCTGTACTTTAATTCAAGCACTTAAGATGGTCTAAAGACCAGGTGTACTTAAGGATGGTTGAAAAACCATTCCTAAATGCTTGAATTAAAGAAAAGCTTACGAAAAGTACGGGTGCAGTCACCCGCATCTACAGCAACTTTCTTCGCTTTATACCAACATTAATTTTTCAGATTTTAAGATTGTTTGAGATACAGTTTGAGACACTATGGTAAGTGTGCCAAATTTCGGCACAGTTGCATGCAAGCGCCAAAGTCTCAAGTTTGATGTGTAATATTTGTAATATAAATTGAATTTTTTATTCCTTCTTCTTAAGGAGTGTTGTTTGGAACCTTGTAGATAGTTTATCGTCTTCATTTTCTCTAAAATCATTCTTAATACATTTTAAAATAAATAAATAATGTAGACGTAGCTTTGGTGCCCTATTTCGGCCACCTTCATTCTCATAGTTCTTTGCCTTTCGGAAATTCTTCCAATGTCTTTTTCACGTCATCTCGTTTGTCAAGCTATATTTTTTTGTTATTCTTTTGCATTGTATAATCTCTGAAAATTCTAAAAATTCATGGAAATTCTAGGAACGAAAAGGTGGCCGGAATTGCAAGCTGGCCGGAATATGGTACACTTACCCTATTTAAAATAAAATATTGTAATATACTGTTTTTTCTACATTGTCATCAATTTTAAATTTAACTAACTTTAAGTACCTAATTTTACTTTCATAAATATTTAGATTTATTTGCTTAACGACTTAACCTGCACTACAACGAATTCCTGTCTTGGCCTAGACCCGTAGCCAACCGTCGGATGTTTTCAAATTTTGCACCACATATATCTTTTAATGTTCTCAAAAAAAAAACTATTTTTAAAATTATCTATTAAGCTTTATTTGTTCTTAGAAAATTGTGATATTTTAACATAAAAAGCATTGTACTTAAGCTTACGATTTTAGTTACTGGATTTAAAAAAAAAATTGTGAGAAATTGGCACAGTAGTATAAACATGTAGTAGTTTACTGCAAATTTTTAATTAAACATAGACACTTCAGAGGGTGCGACCTATATAAATTCATAGATTTTTTGAGGGATCCTTGTCCACTGAAAAAAGGTACACTAAAGTGAACATTTTTTTTATGATTTGGCATGTTAAATGTATTAATATAATCAGAAACGATTTTATCGGTACAAACGCCCTACATTGTATAACAAATAACAGTCTTTATTATAAGTTGCGATTATACAATTGGGCGCTGAATTTACTTCTTCATTGCAAAAACTTTCTCATGCAGAGAACAATCCACAGGAAAACTATTCCAATTTTACAAAAACAAAAAAAAGAGAATCCGTCCTTCAGAGAGAAAATTACTCTGAGAGTACATTTCAATAGTGAAAAGTTGAACTTTATAAGACTATTCTTCATTCTGTACTAAATGCAGTATGAAAAAAATTTGAATAATTCTCCTTCTTATAAAGTTTTAAACTTTTCATACGCAGCTTACATTGTTTTTCAATAAAGATTCCTTCTTTTCCCTGTTCTTCGACAAAGAACATCCTCTACAGTGAAATGAACATTCACTATAACTAAGTACAATGTTACTATTTGAAAGTTTTCAGACAAGTGTCTCTTGGTGGATTGTGGAATTTCAATTCCAAAAATAAAACATCTCCTTAAACTTTTATCAAAACTGTCGCACTCATTTTTAGTCCAATCTCAAGCACAAATTGTTGCATTGATGAACCATGGAGAAATGTTATTTGTCGAACCAGAAAAAATGCGCGAGATAAAGGCAACATTTGTTGATCAGCACATTGGGAACATTGAATAATCGGTGAGATGTCTTTGGGTGCAACTAAGGAGGATTTATTTAATTTAATTATTTTTTTTCAAAATATAAATGAAATTTACGTTTTGTAGACTTTAAAAGGCAGATAGCAATATATTTGGTACCGGTCAAAATCCCGAAAGCCAAAATCCAAAAAGCCAAAATCCCGAACGTCAAAATTCCGAAAGCCAAAATCCCGAATTCTTAAAAATGTCATAGCTACTACCACGATTGCACCTGCGCTTGCTGGAGGCAAAGGGAAACTTTCTGTGTCTTGGGAAATTGTTCTACACATCATCCTCCATATAATTTCGTCCTTTTCAGGATTTTAAACTTTCGGGATTTTGGCTTTCGGGATCAGACATCTATGCTTTCCAGAGCCCCTTAGTGTACTATACAAACCCTAGCCCCAAGTGATTTATTGAAAATTATCTAAATTAAATCAAAAATAGGATTTTTTTTAGTTTATTTTATGCTTAGCCGCATAGTTTAATTAAAAGAACGGTGAGTCGATTGCGGACGACTTGTACTTTTCTTGCTGTAAACGTAAACTATAGTCGCAGACTTGAAATATATATATATCCGGATACTAAATGTTCTAACCCCAAAACGTTCTTATAACTATTCATTAGAGAATTTTATCAGTTTTCTTTTGGACATAAATATATTAAAATCGAATGAAGTAGGGCTTATCAATAGTGGCTACACTCTTGCACTTATTGTAAATTTATGGCAAATTTGACATATATAAATTCAGATACTAAATGATCGGATATTAAAACGTCTTTTTAACTATTCGATAGAGATTTTTTTCAGACTTATTTTGCGCTTAAATGCATTAAACTAGGATAACGTATGGCTTAACAATAGTTGTTCTTCTACACTCTCGCATTACTTGTAATTTCTAATTCGAAATTTGAGATATATGAATCCAGATAATAAACGCCCGAATCTCAAAACGTTCCTTTAACCATTTGTTGGACAATTTTCTCAGCTTTCATTTCCACTTAAATGCATTAAAATCGGATAATATAGAGCCTAACAATAGCGGGTTTTCTACACTCTTGCACTAATTGTAAATTTTTGGCAAACTTGACATTTTATGAATTTAAATGTTGTCAAAAATATGTAATGGCTTATACGACCAATGATCCGGGATTTTCTGCCGTCTTGCCCGATGAGGTCGGTTGTGAAGTCGGCGGCAGCCGCAGATGAAGAAAGGAAATAAATTTATTATTATTAAAAAAAAAAAATCCAGATACTAAATGTTCGAATCTTAAAACGTTTTTTTTTAACTATTCGATAGAGATTTTTTTCAGACTTATTTTGCGCTTAAATGCATTAAAATAGGATGGATAACGCGGGGCTTGACAATAGTGGTTTTTCTACACTCTTGCATTACTTGTAATTTCTAATTCGAAATTTGAGATATATGAATCCAGATACTAAACGCCCGAATCTCAAAACGTTGTTTTAACTAATTATTGGATAGTTTTCTCAGCTTTCTTTTCCACTTAAATGCATCAAAATCGGATAATATAGGGCTTAAAAATAGTGGATTTTCTATACTTCGCACTATTTGTGAATAAATCAAAAATGAGATTGAGATATATTTTTCCAGGTTCTAAATTGTCGAACCTCAAAACTCTATTTTAACGATTCATTGGAGAATTTTATCAGCTTTCTTTTGTACCTAAATTCATTAAAATCGGGCCAAGTAAGGCTTAACAATATCGATTTTTCTACACTCTCGCATTACTTGTAAATTCTAATTCAAAATTTGAGATATATGTGTCCAGATACTAAACGCCCGAATCTCAAAACGTTCTTTTAACTATTAATTGGACAATTTTCTCAGCTTTAATTTTCACTTAAATAAACTAAAATCGGATAATGCAGAACTTAAATAGGGGAAGTGTGCCAAATTCCGGCCAGCTTGCAATTTCGACCACCTTTTTTGTTCCTCTAATTTCTATGAATTTTTAGTTTTTACATACTATAAAGTTTATAAATTGCAAAAGAATAACAAAAATGTAGCTTCGACAAACGAGATGACGTGAAAAAGATATTGGAAGAATTCCCGAAGGGCAAGGAACTATGAGAGTGAAGGTGGCCGAAATAGGGCACCAAAGCTATGTCTATATTTTTATTCATTTTAAAATGTATTCAGAATGATTATAGAGTAAATAAAGACGATAAACTGTCTACAAGGTTCTAAGCAACACTCCTTAAGTAGAAGGAATGAAAAAATCAATTTCTATTAAATATTACATTTCAAACTTGAGACTTTGGCGCTTGCATGCAACTATGCCGAAATTTGGCACACTTACCCTACAGCACTTTTTCTGCAAACTTGCAAAAACTTTGATGGAACTTTGACCGAGATATATACCCCTTAGGACATTCTTGCTATATTTCAGCTTTAATATCTTTATGTTGTGTTGAAAAAAAGAGTCTCCCCTGGTTTTACACTTTGTATAATGATTCTTTTTTTTCTCGCAAGGAATAAAAAGTAACACAAATATTTTTCCCATTGTGACCCGCGATGATTTTATGCTTTAATTACTGAATTGACCTTATCTCTGTTGCGATGCTTTTTACACATCATCTCCTCATTCTGTAATCTATAAGTAAAATGAAATTTTTGTGCGGAATGTGAGATAGGTCAGATGCATGAATGAACGTGCACTTTTCCACTTACACGACTTTTCCACGACATGAAAGCCATTAATATTGAGATTTGATAGACTCTTTTTTTTTTGTCCCTGCACCCAAAGCATTAGCCATCAATTTTACAAAGTTTCACAAGAGAGACACTCTCCTCGTAGAAAATCATCTCTCTGCTGATTGCAGGGGCAGAAAAAAAGTGTCTGTTTTTTTTTTCATTCAGTCCCCAAGTGAGACTATCATTAATTTATTCGTGCTGCACAATTTTAGTAGAGCAGAGAAAAGTTTGTGTAATTAAGTGGTAGTCATATCCAGCACAATATCCCAGAAGAGTTGATAGATAATTCAGTGGTTCACTTAATTGGTGCTGTTGATGCTGCAGGAGGATGTTAGTAGAGGAAAAACAGGCCTGGGACATCATCAAGATATACAATCATGTTCTCTTAATCCTTGGGCAAAACAACTCCTAAGAAATTCCCCTAAGATTAAGCGAATAAGACGATGAGGTAGAAAATGAGGACAATGTCTTTCTTTTGCAGAAGCCTTTCTATTGATTTTCTATGCTGTTAGACAACAAGAAAATATGTTACAGACTCTGAAAAATGTTATTATAGAAAGAGCTTAAGATGTTTTGCTTCTTAGCTTATGATATTCCTATCAATATTTCTCCTTGTCGATTTTATGGCACGTGGAGCAGTTTATCGGATTGTTAATCATTTTAGAAATAAGACAGATTTCAGAATTTCTACTTTTGTCAAGAAGAATCTTTCATAAAACTTCCTTTATCCATCAACTCCTACACATTAAATAAATTGATATGAACCAAAGACGAATTCAGAAAAGTACAACAAAAAAAAAACTCTTCCACAATTTGCATCTTTTCCTCAAATACCAATTTACATTATTGAATTGACTAATGGAAAAATTTCATTTTCCCAACTAGAACTTTCAGTTTTGCTAGAAAGTCTTTTTTTTCTTTCCTCAGAAGCTCGAGACGAAATAAGATGAAGAAAGCCAACAAGATAGAGCATGAATCTTTGTCATCCAGACATTTTCCGACACCTACACAAAAAGAGCACAAAATGCTGCACGTGAGAAAGTTCCATCATTTCCGGGCAGGAAATTTTGCAATCTGAACTTTAGAATTTTATAGTAGGATTTATGTATAGGATAGACCTGCTTTAAAAAGGGGAAACATATGTTTATCCATCCTGGTTCTTGGGAAATGGATAAATGACCGGATTTGCCGGTGAGAGATTTTTCTTCTGTCACCTTCAGGCATTTTCTTTGTGAGGTTACATAAAAAAAACAGCTCTAAAAGAAAGCAATTTCTGCTAACTCAGCAATATGATTTTTCATTTTTCTTCCCTTTTTATTCACGTGTTTTGGAATAGAGACGAATGGGAACGATTGGACTAGAATTCAGTTTTTGGATTTTTTTTCGGGAAACGCCCTTAAAGCGGTCTTTAGACTAGAGGTTTAGCCCAGTTCCCGAAGGTCTCAATATCCTAAATTGCGAGCAATTTTATTGCTTTTTGAGAGCCTAGTATGCCACTTATCATTAATAATCTAATTCTAAGTAAAATTTTTCCAAAAAATTGTAATTAATAATAAATTAGAGCAATTAAGCCATATAGTTAAGCCTTAGGTCTGAAGCTGGTATAAGACTACACATTTTTTCAAGAAAATTTTTCAGAAGGACAGTCCAAAAATCGCTGAATGCTAGAAAAAATCAGACTAAACCACGGTCTGAGTCAGCATTTTCTTACAAATGATCAATAAGAATAGAAGAAACTATCGGTTTTATTCTTTGACAGTAAAAACTCGTATTTGGTTAAAAGAGGTGGCAAAGCGTCCCAGGCTTTGCGAAATGCTCGAACTCGACTTAGATGTTATACCTCAAAAGTATTGCTTCATTTACCGTTTACCGGTACACAACCGATTTAAATTGATTCATAAATCACTCAATAGGTTCCACAAAATAGTTTGAAGAGTAATAAAAATTATATTCGAACAAAAGTTACTTATCAGTAAATAACCGGTTCATTACAGGTTCACAACCGATTTGAACCGATTTATAAATCACTCAAAATATTTCCCAAAATACACCTCAAGAATAATTTAATTGATTTTCGTATAAAAATTATTTATCGGCTATGAACCGGTTCATTACCGATTCAAAACCGATTGGAACCGGTTAAGTTTTATAGGAAATTCCAAGACCTTTCCAACGAGCTCAAACATGACCCCTTTCGCTTGATAAATGCGCTCTCTAGTGTCTTTTTAACTTTTCACCTCGAAAAAGCGTTACTAGGAATGATTTCAGGGTATTTTCGTCTAAGGACGAAAAGTCCGCCTGGTTAATCTCTAAAACATATCCAAAAATGAAAAAAATTGCACGACGCTCTTATGAGCAATCCCAAAAAAACATGGTTTTGGAGGGGAAGGAGAGGGGTGGGGGAACTGAGGGGCATATTAACGATCCTTGGGTCAACTTAAGGGGGGGGGGTCCTGCGAAGGTCCCAAGTCGTTATCTCTCACCGTTTGGCCTCTAGGGCTGGCGACAGCCGGACGGACAGACGGACAAACAGCGTGACGACATTTCTCAGAAATCGTCTAAAATGTGAAGATTTGTTGACAAAAGTGGTCTCCGGAGGGTGGAAGGTGGAAATTTTAAGGGGGGGGGGGGGGAGTGAAAAATTCGAGGGATTATATATACTGCTCTCTCTGTGGAGTTCGAGCAGTAAAATTTAATTTCATTAGTACAATAATCAAATTTCGATAGTAAAATAGTCGATTTTGATTAAAAAAAAAACTCGAATTTGATCAGTAAATTAGTCAATTTTGATTGGTAAAACCATCGATTTTAGTTATTTTAAAATAAAATTTGATTTGTAGAAAAATTTGAATTTATCGGGTTAATAATTAATTTTGGTTCATAAAACTATAGATTTTGGTTAGTTAAAATAAATGAATTTCATTAGTAGAATCTTGTTAATTTTGGTTAGTAAAAAATCGAATTTAATTAGCAGAATTGTGAATTTTGGTTTGATTTTGACTGGAAAAATATTCGAATTAAATCAGTAATATTTAGTCAATTTTGGTCGGTAAAACCATCGTTTTTTACTTACTTTGAAATCGAATTTAGATAGTAATAAACTTGAATTTTATTAGATTATTAAAGATTTTTTTCCGTAAAAACATCGATTTTGGTTAGTTAAAAACTGAATTTGGTAGGTGGAAAAACTCGGATTTAATCAGTGAAAAACTTGATTTTGGTCAAAAATATCAACTCTCCATTTTTGGTCGGTAGATTAATCGATTTTGAACAATAAAAATTTGAACTTAATCAATTTTTATCAATAAAAACAATACATTTTGGTTAGTATGAAAATTTAATTTAGTTTAAGACATAGATAATTTGGTTACAAAAAATCAATATAACAATAATAATAACAATGAATATTTTAGAAATGTGTAAGGCGTGAAACTTTGAAATGTGAATCATGTTTAGTGACTGAGTAAGTCAAAGGGCTTTCATTCTAGGATGCAAGGGTTTCAGGTTCGAATCTCTTTCCGACCAACAGAAATTTTCCAACATTATAAGCTGACTATTAGTGTACTTCACTGCACTAAGTTCTATAAGATCAGTCTCTCTTTTCCTTAGTTTTTAGCTGAGATTCTTTACAATCTCAGCTTTTGTGGTCACGGTCCAAATCCGATTTTGGATGTACACGTTTTGACACTCATAGATTACGAAAATCATGTGTGCTAAAAATCGTTTCGTGGACGTCCGTCCCGTCCGTCCCGTCCGTTCCGTCCGTCCCGTCCGTTCCGTCCGTCCCGTCCGTTCCGTCCGTCCCGTCCGTCCCGTCCGTCCCGTCCGTCCCGTCCGTCCCGTCCGTCCCGTCCGTCCCGTCCGTCCCGTCCGTCCCGTCCGTCCCGTCCGTCCCGTCCGTCACGTCCGTCCCGTCCGTCCCGTTCGTCCCGTCCGTCCCGTCCGTCCCGTCCGTCCCGTCCGTCCCGTCCGTCCCGTCCGTCCCGTCCGTCCCGTGCGTCCCGTCCGTCCCGTCCGTCCCGTCCGTCCCGTCCGTCCCGTCCGTCCCGTCCGTCCCGTCCGTCCCGTCCGTCCCGTCCGTCCCGTCCGTCCCGTCCGTCCCGTCCGTCCCGTCCGTCCCGTCCGTCCCGTCTGTTTTGCTGCTCAGACTCAAAGAGAGAGCAGTTATAGAATTGACTTTATTCAACTTGTCACCGTGCTGGAGCCTAAACGGTAAAAGATATCAACTTCAGGTTTTCGATGACCCCCTGAGAAAGACCTTTATCTCCAGGTGTTTTTTCCCACCCAACTCCCTTCATCCCTTCCAAAACCACATTTTTTTGTTTATTTCGAAAACAGTTCCTACGATTACTTTTATTTTTGTATATGTTTTAGATGTGGTCCAGGCGGAAATTCGTCCAAACATACCTATGACGTAAAAAATCGCCATCTTGAATTTTTGAAGGAAAAAGTTTTTACCACTTTAAAGGGTGTATTTTCAACCGATTTGGTTAAATTTGGATTTTTTAGAAAGGTCTTGCAATTTACAACCCGGTTGCATCGGTCATAATCGGTAATGAATCGGTTAACTACCCGTAAATGACTGATCTTTTTTTTTTACATAATATCAAAGTATATTTTTGCATTGTCCGAAATAACCCCGCATATCAATACTTTTTTTTGCCTCTCTAGTGCGTTATTTTTCATCGCGGTATCTCTTCATTTTCCGTTATTTCCCGCCAACGTGCACCACAAATGCCCAGTTGTGGCTAAAAATGCCACAAAATCATGATTTGACAATTTTAGCATTTATTCAATGAAGATAAAGTTATCTACCGCAGAAAGTATTTTCCAGTTGTGCCCCTAAATCAGGGTAGACAGGGTAGATAATT
Source organism: Phlebotomus papatasi (assembly GCF_024763615.1). Lineage (NCBI taxonomy): Eukaryota > Metazoa > Arthropoda > Insecta > Diptera > Psychodidae > Phlebotomus > Phlebotomus papatasi. Next base: position 86,124,563 of record NC_077223.1, on the reverse strand, counting down.
ACATTGTTTGTTGCTGAAAATTTGATTTATTTCGTTGCGATTTAAAGAATTTTAAATTCCCTGAATTTTTGGGCAGAATCAAAAAGAGTTGGAATTACTTATTTTGATTGAATTTTGCTTCTATGGCACTACGTTATGTTCCAGAAAAGCCACAAGTGGTCGTGCAGATGGAATTGAATCAGTTGAAAAATTCAGTAAAAGAAAGAGCATGTAAGAGTAAATTGAAAAGTTTTTGTACATACAAGTAGTAATGGATAGAAGGCAAGAACATGAAGTTTTAAAAACACAAAGTGAAGAAACTCAAATAAATTGCATCAATTTTCAATTACAAAATTGTCACCAACACGCTGACAATTTTATGCTCAAAAAGAAAAATAAAAACTTTCAAACAGTACTTGGTTAAATTTTGTGTCTTGAAGCTGATGTTGACACAATTTCTTCGTTTATTTCTTGTTGTTTGAGACATAAACTTCTGGATCTTCTCCAATGCTGCACATGAGCTCCCTTTCCAACTGATCAGCTGATGGCTTCATGTTTTCTCATTTTGTGGCAATAATTTTTCATTCAAATGTGTGTAATCGCGTGATTATAGATTCCACACGACGAGCATACCATACATGTTCCAAGGACTTTCTTATGATTTCGTTACAGTGTTCAATTAAAAAAATACTCAGTACAGTTTCTCAACGGAAATTGGGCACTGTATTGGGTAAATATTGATTAGTGTGGTGTTAAAATTGAGTAAAAATTAATCAAATACACCGATTCAAAGTCTCTTTTTTTTACAGACAACTCGCTCAATTCTTTTCCCTTTGCTTACTTATTGGGAAAAATAAGAAAACCAAAAAGAGATTGACCCCATTTTTTTGTCAATTGGCAGTCTTGGCAAAATTCTCAATAAACCATTAATAAATATTGAAACACGTGTCTCAATCAAGAAGGTGCTTGGAAAATGAGAAAAACTGTTCAGTGCATAAAACAGTAATGCAAATACTCAAAAAAAAAACCGGTGATGTTGATGCTAAGAAAAGTCTGAATGCCGAAACAAAATTAAATTTACAATCTTAAGTGTTTTGATCTAACAATTGGTAGAACAAAATTATCGAATTTGGTAATTAAACCTAGAAAATTCAATACGGCTAAGGGTTAACTCATATTGAGAAACCCTTGTTAATTGTAATTGTTAATCTTTACGAAACCCGAGAAATCCTATTCTGGCATCTTGAAATCCGAGAAACCCAAGAAATCCGTCGCTAAACCCGAGAAATCAAAGGATTACATCGCTAAACCCTAGAAACCAGAAATCCTTTTCAGAAAAAAGATCTGAATAAGATACCCATTGAGTTTGATTCATTTTATGATCTTCAAATCTTCATAGCAGATGAAGTTATAAGTTCGATCCTTTTATGGAAATGATGTTAGCTACAACATTCTAAAATTTCGTCAAAATATATAGGGGAGACCGGGGAGATTTGGGACACTTTTTCATGTTTTGACTTCGAGGCACTATTCCAAAAAATCACGAGAGCGTATCATAATTTTATGTGGTCTATAGGATACTTTTATGGGTATTGACTTTATAAAAAGTACTCGATAGAACTTAGAAAACAAATTAGTTTTCTTGGAGAAGATAAAACATTTAACTTGACGCTTTGTCCCAAACCTCCCCGATATGGGGCAGTATGGGACGTATTTTTTCTCGCATAATTTGCATTATTGGAGCACGTTAATTAATTTTAAATACTAGATTAAAAATATTTCTGATAGAAATAAAAATGTTTAATCTTTTTTTTTCATACTTAGAAATTAATATCAATTTTATTTGTACAGTAGAGTCATTTATTGTCAATCAATTATTTAAAGTATTTTCTTCTTATTTTCCATCTACTTTTCTTTGCTTTTTTATTCTAAATATTGCAATCATGATCATCAAATTTCTTAGGCGAGTAGATTATCTTAACACTTTTAGTTTTGAACTCATTGGCGGATTTCTGTTTGATTTTACGACAACTGCGTGGTACCTGTTTTTTTTCATTATTTCTTTGAATTAGCTCTCGCCTTGCCTTTTCTGGAGAACTTGTAAAAATTGTAGGGGATATTGTTCGAGAAATTTTCGAGGAAATAGTTTTTAATGAGATTGGGCAAAGATCGAATATCCTCTGAGAAGGAATATTAGTTAGTAGTTAGAGAAATATGCTCCACTGGTAAACTTTGCACAAGAGGAAGATTTTCAGTAGAAACTGGGCATTACTCTTCATTTTGACAATAAACAATTGCATGCCATCTACAATTTTGTCGAAAATCAACGTCAAATTCATCCCCATTCAGATGTCCCAAACATCCCCGCGTGTAATTTTGGTATTTAGAACCTTTGTGAAAAAAACAAGAGCGTATAATCTCTAAAGCTTTTATAAAAATATGTTCCCAGATTACACTGCTACTTAATGAGATAAAAAAGTTTTGATTATATATCGCTGATATAAAATACAAAGAGGAAAACTGAGACATCAAAATATACAATTTTTATCAATTTTTAAAAAAGTGTTCATAGAATTAAAACAATAAAACTGAGGATATCCATTCTTTTAGTCAAGATATATCTTAATATTGCCTACCATTAAGTAGTGGTTAAATCCCATTTATTTAAAAAAATAATAATGAAAAAATCGTCTTGTCCCACACTACCCCTGTTCAAAATCTCCCCGGTCTCCGCTACTAGCGTGTTTGATATATACTAATTTGAATTTTACATATGCATCTTTTATAAGTCCTCGATCTTAGGTCCCAAACAGACTCATGTTGATCCTTGGAAATATTTAGCCTTCAAAAAATTTGCGATAGAGAATTAGATAAAGGAAATTTACGTAAATAACCTCTGTCTTGTTTTTAAAATATATTGCAGAGTTACATTTATTGAGAAATTTAGGAATAATTTAGTCATTATGAAGCTTGGGATCGTGCAAAGCATGGGCACTTGCACCTAAGGCTGCTGGCTCAGAGGCCAAATCGTTATAGATATCTGTTTGGGGTTTTCGATGACCTCCTCACAATGTGATATAATATTTCTTCTCATATTAGATGCGGTAGAAAAGAACAATCCGGCAATTAAACATTTTAGGATTTTCCGTGAATAATTTTCCAGGTAATGGTATCGATTGAAAACTCCACTTGAACAGTTTCAAATCCTCTGCGCTATCATTTCTGTCACAAAACTGTTCATCTACGATGCATATGGATTAATTAGGCAATTATGGAATGATCTACAAATAGTTCATTATTAGGAAAAACCTCACAATTTTCCCCATCTACATTGTATTGTACAATTCAATCATTTAATCCGAAAAACGTTCGGTATGGCGTTGACACCATAGAGACGCTAATTAGTGATTAATTTTCCCACAACAGGCGCAACAGGTGCACCATTTTTGGGAAAAAGTCGCGTCGATTGGCATTAGTGCATCTGAGTGGATTCTTTCATTAAGATTCTTAATGTAATTTGACGTTACCAATTAATTGAATACCACACATTTCTTGCATGTTGTTGCTCGGGTTGGGAAATTAATAAATGAGAAGGGAGACCAAATGCACTTGGGTGAGTTAGAAATGACAAGAAGAGGGGGCTGTTTGAGGAGAACTCTCCTATTGCAATCAACAATTGCCAATCGCCGATAAAATTAATTGATTGAACAAATCCAATAAGTAAAGCAATAAAGTAACAAAATCAAGTTGCGGCTTTTTTCACTCTCTTTTTTTTCTTTTACATAAATTCATGTATTTGCCATAATATATAAAAGAGATACGAAAATATCAAGTTGATTGGGAATTTTATGGAGAAAATGCGGTATAATTAAAAAATGTTGAAAATCAAGAGGTTTATCATTTATGGAAATTCCTTTGCTTACTGCAAATATCCTTGTTTTTCAAGTAGGGGAAGGCTTTCAGGCTTCGCACACACTCTGGCCTCGATCATTTTATATTTAAATGATTAAACGAACTTACCAAGTGAAGTTCAATCATAATTGTACGCAGCTCCTCTTCCGAGATGATCAAACTATGTAGTCCTCCTACCCTATGCCTTTTTCACACGTTTCGTAGATAAATTTTTAAATTTAAAATTATCCAATATTATATAACACTGTCCCACGATGGCACCACCGTCACCCCGAAATGTCATTATTTTAAAGTTGACTGGCCGTAACTTAAGGGATTATGAGTTTACGAAATAAGATGGGTTTGTTTTGAGTTTGGGTGGGGTTTGATCATCTCGGAAGAGGAGCTGCGTACAATTATGATTGAACTTCACTTGGTAAGTTCGTTTAATCATTTAATTGTACTATGCTCCTCTTCCTCGAGATCAAACTATGTAGATGTTCAAAGCAATATGTTACGGCCAGTGAGTTAATGATGAATCAATAAAACAAATAATTGATTTATTCATAATTGGAAAACAAATTCCTGAATAGGTACTTCAAGGTATTTTTTTTTTTTACATTTCAAGATAAAGTTATTTCTTAAGTAAATTACTTATCTTTTATACCTAGAGAAATATACTTCAGTCTTTGAAAATTGCGTCAGCAAAAGCATTTTTCTTTTCGATAAGAGGCAAATTGTAAAATCGAGCGAAGGTCTGTGATTTTTCAGACCAACCTGCGGTCTTTTTAATAACGTCAATGGATAAACCTTTACGGTTTGCTGCTGAAGTTGCAGCATGGCGTGTTGAATACGCGGAAAAAACCGTAGTATCAATTTTGCAATTCCTCAGAACATTTTTAATCCAATGACTTAACGTCTGTGAACCTACTGGTTGATGCGGCTTTTTATGTGATATGAAAAGCTCTTTCACTTTTCCTCTTATTTCTTTCGTTCTTTGCAAATAATCTTGTATCGTCGACGCAACACATAGTTTTGGTTCATTTTTGTAAAATGGAATTATCAGCAAAGGTTGAGGATGACCTTTTCTTGATGTTTTAATTGGTTGCGGAACTTTAATTTCCAAGTATTCTTCTGATTGTCTGATATTCTCAATAGTTATTAATGAAAATGTCTGCATTCTATGGCCTGTCACCAGAGCCAATAGAATAATAACTTTGAACGATAATTCTTTAATTGATAAGTGCGAATTCTCTGGACCCTGCCTATAGTGATCTAATATAATTTTTGGATCCCAAATACAGTTATATTTTGGTTTACCGGGCCTAGCTTTATAAATACCTTTAAAAAATCGTCTAATAGTATCTTCTTGAGCTAGCCATGACCCTGTTATCATTGACAATGCAGATCTATATGAATTTAATGTTCCGTAGGAAGCACCTGAATTGAATTCTTTGGCTAAAAACCTAAGCACACTTTGAATCTCAGGTTCAAAGGGGTCAAGTGAAAGATCAATACAGAAGCTCCACCATTTTCTCCAGCCAGAGTCATATTGTTTCCACGAAGAGTCTGAGATCGACTGTAGAAGTATTTTCTGTGCTTCTACAGGAATATCCTTCTTTTCACAACTTATCCTGACAAACGTCCTGCCACCAGGGTAACACCTTTCCAGAATTGTGTTTGTCTGTCGATAGGAAGAATATATGACTCAGCACATAGGTATAATGGTTCTGAAACCAACATTGATTGGTAAAGAGGAAACCATGGTTGTGTTGGCCAATTTGGCACAACCACGATTCCCTGAGATCTTTCATGCTTAATTTTTTGCAATACCCGTAAAATTAAAGCAAACGGTGGGAATGCATAAAAATGATACTCTTTCCATGACAGTGTAAATGCATCCACTGCGACAGAGCAGGGATCCTTCTTCCAAGAAACATACTTTTCACACTTTGCATTTACTCGTGTTGCAAAAAGATCAATATCTGGATTACCGAATTTTTTTGTAATACGGGAAAACCCCATACTCGACAACTCAAATTCCGTGTTAGCTTGCAATCTACGCGATTCTTCATCAGCTTCTACATTATTTTCTGAACTGATGTAAGACGCAAAAATCCAAATATTTTTCTTTTCACACCACATCCAAATTTCTTTAGCTAAATTACTGAGTATCTTTAACTGAACACCACCCATTCGATTTACATAAGAAATTGCAGTGGTGTTGTCTACTCGTAATAAAATTTGACAATTCTTCTTGTCGTTTGCAAAACATTTCAGTCCGAACAACACAGCTGTTAGTTCTAGAACATTAATACTTTGCATTTTCTCTGATTCTGACCAAAAACCGTGTGCTCTTGCACCATTACAAGCTGCGCCCCAGCCACTCTGGGAAGCATCTGTAAATATTTCGAGATCGAAAGACGGGTATCTGATTGGATTCACACTTAATGCGCCAACCTTTTTCCACCACTGAAAATCCCTAGCAACTTCCTCATTTATGGTCAGTTTTGCCTTATAATTGTTAGAGTTTTGCAAAAGAGCTTCAAATTTTAATTGTTCAAAGGATTTAGTGTAAACTAAACCATATTTAACTGCATGGCAGCATGATACCAAGAAACCAAGCGTTTCTGAAAACTCTTGTATGGTATAATTTTCATTTTTCCTGAATTTTTCTGTTAACGTTATAATTTTTTCACGTTTTTCTTTAGGCAATTCCACGGTCATTCTACGCGAATTGTAAAATGCTCCCAGGAATTTGCAATATTGCGTTGGAATCAACTGGCTTTTCTTGTAATTAACAATAAAACCAAGTTTGATTAAAATCTGTTCTGTTAACTTGACATTTGCCTCACATTTTGCAAACGAATCTCCTATAATAAGTAGATCATCAATGTATATTACTAAGGAGACTCCTAATTGACGCAAATAATGAGCCACAGGCTTCATAATTTTTGTAAACAAATAAGGGGCTGTGCATAGCCCAAATGGCAAACATGTGAATTGGTATAATTGGCCATTGAAATAAAAACGCAAGAATTTACGATACAATGGGTCAATTGGAATAAGATAATAGGCATCTTTTAAATCTAGAGATGCCATGTAGCAATTTTGCGAAAGAAGTTTCGTTACAGTTCGTCCATCTTCCATTTTAAAATGTGGTGGATTGATGAACTGATTTAATTCTTTAAGATTGATAATGAAACGTTGCGACCCGTCAGGTTTTGGAACAAGAAATATTCTTGATAAAAATTGTCTTTCTTCAGGTGAACAAGTCTCGATTGCACTCTTCGATTTTAACTCTGCGATTGCGTAATTCATATCGCTAAATTCTTTCTTTGACCATTTGGGTTCTACTGGTGGGGAAAGTTGATGCACTTCTGTGCAAAACGGAATTTTATAACCATTGACCCATGAGACTATTACTCTATCAGAGGTAATTTTACACCAAGACTTAGTAAAATGCTTGAGCCGCCCGGCTATTTTACCCACCGGTTCTAATACCGGCGTCTCTGGTTCGATGAGTATCCTTCCTTCTTCCTGTTGGATATGCTGGTCTGCTGGCTGCGTTGATTCTGCTTCTTCGATTTGTTGGTGTTGAACTGCTTCTTTGCCCCGCTTGTCGACACACTGGAGTTCTTCTGAAACTGTGCTCGCTGCGGGGCCTTGGCGTTTTTTGATGTCGTGCGATTCGAGATCTTTTTGAGGTCTTTCGATGCTGTCTGAAGAGCCTTCGTGTTCTTTACAGCATCCTCCAAGTCAGATCCGAAGAGAAATTCCCCAATTTGAGAATCTTTTAGAGTTTCTCTCATAGATTCATTAATATTTGCGGTTATGAGGCTCCTCCGGATGATAGCTTCATCATGTTGAAGGTCAGCCAAAATCTTACTAGCGTCTGATAGATTTTCGGCTAAAGATTTCCACATAGGAATTTCTTTGGTGCTTAATAGTATTGAAAGCACTTTCGCAATCGCTGACAATGTAGCGGAAATTTTTTCCTGCCTTTGCGCTATACGACTGTCTCTCTCAATCACCTGTTCTGTCATAACAGTTTTCACCACTAGATTAAGCTTAGGTGGTTGAAAACGAGGACAATTCTTCGGTGGAGGGTATTTTGCCAAAATTTCCTTGAGAGTATCTGCTGGAATTCCCTTTGCAAGAATTTCATCCCATCTTAATACCAAATCCGGAAGTACTTCTGGTGCAGAACATTTTTCCTCATACAGGCGTTTACCCAAAACCTCCACAATGTCCTCAGCAGACGGAGCTTCCAAATTTCCATTTCCTTTCTCATCAGCAGATGGGTTATTTGGAGAAAGGTTCTCCTTTTGAGTAATTGGCGAAAGGACTTCAAACTCACCATCTGGTGATTTTTCCCTCATAGACTCACCTGAGTCTTGGGATTCTTCAAACACGTCGCATCTGCGGCGCTTTTCCGGAGATTGAGAGCTTGAAGAAACTGATTGTTCAGTTCTTTGACGTTTGTGACACTTTATAGGACTTTTGTCACTCCCGGAAAGACTTCTGTCTTGTTCTGAATGGCTTCTGAATCGTCCGGAATGGCTTCTGCCTCGTCCGGAATGGCTTCTGCCCTGTCTGGAATGGCATCTGCCTCTCCTAGGACTCCTCTCAGCTCTTGTGGAGCTTGTGCTCCTGCTTCTCCCTAAGTTTAAAGAAAGAAACCAAGAGGTTGTTACGTGTCGATCTATCGATGCTGCAGGATCGTGGCCAGGATGTTTTTGTGTGTGACGTACGCGTGAGAGAGTACAACTCTCTCCCGGAAATGTGCATTTCTGAGTAACAACTCAGATAAAGGTGTACATGGACACCAATTTGGCCACAAGCACAACTCGAGTACCACTCGAGCCTACCGGAGACAGCGAGTAACAACTCGCTTATTGACACGAAAAATCGCGTCAGGCTCAATCCGAGGGTTGAGGGACGACATCCTGAGCCTTGTCTACGCGCATTGTTTAAGTAACAACTTAAACAAAGTGAGTAATAACTCACAATGAGGTGTTTAACAACCTCTCACACACAACCATAACCTCACTTCGGTCCATCTACAAAGATATCAAAAATCTGATTATTTACTTACCGTGGTGCTTTTTCTTCTTTTCTCTCTTCTTGGAGGTCATCTTGCGCTCCATTTGACGAATTTTCTTTTTTAATTTGCGGATTTCTTTGTCCATTTTGGGCACAAAATCGCAAAGCACATGTGTTCCAAAGGCACAAAGTAAAAGAATGACATTTCGGGGTGACGGTGGTGCCATCGTGGGACAGTGTTATATAATATTGGATAATTTTAAATTTAAAAATTTATCTACGAAACGTGTGAAAAAGGCATAGGGTAGGAGGACTACATAGTTTGATCTCGAGGAAGAGGAGCATAGTACAATTTTCGTATATTCCTTGAATGTATCTGACCTATGACAAATAACAATTAGTTTTAAGTTGTGCATTTCCTGAAAAACATTGTCAAATTTATTAAGGGAATATGGGAAAAATATGAAGTGTTCGAAGCTAGAGTGTGTGCGAAGCCTGAAACCCTTCCCCTACAGTAATAATTTTACCACATCATAGCAAATTCGTTTCAACGAAAACGCTTTGTTACGATAGGAATACCAGAATAAATCTGTGACATATTTTATGTAACTCCATATTCTAATTTTAAAAACTATTAGAACATTGATATTTACACAAGTTCTAAAATACCTCAGTTAAATTTTAGAAAATCTTTAGGGGAGACTTGGGTAAAGTCACAAATCGAAAATTTGAAAATTCAATATCTTTCAAGATAAAAGAGATAGCCCCTTAAAATTTCTTCCATAGGTAGCCTTCATAGACCTTCTTTAATGTCGTAAGTTACTTAGAATGCGAACAAGGACTTTAGAATATAAAAAAATATTGAAATATTATATTTAGTCTTGTTTTTGAAATATTTTCCTTACAGCAAATATCACTGGTGAATATTTACTAAAATAACTAGGATTCTTTGAATATGATGCCGCTATCTGTTTTAGCATTTTCCAAAGATTTTTTTCTCCAGAAATCTCTTTATTAAAAATGACCAATTTGGAGTAAAAAAAATTAAAGGTTATGGGGCAAGAAGAAAAGAAGAAAAAAAGAAAAGATTCCCAAGAAAAGCTATGCAAATCATTGTGAAAAGGCGTCGACCTCGAGGCAGACCTAGGACAAGGTAGCTAAATCAGATTCAGAATTTTGTCTTGGAATGCCTTGGGATCGAACTAGAATATATTCCTGAAGTAGCGGGGCATCGACAAGCATGGGCTGCTAATTTGGATTTTATGGGATAAGCGGTTGAAAATGAATGAATGGATGGGGCAAAAAGTAACAAAAACTGAAGTAATTTATGATGTCTCACGGCGAAAAGAAATGTCACTCATTACCATGGGTCTGAAAAAAATTTTAAAAAAATACGCACAACCCAATATATACTCTGGAGAATAAAAATTCTGTTGAGTATTATTGAATCTAAGAGTTCATAAAGAACACAATATACACTTCTTTCCATCATTTTTTATTTTGTTTATATTTTGCACTTAAGTGGCATTTACTCGGTAACTCTAAGGCAGATTTTGTCAAATTCATCTCGCCCAATTCGCCAATTTCGCCTTTTAAGAATGGTTGAATAGAATTTTCTTGCCAAAACTAGACTTTGGAAAATAACTTGAAAAGCGCTTTTCTCGTTCAGATAGGGAAAACGCTGTTCTACAAAGATGTAGAGGCATAAATTTTCTATGAAAATATGTAAGACATGTATTTTTTAAATTTACGGGAGCCCGTATTAAAGCGAATAAAAAAGTGATAATTTTACCCTATGCATGATACAATTTTCACAAAATTATCTTTTAGAAAACGGCTCGATAAATGTATAATATTTCCACAAAAAATACAAAAAAAAATGACTTTATAATGTTGTAGAGCGGTAAATTCTCTATAAAACTGCGCTAATTAGAAATTTCTAGGTTGTTTGGGTAGCTTGTAAAAAAATGGCATTGTATAAATGTGCAGTAAAAAGTTAAAATTGAGCAGTTACAAAAAGATTTGAAACACTGATATTATCGTCCAAATTTTGGCAAAGGAAAAATAAAGAGCTTTTCATTTTATCTGCAAATATTTTAAATGTTAAATATATAAATTAGACCCATTTTTGTAAAGATTTAGGTTTTTTACTGACCATAATTAAATATTTTAATTCTTATTTTTAATTTTTTACTGCTCGTTTTTCTTGCCAAAAAAAATATCCATTTTGTGACTTTTTGCCCCAGTCTCTCCAAATGAATTATTTTAAAAATCGATCCTGTCAATAAAAAAATGCTAAAACACCATCAAGCAAAGAAGTACTACAAATAAAATTTAGATTCAGATTTCAGAAAGATACGAATTGGAGGCGTTACGTATTTACGGAAGGCGTGGCCCAATATATATGGAAAAGTGTTCCGCTCGAAGTACTTTTATTCGATTTGATATAATTCTTAATTTGACTTTGTATTTAATATAAGTTATACTAATTCAAGTTTATGTTTCTCACAGTGCTAATGAATGAAAAAATGTGAATTTTACATTTTCAGAAAAAAATAGTTTTGAGCAAGAGGCGTGGCTTGTATGAACGAGAAGATCATCCAAAAGTCATTGGAATGTCATGAATTTTTTTGTCCTTGTGTTCTCAAGCTGTTTTTTTTTTTGTAATTTTTGGGTTAAATGATTTAGGGAAATCCTTAACATTTTGATGCAATTTTTTTCACTGGAATGTAGGCAAGACCGTTTTTAGCCTTTTACCTTACTTAAGTGTCGATATATTACCGATACTGCTGAATCGATTTCTATCTTCATAAGAATGAAGTTGTTCGCCATTGTATGACCGCTAATTTTCTAAAACAGATGAAGTTTGCAAAATTGACAATAGAGGCGCTGTAGCCTCATATCAGTTAGAAAACATAGATAAATGTTTCTTTAGCAACTTCAATCAATGATGTCTTGATCAACTCACTGGATTGGCCTCAGATCAAGAAGGAGTACCCGCAACGAATTCCCAAGTTTCCCTGTAAATCCTCATTTGGAGTAGTGGATAGACAATGTGGACAAGTTTTCAGAGACAAATCACAGATTTGAAGAATTTTGTGTTTTGCTGTCCTGAAAGGATTACACACCCTGACGCATCCGAAAGGAGTTCATCTCCTTGACCTTCTTATGCAAATTGTCGTCAGTAATCTACCAAAACTTAAATTGTGTGTTTGAGATTTCTGTTCAAAACAAAAATGTTTTACAATAAACTTGTATTGATTGGAATTTCATGAATCTTGAACACAAGTCTTATGAAGGGCGTGGTTTATTTTTTGAAGAGAAACTTCATCACGTCTTGCCTGAAACTTCTGAAACTACATATTTTGGAGATTTCTTTCAAGTGTCTTACCTATTACACCACTATGATCCCAATATTTTACAATAAACTTGCACTTATTGGAATTTCGTGCATCTTCTACGTAAGTTTTATGAAAGGCGTGGCTTATTTTTTAAAAGAAATTTCTCTACGATCGATATAAAATTGAATTTCTTGAAGTGTGGTTTGTTTTTCAATTTTAACTAACATTTATTGCACTGAGAAAAAAAGAGGGTGCGATTACCTTTTTTTCCTCGTAACTTTAACACTTTTTATGTGTAAAAATACATCAAACATTTTTTAATGTTAATTTTACACCATTTAAAGTGTAAAATTAACATGAAAAAGGGTAACTTTAACCCCTAATACACATAAAAAGCATAATATTAACATCGATTTCGGATCAATGCTGCAGGGTAAAATCAACATTTCCAAAATGTTATTTCAACTCTTTTGGATTTCTTTCAGTATAGGTATGTTTGGACGAAATCACCTCTGAAATATATCCAAAAATAAAAAAGGTTAAAATTAACATGAAAAAGGGTGACTTTAACCCCCAATACACCTAGAAAGCATAATATTTACATTGATTTCGGATCAATACTGCAGGGTAAAATAAACATTTCCAGAATGTTCTTTCAACTTTTTCGGATTTCTCTCACTCACTCAGTGTGAAGACTTCAACTGGTTGAAATTCGTCAATTTAATTGTAATTTAATCTACTACAATTGTAATTGTCAGATCATGGTCTTTTAGAAGGCGTGGCTTATATAACTAAGAAAGTGCTTCATGTCATGCTTCCATACTTATGAATTTAAAATGAAATTTCACTCATTGATAGCTTTGACTAATTTTCAACATCAGTCCGCGAAGTAATACGGAGGGCGTGGCTTATTTTTTAAGGCAAGGCTCTAAATGTCCTGTGTAAAATCTGTGGGAGTTGTTTACTTGCAAATACTGCGTTTTATAATTATTATCCTTCATAGATAGATTAAATAGATAGGAATTTTAAGTTATTGGCAATAACTTCAAAATGGGGCGTGGCCTAAATTGACTAACAGTAGAGGTAACTTATTAAGTCACTACTACTTTCTAAAGTAAGTTTGACTAATGACTTAAGGAGTTTAAATTTTTCTTACCAAATTCTATGTAAAATTGCTAATACCGCTCACGTTTGAAATCTGCAATGGAATTTGCAAAAGTCGATGACCAACAACTCAATATTGTGGTAAAATCTTGCTCAAAGTATTTAGCAACTTTTAGTGTGTTTTTTTTTCAGTAAACAACATACAGAATATCTCGCAATAACGTTCACTAATTAAGTGCTTAAACTGCACACTGAGAGAAAATAAATCAAATGGCACAGAGATTGATAATTTGCCCGTTTTGAGAATATCTCAACGTTACTTTCTGATACAATGTACTGGCCTGAGAGTGCAAGTGCGGGAAAAATTAGCCATATAGGCAGAGAGATAGGCAATTATTCGTTTTTCATACCACAAATTTAAGAAAGAATTCGATACGAAACATTGCTATGAGCATTGAAAGAAAAAAAATTGTGAGATTGGAATTTTATTTAATGCACATATCAACATTTTTTTCCCAACCGTCTCCTTCACCAATTTCTTATTTCTTTTTTTGTTTGTTTATGTATGTTTTTATTTAGTATGTTTTGGCGTTGAACGTGCACATAAGACATGAGCACAAGTCACAGAGAGACATTTTTCAATCAAATTTATGCCTCTCAATTTAATCAAATCCGGTTCAATTCCATTAATTTTTGCCTCTTTGCAAAGCACAAGTGTTTCGTTTTTCTTCTCTAATGTTTCTCCTCTCGCACTTGTTCGTCAAATTGCTTAAGATACCCATCCACCAGCCAAGAGGAATTGTCCACACGCAATTACAGCAATTTATAGTCATTTATAGTGGCTCTTTTTGCTCCTTTACCTCTTCCTTCCGCCAGCTCTTTAGCCACCGATGGCCAGAGAAATAGATAGAATCTCATTTCCATCCACTTTGTGCCACCTTCTTTGTGCCTCAAATGCAGACAGATAAGCACTTTAGCTTCTAGCCGGACTTATTAATGTGACTCACTAATAAATATTCTGATTTTTTCTTCACTCTCGTGACTTGAAGAACTTAGATTCAGGATTTCACTACTTAACACTGTGTTTTTATTTTTCAAACTGGATATTCGTAGAATCGTTTTCGGAAGAACGTTATGACAAGGTGTTTTGAAGCTAAACATGTTTTAATGTTGACATTTATCAAAAGTACGATTACCACTCTTGAAACTAGTCTACCTCTTGCTATTTACAGTTTTTTTCTTATAATTTATTCTATACGATAAGAGAATATAAAAACGACATGTTCTTAATTATAAACTGTCTGGAGTCAGTGTAATTTGCGCAAAAATATTTATTCAAAGTTAATGGTATAGTAAATACAATGGTGAAGAAAAACTGTCGAAAAGACAAGAAATTACTGAATAAATTAAGACTACTGGTATACGAAAAGTTCACCAGTATAACAAAAAGTCGGAAAAATATTAAGATCGTGATGGTCATTCGAATTTACGGAACACAATTCTACTATTTAAAGAGATTTTATTGAATTTTCACACACTTTTTGCAATTTAAATCGTATTTAAATGTATTTTAAATATTTATCAAAATTTTACTATTTTTCTTACTCACAGTTAAATTTAAGGAAAAACTTCATAAAAATAGTTTAATATTGCTTTTTTGGTGAAACAGGGGCATAACTAACGTGAATCCTTCTGTTATGCCCTAAATACACTTACGACTTAAGCCGAGAGACGACTTAACGTAATTACAATCAAAATAATGATTTGACTAAATTCCCAAAAATTAATATAATTGAGTTAAAGTTAAATCTAACCTTTATATTGGTATTAATCTTTCACAATAAAATTTAATGGAATTAACTTTAGTATTTACTGAATGTGAATTATTTAATATATGTAGAATTCGTTTCATCCACTGATCTATTTATCTGTAATAAAATGTTTAATTTGATCAAAAGCTCTAATATAATTCACATTAACCCTTTAAAGACGATTGGAATACCGGTGTCCCAAAAAGAAACTAATTTTCACTAACTACCAGAAGTTATTTTTTGCTTTTTCATATGTTTATACGTAATTGCAAAGGGCAAAAAACAAATAGGGTCAAAGGAACGTCTATTGACACTTTAAGAACTTTCGTAACTTTCCTGACTGATATCTTCTATTGTATTAAATTTTTTTGTGTTTAAATATTAACTTATATCAACTTATTAATTTGACTACCGTTCAGTATCATTCACTTTTCTCAAAATGTTTGAAAAACTAAAAAAAACTGTATTTTTTAAGATCATGACTAAATGCCATATCTATTGACACTTTCGGTATCTATTGACACACGAAATTTGAACACCTATTGGACACTTTTTCTTTACACCTTTGATTGAGATTTTGGCTGAAAACTTCCTTATTGCACTGGATGACTCCATCTGGGGGACTGCCAACCAGGGAATCTATTAAATCTCCATCCAGAATGCCCCGTCCTTCCGTAAGAAACTCTTCCTCACAGAGATTTCTGTAAATCTTATGTCCCTTCACAGCAGCCATTCTCGTGATGATAAACTTCTCATAATTTTACATTGTATTCCTTACAGGATGCAATGGGCAGCTTTTAGATTTAAAAAACTTGACACTCTCCTTAAGAATTCTCTCTCAACAGCTTATAGACAATACTCTTTCCATTGGGGCATCTCTGGTGCAGTCGAAATTTTTGTCACGCATTAGATTTCTACAGTGCTAGAGCTGAAGGAAGTTCTACTATAAAAATATCACCAGTGGCAACTCACCAACAAACATTCTTAGTCTTTTTTGCGCACAAACACTTAACTTGTTAGTAATTTCACTATTTCTTTCACAAAAATGCAGCAACTTTGTTTACTTTTATTCATTCTTCTTATTCTTCTTCATCTATCAAGCTGATACAAAAGTCGGCAATCTGTACCTGTCAATAGACGTTGAAATCGACGATTTTGTCTCGGTTTATTGACACTGTAATTAAATTCATTTTAATTAAAATAAATTGATGCAAATTGTGTATTAAATTAAAATTTAGTTATTTTTTAACTGTTATGCAACAGATATACGTTCATTTTATTAAAAAAAAAATAGAAAAAAAATATTTTTGTAAAAGCTTCTTTCTTACACTTTTTCATAAGAATCTTGAAATTTCTCCACGTCGACAATTGAAATTGCTTAAACCTTTTTAAAACCTTCTTAAATTCGCAGAACAGTTCTAGAAAAGGGTAGGTTAAAGGAAAGCAGGTCAGATTACATGAATTTCACTAGATATAAACAATTTATATTAAATAAATTTCAATGTTTTGATGAGAGTGTCAATAGGGGTTCCCTGTCGAACAGACGTTCCTTTCACCCTAATCAGTAAAAAGTCAAAAGCAGTCAGCAGAAAATTATAAATTTTATCAGCAAATAATTCGAAATAATCAGTAAAAATTTTCAATTTTGTCACTAAAAGTAAAATTTTGTCAGTAAAAAGTTAAATTTGATCAGAAAAAACTTCGAAATAATTAAACGAACAAATTAAAAATTAATAAGCAAAAAATGAAAAATGGTCAGTAAAAAGAAAATATGGTCAGTAAAAAATTAAAAGTGATCACTAAAAAATAAAAATTGGTCAGTAAAAAATTAAAAGTGAACAGCAAAAAATTAAATGTGGTCAGTAAAATATTAAAAGTGGTCAGCAAAAAATAAAAATTGGTCACTAAAAAATTAAAAGCGAGCAGTAAAAAATAAAAATTGGTCAGTAAAAAATTAAAAGTGAACAGTAAAAAATTGAATGTGGTCAGTAAAAAATTGAAAGTGGTCAGTAAAAAATTAAAAGTGGTCAGTAAGAAATTAAGAGTGGTCAGTAAAATATTGGATATATGTAGCTCATGTGCAATTAAATAAATAAATCAATAAGTATTAAAATTGGTCAGTAAAAAGTATAAATTGGTCAGCAAAGAATTAAGCCAGTGGTAATCCTAAATCAGCTTATAGGAGATACGATTCCTTCATTGCAAATTTGTATTGTGGAAATCACGGACGATGTTTTATACATGGATACCGCAAAATTTCGTTTAATAATTCTTAAACTGTACGTTATTTATTATCGTTATTAATGAGGAAAATTGGATGAGAAATGCATAAAAGTAACTGAAAATCTTTAAAGTCGATTATCTCGGAAACTATGAGAGATAGAGGCCTCATACTCTACATCCTATTAAAGTCTCCTTTAGGCTCAAGATGTGCGAAATTTCACTTGAAAATGAAGAAAATTACAGTTCATTTTTAATTTTTTACTGACCACTTTTTATTTTTTACTGATCACTTTTTAATTTTTTGCTGACCATTTTTTATTTTTTACTGACCACTTTTTGTTTTTTACTGACCATTTATTTACTGCTCATTTTTAATTCTTTGCTGATCACTTTTTAACTTTTTACGGATCCTCTCGAATATTTCTACTGCTCGTTTTTAATTTTTTGCTGACCACTTTTTATTTTTTACTGCTCATTTTTAATTTTTTATTGCTTTTTTTAAACATTTTTTTACTGATCATTTTTAATTTTTTTTCTGACCGAATTCAATGTTTTTACTGCTCATTTTTAATTTTTTACTGACAACTTTTTATTTTTTATTGACCACTTTTTGCTTTTTACTGATCACTTTTTACTTTTTACTGATCATGTTTCATTTTTTGCTGTCCACTTTTCACTGTTTACTGACCGCTTTTAATAAAATACTGCTCTTTTTTAATTTTTTACTGATCTTTTTAAACTTTTTGCTGCCCTTTTTTATTTTTTACTGACCATTTTTTTTATTTTTTACTGATCATTTCGAATTTTTTGCTGACCAAATTTGACTTTTTACTGCTTGTTTATTCAATACCATTTTCGGTACGTAAAAATTGTCTTGTCGTTAAAGGATTAACACAAACCAATTTTTGAGGGCCAATTCAACCTTTTTGATAATAAACAAATCGAATTCTAAGAATTGAGTGATAAAATGATACAAATCACACATTTAAAAGCTCCTTAATGAAGATTAATGTGAATCACAATAAAATTTTAATGTGAAGTGTGACAACACCCTGGAAACACAGAAACATAGTATAATAGTAAAAATAGTTCGGACACATTTTAAATATTTTTAATATTATTTTTCTTGGAGTATTTGTTTACCACATGGAATCAAATATAATAAATTGCTATTTTATTGCTTTAGTTTATGTTTAAAAAGATTTTTTTTTTAATAAATTAGCTTATTAGACTCAATTTCAAATTGTAACAAATTGTTTTCGTCATATAAAGTTATTTAATAATTAACTTTACATATTCTCAGAAAGGGCACTCAATGGGTCAAGTGGTAGAGCGGTCGCTCTATGATGCAAGTGTCCCGGGTTCGAATTCTCTTTAGGTCACCAGGAATTTTTCTGGCGTTAAAGGTGCTCGGATTGCATCCAGTGAGCTTTACTGCACTTGATTCCACGGGGCATGGGACTGACAATCTCATTCCGTACAAGAAAAAATAATAATGCATGTCTAGACATCCCCTTGCGGGAAGGCCTTGTTCCTTCATGGAACGTTGCGCCAGCATTATTATTATTATTATTCTCAGAAATTTTTAAAGACACATAGCTTTATCTGGCTTAAAGTCACGGATACATACAGTAACACAAAATTAAAAAGATAAATTTTTAATCAAATTTTCTGAGAAATAGAAATAAAATTTGAAATATTCCTAGACAATTTTTAAATAAAAGAGATGGCAAAGTGTCCTAGCGTTCGTGAATTAGTTTTTCTCGTGATCCTTTGGTGCTTACTGGTCTATTAAAGACCAAATTGATCAATTAAGCACAAAATTAGAATGTTCTGACATGAGTTACAAGTGCACGGATAAACAAAAAATGAAAACACGGCTATTTAACCGTTTCATTACTTATTTCAAGACCAATTAAATTTGACTTTCAAAAATTCAAGGTGGCGACTTTTTTAGGTCATAGGTATGTTTAGACGAAATGTTCGCCTGGACCACCTCCAAAACATATCCAAAAATAAAATAAAACGTAGGAGACTTTTTCGAAAATGAAAAAAAAAAACAAAAAACATGGTTTTGGAGTGGTGGTTGGGGGACATTAAAAATCGTAATAATGCTCCTTCCGAAGATCGGAAGTTCGTGTCTCTTACCGTTTCGTCTCTACATGTGTAACAAGTTTACGGATAGAGAAAAGAATATTTTAAAAACATTGGTAATTTACGAGTACTTAACCGATTCATTACCAATTTAGACCAATGAAATCCGATTGGCAATTTCAAAACCTTTCCAAAAAATCCAAATTTATCTAAATCGGTTGAAAAATAGACGCTCAGTAAAAATCTTTCTCTTCAAAAATTAAGGTCATACACTGAGAAAAAAAGAGGATGCGATTAACTTTTTTTCCTCGTAACTTTAACAGTTTTTAGGTGTAAAAATACATCAACATTTTTAAATGCTAATTTTACACCATTTTAAGTGTAAAATTAACATGAAAAAGGGTAACTTTAACCCCTAATACACATAAAAAGCATAATATTAACACCGATTTCGGATAAATATACTGCAGGGTTAAATCAACATTTCCGGAATGTTATTTTAACTCTTTTGGATTTCTTTCAGTGTAGGTATATTTGGACGAAATGTTGGCCTGGATCACCTCTGAAATATATCCAAAAATAAAAGAAATAGTAGAAGCAGTTTTCGAGGAAAACCAAAAAACATGGTTTTTGAGGGGATGAAGAGGGGTTGAGGCGAAGTTCTTCTTCATGTTCTTTCGTAAGCGTCGTTGGCTTGCCATTGGGACACTCTTCCAAGTGTCTACCATGCAATTTATTGTACAGTGTCGCCCTTGGTACATCAAATATTTTGGATGTATAGGTTATGGTAGAACCATCTCGTACACACTTCAAGGCGTTCTTTAGATCTTCCTTAGAATATGGTTTGTTCTTAGGAATCTTTTCATTTGTTCCCTTTGGCATTTGAAATAGTAAAACAGTGCTGAACAATGCGATTCCCAGAAAGAAATATTAATTTGCAAATAGCCCATTTTAGAGCAAATTGTAAACAGTCACAAATTCACTAATTTCTTTATAAAATAATATTATTTCATGAAAATCGATTTACTCACCTTGTAGGGGAATGATTGCACTTCACTTTTACTTAAACCATTGGATTTAAATTTTTTTTTCACAAGGAAAAAAACAATAAATGTATTCAATCAACCAGCTGTAATTAGCGAAAATGTCTCTGAAACAAAGTTTTTACTACACAGAAAAAAATATGTTGTAAAAATTTTCGCAAATGTTTGTGAATTCCTATGGGAGAGTTACAAAATGCTCAAGAATCGTATAACCCACAAACAAGTTCGTAAAAGTTTCTACTTTTTTTTTTTACAAACATTGTTCATAACATGATCATTTGACGAACATTTTTTGTACTTTTACAAACATTTGTTCGTAAATTTTCATAAACACACAAAAAATGTTCGTAAAATGTTCGACAGGAAAACAAACATTTACGAACAAATGACAAAATTTTACGAACATTTTTGTGTGTTTACGAACATTTACGAACAAATGTTTATAAAAGTACAAAAAATGCTCGTCAAGTCATCATTTCACGAACAATGTTTGTGAAATAATTACAAACTTTTACGAACTTGTTTGTGGGTTATACGATTCACGAGCATTTTGTAACTCCCCCATAGGAATTCACAAACATTTACGAACATTTTTACAAAATATTTTTTTTTGTGTACAGAACCCAGCTGGCACAAGATTGAAATGAATCGATTACACTGACTTATTTAATGGATAAAAATATTATTTTTGCTTTTTCTCAAACTTCAATAGTTATATTATGTTACTGTAGTGACTATATTACGGAAATAAAATTAAAAATATAATTTTAAGTGGATTTTATTTAGTTAGCGTAGTCATAACGATCCACATAGCGAAGCGCCCGTATTAGCGCACTTGACAGTAATTTTGAATTAACTCATCTTACCCTAGGTACCATAAGAGGTACCACGTCCCTATATGATTCCTTTCGAACGCACTAAAAATTGTCTAGTGGCAAAAATTGCGTTTGGTAGCAGAAAAATATATCACTTGGACAATTTTAATGATATTTTCACAGTTCGTATTACATTGTAATGAACATTGGGCGTTGGGGTGAATGACCTCATTAAGTTACCAAAGAGAAGAAAAAAAAACCTGTTAATTTCAAGTTGGTTTTTGGTGTTCCAAAGGCCCATTTGTGAGTGCTAAAGCCAAACAATTAGATAACCAGAATTATCACATGTTATTTGTGCCATTTGAAATGCAAAAGAAAAGGGGAGCAAATGAAAGAGCGTCAATTTATTAAATTAATAATTCAATAGACGGGGCACAGTTACTAAATCACATATTGTCACTCGATACAGCATCTGAAATTGAGCCTAATTGTGAAATTATTCAATTGAAAATTCATATTTACTGTGTATGCGGAATTTGTGGTTATAGGTTAGACTAGAGTATAGGTTATAGAGTTGTTTGAGTTATTTCAAAGTGAATGTTGCAGGTGATAATTTTGCGTGCGTTCAACCACCCACCGTCATGTGGAGAATTTTTTTTTTGTCGTTTTGTAAATTTAGAATGGCATTTTTATTCGGGTGATTGTCCATTTGTCGCGCCTCCATATCGCATATGAATTTGCAATTTTTCCCCGCCACATCTATTTTATTTTATGCATTATAGTGGCACATTTCAGCCGAGATATATCTTCGAAAAGTCTCTACATTTACTCAGCACATTTTCTCGTACAAAAAACAACATTGCAATTGTCGGTGGAAAGTTGTTCTTTGCCTCGATTTTCCAGCCCAAATGCGCTCTCTTGAGATATTGCATAAAACTCCAGCTGAAACCTTGAAGTACTTTTCTCCCTCTTGCTGAATATTGATTTTTTTTTTACTTCATGCCGGCAGACCATTGTCTGGCCAGTAGTGCAATAAAAAGGGTCACCACAGGGAGGAGATTATGCCCAGAGATATCTTCAAATTTCACGGAGATTTGTCTATGTCTCCCTTTTCCCACAAAACCCATCCTGGTTAGAAGGACAAACAAAATAAGATACAGTTGAGGAACTAAACTCTATCGATCTTTAGAGGAAACTATTTGGGTTTTCCACCTACGAGCGAAAGGAATTTTCAAGGTACCTTTCCCATTTGTATCGCCCACTTCAGCAAATGCGATTTTCTGGAAGCTCTAGGTTGTTATTGAATTGTGCAACTCTTATGAAGCACTTCCGCCGGCAATGCATTATATTTGCATAGTTTAAGGTGATTAAAACATCAAAGTGTTCCTCATCAGAGTTGATGGTAACTAAAATTTGGTCTACAAACTTCAACGTGCTTTTCCGACAAAATTCTATCGTATTAATTTCTATCTTAAAAGCTGGAAAACAACAAAGTCTTGCTATTTGTCCAGAAAACGGTGCAATAGCAAAGACTCTGCTACAAATAATAACCCCGGGGAGGAAGATGAAATGTTTATTCGTTTCAGAAAATTGAATTCCTGGTTTTCTCTATTTACTTATTCAAATTGAAAATTTGTTTTCTCTGATCGATTCAACAAGATTGCAGATAAATAGAGCACTTTTTTTTTTAAATCAATTGAAAGTAAAATAAAAATAATTCAAGATGGCGAATTAACCGGTAAAAGTTGTCTAAGGACGAAATGTTCAGGTCGACTAACTATAAAACATATCCGAAAATCATTGAAATCGTTAGGGTCAATTTTTGCAAAGTCAAAAAAACATGTTTTTGGAGGGTTAGAAGGGGTGGGGGGTACTTTGGGTAAGTTTGTTCGCTAGAGAATGCTGACTTGTGGGCGGGGGGGGGGGGGATCACCGAAGACCGGAAGTGAATATCACTTACCGTCTAGCAGCCAGGATAATGAGAATTTGAAAAAAATTGGATTGTGAAAACTGCTCTCTCTTGGAGTTCGAGCAGTTAAAATTTATCTGGAAAAACACTTAATTTAAACGGAAAATGCTATTTAGGATTAAAATCCTAAAAGTCAAAATTCCGAAGGCCAAAATCCCAAATAAGTCTAAGTTCTAAAAAGCCAGAATTCCAAATAAGTAAAAATTCCGAAGAGCCCGAAATTGTCGAAATCTCTGTGAGTCAAAACTTTAAATAAGTGTAAACCGTATGAATTAGAATTTCAAGTAGCCAAAATACCGTACGGATTGAAAACCTGAAAGAATACAAATCCCGAATAACTCAATCAAGATTAAGTCAAAATACTGAAGAAGAACAAATTTCCGAATAGTCCGAAATCCTGATGACTCAAAATTTCAAAATCAATAAAAATTTTGAAAAACTGAATCCGAAATTGAAAATCGCCAAATTCCCAAATGAGTCGCAAAACCTGATGAGTCAAAATTCCAATTGAGTCGAAATCCCGAAAAACAGACACTTCGTATGGTTGAATATTTCGAAGAGCTAACATCACGTATGGGACGTATGGATTGAACACTTCAATAAAAAAAAAATCCGATGAACTAAAACCGGAATAATCGAAATTTCTAAAGGCCAAATTCCTTTATATGTCAAAATCTCGAAATACCAAAAATCCGATTTGGAATAAAAATCCAAATGAATAAAAATCCCGAAGAACTAAATCCGGTATGAGTCGAAATTCCGAAGAGTCAAAATCTCAAGTGAGTCGCAATTCCGAAAAACCAAAATCCCGTTGAGTCCGAATTTCAAAGAAACAAAATCCCATACGAATTAATAGCCCGAATGAATATAAATCGGAAAGAACTAAAACTGGAATGGTCTAAATTGCGAAGTGCAAAATTCCCAAATGGTCGAGAGCCAGAAAAGTCAAAATCTCTTATGGGTCAAAACTTCGAGAAGCCAAAATCCGGTATGAGTTGATATCCTGAATGAAATGCTGAAAGTTCGAATAAGACTCGACACCGTCGCAAAAATTACACGCCAAACAAGATTTGCTAAAATACAATGTTTATTTTTTCAATTTTGGATCACAATGACCTCAACGGATCCCGGATATCGAAAACCACTTGACCTCTCCAAAATGGACATTTTGTTGGTCAAGGATAGGACTAAAAAATGGAGCGAAGTGTCGATGAGCTGAAGATAGCCCCCTTCGTTGTAAATGACAGGGAATTCGGAAGGTTGACAATCGTGCAAACTACGATGTATTTTCTGACAGACTTATAACCATAATTAAGTCAAAATAAAATCGTATTAAACAAAACCGGTAATACTCTAATATTCTGATGTATTTACTACTATTTTGTCTTTATTTCAAAAAAGTTAAATAAAAAATGAGGATAATACAACGTCTTGGTTTGTTGCATTTTTGTCAGCTACCATGTACATAGATCTGTAATCGATTATGGTCAATCTCAGACCGCTAAACCTCTCTTGGCTTATTCAACTCATTCGGGATTTTGGTTTTTAGGATTTTCAGGCTCGTTAGAAAGGTCTTGGAATTTCTGAGAAGACTGAAATGTATCTAATCGATTATAAACCGATTCATAATCGATAAGCAATTTTTGTCCGAAAAATCAATCTATAAGGGGACTCATTTCTCATCTCGTCTTATGAGGTTAATAAACAATTATCTTATGGCTAATACATGACGACCTAGCTATTTGCAAACAAAGTTATTTTAGAGTATCTTTTGAGTGATTTACTAATTGGTTTAAATCGGTTGAGGACCGGTAAATGATAAATAATTTGAAAGTACTTTTGAGGTACAGCATCTGTGTTACAAGTTTGAGCGTTCTGCAAAGTATGGGACGCTTTACCGCCCTTTTTGTTCATTGTAATAATTATTATTCAAAAAAACACTTGTAACTCTAACAGCTCTTGAAATTCGGTTGTAGGGTAACTTGTGGTATTTCTGGACAGGGTGCTTTTCGGGACATTATATTGGTATTTTGGGACACATCAAAAATCCTATAAATGTTTTCTAATTATTTTTAAGTTCTATATGAAATATTAAGCTCCTTACGTATCAGATAAACATAAAACTTCTGAAATTTTATTTAATTTAAAGCGTGAAATACGCGTGATTTGTGAGTGACACATTTCACTTTTTACAAAACCTTCAATGTGGTCAATTTTGCAGATGTCAACACAAACAGTGCTTAGTTTTTTTTCGATTTAAGTCACTTTAAAAGTGAAATTTATACAAAACTTTTATGAAAGAGTGAAGTTTAGAACTTCTACTTAAAGGCAAACAATCAGCCTAGGTAAAATTTATTTGCATAATAGCGACTTTTGTCTGTCCCGAAATGCACAACTAACTGTCCCGAAATATACCACTCTTACTTCTTTAAATTTTTTGCTATTTTGTATAAAAAATTATGCATTTTTCAACATTTTTCGATAATAATCTTATTCTGGATAGCATAAGGAACATAAATATTTGTTTCAACAAAGAAAAAAATATTTGAGAAGTCGTTAAGGTGTTTAAAACTTGAAAGTGCTAAAAAGTGTCCTGAAATACCACACGTTACCCTATATAGAGGCTAAGAGCCTAATTTACAGAGAAACAATTAAATATTTTATAATAAATTAATTATAAGCTACACCTTATTATTTCAAAAAACTTAAGATAAATCATTTGAACAACTTCTAAGAATGTTTTCGAAAACTTGAGTGATTATTTTAGGTTTTATATGATGAATTCTTTATAATCCCAGAATTTAGCGTTTTCAAATGTGATACATTCCAGAATCTACCCCATCGTCTCCTAGGTTAATCAATTTGAACTATGTAATCTCAGCTCAGGTCGAGCCAGGTTGGAGAAGAGTTGTGGCCTCCCTTGGGAAGATAAGCTATAGAATATATTATTAAAATTAAACCAGTTTCGAAAAAACGCATTTCAAGATTTTCAACATGTGAAAAAAGCAGTGTTTTAATTTTAGCGCTGCAGGCAATTCATTCATGAATAAATAACAAAACTAAAAAGCTCGGAGCTTTCAACCCCTCGTCGTCAAAATATTATGCGAAGTGTTTCTTCATGGAGCGACATGTAACATTATATAATTTTTTTACGCTTTCCATATCCTTGTTGTCGTGGAGTTGCAATAATGCGAACAGGGAATTTCAATTATCCACCGTCAAAGCTTTTTTTTTCAGGATCAGACTTTCAACTATACCCACAATATGAGAAGTTTAGAGATTATTTTCAACCCTAATGTGCTTTAAAACAATTTCTTAGGATAATCCACATTTAATAGTACATAACCATTGGATATGGGGGATATGGATGGCAAATGGGAAATTCATGCGCTAGATTAAACTTTCCAAGCCATGAGATGGTGAAAATTGAATAGGCGGGAATTGTCTCAGTGGGATGTTTACCTGCAGAAAATTCTCCTTTCTGCAAATTAGGCATGATACCTTTTGGCAGTACAAGTAGAACCATGATGAATTGTGCGACAATTTCCCATTCTGCAGAAAGTTCTAAGACAATAATTTATGTTGCTTCAGGCACAAAATTTGCATATCCACTGGTGATGTAAAGATAATATCAGTGTTGCAAAATTCAGGATTTGTGTTTAGTACACAGAAAAAAAATTTCGTTAAATTTTTCGTAAATTATTGTAAATTCCTACTGGGGACTTACGAAATGTTTGTAAATCGTATAATCTATTGAAAAGTTTCGAAATGTTTGTAATTTTTCACAAATATTGTTCGTCAATATTCGAAAAAATGTTCGTAAAATTTTGTCATTTGTTGGTAAAGTTTTGTCAGACAAACAAAAATGTACGAACAAACATTGGAAAAGAAAAGAACAATATATGCACAGAGAAAAATTTTGAAGTAGAGAGATTCCATAATAACGGTATCAAAATCAATGCCATAAGTATGCCAAAATCTCTTAAATTTAGATCAATTTTGGCATTAACTTCGAATTCTGCTCCATATCTAATGAAAATGTGGCATTAATTTTAGTACATTTTGGCATTGATTTTGAAAAACCGGAATTTTAGCAACAAATGGCATTGAATCTAGAGAATCCTGTATTGAAATTCAAGAGATTTTGGCATCAATTTTAGAGCACTTTGGCATTGATTTTCAAAAACCCGAATTTTAGTGTCAATTTAAGAGCATTGTGGTATCAATTTAAGAGCATTGTGGTATCAATTTTAGAGCATTATGACATCAATTTAAGAGCATCGTGGTATCAATTTAAGAGCATCGTGGTATCAATTTAAGATCATTGTGGTATCAATTTTAGAGCATCGTGGTATCAATTTAAGAGCATCGTGGTATCAATCCAAGAGCATTGTGGAATCAACTTTGGAGCATTGTGGCATCAATTTAAGAGCATTCTGGTATTAATTTAAGAACATAGTGGTATCAATTTAAGAGCATCGTGGCATCAATTTAAGAGCATTGTGGTATCAATTTAAGAGCATCGTGGTTTCAACTTTAGAACATTGTGGCATCAATTTAGGAGCATTCTGGTATTAATTTAAGAGCATCGTGGTATCAACTTTAGAAAATTGTGGTATCAATTTTAAGAGCATCGTGGTATCAATCCAAGAGCATTGTGGAATCAACTTTGGAGCATTTTGGCATCAATTTAAGAGCATTGTGGCATAAACTTGAGAGCATTGTGGCATCAATTTATGAGCATCGTGGTATCAATTTAAGAGCATCGTGGCATCAATTTAAGATCATCGTGGTATCAATTTTAGAGCATTATGACATCAATTTAAGAGCATCGTGGTATCAATTTATGAGCATCGTGGTATCAATTTAAGATCATTGTGGTATCAATTTAAGAGCATCGTGGTATCAACTTTAGAAAATTGTGGCATCAGTTTAAGAACATCGTGGTATCAACTTTAGAAAATTGTGGCATCAATTTAAGAGCATCGTGGAAGCTCTTGGAGTTGAAATAAATTTATTTACTAAAACAAAAAGTTTATTAAATCTATTCTTTTATATTTTCAATAGTAACAGTGCTCACAAAAATATTTATTTTATTTTTTATTTAATTCATTTTTGATTTTTGAAATACAAATTTCTTGAAAGTATAGTGTGGTACATACGAGCGGTAACTTAGGGAGATAACCTCCCGCCGGGTGCGTCAGTGGTGTTTCTCTTTTCAGGGAGAAGAAAAAACCCACAAGACTCTTTGTCAAAGCTTTCGGCGGTTCAGTGCGCCTTCCTCAGTGATCAAATCGTGATATTCTCTCTGAAAATTAAAATTGTCTCAACTACCTCCAGTACTCCTAATGAGGGTACACTGGGATTTTTTCTACGGGAACGCTGCACTGGTTAGAGGCCAAGTGACCAATGTCCAGTGCAGTGTTCCCGCAGAAAAATCCCAAAATTCCCTGTGTACCCTCATGAAGTAGTGGAGGCAGTTGAGACAATTAATATCACAATTTGATCACTGAGGACGGCGCACTGCAGCGCCGAAAGCTCTGGCAAAGAATCTTGTGCGTTTTTTCTTGTCCCTGAAAAGAGAAACATCACTGACGCATCCGGAAGAAGGTTTTCTCCCTGAGCTTTCAAAATATAGTGCGGTAGCGTAGGAAATAAAAGAGAAGTAACAAGCGTCCACCGCCGTCTTAGCGTTGGTGACCAACCTCCAGAACAAAACGGAAGTAAAGCTCTTACTTATTATACTTAATTATTCTTATTTTGAAACTATTCAAGTTGCTGTCTACTTAGTAATTTCTAACATAAAGATAAATGCACACCATGATATGGCCATCTTCACAATCTGAAATAACATAATTTTGTTTAAATTTAAAATTTTCAAAATACAGCAATATAAAAAATTTAACCTTAATGAACGTGTAGATATTAACATCGTACATTCCCGCAGCCCTTAATCCATATTCTCTTTGAGTCATTCCCAAAACAATTAAAAAGGATTTCTGATCCTCCAAACTTAAATCATGCCAATTGGTTAAATACAAAGTTGTCGATAGTCTCTCCATTTTGATTTTGACGAACTCCCCAAAGATACAAGGTAGAAATAATTGAAGAAGTACAGTCAAAACTATAAAATATCCAACTGGGTCATCTGGGTTTAAACGAACAAAGAAGAAGGTCGCAAAGCTTAGAAATGCACTCGATACGATTTGAACGAGATTCGTAAGGGATATGATTCCGTTAAAACGGTTGATATTGTCCACTACATCACAGTATCTTACGGTAATAATTTTGAGAAAATCAGGATCTTCCTGAATTCGATCTTTGTTTGCGGAAATGTAATCGTAGAGAATATCTGAATCTGCCATAATTTCAAAACCGAAATAAGCTATACATATATCCATATAAAATACAGATGTACTTGCAAGAAAGAGAAATATAATTTGCACGAATAACATAATTTGAGTATAATAGGGAAAGTCATTCGGAATTAATGGCAATTGAACAATTACTCCAGACTTTCCTTTGACAACGTTAGTTATTGAAAAGAGAGCCGTAGTTACAATAAGTATTGCTTTTCCTAATCTGAAATTAAAAAATAGAGAGCAGACATTATAAATAAAACAGGATTGTAGAACAAGTTCGACTTTCCGAATACTGATTTTTATTATACTTACTTGAAGCATATTTCCCAAATGTTACTGAACTTTGTGAGATTTTTTTCTACAATAGGTTTCAGTTCCTCATTCTCGCAATTTTCTTGAAGTGATTGCACTTTATCCAGTAATTCCAGTAAGTTCTTACGGTGATACCGCATTAAGACACTTTTGGAAAGTACTTGTGCAGTTCCTGTGCAAATCATAAACGACATTGCTAGATTCTTTGTAAATTTTTCTTCAAACGTGTTTGCAATATGCAATATCGAAGACACTAAACATAACATTGTTGAGATGAACGAAGTTCTAATCAAGATACGTTGCCAAAGTGGTTCAGTTGAAACGTAACAAGTCGCAATCTTGATCCCGAATTGAAGTCTGGGTTTGATTTGGCCAAATATTAGGAATTTTCGTATCACGGGCATATTTGCTGTAATTGGTTGTAATACGACTTTGTGAAAGATGTACAACAGACTGAAGAACGTAGTTCTGTGATATTACATTCGTTCGTAATTTCTTTGGAAGGGTTAAAGTAAAATTCTTTTGCCCTTTAATTTAGATTTTTATTCTTCGTGTGAAAATTATAACAAGAATCATATGTTTTTACACCTGCTTCTTTTAGTTATTGCAACTGAAATCAATATCAAGGCTACGTGTGAGATCACGTGTTCCTTGTGTCCAATTGGAGTTAAGTCTTATAAGAATTTGGTACAGATGTTTTTGTTCCCAGAATATAGCCTCAGCTTGTAGTAAGGTTACAAAGAAGATACTTTTAGCAAATCTAACTAAGTTAAGCTAGCATGATTATATAATAATTTAATCATAATTTAGCATTTTACAATATTTCTGTTGTCCGAAAAGTCGCACCATGCTGGAAACTACATAAAATACTTATAAAGCTTAAAAATAACGCAATTAATATTTGCATGTGATTTTTTTTGTGGTTATTGTTAGTGTTATTATTATTAGGGGAGACCGGGGTAAATTAGCCACTAAATGAAATTTTTGATTGCGTATAATTGGTACAAAAAAATTTTTGTATGCGGCTAGTAAATATTTCAATGAATAGGAAGGGAAGTAGAGGAAGGTTTTGAAGATTCGTATTAAAAAAGGAGTCCAAGATTTAAGATTTTTTACTGAATGCCACATACACCGAATTAATTATATCACTATATCAAAAAAAAATCTCTTACTTATTGGGTTCATAATTCTGCTTCACAAAATTCCTGGAAGTCATTGAATTTTCCTCTACAGGAAAATGAAAATGAAGCGGCATTTTTTACGAAGGTGCCCTGGTTAACTCAGCTTCGTACCACATTTTCCCACCTCTGTAGGCCCCATTTTCCCCGAAAACATTACACCGGACACAAAAATTTGGGCATCACTACTTAGATGGAACTTTCATCTACTTGTTTTCCCCATTTGTAGGAGGTATCACGCATTAAAAATCAATTTTAAGCTATTTTTCTTACACATGTTTTTTGACACTCGGAAAACCATTTTTTCTCTACATTCTGACAGTCACTTAAGAACTTAGTTAGGTATAATTCTCTCATAATCACACCTAATGAAATACTCGGATTTTCTCTAACACTTCCAATTGGTCTTACAGAACATATTTCGGACGTAACTGATTTAAAAAATTACCAGCCACCAATTTAAAGTGAAATGTGGGAAGTTCCAATTTAAAACAAGGAAAATTGAGTGAGAAATACTCAACATACATCGAAGTGGCAATGAAAGAATCACATCTACCATAAGTAGATTCACGCTTAATGTTTGATTTGACAGAAGTAAAATAAAAACATCTGATGAAGTCTCATTTTGATGGGGAAGTGCGTGTTTTCTTTCGAGATTTTAGTGAAAATTGTTTAATATCCCAGTTTTCTTGTGAATTAATTTAGTGGCATCTCTGATGAGTCAAATATCCCGAGCGACATGCACAGTGTGACCCAAAACAGTGAGGAATTCTCAAATTCGCTGGTCAGTAATTTTGACAGATGTTTTTACGAAGCTGCAAAATTCAATTTTACTGAGCTGCAAGGGTGGTAATTTTTATGAATTTTTCTCCACTCACAAAAACTACCCCCTTCAAGCAAAAGATTTTCACGGTAAATATTAACCCTAATAAACCCTCTATAACTTGGAATAGTTGCTTTTTCGAAAAGACACTTGCAGTGTGCAAAAATGCATAAAATATTACACATAAGAATTACGATTTTAGGCCCATTTTTTATTCTTGCCTTTTGGACCCAGGAAAAAAGGCCTAGGTTTCCAAGTTTGTCAGGAAATATGAGATGTAGGACTTGGAACTTGGAAAAAATTAACTTTTACGAAGCTGTAACATTACGAAGGTGCAAAACCTTCCCCTATATATTTAGAATAAAGAGTGGTTTCCTTAATAATCCATAAGATACCACTATCTACTACTATACGTGAATAATTTGCCCCGATCTCCCCTATTATTATTATTTTTATTCTTATAATTATTATGCCTAATGCCCAGCGCACAATAACTTTTGTTTGTAAACATGTTTTCAAGATTTCCCATGAGAGAGAGCGAGATGACTAGATCTAGATCTCACTCACTCTCTTTAAAATGTCAAAAACATGTTTATAAAACAAAAGTTATTGTGCGTTGGGCATAACGCACAATAACGTTTGTTAGTAAACATATTTTTGACATTATAAATATGTAGGATTCGAAACAACGTTGAATATTGAGGTAATACTTCTTTAAATTTCACAAATAACTATATTTCATTGATATGTAATTCACAATTGAATAAAATGCGTCTTCATTCTCTGATTAATTGCACAGGACTAAATTTGTCACCAAATGGGCTACTACATTTTCACGAACATAAATTATTTCCCACACGGCCCTTCCTGACATCAAGTTTCCCCCTGGACAACTTCCTTGCCAGTATTTCATTAAGTCGGCGGCCGTCATATGGTCTGTTCAGGTCCCTCTTCAGTTCCCATCTTTTTCACCTTGTAGCGGTTATGAGGTAGTATTTCTATTACTTCGTTGGGTCCGACAAATTTTTTTCTCACTTTGTAGCCAACATCAAATTCTGTCTCCTTGATGGCGAACAAATCGCCAATCCGATAGTCATTGGCCCTTCTGCTTCGAAGATCATACGAGCGCTTGTTCTCATCTTGAATTTTGGAAATATTTTGTCTTGCCAAATCTTGTAATCCACATCTCTCTTCGTCAAAATCTTCTTCCAGTATTTCCACAATTTTATTGGTTACTTGGCATGGATTCATTCGTAATTCCTGTTTGCGTTCCACCTGTGTCATATTTTTCATATGATTCACTTTCTGACGTTCCTTCTCAATTGCTTCATGTTCCCCACGATCTCGCTTGATATGCTTAATCTTCCTGCATTTCCATGCTTCATACTCAATCTCATGATTCTGCCTCTTAGTAGTCCTTATCTTGGTAGTGACATCTTCAGCGCTTGTCATCATCGTCATATTGGCACGGGACATCGCATCAACATGGATCATCTTGTTTTCATTCTTATAACATTGATCACGTCGTCGAATCGTCACTTTACCAGGCACTATTGTGTAATGTACAGTCTTAAGGAAATTTCTGCCAATCAACCAAGTAGTCTCCGTCACTTCTTTCGGTACAACATGGCATTCCATCCGATACTTCCCGCCATCAACTTCAATATTCATTGTAGTTTTTGCCAAAGCCTGGATAATTGCACCACCAAAACCACGAATTCTTTGAAATGATAATTGGTGATCCTCACACTTATCTTTAATTGACTCGTACGTATCTTCATTGATCAGAGATAGATCACTGTAGCTGTCAATGATCCCACAAAACTCTTTATCTCCAATCTTAATCTTCAATATATCAAGCTCGTCATTAGTTGATTGAGTGATGTTGATCATATTGACCTTCGCTTCATTATTACTCTTGAATTCTGAAACTTTCGACTTCGTCTTGCAATCGCTGGAGGTATGACCAAATCCATTGCACTTAAAACATTTTGGTCCTCTCTCTTTATTCGGACATTCCATGGATTTGTGACCAGCATCCCCACAATTGTAACAAATAATCGTTTTTTGGGCTTCTCCTCGTGAGTTCCGAGATCTACTAGCAACATTCTTAAGATTATCATCCTTTTTCTCAGCGTCTTTGAGTTTCAGCTGCAGCTTTTCATATACTTCGATACGAGACTTCAGTTCTTCAACTGTCTTTGCTCCATAAAGTTGAGCTTTGCTCTGGACATTGTCATCAATGCCATCGCAAATATACTCGCATATAGTTGCTTCGTCAAGGCTACCTATCCTGCCCAATCTCTGCATTTCATAGACAAAATCCAAGAACTTTTCATCGGCTTTTTTCTTACGATTTGCCATGCGTCTATGCACATCGAGAGAACTTAATTTCTGCGTAAATTCCGTTCTCAGGGCATCTCTCAAGGTCTTCCAATTCTTGATGCCAGTTGTTGCAAAAATGAATTTGCGAGCAGTGCCTGTCAATAATTTTTTGCAATACATCAATTTTTGGATGTCGTTCCATCCAAGCGTCATTGCGGTGTCTTCAAATTCCTCCAACCACACCTCAATGTCCTGCGATTCTTCTGCCCCAAATTTCTCGAGAGAATCTTCTACGTCCCTCAAGCTGAACATCCTGTAATCGTTTGAAGCATGAACATTGGAAATAGTTGTTGCTGGAACATCATCAACATCGGTTCTGGAACCATTTGCACTCTCACTTTGCGTTTCATTTACATCCTCATCAAATTGCACAATACGCTGTGCTAGCTCCTCTTTAGTGCCTTCACAATCCAAATTCCTCTTTGCGCACTCCGTCATCAAGCCTTTCTTAGTGAAATTCTCCAGCAATTCTTCAACAGATGCCATTTTCGTCGTCTTTTGCAGTGTTGCCGTCCTTCGTCGTTATGCAACAATTGCCGTCCTTCGTCGTTATGCAATGGTTGCTCTCGTCTTATGCAACTATTGCCGTCGTCTTATGCAACTTTGCTCCGTTGCCGTCTTTCGTCCTTCGTCGTTTTTGGGGTTTTTATTCACTACTTATTTGTGCTTTTTGCACCGTCTTTCGTCTTCAATTCTTCTTACAACGTCTTTCACTAATTTTTATCACGTCTTTTAAACAATTTTACAACGTTTTTCTCCACTTACTTTTCGTCAGCTTCTTCAATATTCAATGTTCTTCGTTTTTCCCATCAATATTTCCTCTCCATCCCGGTTGAGCCCCCATGTAGGATTCGAAACAACGTTGAATATTGAGGTAATACTTCTTTAAATTTCACAAATAACTATATTTCATTGATATGTAATTCACAATTGAATAAAATGCGTCTTCATTCTCTGATTAATTGCACAGGACTAAATTTGTCACCAAATGGGCTACTACATTTTCACGAACATAAATTATTTCCCACAAATATATTGTATAATAAATAATTTTACAAATAGAAGAGAATGGCATGTTTGAGACACTTCTTAAGCATTATTTCAAAAACTCAGAAAATAATCTTGAAATTTTGTATAGCGCTTAGTACTAAGTTTTTCTTAGAATAACTAGATTAGTATTTTTGTCACATTAATTAAAGAAAAATTCATCGTGTCTCAAACATGTAGGCTCTCCCCTATCTTTATTTTCCCATTTTGATAGTGTTTACATGGCTTTACGTTGTATGTGTAGAAGTTGCTCTTTCATGAGTTGTCTCTAGCGTAATGATAAATGTGCACCACGATATCGCGATCTTCAGGATCTTCAATGATAAAATTACATTTTGCGTCTTTATTGTTCAACTTATTGCAAAGTAGTCAGAGAACGTACCTTAATAAATGTGTAAATATTAACGTCGTACATTCCTGCAGCCCTTAATCCATATTGTTTTTGAGTCACTCCCAGAACAATTAGAAAGGATTTTTGATCCTTCAAACTTAAATCATACCAATTGGTTAAATACAAAGTTAACCATAGTCTTTCCATTTTGATTTTGATAAACTCTCCAAATACACAAGGTATAAATAATTCTATAAGAATATGCAAAGCCGTAGTGTATCCAACGGGATTCTTTGGGTATAAACGAATAAAAAAGAAGACCGCAAAACTTAGAAATGCACTCGATACAAATTGAACAAAATTAATAACTGAAATAAACTTGTTAAATCGGTTGATATTGTCTACGATTTCACAGTATCTTGTTGTAATAATTTTGAGAAAGTCAGGATTTGCCTGAATTCGATCTTTGTTGGCCAAAATATAATCGTAGAGAATATCCGAAGCTGCCATAATTTCGAAACCGAAAAAAGCAA
The DNA here is from genome assembly GCF_024763615.1 of Phlebotomus papatasi. Classification (NCBI taxonomy): domain Eukaryota; kingdom Metazoa; phylum Arthropoda; class Insecta; order Diptera; family Psychodidae; genus Phlebotomus; species Phlebotomus papatasi. The sequence goes on along the minus strand of NC_077223.1, from coordinate 86,088,276 downwards.
TACTTATATCTGAATAAAACATTAACATACCCACCAATGCACAGAAAAGAAATTGAAGGAGTAAAATAATTTGAGTTAAATAGGGCAAGTTATTTGGAACTAATGGCAATTGAATAATCACTCCAGATTTTCCCATGACAATATTATAAATTGAAAACATAATCACGACTATGGTTAGCATTGATTTTCCTAATCTGAAATTTAAAAAGAAAATGACTAATCTTTATTTATACTAAAAGTGAATCTTTTGAAATACGGAATCTATTATTCTACTCACTTGAAGCAAGTTTCCCAAATATCGCCGTACTTCTTTAGATTTTTTCCTGCAATGAAATTTAAGTCTATAGTCTGGAAATTGTTGTGAAGATATTGTACTTTATCCAGTAGTTTCAATAAATTATTTCTGTGATATCGCATTAAGATACTTTTGAAAAGTACTTGTACACTTCCTGAGCAAAACATAAGCGACATTGCTAGATTTCCCGTAAATTGCCAGTCAAACGTATTTGTAATGTGCAATATCGAAGAAATGATGCACAATACTGTTGAGATGAACGAAGTCTTAATCAAAATACGTTGCCAAAGTGGTTCATCTGTAACGTAAACTGAAGCCATTGCGATTCCAAGTTCAATTTTGGGTTTCATTTTCTTGAATATTTCTATGTTTCGTGACACGGGCATAATTTTGGCGTGGTGTTACTTGGTGAATAATCTATCATCGACTGAAGGACTTGGTTCAATTGATGAAACTTTCATCCATTGCTTCATTGTATGCGTTAGAATAAAATTCTTCTAGCTTTTAATTAAAATTTTCAGATTTTCCGTGTGAAATTTATAACAAGAAACATATGTCTTTATATCTAATTCTTTAGTTATTGCAACTTTATTCAATATCAAGTCTATGTATAGGGGAAGAGCTTATAATTTGAAACAGGGTGCATATAAGCATCAACGTCCAAAGTTTGAAATGCATATTATTTTCAATACAAATCCATTTTTTTGTCACTTTCTTTTCAGAAGTGTTGTATGGATTCTTGATAAACAATTTATAGTCTTTGTTTTCTCTAAAATTAATTTTAATAGTTTAAAAATTAATAAAAATATAGATATGAATTTGGCTAAAATGTTGAACACCGTGCTTGAAATTTTAGACACCTAATTCACCGCAATAGGATGATGATTGACGTCCATTTAAGGAAACCAACTTACCAAGCCCTCTTCCTGTTTATGAGAAGAAACCGTAGGATATTCCAAAAAATCGGAAAACTTTCCGTATATATAGTCAAGTGTGCCAATCCGGGCGCTTCGCTATCTGGATCGTTTATGACTAATCCACTTAAAATAATATTTTTATTTTTATTTCCGTAATATAGTCACTACTGTAATTTAATGTAGAGTAAAGGCTCATAATTTTGGACAGTCTGCTTATAAGCATCGATGTTCCAAGTTAGAAGTGCGATATTTTCAATTTGACTTTTTTTGTTACTCTCTTTTCAGGAGGGTTATTTAGAAACTTGGGAAGGGTTTATTGTCTTTGTTTTTACTAAAATTAGTCTTAATACGTTTAAAAATGAATTGATATGTTAGAGGTGAATTTGACTCTTATTTTGGACAACTTGGTTATTAATTTAGACAACTTGGCTATAAATTTGAACAGCTAATTCACCTCAACAAGATGCCCATTGTTCTTCATTTCATGAACCAATCTTACCAAGTCCTCTTCCTATTCATGTAAGGGAAACGTAAAATGTCACAAGAAGCCCGGAAACTTTCCATATCATGCATTAAAGTGAGTTGACTTCGGTGCTCCAAGTACGTGCGGATTCGCTCATTCCCTGGCCTTTCCGGGAGCCTTTCAAGGCATTTCTCGCTACATCTCTTTCGTAGAGATGATGCTATTTTGTTTCTCTAGGCATTTGTCCAACCTAGTCATCACAAAAGATAAAACTTCACGAAATTTCGTGAGAAAAACACCTGTCCAAAATAATAAGTATCACCTTACTGGTGAATCTCTTAGAAAATATCACTTCACAAAGGCAAATATCACTTCAGATCAAATATAAAAATCACGATTAATGTGAATCAACACAATTTTCAATGAATATTCAATAATATCACTCAAAAAAGCGAAGAAACATTATTAGTACATCACCACAGCTAAATAAGAATGATGTAAACACGAAGTACTGGGATATTTCTCGTAAGCAATTGCTCACACTGAATTTTCAACAAAGCAATTTCAACTCAAATCATATTCAAAATTTAACGTATTTAGTTTTAAAATTTTCCAAAAAGAACAAATATTTAAATAGAATTCATTATTCATCAAATATTGGAATAAAAATCCATAATTTTAATCAATTTATTTTTAGTGTCCAATTTTATCCTCAAAGTGTCGAAAATAAGAAACTGGACAAAATTATGAGCCTTTCCCCTATATCTAATAAATCTACAATGAATTAGTTTAAAAAAATATTTTTCTTATTATAATGTAGACTTAATTTTTAAAGCTTTATACTTGGTGCAATCTTAATGTGCACACGCTTTATTAAACACATAAAAATCTTTAAACTGTCTTATTTTTATAGTCAATATAAATAGGTTTAACTTTTTGAGCTGTTTTTAATTGGTGGTCTCCAGCGTGAAGATAAATGTACACCATGATGTAGCCATCTTCACAATCTAAAATAACAAAATTTTGTTTATTGTTTCACATTTTTAAAATAATATCAATATGACTAGAAGGCAACCTTAATGAACGTATAGATATTGACATCGTACATTCCCGCTGCCCTTAATCCATATTCTCTTTGAGTCATTCCCAAAACAATTAAAAAGGATTTCTGATCCTTCAAACTTAAATCTTGCCAATTGGTTAAATACAAAATTGTCGATAGTCTTTTCATTTTGATTTTGATGAACTCCCCAAAAACGCAAGGTAAAAATAATTGAACAAGGACAGTCAAAATCAGAATATATCCAAGAGGGTTTCTTGGGTATGAACGAATAAAAAATAAAATGGCAAAATTTAGAAATGCACTCGATATAAATTGTACAAGGTTAGTCAGAGAGATGATATTGTTAAAACGGTTGATATTGTCTACGATTTCACAGTATCTTGCTGTAATAATTTTGAGAAAGTCAGGATCTTCCTGAATCCGTTCTTTGTTTGCAGAAATGTAATCGTAGAGAATATCCGAATCTGCCATAATTTCGAAACCAAAAAAAGCTACACATATGTCCATATAAAAGACAACTAGAGCTGCCAATGAGAGAAATAAAAATTGGCTTTAATAACATAATGTGTGTAAAATAGAAGAAATCAGTCGGAATTAATGGTAATTGAAGAATTACTCCAGATTTTCCCTTAACTATGTTAGCAATTGAAAAGCCGAACACAGTTATGATTATTATTACTTTTCCGAACCTAAAATCAAAAATTGCCAATTAATAGTTGTCGAGGTAATCAAATTTTAATTTTCAAAGATTAGAAAAAGATCTTTCGTAAAACAGAATCAAATTCTACTCACTTATAGCAAGTTTCCCAAATGCTACTGAACTTTGAGAGATTTTTTGCTGCAATAGAATTTAATTCTTCATTTTCAACAACATTGTGAAGTGACTTCACTTTATCCAGTAATTCCAGTATACTTTTTCGGTGATACCGCATGAAGATACTTTTGAAAAGTACTTGTCCACTTCCTGAGCAAAACATAAGCGACATTGCTAGATTTCCCGTAAATTGCCCTTGGAATGTATAAATGACATGCAATACTGCAGAAACAAAACATAATATTGTTGAGATGTACGAAGTTCTAATCAAAATACGTTGCCAAAGTGGTTCAGTTGAAACGTAACAAGTCGCAATCTCGATCCCGAATTGAAGTCTGGGTTTGATTTGGTCAAATATTTGCAATTTTCGTATCACGGGCATATTTGCTGTAATTGTTTGTAATACGACTTTGTGAAAGATGTACAAAAGACTGAAGAACGTAGTTCTGTCATGTTACATTCGTCCGTAAGTGCTTTGGAAGGGTTAAAGTAAAATTCTTTTGCCCTTTAATTTAGATTTTTATTTTTCGTGTGAAATTTATAACAAGAATCATATGTTTTTACACCTGCTTCTTTTAGTTATTGCAACTGAAATCAATATCAAGGCTACGTGTGAGATCACGTGTTCCTTGTGTCCAATTGGAGTTAAGTCTAACAAGAACTTGGTATAGATGTTTTTGTTCTAAGAATGTTGCATTAGCTTGTAGTAATGTTACAGAGAAGATTCTTTTAGAAAATCTAACTAAGTTAAACTAACATGATTATATTCTAACTTAATCATATTTTGAATCCTTAAAAGTACAGATGGATTTGATTTCAGGCCTATCATTGTTATCATAAAAATTCAAAGTAGAATATGAGAAAAGATATTTAATAAGAATAATATGGATGTCATAATTCTTTCTCATAAAATTTCGTAGTGTATACATAAAAATTCTAATCTGTATAAGTTGCTTTTAATTGGTGGAATCTATCGTAGAGATAAATGTACACCATGATAATGCCATTTTAACGATCTGAAAGGATAAAAAGATGAGTTTTTGAAATTGAATCCTTATGGAATAGTCTATAAGATTCTACAGAAAAATCATCACCTATGCTAAAAGCAGATCACGCGTATTACGGAATCTAATGCCCTAGAGACACTTTACGACTTATTGTATAAAGAGATAGCCAACGGTGGTGTAACTGAGCTAGGTTTTTCAGAACAATCTGTCCTTCCGGTGAGCGTCGGAATTTGTTGATTAAGTCCTATGAATCAAACACAAAATTTCACCAGAGCTTTCGACACTTATTATCTTCCTCAGTGGGTCTTGGTTGGTCTCTTCTTTAGGATTTTTGTCACTAATTCCTATACTTTCTTATGCATCAGTTTTGAATTTGGTTAGGAGCTAATTTTCTTCTTTCTTTTTTACGGTACCAGTCCGTATGCTCTGTAGAAAAGAAAGAAGAAAAGTAATCTCACCGCCCAAGAGGCAACGGTCTTGCCTATTACGCCACTGAGATCCCACAATAACGCTGCGAAAGTACGTAAGTGCTAATATGACTGCACTATGCAATGAAAGACTGCTAATATGACTGCACATATGAAAGAAAATTCTTACAAAATTCAATCATTTTTTGATGTAGTTGTAGTTCGCTACGTGGCCTAAATGCCCGCTGTTGTCAAAAAACATGTTCCAAAACAAAAATTGAATTATCGCGGCTACCGAGAAACCGATAAGTTAAAGTTTTGGGGCAAAATTGTAGAGGAGATTCTGGTCTATATTCCACTATCATCTTTCCATAAGTTCATTTACATGTTAGATATTTTGATTTAAACTTGGATTTAAATAAAAAAATCCGCCATTTTTCAGAAATTTGATTCCAAATCGCTGTATATAATATCACTCATATTTAATTCCAAATTTGTATGCAATCCGAGTTTGCTTACGTTAATAATCTCACCTTAAATAAACTGATCTAAGCTTATCACTAGTTTATGATTATAATTACATTAAGTCGTCTCTTGGCTTAAGTCGTGTCTAGGACACATTTCTACTCACTTGAAGCAAATTTCCCAAATGTTACTGAACTTTGAGAGATTTTTTGCTGCAATAGAATTTAATTCTTCATTTTCAACAACGTTGTGAAGTGACTTCACTTTATCCAGTAATTCCAGTAATATTTTTTCGGTGATACCGCATTAAGACACTTTTGGAAAGTACTTATCGACTTCCTGAGCAAAACATAAGCGACATTGCAAGATTTCAAGTAAATTGCCCTTGAATGTATGAATGATATGCAATATTGTAGAAACTAAGCATAAAATTGTTGAGATGAACGAAATCTTAATCAAAATGCGTTGCCAAAGAGGTTCAGTTGACACGTGAAAAGTCGCAATCGTAACACCAGGTCAATTTTCTTGAATATTTCCAAGTTGCGTTGCACAGGCATAATGCGACTTTGTGAAAGATCTACTAAAGACTGAAGAACTTAGTTCTGGTGATGTAACAATCGTCCGTTATCCCTCTTACCCTTTAATTTAGGTGTTATGCGCTTCGTGTGAAATTTATAACAGGAAACATATGTTTTTATATCTGATGCTTTTAGTTATTCCAATTGAAGTTATCATTGAGGTTATGAATAATATGTGACATCTTGTATCCCTTTTGTTCGCTTTAGAATTTCGTTGTAAATAACTTATGAACCACATTGCAAGTACATATGTTTTTGATCCTAGTCTGTCATTATCAAGTGAAAATAGCACAAAATTTTAAAGATGACAATTTTCGGAATATCTATCTAAGTTTAAGTTATGTGAACATAGCGCAATTAATGGTGGTATTTCTACGAAAAATAGATATATTTTTTAGCACTTCACTGTTCTCAAATGCTTCTGCATTATCGACTTTAATCTGTGTTGGTTCATGTCCCGACTATTTTCCCCAGTCGAGACAGGAACCAATACAAAGGAAAGTGAATAACGTAGAAGTAGGGGAGATTGGGGCAAACTTGTCAAAACGCATATTTAATTCCTTCACGAGCTCTGAGAAAATTTAAACGTTTTATAATGAGCATATTCTTATAGGAAATTTACTGCTCTACAACATTGCAGAAGACTATTTTCCTCTATCTCGAAAGAAATGTGATTTTCGAATCATTTTCTAAAAGTCGTTTTTGTGGAGATTCTCAAATTTGCTGAGGCAAATTTTGTCAAATTTTTTCATAGGAAATTTATTCCTCTAGGGTAAAGTGGTACAAGTTGGACAGTCAGTGGTATAAGTTGGACAATGGTACAATTTGGACAGGGCTTTTCGTCTTGATAAATTTAGTACTTCATTTTTATTTGTATATTTTTAATGCTTTAGTTTTATAATTTGGTTTCTTGTGCTTAGAAACAAATTTTATACTGTATTTATCAAAAAAAAAGCCATGTCCAACTTGTACCGGCGAATTGTCCAACTTGTAACACTAATTCCAAATTATACACTTTACCCTACAACTTTGTCGAAGATAATTTTTCTCTATCTTAACGAGAAATGTGCTTAAATTCAACCAATCAGTAGGGGAGACTGGGGCAAAAAGTCACAAATCGAAAAATTCAAAATTCAATATCTTCCAAGGTAAAAAAGATAGCGGCTCAATTTTTTTTTCCATAGATAGCCTCCATGGACCTTCTTTAATGTCGTAAGTTTCTTAGAATTCGAACAAGGAATTAAGAAAATAAAAAATATCGAAATTTTTAGCCTTATTTTTGAAATATTTTCCTTGCAGAAGATAACAATTATTACCTACTTATTTTCCAAAATTAATGCACTGGTGAATATTTTCTAAATAATTTGAATTTTTTGAATACGAATCCGCTATCTATTTTAGAATTTCACAAAAGTTCTTTTCTCCAGAAATCTTTTTATTAAAAATAGCCACTTGGGGTAAAAAGTAACAAAAGGTATTGAGCAAAAAGTAACAAAAAAGCGAAGCAATTTCTGATATCTCACGGCGAAAAGAAACGCCATTATCATGTGTCGCCGCTTGTTGTTTGCATTGGTCAAACGATTTCCAGTCTTTTATGTGTTTTTTTCTAAAATAGCTTGAAAAGCGCTTTTCTCTTTTTCTCACTTTTCTCGCAGAGAAAACGGTGTTTTACAAAGGTGTAGATAAATAAATTTTCTATGAAAATATGTCTTCTAAGTATTTTTTCAAATTTACGAAAGCCCGTAATGAAGCGAATCAAAATATGATAATACCCCATGTCTGGTACTATTTACCCCAGCATTTTTGAGAATAGTCACAAAATTACCTTTTATAAATTGGCTCGATAAACGTATTTCCTTACAAAATAAGGAAAATTACTTTCACAAAGTTGTAGAGCGGTAAATTTCCTATAAAACTGTGCTAATTAGAAATTTTTGAAGCGCTAGACTAGCTTGTAATAAAATAAAATATCCGTTTTGTGACTTTTTGCCCCACTCTCCCCTATTGATATTTTCTGTAAGCCAAATATTCTAAAAATATGGTTTAAAATTTCATTATTTTTTATTTTACATAATCCTTCCTCGAATACCTTGAAACTTTGTAAGTTTAAGAAGGTTCATGAAGGCTATCTATAATAAAAATTTCAAGCCTCAGTCTCTTTTATTTTAGAAAATACTGAATATTGAAATTTTCGTTTTGAAAAATTTTGCCCCAGTCTCCCCTATTTGAGAACAGTAAAGTGCTAAAAAGTGTTCATTTTCCCTTGGAATGGCACCATTATTCCAAAATATCGTTTTTGGGTTTTTAATAAATCTTCATTAGTAAAGTTAAGTTATGTGCCCTAAAAGGGTTACTATCCTGGCACGTTAATCTTACTCAAGAAAATCTGTGGCATCATTTGATGGATGCTGATGTCCAACTTGGATCAATTTCAGTGGATTTTTTTCCACAAAGAAAAAAAACTTGTACAAGTCATCAGCCCTGATATTCAGCACTCAGTTCCATGATATAATCGATGACGCACTTCTTGTGTGAAATTTGAGCTTTTACGCTGATAAATTTGCCTTCAATTGAAAGTGAAAGAACTCAATTTGGTGCTAAAAGAAAATTTTTCACTCTTCATTGCTCTTCGTTTTGCGATATCTTGTTTTTCTTGAGTCAAATTTTTTGTTGTTATTGGAACTTTTTTTTTCTCTCTGAGATGACATTTCAAGCTATTTGATACTCGTTTTACCGACTCAAGAAAGTCATCATGCGAAGGAGCAGAGATGCTGTAAAGTTGCTTTCTTTGCCAGGAAAAATGAGAGTAGAAAAGGAGCAATTTGCTATTTCATTCATGTTTATCAAATTTATTCAAATGAAGGCCCCCGGAATGGATGAGAATTCTATTTCTGCAACTAGATCAAAGACCAATTCAAGCATGAAAATGTAACATGAGATTTTCCTTCACGATGAGGGAAAATTGCTTTAAAATTTACGACTTTTGCGCTATTACATGTTTCTCTTCTTCGAACAGCTGAATTTTTATTGCAAAATTAATTTTATTATCTTGACTGCGGTTTGTAGTTATTCAGGAATTTTTCAGCATGTCTCATTTTGGTGTGGAAATTGCCAGAGAAGCCTTTTGAGTGCTTTAAAATAAAGATTTTTTTTTGTTTTAATAAAAGTGCGACATTGCGTTTTATTGTCTCGATAATCGTCAGATTGACTTAAACAATTTTTCACATTTCAATCTTTTGGCTTAAATGCAAAATTTTTCTCTGCCTCATTCATTGGACTTCTGGCAAGAATTAATCACTTCTGGAGTTGATTGAAAAAAAAAATACACAACAAAATACATGCATTTTTAATTTCGCTGAAATATTGCAAACCGTGCCCTTCAGGCACATTCATTAAATTTTTGCTGGCGGAGACAAAGAAAACTGACGTTGAAATCATTTATTATTTTCTTGAAATCTCTCTTTTTTTTACCCTCCACGATAATAAGTTGTTTTTTCAGTAAGCTCCATATCGGCTGTTTATGCCTCTTGGGAAATCAATCAGTAAATTTTTCATATCGCCATATCTCGACTTATTCTCTCAGATCGAAAATACAGCGTTATCTGAAACAGAATTTAAAATTAAGTGCGATTGATTTTATATAAAAAGCCATGAATAGTCTAAAATTATGATCAATTATTTCAATTTCCCATTTTATGATTTATACATTTTCCATTTCACGGGAAACCCCACGGAGAGTTATTTTGTTAGAGAAAATACAAACCCTTACCTCTGTGAAATTTTCTATGATTATTCTAGTTCTAAAATAGAAGAGGTGAAAGTTCAATGGAATACGTGGGAGATTCAAGTTGAATGTTTCATTAAATTGTTGTATAAGGGTTACTAAATTACAGGACACGTCATACAATTATTATAGGGGGAAGTTTGGCACCTTTGAAAGTGGGGTACCTTCGAAATTAAGATTTTTCACCTATTTTTAAATATAATTGAGTGTTATCGTGATATAATTTAGCTTCTCAATCTGTTTGTGCAACTAAATTATATCACGATAAGGCTCAATTTTATTTAAAAATATGTAAAAAAAATCCCACTTCCAAAGGTATCTCTTTTCAAAGATGCCCCACTCCCCCCTACCAAGATTTTTTTTTATAATTCAAAGGCAATGTTAATGGCATTTTATTCTTTTGATTTTGTGCTTACAATTCAGACTCAGGGACCAAACGGTAATAGATAGAGACTTCTAGTTGTTATTGAACCCTTTTTCTCTAAGGATTTTTATCTTCCGCTCACTTTATCCAAATCCAACTAAAAACCCTTTACCGTATTTCGGAAACAAATCCAACAATTACCTAACGCTCTAGAAATACTTACGGGACTTAGGGCTTAAGCCGAGAGACAGCTTAGAGGAAAATTGATCGGGTTGTAGTCTAATCTTTATTTTGATCATAATTTCGTTAAGCAGTATTTATGATCAACTGCTGGTATGTCCAGCACATTAAAATCATCTGAAAAAGATGTAAAATTTACAATTTTCTATACAATTTAGAAAAATTTTGAATTTTAACTCTTTAAGGACGATTGGAACATCGGTGTCCCATAAAGAAAATAATTTTTCCTGACTACGTAAAGTTATTTTTTTCTTATGTTTGCACGTAACTGCAAAGTAGAAAGTTGAAGAAATCAAGGATTTTTTTGCAAGTCTCCATCTATTTGCTATATAGTAAATTTTTAAGCTAAAATATGACGAATTTTTAAATTGTCATATTGAAAATTGATTTTAATAATTTTTTATACTTCCAATTTTTTTAAGCAAAACCGTTTTGCAACAAGAAACTACAATACTCAAATATAATATTTTTCATTAGAGTGAAACTTATCAGTCATTGGTATCGTCAGGAAAATTACTTAAATTTTTTAGCTATTTTTGTCCCTATCGTTCGTAGAGGCAAGAAATACACTGAATCAGACTCTGTTGTCTTTTCGAAGGTTAGATGTAAGACGTTTTACAAGTTTTGTTTATCGGATTATTTTTATTGCTGATTTTCTGTCAGCGAAAACTATCTCGTCGTTAACATCTGTAAGCCTTTTAATTAAATAAAAATACTTAGTTTCGTGGGATCTAAGTTCTAAATAAAAGAAGAAAAGTAAGAAAAATTATACCATTTGTATGTTAAAATGCTCCATCCGTTATTAAATCGTTCTAGGATACATTTCGAAATCTCACTGTTATAATCCCCCAAGTGAGTCTCGGCTAAAATAGAAAGCACGAGTAATTTTCTGTTTTTTGGAAATAATATACAGTGGTGGAAATAAGTATAATTCCACCCCATTATCCTCAAAGAAACTCAACAAAAAAGGAAATCTCGAAAAAAGTCATACGTAGATTATAACGTGCAAAAATCAAAATCGACATTTTGATTTTTATTCTAAATATTTTTAAAATTATAATAGAATTTTGTTTTTTAGACTGGAAATAAGTATAATTCCATACAAAGCACTAGATTATTTATTTTTGACCAATTTATGATCAATATCTTTTAATAATTTTATTTTTGACAATTATTAATAAATTAAAAACGATTTTATAAAATTTTATTTGAAGTTTTGTTCAAATATCGTGGGGAAAAATGCTTAACGAATAAAAATAAAGGAAAAAAAAATAAAGTTTTGATGGCAATGAATTTTAGAAACAAAGAAAAATGACTAGGTCCTATCAGATAATGGTCAAATTTGTCAATATATCAACCATACATAACTCTTAAGGTATCCCAAGGGTCAAAAGTCTTCTGTTGTTAGAGGCCAAACGAGCTTTTTGCCTCTAACTGTGTTGCTTTTCAGTGAAAAAAAGGACTTTTTCTCCGAAATTTTATTGTAAAACGATGCTTTCTGTTTAATCTGATTATGTTCTAATAGTTTTGTAACAAAATCACATTCGTAAGTGGCCTTGGGTTTTTAACCACTGTATTGGCATTAGAAGAGGTATTTTTTGAAAATATCATAATGGCATTGAAAGGGGTGTTTTATTATTAAAAAATTAAATTAGTAAAGTGATTGGGACTTTAAATCTAAATCAAAATAATAGACTTTCTCAATTACTTAAGCATTCTTCCATATACTAACTAGGTACTATTTCGAGTATCACTTCGCTGTTATAATTCTCCAAGTGAGTCACGGCTAAAATGGAAAGGACGACTGATTTTCAGTCTTTTTTTGGAAATATTATAATAGCATTAGAATTGATTAATAAAGTGACTGGATCTTTCAATTTAAGTAAAATTAATAGACTTTACAGGTCATTTAAATATTCCTTGAGAAATGTAAATAATTAGGTTGTTTTTTAAATTTCAAATAATACTTCACTGTTATAATCCCCCAAGTAAGTCTCGACTAAAACAGAAAGTGTAACCAATTTTTTGTTTTATTTAGAAATATCATAATGGTATTATAGCGCTATCACACTTGCATATTAAAATTTTAATGTGATTCGCATTAATTGTCGCTTGTGAGCATCCAAATATGTTATTTGTGTCTTTGAGTCACTTAATATTTGGGGTTTTTCTATTTATTGATAAAGAAGTGGACTTGGCCTGCAAAAATAAGTTTAAATTTACCTGAAGCATAAATATTTTTCACATTAAAAACTTAAAGAGAAAATCGCATTAATTTTTCGCATTAATGCTATAAATCAATTTATATCAAATTTTGTGGGCCAAGTCTACCTTTTTATCAACAAGTAGATCAAATTTTGAATATAAAATGATTCAAACCCACAAATTACACATTTGGACTCTCACCCAGCGACAATTAATGTGAATCATATTAAAATTTTAATGTACAAGTGTGATAACACAGTTAGATGGGGTGCTTTATTATTAGGAATTGAATTAATAAACTGATTGGGAATTTCAATATAAATAAAATTAATAAACCTTCTTAATCACTAAAACATTCTTAAAGAACTGTGGATAAGTGTTAGAAAATAGTGTTTCAAAATTATTTTAAAATATATATAGCTTTAAAAGCTTATGTGTTTAGATGTTATTCCTACTTTAAACACTGTTATTAATGTATCTGATGAATACTAATTTATTTGTCTTATTTCAAGCATTTTATGTAGTCAGTGAGTTAAAAAAAATACTAAAGAATTCGATTATAACAAAGCATCCGACGCTTTGCGAGCTGCTCGAACTTTTGAGAAGAACCTCTGCTTTAAGGTAAAGTGCCCTCAAGTCGATCGGTTCTTCAATTCGACAGGAAGAGCTTTTTTTTCAATTTATTTATGTTTGCACTAATATTTGGCGTATGATCTAACATTAATAGGTCAATTATTCCATAAATAAATACGAATCAGTGACAATTTTATAGAAATTCACCATCAAATTCATCAATTCAAATCAATCAATTCACTTTACCTTATATTCTTTTTTTTGCGCGAATTTGTCGGGTGCATAACAGATTATTGTCGATTTATGTTTGTCTGTAGATTACCATAAAACCATCCTGAAAATGAAAATTGTTGAAAAAGAGGGTACTTTAAGAAATCATAAATATATTAATTAATTAATTGAGCAAAGCAGGTGAAAATTTGGCTCTCCAGGGTGGTTGAACTTTGATTTTAAATAATTTAACATGGTGATTCTTCCGATGAAAGGTGTCTAAAGACGTAATTTTATTTTTTTATTAGGGGATTCATTTATAATAGGGTTATTGACTCATTAAAGATGTAATATTCAGCAGGACTACCTCCAAAACATATCCAAAAATCAACGAAATCGCCTAGGCCAATTTTGAAATAAATCAAAAAGTCATATTTTTGGAGGGAATAAAAAGGGTGGAGGGTAATTTGGATAACTGACTAAAAATTGGATTATGGAAATTGCTCTCTCCTGGAGTTCCAGCTGCTAAGAATTTAGCCAAATCGAAGCTTTATAATTACAAATTTTCCCAAGTGGTGACGGAAAGCAACTTTCCTAATCTTCAAGCTTTTAGTCAACAAGTTTTTGATATTTTGAATAAATATTTACTGAAAGTTTTTCTAAGAAATTCAGGGAAGTTTTGCAAATTTCGGGATATTCGCAAATAAGCCTCAATATTTTACATTTAAAGAGTTTTTAATACACATTGATCTTTTTTGTTAGGAGAAGGCTTTCAGGCTTTGCACATACTCTGTCTTCGAACACTTTACATTTGTCGTAAATTCTTTTATTAAATCTGACTTTATGGCAATAGATTTGCACTAGCTAGCCTTAAATCACAAATTTCCCGAGAAAACGGTTCAAATTTATTAAAGGAATAAGGAAAAAATATATATAGTGTTCGAAGCCAGAGTGTGTCCAAAGCCAGGGTGACATGATAACTTGTTTTCGGTACTATCGACTGTCGATTCTGAAAAATTTAAACGATTGCTGCACTTCCTGTAACTAATACAGATATTTATTAACTGTCATATTGTTTCAAGAATGTCACAATAAATGGTTCAACAATGCGTAAAAAGTCGACATTCATTTAATCTAACAGATATAGATTTATCAGATTTATCGATACTATCAATTCGATAGTGTCGAAAAGTTATCATTCCACCAATGGAAACCTTCCCGTGCTACCTTTTCAGGAGTGTGGTTTAGAATTTTTAAGGATATTTCATTGTCTTTGTTTTTCTAAAATAATTACAAAAAGGATTTAAAAAGAATAGGACTATAAAAATTGCTTTGTGTGCAACATCGGACACAAAGCTTTTTGATCTCTTCCAAGGCTTATTTCACAGCATCTCGTTCGCAGGGAAAACATTGTTTTCTTTGGCATCTTATAAGTCTTTGTAAAATTAAAAAGTAAAATTGGAATTTTGAGAAACGTTACAAGTGTCCAATATTGCAAGCCGTCCGAAATTTAGCTCAGCTTCCCCAGAAAACAAAAGATATCTTAATTTCAATCGCATGATCCTTTTTTTTCTTTATTAAAATGATCAGAAACTTCAATTAGAATTTTTTGTTGGCTTTTGAATATTTCTAATAATTTTTTGTAAGCTGTTTGTAAATATTTGTACACAAGCACGAAATGTACTTAATCATTGCTGTGGAGAGAGACCAATGTAAGAAAATTTCCCAATATTATGTGGGGATATAAATTGAAAATTTTAGGTATTATTTACGGTGGAGATTGGCCCTTTTGTGCTGAGTTTATTGTGAAAGAAATTGCTTGCATGACTGAAGGTCGAACCTTTTTGAAATTACACCTTTAGTACTGAAGATTGGTGTTCTCACAAAGTCCCTCAATTTGTGTCAGAAACATCACATCACAGAACACCTTTCGACTTTTTCACACAAGGACTTTGTTGGTTGGGGCAAAAGTGAGAAATTTTTCCCAAAAAGCATCCCTATTTTCCCAAAAAGGTGGTGCCTAAATATTTAATTAAAATCTTCTTAATTCCAATGTAATTCAAATAACGCGGCACAAAGTCAAAGTTTTCGTGTGTCTTTTCAATTTTGTGGGAGCAAACATGTCGAAAGAAAAACAGACATTCAAGTGCTTAGAGCTTTTCTCATTTCAAATTTTGTTGTTTAACATTTTGTACCAAAAGAGGCCTAAAAAAGCCATTCAGATAGAATTCATGCAACACGAAGAAAGTATTTTTGAAATAATTTTGATACTATGTTTAGAGAGAATTTGTCCTCTGTGACGGATTTTTTTTGTGCAATCACCCCGAAAGTTCATCGGGTTTGATAATGTTTCCACTGTATTTCCATAACATAAACTTGTTGCATTAAATTGCGATATTGTGCTTAAAAGAGCAGGGGAAACGAAGTGAGAGAGACAGAGGCGAAAAACCTTGACATTGCTATTAGAGTTTTACGTTATCAGCACAATCCCTAAACCAATAAAAACACAATTCTTTTTTTTATTATGAGAGCACACACATGGATTAAGTAAGAAGTTCATAGACATTTCAAGTATGTGGTGATAATAGGACTTATTTATCTATATGAGAATTATGTACAAGTGCAGCAGACACACGCGCGCGAAAAAAATGCCAAGATTCACTCAACATTGTATTATTGCGGCTTTTTTGTTAAACCTACTTTTCATAGAGATATCTCTAAAAACAACAAAGCTCTGCTTGTACAAGGGAGACATATCAATTCCAAAAAAAGAACATAGCAATGGCGGAACAAAATTCGCAAAGTGCTCGAACCCATGACAGAGAGTATTTAGTACTTTATTTTGATTTAAAGCGATTCATAAATAAATCTAAAACCGTCAAAAAATTTTCATAAAAGCAATAGTTTTTTATTTTTAAATTTAATATCAAAATCGTTTTGCTGACTATTTTTAGAAATTGCCAGTAAAATTCTCATTTATCAGTAGAAAAAATTGGGAAGTAAAAAAAAGGTTATGATCAGTTAAAAGTCAACTTTGATTAGGAAAAAAATATTCCTAAAGAAGTCAGTACTGCTCAATAAAAATATCAATTTTAATCAGAAAAAAATCAATTTAGACTTATAAGAAATCAATTTTAATCAGTAAAGCCTCAACCATACTTTTCAGCTCGGTATAATTTCCTGAAACAAAATTCGCACCCCTATCTTTCTCAAAAGATTTGCATAAGTCTATCCCACTCTTTCGGTCTCAAAATTTTACTGAACTAAATTTAATTTGGTTTGATGGTCAAAGGAAGAAGAAGAGCGTGAAAGAGAAGGATGGACGTATGCAAGGCTTTTAAGAAGGAATGGAATGTGAATTTTGATTTTATGAAATTTTTCTAATCAAAAAGGAGTGCTGGGGCCATAAAAAATTTAATTTTTCTCAGCAAAAAATCTACTTTGGTCCTGCTTTGCCAGAACATAAACTAAATTTATTTTGGTTAATAATAATGGCTCCGGCACACCTTTTAGATCAGTAAAATTTCATTAAATTAAAATTTGCATCCCTTTCTTTCTTAAAAGTTTTGCATATGCCTATCTGATTCCCTCGCGCTTCAAATTCGTTTGAGCTAAATTGAATTTGTTGTGATGTTTAAAATAAGAAGAAGAGTGCAAAAGAGTGAGATAGACAAATGCGATAGTTTTGAGAAAAAAGGGATGCGAATTTCAACTTTATGAAATTTTCCTGATCTAAAAGGTGTGCCAGAGCCATAAGAAGTCAATTTTAATCCACTAAAAAAATTAGTCAGTAAAATATCTAATCTGAGTCAGTGAAAGAAAAAAACAGAAATTTCGGTCAGTGAAAGAATAGAGCTTTGTTTATGAAAAAATCAATTTTATTCAGGAATTTGATATGATAGAACATATACTTAATTTCTTCTTGCCAGAAAAATAAATCGATTTTGGTCAGCAAGACATTCAATTTGATTAAGTCGAAAAATAAATTTCGGTCAAGTGATAAATAGTTTGATTAGTTTAAAAAAATCAATTACTAAATTTATTTTGATCGGCACAAAAAACAACTTTTGTCAATAAATAAGTCAATTTTGCTCTACAAAGTCTGCTTGGGCCTTAATTCGGGAGAATATAAATTAAATTTGCTTAAATTTATTTTGATCAGTACAAAAAGCAATTTTTTTCAACAAAAATTTGTGTTGATTTTGATTGAGTAGGAAAAAATTATCACTAAAAATGTCAATTTTGCTCTTGACTTGACAGAACATACTCTAAATTTATTTTAGTCGGAAAAAAACAACTGTGATCAGCAAAAGTCTATTTTGATCAATAGAAATCAATTTCGGTCAGCACAAAATAGTTTTGTTTGGAAAGAATCAATATTGATCAGTGAAAAATCGATTTGAGATAGTAAAAAAAATTAAATGTAGGAAATGTAAGTCAAACGATGATTTCGCTGCATTACAAATTTCTAAACATACTATTGATCAAATTTGTTTTTCACCTGACCAAATTTAAATATTTACTGACCAAATGTAATTTTTTTACTGGACAAAATTAATGTTTTTATGCCTTCAGTACACTTTGCATAAGTCTATCCCACTCTCTTGGACTCAAAATTAGACTGAACTAAATTTAGTTTGGTGTGACGCTCAAAAGAAGAAGAAGAATACGAAAGAGAAGGATAGACATATGCAATGCTTTTAAGAAAGAAGGGAATGCGAATTTCGACTTCACGGAATTTTCCTGATTTAAAAGGTGTGTCGCAGCTTTTAGTAACCAAATTTGATTTTGACTTACCTAAATTGAAATTTTAAACTTCCATTACATCTTTTAGATTGGGAAAGTTTCATTCAATTTAAAAAAAGCATAGTCCCTTTTTTGTTTTTTCCCTTATTGCTTCGCATATGTCTATTTCATTTTTTTTCACTCAAAAATCAATTGAACCAAATTTAATTTGATCTGAGATTTAAAATAAGAAGAAGAGTCCGAAAGAGTGGGACAGACATATTGAAAGCGTTTGAGAGAGAGATATGAATTTCGATTATATAAAATTTTCTGACTTAAAAGGTGGACCAGAGCCACCGATCATTTTTTAATGAAAATATTGTTCGTAGGGGAAAGTGCCCATGCTTGATACCATTGGAAGCTTCGTAGTGACTAAGTTTTTCCTATGTTTTTCAATAAACGTGACTTCGCAATATATTTTAAAAACTGGCCACTCCCCCATAGTTTTTAAAATATGGTTGTGATGAGTCACATATATATATTGTAAAACATAGAAAATTTAATCATTACGAAGCTTCCAATGGTATCAAGCATGGACACTTTCCCCTACTGCAATAGCCAAACCTATAGTAATTTACAGTTTAACCGGCATCCATATAAGTTTTAAGTAGACTTCTAGATTCAGACAATAACACTAGATTCAGACTAAAGATACACCCATGTAGAATTTCGAATTAACAATCGATTTTAGTCATTCTTTCAAAATATAACAAATCATTTACTTTTAAGATCAAATCAAAATTGAAAATTTTCCATAAAAGTATTATTAGAGTTGGACCTTCTAGATACACAAAATGACACACGTTTAGGTAATTGTCACATCACGATAGGCCCATATGAGGTTCCATACTAATTTTCATCTTCTAGAGGTACTGTATAGAACATACGACCTATTCGACAATCGTTAACCCAGTTGACTTCTTTAATCTATAACAATTAACTTGTAAGCTACCCATATCCTATGTCAGGACTTGTCGTAAAGATTGCAGGAGCTTTTCTGTAAATAGAACATCGCGTTTTCGTATCTATCCCGTATCCTCTTACGCTTTCTCTTTAAGTCCTTTAAGTTCGAACAAGAAAAAAAGAAATAAACTGTTTTATGATTCTTTTTCTTTTCTTTTTGCACAAAACCTTTTCTAAAAGCCCATCTTCAGAGAATTTTTATTATTGTTTAGCCTATAAAGCAAATATCATAGAACCGAGATTTTGCCAGTACAGTCAAGTACAGGCAGATTAGACAAGATGATACCTCATAAAAAGTCCAGTCAATAGACGCTCGAAAAAAAGTGCTAAAACTTGAGCTTCAAGCGCAATTGAGTGACCAATTGCTTCTGGATTTTTTTTATCACATCAGACAATAGATTTCCCAAGACGAAATAAATTTGTCTCAACCTTCCATCAGCAGGTGCCTTATCTCAAAAATTTTCTTTCACTTCTTTATCAAGAGTGTATTTTTCGGAGAAATGTTAATTACACCTGTGCCATATTAACTTTTTACTACATGATATAGGGAGGATTTCCCCTCCATGGAATGCATGAAAAACTCCATCAAAATTTGCAGTGTTTTTTTTTCTTTACAAAATCAGCAGATGGTTAAGAGCAATATTCAAAAACCTGACAGTTGCATGAGAAGTTAAGTTTTGTTTGTCGAATAAATTAAAATTCATTTCTGTAGCATTCAATTACAAAGAAGAACTCATTAATTCACTAAATTTTCCACCATATTTGAATTGTAATTTAGGTATATTATACTATTCAATCTATATAAATGATTTATTTGATAAATTTAGCAAATATAAAATTGAATTTCTATTCTACACTGAAATCGCTGTATCAAATTTCGAAATTGGTATTCCAAACTGCATCACCCAGACTGAATAATTTTATTCTGCTTTTGCAATGAAACTATCAAAATGCAGTTTTTGAGGGTGTGAGTATTTCAAGCTCAAATGTTATTTTGAAAATTTATGCAGTACAGGTTCTTGTTAAATTAAAATTTTCAGGATAATGAATTCGTACTTTTATCAACATTCACCATTCACAATGGAACATCCAGTTTATTTTATTAATTTTAATGCATTTGATTACTATTACACAATAGTGATGGTATACATTACATCGACAATGTATACAAATCCACTTGGCACTTTACTTGCTTATAAAACTTTCGTAGAGTTAAGCGCTGTGCATGAAATTTTTTTTCCGCTAATAAAAATTAATTGTTCTTATGCAAATGATTATTTAGGATTTACGCCAAACTCATGAATCGTAAATTTATCTTCAATCTTCTCTTTTACGAGTATGAGACTTAAGGCTTAGTCATATAGCTCAATTTTCTCTAAATTCTCAGCAGTCAAGATTTTTTTTCGGAAAATTTTGACTTATGGGTAGTAGGAAATTGAGGTCTATTAGATTCTGAGAAAACTAAACTTGTTTATTAGAATTTTGAGAACGTCCGGGAACTCTGCTAAACCTTTAGCCAGAAGACTGCTTTAGTAACTCAATAACTACAGGTAGCATCGATGTTGCTCGCATGAATTTTAACCTTCCGTGTAAATGACTTATGGTACTATTCCAATGAATGATGAACATGTCTTTTTAGCACTTTTCTGTTTACTGTTCTCGAGTGCTTCTGCATTATCGACTTCTCTGCGTGTTGGTTTCTGTCTCGAGAGTTATACCAGTCCATGTCGTGTTCTAAAACCACTAAACAGTCGTGACAGTAATCAACGCAAAGAAAAGTCGATAATGCAGAAACACTTAAGAACAGTAAAGTGTTGAAAAACATATTCATTTTCCATTGGAATACACCATTAATCTTATTGACTCTTCCTTATATTTTTGACAGGGAATTTTGTGTTGTAAGTTCTTAAGTGTTTACATCAACTTCCAACGCGTTCTTATAAATTTGTAGGTGTTCTTCAGATCTCCTATGAGTTCGTGTTCGTAAGTATTCCTCATTTTACTGCTCGATCTCCTCGGAGAGAGCAGTATATACAGTGGCGGCCAAAATAATAGAATCACTTTGCAAAGCTTATATTTTTTTGACTTTTGTATTTTTTCCCAATTTGTTGATATAATGTTGAAGTAGAAATCTTCAAATTATTAAAATCGTAAAATAAGGGTCGTTTTGGCCGCTAGAGGTCTCTATATTACACAGAATACGTCAATAGTGACATTCAGTTCGGCCAAAAAAATTAGAAAACTATTATTTATGGTTTCTAAATATGGCTTTATTTAAACTTATTCGACTTATATACCACATTCTTTAATATAAATGAAAGTGGTTCTATCGTGTTGTTCAAATCAAGATTCACAATTGATGTATTCTGTGTAAAATAGAGACCTCTAGCGGCCAAAACAACACTTATTTGACGTAAGGTACTTATTTGAACATTTCTATATCAAAATTATTTCAACGGATTTGAATAAAGAAAAATGCTGCCCCGGAGACCACTTTTGTCAACAAATCTTCACGTTTTAGACTATTTCTGTGAAATGTCGTCGCGCTGTTTGTCCGTCTGTCCGTCCGGCTGTCCCCAGCTCTAGAGGCCAAACGGTTAGAGATATCGAATTGGGATCTTCAGGGGACCCCCTATAAGTCGACCCAATGATCGTTAACATGCCCCTCATTTTCCCCAAACTCTCCCCTTCCACACCAAAACCATGTTTTTTGGGATTGCTCGAAATCGCGTCGTGCTATTTTTTTTCATTTTTGAATATATTTTAGAGATTATCCAGACGAATATTTTGCCTATATACGAAAATATCGTTGAATCATTCCTAATAATTTTCAAAGTCAAAGGTTAAATAGACACTAGAGAGCGCATTTATCAAGGGAATGGTATCATTTTTGAGCTCGTTGGAAAGGTTTTGGAATTTCTTGTAAAACTGAACCGGTTCCAATCGGTACTGAACCGGTAATGAGTCAGTTAATAGCAGATAACTAATTTTTATCCGAAAATCAATTCTATTGCTTTTAAACAAATTTGGAGAATCTTTTGAATGATTTATGAATCGGTTCAAATCGGTTGAGTACCGGTAAACTATAAATGATGCGAAAGTACTTTTGCGGTATAGCATCTAAGTCATGAGTTCGAGCATTTCGCAAAGCCTGGGACGCTTTGCGACCCCTTTGTGTTATTTTCCATCAATCGTATCAGAAGTATTTTTCTGTATTTCATTCGAAATTTCCGATGTCACTCGAGTTTAAACGAACATTGTATTCCATAAGAGCTAACCAAGCGTCTGGCAAGTTGGCCTTATTATATGGAGCTATTTGAAGCCAATTCCTAAATTGATCTCGGACTCAGCTCACAGTGCTCCAAGGAAAAAAATTATTTAAACAAAAATTTAGTATATTTATCCCTCCATACGGTAAGGTATCTTGTAATGCGAGAAAACTTCTCACTTTTTAAATATTTAGCATAACGATCACAAGTACAGAAAAATTCCCATACGCATTTGTATGTGAAAGTAAGAAATTGGCTTCAAATTTGAAGGCCACTCGCCGGGGACTATAGGAGCTAACAGACATTTAAATCTGCCGATATCATGCTGATCCGACGAGTTCTGACGAAATTGTACCGATCTGTAGATTTTTAATTCCAAATGGGCATTATTTTGCAGATCGCCGCTCACGGTTCACTCTGAACCAAAATATATATTTTTACTTTCGGTTTTATCCGCATGGTGTTTAAAGTACTTTCTGTTTGAATTTCGAAGTGTCTAGTGTTAAAATAAATTTGTTTTTGCTTTGTTGTGAGAAAAATCAATGTAACGAGACTAACTTCTCCTTATAATCACTGAGCAGTGATTTTTCGCAGCTTCTTTTTCAGATATTTCACAAAATTTTTCCACCTTCCGTTGAAAGTTTAGTTTGAAAATTCGAAATTGAGTTTGAATTCTTCGAGCATCAACGTCCTTTTGTTCGAATAGAATTCTATTTACCTTTTTATCCAAGACACTGTTGGAGAAACAAACTCCAGCTGTGAATGAGAAGAATTGGTGTAGCTTATATCATGTCAATGTATTCTTTACGAGCATTTACATTCATTACGGGGTGATGTATTTGCTTATAGTTAAAGTTATTCACCAATGAAAGTTAACTTTTCGCTTATTAAAGCTTTCATTATGCGTTATATATGATAATTTTAATAAAAAAATATATATTATTTGCAGTGCTATTTCGTAAATTTTGACATAAGTGTATTACTCAATTCGTCATTTAAATACAAATATATCCGACAATAATTTTATTTAGTGATTATTTACATGGATTAATTAATATAGTATTAAATCAAACAAAAATTATGTTATTTAACATAATTAATTTTATCGCACAATTAATAGAAGGTAAACTTTCAAAAGATAATGTTGCAGTAACTAAATTATCCATATTATCTACTAAATTTACGGGCCATAAATTTTCTCTTAATTCAATAGAACATCCCAAATAAATTGTTTGTGAAAGAACAAACAAAAAATTCAATACGATAAATGTGAGGAAAATTTGATGTTGGTGAGAGAAAAATTGGGCAGATGGGTTTCATCATTATTCCTTCCATTATCCTCGCATTTTCCACACATACAGACAGAAAGAATTTTCCACCGAATGGCTCTTGTACGAAAAGGAGAATTAATCATTTCTAACTCCATCGACAGAAAATGACCACTATTGTATTTTCCAAGGAAAAGCCCGGCGGGAGGAAACAACGCTGAGAGGCAAAATCATTCAGTCGCCGTTTGGTGTGGAGGCGATAACAGCATTCATTTAATCGAGGCCTGGTGACGCATCTCGCATCCCGACGCCCACGCACCATCATGAGGAAAAATCCATAAATTCCGAATAACTAATCCTGCCAACACTTAGACATGGGGCGGAAGTATTAGCGTCAACAGGCTGAAAATTTTCACCCAAAAGCATTTATCGCTTTCCCAGCATCACCAATGCTCAGCAGAAAGGCTCATTCCTAAATTACCCAACATTAATTTTTGTGTCCTCCAATTCTTATGCAAAATTTGGCCTCTGGGAATTTTTGCAAATAGAACATTCATCTAATTGCCTTGAGCAAAATTTAGAAAAGAAAAAAAAGAAGAAAAGAAATTTTCTTCTAGGTGGGTTGGATGATTTTCCTTTATATACTTCTTGGGATTTTTCAACAAAAATAACAGCTTCGGAGAAATATTCTGCATTTTATTATTAAAAAAAAGACAGAGAATATTACAATAAAAGCATTGTGGTTGAGAGTTTCCACCCACACACCTTCAAAGGAAAACTTTGATGAGATGAGCACTGCTAAATCTCAAAAAAGGTCTTATATTATTTGTTAAATCCAACGCAGACAAAGTTAATTTAAACAGAAAAACACATTTCTATCGTTTTATCATCTTTAGAACAAGTTGAAGATAAACCTCTCAATATTCATGATACCTCAAAGTCAGGAAATAAACTATCTTGAACCTATCCCAAGTTATTTTGAGAAAGTGTCCCATTTGATGTGTGATTGCCTTAGGACAAACTTGGCATTTCCACGGCAGAAAACGTGCTCATAGTCATCCTCTGTAAATCATAAAATTGATGATTCTATAGCATTAAATACAAAGGTAATCCAGTTTGGTTAAATTAAAGCCAATCTCATAACATTTATCAGCAAATGAATTTTGTGGTGAATTATTTGATACATGGGAGTTCAATATTCCCACATCCATTACCAATATTATCCCAAAGATTTCCTAATGGATAAGGGATTTTCTGAAATTGAAATTAATCCTTTTATTTCACTTCCTCTTAAATCTTCAATTTCCAAAAACCTTTTGAGACATTAAATACGAGATTGCCATTGCATTGGAAAATATCATCAAAGGAAAATTAAGTAACAAGTTCCATTCAAAGCAATATGAATAATAATATTGATTTTGTGTTGAAAATGTATCAATAACTCGCATTCAAAAGAAAGTTTTTTATGGCATAATAAAATGAGTACAAAAACTTTCAAAAACACGGTTTAGCTGAATCAAAGCAAAATAATTGGTAGACTTAGGGTAAGTGTCCCAAATTTCGGCATAGTTGCATGCAAGCGCCAAAGTCTCAAGTTTGAAATGTAATATATTTAATAGAAATTGTTTTTTTTTATTCCTTCTACTTAAGGAGTGTTGCTTAGAATCTTGTAGACAGTTTATCGTCTGTATTTACTCTAAAATCATTCTTAATACATTTTAAAATGAATAAAAATATAGACATAGCTTTGGTGCCCTATTTCGGCCACCTTCATTCTCATAGGTCCTTGCCCTTCGGGAATTCTTCCAATATCTTTTTCACGTTATCTCGTTTGTCTAAGCTACATTTTTTGTTATTCTTTTACATTGTATAATCTCTACAGTATGTAAAAACTAAAAATTCATGGAAATTCAAGGAACAAAAAAGGTGGCCAGAATTGCAAGCTGGCCGGAATTTGGCACACTTACCCTAATATTTTTTCTTTAACTTTAATTTTTACGTCATCTTCGCTATGTACCGTAGATGCCGATATCTTAACTTCCCTGCTTTTCGTAAGCTTTTCTTTAATTCTAGCACTCATGGATGGTCCAACGACCATAAGGGCATTGAATGAATGGTCTAAAGATCATGTTAAAGTGCTAGAATTAAAAGGAAAAGCTTACAAAAAGTAGGAGGGTGCAAAGACACCGGCATCTACGGTACATAGCGACAACGACTAATGCCCTAGTCATATTTACGATTTAAGCCGAGAGACGATTTAGTGGAAAATGATGAAAATGAAGTTTAACCATTATGTCGAATATAATTACGCTAAGCCGTCTGTCGGCTAATCCTCAGGTCTGTCAAGGCCTAGGATGATTAACTAACGGATGTAGCATTTTAATTCAGAAATGGTATATTTTTCTTAAATTCTTTATAATTTTTAAATCTTAGATCTCACAAAAATTAATATAACACGAAATGGTAGGCACATGTACAGAAAATATTATTTTTATTGAATTTAAAATGTTAACCGGTGTTACCGGTGTTACAAATAGAAAATTTGTCAGAAAAATTCAAAAAATTGCGAATTTTACGTATTTTTCATATAGGTTTTAGGAACGGTTATCCTCGTGCAATCATTATAAATTTTGAGCCAATAACATAACATTAGATACTCTTTCATTTGGTAAAAGTTTTAAAATGATTGCATTGGGTTTTATACTAAAACTAAAAAATTACTTAAGAAAAAATATACCATACTTTTGTACGGAAAATGTATGAGAATGCTCGGCCCTGGTCAAGGCCCTGATTAGTAAAGACAACGACGACACATTATTTGCGATTTATAAGTTCAACCGTTACCACGGGGTCAGATTTGAGTTTTTGTTATGGTTAATAATATTATTAAGTAGTTAGCTTTTAAGGTTTAGGGGGAGGCTTTACGGCTTCGCATACCTCTAACTTCTAACACTTTATATTTCCCATTTTCGTTCATGAATCTTCTAAGAAACTTTAGTAAAGTTTCTTAGAAGTGAAGAACCACGAAAATTAAAGTTGCTGATATTCCACACCACAGATAGTAATCGATTTAACACTGTGAGGAAAGAAAAATAAAGATGAAAAATTTAATTTTAAGATTCTAAAGTAGGGGAGAGCGTAGTATCTTTGAACGACATTAGTTTCGAAGCTTTTGCTCAAAGGCGTCCGAAGGTAGCTCGCTTCCCCTGTAGTCCCAGAAATGAAATAATAACAATTTTTAATTTGTATTAACCCATTCAGTCAATGTACCAGAAATACTTGAGATAGAATGTTCATATTTTCGGATTAGTTTCCCACAGATTAGTAGATAAATTTTTTGAAAAGAAAAAATTTTTATCTCATATGGGGGCGCGGGGAGCCTCTGTCAAACACACGTCTTAACGGTCACTGAATTTAAATTCTGTGCATTAATTAATTACAAACTCTATTGCTTTAGATAGAGTGACTATCCAAGAATACCAATTGGGAACTAGAATTCAAATCAGGAAAGAGGAAAGAGGCCAATTTTAACAAATTTGACGGGATGTCGTATTTTCCGTCCGCCATTTTGAGCAAAAATTTTGCATGACCTTCCGCGAAGCAAGAAAATAATAACAAAATCTATTTTCATCTCTGTCGGACTATTTTTCTCAAGTAATTGAATAACTAACGTTACTAAAAATCCATTCTCGACAGCAATTCGGATAAAAATTGCCCAGAAATAAATCATCAAGAAACACTCCATTTGCGTATGATGTATAATACAATGGTAAGGAATGGGTTAAAAATATTAAATTCCAATTTTAGCTTTTGGTGTTCATGAAACGTGTTGAAAATGTAGCAGTTACTCTGTAACACAGAGAAAATCGTTTTTTGTTATAGAGTTCTCGATGTTCGATATCCGAAAATCTATAATTTTAACTCATATGCAATTTATGTAGCGAGAGGGATTTACGCATGAAAATATTTAATTAATTGCACAAAATTCTCTCTCTATGAAAATTTATCGAGGAGGACATACCTGGTCAAATATCGCGGTAATACTATTTTCTTCGGCTCCTTCTCGTCGTCTTCCCCCTCCTACTATGGCGTCGTGCGCCCTCTTCCGCAAATTTTTCTAATCTTCCCACACGGCCACTCCTGACGATGCATTCGCCCCGAATGCTCCTGATGGCCACGGCTTCATAAGATCGGCTGCTGCTGTCGTCTTGTTAGATCCTTCGGATTCACCAACTTTCTTTAACTCATAACGATCACGTGGAAAAATCTTAGTCACTTCATAAGGTCCACTAAACTTTGGTTTCACTTTTCGTCCAACATCAAATTGTGTCTTTTGTAGAGCCACTAAATCTCCTACATTATACTCCTTCGCTTTATGACTTCGTAGATTATAACTTCGTCGATTCTCCTCTTGAATCTTCTCGATGCTCTGCTTCACTGCTTTTCTCAACTCAGCTCTCTTATCGATGAACTGCTTTCTAGATTCATCCTCCAGTACTTCTATAATCCTCACGTCTTCAGGATTTCTCATCTTTACACCAATCATCACTTCAAATGGAGTAGAATCAATACTCCTTTGATGAGATGAGTTTATGCACTTCTGCACTTTGTTCACGTGCTTAAACCATTCATCCGGCTTTTCAATCGACAGTTTTGTCAACGTGGGAATGATAATTCCGTGGATCCTTTCGACTTGTCCATTGCCTCTAGGTACACCAGTTGCGACGTGATGTAGCTCTATTCCTCGTTCTTGGCAATATTGCTTGAATTGACTTGCAGTAAAGGCTGCTCCTCTATCGGCTATAACTCGTGCTGGATTCCCAAATACGTCTGTCACCAATGATAACTTCTTAATCGTCTCGTCTGAAGTTGTCGTCTTCACTGGGAATAACCAAACAAACTTGCTGAACGCATCTACAATTGTTAAGATGTAGTTGTAACTCTTTCTTGTTGATGGCATTGGTCCCAAATGGTCGACATGAAAAGTATCTAAAGGTAAATCTCCTTTTCCAATGGGATGCAACTCGCCATCTTTCTTCCCCTTCTTACGATCCGCCAGGATGCACTGCACACAATTGCTCATACATCGCTTAATCTTGTCCTCAAGATTAGGAATCGAGAATTCTCTCTCGATGTCTTCTTTCGTCTTCTTGACACCAAAATGTCCTTTTTCGTGAGCCTTGGTGATGATTTCTAACTGCATCATTTCTGGAACGACCATCTGTCTTTTACCATTCCTCTCAACATACAAAACACCATTTGCACATAGGTAATCATCACACGGTCCAGATTCCAAAGCTATCTTAATCGCCTTCACTCTATCATCGCTATTTTGCGCTGAAATCACCTTCGATGTCACATCATTGGATCGTTTCACCATCATGATATTAGCTCTAGATAACGCGTCTACATGAGCCATTTTCTCGCCAGGTCTATGCTCAATCTTAAAGTCGAACTCCGACAATTCTAAAGCCCATCTTGTAATCTTTGGATGCAATTCCTTTTTCGACATCGTCATTTTGAAAGCTGCACAATCGGTCACGAGTTTAAATTTCACGCCCAAAAGATAAACTCTAAATTTTCTCATAGCTTCCACTACTGCTAGGAATTCACTCTCGTACGAATGATAATTCTTTTCGGCTTCATTCGTCGTTCGGCTGTAGTAGTGACACGGATGCATTTTTCCATCATCTTTACTCTTTTGCAGCAGGATAGCTGCTATTCCATCTTTGCACGCATCGGTGTGAACTTCCGTCTCGTCTTCCACGTCAAAGAGCTTTAACACTGGATACTTGGAAAGCTCATTCTTAATCAAATTGAAAGAATTCAATTGTTTGTCTCCAAACTCAAATGGGGTGTTCTTCTTCAACAAGGAACTCAGGGGACAGGATAGTATCGCAAAATCTTTGACAAACTTTCTAAAATACGAGGCCAATCCATAAAAGCGTTGCACTTGTTTTGTCGTCGTTGGTATCGGATACCTCAAAAGTTTATCCACTTTCTCCTCCGATGGTTTAATTTTTCCCCCACTTACTGAGTATCCCAAATACTCTACTCTGCGTTGTAAAAAGAAACACTTCTTCCAATTGAACACCAAGCCATTCTTCCTGGCTACTTCCAAAACTCGTCTTAGCTTTGAAATTCCGTCTTTTTCATCTTCAGAGGGAATGATAAGATCGTCAACAAATGCAAGCAAAATTCCCTCATTCATCAATTCTTGGAAAACGAAATTGATAAATCGCCCAAAACTATTTCCACTAATACACAGACCGAAAGGGGTTTTTGTGAACTCATACTGCCCATTGTGAGTTACAAATGCTGTGTATTTCACGCTTTCTTCAGACACAGGAACGTGAAAATAGGAATTCTTCAAATCCAAAGTCGTATACACCTTCGTCTTTGACAATCTATCGAGCTGATCCTCCACAATAGGCATGGGGTACCTATCTCTAATGACTTTCTTGTTCAGCTCTCTGTAGTCAATGCACACTCTATAGGTGTTATCCTTCTTTTTTGCAAGAGCTATGGGACTTGCAAAATCACTGGATGACTGCCGAATAGTCCCGTCATTTAACCATTCAGTAATCTGATCGTCCACTACTTTTTTCTCCAAAGGAGCTAATCGTCTTGGCCTTTGATACACTGGTTCATCGTCATTGAGAATAATCTTCGTCTTAACCTTTACGTCTTGAGGTTTTTCTGGGTGATACTCTTCAATCATTTGAGCAACTTCGTCTTTATATTGAACAGGGACATTGATTTCCTCATCAATCGTCTTTATTTTAAGAATCCAACTGTCATCTGCTTCATCGTCTTTAACGTCACTGATCGTCTTTTCAATCTCATCGTCAATAATCTCATTTTTGTCAATATTGGTGAGGGAAATGTCACCTCGTGAACATGGTTTGATACTCACAGTTCCCCTCGTGATGGTGTAGTCTACATCTTTTAGGAAATCCCTTCCAATGATCATCTTTGCCGGAATGGTGTTGTAATTGACAATGTAGCACAAAAATCTGTAGGATTCTCCATCTATGGACGCATTCAACATCACGCTATCCGTTGCAGTTTCAATTGAACCTCCAAATCCACGCATTTTCTGCTTTGCAGGCTTAGACGTCTCGCATACTGCATTGATGTCGTTCCACAAATCTCGCCTGATCAAGGAAACATCACTGTACGTGTCAATTACACCACGAATCTCGAATTCACCGACTTT
Organism: Phlebotomus papatasi; assembly: GCF_024763615.1. NCBI lineage: Eukaryota > Metazoa > Arthropoda > Insecta > Diptera > Psychodidae > Phlebotomus > Phlebotomus papatasi. The sequence continues at coordinate 86,057,387 of NC_077223.1, read as the reverse complement.
AACTATCACTGTATCCAATTCACTATCAACATCTTGGATAATGTTCACTTTTTTAACACTTTTGCCGTCTTTATTACCGTCTTTTTTGCAATCTTTTGCGATATGGTTGAAAGAATCGCATTTAAAACACTTTGGGCCTTTCTCACGGTCAGGACACTCACTGGATCGATGCCCATCAGCCCCACAATTGTAGCAAGTAAGCTTTTGGTTCTTCTTCTTAACCTCTTTTGCTTTATGCAGTCTATCTTCTTCACTGGACTTCCTTATGGCACCCTTTGACTTGCTCAACATCTTCTCATAGGTCTCCAGTTTCACCTTGAGGTCAGAAACGGTTGTTGCGGTGTACAAAATCGCCTTGTTGTTCATACTATCACAAATTCCGTCACAAATGTACTCGCACAACGTTGGTTCATCAATTCTACCCATCTTTGCCAAACGCTGCATGTCATAGACGTAATCAAGCATCTTTTCATTGGCACTCTTCTTCTTTGACATCAATTTTCTGTGAATATCGGCTGAATTGCATTTGCTCGAAAACTCATCCGTCAAAGCTCTCTTCAATTTGCGCCAATTTGTCAAACCACTTTGAGCAAACACAAACTTCTTCGCAGTTCCTGACAAATATTTCTTGCAGGCCACATATTTCTGCAAATCGTCCCAATTGAGAGTCTCTGCGAATTCCTCGAAATCGTCGATCCACACTGTCACATCCTGAGAGTCATCAGCACAGAATTTTTCGATGGAATCATCAATATCTCGCAGGCTAAACATTCTAGCACTATGCTCCCTGGCTTCCAGCGATGATCTTCTGATACCAATTCCCGCATGGAATCCCTCCAAGTCACTCTCAGAATCAACAGATTTGTTGTCAACACCGTCTTTGTTTTGATCTTGAATATTTTCGTCATCTGCGCCGTCTTTGTCTTCTGCGCGATTCAAATCACTTGCATTATCAAATGCCACAATCCTTTCTGCCATTTCAAGCTTCGTACCATCAACAGAAAGTCCTCTTTTTTCACATTCTTTGCTCAATCCATTTTTTGTAAACAAATCCACCAATTCATTCACTGACACTGACACATTAGCCGCCATTTTTCTACGTTTTCGATGTTTTCACTATCTTGCCAACTTGCAAGCAATTTCTCAGTTCACCGAATGTTCACTGGCGCTGCTATCAGAGTTCGTCTTTCGTCTTCGTGAGCTTTCGCTCCAACTATATCCGTCTCACTTTTCTGTCTCTTTCCAACTCAAGTAGCCGGACAAGAATGTTCGTCTTTTCTTTTTTCGCGATGCAAAATGGCTACCCTTGATCACACCACTCTCCGTCTTTTTTGCAAATTGCCGGCTTGCAATTGCACGTCTTCGCGAACGATATGATCACTTTTAAACCACGTTAGCACACGCGCTGCGTCTTTACACGTCTTTTATGAACACGAAATTGCGTTCCGTCTTTTTGCTAGCCGACACCAAGTATGGCGTCACGTCTTTTGGCTAAACTTCGTCTTTGGAAAAATTTTTATATCTCGCGTCTTTCGTCTTTTAGAAAACCGCTAGTATGATCCTCTCGATCCCGGTTGAGCCCCCATGTAGCGAGAGGGATTTACGCATGAAAATATTTAATTAATTGCACAAAATTCTCTCTCTATGAAAATTTATCGAGGAGGACATACCTGGTCAAATATCGCGGTAATACTATTTTCTTCGGCTCCTTCTCGTCGTCTTCCCCCTCCTACTATGGCGTCGTGCGCCCTCTTCCGCAAATTTTTCTAATCTTCCCACATTTATGCAATCTTACAAGGGGTTACTCAAGTTCGAAAATGTCTGTCCGTATTCCGTTTATTCCATGTGATTCCATTGTGATTCTAATGATTCCAAATTTATGATTCTCTTAATAATGCAATTTGGTATTCTGTGATTTTCAGTTATTCTATTCTATGATTCTGTCTATCCCCCATATCTTCGAATTTGTTTAATGTTAGATGTTGCTAAATACGATCAAGGTAATTTTTGAACAAAATAGGAAGAGCTACAATGTCGCTATGGAACAGGTTTAGGAAATATCTAATGAGAAAGCTTTCCGCATCAGGTATCAGAATTATCAAAATAGGGTTAGAATTCAAATTTTGAAGGAAAGTTTTTGAAACTCTAAAAACAGCAATAGAGTAAGTGTGCCAAATTCCGGTCAGCTTGCAATTTCGACCACCTTTTATGTTACTCGAATTTCCATGAATTTTTAGTTTTTACATACTCTAGAGATTTTACAATGCAAAAGAATAACAAAAAATGTAGCTTCGACAAACGAGATGACGTGAAAAAGATATTGGAAGAATTCTCGAAGGCAAGGAACTATGAGAATGAAAGTGGCCGAAATAGGGCACTAAAGCTATATCTACATTTTTATTCATTTTAAAATGTATTAAGAATAATTTTAGAGTAAATAAGGACGATAAACTGTCTACAAAGTTCTAACCAACACTCCTTAAGTAGAATGAATAAAAAAATCGATTTCTATTAAAGATATTAGATTTCAAACTTGAGACTTTGGCGCTTGCATGCAACTATGCCGAAATTTGGCACACTTACCCTATATCAGTCTATTTTTAATCAAAATTTCGTGCCATTTTATTCAAGGAAAAGCCTTAAAATTCAATTTTTGATTCTAAACACGTAAATAATATTTTTTTATCCGAATTTTCATTGTAAACTTTTAACAGAATGTTTGTCGAAATCTTCCTAAGAAAGTTAGAAAAAAAACAGGGAGGATTCTTTTAATCCCTTTTCCTTAAAACAAAAAAAAACTAATATTTGTGTTTGAAAATCAATTAAATCTGATTATGTGCTATCTGAACGATTTAAAATCATCAAAATCGGATAAAAATAAGATTGATTCTGATTTTCAAGCATATAAAGTTTAAAAGCTTTATGTCTCTAAGAACACCGATTTGGGATCCTCAAGCTTAAAATGCAATTTTCTGGAAAGGAAAGCTACTCAGATTCATGAAAACGCTTTTGTACCCTTTCTCTAAATCTGCCAAAATCATATAAATCGGCACAGTGATTTCCTCAAAAACAGATCGTAAGTGGATTCTATTTTCCTTTTATTGATTTTTAATCAAGCTCAAACTTTGGTTAGTTTGTGTTCGAAAAAACGATTTCTGTCAGGGATAGTTCTTAAATTTGGCTTCCCCCTTGCTAAAATCTTGGCTGCATCCTTACCTTTAAGCAGTCTTTAAAGCTTTGATTTAAAAAAGCCCATGAGCCTTTTATCAATCCTAAATAATGGGCAACTCAACTTTGTTCTTGGTATCCCGCGGATCCGCCTTAACCGCATTTGCTAACTGGGTCATTTACCTTGTATCCACCACGGGAGAAATCGGATTTCTTTTCGAATGAGACATATTCAACTTTTGTTGCTTTAGTTGAAAATGTCCAATCTTCTTTGGAAAATAAAAAAAAAACCATAGAAATCTGTGATGTACTATGACTTATCATTATCTATCGCGGAATATTGAGCAAGAATGATTCTATGATTCCATTTGATTCCAGTGATACTTGAAGAAATATCATTTTAGATTCTATCAGAATCTGATCAGTGATTCCGTGGATTCTGTAGATTCGAACGAAAAAATGTGGCGGTATTCCAAATTTGAGTAATCCCTTGCAATCTTAGTAACATTCTTACTGAGGTCGAGACATCTTTAACAATTTCACTCCTACTTAATCATTACGCAATTCAATAACCTTATTTTTATTTAATTTATTTCGATGATCCATATCACTATTACAGCTAATATCTGATGTTTGTTGCCATTTAAATATCGAAGAAAAAACCAAATTGGGCTTCTTAAATGACTCCCTAAAACACTTCAGTTGCATCTATATTAAATAAATTTTATCCTCTGCAATGTTGTTCACTGTTAGGCTGATACATCAGTCTGGGATCAAAAACATCTGCACTTTTAATGTAATTAACTATTAACTAGTGCAACACTTGTATAACGTTCTAATAGACTTAATTACAACTGCATGGGACAAATAATTTTTCATACACATAACCTTGATATTAAATTCAGTTTCAATAATTGAAAGAAACAGTTGTAAAAACGTACCTTACTTGTGATAAATTTTCCACGAAGCATAAAACCTTAATTAAAGGGCAAATAGATTTTACTCCAACACCTACCGAGAAAGAATCCAGATAAGCATATGGTAGCTAAGATTCTTTACAGGCGACTTGGGAGTGTTTGGAACGAATAAAAAGAAAGAATGGTAAATTGTATAAAATCCCTTTAATTTTTATCTATCCTTAAAGGTCGCCTGAAAAGAATCTTAGCTACCATTAGCTTATCGGTGCTTATCACTGGTAATTTTTCTTTTTTTTTTTTTAAATATTTTGACAACAGAAGACTAAGAAAAAATGTTCACAGAAAGTAATTAGGAGACAATGGTAATAGAGTCAGATCAGTTTCGATGTAGTAAAGGTCGAATACAGCGGAGCGGAGTGGGTAAGGATATGACTTATTGTTTTAAAAGTCTCTGCTTCTAAGGCCGTCTTCAGATTAGAGGTTTAGCCCAGTTCCAGAAGGTCTCAAAATCTTAAAAACAACCAATTAATTTGGTTCTTTGGAATCCAATAGATTATTTGGATTTTATAATACAATTCCAAGTCAAAATTTTTAAAAAAAATCTTGATTGATAAGAAGTTAGAGAAGTTAAGCCATATTGCTAAAGGCCCAATAGACTTAGGCTGATCCTCGAGAATATTTATCCTGTAAAACTTGGCAATAAAGGATTAGGTAATGAATATTTATAAAAAGGAACTCTAACTGATGTTCCTAAGCCCTCGGTGTATGATAGTTTAGGATAAATCTTTACTGACAAATTTTACAGGATAAACATTCTCGAGGATCAGCCTGAGTCTATTTGGGCCCTAAGCTTTAAGCCTGAAGCCCGTATAACTTCAATAAACTAAAATCTCATCGAATTCACCTCATTAACGTCGAAAATATGGTCCAGTCAAGTTATTTTTGATTATATGATCAAGGAACTTCGAAAGGAGAGTACGACCCATCGCAGGAACGGTCCCGACCTTAGCTGCAATATATTGAAATTACAGCTAAAGCATATCTAGTTTTTTAGATATTTGAACTCACAGTGGATCAGTGGATATAGTAGTGTCTCTAAGACTGTGGGGTCTCGCTCGGGTTCAAACCTAGGTTAGGCAGCTTCAAATTATTCAGCTGTAGTATTAGCCTCGAATTTGTCCAGTGAATGAATGGAATAGAAATGCCAAAGCATTGTGAATGAACTTCCTAAAAAGAGAAGTTGGTACAAAAACGAGTTCGACAGGTAAAGTTCAGTCGAACAAATAGACATTCACTGCCCAGATCTACAATCCGAGGCTGGCCTACAGTGATATAAGGCGACACAATGTCTATCAGAACGCATACAAAGCACTATATTGAACAGGAAAATGGGGATTGCATAATGGACCTAAATAAAAGGCCTGAATGCCACGGTTCCGAATGAAATATAACTAACTCATAGAGGCTATTTACACCGCTGCATTAGATTGGAATTGAACTGTTCGAAAATCGGATTTCGGATCATTAAGTCTTAATCTATGGTCACAATCTAAACGGTGTTATTGAGGTCATTTAAACTATCGCATTAAATTTAGGCTGACTTGTCCCAAAATCATATAGACACATCTTAATCTTAATCTTACTAAATATTCGACATCGAATTTCCGAAAATTGATTTATCGATTAAACAACCTTCGAATCGAATGAAGTAAAGTATAAGTAAAGTAAAAAGAAAGAAGTAAAGTATAATGAAGTAAAGTACAAAGTTTGCGCCCGATCTGATGAGGTTAGACTTCATTTTAAATCACAAAAGCCAAGATTGTAAAGAAACTCAAATAAAGGTGACGAATATTACATAAATTGAGAACTTTATCCTTGAGTCTTTAGTAGATTTTACACCTCGCAATACTATAACCAAAATGTCAGTGCAACGAAACTTGGAAATATTCAATAAAATGAAGCACAAAATTGAACTGGGAATCACGATTGCGACTTTTTACGATACACCTGAACAACCTTGGCAACGAATTTTGATTAAAATGTTATTCTTTTCTACAATATTTAGCTTGGTTTCATCTACATTCCATATTTTGAATACATTTCAAGGAGAATTTACGGGGAACTTAGCGATGTCGTTCATGTTGTGGACTGGATGTACGCAAATACTTTCTAAAAGTATCATAATGCGGTACCATCGAAAAAATTTACTGGAACTACTGGAGAAAGTCCAAGCACTTCACAACATTTTCGAGAATGAAGAATTAAATTCAATAGCGGAAAGAAGTCTAAAGAAGTTCAGCAAAATTTGGGAAACGTGCTACAAGTGAGTAGAATTGTATTCCCGATACCGAAAGATTTTCTTTTGATTTCAGGTTGGATCGATTTTTGATTTCAGGTTAGGAAAAGCAATACTAATCGTAGCCGTGATAATCTTTTCACTTTCTAATATTGTCAAAGGAAAGTCTGGAATAATAACACGAATACCATTAATTCCGGATGACCTTCCCTATTATATCAACATTATCTTACTCACGCAATTTCTCCTTCTTATATTGGCAGGTATATCTGTTTTTTATATGGACATCTGCATCATTTTTTTCGGTTTTGAAATTATGGCAGCGTCAGACATTCTCTACGATTACATTTTGGCAAACAAAGATCAGGTTCAGCAAGATCCTGACTTTCTTAGAATCATTACAATGAGATACTGTGAAGTCGTAGACAATATCAGACGTTTTAACAAAATCATCTCTATTCCAAATCTTGTTCAATTTACTACAAGTGCTTTTCTAAGTCTTGCAGTCTTCTTTTTTATTCGTTTATACCCAACGCATCCCCTTGGATACGCTACAGTTGTTTCTGTTCTTTCTGAACTATTTATACCTTGTCTATTTGGTGAATTCATCGAAATAAAAATGGAAAGACTGTCGAAAACTTTGTATTTGACCAATTGGCCTGATTTAAATTCAAAAAATCAGAAATCCTTTCTGATTGTCATTGGAATGACTCAAAGAGATTATGGATTAAGGGCTGCAGGGATGTACGATGTTAACATGTACACATTCATTAAGGTACATTTTCTTTATTCTTTTAAAATATATTTTTTAAAAATAAAACTCAAAGGATCTTCTATGGTTTCAGATTATCAAAATGGCCTTATCATGGTGTGCACTTATCTTTACATTAGGGACCACTCTTTAGAAATGATCAGCTTAAGTGATCAAGTGACCTAAAAAATTATATCCGCTTCATTTATTTGCATTGGCCTTGTTTTTATTTTTTGTACTTCAAAGTTGTGAAATGTTAAGAATTTTTAAGTGTCCAAAAACGAAAAATTTTTAACTGGAAATTTTCAAGGTAGTTACTTATAGATAGATTCTCTTGGGAACTACAAAAGATTATTGAGAATGACAAACAATTATATTTGTTAAAAAAAAAAATTAATATTTTAAAACAAAAATCGTATTTTGTGTGGTTGCAGTTGCTATCAAAATTGCAAAAATCGTTTATTAAAAAAAAAGCATTTGTACCTCTTTAGAGAATCTATCCATATAGCTACCCAAAAATTTTGAAGTCAATGCGATAATTAAAAATTACACAAATACTAACCACGGAACACCTAAAAAATCAACACTAAGCCTGTGCATTGCCGTGCCGAATTTTGTACTCAAAATTGAAATAAAAAATGTTATTGTGCATCTTTTGATACAATTAATTTTCTTTTGGTGAAAATCTTGTTAAAAAATATTCATTTTTGACTGAGCAATTGCAAAAAGATGCAGAGAATTTGAAGATTAATAATTGACACTCATCTCAAGAATCCAAATGCGAATTATGCTGAGATTGGCTAAGATCACCATTTGACAAGAAAGCGTCGGTCCATCATCCGAAAAGTTATAACTGGGTTTAAGGAATTCAAGACTGTTGCTCAGAAGCCAGGAAAAAGTTGTCAAAAGCTTGGGAGGATGGAGTAGAAAGTACTTGACCTTTTCGAGAAGCAATCCAATCTGCGTGTGAGATGTTGGCAAAAAGATTGAAATGGAGCTTGATTCATAAAATCAAGAGCAGGAATGGATTGATAAAATCTACAAAGCTCAGGTTGCTTCCCATCAGACCAACAAAGAGTGTCAGAGTACTAAAACGAGGTCGCGGAAACTCGAAAATCACTTTCTCAAAGGATTCTAAAGCCATATTTTGATGTAAGACGAAACCGTCCTTAAAGATGATTTCAATTAGCTCAGAGAAATTCTGCAACAGTATGACAATATCATACAAAAATTCAAAATTTTTTATATGGTAAATGCGGAAGAACTAATCGAAAATCCGATTCATATCAGTTCCTAAGAACTCCATAGAGCTCCTTACAATTGCCATTAGATGCTCAGTGGCCTTTAATGTTGCCCTACAACTATATCCTACTACGTATGACATTGTCATACTGTTACAGAATTCTCTAGTCAGCAATATTACTCAGCAAAGACACATACTAGTTTCGCTAGCCAATTCCTGTACAAGAATTCCTAAATTCCCGAAGAAGTAGGGGAAACTGGGGCACCATCAAACACGGGGTACCATCAAACACTACGATTTTTTAATCGGATATTCTACTTCAGAGGATAAGACCTATAGGAATTTATAGGCACTATAGGGATGCTTGTCCACTGAAGGAATGGTCGAGATAGTCCAAGTAGTTTAGAAATAAAAATTAGTGTTTGGTAGTACCCCGTGTTTGGTAGTGCCCCAGTTTTCCCTACTTGGTGTGCATGGCAATCTGTTCATGTAGGTATAGCACCGAATTCTTTATAATGGATAAGGTGAACAAGAAGATCTACCGTAGATGATGTTACTTTGTCTTCCGTGTCTAACTTTGAGCTCTCCTGTTCGTAAGCTTTTCTTTAATACTGGCACTTTAAAAGACCATTATAAAGTGCCAGAATTAACGGGTCTGCCACTTTGCGGTTCACTGTGGCTGCTTATCAGCCGATAATGGAGACTGATCAACATGGATCAGCTGATTATAGCCATTAGAGCGGTCGCTGACCATAATTTTCACCCCCTGGGTCATATACCGTAAGTTCGGGTGATTTTCTTCTCTTCGGTTGACTTTGATATCCTCCTGCTCGTAAGCTTTTTTTTTAATTCTAGCACTTAATGGTGGTCTTAACCGATCCGATCTACCATGTCTAATCGGTGAGGACCATTCTTAAACATTAGAAATGAAGAAAAGCTTGTCAGCAGTAGGGGGGTTAAAGTTACATACTGAGGACAAAGTCACTCGCATCCACGGTACATTAAGATTGCTTCCAAAAGTGATTACTGCGTCTCCACCAAGCCAATTACATCTCCCCATTCTGTTGGCTTGATCTGGTATTATAACATAATGCGAAAGCCATCCTAGAATGGTTCAGTAAGAACAATATGCAATATGTGAGAAAGATGCTGAACCCTACTGCACCCTAGAAGTCCAACCGATTGAGAAATACTAAGGAATTTTGAAGATCGATCTCCGGATCAGGAATAGTGATTCCAACAACGGTTAACCGGTTTCAAAAAATCGATCAACCGGCCATTTTTGAAGACGGTTTTAAAACCGGTAAATACAAAATAAAGCAATATATAAGTTCTCAACTAACAGAGAAAAAGAATATATTTATGTGTTAAATATTACATCAAACTACAAGTTCTGAAAAATTGCTCAAGCTTCCAAAATCAAATTCTAGATTAGAAACTGGTTTAAACCGGTTCACCGGTTAACCGGTTTCAGAGCCATTCAAAACCGGTTAACCGTCTATCCTAAAAACCCGGTTATTTGGAATCACTACTCAGGAATAGGGCCCAGCCAGCTAAAGACTTACCAGATTTCAATAGGAAGTGGAAAATGGTCGTCCGAAACCGTAGAGATGGGCATGTCAAATCCCTAATGAAGGGAATTAAGAAAAAGGCGAGAATTTGGCGAGAAGCTATTTAATTAAAATATAGCAAAAACCTAGAAGAATCCCAATAATAATTTTAATCTTCCATTAAACTGCTTTTCGACTTGAACTTATGTAAGTCTAGAACTCTAGGTAGTATAATGCGAACATCTTTAATTTTTTTCAAATTTACTTTCCCATTGTTCTTTTGGTATTTTCGCAACTAAAAAATCATCTAAAAATATTAAGGAATTTGTGAAGTGTTCAGTTGAATTCTTAACACGGTTTGTAAAATCGAAACTATATTTACAACAAAAACATTGGAGTATTTAAAGCTTGGAATAATAGTCTTGCATAATTAAATAATTTTCCAAAGTTCATCATACTGCTGAGTATCGTTACATAAATGCAGTACTTCTGTGAGAACTTTATTAAGTTACTTAAGTACCAGATGGAAGTGATTTGGGAATTTTACTCACAGAATTTCCAACCCTTTTTTGGAGTTAAAAAAATTAATTTAAATAAATTACACAATTTTCCATCTAACTTTTCCATGAATGTCAGAATTTTGCAACTATACTAACGATATTATCAACTGCTAAAAACTTTCGTTTCGCTATCCTCATTATCTCATCCACAAGTTTCGACGAAAACAAGGAAAAACCTTTGCTGGAAGCAAAAAATTCTATTCTTTCTCTGGTTGTAAATTTTACTTCTCCACAATTTTTCCACAGAATTGTCAGAGTTATATGATACGACAAAATAGTTTATATATGGAGATTATTTTCTATTTCACTGCACACCATGGAAATCGATTGGGAAAAACGAATGTTCGGAATGGGAATGAATGCTGAAAAGAGGAAACCCTTTTCCATGGACTGACAATATTTTATCAGGTTTCGAACAGAGAAGAGTGATCATCATGGGAGTTGGATTTGGATGAATGCCAAGTTTTTCGTATGTGGAATCAGCGAGAATTGCGAATGCCCCACCTGAAGCCATCTCCAGGCGCAAAGGGAAACATTCAAACGACCAGACGACGAGAATCTCTCTACGACAGCAGCAATGACGTCATCCGTGAAAAGTCGTGTGGGTGTTTCAATTTCAGTCAATGAAATGCTATGCGGTAGATTTGCGCGCGAGGAAACTCAACACCATCCGCAACATTGAGCTTTCAATTTTACTTAACGATCTCACACACTCACATGGGACAGCCTAGCCTCACTGGATGGGTGCAAGAGAGATGGTCAGAAGGTGGAAAATCCGAGGAAAAGAGAGGTTCTTAGGATTGGAAAACGTTCTTGGAAAATTCTCGGTGTTTGTGTGTGTGAGGGAGATTTTTCTCTTGAATTCTATATCAAAGAGTCAGATACAGGGATATTTGTAATATTGTTAGTTGGGATTTAGAAACTACGTCTTTGAAAATTTAATATTCGAAAATTTTAAAATTGTCTGAAACAAAATCGACGAATGCAATTTGCACGAAAAAATGTATCTAAAATGAAAATGCCTAATATGTAGGTTTCAAATACGAAACTCTAAAGATGAAATCTGCAAAAGCGAAATTGGAACGGTACTGAAAAATTGAAGGTACAACCATTTCGTTTTTGGCAATTTTTGCTCCATTTGGTGTTTGAAATTTGGAGTTTTATCTTGATAATTTTGGAATATTGAAATTTCATGTTAGATACATTTTGTTTTTTGGTAGATATATCACATTTGGTAATTTTGTCGGGCCCGATCAAAATCCCGAAAGCCAAAATCCCGAAAGCCAAAATTCCGAAAGCCAAAATCCCGAACGCCAAAATCCCGAATTCTTAAAAGTGTCATAGCTACTCCCACGATTGCACCTGCGCTTGCTGGAGGCAGAGGGAAGTTTTCTGTGTATTGGGAAATTATTCTATACATTTTCCTTCATATAATTTCATCTCTTTCACGATTTTGAACATTCGGGATTTAGGCTTTCGGGATTTTGGCTGCCACCGATTTTGTCTTAGGCACATTTCGTATTTGTCATTTCATCTTTGACAATTTCGTTTGTGATATACATATCTTTCATCTTGAAAAATTAATCTAAGGTTATATTTCGCCTTAAGCACATTTCGTTTTTATCCTATTATCTTTGATAATTTTGTTAAAGGTTCATCTCATCTTCGAACACATCATCTTTGACAATTTCGTCTTAAGGCGTCTACACGTTAAGATGTTTAAAAAATCGTTAGGGCCGCACTAACGATTCCTAAAAAAATCACAATTTGTACAACCATTGAAATTGCTTTTGTTAAAATTTACAAAATCTTAAATAAAATTTAGATTTTAAAGAATACAGCCGAACTTCTAGTCTTTCTAGTTTTTAATGGTCTGCGTCCTTGTTAAAATTCCAAAACCCAAAATCGGGAAATTTTAAAAGTGTCATAGTTATTCTCATAATTGCACCTGAGCTTGCTGGAAGCAAAGGGGAATTTTCTGTGGTTTGGGAAATTATACGGAATTTAGAATAGAATCTTGACTATTCGAGATTTTGTCTTTCGGGATTTTGACTTTTCGGAATCTTGATTCATAAGGGATTTCATCTCTATCAGGATTTTGGTCCTTTAGGGATTTTGTTGTTCGAGATTTTATCTTTCGAGATTTTGACTGCCACCAAGGCCTATTCATTTCATATTTTTTAAAATTGTTAATTAAATATTCACCTCATGTGTAATTTTCAGATTCCTGATTATCTTTAATCGGTAATGAACCGTATTATGAGAATTTTGGTTAACCTTAATGTCATGGGACCGCGACCCCAATAGGGATAAGCTGTTTTGAAAATGATGATGATGAATTTTAGTTCTATCACCTTATGCCCTAGACAAACTTACGACTTAAGCCGAGAGACGACTTAGTGGAAAATGATGGAAATGTAGTTTGACAATTATTTCTAATATAATTACGCTAAGCCGTCTCTCGGCTAATCCTCAGGTCTGTCAAGGCCCTTACTTAGATAATTCTACAAAATTGTTATTAAGAAAAAGACGGTTATTGGGTATGGCCTTGTTCAGTGATAATTTCCGAAAAGATAAAGCCACTTCAAAGCTAAGCCAAAACTATTTGAAAATCGACCGGAAGTCCTGACATCAAGTTCACATACTTTCCGCTTCAGTGCTGGATATTCTTCGTTTTCGAATTTTTGGTATTCTTATCACTTCAGTCGTATACAAAAGCAACAACAGTGTGTAAACGCTTACTGCGAAAAGTAAAGTTCTGTACAGTTTGGTGATTTTTCAGGATGGCGGACCAATTTCATTATATTTAATGGCCTTTTCATGAAATTATCCAAGTAGTAAATTAGCTACTTTGTTCACTTTCGTACTACAGCAGTCAAATTTCCCGCCTAATAGCAATAAATGCTGATAAATGCTCTGCTAAGGCAACCCGAATATTCGAGACGCAATGTCTCCTTTCTAGGCCAGCGCCTCTGGTGGTGGAGAAGACGACTATGTTAGAGTTAGTCGATCGTACGATCTCAGTGAGTACGGACGAGAGTATTTAGTGAGTCGTGAAAGTGTTAGGATGTAGTGCGGAAGCTCGCGACAGTCTGGAGTTCACACCAGTCGATGCATAAGCAGGTCATACCCAATTATTATAGATATTAGAACGGATTGTTGGTTTGTCGCTTACAGTACAACCAGTCGATTTCAATTTTCGAATTTTCAACGGGTTTTTAGGTACGTTCTCTTTGATATACCTTCGAATCGATACAACCGGAAAGAGCTCACAGAAAAATGTATTTTGTAAAATTATTCGTAAATGTTTGTAAATTCTCACTGGTTACTTACGAAAGGCTCGTAAATTGTATAAACATACCAAAAAGTTTGTAAAAGTTTGTACTTTTTTTCACAAACATCGTTCGTAACAGCATCACTTTATGAGAAGTTTTTTGTTCTTTTACAAACATTTGTTCGTAAATGATCGTAACTGAAAAAATTTCGTACAATTTTGTCATTTGTTCGTAGTTTTGCCAAACAAACAAAAAAGTAAGAACAAAGGTTTGTAAAACAACAAGCAATGCTCGTCAAGGGATCATGTTACGAACGATGTTTGTGAAAAAAAGTACAAACTTTTACAAACTTTTTGGTGGATTATACGATTTACGATTATTTCGTAAGTCCCCAGAAGGAATTCACAAATATTTCGAACAATTTTACGAAATACTTTTTGCTGTGTTCTGAAATCGGGAAGGTTATTTTTTCAACACAACTGTGCTATGACACTAGGATTTTTCCAATTTGTAAATTCAATTTAATTTTCAGATGAATTGTTCCAATGCGTTATTTTCCACTAAAAACCAATTGAATTGGTAGATCTTCACTTACTTATTAATAAAAACTAATACTTGGTCCATAAAAACTTGTTTAAATATGTTAAAATAGCATAAATGTGGTTGCTCAAATAAATTTGAGCAAATTAAAATGTTAAAATTGCTCACTAATTTCAATTTTATTGTAGTTACAAAAGTAGTCTTGTGAAGAAAATTGTTCTTATTAAATTTATTTACTCGTAATTAATATTATTTGTGGCGAAAATATAAAATAAGTACACTGTTTTATTGATAATTTTTTTTCCAGATTTTCAATAAGACTATATGAGAGTCACTGCATGAGCCCTTCGCCTACAAATCTTTTTTCTCGCTTTGGGGATCCTTCTGAATAGCAGATAAATGACTTATAAAACATTTTAAGTACTATCACACATTTTCAGGAGTCATTCACAAACAAAAATTCTCGCGGTACTATTTAAAATTGAGCAAATTTCTTGCAAAATGTGTCCTGACTGTGAGAATTTTCAAGTAAATTCTAGAAATCTTAATGCTCAATTGGCTCAATTGAATTTAAAATTAAAACGTGAAATATTCTAGTGTGATAGCACCGCTAAATGCCGCAACCAAATGTATTTAGCATGTTTTAATGCAGTAAGTACATTATTTCTAGTCAATGAATGAAATCAAATTATTTAATTAAGTGCTTTTTAGTGAATATCCCTGTATTATCTGTGCGAGTGAGATCGAACATTGGGAAAACTGTTGCGGGGCCAGCGAACTGTTTTCCACCCCATTCCACTGGTTTAAAAGCTCTCCCCAACTCATTCAATTCTTCTTGGAGCATTTGGATATGCTGGTGCAAGTGAGAGGGAGCTTCTGGCTGAAGCATCCACCGAAAGTTCTAGAATGAACTTTTCACGCAAACTCCCGTAAAAGCCGATGATGCCACACACTGAGACCCAGGGACGGAGGGAGACAACATTGTGGGCTAAAGTGAATTTTCCCCACAGAATGGGGGCGAATGGCGCCCAAGTGTGTGAAAGTTTGCGTGGGTGTCTCCTGCAAAAAGCAAATAGAAAGCTTTCCTCCTCCTCACATCTCTCGAATCCAAAATCCGAAGGAAAAAACTTACAACGTAGAAGCACAAAATTCAGTATTCCGGATGTATCCCTCTTCCGTCCCTCTCAATTCACGCAGAGATATCGCCAAAAATATATTACGATATATATTCTGCACAAAATTCAGTAACTGAGCAATTTTTCACGCTTTTCCATCTGTGAGATCATGAACAATGGCAAATAATTCCGCGTATTGGGTCTATTTTGCGCACTTGGCCCTTTTGTTATCAAAGCCATGAAGCCATTCCATTTTAAGAATGTAAAATTATACTGTTTGAAATATCAAAATTACATACCAAAATGGTACTCTCTAGAAAGCTTTAGAGGAATTATTCCATCAACAAATTGCAAAATTTTCATTCAAAATTTTTTCTAAAATCGCCTTTCGCACCATTGAATAATTTTCCAAACATTGAGAGCTTTATCTGCTCGGGGCAGAGCTTTTTGTGTCGCAATGGGAAAACGCTTAAGCTCCAGACTTGATAGGCGTCACTACGAAGTCAGGGCATCATGTTGCTCGTTGTACAAGAATGACGACGTGAGACCCTGTTTACAATGACAACTATCAGGACAAGCTTTCATGTTTCTCCTATTTTTTTCTTCTCTATTTTCTTCCTCAAAGCACTTTACGGGGGCGTTTCATGCCACTTGGAGGGTGATAAATTCTCTGTGACATGAAATTTATGGCGATATTGAATTTTTGCTTTCGAACATAACTGTTGCTCCAAAAATTGGGGCTTTTCTTAGTAACAAAAAAAAAAAGAGGCACAGAAGAACCAATCGATTTTATTATCTGCCTCAGTCACTTGCGAAAAACTTAGCCCTTTTTGGCCTTTAATGAGGCTGAACATTTCCTTTATTTTAGCTATTCACAGGAAGAAAAAACAACTTTGTTATTGAAGCTTCAATCTTTTAACGATGCTTGAAGTATTCTATAGATAAACTGAGAGGAACATGTAATGGGAAACCATTATTTCCTATTGTATATTAGTAACTATCGCACATAGAAACTTCGAACTGAAATAGGTCTTCAACCATTCAATATCCTAATTAATGGGAAGATTTATTTGAAAGGCAAAGCTTAGGGAATTTCAGAAACGATGAATTTGCTGAAAATTCACAAAAACGAACTGAGATGTTTGAGTTTGAAGTTTAAAAATGAATGAATGATGAAACCTACTTTACTGCATCCTAAATAAAAAGCATGTCTTAATTGGTTTTCGGAAAAAAGTATCAGTTGTGAAATACCTTGAGCTATTTACTATTTACTATTTTATCTACTATCTAACTCATCTACTATTATTAAATATCGAATTTTTTTTCGTAGTGAAATTAAACCTGTAAGAGAATTCTGAAATTTAGATACTTTGACTTACATATTTACACAGCAACTCATCCAGAATCTTGCCTTTCGATGATTGCATTAAAACCTGTAAAAGAATAGAAAACCTATATAAAGCCTTGTAAATTCTTCTCAAAGAAATCATTTTTAATTTGGGGTATATGTGTCGGAATTCAGAACGTTTGAACCTCATAACTTCCGTTTAATCATGTTTCAAAGAATTTTCTTAGCTTTCAGTTGCAGGCCAGAATCACGTTGACAGTAAAATTTTCACCGTATTTCGTTAATTTACGCATTTTCATTGCAATTCTTACGCAAATTTTCCATTACCGTATTACCTTATCTAATACTCGGTGGCACTAGGTGAAAATAATATAAGAAAAATGAAGAAATAAAACGAAAATTCGATAAACAGTGAGCAAAAAGAAACTGTACTATTAATTTCTCTTACAGACGTTAATTAAGACGTTTTAAGGGTGGAAGTAGTAACGCGGTGGAAAAGAGTGGAACATTACACTGTGCAACAGTGATTTTGTCCCCGGGTTCTCATGCTATTTTTTCTATTGCTAGGCTCAAATGATTTACGAAAATACTTATGATTTTGATTTCAATATGTTTTTGCGCCTGGAATCTAGGCAAAACCGTTTTTGCCGTTTTTTGATACTTGGGTGCCTATAGGGTAAGGGTTCATAATTTTGGACAGTCTGCTTATAAGCATCGATGTTTCAAGTTAGGAGTGCCATATTTTCAATACTAATTGGACTTTATTGTTACTCTCTTTTCAGAAGGGTTGTTTAGAAACTTGGCAAGGATTTATTGTCTTTGTTTTTACTAAAATTAGTCTTAATACGTTTAAAAATGAATTGATTTGTGGAGGTGAATTTGACTCGAATTTTGGACAACTTGGTTGTTAATTTGGACAACTTGGCTGTATATTTGGACAGCTAATCCGCCTCAATAGGATGCCCATTGTTCTTCATTTCATGAACTAATCTAACGAAGTCCTCCTTCTGTTCATGTAAGGGAAACGTAGAATGTCACAAGAAGCCTGGAAACTTTTCATAACATTCATTAAAGTGCGTTGACTTCGGTACTCCAAGTACGTGTGGATTCGCGCATTCCTCGATCTTTCCGGGAGCCTTTCAAGGCATTTCTCGCTACATCTCGTTCGTAGAGATCATGCTCCGTTGTTTCTCCAGGCATTTGTCCAACTTAATCATCACAAAAGCTAAAACTTCATGAAATTTCGTGAGAAAAACACCTGTCCAAAATAAGAACCATCACCTCACTGGTAAATGTCTCAAAAAAATTTCCCATTTTTCACACGAAAAACATGATTCAGAAGGCAAATCTCACTTCAGGTCAAATGTACAAAACACCATTAACGTGAATTAACACAATATTCATTGAATATTTAATAATATCACTCAAAAAAACCGAAGAAACATTGTTAGTACTTCACCACAGCTAAATAAGACTGAAGTTAACACAAAGTTCTGTCATATTTCTCGTAAGCAATTGCTCACACTGAATTTTCAACAAAGCAATTTCAACTCAAATCTTATCAAAATTTAACGTATTTAGTGTCAAAATCTTCCAAAAAGAACAAATATTTAGATAGAATTCATTATTCATCAAATATTGGAATAAAAATCCATCATTTTAATCAATTTATTTTTAGTGTCTAATTTTATCCTCAAAGTGTCCAAAATAAGAAACTGGACAAAATTATGAGCCTTTTTCCTATCTCCGATTCTGCTGAATCGATTTATTTCTTAATATGGGAACATTTGTTCTCCTTTACATGCCTGATAATTCTTTGTACAGATGGAGTTCGTGAAACTGACACTAGGGGCGCTGTAGTCTGATATATGTCAGAAAACATGGAAAAATTGAACTTTTTATCAAATTTAATCAAAAATGTCTCACAAAACTAGGACTGTCCCTAACAATATGTTTTGTGGGTTTGATAGAGAATTTTATCCATGTGCAACTTTTCACTCAGATTGTTTTTAACCTCGAAATTGAGGGTAAAACGAAAATCGAGTTAGAAATTTGCGGAATAATAAAATTCTTCAGATATTTTTTAATATTTGCTTAATTAGATTTCTCATAAGATTAAATAAATTATTGATTAGTAAGTGTAAGAAGTGCAGGAAGTGCTGGAAGTATTGCAGCATTTTCGAGAGTGTTGCGAAATTTTGGAAGTGCACAGGGCTATTCCATGCAAATTGTAGAAGTGTATGGAAGTGGTGTACACATTTTCACCCTAATATCTCCCCCTTGGTTTTGGGTTATCGTTTTCTTACGTAAATAATAATGCTTAATCAAGTAACGAAACTCAGAATTTTCCATTTAAAAAAACACTTAGGTTGATTGATTCTAACTTCTAACAGCTGTAAATTGAGAATCAATGGCCCGACTGCTGTCAAATTTTGACACATACCATTTTAAAGATGGCTTATTCGAGATATATTCAAGTATTTTGATAGTGGTTCCATCTATGAGTCAGTATGCGGACTTATTGACCGAAATATTACGTCCATAAGTGATAATTGATTAATTATTTAAATTTGTATTTCTGCAATCAAAATTGTACTAAACATTTAATATAACTCTCTTTTAAACATTTTTTCTTGTTGTTTTTTTTTCATTTGTTTTAGATTTAGATACATCTGAAAAACTTCTTTGGGATTTGGGTAGCTCGTAGTGTAGCAGTTAGTGCCAGCGAAGGAACATACGACCGGACTAAATTACAGGGCTGAAAGCAACGACCGCATTATGTCAAGAAACCCAAGAAATCAAGTGTTTTTTTTATTTTTCTTTTTTGAAAAATAAAAAAATAAGTAAATAAATAAAATCTGGGTTAAAAAAGGTGTTTTATATAGCCGAAGAGTGACTACTTAAAAAGTTATTATTTAAAAGTCATTATTTAAGTCATTAGTGAAGATACTTTTCATGTTCTTAATACAAACTACTTAATCAAGGACTATAACAAGGGCCTTAATTAAGTACTTAGTGTCAAGGCTGAGCCATGACATCTTAAAAGCGCTAACAACGTTTGTCTCATTTTCATATATTTTTTAAGTAGTTGGATATTTTACAACTCTTTAAAATTAAGCCACTGAGTTAAGAACTTAATAAGTACTTAATAAAGTACTTAATGTGTAAACCGGAATCTATATCTGCGATAAGGACCTGTAGTTAATATCAGGAAATATAATGTTTGACTTTGATTTTTTTTTATCGAAAACTAATAATGCATAGGAGCGTGGCTAATTGTTGGCAGATAAGAATCCATTGCCGTTCTATATTTCGCTCCTTGGAAATTACAAGAGGCCAACTCAATCTGAGACATTTTTCAGGAGACAGCATGAAAGATTCAACTTTGTATAAATAATTCTCTCAATTAAGTATATTAATGAAAACAATTTAATTCTTTTCTGTTTGTATGAGCATTATTATAAATATCGAAACATACATATTTTTACCTTTCGAAATATGTTTTTTTTATGAGTTAGCTCTTTGTCATTCTAAATCATGCGCAAATTTTCATGAAATTAGAATGACAAAAGATCAACTTGCTTGAGTTAGTCCCTTGTTTCACAAAAATTTGAACGATAAATCTATTTTGTGCCCCTTGACTTCAAACAAAACCGCGCAAGCAATCATAAAGAGGAAAATTTTGAAAAACTTTTCTAATAACGAAATTTATTGACTCATGTCATCTGAAATTTTATTAAATTCTCTGTCTGAGTGCATTAAAACCTCAAAATTGCCAAAAAGTGAGTTGGCCCCTTGTAATTTCCAAGGAGCGATTTGTAAATTAAACATGGTAGCTTAACCTTTTAAGGACGAGAAGGTCAAAAATTGAGGGTCAGAAAAAATCATTTTTTCTAACTTTTTAGTGCAAAATACAATTATAGAAGATCTTAGAAAAATTTTCATTTTTGAGTCACCTGTGACACAATCGTTCTTAAACGGTTAAACTTTGAAATGAAATATCTTAAGCTGCTATTTAAGAAAATAAATACAAATTCCGATTCTTTTAAAAAAGTTGTTTTCGCAATGAACGCTTTGTTAAATTATTGAGACTGGTTCCATCCTTTTAAGAAAGAATTGATTTTGAAGTTTAAACAGTTTGTAACTATCAACGGTTTTCATAAGTCACCTTTTGCGTTATCAAATTAGAAATAAATCTCAAAACCTTACCTCTGGCCTTAGGTCTAAATTAAGAAATCCAAGTTCAATGCTTTCTTAATGAAATTTTGTAGTGATGCAAAAATACTAGGAAATTGCAAACCCTCTATTGAATGTGGGAGAAAATCATTTCCCACTTTCGAGTGGCTGTTGGTCTATTTTCATCGGCAAAACCGTGGTGTTGAGAGATTTTTGCGACGTGTGATGCGTCCAAATAATATGTGGGAGGAGGGGACTTTGCTTTGGCGCCTGGTTGTTTGCTGGGGACTCCCAGAGAAGCGCCCAACATAAACAGCTCTCCTCACCCCCCAAAGACTTTAGGTTGGAAAACTCCACATAATTTCAGGGTGTTCGCATTTTCTCTATCGCTTTTCCCACTCTGTCGCCACTTCATGGCCACTGACGATGGCCTCTTGTGCCACTCTTGATTTACAGGAGAGAAGAGCTAGTGAGAGCCCTGGTGAACGGAACATCGTAGGGCAAAAGAGGTCATAAAAGGGATGAGACACGCAATTTTCGGACACCCACGCTATTTTCTCATTAACACCGGCTTTCCAGTCTGTTGTTGCGAAAAATCACTGGGAAAGTACTTTTCTCCCTCTGGGAAGGGAGTGTCGCGAATTCTGTGGGGACCAGTTTTGACAAAGCTAGTGATAAACTTGTTTTCACATAAGAGAACTGTGATTCTCTTGTTCAGTTTGTCAGTTTGTTGAGCAAGTACCTCGTGGTTGCACATATTTAAGATTTTAAACGTGTTAAACAATAACAACAGAAATCCTACACTGAAGAACTCCAAAAAAGTCAAAATAACATTCCGTAAATGTTAATTTTACCCTGCAGTATTGATTCGAAATAGGTGTAAATATAACCCTTTTTAGGTGTATTATGGGTTAAAGTTACCCTTTTTTATGTTGATTTTATCCTCAAAAGGTGTAAAATTAATACAGTAGAGTCTCGCTATAGGCCATCGCTCTATAGTCCACAATTTATCGACCGTTGATTTCAAAACACTGATTTTAAGTTAGGTTATGTTTTTTAGTATGCGACATGCATAATTATTTTAATATTTTTGGCAAACTTTATTAAGTAGTTGTGATAATTGTGATCCACAATGAAGAGAGCAAGGACAAGTACCACAATCGCAAAGAAAGTGGAAGCCGTCGAGCAATTTCAATACTAAAAATCGTTGATAATTTTAAAAAATGACGTGGACTATAGTGCGACCCAAGTGTCAAATTTGAAACCAAATATGGACTATAGCGAGACTCTACTGTATTAAAAAATGTAGAAATATTTTTGCACCCGAAAAGTGTTAAAGTTATGACGAAAAAAAGTTAATCGTAGCCTCTTTTTTTCTGAGTGTAGAAATTAATTCGGGGGTACAACAAGAAGGGGTAAAAGAAAATACAGAGAATTTGAAAAAAAAACAATAGTTCCAGATCTAGATGTACTCAGTAAAACAAGAAGACTAAATCAGTGTATTTCAAAGATGCTTATCCCTTGTCTTCTAATTCTAATAATTTTACTCCATAGTAATAATTTTTTACAACAGACTTTTAGTTAAATATGGAAAAAGTCTTTGGATTGAGAGCCGAAAGCTTTGGAAAAAAATTGTATTTCTGTCTGTGTTGATTTCATCTGCCCGGCGATATTCAGTTTTTTAGCATCATAAAATTTCACTATAATGTTGGTCTTTCTTTCCAATTTTTAATAAACTTAAAACGGTCAACGGATACGACTTTAATAACTATAAATTAATCTGGAAATAGTCACTAATCTACCTATTAATTTTAAAATGTATTTCTGGTCAGAATTGATTGATCTCTGTCAAAATCCCGAAAATCTCGAAAAGATTAAAAATTCGAAAAGGACAAAATCCCGAATGTCAAAATTCCGAAAAGCAAAAAATCTGAAATGGGCCGAAGTCGCGAATAGTAAACATCTCAAAAGTCAAAATTCGAGAAGCCAAAATCCTGAAAAGCCACAATTCAGAAAGCCAAAATCCCGAACGCCGAAATCTCAAAAAGGCTATCATTTCGAAAGAGGCAAAATCCCGATTTTGAAAATCCTGAAAGCCAAAATCTCAAATGGGTTGAATTCGCAAATAGCCAAAATCCCGAAAGCCAAAATCTTGAAAATCTACTTAAAAGTGTCGTAGTTATTCCCACGAGGTTTCTGTATCTCTTAGGATATCGCACAAATATCATTTGGGTTTGTATCTCATCGGGATAACGATCATTTTAGAATTTGGCTCTATTCGGGATCACGATCTATTCCGGATTTAGTTCTCCGGGATTTTTAGTCTTTCCAAATTTCTACCCGTTCAGGTTTTTGGCTTTCAGGGTTTCGACCCATTACGGATTTTGTCTCTTCGGAATTTTGGCTTTCAGGATTTTGGTTGACACCATGAATTGATGTATCTACGGAAAACAATATTATAAAAGAACCCTTGATTATTTGGTAAAAATTTGATTCCTCCGACTCTTATGTGTTGGAAGATATTCAAGTTTGAAAATTTCTGGCTGACATATTTTACCCCAGGTTCTAGTTTTTTTTAAAAAGTTTTTGTATGAAGTTCCGTTTGATCAATTTGAAAAGGTTTTTGAAAAAAAGGACTTGAGGTACCTCTTTCTTGTCCAGAATTATGGCGTTTTACAGTCAGACGGTTGATCAGTAGGGGAATTCTGTAACAGTATGACAATGTCATATGACAAATTTTTATGAATTTTATGTGGAAAATACGGATAAATTAATCGAAAATTAAATTCATATCAGTTACTAAAACCCTCATAGAGCTCATTGCAACAGCCATTGAATGCTCACTGGGCTTTAATATTATCCTGTTCTCGAATTTACCACGAAAATTTGTCATACGACATTGTCATAGTGTTACAGAATTCCCCTACAGAACGATTTTATCATTTTTATCATTGAAGGTTCACAATAGCTGTGAATTATGACAAAATCACACCTAAGTGATGGAAACCTTTCATCTCGAACCGGAGAAAACAAGCTTAATACTGGGGAACCCCCTTTTTTGTCCCGGTCAAATATAATTCAGAAATGGGTGAATGACAGGGAAAAAGTAAAAAGATGATAAATGACATTTGGCCATCCATAGCTGGAAAATTAATAAATATATATAAAGTGTTTTTGGTGGGGTTGAAGTGCTTCATCATCCTTCCAAGTCCTTTGTCAGACAATTTTGTTCGGTTGAAAGAGCAAAAAATAACTTTTAAATCGAAAGTCAAGATTGATTTCACGCTCAATGCATTTAAAGGGAGTGATTTGGGCATGCCTCCATCCGAAAATTGCCCCATGTAGAAAGTTTTACTCAGTCCACAGAATTAGTTGATTTTGTTAAGAAAACTTTATCCGCTTAATTTTTTTTTGCTATTTTTTTTTTAGATTCTTTGACTACATGCCAGGCTTTTCCACCCACGAACTGATGGTAAAAGGGGCGACACTCTTATATGGCAAAAAAAAGACGCCTGACGCATGAGAGTGATGTAGAAAATTTTCAAATAAGATTACAGAGCATAATTTCCCAATTGTGCTCTCTGGGGTTCTGGTTTTTCTTTGACATAGATGTATCTCTGAGAAAGAAAATCAGGGGAAAGTTTAATGGAATATTTGGAAAACCATTGTTGAATTACAAATTAGGAATTTCAACAATTTCAAAATGTGACATAAATAAATAATGGAGCTTAGGCTAGGGGTTGAGATATTATAGGAAAAGATGAGATAGAACAGAACACATTTGACACTTCCTTCTCAAAATCTGCAGTGTTTTTTTACAATTTATTGTATCATTTTACAGTATAGATAGATGAAGTTGTCCTTTGCATCCTGCTTTTCCTGCTTTAAGGATGTTCTTCTGTCTACCATCATGTCCGATAGGTAAAGACCATCCTAAAGTGCAAAAATTAAAGAAAAGCTAAAAATAATAAGGGAGGAAAAGTCACCCGCATCAACGATATTTTTAAAATAAATATTTTTCCAGGAGTGACACTTTCCCTTTCAGCTTTACTGTTACCATTTTATCCAGCTTCTTGTAATGCTGTTTTTTTTTTAATTCGAGTTGGTAGCTTACATTATATCACGTTTTCTTGTTCTAAATACACACAAGATTACTTTATATTTAAGTGATCTGTCTCGGATTTTTGGATCAGTGGCAGTAAATATTGTTACGATTCTGGGAATAAGGTAGAAACTTCCATATCCCCGCAACCACCCTCAAATGACTCACGACCGATGGTAATGTGAAACTTCAATGTGAACCTTGCTTTAGTACAATCAAAATTTTGGCAACTGAACTACAACGATATTTCAAGTAGCTATGACTTCCAAAAGAAAGGGTAAGTTAGGGTAAGTGTGCCAAATTTCGGCATAGTTGCATATAAGCACCGAAGTCCTAAGTTTGAAATGCAATATTTTTAATTCATATTGATATTTTTTGTTACTTCCTTTTCGGGAGGGTTGTGTGGAACCTTGAAGACTAGTTTATCATCTTTGTTTTCTTTAAATCACTTGCTAAAATATTGAAAAATTAATAATAATATGGACATTGCTTTGGGTAGTATTCCGGCCACTTTGAGTGAAATATCGGCCACCTTGTTTGTGACCACCTTTTGTGACACAACGGATATAAAATTTCAAAAGGTCATACGGAACGAGTTTAATGTTTAGTTTAATACGTTTATGTGACCCACAAGTCCTGAGATCTTCCGTGTAATTTGTCCTGAGGATCTGAAGAGTAGCATTTCGAATTTACGCACACATTCCCGTAGCAATTTGCCCTTCCTGCCTTTTCCACATCATCTTTTTCATAGAAGCGATGGTTTTTTTCTCTGGACATTGTAGAACTCAGAAATTGAAAAAAAAACACAAAATGAATAAGAAATTTAGAAAAGCAAAAGATGTTGCCAGAATAGGCAACACTGCCTCACCGGAGAGACGCTCACAAAGTATATACTTTTTTTCGCGAAATACAGATTTCAGCTGGGAAATTTCACCAGAAATTTAAAGATTGATTCACTATTAACATAAACAGAAACAATTTTTAATAAAACTAATCAATTTTTATGAAAAATACCGAAGGAAAACCTCTTGCACTTCACCAGAAATCGTAATGCTGCTAGAAACACAACAGATCTGTCACATTTCTTGTAAGACTCTGTCCACACAACGCAATTTGCAACGCAATTTAAATTCAAATTATACCTAAAATTTAACGGTTTTATGTTAATACATCCTAAAATGAATAAATATTTTAAAGCAAAATGAATTCATTGACTATTCGAAAATTACATACATAATTTTAATTAATTTATTTTCATGGCCGAAATTACACTCAAAGTTGCCGAAATTAGAAGCTGGCCGAAATGTGGCACACTTCCTCTATGTGATTTTTTTTCATTTTTAGATACGATTTGGAAATCATCCAGGCGGATATTTCGTCCTTATACGAAAATACCGTTGAATTATTCCTATTAACGATTTTTAAAGGTCAAAGGTTAAACAGGCTCTAACAAGCGCATCTTTCAACCCAATGATATCATCTTTGGGCTCTTTGGAAAGGTTTTGGAATTCTCGACAAGTCCGAACCGATTTCAAATGGTTATGAATCGGTTCAAACCCGATAATTTTTTCCGAAACTAAGTTTGCCCTTAAGGTATTTTGGACAATGTTTTGTTTTAAATATTCGATTTTGTTCGTAAGTTAAAGGTTTTAGTTCTGTACATTGAGAAAAAACGAGGGTGCGATTAACTTTTTTTCCTCAGAACTTTAACACTTTTTAGGTGCAAAAATATATCAACATTTTTTAATGTTAATTTTACACCTTTTTAAGGGTAAAATTAACTTGAAAAATGGTAACTTTAACTCCAAATACACCTAAAACGGGTAATATTTACACCGATTTTGGGTCAATACTGCAAGGTAAAATTAACATTTCCGGAATGTTATTTTAACTTTTTCGGATTCCTCGAAGTGCAGTGTACTAAAGCTTTGAATGTATCAATTGTGGTGGTTTTTGCAAACATTTGACGTTCGGACAAATTTTCACATTCGATCTAAGCTTCCAAAAAAGATGACAAATTCAAAGATTTACTTAAATTGTAAGTTTAACACAGAATTTATCTAAATATGTTCTAAAATATTATCTGAAAATATTCTATCGTAAAATATTCTAGGAATTTTTAACAGATGCCTCATAATATTAAGAAAGATTTTTGAATAATTCCTCTTACTATTTTCTTTAATTTATTTAATGACACATCAGTTGGTTTGTAAAAATTACCTTGTACCTTCGCGTCTTGAAAGAAAAAATCCGCAGTTAAACATTGAAAATAAATTCCAAATTCCTTTCAAATCTTCTTCGTCTGAGCTTTATCAGACACCATTAAAAAAAATCGCTGAAAGTCTCTTTGTTTCCAAGAAGATTGAAAACCATCGTAAAAGGCATTAGAAATTGATGAAATTGCTCATGAAAGCGTCATGTTGAGATAAAAGTAAATCTACAGTGCAAAATCGTGTGCCATACGTGACGATACTGCCAGTATCTTCAGAATATATGAAATTTTCACTGGAAAACAAGTCTATTTTTGGTCTCCTCACGTTTACGTCCACCACCCACAAGTTCAGCGATAAGAGATAAACACGATGTTTTTCGCATCCGGATCCAATTCAGTCTTTTGACCGTGATAGAGAAAGAACTTTGGAGGAAGTTTCACGATTATTATTTTTGTTTTTACTTTATTTCTTCGTGCAAATGGTGTGACCCGTTTAATTAAGTTTGCCAGCTAATAGTGCAATTTTCAGCACATTTGAACATTGTGCAACTATTGTTGCTGGCCCAGAATCGTTTGCAATTGTGCAGGATGCGGATTGATTTTCTTTTGCTGATAACACCACATTAATGGTGAGGTCAGGGAAAAATCAACTTCACTATCGGTCGAGAAGAAAAATATTAAGCAATGTAGAGAAAGAGAGATTTCATCGATTACGAGACAAATTGCTGATTTTATACCGCCTCAAGTTGCCAATGATTGTAATTCAGCTAATTTTTAATTCGAATTGGTGTGAATGCACTTCACTTTGTGATACCATCAGCACAAATGGATGAATTAAACTTTTTGCTGGGTTACATTCATTGTGCATAATTTTATAATACTCCGCATTGCGATGATAATTCAATCAAAATAAAATTTGCTGCACTTTCATTTTATTTTTTGCCATTTCTTTTTTTTGCATTCATCTTTGTCGTGACTTGTTCTATCTTTATTCTATAAAGCTGCTTAGTTCCAAAGATTGATTAATCAGTTGCGAGTTTAAAACCCCAGGATTTATATAGCATAAGACACAAGTTGAAAGAAATAATTAATAAATTAAGAAATTCTGATATTTAAAAATATACAAAAACGAAATGGATAAGTAGAATATTCATTTCTTTATTCACCACATTCTTCTAGCTATTCTAGATTAATATTAATGAAAAGGGGTGGCAAAGCGACCCCTTGGCAAACTTGTGACTTATACGGGCTTCAGACCTAAGGTTTAGCCATATGGCTTAAGATTTCCCTAATTCCTTATCAGTCAAGATTTTTGGTAAAATTTTGACTTGGGATTGGATATTAAAGACAAATGATTCATTAGATTCTGAAAAATCTATAGAATTGCTTGCTATTTAAGATTTTGAAGCCTTTGGGCACTGGGCTGAAGACTGCTTTAGAATCTATACCTCAAAAGTACTTTCGCATCATTTACCGTTTACTGGTTCTCAACCGATTTGAACCGATTCATAAATCACTCAAAAGATCCCTTAAAATAGTTTTAAGGATAATAGAATTGTTTTTCTGAGAAAAATTACATATAGGTTCACAACTGGACTATTACCGGTTTAACAGTTTATATAAAATTTGAATCGATTCATATATCACTCAAAACATTGCCCAAAATACAACTCAGGAGTAATATAATTGAAATTCGAAAAAAAATTACTCTTATTTTTTTTTTATTATTTTGAATTCATTTAAAGTTTTATGTCCGACTTTTACGAATGTGCTGTTTTATTTAACAAGATTTATTTATTTTTTTATTATTCACTTTAATTTTTTTATAGAAAAAAAAATATTTTTTTTTAATTTTTTAAAAAATAAAATTAAATTGATATTCAGCTTAAGAATACATTTAAGCTTGACATTTTTTTTAATGTGTCCGAAATTCCAAATATGATTCTAATATCCCCAATAATAGCTTGTTTTTGAAAGTTTGAAAAGAAATATTTCGTAAAATTGTTTGTAACTGTTTCTGAATTCTCACTCACTGCTGAGCTGTCTCTCGGCTAATCCTTAGGTCTGTCAAAGCCCTTAGGAAATGCTCGAAAATCGTATAACCCACTAAAATGGTAGGAAAATTTGTACTTTTTCACACTTTGTCCATAACATAATCCATTGACGAACATTATTTATTCTTCTACAAAAATTTGTTCGTAAATGTTCGCCAACATACTGAAAGGTGTAAAATTTTGTCACATATTCCTTAAATTTTGCCAGACAAACAAAAATAAATGAACAAATGTTCGCAAAAGAACGAATATTGTTCGTTAAGTGATCATGTTACGAACAAATTTTGGTAAAAGTACAAACCTTTACAAACTTGTTTGTGGGTTATACGATTTACGAGCATTTCGTAAGTCCCCCATATAGGAATTAACAAACATTTATGAACAATTTTGCGAAATACTTTTTTTCTGTGATTGTAAACGGAGCTACAGGTCAAACAGTTAGAGATAGTAAACAGAGGTCTTAAAGGGAATACCTCCCAAAGTTTGAACACTGCTACAAAAGTAGGGAAGTCTAAGGAAGTAGTAAATATGGAGTAGCACGGAACACTCATATTTATGTCTACACTAGGAGAAACTGAGGCACCACCGAACATGGGGTAGCACCGAACACTGATTTTTATTTCTAAACTATTTGGACTATGACCAACATTTCTTCAGTGGTCAATAATCCCTGTGATCTCTGTAGTATCTATGAATTCATACAGGTCTCATTCTCTGAAGTCTAATATTTAATTTTTAAAAAAATCCAGTGTTTACAACTACCCCGTGTTTATTACTGCTTCCGTTTTCCCTTTATCTCGGACATTTTTCTATAAACGACAATTTTCAGAAATTTTTCTTTCTAATTGTATTTCAAGATCGAGCTTCGTACAGCTCTAGAGGGGATTTTTATAAATCGATTTTGGAAAATTTGTATTTTTTAGACTAGTCTTGTAATCATCACAACCATAAATCGATTTTTACCGGTCGTGAACCAAATAAGAAGCTTTATACTTTAAATCTATTTTCTTTAAATTAAAATTGTGTATTCAATAATTTATTTAACTTTCTGCCTATAGTTTTGCGCTAAAGATCGCTTCGGGCAGTCCAATTTTTATCCTTCAAAAGCTCTGAAGATATTATATAATGATAGATTTGGACAAAATATCTATTCAGTCATGTTTACATTTACTAAAAGTCCCCTCTTGCTTGGGGCTCAACATCTGAGACATTGTGCAACTCGAGAAAGATTCCAAAAGAGCTTTTAATTTGCTCTGGTGGCTGATTTGGCTGAAATACATCCACCACTTAAGTGACAACAAACAGAAAAGTTGAGAAAACAGAGAGAAAATTTCCGTACGCAATTTCCCGTCTCATTTTCCTCATTCGTGTAGCCATGGAATGGAAGGTTCTTTAGTCCAGAGGAACCGGAGATGGGTGAACAAATATGGTTGGCGTCCTGTGAAAGGAGGATTAAAGTTTCAACCGTTGAAGGCTTTTGTGCGCCACCATTTGGGGGAGGAAAATTTTGAGAAATCTTGCCTTGAATTAAAATTGGCTTATTTTCGGGACGAAAATTTATTGCATATCCTACCCACGGTTGGCCTAAATGTATTTTTTTTCAAGCATATTAAAACATCCCCTCTGGAGCTGAATAAATACTATATATGTGAGTAGGAGGAAAATGTATGTATTTATGTGTTTTCCTAGGCATTTTCTCTGTTGATTGCCGAGAGGGGTAGGTCGAGCAGATTTTATGGGTTGATGCCGTCAACATTGGCCTTTTTCTATACACCAAGAAATCCATGCCAGCCTTCGAAATTTGACTTTGGGGAGAGACCTAGGAGAAGGGGATTCCAGTTTGAGGAAAATGGGCCAAGAAGCTGATGATGAAAGTGAGAGGGACAAATTTCAAGTGCGTATCCAAGAATTGATCGGCGAAAACTGAAATTAATGTCAATGTCAAGGGGAAGTGACACAGAAAACTGTTTTTTGGGGGCCAACAAGTTAACTTGAAAATAGGGTGTTTTGATTATTCTCATCTCCAATGGAAATGCGTAGGTTGAATGATTTATTTTTATCTCACATGATCCAAATTTTCCCATAAAATTCAAATTTGAGAGAGAAAAGGAGAATTTGTGTGTCATTCACCAACAAAATAAGATACTGTCACCATTCGGAATTACTTGGGGAACAATAAGACAAGTATCATCTTCATTTGTGCGTGTCATTTCATCTCGGTTTATTGCCAACCGTCTTTCACATCCCTCCTTCATGTCATTCTGAATTCTGACACTTTCCATAAGAACCAAAGGAGAGAAACAATAAAATAGAAGACAAAACAATAAACACCTCTGTTGAACTATTTTAGCGAGAATAGAAGGAAAATTCCGCTTTTACTCTGAATAAGAAAGTATTTTAGATTATTAACTCTCTAATACGGTCTTCTTAATTAAATGAGATAAAATCATTTAAAAGCCCTCACCAACTAGTGGATGACGAAGATAGCTGACTTAACTTAAGTAAAGTAAATATAATAATTTTTTATTATAAATTACCTTGTTGATATCTCAAAAAAATTTCCTGGCAATTTTAAGATTTAACGTAACCAAAACGTGATTATTTCGCAATAAAATTTACTTAAAGTTCGAAGAGCTACGTAATACATAACCTTTACCGGTTTTGCATTTCAGTATAGGCAGTCACGGGATTATGCACATTTACGGGACCGAAGAAAATATCGCGAAATGGCATTATGCATCCAGAAATTTTGCATACGTGCAGGAGATTTCACTCGAATAAATTACAGGATCGCCGTTTTCCTGGCAATTTTCCACGCAAACTCTCTTAAGATAATTTTAAAAATTACTTGGCAAACCTGCATTACTATGTGTACAGTAGAACCCCGCTATAGGCCATCGCTCTATAGTCCACAATTTATCGACCGTTGATTTCAAAACACTGATTTTAAGTTAGGTTATGTTTTTTAGTACGCGACATGCAATGTTGTCATAATTATTTTAATAGTTTTGGAAAACTTTATTGAGTAGTTGTGATAATTGTGATCCATAATGAAGAGAGCGAGGACAAGTACCACAATCGCAAAGAAAGTGGAAGCCGTCGAGCAATTTCAATTGTAAAAGTCGTTGATAAAATTTTAAAAAATGGCATGGATTATAATGCGACCCAAGCGTCAAATCTGGGACCAAATATGGACTCTAGCGAGGCTCTACTGTACAGTCAGGTGCATAATTCCGAAACGCATGACCCTTTATAAATGTCATAAAAAATACTTTAGATGCGATCAACGAATCTCTAAGAGCGGAAATTTTTAGGCAATCACGTGAATGATCGCCTTGTCTATTAGAGGATTCTCCAAAACCCTCAGCGTTCCTCCTAACGATCTACTACCTACAATAATCCAACATAATCTAACTCTTAATAAGGTGGATACACCGAATGATGTCACTACTCCATTTGATGCTACCTGGAATAAAATGGCATTTTTCCTATATTACGATATTAGGAAATTTTTAAATAGGGTGAAATGAGGTAATTTGGAACCATTAACAATTTGGGACATTTGAGATTTTCTCACTAGAGATTAAAAAGAAAGAAAACTTTTCCTTTTCTTGTTAATCGTCTTTTTCTTCTATTTTGTGATCTTTGTTTTCTCTTTGCTCATCTGAAACAGGGAGAAATTCTCAAGTGTCCCAAATTCTAAATAGATCCTAATTACCTCATTTTACCCTATATGCAATAGTCACTGCTTCAGATAATTTCATAAATTCTTAATATTGTAATATTAAAAAAATACCATTTTATTAAAGGTGCCATCAAATGGGATAGTGGCATCATTCGAAGTATCCACTATCCAGCCTACTGAATCTCTTAATGATACCCCTCCCGAATGGGTAACTCACATGCAAACAGTAGGAACATTTTTAGGAGAAATCAGCGCCGCTCCGAGGCAAATCTATGATGTCAATTTAAATACCACCGGAGGGTTTAACCTTCAGAGAGAAGCTAATGCTAATAATGAAAAGAAAACTGAAATATAAAATTATCGGTAATTGAAAAAGGGGCGGGAGGGGGCTCATCGAAAACTAGAAATCGTTATCTCTTTCAGTTCAGATTCCACACCGGTAACAAATTTAAAAATTGGAAGTTAATGCAGTCGTGACGCGTCAGTTGGATCAGAAGTAGGACTATCTGAGTCAGTACAGATTTTTTAGTGTTGTAAAACGACGACGACAAATCGTTGCGGAGTTATTTGTGGCAAAAATGGGCTAGGGGAAGGATTTCAGGTTTCGTACATACTCTGTCTTCGAACACTTTATATTTTTCGCATATTCCTTTAATGATCTAAACTATCTATGGTATATTTTAGGAACTAGTCTTAGGTCAAACAATTTCAATTTCGAAGCCAGAGTGTATACGAAGCCTGAAAGCCTTCCCTACCTTGGGATTGGGACACCTTTGAAATAGGACTTTTCCTTAGTTTGAAATCGATCTGAGTCTAAACATAATGGAATGCCTCACAATTGGTCTATGAAACTAAATTATCTTAATGGTTACGCCCAGTTCAATTTCAAAATAGGAGAAAAAAACCTATTTAAAAGCTGCTCCTAATCAAAAATACCCAATTTCTCCATATCTCTCTTAAAGTTCATGCAATAATAAATTTTAGAATAAGAATCATAAAATTTCTCTCTTGATAGGTATTCTTATTATTCACTGAGCTTAATTACCCAAGAAAAAAAGAAAGCTCATTGGCAGAAATGGGACATTATTTAGAATTATCATTCATAATAAATGACAGTGTCATAAAGAGAAATTTTTTGGTAAACCAAGAACCTTCATAGACATTCATGTAAAACAGCAATTAGAAGAATCTCACGACATTTTTCCAAGTCCAGACATCCATTTGGGTCACTCTTCCATGACATCAACGATGTAATTATAAATCTCTTTGTATTCCACGGTCTTTTGTTATTCTCCGGGATATTTAAACAGTGTGATCCCAAAAAGTTTATTAATTTTATCAAAATTTCACCTTCATCCTGACCGTTGAAAACTTCGGTAATGAGTGTTTTGTTGGTGTCAGAAAAATAACAAGGATTTTATGAACTCCATGAATATAATTTGGATTATTGTTATGGTGAACTTTCACATTTTAACAAGTGACATCTTGGACTGAGAGAGCAGCTTCATTTCTAATAGGTGCGTTGGTTTAATATTTTTTGACGTTAGACTGAAGACATATTAACATAAAAATTTAATAACTGGATATATTATATTAATGTGTAGATTTTTTGTGCGAGTTCTTTGTAACGTTGAAACAAGGCATGAATATTTTGTTTCATTTTTTTAATGAATTAACTCTTGTGGATCAGGTTTAATTTAAACATTAGGTTATTATACCTATTCCTAAGAAAGAGTTGTTATATTTTCTTCTATTAGGGTTAAAGGAACACCTCTTCGACAAGGAACTTCTATTGACACATTTGTCAAATTGTTGACAGTTGTAATAAAATGTAAGTAATGTGACATTTTTCTGTAATTAGACCTTTTCCTACACTGAGAAAAAAAGTAGGCTACGATTAACTTTATTTCGTCATAACTTTAACACTTTTCGGGTGTAAAAATATATCAGAATTTTTTAATGTTAATTTTACACCTCTTGAGGGTAAAATCAGCACGGAAAAAGGGTAACTTTAACCCATAATATACCTAAAAGGGGTAATATTTACACCGATTTCGGATCAATACTGCAGGGTAAAATTAACATTTCCGGAATTTTATTTTGACATTTTCGCATTTCTCTCACTCAGTGTAAAACTGCTCAAACTCAAAAATGGATCAAATTTGTATATAACCGAAATTATTGCATTATGATTTTATTTGAACGGAAAATAAAATAGATCGTAATTTCATGTTCTTTTTTATCTAGAATTTTTCTAAGTGTTTCATTTCTTCGTAGATCAAGCTATGACATATACCGTGTCAATACCTTTCCACATTTCACCTTCGTACTCCCAAGTTTTAGTATAATCCCTACAAAGTCCTGGTAAATCTTTCAATATGGAAAATTCTGCCAAATAACAATGGGAAATGGCGCTGTTAAATGGAATTAAAAAATTCTATGATTTTTAATACCCACGGAATATTCATAATTTGCGTATTTTGAGAGGATGAAATACACAAGAAATGCAGTTACTAAGCTCAAAGCTCTCCCTAATCCTCCCCCTAACCACACATTCTCGGAAAATATAACCCTCGCCCATGGGGAAATTGAAATAAAATTCTCGTCATAAATCGAAATGACTGTCCACAGGAATGTTTATGGGTGAAAGCATGAATAAGAGACGCAATTTTTGCTACAAACACTTTTTATTGCAATTCTGCGGAAAAAAAGACATGGTTTTCCTACAAAAAACATTTGCCCATTTTCGCACGAAGACCAAATCCATTCAAACACAATGGGGCTCTAAGCATCAATTCTCAATTCTATCGCAGGGAATTATTATTAGGTTTTTTGCATCAACAGTCGGGTACTTCGAGAGCAATTCCAAAGTCCATTAAATATTCATGAAATGCTTTTACAATGTCACGTTAATTATTTATGCATTAATAATATTTACAAGACTGACAGAGAATGAGATGTGAAGATAATAGAGAGTGAAGAGATTAATTTTGATCAAATGATCCACTGACATTTTTGCTCCATTTTACTGCAATTTTCCTGCGACGGGAAAAACTAAAAGTTTTATCCATGTTTGTGGTTTTTCTCATACGGTCTTTTTTTTTCGCCATGCCGGGGGGTTCAAGTGGTGTAACATGAGCTGATAGTACTTATCGGACAGATACTATTTCCGTTTTCAATTTCACCACAAGCACATCGTTTTAAGATATCACATATTGCGAAATACAAAAGCAATTAGAGAATTTAGGTAAAATACCCACAAAAAGGTGAATGCAGCTGGGAATGTTAGAGATAAAAAGCTCTGACGAAGTTCGATTCAATGCGAATAGGGACTGAAATATATGAAATTATAAGTATTTATTTAAAAGGCAGACACAGCAGCAAACGAGCTAATAAAAAAATAGTACAAGTACTAATTTGAAATGATCGCTGTTATTCTAATTTTCATAAATTATTTCATAAATTCACAAAATGTTTAAATTGAAAGAATAAATAAAAATGTACTTTAAGTATATGAAAAATTAATTAATTTAGTACATGCAGGTACTAAATTTTTGACAAAAGTAAAATTAGTACTGCTTTCAATGCAAAGGGGGAGGCAAGGCATCCCATTCTTTGGTAAAAAAGTTGTTCAAAAGTACTTTCGCAAAATTTGTCGTTTACCGATTTAGAACAGTCAACCAAATTATAAAATTAACTTAAAAGATCACCCAAAATAGCTTAGAAGTAATGCAATTTATTTACGGACAAAAATTACTTATTGGTTCATAAGCATTTCAATACCAATTCATAATCGAAAGGAACTGATTCAGTATTGCCAGAAACTCTATGATTAAAAACTTTCTTTTTAGCACATGTATGTACTAAAACGTTTTCTGAGGAAAATGTATAAATTTTTCACATTAAAATTGAAATTAACTTTTGTAAGCCATAATAAACAAGTATTCACTTCTTATCAAATATGCTTACAACTGGTGAAAAAATTAAAACGGTGTTTCTACTTCTGTTGAAGATGTACAATATGTGTAAATTGATTGAAAATTGAGATGTACAATATTCGGTAAATTCAGAATAATATTGCCATAACCGTTAGAGGAAGAAGGTTTATATTACAAAAATTATAACAATGTAATTTATTTTATTTTTTAAAGACCTTATTAATTCTATTTTAAAATACTGACAACAACTCATTTTAAATCACTAGAAAAAATGCAAAAAAGAAAAAATGAAGTCATTGACATTCTCGATTTTACTATGTCAAAATGAATATTCTAAGTAAATGAATATTTTGAGTAAAATTGTCACACGACACGATTATTAAAATGATAATTTATGGTAAATAAAAAAAAGTTAAAAGAAATATAATCTTTACAATGCATGTGCTGTATATATGAAATACCAGTCAGGTTAAACTGAATAACCAGATATTTTTGTTGAAACTATAATACTGTTTTTAATGCTCTTTACATTTATAATTGAATCGGTTTATTTCTTTTATTTTAAAAACCTTTTGTTATTTTTTTTTATCCAAATACTGGTTTATTAACCGGAAAAATTTACGTCGGAAATAGCTATGTTTTAGATTTCATTTAAAATATTTTAGCACATGTATGTACTAAATCTAGTATGGTTGTGTTTTTCTTTTGAAAAATTATGACAAAATCATGTCATAATAAACATTTGTTGCTGATTCATGTTTTTCTTTTAAGATATTTTAACTTTGCTATTCCATAAATAAACAGTCATTGGTATCAAATATTAAAAATATGTTCAAAAAATAATAATTTGGTATATTAGAATAAGAAACATTTTGAGTAAAGTATACGAATTAAAATCTTAATTTCTTTTTATCAATATACTGGTTATTTACCTGAAAAATTTATGTCGAAATTAGTTATGCTTCAGCTTTCATTTAAAATATTTTAGCACAGCCATGTACTAAACCTACTTGTGAAATAAATTGTGTGTGCTTTTTTTTTGAAAAATTATGATAAAATCATGACATAATAAACATTTATTAGTAGTTTATGATTTTCTCTCTAGATATTTTAACCTTGCTATTCTATAAACAAATAGCCATTAGTTCTAAATTTTAAATGTGTTCAACAAATTTTACTTTCGATATTTTAGAACAAGTAACATTTTGAGTAATGGGGCTATTCCAATGAAAAATGACAATGTGGTTTAGCACTTTACTTTCTCCATGTTCTTTTCATTCAGGTGGTTCTAGTCACGACTTTTGGATAGTTTTGGAACATGGCGAAGACTGGGAAAAAACAGTCAAGACAGGAACCAACACAAAGAAAAGTATATAACGCAGAAATACTTGTCCATATTAAAGCGCATGGTCATTTTTATTAAAATAGCATCATAAAGTATGAGGAAAAAGCTGAGATTGTAAAGATTTTTTGTGATAATTTCAATGAAGATTGTTTTCATAAGATATTGGAGTCTAACAAATAATTTAGTGCAGGAATGTTCTAAATTTACTTATCCCAGAATTTCAATTCCTTACTTATATTGCACATACTTTAAGTTTTACTTTGCAGATATCAAAGGAGAGCAATAAATATGCATTACGATTATAGATTTTGAGATATTAATATGATATTAGGATTCCTCCGTTTTAGTACAAGCGAAACGTGATATAAATAATTGAAGATAATAATATTAATGAAAAATTAAACACTGCATAATTTAATGATTTTTTAAATTAAATAATTATTTAAAGTTAAATTTTATTATTTCATCCTGTAATAATCCCTTTGAAGAATTTTCCGTGGTACAAATTTTCCTCTTATAGCATTGCTTTTTCAACCATGATTTAACAAAAGCTCTCACCTCGAAAGGTTGGTGGAAAACATGAATGAAGTAGGTGCAACAAGTTGCAAGGATGGAAGCTTCTTGTGGGTGTCTAACAGCAACGATAATCAATAGAGTCAGGTCGACATCTGCCTTTTCCAGTGCATTAATTCTCCCATTTTCCCCCATTCTTTCCAGCCTTTGACTTTTCCCACCCTCCGCTGTCGCCCAGGCAAAAAAAAAATAAGAGAGCTTCGGGATTTTCTTCTCTGGTCACCTCATTATTGTCCTGGGATAGAATTCCAATGGGAGGTGTTGGGGCATTTTAGTTTCCTCATTGGTATCCCTCACAGGGTCTCTCGTGAGGCATAAATTCCCTGATAGTGGTAAATTGAATTATAGCACCACAGTTTATTTCCTTTCTTGGTGTATTTGCCCTGGATCTTATCTTGCCAGACATGGCAACGAAAGTGGGTGAGATTTAATTTATTTTGCCACTTTACTGCAAAAAGATTACACACATTATTGGGTATAATACAGTGACATCATTTTGAACCCCCTTCAATTTGCGCGTGAACCTTTGAAACCTATTTTTTAGATTTACCATCTTGTCTCTTTACCATATGGAAGATGGTTACTTCTGTGACGTTAAAAACTTTTGTCGGTTATACTAAATTTGAAAAACCTTTCAAATTGATTATGTTCAACGCACAATAACTTTTGTTTGTAAACATGTTTTCAAAATTTCCTATGAGAGTTAGCGAGATGACTGATCTAGATCTCACTCACTCTCACTGAAATGTCAAAAACATGTTTACAAAACAAAAATTATTGTGCGTTGGGCATTATAATTTAATTACAATAATATAACGTTTAGAACAGCATATTTTGCATAATGGTACTGTTCCATAGAAAAATGAAAAAGAGATATCTTTCACCTGAAAATATTTTTTAGTACATGACTGTTCCAATGTGCTACTCTGTAATCGACTTTTCTTTATATTGGTTCCTGTCACGACTGTTTGATAGATTTAGAACACGTTGAAGACTGGGGGATAGTCATGACATGAACCAACGCAAAGAAAAGTCGATTATACAGAAACACATACGAGAAATTATTTAGTAAAAAATTAAATTTTAATGATTTTAATGAAGATTTTTTAATTCGAAATCTTCTTTTCGAAGTAAGAGTCCCCCAGTGACCTTAACCCCAACTTATTCTTTCCATTCCCAGCTGGATTTTGATTCTCCAACAGTGTCTTGGATAAAAACAAGGAACATTATTTCCACGAAAAGTCGTTGATGTATGAATATGCAATCTTTGCTTCGAATTTTTGAATTAAAATTTCGCATAAGGTGAGTTTGTTTAAATTATTCTATTAACAAGAATACTTATGACTCCGGCACACCTTATAGATCAGGAAAATTTCATGTATTCGAAACTAGAATCCTTTTCTTTCTCAAAAGATTTGTGTAAGTCTATCTCATTCTTTCGCACTCTTCTTCTTCTTTTAAGCATCAGAACAAATTCAATTTAGCTTAATCGAATATGTAGTGTGAATGAATGAGATAGACACATGCAAAACGTGTGAGAATAAAAGGAATGTGAATTTTGATTTTATGAAATCTACTTGATCTAAAAGGTGTGCCGGGTCCATTAGAATACAAAAGCTCCCAAAATGATTTATGTTACCATTCCAATGAAAAATGAACATGTTTTTTAGCACCTTCTGTTCTCAAGGGCTACTGCATTATCGACTGTTATCTGTGTTGGTTCCTGTCTCGACTGTTTTTCTCAGTCCTCACCGTGTTATAAAACCAACAAACAGTCATGATACGAACCAATACAAGGAGACGTCGGTTATGTAGAAGCACTTGAGAACAGTGAAGTGCTAAAAAACATGTTCATTTACATTTTTCATAGGAAAATAACCATTATTGCCTCAGTTTATTTTTCCTTTTTAGCACAGAAAATCTCCTTAAGGGAAACACATATAATTACCACTTCGAAAATTTACGGTGTCTTAATGATTGATTTATTATCGCTGTATGTCATATAGCAAATTACGAGCATCGAAAATCTATTTCTAGCTAATTAGTTTTAGCCGTGACACACTATGGGTATTATAATAGTTAATAAGGCAATATAATCCTAGAAACAAACCACTAAGGGATTCACCTTCTATTGATAGGTCCTTAAATACTGAAATTATAACAGTTATTATACTACTTTCCATTGGCAAAAATAGGAAAAGATCGTTTGGAAGTACAATTTTGTAAAAAATTTAATATATTACGGTGAATTTATCAAACTCTGCATTTGAAGCAAAATTCACATCATATATCGTAAAACATCATTTGCAGAGATATTTCATTTATTTACGTAAGTAATACAATAATCTAAAAATATTCCAATTTAACAGCACAGCACAGGGAAATTCTATATCTAGAAGGAAAATCCAATAAGATGTGCTGCAAGGAAAATTGGGACACCCATCAATTTTCGAGGGTCCCTTAGAGCAAAGGAAAACTAATGAAGACTCCGTTCTCTCCTCGGCATGTGTGTCAATTGGAAAATAAATTCCCTATTTATGTGAATATCTACTCACATCACGCCTCAAGTGTTTGAAAGTCAAAATATTTTTCCGAGAAATTTTCACAGTGAATTTCATCAATTTTTTTCTCTTCTTGTTTATGTGGGTGGGATTTTGCAGATGGATTGAAATTGGGTTGGATTTTTATCCACTTCGCCAAAGTGATCCTAATGGTATTAATGGATTTTCTGTGGTGGTAGCAATCCTTTTTTCTCTGTGATTTTCTCTGTGAAGCAATGAAATCCAGGAGAGAAAAATTATGTTAATCCCATAAGTCATTATTGACGTGCAGATGGTGGATTTTTTTTGCCTCTGTATAGCCCATGAAGTTTCTGCAGACAACTGTCGTATGAAAAAGGTGTCAACTTTGCTTTGAAAGCCATCGAAAGCTCCTTGTTTCTTCAGATGGTGCTTCAGTGAGAGGAGGACATACGCCCACGGATGAGAAACTCTCATATTTATAGCTGACTATGAGAAAATTTCCAAACGAAGGATGTCTTACACTCAAGAGAAAGTCACCAAAGAAGGAATTGAATTTTAGATAACACTCAGAAAAAAAAACATTATACCTAAATTTTATGAGATGGCAATCTTAAATCTAACAAGGACCTAAGGATATAAAAGAACAGTGGTTCAGTTTTTGTACTGCTCGAAATCCATAGAGAAAGTAGTATACATCGATTTTTTCACTCCCAAAATTTCCACCTTCCACCCAATAGGGATCAATTTTCTCAACATGTCGTCAGTTGGATAAGCAACTGTGCTAACTGCATTTGCTTTGTGTCTGCATTCGTTGTAAATGACGCACCGCTACGTAGCATTTGCAACGAATGTAGGCAAAAAGAAGATGTAGTTAGCACAGTTACTGATCCAACTGACGATATCTTCGCGTTTCAGACGATTAGGCGTTTCTGTGCATCTGAATATCTGGCCGTTACTACGCGTGGGGCCCAAATAGTCAGAGATAGTAACTTGTAACCTTCACGGGAACCACCCATAAATCGGCTTAAGGATCGTTAAAGTGTTATTTTTCCTTTTTTCCTCTAAAGTCATGTTTGGTATTGCTCGAAAACGCGTTGTGCGATTTTTTTCATTTTTAGATATTGTTTAGAGATTATACAGGCGAATGTTTCGGTTTTGAGCGTATTAGGTGAGATTCTTAACAATCTCACCTTTTTTTCTCAACCAAATGGTATCATATTTGGGTTCGTTGGAAAGGTATTGGAATTTTTGACAAGCCAGAACCGATTCTAATCGGTTATGAATTGGTAATGGACTAAATTCTTCACTTCACTTAGGTTTGCTACGTCCCATTTAAGGACAAGCCCTCTCGCACCAACCTCCTCCAGTCCTGTCAACTCTCCGTCAGCTCACTCCAGAAATGCAGCATATATCGCTGTCGAAAAACTCCGTTCTGTCGGAGGATCCTTACGAGCTTTCGTAACAATCTTGCTCATACGGGGAGGCGTTGTTAACCCCTCACTAAATGCTCTCTAGAAGGACCAAATTCCTTGTATGTTAGTTTCAGGTTCGTGACTTCCCACTGGGGTTCGTTAACCAATCTTCTATCACTCACCTGAGTGTATCGATGCTAAACAGGCATCTAGCCCGCTTGGAGGTAAACATAGGAATTAAGGAGAAGAGGCTATGTGTCGCATTACCCGCCCCCCTCTATTTAGACCACCACTAATTTTATAACAAAAAAATTTTTTTTTTCCAAAATTCAATTATATTAGGGTAAAGTGGTACAAGTTGGACAATGGTATAAGTTGGACAGGGCTTTTTTTTCTTGATAAATTTAGTACTTCATTTTTATTTGTATATTTTTAATGTTTTAGTTTCATAATTTGGTTCCTTGTGCTTAAAAACAAATTTTTTACTGTATTTGTCAAGAAAAAAAGCCATGTCCAACTTGTACCGGTGAATTGTCCAACTTGTATTACTTTACCCCATTCCTAAGGTATTTTGGGCACTGTTTTGAGTGATTTCTAAATCGGTTCAAATCGATTGTGAATCGGTTATAAAACCGATTCCGGTTATATACCGGTTATAAACCAGTTATAAAACCGAAGCACTGAGCGGGAGCCGAACTCACAACTGTGACAATCGAGTTAGGAGTAAAACCGTTCCAGAGCCGA
The DNA here is from genome assembly GCF_024763615.1 of Phlebotomus papatasi. NCBI lineage: Eukaryota > Metazoa > Arthropoda > Insecta > Diptera > Psychodidae > Phlebotomus > Phlebotomus papatasi. The sequence continues at coordinate 86,013,861 of NC_077223.1, read as the reverse complement.
ACGCTCTTACCAAATGTTTCACGGATCTCCCTGTCCTGAATTAAACAGGTTAAAAACTACCCAAGAGGCATTTGATATCCAAATAATGTATGTCTTAAATGTAACCAACACATTTTCAACGTAAACGAGCTATTACTAAAAAATATAATGTATGAACATGATGGAAGTATATTATCTGAAAATTATGTGCTTTGTATGCCAGAAAAATAACTTAACTTAAAATTAAAAATACGTATAAAATATCAGTTATTTTCTATTAATAAGTATAATACATTTTATTTGATAAATTCCTGTTAAGGTATGGGTATTTCCCTTTAAAATTACTACTAAATGTTTTTATATCCGTAAACAAGTTAAAATATAATCTATTTTTGAGTGAAAATGTATAAATCTATGTCAAAAATATCGAAAGTATATTTATCTTATATATTATTGCTTTTATGTTCAAATAATGTCGTGAAATTGTATGAACATCATGTTTTAGTATTTTTTAGTTACATTTGTTCCGTAAAAAAGACAAGTTGTATGCAACTTGTGTCCTTTTTGTATGACGCTGCCAGATTGTCAAATTCTGCTTAGTTTACTAAGCAGATGTTCATCTCCCAGTGAAAATTAGTGAAAAAAGTGATGTCTAATATAAGTAAGAGTCCTGAAGGGCGCCGGGGTCTACATTAGAGTCTAGTACATAGATGGAAGACATTAAATTTTGCAAAGTAAGTGTAAATGATGAAAAAAATAGTGAATTAATACTTTGTTTGTGAAAGCTAACATTTTTCTTCTTTAATTGCATTGTAGCGAAACTACAAGCGTTAGGACAACTTCCTGGTCTTCTGTTGTGAAACCAAATTGCAGAAGGAGTATCCAAAATGCAGAAAAAGTTCACGAAACGCATAAAATTTCAGTGCTATGACATTTTTTATTGTGTAGTGATATTATTGATGTAAGAAATATACAATGTTAATATAATGAACAACATTTTATAAATATAATCACTAAAATATATAAAAATGTGTTATTGTCTACTTATCTTACTTATTCGGGTTATAATATCTTGATTTTATTTTTTCGGAACAAAGAAAATATTATGGCGTGGAAAAATACAGAAAATTGGCGCTGCCAAACCCAAATTAATGGAGAAATTATTCACAAAACGTTACAGTGCAACGATATTTGTCCAGAATAGCATTAAAAGGGCTGTATTCTATCAAAACATGCTGTAAAAATCTGAAAACCATAAGTTTTTTGAATGACGTAATGGAAAAAGCAATAAATTCATTCAATTTTGTTTTCTTTAATTTCTTAGCTGTCCCTTGAGAATTTCAAGTCGGGAATGAAATTTTGTTCACTAATATTGTATCCTCTGACGGAGAACAGTCATTGCATTAAACTTTCATACGCAATAAAAGTGCACGAGGCACAGAAAATGTGACTGAATTGTCAAAGATAAATGAATATTTATTCGAGTAAAATATTTGAGAAAGTCTTAAAGAAAAATGCAAAAGAAATGACAGTTCTTCAGTCGATAGTTATAAAATTGGTATTACAGAGTGATTCTATTTTATTAAGTGATAATCGATACATTTTACCGTACCGGATGACGTGATTATGTCTAATATGAAAAATTGTTATATTTCGTATGTAAAAATTCCCTATTCACCCGAATATGGACCTCTTTTATACTGGTATATAGAAGAAATTTGTAAAGTCTTCGTCATCGTTTTCGTATAGATGTTAGACATCTCTACTCATTTATAGCGACAAATGCTCCTTGGGTATCGTAGATACGGGTAGCTTTTGCTTCTGGGGGGAACATTCTTCCCTGCTATTCGTATGCTTTTCTTTAATTCTAGTGCTTGAGGATGGTATTTTACCGATCCGCATTATGTCCGATCGGGGAAGACCATCCTTGCTAGAATTGAAGAAAAAGCTTACGGATCAGAGGACAAAGTCACGACTATGAAGAAATGATCTTCGTAGTCCAAGTAGTTTAGAAATGCAAATCAGTGCCCCCTAGTCGACGGTGCCCCAGTTTCTCCTACATAATAAATTTAGAATCTTTGAACTCTAAGTTTCACTATAATTTTGAAACAATTTTAAGGATCAAAAAATATTTTTAATAAATAGCAATAAATATATGAAACTCATAAGACATCTTTATTAAGCATCCCAACATTTTGCAGTATTCTATAGGAAAACATTTCTTAAGAAAAACACCACATGTTTTTCTTGCCACGTTATGTAAATTTTCTCGAGAAACAATCACCAAAAATGGTTTTGAACTGTTCCGAGAATCATTCTATTTTGTGTGTTGCTAAAGGGATATCGCCTTTGTCTAACAGACTTTATCAGATAATGGTTTGATAGCAGAATTGAGAGAATTTCTACAAAAATCCTATGGGAGATGCTTTTTATCGAGGTTTCATGTGCTTCTTGTGATTATCTGCATATTTCAATCTAATTTCTTTCCCATGTCTCATCCGATTTTCACAATTTCCCATTGAGACTTTGCTGGTATTGTTACATCCATTGAGGAAAGATTCTTTTGAATATTGGCAACCAAAAAGGGATAGAACAGTGAGTAAGGGTGGAGGAGTATTGCTAAATGTCAGCCATGCGCAGATCTTTTTGAATTTTCTCTGTATAAATGTTCTTGATTGTGTGAGGAAGATACATTTTCTAGAATTTTCCCTCCAAACTCGCAACATCCACCGTGTTTATTCTTTTTGGGGCAAAATGTAACAATTTTTTTTTTGGTGATGAAGGGTCACATTGATAGATATTTTCATGAATTTTTTCTTCTTTTTCATTTATATGCAAATATACCCGTTCCAGCTGGAAGAATTACACGACCACCAAGTCGTGGTGAGGAAGATGTCTATGGACGTTGCATACAATTTTGTATGGCTCTCTAGTTACAACGGATAGACCTATCAAAGCGCATGATCATTTCCTCAACCGAATGCTTTTCCGAATTACAAAAAAAAGACACTCTCTCGGACGCGCAACAAGCAAAGCTCCTTGGCCCTGTATGTGTTGGGAGCTTTTTTGCGCTTTGTACATAGCATTAGATTTTATGAAGGTGGTGGAGGAACTCTATATTTTCCTCGGAGTTCATTTGCTCTTTGACCATATGGATGAGGTTTTTGGAGGTTTATTTGGGGTTTTTGGGGTTGGATTTGAGAGGGTGCGATAGTGCATGAGATTTAGAATGATTTTTCCATCAATCTCGATCGATGCAGACCTATCTCGGTAAGATATATGAGGCAGGTCGACACTGGCTTTTGCCTTCACTTCACCATCTCACACATATCACTGACAGAGAGCCAGCAACAAGCCATACGAGTTGCTATACTGAAAAGTGATATTTTTATGTAAAAAAAAAAACTTTTATTTAATACCCCGCCACAACTCAACTTGTACTTTGTTGAGAATGTATCGGAAAAGAGTGCTTTAGTGTAGGTTCTCTTTTAGTTTGGGCACTTGGGCTTTTTCCATTGGACTGAGTGAGATCAAGCTATGTCGAAGTACGAGATGCCATACCTGACTACTACATAGGAAAATACCCATTGTGACTCTGCTACTAAATATGTTTTCCAACATTGTCAGTCGCTCAGTGAGTGTGGCCGTGTTCGCAGCTAAAATTGGAAACGTGTCGACATAAAGCGAAAAGATATTGTACTTTTAAGCACTTGAATACTTATCCCAAAATATTTCGTACAACTATTGCTTACTGTTGATCCTGGTTTGTTTTTTTGCGCAAAAAAAAATCAGAGAAAAATAAATTCGAATACCGAAGGTATATCGTAGCAGGAAAATCCGAGGACAACACGTTAAGCGAAAAATCCGGCTCAAAGGTGACCACTTGAAAGGCGTAAAAAAAAACAGGAGACTGCTTGAAGTTCATATACGCGAGGACTATCCTTTGGCAATTTAAGAACTTCCAACAATCAAAAATAATTCCGAACAAAGGTGTCAACCTCTGCGTTTCGCGCAAAACAAATCCTGAAAAAAAAATAAAATCAAAACTCCCTCTTTGGTGAGAGATTTGTGCGGTGAACTAGGAATCTGATTCCCAATCTAAAACAGTCAAATTTAAAATTCAGTGAAACTCTTCCACAGTCGAGAGACGGTCGTCGAAGAGGACAAAAGTTTCTGCTTAAAAAGAACTATATAATACTGTGCTTCAAAATCAACGGAGAATCATCCAAATTGTGATACTTTGATATTCTCTCTGACGGCGATTTTTCCATAGTTTTTTTGTTGTTTTTTTTTATTCAAACAATTCTCCAAGGAAATTGCTAAATTGATTTGGAAATTGACCCAACTGCAAAAGAGATATTTACACAGCTAGAAAAAAAAACTCTACGAACACGAAAAAAAGCGCCGTTTCGACGTAACAATTCTCAAGAGCGACAAGAGCTTTTCGAGTAAAAATTCTCTGTAGTCTCGGTCTTTGCCTGACAACTACAGGGTTTTCTTTTTCGATAAATAATCATTACACAATACTATTTTTGGCCTGAAACACTCTGGATCACGAGCAATTTCGTGCTGGGGACACACAAGTTGGAATATAACAATAAAATTTTCACATCAGAGAGAGAAAAATCTATTTGAAAGTGAGTGAAAAGTTTGTAAATTTCGCTGGAGTTAACGCTAAAACAAGTGAATTTCCTTAATGATCAAGTAAAAATTAATTGTGGACATACGGCTGAAAGGAAAAGCTTTTTCTTTACAAATTTTTCTTTTGCATTCCACTGACGAGCAAATTCCTTTTCATCCAACCTCTCTGTACCAATTGCCAATTCAATTGGTCAGTACATCGTCCTTTTCTGTCTCAAGCGGCGGACACAGAAACATAGATTTCATGATATCGGCCTGGATAAATCCCTACAATGAGAAGGTGAGTTTTACATCCCCCAAAAAAGTGATTTATTTTTTGTGAAATTACCTCGAAAAAAAAAGAACAACTGTGCATTTGTGCTAGAGATTGCAATCTTTTCACTCTTATCGCTGTGATAGTCCCATGAACACCCATTTAGAGCGTTTTAGAAGCTTCCAGATGGTTCGAAAGTTCCCGTGACTTGTGCGATGTTTTGTAATCAGTGTTTTCTTACCAAGTGAGAGTTATTTTTGCGTTAGAATTATTACCATTTTTTGGAGCTCTATTGTGCTGGACTTCTAAAAAAAAACCACTATTTTTCAAGTGAATGTTTTATTTATAGAAAACGAAAACATATTTTCGGATATTTCTGGACACAAGTTATTTAAAGCCCAATATTTATTCATAGTGCATAAATATAAATTACGCAAAATTATGAATTCTCTAATATTTAGGCGTTCTTTATGAGAAAATATTAGGTTTTGAAAATTTTTATTGCCATATGTTAATTTTAATTAGTATAATTACTTCTCATGTAGTTTTCTCTACCCTTCAACAATATCGATGTGAAATGTAACAAACATTTCAATGCATTCAATAAATCAAAAAATAGAACTTTTCAATTTTAGAAGCTTTTCTTTTAGGATTTAGAAAACATTTTGGAAAAAAGGTTTTACCAATAAAGTGATTTGATTCCGGATATTACGAATTAACTATTGCATTCGGTTAAGGTTTTTGATTTCAAAAGTTTTTTTTTTGCAATTTTTTTTGTTCTTGAAAAACATTTTAGTTTCGAACGTCTATTGGCAGTTTAATAAATTTGATAAAAGCAGTACAGTTTCAACAGAGCAAAATCTTCTGTTTTTGTTTTTTTTTTCTCTTTTTTTATTGGAATTTTGCGTATTCAAAGAAAAGTTCAAACATGTTTTTTACATGATTGGCATATACAACCTGAGAAAGAGCTTTTCCAACGTTTTGCTCTGGAGGTTGGTCACCAACGCTAAGACGGCAGTGGACGCTGAAAACTAAACGGGATCTCAGTTAAACGAAACTGTACCTCGAAAGCATTGTTGATGAAATAAATCGTATCATAACCTATTAGCACCCTATTTTGAACTACATATCCCTATTTCGGATATAAAGTTTGATTTATATTAATAAAAAAAAACAATGTCACTTGCATTTTATTAGGTACATTCAGGGGCCTTCCGACATTTCATTTTTCCATACGTTTTTGCATAGAGGCACTGAAGACTATTGGCAAGTTTTTTTCTAAAGAGAATTGACTTATCAGTCTGATATATTTCGAAATCGTGCATTAAAAGCTATCTAAAAATACATATTTCATAATGTTCGCCAAAATTATACAAGAACTACGAGCAAATTTGTTTAAATCGCGGTGCAATAGCTGCAAAATTTTTACAAGGAATAGTGAAAAATAGCTTCACTTTTTATTAGGCTTGATGGGCCCCTTGATGAAATTTCCAATAGACATTTCCTGACGAACAGGTATTCATTCGACCATAACGTCTTAAATAGGCTCAGGCTGATCCTCGCGAATTTAGATTGTGAAATTTGGCAGCAAGGATTTACCCCAAATTGTCATACACTATAGATTTGGGATTATCGATTATAGGTCCTTTGTATTGATTCCTGAACGCATTAGTAAAAATAAAAGGATCAAATTGATCCAAATTTGATTCTTTTGCAAGGGATGGATCAAATTTCGAAATCTGAGTTCACATTTATGATAACAGAATATGTTAATTTGATCTATCCTTTGCAAAAGGATTATTTTAATCCTTTTATTTTTACCAGTGAACCTAATCGTTCACTGCTAAATTTTACTAAATCGATTTGTTAGAATATAAGTCGAATATGTAGATTCTTTGCGAAATTCGTTTTCTCGTTTTTCGGATAGTCCTTAATACCCTTTACCTTCTCTGTGAATTTTTAATACAGGAAAGTTAATTATACCCAAAGTTATAAGGATTTAAAATCTTGAATGTCCTATAAACAGAATTTAAAATCTCAGCTTGAAGTTGCAATGTAAAGCTGGCTATTCGCGACTTATTCGTTACATAGTCTGAGCCGTCGAAATATTCTCTAGGATCAACCTGAATCTATTTGGACGATTTGAACCCTAACTGATTTTAATTTAGATCTTGTCTATTTGTATAGATTATTCATTTAAATGATTACTTGAACAAATCAAAACTTTTCGGTCTCAAAAGCTCTCCTCAAAAATCCAATATTTTTGGGAAATACTATAATTCAAATTGAAATAATTTAATTTTTATTTATTCAACGTTTATTGGCACTTTTTGCATAAAACAATAATAAAATTACATTAAGTTTTCGATGTTCATTATTTCGGGAAATCAAAGCTTTTTGATTGCAAAAGCATTCTTCCAAATAAAAAAAGCATTATGGAAAAGTTTTCGGTTATTATGGTGATTTTATTCGCATATTTATTGCACATATAAATCCATTTCCATTTCCACTCAATAATAATATTTACGCAAAAGTTATTGAACATTTTTGTATTTTATTCTTTGTTAAACTGAAGCCTAATAGAAAAAATATTTAAATTACTTTCAAAATAAAATTTACATATGAATAATTTAATTTTAATTTGAATATTAATTGAAAATTAGTGTCTTGTTTTTGATTATTGCAATGTCTAATAATTTTATAAATGTTTATTTTTCAATTTTAAAAACTTAGTTCATTCCTTCGTGACAGCTTTTTGCTTTCGCAAATATTTTTCGAAATATTGGCAATAAAATAGCTTTATTTTGGGTATTACGTGCTAATAAATGTTTATCTTTCCTATAACAATAAAATTTCTCTATTCAGACTTTTAGTATGAACTTTTAAAAATTAAAGGTTTTACTTGAATAAAATATTCCACATATCAAGAAATTATTCTTCAGATATCGATTGTTATGAATTTTACTCTTACCTATAGCAATATTTATGATGAATACATTAAGTACATTGTATGTTGATTACTTCGTAAAAACAAAGCTTATTGCTGTCTTAAGCATACTCTAAAATGTTAGAATATTATTTGCAAAATTTTCATTAATGGTATAAGTTGATTTTGAGTGAAATATTTGTTGGTATAAGATTTCATAAATTTAAACAAAATTCATAGTTTTCCTATTACTTGTACTAAAAATTTTAAGAAGCTTCTTTTCGAAATAATTTGGCACTGAAGGGTGGATACTTTCCCCTTTTCATCATTAAAATAATAAAAAAAAGAACATAAAAAAATAACAGAATATAAGTTTAAAATTAAATCTGGATTTTAATTTTGTTTAATAAGATTTTTCAAAATAATTGAGAATGTGTTTTTTGTTATTTATTTTAGAATTTTTGCAATTCAATCAATTTTAGTTAGACATTTTGCTATATAAAGCAATAAACTGGAACATTATTCAAATAGTTGTTCAGCGACGGAAACTTAAAAAAATTTTTAAACTTAAAAAATAAACATTTTTTTAATAATTTTGTAAATAATTAAAATTTGTATTTCTTTTATGCAATATGTACTTTAAGCAATCAAAAACAAGATATTTTAGAAGAGCTTTTAAGTTTTCTTTTTGAAATTTTCTAATTTCTGAAGATTTATAGGTATTTTTAAATAAAATATTATTACTTAGACAATACATCAGCGGTGTAATCTTGTTCACAATTATTAAGAATAGAAAAAAAAACAGTAAAAGCAAAAAGGAAAGCAAATTTAAAATACAAAGAGATTTAAAAAGAAACATAACTCATTACAAAGAAATTAAAACAATATAAGGAAAAAATTTAAAAAAAGAAAAACAAAAGGACAAGAGATAAACTTAGGAGAAAGCGTGTTACCTTCGGACGACTCAAGCTTCAAACGGTTTATTTTCTTAATGTTTTTTTCTTTAATTAATTTGGCCCAATATTATATGTATATTCATAGCTGGTCCAATGCCTCAAATCAAGTAGGGGAAAGTACTCTCCCTTTGAACGTTCATGTCTTCGAATAATGTGAATTTTCTTTTAGTTTTCCTGAGAGACTTACACATTTCTATTAAATATTCGTTGGCTTTTCATCAATTGTTGATAATTCTGTGATGATTTATAGTGTAAATCTCTTACGAAAAACAAAAGAAATTCACATTATTCGAAGGCATGAACGTTCGAAGGGAGAGCACCTCCCCTATCCAAAAAAGAACCATGGGTTAAATCCATTAAAAATACAGGGAAAAGTACTCTCCCTTCGAACGTTCATGCCTTCGAATAATGTGAATTTTCTTTTAGTTTTCCCAAGAGATTGACACATTTTTATTAAATATTATTTAGCTTAATCTCTTAGAAAAAAATAAAAGAAAATTCATATTATTCGAATGTATGAACGTTCGAAGGGACAGTACTTTCCCCTAAAGAAAATCAGTTGTCTGAAGCTTGAGTCATCCAAAGGTACGCGCTGTACCCTTTTTCTTTAATTTAAAGTACAACTTGATATTTTTTAGTTTTACTGTAGAATCACATTGACAATAAAATGCTCGCCGTAGCCTCATCGTACTTCGTTAATTTATTCATTTTCATTGCAATTCTTATGCAAATTTTCCATTGCCGTATTACCTTATCTCATACTCGGTGGCACTAGGTTAAAATAATATAAGAAAATTAAAGAAATAAAACGAAAATTCGATAAACGGTGAGCAAAAAAACTATGATTAATTTCTCGTACAGTTTTTTTTTGCTCACCGTTTATCGAATTTCCGTTTTATTTCTTCAATTTTCTTACAATATTTTCACCTAGTGCCACCTAGTATGAGATAAGATAATACGGTAATCGAGAATTTCCGTAAGAATTGCAATGAAAATGCGTAAATTAACGAAATACTGTGAGCATTTTATTGTCAATGTGTGTCTGCCCTTACTTATGAGCTTATCGTAGATTGAACTGAATTTATGGATAAATTCTTATGAATTATTTTTCTTAAAATTGATGATTTATTTTTTATCCCAAATTGCGTATTAGTATATTAATTCAAAAAATAGTTTTTGAAAAATATATTCAGTACAGAGCAATTAGAAAACGATATTTTATCTACTTTATTTTCTTCTATTACTCTTCTAAATTCTTTACTACATCCTAAATTATTAATTGAGGTAGAAAATATTATTTATAACTAAAACATTTAATTTCATAAATCATTTTAAATAGTTGGAAAGGAAAAGTTTAAAGTTTTCAATGGAGAGGAATATAGGAAGAAATATAAACTATTCGAAGCTACAGTGAGTGCAAAGCATGAAAGCCTTCCTCTATAAGTTATTTAATCTCAATATGCAGGGACATTTATGATTTTTCCTCATTAACTTGGAAAATTTCTCATACCATTTCCAAGTTTATTTTACAATGAAGAAAATTTTCCGTATTGCCCAACATTAATGATTTTCTCTAGGTCACCCTTTAGATCAAAATCTGTTGTTTCAAATAAAAAGATGTTTATGATCTTTTCTACGGGGAAAACAAATTTACAAAAAAAAAAACTATAATAATGTTCTTCCGGTTAATTTAGTTGAGTCACAGCTGTTTTCCAATAAAATTTCTAACCATTATGGTACCACTTAAATTCTAGATATTACTGGCTACTTCCGAACATTCTAAAGATCTAAAACCTATTCCAAAAAGCCATTTGATTTGTTTTCAGTGTGCATGAGTGAAAGGTTTAGCCTCAGATTGTTGCGTGAATTATTCCCGCTGCCACACTCTTTAAATATTGCGCAGAGATATTTCAAACGTGTTAATGTGAATGGTATTTGAGAGAAGAGGCAACAAAAAGTGAGTTAATTGTTAGTGAAGAAGTGTAGTAGATGATATTGGTGGAATAAAAAAAAAAGAGAAATATCTAAAGAAGAGAAATTAAAAAATTTGTTCCACCGATCAAGCAATTAGTTGGGGGATTTGATTGAAAGTTTTTTATTTCAATTTTATTTTAGCAAAAATCCATATGTTTGGTTGTATGAAGGCAAAATATACACCAGGCAAGTTTTGTGGTAGAAATGAGACTCTACTTTTGGGGCGCCACCGTGTCGCTCAATGGGTGGTTCAACTGATGGGCGCCGAAAGGGGGGTGGTGGGCGCAATGGTTAGAACAGGAAAACCTTTAAAATGTGTGTTAGAATGCTCAGTTGAGAATTATAGAGAGAAAAAAAACCCAGTCAAGATCACACAGTGTGTGCTTGTGAAGAAAAACAATAAATTCTCGCGATATTTATAGGCAAGTCTCAGCTATAATTAGTTTCACATCACCCTCTCCTAACTCCCAACAACATCCCAAAGACTCATATTATATACATTTTGGCGGCAAGTGCAGAGGAAAATAGTGAAGATTCTTCGTCACCCACTCTCGCGGGGACACTTCATATTTGCTTTAGCCATTCAGCATTTTTTTGCTACACTTCTTAACACCTCAGCACTGTGACGGTTTTTTTTTAATTTCTTTATTTATTCTTAGGAAATAACACAGTGACAAATCGTTTGTCAACCCAAAAACCTTCTTGAGGGTGCCATCGGATCATTGGCATCCGGAAAGTTACACATAATGTATGCTCATGGTCTCTCTCTGAAGCTTTTCTGGCAAAAGGGGTAACAATATCTGAAGATTCTGTACTAAAATCTGTTCTAAAAGATTTCATATCAAGATAAACACAACAATTTTTAAAAAGATCTTTAGACTATACAGTAGAGTCTCGCTAAAGGCCATCGCTCTATAGTACACAATTTATCGACCGTTGATTTCAAAACACTGATTTTATGTTAGGTTATGTTTTTTGTACGCAACACGCATAATTATTTTAATATTTTTGGCAAACTTTATTGAGTAGTTGTGATAATTGTGATCCATAATGAAGAGAGCGAGGACAAGTACCACAATCGCAAAGAAAGTGGAAGCCGTCGAGCAATTTCAATACTAAAAGTCGTTGATAATTTTAAAAAATTACATGGACTATACTGCGACCCAAGTGTCAAATGTCAAATCTGGAACCAAATATGGACTATAACGAGACTCTACTGTACCTTCAAATTTGTTTTCAAAAACCGATTTATAGGGTAAGATGAGGTAATTTGGAATCATGTCTAATTTGGAACTTTGAGACTTCCTAACAGTTTTAGATGGCATAATGAAAAAAACAACAAAGATGTGCTCTCGAATGTAGAGTCTTGTACTTCTTCGTAGTTTTTTTTTTGTGTTTGACCATCTGAAATAGTCATAAAATCTGAAAATTCCAAAATAGATAAGGTTCCGAATTACCGTATCTTACACCATTCCCCTATTAAGATCTTTAAAGTTAAAACGAGAAGTTTCTTTAAGATTTTGTACTAAAACGAAACAAACTTCCGAATATGAAATGCTCAATGCGGTCCCTAGAGAGGTAGGAATGAACTTAACTCTTCAAAATAATATAAACTTTTATGTTAGTTTGTAGTATTCCAAATACTGCTTCATTATTATTTAGTTCAGAAAAGGAAATCCTTAATTTTAGTACTAAATAATACTAATTAACTTACAAGCTTTCTTCTTCTAAATGATAAGTCTGAATTCCTGACATTTAATACTAAACCTACCAAGACCCGGTCAACGTGACCGGTTAAAAATTAACACTTAAAAAAATTAAAAATTTTAATTTTAATTTAAACGACCAAAAACAGTGAAAAATATATTACATGCATATTTTAAGAAATTCATAGAGTTTGATAGTGACATTGTACCGTTTAAATATGTGTTAATTTTTAGCCAGTCACTTTGACCGGATCTTGGTAGGTTTAGTATTAAATGTCAGGAATTCAGATTTATCATTTAGAAGAAGAAAGCTTGAAAGTAAAATTTTAATTTTTTGCTCTTTTCCAAGACAAATTTGTTGAGTAGTCTACCCTACCGCGGTTTGTCATTTGACCGAAAAACGACCAAAAACGATCGGTAGGTTTAGTGTTTAAAAAGGTTACAATTTGTGGTTCTAATGCTATTAGTAGTCTTTAACTCTTCTTAATAAAAATATCTAAAATTTGGTTTACAAATAAATGTCCAAATCTATGTCTTCGAAGTTAGTCTCAGCGCTAAGAATTTAGAATTTAGAGTAAGATTTTGGCATTCAGGTTTTAGGTTTTCGGAATTTTGACTTTCCGAGACTTTGGTTTTTCTGAAATTTGACTCAATCAGGATTTCGGCCCATTCGGGATTTTGACATTCAAGGTTTGGATTTCGGGATTTTGACTTTTCCGGACTTTGATTCAATCGGGATTTCGACACATTCGGGATATTGGTTCTTTCGGGATTTTGGCTTTTAGAGACTTTGACGTTCACGATTTTGACTTATTCGGGATTTCGAACAAATTCGGGATTTTAGCCATTTAAAGATTTTTGCTTTTCTGGATTATAACTTATTTGGAATTTTCTCTTTTTGTAAAAAACTTTTCCCTAATAATACTAATAAATTATGTTCCTCTCTATCAAAAATTTAAAATTATTGTTCGAAAAAATAAAACTAGGGAATCGAAATTGAGGTTAAGTTTGCTGTTATATATTTCTAAAATTACTGAAGACTTAATTTTCTAAAAGCCAATGGTACTTGTCAAATTTTTTTTTTAAATTAGATTTTATTATAAATTAGAATTTACATTAAGTTGAAACTCCAAACACTTTTTTTACAAACTGTTAAGGAATTAAAAGTTTGTTTAAAATCGAAAAATAAGCATATGGCACCAAAGTATCAAGTATTGTTGAAAAATTACTTAGCAAACTGAACCAAGAGAGAGGATTCTGCGGCTACTTTTGCAAGAAAAAAATCTAAAACTAATAAAATGGAAAAAAGATTCCGCTGTATAGAAAACTAAGATTTTTAATATTCAATAAATTATAACTAAACCAAAAGAATCTCATCTTCTATTTTAGACATTTTTGTCCTTTTTATTTCCTTAAAAATTAAGTTACTAAAATTTCAGTTTTATGTGTAATAAACTTTTTTCACACTCGGAAACGGTTTTTTTTTAAAGAAATAAAGATCTGAAATTCTAATCTCAGCTAAAACAACTAGCCTATATTTTTAAAGGTCCAAACAAATTCTCTTAACTTTTAAATGATTTGAACCAATTTAACGAATAATTCTTCACATTAAAAATATTCAGCGTTTGTTTAATATTTATGTAGTCACGAATAGAAGCAAATCATGCTGATTTTTTTTTTTTAGAAATCCAAAGTATTTTTTCAGCGATAAGTACCCCCTCTCTATGTCACGTAAAACTTCACACGAGTAATTTTCACCGCACTTCTCATCCATTCTATTCCTGTCTCAAGCATATTGCAAATCATTTGATATGCTTGACCTTAGATATTATTGAACTTTCGCAGTGAATACCATTAACATATTGCAATAAAGTATTTTTTGCTGCTTCCTCTGGCCACCGCAATTCTCTTTGGTATGGCATTGGGTGAACTTTCTGCGATTCGCGGCCCAAGTTCTCGGTGAAAAGACGCTGTACACAGCAAGTTTGTTTAAAAAAAAAAAGTGGCCGAACAAGAGAAGAAAAAAAAAGAAGACCACACTCATGATTCAACGATAATTTAATTTAGCAATTTATTCTTCTGCCACTGTATGTGTGTTGAGTAACAAAATTATTTTTCATGTGATAAAATTCACCCGCGATAGCAAATGTGGTGAGATACATGGGACTGAGGAGTGCGAGAAGTAAAAAAAAGTGTGGTGATTCTTTTTTTTTTCGTTCACACACTCTCAATTTATGGCGATTTACGATAATAAATGGGCGAGTGATATACTCAGAAAAAATGTTGGTGAAAACTTATGATTTACATTAAATGAAATAGTAAAATTCATACAAAAGGCTATACACTGATTATTTTTATAAAATCTCCTTGAGTGATTCATTGCTGAGATAGTATGTCTTCAGTATCTGTTATAATCTCTCCAAGTGTGTCCCGACTAAAATGTAAATATTTCTGCAGAGCTATGTTCGATTGTTCAAAGTTTCATGACCATGTCACATATAAGATGAATATTAAGATTAATACTTTTTGAACTGCGAGAATTCCAACAAAGGATAGCAAGTGTTTTATCTTGCCTCTCTCTTGTGTTTCGCTCGAAAACTGTCCGAATCACAGTTGGCACGCATGGAAAATTGCTCGAATTGCCTGTAATACGATTCAGAAAGCATTTAATACGATTCAGAAAGCAATTAATACGAACAGTAATACCTTACTCATCGTATTACTCCACTAGAGTGTACTCTTTCTAACACACGTGATATTTCATTTGAAATTTTGCATACTATATACCTCTCTCTTCGGCTTTTCTTAATATTAATATTAATCTTATATGTGACACCACGGTCAATTTCGAAAATATGCATTCTTAAGCCCCTGACACATCTTTTAGATCGGATAAATTTCATGAAATCAAAATTAACATCCCTCTCTCTCAAATGTTTTGCATAAATCTATCTCAATTTCACACTCGACAGTCGATTAAACTAAATTTAATTTGGTGTGATGTACAAAAGAAGAAGAAGAAGAGTATGAAAGAGTAAGAGAGACATATGCAAAACTTGTGAGTAGAAAAGGGATGAGAATTTCGGTAGAGCCATTAATTTGAAAATATTGTGGCTATGGTACACCTTCTCAATTTACTGAAATTGAATTAATCGAAGTATTATCTCTCATACTTCCTTTTCTTTTGTTGCATAAGTTATTATTTGACAGAGAAAGACAGTTGCATATGATTTCAGTTTAAAAGAGTTAGAAATAAAAATTAAATCAATTGAATTTCAAAAAATGTATTAGATGTCCTAGCGCTATTATATTTTTTAATTGCTATGGCACACTTTTTAAATCAAGAAAATTTCATGAAGTCAAAATTGGAATAACTGATCTTTCTCATACGTTTGATATATGTCTGTCTCATTCTTTCGCACTCTTCTTCTTCTTTTAAACATTACAAGAAAATGAATTTAGCTCAATTGAATTTGGAGTGCGAAAAATGAGTTAGACATTATGCAAAATGTGTGAGAAAAAAGATAGGAGAAAGTGGTCTGCTTTTGAATGCGGAAGCCTTTGAATTTTTCAATTTTTCTATTATTTATCAATGCAAAAATTTTATTTTGTCAACTAAAACTGATACTATATTAACTATTTTCTATTAATTTCGATTAACAAAATGGAATTTTAGATTTGAGAAATAAGAGAAAAATGGAAGCATTCAAAGGCTGCCGCGTTCAAAGGCAGACCACTTTTCCCTATGTAATGCCTCTGGCATACCTTTTAGATCAGAAACATTTCGTAAAATCAAAATTCACATCCCTTTCACTCTCTCAAGCGTTGCAGATATGTCTATCTCACTCTTTCGTTTTTAAAATTAGATTAAACTCAATTGTTTTTTTTTATGACGTTCAAAAGAAGAAGAAGAGTCCGAAAGAGTGGGATAGAGATATGCAATATATTTGAGAAGGAAAAGGATGTAAATTTCAATTACATGAAATTTACCCGACATAAAAGATGTGTCAGAGCTATGAATTTTGATTTCATTAAACTTCTCCGATCTAAACTGTGTTCTGGAGCGGCCGGATCCATAATTAAATAAACTAGTTATTAGTCATATTTTCATGTCACTCTATAAGTTAAATTTAAAAGCGGTTTTCAACCAATTTTAACAAGTATAATTCAATAAATTAGAACAATAGAATACAACAATAATTTTTCCGAGTGTACAAACGTTGAAGATTTGAAGTGTACATTCAGGCCTTATTTACCACGGGTTGCGGTGCAAAGTGCGAAAGACGCGGTAAATGAATTGCGTCAATTGTGAAATTGACATTTGTGCACATCGGAATTTTTCCCTTCTGCAGCCTTGTATGTGCCACTTCTTCTCTTTTTTTCCAACTTTTCCACCACACATATTTGAAAAAAAAAATTAAAAAATAGAAAAAAAACATATTCCGTACTAAGCATTTTTCACAATTGCGTTGCACCGCATTTTTCCTGCCATTTTGCCCGCCTCCGCGGAAAATTCTTCTTTCCCGCCAAAGGAAATAAGCAAATCTCCAAGCAATTTTTCATCACTCTGACACACCGGTTATATGATTTTCTGACGAAGGAGGAAAATGACTACGAAACCAAGATGTGTGTGTGTGATTACAACAATGATGATAATTTTAATTAATTAACTGTTGTCATTAATTTTAGTAATGATTTATACTTTTGCGTTCTTCTCTCCTAGTTCACTTCAGTGGAATTTTTGGCACGTAGCACCTTTTTATCCATTGGCAAATTAATGTTTTTTTTTTCTGCTGATTTTTGCGTCTTTTATTCCAATTGGGGCTGTTTATAAAATGGAATTTTTGCAAATAAAATCTAAGTCAAGAACCTTCCACACAAAGTTCAACAAATATTAAATTGTCATGGACAAATGCGATGATTCGTACAGTACGGTCCACTGTATCATTTATCATCTGAATAAATTCTCTGTTGATTTAGGATGCTGAAAAACCCTTGAAATGGAAGGATTTAAAATATTTGTCAAGAATAAAACCTTCAATATCCAGGCATGACCCATATTGTGAATAACTCTGAGATTACTGTCGGCTTTTTATATTACTAAACATTTGGAAAATAAAAATTTTTATTGAAAATCATTAGTGATTTCCAGAGGTATGATACAGTTGCTGCATTTATTTTTGGAAATGGGACTCAGTGTTCAGTCGTTCGTACATGAGCAACTTTAATCTATTTTTAAACAAAAACTGTACGAATAAATAATAATAATATGTTAATTATTCAAATAAAATAGAAGAAAAAGTTGATATTAATTTATGCAAAACATTTCCATGCAATGAATCTATTTGTGTTTATTGATGTGTTCTCAGCTTGTCCTCTGCTCAATGATATATCAACTAGAAAGTATCAATACCATTGATACTTATAATCAAAAAATATAAAATGGATTTTTACACGCTGACATATAATTCAGTCGAGATAGTTTTCTATTTGTATATTTCTTCTATTTTTCAAACAATTTCCAATATTATTTTTGAAAATTTTAACAGGTTTTCTAAATATTCAATTCAATTATTGAATTCAATATTCTGAAAGTTTGAATTTTTTAAAATTACATTTTTTTTTAAATAAGGCAAAATGAGGAAATTTGGAACCATTCACAATTTGCGGCATTTGAGATTTTCTCATTGTTTCAGATGAGCAAAGAGAAAACAAAGACCGCGAAATAGAATAAAAAGACGACTAAGAAGAAAAGGAACAGCTTCTATTCCTTTTGAATCTCTAAAACAGTGAAAAATCTCAAATGTCCCAAATTGTAAATAGTTCCAAATTACCTAATTTTATCCTAAGTTTAATAATACTGGGAATATTTATAAATAGTTTTTTTTAAGACTTCGATTTAAAAATAAATTTATAGATATTTTTTCAATTTTTTAGGCTGAGTTTTATATTGATTTGCTTTACCTTTTCAAAATAAATACAATGATAATTCGTTTTAGTTTGAAAATTTTGAAATGTATTTTGAAGAAAAAAAACTGGGTTGCATTAAGAAGAAATATGATTAAAAAAGAAATATGATTTAAAAGAATTGAAAACTATGTACTATTGTACGTTTTTTACTACAGAAGCATTTATGCTAGCTTTTTAATTTCAAAAATAAAATACAAAAAGCAAAGACACTCACCAGTTAACCATAAAACAAGCGCCATAAGCTTACTTCTCCAAAAAGAAAAAAGGTTTAATGTTTTTTTCTTTGTTTCAATTAAATAGAAACTTATTGCAAAATTATATTTTCAAATTTATTTTAAAAGATTTTGGAGAAGACAATACGAGTAATATCTTTCGTTAACTTTTTGTGGTGTGTGTCTCGGCTAGCCTTATTTTCCATTTTCATAATTTTCATTCTTTTTGAAAATCACATAAAGTGAAAAAAGCTATATTAGGTAAAAGTCGGAAATGGCATATACCTATATTTTTTTTTATAAATTCTTAGTTGGTTATTTATCAGGTTTTAATTTACGACTATAAGGGATTATAAAATAAACCCAGAACACTATTGATATTAATTACAATTTATTATTCCTAAAGTTTAGGGCTTCTTATTGCAATTCCCAGAAAAATTACGATATATTCTGAGATGTATTGAATAAAAATTAAAAGATATTAAACGAAAGTCTAATAAACGTTAAACGAAAAAGTGGTCGTGTGAAAATCGTACAGTTAACCGATTTATCTAATTCTCCAGGATTTATTTTTATAATTTCGTTTGGTTTCATTTATTTATTTATTTTTTGAATAGATAGAATTCAACGGTCCCAGTGCTCCTGCTTCAAGTTCAACGTTTTAGTCAAGACACACACCAAACCCGTTAGAATTTTTGAAAATTATTTTCGAATTAGTATTTGTATCTCCGCTGCAGTTTTAAATGAATGTTCGAATGGACTTTTGATCTCGAAAGTACACGTGTAAAAGCAAGGTGTTGTGGTTAAAGGAACACCTGTTCGATAGGGAACGTCTATTGACACAATTGTCAAGATACTGAAATTTATTTAACAAAGTATTTAAATTTCAAATCCTGATATTGTATAGTTTTGTTTGTTATATTATGACACCTGGGCATCAATCAATAAATTATTAATTATTATTAAATTATTGATTATTAATTATTGCTCCAAGAACACATTAATTGTTGGCCAAGAACACAAGTTCTTAAAGTGTCAATAGTTGTTCGTTTCGCCTTACTTTAAATTTTACAAGCCGTTTCTGTCAGTTGAGGAGGGGTTTCGGGCTTCGCACATACCCTGGCTTCGAACATTTCATATTTTTCTCATATTCCTTTAATTAAATGTTATCTATCTTTTTTTCAAGAAAATATATGACTTAGGACAGATTCATTAAAGGAACATGAAAAAAGTATGAAATGTTCGAAGCCAGAGCATGTACGAAGCCTCAAAGTTTTCCCTTACTGTAACTTTTTTAAGCAGCGTTCGATGCCATCCATCCCTTATTTTAGGCTATCATCTTTGTAATTTTTAATATCCATTTTTTCGTTATTTCTCCTTTTAAATAATAATATTAGCTTCAAGATAAATATCACTAAATTGAGAGACTATCTAAAGTCATTGATCTATAATTCAAATGTTGCATCTAATGATGAGATCTTTTGAGGCTCAAATGCCGAATGTTTGGTAATTCCATTAAGAAAAAAAATTAGCCTGAAGACTATAACTCCGACAAGCCCAATTGCATCAAAATTTCAATCATGCTTCAGCAAATTTTGAGGAGATAAGATCAAGGAGAGTTGAGAATGTGTGAAATGTCTCTATCTCTTATAGTTTTGAATTTTTGAAATGTTGCATCTTTAACCTTTATGAGAAAATTTGAAATACTTTAGGACATTGCCAAGGAAATATTACTCCTTGGATCCTTGCAATCTGTTGCTTCTGCCGCAGGGCAATAAAAGCTCTTCCAAAGCTCCTTTTAAGTGCCTCAAAGGAAGGATTTTGTCCTAATCTTTTGGACATTTGCCATGGATTTTTAGCTGTTTTTTTTTTGTTCTCTTCCATTTGAAGATGCCAAATTTGATGTTTGGCACTCTACTGAGAGTAAAAGTGATGAAAAAAATTATATTTAAGTTGAATTTCTTTATCAAAAAGCTCCATTGAGAGTCCATTCTTAAATATCGCCAAAGTGAATGTTTGTATTGCACATAAGAAAACTGGAATGTAAATTGGAAAAGAGCATTTGTGTCGGTTTATTATTGCATTTTCGCATTCCTATTTCATAATCAACTTTTATATATACAGATAGAAACACTTTTTACTTGCCTTCGAGAGTTCAACTCGCGCAATTGCCCACTCTCTTGCCTTCTCCTACAGAAATTCTAATGTTTCATGAGGTCGTTTTGCCATTACCATTGTAGCTTTAACAAACTTGGTAGTAAGATGGTGTTTTAAGTTAGACGGTTTGGTCAAGCAAAAAATTGATATTTTGTCTCTCGTGCCTCTATATTTTTTTTTACCCACTTCTTCTTATTTCACGATCATGCATTCGTTCCAGCACTAAATCCATTCGAAATTCCACTTTGCGCAATTTTCCAATTCGATTAATTCACCACCAGGTGATTGCTAAAAGCCACCAAATTAATTCACAAGCTTGAGCATATCTCCCTGTCTATACAACATTTTTTTTTAAACTTCATACTTGTGCAGCAACACTTCCCGCCAAATATTTTGGGCCCACCATAGAGAATTTTTCCACCGCAGAGGAAAATCACCCAACATTTCGCAATGTGTCTTGTGCAAGTGAGAGTTCCCCCGCGCAAATCAAAAAGTTCTTTTTGGCGTGAAGGAAAACACTTTTCGGTGGCTAAAAATAGTTGTTTCTTTTCTATTCTACCACAGGCATTACGCACAATAAACAATTGAATAGCACATAATGTGTGGAATTTAATATTAAAGAAAAAAAAATGCCGAGGGTATTAAAAATTCATATGGCTCTATAGCTCTCCATTTTCCCTCACAATTTTTTTTTCTTCAATTTTCAAACTCTTTGGAGCTACCACTGAGACTTTGTATGTTGGTAGCCAGAATTTCATTGACCCCCTTTTTCTCTCTCACTCTTTCACTCACACACAGACCCACACCATTTGAAATTTAACCATCAAACTATAATAAATAGATGTACGATAGCAATTTGAGAGGTTTGGCAGCTGAAAGTTGCAAAGTGAAGTCCAATAAGTTTGAACGGCTATTAATCATCCAATGCAGGAAAGGTATGGGTCGTTAACGCACTCTAGGTCCCATCCTTGAAGAGGAATTGTTTAAGGTTTTAATTTTTATTTACAATAGGTTTATTAATCCAGATACCACATGATCTTGATAATTTGAATAAATCTCATCTTGACTTTAGATTTAGTTCTTAATTTTTAGTTTAAAAAGAAAACCTAGTTAAACAGTTGAAAGTCTAAACAAATTTTGAGCCCTACACCCTTATATTTTTATTTAAATGTTTAGGTTTTTAATTTGGACATACCTAATGTAGACATCAGAATTACGACTTGGTCTTGAGATAGAAAAAAAACCTAAAATATGTAGCTGAAAATCGAAAGAAAGTTAGAGTCTTATGTCCTAGAGCCTTGTATCCCTTAGCTTTATAACTAAATTATTAGATGTTGATTAGGTTAAATCCAATCGAAACATTAGGCTACCCCTTTTGAAATTCAAAGAAAACCTATACCGATATGGGTTTAAAAAAAGAGCAGGTTTTGCGTTGGGCAAACCTAATACAAAAATCAGGATCACCTCTTGGTCTTGAGATAGAAGGAAACCCAAAAGAAATAGTTCAAAAATCGGAATAAAGTTATAGTCCTATGTCCTATGCTCTGTGCTCTAGAGCCTTATACCTCTTATACGGGCTTCAGAACTGAGACTTAGCCATATGGCTTAACTGCTCTAATTGTTCAACAATCAAAATCTTTTGGAAAACTTATCTTAGGATTGGATTATTAAGGCTAAATGACCTATTAAATTCAGAAAAAAAGCAATAAAATTGGTTCCTATTTAAGATTTTGAGATCTTCGGCAACTGTGCTAAACCTCTAGTCTGAAGACCGCTTTAGATTTATAATTGAATTCTCAGATTCTTTTTAAGTTAAACCTAACTATGACATTAGGATACCGCTTGGTTTTGAATGCAAAAGAAAACCTATAGCCCTATAGATTTTCTTTTTAAATCTGTAGCTTTTAATCAGGCCCCGATTGTGAGATTGAAATACACTCAAGAGAAGTAACTGAAAATCGGAATAGAGTTAGAGCCCTATGGCATATCGCTGGCTCCGAAGAATAGTATTATAAGTCTACTTACAGTAGTATAAAAAGATGGTATCATTGGATGCAGAAACCCTAGATCTACATCCTAACAAAATTTTTTATTGATTAAGATATTCCTGGAAAAGTTACAAGAAAAACCTGAAAATCAGCGTGCCCAATTATCGATTTTTTTGCCCACAATTTTACTGTAAATAATTTTAAAAAAATAGCGTTAACCAGAAGATATTCAATGCGTAAATATGATACAATAGTTTCAAAAACTAAAAGTATATTAATTGCAGTGAAATTAATAAAAATAAATTTTAGCTGTCAAACTTTAAAGCTCTCTCCTGTAAAGTTTACATTTTAGACATACAATAGTCTTTTTTGGAGCCGACGATATGTTTCTAAGTCCTATGCCCTATACTCTTAGATTTGAAATTAAGCTCATAAATGTTTTATATGTTAAATCTAACCAAGGCATATACCGCTTGGCTTTGAATTTAGAAGAAGAATTACTCATGCAGTTGATAGACGAAACAAAGTAAGGGCCCTTACCCCTAGATTTTCTTTAAAAATCTTTACTGATTTTGATTAGGAATCAGTCATGAGGATTATTTTAGGTCATTGACATATTGAAAATGGAAAGATACTTCCGTATTTAAAAAAAAAACATCATTTAATATTTCTGTATTTCGGTTATTGTTTTTTCATAAATCTCTTTTAGCTTGCACGGAAAAAACTCAAACGCAATATTGTTGTTCTGGGTCTCGGGACAACTAATTATCCACTCTGACAGTCTTAGAATACGGAGTTCGATGCTTCCATTTCCATGATCTTATCAACACTGATTCTATTCTCTTATCGCATTTACGATACTCTCGGGCTACCACGAACGCGCATTTACAAAAACCGTTAATTATATAATCGTTACGATTTTCAAAAAGAAAAAGGAATAACCATTAAGATTCTTGTAGAAGAATTGTCTCCTACAATATATAGTGTCTTATGTTTTATAGGTATTCAAATCCAGAATTTATAAAAGTAGATTACAAAATGCTACATCTTAGACTTCCCCCAGGGAATAATGCTGTAAATTACGTTACTTTTTTTAGGTGGCCTTTCTATCACAAAATCAGAATATAATATATTCCAAATGTTTTTTTTTAAATCTTTTGAAATTCTTAAGATGTAAAATAGGCCTACACTTAAGGAAGGAATCTTGTTGATTTGGAGATCATGTGTTTCAGAGGAAATTTACAAATATTAAACAGATATAAATTTATGTCCTATAAGAACCTTTTATTCTATTCTAAAATGGTAAAGTTTCAAATGGTGTTTCAAATCTTACAGTGCTATTAATTTTATCCAAACTACTTTCTTTATTTAGGAGAGACCTAATCTAGACATAAGGAATATCTCTTGATCTTGAGACAGTTAGAGCCTTCCCAAGAAGCAAAATAGCTGCTTTATAGAACCAAGTATTAAACAAGTCTTTTAGTGCACTTTTAAAAGACTTAAAGTGAGAATTTTCTGTTGAAATTCCCATAGAAGCTCTTAAGATCCTTAATAGTGCGCCATTTTACTTATAGTAATCTCAGTGATGGAACCAGGAGCGTTATAAGCAAATAAAAGGTTTTTTGGTTCTATAATGCCTTACTTGGGGAATTCTACAAGACTATATTGAGAAAAATTGCTTCTTGGGTTAACTCGTTTTTGTCATAAAGATTTTGCATAGGTAATAGGCTCTATACCCCATTCCTTCTTTAGTAATAAATTCTTAAAGACCTCTTTTTCCTATAACAGCTTTATTACTCACTAGTCATTTCATTAACAATACCCGTAGTTAGGTTGAATCCTTTTTTAATACTTAAGATTTATCCTAATCAGTTAAGGCTAAACCAGTTCCCTAAGTTCGAAAGACCGTATTAATTTAAATTTCCGCACCTTTGTTTTCATCTCCAAATAAATTAGGTCAGCAGATCATTTTACAAATAGCCCTATCCCGTATTAGGTCCAAGTCAGTTCCCAGAGTTTCAAGATCCATTTCAGAATCCAGCTTGCCTTTAATTTTAATTTAAAAAAATAATGGTCCTGTAAATTCCAGTCCATGGACATTTTTCTATCATTTGAGACATTTTCAAAAGCCTTGCTACTGCAAATGTTGTTTACCGAACCTCTGTAATGACCCACGCAATGTTGATTTTTGCCACTGAGACGCACGTTGAGGTTGAAAAAAAAAACATACCAATTGAAATGCACGGTATGATGTTCTCCTCGGTATCGAGGTGTGATGACAGAATTGTGGGAATTTCCAATAAAGCCCCCTCCTGTCCCCCGCCCGCCAGAAGTGTTCCAAAGATTGTTGGTTTGGAGAAGTGCGAGGAAAGTTGCAAAGTTGCTACAAAGTTGCTACGGAATTGGGATCAAAGAGTAAAAGTGATGAAAGATGAGAGTGTGGTCGAATGTAGGTCTCACAGTCAATTTTAGAAGCATGTTAAAAATAACAATAAAATCCAATCAGCAAAAATCATCCAAAAATATCAAGATTTGGCGGTTGTTTCATTCTTTTTTGGCCAGGTGAAAAAACTCGGTTGATGTACTTTTGGAGAGTTCACCTTTTACTCTCAAAGAACTTGTGGCAGAGCCAAGAGGTGGGAATTAACAAAAATAAATAAATAAAACAGAATTTCGTGAAATGTCTCACATCTTCCATCTTTGATGCAATTTAGTTTGTCCTCAATATCCAACAAATTTATGACGTAATTACAATGGAAGAAAGTTAAAAATTCAATCTTGCCTTCGTCAACCAATCTATAAATATCCATGGTAGAATGAAGCACTGGCTAAACATAGACCAATAAAATCGTTGGAAGCTAATCACTAAGGCATTTTACATATCTAATTAAGATACAATCAAGTGACTCTCCCATTCGATGAACAGATAGTGGCACTTGGAAAAAGTGGTCAAGTAATCGGCAAAAAGTGAAAACTATCGCGATCTTCGGCGGAGTGTCTTTGCCCTTGTGGTCCAATTTTGACCGGAACTTAGTCAAGTGCTTGAAGGGGCGGATCATTGAGACTTTTATGAGCTCACGGATGTTCCTGCAAGCCAATAAACAAGGTGGAATTTTACCTTGGTGCAATCCCTGTCGATCTTCACCTTCAACCAAAGGCACTTACCATTCAATTAATCCACTTGGATTAGTGCCTTGCACCTAAGTATTTTAACAGATAATAAATAAATATTATTGGAATTACTGATAAATTCTACCCACAACAATTTTTCATTTCAGACCTTTGTTTTGTAAACTAAGTATCAAAACTTCCTGTAACTTAAACAAATATACCTCAAAGTTTAATCCCTTTTTAATACTTTGCACCATAATAGAAATTTTCACTAGACTGAGCAAGATTTTGCAAAACTCTTCAGTTGAATTACAAAGAATTACACTCTCGTGGCTCTGTTCTGTGGTAAAAATAGAAACGTGAATTCACCAAATAATGTGATTTCGTGGAAATAAAGTACTGATGATCCAGATCACGAAATGGGTTTATATTTGTGGAAACCGTAAAATATAATTGTTTGTTATATTGCAGATGCTATAAATGGGCTTCCGTTACTTCAATGTCAATTTAAATTTAAAGTGACAGAAGGGTAATGAAGTCATTATATCAAAAATGTTTAATGGAGTGAAGTTTCACTTTTAGTACACGTGTGTACTAAACTTCAGAGGGAATGATTGAGGTGTTAGATCCCTTTCCCTGTAATGTAAATGTTTTCATATTTGAGTCTCCTTTAGGTTAGAACAACTGACAACTTTATTGTGATATTAAAATAAGAAATAGAAAGGGGAAATCTCTTGAAAGTTTTTTTTAGTACATAACTGTCCTTGTATGGTTCTGCATAATCGATTATTCTTTATTTCGGTTTTTTTCGTGATTGTTTGGTGGTTTTGGAACACGGTGAGGACTGAAAAAGAAAGTCGACACAGGAAACAAAGATAAGTCGATCGTGCAGAAATTCATGTGAACAGCCATGTACTAAAAACATTCAGGAAGAAGACTTTCCTTTTTTTATTTTTCAATCAAATAATAGTACAAAAGAGCTAGTTCAAACGAAATTTAGAATAAGACTGTTCTCATGTGCTTCTGCATAATCGACTTTTCTCTGTGTTGGTTCCTGTCACGACAGGATGATCTCTTTAGAACAAGACGAGAACTGGAGGAAAAACGGTCGTGACTGGAAACTATTAAAAAAAACTCGATTCTGTAGAAGAACATAAGAACAGTTATGTACTAAAAAAAAATGTCCAGGAGAAAGGCATCCCCTCTCACGTTTTCGAAGCAAAAATATTTCAAGGAACTAATTCAATGGAAATTTAGCACAAGACTAGTTCTCATATGCTTTTGCGTTATTGACTTTTCTCTGTGTTGGTTTATGTCACTACTATTTGATCGGTTGTTTGATCGGACTTGAGGAAAAATAGTCGTAACAGGTCCCAACATAAAGAAAAGTCGATTATGTAGAAGCACATACGAATAATCATGTACTAAAAAAATGTACAGAGGAAATATTTCCCTTTTCATTTTTTCAGTGGAATAATACTATAATTCTTGTTTATAAATATTTCTTACAAGTTAAAAAGAATGCTACATTTTTTTATTTATTTGTTATTAATATACTAAATCAAAATATAAAATAACTTATCGTTTTCTCCTACACTGTGAGCATAGTCATATCATCTGAATTACCCGAATTACCGAAGAAATCAATAGAATCGAGGAAGAAGGAAACGACGAGAGGAATAGTACTTAATCTCTTTTATGTTCAAGTTCAGTTGATTTTTTTCTGAATTTAATGTCGAACTGTAATTTATGGAACTTACGTAGCTTATCTTGTAATTAGTCGTACCATGTCGGTCGATATCGTATCTAAAAATTCAAATTTTTTACTGAAATTTATCTCGATTTTTCTTCTAAAATTAGTCAATTGACATTTTTTTCTATATTTCTAAATATTCTTCTCAGTTCAAATTTTTGACAAGTATGCAATAGAAATTCTTAAGATTTTGCGATCTGCAATACAATTTTATGCAGTACGTAAGCATTCAAATTTAAATTGAAATTAAGTTATCTTAACTGAAATTTGCATTTTCTCAATTTTTGCTCTGAAAACTTAATCCAATAGGGAAAAGCTTTCAGGCTTTTCGCAAATATTTTCCAGAAATTCTAATTATTGTGAATTTCCATTGAATTTTGTGTGATTGCGCACATCAAAGTCAAGGTATGAATTAACGGTAATTTCATTTGTCAAATGACCAATTGGATGGGGTATAAATTACATTCAACTAATGATTTTAAGTTTATTATGCCATCTAGCTATTCATTGCAAATTCGTAGAACCTCGTAAGATAAATCAATAATTTTACAAAGCTTGTTCTAAATTTAACATGTATTGATGCACTAAATTGCTACATGATCAAATTCAAAGATTGACGCCTCTATGAGTTTAATTATATTTCCCATTACTAATGATTTTGTATCATTTCTTGTTGCATTATTTACGACACTAGGATGTTTATCAAATTTACTATGCTGTATAAAACTTTAGTACAGTTCTGTACTAAATATTTTTAATATGTTCTCTTATCTTATGATTAACATATCTTTTCTTATTATCGTTAATTTTTATCAGGGTGTCGATATTGTATTCTTTTTATATTTACTAAATTTTCGACATGACCAGAAACCTCTTGACGTTATTTTTAGTACAAGTAATTATTCCTGTATCTAAAAAATATTAAAACAAATGATTAAACTAATGTTACTTTTACATATTTATTTATCTTTTAGGATAAATAAATACAATAGTTGCATAAGTCAAAGCG
Source organism: Phlebotomus papatasi (assembly GCF_024763615.1). NCBI lineage: Eukaryota > Metazoa > Arthropoda > Insecta > Diptera > Psychodidae > Phlebotomus > Phlebotomus papatasi. Next base: position 85,985,226 of record NC_077223.1, on the reverse strand, counting down.
AATGAAGGTGAATGAACTTTAAGGTATTATTTTAAATTTTTGAACAAAAATCCGTTGAGTAACGTCTTTGGATAAGTTGATTAGCCCCCAGAAGCGGATTCATTTATCCGTTGTGGCACTTGCACGACGCAATATCAGTGATTTTATGTGATTATCGCCCATAACAATGATCAAGACACGGAAGTGAGAGTCACTGGGTTTGTCTATACCCATTGCAGCTATACGTTCGAAATGTACTGAGCTTCTTTTTCTTTTTCAATTGAAAAATTAAATTACAACGTAGAATTCTTGCATAGATGTGGGATTTGAAGTCAAGCACCGTGCCTGAAGAAAACAGCTTAGTTGTCCGCAAAAAGATAGGGCAAAACTTTTCCTCACTGGATTGACTCAAAAAATGCCTTTTAATTGAATTAAATGTGGTAGCCAGAATGAATACAATTGGAACCTCAAGCGTTCTCATGTAATAAATTAATTTTCATGTTATTGTGTGAAAATCGACAATTGCCTTTTTCACCGGGTCTCTCTTGGTTTTTCTTTCCCTCATTTTAGCGCCTTCTTCTTGCAAATTCTACCGAGCTTACCGGTCGCCAAGCAAATTTCCATATAAGAATTTCTGTTTGATATCATCGCGTGAATATCAGCTGGGAGAGAATAGGAGAAATAACGCAAGTTGAGCTGCAAAAAAGGTCCCAAAGTAATTACTTCTTGAATGTAATATGGACAAGCACAATGGCAAGAGACTTTTATAAAATTGCGTGCAGTTGACGATGTTTTTTTCATCGCGATTCTAGTACAATTTGCGCCATTTTTGTCCAGATACCCTTCACCCCTCGGTGTCCAGCTCTTTGGACCAAAATGGGCCCTTCCCCAGATGATTTTCCATTGAGAACGACCAAGTGTAACACACAACAATGATTTAATGAATTGCGGAACTAATTAAAGTGGAAAGGGGTGAACTATCACTACCCGATGGCGATAAAAAAAACTAAATATCATCGTTCAATATACCTCTTGCACAAGTGCCATATAAGGTACCAAGCATAAAAAAAAAGATGCGAAACACGCTTGATGGATAGCCAGATGATCATAGGTGCGCTACTAATTAGATACAGCCATACAACTCGTGTTTTATTTGGTATATGAATCGAAAGAGTTTAATTGACATAGCGAAAAATTCCCCCCTAAATTGATTTTGCAATTTACACCTCGGTCCAAAAACCGCCCACCTCACGAATGACTGGAAATTCTCAATGAAGAACACAAACGAGAATGATTCAACTCAATTTCACGCTCAAATTTGATAACCATTATTGTAGATTCACTCGGCTGAAAGTGATGGAATAATCCACATTTCACTAACAAGCATCCCAAAACAATTTCCTCTGCAGCCTAATGCTTTGTTGGAGAATACTTCTTTTGGACTTTGACCTGTTAGTCGTACTGATTTTTTAATGATAAAACCTTTACAGCTTCATCGTTAACTGTCGTGATACATCGTACAGATTCGTGTGTCATTATTCAAATTTAAATGGACAGTTATGTCAATTATTGATTGACAGTTTTTGACAAACGTCTACTATCGTACATCTTCGTATGATCTCGTATGTCAAAATTCAAATTTAAATAGACAGTTATGTCAATTGTTCTATGAGATAGTATCAAATTGTCGCTAGTTTTCAATTAGGGTGAAAGGAACACCTATTGACGCTTTAAGAACTAGAATCTCCACCTATTGACACCCTACTCTGTACTACAGTAGAACCCCGCTATAGGCCATCGCTTTATAGTCCACAATTTATCGACCTTTGATTTCAAAACACTGATTTTAAGTTAGGTTATGTTTGTTAGGTTATATTTTGCAAACTTAATTGAGTAATTGTGATGATAATTGTGATCTATAATGAAGAAAGCGAGGACAAGTACCACATTCGCAAAGAAAGTGGAAGCTGTCGAGCAATTTCAATACTAAAAGTCGTTGATAATTTTAAAAAATGACATAGACTATAGTGCGACCCAAGTGTCAAATCTGGAACCAAATATAGCCTATAGCGAGACCCTACTGTATTTGGAATACGAAATTCGAACGTTTATCCTTATCGAAAACGCAGATTAACGAAAAAAACGCCATATTACCCACATTTTATTAGATACATTAAAAAAAATTCAACATTTTGACAAAAGTGTCGTTAGGGGTTCCCTGTCGAAGAGACTTTCATTCGACTCTAAAGGTGTCTACACATTGGGAGCAATTTTCGTAAAAAATTGCGTTTTTGACAGAAATTTGACGTTTCCCCCTACAACGCTGCAGGGAATTTCCTTCAAAAAAGCAATTTTTGACAAAAATTGCTCCCAATGTGTGGAGGCCATAAGTCGCTATTCTTTTTTATCTTGGAAGATATTGAATTTTGAAATTTTCAAAATGTTACTTTTTGCCCCAGTTTCCCCTATTAACAAAAACTTAACCTAGAAAATTAAAAAAAAAATACATTACCACTATTGGAGTCGTACTGTATTAATGTTTATTTTACTGTTCATCATCCCATAGTGTAATAGCACTTCCTCTTATTACAAATTCATATTATAGCAAGGGGTAACTTATATTCAAAATGGCTCGAGTTCTCGGTTCCTTGAAATAAAGTCAGTCGATTACACTCACTTATTTAATGAATAAAAATATTATTTTTGCTGTTTCTCAAACTTGAATAGTTATATCGTCAGTTGCGTCTACCTCTGTCGTATCTGCATTTGTTTGTGTCTGCATGCGGTGCAAGCTACAATACAGGCGTCCCCTTTTGCGTGAAATGCTGACAAAAAAGAAATGCAGATACGACAGAGGTAGAGGCAACCGACGATATTATGTTACTGTACACAGTAAAAACTTTTTGGCTGCTTTACCATGATTTTCATTGTAAATTTTACATTAAACATGTAATCTTGTGTACTAACACACATTTGTGTAATTTGTACACATTTTGTCAGAAAAATGTATAATTTGAACACCTTTTATTTGAGAACTGTGTTATTTTACACAAAATATGTAAGAAAATATACAAAGCTGTGTAATCATTTCCAGTTGATTACACGGTTTACTATTACACAAAATTTAAATTACACATTTTCAGATTACACGTTTTGTTGAAATACATAATTTGTGTAACTTTACAAGATTAATCGTGGTAAAAAGGCAAACCAACGATTATCCTTGTAATTTTGTTTTTTTACTTTGTAGTGACTATATTACGGAAATAAAAATAAAAATATTATTTTAAGTGGATTAGTCATAAACGATCCAGATAACGAAGCGCCCGGATTAGCACACTTGACTGTAATGTGTAGATCTTCTGGGTTCCCTAAAAAAAATGTATGGGTTTCTCGTGCGTTCCAAAAATGAGTTCCCCGAGTTTCCATAAAATTAAGTGGATTTCTTGTAAATTTCCTTTAAGTTCTCTGCAAAATGTACGGGTTCCCTGAGTTCATCATAAGTTCCCTGGTCAGACTTTGCCCTAGAATCGAACTAAGGGCCTTTACTTCACTAAGTTACTAGAATTATTTCTAATAGTTTGTCATTCTTGTCCATTTGCTTCTCATATCTTTTGATTAGTCCGTTTAAATTTGGAACAAATTTTCCAAAAATACCATTCGTAACGTTCTAAGTTTTCTTCGGTATACCTCGGCCTGATTCGCATGTTTAAATTCAAATTCAAACTACCACAATATAACAGTTATTTAAAAGAAAAAAAGAACTTAAACCGTCACTTTAATTATAATTTTCTTCTCCTTTTTTCTTGGAATTTTTCTATGTCAACAACTTATTTATTCGCTGCCTTTTAAAATTCTTGTTAAATTGATTTAAAATGGAAAAGTCAGTGAGATCGAGAGTCACGTTCAAATCAATGCTGTTGCCTTTTATCTCACCAACATGGGAGAGAAATACCACTCCATAATTTTCCAACTAATTTTGAATACATTAGTAAATAAGCGACAGTATTGAATAATATGGAAAATAGGTTCCGGAAATTTGAATAAAATTTTGTGTGGAGAAAAATAAACTTTTTTTTATTGACTGGGAGACGAATAGAAACACGGTTGGATAATGATTCATTTTCATCCATATTGCTTGAATATATAGCCAAGTTTTTAAAAATTGAATGTGATTGTGATAATAGAGAAAAAAACGATGGAACTTTTTTCTGGTATCTTCTAAGAATCTTCATCGAAAAATTCAACATTCGTATTGGAAATTCAATAATCATTTCAACTTGGCAAATTAGATGTAAGATGAAAAGTAAAAAGAGATGTTTTGTTATGTAAGAAATAAATAAATAAAACGTTGTAAAGTAAATATTCTGAGTAAAAAGTCGTAAATCATATTGATTGTCGTTATTTCTTCGTTTTTTTTTGGTTCTCTTTTTCTTCCCACTCATTGACACAGTTCTTGGCATTTGCCATCAATTCCACTTTTAAATTTTCACCTGTTTCACCTGAAGAGATTTCTTCAGGATTGTTTTTACAGCCTCTCTCGTGCCTCTTATATGGCTGTCTTTATCAATTTCCGCGGTTTATTGTGGTGAGCAATTAATGAGATGTTTTTTTCCTCCAACAACATCTTTGAGGCGAGAAGGAATAAAGGCAGGGAATAAAAAAAACGTGAACATATCAAGAGTTTACACTCTTCAAGGTTATTGATAAAGCCCAGAAGATAATTAGCAAAAATGGCATAAATGAAGAATTTACTTTAATTTTGCAAAAATCCATCACTCATTTTGAGTCACATTTGCCCATGTCAGGCTTACTAAAACCGCAAATCTGTCAATTGGGAAAACATTTTCCCCGGCCAAATGATGCGCATTTTGTGCTATGAAATATACGGCTAAAAATTGCTTGTAATATTGTTGTCTGATTTTCTAAAAAAGAAAAAAAAACAAAGATGAAAAAAAAGCGACAATATTTTATTGAATGCCTCTGGGCACGATTGTAAATATAAAATTACTGGGTGGAAAGAAAAAAAAACAGCAAAAAGCATCATTCCCCAGAAAGAAGATATACATTGAGAGTGAGAATCCGGATTTTGCAAGAAAAAAAACTTTTTCAACTGCTTTTATTGTTGAGCAGTGGGAAAAGCTCTTTTTTTTAACTTCCGCCGAAACACGAAAACTTCCAAATAATCGATCTTCAGTGTGTTTTTATTTAGCTTGTGCAGATAAGTTTAGGGGAAAACGGGGCACTATCGAATATGGGCTAGTACTGAACACTGATTTTTTATTTCTAAGCTACTTGGACAATGACGATCACTTCTTCTGTGGACGAGCATCCTTATAGTGTCCATGAATTCACACAGATATCATACTTTGAAGTCTAATAATTAATTTAAAAAACGCAGTGTCGATACTACCCCGTGTTCAATTCTGCCCCGGTTTCCCCTATTTATGATCGAGTTTCATTTCGAAACAAAATTTAAACATTACCATTTAAAGAAAATAGTAAAGTTTCTTATGAAGAAACTCCTCAAATATAAAGAACGGTTGAATTCAAAATGTAAAATTTGAGGTTATGTGAAGTAAGTTTTGCCTGGACCTTAATCCATTCAGTCAATGTACTTAAAAAACTGAGGATAAAATATTTATATTATCGAACTAGTGTCTTACAGATTAATGATATTTTTTGAAAAAAAAAATTGTTTTGAATTCTAAAGGCGTTAGGAACGGCTGTCAAACATACCTCCCAACGGTCATTGAATTTAAATCCTTTGCAATAATTCAATGCAAACAATATTGATTTGGATAGAGTGCCTAACCGAGAAAACAAATTGCCAGCCAGAATTTAAATCAGGAAAGAGAATGGTGGAAAATTTCATCAAAATTGATGCAATGTCAAATTTACCGTCCGCCATTTTGAGCAAGAACTTTACATAATATTCCGCGAAGCCAGAAAAGAACCACAAAATGCTTTCCATCCCTTTCGGGATATTTTTCTCAAGTAATTGAAAGAGTGAAGTAACTAAAGAGCCCCATTCCCAACAGCAATTCGGATGTCAATTGGGTTGAAATAAATTACTCAAATCAATCAAAATCTTTGTCATTAAAAATAAGAATGTGACCCCTTACCGAACACGTTTTTAAGAATTAAAGAAATACCACTGTTAAAAATTTACAGACCTTGACAAGGTATTCCTCCGCATGGTGGCGTTGGTTTCTCCTGCAAATGGAGCTGGCGACTGTTCTTAATTTTTAATTCTCAAGCTTCAAGGTAAAAACATCAGTTAAATTGAACCAAAAACTCAGAAAAATCCCTGCTAAATTCTGATTCCAGGGAAATGATTTCAGGCTTCTAACATTTTATGGTTTTCCCATGTTTCTTCAATGAATGTGTCCTAAGCTTTTTAGGAAATGTGTGACTGACTGACTATTACCTTCGGACGATTCAGGCTTCGAACACATTATTTTTTTCAATACTTTTTTAATGATTTTGATCATTTATAAAATTATAACTTAGGGTAAATTAAGCTAATTCAAAACCTGCTCCAAATGGAAATTTTTCGCTACTCCAAATGGAAACGTCATTGTTTTCATTATAAATAAAGTATTAAATTATTATATTTATATATTTTCTTTATCACAGTTTCATTATTCAGTTAATTTTTCTATAAATAAAGCGAAAATCCATTCATATTTACAAATTTTAATTTGATTATTTCTCAGAAACCTTAAAGTGTACCATTTCACCGTCGAATTTTTCATCGATCAATCATGTTTTCCAATGAAAAACACAATAAGGTGACAGTCATTTATTTGTTTTGTTTAACATTTATGTCATATTTCTGGCTAATTTTAGTTAAATTAAGTGCTAATCTTTATTGTTAACGGTACGTGAAGTTTTCAAATGAAATAATTACCTATTTCGTGAACAAAAAGGGTTTTTTTCTGAAGTGTCTGCAAATGCTTTAATTGGAAACCCCGGAAATATGATTTTTTTAAAGAGATTTTCTTATTGTTTTAGATAGGAAAGGAAAAAGACCAGGAACAAGAACAAATCCTGCACTCAAGAGCAACTCAAGGTTTTCGAAGCCTTTTTCCGCGGTTTCACTTACACTGTTTGTCTCCAATTAGGAACTTTCCCTTGTCTCCATTTGGATTAATTTCTTTCCAATAGAAGCATTTTTCACACGTGTGTTTTTATTGTATTTAAGAAGTTTCCAAATTATATTTAAAGAATTTTCATTAAACAGTAACATTCTAGAAGAGTCAAGGAGCAAATTTATGTAATTCTCTTCAGAAAAAAATTGAACTTAATGTGTTGAATCTTCTGTCAAAGTTAAAGAGTCTGGAAATGGTTTTGAATTAGGACATTTACCCAAATAGCTAGTCCAATGCTTCAAATTTCCTGAAAAGAGCCATGGGTGAAATCCATTGGGAAGATAGAAAAAATTAAGTTGTCCGAAGCTCGAGTCGTCCGAAGGTAGCGCGCTGCCCCCAATTGCTATCAGGTCAGATTCATTGAAGGATTATGAGAAGAATATGAAGTGTACGAAGCCAGAGTCTGTGCGAAAACTGAAAACCTTTCCCTATTTTTTATAGAGTTTGTTAATGCAAAGAATCGCACCCATTATTCTGCTCGACTCCTAAAATCGTACACACACGTCATTGGAAGAATAGAAAAAAATTATTGTTGCACCAGCTGAACGACTTATTCCCCTCCAGTACTTCCGTTAAGTCAAAAGTTCACTCAGTTGAATTTGGGCAATTTCTGCCAAAGATCATTTCTCTGTGAACTTCCAATCTATAATCATCTCCAAAAAAACTGAATGTACAGTAAAGTTAATTTGTATTACGTTATTAGTTTTGCGTTACGTTATTAGTGATATTTTATTCAAAATTGTTTGCCAATCTGAGTGCAATCCTACATCCTACATAATAATTCCATTCCTCCATATTTTTGCTAAAAGGTAAAGCCAATTTCATCCCCAAAAATTTGTTTTTGCAAATATTTTCAAAGAAATATCATTCATGTGAGTAGACCATTAACTTGACAATTTAATCCCCAGAGGCTACAATCAGAAGAAATTTGGCCCAGGAAAAATCATTAATTTTTGAGAGGCCAAAATCAAGGTTCTGCCACAGATTTATCTCACTTGCGATCGCTTTCAGGGACACAAGATCGCTCTCTTTTTTTTATAATTATTATTCAAGTGACACTCCCTCTACTCACAAAAGTGCCTTCCAATCCAGAAAGGTTTCGTGAAATTTCCCTCGAAGTGGGTCAAGTTTATGTTGTGATTTTGGGTCTGAAATCGAAGTCAAAAGTGAACACGAGAAACCTTCTTAATCGTTCATTCAGCGATAAAAAACTATCGTTAACCAGCAGAGATGTGAGCCGCAGGGGATTCACAGCCTCAAGCAATATATGCTAATTTAGAAACTTATGCATAATTAACTATGAAATTTAATACAACTCTTGAAATATAAGTTAAAATCACGAAAAGAGTTGACCTTATCCGATTCATATAAAATACCTCTTCAAAAGGAATTTCACTTAAATCCCAAGTTAAATCCTTAAATCTTTGCAGACTCTCAACTCGAATGGTAAAGTATCCTATCTCTTACATGATTGAGATACTAATAGACACTTGCATTGTTGCCCTAAAAGCTCCAGACAAAGCTTTGAGTTACCCATAAGCCTTTCGAGGAATCCTTTTGACATGCCATGCTAATAATACCAATTCATTTGCATTGCATAGCTAATCATCTCCCCATTCAATAATTTAATACAACAATTTATCAAACATGAAGCTTTCAATTTCACTTAAGAATCTCTCCCCTCAAATTGTTTCAGATGGTAATTCCATATAAATCTATTAACTATTCAGCATGAGTAATATTTCAATGACATTGAAAGACAGCAATTACCTATTGGGAGTGGGAAGCAATGTGGAAACTTTATGACTTTTCAATCTCAAATTATGTGATCTTAAGTAACTGTGTAAAACTCAATCATAAATAGAAGACTAATTATACTGCAAATTATTGAGAGAAAAAAATGTGTATCAAGTTTGTACAAAGTTATAATTATAGATGGCTTAATTTAGCCAAATGAGTCACTGTCATTTGATATTGATTGCATTAATTTAGAGGTTATGTTACTATCTCTAAAATAACCTCTAACACAGACTCCCATAATCTCATTCTGGTTGTAGCTGGAGCCAATAATGTATATCAAATTTGGTGGAATTGAAATTCAATGGCCTAATTTATATAAATAGATATCCTATCATTTGTAATAACATGTCCTGCTTTGGAATTATACCGTTCCTGACGTAACATCCAAAGCAGAATTCTCTAATAGTCAATACTTTAATTTGGATCAATTTAATTATAATTTTAATTAACAACATTAATTGGGCTAAACACGTATTCCCAATTAATTTTGCTGTTCTAGCAATTAAATTATCCTATCTGACATAACCTATAATTTGATTATTTTCTAATTATGCTGCGACACTGGGATTGAGACAATTGATTGTTTATCAAATTTATTATAATGCCTCTTCAATAACTTAATTTAACTAAATACATAATCATTCATCTTCAAATAAGTGCACTAATTTGTAGGTTATACTTTCCTGTCTTTGTTAATACTGTGATATTTTTGAGGTTATGTTGACGAATTTGAAGTAACTGTTACTATAAGGTTATTCCAAAATTCTTGTATGAGATTTGAGGTAATGAAATGAATGAATTTTAAATACCTTTCATGTCATTTCATTCTACTTAAGCCATTTTTAAGGTTATTTAACTTTTTTCACATGACCTTTACATAGGGTCCTTCAAAAATACTCTATGCACAACATCAACCACTTACTTACATAAAATTGACATGAATATCAAAATAAAAACTAGGGACTCTATCTAAATGAATCAAATGTCCAGTTTGTTGCTTTTAGTTAAGGCTCATCTAAGGTTATGTTAGGTCCTTGACACACTTACGACTTAAGCCGAGAGACGGTTTAGTGGAAAATGATGGAAAAGTAGTATAACCATTACTTCGAATATAATTACGCTAAGCCGACTTTCGGCTAATCCTCATGTCTGTCAAGGCCATTATACTCGAAGATATAACCTCCAAAAAAGACTTATGAGAGATATGCAATCTCAAAGAATGAATTGATTAGTTAGATAGGTTAGTCTTTATAAATAGGTTTTCTGAAAAATATTTTAATTTATGCTATTAATTTAGATAAATTTTTAAAAATTCATTTCCAATACTAGTTATAAATATATTTGAAGAAGTTATGTTACGCAGATTCTAGTACGATATGAAACCAAATAGGCAAGTCAGAATGATTTTCCAAAAAAGACCGGAAAATTAGTGATCGTCATGATAGAATGACAATTTTGTACGATATTCGCAATTTATCAGCACATAGTAGTATGATACTTGTAAAAGATTATTAGGTCTTCATGAGTCAAGGACCTTTAGAAAGATCAGGTTATCAGTATAAAATTCAAACAATATTGGAAGGCCGGTCGATTAGCATGATTAACCTAGAAGATATCTGTAAGAAGATCAACAAGAAGTTCAACACGATTTTTATAATAGATCGGCAAAGTGACAATCAGCACGATTTTCATTAAAAACCCACAGATCGACGGATCGGTACTGTCTTCGTAACAAATTCCCAGAGCGGCATATTGGCTCGATTTTCATAAATTGCAATTCCGTATAAGTTTTCCAAAGATCGACAGATCAGTACAGTCTTTGTAACAGATCGGCTGAGCGACATACTAGCTCGATTTTCATGAAGACCGGCAGATTGATACAATCTTTGCGAAGATCAGCTGATCGGCACAGTCTTCGTAACAGGTCAGCAAGGCATGTCGGCATGATCTTCATAGAAGACCGGAAAATCGTCACAAACTTTACAAAGATCAACTGATCGGCACAATCTTCGCAATATTACGGCATATCGGATCGATCTTCATAAAATACTGATTGATCGGTACAATTTTTACAAAGATCAACTGATCGGCACCGTCTTCGTAACAAATTGGTAGAGCAATGTATCCACTTTATCTTCGTAAAAGAGTGGTAGATCGTCACAATTATTGCAAAGACCGACTGATCGGTATAGTCTTCATAACAAATTCGCTGAGCGACATACTAGCTCGATTTTCATGAAGACCGACAGATCGACACAATCTTGAAGATCAGCTGATCGGCACAGTCTTCGTAACAGGTCAGCAAGGTATAACGGCATGATCTTAATAGAAGACCGGAAAATTGTCACAATCTTTACAAAGATCAACTGGTCGGCACAATCTTCATAACAGATCAGCAGAGCGATATATCGGCTCGATCTTCATAAAATTCTGGTTGATCGGTACAATTTTTGCAAAGATCAACTGATCGGCACAATCTTCATGACAGATCGACAGATCGACATATCTGCTCGATCTTTGTACAATATAATACTGGTAGATCGGCACAATCTTTCCAAAAACCGACTGATTGACACCGTCTGCGTAACAAATCGCCAAAAAATCGGCATGACCTCCATAGAAAACCGGCAGATCGGCACAATCTTTGTAAAATGCTGGCAGGTTGACACAATCTTTGAAAAGATCAACTGATTAACACAACGGTCGTAACATGTTGTCAGAGCGACAGATCGATTTTTATTTTTTCGAAAGTACGACCAAGCTGACCAAAGCTGATCAATGCTCTAGTATACCCCTCGATTCCGCTACATAAAAGGTTATGTTACTGCACTGACATGATTTTAAATTCTAACGAAATTCTAATTGCAGCCAAGGCCACTTTTAGTCACTTCGGCTCACATTTCTTGCCCCAGAGACACAGAAATCAGACTTAACCAATTAATGTCACAATTTTTTGCGCCTTTTCCGACTCTCATTTCATCCAATATATCGCATTCATTTTCACAAGTCGCAGATGTTTTTTTTTTACTTGCCTATGGGGCTCAACACTTCAAAATGTGAAATGATTTCCTGTGATAAGGAAATTGCCGAAATTTCCCCAGAAAGTAATGGGATAGAAAGAAAAGGAGGCAAAAAAACTGTCGTTTGGCAGAAAGAAAGTCTTGAGGCGTTTGACGTGTGAGAAACGGAATTAAAGATTATATACGATAAAATAAGACATATGAGAATTTATTTACCCGAGAGTTGGGTAAATAAATAATATAATGGGAGGACAGCTGGGTGATAGAAAAGAAGAAAAATGAGAGTGTAATACTAAAGCCATGGAATGGGTAATTCTGCCTAATTAGAATTCACCGTGTATGAATGGAGATATGTATGCGTGGATCTCTGTGACGTCAGCACAGGTGACAATTGTGCATATATATTTATTTGTCAATGGGTAAACACTGCGTGGCTTGTAATCTCTGGTTGAGGTGAAAAAATAGGTTGTTGTGTATTATTTTTGTTGAATGGAGAGTGAGGAGAAGAGTATACAAAATCCCAACACTTTTCTACAAATCACGTGTCCATTGATGATTTTGCGGACATTGCAAGGTGGGATGAGTCAATGGGAAAAATTCCACAGGTGATTATGCATTTTTTCACTCACTTTTTTTTTTCGGGGGGAGAGGAAAAGTCCCCATAGAGAGAGGGAATGCCCCTTGTCCCTTAGACTTTCGCCAACGGAAGCTTTTAGCACTATACGAACTTTCACGATCTACCTGTGTGCTTTTGGAAAAACTCCCGGTGTTCAGTGCAAAAAGAAATGTAAGAAGCCCCACAGAAAGGCATTAATTAAATTGTCTAGTGCCCAAGTCGATGAATTAAAATGTTGTAAATGACATTTTCTGCCGGATACTGACTCGGTACTTTTTATTTTACCTTCCTCACATGCTGTTTGTTGCTGAATGAGTCTCTTCTCGGAATAAAAAAAAGTCCCATGGAATATTATTCTTTTTGGAATATTTTAGGCAACAAACGACTCGTTTTTTTGCGTGTGGAACAAAAAATAAATAAAAGTTCTAGTTTAGTAAACAACGCTATATAGAATAAAAATACTTGCAGAAAAAGTTTTACATCAATGCATCAGATAAAATAAACTTTCAAGGTTCACAATCACGATATGATAACACTTTTTCATTATCTCACACGAAAAGTTGTTACAATAGCAAATTAACTCCATATTTGCATTACTTGATAAATTGCACAATATTTTGTTTATCACAAGCAATTTCAATTAAAAATTTAGCACACAAACCGATTTATTAGTTTCAGATTTGGTTTCGGATCCGTTATTTACATTTTAGAGTATTACCAGGGGCATGACGCTTCCTATGCTCCCATATGCTTCTAGCAAGCCGAAAATACTTTTGAGTTTATTAGGGGGAGGCTTTGAACTTTCGCACACAAAAATGATGTTCAAGTTCAGTGAGTTTTTCTGACTACCATGCAAACCGTATGGATTCTCCAACTATGCCAAAAAAATGTCTTACTTATAAGGTTCATAATCCCACCAAACAAAATCCCAGGAAATCCTTAGATTTTCCTCCAGAGGAAAATGAAAATTTAATGGCGATTTGTCCGATAGATGAATCAAGTTTCTATTATCGCACACGATTCACGCCATCATTGAACACCCCATTTTCACCGTAAATTTTGCACCGGACACTAAAAGTTGCACATCATTGTTTAAAGGGAACTCTAATCTACTTGATTAAACCATTTTTATAAGGAATAAAACATTTTAATATCACTTTTTTGGAACTTTTCTGAGAGATGTTTTATTGACATTAAAAACCATTTTTTTGCTTGATTCTACGAGAATTTCACTCCGGAAACGGTTAAATCTGATGAATACTTTCTTGAAAAGTCCAAATATCACCAAATTTACACGAATCAATAAGTTTTTAAAGCTAAAAATTGACTAAAACTCAGCAAGCGAGAATACCACACAAGATTCCACCATTCCTCCACGGAGCCGGATATGCACAAAAACGTTTGAATGCGCATCATTGAAGATTTCTCTGTTCCTGCAGCTGCAGGAATCGGGATTTAGCACAGATATTGAGCTTCAGCAGGTGAACAAGCTAAAATTTTCACAAAACATCTTCTTACGGACAATTTCTTTTCTTTGTCATGCAAAACAACACAATAGTGAGGTTATGTCAAAGATTGTCAAAAAGCAGTTGTAAACTGTATGAGCTTATTGCAGATGTGATTCTTTCATTGCACATTCAGTTTGTGCAAGCTTGAAAAATATTTTTATATCAAAGAAATCCAAAATTGCTTAATAATTACTCAACTGCAACCTATTTGAGTCAAATTACTTCTTGTTTATCAACTTTACGATTTTTAAGTTTTCCTTTTTAGTGGTGGATCAAATCGGTAGATTACAATAGATGTGAATATGAGGGATCGCATCTAAAATGAAGTTTCTTGGAAAATGTGAGAGAAGCCATGTCTTCTATGTGCGATCGATGAATCTGAGTCAAGTTTGTGAATTTTGTTCCACCCACAAAAAGTGCCTGTTCAGCCTAAAAGATTTTTACTTAAATCTGATTCCTAATAACCCTTCTACCCTCTGTGATAGTAGTTTTTCAGAAAAGTGATATTAATTCTGCACAATCGTATGAAATATTGCACAGCAAAATTACAGTTTTGGACCTGTTTTTAATTTTTGTTTCCTAAAACTAGGGGAAAAGGATTAGACTCCCAATTTTTTCAGGAAAGGTGTGATTTAAGACTAGCTACTAAAATATATAGCCATCAGTGAAAGTTATAAAGTAATACCGGAGAAATTCGAAGTGTCCGATGGTAGCGTATGTGCGAAACATCAAAGCCTCCCCCTACCTGTTTTCTGTCACTGTAGAATTATGCCCAACGCACAATAACTTATGTTTGTAAATATGATTTCAAAATTTCCTATGAGAGTGAGCAAGTTGACTAGATCTAGATCTCCCTCACTCTCATTGAAATGTTAAACACATGTTTACAAAACAAAAGTTATTGTGCGTTGGGCATTAATTAGCAAAAAATACAAATACAAAATAAAAGCCAGCTTAATATTGAATAGGCCACCGAAAACCCCAAATTGGCAACCTACATAGTTTTAGAGTTATATCGTGAAATGTGTACGAAAACAGGGAAAAATTTACACTAAAACCGGTCGTATTTTTCAGAGCTAATGGTACCCCCCTGAGAATTACTAGAGAAATTAGATGAAAAGAAATGGTTAAGCTTAATTTAGTCAAAGATTTAGTATAATGGACAATTTTATTATTATTTTTAAAATAATTATAGGAGAAGGTCTTCAGGCTTTGCACATACTCTGTCTTCGAACACTTTATATTTTTCTCATATTATCCTTTACAGAATTTGACGTATTTTATCAAGAAATTATTTTGATCAATGAGTTATTTTGGGCTATTGAAAAATCTTAATAGGGAAGCTCAAGGTAGAACTAGTCAGGGGCAGTATTACACAGTGGGGTGTTGTAGCTATCCTTAGAAAGAATATTATGTAAACTACTCTTTATTCATAGTAACTAAATCCTTCCATATTGAAATATTTATCAGCTTGATTCAGATACGTGATTCATAAATAATCGACAAAGAAAAAAATGCATTTACTGGATAATTATGCCCCAGATATCATAATTTATTTTTAAAGCCGGTTATTTATTTTTTGATAAATTGCAAAAAATTAACCTTACTGAAATGACAGTATACATTTCATAGTAATGGTATATTCAGAACAGGAAAAATTCTTAGAAAAGTAGGAACTCTGTAGGGGGAGATGGGGCAGTTCCAAACAGCTGAAATTTTTTTTCGAGGACTAATTTGTCAAACGTTTACAGACTGCATTCAAGTTACCTTAATTCAGCTCATTTCTCTTGTTAATAGACTACTTGAAAAGAATTAGTATATTTCTGTTACATGAATTTATGATCAAAAAAAATTATTTTCGAAAGTCGTGTATGCTTGAAACTGACCTACTCTCATCTATAGACAATATAGGGCTCTCTTGTTGAGTTTGAAAAGACTTTTCTGAAATTTTGTTGAATTTGGCTTAACTTTTCAAGAAGAAATTTGAAAATATTGAAACTAGGAACAGCCGCTAGCGCCTCCTGCGGGAAAAACAGTGCCCCCTCGCGGAGGAAAACTTTTTCAATATTTTTTCTTTTTGTAAAAATAAAGTCATTGAGCTCTATGAAAATGGTAAAATTAAAAAAAATTGTTAAGAATAAAGAAAACACTGAAGATAAATAAATATTTCAATGGAACATTCGTAGGGTAATATCCCAGAACCCAATACAAAAATAATATTATGTCAGCGAAATATGACCAGCGCACAATAACTTTTGTTTATAAACATGTTTTCAAAATTTCCCATGAGAATGAGCGAGATGACTAGATCTAGATCTCACTCACTCTTATCGAAATGTCAAAAACATGTGTACTAATCAAAAGCTATTGTACGTTTTGCAATACTATGCTCAGAACGCAATAACCTTTCTGTTTGTAAACATATTTTCAAATTTCCTGTAAGAGCGAGCGAAATGACTAGATATAGGTTACATTCTCTTTCATTTAAATACATAATTTTGACATTTCAGTGACAATGACTCAGATTTAGATCTACTCATCTCGCTCTCTCTTATAGGAGGTTTCGAAAACATGTTTAAAAAACAAAAGTTATTCTTTGACGTTTTGTTCTGTTACGTAAATCGATGTTTTAAGGATTTCAAGATTATTTAATATTGTACTCTGATCGAATTAATTACTAATGCATCGTTTTCTATTTTTTCAGGTAAGCAAAGCAACTACATATTCGGTGTATTCACAGATAGGGTTTGATTCTCTAAAAGTGTCTCGACTAAAAGGTAAAGAACTTTCTATTTGCATCAAATGACCCTGTTCGAAAATTTCGAATAGAATTTCGATTTTTAAACTAAATTCTCTTAGAATGTTGGAAAATTTTATAAGGATGCTTTTCATAGATTAAGTGACTTAGTCATTCCTTTGACTTTCTTGATAAGAAAGTGAAGATTAACAAGTTAAGACTTGTGAGACTTCGAAATTTGAATAACGAGAACCACCATGCGATCAGAACAAGAAGTAAGATGCCTGTTCTTTAATTTTTGAAACCGATCTTCGATCGCTTTTTCTTCTTTAATTTATTCCTTAGAAATATTTGAGAAGTTCAGCAATGCCTCTCCTTATTTTATGAAACTAAATATTTATTTATATAAAAATAATTACAAGCAATGCGTCTTCTTTTTAAATTCGTAACTGCTTTCAGCCAATCAGAAATCGTGACTGAATTAAAATATTGTAAGAGGAATCTGTATTTAATTACAGATGAACGTAACATGATTCATAATTTTGCATCGTCTTTCAAGTTCGAGTGGCACTCTTTTAGCTGGCTGTTTGAAAAATCAAATTAACAAAATTAGTAATTTCCCTCTGAAATATTATAATTCCCAACAAAAAGCATTAGGGGAAAGTACTCTCCCTTCGAATGTCCACGCCTTCGAATAAAGTGAATTTTCTTTTAGTTTTCCTAAGAAACTTAGACGTTTGTATTAAATATTAGTTGACTTATCATCAACTGTTGATAATTCAGTGATTGATTTAATATAAATCTCATACGAAAAACAAAAGGAATTCACATTGTTCGAAGACATGAACGTTCGAAGAGAGAGCACATTCCCCTATGTCAATTTATGAACATTTAATTCGAACTTTTAAAGTTTCTATTCAAATTTTCGAACATTAACGACATTTTTTTCTAGTTAAACTGTCATTTGTTTCCGAGATACTTTGAGTTAAGAAAGGGCAATCAAAACTAGGTTTTTGAATAAGATGATTAAGGATTTTGATAGAATTATTTTTCACTCTAACTTGAAGATAGAGAATACTAGAATAAGAGCTTATCTAACTCTAAGTACTGACTTTTTTCGAGAAGTCAAAATATCTCTTACGAAAAAAGACCAAACCGACTGGGAGAAAAACGATGTTGTAGGAGAAAAAAATGTTGTGAGAACCACGGGTTAGCACATGTTTACGCCAACAAACAAAAATATTGTCAGAATAATTGCACAATACACAAACCATACTGTTTGTTAGTGAAACATTTGAAATTTTTTTTTATTATTTCTCCAAGCAAATATCAGATAGTTTTTCTTCAATATCCAACAATCACCTTGAATTTTTCCTCAGGCGCACCTCTATTGAATAATTTTTGCGTTGTTTGGTGGAAGAAGGTGCACAAAACAGCTGAATTTGCACGTGTTTGCATGAGACTTTTTTTTGGATGCCTTGCGGGAGTGTGTCTTCGAAATGCAGTTAAACTGCTTTCTTTCAAGGGGTCATCAGCTAAAGTTAAACTTCAATAAAATGCAATATTGCACGTGAAAAAAATTCTCTCAAAAATCTATTTTTAGAAAATGATTTTGTCGTATGTTGTTTTTTTATCTAGAGATTGCTATTTAATTGATCGATTGTTTCATTATTGATTGAGCTTTCGCGTGAAAGTCAATTTTTGAGAACTCTTATGATAAAGCAATGACGCACTTGAAACTCGAGAAGTTTCTCCCTCTCATTCAGCTGAAAATCTTGTTAAATTTTCTATTATATGCAATTTTAAGTGGTCCGTTGAAACAAAGTGCTCAAATTGATTTATTGGACACTAATATTTGCCCATTGGAGTTTATCAACAGCTGCAATGGCTCTCTAATGAGCTTTCAATTCAATTGACCCCATGATTTATAAGTATCAATAAGGTAATCCTCTCGGATTTATTTACACCTCTTTCAATTTATCAATAGCACAAGCACATTTTATAGCGATTGACATTTGCCCTGCTTTGAAGATTAATGCACTTCAATATGTGACTATTCTATTAAAAAAAAATGATTTTATAGTTTTATAGCTGAATAGGACATTGACCAGACACAAATATTTTCTTTCCTAAACATGTTTAGAAAATACCTGATAAGTAGAACTAGATCTTATGCCTTGCTCACAATAACTTTTATTTTGTTAATAAGTTTTTGACATATCAATATGAATGAATGAAAGCTATATCTAGTCATCTTGCTCACTCTCAAAGGGAATTTGAAAACATTTGTACAAACAAAAGTTATCGTGCCTTCGGCATTACTCGTTCTACTAAATACTAAACTGTTATACACATATTTTTATTTGCTTCAACCTTTAACGTATCTTTTTAAATATATTTTTTTATAATCTAATTACATAATTTCATATTAAATAATGTCAAAAACTATTAAAATCTGAATTTTAAAAAAATGCAGATGCGACAATAAGTATGAGTTCCAAAATATGCAACTAGGGCAATGGTTGATGCAAATGGCGATGTTAGAAAACAAAAGCATATTAATTATTTATTTAAGAAAATGGGACATCCATCTTAATGAATTTCCATCTAATTTTATCGTCCACAACCACTTCAGTAGCAATGATAAGTTAGAGATCTTCTTTCAATCTTTTGATATTACGCTGTAATACAAGTATCACGATGTGATTAATAATAGAAACTTAAGTTATAAGATTTACTAGAGGAGAGGGCTTATTTTTCAAAATCTTGAAAGCTAATCTAAGTCTTGAATGCGTCCAAATCCTGAATTGTTCGAAGTCCCAAAAAACTAAAATCCCGAAAAAATCTAAAGCATCAGAATCTCGAAAAGTCGAAGTTGTGAATGAATCGAAATCCCTAAAAGCCGAGACCCCGAATGGATCAAAATCTTGATAAACTAAAATCCTGATTAGGTCGAAATATCAAAGAGCTAAAATCATGTATGCGTCGAAATTCCGAAGAAAAGATCTCCTGAATGGTTCAAAGGTGCAAAAAACCCAAAATCCTAAATGGGTCTAATCCTGAAGAGCCAAAATTCCGAAAATCCAATACCCCCTAAAGATCAAAATCCTTATTGAGTCGTACTTCCAAAAAACTGAAATCCAAAATACTTCCAAATTCCGAGAAGCTGAAGTCCTGAATGATTCGAAATTTAAAAAAGTCAAAATTCCGAATTAGTCGTAATCTGGAAAATCAAAATCCGGAGAAGATCCCGGAAAGTTAAAACCCCGAATGGATCACAATTCCAAAAAAAGTTAAATTCTCATTGAGTAGTAATCGTGAAGAGACAAAATCCCAAATTGGTTCCCGAAAGCTAAAACCCAAAATGGATCAAAATCCCAAAAATTGAAAATACTAGTACGGTCGTAATTCTGAACAGCCAAAATCCTTAATGAGTCGAGATCCTGAAGGTCTTCAAAATTCAAGGTCTTAAAAATTCAAAATCCGGAATATTCCCAATCTCGAATTGATAAAATTTTGAACAACTTGTAGTAAAGTATGTAGAAACTGGGTCAGTTTCTCACATCTTAACATTTTTTTAAATCTTTTTTTTTTTCAAATTAGTATGCACTGTATAAATATTGATTAAGGTAAAGTACCCTCGAGCCGACCGATTCTTCGACTCGACCGGTGTGCGGTGGTCAATATTTGACTGTTTTAATGGTGTATTTCTATAAAATTGTCACTGATTCGTATTTTTTATGAAATAATTGACCTTTAATTTTAGATTATACGCCAAATATTAGTGCAAATATAAATAAATTGAATAAATAACTCTACCGGTCGACTTGAAGGCACTTTACCGTAATTATTGTTTATTTCATTAATGTTTTGTCTAATAAGCAATGTGAAGCCCACTTTATAGGCATACACTTATTATCCTAAAATAATATGAATTTCAAAAGTATTTTCATTTTCCAAAGTCATGCAAAAAAAAATCCGATTCTCCCCTAAAATGAATATAGATCTTTACCAAATGAAAATTTTATTTTAAAACTGAGTAAAGTTACATAAAAATAAAGAAATTTTAATTTGTCAAAATATTATTCAATTTTTATTAATTTCATTAATAAAAATTCATAATATACATTTTAATTGTCTAACAAACCACTTTTTATTCACTGAACATTTCTAATAATTCACCATCTTATCTAGTGTAGCCTAAAATAAATTATTGTCAATAAGTGCTATTGTTTTTTTTGTTTTATTAATTTTAATGTGAGCACAAAGCGGTACTAAAGCGTCGGAAATTGGTTAATTCACTGTTATAGGAATTCCTCTTTTTATTTATTGATATTTTAATTAAAATTTTGCAATTTCAATTTAGTATTCTGAATAAATTTCCCTTATTGAACATTGCAGAAATACCAAGTGAGATGGATTTTCTAGGGCAATCGCTTTGAATTACCGGAAAATTTATTGGGAAATTCTATACGCAGGTATCGCTAACAGTTATTTTAGAATACGGGCACTAATTTCATTCAAAGTGTCTGGTTAAATTGCATAACTTTTAATGGCAAATCTATTTTTAACTTGAATTTATTTCAGTCATTTGATTGTTCAAGCGAAACCGCAAAAGACTGGTCATTCTTATCACCAATTTATAATCTACTATTGTATTAAAATATCCTGGTAGTCAAATGTGGTTTATTGGCAGTACAGAAGACACTAACCCCTCAACAAAATATAGAGAAAATTCCAATATTATTTCCAACTTTCGATCCATCACCAAGTCAGAGGTAACCCCATTGGTGGGACAGAGAGAAGAGGTTAAAATATGATGTACAAAATACCATATAAACTTCATATTTGTTGTGTAATTTGGTGAATTCCCTCCACAAAGCTTTTGTGCTTCTTTTTTTTTCGTTATTCCTCTCAAATTCTCTTGTAATATGCATTACGCGGAAAAAGCGAAATAAGAGTTGTTTAGTGGCTGAGAAGACAAGAGAGTGAAAGAACTTCGGTGGAGGGGAATAAAATGTAGTAATCTCTTTTAAAATTATGCAATTTACTTTTTTCTTCACTACCTTTTTTTCTCTATGGCTTAAACTATCTACTTAACCATCTTCTTGTAGTGTCTTTTTTTCTCGTCTCGCCAAATACACTTCAATCACTGAAAGTCAACAATGGAGAAGTTTTTTTTTTCACCTCATCTTGGGAGCGTTAGATGAAAATGTATGATCTTCGACCAACAATAAGATGATCATTTTCATTATCGGGCAATTTATGTGGAAATTGGGATTCTTGTCTATCTTTTTGTCTCTCTACAGCTTTGTAGGTGGTTTATGCAATTTGTGATCACTGGGCGGCAGGTTTGAAGTGATCAACTTGATAAATCCAAATTCCAATTGAAATAACTTTCAAATAAATTTAGAATAATAGCTCAAAAACTCTGCGTATCGATTAATGCAATTTGGTATTCTCTCAATTACAAATTATACTCATTATTATTTCAAAATTGTTTTGTAATTTAATTACATAATTATTCGATTAATTAGCATTTAACTAATTAAAATTTTGTGACGTATTTATTTTAATTAATAACGGTACTTAAATTACTATACATATCAACAAAATCTGCATTGAATCCATCGAGTGAAAGCAATTAGCTTTGATGATCAATTTCATTGTGCCGCAATTAAAAGTCCGAATGACTTATGTGCTGAAACGGACACAGCTTAAGCCGATAGATAGCTTTACGTAATTATAACCAAATAATGATTATACTACATATTTCTATTAGTTGTCCACTATGCCCTGTCTCATTGTAAGCAGTAAGTCTTTCTGGAACGGTATTCAAACTAAAGGTTTAGCGGGATTAGCTCAATTCCCCTAGGTCTCAAAATCCTAAATAGCAACCAACAATAAGGAAATCCGGAAGTCGTCGGAAAGAGACAATCACTCAGTGCTAACAGTGATAGGAGTGCTAACAAACAGAAATTCCCAGCAAGAGCCAAGACGAAGAAGAAGATCCGAAAATTGTGCCAAATATTACGAAAAATTGTAAAAGACAGTGTAAGAATAGTGCCCCCGTTCCCTCTCATGCCCCGTTGTAATCGAGACCAAAACCCTGAATGAGTCTCAGAGAAAAATTGCAAGACTTGGCCTCTGATGAAGGCTTTGTAGACCGAGCCAAAAGCTCTGGAGATAGTTGATGTGTTTCCCTGAGTGATTGCCCAAGAAGCGAAATAGCTGCCTTATAGAACCAAGTATTAAACAAGTCTTTTAGTGCACTTTTAAAAGACCCAATGTGAGAATTTTCTGTAGAGATTCCTATAGGAGCTCTTAAGATCCCAAAGAGTGCGCCACTTTACTTATAGTAATCTCAGTAATGGGACCAAGAGCGTTATAATCAAATAAAAAGATTTATGGTTCTACAGTGCCCTACTTAAGAAATTCTACAACACTATATTAAGAAAAAATTGTTTCTTGGGTGTCTCTTCCTGACGACTTCCGGATTTTCCTATTGTTGATTGCAATTAACGTTGACTTATTCCCACACTAAATAGCAACCAATTTTTTTTCAGAATTTAATACGTCATTTGTCCTTAAAAATGCAAGCCTAACTTAATTTTTTTTTCAAAAAAACTTGATTGTTGAACATAATTAGAACAATTCAGCCGTTTGGCTAAGTTTCAGACCTAGAACACTTACGACTTAAGCCAAGAGACGGCTTAACGGAATTGTAATCAAAATAATGATTGGACTAAATTCCCATCAGTTTCCTACTGCCTAAGCTGTTTCTCGCTTTAAACCGAGAGACGGATTAGTCAGAAACAGACGGAAATGTAATCTGATCATTATTTTGATTATAATTGCATTAAGCCGTTTCTCGGCTTAAGTCGTAAGTGTGTCTAGGGCATAAGGAAAGGCTTTCATACTTAGCACAATCTGGCTTCGAACACTTCATATTTTTCTATTATTGCTTTTATGAATCTGGCCTAATGTCAATATATATTTTAATAATCAGTCTTAAGTTACACATTTTCTGAAAAAAAAATAAATTAAGTTTATTACAGGAAGATGGCAAAAATACGAAATGCTCGAAGCTAGAGTATGTGCAAAACCTGAGAGCTTTCTCTTGTTTTTGATTAAGCAATCTGACAACCAAATGGTTCTCAATGAATTTTATCAAAAGCCTCGAAGGTCTTTTTAGAAAACGTAAAGCATAGGATTAAATATTAAAATATATTATTTCTGTGGGTTTTATTCATTAAATTTATGTCTTTAAGAATTAAATTTTGGAAGCTTGAGTTGTCCGAAGACACCGCATATTTCCCTACATATTTTGTATAATTTCTTTTTAATTTTACCAAATTTTGAATTTCCAACAAAATTCAGTATGGCCTAATAAAATTGACAATACTTTTGTTTTTAAGTGTTTTGTTTATAAGTACTTAAATATAGAAAAGTTTCTTAAAAAGTTGTCCAATGATTGATGTTTTAGATGATACAAAAATCGACAAAGACATTGTAATGACATTTAAATAACTTAATATAGAAAAATTTGTCTAAGCAACGTTTTAAATTTAAAATAATATTAACTTTAAAGATCTCTTTTTAAGAAATTATGCGTCAAAACCGCCAGTAGAGATAAAAAAAAAGATAGAATCCATCTCTGGGGTGGAATGATAACTGTTCGACAATATCGAATCGATAGTATCGATAAAACTATATTTGTTAGATTAAGTGAATGTCCATTTTTTACACATTGTTGGGCCATTCGTTGTGACATTCTTAAAAGAATGTGACTGTTGATAAATATCTATATCAGCTACAAGAAGTATAGCTATCGTTTAAATTTTTCACAATCGACAGTCGATAGTATCGAAAATAAGTTATCATGTCACCCCTGTTTGATTTTTAAGATTTTAGATAAGATGTTTTATTTTTTTATTTTTATTTATCGATTTTATTTTATTGTTGAATTTCGGTCACCGAAAGCTTCTCGTCCCTAAAGTTTTAGTCTTGAAATCTATTTAAGTATTACTGAAAATGCCACAAGTAATTATATGAGGTCCCGGTCAAAATATCGGAAGCTAAAATTCCGAACGCTGTAATCCCAAACGGCAAAATCCAAAATCGGCCAAAATCCCGAATTATTTCAAATCCGCCAGAATTTCGAATGGGTCAAGATCACGAAAAACCGAGAACCCGAAAGCCAAAATCCTGAACGCCAAAATCCCGAATGGGTCGATATTCCGAAAATTCAAAATCCAGAATCCTAAAATTCCGAACGCCAAAATTCCGAAAGCTAAGATCCCAAAATTCAAGATCCTGAATTCTTAAAAGTGTCATACCTACTCCAACGATTGCAGCCGGGCTTGCTGAACGGAAAGGAATCTTTTTATTTCTTGGGAAATTATTTCACACATTTACCTTCGTATAATTTCGTTCCTTTCGGCATTTTGACAACTCCAAATTTTGACCTTTAGACATTTGGTGTTCGGAATTTTGACTTTTGGAATTTTCTCTGTCACCGTATCATATGATCTAAATTTAAAATAAACTTTTTAGATGCTTGTTCTCAACCTCCGAGTTACATAACATAAAGATCAACTTTTAAAATTTAGAAATGCATTTAGAGTAAAGTGGTATGAGTTGGACAAGGCTTTTTTTCTTGATAAATTTAGTACTTCATTTTTATTTGTATATTTTTAATGCTTTAGTTTTATAATTTGATTCCTTGTGCTTAAAAGCAAATTTCGTACTGTATTTATCAAGAAAAAATCCATGTCCAACTTGTACCGGTGAATTGTCCAACTTGTAACACTATGTCCAACTTATATCACTTTACCCTATTATTTATATAAAGATATAACTGAGATTGCATTAGGCTTTTTTTTAAAGCCCTATCCAAAAACTAAATTATATAACTAATCTTATTAAAATAAAAATTTCTAATTCGAAAATAGAGAAATTCATTGACCTTTTGTTCTAGCAGAAATATGAGCTTGAATAACCTTATTGTATTTAAAAAAATTATTTGAATAAAAAATTTAAAAAATCTATATAATAGAGATATTGGAGAACAAAGACCTTTTCGAGGGATCCCCGCTCTTGTTTTTTTTTTCGGTTCAAAAGCTCCACAACCTATGTATTTGAAAGCTTTTCACTAATCCACGTTTGTGACCGAAAAGGAGGGTTATTCGACCCCTCGCCATTCTAAAGCCATAAATTGTCACTCGTGATTCACACACGCGACATAGAAAAAACACATTGACATTGTTTTGTCGCTGGGCAGAATTAACAAACAAATTATAAAGTCATTTGAAAGTCTCTCAATTCGAAAACGATTACAAAAGCGATTTACTGACAAAAATTAATTAGCATTTGAACACACGCATCGCATTATTTCTCTATTAACTCCTTCTCTCTATATTGCCATTTTAGGTAAAAAAAAATAAAAGAAATATAAGAAGATGATGAAAATAAGAAGATTGATCTTTTTTTTCCCTCTACGTCTCACTTTTTTTCTTACTTTATGCTCATCTGTAAAACAAAAAAAAGATTCGAATGAAAAAAAGCATATCTTTGCATGGAAAGAAAAAGTGAATACTTCATGCGCAAATAGAGGGATTAGCCAGGGGAGAAAAAAAACATTGTAATTTTTTAATATCAATACAAATGTTTCTTCTTTTTTTTTTGCACTCACTCCATTTCGGTTTGAGACTTGCACACACGATTTAGAAATTCTGTCAGAGTTTTGTATTTTCTTTTTCGCCTTTTTCGTTACGTTATGGGGATTTAATCGGTCAATAATTATTGATTTATCGTTTTAACTTACTTTCGTAACATTGAATTCTGGGTCAGAAAGCAACAAGCAAATTGTTTAACATGAAAACAACGAAATGGAAAAATAACTTTAAATTTGTTACATTATGTTGCTCATTCAGAGAGAAAGAGGAGATGAAAGAGTAAAAATGGGGTGAAAAAGAAGATGTAACATTAATCTCTCTTTTTTTTTACTGTACTTCCATTGCTGATAAATTATTAACAATACAATGAAAAGTAAAAGAGATGAGTAACTACGTCTTTTCCTTCTTTCAAACATTATGTGGGTGTCCCCTTGTCTTCTTGAAGTACATCCAATTCACCTGAAATGATGTAGGAATCTACGTGGGAGATGCAGAATTCTAAATTTATGTAATTTTGAATTTTAGAACTAATCTAGATAAGAAGTAAACAATACATCTATTACGTAATTAGTAATTAACTACGGGACTTCAATGTTTCTAATTCGTTGCGGTTAAAGGCAATCATTTGATGTTAAAATTATGCAAAATTCTTTTCAAATATCACCCGGAAATCTAAAGTGAAGTTCACATACCACAACTGAGAAAAAAAGAGGTTGCAATTAACTTTTTTTCTCATAACTTTAACACTTTTAGTTGTAAAAATATTTCAACATTTTTTTAATGTTAATTTTACACCTTTTCGAGGGTAAAATTAACATTAAAAAGGGTAACTTTAACCCCTAATACACCTGAAGGGTGTAATATTTACACCGATTTTGGATCTATACTGCAGGGTAAAATTAACATTTCCAAAATGATATTTTAACTTTTTCGGATTTCAGATCTAAGCTTAGCCCTTAACTTTTCTAATTTCTTTTCGAGTAATACTTTTTAGAAAATAAATACTTAAAACTTAGTATTATGCAAATGTTTTAGGCAAATGATCCGCTGAATCTTGAAAATATGATAAAATTGTTTTTTATTGAGATTTCGGGACTTTCGGGGACTTTGGGGAAACGTCTAGTCTGAGAACTGTCCAACAGTGTCCTATCTTTGAAATTTTCCAGTAATTTAAAATACAAGAATGTCGGCAAATCACAAGGGTGATCCCAAGAGTCAATTCCGAAACGGTCCGTTCCGGAACATTTATGCAATTTAAAACCATTACTACATTTAATGTGTTAAGCTAAATCAGAGAGATCGAGGCTTAAATATTGCAAACACCTGAGGACGACCCTCAGATTCCACTTCACTGCCTGGGCACTCGTCACATACTGAGTGACGGGCCGAGCAATGAGCGAATATCTCGCCTCGAGGTGCACGCTATGCTCGTGTGGGACATACCGTTATGGTAGAAACTCTATGGGTAAGCCACAGCAGAGGGATTTTACGCTTATCGTGGCTTTTCGTCTAACAAATGTAGGTCTTTCCAAAGGGCTATTCGATCCTCAAAACCTCGAATGATTTACAAAGCAACCCTGAATTTGACATGAAAATTTGTCACATACCATGCTCATACTTCAAATACAGCCAGTGAATAATCAAATTCTAGATGTGAGAACAAAATAACTGAGGACTTGGAAAAAGGGGTATCAAGCGCCTACCGGTGATCCAACAAGGTTATGGCCCTAGACATACTTACGACTTAAGCCGAGAGACGACTTAGTGGAAAATGATGAAAATGCACTTTGACCATTATTTCTAATATAACTACGCTAAGCCGTCTCTCGGCTAATCCTCATGTCTGTCAAGGCCCTTACTATTGTTAAAGGTCAATTGATCGTCTGTACCGCCGCTTTGTAAAGCACATAAGTGTTCTGCCTAAAGTCGGATGAACATCGGAAGGCATGATCAATATTGGGCTTTAAAGATGGACACCCTTTATCTCCCATTCCAAAAGGTTAACCCTAAGGACCAGGCACATTGTGTGTCCCAATCAGTATTTGATGATTCACAACAATGGCAGGGACCTTTAGCCACGGAACTGATTA
Organism: Phlebotomus papatasi; assembly: GCF_024763615.1. Classification (NCBI taxonomy): domain Eukaryota; kingdom Metazoa; phylum Arthropoda; class Insecta; order Diptera; family Psychodidae; genus Phlebotomus; species Phlebotomus papatasi. Next base: position 85,956,645 of record NC_077223.1, on the reverse strand, counting down.
GTTTTATAGGAAATTAATCTTACTTTCCTAAAGTTTAAGGATTCTCTTGACTGAATTCAGTGTCTTAGTAAATAAAAAAAATTCTTCTTTAGTACCGCAGATGCGGTTTTGCCCACCGGGGTTAACTTTACTTTACCGTAAGCTTTTCTTTAATAGGACTTTAAGACAGTCTTTACCGATCGGACATAGTAAATAAGATTGGTGAATGTAGACCATTCTTAAATGCTAGAAGTAAAGAAAAGCTTACGAACAGCAGATGCCGGTTACCCGTGTATACGATAAATTTTCACACTAACGAAACTCACAATTTCCTCAATTTACAACAAACTTTCTAGATCCAAAAGCAAAACTTGGTTGATTCAACGTTCCTTGGTTGATTCCGTTCATATCTTCGGACACCCAGGAAATATTCCAAACTAAAACCCGAACTTAAGTTCAGTATTTGCTTAAACCGAAACGGAAAAATCTTATTTGCAAACTGTTCGAAGTTCGAAATGACAATTTGATAACGAATGCAGAAAATAAACTCGAAGCTGAAGTTAATATCTAACCTAGTGTTTTATGAGAATCAATCTTAAAAACTCTTTAGACAAATTTATCTTGTGAGTTTGTAGACTATTTGTCAGAGAGAGAATAGGCTCTATTCAGTCACCACACTTTCTAGGACCCAACCAGAGTACCCTGGCTGAGAGTCTCAAAAGTTCACACGTCCTTCTTCTCTGACGTTCTGGATCGGACTCATTCTCTCGGTTTTCCGACTTATAGGTACCGTGGCAAAGACCCAGAAGGCAATGATACCGCAGCGGTTAAGAAACGGCCCAAGAACGGATTTGAATAGTAACAATTATAACAGCCAGGATTTTTGCAAACGTACTCAATTCATTGGGAATAGGTTTACAAGTTCTCTTTTACTTTCCGTTTTTGAAAATAGTGCACTAATCAAGATCAGGAGGGAGATTCTGAAATTATGAATTTCAGTTCGCGATTTTCGATTTTTGAACTCATCATTATCATCATCATTTTCAATCGCTTATTGGGGTTGTGGACTTAGGAAATCTAGGAATCTACGTTAGCAGCCCACGCCCTTCAATCCGCCGACACTTCAGGAAGGTATTCACGGTCATTTTATTTTCAAATTAAAGATTTTTATACCAAGTTTAATTCATATCATACAGGACGTATTAGAATCCTTCAGCAATATTTTCAGTATTTAAAAAATTAAAAGATTCTTGCCTAATATTTACAGCCTAATTTATCAATCTGTTCCTCTAATTTCTGAAACCAAAATAGAATGAACTATATTAAGCTTAGTTCTGTTTGTATTTATTTTCAGAAAACATTAAAATTGAATAAACAAAGCGCAATCAAATTGAAATTCAATAAACTGTACATGATTTTCGTATTTCAGCTCTGTAAAAATGAAATTTTCCGCACAACCATTTCATTCATCTTCAGCCTCTTGCACGTGTCGAATATAAAAAAAAGGCGAGTAATGGTGATTTGGGTAGAAATTGCGATTTGTTTTGGAAGTTCCCAAAAGATTTTGCCGCAGAAAAAAAAAGCTTTGCAATTCTTCTCACATTCTCCACGTTTCCAAACTCTTATGAATTTATCATAAAAACACAATTTTTCATCACTCTTTGACTTGATTATGTGATATAAGATATGAATAAATCAAACTTACGAGTTTGCCCTCTCCGTGAGTTGCCAAAATAAATCAGGTTGATTCTTAAAGTTCAGCTTGAAAGATTTTGGATAAGAATATTGTAAAGGATTTCTTTAGAATTTCTGTCCCTACTTACTGGTGAAGACCATAAATAGCAATAAATGCGTTCTGAGAAGAACATCAAGTAAAGAAATATTTTAACCGGAGGGAAAGTTTTATAAATATGTATCACACATAAAGTTCTTTCAAATGAAAAAGGAAAAAGCTCGTGCTGGAGTCCAAAAGGGGAGAAAAAAGGTCAATTCTTGTGTAAGGTTGCTATCTTCTGTGTTGTCCTGAACTTTTTTTATTTTCAAGTTTTTTTTTTCTATGCCACATGTTCCCTTTTTCAATCCAAATCGACAAGTTCTATTTTTGGAGTGAATAACTTGGAGAAGATGGAAGTACTGAAGCACGTGCACCATGCTTTCCATGTCACTTTCACTAGCACTTGAGTAGCCAATAGTGGCTTGTCAGCTGGACAAGCCAGTGAAGACCACTTCAAGATAAACATAAAGTTCTTTGGCACAAGATTTATGGCTGAGCTTAATTTAATCCAGATCACCTTTGAAGGCCAGTCAGTGTCTAAATCACAATGATATTTTAAAAGTTCATGGACAACGCCTAATCTAATATTCACTGTGGACACATTTTAAATGATAAGAATTTTGCTAATTTTAGTGTTATTTCTAAATCAAAATCTCGTTTTTTGCAATACAATTGTATATCATTAGCACCGAAATAAAAAAACTTGATGATTTGGTATTGCCTAATTTGCTTGCAAATTAGATCATTATTGTCTTTAAATTTAATGTGATATTTATTGTTATTTCACGACTGATTTTCCTAATCAAATTTAAATTGTTGCATACCAATCAACTATAACTGGTTCAAACTGTTACAAAATGTGAGAACGTAGAATGCAGAGAATTACTGTACAGTAGCTCTCGATGTGACTGTATTTCTGACATACACAGCAGTTTGTTTGAAATACAAATTAAATAAAAACAATAGAATGAGTATCGAAAATATCAATTGAAAATCCCATAAATGTTCTTTGAATTTGCCTCTTGTTCCAACATTTGCAACAATTTCCACAAATCATCGATAATGTCTCGAAATTACTTTTGATTTACTTATAAGTATCTCAGTCAATTTAATGTTGTTTATCTACTATTCATAGGAAATTTTCAAAAGGATATTTAATTCAAATTGTATTTATTTTTAGAATGAAGCATTCACTACATTACCTCTCGGTATGCCCCCTTTTCTGACATTTGCAACAATTTTCTATGAATCATCCGATAATGCCATAAAATTATGCTATTATACAAGCTTTTTTTCGCAGTTTTCGTTTGAGTTATTTAATATAATATTCTTTATTAAAATCTTCTTTTCTATTGATAAGCTTAGGAAACTCTAAAAAGGATATTTATACGGAATTGTGCGCAATTTCAGAATACAGTATTGCGTTGAACTGTATTTGTTTCGTTTATCTGACGAATATTTTACGAACATTTACGAACAAATGACAAAATTTTACGAACATTTTGTGTGTGTTTACGAACATTTACGAACAAATGCTTGTAAAAGTACAAAAAATGCACGTCAAGTGATCATGTTACGAACAATGTTTGTGAAAAAAGTACAAACTTTTACGAATTTGTTTGTGGGTTATACGATTTACGAGCATTTCGTAACTCCTCCACAGGAATTCACAAACATTTACGAACATTTCTACAAATAATTTTTTTCTGTGTAAGATCTCTGCATAAACTCGATTGAAGAGACAACTCTTTTTCGTTCATTTGGCATTGTAAAACATCTAGAGAATTATTTATAAAATTTATAAAAATTTATACAGTTCGGAGAAATAAAGAAAGTGACCGAAATTGCAAGCTGGCCGAAATTTGATACAGTTGCCTTAAATTGAAAATTTTCCTATCTAAAATTCTTCATAAGGGTCTTTCAGAGTTCCAAAGGATGTACTTCTCATTTTGAAATACTAAGGCAAGCTTCTACTCAGGGATTTTTAGAGTTTTATTTCTACCAGATATAATGTTTAAAGCTGACAATTTATACTCCAATTAGAATGTGAATAAGACTTTAAATATTAAACAACAATGCTCCCATAACCAAGAAAAATACTGTCTCAGTGTCTCGCACATAGCATTTCATACAAGAGAATTGCATACGGCAGTACCTCTGAATATGCCCCTTTTTCTTACACTTCCAACAGTTTTTGCATTTTATTATTTTTCATAAGAACGTGATGTCTCAAAATTTCGGTAATAACCCAGCTCTCGAGCAGCAATTATTTGTAAAAAAATTCAACAGAATTCTCTTTATAAACCCGACAAATTGCTTGCATTCACTTTATTTTTCTCTTCCCCACAAGATATTCAGAATAAATAATCATCATATCTGAACAATCAATTCTCTGACCTCCGTACATAAATATTATCTTTACTCACGTAATTCTTATTCAATCTGTTGAAATAGATGAATTGTTGACAAGTCTATTGTAACTCCTCTAAAATGTAAGTTGGTTTGAGCTTGAACTTTTAATGCCGAATTTTACATCTTTCTCTTCTCTATTGATTTCTCACATAAATTTTCCATATTTCACCACAATTCACTTGTAACTTCGATTTTGAACACTTATGCAATTTTTTTTCAATAGAATAAATTACAATAATAAAATTTTTAAATTACTGAACCAGTTTCACTGTTTTATGGTTTTTGGGGCCAGAGGTGCTGAAATAATTCCAATTTGTGATGTTATTTCTCATGGGATGATATATTTTTGTGTTTTCCCCTTTTTTTATATTTAAACTTTTATTGACTTTCCCTGTAAAATCACATTTTGAGTGTACATTTTCTGTGTTTATGACTAAAGGCCAGAGGATTGAATTATGTTTATCAAATAAAATTACGCAATAGAGGTCATTTTGTTGAGAAATTCGCAAGATAAGTCTCTCGTGCTGAAGTGATAAGAATAATTGTATAAGAAACAATTTTGACTTTTATGCTGAAGCACAAAAAAATAAATAAATAAAGCAACTGATTGTTGTGACTTTATTTAATTGGTCGGGAATATTTTGGAGGGAACTTTTTTTGTTGAAGGAAAAGTATCGGTTATATTTTGAGAAGAAAGACATATCATAAATTGATCATGACGTTTTTGAATAGTATTTTTGGCACAGCAGCTGCTCAGCATTGAACCACTTTCTCTCTCAGAAGTTCTCTCGTGCAGACTTTTTTTTTCTTTGCTTATGCCTTTGTGCGTACACTGCGTCGAGGTAAGATCTCCCCCTTGTACCCATTGTGGCTGCACTAAAGCGATATTGATGCGATTTTGACTATGGTCTGGTGAACACTGAGGCAGATGAAGCAAAATTTTCTATTGTAAATGTGGTCACTCTCTAGTTTGTCTGAAATCAGTGATAATCAATTTTCCTCTCAATTGAAAGCGACTTTCGCAAATGCATTTGAATTGGAGCCACATTCAAAACATCATCGGAATGCCTTATTTGCTGATCGTTTTTTTTTATTATTTTAATTCACTGTCTATGAACTAAAAATTTTCACTTATAGGCAGAATGTGGGATATTTCCCAATGTTTTTCATGGTTAATTTCACAATTTTTCATCTCCAATTTATGCAAACAGCTTCCATTTTTTTCCATGGATTTTTCCTGTCTTTCACTTTTTTTGAAACTCATCGTGGTTTACGCATGGGATACACTGAGAGAATTACCTCAAAGAGATATACTTTTAAATGAATTTTTGTTCAAGTTACTTGTTCAAGTTTGGCAAATTACTTGTAGCTTCATACTCAGAAGAGTTCATTTACACTGAATATAGGTCATCTGTACCAAATTCCGGCCAGCTTCCAATTTCGTCCAGTAAAATTTCCATGAATTGTTAGTTTTGGCATACTTTTTACTACGATATCACATACAAAAGGCTTTAGAAGAATTCCGAAAAGGTAAAGAACTATGAGAAACAAGGTGGTCGAAATATCAACCAAAGCTATGTCTATATTTTTATTCATTTTGAAATTATTAAAAATAATTTTAGAGAAAACAAAAACGATAAACTATCTACAAGGTTTAAAGCAACACTCCTTAAAAAGAAATCTAAGTTTTAATTATGAGTGATGCATTATAACTGATTAATGAATTAAGTTTAAAAAAAAAATTAAATTTGCTATTCTTTGCAAAATGAAGAATAGATTGTTCTTATTATTGCTGGAACTCAAAGAGAAAGCAGTTATACAATTTTTTTACCGGTTTGGAGCACAAACGGTAAAACATATCGGCTTCCGGTCTTCGATGACCCCCCCTCCCTTTCATAAGTGGACATTATTGCCGTTTTTTCTAAAACCATCTTTATTGATTTATTTCGAAAACGACTCCCAAGATTTATTTTTTGCATTTTCGAATATGTTTTGTAGGTGGTCCAAGATGAATATTTCGTCCATAAACACCTATGGCTTAATTTTGTGTTTAAATTCTTTTAGGAACTCTTAAGTAGTAGAGAGGCGGAACCAAGAGCGCGATAAGTAATTTATAAGAATGCCTTGTTTAGAGAATTATATAAAACAACTAAGAGAAAAAACCACAAGATAACAAAGAGAAGGGACCACTTACCTCGAGCCTTGAATACTTTCTAAAATATCTTTCAGTCACCTGAAGCAAAATAAAAAAAAATATTTAAATCAATTTATATTTTAAAAAGATACCTATAAAATCGGGAAAACACTTTAATATCAAAATTCGATAATAATAAGGTTTTAAACATGAACAAAAAACATATTTTTTTTTTAAAATATTTTGTATAATATACATCAGGGTAAGGAATGTTTTAATCAATTTGGAGAAAATTCATTTCTAGAGCATTAAATAAATTTATGAAGGAAGTAAATAAATACAAAAAAACTTTGCAAATAATAGTATAAGTAAGAAGACGTGTTTAGATAATACAGTTACATAGGTGTCACCGAAGATCAGAGGTTAAAATCTCTTACCGTTTAACCTCTAACAAATTTAAAATTGAAAACTGAGTTAATTCTCATTGCCATCTCTTTGAGTTCACGGACGTAATATAAGAATTTAGGAAGGATTTCGTAAAGTAAGTGAAGGATGTATGAATAATAAAGGTTGGAACGTAACCCTAAAAAAAAGGATTTTTTGAAAATTATTTTTTCAAAATAAAAATATCCCGAATTGGAAGGCCCAAATGCCATGAAAGCTTTCTCCTATCTTTTCGATTTAGTAAAATAATGCACAAGATTTTGCAAAAAAACAAATAATAAAAAAACAACGATGAATTTTGAATATTTTTTATACTTAGTTTTATTTTTAGGTTACAATCAAACCTTAGTGGTCGATATATACTGTACTTACTTTAAATGTAAATTAATTTGTGCGTATAAGTACGTTTAAGTATTTGAGTTCAGAACAGTTGCTAGCGCCACTTACGGGAAAAAACAGCGCCCACAAGCGGAAGAAATATTTGCAAGTATCAATGAAACACTACATTTTTTTATTCTCGTTTCATAATGGCTTTATTCAAGAAAAATAAAGTATTTAACTCTCCTAAAGTGAAACAAATTTCCACTGAACTTTTACTGATTAATTATATTATTGAACTATATGTAATTTCAAGGTATCTCAACTACTTGAAGCAATGAAATGCCTACGGAATATTTAAGCCTAATTTGAGATAAATTTCAATAAGTTGTCTGCAATAAATCTTGAAAAAAGCACTAAAATTTCAATAAAATAATGAGTTAAGTGATAGAGCGCTTGCTCCATGATACAAGTGTAATAGGTTCGAATTCACTTTAGTCAACAAGAAAGTTTGCAAAACTACATGAATGTTCGTTGAATTTAATGAATAATATAATAAATGATGGTACAATTCCAATGAAAAATGAACGTGAGTTTTTCAGCACTTTACCGTTCTCAAGTACTTCTGCTTTATCGACCTTTTTGCGTTGGGTTCTGTATCGACTGTTTCATAAAGAAAAGTCGATAATGCAGAAGCACTTGAGAACAGTCAAATCCTAAAAGAAAAATCTTCATTTTGCGTTGGAATAGCACTAGGGTCGGATGAACGTCTGTTCGACAGGGAATTCCTATTGACACTTTTGTCAAAATGTTGAAAATTATTTAATGTATCTAGTAAACTATAAGTATATAACGTTTTTTCTGTAAAATACCTTTTACTCTAAACAGAGATGTTCAAATTTCGTAGCCCAAATGGTACAGAGTAGGGTGTCAATAAGTGCTGACACAAGTTCTTAAAGTGTCAATAGACGTTCCTTTCACCCTATAAGTGTAAAGTTTACTCTGTTAGAATACACTCGTATTGCATTTCTGGCAACACTCACATTTCTCTGAGTACAGTATATTCAGTGATGTATGTTTAGTAACGATTTTATTAATTGCAAATGACGATGACAATTTTTTTTTTTCGCTACACCTCCCGAGTGGTTGTGTTTGTGACACAGAAAATGATTAAATGGCGCAATTTGTAAATAGAATAGCTGTATTTTTTATCGCGCATTTGGCCATATTCAAGTTTCTCCTTGAAATGCGTCGCGACGTTGGAAATATTGCATGATAACCATTATTCTATTAATCCTGCAATTGCATATGACATCTGTGACATTCTTTTTTTTCCTGCACTTTTAGCCATAACATCCTCAGCATTTTTCTCTATATTTAGTTTTTCACTTTTTTTTTAGTCATTTTACTTGGTAAAAGAAACTGTTCCTTCCCTCTTTTCTAGTGGAAAAATTATACGAGTAAGTTATCTTCTCAGTAAATGCCAATAATTTATGCTAATTGATGATGTGGATAATCTATTCGATTCGATGCAAATTAAAAAACAGTTTACGTATTTTTTATGGACACGAGAATGAGCTATACGAAGAAGAGTAGCAGAAAAGCATGGAAAATTGAACCAATAAAAAAAATAGATCACATGCACTTTTATTTAATAATATTTATGGTAATTGCCCACGGGGTATCTCTACATAGCGACAAACAGCACAAAAAAAAAACACAACCAAGAGATATGACCCAATTGTTAATTAATTTTGCAGTCACTTTGTCATTTTTGTCACAAGTTGAGGCACTTTTTCCTCCTAGTTAAACAACCAAATATACAAGCTAAATCTCTTTGCATGTGTGTCAAAGTTTTTTTTGTTCCTTGTAAATAGACGGAAAACTAATTTGAACCACAAAATTAAATCATTCATCCAAATTAGGCATGAGAGAGGCAATATCACAAACTGAGAGTGAGATTGTTGATTTTCTGTGGTTATTTATCGCAGTGCTGCAAAGTCTGTTTTTTTTTGGCTGTGATAAGAGGAAGTGCCGAAAAAATTTAAATTGTTCACAGTTTGCGTGTAGCGAGGCTTTTGCCGCAATTACAGTCGAGATGGTGAAATTGCCGGCATTTCCGCGAATACTGCAAATCCCAAAGGGAGAGAGAGTGTCTGTAATTCATGACCTCCCCTGAGAATAACAATAAGATGATCTTATTGTACTTAGGCTTTGAAACATTCACTTGAAATCACTGAAAATTCAAATCAAGCCCCCCCCCCTCGAATACCAGAATTTCCAGAAAGATCACTTTATAGAAAATAGACGAAAAGAAAACTTGAATCGTAGAACTGGCTCAAATTTGGAATCTAATTTTAAATGCAAATGAATTTTTTTTGGGCAGTTTAGCATAAAAGCAAGAACACGTTTCTTTCCCATTACCTTTTTTTCTCTCGTTTTTTTTTCTCAATAAAAGCATAATGACACTTTCACATCTTTGGTGATATAGAAGTTTAGGCGTGAAAAAAACTGCCTTGAAAGTTGGTTTCAAGATCACAAGGTTTATGAGATTTGAAGATCACCAAACTATCACACAGAGATCAAAATTAATTGAGGTGTGATCGAAGGTATTGATTGCCAAGAGCGTTATTATTGGAAGCCAAAAAAAAAGATAAATAATTAGGGCTCTGTGAAACTGGTTTTGACTTGATTAATGATTCTCATAAAATTTTTCATGGGTTGGTAATTTTCAAATTAAAAGTGAAGATGATCTTTTGAGGAACAACACTTCCCTCTCTCTTGTTTCATTTTCGGATTTAAACTTTCGATAGAATTAAAAGAAAAATAGAGATCTGCACTGAGAAAAGAAAGGGTGCGATTAACTTTTTTCCTCATAAGTTTAACCACTTTTTAGGTGTAAAAATATATCAGCATTTTTTAATGTTAATTTTACACCTTTTTAAGGGTAAAATTAACATGAAAAAGGGTAACTTTAACCCCTAATACACCTAAAAAGGGTAATATTTACACCGATTTCGCATCAATAATGCAGGGTAAAATTAACATTTCCGGAATGTTATTTTAACTTTTTCGGATTTCTCTCAGTGTGCGATGGAATGATAACTTTTCGACACTATCGAATCGATAGTATCGATAAATCTGTATCTGATTGAGTGTATGTCGACCTTTCAATGCATTGTTGGACCATTTATTGAGACAATCTTAAAAGAATGAAACTTTTGATAAACATCTATATTAGTTACAGGAAGTGCAGCTATCGTTTAAATTTTTCATAATCGATAGTCGATAGTATCGAAAATAAGTTATCCTGTCACCTGAAGTTATAGCTTTATAGGTCTCTAAAGAAGACCTTTAACCATTGGGTTCATTATACAAAACTTCTAAAAAACCATTAGAGTTATCAATTTGGAACTTTATAAATTTTGGAAGTAAAGTTTTGTACCCTACTGATATAGGGGAAACTGGGGCACCACCAAACACGGGGTAGCACCAAACACTACTTTTTATTTCTAAACTACTTGGACTATCTCAACCATTTCTTCAGTAGACAAGCATCCCTATAGTGCCTATAAATTCCTATAGATCCTATCCTCTGAAGTCGAATATCCGATTAAAAAATCGCAGTGTTTGGTGGTACCCCGTGTTTGGTGGTGCCCCAGTTTCCCCTAAGATCCTTTTTTCTAATGAACAAATTAATATCTAACAAGTAATTTAAAGTATTGTACTCATATAAAGTACGTTTATAAATCAATTTTCACAAGAGATCAGTCGAATGCAAAAGATTTGTAATAAGGTAAAGTACCCTCTTTTGACTGGGTTCCTCGATTCGACCGGTCAAATCGAGAGGCGGTCGACTCGAAGATACTTTACCTTAGATCATATGCAAAATATTATAGCAAATATAAATAATTTGAATAAATCTACCGGTCGAGACAAGGAACCGATGGAGCGAGGGTACTTTACCTTATTAATAATCTACAAACTTTTACCTCTAAAAAAGTAGTTCCCATTCTAAGAATGAAGATTAAGACATAGAACTTTCCAGTGCGCCTTAAGGTATATCCGGATTAGATTTTCTGCCGCATAATTAATAGTAATTGGGATATTTAATAAAGAAAACTTATTTATAAATAAATTAATAGGAAATTAATCCGTCAAACTTTTAAAATTACTACATTTTAAGGGTTCCCCTCTGCTTTCTTTTTAAAAATTGTTGACTTTCTGACACAAACTTTAACTATTAACTACTCCTATAATTTATTTTCTATAATCTGCGAATTAAAAAAATTGCTTTAAGGCATTAGTATCGTTCAGAAGAAGTTTAAAAACTATCTAAATAAATCTTAATTTTAACTGAAATATTGTGTGGATTGTAATAAAAACACTTGTTTCCGATGGGAATGCCAAATCATAACTGAATTTTATTCGTCTTCGTCAATACAATTTTGGCCAAATCAATTATTGCTTAAAACATACTTTTTGAATTAAGGGTTTCAAACATCACAATATAATATTAGGAAATACAATTATGGTTTTATAGCCCTATTCTCTTTATATCTTTACCAAATAAATCTTATTTACCATTAAGGAACTTCCTGTTGATTACCCGTGGGAATCGAAAATCAAGTGTTTTATAATTTAGGAAACTACTTTAGTAGTACCGTAGATCCGGGTAGTTTTGAGTAAGCTTTTCTTTAATTCGAGCACTTAAGGATGGGCTTCACTGTTTATATCTACGATGTCCGATCAGTAAAAGCCATCTTTAAGTTCGAAAATTAAAGAAAAGCTTAATAAAAAGTCACTCAAGTCTACGATAAGTTCAATTTACGCTCCTCAAAAATTCGTCCTTCATTGACCTCTCTATTTGAAATGCAGGAAATAACTTTAAAAACTTAACAAGGTTTAGTTACCTAAGATTCTTTACAATCTCAATTTTTTACTTTGTTAGACTTACAAAAAGATTTTCGAAAATCTCTAAATAGCGCAATAAACTACCTAGAATTAACAACTTTTATATCACATTTAACTCAAGGTTAACCAAAACTTTGCAAAAATTCTAGCTTCCAATTAACATGAACGATTTACTTCATTTTTAGTTTTACTTTTTTTAACAATTGTTATTTAACTTGTTTTTCTTTTTAAGATAGAAGTTTAACTCTTTTGCGTCACACTTTTATTCAAGTGAATTCATGTAAAATTGAGTTTTTCGTAATGATTTATGATCAAATATAATAGTTCTGAGAGTAAAAAAATCTTCCATTGTGTGAAAACTCGGAAGAAACCCGGGTCATATATGACCCTATTGTCGGCAAGGGAAGTATACCTACATACAATGTTCAAAATCTATATCACGGGATTTCTAAGAGTTTTTTTTTTGCTTGAAGTTATTAATTTGGCCAAAACCATGGCAAACTGGATTGTCTTGATGAACACTGTACTCCTGGTGTTCAAGGAATCTTCCTGGTAATCCCTTGAACAGTCTCTGTCACAGTATTTTGAGTGGTATTTGGCAAAAATAAACTTATCTACATATTTATTCATACACAATACAATTGTACAAGATAAGACGCTTGCAGAATACTTTAAAATATTGGAAAATCTAATATAAATCATCAGATATAAGATGAAATGTCCAGGAGCAAGATATTTTCCTTCTGGATTTCACAAAGAAAAACAATGTCCCAATTGTCCCAACAACATTGTTGGCACGAAAACACTTCATAAACTTTTACCCTTGCCGACAATAGGGTCATATATGACCCGAAAAATTCTACGCCCTTTTCTGGAAAATTGAGAGTAGTTTATTATATCAAAATATGCAATATACAATCTTTGGATATTCTATTTTGTGTTTCTAAAGAACTTTTTGCTGAAAAAAATAAATTAATATAAAAAATCTTAAAAAAGAAAAGTCATTTCACAAAGTTCAAAATTCGTGATTTTTGATCTCAAATAATTTTCTTTTCCTGAACATCTGGAGTCTTGAGAAAATTAGCCAAGAATCTTACATTCTTCTATTATGATGTCGTGCACAAACCGATAGATTTCAATTAATGTAAATAGTCAAAAAAATTGTTTTTTCCTCGGGTCATATATGACCCTAATGACGTGAAAGAGTTAAGAAACAGTTATGGTAACTCATTGTTCACCATTATTTTTTTAATATTAAAGTGTTTTATCAAGAGCAGATAAACTTCCCAAAAATGTGTACAAATAGCTTTTAGCTAAGATTCTTTACAATCTCAGTTTCTGTTGTCTGGAGTAAAGCCTAGTTATGTCGGTGTTTTTTTAGTTTCTAGCCGTAGTCTTTAACACGGCTAGTGATATGTATGGTCCACAGTACTATTTTTTGTTTATTTATTTATTTATATTTACCAGCTGATGAACAAAATAATTTTATCTTATGCCCAATGCACAATAACTTTTGTTTTGTAAATATGTTTTTGACATTTTAATGAGAGTGAATGAGATCTAGACCTAGTCATCTCTCTCTCTCTCACAGGAAATTTTGAAATCATGTTTATGGGCCATTTCCATTGAGAAAATTTTCAGATTTTTATAATTCCCAATTCACATGAAAGCTCGCAAACAAGCCCAGTTTTGAATACGAACATCTCGTTGACATTTGTTTGTTTTGATTTGGCTTCTGGGTAAAAATGCATAAAAACAGCCGAAACCTTTATGAAATCACTGTTAAAGGATATCCTTAATCGTTTGGTACGCAAATTGAAGCAAGGAAAGAGATAATGAGGAATAAATTGAAACCATATTTCCGCTTTAAAATAGCAACGTTAATGTTTTTCAACGTACTTCTGGCGCTGTTCCCCATAGGAACAGTCTGGAAAACTGTTCCCAATTTTTATTTTTAAGCTTTTATGCGAACAAGTTCAACCAAATTGAACTTTTTCTCATTAAAGCACAATTTTTTTCATATGGAGTTGAAAATTTTCTAAGAAATTTGTTGAGAAATTTCTCAATGGAAATGGCCCATTACAAATAAAAGTTATTGTGCGCTGGGCATTATGATGATTTGGTATTTTTGTGAACTTGTGTATAATTTTATAATGGATCTCATAATATTTGGTTTTGGTCAAAGTAGGCATTAAGGTTTATGCCCTAGACACACTTACTACTTAAGCCGAGAGACGACTTAGTGGAAAATGATGGAAATGTAGTTTGACCATTATTTGCAATATAATTACGCTAAGCCGTCTCTCGGCTAATCCTCAGGTCTGTCAAGGCCCTTAAGACTTTGATAAGGGGCGTAAGTAACATACGTAACAAAAAAAGGTAACAAACGTAACATAAAAAAGCCAGCCATAGAAAAAAAGCTTTGCATTTTTAAAAAGTTCCCGAGAAGAATTTCCTGAAACTTTCATTGAAATTTTCCCATCTAGCGTCTCAAGCACAAATGCGAGTGTTGCACTGATGCAGCAGCATATCTGAATAGCATTATAAGTGAGTTCAAGATCACTTCGAAAGCGTAGTAGTTGTATTCTGAGAATGTACTAATGGGTCTGATGCGTAATTTAATATTGCAAATGCCCACGAGGACAGTGACTAATGCTTTATTTCTTCATTGCAGTGCGGGACTCTAGAGGAGGCGCCCGATTCCCTCAAGCGATCCTCCTCGAGGATGGACTTTCACAGCTACCGACATCACCAAGTGGACGATGGCTTCCATTCAGATGGCAGTGGTGCCGAAACACCACCGCTCAGTCCGGGAGGTGGTGGTAGTGCTTCCACATCATCAGCCGCCTCAATAGCCTCCCTCACGTCGGACCATGGGTCCCTGGAGTCTGTGGACACGAGTGCCCAGAGGTTGGCTGTGTTGTCATTTGAGCAAGTCCGCAAGCTCAATGACGTAATGGATGAGGTAGTGTCAATTCACGGACGCGGAAATTTTCCCACATTGGAGGTCCGACTGAAGGACCTGGTGACGCTGGTGCGCAAGAAGCTGGAATTGGATGTGGCGTCTGGTGGCGCTGGTATGACTGTGAAAGATATTCGTCTCAATGGTGGTGCCGCAAGTCATGTCTTGGCATCTGAGGCGCAGCCCTACAATGACCTGGACCTGATATTTGCACTCGAATTCAGTTCAGGTCGTCACTATGACCGCGTCAAGTCTGCCGTGCTCAATTCCCTATTTGACCTGCTGCCGGAAGGTGTATCCCGACGAAGGATCACACCATGCTCCCTCAAGGAGGCCTACGTCGGCAAAATGGTGAAAGTGAACAATAACAACGACGGCGATAGATGGAGTTTGATCTCACTGGGCAATTCACCAGGACACAAGAATGTTGAGCTGAAATTTGTCGATACAATGCGCCGACAATTTGAATTCAGCGTGGATTCCTTCCAGATTGTCTTGGATTCCTTGTTGCTCTTCTACGATTGTGCCGCTCTGCCCATCAGTGAGAATTTCTACCCAACAGTGGTGGGAGAGTCGGTCTATGGGGACTTCCAGGAAGCCCTATACCATCTTCAACACAAACTGATCTCAACGCGGCAGCCAGAGGAGATTCGCGGTGGTGGCCTGCTGAAATACTGCAATCTCCTCGTACGCAACTACCGTCCCGTCGACACGGACAAGATTAAGACACTGGAGCGATACATGTGCAGTCGCTTCTTCATAGACTTCCCCGACATACCCACACAAACTGTCAAACTAGAGGCATACTTGAGGAATCATTTCTGGGGTGCCGACGAGGAGTCCCTGCAGTATCAGTACCTGATGCATTTACACGAAGTGGTGGAGACATCGACGGTGTGCCTGATGGGTCATGAGCGTAGACAGACGCTTCTGCTCATTGAGTCACTGGCCATGCAGGTGCTCTGCCGGGAGCAACAAAAGAGTCAACCTCCACAGTCCACACAGCCACAGCCGCAACCACCACCGCAGCCATCGCCGCAGCCACAGCAGCAAATGACGACGCTACCGCCACAGCCGGCCGGTCTGCTGTATGCCAATGGTGTGTACTACGCCCCTGTGATTCCCACCACCTTCTGCACGTGCAACTCAACCTGGGTGCCAAGCACGTGATCGCAGAGTACCACAGACTCTCTCCCACGCCATCCGCAGTCCATCCAATGGACTGCACAACCCTCGACACCACAGAATTTCGCGACAGAGGACAACAATCAACCCGACAACTACGATCCCCCGGAGGACACTATGCTCTATCAAATCAGATGATGCTCAACATCCTACGACCCTTCGCCGCGACACTACCTGACCCTTCTCTACGGCTCTACCACATAGAGTGCACCCAATAGGTCACGGAGACCTCATAGGTCTCGGTTAGAGAAAGGTGATCACACAAAACACTCCGCGTCCTTTTTTAACAAAAAAAAAACCACATTGTGCTTGTGCAGATGGAGAAAATAGCTGAGAATAAAATTCCTGGCAGACCTATCGGTAAGAAGAAACCATATTTTTCCCAACCTGACTGACATAGGGTGCTTGTATTTTGAATATTTTGAAAATCACCTTAACAAATTATTATTCCGACCAAATGAAAAGTGTTTGCTTGAAACCGAAGGGGTTTTTCTATTTAAAAATATATCTGCATTCATTAGGTCAGTCGGGATCAATTTAAGATTGCAGCGCCACGTAGTGGCTAAAGCTAAAATTAACCCCAAATTTACTATAATACTACTATCTTTGCAAGCACAATGCTAAAACAGCTCCCTGTACAGAAAACAACAAAAAATGGTGAAGCAGGAAAGAATATGATTTAAATGTAACTACGTACTTCCACTTAATTAATTAGCATACCTTTTCTTAGTGAGTGTCAAATGCAGTTCAATTGCGAAAGTGAGATCACTCTTAAAAACAAAAAATAAACTTAAAAAAAAAATTGTGTAACAATTAAAAATTCCCAAAAAAAAAAACAACTATTAAATGTACAACTTTCAAGACGTCTAATTCGTCAATTTTACTGCTACTTTGTAAATTTAATCTCTTAGTAAAAAAGAAAAAAAAAGAGGTGAAGAAGAAAAGTGAAATAAAATGCTATTCAGTGTTGTTCGTGTTAAAACATGCAACATTTACAAATTTAAATGAAAAGAAAAAAAAACTTGAATTATAAACTATTGTGAACGAAGATGGAGAAATAAGAGAAAATTAACAGAATCTGTGAATGCATGCAAGTAAAAAAAAAATATTATGAAGAGATACTATATTAATTCTTTTTAATTTTTGTTATTTGCTGGAGGAAAACAAACAAAAAAAGAAGAAAAACCTTTTATACATTTTAAGAAAGAAATATTTCTGGGTAAAATAGATGAGAGTTAAAGAAAATATATTATATTGAAGGTGAATTTTCAAAGAAATTGTACCAAGTGTTTAATATTTTTGCTATTAATAGATATCTTCATTAACAGAATAAATGTTTAAATGAGATGAAATTTATCCGAAAAGACTGGCTTTTGCGACAACATTTCTTTTTCTTTTCAATGTTCAAATGTGAACTTATAGTTTTCTTTTTTATTTTTAGGTGTTTAATTTTTTCTTTAAAATGTTGTTTATCAAAAAAACAACATTTTTTTAATTTTTTTTTTAGTTCAAAGCAAAAATTGTGTGCTCCAAAGTGACATTTTTTTGTTGGCGAAGGAGAATTTAATCAAAAATAGAAGCAATTTCTGTGTGACGAAATCCAAATCAAATCTTAGCTCAATGTCCAACTGGAAGGTGTTCCAGAGCGTAGCTTTTGCCCAAAAAAAACCAACAAACTGACACACATTTTTCATTGCAACATGTATTTTGTCGCAAGAGAATAAACTAATCAATCAACGTAGATGACAAAGAAAAAGTCTAAACAAATATTGTGTAAAAGTAGATGAAATAGAAATTACAATAGAGAGATCGTAGAATTCTTTTTGTTCTGTCCTTTGTCAAAAACAGAAACTTCAGAAAAAAAATCCGGAAAGGAAAAAAAGAAAAAAACAAAACTTTGAAACATTGAAAGAGAAGAATCATTATTAAAAAAAATGGAAAAAGTGATTTTAAAAATAACAAAATATTTTAAAAATATAAAAGTAAATTAAAAAAAAATATATTACCACTACAATAGACCTATAGAATGACTATTTAGATGAGAGAAAATATTTTGGAAAAATCTTAAAATATTTTATTAGATTCTAAAAAAAACAACATTAAAAACACAAAGTGAAGAGAGAAAATTTACTAGAATATAATTTTAAAAAAAAGTAATGAAATTACCAGGTAAGATTTTAAAATTAAAATAAAAAATTACAACAAAAAAAAATGAGAGAGAAAAATATGAAAAATCATATAAAACACATTTCTGTGATTGCAAAAAAAAGTGTAAAAGAATATTAATATAGAGAAGTTATTTTTAATGGAAGACGAATAGGATGATGAATGTGGCACGTGAGGAAGACAAGCAGATGAATGAGGCTTGAGAGAGTGAGAGGGAAAATTTCTATGTGAGCTACACAGGAGCGTACTTGGGGAGCAACATTTCAAATTTATACTACAAAAAAACAAATTTATAAAATACAAATAGTCAGAAAAGTGATGGCAAAAAATCAACATCATTTTTATTACACTTTTTCTACAATTTATTCTTCAATTTTCATTCCATTCATAGCGATATTAGTCACACAACTGTGAACACTCTATTTTAAAAATTTATGGTAAAATACCAAAATTACAAAAAAAAAGAAAAAACTACTGTTGTATTTTGTAAAATGTACACTCACAATGTGCTTCTCGAAAAATTAATAAAGTGTTTTGTTTTTGGTCTAAAAAAATCCGAATAAATACTGAGGAGGATTGGAGAGGGCGTTGCCAACGTTAACGTCAAAATGGTTAAAATGATTGACAATTATGCTCAGAACCGTATTGGGGGAAAATATGAATAATTCTCAAACTCATTGATTTTATCACCACTTCATGAAAATTCCCTGCAGGTTATTCAATATTACTTGATCGTTCAAAAATTTTGACAGCTGTCACTTTGACATTTACCCAAAAGGATTTTCTGGCGCGGTATTATCTGAATTTTACAAACCACGGTTTCAGTACCTTAAACAGTATACCCTGTGAAATGAATAATCAAGAATGCTGAAAAAAAGATCTAAATGCAGATGTTAATAACATTTAGCTTGGAGCAGTTGACATTTCTTCTAATATTAAAAAAAAAACACAAATAACTCAAATACTTTGAGTTAAAAGTACAGCTGTTGTTAATTCAAATGTCCCCATAGTATCTTTTGTAATTGATTATTAAGCATCCTTAACATTTTGACAGCTGTTGTTGCTTTGACATTTCCCAAAAGTACTTTCAGGTGCACTCTAACCAGAATTTTACAAACTGCGGTTTCAATACTTTAAAAAGTATCCCCCGTGTTGTAAATAAATAACCAAGAATATTGAAGAAAACGTTATTAATGACATTGATGACATTTAGTTGGAAGCGGTTGACAATTGTTTTACTAAAAAAAACAAGTGACAGAAAGATTTCGAAAAGTTGCGCTCTCAGTTTTTTTTCTACATTTTGGCAGTTGTCACTTTGACATTTACCCAAATAGATTTATTAATGCGCTCAAATTTAAATTTGACAAACTGCGATTTTAGTACTTCGAAAAGTACAAATAATTACCATAAAAAAATTCTGAAGAAAACGTTGTAAATGACATTCAAAGGTTTTGAATTAAAAGAAGCTCTGCTATTACTTCAAAAATATCTAAAGTATGTTTTGTAATTGATTCATTATTTTTAAGCAGTTTTTGACAGCTGTCGTTCTGACATTTATTTAAAAGATTGACAATGGTTCTCTTGAATGAATTTTAGTGATCATAGTTTTATTACTCGGTTCGAAGAAAACTGTTTTGGGGAAAATACAAAAGTAAAAAGATGATATGGACCTTTCTATAAATTTAAAATTTGACAACTTGATAAATTTTGGCAGCATTCCTGTTTCAAGTTCCAAAAATAGTAGCCAATTGAGCAGCTTGACAAATAGTTTCAAATGACGTCTTAAACTTTTGAATTGACCCCAAGATTTACAGTTAATGTACAGTGATCAATTATTGCTGATTTTATTTGAAATTTTGACTGCTGTCAGATTTCGTATTTGGGCAAGAACAATTTAAAGTTAAAATCACTAATTATATTGTCGAAATATGATTATCTCAAAAGCTTTTAAAGCTCTTAATTTTTCACTTAAATTTAGGTGAATTCAGTTAAAAACACCTGGCAGTTCAATGTTGAGAGTCGACCGTTAGGATGATATAAGTCAGATTTTGGAATTTCGATCGAAACGTCAGCCAATAGAAACATAAAGAAGAGCAAGAAAGTTTTTAGACCAAAATTCCAAAATCTGACTTACACCTGCCAGTTTTATCCACGGCTATATTAAAGACACTATAAAAAGTACAAAAACCGTTAAAATTCAATCAAATCTTTCCATTGCGTGAAAGCGCTCCTATCTGTAGTAAATTAAATGCTGTTTGACAGTTTCCAAATTTTTACGGCTATCTTATTTGAAAGATGCCAAAAATCGTTTTTGCAAAATCCTTAATTTCTGGTTTTCAGCTGAAAATATGATTAGCATAGGAGCTTTTGAATCCCAAGGAGCTTTAGAGTCTTATTTGACAATTTGAAAATTTTTGACAGCTGTCACAATTTACTCTAGAGTGAAAGGAGTTGGCAGTTGTCCTTAAGTCTGTTTTGGGGAAATTATTGATAGCCCAAAAGCATTATTTGCCATCATCTTTAACAAGTTCAAGATAACATACAACTTTGGCAAGTTTTTGACAGCTGTCACAATTTTCTTTTGGGTGAAGACAGGTTGCAGTTGTCCTCAAAACTATTCCAATTAAAATATTGATAGCTCAGAAATATAATCTGCAAACATATTTAAAAAGTTCAATATTGTATGACAGTTTAAAACCTTTTGACAGCTGTTACAATTTATTTTTGTGTGAAAGAAGTTGACAGTTGTCCTTAAGACTGTTTCAACGAAATTATTGATAGTTCGAAAGCATTGTTTAAAAGCATCAAAATAAATTCAAGATTGTATGACAATTTGGCAAGTTTTTGACAGCTGTCACATTTATCTTTTGGGTGAAGACAGTTGACAACTGTCTCCAAACCCTTCCAGGGAAGATATCAATAGCTCAGAAATATTGTTTGCAAGCATATTTAATAAATTCATGATTGTATGACAATTTGGCAAGTTTTTGACAGCTGTCACAATTATCTTTTGGGTGAAGACAGTTGACAACTGTTTCCAAACCCTTCCAGGGAAGATATTGATAGGTCAGAAACATTGTTTGCAAGCATAATAAATTTAAGATTGTATGACAATTTGGCAAGTTTTTGACAGCTGTCACATGTGACAGCTGTCAAGGCCGTTTCTTCTAAATCCTTCCTCTTTGATTCTAAACCATAGACACTTCACTGTGAATGCACAATCATTTCTCCTTAGCTCATATTTTACCTCCCACTGTCTCTAGTCTAATTAACCATTAATTTGAGATTATCTTCATTCCTGAATTATGTTGTCATAATTTGAAGATTACATAAATAATTAAAAGTTATGCTTTTCATGTAAGAGAAAAGCAAAAATTCGAGGCGTTTAAAATGTCCACGTGACTTGGGATATTTGGTCAAAAGGATATACATAAAATTGAACACACACACTCTGCTGACGATTCAAATATTGATATTGTGTTTTTTTTCTGAAAAACTTAAGGGGTTAGAAAGAAAATATTGAGGTACATTTTTGTTGATACGTAAAACAAATGTGACATTTTATTCTGTGACGTTCAAATAAAAAACCATTTAAATAGTGTTTCTATTTAAATTTAAGAATGTTTTCCTTCTAATTACAATTCTTTTTTTTTTCTATTTTCTGTCAAAGGCAAATAACACAGTGTAAATGTTTATTGTACATACTATAAAATGTCCTGTTTTATTAAAGTTTTTTTCTCTGTTTTCTCATCTCTCTGCATAGAAGTTTGCTTGAGGAGAAAGGGACAAAAGAAAAATATGATGGAAAAAACCACAAGTTAAAAAAAATACAAAAAAAAATGGATGAAAAATTGAAGAGGATAAAAAAAAGTGTAAAACATGTTAGACTGTACAAATCGATTGTAAAATCTTTTGAATTTTTATATTATTATTATTAATGATAACAGAAATATTTAAAATTCAAATGAAAAAAAAAATCTTATTAAATATAAAATGAAAAACTCTTAGATGAGAGATAACTATTAAGAAGTGAAATTATATCTGATAAATATGTTTAAATGATAAAACAAAATGTCTATAAAAATTAATGAGAGATAAAGTGAGAAAAATGTAGAAAATTTAAATAAACAATTATAAAAATGTAAAAAATCAAATTCAACTTGTTTTTCTTTTTCTCTCAAATCCAATTTCCCAAAATTACGATCAACTGATCTTGAAGTAATTCTTCTCTGACTGGAAATTCCATCAAAGTGAAGGCGGTTTTGAACCTTGACAAATTCATCCATCACCATTTGTGCTAATATTTTTCTTTGAATGCTTTTTGAGAAATGTTTCTGAAAAAAAAAACAATAAATAAACTGCTGATCGCGAGGATCTCTTGGTGGATACGAGTAAAGGTTAATTTGACGGGCTCGGCATGATTTTTTCGCACTCTAGCACTAATTGTCCTAGTATTTGTGAGCAAGTTGACTAATTTAGCTGGGGTTAGTGTATGGGAAAAAATAGTAATTGTAGTGTATTAATAATAAATAATAAATATAAAAAAGAAAAGTACCACCTTGACTTAATTTGTTTGGTGCTGCGAGCAAAGTGATCGATGCAGTTGTGAGAGACTGACAAGAATCCGGACCAAGCTCTTTGACTGACCTCAATGCCACTGATCTGTGGTGAGTATATGTATGTAAATGACTATCTATAGACAGAATTATATGTGCTTAAGGTCGCCCAATTATTGCTTGATCGCGAGCGTGTGCACATTCTGCAATTATGATCCAACAACACAATGCTCCCCAACATATAGAGCTATTGCCATAGTCATCAACATTTACTTTTCCACCACAACAGCCCCTATAAAACTTAATTCCAAGCTATTCCACTGTATATCCGTGGTAATTCCACGGAAATTTTCCGTGCATTCACATGAAAAACTCTACATAGATGACCTCTTCGGAGATTTCAATCCCAAGCAGCAAGTTATGACTCCAAAATGAGAATCACTCTATTCTGTAAGTTCTATTAGTTCACTAAACGTATTAAGAATTGTAAACAAGAGCATGTTACACTTAGAGATATATTAGACAAGATACATTATCTTTCTATATTAGAAACTTAAGGTAAGGAAAACGTAATTTTCAAGTAATTAAAACTACTTTTTATTGAGGCAAATATATCATAAACGCGGGTGACCGTTGCCTCCTGGAGGTTATTGAGCCTTCTGCTGCTCAAAAGCTTCTCTTTAATTTTATCACTTGAGAATGAACCTCTCTGATCGGACATGGTAGATTGAATTGCTGAAGAACATCTTTAAAAGAACTAGAAGTGAAGACAAACTTACTGCGGTAATAACGTATAACTTTCATGAGTACTACGTTAGAAACTCAGTTCGGAATTTTATTTCCCCTAATACCTATCGTCAAAGATCGAGTGAGGAACGTACCCGTTCGTGAGGAACTAAGAGTCGAGGAGTTGCTTCTTCGGGTTGAGAGATCACAACATTGATGGTACGGTCATGTTCAACGCATGAATGAAGAAAGATTCCCCAAAAAAGTCATGCAATCTATTGAGAGGAGGTGTCGACCTCGAGGTAGACCTAGAACAGGACAAGGTGGCTCAATCAAATTCAGAATCTTGCTTTGGAGCGCCTTGGGATCGAATCCGAACATTTTCTTGGGTAGGAATTCTCTAACTCTGTGAATGCTTCACTAGTGAACGATTCACTAGTGAAAGGTTGATGGGCTTCTCTTCATGACTGCTAGAAAAGTTATTCTGTAATTTTGCGTGAAGCAGAGTGTGTTGAAAATTTTATTAAATTTAAGATTTTCATCAATGTTTGAACTAAATAACAATGCAAAACACTAGAATTGAGTATTATAAATGATGTAGTGCTGTTTTGCAAGTTGAGTATGAAAAAAAATTTCATTGGCTTCACCAAAAAATTGACAAGTGAAACACATAACCTAAAAGTTATCCCTTCACGTAAAGCTATCGCAAGTTACAGAATCTCTTTTGCAATCACTTTATTGAAGCGCTCACCAATTTTGACAGGTGATCACTTCACAGGGTTACATAATTCCCCCCTCTGAAGTGGTGAAGGATCAACAAGCGTGGGCTGCTAATTTGGATGTCATGAGCTCACGGGCCCAATAGGGATAAGCGGTTGTAAATGATGATGATGATGACCTATCTTCAAAGTTTACGTAAAGCTACCTTTTTAAACAGAATGTCATTCTAGTGCGATGTGGCATTTTTTGAAAAATCCAAAATATGAAATACCAATTTTCTTAAAAGCTTTTGTTACCCTTGGTATTTTCCCAATTTTTAGTTAGTCTTTTACAATATCTTACAAATATCTTAAGATCACAAAAATATCACAAACAATATTTTATGGGACTATGTAAAGACATTCTAACCTAAAAGAAACAAGTTCACAACAAGCGTCAGCAAACAGTTTAGGGTAAAATTTGGAATTTCGAACCAACCAGTTTAGAAAGTGGAGTTTCGATTATTTCGTCAATCTAACCAGGTTTGTCTTTTGGGTAAGTAACTAAGACTATTTGATTGACTTTTTATCAAATGTTTAGGAAACTGTTCGAATTCTAAATTAGTTTTTTTTAAATCTCACATCGTAGCGTGGCCCAAATTTCAAAATTTACTTTATAACAATGCACTCTCTCTGTTCCAAAAAAAGTCATATATTTTTATACAAAATGTACTATCAAACGAAAAATTTTTTCGATATGGAGGGAGCATCATTTCATAGTATTGACGTAAGTTTTTTTGAGATTTTTTCTTAGGAAATTTTTGTGACCCTAGCTATTTTTCCATGAATATTTGTTGTGAAGAAGACAAGTCCTACGTATCTTTTCCTGGCTTAGCAGAATATTTAAGGATATATTAAGGAAACACGGAAAATTTCAGGGAAAATTAATAGAAACGAGGGTGGTGTGTTTTAGGAAAGTATTCTTAGAATTGTCCTCTACAAATCTTCCCTCGATACTAGGATCCCAAGATGAATTTTCATTGAAATACAATAAATTTTATGAAGCATTTCTACCAATTTCTTAAAGATCTTCATGTTAAGCTATCTCAGAAATTTAACATGAAGAACAATACGTTTCTTAGGATAAAACGTTCAGGAGATACGAAGGAACTAGAAAATACTCATAAATTTCAGATTTCAAAAACCTGCGAAAGGATTTTCCATAGTTTTTGCCTTGAAAGTTTGACAACAATTCTAAGAAAGTGATGGCCTTAAAATAAGGTAGGTTATTTCTAAGTATATGTTAATAGTTATGAATTAATGTGACTCTCTCTGAATAAGTGAATTCAGAGTTAATGTGATTCTGAAAAACATACATTAAATCTGACATGCATTATTTTTAGTTAGTTAGTTAGTTATATGCAGAGTAACTACAAGTTACGGTAATATGGTTTGAAAATGCTACTTGGGATTAAAACTGCTTTAGGTTTATTTTGACAATTTCCTTTTTGCATTGCATAAGAACTTAGTTAGAAATATTTTTTTTTAAATCAGTTAGACAGAAGAGATCTTCCTTATAGTTAGTTACAGGGAATTCTAACTAATTGGTGATTCGTCGCTTAGATCAACAATTGTCGTAACTTCCTGATCAAATATTTCAACCATAATGAACAGTTCTTGTACCAAGTCAATTTCATGTTTGTCTATTTAAAATTGGTTATTGTATTTGTCAATGTAAAATATTTTTTTATAAGGACGTCCTAAATTGCGGTCAATGTCTTGTCCAAGAGAACCAAGATCCGCAATTGCCAGAAATCCTTTTGCTTTCGTCATACAACGGCAATCACTTTGCGATCGCGATTTTGTGATCTCATCGATGATGTGACAAGAGAGTCTCTCAATTAGGACTCCCCTCGGTGGAAGACACACTGCCTGGCATGTTGATGGTGACGTAAGAGGCAGAAGAAACAGCCAAGAGAGTTGTAGCATCATAAATTATTTTATAATCGAGTGAATGGATTTGTCGTTGATCGCGCCACATGCAAAAGATCATAATATGAAGTGATCGCACTCCTAGCATTATCTCCGTCAGCTGATGCTTTACGATGAGATTATTTTAACAAATACACCGAGAGCTTTTGCTATTGCAATAATTCAAAAGAATACATTCCCTCATACACTTGCTCTTTTCACTGGAAGTCATCGATCTACAATAGTTGATTTTATTTCCACATTTAATACTCTTGGGGATTCAAAGATGTGCAATTCTGTAAAGAGAAACGTGGGCACAGACGAGATCTTGAAACACCATAAATGATCAGTAGCACACTATTTAGTCTTTGGCAATACATTCGGCTTGGGATGTTTTATTAAGAATTTTTCAAATATTTTGATCTTAAAGGAGATAAAGATTTATTAAAGACTTCAAATAGCAATTTAGAGAATTTAAACTGTCTGTATTTTGTAATGTAGTCACATTGTAACAAAACGCACTTTTTAAGGTGCATACTAAATTCAGTAAAAATTTTAACTCCATTAAAAAATGTTAAATCTTCAAAAAATGCAATGCAAAAAAGTAGAAAGAAACAGATTAACAAGAACATTTAAAAGAATTTCACTAAAAGATCATTAAAACAATTTCTACAAGGAAAACGACAGAAATATCGATTTCCCAGGCAGATAACATTGCCGGAAGTGGTATAGAGAAATTGAAGATTATAAATACAAATTTTATTATCTTTGATAATTTATAGTATTCCGTTCCAGGAACGACTAATTTAAATTAAAAATTTATGGCTTGAAGATAAATGTGAAATTTTTCAAGTTTTCCCATTATTTTGGATTTTATCGTTCGAATTTAATAAAACTTAATAGGATTAATGTAATACGAGTGTTCGCAGCTGGATTTTTATCAAGAGAAAAAAATACATTTACAGAACATTTTGGAAAACAAAAAAAAAACATATTTACTTCTCGTTTCGTCCGCGTGGTGGCTGAAGTATTATTTCTATTCGAATTTCGAAATGTCTTAATTGTCGAACTATCTTGTAATATTACTTTCCGATTTAAGAAATTCTTGCATAATCTCTGAGCTGGAGTGTTCAATTAAAAAAAAATATTCCTTTTCTTTTCGTTTTGAGGAACGAAACGGAATTTGGCACAGATAGGGTAAAGTGTTACAAGTTGGACAATTCGCCGGTATAAGTTGGACATGGCTTTTTCTTGATAAATACAGTACAAAATTTGTTTTTAAGCACAAGGAACCAAATTATAAAACCAAAGCATTAAAAATATACAAATAAAAATGAAGTACTAAATTTATCAAGAAAAAGAGCCCTGTCTAACTTGTACCATTGTCCAACTTGTACTACTTTACCCTAGATAATCTAGCTCAGCTTAAATTCTTTTTTTAGATCTACCAGGCAATATTAAAAACAAAAATCTTATTTACCTAAAGATTACTCTAACACTGCTTGCAAATATTTTCGATCAAGTAAAATTCAATTGATTGAAATATGGCATCTTAGTCTGTTGTCTAATTTTTTTGATATCTAGAACATTGTAGTATTGATTTTAGTATATTGGTGCATTAATTTTAGCACATATTGGCTTCAATTTTAGATTATATTGTAGAATCGTTTTTTTCCTTTTTCATTTTCTTGTTTTTTTCATCAGCCGCTATCAAGCTTCGAATCCGAGACTTCAGAATTGCAGAGACATTTCTTTTTTCCCTGAACTTACACCTAGAACATTATTTTACAATATATTTTATGAGCATTTTGGTACAAATTTTAGATCATTTTGGCAAAATATTCTGGCAAAGTATTTTGCCATTAATTTTAATAGATTTTAGCATTGATTTAGAAGAAATCCGCTTTTAAGCAGATGGTATGGGATATAGAGTATTGCTGTACTAAAATCAATGCTAAATTTTTCTAGAATTTACTCTAAAAGCAGTGCACAAAATTCAGTGCCATTTTTTGCTAAAGTGTAGTATCTTGTCAGGTTCACTTATCAAAATGTACTAAAATCAATTCCATACTGCTTTAAAATTGACGCCAAAATGTTCTAAAATTAACACAAAAATATTCTGAAACGGATATAAAAATGTTCCCATTTTGAAGACAAAATGTTTTAGAATAAATACCAAAATGCTCTAAAATCAATGCCAAAATGCATTGAAATTGATATCAAAATTCTCTATAATTTATGCAATATTGTTCTAAAATTGATTACAAAGTGTTATAAAACGGACACCAAAATGCTCTAAAACCTATGCCATAATGCTCTGAAATATATGTCATAATGATCTAAAATCAATGCCAAAATACTTTGAAATTGCTATAATTTATGCAAAATTATTCTTAAATTGATTACAAAATATTCTAAAATCGATCCCAAAATGCTATAATTTTGATGTCAAAATGTTCTAAAATCAATGCCACATTGTTCTAAAATTTATTAAAAATGGTTCTAAAACTGATACCAAACTGTTCTAAAATTGATGGAAAATTTTTCTAAAATTGACCATAAAATGTCCTAAAATCAATACCAAAATGCTGCGAAATTGATGCCAATATTCTGAGGAATTGATGCCAAAACGCATTTAAACTCATACCAAAAAGATCTAAAATTGATCCCAAAATGTTACAAAATTAATATCAATATGTTCTAAGACCGATATCAAAATATTCTAAATAGAATCTATATCAAAATTCTCCGAAATTGGTGTCAAATTTTTCAAAAACTGATACCAAAATGTTCTAAAAGTGATACCAAACTGTTTTAGACCAGCCAAAATGCTCCGAAATGTACTAAAATTGATGGAAAATTTTTTAGAAGCTTTAGAATTTGCAAAGCATTGCTTTATATTCAATGCCATTTTTTTTGCTAAAATTCCAATAAAAGCTAATAAAAGCCAAAACCACAATATACTAACATTAATGTAAAAATTTCATTAATTTTGGGAGCAGAATTTGAAGTTAATGCCAAAATTGATATAATTTTAAGAAATTTTGGCATACTTATGGCATTAATTTTAATTCCACTGTTCTTGAATTCCTTCTATTTAAATTTTTCTTTCGGTAGGAAACATAAACTCTCGAAATTTTATTAAAAAGATGAAAAAAGAAAATTTTACGCAAACTTCTTCTTATTAGACATTCACAGCATTTTGTATAAGGGAAACTTAAGTAAAAACCTACTTTTAAACCAAATAGTAAACGGGAAATTTTAATATCTTTAAAGTGACATTTATTTTAATATCAAACAAATTTCAAAAAGTTGATATTAATATTCACTAAATTTAAAAGACATCTAAGCTTTTTTACTTTTACTTATGTTTGATTTTTACGTTACCTCTGATTAAATTTTATTAAATAGTGTTCATTTATATTCAAATGTTTTCATTGCTATTGATATGTTCTGCTGATTTACTAATCTAAAATATTATATATGAAAATTACAATATTTATCAATCTACTTGAAGACAGATATTTAGCACAGACATGTACTAAAAAATCAATTTGTTGTACAATTTTGCTATTTTTGCAGGAATTAATTTCAGTGTTTTTGAAAAAAAAATTAAGTAATCATATTTTTTTTTGCTTAAAAAACAGACTTTTCTATTACATAAAATCAAAATAATTAGTACAAAATTAGTACAGACTCTTGGTATAGTGTTAGTACAGGCTTTTGGGATTTTGTTTTTCGAAATTTAGATTTCGGGATTTTGGCTTTTCGGAATTTTGATCAATTGAGGATTTGAACCCTTTCGGAATTTTAGCGTTCGCGATTGTGGCTTTCGCTATTTTGGCCGGCACCGATAAAGAATATTTGTTCCTCAATTTTTAAAAAAAATCACTTAAGCCCTTTTAAGCTTAATTTTTCTTATTTTATAATTTACTTTAATTTTTTTTGTTATTTTCAAACATATATGAAAAATACTTTTTATTTTGCTACCATACTATTGTACTTTGGAAAAATATTATTTTTAATTAATAAACTATTGCGATAACCTTTATTTTTATGGCATCAAATCTATTGAATATATCTTTTTCAATTTTAATGCGCGGTTTTTTCCGCAAAGTCTTCCAAAATTTATGCACCCCACTGCTCTAAAAAAAAAGAAACAGTTCAGGGATACATCGTCCATCGATATGTTCAATATCCATATTCATCTGAGATTGGTATTTGTAATATCGATGCTTAATGTAAAGTATATTCGTGACGTAATAGAGGCTGAAGAAGTGAATCTTAAATTGCTCCCCAACTTGGAAGATTTACGAAGATCATGGATATTTTGCAAAAACTGGGAAAAAATATACAGCAAGATCGAAAATAAAGATATTTTTATTTGCAGATGAGAAGGAAAAAAAAGCAGGTGACTCATGGAACGTTGATGTGACGGATACGGATGTCACTTGGCTGGTTTTCATTGCATTGAAAATGAGAGAAAAAATTCATCACAATTGCGATCGCGACTCTTGGATCGAGAATGATCTTGTCTCATGCCATGATCATCTGAATATCATGGTGTCCGAGCTCTAGTTTTTTTTTATTGGTACGACATTTTCAATGTGAACACCAAGTGTTTGTACTCAAAAAGAATCTGTTTGGCGCAGACGAATTTATTGTCAACGGATCGATGGGTATGAAAATGAAATGACATTTGAAAACAAATGAGCGACCATGACTTTCATTAGCAAAAGAGTTCTTCACAGTGCGGTCTGTCCAGCACCAAATGGCCTGAACTTTTCCAGTATATATACTGTACACCACCATTGGAGTTGCGTTCACCACGCATAATTTACAATTTAAAATTAAAACCACCACATTGTTTCACCCAATTTATTATTTTCCCAACACAAAAGTCACTTTGCCCCTTTCGTCCAGAACTCGATTGGTATTTAAACTAGTTTCCCGCGTTTCCCGCATGTGGACAATTAATAAAATAAAGCGCTATTGCATTTGTGATTCTCTCTTAATCACTGATACTCTAATGCAACACTTTGGTAAGCTATGTAAGATCGGGCTCATATTTACTTGGATGACTTTGAGCATCATTTAGTCCAAATAGAACCAGCCGTCAAAATCGATCCAATGGATTAGCCTATAGCCGATCAACATGGTATCCTGCACATATAGGCATTTATGATACCTTCTCTACTACCTACTCTAGGCATTTAAATTGTGACCTTCAAGGAGGAGCTTTCTAACCGATTGTGTGATGGACAGCGGCATTAGGGGAAAGTACTCTGTCTTCGAACGTTCATGCCTTCGAATAATGTGAATTTTCTATATTTCGTAAGGGACGTACACATTTCTATTAAATATTAGCTTATCATCAATTATTGATAATTACGTGATAATTAAACAAAAGAAATTCACATTATTCGAACGCATGAACGTTCGAAGTCAGAGTCCTTTCCCCTACTCAATGAACTGTTAAGATTGCACGCAGGTGAAGCCGTTCATCGAGGGATCCTATCAAGCATGGATGAATTTTCTGTTTTGAGTAAAACAGATATGCAAAATGTCGTGGAAGTCTTTACCGGTCACCTTTCAAGTGTTCACCTGCTTAGGAGGAGATCAGCGACATCAACATCTTGTAGAGCCTATGAAGCTGCCCTAGAAACAGTTGAACACTTCTTGGAAATGCCTTTCCGTGGATTGTAGAAAGATTCTGGCAACATCCCATGAAGGACAAAATGTTACACCCAAAACGATTTTGATTTTTATTCATAAGTCGAACTGATTCTAACTAAAAAGATGCGCAGGATATACAAAGGCCTCAACAAACCTAGGTATTACTGTTTAGATTTGCCATAAATCTAATGAAATCTACAAGCTAAATATTCTTAAGAGTCAGTTTGTGTCTATTTGGGGGCCCTTATGCGTCCCAGCTCTTTCTATTACTTCTTATACAGCCGAAAATTAGGTATGCAATATCAAAGACACAAGGGCTCATCCAACGTCTTACCTTTCACTTGAGATTCACTATTTTATCGACTTTGTTCCTTGTTCATCTACCAAGAGGTGAAGAATAATTAACTGTGTCTATTCACTGTGCGAAACAAACATTTTAGGTTGACATTCGTCACCTTATTCACATCTTTTCCCGATTTTCGCGAAAGAAAACATAATCAATCAATTTATTCGCCGCACGATTGATTTGATAACTGATCCTTTCGGGAATACTTGATTCAAAGGCAGTTCGAATCTTAATTCACTTCTAATTAACAAAAAAAAATTTTTTTTTATCTGAAAATGGATTCAGGGGGCCTCAGTGGATCAGTGGATAAAGAAGTGGCTCTACGACTGTGAGGTCTCGGGTTCGAGACTACGCAGCTGCAGATTTTTCAGCTGCTATAATAGTCTCGAATTCATCCAGTGAATGAATGGAAAAGTAATGACAATGCATAGACAATGAACCGCCTAAAAAAGAGAGGTTGGTATAGGAATAAAGGTTCGACATGCAGAGTTCAGTCGAATACAAATACAAATACACATTCACTGCCCAGATCCACAAACCGAGGCTGGTCTACCGTGATATAAAACGGTACTGTGTGTATCAGGAATGCACACAGAGCACTGTGATATGGAGCAGGTTTACCGGCATTTGGAGTTAAGATAGAACAGGAGAAAGGGGAGTGCATAATGGGCCCAAATAAGTGACCTGGGTCTGGGTGCAACAATTCCGAAAGGAATATAACCGACCCATAGACAAATCTTAATCTTAATCTTATCTCAGAATGGACAATTTAAATAATTTTCAGACTGGAGATTTAACCTAGCTCCGGAAGATTTTTTCTAAATGATAAACAACAAGCAGGATCAGTGACTTAACAGGAAGTCTGAACAACAAGAATAAAGCAAATCGATATATCGACGACTCAGAATATAAGTCGAACAATTTGATTTTTTACAAAAATTGTTTTATTCACGTTTTGCATACTTCTTTATACCCTCTACCTTCCTTGTGAATATTCTACTTGAAAGATAATTATTTTCAAAGTTATAGATATTCTAAATCTCAAAAATTCTATACTCTGCACATAAAATCTCAGCTTCAAATCGCTCTCCTGTAAAATTTGCCTACTGTGAGTTATTCGTTTCTTATTCTGAGCGATAGATATTTTTTATTTCTTAAATCGATAGCAATCGATCGAAGCAATTTCTAAGATTCAGAATCCTCTTGTTTAGTAATACCTAACCTTCTCGATTCCAGAGCATTTATTTCCCGATTTGACAAAGCTCTCTCCGATTGAGGTTTTTCCTTTACCGATTCGATTCAGAGAGAACTTGCCTGAAAACCCTTTGCAATTGGAAGTTCGAACGTTTAAACCGACGGTTTACACAAAAGTTAGCATATTCATGAAAAGAACATCTATCTTAATAAAATTGCAATTCAAATGTTCTGCTATCCTGAAATTCCACAAAACTATACAAAATTCACTTTTTGGAGCACACGTTTGCACACTGTTGTTGGCGATTGAATTGTCAAGAATATCGGAATTCCCCAGAATATCCTTTCCACTCCTTCCGAAAACATGTTTTTGATTTATCTCAAAATTTATCCAAGCGATTTCAATGATTTTCGGGTATGTGTTGGAGGGAGTTTAGCTGAATATTCATCGGTTAAGTCACCATATTGAATTATTCAAGATCAAAATTCAACCACCCTGGAGGTCCCAATTTTCAACGGATTTGATAAATTTGGATTTTTTTATAAGGGCTTTTAATTCTGAACCCAACCGCATCGGTAATGGATCGGCAAAGTAATGATAAAAGCTCTATTTTTTTGGGAATGCTGCGACGTGACGAGGCGCTCCAGTGGACTATCATTAGATCGCCATTTTGTAATTTTTTTTAAAGAAAAAATATTTAAGCTCTTTAAATATGTAAAAACAATAAACATATACCAAAAATTTCAAGAAGCTTGATATTATCCTTCTTTAAACAAAAAAGAGGAAAACAGCAAATTTGTGAACTATATAAATTCAGACTCCCGCCAAAGGGTGAATAGGTGGCTGTCAGAGTGAAATGTAAGCGGCGATCAGCAAAATAGTTCCGATTTGGAGCTAAAGATCGGCAAATCGGCACTATTTTGCTAAGAGATCGACAGATCATCACAATTTGGTCAGAGAACGGCAGATCGAAATTCGATCAGCAAATAATAAGCATGCGATCGGCATGAGATCAGCAGATTGACACAAGATCGGCAAATCGGCACCATTTTTGAAAGAAATCGACAGATCGGCACTCGAGTAAACCATGAGCAGCATAGTGATCTACCCGTTGATTCCCCCGGTAAGAGTTTAAGGGATTAATTTTATTCTCGGCAATGTTTTTAATAAGAGCGATAAAATTTATTACAGGGTCCTCTAAAAATCTCAAATCTAAAATCCATTCATTCCAGACTAACCTAGATGTCTTGTATACAGATAAAATAAATGGTTTTCGAAAATCAAAAATTTATGTCTAATTATTCTAATTGTTCTAATTATTCAGTTCATCGTGTTTAAAATTTGTGTAATTTCCTGTTTTGAAATTTTTTTTGAAATAGTTTTGATAAAAAAGTCTTAAAGAATGTGCTTTAATTTTGTGGTAGGGCCTTGGAATGTTTAAAAAAGGTTGTAGAGGATAAAATTACCCATCTTTTATGTTCGAGATAATTAAAATTGAATAAAATTAAATGTGAAAAAAATTAGATGAAACCACAATGATCGAGAGCCTTAACCCTTTAAGGATCAGTGGGATACCGGTTTCGCAGAAAACTAATATTTTTTGGGGCTAATACAGTAGACTCTCGCTCAATCGGGCGAAAAATATTGTTGACAATTATAACGTTTAATTATTAAGCTAATATGCTCAAATTCGCTGTAGTTCTTCCTATTTTATCGTGATTCTCTATAATTGAGCGCTCTTTGTGGAATTTACAAAGGCTTTGACGCCCAAATCTATCGATAAACCGGATGACATTTCGCCTCAAATGCCCATTTGAGAGAGAATCTACTGTATTTCTTGACTTCAACAAGTTGTTTTGTCCTCTAAACATTCCGAAAAGATTTTTTTTTTTGGTTTCTTGAACCCCAATGATCTTTAAAGGATTAAAGAATCTTGTTATAAGTTTTCTCGCACTTCAAAATTGCGTTATCAATCTTGATCTATTCGATTAAAAAAAAATGAGTGAACTAGTGAAAAACATCTAGTTAGAGCTTTTCTAAATAATATCCATGTTTAAAATTCTATCAATCTTCTTTAAAGGCTAAACATTTTAAAGTTTTAATTCAGAATTAAAGTTTTCATTTTTGAAAATTCTCAGTGAAAGAATCACAATTCACATAAACTGAAACAATCTTATCACCGGCTTTTGCATTGTTCTTCACGTCTCCCTTTTCAATCCAGACAATCAAGGTCGATCGAAAGGACAAAAATCAATCAGAAATGGAAGAATTTCTGTTGCTGAGGCATAAAACTTCAGCAATTTAATTCAATAATTTTTACCTCATTTTAGTTATGTCATCGAAATTGAATATCTTTTTTATCCCATTAACTTCAATTCATTGTCAATAAAATCAACAATCAGCCCAAAAGAAATCAACGATAAAAAAGACGAAAACTAAATTAGTGCAGCAAGAAAATAAATTCCACATCATTATTATGAAATGTTAAACCTTTTTTTTCCTTTCTGAATTGGTGATCGACCAAAAAAGTTATTGCCACTTTTGCGTCACTCTTTCCCACTGTACGTGTTTAATTGAAGTTGATGTATACGCATGGTAAATTTGTTGATTGAGTTCATCGACCAACCAGTTCTTTCTATATAATTGCCAAAGATTTGGAAACATTGCCAAAATTCGCATGAAATTTAGACCTGCTTTATTTCCATTTTTCTCTCAGGTTAATTGCAAAATTTACCGGGTGAATGTCTCATTGAGATCCATTCACAAAGACTGGTAAACTTTTGGCAGAGGACGATTATCAGTTTCACCACCCACTCTCTATGGAAAATTATTTGGTGAGATTTTTTCGGTGAATTATTCATTAACACGTTTTGTGAGTTATTGAGCTATTACATTGGAAAAAAGATATTAAAAAATTGCAGAATATGTTTTGGTCATAAATTAATTTTAGCACATGAACATACTAAAATCATCTAGTTGAAAAATACAGAATTTCTTTCTGCTTTAAATACAAATTACATAGGGGACTAGTTGAGGAGAAACGGGAACACATTTAAATTTCCTGTTTGTACTAAAAGTGAATTTGAATTGTCAAATAATTGATTCTCTCATATTAAATTAATTTACTAGTGTTTTCTGACGATTTTATAAACATAAAGTATGGAAATTCTATTATGAATCAGTTTAGCACATGTCTGTACTAAAAACGCCGGTTAGTACTAAACATCATTTATAATGATGCTTGTGCCGGTAATATTACCAGCAATATAATGAAGAAAAAAGTTATTACTGATAGGTATTTAGTACTTGAATGTACTAAAAAACAATTGTGTAAAAAAATTTGGAAATCTCAAGTTTTTCCTCAGCAAAAACCTAACAAATAAATACAAGGGGCATGCTTAGTTTCTCTAAACATATTGGAAATTATAATACACCAATTTATTTGAATTCTTTAAGACTTTCAAAGAGCAAGAAAATCATATTGTTGACTTTCACGTATGACCTCATATACTAAAGCACGATCATAATATGTTCGTTCGATATCTTTTTGCAACAAATACGAGAAAAACACAAGGTACTTAAACTAATGCTCTTGAACAAGAGCGTAGAGGAAGTAATTTGAAAATGAATAATATTATTCAAGATTTTTTAATGGAATACCACTATTATTCAATAATATTTTAAATCTAAAAAAAGGGGCAGATATGGTTTTTAGATTTTAATGAAATTTCCTAAAAATTGAAGTCCAATTCATTATATTCTACAAATTACATAAAATTTTGGGATTGACCTCTACAAAATCTTGTTGGTATTTAATGGGATTAGTTTATAAGACGTTTGGACATTGATTCTGTGCAATCATGAGATGAAATTTAATTAATCACATTGTAGGCTAGATCTGAGGGATATCTGTGAGTTAACTGTATCTCATCTTTGAATTATTTGTTTAGTTATATGGGATTGATTGTTCGTGCTTTGGGATTGACTTTTACTGCATATTCAAGAATTTATCTTAATCAATATATACCACATTAAAGATCTTAATCCCAGAACAACTATTGCAATTGGAAACATGTTATTAAACTCAATCCCAAATTTATTTACAATTTAAAATAGATCAATTATTGAATATTAATAAAAAAAAAGTGAATTTTCAGAAAAAAAGCAGAGAGAAAATTGTTTTAAATAATTTACAATATTAAAATTATTCCTGATATTAAGCTGAAAAAATCAATCGCCCTTTGTAAACTCCACAATTAAAATTTCATTAAAAAAATTTTAATGCTTTAAAACATATTAACATCATGTACAATGCAAATTGAAAGCCTTTGTTGTCGAATTCAAAGCTTTTGTGCGATGTCAAAAATGTTCTGCATTAAAAAAATAGAATTTCACATCAGAAGAATAAATATCGAGTTAAAATTTCAAACACTTGAGGTTTTTTAATGATTCAAATTTCTATTAAAATTTGATTTTCAAAAAAAAAATTAAATGTGCTTAATTTAGGGCAAACGTGTACTAAATATTTTATTACGTTCCAACCCTTTTATTTATTGAGAAATAATATACTAATTCAAAGCTTCGTAATTGAACTAAAAGAGCAAATATTAAATATCAAATGAGCATGAATCACAAATTTCATTATAAATTCATTGATTCGAATTTTAATAAATTTACCATATCATAATTAATAGTAAACTTTGATTAACAAGAACGATAATTACCTTCAATTGGTAATTAGGTATATGAATAGAGGGATTTATTATATTCAAATATTCAAAACAAATTCAGTTTTTCGTAATATAGAGCTATGGTGTAGTGGCCAAGAGCCGAATATAAAAATTTGGTTCTGGTGCTACAACGGTTTGAGACAAGCGCCTGGCAAGTTGGCCTTTTTATATCGAGCTATTTGAAGCCAATTCCTAAATGGATCTCGGACTCAGCTCACTGTGCTCCAAGGAAAAAATTTATTTAAACAAAAATTTAGTATATTTATCCCCCCATATGGAAAGCTATCTTATAATACGGAAAAACTTCTCACTTTTTAAATATTTAGCATAACGATCACGAGTGCAGAAAAATTCCCATACGAATTTGTATGTGAAAGTAAGAAATTGGCTTCAACTTTGAAGGCCACTCGCCGGGGACGCGGGGACTAGGTTTCAGAGATTAGCCTGTCTTATAATCAGAGGATACATCCGGACAGTTCTTACCGCTTCGTTTAAGGTCTTTTTAAGCTTATTTCAGCTTCCGATTTATAGGCTGAGGTGGATATATGGCACAACTAAGACTGCGTTCAGCAGGAACGTGGAAAGTGGACTGCTACCCTGTGGAACATGTTAGAATCACGGATGCATTGGTAAGAAGGCACCCTGACTTTCTAATTAGGGAAGATTTCCACCTTGAGAAAAGACTACCTCAAAAGGATATAAAAGCAATACTACACACGAGAGCTGAGTACACGGTAAAAAATTTCGGCGCATATTTGTTCCAAAAATTACCTCGTCCGCGGACACTATAATTTTTGGCACAATCTTGTTCATTTTACGAGACTCAAAATGATAATCAATATTAGTAACGAATTTGTTCCAAAAATAGCTGGTCCACGAACACCGAAAATTTTTGAAATAAATTTATATCCTCTAGGAGAAACAAAAAGATACCCAATATTAGTAACGAATTTGTTCCAAAAATAGCTCGTCTAGTATAAAATATCCAAACGCCAGTATCCAGACGGCAAATAAAATCACGACATAAAATCACTGAATTGAATTGGATTGGAAAAAAATCAAAAGGATATTAAATCCTTCTTGAAATTACAAATGTTCGAATTCAAAATGGAGCAGAATTTAAAATAACAAAATGGTATTGAATTTACATATCAAAATTTTTATGCTAAAATTCGGAATAGAATAAAATCAATCGCAGAATGGAACTGAAATAATTTCAGGACGATGAAGAATAAATTAAAAACTGTTGAATATTAATTTATTTGAAAGAATGATTCTCAGAAAAATATAGAATTAACCACAGAATGGGATAGAATCAAAAATAAAATGAGATTGAATCCATTCTAAAACTATTTATGATCGAATTAAAGGGAAAAATTAAGTTCAAATGGCAATTGAAAGTGACTAAACTTATTAAATACAAAAGGGACAGATAATCCTAACCGGCTTATGTAGGTGAGATTCTTAACGTGAGCTAACTCGGAGTGCATGCAAATTCGATTTAGAGCTGAAATTGTGAGTCGCCATTCAGTTGTCTTGAATCAAATTCGTGAAATTATACAAATTTTGTATTTAAACCAAAATATCAAGGATTTGGATGAACTGACAGAAAAGTGATATATGGGTGAAATGTAGACCAGAATGTTCTCTATAATTTTTCCATAGAACATGATCTCATCGATTACTCAGAAGCCAAGATAATCGAGGTTTTTTGTTTCTTAACTCGTTTTTTCATCCATCAGAGTGCCCCAAGTAGTCATTTGTTGAACTTCAACTATATCAAAGAATTGTTGTATTCTGTGGGACTTTCCATTTAAAACCCTATTTTAAGTGTCTTGGTGGAGTAGAGGCAGTCAAATTGGCATCTGAGTGATTTCAAAGCGTTATTATAGGAAAAATCAATTTTTTCACACTTAAACGGCAAAATCGGAGTGATAGCGTAGTCTGAGCGGAAAATGATGTATTGACGAAATGTAGAGACAAATGTCCTCTACAATTATGTCGAAGTAATCATCAAAATCGGTTCAGCGACAGTCGAGATAATTGAGGTTATGTGATATTGAAATTCGTTTTTCGACTGTGGCGCCCCTGGTGTTGGTCCCACGAAGTTCAAATGTTCTAGAAAGTTGTAGTATTTGGTGAGATCTTTCGTTTAAGCCCTCATTCATCAAAATCGGTCACATAGAACCGGAGATATGATTTTTTAAATTTTGTGAACTTTGACCCCTCATATCTCCGGTTCTATTGAAACCACAGCGCACATACGCACCATTTTGGAAACGTCCTAGACTGAACTACAACATACTAAAATTTCATTAACTTGCACAATGCCGTTTTTGAGAAAAGTGACTTTGAATTTCGATGAATTTTGACGCTATCACAGCGCCACCTGTAGTGACTTTTTGAACTTCCATCTGAAAGTGCTCATCGAGACGAAACCAAAAAGGTAAAATTTATGTCGCTATGTTAATTAGAACCGGAGATAGAGGCCGGTCAATGTTCGAACTTTGACCCCTTATAGCTCGGGTCAGGGGTTATGGATCGACTTAAGGTTTTTTTTGTTTGATAGGTATAATTAACGGCTACAACATACTAAAATTTTAGCCCGATTGCATAAGGAATTTTTGAGTTATTTAACTTTTAAGATTTAAAAATTTTCTTTTTAATAATAGCGCCCCTAGCGGTGGTTTTATGAACTTGCGATGTTAGAAGAGGAAGTGGCATTTCACGAGAGCTTTCCAAAAAGCCCTCACTTTTTAAATTCTGACAATTAGAACCGGAGTTATGGCCATTTTAAGAAAAATTTTTTGGACCCTTATAGCTCGGGTCAGGGGGGTCGGGGGACCTTAAGTTTGGTATTGATGGAAAGCTCTAAGGCCCAGCTATAACATACTAAAATTTGAGCCCGCTCGATGCCATAGGGCCGGAGCTATTGAGAAAACAAAAAAGGGGGGTCTTCAAAATGGCGGAAGGAGGGGTGGGGGGTGGGGGGTCAATGCACCATGTTGCAATTTTCATACGATATTTAACCTTTGCCGAAAACCGCAAGTCGATATCTTTTTTAGTTTATGAGCTATTAAGCTCCAAAGAGCGGCCGGACGGCCGGCCGGGAACGTAACTTAGCCCCCCATATATTCGTGATCAGGAAGTGGCGAAACACATTTTGGCCAAGTTTGAGCGCGATCGGAGGACATGAAATTTTGTTAGGATTATAGTAGGTGGGATTGTTAAGAATCTCACCTAATATTTGTATGAAGCTGATAAATATTTCAATGAATAGTAAGGTAAGAATATAATTTAGAATAAAGAGTGATTTCCTCAATATTCGAAGGCAAACTATAAGATACCAATATCTAATACTATACGTGGCTAATTCTGCCCCGGTCTCCCCTACCACAACTATTCCTAAAAGGTAGATATTTAACCCTTTAAGGACGATTGGAACACCGGTGTCCCATAAAGAAAATAATTTTTCCTGATTACCTAAAGTTATTTTTTTCTTATGTCTGGAATCTAGAATATTTTTTGCAAGTCTCTAGCTATTTGCTATGTAGCAAATATTTAAGTTAAAAAATGGCGAATTTTTAAATTCTCAAATTCATAATTGATTTTATTTATTTTTTAGTTCCAATTTTTTTTTTAAACAAAACCCTTTTTACAATATAAACTACAATACTCGTATGTAATATTTTTCATTAAAGCGAAAAATATTATTCATTGGTATTGTCAGAAAAATTACTTAAATTGGGGTATTTTTGTCCCTATCATTGATAGAAGCACAAAATACACCGAATCAGACTCTGGTGGACTTTCCAAGGTTAG
Organism: Phlebotomus papatasi; assembly: GCF_024763615.1. Lineage (NCBI taxonomy): Eukaryota > Metazoa > Arthropoda > Insecta > Diptera > Psychodidae > Phlebotomus > Phlebotomus papatasi. The sequence goes on along the minus strand of NC_077223.1, from coordinate 85,914,637 downwards.
ATGTAAGACTTATCATTGATTATGTTTCTCAGTTTAATTTTTATTGTTGATTTTCAGTCCGTAAAGAGTGTCTCGTCGTTAAAGGGTTAAAAACCAATCGAATCGTTTCTAAATTCAATTTGAAAATAAAATAGACCCAATGAACATTTATCGGTATAAATGAGTAGAGATTTCTGGACATCTATACGAAAACTGTGGTGCAGAACTTACATATTTCTTCTATATAACCCTATATAATGGGGAATTTTTACACATAAAATATAAAAATTATTTATTTTAGATATAATCACGTCATCTTGTACGGTAAAATGTATTGATTATGACTAAATAAAATATAATCACTATACAATATCAATTTTATAACTACTGATCGTAGAATTGTCATTTCTTTTTCATTTTCATTTAAGAATTGCTTAAACATTTTCCTCAAATCGACGGCTCCATTCTATACTATGCTAAGTCGACTTAGCTTTATATTACTCCGAGAGATATGTTGTTCCTGAGATCGAGATCTACAACTGATAAAAATTTGGCGATCATCCGATGTTCGGGTAACGAGATATTTAAGACTTTCGAAAAGAATTTACACGGTCAGCATAGAAAACCGTCAACTTCAAATGACTCTCCTGAAAAGTTGTCATTCTGAGATAGCATAGTATGGAATAGAACCGTCGAAATGAATAATTACTTATCCTCAACGATTCAGTCAGATTTCCTGTGACTCGTGCACTTTTATTGCATATATGAAGATTTAATGCAACGACTGTTTTGCGTTAGGGGACACAATATTAGTGAACAAAATTTCATTCCCGACCTGAAATTCTCAAGAGAAAGCTGGGAAATTAAAGAAAATAAAATTGAATAAATTTATTGCTTTCTCAATTGTATCATAGAAAAAACTTATGAATGTTAGATTTTTACTGCGCATATTGATAGAACATCATTTTAAATACAATTGTGGACAAATATTGGCCCACACAAATATTTTTTACACAATTTCTCAATTCAATTGGGTTTAGTGTCGCCAATTTTCTATAATTTTCCACGCCATAATTTTCGTTTTATTCCGATAAAATAAAATCAAGATATTATAACCTGAATAAATAAGAAATATAGTAGAAAATTTAGAAGTGAACCTCTGCTTAGTAAATAAAGTAGATTTTGACAATCTGGCAGCGTCATACAAAAAGAACACAAGTTGTATATAACTTGTTTCTTTTATGGAGCAAATACAACTAAAATTTTTCAGAACATGATGTTCACACAATTTCACGACATTATGTGAACATAATAGCATGAATATGTACGATACTTTAGAAATTTTTGATATAGTTTTATACATTTTCACTCAAAAATAGATTATGGTAGAGTCAGTACTTTTCGCCACCATTAAGCTTTAGGGGCCTCGTAAGGTGTGATGTTTTTGTCAGACTAAACTGAATTTTTGTATAAAGATACTTTGAAGCAATGTCTATCTATATATTTAGGATACGTCTCGAGAATTTTAGAGAATCTCATTGAAAAATTTGCATTTTCCCCAATTATGCTTGTTTCAGTACTTTTCGCCACCTGTTTTAAAACGAATTTCAATTAATTAAGAGACGTAATACCGTATTGGGATATTAGAACAGAACATATTATGAGTGTTGAAATGCTACTTTTTCTTAAATGCCTTAAATTAGTTGTTTTATATTAGGTGGCGAAAAAGTGCTTACATGGCGAAAAGGGCTGACTCTACCCTATATTATGACTTGTTTATAGATCGAAAACTGTTTAGTCGTAATTTTAAGGGAAAATAACTGGAATTTATCAAACAAAATGTATTATTTTATGTATTAATAGAAAATAATAATACTTTCTATACATTTTTTAGTTAAGTTATTATACTGGCATTCAACGCACATAATTTTCAGATAATATACATCCATTGCGTTCATACATTATATTTTTAATAAATAGCTCGATTACGTTGAAAATATGTTGGTTACATTTGAGACATACATTATTTAATGCCCCTTGGGATAGAGACTATCACATTGGTTCCTGGAAAGTTATTTTCTAAGTGATTGCAATTATTGTGCAATTTAAACTTTTAATTAAAATTGCAAAAGGGCAGAATTGACCCAAAGTCCCAAATTCATAATCTAAACCACCATAAATGAACTATTGTCTCTCTGGCAAAAGCTTCATGTTGCAATATTGACTAAAGTGAAGAAAATCAATTTCTAAGTGCCATTCAATATCACTCTATTATAAATTTAATGAAAATGTCGCAAATATGGAGCATTTATTGAGTGAAAACTTCTTACTCACAAAAGTAGCTTTTACAGTCATCAAGTGAGCGCCTTTCTTCTCAAAGCCTGACACTAATGATAGTTGGTTTAGACTCTGAACTGACAAATTTTGTTGTTTAAACTGAAAGAGTATCAGCTGATTTGAAACAGAGAAAAGAGAAGTTGGGGAACAATGAAAAAAAACTAACGCCAAAGATCATTGGCAAATTAGTCTTTAAAGAGAATTTACTTAATCCGGAGTCCCAAACATCAATTGTATATGATATGTTTAAAGTGGAAAAGACATGGCACCAGATGAAACGATTTTACGTAATAAAATAGCAAGAAACAACATAAGGAATGGTGGGGAAGCTCACAGTGTTTGTTCAGGTGCAGATCAAAGGTTACGAGAATTGACTTTCAGAAATGGTATTTTAAATTAGAAACAGAATTGGATTTCTTTTCATTGTACATATACACCTTCCCAAACATGCCAGTGTATGGATGTTGCTCTTTACCTTTTCCACCTTTTTCGCTCTTTATTTTGCACCACAGAAACCATAAGGGAAACCTATACATCAATTTAGTATATTACTTTGCCAAAAGCTCTCAGCAAATGTGAATCATACACATAAGGTTAACCATTTCAATTGATTGACTTGAAGATGAGGGAAAGAGCCACCTTCAAAAAAATACCAGATGAAAAACACTGCGATTTTTCATATCACTTCAAAAGAGGAGAAAATTGATGGAATAGTATAAATCCTCATTTTTTTTTTTAATTTTGGTAATCCATCAGTCTATGAAAGGTATACTTCAAATAAAGAGAAATATAGGGGCTGATAAATTATCTCAACATTTGTTGACAGGTCTTTCTCTGTTGATTAAAAGTCAATTTAAAGAGAAATTTGAATTTTATTTACTTTCCATATAGCATTATTTGCTGTTCTAATTGGGATTAGCAAAACAGATAACTTATGGAGATAGTGTATTGAAAATATTCAGGAATTGCAAATAATTTGATGTGGAGCTTAAAATTTAACATGGATATGTAACTAAATCAACAAGTGACAGAAATTAATAAAATATCTGTGCTAAATAGATGGAAATCATGAACATTTCTATACTACGCACCAAGGAAAATAATTGCGGATTATAACGGCAATTTAGCTAAGGCAAGTACTAAATACAGTTGTACTAAATTTATTTATTCTATGAAAAGAAAAAGATAACTTAATCAGAAAATATTATAGACATTATTTAAATTGCATGTATCTCCTCAAAATTTAGTACATAATGTACTAAATCTAATGAATACCGAAATGGATACTTTAAAAATTCAGTAATTAAATTTAGAGATCTACGTCAAGTAGAGATTAGAAACAATATTTTAAAAGATATGAGGTAAGTGCTTTTTATTTGTTTATATATTTGTTTAAAATTATAACTTTTAGCACAGGAATGTACTACATCAAATGAATGCCACGATGTGAACTAAAATTGGAATCTTTTACTTCAGTAAATAAATTTTAGAAGATCGCGAAAACATTAAACATTAAGTAAATATTTAAGTAGAAAAGTCGTAAAAATACTTTACATTGACGTTTAGCACAGGCATGTACTAAATCAAGTTATTCCCAGAATATAAAAAAAATCTTTGAAAAATTTCAATAAATACAAATTATAATTTGTTTTTTTTTTAAATAAATGAAAAGCAACTAAATTTTAATGCATTACACTTACTTTAGCCTTTAGCACAGACGTCTACTAAATTTAAATGAATGGAAAAGAATAAAACTCAGAAAACTATTTTAAATAGACAATGGAAATTTTATTATAAATCTTTAGTTGTAAAAAACAGAGGGGAGAGTACTCTGCCTTTAAATACGATAGTGCAACCTTTGAATACTTCAATTTCTCTTTTATTTGCTAAAAAAATCCATTTATTAATAAAAGTTCAAAGAATAATATTATTTATAGTTTATAAAACAAAGATGAAATATTCCAAAGCTGGCGCATTCAGAGACATACCAATTTCCCCTATTATTGCTTATCCTTTTATTTAGGACAGACATGTACTAAAACTCGTGTTGACCGAATTGTATTTTTCTTGTATGCCTCCGCCACCCCTTTTTATATCAGGAAAATTTCATGAAATCGAGATTCGCGTCCCTAACTCTCTCAAAATTTATCCTACTCTTTCGACTCTAAATTCGACTGAACTAAATTTAATTTTATGTGATGTCCAAAAGAAGAAAAAGAATGGAAAAAGTAGGATAGACATATGCAAACCTTTTATGAAAGAAAAGGATGTGAATTTCAATTTTATGAAATTTTCCTGATCTAAAAGATGTGCCGGAGCCATTAGTAATCAAATCTATAAAAAATTACGACAAATAAGATAAAACATTCATCTCACATTGTTAAAAATAATAAAACCGGATACGTACATGAGACTTAATTCATCATTTAGTACTAGCACGTACTAAATCAAGTTGTGACTGAGACTGACAACGTTTCCCTTTTGCAAATATACCAAATCAAGAAAATCTTCCTTAAAGGTGTTGCAAATTTCATCTAACATATACAATGATTGCAAATCAAGTTAATAACGTAACACATTCCATACCATTTAGCACAGACATGTTCTAAATCAAGTGATTACCAAAAATATAAATTATTTCTTTAGTGAATAAACCTTAAAGAAGCTACATCAAATAGATAATAGAAACCCCATCAAAATTTTTCCATGGTAGATTTTTGAGTTCATAACATAGTATTTATTGTAGCATGTACTAATTTTAAAATGAGCCGAAATTGCTTGTTTTTTTTTGCTATAAAAAGTAATCTTAAAAATACCGCCTTAAATAGAGAGTAGAAACTAGAAACACATCTTTATAACTTCAACTGTAAGTTTTGTTAATTACTTAATATTTTACGTAAACTTAGTACATTGATAATTTAAAACAACTCCTGGGAGACATTTCCAATTTACTTACAACAAATATAAATTATAAATATTAATTTGTATTCTTTTTTGTTATTCGACTAATACAAAATCACAATGTAGAGATGAAATCATGGTTGCACTTGTACTAATTTTCTTAAATGTTCTAAAAATTTTAGAACAGTATTTTAACGTGCTTGAGAGTTAAAATTTATGTACTAAAAGTGTAATATTAAAGAGAGTTTTTTATATTGTTCATATACATTATTGTTTAATCCTTTTAGAGGTGGGAAAGCCATTAGAATCCTGAATGAATTACCTCTCGATACATACTCAAATTGGTACGAGATAAAAAGAATTTTTCAGTAAAGGTCGCCCTATTGACGCCAAGAGATTTCGCGATAGGTGGATTTTCCTTTGTGTCAGACTGGAAATGATTGAATTGTAGGGATTGTAGGTGAATTAATTGGAGCATTTTGTAAATGATCGATACGGCATCTTCATAAACCAATCAATTTTCCAGGCTGAACATCTACGGATTACATTTAATGTGTTGTCGTGGAGTAATAAAATGGATAGATTAATTTGCAATACAGTGCACAATTTAATTAAAATGGAAATCCCATCAAAGTTACTGCGAAAGGCATTAAATTTGCAATTTTCTCACCCAACAGATTCCATGAAAAGACATTGGCATCTGATGAAGATGGATTGACGGCGAAAAAAAAGAAAAAAGATCCTTGATAATTTCCATCTTCGTAGAGATTTTGGGATAATTTATTTGATTACACAAATACGCATTTGCGTTTCCTATTATTGACAAAATCTGAGGTTGTAGGTGAACGTGACAGCTTCATTTTACGTTCAGGAATATTGAATTGTGCATAAAAGAGAATTTTAGGCAGAAGAGACTGTTAGATTCAAATTCTAGAGGATATATAGTTACATTGGTGAAATAATCATCACAACTCTGCACTAAATTTTCTCATGAGATTAAGCGATGCATCTGCTTCCTTTTCATTTTAGTTTCTCACTATATGCTAAATTGCATCTTCCACCTGAGCTGATGAGTTCCACCCACAATTTGAGAGAGTTTAATAGGAGTTTCTGAGCTTTTCCTCAAGTCTTCAGTTACTCAGCTGCATTTACACCGCAAGGCGCCTCAATACTACTTAGATGGAAACTTTGTTGGCATAACAAAGTAATTTTAGTTGGAAAAACTTCCATGCAAAATCCAATGTTATTGGATTGTCGAAAAGCTTGATAGTTTGGAACTTGATTTAAATACTTCTTAACCAATGGAGCTTTCAAGAGCAAAAGGGAAAGAAAGTTAAGGAATTTGAAGTTTATTGCGTTTACTACTATTCCATTGTTTGTAGACAATCCTCTAAAAAAAAGTTTTTCTTATAGTGGTGGGAAAACCGTTATGACAAAAATTATTAATACATAATCACTTTATTATGACTACATTTTGATAGAAACTATAGCGATATTTTGACAGAAATTATAACCAAATTTTGAAAATATTTCGTCCGGAATTATAACCATAAAAGGACCACATCTTGACAGAAATTATAACCACATAATGACCACATTATGACCAGATTTTGGAGAAAATTGTTAATACATAATTACCATATTATGAATACATTTTGACAGAGACTTTTAAAAAATTGTGACGGAAATTATAGCCAAAATTGATGAACAAATTCTAACCATCTTGAGAAAAAATTATAACCAAATAATGACCACATTTTGGCAAGAATTATAACCATATAATGACCACAATTTGAAGGGAAATTTTAAATACATAATGACCGTATTATGACCATATTTTGATCACCTCTTGACAGAAACTGTAATCACCTTCTGACAACAATATTTTCAAGGAAATTACAACCACCTTAAGATAATATTTTCAAGGAAATTATAATCATATTATGATCAATTTTGACTGGCATTATATAACCACATAATCACCACACTATGACCAGATTTTGACGAGCATTACTAACACACAATGACCATATAATAACCTTATTTTGATAGACACTATGACCTCATTTTGACGGGAACTATAATCATATAATGACCACATTGTGAGCATATGATTTCGAGAATTCTAACCAAATTTTGACAGGAACTGTAAAAGCATATTCAAGGAAATTATAACCACAGTATTACCACATTTTGATGCTAATTATATTCACACATATTATGACTACATTTTGACAGAAATTATAACTTCATTATGACCACATTTTGCTAGGAATTATAACCACTTAATGACAATATTATGACCATATTTCGATGGAAATTATAACCATGTTTTAGCTACATTTTGACGAAAATTAAAACCCCATTTTGACAACAAAAATGTCTATTATAAAACGCCTTACAGATTTCATTCATCTCTGTATCAATGAGCAATAAATAATTTGTGAGTTCAAGAATTTTTTCACTTTATCATATAAATATACAACATTGTAATTTAACAAAGATACTGAAAAATTATGTTTCCGTGTTTTAGTAAAATTTAATCAATAAAAAATATTATCGCTTTAATTCAATCAATAGCATAAAACTGAAAATATGTATCAACATGTTGGTTTAACTAATTTTCAAAAATTATTTCATTTTATAAAGAATTTTATAGACTCCTCACATTATCTGGAAATGATAAAAAAATTTAAATTCTTTTATAATTCTATGTTGTTTCCCTTTTATAAATGTTTTGTCAATTTTACTAATTTCTAGGGTGAAGGAATAAATCGGTTGTAAATCGTTGTTCGATTTGCTAAAAAATGAGGTTAGTTATTGAGATACACGATCAAACTTCTATAGACTTAATAAGTTCTTATTTTCTACTAACTTTAACACTTCAACCGTTTAGCACATATTTTGTGCCTTTAACTAATTTTCCAATTTTTGCTGAAAATTATTCATCTCAGTTCACAGAACAGCCACAAACAAATCGATGGTGAATTAAAATGCTATTTTATTGTCTTCCAGAGTATATATTTTGCAGCATCCATTGGCTTACACCTACTCAACTGATGTATATATTGTTGGTGGATTTTGCAGAGGGATACATCAGCAAGGTACCATCCGACAAGTCTCTGTATTCGACGGTGCTGTGTCGTGATTAAAATGTACAATAACTTGCTGACTGATTAAAGTGATTAAAAACTTTGTCAAATACTACATGGAGATGACATTAGCGTCGAGAGGGAAAATATGAAAATATTAATGTTTTACAATTGCTCACATGTTACCAACATGGTGAGAGAGAGGTTCATTGATCTGCCAGAGGTATTAATTGAAATTTTCTGTTAAAGCATCAAATATTTGTCGTACGTAATTAATAACATGTCTCCAGTATAGTAGCTAAACCTCGACATTCACCAGCCGATTTTCAACCGTGACCAATAAATTGTATAAATTTATTTACCAAATAATTCTGCAAGAATTTGTTGAATTTAATTGTATAGTGATGCAAATGCAAATGAACACCATTTTAAATTGTTTAATAGTTTATTTATTGAGTTATAAAATGAATGGGGATGTTTTCAATTAAACTAAACACTTTTAGAAAACTCAATGGTTACGAAAACAGAATTACTGGGCATTATTAAATAGTTTAGTTATTTCTGATTATCAAAACTTCTAGAAGAAATTTGTAAAGTGGATGAGATTCAGGTAAATCAGTCTTTGGATACGAAATGTTCTAGGAAGATAAAAAGTACTTTTTTCAGTTATTTTCATCAGAAAGTATTTTAGGCCACATTTTAGGTTCATAAGTTATAGTCATCCAAATTCTATATCTTTAGACTATTATCAATTTACATACTTTAGATAAGAAAAACGGTAATTTTTTGACTCAGAAAAAGCGCCTAATCAAATCACATCAAAGCTACAATTGCAAAAAGAAAATTTAGAAAAGTAGCAAGAAAACTAATTATCTATTAGTATAAACCTTCCCAAGTGATTACTGCTGGTGATGATCCTCTATGAACTTCAGGAAATCAAAAAACATAGTCTAGTCGACCACTAAAGAAGGTTCACATCCGGACCGAAAGCTCTGGGCAAGACAAAAAATTTGTTTTTCTTCTTGAGGTGAAATAAATTTCCACTGGCGATTACCGGAAGTGTCCCCATAGAATGTACTAAAAACCATCGTGCTTTATTATTAAACTGAGACTAACGTATTAAACAAAAATTCTCACAGAAATTATGATATTATATCGATTTTTAATAAAATCTGCACAGAATCCGACTAAAATGATTTAAATTGCTAAACGTTTCGTTCGGAAGCTGTGAGGATTTTACATTCAACTATAACTGTTTTATGCTACAGCTGTGCGTGTTTTTGTTTACGATTTTAATCATCTTGTGCTGAAGTTGTGAACTGTTTATTTGCAATTTTAACCCTTTCGTGTTTAAGCTAAGAGCGTTTTACATACAACTAAAACCATTTTAAGCTTTAGTTGTGCAGGATTTGAACATAATATTAACCGTTTTTTACCGAAGCAGTTCCGGTTCTGTGACTTAAACCATATTTGACTTAAGTAGTGCGAATTTTTTATGCACAATTATGGTCGTTTTTAATAAAGATTAATTTAAAAATATATATTCCGGCTTTATTTTTTGCGTAGTATTTTTCAACCACTTGTATTAAGAACACAAAATCCTCAAAAAATGTATTGCAAATGCCCGAATTTGAGAGAATCTACTGTATAGGCAGAAAACAAATGCAGTATCACAATTGCTGATCCAACCGACGATGTTTAAACGGGGCGTGGCTTAAAATTGTTGATAGAATAATCATAGTAGAATTAGATTTCTTTAAATGAGGTCACCTGCTACAAAATTTAAATCGACTCAAGATAGGTATTTAAAGTAGGCGTGACTTAAATTACCTTTGGGCGGAGCTTAAACACTGAGCGCTATAATATGTTTCATGGAAAATAAATTCGATTATAAAGAACAGTAGGGGTATTAAGACGAAGTATCGTTGGAAAACCTGGTAAAATCAATTCAATAAATCACATAATGGTCCCACTAATCGTGTTCTAAATGACTTTTTAGCGGGTCACCAGAAACACTCACAGTTCGTCGATCGATGGGGCCCGATGTGCGCCAATATTGAGAGTTATGACATAATGCATGGCGCGTCTGTTGCAGAATTTCCACAGAGTTGATTGCTCGCTTGATTGGAATGGATCGCGCGCCGAGCTATTGAACGGACTGAGATATACAATTGTGGCAAGGTAAGGAAGGTATATTAGAAAATTGCTTCTTGGACGATTGTCTACCATCTCGTTCACTCGTGCCTTCTGAGGTCGGACAAGGCAGGAATGGCTGGAAGCTGCAGCACGCGAAAAAAGGTGTCTGTTCTCTCTCCCTAGTAAAAGTACAATTCATGTTAGAGGCATGACTTTGCTATGGCTCTTTTTTTTTCTTCTCCTGCCAACTGCTGTTTCTTAACACTTTACAAGAATTGCACACACGAAACTTTCAATTTCTCGCCACTTAGCATTTGGTGCTAAAAGGTAAACATCAGCCTGAATTGGATCATTTTTGTCTCAAGACATTTCAATACTCATACATTTTGGTAAAAACCGCCAAATTTTTCAAAACCAAATGTCAATCATCGAATTGATTAGCGAGAGTGGATGTGGTAATAACTTATATATGCAATAAGACTTGCGGGCTTTTGTGAGGTGATGACCGCACCGCTTGAAAAAAGCTTTCTCTTCCACAAAAAAAAAGAAGTATTTTTTGCCACCCTTTCTATATGGCATGTTTTCTTGGAGAAAAATTAATTAAAGTCACTCTTTTTGCATCACACCTCAATCTGTAGCAATATGTCTTTTCATTTGGGAATCACGTGCAAAAAGATACTGGCTGATGCTTTAAGATATCTTCTTTGTGGTGCATTTTTTTTTTGTCAAAGTGAAAGGGAGATTTTGAATGATTTCATCTAATTCCTCTAAAATAGCAAATGCAACACCAAGATACTCGCCAAAGCCATACTATTCACGTTTGTTCATTCGCCTTTCAAATTTCCCAATGCACATAAGTTAATAATTATAACCTCCACATTGGAACTTAAATTACGGAGGAGTTTGCAGTGGCGATCGAGGCTAAATTGTTACCCTAAGCTCATTGTGCCGCCAATTTTCCAGCTGATTATCCGCGATCGAGAGTCACTTATCGCAAATGACTTTATTTTTTTCCTAAACTTTATTGTATCTCTTCCTCTGTTTTCTCTTGGCTATTTAGTAAAATGTTGTGGCGATTAGAAATTCGCAGAATGCTCGAATTATCAAGAAATCCAGAACTCTACAATTATGTTTCTTTACTATCGATTATAGTGTAATGTGCTGAACACACTTACGAGTTAAGCCGAGAGACTACTTAACGTAATTGTAATCAAAATAATGATTAGATTACATTTCTATCAGTTTCTGACTAATCCGTCTCTCGGCTTAAGTCAAGAAACGTCTTACACGGACTTCTGACCTAAGTGGACCTAAGACTTAGACATATGGCTTAAATGCTTTAATTGATTGGATTAATAAGAACAAATGACCTGGATTTGAAAAATCAATAAAATTGGTTGTTATTTAGATTTTTGAGTCCTTCAGGAACTAGGCTCAACCTCTAGTCTGAAGACAGCTTTGGGACCTTGACAAACCTTGAGGATTATCTGAGAGAAGGCTTAGTGTAATTATATTCGAATGAAGGGCTAAACCAGTATCGTACCTAAGGCGGTACGGCAGGGGCGGCTCGCCCAGGGCGTGAGCATCCAGGGGCGCCGATGTTCCTTTGTATTTTAGACAACTGAACACTGACTCTTTATTCATGCCATGTTGAAGTAAAAAAGATTTTAACAAAATAGACTCCGAGTCTTTCTAGAATGCCCCTGTAGTTCTTAAAATGCCTTTTGTCATTATAATTCTTCAAAATTTCGCGTTGAAATAAAAAAAAGAACTTTCAATTTTCTCAAAAACTTTCTAATGCCCCTCTGATTCTTAAATTACATTTTTTCCTTACAAACTACCTTATAAACTTATAAAATTTTGCCTTGAAATAAATTAAAAAAAAAACTTTTAATTTCCTCACGAGACATTCTAGGGTGCTCCCTCTAGTTCTTAAAATGCATTTTGTCCTTATCTATCAAAATTTCGCGTTGAAGTAATGAAAAAGCTTTTTTAATTCTCTCATTAGCACCCAATTCCTCTAAAGGCTTTCTTGGCGCCTATAAAGCTCTCAAAATGCATTTTGCCCCTATATTAGGTGAGATTCTTAACAATCTCACCTACTATAATCCTAACAAAATTTCATGTCGTCCGATCGACCTCAAACTTGGCCAAAATGTGTTTCGCCACTTCCTGATCAGGAATATATATGTGGCTATTTTACGTTCCCGGCCGGCCGCTCTTTGGAGCTTAATAGCTCCTAAACTAAAAAAGATATCGACTTGCGGTTTTCGGCAAAGGTTATATATCGGGTGAAAATTGCAACTTGGTGCATTGACCCCCCACCCCCCACCCCTCCTTCCGCCATTTTGAAGACCCCCTTTTTTTGTTTTTTCAATAGCTCCGCCCCTATGGCATCGAGCGGGCTCAAATTTTAGTATGTTATAGCTGGGCCTTAGAGTTTTCCATCAATACCAAACTTAAGGTCCCCCGACCCCCCTGACCCCAGCTATAAGGGTCCAAAAAAAATTTCTTAAAATGGCCATAACTCCGGTTCTAATTGTCAGAATTTAAAAAGTGAGGGCTTTTTGGAAAGCTCTCGTGAAATGCCACTTCTCCTTCTAACATCGCAAGTTCATAAAACCACCGCTAGGGGCGCTATTATTAAAAAGAAAATTTTTAAATCTTAAAAGTTAAATAACTCAAAAATTCCATTGTGCATCGGGCTGAAAATTTAGTATGTTGTAGCCGTTGATTATACCTATCAAACAAAAAAAACCTTAAGTCGATCCATAACCCCTGACCCGAGCTATAAGGGGTCAAAGTTCGAACATTGACCGGCCTCTACCTCCGGTTCTAACTAACATAGCGACCTAAATTTTACCTTTTTGGTTTCGTCTCGATGAGCACTTTCAGATGGAAGTTCAAAAAGTCACCACAGGTGGCGCTGTGATAGCGTCAAAATTCATCGAAATTCAAAGTCACTTTTCTCAAAAACGGCGTTGTGCAAGTTAATGAAATTTTAGTATGTTGTAGTCCAGTCTAGGACGTTTCCAAAATGGTGCGTATGCGCGCTGTGGTTTCAATAGAACCGGAGATATGAGGGGTCAAAGTTCACAAAATTCAAAAAATCATATCTCCGGTTCTATGTGACCGATTTTGATGAATGAGGACTTAAACGAAAGATCTCATCAAATACTACAACTTTCTAAAATATTTGAACTTCGTGGGACCAATACCAGGGGCGCCACAGTCGAAAAACCAATTTCAATATCACATAACCTCAATTATCTCGACTGTCGCTGAACCGATTTTGATGATTACTTCAACATAATTGTGGAGGACATTTGTCTCTACATTTCGTCCATACATCATTTTCCGCTCAGACTACGCTATCACTCCGATTTTGCCGTTTAAGTGTGAAAAAATTGATTTTTCCCATAATAACGCTTTGAAATCACTCAGATGCCAATTTGACTGCCTCTACTCCACCAAGACACTTAAAATAGGGTTTTAAATGAAGAGTCTCACAAAATACAACAATTCTTTGAAATAGTTGAAGTTCAACAAATGACTACTTGGGGCACTCTGGATGAAAAAACAAGTTAAGAAACAAAAAACCTCGATTATCTTGGCTTCTGAGTAATCGATGAGATCATGTTCTATAGGAAAATTATAGAGTACATTCTGGTCTACATTTCACCCATATATCACTTTTGTGCCAGTTCATCCCAATCCTTGATATTTTGGTTTAAATACAAAATTTGATTCAAGATAACTGAATGGCGACTCACAATTTCAGCTCTAAATCGAATTTGCATGCACTCCGAGCTAGCTCACGTTAAGAATCTCACCTACATAAGCCGGTTAGGATTATCTGTCCCTTTTTGCATGATTTCATGTTGAAGTAAAGAGGGACACTTTAAATACCTTCAGGTGCTTTATGGGGGCGCCTAATTTCTTGCAGAGCTTTCTTAGGGCGCCTCTTGCTCCTAAAACGTATTTTTGTCGTTATTTTCTTTGAAGATTTCGAGTTGAAATTTAAAAAAAAAATACTTTAAAATAATAAATTAAAATTGTGCTTAAAAAACGCACAGCTGAAGTACAAGATGGTTCAGATTGTGTATAAAACTCATACTTCTCAGATATTGTGCATAAAATCTGCATTGTTCAAACACAAATCGGCTTATATTGTGCTGAAAACGCGCACAGCTGTTAAACATAAAACGATACAGATTAAGAAAACTGTTAAAAATTTAGATACAATTTGTTTATAGCTATGCAGAACTTATACTCAATTTTAACCATTTTATTCTTGAGCTGTGCTCGGCTGTACCGGTTTTGACGAGCATCATCTGTTTTGAGAAGTCTAACTACTGTGCATGCTTTCAGCACAATCTTAACCATTTGAAGCTTAAGCTGTGCATGTTTTCAAAACAATCTTAATCAAAATTGCATTCTTCAAAATTTAGTTTTTTTTACTGTTGCCCCGAAAAGCCAAAATCCGGAGAAGCTCAAAATAGTTGTTCATAGTTCAATAGTTGTTTATGGTAGAATAGTCTCTTTGATGAGAGGACACTGGAGGAAGACCAAAGGCGAAGAGACGCATAAATAACGTTCAAATAATAAAAATATTTAGTAATATTCAAAAACATGTCCTCATTTTGAATCTATACAAGTTTTAGCTTGTTAATAAGAATAAAGTTTGCTCATTATTTAAAAGTATTTCATGCTTTTCTGTATTGAAAAATTTATTTCAATTTAATTTTAAATTAATTCAATTTAATTTAGAATGGCTCTGGCACACCTTTTAGATCAGGAAAATTTCATGAAGTCGAAATTCCAATCCTTTTCTTTTTCACATGCTTTGCATATGTCTATCTCATTCCCTCGCACTCTTCTTCTTCTTCTTTTAAACATCAGTCCAAATTCAATTTAGCTCAATCGAATTTGGTATGCGAAAGAATGAGATAGTCATATGCAAAATACGTGACACTGAAAGGGATTCGAATTTCGTCTTCATAAAATTTTCCTGATCTAAAAGGTGTGCCAAAGCCATAAAGAAACGTTTCTCATATCCTTCATTAAAAATCAATTAATGGATTTGAGTTTTTTTTTTTAATATTATTCTTCAAATAAAACCCATTTAATTTTTCCAAAAGAGAAATTGTATAGCATTTTCTTTTGTTAATAGAAATACCATTTTAAAATTATACCGGATTCTATTTTAAAATTACTCTTTCAATAACAAATGTATTTTTTTATCACTTTCTGTGGTCGAGTGCTGCTGCTGCTGCATTATCGACTTTTCTTTTCCATCGATTCGACGATTCGTCGATTCTGTTGCATTATTCACTTTTTGGTTGGTTTCTGTCTGAACTGTTTTCCCCAGTCCTCGTTATTTTCTAAAACAATCAAAGAGGAACTATCACAAAGAAGATTCGTTAATGCAGAAGCACTTGCGAACAGTAAAGTGTTAAAAATCATGTTCACATTTCATTGGAATAGCACCATAACGCGAGAGAAAAAAGTCCATAGTCTATTCTTTATTAAATTATCTGGCTTTTATTCTAGAGGTATCAAGTATGAAATATTTTCGGATTTCAGACGTTAAACCTTATTTATTCTCAAAAATTGAAGGTACTTCTTCATTACAATAAATTGTCGAATAGTTAAAAAAAAAATTATATTGTTTTTGTCTTTATTTTTAAACGATTCGTCTATTCGAGTGTTTCAAAATCTATTCAAAATCTGTCTGAATAGGAAGTTCATTGAACTGTGGATCTTGATAAATATTAAAAATTACGAATGAGGAATGATGGATACTAAAACTCCTGCTTTTGAAAAAGAAATTAAGGAATTGAATCTCCTTTTATCACCTGAAACCGATATTTAAAACCGTTCAAATTGTAAAGCCCAATGTGTGATATATATGCGTGTCGTCATACATTACACACAGCCCACACAGCCCTACATCAAGAATTCAAGATAGAGGAGAACTTTAGAAACTAATAAGTCATGAAGTTCCCTGTCCAAAGAGTTTCAACATAAATTTATTGGAGCAACATCTTTAAGAATGAAGCATAAAGAGGAAGATACTAATATCACTAGTTGTGTACTTAAACTGTATGATATTTAGCAAATATTTGTATGTTCTTATGCAAACATACTCTCAATAGCGAATTGAAGACTGAACTATATTTCCTCCCATGATACCCTGGCATTTCCTCATGTTCCCAGGAAATCTCATTCGTACTTTCCCAAACCATCACAAACATCATCCTTGATGCACGGACGTGAAAGAGGATTTTGAAAGCTCGAGAGATTCTCTGTTAGTTCATTTCAGAGAAATTTTATTTCACTTCTTTCCACTTTTCACTCCACAAGAAAATCCATTTCTTCCCACAAGAAGCTCATTACCCTACTAAATGATTCATGTGTTATGAAATATTCTGAGAATTTTCACTTCGGAGGAAACGATTCACCGTGTGCTTTGAGCTTTTGATCTGGAAGCTTACTTCTGATTGCGATTGAAATCTCGATGATGAAAATAAAGCTCAATAACAATTTTTTTGGGAAATAAAAAATATACTAAATGAAATAGAAATTTTTCACTGAAGCATTTAGATGATTTACAAATGGTTAATTCTTATAAATTTTTCATGATGTAATGTCAGAAAATCCCATGTATATTGTAAATGTTTCAGTCGTTTCAGTGAATCAACGTCGAAAGTAAAAACATGCTTTCAGTGAATTTTAATTCTCATTAGCAAATAACTTAACTCTAATTTTTTAACACTTTCACAGTTTCCCCGAAATATTTTTGTTACTGGAAAAAAACATTAAAACTTCTTTTACCAAAACATAAATTGCATAAAGAAGCAGATCACGGGGGAACACATAAAACCATAAAATTGTAATGAGGGACAAATTTCTTCTTTTGGTGTGTAATTAAATGAATGTTGATTGAAAAGATTCCAAAGAATATTGACATAGAACTTAAGCAATTAAACCTTTGTAAAATGATTTAGTACCTAATGGGAGCAAAATAAGAATAATTCTATGATATAAAATAAATTATAGTTTTTTAAAGAAATTTAACAGTATAAAATAAACGGTATAAATTAAGGCCTCTACACATTGGGAGCATTTTTTGTCAAAAATTGCATTTTTGACAGGATCTTGACGTTTCTGCCTACAGCACTGCAGCCAATTTCCTTCAAAAAGCAATTTTTGAATATAGTATAGACATCTTTAAACAAAACTTAATAACGACGAGTCGATAACTCGTCCGGATTACGCCGATCCAGAATAGAGAGCGGGCACTGTACTTCTTTTCGCTCAGGGGCTTATTACTGACCTTTCGAATAAAACACCTCAATCAATCCCGAAAATTCGAAGGTAGCTCTGGTGATCCCAATAGCAAAAGTAGCCATTTCTCTCACTGGCTCGGGTTACCGTCCGATATCTTTAATACCTGTGCTCTCTAGGACTAAAGTTTGCGAACCCCCCTGTCTTCTTGGATCACGGAGTACTTTAATTCTCAGGGCTTTCTCAGTGAATTTCGATAAGGGTCCTGGTTCTATTGAACTTCAGCAAAGCATTTGATAGTTTACCTCATAGTTGACTGCTAATGGAAGCTATTGAATCAGTATGAATCTTCCTCATCTGTCGTCTCATTGATTGAGAGCAAAAGGCCAAGTTCAACGGGCAGACCTCCTCTCTTAAGATCCTTGCTCGAGGTATTGAGCACTGCTCAATTCTTGGACCTTTATAATTCTCAATCTTTACTAATGAGTTACCGTAAGTTCTTATTTCTTCTTCAGATGACTTACAAATATATGACTACGATAATTTTGACGTTCTTCAATCTATTTTTCTTCGTCTAAATACTGAGCTTGATCGAATTTGGGAATGATCTTTAGAGTATGTCTTAGCACTAAACCCTGGCAAATCTAAGGCCATTGTTATCTTGAAATGAAGGTTTGGAGTCCCGTTGCCGGTATTGAGCATTGGAGGTACTCCCATTTCTTATAGCCAATCGGTCAAGTACCTTCGTGTTATCCTAAATGGGGATCTCACTTGGTAAGATCATGTGTCTCCTAATGTGCCATAGAGTTGGCTTTTCTTTGTACTTCCTATGAAGGCATAGGGATCTTATCCCCTCTTGCTGCAAGGTCTCTCATTAAGCTGCACTTCACTAATAGCCCTGAGTTATTCTTTCAGGTTGACGATAGGTCTATTTGCTGGCTTGAAGTTTTCTGCAGTGACTGCTTTAGCTTCATTTAGGGTGAAAGGAACGTCTGTTCGACAGGGAACCCCTATTGACACTCTCATCAAAACATTGAAATTTATTTAATATAAATTGTTTATATTTAGTGAAATTCATGTAATCTGACCTGCTTTCCTTTAACCTACCCTTTTCTAGAACTGTTCTGCGAATTTAAGAAGGTTTTAAAAAGGTTTAAGCAATTTCAATTGTCGACGTGGAGAAATTTCAAGATTCTTATGAAAAAGTGTAAGAAAGAAGCTTTTACAAAAATAATTTTTTTCTATTTTTTTTAATAAAATGAACGTATATCTGTTGCATAACAGTCAAAAAATAACTAAATTTTAATTTAATACACAAATTGCATCAATTTATTTTAATTAAAATGAATTTAATTACAGTGTCAATAAACCGAGACAAAATCGTCGATTTCAACGTCTATTGACAGGTACAGATTGCCGACTTTTGTATCAGCTTGATAGATGAAGAAGAATAAGAAGAATGAATAAAAGTAAACAAAGTTGCTGCATTTTTGTGAAAGAAATAGTGAAATTACTAACAAGTTAAGTGTTTGTGCGTAAAAAAGACTAAGAATGTTTGTTGGTGAGTTGCCACTGGTGATATTTTTATAGTAGAAGTTCCTTCAGCTCTAGCACTGCAGAAATCTAATGCGTGACAAAAATTTCGACTGCACCAGAAATGCCCCAATGGAAAGAGTATTGTCTATAAGCTGTTGAGAGAGAATTCTTAAGGAGAGTGTCAAGTTTTTTAAATCTAAAAGCTGCCCATTGCATCCTGTAAGGAATACAATGTAAAATTATGAGAAGTTTATCATCACGAGAATGGCTGCTGTGAAGGGACATAAGATTTACAGAAATCTCTGTGAGGAAGAGTTTCTTACGGAAGGACGGGGCATTCTGGATGGAGATTTAATAGATTCCCTGGTTGGCAGTCCCCCAGATGGAGTCATCCAGTGCAATAAGGAAGTTTTCAGCCAAAATCTCAATCAAAGGTGTAAAGAAAAAGTGTCCAATAGGTGTTCAAATTTCGTGTGTCAATAGATACCGAAAGTGTCAATAGATATGGCATTTAGTCATGATCTTAAAAAATACAGTTTTTTTTAGTTTTTCAAACATTTTGAGAAAAGTGAATGATACTGAACGGTAGTCAAATTAATAAGTTGATATAAGTTAATATTTAAACACAAAAAAATTTAAATACAATAGAAGATATCAGTCAGGAAAGTTACGAAAGTTCTTAAAGTGTCAATAGACGTTCCTTTGACCCTATAATCTGAAGCGGGGGACCATGTTTCCTCTATATCTCGGTCTGTTGTAGGAGTTTGACCTGCTTCAATAATCTTGATTGTAGAGCAGAGGTGTGCAAAAAACCGTTGAAACCGAATTAATGTCAAAATAAGTTTGCTCAAGTAGCGTTTTGACCATTGACGTACATGTTTCATTTGACGTTTATTCGGTTTCAACGGTTCTTGCACTCCTCTGTTGTAGAGCTATGCTCTTTATTCTACGCCTCTCTCTGACTTCGACTCCGTTCTACCTCTTCTGTCTGTTAAGTTCGTGAACGTCCGTTAGGTGTCGGTACGTCCCATAGCCTTTTTTTAATTTTTTTTCTTTGTAGGGGGAAGTAGGGCACCTGTGAAATTGTGATTTTTCTCCTAGGTTTAAGTCGAATTGAGCCATATCATAATTTAGCTTCTCAATCTGTGTGTGCAGCTAGATTATATCACGATAAGGCTCAATTTTACTTAAAACTAAGGGAAAAATCCCAATTTCAAAGGTATCTCACTTTCAAAGGTGCCCCACTTCCCTCTATCTTTGTCGAAGTTTAAATTATTAAATCGACATAATGACAAACTTTCATGTCAATGTGTTTCTAGCAGTGTCACGCCAAGTACAGCTTCTGTTCACGCATTTTAAAGGAGTTCCTAAATAATGTATACCTTCCCGTTATAGTCAAGAAGTTTTCCAAACCTTTTAGCTTTACTCCAAAGAGGATTATCTATTTCATAACAGCATTCAGTGACAATTGACAATTTCATAGAGGTGCTAAAACATATACCCAATGCCATTTGCGTGCAAAAAGCAAGAGATATTGCAGATTACAAGTCGTAAATTATTAATTTTTGCCGAAGACACTCCATATTTGTCGAAATGTTAGTGTCTCTATTGAGATGCAGTCAGAGATTTATGTTATCGTCCATCGGTACTCAGAAAACTTTTCGATCGTTTAAGAGATGGCATATGAAGATCTGCGGATGGATGTTCCTCTCTTGTACATTCCATGGCTGCTTTTTACGTAAAAAGCCGCTCAGAGAATGTGGTAAATTTCAATGGACATCACTTGTGCCCATTCACACCGATTTCACCTTCCGCATTGACGCCGTTGCATCTCTTGTGCCGGTCAGTGCAAATGGTTTTCCAAACGAGGGGCAATTAACACGCTCTCAGAATCCAACATGCGCCAGTGCCAGTAGCTTCATTCTCAAAAGTGACGGGTCACAAATCACAAGGGGCGTCCAATTTATGGAAGTCGATATTCAGCAGTATATGGTCAACAACGACTAAGTTCGAAATTGAAATATAAACCTCTACTAAAAAAAATCAGCACCGTTCTTTCCGAAAACAAGTTAATCGTTCACAATTGGTAATCGAACCCATAATGTAAATTCGATTTTGGGATGGTTTTGTAGACAATGTACGAAAATTCAATTCATAAATCGTATAACAAATATGTGAAGTAGTGAAGTTAAATGTAGGTCAAGCTTTATTGGCTCCGTTCAGTAATAACCTTTCGAAAAGACAAAGCCACTCCAAAGCCAAGCCAAACCTATTCGAAAATCTACCGGAAGCCTAAAGAGTAAGTTCATTTACCCGCCGCTTTAGCGCTGATTGTTCTGCAATTTCGAATTTCGATATTCTTTGACACTTCAATCGTCAACAATGCAAAAGTTTGCTGCAAAAAGTAAATTTTGTGTAGTTTTGTGAAATTTCAGGATGACAGAACGTTTTAATTGCAATTTTATTACGGTAAGTGCCCATTTCATGAACTTACTCACTTTTGTGTAACTCTTCGGTTTAAACGTTCGAACTTCCAACGGTTTTTTAAGTAAGTTCTCTTTGATATAACTTAAAATCGGTAAAGGAAAAACCTCAACTGGAGAGAGTTCTCAAATCGGGAAGGTTATTACTGAACGAGAGGATTATGTATTAATTACGTCTACGAGATTAAGCCGAATTTATACTTAAAAGTTAAACAAATTAGATTTAAAGTCAACTATGAGCTTACTGATTAGCATAGATGTAGGTGACTTTGCTCCCCTACTTTTCATAAGCTTTTCTTTAAATCTACCACTTAAGAATCTTTATGCCATCCTTAAGTGTCCTTCTGTCCTCTGGCCTATGAACGTCAAAATCGTAAAGGGCCAAAAACCCAAAAGCCAAAATACTGAATGATGGAAATCCTAAAAAGGACAAAATTGTACACCAACACAGAACCACCAAAACACAGAAAATGTACCAAAACACAGAAAATTTCCCTTTACCTCCAACAAGGGCAGGTGCAACCTTGGGAGTAGATATGACACTTCAGAATTCGGGATTTTGGCTTTTCGGGATTTAGGTCCATTCGAGATTTGGCTTTCATGATTTTGGCTTTTCGAGATTTAGGCTCATCGTGATTTTGCCTCATTCTCGATTTTGTCTTTTCGGAATGTTAATCCATTGACGATTTTGGCTTTCGGGAATTTGAGCCTTTCGGGAGCTTGGCTATTTTTGATACAGCTTTCTAGACTTTGGCTTTTCGGGATTTAGTCTTTTTAGATTTTGGCTTCTCGGAATTTTAGTTTTTTTTATATTTTGGTTTTTCGGAATTTTGGCTTTCCGGGATTTTGACTTTCCAGATTTTGGCTTTTCGACTTTTTGGTGTTTCGGAATTCTGACCCATTCAGGATTTTGGCTTTCGCAAGTTTGGTTTTTCAGGTTGATTTTTGAGCAGTTTGGTTTTTCGGAATTTTGATCTATTCGGAATTTAGTATTTTCTTCAGAACTTACGCTCTTTCGAGATTTTGGCTTTCCGGAATTTTGGTTCTTTAGAGATTATAGCTTTCAGGGATTTTGTCTCATTCGAGATTTTGGCATTTCGGAATGTTGACCCATTCCCGATTTTGGCTTTCGGGATTTTGAGCCATTCGGGAGCTTGGCTATTTTTGATTCAGCTTTCTAGACTTTGGCTTTTCGGGATTTAGTCTTTTCAGGATTTTGCCTTCTCGGAATTTTAGTTCTTTTTATATTTTGGTTTTTCTGGATTTTAGCCCATTCGGGATTTTAGCATTCGTAAGTTTGGTTTTTCGAGATGGCTTTTCGGAATTTTGGTTTTCTGGGATTTTGACATTCGAGATTTTGGCTTTTCGATTTTTTGGTGTTTCGGAATTCTGACCTATTCAGGATTTTGGCTTTCGCAAGTTTGGTTTTTCAGGTTGATTTTTGAGCAGTTTGGTTTTTCGGAAATTTGACCTATTCGAAATTTAGTGTTTTCTTCAGAACTTACGCTCTTCCGAGATTTTAGCTTTTCGGAATTTTGGCTCTTTAGAGATTATAGCTTTCAGGGATTTTATAGGATTTAGACCCATTCAGGAGTACATCTATTCAGAATTTTTTTTCTTTTCTGAATTTTGCTGTTCGACATTTTGACTGAGACCCGAAAATATTTATAAAAGAAACTTCTTATATTTTAAAGTAAATTATTGTTTTAGAATAGATTTCCATAATAACATAATGTTTAAACGTTGCTTTACTTTTCTTTTTTTAAATTAATTATATCCTGCGTTAGCAGCAAATTTAGTTCTCACGAAGTAAATTTTAGTTTCACTTATTTAATCTCCATAAATATTAAAATATGTGAAAAAACACGTACCACTTGGGTAAAGTTATTGATTTAATTAAGGATCAAGCTCTTTCCCTCTGTATAGAAACCGCAGTAAATAACTAAAGTAAACTCCTGCACAATAAATAAATAAAAAATTAGTAGGGGAAAGTGCTGTTCCTTCGAACGTTCATGCCTTCGAATGATGTGAATTTCTTTTGGTTTTCGGAAGAGATTTACACTAAATTATCACGGAATTAACAACAATTGATGATAAGTCAACCAATATTTAATAGAAATGTGTAAAGTCTCTTAGGAAAACTAAAAGAAAATTCACATTATTCGAAGGCATGAACGTTCGAAGGGAGAGTACTTTCCCCTAATAAGTAATATAAGTTCGAAGATTTAACTAAAGTTGCTAATCCAAATGTTGTTAATCTCTCATTCTCCTTTAGGATTATTGTAGAATTTTCAACCGATAAATCTCAATCAAAGTTGAATTAAACTTTAAACTTTCTTCCGGATAAATTTCCCGCCTCTAAAAAGGAATTTATCCGCGAAAGAAGCTGTCGCGAGGGCAAAAATACTATTGCAGATGTATCGAAAAATTATGCAATAAATCAACCGTGGATACCTTTATATTCCTGACACTGCACGCTCGGATAATGAATGATTCAAGGTGGAAATTTTCCTTCCATTTTCACCCACATTCTTCCTCCATAAACGGAGGATTTATCATCATTCTGGACGGAAAATACAAATACTTTTCTTGTCATGGTGTTTTCCAAGAAACTTGGCAGCACCTTCGGGGCAGATCAAAAAGTTTTCTTCACACTTCATGGACCTCCAAACAAGGCAGATTACGCATAAAGAATCCCAGAAGTAAATTATTGCTGATGGCGCCGTCGAGAGCGAAAAAGAACACCAGTCAAAATTGAGACAAGTTGCAATAATTCTTTAAGTTGCTGAATTATTTTGTTGGAGGGGCAAAAATGAAGTTCTTTTTTGTCATTTAAAGTGCTTTTTATCACTTATTTGGTGACTAGTTCTTATATTCATTTGACTTTGCAAGAGAACAAAATTAAAAATGAAGTAGAATGCGATTATTGAAAAGAGCGCATAACTTCCTGAGCATTTTGGTATCCAAGCTCAATAAAATGTCAAGTTCATCTTGAGAATTCGTGAGCTCCGCACAAGAATTAAATTTCAGTGGAAATTTTAGTGGATATTCTAAAATTAGAATTAATCTGTTTTCCACCTCGTCCGTTTGGAGTACTCAAAAAACAAATGTGGACCAAAGAATCCGGCTGAAGAAATGTTACAAGAAGTGTGAGGTAAGAGAGAATCATAAGGAATGGTCAGAAAAAAAAACTTGTTGTCGCCCACATATTCTTGCTTCACGATCAGTTTCACTTTTATGCCAAAAGAGATAAAAATTTACCCAAAAAAAAATTCTCTGGTCAGATGGAAATAAAGCCACAAGAGTGAAAAACAGAGACATGAAAAAAAACAGCAAAAAGAGATTAATCTTGCGGGAAAATAAGAGAAATATAAAAGACACCAGAATCTTGACAATATCAAAAACAGGTTCTTATAGCCATTGCATTGTGGAACACCTTGGGCACAGGATATTATCGCTATATTTGATTTCTCTTATCCAACAATTGCGCACAAAGGGAAAGGAATGGAAAATTTTTCATGAAGAGTCAGAAAAAGAATTCTGGGAAAAGTATCTAATTAAAACTGGCAAATACATTGAAGAACATCCTTAATGTTGATACAAACGAAAGAATAATAAAATATGTATTTTCTTTTAAAGGAGATCAAACATCTAAAAAAAAAGGTTCTGAGAAACTTTGTGGGCGATTGAGAACAAAGGCTACAAGAGAGTCATAGGGTTTGTAGCCAACACCTAAATCAAAACGCAAAAATCTTAGATTAAACCCTATAAACTAAATGATAAATATGAAAAGCTGTACCATACCCACGAAGATGACACGCCAAGCAAAGGTAACTGGAAAATAGGGATGCCGTGCCCATTTGTAATCATGCATCTTCTTCACTGAGAGAGAAATCCGAAAAAGTTAAAATAACATTCCAAAAATGTTAATTTTACCCTAGAGTATTGATCCGAAAACTGTGTAAATATTATCCTTTTCAGGTGTATTATGAGTTAAAGTTACCTTTTTTCATGTTGATTTTACCCTCATAAGGTGCAAAATTAACATTAAAAAATTTTGATATATTTTTACACCCGAAATGTGTTAAAGTTATGACGAAAAAAAGTTATTCGTAGCCTCTTTTTTTTCTCAGTGTTTATACGTATCGTTCCTCTTAGGGATCTCATTTTAGCTGCTCGAACTCCACGAGAGAGCAGTTTCCAGCTCAAGTCCGTCAAAAATGAGTTTTTTAAACTTTTCTCAAAATGCGCCCAATTTTGGCAATGATTTTCGGATATATTTTAATGAGCTGAACACTTCATCCTAAGACACCTTTCACTGGTTAAACCGCTATCCTGAATTATCTAAAAAACAAAGAGCCTATAATTTTCATTGGATTTGGTTAAATAAGTAATTAAAATATTTTATATATTTTTTTTAAATATCATCTTCTTGAACCGTTTTAAATTCAGAAATGATTTTATGATGATTTATGGACAAAGGAGAATGGGCAAAAAGGTATGGAAGTCTGTGTGCATTTTGGGCGCACATATAAATTTAGGTGCATTTTATAAGTAAAGAATGAAAAACTGCCGAGATTCAGGACGATATTCACTGCAAGTCCTTGTAAAAACGCATTTATACTTTCAAGAAAATACTATCTTGACATCGAATTACTCAAGATCGGCTGAACCGATTATGATGAAATTCGGAATGGAGTTAGTGTATGATCTAAGCTATTTATTCATGGATACTACTCTTCCCCTATCCCTCCTTCCAGCAGCCATTATACGAAATGTACTTTTTTCATTATAACTTTTCTCTGAGAAGAAGTAAAAAGCTGAAACTTGGCATGGGATTAAGGTTTATGAAAGGCTCTTTAACAATGTTATATAGGCTCCTACCTCTCCACTTCTTTTTGTAGCCCCCATACAAAATAATGACTATTTCCATTATTACTCCTCTGTGAAAAGAAGTAGAAATCAGAAACTTGGCATATAAGGCATAGAATTAAGGGTAATAGAAGGCTTTTTAACCGTGTATATATATAGACGTTTCCCCTTTACCACTCCTTCCAGCAATCCCCATACAAAATGAACACTATTTCCACTATAACTCCTCTGTGAGAAAAAGGTCTTATAAAACTAGGTTACGATTCCAAAAGAAAATAAATAAATAAATAAATCACAAAAAGTAAAAAAAAAATATGACAAGGATAATCGATTACTACAATTATTCTTGTACAGTTACTCAAATATGTATTTCAGCAAAACGCATAATCTGAAAATGTGTAATTTGAATTTTATGTATTATAGTAAGGTGGGGTAACTGGATCGTTTTCCGAAGAGTGCTACTTAAACGCTTGTTTTTGGACTGATGAAATTCTTTTTTACTTCTTTTAAATCCATAGAATTATTCACTGTTGCATTCGGAAACATAATATAAAAAAAATTATCAAAAATATTAAAGAAAATTTATAAAATAATGATAATACTGAATTAAGTCAGCATGCACTAAGTGGATCGCCTTTTCGCTAATTCACTTTTAATTAAACCTTTGCAGTTAAAATACTTTTTACACAAGGAAAAAACAATAAATGTTTTCAATCAACCAGCTGTCATTAGCGAAAATATCACTGCTAGAAAATTTTTAGTGAAGAACCCAGCTGGCACAAGATTGAAATGAGTCGATTACACTCACTTATTTAATGGATAAAAATATTATTTTTGCTTTTTCTCAAACTTGAATAGTTATATTATGTTACTGTAGTGACTATATTACGGAATTAAAAATATAATTTTGAGTGAATTTGGGGAAAACGATCCAGATAGCGAAGCGCGCGAATTAGCACACTTGACTATAGTAAACTGTGTAATCAACTGCGAATAATAACACAGTGGACGCACAACATACCATTTTTGCCCATTGTCCTTTAAATCGACATTAATCTTATATGTATCCAAAAGGCAATGCTCCTTCTCGGGAGTTCGAGCAGCTCGCAAAGCCTCGGGCGCTTTCCCACCCATTTTTTTACATTTCAAAAGAAATAAACTGGAAAGAGGGAGCTTTTTAAAGTTTTTTTTAAGGGGCATGGCTTAGTTTTATTATATCCGAAGCATTTCAAGCTTACTCCAGATTTTGATACTGAGAAACCTATTTTTCAACCAAATGGAGTCATAAATGGACCTTTTGGAAAGGTCTTGAAATTAGTAATAATTTTGAACCAGTTCCAATGGATTATGAATCAATCTATCTTTTGAGTGATTTCTGAATCTGTTTAGTTCGATTGTGAACCGGTAAAAGATGCAAAAGTACTTTTGACTTTTGACGCTTTTGAGGTGCAGCATCTAGTGGCCCCTCCACGAGTGAGTAGGAAAAGCTCTCCGATATGGACATAAATTTCTATAGTATGTAGAGGCCATATGTCAAAAGTTCAAGTATTTTGCAAATCCTGGAACGCTTTCCTCGCCATTTTTCTTTTTAATTTTTCTGCTGACCACTTCTCCCTAATATTTAACTTAATCTATTTTCAATGTAAGAGATCTTGCGGAAAACATTCGAATTGGCAACACTTCGTCTGTTGAGTGATAGCTCAATTCATGCATGACAGGGCATACAACATTGACAAAACACTAGGTGGCGCTGCGCCCTGATGAACGCATGCATAGCGGGAATATTTCGAATTTCATTTTCGGTTAAAAACTACATTAAACCTAAAATTTCTATTACATTGAAATAATAATTTCCTGATCCCAATGCCTAGTTTAATAGTCGCTCCTAATAAGGCTTTTTCCTGAGTGTGCTCTTGAACTCGAGCCTCCCTTAACGAGCCAATGTTAGTAATTTATTTGCAACTTGCAACAGAAGATCATATTTCTTACCCATTAATTATACATTTATTATTTCTCTGTAGATTGCAATACATGAAATTAGAATGCTTTCAAGGCATTTGTAAGTCATTTTCTCAAAATGAAAAAAAAAATCACTCTTTACAGACACAGTCAATTATGGTTTCGAATCAATTATGACCAATTATTCAATCAATTATTTATTTTCATAAAGTATTATTTTCTCTCTTATAGCAACTTGTCACAATATTTATGAGACACTTTGAGTCTTCTGAACAACCATACTTTATGCATAATTTACTACAACTATTAGCACATTCTTTTCTGCACGAGATAACTCGATGAATAATTTGTCAAAAAAATGACTTTTTTTCGGGGTAAATGGCATGATCGTAAAATGACGAGGTATTGTGCAATAGTTAAATATGGTAAAAAAATTCAGAAAGGCAGTTTTAAATTTTGTTTTAAATGATTCGTGTCGAAAAGTAATAATTCTCTAAAAAAGTGAAGTGCATTTCTGGTGGTAATCTGAAAAAAAGGCCTGCATGGGCAGTGGAATTTTCCTCTGCATTTCTTGTAAAGTCTTTTGTGTATCTGGAGAAGGAATCTCTGGGTTGAGATGCTGAAAGATAAAACTTGTTGCAAATGAGCATAAGAATGTCAGAGACTGAAAAATGTTCGGAATATATGGGAAAACGAAAGGGAGTGTGTATAGTAAAGAAGTTGGAGAACCTCTAATTGAGTACTTGTGTTTTCCTTCAAAACGAAAATTATCTCTCCAGCTGCATTATTATTATTAAATATACACAAATATAGAATAATAAAACCGGTATTTGTGTGACAATTTAATTGTAAAGGAATATTATGAGAAAATTCAACCGCCACACTACGCGATAATTAATGTGTGCAGGCTCTTGAGAGTTGATGCCAGAATTTATGTAGTTATCAATTAGCAATAAATAAAAGTGTAATTAACTAGCTACACATACATATGGTAAGTAAATATTAAGGCAATGTAGGTCAAAAATGTGCCGTAATAGAGCAATTATTGCATTGCAGTGTCACACCAAAAGTATTAAATTTTTTTTTTGCAAAAAAAAATCAAATACAAACATACATTTCTACCAATTTGCTATTATTTTGTCTTTGCCACTTTTAGGCCATTATCGACAAAATTAATTTGTCTAGCACACCACAATAAGTCCTCGAAAAGGAACAAACATGATAAAATTGATAATAATTTTAACGGAAGTCGTTGCTCTAGTTGTTCAAAATGCCTCTAAATTGTGGGTGAAATAAGGCAATTGTGTCTTTCATTTTAATCGAAATTGCTTGAGATTAAAATTATTTACGTTCCATCGTAAACGATTTATGAGCTCAATAGTAAATTAGTCAACGAACTTAATGGATATCGCAAGATTACAGCTATACACACATAATAGGGCTATTACACATTTTGAAAATGATTTATTATAAAATTATTTTGAATTGGAGACTTAATTGAGTGTATTTTAAATATTTTGAATTTATTTTTACTTGTACTAAAAAATATAAGCCGTATTTTTTCATTAAACTGATATCCTGAAACATCAGAAAGTCTAGATAAAATGTATCTTGTCCAATTTTCGTTTTTTATTGTCAATTACTGCCTTTTACAGAAAATTGATTTAGTACATGTACTAAGGTTGTTGCGTTGTTACTGAAAAGCTGAAACTTTTATGACCTGTATTATAATTGTTTCAAATTACAGATGTGGCGACTTCACAATAGGGCTGTTACATTTTAGTTACGTCCATTTCATTGTGTACTAAATTGATTTTTGTGCATTCGCTTTGAGACCGTAAGACACTTTAGTACAAACTTATGCTAAAGATTCTTTTTCGAACTCTACACTTGCTGCAATGTTGAATAAATTTTCTATATGGTAATTCCATAACAGATAATTGACTTTACAATATCTCATTATATAAAATGAACCTAGTTTTCTTTGCCTCATTATGTACTAAAACATTTTTTTTAAAAAAAAATAGTTCAAATTAGCATAGAAAAATATTTCAGATAAACAGATAAAGTAGTTTCATACATAAATTTATAAATCAGTTTAAAATTTTACCCTTGGGACAGTTTAGTACGCATAGATGTGCTAAATATGTATCACTGAAATCAATACTTTTAAATATGTGTAAATTCCTTAGTGTAGGAACTCCATTAAAAAAACTCTTATTATAATTTTCTAAACAAAAATAGGCAATTTAAATCTGGTTACGCTGTAAACTTATTGTGTACTAAAAATATTTCTTCAAGCAAGACTGAATTTTAAACAAATTCTGCACTGGAATATTATTAAAAATGGCATAAAATTATATAGATTAATTTAATCTATTTATTTATCGTTGTCCATTTGATGTTTTAAATTTTTAGTTCATACCTGTACAAATGTTTTTTTAGAAAAATTTGAAATTATTTATGATTATTTTAATATACAAACTTTGTTGAACTGTTTCATTTTGATATATTAAAGAAAGTTTATTTTAAAAATAGTCATATTCAACTAGTTTTCGCTTAAAATATGGTCAAAAAAATAGAAATTTTAACATTTAGATAATTTAGGACTCGCCTGTTCTAAATGTTTTGCTCACAAAATAACACTTTGGAATTAATTATCAATATTCGTTGCAAGAGATCGATCATGGAAATATTGCCAGGGGAGGTAGGGCTACTTTGAGCTGCGGGGCTAGATTGTTATACGACTTTTTCGCCTATTTCTAAATGAAGCTGGTCCTTGCACTTATTTTATATAGATCCACAATTATTTTGTCCGCCCAAATTACATCACGTTAAAACCCATTTTCCTTTATAAATATGCCAAAAAATCGTATAACAATGTAGCACCACAGCTCAAAGTAGCCCCACCTCCCCCTACATTTCAGTAATTTACAGAATTCTAGAAAAAAAAAAACAATTTAGTACATTCATGTACTAAACTTAGTTCTTTATATGAATTATATAATTTTTTCAAAGAAATTACTCTATACTGGCACTATCGCATACCAAAATAATTTTAAAAAAGTTGAGCAATCAAAAATTTATAATATTAATAATTTTAGAACATGGGCACATTAAATACTCTGACGATATTGCTAATTGTAGAAATGTAATATTTTGAGTATTTTACTTCGGGTAGCTATTCTAAGCAATGGTGCCAAATGAACCGAGGACTGAGGAAAACAGTCACGACAGGAACCAATACAAAGAAAAGTCGATAATGCAGATGCAATTGAGAACAGTAAAGTGCCCAAAACACATGTTCATTTTTCATTGGAAGAGTCCTATAATTAATTTGAAAATTGAGGAACTAAAATGTAAAAACTTCAACTTAACTTTAGTTTAGAATTGTTATACAAAAAATACAATGTTAAGTTATAAAAGTTTATCTATAAAATAATTAAACAATAAAAACAGAAAATAAATTAAAGTTCCAGTAATTAAATTGCATTAAGAAAAATGTTACACAACATTTTTAAATGTGGTACAACGACAACTGCTGTGAAAAATATGCAAATTTGTTTAACACACTCTCTCGACTAAATATTTATACAAAACGATCTTTATTTAGTGTTGTACCAACACTGCTATTACAAATAAATAAAAGTTTTTAAGGAGAAAATATTAATGCTCTTCTAATTTTTTGTAAGTGGATTATGGAGAAATAAAAATCAATTTCCTCACTTCTCAATTTGATAGCAAACAGTTTAGTACTTTTAGTAATAAGGAAAATTAAAAACAAAATACAAATTTCACTGAGAACTTAAGAAAAGTTTCAAACAAAACCTTATACGGGGTTTATACAACTCTTCGGGGAATAAAGTACTAGGCTAACTTTGCAAATATTCAAAAAAAGGGCGGCAAATTGTCCTAGGCTTTAGGAAGTACTCGAACTCGTGACTTAGATTCTATACATTAAAAGTATTTTCGTATGATTTATCGTTTAGGGTAAAGTGATATAAGTTGGAATTAGTGTTACAAGTTGGACAATTCGCCGGTACAAATTGGACATGGCTTTTTTCTTGATAAATACAGTACAAAATTCGTTTTTAAGCACAAGGAACCAAATTATAAAACCAAAGCATTAAAAATATTTAAATAAAAATGAAGTACTAAATTTATCAAAAAATGCCCTGTCCAATTTGTACCATTATCCAACTTGTACCACTTTACCCTACTGGTCCTCAACCGCTCTGGGGCGATTCATAAATCACTCAAAAGATCCCACAAAATACTTTTAAGAGTAGGGTAAAGTGGTACAAATTGGACATTGGTACAATTTGGACAAGGCTTTTTTCCTTAATAAATTTAGTACTTCATTTTTATTTGTATATTTTTAATGCTTTAATTTTGTAATTTGGTTCCTTGTGCTTAAAAACAAATTTTGTACTGTATTTATTAAGAAAAAATCCCTATCCAACTTGTACCGGTGAATTGTCCAACTTATATCACCTTACCCTAATTAAATTGATTTTCAGTCAAAAATCACTGATTGTGAACGATTTCAACTCAAAACATTGCCCAAAATACCTAAGGAGTAATATAATTGAATTACGGATAAAAAATAGTTATCGATCATGAACCGATGTATTGCCAGTTGTACTCGTAATCGATTCAGCTTATCAGGAATTCAAAGACCTTTCCAACGAGCTCAAAAATGATAGCATTTGGTTGGAAATTAGGCTCCTCAGAGCCTTTTTAACCTTTGGCTTTGAAAAACCATGTTGGTTGGTACACTGAGAAAACAAGAGGATGCGATTAACTTTTTTTCGTCATAACTTTAACACTTTTTAGGTGTAAAAATATATCAACATTTTTTAATGTTAATTTTACACCTTTTAAGGGTAAAATCAACATTAAAGAAGGGTAACTTTAACCCATAATACACCTAAAAAGGGTAATATTTATACCGTTTTCGGATCAATACTACAGGGTAAAATTAACATTTCAGGAATGTTATTTTAACTTTTTCGGATTTCTCTCAAGTGTAGGGGGGAATACAGGACATATTAATGGTCCCAGGGTCGACCTATCCCACCTATAGGGTCCCAGGGATCCCCGAACATCCAAACCCAAGTCTCTATCTATAAATGTTTGGCCATGGTAAAAAATTTAAATTAATTAATTCATTTAATAAGTTATATTTTTCAAACTTATTACTTCTTCTGTAATTTATATTAAAACACTTAAAATGCAATATGCTAACTGAATTTTTAATATTTAAAAATTGTTATTCACGAATAACTTCCCATACTTAAGATTCCAGACTATCCTTCGGTGTCTTTAAAAGTTTCAAGTATGTTTTAATAGTAAACTCAAATAAGCTTTTAATGGTTTAACACTTTAGCTTATGTTTGAAAATTATTAAGCCACTTTGAAATTTAAATACATAATAGATTTTGCTGACTTTTCAAAACTCCCAACTAGTTTAAGAAGAAACTTTTCCTCTTGATTCAGAAACAAAGTACGATTTAAAGCAGAATGGGCCAAGAACAGTTGGTTGGCTAATAAATTTTCACCAAAAATTAATAAAATGGCCATAAAATGGAAATTATTCTTGGAAACTTTGCCTTATCTGCAGGAAGCTGAACCCATTTGAAAATAGAAGATTTTCGTAAATTCTTAAAAGAAAAATATTTGATTGTGGAGAAAATTAAGTCAATATTGTTCTTTACCAACACTTGTTTCAGCTACCTTTCGACTGAAAATTCTACAATTTTTCCATCAGCAACTTTGCAAGAATGGCATGCAGAAAAAAAACTACTAAAAATGCAAGTGAAATAGCAGTTTTTCCAACTCTTATTCCACGATTAAAGTTGAATTTATGTTGATTTTTACACCAAAATTTTATTTTTCTCCTTGAAGAATCAATATCGAGTTTAAACACGAGTTTTCAGTTTAGCAGCACACCTGATTAATTGCGCAATAAATATTCCATTACAATTTCGTTCAAGAACATGTAGGAGATAGAGGATAATCAACTGATTAAATATTTTTCATTTGCTTCAAAAAAATCCTACATATTTTCTCCTTCCAAACAACTTTAATATTCACATATGTGCGCTGCTTCTTGGAATAAAATTTTTCCACTTCTATTTGTTCAAACTTTCGTCATCAGCGAATATTTTTGCCACCCACAAGCTTTCCAACTATTTCATCTTACGTCACAATTCAATGACGAAAGCTGTTATCAATTGCTCAAATAAGAACAATTTCTTTCTCTCAGCAAATGTGTGCCCCTGAACCAGACGAAGGAAAATAAAGATAAACAAGAACATTCCACGTGAAGAGGCCATTTGCTCAAGAAAAACTCATTGTTTGATTGATTACCGAGTAAATTTGAAAGATACTTTGAATATCTGGCGAGTGATACTGGACAAACTTTATCAAGCCACGTGAAAAATACAGATTACCTTGGTCCACTTCCAAAAATTCTCACAGCTAAGAAGCAATAATATTATTCCCATTTAGAGCATTTGCTTAATTATTTTAAACATTTTGTTGATTCTCGTGTTCGATTTTCATCGGTTTCATTTAGTAAATATAACGTTGACGAAGGAAAATTCATGGAGTGCTCGAAATTTTCAATTCCACGCTTTCAATATTATACTTCTTTTTGTAAATTTGCATTACACTTCTGAAATTGTATTGATCATATCAAAATCGTATTGATATTTTTGGTTTTTTTAAGAATAATTCAGAATCAACTAAAAGAGCGAGTGAATTGTATGAGTTCTTTTAAGTAAATAATATTTTTAGATCCGGAAAAATTCATCAATTGAAAATTCACATCCCTTTCTTTAACAAAATTGTTGTACATTGGTGGTACAAGTTAGATAATCAATGGAACAATTTGGACAGGGCTTTTTTTAAATTTAAATTTTAAATTAAGAATTAAGAATTTCCATAAATAAGAATTTCCATAAAAATACCGATTTAAAGTTATCTGATTAAAATAAATTTATTTTTTACTGAAAGATATCTCATTCTACTTTGTATATTTTATTTAAAAAATTAAAAAAAAAATTAAAAATGTGAATTTTAGAAGCAAAAAGAGTTTCAAAAACTTTTTATATTTTCTCACCTAGCGCGTAAACTAAAAGAATAATGAAGAATGGATGGTTTTTTCGACTTTATTGGATCATAATTATCCTAGAAAACATTGTTTTAGAACTTTTTTTCGCATATTAAAGAAAACACCATTAGAGGGTTAATATGGTTTTCGGTCAAAATCTCGAAAGCTATTTTTCCGAAAACCAAAATCCTGATTGAGTCAAAATTCCGAAAAACCAAAATATCGAATTCATCAAAAAGTATTTTTGGAAATTATTTTCAATATCCCTTTCAGGATTTTGACCATACGAGAATTTGACGTTCGAAATTTTGACTTTTCGGTATTTTGCTCTTTCGGAGTTGTGGATATTCTGGATTTCGACTCATTCGGGATTGTGGTCTATTTGAGATTTTGGTTATTGGAATTTTGGTGTTTCGAGATTTTGGCCACCACCGGGTAATATGTATATTTTTTGAAATCTCAAAATTCAATTTTCTATATATTTGTTATCAGTTTATGAAAATCACCTACCAATTTTCAATATCTTATTGTTTTGCAACCAGCTTTCAAAATTAAGGAAACATTAAGGGCTCGATATTTCCATTTCAGTTCGATTTTTCTGGAGTTTGATGACTTTTTTCTAAAATACTTGATGATATTTTACACAGACGACACAGACCCTCAAGGCTAAATTAAATATTTAAGCATATAGATTTATCCCTGTATTAAAAGGATTGAATATTTCTTGCCAGTTTTAGGTATTTCGAGTAGTGATTTTAAACTATAATACCTCCAAAACTCCTTTTAGATTAAGAAAATTCCAACTTTTTGATTTGATGGAATTTTTAAAAATCAAATCAAAATTCGCATACCATTCTTTCTAAATGTTTTGCATTTAAAATTGTGTTGAATTAAATAGAATTTGTTGTGATACTGAACAATGGGAACAATGCGAAAGAATGCGGTAGGGTAAAGTGATATAATTTGGAATTAATGTTACAAGTTGGACAATTCACTGGTACAAGTTGAACCTGGCTTTTTTCTTGATAAATGCAGTACAAAATTTGTTTTTAAGCACAAGGAATTAAATTATAAAACTAAAGCATTAAAAATATACAAATAAAAATGAAGTACTAAATTTAAAACTACTTTCGTTTAAGGACTAGTTTAACTTATCAACTAACAGGAAATATTTGATTTTTGAACTTTAGATGGACCAATGCCGAGAAACCTTCTTCACTGAAAAGTATGTTGTTTTTTCAAAAAAAAATCCAAAAATAAGGTTTCAATGACTAAATTTTTAAAAATTTTGAAATGAAAAATTTAGAAAATATACGTTATGTTAATGTTGTACTTTTATATGCCTGAGAGGCCTAAGAGCTTAAATTAAATATTTTTTTGATATGCTGAAAAAAATTGAGAAATTATTATATTTTTACAGTCTTCTTAATCCACGTAACCCCGAATCTTTACGCTCATTTTACACAGAATCATTGAAAAAACATTATTAGGTGAGATTCTTAACAATCTCACCTACTATAATCCTAACAAAATTTCATGTCGTCCGATCGACCTCAAATTTGGCCAAAATGTGTTTCAGCACTTCCTGATCACGAATATATATGTGGCTATTTTACGTTCCCGGCCGGCCGGCCGGCCGCTCTTTGGAGCTTAATAGCTCCTAAACTAAAAAAGATATCGACTTGCGGTTTTCGGCAAAGGTTATTATATCGGGTGAAAATTGCAACTTGGTGCATAGACCCCCCATCCCCCACCCCTCCTTCCGCCATTTTGAAGACCCCCCTTTTTTTGTTTTCTCAATAGCTCCGCCCCTATGGCATTCAGCGGACTCAAATTTTAGTATGTTATAGCTGGGCCTTAGAGCTTTCCATCAATACCAAACTTAAGGTCCCCCGACCCCCCTGACCCGAGCTATAAGGGTCCAAAAAAAATTTCTTAAAATGGCCATAACTCCGGTTCTAATTGTCAGAATTTAAAAAGTGAGGACTTTTTGGAAAGCTCTCGTGAAATGCCACTTCCCCTTCTAACATCGCAAGTTCATAAAACCACCGCTAGGGGCGCTTTTTTTAAAAAGAAAATTTTTAAATCTTAAAAGTTAAATAACTCAAAAATTCCATTGTGCATCGGGCTGAAAATTTAGTATGTTGTAGCCGTTGATTATACCTATCAAACAAAAAAAACCTTAAGTCGATCCATAACCCCTGACCCGAGCTATAAGGGGTCAAAGTTCGAACATTGACCGGCCTCTATCTCCGGTTCTAATTAACATAGCGACCTAAATTTTACCTTTTTGGTTTCGTCTCGATGAGCACTTTCAGATGGAAGTTCAAAAAGTCACCACAGGTGGCGCTATGATAGCGTCAAAATTCATCGAAATTCAAAGTCACTTTTCTCAAAAACGGCATTGTGCAAGTTAATGAAATTTTAGTATGTTGTAGTCCAGTCTAGGACGTTTCCAAAATGGTGCGTATGCGCGCTGTGGTTTCAATAGAACCGGAGATATGAGGGGTCAAAGTTCACGAAATTCAAAAAATCATATCTCCGGTTCTATG
Organism: Phlebotomus papatasi; assembly: GCF_024763615.1. Lineage (NCBI taxonomy): Eukaryota > Metazoa > Arthropoda > Insecta > Diptera > Psychodidae > Phlebotomus > Phlebotomus papatasi. The sequence continues at coordinate 85,876,383 of NC_077223.1, read as the reverse complement.
TGACCGATTTTGATGAATGAGGGCTTAAACGAAAGATCTCACCAAATGCTACAACTTTCTAGAATATTTGAACTTCGTGGGACCAACACCAGGGGCGCCACAGTCGAAAAACCAATTTCAATATCACATAACCTCAATTATCTCGACTGTCGCTAAACCGATTTTGATGATTACTTCAACATAATTGTAGAGCACATTTGTCTCTACATTTCGTCCATACATCATTTTCCGCTCAGACTACGCTATCACTCCGATTTTGCCGTTTAAGTGTGAAAAAATTGATTTTTCCCATAATAACGCTTTGAAATCACTCAGATGCCAATTTGACTGCCTCTACTCCACCAAGACACTTAAAATAGGGGTTTAAATGGAAAGTCCCGCAAAATACAACAATTCTTTGATTTAGTTGAAGTTCAACAAATGACTACTTGGGGCACTCTGGATGAAAAAACGAGTTAAGAAACAAAAAAACTCGCGTAAGGTAAAGTACCCTTACTCGACCGGGTTCCTCTATTCGACCGGTGGGTCAATTTTTGAATATTTGATGGTGAATTTCATCAATTTCTGTGAATTTGTCACTGATTCGTATTATTTAAAGAATAATTGACCTATTAATGTTAGATCATACACAAAATATTATAGCAAATATAATTAAATTGAATAAATAAATCTACCGGTCGAATAGAGGAACCGGTCGAATAAAGGGTACTTTACCTTATCTTGGCTTCTGAGTAATCGATGAGATCATGTTCTATAGGAAAATTATAGAGAACATTCTGGTCTACATTTCACCCATATAACACTTTTCTGTCAGTTCATCCAAATCCTTGATATTTTGGTTTAAATACAAAATTTGTATAATTTCACGAATTTTATTCAAGATAACTGAATGGCGTCTCCCTACTTCAGCATCAAATCGAATTTGCATGCACTTCGAGTTAGCTCACGTTAAGAATCTCACCTACATAAGCCGGTTAGGATTATCTGTCCCTTTCATTTAATTGATCAACAAATAATTGCAATTTCAACTCATTAATACAAATGCCAAATTGATGGATAAATATTCTATTTTATTTTTTTAAGTTAAAGTTTTAAATTTAAAACATTTACATTTTTCACAAAATTATCGTTTGACGCGTTTTACTTCCCTTCCCATACGATTTTAACCAATTGCATTAAGCACTTCAATCGATAACTCTATTGGATTGGATGCATCAGGCCATTTAATAGGAGATTAATTTCTTTTCAACCATATCATACTACGAACAGTTTACTTAGAACATTATCTTAGTTTTTGGTTTTTAAGGTAGGGCATTGGAAGGTTTAAGGTAGGGCATTGCCCCTCAATGCCCCCCAACGCTACGGACCTGAGGGACATTCTTATTTTTTTGCATTGTATAGTATGCAAAAACTGAAAGTCCATTGGAAATTTAAGGAACAAAAGAAGTGGCCGGAATTGCAAGCTGACCGAAATTTGGTACAATTACCCTATCTGATAAAATAAAAGTAATATAACGTTTTTTTTTCATTATTCTACCTTTTTCTATAGGGATAGATTTTAAGATTTCATATCAATAATGATATCTCTAACTGCAGTAAATCTATAATTTACCAAAAAGCTTATTTTGAAATGTGAGATTAAAATAACCGAGGTCGAGGAAAACGGACATAGTACGACTGGCGTTATGGCCCAACAAGGATTCTCCTGTTAAGGGTGCATTTGTACTCACAGATTAAGTTTAACTGATAGTCTGCAAGAGCGTTATGCCAAAGAAAGGCATAAGTTCTCCATGCCCATGGTCTTATGCACATCGAAGGCCATGTTCACTTTAACCCTTTAACGACGAGACACTTTTTACGGACCGAAAATCAACAATAAAAATTTAACCGATAAACAGAATCAATGAAACGTCTTACATCTGACTTTGAAAAATCCAAAAGATTCTGATTCGATGTATTTTTTACTTCTACGAGCGATAGGGACGAAAATAACCCAAAAATTTAAGTAATTTTTCTGATGATACCAATGACTGATAATTTTCAGTGTAATGAAAAATATTACGTATAAGTATTGTAGTTTCTTTTTCCAAAACAGTTTGGCTTCAAAAAAATTAGAAGTATAAAAAGTAATTAAAATCGTTTTTCAATATGAGAATTTAAAAATGCGTCATTTTTAAAGTTAAATATTTACTATATAGCAAATAGTTAGACTTGCAAAAAATATCCTAGATTCTTTCAACCTTCTACTTTGCAAAAAATTATTTTTGAATTTGAAAAAAAATCAAAATTCAATTTATTTTTGAAAAAAATAATTTTAGGTAGTCAGGAAAAAATATTTTGTTTATGGAACACCGGTGTTCCAATCGTCCTTAAAGGGTTAAAGCGATAAAAATGGACATCCTTCACTTCTCTCTCAGAGGGTTAACCCTGAGGACAAGGTATATTGTGTTCCCAATGAGTCATTAGGCATTCAAAATAACGGCAGGGGCTTTAGCGGCAGAACTGATTCATCTTACACAAATTTCATTCGTAAATTTTAAGAAAAACTCCAAGACCATCCTGATTTTTCTGAATTTAAAGAAAGTAATACATGTACAAATACACGTGAAATATGAATGTGCCTCAGCTAGTCACCGATAAGGAAATTCTGCTGTTTTTTTTCTGGTAAATACAACACATTTACTCCTAAAGACTTCTCTATCTCATTATTCATTATTGAGATTGGTATAATATTTTTCTTTGTCAAATTCACAACCAGATCCACAGATAAAGAAAGCGCCATTTTGTATCTTATCAATATTGGTTGTTTTCAATCGAAAAGATCTCACCAAATATCACTTGGAATAACCTGATATGTATAATTTCGTACCGGCATTTCCCACACCTTGTGACGTTTTCTTGCGCCAGAGCATCATGCGACTTTTTCGCGAAATTTAATTGATTTGTTCAATGAGAAAAGTTCTGGAAAAAGTAAATATGTTTCGAATGACAAACTCGTTGAGGCAGTTAGTGGCGGTTTAACCACAATTCAAATTTAAGCAAAAACCAATTGTGGTTAATTTATGCAATGTCTGCAACGCCATTTTCAGACCTCGTCTGTTCCTGGTTCCTGTTCCTAAGATCTTGTGTATTTCTCTTTCCTTAAGGGGCTTGGGAAGAGGCTCGAGGGAATAGACTAAACCACAAAAGTGACGATATGAATTTTAACAATATTGTCTCCAAGAGAGACGATTTTTTTGTCTCAATTTTTTTTTTTATGGGAAATCCCAAGAAATTTCTATATATCCTTATCAAATCTCTTTGTCAAAGTCATTCACTTTTAATTTATGAGATGAATTTGTAGAAACAAATTTCCCAGGCAAACAAACAAACCCCAAGTAAATTTGTACTCTCTTAACGCCTACACTTGACTTCATTATTTGCGATGGAATATCAGCAAATTGGGAAGTATAAGCCAAGTTCATGAAAGGCAAAAGTTGATAAATGAGGAATTCCCGTGAAACATTCCTCCAAGAAAGTTTAAATATATAACTTTTTTTTTTGCTATTTTAGAAAATATCTCGCAGAGTAATGCTGCACATTGAATTTGTAATAAGGAAGTCAAACTTGTGCAACAGACAGATAAGAGGAGAATTCAATCTATGGGCTCTATTCAACTGCAGGGGACAATAAGACCTTTCAAATTTATTCTCTAAAATTTTCTTAGTGCACAGAAATTCACGCTATTACATGCTATGGCAAAAATTCATTCAGAAAACTTTCTGCTTAGAGGCACATAATTGCAGTGCAGTCTTGAGATTCAATTGAAATTTTATTTCCATAGCAAAATCAACCGCAATATCGTCATATGGGATTCCTCAACATTTTAGCGCCAATTTTACGTCAACGAGACTCAAGTGATCATTATTGATGGACGATTGTCTGTGGTTATCTCTACTTGCGGTAAGCATTCAAAATAAAAATGCTAAAGTACAGGTTAATAAAACTATTCTTATAAATTCACATTGTGCAATTTGCAATACCAACACTACAAATAAAGATGTTAAATTACGCGATTTTAAAACCAATGTGAATGGAAATGACAAGTAAACAAATATTTTCCGTAAATTTTGAAAATTCAGAAATTATTTTACTTAATATATAATTCTAGATAGCTTCAAAAATAACTTAATTAATGTTTTAATCAAGTTTTGAAAGGCTTGTCCGAAATCAGAATTTCAATAAGAATAAATTTTCAAGATCTTCATAAATAAAATATAGTTTAGATTTTCCTAGAAATATTCACTGATTTTTGAACGCAAAGTAAAAAGCAATAGGGTAAGTGTACCAAATTCCGGACAGCTTGCAATTCCGGCCAACTTTTTTATTCCTTGGATTTCCATTAATTTTTAGTTTTTGCATACTCTAAAGATTATACAATGCAAAAAATAACAAAGAATGTAGCTTCGAGAAACAAAAAGATGTGAAAAAGATATTGGAAGAATTTCCGAAGGGCAAGAAACTATGAGAATGAAGGTGGCCGAAATAGGGCACTGAAGTTATGTCTACATTTTTATTCATTTTAAAATGTATTAAGAATGATTTTTAGAGAAAATGAAGACGACAAACTGCCTACAAGTTTCAAGCAACACTCCTTAAGAAGAACAAATAAAAAAATTCAATTTATATTAAGAATATTACATATCAAACTTGAGACTTTGGCGCTTGCATGCAACTATGCCGAACTTTGGCACACTTACCCTAATGAAAAAATATAATATATCACAAAACTCAAAAGCATGAAGATTTAGGGGAAAGTGCCCATGCTTCGTACCATCCCAAACTTCGCAATAACTAAATTTTTCCTGTTTCTCAATAAAAATGTGAGTCATCACACAGAGAGTATAGGATTTTTGAAATTAAAAAATCTCTATAACTTTGAAAATGATTAACTTTCAAGTATAATATTGACAGGGAAGGTAAAGGCGCATAAAGAAGTATGCAAAGAGCGAATAAAACGATTTTTGTTAAAAATCGAGATGCTCGACTTACATCCTGAGTCGTCGATATATCGACCGGTTTACTACTGATAACATAGATTCACAAATCAGAACGCTTTTTGGCGTGAATTGTGCATGTGCAATGTTTTTGACATTAGTAACACACTTAGGGCCTAAAGAGACCTAGGCTGATCCTCAAGAATATTTAGCCTGTAAAATTTGACAGTAAAGATTTATCCCAAACTGTCATACACTGAGGGCTTAGGATCATCGATTAGAAGTCCTTTACATAAATTTCTTTTACCTAATCCGTTATTGCCGAATTTCACAGGCTAAATATTCTCAAGGATCAGCCTGAGTCTATTTAGGCCCTTACTCACAAATAAAAATTTATCATTTGAAAGGCAACAAATCGCTTACGGTTAATTGTTCCCTTGATCCATTCATTACTGATTGAGTTAAAAATTTTGATTTAGAACAGATTTATTTTTCGAGAAAAATTAATCAGTTTCCGGTATTTAATCGAGTCGTTAACGATTGAGACCGGGGTTGAAAATTTCAAAATCTTTCCAGAAAATCCAAATTTAAGCAAATCAGTTAAAAATGAGCCCTCAAGTTTTGCAGTAAAAAAATCTAAATTACGAATTCTTCGGTAGGCAACATTTGTATAATGGTTTGAACCAAATTCAGATGTAACATGAATGCAGATACAACAATGGCCGATGGACCCGACATTGTATGGACGAAATGTATGCCCAGGCTACCTCCAAAACCGGTGGCAGCCAAAATCCCGAAAGCCAAAATCCCGAAAGTCAAAATCCCGAACGCCAAAATCCCGAAAAGGCCAAAATCCCGAAAGCTAGAATCCTGAGAGACAAAATCCCGAATTTTCATAATCCTGAAAGGGTTGAAATTATATGGAGGGGAAAATGTTTAGAATAATTTCCTAAGGGCCCAAATAGACTCAGGCTGATCCTCCAGAATATTTAGCTTGTAAAATTTTGTAGTAAAGATTTATCCTAAACTGTCATACACTGAAGGCTTAGAATTATGGATTAGAGATCCTTTGCATAGATTTCCTTTACCCAATCCTTTACTACCAAATTTTATACTCTAAATATTCTCGAGGATCAGCCTGAGTCTATTTGGGCCTTAAGACACAGAAGATTTCCCTTTGCCTCCAGCAAGCGCGAGTGCAATCGTGGAAGTAGCTATGATACTTTTAAGAATTCGGGATTTTTGCTTTCGGGATTTTGGCGTTCGAGATTTTGGCATTCAGGATTCTGGCGTTCGGGATTTTGACCGGGACCCGTATTGCATTTTTCGGTTTTGAGATTATGGCAGCTTTAGACATTATCTACGACTACAAGTCAGAGAATAAGAATCGTATTGAGGAGGATCCCGACTTCCTCATCATCATTACCATAAGATACGGTAACATTATGAAACATATCAAGCGTTTTAATGATATCTTCTCTATTACGAATCTTGTACAATTCTCAACGAGCGCTTTCCTAAACTTTGCCATCTTCTTTTTCATTCGATTATACCCAGCGAATCCAGTTGGCTATCTCATAGTCGTGGTTGCTCTTGTTCAATTGTTTATACCTTGTCTTTTCGGAGAACTCATCAAAATTAAAATGGCAAGACTATCGTCTACCTTGTAGTCAACCAATTGGCCTGATTTAACTTTAAAGAATTAGAAATCATTCCTAATCATCCTGCACTTGAGTAAGAGAAATCCGAAAAAGTTAAAATAACATTCCGGAAATGTTGATTTTACCCTGCAGTATTGATCCGAAATCAGTGTAAATATTATGCTTTTTATTTCTAATAGGGGTTAAAGTAACCCTTTTTCATGTTAATTTTACCCTTAAAAAGGTGTAAAATTAACATTAAAAACTGTTGATATATTTTTACACGTAAAAAGTGTTAAAGTTATGTGGAAAAAAAGTTAATCGCACCCCAGTTTTTTCTCTGTGTGGGAATGACTCAAAGTGAATATGGACTAAGGGCTGCAGATATGTACGATGTTAATATGAAAACTGAGAAAAAAAAGAGGGTGCGATTAACATTTTTTCCTCATAAATTTAAAACTTTTTAGGTGAAAAATATATCAACATTTTTTAATGTTAATTTTGCATCTTTTTCAGGGTAAAATAAACATGAAAAAGGGTAACTTTAACCCCTAATACACCTAAAAAGGGTAATATTTACACTGATTTTGGATCAATACCGCAAGGTAAAATTAACATTTCCGAAATGTTATTTTAACTTTTTCGGATTTCTCTCACTCAGTGTACACATTCATTCAAGTATATTTTATATTATTTATATTACGATTAATGGAGCAATTGAAACACAAACTTTCTTATCGTTACAGATCATGAAGATAGCTACATAATGGTGTGCATTTATCTTTACATTATAGGTCACCATTGATAAATAAACTTAAACCGGAAGGGTTTGCAACGCTATGGCACGCACTGTGACACTTTACTGCAAAGTTTTAAGATGAATTTTATTATTAAATGTAACCAACAAGTTCTGAAAATTACAGCCGAAGTTTTGGATATTATAAGATTGTTTTTTTTTTTACATTTTGGTTAAGGTTAAGCTCCATCGGGGGACATCAAATTAAAAACATATGACGAGATAAAAAAAAATGAGGGCGTGCGAAGTAAAAATCTGGAGATGTCGAATTGTTAAGAATTAATATGAAATTCCCTTTGAGTTTCACCTGTTTGAACAATAAAAAAGCTTAATTTTTAAAGAGTTTTGTGGTATTGACACATCACATTTAAAATCAATATGCAAATCCGGTATGGTCACTTGATAAAGTCAATGCACCATTTGGTGCCACTTTAAAAGAGCTACGAGAATAAACTGACCAAAAAAATTTGAATTTCTACGCATTCCGAGTAGTACGAAAACGACGAAGACCGAATATAATTTTATCTGAGCTTGTTACTGGTCTGTCTACTTTAATTAGTTTGACAACGAAGTCCAAGAGTAGAGTCCAAGAATACTAGTTCAGACCATTACAGTTCTCATAATCTTCAAAAGAGGCCTGTGAGACGACAAGATGCAAAATCTCTGTAACAGCTAAATAAGTAAAGCTATATTAGACAACAGTTTAGATTTTGCATTGTATCTGTTTTTCTTGAAAACGATGCTGTTTGCAGTTACTGATCAAACCCATTAATAAACTGTAGTAAACTGGAGTAAACTGTTCTCGGCAGTCGAAATGGATGAAATTGGCTCGACGCGATTCTTTACCCCCAAAATTCAACTCACAATCGAATTTTCACGCATTCCGAGTTGCAAGCACCCCGAGTTGCACGCATTTCGAGGTCACCTGTAAAGAATCTCAGCTACCATAAGCTTATCTGGGCTTATCACTGGTCATTTTCTATTTTAAATAGTGAGAGTGGGGAAGGCCAACAAAAGAAATAAAAAGTTCATTGAAATCGGCTTTAGAAACATTAGAGATAGAGTCCGGTCCATATGGGTATAGTAAGGGTCGGGGTACAGTGGGTTGGAGTAGAGACGAATGGGACCCATTATTAGAAAGATCGTGCTCTCAGATATAATCGATACAATATAGGCTAAAATTTCATCGAAATCCCTTTATAAATACAGAAAATGCAGTCCGGTCCAGACATTTTTGGTTATAGCTCGGGTCAGGGAACATCGAGGGAGGAATGCGACGCACCGTTGGAAAGGTCTCGACCCCAGCTACAACATATTAAAATATAAAGAAAAAGCATCGTCTAGTTTTCGAAAGATTCTAGATAGATTAATCGAAAATCGATTTTGATCGATTTTTCGATTAAACGTACCTTCGATTAAATCGTGTGAAATTGGAGTGTCATAAAACTTGTAGTACTCCACGAGTGCTTTCCAAAACACCACAATTTTTCAAATTGGGATAATTAGAACCGGAGATATGACCATTTGAAAATTCAATTTTTGACCCCCTCTAGCTCAGGTCAGGGGGGTCGGAGGGGGTGAAGTTTGGTATCGATCGAAAGCTCTTAGGCCCAGCTATAACATACTAAAATTTGAGATCGATCGATGCCATAGGGGCTGAGTTATTGAAAAATCAAAATTTTTCGTCAATCAAGAATCGAAAGACTTGGAGAAAAATTTGAGTTTTTAATTGAGAAAAAGAATCTACCTCTGATGCACATCAGAAGATCTGACTCCATAAATCAGAAGCTCTTTGTAGAGCTTGGAAAGACGATTTTACGGCAGATTTTTGGATTCGTACGGGCGGAAGGATGGTTCCTGAGATTATAGAAACTTGATGAAATTGAACGAACTAAAAGGTAACATAAGTTCATCAAGCTATACTCAATAGGCTCTTGGTGGCTAGAAGAAGAAAGGATTGAAAGAAAATGGCAAATTCAACCCGGAAAAACGTAAATGGTATATTAAATGTTTTCAGAAAACGAAGGCAACCCAGCCTGCAATGGACCGACAGTATTACATATTGTCCTGGATGTTAAGACAACCTAATGCAAGACCTAGGACTTGGATCTCGCTCGATGCTCTCATCTTTACACGAACGCTTACTTTTCGATCCAGTTCTGGTAAGAGGAATTGACTTATGAATTTCAAATTATGATAGTTATAATTTTTACTAAAGAACTGACTTTTACAAACAATTCAAAAATATAATCCTGCATCAAGCGTAGACCAACAATTCGTCATGTCGCTCGAGGTTCCAGTACTTTTCAAAAAACTTTTACTTGGCTTAATATGTTTTATAAATATGCTTTATAGAATATATAAACCATTTATTTTGAGAAACCATTTTATAAGAATAATTCAGAAGTATTATACCAAAATATATCCTAAAAACAAAATAATTGCATAAATCATTATTGTAATAACTTCAAAAATTGGTTTTCGGATACTTTTCCGTTTAACACTGGCATTGAAGGGGCTCCATCACTCTAACTTGATTCCTGAACCAAGTGTTTGTAATTATGAAATTTCGCACGGAAGCTAAAACAGATTGATACAATGATTTTATGTTGTGGTCTAAAAAACTGGTTAGTACCTTTTCAGTCCTTTACTAACGTTTAAAGATATCACTTCACAGCAACAATCATGCCTACAGAACATCACTGGGACAATTATGTCTTAATCAAGCCTAAACTTCTACTCGGAATCTCCATTGCGACCTTTTGCGTTACAACTGAACCTCTTAGTCATCGTTTATTGATTAGATCTTCATTCATCTCAACAATAATATGTCTACTTTCTGGGGCATTGCATGTTAAAAGGACATTTGAAGGACAAATCACTGGGAACCTAGCGATATCAGTTATAGCCTGTATCGTATGTGTACAAATAATCTCTAGAACTTTCTTGTTGCGGTACCATCGAAATAATTTACTGGAATTACTGGATAGAGTGCAATCACTTTACACCAGTTTCGAAAACGAGAAAATAAATTTAATTGCTGAGAGAAATCTGACAAAATTCAGTAACATTTGGAAAATTTGCTTCAAGTAAGTAGAATTAGGTTTCATACTTCATATATCAAAATCTAAGACTGTGTGACTTTGGTTTTTAGATTTGGAATAGTCTTGATATCTCTAGCCAGTACTACTCTTACAATCTTTAACAGTTTCAAAGGAGAAGATGGAGTTATGGTTGAAGTACCATTGATACCGACAGACATTCCATATTACGTTGAAATTATTTTATTAATACAAATTATTTATACTGGATTTGCAGTTACATCAATTTTCTATACCGATATATCTATTGCTTTTTTCGGTTTTGAGCTTATGGCGGCTTCAGACATTATCTACGACTACATTTCTGATAACAAAAATCGAATTGAGGAAGAACCAGACTTTCTCAAAATCGTTACCATTAGATACTGTAGTATCATGGACAATATCAACCGTTTTAACGATATCTTCTCTATTACAAATCTTGTTCAATTCGTAACGAGTGCTTTTCTAAGCTTTGCCATCTTCTTTCTCATTCGTTTATACCCAACAAATCCAGTTGGGTACCTTCTGGCGATGGTAACAATTGTTCAATTGTTCTTGCATTGCATATTTGGGGAGTTTATCAAACTTAAAATGGAAAGACTATCAGGAACATTGTATTCAACTAATTGGTATAATTTGACTTTGAAGAATAAGAGATCCTTTCTGATTGTCCTGGGAATGTCGCAGAAAGAATATGGATTGAGAGCTGCAAAAATGTACGATGTTAATATGTACACATTCATTTCGGTAAAAATTCTTTAGGGGAATGTAGACATGGTTCACAAACAGTGTATCTTCAAACGATACGAATTTTCTCTTTGCTTGCAAAGAGCTGATTTACCATTTCTCATTTCGTCTTATGAGGTTAATAAATCAATTATTTTATGGTTAATAATTGACAAACTAGCTCTTTGCAAACATGAAAAAAATCGCATCGTTTTATTAACCGAAATCAGAGAGATCGAGGCTTAGGGTAAGTGTGCCAAATTTCGGCATAGTTGCATGCAAGCGTCAAAGTCTCAAGTTTGAAATGTAAAATTGATTTTTTTATTCTTTCTTCTGAAAGAGTGTTGCTCGGAACCTTGTAAAGAGTTTACCGTCTTAATTTACTCTAAAATCATTCTTAATACATTTTAAAATGAATAAAAATATAGACATAGCTTTTGTGCCCTATTTCGGCCACCTTCATTCTCATAGTTCTTTGCTCTTCAGGAATTCTTCCAATATTTTTTTCACGTCATCTCGTTTGTCGAAGCTAAATTTTTTGTCATTCTTTTGCTTTGTATAAAATCGAGAGTACGTAAAATATAAAAGTTCATGGAAATTCGAGAAACAAAAAAGGTGGCCGAAATTGCAAGCTGGCCGGAATTTGGCACACTTACCCTGTGTGGTGCGAACACCTGAAGCCGATCATCAGGCACCACTGCACTGCCTTGGCGCTTGTCTTGTACTGAATGATTGGCCGAGCAATGAGCGAATGTCTCGCTTCGGGGTGCACGCTATATACTCGTGAGTGACATTTTACGCTTATCGTGGATTTTCGTCTATCAGTTTGAAGGTTCACTGTGTGCGAACCATGCCTATATTCCGATATTTTGAACCATTTATTTAAACAATAAACAAACCAAAATCGTTTACTTATTGCAGATTATAAAGATGGCTATATCATGGTGCGCATTTATGTTCACACTAGAGGCTACAATTGAAAAATAAACCTTAAGTATTTTTAAGTATGAAACGTTTTTGTATGCACTGTAACACTTGATCACATAAAAAGAAGTTATTTGACAAGATCGTTGACAAAAGTGTCCCTTTCGGAAGAGATCCTTATGTATTGCCTTCTTACTTTTTTCACATCAGTTTAGAGATTACTTCACTTTACAAAATTATTGGATATTTTATTATGATTTTCGTGGTGAATAAGGGAAGAGCACCCTGGATCGGAATGTTAAGAGACATGCTCGAAATTTAATTGAAAATATAAGCCTCAAAATACTATTTGGTATTTTGTGTATGCTAATCGGTATATTAGTGATCCATTTAACTATATTTGTGCATTTGAATTTTAAATTTTTACAATAAATTATAAAAAATAAATTTAATTGCAACTGTGTACTCTGTACCTCGGGTCGTCACAAATTTAATCAGGTGTCTCACGGAAAATAGATTTTATAAATTAAATCTGAACTAATGCACTGCATTCTTGTGAGAGTTAAATGGTAAAAGGTAGCTAATAATTTTTAAAAAATCAAAATAATAATTTTTAAAAATTTTACACCTTTTTAAGGATAAAAATAACATGAAAAAGGGTAACTTTAACCCCCAATACACCTAAAAAGGGTAATATTTACACCGATTTCGGATCAATACTGCAGGGTAAAATTAACATTTCCGGAATGTTATTTTAACTTTTTCGGATTTCTCTCAGTGTTCCGATCGCTAGTGCTTTTCCCTTATCCAAAAATAATTTTTGTGTAAATTAGATATTATGTGTAAAATATGTGTAATTCTGAACAAAATGTGGAATAAAATATACACAGCTGTGCAATTAGTTGCATGGACCTGTTGTGTTTTACTTAATGATTGATAAATAAAGAAGTATATAGAGAACAAGTTCTTTCTTTAAATTCTGTCATGTCATATTTAATAGACTTTAGACTTAAATATCTACTGTTAATAAATTTTACATTTCTCAATATTGTTAATATATCAGTTTAAATACAGATGCAATCTATTTTAATACCACTACACAAAAAGTTTACCTCTTAAGAGTGATTTCAAGTGATTGATAGTGTCTTTCATACGACAATCCAAGGAAGATTAATCAATCGCACATTTCTTCTACTAAGTTCTGACATCAATCATTTTGTGAACAAGTAGAATCGGAAGTCGAGAAAATAATCTCACTTCCTTAATTGATTTTATCAAATTCCTCTTTTTTCACAAAGCACTAAATTTTTCCATAAAGTTGCATTGCAGCAAAAAAAAAAGCACGATCTTGCAAGAAACCTTTTGCAAAACGATGTCAATTTCTCTAATTGCAAAACATAGATTAGGAGATTAATTGTTTTTGAGCCGCCAACACACAAAGAAAACATCACTCAAGAATTTACTCAACAATTTAACCTTTTTCCAAACTCATTAGTGGCTATTTTCTCGTGGAGTTTTTTTTTCTATTCTCTGTACTCAATATTATTTTTCATTAAAATAAAATGCACACAGAACGGCCTTGGCGACCTTGGTTTGATCTGTCCGCGTCCATCATACTAAGTCGGATCGTTTTAAAGCCATTTTTTTTCTCAGCACCAGACGTACAAGCAATTTCAGAATTGTGCCGCAAAATGTAGCCCAAAGTATTGGAAGTCTCGAGGCTTCAATGTCACAAGACAACAAATCATCGGAAAGTGCGAAAAGTCCCAAGGAACTATTTTCAATGTCGAAGTACTTTAGAGAAATTGCTTTTTGATTGCGGAGAGAGAGATGCCAAAAACCGCCATGGATTGCCTTCTGATTTTATTAGTGTTAATTAATCTTTCTGATAAATTGCATTATACATTGTAAGGCATTTAGTATATTTTAAAATGTAACAACTTTTGGGTGGTAACCCTCTAAGAACGATTAGGTATAATCGATGGCTCAAAAAGGAGTCCTAGCTATACTTTGCGCAATGCTCTCACAATAAACACACTTAGGAAGAAAAATAATGTTATATAGCAAGTGTTCTGTATTCAGATAGTCAGTAGGGGAGACTGGGGCAAAAAGTCACAAAGTGAAAATTTTAAAAATTCAATATCTTCCAAGATAAATAAGATAACGGCTTAAATTTTTTTCCATAGATGGCCTCCATAGACCTCCTTCAAAGTCGTAATTTTCTTAGAATTCGAACAAAGAATTTAGAAAATAAAAAATATTGAAATTTTTAGCACTATTTTTGAAATATTTTCCTTACAGCAGATATCAATTTTTACCCACTTATTTTCCAAAATTGATGAACTGCTAAATATTTCCTAAATGATTTGGATTCTTTGAATACGAAGCCACTATCTATTTTAGAATTTTACAAAGATTCTTTTCTCCAGAAATCTTTTTATTAAGAATGACCACTTGGGGTAAAAAGTAACAAAAGGTGTGGAGCAAAAAGTATCAAAGACTGAAGCAATTTCTGATGTCTCATGGCGAAAAGAAACGTCACTTCCATGTCTCGCTGTTTTTTTTTGCATTGGTCAAACGATTTGCAGTCTCCTGTGTGTTTTTTCTAGAATAGCTTGAAAAGCGTTTTTCTCGTGCAGATAAAGAAAACTGTGTTTTAAAATGGTGTAGAGGAATAAATTTCCTATGAAAATATGTCACCTAGCTATTTCTTATTTTAAATTTACGAAAGCCCGTAATAAAGCAAATCAAAATGTGATAATATCCCATACCTGGTACTATTTACCCCAGCATTTTTGAGAATGGTCACAAAATTACCTTTTAGGAAACAGCTCGATAAACATATTTCCTTACAAAAAGGAGGAAAATGACTTTCACAAAGTTGTAGAACAGTAAATTTCCTATAAAACTGCGTTAATTAGAAATTTCTGGGGCGCAGGGGTAGATTGTAAAAATATAAAAACCCGTGTTGTTACTTTTTGCCCCAGACTCCCCTACACAAGAGAAACTAATAGAACACAGTTTGAATATGGGATCATATTCATTTAACAAAATGACATCTGAAAAAGAGTTCAGTTGCTTGAAACTGTCCTATCCTCTCCTACCGCAAAAGTATTTTCACATCGGTTACTATTTACCGGTTTCCAACCGATTCAAACCGATTCCTTGAATAAATTGAATCACTACTGAAGAGATGCTCCAAGATAGCTTAGGATCAATGCAGTTGTTTTTTGGAGAAAAATTACTTATTGGTGCATAATCCGTCCATTACCGGTTCATAACCGATTGGAACCGATTCAGACTTGTCAGAAATTCCGCTCTCTCTATCTAAAAAATGGTTAAATGTTGGAGATTCTAATAAAATGACGTTGAAGTGTCCAATCGGGTACTGAAATTTGATTTTGTATTGCCCTGATAATCATATTGACATAAAATTCAAAATGAAACTTTTCATGGCTAATGTACCGGTAATGAACCGGTTCATAACCGATAACTAATTTTTATTCGAAATTCAGTTATATTGCTCCTGAGGTCTATTTTGGGCAGTGTTTTTAATAATTTATAAACAGTTCAAAACCGGTAATGAACAGGTAATGCACCAATAAGTAATTCTCGCCGGCTGCGACTTTTTGGTCAGTAAAAAATAAAATTTGGTCAGTAAAAAATAAAATTTGGTTAGTAAAAAATGAAATTTGACCAGTAAAAAATTAAATTTGGTCAATAAAAAATCAAATGTGGTCAGTTAAAAATAAAATATGGTCAGTAAAATATTAAATATGGTCAGTAAAAACTTTAAAAAATCGGTAAAAAATAAAGAATCTGGTCAGTAAAAAATCAAATTTCATCAGCATATATTTTGGTCAGTAAAAATCAAATTCGGCCGGAGAAAAGCCAAATTTGGTCGGTAAAAAGTCAAATTTGGTCAGTTAAAAAATCAAATTTGGTCAGTTAAAAATCAAAATTGATCAGTAAAAATTAAATTTGATCGGTAAAATATAAAAAATGGTAAGTGAAAAATAAAGAACTGGGTCAGTAAAAAATCAAATTTTCTGTGCTTTGGGAAGTAATCTGTATCGCCTGTTGAGGCAAAGGGAAATTTTCTGTGCTTTGGAAAGTTATCAGTAGCACCTGTTTAATTTTTGTACAAAATTTAGGAAAGACGAAATATGAAATACGAAATGGTAAAATACGAAATGTCCTAAAATACGAAGTTTCCGCAATACGTAATGTGCAATACTTTTTATCCGGATATGCAAAGTTTTAACTTTTATTGATTTCCTTTTAGTTTTTTATTGACTAAATTATTATTCACTGATCATATTTAATTTTCCATTGATTGAATTTCACATTTTACTGATTTAAAAAAAATTTACAGACCAAAATTTACCTTTTAACGAGCTAATTTGACTTTTCTCCGACCGAATTTGATTTTTTACTGTCCAAATTTTTATTTTATACTGACCAAATTTTATTTATTACTGACCAAATTTTATTTATTACTTACCAAACTTGATTTTTTACTGAAAAAATTTAATTTTTTCCGATTTTTTTAAAAAGTTTTTACTGACCATATTTAGTTTTTCACTGACCAAATTTGATTTTTTATTGACCAAATTTGACTTTTTACGTTTATGGCTCCGGCACAGCTTTTAGATCAGGAAAATTTCATGAAGTCAAAATTCGACTCCCTTTCTTTCTCATACGCTTTGTATATGTCTATCTCATTCTCTCGTACTCTTCTTCTTCTTTTAACCATCACACCAAATTCAATTTAGCTCAATCGAATTTGAAGATCAAAAGAATGAGATAGACATTGCAAGGTGTGTGAGAAAGAAATTTTCCACGAAATTTTTTCACGAAATTTTCCTGATCTAAAAGGTGTGACGGAGCCATTACAGACCAAATTTAATTTTTTTCGGATTTTTTAAAGTTTTTTACTGACCATATTTTATTTTTTACTGACCGAATTTGATTTTTTTACTGATCAATATTTTATTTTTTACTGACTAATTTGAATTTTTTTGCGGATCAAAAAGATTTTGCCATTTTCTCCCGAAAATCACTTCTATTACTCTTAAAACTATTTTGAGGATCTATTGACTGATTTATATTTATTTATTTATTTTAAATCGGTTGACAACCGATAAACAGGAGATGATGCGAAAGTACTTTTAAGGTATAGTATCTAAGTCACGAGTTCTAGCACTTCGCAAAGCCTGAGACGCTTTGCCACCCCTTTTCCCTAAAGGCCTACTCTTGCCTTTACGAGGTTTTCGTAGAGAATAAAGATCTCTCTTATAGTTACATCGAGGAATCGTGACCGTGAAGCTCCGTGTTCTGGGTCCGTATGGGCAGGGCCTAAAATTAATTCACGGTGAAGCTTAATTTTAAATAAAAGTTTCAATCTTGTAAACATAAATCTTAGCGGTACCAGTGTCATCCGAATTCATAAAAGCTTAATTGGGGACGTGGTTTATATTACAATGAGCACTGTTCTTCTCGCATATATTTTCTTAAAATTTGCAAGATCTCATGCTACATAATCTGCTATATTGGATTGTGTCCAATTTACCAGCTTCAATTAAATTAATTCAATCAATCAGGATGCTTTCGTATCGGATGAGAATGGAAATTTATTGATATTCCCTCGACAATTTGAGTTAAGAGAGAGTGAGATGGGGCATAAAAGTTGCCACTATGGAATCAATTCAATCATCACGGGTGGCTAAATGATTTTATCGCGTGAAAGTGATTATTAATTTACCAATTAAGTGCTTGACACGATATTGTTAAACAATTTAGCGTCACTGTGACTGCTGAAAAAAAATTACTTGACCAGGCCAAAGTGTCAATTACCCTTGACACAGACACTTCAAGCTCCAAAAATATGCGATCAGCGAAAGTGCAAAAAAAATGCCCTTCCATGATATCACTGATCGTCTAAATTGGCAGTGAAAATGAATCTTAGCGATAAGGCGAAGCTTCCGTCGCACCTGAAAATCACTCATTGAGATGGCACAAAACCCATTGCAAAGGTTTCCCCCTCGTATCACAAGCACAAGACATAATAGACAGATAAGAGTTACGTTTTCAATTAGGTAAATTCTGTGCTGAAAATTAATTTATATCTCCGCAGGAAAGAAGTGCTTGTGCCAAAAGCTCTCCTCCACCCCCCCTCAGCTAATTGATTCCGATTGACGATCAATTAATTTTTCAGTTGACATTGAAAATTTTCAATTATGTCACATGGTGGGGAGAAGAGAAAGTAAATAATCAGTTGGGAGAACATTTTATACATGGGGAATCCAAAATTGGGGGAGGAATGACAAAAATTCCAGTGATTTAATAATGGCTTTTCGTGGCTAGTGACACTTGCAGTGAATGAGGAGCGGATATTATATCATCGATTATTTCATTAGTGGGGGAAGCTTTTATCAATTTAATGTCTCTTCTTCGGAATATTACCAATTTATATAAATTTCTGAAATATTTATATCTAATAATAAAATTCCAAATGACATTGTGTGATGGGATACATCAATAGAATTTCATTCAAAAAGAATTCTTTAGGCAGCAATATTAAATGGAAAATATTTTCATTAAGACGATTTTACAAAAAATTAAAATTAAAAAGGTAATTTATTTTGCTATCTCGGAAATAATAACGACTATTACCTTTTATCAAAAAATTTATTGGAAGATTTAAATATAAAAATAATAATTATGAAGTCAATAAGAAATACATATATTTAAAGAAAAATAGTGGTTAGGGAAAATGGGGGCACCATCAAACACAGGGTAGCTCCAAACACTTCGATTTTTTAATCGGATATTTGACTTCAGAAGACAAATTTTATAGAAATTTATAGGTATTATAGGGATGCTTGTCCACTAAAGAAGTGGTCAAGATAAAATGATAAAGATAAAAAAGTAAAGATAAAATGGTCAAGATAAATGGCATTGTATAAATTAGCAGTAAAAAATTAAAATTGAGCAGTAACAAAAAAAATTTGAAATACTAATATTATCGTCCAAATCTTGGCAAAGGGATAATAAATGGCCTTTCATTTTATCTTCAACAATTTCAAATGTTAAATATATAAATTAGACCCATTTTTGTGAAGATTTAAGTTTTTACTGACCATAATTAGATATTTTACTGCTCATTTTTAAGTTTTTACTGTCCATTTTGAATTTTTTACTGATAGTTTGTTTCTTGCTAATAAAAATTAGTGTTTGGTGCTACCCCGTGTTTGATTGTGCCCAAGATTTCCTTAATTAAGTTGTTTAGAAAAATAAAGCAAACGTATCATTATGGAAAATGGTAAAGGGAAATGCGGGCATGCATCGCACAGAGTGGACCTTCAAACAATACGAATTTTCTTTTTGTTTGTAAAGAGCTAGGTCGTCACGTCTTAGCCATACGATAGTTGATTTATTAACCTCATAAAAGGAGATAAGAAATGGTAAACCAGTTCTTCACAAAGAGAAAATTCGCATCGTTTGAAGGTTCACTCTATGCGAACCATGCCCACATTCCCCGAGAGTTTTAAAAATATTTTTATTGTTGAACAGAATCTCCAAAAACATTTTTAGGACAATAATCGCAACTACCCAGACTTTCATGAAGTTAGTTAAAGATTAATAGGGGAAGTGTGTCAAATTTCGGCAAACTTTCAAATAAGCACCGAAGTTTTTAAATTAAATTTCCCGTTACTTCTTTTTCAGGAGTGTTATTTGAAATCTTAAAATATAGTTTATTGTATTTGTTTTATTTAAAGCAATTTGTATAATACAAAAAAAAAACGAATAAAAATATAGTCATTGCTTTAGGTAGTATTCCGGACACTTTGAGTAAAATTCCGGCGCCTTGTTTGTGACCACCATGTGGAAAAACACGAAAAAAAATCAAAACGTCATACAAAACGATTTTAATATTAAGTTTAATACATTTATATTATGCACAAACCCTGAGGTTTTTCGTGTAATTAATCCCAAAGGTGCGCCTGGCATACCAAATTCGCGCACATATTCCTGTAGCAACTTACACTTCCGGAACTCTTCCAAGGGCCTTGCTACATCATCTTTTTGGTAGAGATGATGCTTTTTTTATTTCTTTGAGCATTTTACAACTTAGACATTAAAAAAACTAAAATACACGGAGAAAAATTTGCGAGCGATTCGGGTAAGGCTAGCCTTACTGGCCAATCCAATGTATGGGATTGTGATAATTATAACCCTGAGCGAAATACACTTTGTTTCCCTCAGTCATACTCCTGACAATAATCATCATAAAATCACTATTTAATGATTTTTTGCGTTTGTAATAAATTATATCCCAGGCCGCAATAGTGATTTTGTCGCTTCCAGTTAAGCATTATTGTCTTTGGTGATCACAGGTCATAATTTAATACCGAGCGCGACAAAATAACCCACTGGTAAGGATTTTGCTGCTGTAAGTAACGTGCATTACCCAGCACAGCAAATATTCATAGAGTTGTCTCTTTCATTCACGCTCTTTCTCTCCACAGACGACATAGCGTTTCGGCGAGTTATTGCATCAGACAGTGTCCAGTCCGCAGAGTCCGCATGTGGAAAATTTTTCGTGTGAAAAATAAGTGAAAATGGACAATGTAAAAAGTGTACTGCAGGAAATTGGATTTCCTGAGTTGGTAAATGATTTTAAAGGTGAGTTGATAAAATTAATTGAGATTACTGTAGCAAAAAAGGATTGTTATCTGTTTAACCTCAATTTTCTTACATTTTTCAGATGCCGGGTACGAGAACGAAGACACCCTGAGGGCCCTCACCTATGAAGGTTTGAAAGAAGTCATCAAGAAAGCAGGGCCCAGGGATCTTTTTTGGAAGAGGATCCAGGATTTTTGGACAAGGACGGGGACCGAAATTTATTCAAATGCTTCTCAAGAACAAGGTGATGACGGTGATGGAAATATTGTTTTCTTGGTAATAATTTGAATCTTTGTGGTTATAATTATAGCCCAGGTGACCAAAAAATAAATAAAATATTTGTTGTTTGAAGTCATTTGTTTTACTACTATTAAATAACGCTTTGCCCAAAAAGTTTTACATTAATGTTTTTCGTGTCATTATCCTGTCCCAGAAAGCACAAAATCACATTCTAGCTTGGGTCAAAAAATTTAACCGAGAACACATGAAAATATGACACGCACTGAATCCGTTATGCACATGACTGGGAACGGAAGATTTTTATACGCTCTGGGTAAAGATTTTTTTCCGTGTAGATAAAAAATCTAAGGAAGAGATGTGGCCGAAATAGTATACATTACTTCCCTGGAAGGACGTTTACAATATGTATATTTTATACATGAACTATGTGATCCAGTGATCCATCTGAAAACCTTCAATCGAAATTTAACCCTTTAAGGACGATTGGGTCACCGGTGACCCAAAAATGAATTTTTTCTTATGCCCTAGACACACTTACGACTTAAGCCGAGAGGCGACTTAGTGAAAAATGACGGAAATGAACTTTAAGCATTATTTCGAATATAATTACGCTAAGCCGTCTCTCGGCTAATCCTCATGTCTGTCAAGGCCCTTACGGTCATCTAAGCTTGTGTATTGCTCTAAAAAGTCAGAAAAAGTGATTTTTTCTGACCCTCAATTTTTGACCCTCTCGTCCTTAAAGGTTTAAAGAACGATCCACTATTAACAATTAATTTATAACCAAGAGCAATCTTTAATGAACACTAATCAATTTTAATGAGAAACCTAGAAATAAAATCACCTGTCATGTGTCGCATTTATTCAAAGAGTCTTTAGATACCGAAGTTTATATAACACGGTTTTTATTAAAATTAAACGAAAAAATTGACGATTTTTGGGTTATTGCATTTTAAAAGGAATAAATATTATATAACAGAAAACGATCATTGGCTGTTTAAAGACAAAATCCATAATTTAAATTAATTTAGTTGTCTGATCGAAGTTACACTCAAAGTAGGCGAAATTTAAAACTGGTCGAAATTTTAGTACAGTTCCCCTAAGTACACTGAGAGAAATCCGAAAAAGTTAAAATAACATTCCAGAAATGTTAATTTTACCCTGAAGTATTGATCCGAATTCGGTGTAAATATTACCCTTTTTAGGTGTATCGGAAGTTAAAGTTACCCTTTTTCATGTTAATTTTACCCTTGAAAAGGTGTAAAATTAACATTAAAAAATGTTGATATATTTTTACACCTAAAAAGTGTTAAGGTTATGAGAAAAAAAAGTTAATCGCACCCTCTTTTTTCTCAGTGTATAAATCTTATCCCATATTATAGTATTTTTTTTCTCATTGTAGTATAAATAGTGTATAAAGTTTATCCTAATTTCCGTAAAATTTCGTTGCATGGTAGTAATAATTTAATCCCCTGCTGATGTCAATTTTATTCCATTGAGACACCCGATATTATACAATTTTTTTCAGATTGAGGTACAAATTTTATTCCATTCTGTTAAACAATTTATCTCATTATTGTTGAATTAACTTTATCCAATTGTGGTATAAATTTTGTTCCATTCTGATAGAAATTCTATCCAGTTATTGTGGTATAAAGCTTATCCAATTGTGACATAAATTTTATCCCTGTTTGGTAAAAATTTTACCATATTGTGGTATAAATTTTGTCATATTCTGGTATAATTTTTATCATATTCTGGGATAAATGTTATCTCATTATTGTAGTATGAATTTTATCCAATTGTGGTATAAATTTTATCCCATTCTGGTATAAATTTTATTCCATTCTGGTAGACATTTTATCCCATTATTGTGGTATAAATTTTATTCCAGTTTGGTACAAATTTTATTCTATTGTGGTATAAATTTTGCCTCAATCTGGTATAAATTTTATCCCATTGAGGTATATTTTTTCTCTATTAGAATATAGAATTCATCCCATTCTGGAAGAAATTTTATCCAGTTATTATGGTATAAATGCCCCATGCAATTAATACAGCGATTAGTGCTATTGGCTATAGATATTATTCTCTTTAATTTCTGTAAATCTAGTTAAACTTATTTTTTGGTTTATATGACAATAACACCCTTCGTTCCAATTACAGATTTTAATTTCCAAAATTTTTCTTAAAATATAGCAAAATTCTATAAAGATTTTTTTTTTCAAATTACAAACTTAAAACATCTTGTAGTCTCTGTAGCCCTAGCTAGAGCAGTTTGCTCTACTCTAGAGCAGTATGCTCTACCCTAGAGCGCTATCAAAGCTTTCAAAGCTCGTCTACCTGCGCGACAGCTGGCGGGAAGCCAGTAAATGGTTTGTCTGAAAGCTATAAATCCCCTAGAGACACCGTGTGCCAAATTCCACACTGGAGCTTAATTCGTGGGGAGAATTCCTTCGATTTTTCCCCACTTGGGCAACAATTGCAGTGTTTCATCCCAGCATTTAATCTGTCATTGAATGTCATTTCTCACACAGAGCCACTCTTCGTTGTGAACAGTCACAAGAAGTTGACTCGCAAAGCTTGATCTCTCTTGGCGTGCACACAACTCGAATAATAAAACCTCGAAATAAACTCCATGCTAATCGCGTGGGCATTCAGTCGGAAATTCCTGCTCATTTTTCTGCTTTGTGGATAATTCTTTAGTGTTATTCCTCTAATTTCTATATTTTTTTCTTCTGTGTTTTTTTTTTTTGGTGTAATTTTTCGTGGGTGTATGGGTGATTTTCCTTCCTTTCTCGGATACTGAATTGCGCATTGAACACTGTATTCTTGTAGCATCTCTATGTATCGGAAGTGGTGAGAAAAAAAGTGTAATATTCATAGTGCAAGTATTTGTTTTCCAACTAAGATAATCCATTGGGCTCTTTTAGTCACTCCCAATCTCAAGTTTTATTGAGTTTCTGTGAGTGATATTTTGGGTGATTGTTGTGAGTGCATTTAGTTAAAACAAAAATAAAAAAAAACAAGTTGCAGAGGAGGAGGAGAAATCAAGGGATTTTCTAGGGGACACTCGACGACAAGTCGTCCCAAATTGACGTAAGTTTTCTACAAAAATATTTCCGCACGTAAGATCTTACCCTGATTCTTCATCTCCCTGCCATTCAATGTTTTGTAGTACATAGTTTTTTCTGTGTAAAAAAGCTCAGTTGTGTTGTAGAGCAAGTGAAAAAAAAACCGTATAAATTTCCTGTCAAAAGCTTCTGCATGTAGATTTTTTCAATCTTTCACACCATTCAGCACGAAAAAGAAAAAAAAAACTAGCATATAGGTATCATATAAAGCACCGGAAAAAAACCTTCATAACAAAGTGAAAAATCGCAGATGAATTTTGTAGGCATTTCCCAAAACGGATTTTTCTTCTTCTTCATCCAACTTACAAATCTCATCCCCTGCCTCTGCTCCCCATCGCTCCCCGAGGGTGGTATTTCCTTCTGCAACATTCAGCAATGGGCGAACTGAAAATGGGTCCGCCAATTTTTCGAGGGGGAGTAAATTAAAGGGAAATTTGGAGGGTGGGACTATGAGGGAAAAATTGTGCTCTTTTAGCCACTTTTCCACTCATTTAGCGTGACGATTTTCATTTACAACTAAGCGGTGGAACAGGGGGCTTTTCTTTTTACCCAAAAATAAACACTTTCAGTTGTATTTCCCGCGAGATTGACTCGCACAATTGTAATTTTGTTTTGGTAAATTCAGAGAGGGTTGCGCTATCTAGGAACTTGATCTCAGTTAAGAGATGTTTTAATAAAACCAAATGGTTTGGTTAAAATTTAAATTTAAGCCATAGGGAAATGTGGGGCAACATGTTACAAAGTTGATATTTCATTTTTTTCGCTAGCTACAAAATCGCTCGAGAAATTCATAATCTATGCAGAAAATGTGCTTTCGAATTCTTTCAAAAGAAAATAATAATAATTTTAACGAAAGTTCTTGGAAGCTTTGAAGCAAGCTTGGACAGGATGAAAAAGATAAAGAGGAACTGGGGCAGTAGTAAGCATGAAGTAATTGTAAACACTGCGACTTTGTGATTTTGTAATTAGATATTAAACTTCAGAGAACAAAATCTATACGAATTCGTAAAACTTAAAGGATCTTTGTCCAATGAAGAAATAATCGACATAAGTCCAAGTAGCGTACACATAAAAATCTGTGTTTACGACCGGTGCCGGCCAAAATCTCGAAAGCCAAAATCCCGGAAAGCAAAATCCCAAAAGCCAAAATCCCGAAAAGCCAAAATTCCGGATATGCCAAAATCGCAAAACGCCAAAGTTCCGAAAAGCTAATATCCCCTGTAATATCCTGAAAAGCCAAAATCCCGAAAAGCCCCAAAAGATAACTATCCTAGAAACCTTTTCCCCTGGATCTCGTATGTTTCTTCCTTCACACTGCAGAACTGATAAGATTCTGCTTCCTCCTTTCGGGATTTAGCTATCCGGGATTTTGATCCATTCAGGATTCTAACGATCGGGATATTGGCTTTCGGGATTTCGACCGGGATCCTTTTCAACTACCACATGTTTAATCCTGTCCCAATCTTTACCAAGTTGTGGAAATTTGGTTCTATTTAGGGTTATATGAAATTTAAAAATATTGTTGAAAGTCATTTTTCAAAATCGTATTTTTGACAAAAAAAAACCCTTAGCTGATTCACAAGAGGTTAAAAAGGCGAATTGAAGACAAAGTCGGCCTAATGAGTGTTTCAAGTGTCTTAGACCTAAGGCTTAACGGGCCTCGGTCAAAATCCCGAAAGCTAAAATCCCGAAAGGCAAAGTCCCGAACGCCAAAATCCTGAAAGCCAAAATCCCGAGTTCTTAAAAGTGTCATAGCTACTCCCATGATTACACCCGCGCTTGCTGGAGACAAACGGTAATCTTCTGTGTCTTGGGAAATCATTCTGAACATTTTTCTCCTTATAATTTTATCCCTTTCACGATTTTGAACATTCGGGATTTTGGCTTTCGGGATTTTGGCCTTTTCGGGATTTTGGCGTTCGGGATTTTGGCTTTCGGGATTTTGGCTGCCACCGGGCTTAACCATATGGCCTAACTTGTCTTATTTCTTATTAGTTAAGTATTTTTTTTTGAAAAGCTTAACTTAAAAATAGATTATCAAAGGCAAATGATCTATTAGATTCTAATAAACAAATAATATTAGTTGCTATTTTAGGATTTTGTGACCTTCGAAACTGCACTAAACGTTTAGTCTCAAGAACGATTATCTTACACGGGTTTTAGACTTAAGGTTTAACTCATTTCCTCAAGGTCTCAAAAATTTAAATACAAAGTATTCTTACTAATTTTACAACATTTAATGAATCATTTATCCTTGATTACCAATCACTAGCCAACATTTCTTCACAAATTTGACTTGATAAGAAATCAGATGAGTTAAGCCCGGTAGCACCCAAATTCCGAATGTGTGGAATACATTTCCAAAACCCAAAATTTCCTTTCACCCCCAACAAGCCCGGGAACAATCATAGGAGTAGCTACAACACTTATTTGTACTACAATTTTTGTTTTCGAGATTTTGGCTTTCAGGATTTTGACCAGGATCCGATAAGCCATATTTTGCTAAACCTTAAGTCTGAAACCAATATTACGTAGTCCAGACTTTTGTCACTTTCTACCTTGAACGATCATTTTTGAAAAATCAATTTGATAAAAAATCTCATTCAAACAATTTTATCAAAATAAATATCTTATTGTAAAGATTTTTTTTGAAAAACTACTCAAAATTTCAATATTTTTGAAATTTAGACTTGTTATTTGTTTTGTTATTGCCAAAAGTTTTTGCTCGTTGTCTGTCTATAATGATAGTCAACCTAGAACCTCTGTGTCTTGCAGTTTGTATTCATTTTATCAATTTTGCATTAAGCAATGAATTTACAAAATCATAGAGAAAATATTCATGAAAGACACCAAACCCGTAAAGAGAAATATCTTTATTGAATTTGAAATTTTACTTAGATTATTCGCTTAGGTTGTTAGATTTCTCGCTTCGTTGAAAAAATTATGACAAAAACAACTTTCACTTTCATTTGGAAGGTGTACTACCAACGTCGGAATCTCAAATTATAAAATAAATTAAGTTATTTGATTTTTTTAATATTTTTTTTAAACCCTTAAAATCTCTCGATTAGGAATTTACCGAAAGCACAAGTTTCCAAGGATTTAACAAAATTTCTTTATTAATTATATTAGAAATTTCAATTACATTCTGTAAGAATGTCGCAAGGTTTAGCGTTCTATCCTAAAAATTTGAAAACAAGATCTTGAGGTTTCTCAGAGTAGCGGAAGGAGGGACCACATTGAAAGCTCTGTTTGTCGCATATTAAGGAAAGCTGAACCTAGCCATAGGAGGAATTAGGGTAGTTTTGAATTGGGGCACCTTTGAAATAGGGCTCTTTTCTCCTATTTTCAAATAGAATTGCATCTTACCATTGATATAATTCAGCTCTACAGACGTATTCTGAAGCTAAATTACATTATAATAGGGCTAAATTCCATTTAAAAATAAAAGAAAAATCCCAATTCCAAAAGTGTCCCAATACAAAGATGCCCTACTCCCCCATAACGTATTTTAGGTTCACAATTCTTTTGCATATCTAAATTACGTTACAGTTTAGCTCAACTTCGTTCAGAAATATGCAAAAAATGTTTTTAATGTATCCACACCCCACCTCTCCCTATCTGCTTGCTATGAGTTACAACAATTTTTGGGTTAGTTTGTTAAGTTTAAAGAATATTCATACTTTAATTTAGCAAACAAAATACTCGATTTTATCATTAAATATTTAAATGTTAATTTTTAATATTTAATCTCATAAAATATATTAGTACCGTATTTAGAGCATTTATGGTTCGATAGAATTCTTAATGTTTTCAATCTCTCACAGATTAACGAGCATTATGAGATTAAATATTTATTTGGATGTCGATTAATGTTTTAGAAATGAAGGTGGCATTTATACGGTTTTAGAAGCCTACCGGTAGACACTAAATATGTAAATAAATAAATATAAATATAGGTCATTGTTTACAAAAGATATAAATTAATCAAAATGATTTACGAAAACCTCATGTCGCTGTCTTACACCGCTTGGCCTCTAGCTAAGGGAATGAAAAACGAGAATGGGATTTCCTTTCGAACTTTCAATGCACAAAATTATATCAAGATGTGATTCCTGAGCAAGAATTAATATAGATTTATAACTCAAATATCGAGTTACTGTATACAAGGTTGTTCGAATATTTTAAAATGCTGCAGTGCTTTAAAACGACCAATTAAAAAACGTAAACTGATTTAAAATCAATTTAGCAGTTTCGAATTAAAATAATGTTGAGTATACTAGTCTATAGGGGGAAGTGGGGCACCTTTGAAAGTGGAGCACCTTTGAAATTGGGATTTTTCACCCAGTTTTAGATAAAATGGAGCCATATCGCGATATAATTTGACTGCACAAACAGATTGAGAAGCTAAATTATATCACGATAAAGCTCAAATCCATCCCTTGTAGACTTTACGACGGGTAATAAGATTGATTCTATAAAAAAATAGTAGTAATTATCTATTTTGAATTTTAAGTTTAGCAGCCTAAAATTCCGAGTCTATCCATTCAATTACTTTTACTAAGTCAAAGAAGAACATATGATTGTTAATTTTTCAATGGTAATTAAATAATAAGACACATTTCCAATCTTTGACTAAATTATATCAATTGGATATTCTAAGAATTTGCTAATTAATCCCAAACTAAATATTTGCTGCCAGATTCCAAGAAAATCTAATTAACAGCAATTAGTGACATATATCAAAATGTTCCTCATAATCATTATAATTAACGCAATGTTAGGTGAGATTTTCAATAGTTTAATTTTTTTTATAGCTCTTGAGGGTGAGGGAGTAATTTATAGTCTTGATAGGGAGAAGTTGGGTACTTTTGAACATGTGTACTGTGTACCTTTGTAATGGGGCTTTTCTTCCTATTTAAAATTGAAACTGAACTTTGCTATGATAAATTTTGCTTAACAATCTAATTGTGATACTTCATTACATTGTGATAAGCCTCAATTTCTTTTGAAAATTATATGAAAGGTTAATTTTCAAAGGTACCCCAATTCAAAGGCGCCCCACTTATTCAGACTTCGAAATTATCACCTTTTCCCCATTAGACAAATTAGACAATTTTCAAAAATGATGATATGCCGTTTGATCGGCTACCGTTAGCAGAGACAAAGGCTCACAAGTTAGAGATAGCGACTTCTGGTTCTGTGTGACCCCCCAGTAAGTCAACTAAAGGACCATTGACATTAAAATGACCTCTAATTCTCCCTCAATCGAGCATTTCGCAAACTTATGTCCATTGATAACAAAACGCCATTAAAATAGAATGAGCTAAAATGGCACAAAAGATCACAATAAAAACTTATAAAAATGAAAAAAACATCGTATAAATGCATTTTGATGACAACTTTGTAAATCTTGAGGGAAAAAAGTCAACACGCAAAATGATAATTAAACAAAGAGAGAATATTTACATGACATCATGTACCTCAAACTTGTATTTCAACTTCCCACATCTAAAACCTTATTCATTCACCTCACAGTGAACACCTCTTAAGTTATTTTTTTGTGACTCTCACCTGCTTCGCTGTGTGCCTCTAATACATATGAACTGGTGAAGAAGATGGCAAAATGAGAAAAAAAATCACCAAATCGTACTAATGAATACTTCAAAGTTAATAATTTGAGAGTTTGCACAAGTTATTTAAATTGGAACAAGTCAATTTGCCATCCAAGAGTCAGATATATTTCCCCATTTGCGTGCTTTACTATTACTTTGTTGGAGGTTCTCATCATGAAATGAACCACATTAATTGTTTGCTCAATTTATCAGGTAGCTCGAAATATTTGACTTGAGACGAATTTGCAGAAGAACTACATGAATGGCTATAAATTAGATGAATTCTCCCCAAGAATCCCCCGAATGGATCCGGTTAGAGATAAAATTGTGCTATTTTATCAAAATCTGAGGGAACTTTTCAGTGTTTTTTAGAAGTGTATCGAGCTAGTGGAATATGCTGAGAAATTAGAAAGTTGCTTAGTAATTTATGACTCAGATAAAAATGTTGTGGTGGCATTGCTGACAGCTTTAGTTGACTTTGCGTAAGCTCAAATGATGCAAATAGCAAAACGGTGTATCTCAGGCGTTAAATTTTAAATTTCAAAAGCAGCTGATTCTTTCAGATATAATGCTGCAATTTCCTAAAATTAGTCAACAAAGCATATTAACATGAAGCTTTGCAAATGAAAAGCTTATAATATTTTACTGTATTGAAAAAATAAAACATTGTACCTTAGAATCTTATCACCATTAACCCTTTAAGGACGATTATAACACCGGTGTCCCATAAAGAAAATAATTTTTCGTGACTACCTAATGTTATTTTTTTCATGTATTTATATGAAATTGCAAACTAGAAGGTTGAAGGAACCTAGGATATTTTTTGCAAGTCTCTAGATGTTTGCTATATGATAAATATTTAAGCTCAAAAATGACGAATTTTTAAATTCTCATATTGAAAATTAATTTTAATTATTTTTTATACTTCCAGTTTTTTTTTAAGCAAAACCGTTTTGGAAAGGGAAACCACAATACTCAAACATAAAATTTTTCGTTAGAGTGAAAATTATCAGTCATTGGTATTGTCAGAAAAATTACTTAAATTTTTGGGCTATTTTTGTCCCTATTGATCATAGAGACAAAAATACTCCAAATCAGACTCTGTTTGCTTTTCGAAGTTTAGATGCAAGACGTTTTACAAGTTCTGTTTATCGGTTTCATTTTTATTACTGATTTTCGGTCAACGAAAACTGTCTCGTCGTTAAACGGTTAAGTTCTGAAACATGTTTGCCTACGCTAAGACGGCGGTGGACGCAATAGGCAAACAGTTTCTTGAACAGTTCCGAAATAGTTCCTAACAGGTTATCTGCCTATACTAAATTATTGATCGTCATTTAGAGGGAAGTGAGGCTACTTTGAGCTGTGGGGCTCCATTGATATACAATTTTTTCGCAGTTTTCTAAAAGAAACTACAGTCGAGTTCCTCAAATTTGAACGAGGGTTGAATTCAAAATGTAAAATTTGAGGTTATGTGAAGAAAGTTTTGCGTGGAGTGCCATTTTTCTCTGGTATTTCCTCAATATTATCGTTTTATATTAACTTCCGTAACAAATTTCAATTAAATTACATTGATATATTCTCTAAAGTTGTTTATCTTAATTTACGGAAAGCGCATTTCACATGAATTCCGTTACGTTTTTGAAAATATCGTTCAAATTTGAGGAGTGAGAAATGTCATCTATACCCCCCAAATGTTCAAATTTGAGGAACTCTACTGTAGGCTTGAAAGTAATGTAATTTAGATAGATAAAACAATCATGGAACTAAGTAAAATAATTGTAAAACCCTGCTACCTTTAGAAGTATGCGAACAATCGTATATCAATGTAGCCCCACTGTTCAAAATAGGCCCACCTCCCCCTAGATTTTTTTCTCTTTATTTATTGAATTTTCTGAAACACTAACTTCGAATTCCGTCTAAGAAATAAAGTGATTCACATAGATAAATGCTCACAATTCAAACAAACTCAATTACAGTAAAGTTCCTCAAATTCGATTTATGAATAAGAACCATTCAATTTTGTTACTTCCTAAATAAAACTCATGGAAACATAATGACAATGAAGGCAATGAGGTTCACTATCTGGAAAATCAATAATAGAGGGAAGTGGGGCACCTTTGAATTGGGGCAGCTTTGAAATTAGATATTTTTTCTACTATTTTTAAAAGGGATTGAGGCTTACCATAATGTAATTTAGCTTCAGTATTGATTTATGGAGCTAGATTATATCATGATAAGGTCGAATTTCATTTAAAATTATGAGAAAAATCCCAATTTCAAAACTTCCTAAATTCAAAGATGCCCAACTTCACCCTAGTTAGCTAAACAAGTTATTAGGAAAAAATTAAGAAATACACAGATAATGCCAGATATACCTAGCACTCTTTCCCTACTAATCTCTAAATAATTTTTTTTTATTCAAGTAAATAATATCACATTATTGTACAGAGCAGTAGTGAACTGTTTTCCTTTTTCTTTTGAAAAAATATTAATGTTAGATTACTAAAAAAAACGTCAAATATAAAAAGGGATGGCAAAGCGCTTTGCGAAGTGCTCGAACTCGTAACTTAGATGCTACACTCAAAAGTGTTTTCACATCATTTACCAGTTCTTTACCGATTTTAACAGATTCATAAATCACTCAAAACATTGCTCCAAATAAAAGCATAGGAGTAACACAATTGATTTTCTGATAAAAATTAGTTATCGACTATGAATCAGTTCATAACCGTTTTAGAACCGATTGGAACTGATTCAGTCTTGACAGAAAAGCCAAGACCTTTCCAACGTGCCCAAACACGACACCATTCGGTTGAGAAATACGCTCTCTGGAGCCTTTTTAACCTTCGACTTTGAAAAATCGTTATTAAGGCATCTACACACTAAAAGCAATTTAAAAAAATGCTTTTTTTTTTTTAAAGAAAACTTGCTCTATCATTGTAGGCACAAACGTCATTTTTTTAAAACACGATTTTTAACGAAAATTGTCTCTAGTGTGTAAGCGTCATTAGGAAGTATTCAACGGGTTTTTCATATATGGTTGAATGTCCGCCTGGGTATCTCTAATAAAACATACCCAAAAGTGAGAAACATCGCACGACACATTTTCGGTCAATCCAAAATATGAAAATATTTTGGATGGGCATGGGATAGGTGGGGGGAAAATAAGGAGCATGTTAATGGTCCCAGGATCGACTTCGGTGGTGTCTTAATGGTTCCAAGGGTCTTAAATCTCTATCTCTAACCGTTTGAAAAGATTTTCGAAATCAAATTTACAAAAGTCAAATTTAAACCACTTTGAAGGGCCTATTCCTCAACTGATTTGCTTAAATTTGTATTTTTTGGAAAAATCTTGAAATTTCCTTCCAAGACTACATCGGACTCAATCCGATATTAATGATTTAATTCGTTCGAAATTTTTTTATTGTTTGTGTTCGATCTAGAGGCTGAATGGTAGGAGAAATCTACTTATGATCTTCGATGACACCCTTATAAGTTTATATTGTCTAGAGCAAACTTTCCCCATTTTCCTCTCATCTTCCTTCAACCAATGTAAAACCATGCTTTTTAAGATTTTTTCGAAAACCGCTCTAGCTATTTCTTTTATTTTCGGATATGTTTTGGAAGTAGTTTTTGAGAACATTTTGTCCATAGAGATCCCTAGGGTGAAGGCATTACCTGTGGCCTGTCTTTACTTCTGGTGTCATTGCAAATTTTGTCAGAAAATGATTTAGAAAACCAAAAAAAAGGGATGTGTTATGATAAGACATCAAATATTTATAATTTTGAAGTTTTTCGAAATCATTTTGTGACATCGTAGTGTTTTTTGCGAGGAAGCCATAAGTAAAGACAGAAGCCACAAGTTATGCCGACAGCCTTGATTCGATGAATTAATTTTTGGAGGTTAAGTCTAACATAACCTCAAAAAGAATTTAGGGGAACACAGGCAGAATTAGCCATGGATAGAATTAGGCAGTGGCATGTTATAGTTTGCCTTAGAAGGAATATTGAGAAAACTATTATTTATTCGAAGAAAATACCTTCCTTCCTATTCAACGAAATATTTATCAGCCTGATTCAAACATTTTTTCTACGAATTATACGCAATGAAAAATTTCGTTTCCTGGCTAATTCTACCCAGGTCTCCCCTATTTGTTAAATAACAGAATATAATTAAAGTCTCACTTTCTGATATTATTATATTTTTTCACTTGTGTTGCATTTGTTAATATTTTATTGCTTGAACTCAAAGAGAGAGCAGTTAATCGTCTTTTGTTTTCAACTTATCCCCGTCTTGAAGCTTAAATGATAATAGATATCAACTTCCGGTCTTCGATGACCCCCAATAAAAAAAAAGTAATTTCTCCAGACATTTTTTTTTCTTCCCCCCACCCCGTCCAAAAACTATGTTTTTCATTTTGGTTTTTCTGAAAATTGACCCAAGCTGTTTTTCTATTATGCTGCGACTATTTATGCTGTGACAGAAGTTCTATGTCAACATGTTTCCATTGTGATGCAATTTTATAATATTTTATGCAAAGCTATAGACAGAAAGGCACGTATTTTTCAAATCAAAAATCGTCAAGATTAAACCTAATGGTTTTCAATCACACTTTTCCTCTTGAAAATATCTTTTAGCATGCATACCATAGAGTGCATTCAATGTATTAAACAAAATCATAAATTTTGCTCAACTATTGCACAATTTTTCTAGTCAATAATAATACGTTATAGCAGAGGCATCGAAAGTCTAAAAAAAACTATTATTTATGAGAGATTTTTCTTTCATGCTGTAAAGTCCACAAAAATACCTTCAAAAGGTGGGGTCAATAGAATAAAAATTGAATTTCCTCATTCACTCGTAAATCTATCCTATTAAATTTTTGATCGCACATTCGACCCCATCTAAATGAAAATGGGGTGAAATAGAAAACGAGAAAAATGGTGGCACCAGAAGCCCTATAGGAAGTATATTTTGTAGAAATGAGTAAGATTATAAATTTCACCCTCAATCTAGTTCAAAGGTCAAAAGTCTCAAAGCTTTGGAAATTGATGTGTCAGAACTTGCACAATAATTCCTGACGATACAACCTTTACAAAATCACCTTTTTCTGCGGGGGAGTTGTGAAAGTAAGAAATCTCAATTCCAAAATTTACCTCGTAAACCATATCCCTAAGTAGGAACCTTTCAATATCGGTGCATAACCGAAAGAATTCCAATGGAGCTATCAGAGATTTTTTCTAGGACACAGAATCAGTGCTTCTCAAACTGACTTTCCCCAACTTCAACAGGGTCATTCATCCCCCAAAATGCAAATTTGTATGCGTCATCGTGTTGTTCAACTCCCCGGGAAGGACTTAATCCCGCTAGAAAATTAATATGAGAGAAAGTTTGTGGAAATTTTGGGATGAAAATTGCAGGTTCACAGTGCATAGCATGTGAGCTTGATATTAATTTTGTAAAGGAAACTTTTTTTCTGCTCTGTTCACTCAAAAGTTTGCTTCTTTGGAGAGATTCTCTTGTATTTCTATTGATTTAACATACCAAGTATATGGAGTTACATAGTTCGTGTTATTCATAAATATCCATTCAAAATGATGGCAGAGGAATTTTATTACAGAACTTTGCTTAATTTTGATTTAACTTCCAGTGCCATGAAATTTACTCTGACGCTCAAACTCAAGAAAGATTTTCTTCTAAATGTTGAAATAATCTTCTTGAGAAATTGTAAGAGTTTGCGTACTCAAAGCTTGGTTGTACTAGTTCCTTCTGTCGATCCGGTAATTTTTAGAAATAAGAAACTCATGGGCTATTATGCGTAATAGGCATTTTAAAAATCTATCAAGCCATTTTCAAAATAAACAAAACGAGCTTGCTTTTTGAGAAGAAGGAGGAAGCTGCGGAAAGAAGGGAAAATACTATCCTAGATTTTTAGTATAAATACTACAAACTTCGTACCGGAACATGATGAAGTGCCCCTTAGTGTTGCCCCCCTTCCACCCCGAAGTAGATCACCTAATGATCTTTCCGGAAAGCTACGAATTGAGCTTCCTCACATCTTCATTATTGAAAGCCGGCTGAAGAGACATCTATCGATGCAGCCTAGCGATATAGTGTCCTCTGAAGTTCGTCGTTAGAACACCCCTCATAGTCACAATGTCAACTGATAGAGATTGCTACCGTTGGATTAAAGAATTTTCGTCAGGCAGGATGAGCTTTCGCCCTGCAACTCTTCTTGATTCAAGAGTTCTACTGCAATACCATCGGGAGGGGTCATCAAAGACCGAAAATCGATATCTCATACCGTGCAGTTTCTAGTCCTGTTACAAGCTTTCAGACAAATAAAAAATATTTTTGAAAAATATTCGTAGAGCGAAAGAACAATTACGGCTACTTTACCGACTCATTACCGATTAAAACCGATACAGCCAGATTTAAAATTTTGAGGATTGAAAATAATCAATTTGAAGCAAAGCGCTTGAGATATAGATCGTCTAGAGAAGTCATGGAAGTACCCTGTTGATTAAAAAGTGTCTCTAATTCAGTCTCTTATGGTGCTCAGGTCCAAATGACTCCTGACAGCCGAATAATTGCAACCGCTTGGAATGATCGTAAATACCAAAAATTCAGGATCTTCTTGATACCTGCGCAACCTGTCCTTTTTAGGGTGTCAGATAGCCGATGAAACAACACTTCAAACCCACATGTCATCAACTGTATGAGCTGATTTCGGACCGCGGCGCTGCTGTGTTATAGGCTCTAACATGCATACATAAAGGCAAAACCAACAGTATACCTAGCTTGCATACTATCGATGTACTCAGTCTGAATAAAACCAATATTTTATCTTAGCTCAGATAGTTTCCGATTCCTTATAACAACCGACCCTTTAACCGATCTCCGGGAACAGTCCGGCCACCAGATATCCCGCCCAGTCATTGAAACTTTGGAACAAAGTCACACTTTGGATGTACAGAACATAGTTAATCCGAGAGAAACCCTCTCAACACAGGCCTACAAGCTAGAAGACCTAGTCCAAATTGAATGTATCCGTGGTTGACATAAAGAAAGCCTCGCTGCACACGGTATGAATGAAACTCGGAACCACTCTACAACGTGATACCATTTTTGTTTTTAATAAAATTTGATAACGCTCTTATTCTGATAAAATTCGCTATATATATGAATATGATTCGCTCATATTCTGATAAAATTTTACAAATCCAAAGTATAAAGTTTTTGTTTATGTCAGCTGGCACCCGTCAGCTTTTTAGATGCCGAGAGAAATCCACTCGCACACCCGGCAGATTCAAATCCTTTTTTAATTACAGTGGGACCTCGATAGAGTCAACCCCCGATAGAGTCAATCTCCAATAGAGTCAACAGCTATTTTTTTTACTCTACGGACTCCGATAGAGTCAACTTGGACCCAATTTGACTCCGATAGGGTCAGGTTTTCCATTATTATTGAACTAATAACATTTTATGACTTTTTCGAAATTAAAATCAATGTTTTGTTGTATCAATGTTACGTTTTTAACACAAGAAAAATAATATTATGACAAAATTCGTATATTAACCGTGTAATCAATTTTCGACAAAATAATTTTCTATTCGTGATTTTAAGCATTTTGACCGATTGAAAGTTCTCTTGTCTTAAGATTTTTTGATTAAGCCCTATGATCCCGTATGACGTGTTTTCCTGTAATCACAAAAAAACCATTCTTGTGTGGAAGGGAAGGGGCAGGGAGGAAATGAGGGTCACAATATAATGCCCAGGTTAACTTAATACGGGGTCATCTGAAGACTCCCATTAGATATCTCTCACCATTTAGCGCTAATTTTTCAGAACAAAAAAATGAGAAAAATTGGTTTTATTGCTCTTTTTGTGAAGTTTAAAGCCATAGTTATGTCATAACGAAAATAACAACTATCAATCTCTTCTTTCATACAATAAAAGTTTAAAACAAATGCTAATTAATAACGTTAATTGCATCAGAATTTTCAACGATTAAATATCTGCCGGAGCTCTTTTAAAAAAGAGTGATAAAAGAAATCTTTAAGACACCATTCCCTTGTCTTAACAACGTGGATGGACTTCAATATTATCACATGGATAGTAATTTTCACTTAAGATACTTACAAATACAGTAGAGTTCCTCAAATTTGAACGTTTGGGGGGTATAAATGAGATTTCTCATGCCTCAAATTTGAACAATATTTTCAAAAACGTAACGGAATTCATATAAAATTCACTTTTTCTAAATTAAGGAAAATACTTTTAAAGAATTTTATCAATTTAATTTGTTGTTAAATAGGCAAAATTTGTTAAGAAAATTGATATAATACGACAATATTGAGGAAACACCAGAGAAAAATAGTTCTAATTCAGACTTCATACAAAATTTCTTTTACATAACCTCATATTTTACATTTTGAGTGCAACCGTCGTTCAAATTTGAGGAATTCAAATTTAAGGAACTCCACTGTAATAGAAACATTCTGTAAAATCATTCCTTAATCTTCAATTTTTGCCCAAAAATATAACCTTTTTGGACCAGAGGTTGTAGAATTTATGGGTTAATTAAATAAAATATTCTACTATCGTGTTAAATTTATCAATTATCTAGTACAAATATAAAATAATATCCCTTTATATCAAAATTTCATATTTTAATTGATTTTTTCGGACTCCGATAGAGTAACCGAATCCAATGGAGTCAACAGGCCTGGAAATAATTAGTTGACTCTGTCGAGGTCCCACTGTACTTCTTTATAATACGAAGTACTTGCAGCACGTACTCAAGAATCTGCGGGGTGTGCGAGTGGATTTCTCTCGGCCACTAAAGAGCTAACGGGTGCAAGTACGATTTCAATAATTTACCTTCAGGTCTGCCACTCACGATTCGCTTTGTGTTGGCTGATCAACGCTATCCCGGAGATTTATCGTGCGATCAGCGCGATAATGGAGAATGATTATGCGATCAGTGTGATCTTGGAGAGTGACCGGCACGATCACTGCTATCTTGGCGATTGTGAGTGTCATACGGCCGAGCTGCCACTCACAGTTCACACTCTAGCTGTACTTATTCACCATAATTCTTAAGGAGTAAACAGGTCTGCCACTCACGGTTCGCATTGGGTGCCGATCAGCGCGATCGCGGAGACATATCGCGCAATCAGTGCGATCTTGGAGACTGATTGTGCGATCAACGCGATCTTGGAGAGTGATCGGCGCGATCACTGCGATCCTAGAGATTGTGAGTGGCATACTGCCGAGTTGTCACTCACAGTTCACCCTCTGGCTGTAATTATTCACCCCCTGACAATTCCTGAAGCTTTTACTCAAGCTAATTTGATAATTTTGTGTTTTCCTTGCAAAGGCCATTGTGATCAAACGAAGAATGATATAGGCCAAATTTAAGAAAATATGGTCCTACGACTTGCTTAGAGAATTTTATAACATAAGTAATAAAGAGAAGAGAATGATTTTTGGGCTACAATACGTTCAAAAGCTCTCTTAATCACATAAAGAGCCAGGGGGGGTGACATTAGCTCTGAAAAATGCAACCAGTTTCAGTGTAAATTTTTCCTGTTTTCGTACACATTTTACGAGATATCTCCGAAACTACGTATGTTGCCAATTTGGGGTTTTCGGTTGTCCATTCCATATTAAATTGGCTTTTATTTTGTATTTGTATTTTTTACGAATTCATTCCACAATGACAGAAAACACAGAATAAACTTAAAAGTTTTTTCGGCACGCTAGAAACATACGGGAAACAAAGGAAACGTAATGCCCCTGTACTGTAAAGAGCCTTAAACTACCTTTTTGCTTCTTGGGATTCCACAAGGAACTTAGCTTAAAGAAACCTTCTTTCTTCCAAAAGGTAAATAGGAAAAGCAATAACCTTTAACTCCTCATAAAATTTTTGACTAGGTATTTTCAAAATGATAACCATAATTAAAATGAACATTTATTGCGTTTACAATGCTGTGGTATTTTTTAAATATTATTTTCATTTGTAGTTATGCAATAATTACATTGTTTATGACAGAATCATCAGAATCAGAATTTATGGGGGAAACCTTGAAAAATCTCTGTTTGAGTCTATAACCAAGTATTGGTACTAAAATGCAATTAATTTGTAAATGACTGTCAATTTACAACCGCTTCATTACCAAATGGGAATCTCATAAAACAAGCACAATAGTCCATTGTAGCATAAATAACCTCTTTGATTTCCAAGTCAATAAGCCCATAAAATACGCCACTGAGAGGCCTAGGCTTTTCGCGAAAATTAGATATGTGTTGCGTTATGTTGGAAGAAAATTGAAAAAGGGAAATAATTTTCGAAACACTGCATTCTGTACTTTTCTATTCGCTTTTCAATTTTCCCATCACGGTGAATTTTCCTTGTCTTTTCACCCTGGCAAAATAATAAACCGACAGGTGAGAATTTCCAATACATCAACCTTGAATTTGTGTCAATCTTATTTAGATATATTCTTAGAATTAGACTGAGAATTCACAATGGAATTCCTTTTGTCACATTTCCCTCAAGTAAAAAGAACATATCGATGTACTTTTTTTTTGTTCTTTTACATGGTAGTTTTTTTTTCAATTCAATGTATTTTCCATGTATCATGTTTTTCATGCTATTGCCAATTTCCTTCGTGTCGAACATGAAGTGAATGCTATAGAAGGGGTTCACATGGAGAAAATTGTACCTTGATGCAATTGTTTGTGATTACCATTCTTCTATCGGGTGTGCTATCCGTTCTATCCTATGAATATCAGTGAATAAATTATAAACAGGACGAATTTTTGAGTTTAAAGCAAAAGAATTTTAGGGCAATGAGTTCATGGTGTAATAAATTGTCTTTGGTTTATTTAAACCGAACGTTTTAAAATCATTTTGCATAGGAAATCCGCCCATTACTTATCCCAGGATGTTACTTGCAAACTAGGCCTTAAATGCTTTTTAGCATAAGAAGATCACAAAAATCCCCTGGAATATTTAAAACGAGCTGTACAGAAAAAAAAAGAATTTGTGAAATGTCATCTTTGTGTGAGGAAGTAGAGCGATTTGCAGTGAGAGCTTTTAATTGCCACCCACTTGAACTTTTACTTTGTCGTCATTCATGGCAAAGTTTGGTAGAGCTTCAGCCCTGAAAGTCACTGAGGGTAAGGATTTTTTTTCTGCCCTGACTGTGTAGAGAGTCTCTGTCTGAATTGAGAGGAGACGAGATGATGATGATGTCCTCATTTTGATGCTGAATAGGCAGATTTCTAATTACAGATAAAAATGGTATGTGTGGAAGTTTACAAGAGTGAATGGATGGTTTTTTTTGTTCAGGCCACAAGAAATTTTTTTTTCAGAGGAAAATGCGCAAAAAGAGAGTAACATTTCCCCAAGTCTAAAAAAGACTCTTCTTTTTAGCCCAATTCATACGGGTGTTTAGCATGTTGGTAGAAACATAAGACATTGTGAAACAATATAAATTGTAACTTTGACTCTAATAAGAATTTCTTAGTCAACAAAAAACGATGTTCCCATGCAGAAATACCAGCAATTTTAGCTGAAGAGAATAAATAGCAAATGAAAGTAGCAAGTTTTCATTAATCTTGCGAATCCTTTCTTTCTTTTCTGGGGTCTGTTTCTGTTGATTCAATATCTCCCGTGTGTATCTCCTAAATAGGATGTTACACGGATAATCATCAAAGTCCCACACATTTGCCATCCAACCCACATGAATTACCATCACGTGAGAGATTTATTTTGAACCTTCTCGAGTACACCGCCAAGATTGTGCGAGTTGGGGTGAACCAAGGGGAAGATATTTAACCATTTTGGTGTACCTCCAACTAAGATTTCTTCTATAAATCTAATTATTGTCACATGATAGTGGAACGTTTGAAATACTTGGTGTTGGTATTATTAAATGTTTAACAAACGATAAAAAAAACCTACAATTTATATTTTTTTAAGTTAGGGGGATTCTATAATAATATGACAATGTCATATGACAAACTCACGTAGTACAGTATTTTTAGTACAGTAGAGCCTCGCTATAGGCCATATTTGGTTCCAGGTTTGACACTTGGGTCGCACTATAGTCCATGTCATTTTTTTTAAATTTATCAACGACTTTTAGTATTGAAATTGCTCGACGGCTTCCACTTTCTTTGCGATTGTGGTACTTGTCCTCGCTCTCTTCATTATGGATCACAATTATCACAACTACTCAATAAAGTTTGCCAAAAATATTAAAATAATTATGACAACATTGCACGTCGCGTACTAAAAAAACATAACCTAAATTAAAATCAGTGTTTTGAAATCAACGGCCGATAAATTGTGGACTATAGATTGATGGCCTATGGTGGGGTTCTACTGCAAGAGCATGATTTGCATAAATGGCAGTTGACTTCAAGTATCGTACTCTCTTCAAATATCGTACACATAAGTTCCCTCTTCCGTCAGTCTCTAACCGAAAAATTTCAAATTGAGTCCTGTAGGGGTATTCTGTAGCGATATGACAATGTCATATGACAAATTTTCGTTGTAAATTTGGATGCAAGACAATATTAAGGCCCCATTGAGTATGGAATGACCATTACAAGCTTTTAGTAACTGATATTAATCTGATTTCAATTAATTGTTCCGTATTTACCAGATAAAAAATTTTAAATTTGTCATATGACATTGTCATACTGTTCCAGAATTCCCCTATAGGACTCATTGCGTGAAGATGGAAGTAGAGAATGGGTTAGAATTAACTAGTGCTCTTCTAAATCCTTGAAACCCCATCAGGAATGCATAAAAATATGATATTTATGAATAAGTATCAAATATCTAGAAAAATTGTGAGTCTAAAAAATGCCAAAAATTACATTTTGGGGGAACGTATGGTAACTTTTTGTTGAATATTATAGTCGCCAGATACAAATTCAATTAAATATTAAATAAAACCTTGAACCCATGGTTTAAGGTGTGCATTTTTATAGATCTAACAGGACGAATTCCTCTAATTTAGAAGTCCTTCCTGACCGAAAAATGTTGAAAATTTAGTGGTCTCAGAAAGGCAAAGCCATAATCAATGATAATAGCGACTGGATCCGCTAATGATAAAGTCAAGGGGTGAATAAGTGGCTCTAAAAGTGAACCGTGACCGGCGATCGGCAAAATTGTGCTGATCTGGAACCGAATATCGACTGATCGCTTCAAATTTGGTAGGAAATCGACAGATCGGCATGTTAATTAGCAAAGATCGGTAAATCGGCTCTATCAGTTCGCTCTTATGAAGTATAGCGTTCGTTTAAACTCTTATAACATCATAAATTTCATACAGACAGCTGGTAAATTTTAATGTACGGTACTTGAAACACTGATTTTTCCGTGGAAATTCTGCGAAAATTCTGTAGAATTAGCAGACCGGCACAAATTGTGCACACAAAATTGTGCAGATCGGCACAATTTTTACAAAAGGTCGGCAGATCGGCACTAGAATGAACCGTGAGCGGCACAGTTATCTACCCCTTGGATAAAGTATTATGGTTCTCAAGGGGTATGACATATCAATGTATTTAAAAATAAAGAATAAATTATTTTTTCAACACATTACTTCGGTCACGATCTTACTACACATACACAGTCTTGAAAATTCAGCAGCAGGACAACAATAAAGCCCAGTGATGGCATTTCCCAATATTTAAGCACTTTCTTTTATTTTCCTCTTCCACTTTCAGGTCACATGCTCATAGAGCTTCCCCATAGCAAAATTCCGCGGAAATTCCAGTGGAAAACTAGCGTCCAAATTGCAATAATCCGCGGAATTTGACGCTAAAATTCCAGGAAGTTTTCCATAGAATTTGGAGTCGGAAATTCCATTGGAATCATAGCTCTCCATGGATTTTCAAGTACGATCCACTGGAATTCCAGCGCTAAATTCCGCAGAGCTCCGCGAAACATTTTTATGGAAACTCACACGGGAATCGTTCGCGGGATAAGCTGGAGAAATCATATGGAAAATTCCACTATCTTTCCACAGGCTTTCCCATAGTTTTTTCCACAATT
This sequence comes from Phlebotomus papatasi, assembly GCF_024763615.1. Lineage (NCBI taxonomy): Eukaryota > Metazoa > Arthropoda > Insecta > Diptera > Psychodidae > Phlebotomus > Phlebotomus papatasi. Next base: position 85,832,482 of record NC_077223.1, on the reverse strand, counting down.
TTTCTCGAATGACAAGCAAATAAAATGGTGTTGTGACAACATGGATAATTTGTTTCCAAACCTTCCGCAAACATTTTTAGTGATTCCTGTGCCAAAAATAATAGAATTATTTGTGCGACACTCCGTTTCGTGTAGATAATAGTCAACTGATTACATTAAATAGGTTGCCAACCTAAAATAACGGCGTTATCACACTTGCACATTAAAATTTTAATGTGATTCACATTAATTGTCGCTTGTGAGCATCCAAATATGTTATTTGTGGCTTTGAGTCACTTAATATTTGGTGTTTTTCTATTTATTGATAAAGAAATGGACTCGGACTGCAAAAATAAGTTTAAATTTACCAAAAGCATAAATATTTTTCACATTAAAAAATTAAAGAGAAAATCACATTAATTTTTCGCATTAATGCTATAAATCAATTTATATCAAATTTTGCGGGCCAAGTGTACCTTTTTATCAACAAATAGATCAAATTTTGAATATAAAATGATTCAAACACACAAATTACACATTTGGACTCTCACCAGCGACAATTAATATGAATCATATTAAAATTTTAATGTGCAAGTGTGATAACACAGTAAGACTATTTTTAATTTAATGTGTATTTTAGGAAAAAATATTATTTTTGTAAAGTAGTTTTTTTATTATCTAAAGTGGTAATTCGCTATCACTGATTTAGTAAAAAATATTAAAATCTTCGTGATATTTGCTATTTGTTTAATATTCGGAAATAAAAGCATGAGGTGCATGTGACAAAGTCATTTTTCCTTCATTTTATTTAAGTGGAAAAATCCACATAAAATCCACGAACATTTCCAAGGAAGTATTACACAGAAAGAATTCTCTATTAATCCATGAAATTTTCCCTAGAATATATTATGGAGAATTCCCATGGAATTTTTCAAAGAAACTTACTGGAAAATTCCGAGGATTTTTTCGCTTGTTGTTCCGATTCCGCTTTCTTTTGCTATGGGGTTATCAACAATTATTACTGCGGTTGCTATGATTTCTCCGGATGATTAACGATCCTTTTCTTACCCGTCGACATTATTTTACTGCACAAAGAACCAAATTTTCACAAACATAATTTGTCCGATATTTCTAAATTTCTAAACTTTGACATATGTCAAAGGCTTTTGACACCTGTCAAAAAATCTTTCAAAATTAGTTTTTTTTAATAAAACTACTTATCAGATTCAAATAATCACTCACTTAGATTCACTTATCACCTGTTTTGTTTTTTTTTTGTTTTTGTTTACTTGTGGTGTACACATTAGCTTTTGACTTGTATGCACCTTGCTGTGTCCTGGAATTTCTCACAGAATTGATCTGTGAAGCCATCTAAAGTAGGTACAGAGGAAAATATCACTGCAATTTTCTATTTGCAGACCACACATAGATGAATATTTAATGTGGTTCTTTTTGTGTTTAAGGGTGTCAAATAACATCTAGAAATATGAAAAGAGAGACCACCACAATTTCTACCCAGCCACAACCCACAGTTGGCTCTAATTTTAGACGCTTGAGGATTAAATGCTGAATGACGCTTTTCCGTGAATAAATCGTTTGTCATTATTTCATAGAGCAATCGATAGACTGTCCAACGAAGCCATGGAACTTCCATTGACACGGACTGTGCTTTTGCTCTCCCATTGAGGCTTTTTTGGTTAGTTTTTTTTTTGCTAAGCAAAAAGCTACACAAAAAGAAAATCAAATGGGCGGAAGTGAAGTCAGGGGATTGGAGTTTCCGCAGGTGGAGCAATTTGTGGCGACTAAACGGAAGACTAACCAATTGCTGAGAAATGAATATGTCTTCTTTTCTGACCATAATTCCATTACCACTTTTACCATTCTTGTGCTGTCTAATGAAATTTGTACAAAAGCAACATGTTTACCCCCCGAAAAAACGGGTGAATCACTAACTTTTCCGCACCATAAATATCATTATTGTATTACATGATAACTTTTGTCCAAGGGAATCCATCACCTGAAATTGGTGTTTTGACGATTGTCAAATTGATTTCCCAAAATGGATTTTTCGACAAATTTGCCGAATCATTTGAAAAGAAATTGCCCAATATATTTTATAGGGCTATTCACCTTCATTTTGCGTAACTGGGAAATGCGTCATTGGATGAGCCAATTTGATTACAGATTTATTGTTATAGCCAGGAAAAGCAAAAACACTCAATTTCACCTTCTACTCAGGTTCAAATACAACACGAAATGGAAAATTTTGATTTTTCCAGCGCAAAAAAAAAATAAAAACAATTTTACTGATAGTGGTTTTGTGTTCGTTTTCCGGCCTTTTGGTGACACTTTTATTGATTTCTCATATGACCCATTGAATAATTCTGCACAAAAGGGATTGCATCAAATGCATGAAATGTATTAGTGCATTGAAGCAGAAACTAAGAAATAATTAACAATAAATTGCAATGAGAATATTCAATAGTTTTTGGAAAATTTTCAAGTAGATCGGATAGATTCACCCGGCGGTTTAACATTTTTTTTAAACCAATTTAAATAAAATCAAATTCACCCGTCTGTCAGAAACCAAAATGTAAATTTTTCCCAAAAATTGTATGCATCATTAATGTGCTTTAAGTGTTTAAAAAAAAACATGTATAATATTTTCTCTCTGATGTGAAAAATGTAAATGACTGTTGAATGTACAGTGGAATTTTAGTAAAGCTTTAAGAATTATTCAACCACAAATTTAGCACCCATCCAAATGTCCCAATTGATATTTAAACACTCACCTCTATTGCATTTGATAACACAACACTATGAAGCCCTGTTCTAGATTATACCATTTCAATGTTTTAAGCACCCACATTTCAAGTAGTCCCTATGCGATTTAATGCATGTCGATTGTGACCATTTGTGTAAATCTGTGCAATGTATGGATGTTACCTATGTTAATTGGCAGTTGGATGTATTGGATGGTTCTCAAACAGAACCCATTTAAAATTGCATTATTCACCAACATATATAATGCAATAAAATATTTTTAAAAAATACAAAAATTGTATTTGAGCCAAGCTGCTGAGTTATCGATCAAGCCATATTTTCATATTTTGTTTGTGTTTATTTATCTGCAAAAAGCATTTTTTACAGAATGTCTAATAAAATTTTATACTCATAAACAATAACTTGTATTATGATGCCATTCCAATGAAAAATGAACATGTTTTCTTAACACTTTACTGTTCTCAAGTGCTTCTACTTAATCGACTTATCTCCGTATTGGTTCCTGTCATGACAGTTTAGTGGTTTTAGAAATCGGCGACGACAGGGGAAATCAGTAGAGACAAGAACCAACATAGAAAAGTCGATAATGCAGAACTACTTAAGAACAGCACAGTGCTAAAAGCCAAATAATTTTTCAGGGAAACCCTTTCTCCTGAATATATATTTTTTTAAGTATATGACTGCACTCATGTGCCTGCTTAATTGACTTTTCTTTGTATTGGTTCCTGTCACGACTGTTTAGTGGTTTCGAACACAATGACGACAATGACAGTCTAGGCCATAGGTGTGCAAGAACTGTTTCAAACCTAATAAACGTCAAAATAAGTTTGTTTAGGTAACGTTTCGAACATTTACGTACAAGTTTCATTTGACGTTTGTTCGGTTTCATCCGGTTCTTGCACACCTCTGGTCTAGGCAGAACCAACACAGAAAAGTCGATAATGCAGAAGCATTTATGAACGGTTAAGATCTTGAAAAAGCGTATTATTTTTCATTGGAATAGCACCATTAATTAAGCATTATCCACAAGTAAATTAGAGTTCGAATATTAGAATACTTTCAAACTGTACCCAACCACCAAATATTATAAAAAAAGAAAACAAAAATATTTTATTAAATCTTAATTGAACTTGGATACAATGCTTTAATAAAAGCAATACGAATAAAAAGATATTTTTGTGGTTTAGTAGTTCAGTGGGAAAACCCAAATTACATAACAAACCATTTGACAGTAGCATTTTGTTGTTTATGTAAGTTTTTTTTTAAGTGTAAGCCATAAACCAAAAGAAGAGAAACAATTAAATTTGTTTTGTCTCTATATTCATTAAAACGTGTTAGTTGTTCCATCATTTAAGAGAATTTTGTAATTTAGTCAGGAATTGTTTTATTCCATTGTAGCTTCAATTTTATTACAGTAGCTATGATGATTTTGTAAAGATATGAGAGATTCAGGGCTTACTTAATGCCTCTTACAGACTTGGAGATAAGACAAACGAGAGAATATTACATATATGTTGTTTTTATAGCAAAAAGCGTAATAAATTATGAAGATCTAAAAAAGTATTTGCAATTAATCGCTGTCTTACGTTACGACAATATTGGTTTGAAAAGAGCTTTAGGTTTTACAAAAAAAAAATCTAAGTAGTTTTGTAGAGAAAAAAAAAGTCTAATAGATCCTAAAAAGTCAGCTGTTATGTAAAGCTGTTTTAGCTTCTGTTTTAAAATTGAGTAAGCTTTTCCTTAACTCAATTGGGCTGTTTTAAAGCGTTATCAGGGGAACAAAATTTAGTCTTGAACTATTTCAACATGTATTCTAGAATAGGCCTTCTGTTTTAAAACCGTCCATTAAAGGTTTAAGAAAAAGTAGCTGGTTTAAAAAAGATCACCAGGGTATGAATTCTGAGATGGTGAGTTTTTCACGTGAGAAATTCACGGCTCTGAGATCACCTTTAGTAAACATTTTGTCAAGCTTTCGTAAGAACTTTCATGTGAATTCTTAGATGCTGTAAGTGTTTCACGTGACACTTTTTGTGAAAGCTTCACCAAACACTTACAGGAAACGATCTAAAAACCGTGAATTTCTCACGTGAAAAACTCACGCATCTGAGAATTCATACCCAGGCATCATATTGGGTAAAATCCCGAACGCCGAAATTCCGAAAAAGTCAAAATTCCGTACGTCAAAATTTCGAAAAGCCAAAATCTCGAATGGGTCGAAATCCTGAATAGCTAAAATCCGGAATGAGCCAAAATCCTGAAAGCAAAAATCACGAAAAGACCATAATCCTAAAACGGTCAGAATTCCGAAAGCCAAAATCACGAAAGCAAAATTAAAAAAAAAACAATATCTTGAAAAACCAAAATCATAAAATTATTCTACACATCGTCCTTCATATATAAATTCGTCCGTTTCAGGACTTTGACCAATCGAGATTTTGGCTTTCGAGATTTCGCCTTTCGAATTTTTGACTTTACTGGATTTTGACTTTTCGCGATTTTGGGTTTTCGAGATTATGGATTTTCAGGATTTCGATCCATTTGGAATTTTGTCTCTTTGGTATTTTGGCTTTTCGGGATTTTTGTGTTCGGAATTTTAACCAGCACCGTGTTAGTCTAGACTTTGAAAAAGTGGTATTTAATTTTGTAATGAAAAAAAATTGTTTAACTGAACCTAGCTTAAACAATCTTCAGATACGTCCATAAAGCTAAAATTCTACAGTTTCTTAAAAAGTTAGATTTTCGGGAAACTTACTGACTTAGGATTATATAGTAATGGCAGTTTATCAAAAAAAATCGAAAAGTCACTTTAATAATTCGGAAAATCAAGATCTTTTTAGATCTAATTAAGCCTTTAGTCTGAAAATTACTTTAGACACTGTCTCAATTTACTTTAACCTAAGTCCTACATCAAGCTAGTTTAATAGTCAGATTTTAGAATTATAAACAGTCAGGGTTGTGTAATGCTTTAAGACTCATTAGTTGAACCGTTCTGGTTTTAAAATTATAATGAAAGTATAGAGTCTTGGAGCATTACGATATTTATGGTTTTAAGTTAGTAATCTCTTCAGTAAAGACTATAGAATATTATCCGGTTTGATAAGGAATCCGTATTAATTGCAACTCTGCCTAAAATTTTAGAACAGAAATCGGACTTAGGCTGATCTCTTTAGCCTCAAAAATTTGGCGGAAATTGAAATTTATAAAATGGACTTCGATTGATGATCCTAAGCCATAATAGTATGATAAATTTGGGATAAATCTTTTCTGCCAAGTTTTGCAGACTATCTTCTGGGATGTTACAATACAGATTAAGGTTTTGAAACTGCAGCATAAAAGATTCTTAGGCTAGAATTTTAACTCAGTCGAAGGTTTCAAAGTCTTAAATAACAAGTAATTTTATAGGTTTTCCAAAATATAGTGGATCACTGTTAAATCCTAAATCAGATTTAGTTGTACTATGCATATATTTTGTTTAGGTCGTTTACGATCAAGTGCATAAGGATGGAAATATACCAGACCTAGATAAGCTCAACGAGCTGGGGACCTAGGGGTGGAGGTGAGACCAAAAGACCAGAATTTTCCAAAAATCTTTGATGGTAAAAAAATAGAGATATTTAACCGTATGGCTAAGCTTTACTTTTCAAGCTCGTATAAGGTTGAGTCAGGGGCCTATCGACATTTCATTTTTTCATACGTTTTTGCATAGAGGCACTGAAGACTATTCGCAAGTTTTTTCCTAAAGAGGATTGACTTATCAGTCTGATATATTACGAAATTGTGCATAAAAAGCTATCTAAAAATACATATTTCATATTGCTCGCCGAAATAATACAAGAACTACGAGCAAATTAGTTTAAGTCGCGGTGCAATATTTGCAACATTTTTACAAGGAAAACTGAAAAATTGCATCACTTTTTATTAGGCTTGATGGGCCCCTGGTTGAGTCATATGGCTTTACTTCTTTCATTTCTTACAAAACAAGTTTCAAAGGGTATTTTTGATTAGGATCGGATATAAAGGGCAAGTAATCCATTAGATTTTAAAGAATCAGTGAACCTGTTTGTAATTCAAGATCTTCGGAAACTGGGCTAAACTAGCAATCTAAAAGCTGTGTAATGTTTAAATAACTTATTTTCCAAAGGTTTGTAATTAATACACATCAAAAAACACTGCATTTTAAGAGTCTGAAGGATTAACTCTCTTTATTTCGCTATACGAAATCAAATTTTTTTCAAGGATCTAAAGTCGGATTGATAAACTGAAGATCGTTTCAATCCTACTTAGGGATCCGTATCAATCTAGTCTGACCAGAAGTTTAATCAAGGATATTATGATAATTACTAAATGTTCTCTACATTTAAAATTTAGAGACATGATAAAATCCTGTGGCAGCCAAAATCCCGAAAGCCAAAATCCCGAACGCCCAAAATCCCGGAAAGGTCAAAATCCCGAAAGCCAAAATCCCGAACGCCAAAATCCCGAAAAGGCCAAAATCCCGAAAGCTAAAATCCGGAAAGCAAAAATCCCGAATGTTCAAAATCCTGAAAGGGATGAAATTATATGGGGCAAAATGTTTAGAATAATTTTCCAAGACACAGAAGATTTCCCTTTGCATCCAGAAAGCGCGGGTGCAATCGTGGAAGTAACTATAACACTTTTAAGTATTCGGGATTTTGACTTTTGGGATTTTGGCGTTCAGGATTTTGACTTTCGGGATTTTGTCTTTCGGGATTTTGCCTTTCAGGATTTTGGCTTTCGGGATTTTAACCGGGATCCGGAAATGAAGTCTAACCATTATTTCGAATATAATTACGCTAAGCCGTCTCTCAGCTAATCCTCAAGTTTATCAAGGCTCTAATAGGGGAAGGCTTTCAGGCTTCATCTGGCTGCGAACACTTCATTTTTTTCCATATTCATTTAATGAATCCTGACAGGCTTCCCCTAGAAGATTTTATCGGGTCCCAGTTAAAATCCCGAAAGCGGAAATCCCGAAAGCCGAAATCCCGAACAAGTTGATTAGAGCCATGACCGCCATGACAGACTTGAGGATTAGCTGAGAGACAGCTTAGCGTAATTATATTCGAAATAATGGTTAGACTTCTTTTCCATCATTTTCGACTAAGTTGTCTCTCGGCTTAAGTCGTCAGTGTGTCTAGGGCATTATAGCCTTGAGTTTCAAAATTAGTCGCTTTAAGCTTTGCTTCAGAAAGCTCTCCCCCAATGAAATATGTAAGATCGAAAGCTCAGTAGTTTGGCTGATGTATGAGTGAATAAGGCTTTGAATGAAAGAGTGGAGCATCACTTTCCTCCCCCATTTGCAGAGGGTGAAACAGGGACACATCATGAGACTCGTCTACGAAGCGACGCATGAAAGCTTTGCACTACCTACAATTGGTGAACTGAGCCAGTTCGTGTCGCTGTCCTCGCTCCCACGTTGGGGTCATCACACTTCTCAGTTGCATTTACATCGACCGGCAGATTATTCTGGGCTGGTGGATCAGCCACGTCACAAATTGAGCCCCTTCCCTCATGTCCAACACATCAATAATCGCCTTATTCTGTGGTAAAGATCTTCCGCTAAATTATTATTTCCGTTTCTAATGTCCTTTTGTCCTCAATACCTCATTATTGTTTCCTTGGAATTATTTTTTTTCTTCTTTGTACTTTATAATTATTATAATGAAGTTTATCCAGTTTGTGTGCTTGTCTCTTAAGTTTGTCACTCCTCAATTTGTCATTCTATGATTTGTCCTAAATTGACTTGCAAGGTGATTTCGTCATAATTACATGTTAATTGAGAATTATCTCTTGTACAACTACACACCTGCAAATCAGCGAGATGAGCTCCCATTTCGTTTGGTATTTGCATAAATTCTCATATATCACTTGCTCTCGTGAATCAACCTTCATTCACTGATTCGTGTCAGATGATTAATTTTTAATTCTACACTAATTTATGGATATATACTTTTTTTTCTCATTCAACTACAGAAACCTTCATGTCTCACTACATTTGTTTTTTATTTCGAATATTTCCGCATTTAATTCAGATGGGAGAGAAAAATCATCAAAAACAGAACTCATCTTGGGGCGCTTCATAAGATTTTACGATTTCTCTAACTTGTTCTCAATCCGTTATGGACTTTTGCAATGTTTTATCTATATGATAAAATCAATTCTATCGTTATTTGTGGAGCGCTGTCTAAATTTTTATTGCCAATTACAGATTTATTCGAAAAATGTGAGATAAATTAAAATTATTGACGTAGAAATAAGCTACTCCCACGAAGTTTTTTCTTTCAAGCACAGAAAATAAAAGTTTTATTACAATGTAATTATAAATTTTTAGGAAGCTTTCATTTAAAAGTCATTTAAAAGTTTCATTTAAAAGTTCAGTTAAAAATTTGCACATCCCACAATTTTTATTTTGTTACATCATTAAATCAATATTTATTACCGCAGTTGTTAATTAAATTCCTGAATCGATGATATTATTTTTAGTGTGCGCAAAAAATGTGTCAACCACTGACTCACGATTAAATTGATACACAACACAACATTCATGAATTTAGATCAAACTCAATATTTTATTCGGTTTTATTGATTTTGCTATTTTTTACTGGAGAATTTTATGTCAATTTGTCTAGAAACACGTGTTACTTAAAATGAGAAACAATCTCAATTCTTTATTCTAGGCTACGTTAACAATTTATTTGTCGGGTTCCTCTTCAATTTTCTGCCGTTTCGATCTTAACAGAAAACACATTTTTGTTACGTAAACATATGATCGATATTTTTGGGTGAATGAACGAGATCTAATTCTAGATGTATCACTAACAAACATTGTAGAGTCGAAGGGGCACCTCTTTGACAGGGAATCTTTATTGACACTTTTGTCGAAATTTTAAAATTAATTTAATGAATCTAATGAAATGTGAGTAATATACCATTTCTTCTGTAATGCATCTATCCCTGTAAAGAGAGATGTTGAAATTTCATATCCCAAATGGTACAGAGTAGGATATCATTAGGTTCTGACACGAGTTCTTAAAGTGTCAAATGGTATTCCTTTCACGCTGTGTATTCCAATGAGCAACTTACATTTCATTTTTTCAAATTTTGTTTATTTAATCTGCTTTTCGAGACATTTTGCAATTTAATTATAGCTTTAAAATGCTACAAAACTAATAGTATTATAAGTTTTTTTGTTAAATGTTTTTTTGCTTATACCTCTCATTTTAATTAACAAGTCCTGATTATATAATAATTGAGGAATATTAGTATTTAAGTGCCTACAAGTTCTTAATTTAAAATGTTTCGAATGTTATCAATGACTTAAAATTGCGTTTTTAATCATTTGCTTTGCATTTATTTATCGATAAATTAGTGAACTTTATTACTATATGATTATATCTATTTTATTTATAATTTTTACAACTTTTAAAAAAATATTGCTTCACTAGATTATCATTATGAAACATTAAAAAAATTCTTAAAGTATTTTGCTTATTATAAAGTGGGCTAAACCAAGCATGATTTTGTCCTTTTTATCCTTAATTTTCCGCTATTCAAACAAAACGTGTGTGATTAAAATAAAAGAATCTTCTTATAGTGTTTTATTATTCTCAGCTAATAAATATGCATATCTAATCATCTTATTGTATAAGCTTAATACTTAATTGAAGTAGGGTAAGTGTGCCAAATTCCGGCCAGCTTGCAATTTCGGCCACCTTTTTTGTTCCTCGAATTTCCACGAATTTTTAGTTTTTACATACTCTAGAGATTATACAATGCAAAAGAATAACAACAAATGTAGCTTCGACAAACGAGATGACGTGAAAAAGGCATTGCAAGAATTCCTGAAGGGCAAGGAACTATGAGAATGAAGATGGCCGAAATAGGGCACCAAAGCTATGTCTACATTTTTATTCATTTTAAAATGTATTAAGAATGATTTTAGAGTAAATAAGGACGATAAACTGTCTACAAGGTTCCAAGCAACACTCCTTAAGTAGAAGGAGTAAAAAAATCAATTTCTATTAAAGATATTACAATTCAAACTTGAGACTTTGGCGCTTGCATGCAACTATTCCGAAATTTGGCACATTTACCCTATACAGTAAAATAAAAAAAAAACAGTTCTCAACAACTTTTAATAAAAGTTGGTGAAAAATTTTAAATAAACCTTAAAAGAATTTATTTTAGCTAGTAATACGATTTATAGGCATTAGTCTGTAAAGTAGATAAGCTTTTTCGACAGTTTGATAGATAATACTGAAAGTTAAGAAAAAATAATTTAAAAGCATATTTCTAGAGAAGGCAGGATAATTATTAATTTTACCTTCATCAAATATATTTCAGTATATTAAAAGAAAAAAATAAATAAGAGAACTGTGCTGAATTTCGGACAGATGGTAATATCGGACAGTCTTTTTCTTTTCTAAAATTTCATAAGTTTTAACCTTTTTTCAGTATCCAGAGATTATAAAATTCCTAAGTAACGAAAAGAGGTTCCCTAATCTGTACGGAGGAGATGCTATTAAAAAAAATCCCTAGAAGAATTCCGAAAGGATAAAGAATTTCGTGTAAATTGATGTCCGATATTGCAAACATGGCAATTATCTATATTTTATTCAATTTTAAAGTGATTATGAATAATTACACTGAAAAGAAAGACGATACAAATTTCTCTTTGAGGTGTTCGAAGGAATATTCTTGAATAAAAGTAACTAAACACTTTATTTTATATTAAAAACAGGCAAAAACATTTGTAGTCAGTAAAATGCCAGTACTCAGTAAAAAAAAAGAAAGTTAAATTGACCAGAAATCACTTTAAACCATATTTGATGTCAAAATGTTTTATAACTAGTAAATTTTCACATTTATCATCAATATTTCACTATTTTCAGGTCTTAAAACGTATTAAGGGAAGGTGGGGCTACATTGAGCAGTGGGGTTACATTGCTATACAATTTTTTGGACATTTCTAAAGGAAACTAGATTTACAGTTACAGCATTATGTTTTTATTTACAAATTTTTAAAGTATTCACTATATTTAGTTTTAGAGCAGAATCACATTGACAGTAAAATGCTCGCCGTAGCCTCACCGTATTTCGTTAATTTACGTATTTCCATTGCAATTCTTACGCAAATTTTCCATTACCGTATTACCTTATCTCTCGGTGGCACTAGGTGAAAGTAATATAAGAAAATTAAAGAAATGAAACGAAAATTCGATAAAAGGTGAGCAAAAAAACTGTATGATTAATTTCTCGTACAATTTTTTTTTGCTCACAGTTTATCGAATTTTCGTTTTATTTTATCAATTTTCTTATATTATTTTCATCTAGTACCACCGAGTATGAGATAAGGTAATACGGTAATGGAAAATTTGCGTAAGAATTGCAATGAAAATGCGTAAGTGTTTTCTTCGACATAAATGGTTCTGGATGACCATGGTTTATCCATAGCAGATTAAGTATACCAGATTCTAAAAGCTAATGAACCAAGCTTTCCAACAATAGTTCACCCATCCAATTATGTTCATCAGGAGCTGAGATATACCACTCCAAACTTTAGACCTCTTCTACTGACAGAATATATGAGCTCATCTAATATATTGTATATCCATTTTGAGCTCATTTCGCCTCTTCATCGCTCAACCTTTTAAAAAAACATTCAATCAGTGATTTAAATCAAAATTCGATGGCTGGGTCGTCTAAAGTTAGTTTTTACTCTAAAAAGTCATAAAAAACAATTTTTTCTTATCCCTCATTTTTGAACTGCTAATCCTTAAAATCTTCCATCTTGGATCTGTCTTCCGATTATGTTAAACCATTCTACGGTTTGTTTCTTAATCGATTTCAATTGCGAAGTCTTAAAATACAAAACATCTATTTCGGTCATAATAGGTTATGAAACGGTAAACAACCTGTAATTAATCTATGTTTCTTATATCTTTGTTCATGGATTTGATACCAAACTAGAGGCCAAACAATACAAGATACAGACTTTCAGTATTCGTTAACCCCACCCTTGCTTTAGTAGTAATCTTATTGATATGATTTTGTCTTTCTTCTAATCCCTTCTCTAACCCACGAAAATAATATTCTTTTGAAGTTCATTTCAAAAACTTTTAGTTTTAAATTAAAATTATAGTTACCGATTTATATTATGTATGGGTTTACGTAACTAACCAAGACTAAAAATCGGCTTTATTTTATATTTTGACAAGATAATAAGAAATATTTTCTAAAATTCTTATTTTTTAGATTTTAAAAATTCAGCCATTGGCACTTCACTGAGAGAAATCCGAAAAAGTTAAAATAACATTCCGGAAATATTAATTTTACCCTGCATTATTGATCCGAAATCAGTGTAAATATTACCCTTTTTAGGTGTATTAGGGGTTAAATTAACCCTTTTCATGTTAATTTTACCCTTAAAAAGGTGTTAAATTAACATTAAAAAATGTTGATACATTTTTACACCTAAAAAGTGTTAAAGTTACGAGGAAAAAAAGTTAATCGCACCCTTTTTTTTTCCTCAGTGTTGATTCTTGAGACAGTTTTCTGTTAAAACTTACTGTATGGTAGTCATGAATATTCAGAGTAGATACATTTTAAGTAAAAACTAAATATCTCCTATTAGCAGATGAGTAAAAATCGTATTTGAACGAAACATTTTTTTTACTTAATCACAAATTCTTTTACAAGATGAAACATGACTTAGAATACCTCGAAGAATGTAATTTTTTGTATAACATTTTCCCAAAAAGACGTTTTTTTAAATCTTTGTTCAAGTACGAGTTTAACTCGTCTACAAATAGGAAATACTTACTTTTTAGACTTCAGATGAGTGTATTCTGAGTAATCGTTACTTATCGTGAAGTAAGTTTTTTTTTCGAAAAAGGCTCTTCGAAAACTTTGGTCATTATCATTACTCACATAACTCCCTAAGGAAAGAATTTGTACATTAGAATTCATAAGTTGCTAAACTGTCCAAATCAATCTCAATATCTCAATTTTAATGCATTTTATTAAAACAACTGTAATGGTTTTTAATGCACAGAACTGCAATTGCCGTCAATGCGAAAAGTGACGGAGATTTTGTTTTAGTTTTATCGCAAATAAATTGTTTTGCGTGAAAATATCTAGAATAAAAACCAGATAAGAGCATCTTGAGGAAATACGATTTGCACGTTGGCGGGAATTAACAAATGCACTATCTCAACCGCGAGATGTGCAACGTTTAAGTACTGATAAAGAATGAGTCATTGCATTGGATGAAGCCTTGCAATCAATGGGAAAAGGTGCTTCAGACGAAAGTTTTTTGTTTCATTTTCCATTTTCACCTCTCACAAAAACCTGAAGTTTTTCCTTATTTTTCATACCCTGACTGTTTCAGTTATCATTTGACTGTTGGAATGGGTGGATTGGTCTAATGTGCATTGTGTTTTCCTGTCTAAAAGGGATGGTGATATTTCTCTGCTGAAAGTTGATGCCATCACAAATACAACAGACGAGACTCTGACAGAGCGCAATTCAATTTCTGATCGAATTCTAAACCGAGCTGGACCTGAGCTCCGGGAAGCTGTGCAGAAAGACATTAAATTGTGCCGTACGGGCGAGGTGCGTCTCACAAAGGGGTACAATTTACCGGCTAAGTACGTCATTCACACGGTGGGACCCATTTATAGTGACAAGTACAAAACTGCAGCTGAAAATACTCTCCATCTCTGCTACAGGTGAGTCCCAAATCAACTGTGAAGAGATAGTTTTTTCTTCTGTGCGAGATTCTCAAGGTGAATCAATTATCGTTTTGTAAATTTTAAAGTTCGACTCTTTTAGTTTATTTTTCCGCGAACTTGAATATTTCTGGATACGAAAGCGGTTTTTTGATTGATTTGTCTAAATTTGAATTTCATGGGTATTTCCTCAACAAATTTAGAGAGAGCTGGGGCACATTCGTACAATGAATTGGAAAATGGAACTTGATATTACTATTAGTTCTCAATTGATTTATATTGTAATACCTCGAACTCTAATCGATTGACAAAAAATATATAATGAGCAAAAATTTAGGAGAAAGTGTGCTCAATTTTCAAAGAAATCCACCTAATCAGTTAATCAGAAGTATCAAATACATCATTTATCCTTGAACTTGATTTTTTAGACGTAAGTCTGATTCTGATCAGGTTAATCTGATAAACTTGAATTATTTAGCATAGATTATAGCTTCCATAATTGATGGGAAGAATCTTGAAAATCAGACATTTTTACATTTAACTAAACCAAAAAATAGAAGTTAAGGGAAGGCTTTCTGGGTAAGCACACTCTGGCTTCGAACACTTCACAATTTTTTCCTTTAATGAACGTGACTAACTTTTTTCCATTCACCTATTTCCTGAAAAAAAAAGTCAGATCTATTAAAACAATATTGGAAAAATATAAAGTGTTCGAAGCTAGAGTGTGTGTATGTGCGAAGCTTGAAAGTCTCCCCCCAGGACTATTTTCTTTTAAATTATGAATTGATCAACAAAATTAATCACTCAAGGATCGAAAACGTGTATAAAATACTTGGTTTTTCCAACTTTAGCGCCCCTAGCGTTACTTCAAGAAACTTTTAATGTAGGGGAAAGTGGAGTACCTTTGAAATAGGGCAGCTTTAAAATTAAAAATTAAAAGCGTCGTCTTTTTTTTAACAAAAGACATTTTGAATAACAAAAATAAATTCTGAAGTTAGTTCTAGTTCCAATTGTACATCAAACAGCTGAAACCTGTAGCAGGGGTTAGATCCTTATTTGCAACTCCACTGACTATTTCCCTACAACATTTATAGCTCCACCACTTTATAATTGTTATTGTGGTAGTATTTTTTTTTCTTAGAGGACTTGGACCTCGCTATTCTGAAGTTGGCTAATTGAATAACAAAATTATAATATAATTTGGGTTTCTGTTATTCAATCCTCGTAAACTTGACTGACAAATTGTATACAGTAATTCTATATAAAACTATAGGAAAATTTTGATTTTTACTTACCATTTGCAGGTGTGTACTGCAGAAGGTTTGAAAATTACCCTGTAAAAAAATGATAAATATTATTTTCAATATTTTAGTCAGATTTCTCTGTTCCTTTAATTTTTGTATTAAAAAAAACTGTGACAAAGAAAGATGCTATAATTTCTTGCTATTATTTTCCGAGACATAAACCATGGAAACTAATTTTCTACAACATCTTGAGTGATTTCTTCCTAGCTTTGATAAACAAGGGAAAACAAAATATTTCAAAATAGTTATAGGGCAACCAAATGAAATAGGAAGCATATCTGCTTACTTAATTTATATGGCCAAATGGTATGTATCTTAGGTAACCTCTTTTTAGTTTTGTCTATCAACGTTTTTTATTAGATCTAAACAATTCTAGTTTCCTTTATAAATTCTTCTGTTTTTGTATGAAAATATCTCAGTTACGGGTAGTTTTAATAGTTTCCATCCCTTTCTTTAAAATGAAAATATTAAAAAATAGTTTAAAGTTGTATTTTTAAACGCATAAGAGCTTTAATTAATTTTTTTATTATGTTGAAAAAAAAAACTAAAGGAAATGTGGTGTTTTCCAGTCTTTGTGACCAACGTAACCCCTTAAATAAAGGTAGTTTATTGATTTATTTCAATGTTTGGGGTTTCGGTCAAATTTTCAAATATCTAAATAGGAGCGAAAATCCTGAAGGGGTCGAAATTCTGAAAAAAAAAAGTTTCGAAATTAAATAGTTCCGCTCGTTGAAGCATAGGAAAGTTGTCTGCATTTTGGGAAATTATTAGTTTCACATTTTAGGACAAGGGCACGGCATAAGGGGAAATTCTCTGTATTTTAGGAAATTATTTGTTCCACTTTTTGGAAGAAATGGATTTTCTTTGTGTTTTGGGAAATTATTAGTTCTACTTTTTGGGACAAAGCAAAATTCTCTGTGTTTCAGGAAATTATTAGTTTCACTTTTTGGGACAAAGGGAAACTTTCTGTATTTTAGGAAATTATTAGTTCCACTTTTTGGGACAAAGGGAAACTTTCTGTTTTTTGGGAAATCCCTAGTTTCACTTTTTGGGACAAAGGGAAATTTTATGTATTTTGGGAAATTATTATTTTAACTTTTTCGCACAAAGGAAATTTTCTGTATTTTGGGAAATTAATAGTTAAACGTTTTAGGACAAAGGAAAATTTTCATAGTTTTGGGAAATTATTCATTTCACTTTTCGGGACAAAGAGAAACTTTCTGTGTTTTGGGAAATTTCTAGTTTCACTTTTTTCGAAAAAGGGACACATTATGTGTTTTGGGAAACTCCTAGTTTCAATTTTTGGGACAAAGGGAAATTTTCTGAGTTCTTGGGGAATAATTAGTTTTGCTTTTTAGTGCAAAAGGAAATTCTCTGTGTTTTATTTGTTTGACTTGTGAGTATAAAGGGAAATTTTCTGTGTTTTGGGAAATTAATAGTTTAACGTTTTAAGACAAAGGAAAATTTTTATTGTTTTAGGAAATTATTCGTTTCACTTTTTGGGACAATGGGAAATTTAAATTCGATTTTATTAGGATTACTTATAAAGGAAATTTTATTATTGTGGGAAATTATTATTTCCACTTTCTGGGACACAGGGAAATTTTTTGTCTCTTGGGAAGTTATTAGTTTCGTATTAATTAATTAAAATTATTATTAGTTAAGTCTATTTGGGATTTTGAGTTTCGAGATTTGAACAATCTTGACTTTTCATAATTTTCAATTAAATAAAAAGGATTCGAACCAAAAACAATTTCTTTATAGAACCCGAGCAATCTTTTACCTAATACTCTTGACGTCTTGACTCATTATGTGCAGTTTTACGGCTGTAAGAAGGAATATTTGTAGTTAAATAGGTTTACGACTTATCCTGTAATAAAAATATAGAAAAGTCAAACTTAAATTTTTTACATGTAACTGCACCGCTTTCCCCAATTAATATGAAATATTCACAAAATTTACATTTTTCTTCTTCAACATATCATTGATGTTAATTTCCAAAGTGCTTTTTGTGCTTTGTCAGCGAGTTTTCCTTCTGAATACCAATTCAAATTTGGAGAAATGTTCTCAAATACAAAGAAAATTGTAATGTAAACTGTTAGAATACACTGAAAAAAAAAACACAATAAGATTTTGATTGCGTGATTAATTGCCAGTGGAAAAAATTATTCACTCAGACTCATGATTATGTTGCACGACATTCAATAATGAGCAATTGCAGAATTTTCTACAAGCTGCAATTAAAAGAATTTTCATAGTATTTTTAATTGAAAAGAATTAGAAAACCTTCCGTCAAGGTACTTTTTTTTGCATCATGAAGTTCAAGGTAGAAGTTTTCTTTGGAAATGACTGGCATCTTCGTGGAATTTTATGGGAGTTTATTGCTCTCGGATACCTCAATGAAGCTTTTGCAATTTTCATTAATTTTCCCACTGGCAATTCTCAATGAAATTGTTTCACTTTTCGCTGAACCCCGAAGTGCAAATGGTGAGATCAAAGAATTTTCCATTCACATCTTTTGGAACTTCCATTGATGCTCCTACTCAATTGCTTTGATATGCAAATCAATAAGGATCTTCATTTTTTTTTCGGGGAGAATTCCTGGTAGAAAAGTGCTTACGTACTTTAACACAGTCTCTGCATCTAATCAGATATCTACTTTCTTACTATTTGTTCAATGCAATTAACACAAAAAAAAATCAATATTTAACATGAGACAGAAAAGGCAACGACAGGTATTGCAACAAAAGTGCAGTAGGAAATTTTTCCTGTGTGTTTTGCCTTCTTTTGAAATAAACACTGTCGATGTGTATTTCACATGAGTTAAAGTGCTGCAATTTGTGTGGTATTTCATAAAAGATTTAACTGGGCAAATGAGATTAAATTGCCAACAAACCGGCACAACAATCGTAGTTTTTCCATCTCACATTTTTTCCTGCCATTTCCACCAATTTTCCCATTTGCCGATAAGAATCGCAATTTAACTTATGAATTTGTGTAGAATTAACTCATAACATGAGACAATTGTCTGATAATTGATGGTAACGTCAAAATTTTTATCCAGCTGAAGGCAAAATGGAAAACGCTTTGAAATGCAATAAAATTAGAATATTCACTGACATATTAGATAATTGTGCAATTTTATGTTGAAGAAATAATCACGATTATGAATTTTTAATACAATCAGAGTTGTAGGAAATATGTCACTAGATTTTAGATAAAGATCGGAATAAAAAATTTAAAAAGTAGCATGTATTTCAAATCTTAAAAAAATGGTGTTCAATTCAATTTTACTGCTAAAATTTCACAACTCTCGATTTTTCCACTTTCCATCCCCCGGGGTACCACTCTTGCAACATATCTTCGCGATTCAGATAATTTCTAAGAAGTAATGTCACGCTGTTTGTCCATCCATTCGTCTGGTCTGATCCATTTGATTCGTCTCTCTGTCCGACTGTCCTCAGCTATAGAGGCCAAACGGCTAAAGATACTGGCTTAGAACTTTCAGAGGACCCCCTCCTTAAGTCAACTAAAGGACAGTTAACATGACCAATAGATAGTAAATAGACGAAAAGCTGGCCCTCTCTTGATTTTTACTCTTCAAATTTTTCATGACATTCCAAAAATGGTTGTACTCTTCACCAGGTTTCGAATTGGAGAAATAATCACGTACAGTTTGGAAAATTTGTTGTTCCACTTTACACAGGGAGTCTTTTTCATAATCCTGCTCTCCAAAGTTCAACTTCCAAAAATCTGACACAAAATTTTATGGTGAACTTCGAAGTGCTAAATCGTAAAAAAAAAGCCTAAGTGAAGTGGAGCAGCAAATTTTCCAACCAAGACAGCATCCATCCTCGAAACGTCGTGCAGAATTAAAGAGTGGAGATAGGAAAAATTCCTGCCTCCACCCAGAATTGAACCGGAGACCTCCTGTTAACTAGATGAGTGCTCTACCAACAGAACCACTAAAGGTCACAGGCTCTACTTGACTTCCATAACAATTACGTTCTATCCTATCAACTGTGAAAATGTCTTTATCATAGATATTCAGTTGCTTACACCGAGCGGGACTCGAACTCATAACTGTAAGAGTTGTGTCAGCGATCTCATCCGCCCAAAACCCAACAGCCTTACCTAATGCGTTCTTGAGATCCCCACTTGATACGATTAATAGGGCATAAGAAAAGCAATATAAGCCATTGTAAATAATTAAGCGACCAGTGGCAGAGTCAGGACAAGGTAGCTTAAGCATATTCAGGATCTTACCTTGAATCATGTCCAACATCTTTCTGAAGTAGCGAAAGATCGACAGATATTTGAAATTTCCAACTATCGTCCTATATCACTCCTGTCTAGCTTCTCTAAAGTTTTTGAAAGGTGTCTTAAAGATAGAATTTTGGATTTTTTGGGCCATAATAATACCTTAGCTGAAAATCAATTTGGTTTTAGACCTGGCCGCAATTCGGAATCTGCTTTGCTCTTGGTCATGGAAAGTGTTTATGAGTCCATCAATATGAATTTATGCACTGCAGTTGTCTTTCTTGACCTAAAAAAAGCATTTGATACTGTTAATCATTCTCTTTTGTTGGATACATTGAATTCTGTAGGCTTTGGGGGACATGTACTGGATCTTCTTAGGTCTTATCTTTCTAATCGATCACAGTCGGTCCGTATCAATAATGTTTTTAGTGCTGAACTCCAGATTAACTGTGGAGTACCTCAGGGGAGTGTATTAGGCCCCATTCTTTTCTTAATTTATATTAATGAGCTATGTGGCATGACTTTGAAGGGTAAATTGGTGGCTTATGCGGATGATATTTCGATAGTTTATAGTGAGAACTCCTGGGATATTGTCCACGAAAGTATCAAGCATGATCTGGGGTTATTGCGGAGGTGGCTGGATCACTTTCACATGATCCTGAGTGACAAAAGCAGTATTATGCGTTTCGTCCCTAGCTCATTTCTTGGTTTGCCTGACCATGTAATTTGCCATTCTAGCACTTGTTCTGGTCAGTCTTGTGATACAGCCTGTATTCGTTTGAATTTTGTTGAGCAACTTAGGTATCTCGGTGTTATTCTGGATTCTAAACTGACCTGGACTGCTCATGCTGATATGTTAAAATCCAGCCTTATTCCCACTATACGTGGATGTTATGAATTAAGTAAATACTGCTCAGAGAGGCTCTTGAGGTCCTTCTACTTTGCTTGCATCGATAGCAGGTTAAATTATGCTCTCAATGTTTGGGGGGGTCATTCTGAGATTAGTATGCATCCAGTTTATATGTCTCAAAGATTTGCTTTGAGGGCCCTTCTGGGTAAAAAGAAACGTGAATCGCTTAGACTGATTTTTATGAATTGGAGAGTTTTTCCTCTTCAATATATGTTTAAATATAAGACTCTGAGAGTGTTCTTCATGAGGGGTGGTCTTAGATGTCGTGCCAGAGAGCGATCCGATCGACATGGTCTTATGGCAGTTGTTCCTCGTCCTAGATGTGAGCGCTTTAAGAGGTCATTTTCGTTCTCGGCGCCTTCTCTTTTCAACACACTTCCTAGAAACATAAGAGAGGCTACCAGGCGGTCCGAATTTCTCGATGGCGTTCTGTCTTGGCTTTGGCAGTCTTATCGCTATGAATTCCTCGAACATATAGCATAGATGTCTTTCTTTGGATGGTGCTATGCCTCTACTGTACCTGTTCTAGTGGACCTTTCCCATCCCCTGGGCTTGATGAGTTATTGCTTCAGTCCATTTTCTTTTTTTATCTTGCTTGGATGGGGTTGTGGCCTATCATGAAGTCCTGTTTGGAGAATCTCTCGCCTCTCTCTCGCTCCATATATTGTAATTTGTAAATGCAGGACCTTATGATTTGAGCGCACGGTCTCTGTCTGGGAAGTAAGCCCTGGGGTTGCGATGATTTTGGTTTCTGCTGGTTCGGGTGCATTGTGTCATGGTGCTCTCCTCGGTTGACACTCTTGTTCTGGATATTTTAATAATCCCTGGTAAACACATCTTAATATATTCCTTTTGATTGAGTTTGCTTTAGTTTTTTTTTCACTTTCTTTTCTTCCTTCCAGTTTTTTTCTTTCTTTTGTTTTCGCTTTCCTTTTCTGCCGCAACTCTGATATTCGAATCCTCAATTAATTAATTTATTATATTGTTTCTAACATTTTTTCCTTTTCTTTTTTTGGATTTATCATGTGGGTTTCTGGGTTTTCTGTTCAACTTTTGATGAATTCTTTATTATTATTTTTTCTTAATTCATATTTTTTTCTTCACGCTGAATTGAACTCGTTGTGACACCACGAGCCTAGTTGCTCCTGTCACATCTACCTTGAGCATATTTCCGATTATCTCTGCAATAGGGCTTATTTTGTAATTGTAATTTATTTATTTGGTAAAATATTATATAAAAGATCGTTATACACGACAAAAGACTATACAGCCTGAGAAGAAGCATTTCCGCCGTTTGGCTTTGGAGGCTGGTCACCAACGCTAAGACGGCGGCGGACGCCTTGATTCATGCCTTATTGCTGCATACTTTTTGTTAATTGTATATGCTTAAGAGTAATAAATATATAATAATAAATAATAATAATAATATAGGCTGCTAACCTAGGTGTCTTTAGCCCGCGACCCCGATAGGGATAAGCCATTGAAAATGAATGAATGAGTGAATGAACTCGAATATTTTAAACATGTGTTCAACTTGGTTTGAAAGCCCAAAAGTATTTTATGATTGGTTTTCAGAACGAGGTGACACGAAATCCTCAGTTCTCATCTATAAGGCAGGAAAAATTTCTACCTTCACTCGGACTTCAACTGAGACGCTTACGCTATCCAAACGACTACTCTACCACTGAACTATAGGGGCACCCGCTCTGACTGAATATTCTGTCTGACTTTTACCAATTGCGCTTGCATTTTAACTCTTATGAACTTTTATATAATTCGAAATCATGTTTTTTGGGGATTCCTAGAAGACGCATTGTGAGATTTTTACATTTTTGAATATGTTTTAGAAGATAAATCGTCAATTAGAGCAAATGACACTCAAATTAAACAGTTTTTCTCAGTGGAGATAGGAAAAATTCCTGCCTCTACCCAGAAGGATAGGAATTTTTCCTATCTCCACTGAGAAAAAACTGGATGATTTGAGTGTCATTTGCTCTGATTGACGATTTCTCTGTACACAAATACAATTAACATTGAACTAAATGTCGTAAAATTCTCACAATATGTTTTAGAAGATTACCTAGGCAGATATTTAGTTCATACACGAAAATACCGTTGAATCATTTGTAATAACGGCCCTTAAAGGTCAAATGTCAAAATTGCTCTAGGGAGAGTACTTTTCAATCAAATGGAGGTCATGAAAGGGATCATTTAATGGGTCTTGTAAATTCTGACAAGTTTAAACCGATTCCGAACGGTTATAAATCGGTAATAAATCTGTTATAAATCAGTTTATTGATCTTAACAAAGATTCTTTACCGGTTTAAATTATTTTTCAAATGCTTAAAATATGATTTTTTTTAATTATTGAGCTTTTGAAAACATTTTGAAATTTAAAGAAATTTTTTTTAGAAAATAGCTTAACCGATCTTAATGAAAATCGGCTCAAAGTCGACGTATAAAGCAAACTTTCTATACATCTTTTTAGATTTAACTTCTGACTGCTCTATCTAGAACCTCCATAATCATATTAAAGGTCATCGAGTATTATAATGCAGTAAAATGAAAACGTCTTTCATATGATGGGAAACCATATGTATTTGTGAGGTTCTTGGTGAGTCTTGAATATGTCTCCCAAAGACACTTATAGTCCCTCACGCCAAATTTCTGAGATGTCTTACGGTAAAAGTTCTTTAAAAGTAGGTAGAAGTATTTTACAAAAAATTGCTTTTCCGCAACAATAGTATTACGTATGTTATTCGTACCAAAGTAAATTCAACGAACATTTTGTTTAAACAAATCCCCTATCTATCTCTTCATATTCCGCCTGACTTTTTAGATTTGCTCATAAATCATAAAACTAATTCTGCGAAAAGGATTAAGTGTGATAACTTCCTTCTTTACGAAACTGTTCACTTTCAAAAAGTAATAGGATTGCTAAGGATCATAGGGTCGGAAAAGGTACCATTATTTTAATTCTAAATTTATTTTTAAAAGTTTTTGGATAACAGTACATTTTAGGACACTATAATCTGCAGAAATATCAACTATATTACCAAGGAGAATATTTCTGTAGAGAAGACATGTTCTTACATGTACCACTTTTCATGACTTTAAAGGATATTCACGCTGTTTTTGGTCTGTCTGAAAATTCATTTATCCTTCTCTTAAATCTGAGAAAATTTTTAAGAAGAAACTGGGGCAGTATTAAACTTGGGATAGTTCTAAACACTGATTTTTATGTTTACTCCAATTTGATATATGTAAATAGTTTTTTTCAAAGACAAGAACCCTTAAAGTATTTATAGGTATTGACTTATGAAGTCTTATATCTAATTAAAAAATTTCTGTGTTTACAACTGCCCCAGTTTCTCCTAATTTTTTTCATAGTCAAATTTATTAAGTTCACCTAAATAATAAAATCACATTCCCAAAGATTTATTAATTTGAAAATTAATTTTTAAAAATATGTTTTAATCTCTAATCTTTTGAGATGACAACTCTGCCTTCATGAAAAATTTCATAAAATTGCTTCGGAGAAATGTAAAGTCTAACTCTAGGAGTAATTTTCCGCATGAACATTTTGGAGGAAGAAACTAAACATTTTGCCTCTCTTCGTTCCAGAAACGTCCTCCACAAGGCCCATGAGTTTGGCCTGAAGACAATCGCTCTGTGTGTGATCTACTCAGCCCAGCGGAATTTCCCGCCAGATCTGGGGGCTCACATTGCCCTACGCACCACACGGCGCTTCCTGGAGCAGTACAAGAGTGAAACTGTGGTGCTGTGCCTGGAATCTCACGATCGAGGGATCTATGAGGTGCTGGCTCCACTCTACTTCCCCCGGAACGACGTAGAGGAGAGCAGTGCCCTGTGGAAACTGCCACGAGACATTGGGGGCATCCTGGGTGAACCCCAGTACCCGGACAGACAGATCCGCATCATTCACAATCCACAGCACGCCGTCATGATTGGAGGTGAGGAGGCCTTCTGGTGGCCCAAAACAAAGAGTTTTATACGATCGATTCGTCATTTAGAAGGTGCCTTATCAGGCGATTTATGGTTATTTATCTCTCTTGGCAAAAGCCTCATTGGCCAGCACAGGGTACACAACCTCTCCTGCCCCGGGGGAATTGTGCTTTGTGCCTGCCCTGGTCATATTCTCCCCAGAGGAAACACCCTATTCCTTTTGGATTAAATATTTACACGCGGCGCACAAAACTCACACAATTAACGTTTTTACTCCCTTTTTCTCTTCCCACATTCATTTCACATTTGTTAGTTACTTTGTGAAGAACTGCAAACCATTGAGTTTTCCGCTCTTTTTCACACCAATTTTCCTCACGAACTTCCACCCAGTGTGAGCCCTTTTCCGAGTACCTTCCGACTTTTGTGATGGATAAGTCTCTTAAAATTTCCGTTATTGGAGCAAAAAGTCCAAGACATGGTAAGTTTTCCACAGTTTTTCTCGTTTTTCCCTCAATCCCAGCAAAATATTTACATTCAAAATCCCACCTATAGCAGAGACACAAACCTACTTGGTGATACAAGGGACATCAACTTGCAAAATTTTGTACAATTCCTCTACAGAGATAGATTTATTCTGGTTTTTGTTTGTATCTTTGACTAAATTCAGTCCCTTTTCATGGATTTTCTGATGGAATTTACAAATCAAAATGCAATTCCCGGGGAACAATGTGTGTCAATCAATGCTTAATCTTATCAATTCGGTGTTTACTCTCGCTTCTATTTGGAGTTCTTGAGCGCTTTTTCCATCTGTGACGTCCATTCTAGCCATTTCAATATTGTTTTGTACTGTGGAAATTTTTTCATTAAAGCCTTATACCGATTCGATGCTATAGTTTTGCATCTGGTCTCGAGAGTACCAAAGTATTGGTAAAATTGATAGAGATTTGAATGACCGTGGGAGGTGTGTTATTTGGCAAATTGAGACACTTTGTATTAATGTAGCATAAACATCTTAATAATTTTTTTCAGGGAAAGCCTTTATGTTTCATAATTTAAAACACTGAATTTCATTTGAATTTGCATTTACGCCTGTAATCTAGGCACAGTATTTTCCACATTTTTCGAGCCGATTTAATTCATTATAAGGATAAAGTTAAAGGCCTCTATATGCTTAACAACTTTTTAGAACTGTCGAAGCCAAAGATAAAAATATCTTTTAGTAACTTTAAACGAACACAGAGAACTAAAACCGAATTTCGCATTAGGATATACGTCTAATATTTTGATATTAAAATCAAGATGTAACTCATTTCGGAGAACTCGAGTCAATCTGACCAGGGAACCAATACATTTTTCAGGAAACCCGAGGAACTCAGGGAGTTCAGGAAACCTATACATTTTTCTAGGAACTCACAGATAACTCACAATGGAATTCGGGAATTCGTGTAACTTCATGAAAACTCGGGGAATCTATAAATTTTTTTCAGGTAACTCGTAGAGAACCTACGGGAGTCCAAGGAACCTAAACATTTTTAGGGAATTCAGGAAAACTACATATATTTTCTAGGAACTCTCAGAGAACTCAGGAGGAATTCGGTAACTCGGGGAAGCCGTATACTTTTTGTTCCCGACAATGGGAACAAAAAGATTCCCCATATGAGTAACAACTTCGTTTCAAAAATTAGCTCGTCCACGGATACCGAAAATTTTTGGAACAAATATGTTACAGATATAGGAATAATATTGTTATAAAAAATGTACCAATTTGTTCCTGATGAACAAAACAGCCGAGTACAACAAATTCTGTTCCAAATTTCAGGAACAAATTTGTATAAAACGAAATCAACTCAAATTTGTAGACATTCCACCGTATCAAAACGGTTCCAAAAGAAAACTCTAACAAAATTGTAATCGTATTTCGTAATAAAATTGTAAAAAAAGCTTCTTGGAACAAACAAATATCTTCTCTAGGTACAAATCGATTCCAAAAAAAATTTGTTCCAAGAAAACTTGTTGCAATATTTTGGTCAGTATATCAAAATTTTTACCGTGTAGAGCTACACTGATTTCTTATATGATTTACCCCTTGAAAAAAATAAATAAATTAAGCTATATTTTGCATAAAAGTCTGTAGAGGAAGAAGTAATACCTTTAGACAGTTCTTATTTTCTACGTTTCGTTGTTAATGAATTTGATCAATGGATATTTTCAGGAAATACGTGATCTAGGCCAGCTTAAGACTGGAGGTTTATCCCAGTTCCCGAAGGTCTCAAAATCTTAGTAACGAGCAATTTTAGTGATTTTTCAAAATCTAATGAATCATTTGCCTTTAATATTCAGTCCTAAACAACAATTTCCTAAAAAATCATGCTTGACGAGGAATTAGAGGAGTTAAGCCAGATAGCTAAGTCTTAGGTCTGAAGCCCGTACTGGGGTTATAGGTATAGCTATTAAAATATTATTGCAAATGCTTCTATATAATAGATTTTTCTCTATATAAGTTCTTGTCGCGACTATTTGATGGTATTTAAACACGGAAAAGTCTGGGGAAAACAGTTGAGACAGGAATCAAAAGAATGAAAAGTCGATAATGCAGAAGCACTTGAGAACAGTAAAGTACTAAAAATATTTTTTTTTTCAGTAGAAAAATATTTTTTCAGTAGTATTTTTTCAGTAGTATTTTTTCAGTAGTAGTAGTAGAAGTAAAGATATGGCTAAGCCGGCTAAGTCTTACGTTCGAAACCCGTATTACGGTGTAAATTTCCAATATATTCGTTAATTTACTGTCTTGAACAAAGTAAAAACAATTGATCTTAAATATTATTGTGAACTTTCAGATCATTCAAACTGAAAAAATCATAAAAAGAACACCTTAATTTTAGTTAAAAAATATCATTTCACCATGGCGAAACACTTGCTCACAGAGGCGTTTTGACAATAATGTCGAAATCCAAAGATTCGAATAAAAAATATCTTAGTTATCCGCTGTATTTGCTAGATGAGAAAGAACTTGTAAAAACAAAAATAAACATTTAAAATTCTTATTAAATAAAAAGTCATAAACAGATTTAAAAAATTACGCTGATTTAAAGTACAACACTATCTGATGGAACCAACAGTGCGTTTTGCGATAATATTTGAAGGCCAATATAAAAGTCTTGGGGGTATCTTTTAAAGCCATGTTTAAATATTTAGCTTAATATTCGTAAATCTCTCTCCAGGCTGTAATCTTTATTGTTCTTCAAGTCTGATTTTTCTTTGAATACATTTTAATAACTTTAAATTTTGTCTCTAAATGAATATCAAAGAGAAGTTTTTTCTGCGTTCTGAATAAAGTTAAACAAGGTAATCATCTTAAAGGTAGGCACTTGAAATTAAAAAAAATAACTTTTGTATGAATTTCTCGTGCTTAAAATGGATGAATCAATTCATTTAATTCAATAAACAGCAAAGTTTAATTGATGTTAAATAATAATTTATTATACTTATTATGAAAATAATTCGCACAATATTTAAAAACTGCTTTTATTTCCGCTAATAGAAGTTAATACACATAAAATACAATTTCCGGTATACTACAAATTTCATTATTAAAATCGTTTTGATACTATATTAAAAACTATTAAGAAAATAAAGTATTTTTTAATAAGAAAAATTTATTATACAGTGGGACCTCGATAGAGTCAATCTCCAATAGAGTCAACAGCTATTTTTTACTTTACGGACTTCGATAGTGTCAACTTAGGCCCAAATTGACTTCGATAGAATTAACTTTTCTTTTGTTATTGAACTAGCAAAATTATTATGATTTTATTGCGATTTTTTAGAAATAAAAACCAGTCTTTTTGTTTATCAATGTAACGTTTTTAACACAAGAAAAATCATTTTTGTAAGTATATTATAATTTCATGAGAAAATTCTTATATTCACTCAAAAAAATCCACGGTTAAATGGGTATGTAAAACAGGGTTTGTCTATCAAACTGATGCCAAACCCTGTTTCAACCTAAACGTGGCAAGGTTTGACGTACAAGTATTTTTTAAACCCTGTTTCAACCAAACCCTGAAAAGGTAGAAAGTCAAATCCTGTTATGGATATTGATTAACCTTGCCGTCAGTAAACCTTGGCAGGAATGAAAACCAATCCTCGTCACGATTATATTTTAAACCCTGTTTTCGTCAAACCCTGGCAAGAGTAAACCATAATCCTTGTCAGGGGTATATTTTAAAACCTTTTTCTCAGTAAACCTTGGCAAGAATGAAGACCAATCCTCGGCATGTTTATACCTTAAACCCTGTTCCGTCAAACCCTGGAAGGAATATGGCTTAACCCGTAACACGGGTTACACTCAACCCTTGTTTCCATCAACCCCTGGCAAGCGGAAAAACAACCCTTGTCATGAGTTTATTCAAATCTCGCCTCTTTCAACCCCTGGATGACTATTTTCAACCCTTGTTAAGATTAAAATCAAATTTACTTTGAAAATAATTAAATAAAACTAGAAATTCTTATTATAATATTTTGCATCACTAAGGAAATAAAAAGTAACGGCTAGAATAAAAAGTTTATACTTTAGTCGTTATTTTCTTATTTTCTCAGTGAAGAAAAATATTATAAAAGGAATTTCTAAGCCTTATTTAAATGTTATATACATGTAAATTTGACTTAAATTCTAACAAAGATTGAAAAATGATCTCCAAGAAGTTTACTTAAGTGAGATTTGAATTTCTCATATACATACATCAGTGTAGAAGTATAAAAAATTATAATTAGGTTAAGTAAACATTTAGAATTTATTACAATAAAATGGTATTTGTTTCTCTAACAATATATTATTATAATTCCTTATTTTACTATTAAAAAAATTACAATTTAACACAAATATAAGAATTTATAACTCCTAGTTATTTCATTACTTTAAACTTTATTATATTATTATTTATCGTAAAAATATTTGTTATTTAAAGCTTTTTTAAACAATAGTGGCAAAAACTAGGGAGTAAATTTTACAACAGCATGAGAAAAGTTTTTTTTTTTTTTCAAAATAATTAAGCAAAACTTAGGAAAATCCATCAAGAAAAATTGACAGTATTTGTTTACCTATATTCTTTTTCAATATTTAATCTTATCTCAATGAAAAATAAATAAATATATCTGGATTACCTTAACTTGGCGTCTACACACTAGTGGAAATTTTTTTTAAAAATGCCTTTTTTAAAAAATTCTGACGTTTCTACCTACAAGGATATGGGAAATTTGCTTTAAAAAGGCATTTAAAAAAAAAATTCCACATACGTATTGCAACTTAAAAAAAATATATATACATATTCTTTGATAACAAAGTACAACATGTGAAGAATATTTTCTCATCTCAAAGCTTCAAGCCAGTGAGAAACTTTAGGATAGAGCCTTTACAAATTTATTTAAAGCCAATTGAGAAGCATCAACTTTAAAAGCTCTTTTTAAAATCTCAATTTGTGAGATTTATATGCAAAATTTTTCGAAAACTAATGCATCAATTACATCGAAAATTTGCATACTTCTAGAGTTGATTGTTTAAAACTTAAACAAGGATTTGTTTTTTTTTTCCTTGGTCATACCTTATTTTGCACGGCGAAATGTAGTGTAGAATACGCCATTTTTTCTTGTAAAAAATGCTATTGAAAACAAATTTCATGTTTTTAAACTTTCGTTGAAATATAACTTTTACTCAACTGCTAATAGCAAATATTTAGTTTTCTGATTTCAGAGAAAAATTATGTGAGTATGTCTCCGAAAATCATTTTAAAAGATCAGCCTCTTAAAATTTGTAAATGAAAATTTTAGAAAATATTGTTCTAATGTTGTACTTTTATGTTTCAGAGTTGGATTTGAAGAAATATTCTTTATTATATTTAAAAAAAAATTAAGAGGGCATATTTTTTGGTTTCTGAAACCTACGTAATTCCTGAAATTAATCAATCCTGCTTCAGTCTGCACCACTTCAAAGGATGTGTAAGAGGTTAGGACGGTGGCAATTATTTTATTTTGCACTTTCCACTGCTCCCTGGCGTGCTTCTGCTCTCTCCTCTTGAAATTTTAGGTAGAATTTCCATGTTTCAGTATGATCCTCTCGTTCGAACTTCTGCAAATCTGGAGTTCCGACATCTAAGAAAAAAATGGTAACATAAACTAAAATTACAAAATTTATCTTAACCGTTTAGACATGTAGATATTAGATAGATAGATAGATACATGTTTATTCATTAGCAATAAATGAGGCTAAATCCCGTGGAAAATAGAAAACGTATAAAACGGTTAACTCGAGATTAAAAAAAGAAGTTAAAACGTAATCTTGACACAGTTTAAAATTCAAAAGTCTTTAGAATATTTTGTGGTGAACAGCATTTCACAGTTTTCTCACTAAAATCACGAGAAATTTTATCGATTTTTTTTTTAGAAAATAAAGATAAAGATAAGAAAATAATAATTTTTAAAAGTTCGTGAAAATCCCGTTAAAAATACAGAAAACGCCGCACTTTAACTTTGGATGCGCACACTTTGCACCAATACTAACCGTGGCAAGGATGAAAATCAACCCTTGGAAGATTGAAACAGGGTCAAGGTTAAAACAGGGATAAAATCCTAATCTTGACACGGTTTAAAATTTAGGCGTGCGGATAATCCTCAGTGAACAGAATTTTCACGCTTTTTCCACTAAAATCTTCAAGAATTTCACCGAGATTTTTTTAGAAAATATATTGCTCACCATTTATTTACACATTTACGGTAAAATTGATCCTAAATTCAGTGAAAATCTCATGAAAAAGAGAGAAAACTCCGCACTTTGATTCTTGACGCGCACGTTTGGTTACAAACTTGAAAAGAAAATTAAGCACCACTTACCACAGAACTTTTCACAATTTACTCTTCTTGTCGTTGATATGTCCCTGGGTGGTCACTGTGGGGGCTCATATTGAGCCCCAATCCCAAAAATGTCAACGCGAATGCCTCCATTCTTTGAGGCACACTGAACACTAAACACCATTTTTCTCTTACTGATTCCACTTGACAAGTTTACACGAGAAACCCTTAAATGCATTAAGAATCTCACCATGATAGAAATTTAAAACCATTCAAACCTTGCGCAAGATTTAAACCGATGTGTTAAGGTTAATAGTGAAATCCTTCGCTAAAAAAAGGAGTTAAAATTGCTGAAACAGGGTTAACTCATGTTTACAGTTTAAAACCTTTTTAAAATTAAACCGTGACTAACCCTGTTTATAGTCGATTTTAAACCTTGCCTCAAATAAGCTCTTTTTTGAGTGAACTTATTCTCGATAAACATGTTACACTTCTTCCCAGAAAAAAAATATTTCGTAAAATTGTTCGTGAATGTTTGTGAATTCCATCAAACCATGGACTTACAAAATACTTGTAAATTCGTCAGTTAAATCAGCATTTGTCGTAACTTCCTTTTGACAACTTTTCAGGAGGCGAAATTTTCAGTTCAGCTTTATTTTTCTTAAAAATGAGCCCCGAATGCGATAATTTTGAGTCAAAATAATGAAAGTGGCACTAATAAACTGTAAGTTAACTCGAGAAAATATTTATAAAATTATTTAAAAGCTGCAATATTGAGAAATATGTTAGAAGAAACACAATAATATTTTATCGTAACTTGCATCATTTATAAAGTCGTAACTTCCAATGTATGGAGATTCTGGAAGTTACGACAATTTTCTAAAATGCATTATCTCAATTTGAATTATTCTAGTGATAATAAGCGCCATTATTTGATTAAATTAGTCAATAATACTGTTAACCCTGTCCCTAAAAACTTTTATTTTGTAAGTTTTATTGAATAAATTTTGTGCGCCACGTCACTTGTTTTGTTTTGAATTAATGACAGATGGGTAGGGATTTTTTCTCACTTTTTTCTCGCAAATATTGAATAAAAATGATTTCATGTTGCACTATTCGCACTGTCTTTCGATATTTGGAACAGTTTATAAACGTTTTATTGAGAAATATTGCAATTTTGCTGCAAATTATAAGCCACGCAAATAAGCAAAAGAAGTTACGGCAAATGCTGATTATTGAAAATTTTGTATGGAAATTTGTCGTAACTTCCCCAAAAATGGAAGTTACGACAAATTCTGATAAATTTTTGTCAATTAAGGGCACTTACGATAATTTTTGTTTAAAATAATTTTTATTGGGCTTATAAAAGTTTCTTTTTCACAAATGCGTTTAATAAAGAAAATTACGCTGATTCCAAATATGTATATACCTCAAAATCGCAAAAATGAAGTTACGATAAATGCTAATTTAACTGACGAATTGTTAAACTCACAAACAAGTTCGTAAAGGTTTTTAGTTTTTTTCACAAAATATACATTTTTTCTGTGTTTGCTCTGAACAGATAATAAATATTTTAAAGTTTTTCCCGCATGATTCTTTACCATTAAGATAAGATTTTTATTATCCCATTGTTCTGTTTTGTGGTTGCGTGCGCCGCCGTCTTACCATTACCGGCCTCAACAGGTAAACGGCAGAAACCCGAGATTAAGTTTAATTTAAGTAGATTAAAAAAATGAATTTCCATTCCACATATTGAGCTGTGATTTTCTCAAAGTCACAGGTATTGTAATCAAACAGCCAGGACAACCAACTCAGATCGATTTCGTTAAAAAGTATTAAGACATATAAGTATTTAACTGGAATTTCAAGAATAAAATTGATTTTGTAAAATTCAATCCTCTTAAATATCCTTAAAATTATTTCTAATTTAATTGCTTGCCGCATTTAGCATTCAAGAACTGCGCAAAAATGTCCTCAATTCTTTTTTTTTACGCCTAATTTTAGTTCTTTAATTTCTCCAAAGTATTATGCAAAATAATTTGAGGTTATGTACGAAACATTTTAGCGATTGAAGCACCACTAGCAGCACCCTTCAGGCAAAGTTTATAAGTTCTACAAATATAAAATACTGATCTCAACTGTTAAAATTTCCAACTTTAAATGACGCTAAAGCGTTAATTGCTTGATCTTATCGAAATAATTAAGAATTTTAATAATTCCATAACTCAGCATGTTTTTTTAATTGCTTATTGATCGAACAAGAAGCATCTTTTATTTTACGATAAGCATTACTCTCTAACGAGATTAGAGCAGCCGGTAATAGCAATTAAAATTCAGTTATTACGCCTATCCTGTTCTTGTTAAAAGTTAATGATTATGCTATCGTAATGGTAATTGCAGTATTTGCTATAAACCAAATCAGCGATATGATTTTAATTAGAGCTTGCGTTGGACGAAAATCAAATTCACTTTCGTCTTCAAACTGAATTAATGAATTAATAGCTATTATTACTGATACGTTCTATTGGTAATTCATTGTGTTACCGTGGTGCTTTATCGTATAATCATTTATTCTGCGCACGTTAATTGATGAATTCTATAAATTGCGATGATTGTGAATTATGCTATATTCTTTGGGAAACGCAATTTTGAGCATATGACGTCAAAAGTTCTTAAATGCATTTGTCTGAATAGTTTAAGTATTTGGGGTAATTATTTGGATTTCAGAACAGTGTCTTTTCTAATTTTGTGAATGACCACAATATAAATCTCTACTAATCCCTAGTGACTAATAATCACATGGATTATTAGCCCCTCGAGTCAGTGACTTTATGAGAGACTGACCATTCATTGTTTAAGTGGAACATTTCTCTAAATATTGTAGTGCATCAAAATGGGAACAATTGGGGAGAAATGGTTGAACGCTGAGAATTTAACTCCAGTCTATTGCTGTTTGTCGACAGATTGCTATCGTCTCATTTTATTATCACTTTAAGGCGGAAATTTCAGTTTCACTCTTGCCTGCGCACCACAAAGTTTTATATACACGCAAGAAAAGTCGCTTAAGCATTTTTTTCCGTACATCTTCCCATGTTTTTTTTTCTCTCCAACTTCTTGTTTTCCCACAAAGACAGAACACAGTTAGAAACCTTGATGATCACGCGTCATGCGAATTTTGAGACACTTGGCGAGAAACGGAATTTTGGCGGGAAGTTTTCGTAATCGCAAAAAATGATCAACGACGGTTTTTACTTCGACAGTAATTTAAATTGAAAATTTCTGGTAAGTTCTTTTGTGATTAATGTTCTTTATCTTTAATGTCTCTTTCAGCGGATGATGACTCCGACACGAGCCCCCACGATCTCGAGGGGGGTGATATTGATCTCGAATATGGACCTATGGGAGGATCAGGCTACAGTCTAGGATCTCACTTCAATATTGGCCAACATTCCTTCTCCCAAATGCAGGTTTGTCTATTTAAAATATAGAAATATTCCAAGTAAGCTCCACCCAGAAGTAGTTTTAGACCACGCCCCTTTTACGAAATATGCTTTTTATGGATATTTAAATGCTTCAGTAGGGGAAAGTACTCGCCCTTCGAACGTTCATGCCTTCGAATAATATGAAATTTCTTTAGGTTTTCCTAAGAGACTTACACATTTCGATTAAATATTAGTTGGCTTATCATCAATTGTTGATAATTCCGTAATAGTTTAGTGTAAATTTCTTACGAAAAACAAAAGAAATTCACATTATTCGAAAGCATGAACGTTCGAAGGGAGAGTACTTTCCCCTACAGCTTAGGGAAGCCAAAATTTCAAATTGAGGTATAATTACTCAATGGGCCAAGCGGTAGGGCTCTATAATGCAACTGCCCCAGTCTCGATCCCTTTGATTCCACAGCGCTTAGGAGTGACAACCCAATCCCTGCCTATGTCCTCTACGGAACGTTATATGATCCAAAATATCTTTGTTCTTAAATAAGAAACCACGTCCTCAATAATATTTGTTTTAATACTTGACAAGTTTAGTATTCGATCTCTTTAAAAAAAACTCTGTCTATATGACTTTAGGCCACGCCTTTTTCATGTGTTACGACATTTTAAAGTATAACAAGGCTGTATTTCAAATTAAGAATTTTATAATAAAAGGCACTCCTACAATAAGATTTGTTTCAGTACTCCATATAACAATTTTTTTCTGACTAGAATATTTGAACAAAATAATCCATAGTTAATTATTGACATTTTGAAAAAGGTTTACCGGGTTTACCTATTGGTTGTAAGACACGCCCCGTTCTATTATATTGATTCTTATCCTTAGTAATTGGGCATACAGTAATAGTTTTTTAACAATCCCACAAACATATTAATCCTCAAAGATCATGCCTATTAAGAAAATAAACCATTATCCTAATAATCTTCATT
Organism: Phlebotomus papatasi; assembly: GCF_024763615.1. NCBI lineage: Eukaryota > Metazoa > Arthropoda > Insecta > Diptera > Psychodidae > Phlebotomus > Phlebotomus papatasi. Next base: position 85,796,262 of record NC_077223.1, on the reverse strand, counting down.
GTGATATTTGACTATAACTTAAGCCACGCCCAGTTAGTGTGTCACGACATTTTAAAATATAACAACCTAGCAACGAAAGCTCCCTATTTGAACACTGTTCAACGAACGTGTTCGATACAGAGTTCGCATAAATGTAAATGTTGACGCCGTAAGAAAAATCGAGCGAGATTCAAGCAATAGCTCTCTCCTCTTACCTTACTACTTTCCTTACTCTTTTCTTACTAGAAAGGCTATATTTCAATAATGCTTACGAAAGCCAAATTAGCAACAATGCAATGCCAGTTTAATATTGAAAGGGTCCTCCTATTAAAAATAAGTCACGCCCCTAATAAGAGTTGTTGTAATATTTATCTATAATTTTAGCCACGCTCATTTTATGTACCATAACGTCTTAATGTCTAACAAGGCTATATTTCAATAATTCTCAAAAAAGCTGATCCACCATTTTTGTAATCTCAGGTTGATATCGAAAAATGCTTCTTAGCAAAAATAAGTCCCGCCTCCAATAAGACTTATAGTATTTTACAATATTAAAATCTTACAATACATTTACAATCTTTCACTGCACTGCAGGTATATTTTAAAAAATAATCTATTTTTTGCAGAACTGACAATTCATATTTTAAATAAGGTGAATAATCGATTTGAATAATCTTTGAATTGCAGAGAAATTGCTTTATAAGAAAATGAACGAAAAACTTAACGAAATAGTATGATTTCTTTTATTTTTATTACTATTTATTATTCATAATATTGTTATTTATAAGTTTGAAGTTGCTATCATTACTTTTCGATTGCATTCTTATCGAGCGAAAAAAACTTAACGAAACACTTCTGAAAGCATTTTAGGTCAAAATTGTACTTAGAAATTCTTTACTTTAATTCGCTAAAATTGTGTCCAAACGTTTCACCATTTTTTAACTGAATGAAAAACTTAACGAAAATTTTACTCCATTTAAAATAAATCAGAAAACATCGTTTTCACAACAAACTGAAACATCGTTGGTTTTTAGAATAACGATCTGAAAACAAAATAACTTAACGAAAGTATTTCTACAAATCTCATAAATTGTTTAAAGCTGAAGCTTTTGAAACATCTGTTTTAATTATGTACTTAGAAGTCAAGATTAGGGCTGTCAGAAAGTACAGCATCAAGATCTTTTAAGTCAATGAAATGAGTTTGTGGCGTATGATACGTATCTGTATCTACTTCTGCTAAACTAAACAAATTTTATCACTTGTAAGACATGCCCCTTTAATAATTTTTAATTTTTATCTGTAATAATGGAGTATACAGCATTAGTTTTTTTTTGACACACCTATTATGAAAATAATTCTTTCTTCCATTTGGATTTATTGGAGTATCTGACTATAGTTTTACTATAGAATACCTCACTTTACTTGAATATTTTTTTCTTAAATTAAATTTGTGAAGAGTAATACTTAATCCGTTAACTAAGCTACTAATAGATACTAATAGATCTCCTACTAATAAATTTATGTCAGATACATTCAACACAAAATGCTTTTTTTTAAAGATATTGAAAAAAACTACGACTAGACAAACTGGCGATGATAACAAATTTTAGATTAAGCTTGAAAAACTCCGCCTACTTAAAATTAGTCACGCCCTTAAACAGACTTACCTTACCGTAATGCTTGAGTTTATTACTTTATTATAAATTTCATAACATTAGTTCAATTCTAAAAGTAACACTTCTTAAGTGGTATTTGAGTTTTAAGGAAGCTCCATCCATAACCATATTTAAGTCACGCCCTCTTTACAAGTAGATAGAGACAATGCGCTTAAACAGGCGTGAGTTTTCCCACCTTTTCTCTTTTCCAACAATATTGATCAGGTAATATTCTTTCTCGCATTTTTCTGTTTTTTCTTATTATTATTAAAATCCATTTGGGGGCGTGGCTTATTTATTTAGAAGAAAGGCCTTTCAGGTTCACCCCAGTTGATGTGATAGATGTGGCTTCTTTTAAGAGTCTCTCATTGTTGCCCTATAATAACATTAAAATCCGAATATTTCAATTGATTACAACTTTAGAAGGGGGCGTGGCCTAAAAATATTGAGTGTCAAAACTCAATTCTAGAAAAATGGCTGAATATAATTTTTTAAAAATATTTCTTTGATATTTTCAGGGTGATCTCGATCGACAGCGACTTCTTGGTGATCGACCACGGGCTGGTGTTTACGAGAGTGTCATTGACGATGGTCTAGAGGGCATAGAACACCAAGAAAGGTGAGCAATATCTGCACAAATTTTATATTTACACTCCAACAAAATGATCTTTCCTCACCGTCTGTTTTATCTAATGTTTATTCACACACAAAAAATTTGCGTTTCTATCATCTAAGTCTCTATCTCACCTCAGTTTTTATCACTTCAAGATCATAATAATCATATTACTGAGCAATGTATCCCCATCATATTTTGATTTTTTCTACCTCCACATGACAAAGCCCAAAAGAATCTTACTCACGGGACATTTTATTGAGACTCAGTTGTCATCTGGCAAAAGTAAATAATAACTTTTTATTAATTGTCATAATTCACAAATGATTCTGCACTGCGACAGTATACAGCAGCAATATAAACTCTGTTTTCTGATGGTACAATTGTTCAAGGAAAAGACAAAAAAACATATTTTTTCACTTAATGTTTTTCTCAAAATGCGTCAATGTTACCGAAAGGAAATTATTAACGAGGAGGCAGAAAAAGTTGTCTGTCACGAAATTTATTTTTGATAGAGTTCTATTTTTGGGTAGAACTTCGTCAAAATGTTTATTTTTGAACATTTCTGCTGCAATAAGTCACTATCATTTACGATTCTATTGATTGAATTGCGTAAACGGCGTAAACGTGCCATTGATTTCTTATTCTCTTTTTTTTCGGATAAAACATGTAAGGGGTGGTTCGAAGGATTTTTCTATTGTTTGAGTCTATAGCACGGAAAATATTTATTTCCTTATCATTCCGTGCATCAACGAATCCTTATACTAATGAAAGCATATTCCGGAATAGAGCATTTGTTGTATAAATGACTCTCATTAAGCAGAAACTTGGTTAAGACTAGTTTATATTGACTTATTTTATTGTGTGACTCACTTTGAATAATCCTTGAATTGCAGATAAATTGCTTTATAAGAAACTAAACGAAGAACTTAACGAAATAATATGATTTTTGTTTTTATTACTATTTATTATTTATAATATTGTTGTTTATAAGTTTAAAGTTGGTGTCATTACATTTCGAATTGCATTCTTATCGAGCAAACAAACTTAACGAAACACTTTTAAAAGGATTGTAGGTAAAAATTGAACTCAGAAATTCTTTACTTTAATTCGCTAAAAATGTGTCTAAACGTTTCACCATTTTCACTGAATGAAAAACTTAACGAAAATTTTACTCGATTTAAAATAAATGAGAAAACATCGTTTTCACAACAAACTGAAACATCGTTGGTTTTTAGAATAATGATCTGAAAACAAAATAACTTAACGAAAGTATTTCTACAAATCTCATAAATTCTTTAAAGCTGAAATCTTTGAAACATCTATTTTAATTATGTACTTAGAAGTCAAGAACAGGGCTGTCAGAAAGTACAGCATCAAGATCTTTTAAGTCAATGAAATGAGTTTGTGGCATATGATACGTATCTCATCTACTAATAAAATTAAATTGACAAAACGTCATTTAGAAAAACATTGGTTGTATTATTGCGTGACTTGATGAAATACGCCCATCATGAAAATTATTAAAATTAAAACAACAAGATTAATTAAATATGATAAGATTCAATCAGTGACAACAAACAAAGAGAGGTGGTGTCATTTGATTTGCAAGGTGTTTGGGAAACTTATCGAAAGCATCATTGGTCATACTGAACAATCAACAAAAACTCAAATCATTTTTAATGAATAAAAGTACATTAATACTACAATCGTATGGATTACTTGATCATCAGTCAGATAATTTTTCATAGTTATTTTAAAGTTTTAATAAAGTAGAACGAAAATTTAACGAAAACATAACCTTGTTGATTCTTAAATTAGCTAGAAACATTTAGGCGAAGTACTATTCAAATTAATCTAAGCTTGAATGTAATCTGAAAGAATTTTTCTTTTCTTAATTAATGTATAAACAAATCAATCAAATTAACTGAACGGAAATCTAATTGAAGATAACACAACGTCAAACTACAATAGAGCTTATAACAATTATGCTTAATTGAAAAGAAAATTGACGCAAATAGTTCCCTTAGTAATCAAAACCATTACGAAAATTTACATGAGATTTGCTTTAAGTTAGTATTAAGTAAATTTTAAATTTAATGACAGGAATTTTCGGAACAAAAATAACTTAACTACTCCACAAACGATTCAAGGTCTAACTGAACGAAAAACAAAGCTATAAAGATATAAATATCAGTTTATAAATGAACTTTCAATAATTATCAACTAGTTATTACTATGAATCTGTTTTGGAATAACATAGCATTGTAACCAAGTAAACTTAACGAAATCATCTAAACTTAAATTTTAAAAGAAAGATATAACGACAGAAAAAATGAGAGAATATTGTAGCAGGATATGAGACAGTATCAATAAACCTTCAACCAAGATAACTTACAAAAACTTAACGAAAACTTTATATAACAGAGTTTGGTTAGGGGGAAGTGAGGCACCATTGTAAGTGGGGCACCTTTGAAATTGGGATTTTTCTCCTATGTTTAAGTGGAACCGAACCATATCATAATGTAATTTAGCTTCTCAAACTGTTTGTGCATCTAAATTATATCACGATAAGGTTCAATTTTATTTGAAAATAGATGAAAAATCTGAATTTCAAAGGTGCCCCATTTCCCCATAGATTAGATTATAGTGGAGCGGTACCTTGCAGGTACCCTGCACCTAGGCGTCCATTCAGGCCCATTATGCATTTTCTATTGAATATCCCTTTCCAAGGACAGCGTGAATCAAGCTATCTCTTTTTCCGAATAAATGCCATTAAACAGGGAGGTTTTATCCTTTATAAATCAACATCAGAGAGCACCGCGTTACCCAGCACGTACTCATCTGGTGTTACACATGCTGGGGAAGTCATACAAAAAGTGAGTGCCTGTCTCACTACTTTTGTTATGTCCTCTGGACATTTAAGTTAACCTGTTAAGTTTCGTTAAGTTTTCATTTCAACGAATTTTTCAACTGTCAGAGACAGCAAATGTCAAAAATAGGGAAGTCGTTAAGTCTAGCCCATCAAGATTCTTATTTGAGTTTCAAAAGGAGCGGCAACTTTGAAGTACCTTGTGAATTTTCTCAGTGTATATAATTTGCATAAAGGACGTCTAAGCAACAACCATTAAAGAATTTCCGTGTGATGATCAAAATGTGAATTAATCATTGAGGTCATCGCGAGTGTGACCATGAGAAATTTCCTTCCAAGGAACACGAGACATAAGTCAACCTACGCGTTTTTCTTCAACATGGCCCATTAGGTCAAGTTTTAGTCACCTTAAGACAAACAGTCCTCACACTTTGACCCACAATCTCAACCTCATGACGTCATACACTGTCTCAGTGACGTCATGGACAGTATTGATTCCCCGGCCATTAGTACCTCTTCGGTATAGTTTTCCCTACGCGAAATCAAATCGATGTCCTTGCGTGGAAATGCGCAGTTCCATAATGTTTTTGCAGCCAACATTCAACCATATTGAACGAGTTTTGCAGGATGGAGAGATAGCTTTTAAATGCCGTCACATGTCACAGAAAGCAGCCCCCTCCTGTTAATTTAATGCACTTCAACTAAACTATTGTATTACCTCTCCATTCTCTATAACCTCAGCTTCATATTCATTTTGCTTTTTGTTCCTATTGAAGAGTCTTAGAAAAATGAGTTGTTTTGTTGCCTTTTATGTTCAAGAATAACCTCGTGATGTTACTTGAATTGTAATCTTTTCACATTTTTCGCATTTTCTTGATGATCCCTATTTTAAAATGATCTATTTTCAAACACTAGTTTCCCTCTACTTATGGAGACATTGTAAGTACCTAGAAAGACTTTGAACCCCTTTCGCATGAGTTCAAGAGACCCTTTGTCTCGATTACTTTTTTAGCCAATTGGCATTTTGTAAACAAAATTAAATTGGTCTCTCTGAAATTTCTTTGCTTTATGCATGTTTTGCGAATGTTAGAAATATCTCATTTGCTCTAATTTATAAGGGCAAAATAATTAAAATTCATAAATTGATGCATTGCCTTAGATTAACATAAATTAAAAACTAGATTTTTTTGACGTAAAAGAGATAATTTGAATTTTGAACTAAAACCAAGTTTGGAATCAAAAAAGTTTCAAAGCTTAGGTAAATGAAACTCTAGAAGTCTTTGAAAAAATCGTTTCAGTAATACCCTTCCTAAATTAGTAAATTTAAATAATATAAAAAATTAGGCCTTGCAGTTTTTAGTACATGTATGTACTAAAACAAATTTTAAACTCTTCGTAACAGAAATGAGTTATTGTATTACTCTAAATTTAAATTAAGAAAGTTCAAAGGAAATTGTCATCAAAAACGATTGGCATAGTAATGTTTGAAAATTTTCATTGTACTAAAAAACACGGTTATACATTTCTGTACCAATCTTTTATAATTTCTAAACTCCAAGACTAGGTAAACGAATCCGATCTTTTCTTAAAGGCAATAACAAAACTTTAAATATTAAAAAAAAACAGGCTGGTTTTCACTTTGTCATAAGGAAATAGTCATCAAAAACAATTGGTATAGTAATGCTTGAAAATTTTCATTGTACTAAAAAATATGCTTATACATTTCTGTAGCAATCTTTTATAATTTCTAAACACCAAGAATAGGCAAACGAATCCGATCTTTTCTTAAAGGCAATAACAAAACTCTAAATATTAAAAAAACAGGCTGGTTTTCACTTTTTAGTACACACATGTATTAAAATAGTTCATGACAGAAATGAGTGTACTAGTGATTGTTCAAGTTTGAAAAAGAGGCTAGTCAAAACAAATCGGAAAAATAGTGTTTCAGACTTACAAAGCAGAGCGTTGGCAAAATTATGCGATTCTAATATTATAAAGAATTTTTTTTAATAGTACTAAATCCAAAGTTGACAGTAATATATGTACATTTTTCACTAGAAATCATTCAAAAATTAAAAAAAAATATTTAAAACTGATGAAAACATAAGAAGTTTTTTTCAAAGCATATTTTAGTACACACGTGAACTAAAAAACTTTGTGTCAAATAACCAATTGTAGTTTTCTGTTTTAAAAATTTACAAGAAGACACTATTAAATATTAAGGAAAATGCAGGATGCTTTTTACTTTTTAGTGCAGACATGTACTAAAGCAATTCATAACAAAAATAAATGTACCTTAAACTGTTAAGTTAAAAAAATCAGTAATCAAAATAAGTCGAGTAATTAGTGTTTCTATCTTTTCAAAGTAGAGTATATTGGTAAAACTATACGGTTATCATATTATAAAGTAATTTTTTTAAAAATACTAAAGCTCATGAATATTTAGAAGAATGTAAGTAAATTTTCTCCTAAAAATCATGCAACAATTACATTAAAATAATTAATGGTATTGAAAATTAAAGAAGTTTTCTTAAAACATGTTTTAGTACATGTATGTACTAAAAAAAATATTTTGAAATGAGCAATTGTAGTTCATAGTTTCGAAAATTTACACGAAGGCACTTATCATAAATGACTGATAAATTAGTAATTTAGGCTTTGGGAAGGAAAAGTGTTATAAATACTAAGTGGTTCAATTTGTGAAAAAAATTTATTTAGTATACTAGATTCCACAACAGATTTTCCCTATAAATATCATAAAGTTATCACAATAAAACGTTATCATTTTTAAAAATTCAAGAAGTTAGGGGAATTTAGGCATGGTTTGAACACAGCTCACCTTTAAACGATGCGAATTTTCTCTTTGTTTACAAACAGATGGTATATCTTTTCTCATCTCGTCTCAAGATGTTAATAATTATCTATCGTAAGGCTAAGAATTGATGAACTAAGTCTACAACAAAAAAGTAAATTCACATCGTTTGAAGGTTCACTGTGTACAATCCAGACCTACATTCCCTTATTTAAACACATTTTAGCACAGACGTGTACTAAAAATTCTTAATAAAACTTCGTAATTTTATTGTACAATTGTAGAAATGCAAGTTTAAACTGATTCATAGATTTTCTAAGAGCAGGAAATATCAAAAGTACATGATCCTTTTCTGTACTAAAAAAGAAGAATTGTACTAAAATTTTCATGGTGTTTTTATCAGTAAAAATGAAATGATTTTACATTTTTCTAACAAAGATCTCTGACTCCACTAAATTAAAAAGTAGTCAAATGGCCATAGCTTATTCCACAACCCTATGATTAAATTTTTCCTATTCGTTTTTCTTGACATTTCCGCAATTCCTCTAGTCTTCCTTTTAATGTTTTGCACCAATCTGCATCATAAATACTTGAATATAGTTTCATGAAAGTTTTACAATGTACTAAAAATGCCACTATTGAAAGTTCTATGGTGCAATCGATTTCAACTCTTTCAACTGCAAACTGATTGATAGAAAAAACGTTGAGAAGGAAATTTCTAGGTGGTTTTCCGCCCCCATTCATCCATTGACTCACATGGCAATTCAGCTGAAAAAGCTCCCCATGTCTGGAAGATAAGTTTGTATGCAATTGCCGGCAATGAGTGGGTGGTGGGGCGGCCCCAAACCCAAGGTACTTCGTACGGAGTTGGCGCAAAAGCTCGCTCAAGTTCATTTTCCATCGGCTCCGTCGTCAGTTTCGTGAGACTATTCAAACGGTAAAGTTGGATCAATTTAAGACTCGCCGAGTTCTGTTTCTTTCAATACAAATAATTATTGAAAAGTCTTTGGCCTTTTCTGTGAGAAATTTGGATAAAATTTTAGCACTTGACTTGGGTACTAATCAGAGAAATTCTTGTGTTACTTTTTGAGTGCTAAACGAAATGGTTAATAGCTTTGAAATACCCGTGATTCATTTTGTTGATCTTTATTCTGCGGAATAAGAGTGCTAAATAAACTTATTCAGGCATATTGTGAGATTATCTGCTTGTGCAGCAAATAAAAGAGATTAAGGTGGTTTTTCTTGTGTGAGAAAGACATAAGAATACAGTCAGAAAAATGATGACAATGGTGGAGGAATCATCGATTGATTTGGGTCTTGATTCTACGACGCCATCAGAATCAACAACACCCTCACATCTTGTTAGTGTTACTGATGGTATTCAGATAGAAACACCCGAAGAGAGGTTAATATCATAGTTTTGTCTCAACTTGGCTCCTGGCCAGGATAATACCATACTTCTTCCCTTCTCATCTACTATTATCTCATCCCACGGTTTTACTAGTGCGCGTCTTTCAGAACCACTCAGACGATTTTCTCATTGATTTCAAACTAAATTGAGAAGTTTCTATGTTGTTTTCTTCACGCAACTTCATCAAATAATCACAATTTACATACAAAATTATTGTATTTGCTCAAACTTAAAGGGGAAGTGTACAAGGTGGAAAAAACAGATGATCAAGTTAAAACGTTATAACAAGAAAAATGAAAGGAAATACCTATTTCTTCATTCACTTTGAAATTTCCAGCTGAAGCTTCTAAAGAATTCCAACTCGGTTTTTACCGCAAGAATAACAAAAATAATTTATTATAAGATGCAGTCATACCTGATGGTAATATCACGTATATTTTTTAGCATTTTTATTATACAGAAAAATAAATAAACAAAATAATATATTAGTTTTGAAAATTTATAAAGTAATTGACGAATATGTCTTAGTAAAAAAAATTTTTTATTTGTACTAAAAACTATTGTTAGGATTTTTTAAGGATATATCAGTTTTAGTACAAGAAAATACTTTAAAATTTGCAGTTGTTCAACATTTAAAACAAAGAAGTTGCAGCTTTATGTTGAGCATTGTTTTAGTACATGTTTGTGCTAAAACCACAATTATTATAATACAGGTTACAATATACTCGTAGTTTATTTAGTTTTATAAATTGATTAAGTTCAGAATGGAAGCGTTGTTTTTTTTTGTCTTTTAATATTAATTTTTAAATAATTTCCATCAGTTTGAAAAAAACTCAAGATAAATCCGATAAAGTGTAATGAAAGAAAAACCGAAGATCGAAATTTTCAAATATTGATTCACGTTAAAAACCTGTTATATTGAGCGCCTTTTCTGTTCCAAAATCTTAAAATGTTCTTTAATTTTGGCTTTTTTCTTTATTTCTTTGCAATAAAGACAAAAAATGAATCCTACAGGTCTCATGCCAAAGTAAAGTTGTTCCTAATCATTTAGAACAAGTGAAAATGTAAAAAATATCCAGTTGTTTCAGTCTACTTGAAGCAAAAATATCGTGATTAGGATATCTACAAAATAGCCAAGTTCAATAGAGAAGATGTACTAAAATTATATTTCAAGGGCAATTCCCTTTGTTTCTTAGGATACTAAAAAACCAACCAGAATCAAAATCAAGAGATTTATTAGAGTATATATTGAGATTCTTAAATATTACATATAACGAAACTCGCGTAGTGAATTAGGAACGAGGCCTCATGTGTGTACTAAATCCAAAATCAGTCAAACTATTATTGCATATAATATAAATATATTTTAGTACTACAGCGAAAAGTTTGAATAATAAAGTAATATTAACTGGATTTTCATTTTTAGTACATACCTGTACTAAAACAATTTGTACCACAAAAGGGTACTCATTTCTTGAAGTTGTAAGAATTTAGAAACATTCTATCAAAAAAAAATTGCAAATGTATTTCAGACTCTGCAAGGTTAATTGGGGCTGAAATTTAATTTTAGTTCGAGAAGTATTTATGTATTAGTACTGAATTCCAAACACGAAGAATATTACCTGATTTTTTTGTACAGGTCGTGCAACATTTTAACTGTAATAATGAATATTCTAGATCCAGAACATATAAGCGGTAAAGGAGTACTTTATTTTATGCCTGTACTAAAGCAACGCGTTAAAAAAAAGCATTCAGATCTAAAATTAATATTGTATTAGTACTAAATTCTAAACAGCAGTAGTGTCAGATGATCTTATTTGTAGAAGTAGTAGTGATATATCATTTCATTGCAATGAAAAATATTGTAGAAAATATAAGGGTTAAGATTTTGGCACATGCCTGTACTAATGCAATGTGTTACATAAAACACAATTATCGCTTGTATTTATAAAATCTTGTTGAGATATTGATTGAAAGGAAGTAATTGAAACATTTTAGAGTGTATCAAAAACATGTGATCAATTAGACAAGCCAGAATATATGCGAAGCCTAAAAAACTTCCCCTAATTTTAGGTTAAACGATTACGCTCTGTAAACTCGGTTGTTTGAAAAAAAATCTATTATTAAAAGTTGAAAATTTAGGACACAATCCTAACCATATACTAATAGCTACAACTTATGCCACAACCCTATCAATAAGTTTTCACTGAAAATACCTCAAAGTTAATTCCAAATTGTTCTGGCATCCCCTCTACATCGAAGAATAACTTAATGAAAATGTTACAAACACTTTTCACGTTTTCATTGCTCCAAAGAGAAACTATTTGGCTTTGGTATGCGTGCATGGGAGAGTTAAATAAAAAATACTAATATATTTTCATTGTTAATGGCAAATATTCTCTATATAGAGAAATCTCTGAGCTTAGGCTTGAGAACAAAATAATCACCATAAATATACATTTGGTTTTTCACTTGATTTCTTCTATCTCGTAGTTTAAGCCACAATTTATTGGGTCAAGTCGATTGCATGCAACTGCTAATAGATGATTCATGTCGGTAGCAACAAAATACATTTAATTTTAACAAACACTTCAAAAAGATTTTCTTTACTACTTCACAAGAAATAAAAAAAGAATTTCTTAGAAAATATCTCTGCGATTGTAGATATAATTAGGAAGAAACTTAATTTTTCCAATAGCGGAAAGTGATGATATTCTTGATTAGATTACTTTATGAAGAGTGCTTCACAGGAGGGACAAAATAAGCACTCAAAGCTTCACAGTTGGTTCTAATTGGATAACGAAAGAGATTGGAAATGTTTTAACAAATTAGTAGTATTACTTTTTATAAGATTTGCATCAATTGCTTTCAACGCTTTGCAATTGCAAAGAAACAAATAGAATTACAACGATTTTCAAGCTGGATTCATTTGAATTCACACTCATTATTTAATTGATTTACCCAAGTGGAGAATATCTACAAACAATAAGGCATTTTATATTGAATTTCCTGTGGATTCAGATAACTTGTATTCTTGTTTTCTTTATAAATTGTTTAATATAAGAAAAAATTAATGAAAATTCTTTAAAATAGCTTAATATAGAAAATGTAGTGCTTAAGTGAGCTATCTTCGGACGACTGAAGCTTCGAACAACTATTTTTTTTTAATATTTTTAAAAGGAATTTGATTCATTACAATATTAATATTTTCATAGCTTGTTCAGTATATCAAATTTTCTAAAAAGAGCCATGGGGAAAATCTATTAGGATCATAGAAAAAAAAATGAGTCGTCCGAAGAAAGGACACTTTCCCCTATACATTTCCAATTATTTAAAAAAAAATAATAATATTCTATGCGTAACTAATACCAATTAAAATTTTAAAATATTGCAGTTAATAAATTTTTTATAAATAAACTATAAGAAATTTGTCTTTGATCAATTTTAAACAAGTCAATTTCCATTTAAAGTACCTTTTAGGAACCACTTCAACTGTTTCATGAAAGAACTACAACTAACATTTACAGCCCTATTTATTCCAAATGTTTTTCAAAGGTTAAAATTTAAATAATTTGGCCAGAAAGCCCCATTACCATAAATATATGCATGTAGCTTGAATAAGCAATAAATAGTCAGTAAATTCTTTTAAGAGATAGGCTGAATTAAAAGGCTAAAAGTGAGTGGTTCTTCGCGACTTTGACTTCGAGTTGCCTTCTAAAATTTTACTTGTCGAACTTTACAGAAGAAACTCCAAAATTTCCACCTTCGACACCCTGAGGCCACTTTTCTCAACAATTCCTCGTGTTTTAGACGATTTCTGAGAAATGATGTCACGCTTTTTGTCCACCTGGGCGTTTGTGCGTCTGTCCGTTTGTGTGCCTAGAGCCCAAACAGTTAGAGATAAAGACTTGTGGCTTTCAGGAGATCCCCCATAAGTCAACTCTGTGACTCCTCATTTTCTGCGACTCCTTATTTTCTGCAACCCCTCCCCACATTTTTGGATATGTTTTAAATTTATCCAGGCAAACATTTCTTTTTTATACGAAAATACCGTTGAATCATTCTTAATAACGGTTTTTTCATGATCAAAGGTTAAAAAGGCTCTAGAAAGCGTATTTCTCAACCAAATGGTATCATATTTCGGCTCCTTGGAAAGGTCTTGGAATTCCTTTCTTGACAATCCTGAATTGATTCCAATAGGTTATGTAATGAACCGGTAATGAACACCCCTCAATAATGAAAATCACAAAATAATTAAGAAAAAATTTCAGCTCGTTTGCTTTATTCAACAAATATAATCAAACTCGAAAAAATCAACAAAAATTGTCCAAGTTTAACTGCAGCCTAAATTAAAAAGTAGATCGATCTTGGAAGAACCGAATTACCTAAAGTCTACTGTAGAAGTCAGCGCCACTAGCGCAACACACTAATGCCTTCATGTGGAGGAAAAAGTTGTCAGTGTCACTAAATTCTTGACAACTATCGTAAAAAAAATCATATTTTTTTTAGATATACAGTGGAGACAAGATAAATAGCACAAATTCAGTGATTTTCCTATTTTGAAGTTCTATGATACAACTTTATACCTGATTAAGCTTTATTTTTTAGAAAATATAATTCCCACTATATATAAAAATGATAATTATTTAATATTTGTATCTGTTAGAACCATGTGTTTTTGTCATTTTATGAGTTTAGGTATAATTCATGTGGACAATTTAAATAGCACACTTTCGTTTTCTCTGAAAATATTACCTGAAATTTACTTTTATTTTAAAATTCATTATATTTCTGTATCGTTGATCAATTATAGGCATTAATGCCACAAATTTTCGTAAAATAAGGTTATGAGAATTGAAAAATCATGTAAACAGAGCTTTTGGTGCAGATTGTCAGGCTTTACGTAAAATGTTTAATGTTTATGATAACTAAGATTCTTTTTTGTAAATTATATTGTTCAGGGAAGATAATCATCAATTCAATTATTTTTATGACCAAACTTACAAATCACGCAGAAAACTCGAAAATTTCGAGAAATAACTATGATTTAGAGAAAATTTTGACATTGTTCTTATAGTAAAACTGAATTTATTTGCCGCAGTTCCGAAAATAGAGGAACAAATTGAACAAAATTTGAAAAAGTAACTGATGTGAGCATTACTAAAAGCCAATTATGTAAAATTACCCGGTTTAGAGGCTTTGCCAGACGTACAGAATTAGTATCCAAACGAAACCATACCTGTTGTTTGATTTTTGTTAAAGAGCATATAAAGAAGGACCTGTAATTCTGGAATAATATTCTTTGAACAGATGTATTCCTGTTTAATATCACAGGATATGACATAACAAAATATTAGATGTCCCAAAGTCAAGAATTTCGCCCTTGATACATAATTAAGAACGTAAAATTTAGCGATGGTAATTTTAAAGTATGGAGTTATTTTTTACGAAGTGGCGTATGGTCTGTATATGGAATATCAGGTAATATAAACCAATTTGTTTACAAGGATATCTTTGGACAAGACATGTACTTCAACACCGAAAAGAATTTGCTTTTGGTTATTAAGTTTTAACCAAGTTATGATCCCAAACACACTGCCAAGAGTTTTTAAAACTGGTTCAATCAGATCAAAATTGACTTTTCGGGATGCCCAGGACGGTCTAAGGCCCTCAATCCTGTTGAATTTAAAGGAAAAGATTGACCACAAGATAAATCTCTCGAATGTGACTAATTTGAGATAATTTTATCAAAGATAGTTTTATTTTTCAAAGTAAATATCGACACTACATGAAATACAATCGCATCAGAATAGTGTCAAATTCAATTCAATTCAATTCAATTTATTGATAAATTGACAAATTCTGATCTCAAATTCTGATTTCCTTAATGATCCTTCGTTGTCAAGTTCTCATTTTTTCCAAAAGTTACTTAACTAAGTACCAATGAATCCAAATTTAATTCTCAAATACAATTAATAAGTTGGTTATTCTAGTAGAAACCGAAAACTATCACTACTTATAGGGTGTGCCATTTATATTATCCTGTTAATATGTGCCATTTTAAGAAGTTTTTGATCGTACCGATCGTACTAAATTTCTTGATAGAACTTTCAGGTTTCTTCTTCATATTCAATATATATTTATTATCAAGTTTATTTATTATTATTATTACTTTCATCATTTAAGAGCATAATTTTTCAAAAAACAAAGCATATATTACAGTGTCCGAAACTGTGCTATTTATCTTGTCGCCACTGTAAATTAGATAAACTACGGAATACACTGAAAAACGAATAATAATCTTGGAATTGTATTCTAAACTAGGAATATGTCTTGGCAAATCATTTTATTTAATTTGTTACATTTTTGCTTAATTCTGAAAGTTCAAATAGGATAAAGTTACAGCGTTTGTCTCCTTTTACAGCCGCACATTATCCCTAATTTAAATTTATCTTTGAATGGTTTGTGATACGGTTCTAAGGTGACATTATTAAGGTTTTCTACGTGCAGCATAATTGAGGCTAAGCTATCCCTTAAGATTTTATTTGATGATAAATTGTTATTTGTTCTAGTTTGCTGAAATTTTTGGATTCTTATGAGATGTGATCAGCCCATTTGGCTACTTTTACATCCCTTAGGCTCTTGACACACCTGAGGATTAGCCGAGAGACGGCTTAGCGTAATTATATTTGAAATAATGGTTAAACTACATTTCTCTCATTTTCCACTAAGCCGTCTCTCGGCTTAAGTCGTAAGTGTGTCTAGGGCATTATTCCAGCTCCTTTTGAGAACAGGATTAACAAATTATCAAAACAATTAAAATAGATGAGATTGATCAGACACCTAGGTTCTCTAGGAGCGTCTTACCGACAATCTCAACTCTAAATATTGTTAATATTTCATAATTCAACTTTAACGCACCACACGTCCTTATTACCAACCCTGTCAAATTAATATCAAATTTAAACCAGTGCCTAATGGTATAATAAAAAAATGTAATTGAGATCATTACTGAGAATAATTTCCATTGAAATTGTTTATATACGAGAAATTGCTTCTTCGGAAGAATTTGCTGTAACGAGGAAAATTACATTTACATTATTTATTGCTTGTAACTGTCTCCCCCTGTCAGTTGTTTAACAATTAATTTAATATTTATCCACTTGAGCAATCATCGAGTCAGAGAAATTGAACAACAAAAAGTTGAAGAATTTTCTAATGGTGAATTGGGTCAATTTGGAGTAAATTGATGGGGTGACCCTTGGCCTAGATTGCAAGACCCCATGAGTAGCCCTTTTCTATTGTATCTCTCTCAATAATTGATCATTTTTGCTATTTCTGTCCCACAAAAGCATTGTAAGAAATATGGAAAATTTTTCAGATTTTATGCTAAATCAATGCTTTTTGCAATTGATTGTTCTTTTAGGTACGAAAAACTCCTTCGTCGAGCACGCACGGAGGACCTATCGGAAGTTTCAGGGATCGGATGTCTCTATCAGAGTGGAGTTGATCGTCTGGGTCGTCCTGTGGTAGTCTTCTGTGGCAAATGGTTTCCTGCCCAAAATGTTGACCTCGAGAAGGCCATGCTGTACTTGATTCACCTCCTGGATCCCATCGTTAAGGGTGACTACGTGATCGCATACTTCCATACTCTCACCAGCTCCAACAACTACCCCTCCCTCCATTGGTTGAGAGATGTCTACAGCATATTGCCATACAAGTGAGAATCTTCTTTATTTTTTCATTCCTCTTTCAGGAAATCACGGAAAATTTCTCAATAGATAAAGCAATTCGTCGAGAGGAAATACAATGTTTAATCACGATGAATCACCTACTTTATGACTTATTTTCACCATATTGCGCCAGCAATTCACATTGCTCCAAATTAGCGTTCATAGTTCAAATGAAATAAATATTTATAGCAATTTTAATGGTTCCATATAATACAGAAGGCACTAAAAGAATCAGGTAATTAGAAGGTGAAATGTGGGGAGAATGACAAATGTGTCATTATGATAAGGCTTTTTGCGAATTAAAGATAGTGCTAAAAATGAAAAATATTAGCGCAGAATATTAATGAAATTTTGAGCGTGATTTTAAAGATAAATAATAATTTAAACGGGATTTCTTGAGCATTAGAATTAGTACGTCAAAATAAAAATGTATTACCATTAAACACGTAAAAAAAAACTTTTGTTTGGGTTTGTATCCGAGGTATAGAGTTTAGTAATTTTTATTCGTTTATGTATTGTTTCCTTTCATCTTAAAATTCTTGTTACAAAAACAAAATTTAAAAAAATAATAATCGATCAAACTTAAGGTAAAATATTTAACAATTAGAGTATAAAAAAAAATAATTTTAAAATCTTACTAAGCCTGAAATTTTAAAATAAGAAAAGAAAACCCGAAGTAGAAGTTCTCTATCTTCCTTTTAAGATACAACAAAAAATAACAAATGAAAGATAATAAAGAAAAATGATCTTCAAAGATCAATTTCTTTCTTCAATTTTTCGACTTCAATTTTAAAGCTACTTTAAGAATGAAAAGTTAAAAGAAAAGGCTATATGGTTGCTTGATTATTCGGTTTTATGGGTCTTATAAATAATTCTCAAGTCTAGATTTGTTTTGAATATTTTTAAATAGACAGAGCCAAAAAATCCCAATTAAACAAATTTGGCTCCATAATAGGGTTGATTGATTTGTTGCAATTTACAGATAAAAGTTTCACAACAATTATTCTACAAGTTCGACCTTTACAAGCATCAGACCTAACACCGGCTTCAGACCTAAGGCTTAGCTATATGGCTTAATTAAATTACTTTCTTATCAATCACATTTTTGGAAAAATTTAACTTTGGATTGGATTATAAAGATAAATGACCTATTAGGCTCTCAAAAAGCAATAAAATTGCTCGCTATTTAGGATTTTGAGACCTTCGGGAGCTGGGCTAAACCTCTAGCCTGAAGACCGCTTAAGGCTTATGCCGGCTTCGGACTGGATGTTTAGCCCAGTTCCCGAAGGTCTCAAAAATCTAAATAACGAGAAATTTTATTGATTTTTCAAAATCTATTGGATTATTTGCCTTTAATATACAATTCTAAACAACAATTTTGTAAAAAATCGTGCCTGATAAGGAATTAGAGGAATTAAGCCAGATAGCTAAGCCTTAGGTCTGAAGCCCGTATCACATTAGCTATCTTAACTTCTTTAATTTAATATCAGTCAAGACTTTTTTTTTGAAAATTGTGACCTGAAAAATTGCCAGAAAACCTATAAAATTTATTGTTATTTAGAATTTGACATCAACGGGTACAAGAAGTTTTAGGGTGAACAAGAAATGTTTTAGAATACTTAAAAGAGATCATTTAGTTAAGTTTCGTATTTATTTCTTCTTTGATTTTATTTGTCTTTTAAGATCTTACCGCTTCTTTTTGTTCTTCGTAGATTAGATGATTTTTAAATTTTAACTCGGGATTTCTTGATCGACGCAAACTTAAATGAGGTTAAGGCACAAAAACTGTCTTTACGTAGTTTCTATTTGTAGCTTATGGTAATTGCTTATGCAGATTGCGAAAACCAAGTGCGGTCTCATGTTTCCGTTTATTTTCTACTGCCTCCCATTGACACTTAATCACTTCTACTCGTACAATAGTTTTCGTTTAGAATTTCTGTAAGGTTTTGCGTATGCGTAGATTCAATATATCAAAATTCACTAAGAAACCTTCAAGATTCTTTAAGAAAACCGATATTAATTCCAAGAATTACACTAAAATGCGATAAAAAGGGCCGGTAAAATAACCTCAATAATATAAAGTTGTAGTAGAAAAATGTCCTGAACACACTTACGACTAAAATCCAGAGACGACTAAGCTCGTTCATAGCTAAGTCAGTTCCTGACACACTACGAACGAGGCTTAACATTTTCTGGCACTCACAAAACATAACTTTCGTGGGTTTTTATACAGATATTTCTACTGAAATACACTAGTAGTCCTTTGAAAATGAAACTACTTTTAAATTTACTTCGCAATTAACGTATAGCAACAAGAATTATTCACTAGAATAGCTAAAATTGGCTTAAGTCGCGAGTTAGCTTCCACCTCACAAATAATTGTAATCAACAATAATTATTGGACGTGTACTGAGACATGATATTACAAATAGTTTCATTTTCAGAGGAGTATTAGTGCATTTCAGTAGAAATAACTGCATAAAAACCCAGGGAAGTTATGTTTTGTGGTGCTAAGCCTAATTTTTAGTGTGTCAGGAACTGATTTGGCTATGAACGAGCTTAGTCGTCTCTGGACTTTAGTCGTAAGTGTGTTCAGGGCATAAGTTAGAATGTTGAAACGTAGCGTAAAGTGTATAAACCTGTAGCTTAGACCAGTTCCCAAATACCCCAATTTTTTAAGTAACGGAATTTGTAATTGTAGAAGTTTTCCAAAATGTTATAATTTAATAGATCTTAAAATAATCTTGAAACAGGCTGGTTTTTGTTTGTTAAGAATCAGGGATAGGCCGCAATGCAAGAAAATTTGGAATCAGGTCTTATTAGATTTTTAATATTTCCTTACTGTTTTAGAAGGGTTAAGAAACTATCATTAAGAATTGTTCTGCAACAATAATCATCGTGGCATGACTTCCCGGTTACTTTTTGCCCTGTGACCTTTAAATTGAAGGTAATGGGGGACAGAACAATATGTGCGCGGTACCTTCAGTGAAGCATTTTATGAATTTGTCAATTCCCCATTTTAACCTTATTGCCCAATTCTAAACTAACCCTTGTCTTTGTTGTTCTGGGGTAAAATCGATAAAATACCCTAGACAAAATTACGGTTTAAGACAAGAAACAGCGTATTGAGAAAATAAAAGGAAATCATTATTTTGATTGCGTTAACTCGTCTCTCGGCCTAAGCCGTAAGTGTGTCCAGCCCATAAAGCTTGTACTTCTTCAAGGTTCTCTTTTTCCTTTTTACTCGTCTTAAACAGTAGTGAGAAAATTTTAAACTTCGAATTGAGATCCGATTCCAAATTATGTAAATGTTCCCTATTCCAAACCATAGTCAAAATGGTCTAATACTAGTTTTTACCGTAGATGCAGGTGGCTTTGCACACCTGCTTTTCGTAAGCTTTTACTTAATTCTAGAACTTAAGGATGATTTTTAGACTACCTCTAAGTGCCCTTATGATCTTAAGACTATCCTTAAGTGCGTGAAGCTTGAATTAAAGAGAAGCTTGCGTAAAGTAGGGATTCAAAAGCAGGAGCAGTATGCAAAGTCAACCGCAATTACGGTACATCCGTCAGAATAATTTTAAACACTAAAAGTAATAAAGCAATAAGAAAACTTCACCTTTAGGGTTCACTATATACATCCTTTAGGAGTTTAAAACATTTCGGTCTAAAACAACCTTCTTGCTCTTCTTTATGTTTTTAATGGCCGACGTTTCGATCCTTGGTTGGGACCTTCTTCAGGGCCTAAATACAATTTTTAAAACATGAATATGACCTTCTTCAGGGACTACATACAATTTTAAAAATATGAATATGAATATGAAAAAATGGTATGTAGGCCCTGAAGAAGGTCCCAACCAAGGATCGAAACGTCACGTCGGCCAATACACACAGAAAAATGAAAAATTCTTAAACAGAAACACCCAGGAATTTAATTTCAAATCCCATCCAATGAATGCCAATGCCCTAATTTTAAATCCTTTGATCATTTAGTTTTAGTTGCAAATCTGTAGACATTTTTCATTTTCCAGCTAA
Source organism: Phlebotomus papatasi (assembly GCF_024763615.1). NCBI lineage: Eukaryota > Metazoa > Arthropoda > Insecta > Diptera > Psychodidae > Phlebotomus > Phlebotomus papatasi. Next base: position 85,775,152 of record NC_077223.1, on the reverse strand, counting down.
TGCTGAACTTAAGTTCCCGATCTCTTAATTTGAAAGAGCTAGGGATTCTAGCTCATTTCTTTCGCTCAGAGCTTCTAAACTTAAACGCCTCGGGGATTCACGTCCAATTTAAGTTCCCAGAATCTTATATATTCTTAAATTTAGAGTCAAAATTTTTCTGTGTGTAAAAACATAAAGAAGAGCAAGAAAGGTTTTTTAGACCGAAATTTTAAAATCTGACTTATATGTTATATCATCCTAACGGTCGGGTCGGCTCAAAACATTGAATCGGTATTTATTTATAAGGTATGGAGGAAGTGGGGTACCTTTGAATTGGGGAACCTTTAAAATAGGGCATTTTTTCTCTAATTTTCGTTTCTTATCAATTTAGAATGATTACATGATGGTAAGACTCAGTTACAATTAAAATTTAAGAAAAAGATGCCCTATTTCAAAGGTTCATTGATCCAAAGGAGCTCCATTTCCTCCTAAGTTACTCCAATATACGATTCCAGAATGATGTTTACTAAACAAAACCAGTTATGCGAACCCTTTCCTTCAAGTGCTTTTCCTTAACAAATAATTTAATTTTCCGTATTGTTAATCCTTGAAACCAAATATAGAACCACCTTCAACTCTATTAATCCTTTTTATCCACAGATATAAAAAGAACTTGAAGGCTTTCTACATTGTTCACCCTACATTCTGGACAAAAATGATGACCTGGTGGTTCACAACGTTCATGGCCCCCGCCATTAAGGCCAAGGTCCACTCCCTGCCCGGTGTTGAGCACCTGTATGCTGCCATCACCAAGGACCAACTCGAGATTCCTGCTTACATCACCGAATACGATATGACGGTTAGTTTCTGTTGCATTTCAAGCATTTTTTTTTCGATTCTACCGGCGTATTTTTTGTAGGTCAACGGTCTTCATTACTTCCAACCAGACTCACAGACTTCGCCAGCATCCTAATTGTCTGCAGACATTGCCTACGTCTAAGAAATCTCTCAAAGTATTCTTTTTTTCTGGATGAGATTGCAGAATAATAAACGGTGAATGTCGCAAATTACTTGCTCTAAATTATAATTATATTAGCCTAAGCCACATTATAAAACGATAAAAGAGTAGATGATATAGAAATTACTCTGGGTAATTAATAAGATATAAAGAGAAAATCTAGAGATAGATTGCGCAAAATCGCGATGAAAGAATCAAATGTAGGTAGTCGGTGAAGAAATTGCGACAAACTTTGAAAAGAATGTCGAAAGGAGTGAAATTTACAATTAATATTCTTATGAACAAAAAAAAAATGGAAAATCATTAAACAATTAATAGCGATAACAAAAAAAATATTGCGTAATTTTCCTTCTAGATCAATTTTCAACATTTCTCTCGGTATATATTGTTGTCTAATTTCCTGTAGTTTAAGAGATGATTAGAGAACGTATTAGATGGATTCGGATTTTTCTTAAATATTTCTCCAAGATCAAATAGGTCAAAAAACAAAAAGAAAACAAGAATGTTAAAGGGTATTGATGCTTAAGTTGTTACGTCCCTAAAGTGCCTAATAGGATTATTTTGCTTGTAAATTCGATATATTTAGGATGTTCTGCAATCATCAATGTTGATTTATTGAAAATTGATTTAGGGAAAAAGAAAATTAAAAAAATACCTTTAGGTAAGATTAACTAAAAAGGAAATCAGTGAAACATTTATTCCCATAATGCTTAATTAGTTAATAAACTAAAAGAAAAACAGTTGACGTTAACCGTAGATGTATAAAGAATTATTCTTTTTTCGAAGGAGAAACATCATTTAAAAAAAACCGTTGTTGATTTAAAAAAAGAATAAGCAGAAGAATAAACTGTTATTACTAAAAGACTATGCTAAAGTGAAGATCAATAAAATTAGCAACTTCACAAATGAAAATTATTAAAAGATCTTGTTGAAAAAAATATTTTCTATAGTATCTAGGAAAAGCCCTATAAGTTTAAGTAATTTTTGCATTTCTCGTGCCAAGTTAACCCATCATCTTCATAAAGTTTTTTGCAAAGATGATAACTGAGCTTTTTCCCAAAAAAAAAAAACAAAAATTAACTTTTACTCATCCCTTTTCTTCTTTTCTATCCAAAAAAAACTAAACCTTCAACAACCACCGCAAGGTCAAACAGATTAATGAACCCCAGATTAACGAGAAAACCACCTGAAATCAACGTATTTTCTATACATGTACATTAAAAAAAAAGAAGCAAAAACCTATTAAAAAATCACTTAACAAATTCACGATGTACAAAAGAAGAAACATGGTGAGAAAGTTATTTTTTAGAGAGTCATAGAAAAGAATATTTAAAAAAAAGAATTCAAAGTTATAACATGTTACTAAAAATGCTTAAAAAATATTTGTAAATAACAGGGTATATAATTAAAAAAAAAACATTATTTTCAGCCGAATTTTTCTCGAATTTTTCGCGGCTTGATCATATTTTCCCCTCAGAAATGAAAGCAATTCCATTTGAATTAGAATTCGAATAGCAAAACAAATAAATAATTATTAAAAAAAAAACCTGCATGATTGATTAATGGGAATGAGATAATTCAAGAAGAAAAAGACAAGATACTGAGATAGAAAAGAAAATATTTTAAATTGTAGCTATATACTTTTGAAAAAAAAAATGAGAAATATTTGAATAAATATATTGAAAAAGAAGATAATGATATTGGCAATCGTTTGGCGAGTGTGATTTAATATTAAAGAGGGTAATAAAGCATTGTAATTAACTCTATCGTTATCATGTATTCTTGTAAATAGCCTCTCTCTGGTTAATCCCATTTGAAATGTAAAAAAAATGAAACAGTTATAATTGAAAAAAAAGCTGAAAGTTTGTTACGAAATATTGTTAGTTGCAGAATCTCTCAAACAATTCAAATTAAATTCAGAAATAAAATCACTTCCATTAGCACAAAAAATATTGTTTAAGTTCTTTGGTATGACTTTTCCTCAGTAAAAAAAAATTCCACTGAGCTTCTTCCACATGTATTTAAAATGTTTAATCCTTTGAAATATTTTAGTACTAGCTTTCTGATTAGATCGACCTTAAAAGCATTGAAAGCTTCCAAAGCCCTAAAAGAATTGAAAGCTTACATTTACCAGAGAACGTCATCAGTCTGAAATATATTATGCGATTAAATAATGAATTATCTACGGATAAAGCATTAAAGACAAATTATGGGGCTATCACATGGAAAAATTAGTTTCTTTTTAATCTTAATCAAACGTTTCATTATTTTTAGTTGATTTCTTTCACTATTACTGAATTTAAACATGATTTTCTTATTTTGCATTCACTTCATCTGTACTAAAAATAGGAGAGTGTTTTTTAAACTCTAATTTGGTACAAAGTAAAATCACGTTTTTAATTTTTTTCAATCTAAATCAAAGGTTTAATTATTTTGAGCAGAATATCATTGCTAGCAGAGATTAATATTATTTAGCAAATTTTAGCAGACTAAAAATAGAAAACTTTTAGTACAGAGTTAAACCATGTTATTTTTTTTAATTATAATAAAACGGTGCATTATTTTTAGCTGATTTCTATCTTTATTAATAATTTTAAATCCCATTTTCTCATCACTGAGAGAAATCCGAAAAAGTTAAAATAACATTCCGGAAATGTTAATTTTACCCTGCAGTATTGATCCGAAATCGGTGTAAATATTACCCTTTTTAGGTGTATTGGGGGTTAAAGTTACCCTTTCTTCATGTTGATTTTACCCTCAAAAGGTGTAAAATTAACATTAAAAAATGTTGATATATTTTTACACCTAAAAAGGGTTAAAGTTATGAAGAAAAAAAGATAATCGTACCCTCTTTTTTTCTCAGTGATGGAACATTCCATTAGATCTGTACTAAAAATATATATTTTTTAAATAACTGTAATTTAGTACAAAATTAAATCATGTTAGTATTTTTTTTTTCAATGTAAATCAAACGTTTAATTTTTGACTGATTTCCATTATTACTGAATTTAAAAACGACTTTAGTATTTTGCATTTCACTCGATCTGTACTAAAAATACGAATTTTTATATAACTGAAATTTAGTAGAAAGGTTAATCACGTTAAAATTTTTAAATCAAAATCAAACGTTTAATTATTTTTTAGCCGTTGTTTTTTTAGATCCCGTGTAATTTTCAGCCTGTACCGCCGTCTCAGCGTTGGTGTCCAATCAACGCTAATATTGATACAATGCTAATAATTTAATTACTATAAAATTTAAAAATATTTTTTGTGTCTTACGTTTCATTCAACCTGTACCAAAAGTAAAGAAACTTTTTTTTTAAATATCTGTAAATTAGTACAAAGTTAAATTACGTTAGAAAACTTTTTTAATCTAAATCAAACGTCTCATGATTTTAGTTAATTTTCTACTTTTATTACTAAATTTAAACACGACTTTTAATTTTGTATTTTACTCAATATGTACTAAAAAAAAGAAACTGTTTTTTAGATATCTTTAATTTAGTACAAAGTGAAATAATGCTACCTAAATCAAAATTGAGATACTTGTAATATGTTTCCAAATGCCCCTTAGTGCTAAAAAAAAACAAGCAGTTCGTAAATTTTTTTATCCTATCTCAAAAAATTTAGTACATGTGGTAAATTTTAACATTTGCTGTGATTTTTCATAACGGTCGCCTTAGGGATGTTTTCCAATGAAATCCGTAACAAACATTGTCTAAAATTTTATTTATATTACTAAAAGTGTAATTTGACGTATTGATAAATACAATTTGTTTATATCTTCTTGAAAATTGCAAGTAGTAACGTCAGTTTTTGCGACTTAAAGTTTTTAATACAACTAGAAAGATAATTCTGTAAATTTTCAGGTAAATCACTAAATTTCCTTATTAGAAATATTTTTCAAGATTTTACTCATTTTTAAATGCTTTTGTAATTTATTTAAAGTCCGGTGTACTAAATAATAGATTTGTCGTTCATATTTTTTTGTGAAACATGGGACTGAACTCAAGTAAGATGATTCTTAATCATTCTTTTTTCAGTCCAGGAAGATTTATCCATGATTTAAAATTATAGGGAGCCAATTTAGAAAAGAATACAAATATATTGAAAAGCAGAAATATGAAATTTTCGATGTTAATATTAATGCCCAACGCACAATAACTTTTGTTTAGTAAACATGTTTTTAACATTTCAATGAGAGTGAGTGAGATCTAGATCTAGTCATCTTGCTCACTCTCACAGGAAATTTTGAAAACATGTTTACAAACAAAAGTTATTGTGCGCTGGTCATAATGATCAATCGCATAGAAGAGAAGTAAATATTTTGTATTCAAAGTCCAAATACTAAATTGAGGTGATCTTTTTATACAAAATTAAATTTCTTATACTGCCTCGTGAAGAATTGCTCAAAAGGAGTTGGGTAATTTCCAAAAAACGATATGGAATTAATACTATTTTCATTAGTACTAATTAGTACTAATTCATATTACAATGTTGATATGGTTATTACCATATCCATTCGTTTAAATTTTCGTTGATTTCACAGTATTTATTAAGGTATTCTTTTGGTTTTAAATAATTGGTACGTAAACATGTGTTTATTGACTCTTTTTTTCTGAATAAATCAAAGGTATAACACAGAATTTAGTACAGATACATTTCAACCTTAAGCAAAATTTATACTGTAAAAAAAACAAACATAAAAATCGAATGCATAGTTTTTGTATCTTTTTTGTTGACCAGAAAATCAGACATTTTTGCTACTTTTTTTTAAATACATTTTTACATTCTTTAGTCCAAATGCGTGTATTAAATCTTCATATTTTAAACATTTCAATTTCATTATTCATAGTAGCAAGAAAAAGAAAACAACATTCAGGCGATTTATAATAAAAATATTACGGTTTTATTGATATTTTCATGTAATTTGTACTAAAAAAATACTGTACTGTACTAAATTTTTAAAAATATTCGTTACAGAATTAGGATATCTGTTGCCTGTAATGGTAATAACAAAATTCAGGGGCGGCAGTAGGTAGCGTTCAAGATTCGCACACACTATGGCTTCAAACACTTTATATTTTTCCGTATACTTTTAATGAATCTGGTCTGTTTTTTCATGAAATATGTCACTTAAGAAATAATTTTAATGAACATTTTAGTACTAAACCTTTTGATCATCCCAAGCTCTTATATAACGTAATAATTTCATGAAAAATATTTATGAAGATAATATTCAGAATACGTTGTGTGAAAAGTCTCAAATTTCCACGACTTCTCTTGATGTTTACGTGTACTAAAATAAATCGGTATATTTATTTCATGAATTTCATTATTAAGACATTGAATTACCAAGCTAGCGATCTATAAAACAATTTTTAAAATGCATTACCTCACGAAATTTTTAACTTTTATAGTCATGAAATATTTTATTACACATATTTATGATAAATAATCCGACTTGAATCTGAAATTGTTGGAGTTTGTCAACGTAATATTCTTTTTAAAGAATATTGCGAATATTCAATAAAATATTGAAAAAGAAATGAAATAAAAATGTGAGAATTTTTTGGAAAGGAGGAAAGTCAGATCGTCATAAATATCTCACAAAATCATATTTCTATTCCTTAATTTTACATGTTGCGAAAAACATGAATTCTCTGTGTAAGTTGGTTTTAGTACATGTCTGTACTAAATGTTGTTAGCGCTCTTAATAAATTTATTAAAAAAAAACTTTCTTGAAATAATATTTGATTATAAATAAATTTTGCTTTTTAGTATAAATAAACTTGGCCAGGAAGGCATTGGGACACAAATGGAAAATATACAATGCCTATAAGATTATTCAATATTGTCATAATTTCGATTCAATTTTAATTTTACTTCTATCAACTCATAATTTGTTCTCAAGAATTGTGAATATCTACAACTTCAAGTATCAGCGAATTTCCTCCGAGATAAACCTTCATGTAATTTAATGAAAAAAGATTCAGCAGGATTAATAATAGAAAATTATATAACAGAATTGCGGATTAATCGAGAATAAGAGAAATAAATTTGTTCAGTTACCAGAGATTGTAAAAAAGTGCTTTTTTGTCTTGAAGACCATTATTGTACCCTCTCGAAAAAAAAGGAAGCACTGCAGAAGCTGGGATGTGTATTAATTTTGTGTTGAAATTATTGCCGAGTATTTGCTTCTCGACAATCTCCGATAACCTTATCACTGAAATTTTTCACTCAACTCGGAGTTAAAATTGGAGCTGGACACGCAATTATCTTTGTGGTCGTCACCCTGTTCGAAGAGCCAATTCCATCGATTCGATGGAATCGAGGGCTGATCACTGTACTGAACACTTTCAGTATCAATCCGTTGCTCAGAGTGTTCGGTGGCTTTTTGGAGGAAAACTCCTTATTTGTTCCCCACTTTTCTGCCCCAGTTCTTTGTTTTTCCTAATCCCTCGTCTTTTTTTTCTTGCCTGTTCCTAACACATTGACTGATAAGACGTTTGGCTTTATTGCTGTGTGATTATTTCGTTGAGGTCCGCGGTTTATTTTGCTCTTGGGTGTGACTAGTCACTTTCATCAATCATTGGTGATTCTTTTGTGAGACTCAGGGTTTTCTGCCGTGCTCAGTTTTTGTCCCACCAGAAAAAAAGTCATCAGCAAAGATGAAGATCGAGTGGGCTCCACTCAATGTACCCTTCCATCGCCGCATGGAAACCCTGGCAGCAGCTGCCTGGATGATCCTCATTCTCTTTGGAGAACTCATTGCTCTCTTCTCCTACTTGGCCCTCCTCTTCAAAGGCAACATCTACATCCAAACACTCTGCGTGATTTACTTCGTTTTCCTCTACTATGACCGAGGAGCTGGTGAGAATGGAGGTCGAGGTCAAGGGTAAGTGGAGGAACATTAATTTCCTCAAAGTTCATGAGAAAATTCTACAGATTTCCATTTTAAACGATTCTAAATGCTAAATCAAATGGATTTTTCTTGATAACTAAATTTCTAAACGTTTAAATTGTGGTTCATTTTTAGTTCCTTTCCCAGGCTAATAATGCATTTTTTCTTTAAATTTCTTATTGACCGAGCAGAACGTGTATATGCTCGCATGCATAGAGGTAATTTGATTAAAATTCCATCTGACTTTTCCTTAACCGGAATTTTCATAATATCATTTGCGAATAGATTTTTCAAATGATAAGAAGATTTCTTTCTTGACAATTTAATCTAAAAACATGTTTTGGTTCCTCAAAATATAACGCAATTTTTATCATTGTTGCCAATTCTGTTGTGAAATTACATTAACCCTTTAATAACTCAAGATTTTTTATGATATTCAACCAAAACCTAGGTATTTATTATTTTCTAAAATGGATACTTACACGACCACAAAAAATAAGGAAAGCCTAGATGGTTATGTATTATACTTCAAATTTTTAGCACATCCAAAAAATTAGATAATTTTACTTGCTATATAGTTTGAAATTAAAAAGAAAAATAAAACCAATTTTACATAATGATAATCAAGCAAAGGTCCTAGAAGAAATTGTTCTAAAAATAGTATTTTAGCTTTTATCAAGTGATGAAGGTCAATGAAGGTCACAATTGACATTCTTTATAAGACACATAAAGATCCATAGAATTTCGTACTTAAAATTTAAAATATTTTGCTCATTTTGTATCCTAGCCATCCTAGCTTTTCGTACAGTCCATTTTCCTAATTTCTTTTGACTGAGATTCAATTTTAGTTTTCTGATTTACATTCCCAAAATGTTGAATTCATATTTGATACTAGTAACAGATCAAACTGATCCTAGACAAAGGTACATAATGTCGAAGCCACATGATTTTGCTTAATTAAATTAATAATTTCTTTAGAATAATGCCCAAAGCACAATAATTTTTGTTTTGCAAACATGTTTTTGGCATTTCAATAAGAGTGAATGAAACACAGATCTAGTCATCTCGCTCACTCTGACAGTAAATTTCGAAAACATTTTTACAAACAAAAATTATTATTAAAAATCAAAAATCAAACGTCAATATCTCAATCAACGACTTTCAACAAAATTCCTACAAGAAATACAAAATCCAAAATCGAAGTTGCAGATACGAATTACGAAGTCTTTACAAAGTATATTTTATCACTCCCTTTTGCAACAGCAATTATTGAAATATTTTACTGGCTCAACTCAAAAAGAGTTAGTATATATACAATGCGTTTTTTTTTCAACTTATCACCTATCTGGAGCTTAAACAGTAAGAGATATCAACTTCCGGTATTCAGTGACCCCTAACAAAAAAGATTATCTCCGTTTTTTTTTCTTTCTTCGCCCCACTCCTCTTCCACTGGGAAAAAAGAGGGTGCGATTAACATTGTTTCCTAAGAAATTTAACACTTTTTAGGTGTAAAAATATATCAACATTTTTCAATGTTAATTTTACACATTTTTAATGGTAAAAATAACATGAAAAAGGGTAACTTTAACCCCTAATACACCTCAAAAGCATAATATTTACACCGATTTCGGATCAATACTGCAGGGTAAAATTAACATTTCCGGAATGTTATTTTAACATTTTAAGATTTCTCTCAGTGTGTGATTTAATTAAGTTTCAGATATGTTTTGGGGGTAGTCTTAAGTGAACATTTCGTCCAGTGACCTCTAGCTCGTTAACAAACTTTCAGACAAATAAAAATTAAACATTAAAGAAAAATAACCAGTTATGCGTACTTTACCAATTCATTACCGATTAGAACAATGTATTCAGATTGTCAATTTCAAAACCTTTCTAGAAAATTCAAATATAAGCAAATCGGTTAAAAAAAGGGTCCTTCAGAGTAATTAAACGGTCACCGGGCTAGAGAGTATGACGGTTTAATTACTCTGAAGGACCTATTTTTTAACCGATTTGCTTAAACTTGGACTTTCTGGAAAGCTCTTGAAATTGGCAATCTGGATACATGGCTCCCAATCGGTAATGCATCAGTCATGTCTAATTTAGAACTTTCAGAATTCCTAACAATTTTATATGGCAAATGCAAAAAAACAACGAAGCTTTTTCGTGGTTTTATTTTGTTTTTTATTTATTTATTGTTTTATTTATTTTTATTTTTGATTTCGTATATATTTTTCAATTTTATCATCTTAAACAGTGAGAAAAACTAAAAATTCCAAAATAGACATGATTCCGAATTAACCTATCTTACCCTACTTACAAGATTAAAAAGACTTCTTAAAAAGTATCTTACAAGGTTAAAATGAGTGGCAAAGTATCCCAGGCCCTGCGAAGGGGTGGAACTCGAGACTTAAACGGGCTTCAGACCTAAGACTTAGCCATATGGTTTAACTGCTCTAATTTCTTATCAATCCCGATTTTTTGGAAATAATTTACTTAGGAGTGGTTTATTAAAGATAAGTAACCTATAGGGTTCTCAAAAAGCAATAAAATTTCTCGCTATTTAGGATTTTGAGACCTTCGGGAACTGGGCTAAACCTCTAGTCTGAAGACAGCTTTAGATACTATACCTCAAAAGTACTTTCGCATCATTTACCATTTACCAGTTTTCAATCTCAACTGATTTGAACCGATTTTTAAATCACTCGAAACATCGCCCAAATAGCTTAGTTTAAGGCAGAGGCGTGCAAGAACCATTGAAACCGAATAAACGTTAAATGAAACATGTACGTCAATGGTCAAAACGCTACCCGAACAAACTTATTTTTACGTTTTTTCGGTTTCAACGGTTCTTGCACACCTCTGGTTTAGGGGTTTGCTTAGGAGTAAAATAAATTAAAATTTGAATAAAAATTAATTATAGGTTATGGAATCAGTTCAAACTTATCAAGAATTTCTAAACCCTTCCAACGAGCACATACAGGATACCATAAGGTTGAGAAATACGCTCCCTAGAGCCTTTTTAACGTTTTGACCTTTAAAATCCGTTATTAGGAATCATTCAATGATATTTTCGTATATGAACGAATGATCGCCTAGGTAATCTCTAAAATAAAAAATGAAAAAAATCGCTCGGAGCGTTTTCGAGCAATTTCAAAAAACATCATTTTGAAGGGAACTGAAAGGGGTAGGCGGAAATGAAGGACGTTAACGATCCTTGGGTGGTTTTATGGCGGGAACCCCTGATGTTCCCAAGTCACTATCCCTAATCGTTTGGGCTTCAGGCGTGGTAACGGACGGACATACAGACGCACAGACGAGCAAACAGCGTGACGACAAAAGTCGAAACTTCAAATTTTCAAAATTCTACCAAAATACCACTCCTTTCGTGGTAAGGACTTGAAATATATGTAACTCAGAATCGGGGGATTGTGTACTTATTACCTACTTTCTCTTCGAGCAGTAAAAGGTATAAAAACTCTCTTTTTTCACTAAGTTTTGTTTCATTATATTGAAAAATTTACGTACGAGTAATTCAATTCTTGAAATAAATAAGATTAGATTTTTGGGAAAATTTAATACTGTTTTATAAAATTATGTAAAATTAATAAAGGTTAAAAAGGTTTCTTAAAAAATATCTGTAAATGATTTTTGAGGACATTTGATTTAAAATTTCATTTAATTTTGGAGTCTTTTATTAAGCTTTAAAACATAAATACGAAGTAAAAACCATTAATATGCAAAAGAGCGTTTTAATTAATTTTTAAATTCAATGTACTATGCCCAAGGAACTTTGTAAAACAACATAAATAAACAAATTTGGAATTTTTCCTAGTATATTCCCGTTATCACTTCCTGAGATTATCTGGATGATCAATTCAGTGTGATATTAATGGATTTGTCGGATAATTTAGATCAGTTTAATCCTTAGAGATTTACTGTAATTACCTTCGCACGAAAAATATTGATTCCTATTTTTTCATGGTTAAATCTCTTCGCATGAAGAATAAATGTAACGAAGGACGCACTTCTTATTGATTTATCACCCTTTACACTTCTATTTTAGGTCCAAGTGGGTAAGAAATTGGACTTGGTGGTACTACTACAAGAACTACTTCCCAGTCAATCTTGTGAAAACTGCTGATTTGCCTGCCGATCGAAACTACTTATTTGCGGCCTTTCCACATGGACTTTTGAGGTAAAATCTTGAGCTGATTGAGCTCTTCAAAACACTTACTAATGCGAATTGAGACCACATAAAGGCATGGAATTACTTCAACTGATTAGATATCAGCTGCAATTGAATGTTTATTTTTTCAATGACAATTTTTTGCTTTTTATTTGGTTTTTAAACACTATACTGAAAATTGATATTATCTTTCAATATTTCTTTCTGCGGGAAGGAGTATCGAAAATTGAACTTGTGAATGAGGAAATGTCTTCAATTGAAATGAGAGCGAGTGTTATCAGGTTCAAATTGCATTCACCGTCTGTTTGTAGTTCATTTCTTCGGTTCAAGTTCGAGTGGCGCGTGTCCAAAGTACGGAACAAAAGGCGTAGTGTTAGTAGTGCGTGTATCACCGAGGGGCTAAGTACACTGATAAATCGTTCGCTTGTTTTTTTTTCTTTCTCAATGCTACTGAAGTGATATTAATCTACTTACAGGCTATTTATTTTCTAATTGAACCCGAAATCACGCTTCTTGTTAATCAATAAAACGATTTGGTTTATTTTAAAGCAACAAGATTTTATCAATAAAATCATTAAAATGATTAAAATAGTTAGAAGTGTATTCAGAAATTATAGAGCCTTCTCTTTAATATCTTTAGAATAATTTAATTCAGCAAACTTTTAGATATTCGGTAAGCTCTTTGAAATAGGATATCGTTTTTCTGTATAGAAAAAGAGGAAATCGTCAAATTTTTATGTCAGAAATCGGCGATTCAATAACAATAGCTTTAACAATAGCAATTAACAAAAGAGTAACTAATTTTGAGGATAGCCTGGGAAACTTTTGAGAAGAAACGGATTTAGACTTAATCAGTGTAAGTTTTAATGAGGTATCGTCAACTCGACAGCCAAGTTAGCCATGAAAAAAACATAATTCTATTTCGGTTTCGTGCCCGGATTGTCCAGATTTTGCTATCGGCTATCGGCGCCGATATAGGCAAGATATCGTCGACCGGTATTAATACAATCAGAATCTGTGTTGTTCATTGAAATAGAATACTTTCTACATTGCCATCGATTTTATTGCAAAACTGAAAGTTCGAACATAAATTAGAGGAAGTGTTTGTAATTTGGGACAGTATGAATTATGAATTATATCCAGTGTCCAAAGTTTGAAATGCGATATTTTAAATATTTTTTCGTCTTAGTTTGCGTTAAAATTTGTTCTTTTAAGTTTGAAAAGGAATAAAATTATATAAATATGAATTTTATTGTAATTTTGGACACTTTGCTTGCAATTTCGGACAGGTGTTTAGTAATAGATTTTAATAAGAGGTCCATTCTCGTTCTCTTCAAAAATCCAACTTATCAAGCCCGCTTCTATGTTTATCAGAAGGAAACGTAGGGTGGAATCACCAGTTCTCGCCAGTGCCCCACTTCTCGCCACTTACATTGAAATCGCTATTTTTCGCAATTTATTAAATAAATGAGTCGCAATTTTTTTGTATTGTTTCTGCTTCTACGCATAGAATCGAAAAATAATAATTATTCGTTTTGGATTCACGATTTTGATCTCTTTTTAGAGCAATATTTTAAGCAAGTGCATCGAATCCAACATCTCTTACCAAATGTACTAAGTGTCGTCAAATTTTCATCAGGCCAAAAATACCTATTTGGGTAAATAATTTGTCTATTGAATATTTAATTGCACTTGTGGAATACATAAAATTTGTATTTAGTCAATTAATATTTCATTTTATATTATTTTTGTATAAAAATGAGTCATGGCGAGAAGTGGTAATATTCTGAAATTGATTTTACCACCTGTCGCCATATCTTTTCAATAAGCGACGCTAACTTCACTTCGTACATTCTCAGTTGTCAAATCTGCATTGTTTACTTTCTGCAAAAGCCCCATAATTTGATTTCTCAAATAAAAGTGAAGAAAAATCATTTAAAGAGAGTAATAATAAAGTGATCACAAGGAAAGAGAAATGGTGAATGTATTCTTTTCATAGCATTGCCTAAAATAACCGAGTGTGGTTCTTTTCAAGTGGGTGGCGAGAAGTGGTTACAAATTTTACAAAACCTGCGAAAAGTGGTAAAAAGTGGCGACGAAATGGTTATTTTTGCATTATTAATAAAAATCAGTTTTTTAAGTAGTCCAGCGTTATATTCTAGGATTATTGTTTTCACGTATCTAGAGCCAATACATCTAAGTAACTTTGTGTCAAATTTGACTTATCTTGTAACAAGGATTCAAAAGTTAAGATGAAATAAATTTAATTTTTTCCTAAACATGGCGATAGCCGGTTATTCCACCCTATTTAGAATATCTTAACAAGCCTGGAAACCTTCTTTATAATTTTATTAAATAAAGTTGACTTCAGCATTTCGAGCACACATAAACTCACGTATTGTCTTATACGCTTCTTGAACTTTTTTATGGCTCCGCATATTATTCGCAGAGATAATGCTTCACTGATAAAATTGAAAGAATCATCGAGGATCCTTTGAAAGTATCACTGTTTTGACACTTATTTAACTCCAGAATAAACGAATAAAAACAATGAAAAATATCAAGTGTTCGCTGAAATGAGAGAAGTATGAAATGAGTAATAAGTTTACGATAAAACATAATCTATCGTGACAAATATGCATACAAAATTTCGAGAGATACTAGTGATCCTTTCAAAGTATCAAATATGATCCATCCTTTTGAAAAGGATGTAATATAATCAAATTTGATACTTTTATTTTTACCAGTATTTGTTGTTTCTTTAGGTTTTGTACAACCCAATTATCACAAAAAAATAAAAATTTATAGAATTTCAAGAAACTAAAGAAATGTCCTAGGGACACTCAATTAGTCAAGTGGTAGAGCACTCGCTCTATAATGCAAGTGTCCCGGGTTCGAATCCCCTTTAGGTCACCAGGAATTTTTCTGGCGTTAAAGGTGTTTGGATTGCATCCAGTGAGCTTCACTGCACTTGATTCCACGGGCATGGGACTGACAACCTCATCCCGTACAAGAAAAAAATAATAATGCATGTCTAGAAATCCCCTTGTGGGAAGGCCTTGTTCCTTCATGGAATGTTGTGCCAGCATTATTATTATTATTATTATAAAGAAATTTCCGACATAAGCAGCAGAACCTCACTGCTAAACTTCTGGCAGAATTGTCCATTTTTTAAAACATTTAAAACATTTAACATTTAACATTTAAAAATCTTATTCGCAGGTCATATTTACCAAATTATTAGTACTGCCCCAAAGCTAAACAAGATTGAAAGGAAACACAATGTTCTGTCATATTTCTCGTATGATCACATTAAACTCCCAATAAAGCAATTTTAATTCAAATTACATTTAAAACTGAACGAAGTTAGTGTTATTATCCTTTAAAAAGAATAAATATTTAGATAGACTAAATTGTTCATTAAATATTGGAAGAAATTTCCATAATTTTAATCAACCTATTTGTAGGGTCCGCTAATTACTTTCAAACTGTCCAAAATTACATGCTGTCCTGAATTACAAGCATTACCTCTACAACAGAGGTGTGCAAGAACCGTTAGGAACCGAACAAACGTGAAATTAAACTTGTACGTCAGTGCAGTGGTGAAAATGCTACATGAACAAACTTATTTTGATCTTTATTCGGTTTCAATTTCAACGGTTCTTGCACACCACTGCTCTACAATGATGATATCCATAAAGTCGTTATTCATGTCGAAATTGGGGAACGATCTGGAGATCCTGTTCTAGATTATTTTACTGCTCAAACTCAAAGAGAGAGCACTTATGAATTCGCTTTTTTTCCAACTTGTCACCACTCTGCAGCTTAAACGGTAAAAGGCAGTAACTTCAGGTTTTTGGTGACCCCTCAGAAAAAAAACATTTTCTCCAGACGTTTTTTTTCCTTTTTCCACCAGGACCATGTTTTCAACTCCACCAAGATCATGTTTTCTCAGTTTATTTCGTAAACGACTCTTACGATTTCTTTTATTTTCGGATGTATTTTAGAAGATCTATTAGAAGATGTATTTTAGTAGCCTAGGTTCACATTTCGTCTAAACATACCTATAACTGGAAAAATCGCCATTTTGAGTTATTGAAGGTCAAAAGTCAAACACTTTAGAGGGCTCATTTTTTAACTGTTTTGATTAAATTTGGATTTTTTGGAAAGATCATGAAATTTCGAACACGGCTTAATCGGTCTTCATCGGTAATGAATCGATTAAATACCAATAACTGAATCATTGTTTCAGAAATTGTTTTTTAATTGACCCTAATGCTCGACGCACAATAACTTTTGTTTGTAAACATGTTTTTAAAATTTCCCATGAGAGTGAGCGAGATGACTAGATTTATGTTTCATTCACTCTCATTGAAATGTCAAAAACATGTTTACTAAACAAAAGTTATTGTGCGTTGGGCATAAGTCTTTTCCCAAGCTAAACATTAATATTATGGAGAAATGAAAATAATCAACTCGATGTGGGAACCGCAAATAGAACAGTTATCCACCCCTCGACTTTTCTCGTTCTCAGCATTTTCACAAATAATAAGTCTCTCATTATTTATTTATAAATACACTTTATCTAAAAATGACTCCAAAATATATTTATTGTTTTCTTAGCGACATGATTGCAAAAAAAAATCATAATATTTATAGAATCTCATTTTCAACAATGTAAATATTATTCTATAAACCCCTTGATTAATGCAAAAACCAGGCGACAATGAAATCATATCAATCAAAACTAAATGGACTATTTTTGTGGATGTATCTTATCAAGGAGTGCCTTGGCATTAGTTCAACAGATGATAAGAATTTTCGCAGTTTCTTATACGCTTTTTTATTCGTCTTTCTTATTCGCAGTTCCGCAGCTTTCACAAACTTCAACACCGATACCACCAATTTTACTAAGCTTTTCCCTGGTGTCAGGGCCAAGTTGGTCACATTAGGCTTCCACTTCTACATTCCAATTTTCAGGGAATTGCTTCTAAGTTGGGGTAATTGACAATGAAGATTGTGCGATTTTGGAGGGTTATTGAACTTGATCAAATTGCAGGAATGGTTTCTGTGTCGGCAAAGAGTCTCAATAACCTTCTGACTTGGCCAAATGAGAAAGATCATCCACGAAATGACGACGGAAATACCTCAACAGCTTGTGTGATTGTCGTCGGAGGAGCCCAAGAAGCTCTCAATACGCGTCCAAACAACTATCAGCTGGTCCTGAAGAAGCGCAAAGGATTCGTCAAAATGGCTCTAAGGTACACCATTACACAATTTTGAGAAAAAATCTAAATCAAGGATCTAATTCTTTCAGGACGGGGACATCTCTAGTTCCAGTGATGTCCTTTGGGGAACTCGACCTTTTCGATCAACCAGCTAATCCACCAGGATCCCTTCTTCGCAAATACCAGGAATTCGTCAAGAGAGTTACAGGAATTGCCCCTGCAAAGTTTATCGGACGCGGTTTCTTCCAGTACAGCTACGGAATGATACCCCGTAGAAAGCCTCTGACCACTGTAATTGGGGCTCCAATTGCCCTACCCAAAATCGATGAACCCACGAACGAGGATATCGAAAAGTATCATGACGAATTCTGCAAGGCCCTGACCGATTTGTTCAACACCCATAAGACCAAATACATCAAGGATCATGAAACTGTCCAATTGACCATTGAATGAATTCAATCTGCTTTTGAGGAGCAGAGGAGACTCATTTGTGCTCAAAAGTAGAGAAACACTGAGATACTATACTTAAGTGTGAGAGAGAAAACATTACAAAAAAAAGTATTTTTCTTCATTTCTCTCCTAATCTTCAAACAAATTTACTTAACTATTTAAGAATGGATCAACTCATGGGATTTTCGCAATAAAGTGTTTATTGTTGTACAAAATATGACTAGAATCTTTTTGTTAATTTTTCTGAATGATATTAAGTATGTACGCAGGTAAGTATGATAAGATTTGAATGAAAAATGTGAATAACCTGTGTTAACCCAGAAATGGATATCGTAGAATCGTCTTCATTCAAAATTTTCCAAATATTTGAATTGTTTTAATAATGTTGCTTTTTATAAAATTGATATCAAAGTAAAACTTTTTGTCAAAATTATTTTCAAACCTGTTTAAAATGCTTATGCGTATTTTTTTATTATATAGTAAGTATGACAATATCCTGCTTTAATATTATCAGTGAAATCGCCGTGGTTGAACATTATGGGTTAACACGGGATGTTTACATTTTGATGACACATTGGTCTATCAGACTTTTTCACATTTATTCTTTTTTAATTCATTCTTATAACAATGTTTCAAAATCTTGTAAAAATTAGATAACTTATCGCTACTGGATTAATTTAGTTAGGGATTTGTTCTAAATTTTTATCTGTCAGAGACTTTTGGAGAATTATTTTCATTACTAAAAGTGCCTTCCGATGGATTACAAGTTCAATGACTTTTAATCACCGGCAAATCGTGCAACTCGGGGTGCTTGCAACTCGGAATGCGTGAAAATTCGATTATGAGTTGAATTTTGGGGGCAAAGAATCGCGTCGAGTCAATTTTATCTATTTTGACGGACAAGACCAGTTCACTCGACGCGATTCTTTACCCACAAAATTCAATTCACAATCGAATATTCACGCATTTTGCACAACCAGGGGCCCATCAAGCCTAATAAAAAGTGAAGCTATTTTTCACTTTTCCTTGTAAAAATTTTGCAACTATTGCACCGCGACTTACACAGAGAAAAATTTTGAGTTAGAAAAAATTAAGAAACGTGGTTTTGAATCAAGAGTACAAGAATTTCAAACTATTTTCCCCTATAATTGAGATATTTTGCGCTTGCATTTCTCTAAAAGAGTATGATAGTTTAAAAAATAGAATAAATTGTGCTTAATAATAGGAGAACAGTGGGTTTGATTTTAGAGAATCGTAGTTTTGAACACTGATAGAGCATACAGAAGTTTTAAAGTTAGAAGGTCATGGTTTTGATTTTAGAGTATAGAGGTTTCGAGTTAAGACTATTTTGGTTTTGATCTTAGCGAAATCATCGTTTCGAAATAAGAGTATAGTGGTTTTGAATTCTATTATACTATTATGGTCTTGATTTTAGAGTATTGTGGTTTTGATTTTAGAAACTTATGGGTTTGATTTTAGAGTATCGTGGTTTTGATTTTAGAGTATAGTGGTTTCGATTTTAGAGCATTGTGGTTTTGATTTTAGAAACTTATGGTTTTGATTTTAGAGTATCATGGTTTTGATTTTAGAGTCTCATGGTTTTGATTTTAGAGTAAAAGGGTTTTGATTTTAGAGTCTCATGGTTTTGATTTTAGAGTATCGTGGTTTTGATTTTAGAGCATTGTGGTTTTGATTTTAGAAACTTATGGTTTTGTTTTTAGAAACTTATGGGTTTGATTTTAGAAACTTATGGTTTTGTTTTTAGAAACTTATGGGTTTGATTTTAGAAACTTATGGTTTTGATTTTAGAGTATCATGGTTTTGATTTTAGAAACTTATGGTTTTGATTTTAGAAACTTATGGGTTTGATTTTAGAAACTTATGGGTTTGATTTTAGAGTCTCATGGTTTTGATTTTAGAAACTTATGGTTTTGATTTTAGAGTCTCATGGTTTTGATTTTAGAGTATCGTGGTTTTGATTTTAGAGCATTGTGGTTTTGATTTTAGAAACTTATGGTTTTGTTTTTAGAAACTTATGGTTTTGATTTCAGAAACTTATGGGTTTGATTTTAGAAACTTATGGTTTTGATTTTAGAGTATGATGGTTTTGATTTTAGAGTATCATGGTTTTGATTTTAGAAACTTATGGTTTTGTTTTTAGAAACTTATAGGTTTGATTTTAGAAACTTATGGTTTTGATTTTAGAGTATCATGGTTTTGATTTAAGAAACTTATGGTTTTGATTTTAGAAACTTATGGGTTTGATTTTAGAAGCTTATGTGTTTGATTTTAGAAACATGGGTTTGATTTTAGAGTATTACGGTTTTGATTTTAGAGTCTCATGGTTTTGATTTTAGAGTATCGTGGTTTTGATTTTAGAGCATTGTGGTTTTGATTTTAGAAACTTATGGGTTTGATTTTAGAAACTAATGGTTTTGATTTTAGAGTATGATGGTTTTGATTTTAGAGTATCATGGTTTTGATTTTAGAAACTTATGGTTTTGTTTTTAGAAACTTATGGGTTTGATTTTAGAAACTTATGGTTTTGATTTCAGAGTATCATGGTTTTGATTTAAGAAACTTATGGTTTTGATTTTAGAAACTTATGGGTTTGATTTTAGAAACTTATGGGTTTGATTTTAGAAACTTATGGGTTTGATTTTAGAAACTTATGGGTTTGATTTTAGAGTCTCATGGTTTTGATTTTAGAGTATCAGGGTTTTGATTTTAGAGTCTAATGGTTTTGATTTTAGAGTATCGTGGTTTTGATTTTAGAGCATTGTGGTTTTGATTTTAGAAACTTATGGTTTTGTTTTTAGAAACTTATGGTTTTGATTTCAGAAACTTATGGGTTTGATTTTAGAAACTTATGGTTTTGATTTTAGAGTATGATGGTTTTGATTTTAGAGTATCATGGTTTTGATTTTAGAAACTTATGGTTTTGTTTTTAGAAACTTATAGGTTTGATTTTAGAAACTTATGGTTTTGATTTTAGAGTATCATGGTTTTGATTTAAGAAACTTATGGTTTTGATTTTAGAAACTTATGGGTTTGATTTTAGAAGCTTATGTGTTTGATTTTAGAAACATGGGTTTGATTTTAGAGTATTACGGTTTTGATTTTAGAGTCTCATGGTTTTGATTTTAGAGTATCGTGGTTTTGATTTTAGAGCATTGTGGTTTTGATTTTAGAAACTTATGGGTTTGATTTTAGAAACTAATGGTTTTGATTTTAGAGTATGATGGTTTTGATTTTAGAGTATCATGGTTTTGATTTTAGAAACTTATGGTTTTGTTTTTAGAAACTTATGGGTTTGATTTTAGAAACTTATGGTTTTGATTTCAGAGTATCATGGTTTTGATTTAAGAAACTTATGGTTTTGATTTTAGAAACTTATGGGTTTGATTTTAGAAACTTATGGGTTTGATTTTAGAAACTTATGGGTTTGATTTTAGAAACTTATGGGTTTGATTTTAGAGTCTCATGGTTTTGATTTTAGAGTATCAGGGTTTTGATTTTAGAGTCTAATGGTTTTGATTTTAGAGTATCGTGGTTTTGATTTTAGAGCATTGTGGTTTTGATTTTAGAAACTTATGGTTTTGTTTTTAGAAACTTATGGTTTTGATTTTAGAAACTTATGGGTTTGATTTTAGAAACTTATGGGTTTGATTTTAGAAACTTATGGGTTTGATTTTAGAAACTTATGGGTTTGATTTTAGAGTCTCATGGTTTTGATTTAAGAAACTTATGGTTTTGATTTTAGAAACTTATGGTTTTGATTTTAGAGTCTCATGGTTTTGATTTTAGAGTATCAGGGTTTTGATTTTAGAGTATCGTGGTTTTGATTTTAGATCATTGTGGTTTTGATTTTAGAAACTTATGGTTTTGTTTTTAGAAACTTATGGTTTTGATTTTAGAAACTTATGGGTTTGATTTTAGAAACTTATGGGTTTGATTTTAGAAACTTATGGGTTTGATTTTAGAAACTTATGGGTTTGATTTTAGAGTATCATGGTTTTGATTTAAGAAACTTATGGTTTTGATTTTAGAAACTTATGGTTTTGATTTTAGAAACTTATGGGTTTGATTTTAGAAACTTATGGGTTTGATTTTAGAGTCTCATGGTTTTGATTTTAGAGTATCAGGGTTTTGATTTTAGAGTCTCATGGTTTTGATTTTAGAGTATCGTGGTTTTGATTTTAGAGCATTGTGGTTTTGATTTTAGAAACTTATGGTTTTGTTTTTAGAAACTTATGGTTTTGATTTTAGAAACTTATGGGTTTGATTTTAGAAACTTATGGGTTTGATTTTAGAAACTTATGGGTTTGATTTTAGAGTCTCATGGTTTTGATTTTAGAGTATCGTGGTTTTGGTTTTAGAGCATTGTGGTTTTGATTTTAGAAACTTATGGTTTTGTTTTTAGAAACTTATGGGTTTGATTTTAGAAACTTATGGTTTTGATTTTAGAGTATCATGGTTTTGATTTTAGAAACTTATGGTTTTGATTTTAGAAACTTATGGGTTTGATTTTAGAGTCTCATGGTTTTGATTTCAGAGTATCGTGGTTTTGATTTTAGGGCATTGTGGTTTTGATTTTAGAGTATCGTGGTTTTGATTTTAGAACATTGTGGTTTTGATTTTAGGGTATCATGGTTTTGATTTTAGAAACTTATGGGTTTGATTTTAGAAACTTATGGGTTTGATTTTAGAGTCTCATGGTTTTGATTTTAGAGTATCGTGGTTTTGGTTTTAGAGCATTGTGGTTTTGATTTTAGAAACTTATGGTTTTGTTTTTAGAAACTTATGGGTTTGATTTTAGAAACTTATGGTTTTGATTTTAGAGTATCATGGTTTTGATTTTAGAAACTTATGGTTTTGATTTTAGAAACTTATGGTTTTGATTTTAGAAACTTATGGATTTGATTTTAGAGTCTCATGGTTTTGATTTCAGAGTATCGTGGTTTTGATTTTAGAGCATTGTGGTTTTGATTTTAGAGTATCGTGGTTTTGATTTTAGAACATTGTGGTTTTGATTTTAGGGTATCATGGTTTTGATTTTAGAAACTTATGCGTTTGATTTTAGAAAATTATGGTTTTGATTTTAGAGTACCATGGTTCTGATTTTAGAAACTTATGGTTTTGATTTTAGAAACTCATGGGTTTGATTTTAGAGTATTATGGTTTTGATTTTAGAGTATCGTGATTTTTTTTTTTTAATTTTGGTTTTTTTTTGTTTTGACTTTAGAAACTTATGGGTTTGATTTTAGAAGCTTATGTGTTTGATTTTAGAAAGTCATGGTTTTGATTTTAAAATATTATGGTTTTGATTTTAGAGTATCAGGGTTTTGATTTTAGAGTCTCATGGTTTTGATTTTAGAGTATCAGGGTTTTGATTTTAGAGTCTCATGGTTTTGATTTTAGAGTATGATGGTTTTGATTTTAGAAACTTATGGGTTTGATTTTAGATACTTATGGTTTTGATTTTAGAGTATTATGGTTTTGATTTTAGAGTATCAGGGTTTTGATTTTAGAAAAACCATAATACTCTAAAATCAAAACCATAAGTTTCTAAAATCAAAACCTTGATACTCTAAAATCGAAACCATCATACTCTAAAATCAAAACCATAAGTTTCTAAAATCAAAACCATGATACTCTAAAATCAAAACCATAAGTTTCTAAAATCAAAACCACAATACTCTAAAATCAAAACCATGATACTCTAAAATCAAAACCACAATACTCTAAAATCAAAACCATGATACTCTGAAATCAAAACCATAATACTCTAAAATCAAAACCACGTTACTCTAAAATCAAAACCATAATACTCTAAAATCAAAACCATGATACTCTAAAATCAAAACCATGATACTCCAAAATCAAAACCATAAGTTTCTAAAATCAAAACCACAATACTCTAAAATCAAAACCATAGGTTTCTAAAATCAAAACTACGATACTCTTAAATCAAAACCATGATACTCCAAAATCAAAACCATAAGTTTCTAAAATCAAAACCACAATACTCTAAAATCAAAACCATGAGTTTCTAAAATCAAAACCATAAGTTTCTAAAATCAGAACCACAATACTCTAAAATCAAAACCACAATACTCTAAAATCAAAACCACAATACTCTAAAATCAAAACCACAATACTCTAAAATCAAAACCACAATACTCTAAAATCAAAACCATGATACTCTAAAATCAAAACCAAGATACTCTAAAATCAAAACCATAATACTTTAAAATCAAAACCATAATACTCTAAAATCAAAACCATGAGTTTCTAAAATCAAAACCATGATACTCTAAAATCAAAACCATGAGTTTCTAAAATCAAAACCACAATACTCTAAAATCAAAACCATGATACTCTAAAATCAAAACCACAATACTCTAAAATCAAAACCATAGGTTTCTAAAATCAAAACTACGATACTCTAAAATCAAAACCATGATACTCTGAAATCAAAACCATGATACTCTAAAATCAAAACCATAATACTCTAAAATCAAAACCATAATACTCCAAAATCAAAACCATGAGTTTCTAAAATCAAAACCATAAGTTTCTAAAATCAAAACCACAATACTCTAAAATCAAAACCACAATACTCTAAAATCAAAACCACAATACTCTAAAATCAAAACCACAATACTCTAAAATCAAAACCACAATACTCTAAAATCAAAACCACAATACTCTAAAATCAAAACCACAATAGTCTAAAATCAAAACCACAATACTCTAAAATCAAAACCACAATACTCTAAAATCAAAACCACAATACTCTAAAATCAAAACCACAATACTCTAAAATCAAAACCACAATACTCTAAAATCAAAACCACAATACTCTAAAATCAAAACCACAATACTCTAAAATCAAAACCACAATACTCTAAAATCAAAACCACAATACTCTAAAATCAAAACCACAATACTCTAAAATCAAAACCACAATAGTCTAAAATCAAAACCACAATACTCTAAAATCAAAACCACAATACTCTAAAATCAAAACCACAATACTCTAAAATCAAAACCACAATACTCTAAAATCAAAACCACAATACTCTAAAATCAAAACCACAATACTCTAAAATCAAAACCACAATACTCTAAAATCAAAACCACAATACTCTAAAATCAAAACCACAATACTCTAAAATCAAAACCACAATACTCTAAAATCAAAACCATGATACTCTAAAATCAAAACCAAGATACTCTAAAATCAAAACCATAATACTTTAAAATCAAAACCATAATACTCTAAAATCAAAACCATGAGTTTCTAAAATCAAAACCACAATACTCTAAAATCAAAACCATGATACTCTAAAATCAAAACCACAATACTCTAAAATCAAAACCACAATACTCTAAAATCAAAACCACAATACTCTAAAATCAAAACCACAATACTCTAAAATCAAAACCACAGTACTCTAAAATCAAAACCATGATACTCTAAAATCAAAACCACGATACTCTAAAATCAAAACCATAATACTCTAAAATCAGAACCATGAGTTTCTAAAATAAAAACCATGATACTCTAAAATCAAAACCATAAGTTTCTAAAATCAAAACCATAAGTTTCTAAAATCAAAACCATGATACTCTAAAATCAGAACCACATTGCTCTAAAATCAAAACTATAATGCTCTAAAATCAAAACCATGATACTCTAAAATCAAAACCATAATACTCTAAAATCAAAACCATGAGTTTCTAAAATCAAAACCACAATGCTCTAAAATCAAAACTATAATACTCTAAAATCAAAACCACGATATTCTAAAATCAAAACCACAATGCTGTAGAATCATCACCACAATAGTCTAAAATCAAATCCCCAATACTCTAAAAGAATTCAAAACCAAAATAGACCAACATCAAAACCAAAGTACTCTAAAAGCAAGACAATAATATTCTAAAATCAAAACTATATTAGTCTTAAATATTTCAGATTAAGCAACATACTTCAGTGGAGATGAATTCCGATTGGAAAAGTTTATATAAAAATATCGAAATAAGACAGACTATGAGAGGTTCTAAGCCTTGATACTCTAAAATCAAAACCATTATACTCTTAAATATTTCAGATTAAGCAACATACTTCAGTGGAGGTAAATTCCGATTGGCAAAGTTCATATAGAAAATTGAAATGAAAGATGCATATGAGAATTTCATGGAAGTGAATACGCGCGCATCATATGCATCACGTGGAAAAAGGTAAAGAATGAAATATATAACATTCACAAAAAAACCCTCAAATTGCCTTGATTCAAAACCTTAGAATACTCTACTTTCAGAACCAGCAATACTCGACAATCAACACAGCAAACACTCCAAAATCAAAACCATGGTACTCTAAAATCAAAACCATGGTACTCTAAAATCAAAACCATGGTACTCTAAAATCAAAATCATGGTACTCTAAAATCAAAACCATGGTACTCTAAAATCAAAACCATGGTACTCTAAAATCAAAACCACAATACTCTAAAATCAAAACCATGATACTCTAAAATCAAAACCACAATACTCTAAAATCAAAACCATGGTACTCTAAAATCAAAACCACGATACTCTAAAATCAAAACCATCAGTTTCTAAAATCAAAACCACAATACTCTAAAATCAAAACCATAAGTTTCTAAAATCAAACCCATAAGTTTCTAAAATCAAAACCATAAGTTTCTAAAATCAAACCCATAAGTTTCTAAAATCAAAACCACAATTCTCTAAAATCAAAACCATGATACTCTAAAATCAAAACCACAATACTCTAAAATCAAAACCATGATACTCTAAAATCAAAACCATGATACTCTAAAATCAAAACCACAATACTCTAAAATCAAAACCATAAGTTTCTAGAATCAAACCCATAAGTTTCTAAAATCAAACCCATAAGTTTCTAAAATCAAAACCATAAGTTTCTAAAATCAAAACCATAAGTTTCTTAAATCAAAACCACAATTCTCTAAAATCAAAACCATGATACTCTAAAATCAAAACCATTTTTGCTACAAATTCAAAACTATTTTTCTCTAAATTTAAGAGTAAAAAAGTCTAAATTCAAAGCTACTGAATTTCAAAACCATCGTACTCTAAAATTTAAGAAAATGCTCTTATAGAAATTTTTTCTTAATTTAAGCGAAATTTAAGAAAAAAATTGCTTGGAGCAAAATCGAACCCTTAGTTAGAGTATTTTTTTCTTGAATTTAGAGGGTAATTTTTCTCTGTGTAAACAAATTTGCTCGTAGTTCCTGTATAATTTTGGCGAACATTATGAAATGTGTATTTTTAGACAGCTTTTAATGCACGCTTTCGAAATATATCAGACTGATAAGTCAATTCTCTTTATGAAAAAACTTGCCAATAGTCTTCAGTGCCTTTATGCAAAAACGTATGGAAAAATGAAATGTCGAGAGGCACCTGGTACAACCAAAATTTGGGCCCGATCTAACGAGGTCGAATTTCACCTGTGACCACAAAATCTAAGATTGTAAAGAATCTCAGCTATGACAAGCTTACTAATAAAAATCATGGTTTGGATAGCGATTTGCGCATGTGGACGTAAGAGTAATACGGGCTTCAGACCTAAGGCTTAGCCATATGGCTTAACTGCTCGAAATCCCTATCAATCACGTTTTTTTTTTTTTGGAAAAATTGAAGTTGGGATTGGAGTTTTGAAGATAAATCACCTATTAGGCTCTCAAAAAGCAATAAAATTGCTCGCTATTTAGGGTTTTGAGATATTCGTGAACTGGGCTTAACCTCTAGTCTGAAGACCGCTTAAGGCGCTCTTCATGCAGGGCACCATCAACTCGTCTGTTACATCACGGAGTATCCCCAGAAATGCCTGTTAGATCTGTACAGAAACCATGACATACCCCGGATTTTCTGGCCAGATTCGCCATCGTATCATTACTCAAAGGCAACCAAAGAATGGTACGAGGAGAATGATGTCCGTTATACGGGCTTCAGACCTAAGGCATAGCCATCTGGCTTAAGTCCTCTTATTCCTTATCAGGCACATTTTTTTTTTTAGGAAATTGTTGTTTAGGATTGGATATTGATGACAAATGTACCATTTGATTTTGTAAAATCAATAATATTGCTTGTTACTGAGATTTTTGAGACCTTCGGGAACTGGGCTAATCCTCCAGTCTGAAGCCAACATTACGTAACTAAGGAGATGAACCCACCAAAAACACCCCTAATATTCGTCTCATTGATAGATATTACGCCATTACCAAAAATAATCCGAACAAAAAGACCAAATCTGTCCAGAATATCGAGGACTTTAAGAAAAAGTGGAATAAAATGTTCAAGAACCGTATGATGATCTTGTGAAGACCTTGATAAGACGAATCAAGAAGAAACTGCGAGATTTTGCTAATTAAAATCTTGAATAAAAAAAAAAACGTAATCTCTACAATGATATAATGTTTTAAAAAATGTTTTTCTTTTTTAAAATATCATGCAGTTTTTGTTTTTGAAACATTGTTTTGGAAACAATTTTATCATGATGTCTTATTTTAGCTTTGTTTGTTTCAGACAAAATTACAGACAAATTGGCATTTAACATCTTAAAAATATATGTTTTTGCTACTTTTGCTATTTAATTGTTTTGCTCGAACTCCATTATCAAGCAGTTATACAATGCAATTTAATTGGATTCCAAATGGAAATAGGTATTGGCTTTCAGTTTCCGGTGACCCTCCCATAAGTCAATATTCTCTAGGAAATTAATATACCATGTTTTTACATTTTTTATTGTTTTTTTTTTGCAAATGATAATCAAAACAATGTAAAATATTCATAAATAAATTCGAACTTGAATTGAAACAAAAGTATAAAAATCATATCTTTTCGCTTTCTAATATAGGGTTCTCCCTTAAATGTTATTTTGATTATTTAATTGGGAGGATATGGAAGTACTAGGGAGAAGGCAGAAAAATGTGTGAAAGGAAAGTTGACATATAGATAGGTTATCGAAGACTGTAAATCGACATCTATTACAGTTTAGCCTATAAATCGATAACGAATACAGAAAAAAAGAGGGTGCGATTAACTTTTTTTCCTCAAACCTTTAACACTTTTTAAGTGTAAAAATATATCAACATTTTTTAATGTTAATTTTACACTTTTTAAAGGGTAAAATTAACATTGAAAATGGTAATTTTAACCCCTAATACACCTGAAAAGGGTAATATTTACACCGATTTTGGATAAATTTAACATTTCCGGAATGATATTTTAACTTTTTCGGATTTCTCTCAGTGAGCAGATACAAAAACGGATAAGCACCCAAGGATATTCAAAATTGTGCAAAATTATGATTCCTTGAGGTAGCTCAAGGGGTCAAAATAATATATATTAGAACTCAAAATCGAAGGATTACGTGTAGTACTCTATCTGTGAAGTTCGAGAGACTGACTAAAGAGCATCCATTCAAAACTGAAAAGCTATTCCGTGTAATTTATAGGAGATTATTAAAATGCCCTAGGAACTTTTGCCTAGATTAATTCCGATTTTAAGATTAATTTATTATGCCAGCTTATTTAAGCTTATGTCAAATTTTTGTCAATCTACGCAACTTTTCTTAGGAGCAAATAGAAAAATCTTTTGTTCGGGCAACAATAAATTAAAAAGTATTTTTAAAAAATTATTTAATCTGAACCACTTTTCTCAGAAAGTTTTGTTTGAACTACTAAAACACTAAATTACGCAAATATTAATTTCTTGGAAGTATAAACTTGCTGACGACTGTATGCGAAAAACATATTCATTGTCTTCTTTCCTATCACTACATCAAGTGTCTCTTTTGCACAGAGCTTGAAAGGCTTCCCAAATCTCTTAGGAAAATACGAAATACACGTAACCCACCTGAGTAGCTTCTGAAGAGACTCATTCAGTTTCTAGTATCTGTTGAGAACGAGTGTGCCTCACCATGCAGGAAAAATACCCTGAAACTTTTACAAATTGTGTAGGCCGAAAGCCCGAAATCTCAATTGTGGGTGGTGGTCTTGTAGGTTCCCTTTTGGCCCTGCATTTAGGTCAGAAGGGCTACCAAGTGAATTTATATGAATATCGCGATGATATCCGAACTACGGAACTTATTGGTGGACGCAGTATTAATCTTGCTTTATCTGCTCGTGGAAGGAAAGCCCTGGCCAAGGTGGGCCTGGAGGAAGCTATCCTGGAACATGGAATTCCCATGCGAGGACGGATGCTGCATGATCTCAATGGGAGACGCAGAATTGTTCCGTATGATAAGAATAACCAACAGGTACGCCTAAAATTGTGTCTTTATCATCGAAATTGTAATTTTCAATGCTTTCTCATTCAATTCTTGCAGTGCATTTTCTCCGTTGGCCGGAAACACTTGAATGAAATTCTTCTGAATGGTGAGCATTATTTTAAAAAATCATTTTCTAATGCAATTTGATATTGTACTTAAACTATAAGACTTCACACAATAATCTATTAGGTGTGTATCGTCCGTCTTGTCCGACTGAAAAATGATACAAGTGCATTTGAAGCATTGTCCACGTATGATTATTGCATTTCATAGATAGCTCATTAAAAAATCGATATATAAAATTCACAAAAAGCTGTTTTCTTAAGGTGTCTACACATTATAAGAAATTTCTATCAAAAATGAGCTTCAAGAAGTGTTCTTCAAGAAAATTGCCTACACATTGGTGAGAATTTTTGACAAAAAGATGGATTCTTGAAGAAAATTTGTCTAATGTGTAGACAAATTTCTTCAAAAATCATATCCAATTGAAGGAAATTTCCATCAAGAATTTTTGAAAGAAATTATCGGCTACACATTGGAATAAAATTCATCAAAGTCATTCTTGACAGAATTCTTGAAGGAAACCATCACGATTCAAGATTGTTTTTCACGAAAATTTGTTATTTTCTGCTGGAAAAAGTGAGAAAAGCGTTTGGTGAAGTTCCTTGGGATAGTATTTAGTGAATTTGTGAAGAAAATCTTCTAAATATGCAAGGGAATAGTGTTTTTCTGGAGATGTCGTTCCTGGTGGAATCCAACCCAGCCTTGAAGGAACATTTCCTGTGATTTTCCTCCAGAAATTGCCGGAAGTTAATCCATCTGTGTATTCTTGAGGTGTTCCACAGTACAGTGGCCTCGTACTCCATGGATTGCAAGATGGATGGAAAGGAGAAAATTTACGGGCACTTTGGAATCTCTATATGCCTTGGTTACCAATTAAAACAAGAGCTAACCAGAGCCACCGAGGAGATCTCAATGCAAACGAGAGCTGTCCGGAGCTACCAGAAGCCATCACTTGAACCCCCAGAAGAACATCAGAATGATCTTTTATATCATTCACTTTCTCAACCACTAGGAACTCTGTGGGATTGCTTCCTTTCGAGAACATCAGAACTGGATAGCCACATGCCACATGCCTTCAATTCCTCATGTCAATGGAACATGGAACCCAGTAAATAAATCAGTTGTGGAATTATTTTGGAACATCCATGGAATTTTCACAGGAATATTCTTCTATTATATTAATTTAAAAAAAAAACTACATTTTTTACATAATAGAGATCCTTTATCTATTTTTTTTTTTAATTTATTAAGGGGTCCATCTAGAAGATGTTTGCCCCGCCTTTATGTAATTTCTAATGATTATTTATTAAAAATTCCTACTTTTAATAACATAATGAAATGTAAAGGACTAGATTCAAAACTCGATTTTTTGGGAGTCTTAAAGTGTAATTTTTGGAAAATACTCTTAAGATCTCATAAAAAAATTCTCCTGATATTGATAAAATCCTTTCCACAAGCGTTAAAAACTTGAATGAAACTTTTTACTGATCAAAAAAGACAATAAATTTCAAAGGCTGTCTCTTATTTGAATTTTAATGCGAAATTAAAATTGAAATAAATTTTATTTAATTTTTGGGAAACTGCTCTTAACATATTATACTAGATTTTTTTTTAGTTCATTTATTTTAAACCGCTTGTATTATATTATAACATCCCCACATCAGATATATTTTCCACTACTAAAAATAAGCAAACCTAAATATTTAAAAATCCACGTAATCTTCTAAATTAAAAGTCCTTTACATTGCATTATGTTATTAAAAGTAGGAATTTTTAATAAATAATCATTAGAAATTACATAAAGGCGGGGCAATCATCTTCCAGATGGACCCCTTAATAAATAAAAAAAAATTACATAAATGATCTCTATTATGTAAAAAATGTAGTTTTTTTTTAAATTAATATAATAGAAGAATATTCCTGTGAAAATTCCATGGATGTTCCAAAATAATTCCACTACTGATTTATTTACTGGGTTCCATGTTCCATTGACATGAGGAATTGAAGGCCATGTGGCATGTGGCTATCCAGTTCTGATGTTCTCGAAAGGAAGCAATCCCACAGAATTCCTAGTGGTTGAGAAAGTGAATGATATAAAAGATCATTCTGATGTTCTTCTGGGGGTTCAAATGATGGCTTCTGGTAGCTCCGGACAGCTCTCATTGAGATCTCCTCGGTGGCTCTGGTTAGCTCTTGTTTTAATTGGTAACCAAGGCATATAGAGATTCCAAAGTGCCCGTAAATTTTCTCCTTTCCATCCATCTTGCAATCCATGGAGTACGAGGCCACTGTACTGTGGAACACCTCAAGAATACACAGATGGATTAACTTCCGGCAATTTTTGGAGGAAAATCACAGGAAATGTTCCTTCAAAGGCTGGGTTGGATTCCACCAGGAACGACATCTCCAGAAAAACACTATTCCCTTGCATATTTAGAAGATTTTCTTCACAAATTCACTAAATACTATCCCAAGGAACTTCACCAAACGCTTTTCTCACTTTTTCCAGTAGTGAAACAACAAATTTTCGTGAAAAACAGTCGGAAGAGGTAGAGACTTGGAAATGATGGCAATCTGTCAAAAAAATTTTTGATGGAAAATAAAAAACCCAATGTGGAGGCATTTTTCTTCAAAAATTCCTTCAAAAATATGAATTTTTCTTTAAAAAATTCTTGAAATAATTCTTGATGAAATCAGCTCCAATGTGTAGACACCTTTAGAGACGCAGAAATGAACGGGGCATTGGACTATCTATTAAAATATATTATTATAATGAGTCAAATTAATTAAAAACATATTGAAAAAAAGGGATTACTTGATGATGATGAAAATGATCTCACTATTTAAATTTTGGGCGGGGCTTCAGTCTCATTCTTACTGAAGAAAATAAGCCACGCCCTCCAATAATAATATTAATAATAGATTAAATAATCTCATGATTTCCTCCAAGGCTTCTTTAAATATTCTTAGAAAGTGTCAAGGAAGACTTAGGAAATATGTGTTGAGAATCAATTAGAATTTTATTAGAAGAAATAATGAATAATTTATTTGATATTAGACGTAAGTGGGAGTGGCTTGCAAAAGGATATATCAATACCTTTTTCACTTATATACTATCCAAATAATTAAGCATGATTTATTCGTTAACAATGAGCGTTTTTGTCAATTAACCTTGACTAATTTCAGCAATAATTTTAAAAACATTTTAGTAGGTGTGGCCTATTTTTTAAAGAAAAAATGTTATCTATCTCTTTCTAAAATTGATTTATTGAAAAGGTCTTACTTAAGATATTTTTTAAATAAGACCTTTCTTTCATTCATTCTTCTTTAATTCATTTAGATGTTGTTCCAAAGAGGGCGGGGCATAATATTAATTTAATGAAAAATATATTTAAAGAAAAAACAGAAACTTCATATTTTTCCGGCATTTAAAGCCTTATGCCCTAAACACACTTACGACTTAAACCCAGAGACGACTTAGTGGAAAATGATGTAAATGCACTTTAACCATTATTTCAAATATAATTACGCTAAGCCGTCTCTCGGCTAATCCTCATGTTTGTCAAGGCCCTTAAGGATCAAAATGGCCTTTCAAAAAATTTAATATTTAAAAGTTTTATGATCTCAGCAAAACAACTGGAAACGTGCACTATATATTTGAATTTTATAGTAAAATCCATTAAGATTAAATTCTTTTAAAAAAATTATTCAATTAAAAAGAAAACCAATCTTCTCTATATGAAAAAAGCTTTGTCAAATTGACAAGAGGAGTTTGTCAAAAGGATCTACTTCCATACAGAATATGGAAAAGTTTTGTCAAATCGGCGGCCAACTGGATCTTGATCAAAGTTTTCCAAAGTGATCTTTTGTCAAATTGAGAAACAACATCCTTTTGACAAAATTTTACAAAGATTCATTTGTCCGCTTTACTAAACTTTTTGTTTTCAGAGTAAAGAAATTTACCGTTTTACAGTACTGAAAAAAAATATTTTGTAAAATGGTTCCTGAATTTTTGTAAATTTCTACTGGGGACTTATGAAATGCTCGTAAATCGTGTAACTGATATACAAGTTCGTAAAAGTTTGTAATCTTTCACGAACATTGTTCGTAACACGATCACTTGAAAACCATTTTTTGTTCTTTTACAAATATTTGTTCGTACATTTTTGTTTGTCTGGCGAAAATTTACGAACAAATGACAAAATTTTACTAACTTTTATTTTTGGATGATTACGCACATTTACGAACAAATGTATATAAATGTACAAAAAATGCTCTTCAAGTGATCATGTTACGAACTTGTTTGTGGATTATACGATTTACAAGCATTTCGTAAGTCCCCAAGAGGAATTCACAAACATTTACGAACAATTTCACAAAATATTTTTTCTGTGTGATCGCAAATTTCTATACAAACCATTATGAAATTTAAAAGAAAAACTCTTTGAACAATAAACGTTCCATATAATTAATATTTAATCCTTTCAAAAATTTCTCCAGTTGATAGTAATTGAGACAATTTTGAAGATTAAATTTTTATAGACCTGTTCACTTATCTTTTTCTTTGTTGGAAGAAATTTTCATAAGTAAACTTGTACTTATATTTAGTGCTTGATAAATAAAGTGTGTTGATAAATTTTCAAGATGATAAATTGTTGTTGAAATTATAATGTTATTTGGAGGATTAGAGAAAATTCCAATTGTATTACATTGTATGGTTTACATGTACGATGGACTTTCTCATCTATTTAATTTAAAAAAAAAACGATAAGGAAATTTTCACTTATATATTAAGAAATAGTTTCCTCATAATCGTTTTACACGTGGAGTTTTGACGTAAAGGGATGGCAGAGCGTGCCAGGCGTTGCGAATTGCTCGTACTTGTGACTTAAACGCTATGCTATACATCAAAAGTACTTTCGCATCATACGCCGGTAATCGGATCTCAACCGATTAGAATCGATTTAATCACTCAAGAGATTTCCAAAAATAGTTCTAAGAGTAATAAAATTGATTTTCGGACAAAAATTGCTTATAGATTCGTTACCGGTTCATAACCGGTTTGGACCGATTTATTAATCACTCAAAAGATTGCCCAAAACACCTTAAGAGTAATATAGGGTAAGTGTACCAAATTTCGGCATAGTTGCATGCAAGCGTCAAAGTCTCAAGTTTGAAATGTAATATTGTAAATACAAATTGATGTTTTTTTATTCTTTCTTCTGAAAGAGTGTTGCTGGGAATCTTGTAAAGAGTTTACCGTCTTTATTTACTCTAAAATCATTCTTAATACATTTTAAAATGAATAAAAATATAGACATAGCTTTGGTGCCCTATTTCGGCCACCTTCATTCTCATAGTTCCTTGCCCTTCGGGAATTCTTCCAATATCTTTTTCACGTCATCTCGTTTGTCGTAGCTACATTTTTTTATTATTCTTTTGCGTTGTATAATATCTAGAGTACGTAAAATCTAAAAGTTCCTGGAAATTCGAGGAACAAAAAAGGTGGCCGAAATTGCAAGCTGGCCGGAATTTGGCACACTTACCCTAATTCAAATTTGGATAAAAATTAGTTATCGTTTATGAACCGGATCATTACCGAATCAAGTATTTTTATTTTTTATGACTTAATTTTTAAAAATTTAATATGAAAATAAATTTTTATTGCAGCATCTGAACGCTATCCCAACATCCATCTCAACTTCAACCATAAACTGATTGATATGCACGTGGAAGATACTCAGATGACCTTCAAGAAGTATAAATGAATCTGTTATAGAGTTTAGATCGCTTAGACAACTTAAAACCCAATTTAACATCTTGTTCTTATCTCTTTTTTTCTAAAAGCCCTAAGACAAAGGAAGTAATGGATGTCTCAACAGACCTTATAATCGGTTGCGACGGAGCTTTTTCAGCGGTAAGACGCCACATGATCACCCGTCCTGGATTCGATTTCAGTCAAACCTACATCGAACATGGATACTTGGAACTCTGCATTCCTCCAACTGCTTCAGGGGACTTTGCGATGCCGCACAATTATCTACACATTTGGCCTCGTGGAAAATTCATGATGATTGCATTGCCTAATCAAGATAGATCTTGGACAGTAACGCTCTTCATGCCATTTGCTAATTTTGAAATGCTTAAAACTTCTACGGATTTATTGGAGTTCTTCAGGAAGTACTTCCCAGATTCAATAGAATTGATTGGGGAAGAGAAGTTAATGAAGGATTTCTTCAGGATCAAACCTCAAAGCCTTGTAATGATTAAGGTGAGATACAATAAACTTTAGGAAAAAGAAGCATTGTATAGGCTAATGTACATAATAATAAGTAATTCATTCATTTCATCCCGGTGAGGTCGCGCGATTAGGACGCCCAATTTAGCAGCCCACGCCTATCGGTTCTCTTGAAGTGACTCATGTAGCGGAATTCTGATATTACTCCATACCGGTCAAAGCTTAAACTAAACTTGGTTCCATAATGCAGACTTGATCCGCATAGATTTTGATAATCAAACTCTTAGCTTAGCTTGACCGAACTAAGTTAACCAAAGTTTATCAAAATTCCAGTGAAAATGTTACATATCTAAGGAGAGAAACATTAGTTTGTAACTTTTGACATTAATACAAATAATTCACACTTGATCTTATTGAACGTTGATCGACAACTGAACAAATAAGATCAACTGCACGATTTGGCTAAAGGAATCAAAAGCAAGCGAAGCAAATACAATTAATTTTAGTTACGAACCCTGAAGTTGTAACTTTGAAAACGCTTAGCTAACCTTAGAAGCTTGTGATTACGACTTTACATACCGTAGATGGAGGTGACTGCCCCTCTGAAATTCGTTAACTTTTCGCTAATTCTAGTAATTAAGGATGGTCATCACGGATCTACTCTATCATGTCCGATATAATTCTAGTACTAAGGATTGTCTTCACTGATCAGACAGGGTAAAATCAGATTGGTGACGACCATTCTTAAATAATTGAATTAAAGATCAGTTACGGTGAAAGGAACACCAATTGACACTTTAAGAACTCGTGTCAGGACCTATTGACACCCTATTCTGTACCATTTGGAATACGAAATTTGAATACTTATCCTTATCGAAAAATATATTTTATTAGATACATTAAATAAATTTCAACATTTTGACAAAAGTGTCAATAGGGGTTCCCTGTCGAAGAGGTGTTCATTCGACCCTAATTCTTAGCACTTAAGACTGGCCGTCACGGATCTAATATATCATGTGCGGTCTAATTCTAGTACTTTAGGATCGTATTCACCGATCAAACATGGTACATCAAAACTTAAGTGTGATCTTCACCGATTAGACATCGTAGATCGAATCGGTAATGATCAGTCTTAAGTGCTAGAATCAAAGAACAGTTAATTTTAACACTTAATGATGTCCGTGATAGATCCAGTCATTTATACCCGATTTAATTCTAGTACTTAGGGATGATGTTCACTGATCAGACATGGAAGATCGGCTCGGTAACAACCATCCTTAAGTGCTAGAATTAAAAAAAAGTTTCCGAACAGCAGAAGACAAAGTCACACCCAGAATGACTTTGTCAACATAAGACACTCGTATTTGATCTCGTTGGACAGACTAAACTGAATGAACCTGACGTCATCAAAATACAACTCTTAAACTGTCTTATTGATGCAACAAAAGCAAAGCAGATTAAACCACATTCTACCCAGTTGATCAAACCTTTATGCAACCTGACAAAGCTTAGATCATCTTAAAGTTGTGGTCCTTGAACGAAAACCTAGGAAACATAGAAACTTTCAAACTCCGACTCTTCTAATTAAAGCCAATCCTTTTCAGTGTCGCCCCTACAATATTTCTGACAAAGTACTACTGATGGGAGATGCGGCTCATGCTATGGTACCCTTCTACGGTCAAGGAATGAATGCTGGCTTTGAGGACTGTTCCATCTTCAGCGAAATTCTAGATTGTCCATCAATGGAAATTGCTGATGCTATCACTGAGTTTTCAGCCAAGCGCTGGGAGGATGCTTTTGCAATCTGCGACCTTGCCATGTACAACTACATTGAAATGCGCGATCTGGTTAACCGCAGTAGTTTCCTCTGGCGCAAGAGACTCGATGACTTCCTCTTCTGGTTGATGCCCAACATCTGGGTACCCCTATACAACACAGTCTCCTTCTCCCATATGCCCTACCGCAAGTGCATTCAGAACCGTGAATGGCAGAACAGAATCCTCAGTAGGATCCTGGTAATTTTGGGAACATTTGGACTAGCAGGACTTGTAGCCGGTATTGGGATTGTTTTGCGTTCATAAAGCCAAGAGTGTACAAGATAAGTTAAATAAAGACACTAGATGGCATGAGAAACCCCAAAAAACTTTGGATGTTCTGGCAAGTGCGTGAGTTTCTGGTATGTTTCGTGTATGGAGGGTATTTTTAGTTAGTCGATCCATCACGAATGGTCGAGAGCAACAAGTCGTCGCCTAAATTAAATCTCACTCGGTGCAGATTTTCACTCGGTCAGTCACGAGCGGACTTGCGTTGGAAGCGGAACTGGCTCTGCACATCGATCGTGTGTCCATTTAGTCCGCCGGAAAATTTGCTGCTCTCTTTTTATATCCAAGTCTCCCGCTTTTACGTTTTTTTTTCTTTTTCTCTTCATCTTCCTTTTGTCTTCTTCTTTTTTTTTTGATACCTCTGTGAATCGCTGAGCCCCGAGAAGAAACCAAGGTGAAGTGAACGTGAGTGTCGTGCGTAGGATCGGGCTAGGACCATTACAAATCGTTTTTTCCGGTTAAAAACGGAAAAATTCGGCCGATAATGATCTTTGTGCGCTCAAAATGGTCATCAATTTCGCTGGTGTGTTTCCTATTGGCGTTCACTGCATTTCCGGGTTGTGTATCTGGTGCCAAGAGTAAAAGTGGCAGTGATGCCCCAAAGGTGCAAGCCCCAGTGGATCCTGTTATTGAGGAAGTCACAGCCAAGCAATTGGAGCGGATTCTGCAGGAGAAGGATTATGTGGCCGTATACTGGTGTAAGTGTGTGATATGTGATCACTTTGTGCCTTGGCATACGCTCAACGGAAGCCATTTTGGATTAATACCAGAACAGAGAAAAGTGTCTCGAAAACCCGTGAAAAAGTCTCTCAAGTGCTCCTAGATTCTCTCCAATTACATAAGTGGCCAAATGGGAATAAATTCCACATTATATCCTCTGCACCAGAAACCTCGTTATTATAGAACTACTCTTTTGGAGGGCATATTTTTCACTCATCAAAGGCCCTTCACTGTAATTTGCAATCGGCCAAGTCGATCACGAGAAAGTTTGAAGATGATCGTATGGTGATCGAGTTCGAAAATAGATCAACTATCCCCATAAATCCATATGGATTCCTCATTTGTCGTCTGGCACAAACATTCAAAATCCACGATTGACATTACAGAAATTATTGTGCAACAAAAAATTGCAATTTTCTGCATCATCAAAAATCCTGATGAAGTGATCTTCAGATATGATCTTCCTCTCAATTTTTCCCTCATAACCTTCCCAATTAATGCATGTGGTAATAAATTGAGGCAGGAACACATCGCTTCAGACTATTGAATTTCAAAATGATCATGAAGTTCTCCAAGCTCAAAAAGATCACCAATCGTCATTCCTTTGCCAACGATCTTTTGGGTGAATTTTGAGGAAATTTCTTTAATCCTCATGAATGTGTCTTTATTTTTAGAATCCACACATTTCTCTCACTCATGTGAAAGTTAAAAGTATTTATCAGCCTTTTAGTCAATCTACTTCTAGTTCACGATCATTTGACACGATCACACCCAAGGTATTTCCAGTAAGGTTTCCCAAAAAAAATCAGCAAAATATTGAGGAATTTTCACGTCAAAGCATAACTTAAGTTTGCGCGTGTAATCTCCAAGAAGGAACATACTCACCTAAAATTAGCATAAACTTCTCTCTCACTCTCTCTCCCACATTCTTAGATGATCTTCACCATCACCGATCTGTGGGTTTCAATTGTACATAATGTACGACCAGTTGGAGAAATAGTTTGAAAGATAAAGTTTTTTCAACTAAAAATACCCATTCACTGAGTATTTGCAGATGGCTCACTAAGAGCGTCAAAAGGCATATGATCACAAAATTACCTAAAGATATAGTGCACGCACATCCTCTCAAATTGCAAAATGACCAAATGGAATTCGAATAATCAAAGGAAATTTTTTTCTTTATCATTTGTCCCAGATGTTGCAATAATCTTCTCTCTAAAAACATCCAACTATCATGTTGGTTGCACACATTTCAATCTCACCAATGCACCAGACAAATTCAGACAACAAACTTGTCGTTATTCGAATCTCAAAATGAGACTCAACATATTTTGGCAACCAGTCCTTCGATCAACAATAATCTCATGTACTGCACATGAGCACAAACGCATTTTAAGAGAGTACATACCGTACATACATAATTCTCAGAATACTTTAAAATAATTGCAAGATAAATGAGGTGGTGCAACAACATTGTATGGATAAGCGTTACTAAATAATTTGTATATATATAGGGAAAGATTCATAATTTGCAAAATTTGATAGTCTTTATTTGTCTTCATTTTCTGTTACTGCAATTGTGCGAAAAACATACTTGGTATGCGTTTTATTTAGAGCGAATTAGGATGATCATTAGTCAAAGTGTAGTGAACTTCAAAAAATAATTTTTAGTACCTACAAATTATTCAAGTAGAAATTATGTAGATATACATCACTTACGATCTTTGATTTAGTCATTAGACTCGACAATGTGAAACAAATCTTGCTTTCATGATCAGTTCTTGCCGTTAAGAAAGTTTTTAAGTGTGATCATCTCCTCTTTAGGGCGCAACACCCTCTAGTGGGAATAGCACAAATAAATACTGTTACAGCCTGGAAAGTTCAGTTATGTCTCCGCATCACACCATGAA
The DNA here is from genome assembly GCF_024763615.1 of Phlebotomus papatasi. Taxonomy (NCBI): domain Eukaryota; kingdom Metazoa; phylum Arthropoda; class Insecta; order Diptera; family Psychodidae; genus Phlebotomus; species Phlebotomus papatasi. The sequence goes on along the minus strand of NC_077223.1, from coordinate 85,734,020 downwards.
ATTTCTCATTAAATTTTAATGTAATTGCCATTAATTCTTGCCAATATGTCTTTATGTGGAATTTTCAAAGAATTTTCAAAAAACTATTTTATTTAGTGATAAAAAGATGAACTTGGGCCACAAAATTTATTTGTGGACCCAAGAATTACTGGACACAAGATTTTTTTTGATTTTTAAAAAAAAATATAAAAGAAGCGTTGTAAGAAAAATTGAACATATCCTTTTTCACAATAAAACGTTATTTCCGTTAATCAAGTTAGGTCAAGTTAAGTTAATATTCTAACAAAACGTTTTCAGTGATTTCAAGATTTTATTTGTCAGAAAGGGCCCCACATTCGGCGATCTTTGAAATGGACTTGATCGTGAAAGTATCAATTCGATATTCGATGTGATTAACCTGTTCTGTCAATGTACTAGAAATACTTGAGATAGAATCTTCATATTTTGGAGTTATATTCCTACAGATTAATGTAGCTGATTCTTTTTAAAAGAAATTTTTTTTATCTATTATGGAGGCGCGGGGAGCCTCTCTCAAACATGCGTCTTAATTTTGAGCAAAAATTTTGCATGACTTTCCGCGAAGCGAGAAAAGAACAACAAAATGTATTCCCGTCTCTGTCGGACTATTTTTTCCAAATGATTGAAGGACTAAAATAATTAAAAGTCTATTCCCAACAGCAATTCGAATATCAATTGCCCAGAAATAAATTACCTAAAATCACTCAATTTGCGTATAGTATATAATACTATAGTAAGGAAAGGGTTAAGAGATCTTCCTAGACGTAAAGCTATGCTTTGTTCCTTCAACCTTAGTGTAATCGCCTTAGTTCGTCAATATTAGGCATATTAAATCAAATTCTTTACGCCTGTATAAAAAAAAACTGTAATTTCGTTCATTAATGCCAAATATGATCATGATTCTATTAAAGTAAATTCTCACTTATCCATGCAAATGAAACCTAAATGTCACACATTGGAATTTAAATATTATTCGTGTGTTTTAACTAAAGCCGCTAAAAAATTGCAACTAGATGGAAGAATGTCCCTCCTGTAGGAATCTTTGCTGGCAAACTGGTCAAAATATTGAAATTTATTTAATTTATCTAATAAATTGGAAGCAATAGACGTGTTTTCTTTAATCTGTCTTTCCCTGGAAAGATAATGTGTTCAAGAGCATAGAAAGTACACTAGTGAGCTAAATCACTTACATTCTTAATCCTTTAAGGACGAGTGGGACACCGATGTCCCAAAAACAAACTATATGACTATAGAAATTTATTATATTATTTATTATATATTATTTTCTAAATAGTCAGAAAAAAAAGATTATCGTTTTAGGAATACCGGTGTCCCACCCGTTCTTAAAGTCAGCTACACTGGACTGATGAAATTCTTTTTTACTTCTTCTAAATCCATAGAATTATTCACTGTTTCATTCAGAAACATAATATAAAAACAAATTATCAAAAATATTAAAGAAAATTTATAAAATAATGATAATACTGAAATAAGTCAACATGCACTAACTGGGTCACCTTTTCATTAATTCACTTTTAATTAAACCTTTGGCTCCTTTTTCTTTGAACATCAATTTATTCCTTTTATTGTTATAAATATTTCGTAAAATTGTTTGAAACTGCGTGTGAAGTTATACTACGAACTAACGAAATGCTCTATAAATCATGTAACCCACAAAGCAGTTCGTAAAAGTTAGTACTGTTTCACAAATGTTTTTCATTGTTCATAACAAGATCACGTGCTGAGCATTTTTCATTCTTTTACAAACATTTATTCGTACATTTTTGTTTGTCTGGTAAAACTTTACAAATAAATGACAAAATTTTACGAGCATTTTTTTCTGTTTAGAGTTTAGAGACATTTACTAACAAAAAATCGTTAAACTACAAAAAATGCTCGTCAAGTGATAACGTTTTTAAGAAAGTTTGTAAAAAAGTACAAACATTTACGAATTTTTTAGGGAGGTTTACAATTTACGCGCATTTCGCAAATTCGTAGGAACTCACAAACATTTACAATTTTGCAATTTTTTTCAAAGTAGTTATAGATATTAAAGTTTTCTTTTAAAGTATGTTATATCACCTAGTAAAAAACCGTTTTTGATTAGAAGGACATGGTTTTTGTAAAGTGAATCTTGAAGTTAATTAGTAAACTTGAAATAATTAGCAAAATTGGTTATTTTAATGAAAAGAAAATGGGTTAGAAAACAATTTATTTCGTAACAGCGAACTATTAAAATATTGATAAAACCAACAAAAAAAGAGATGGCAAAACGTCCCAACTTTGAGGAATTCTCGAACTCACGAGGTAGAGCAATCCGTGAATTATCTTTTCACAGATTTTTGGGTGTAGACCGGTTTTTAGCGATTAAATTCCTTCTAAAATCGAAAAACAATTCTGAATTAAAAAATTGTCTAAGAAGTAACATACTTACGTGCAAATAAAACTGGTAAATTCGGAAACAAGACAACAATGAAGCCCAGTAATAATCGAGTGGCTATTGCTAGGAGCTTCATACTTTAAGTAGCTGATATGAATCTGTTTTCGATTTTTTTAATCTTCCACATTAACATTTGAAAATGTTATATGACTTTGTCATACTGTTAGAGCCTTGACAGACATGAGGATTAGGCGAGAGATGGCCTAGCGTAATTATATTCGAAATAATGGTTAAACTACATTTGCATCATTTTCTACTAAAAGTCGTCTCTCGGCTTAAGTCGTAAGTGTGTCTAGGGCATTACAGAGTTCCCCTACAGAACCCTCTTAAACTTCAAATATCGAAAGAAAGATTAAGTAGGGGAAAGTGCGCTATCTTCAGACGACTTATGCTTCGGACAGTTCATTTTCTCAACGTGTTATAAATGAATTTGGCCTATTATATTATTATATTAAAGTAGCTACCCAAGAAGCAAAATAGCTGCCATATAGAACCAAGTATTAAACAAGTCTTTTAGTGCACTTTTAAAAGACCTAAAGTGCGAATTTTCTGTTGAAATTCCTATAGAAGCTTTTAAGATCCTTAAGAGTGCGCCATTTTACTTATAGTAATCTCAGTGATGGAACCAAGACCGTTATAAGTAAATAAAAAGATTTTTTGTTCTATAGTGCCTTACTTAAGGAATTCTACAAGACTATATTAAGAAAAAATTGCTTCTTGGGTAGTCCAATGCCTCAAATTTTCAGGAAAGAGCAATGGGTGAAATCCATAAGGAACATAAAGAAAAAATTGAATTGTCCGAAGCTTGAGTCATCCGAAGGTAGCACGCTTTCCCCTATAGACTATCCATTATCCAATGAAATGGAGTAGTTTTAAATAATCTTTGTATCAAGTCGATTATCCCATGACATAGAAAATAATCATACTAAAGTATTCCCATTAATTTTAATAGCGTGAAAATGGATTTATCTCTCAATCTGAGAATAATTTGATGAGACTTGCGGGAAAAGCTATTTAGATTGTTGACACACTTTCTATGCCTCCATATGTGAATCAATATAATCTCTCTATTTCTGTCCTTCCGTCAAAATATTCTCGTCCTTCTATTGTAAGAATCTTCTTGCAAAGACTCTCCTACTTGCCTCACAAACATAATCCACATTTTCTCCTCACACTCAAATTAACCTCCAAAGAGGCGATGGCAATGAAACTTGGTCTAAAATAGAATATTAGAGTAATAATTTGCACCGTTAGTCATCACAATTTTTCCGTTCTCCAACTTGGTGGAAAAAAATGCGGGAACGGGTGAAAAATAAGCGGGAAATTCATTTATTTTTCTTAGAGCCACAAATTTAAGAAATAAAATTTCGTTTCCCTCGCAATTTTCAACAAACGATTGACTTGCCCTCTTAGCTTTTAAATTCACATCTCTTTGACCAACAATTCTGTGTATATTGTTAATAGACGTGGCGCTATTTATAAAGCTTGCTCCTAAAATCCTTGATTGGGTTGTTAAGTTTTTGAAGCTTCTGAGTGACTGCAAATCAAGCAAATATTGATGAGTGTGCAGATCTTACAACCGAATTTGCATTTAGCTCGTGCATTATGCAATTTCTAATGAGTTTATAGTAAATTTGGTACAAATGATTCATAAACATGGGGATATTGTCTACTACCATTTGAAAATCTCATGATTTTCTTACAAGAATTTCCTCAAGATGAGATTAAATAATAAATCAGAAAGTGAGTTAATTAAATTGCACTGCAGTGAGTCAATATTGCCAAAATGAAAGGTATAAGTCTCAAAATTGTCTAGTCCCATTTTTCTTCAATGAAATTCTCTTCCTTTGGACGTTGTCCCAATTTTTCGGTACACACAACCTCACCAATGCAATGTTTTATACAAAATCGAAGATTTCTATTCAGCCACAACTTAGCCATATACACAGAAATCAATAATTAACCTTGAACCATCCCTCAAAAAATTGACCCTGAAACTACCAAAGAACTTTCTCCCATTTGGCCGAATTGCCCGCGAGACGCGCGAGATTGAAATGATTAATGCAATTCAATTTCAATTTCAAGATCATCCAACGAGAATGCACCTCAGATGTCTAGTGATGTCAGTGGTGGCTCTCTAAATAAATTTGAAAGTTAATTTGCATTAATTTGCAAGCAGTATGGGTCGAAATTATTAATCTAACAGACTTTCTCAGCACGTCCAAGCAATTGAGTAAATTGAGCATTTCTCAACGTCTTGGGCGACAATTTCTATCTTGGCCCATTCTATTTTCAGAAAAGAGAGAAGTAGAAAATTGTGTGGGAATATCAAAAATTATCTTGTGTTTTCCAACACAAAAGAATTAAATACTGTCTGGTGAGTGTTTCACTTACAAAACACTTATTAGATCACTTAAGCAATATTCAGTCTTTTTCCTAAACATTTAATTTGATAGAAGCTGATCGAATTGTCTTTATCAAATCATACAGCTATTTTGACAAATGTTACATTACATTAAAGGGCCAATCCATCTCAAAACGACCGAAAAAATCGCAAATCGAGGGGTCATGGTCTTAGATGTTTTTGAATTTTACATATGTTAAAGTACACGATAAAATAATATACCCCTATTTTTTTTTTCGTCCGAGAAAAAATCCTGGCCGGAGATACATGGCGTCAAAGATGGCGCCTCGCGCTTCATTCCTCAATTGCGATTTTTAGCAAATATTTTAAAATGCTCTATTTCGGGAACGGGTTGAGATTTCTTCTTACTCTTTTTTTATTTGAAAGATAATTTTATACTCTTTAAAACGATATACTTGATTTTGCATTATCTGCTTTAGTTTTCTTTGAAACGGTCTTTTAAAAATTTTTTGAAAAAATTTAAAAATTAATTTTTCTCAAAAACCCCATTCTCAAAAATTTTGATTTTTTTACTGTTGATCAGTAACATTGAGTACTACATTCCCTGAAAAGGCGAGCTTCCACTTTTGCACTTACTTTTTTTTAAAAAATATTTGAAAAATTACCATATTTTCAAAATTAAAAATAACCAGCTAAACTCAAAATTTTGAGTTCAACTTTTCAGGGAATATAGTACTCCACAATACTTATAAACAGCCAAAAAATAAAAATTTTTCGAAATCAAGTTTTTGAAAAAAAAAATTTTTTTTGAGTTTTAAATAAAAATGTCTTTTATTGACAAAAATCAAACTTTAAGATACATTTGACACATGTGTCAATATGTAGATTTTTTTTAAATGGAATTTCAAAATTTTTTTTTTTGTATTTTTTCAAAAATAATCCAAAAAAATTTCCAAAAATTTTTTTTTTGAAAAACTAAAAGAAAACAAAAAAAAACATAATTAGTACATGTGTTTAATATGATTTAAAGGCTTATTTTTGTCAATAAAAGACATTTTTATTTAAAACTCAAAAAAAAATTTTTTTTCAAAAACTTGATTTCGAGAAATTTTGATTTTTTGGCTGTTTATAAGTATTGTGGAGTACTATATTCCCTGAAAAGTTGAACTCAAAATTTTGAGTTTAACTGGTTATTTTTAATTTTGAAAATATGGTAATTTTTCAAATATTTTTAAAAAAAAGTAAGTGCAAAAGTGGAAGCTCGCCTTTTCAGGGAATGTAGTACTCAATGTTACTAATCAACAGTAAAAAAATCAAAATTTTTGAGAATGGGGTTTTTGAGAAAAATTAATTTTTAAATTTTTTCAAAATTTTTTTAAAAGACCGTTACAAAAAAACTTAAGCAGATAATGCAAAATCAAGTATATCGTTTTAAAGAGTATAAAATTATCTTTCAAATAAAAAAAAAGAGTAAGAAGAAATCTCAACCCGTTCCCGAAATAGAGCATTTTAAAATATTTGCTAAAAATCGCAATTGAGGAATGAAGCGCGAGGCGCCATCTTTGACGCCATGTATCTCCGGCCAGGATTTTTTTTCGGACGAAAAAAAAAATAGGGGTATATTATTTTATCGTGTACTTTAACATATGTAAAATTCAAAAACATCTAAGACCATGAAGGGTACCCCTATGGTCGTCTTGAGATGGATTGGCCCTAAAGGATTTTAGGAATTTAAATTTTGGCTTTCTGATTCAGTGAAAATTAGAAAAATTATTGACACGACTTTTGATGGATCAAGAATTGATCAAGCAACAATACAAAAGGAGATCAAAATAAATGGATAACAAAAAATAAAAGGTGAAAGTGCAATAAGATATAAGTCAGCTAAAAGATGGGTAATTAAAATAAATTTAATAAATAAATTAAATATATTATTAAAGAATGACAAGAAAAATCAGAAAAAAAGATAAACAGTAGAACATTCAATTTGGTCAGCAAAAGATCAAATTTGCAATTGTCCTAAATGTTAATTATCCAAATTAGACTCGCAAAGTAACCAAGAAAGCTACAAATTTTTATTGGCGAAATAGCCCCTGCTAGTTACTATATTTTTCAAAACGGGATCTAATTAACCCATTCCTTACCATGGTATTATACATCATCCGCAAATTGAGTGATGTTTGATGATTTATTTCTGGGGAATTTTTATCCGAATTGCTGTCGGGAATGGATTTTCAGTAACGTTAGTTATTCAATTACTTGAGAAAAATAGTCTTTCAGAGATGAAAATACATTTTGTTCCTTTTTTCTCGCTTCGCGGAAAGTCATGCAAAATTTTTGCTCTAAATGGTGGACGGAAAATACGACATCTCATCGAATTTGTTAAAATTGGCCTCTTTTCTCTTTCTTGATTTGAATTCTGGTTGCCAATTTGTTTTCTTGGACAATTACTCTATCTAAAGCAAAAGAGTTTGTAATGAATGAATGCACAGAATTTAAATTCAGTGACCGTTAAGACGTGTGTTTGACAGGGGCTCCCCGCGCCTCCATAATAGGTAAAAAAAATTTCTTTTCAAAAAATTCATCTATTAATCTGTAGGAAACTAATTCGAAAATATGTACATTTTATCTCAAGTATTTCTGGTACATTGACTGAATGGGTTAAGAATTCTGAGAACCCGTCATTCAACATATTTGGTAATTTTAAAAATAAACTATTCCATTCCATCAATTTATTTTTTATTTCTCTATACTAATTCTTCTAGAATTGATTAATGATGCTATCCAAATGACAAACGAACTAGGGAACTCTTCCTCCTAAACACTTTTTAGTACTTGACTTTTCTTTGTTTTTAAAGTTTTTAAAGAAAGAACGAAATTGCTAGGATTACATTTAGTAAATAAATCTATTAACGGTTTATATCATCTTTCATTAAATTAAATGGAATTTTCAGAATTCTATTTGATAGTTTAGAAAATAAAGAGATATTTTCTATATCTTTTATTCATAACAAATTTTTGAATTACTTAAAAACTCCAAAATTGATCATAAATCATCTTGGGATATGCCAGAGAGATCAAAATTTTTCATAACATCATAATTTAGTATTTGCTAAAAACGTTTCATTATTTTTTGTATCAACGCAATACATTATTTTCTTTCTAATTATCTCCTTTATAAAATTTGATTTCTACTGATCAAATTAAGATAATGACCAAACTGGTGCAACCGTGTAACCTTTTAGTAAAATTTTCAATTAGGTATAGTAAAATATTTTTATAAAACTACTACACTTTGATCTTAGCCGTTAGGCAAGAAGCGATAATTTTTTTTTATAAAACTGGAAATTAAGAAAATATTAACTATTTTGGGCACTCAAATAAGACTAAAAAAGTAATGTTTATTCAATTAAGCGTCATTTTTAGTGACCAAAATAAAATATTTTACTGACCAAATTAAATATCTACACTTACAACAATTTAGGTAGGGACAATAACACTAAATCTCTTTTATATGGCGAAAATAATATTTTTGTATATAGATATATTTTAAATTTTAAGCTTAAAGCTTTCTTTCATTTTATAACTATTTTACTAAATATTCACGCACAACTTAAGTAGGGACAGTGATAATTTTGATTAAAAAAAATAGAAATTTAAACAGAAAAGCTTAAAATTTGCAAGTTTTAGCACTTAATGTTTATCGTTGCTAAATTGAGGACCAACCCATAAACACATATAATTTTGGGAAGACGCGAACATGGAAAAATGTTCTGTTAGAGGCTCTGTTTCATTTTTGACTTTCCGGGAGCTTGAAATTATCGTTAAGATCAGAGATGACCTTGCAAAATTATCGAAATTAATAAGGATTCGGAGGCAGCCCAAATCCCGAAAGCCAAATTCTCGAATGTTCAAAATCCTGAAAGAGATGGAATTATATAAGAAAATTTCCTTTTGCTTTCCTTAGCTATGGCACTTTTAAGAATTCGGGATTTTGGCTCATTCAGGATTTTGGCGTTACTGATTTTGGCTTTCGTGATTTTGACCGGAACCCCAAGGCTTAACGCAATGCAGTATTTGCATTTCAGACTTCTGGGGATAGTCTTTGAACCAATCGAATCAACAGTTTAAAGAAACCAAAAATTTAGAATTTAGGAAAAACCCCTCAGAGATGTCCTCGACGAGATGGTTGCTGATTACGATCGACTATACTTTGGAAGGATGAGAATGATGACTCCGTTAAAATCTCTAAAATCGTAAGATTGTTGTCATTAGTGACCATAAATTCAAAGAAAAAGGTTGAAAACCCTTATGCTTAACCAAAAACAGGACTTTTCGATTTTCTTTTCTTCAATTTTTCAAGGATATTCACGGAGTCACTTTTCCCATCCTGCCAAGGTATATAATCCATCGTAATGTGTTTCCATCTCTTCGAGGATATCTCTGAGAAGTTTTTCCGCCACAAATTTTTCAGATAATTATCTAAAGATTAGGGGAAACTGGGGCACCACCAAACACGTGCTACCTCCGTGCATTAATTTTTATTTCTAAACTACTTGGATAATCTCGACCATTTCTTCAATGGACAAGCATACCTATAGTGCCTATAAATTCCTATAGGCTTTGTTCTCAGAAGACGAATATCTGATTAAAAAATCGCAGTGTTTGGTGCTACCCCGTGTTTGGTGGTGCCCCAGTTTCCCCTATGCATTTTTAGCTTATTGCATAATTTCAAAGTACTGAGTTATTGTATTGTTGACTTTAAGTTATTTGTTCGATTGGTCCAAAGACCTTGCAAAATTGCAAAAAGTTTAATAGAGTCTCTAATAGAACATTTATCATGTTTACACGTTGAAAACTTTATCTGTTCACTGATTGACCTTTAATTCATCATTGTTTGACATTGCGCAATAAGTAATCTTCAAATTTTGAGTTTTCCTATTTGAATTCCTATTTTTTTTATCAAAATTCCCACTGTCCTTACTTAATTTGTGTGTGAGTGATGGTAATTTGTTTAGAAAAATAGTACATTAAAAATAAAAATTTTGGAAAAGAGCTGTTAAGCTTAAGTCATTCTATACTAGTGTCTTCATCTTCTGTTATAATGTTAAAAATGTATCTATATAACAAACGAAATATAAACGCCTAAGAGATTCAAAGTAATTGTCCTTTCTTAAATTGTAGCCACTGTATGTTCTTTGAAGATCTTATTTAAGAATTTATTGACAAAATGGCTTCCAAATGCAAAATTTTTTTATTTTTAAGTTCTGATAGATTTATTTTAATTTTGAAAAATCATCCGTAAATTCTTGATTGTACTTGCAGATGCACGAAGTTGTGTGACTTGCGACAAAGTTTTAGCCGAACTCGAACAAATCGACGATGACACCGATTCTTTCGGTGTGGATTTTGTTAAAATAAACGACAAACGACTCGCCAAGCAGTATGGCATTAAAAATTTCCCAGCTCTCACCTACTTCCGGTAAGTTTTTTTTTGACAAATTAGGGGAAGGTTTTCAGGCTTTGCACACATTCTGGCTTCGAACACTTCGTATTTTTCTCATAGAATATAAGAAAAATGAAGTATGCGAAGCCAGAATATGTGAAAAGCCTGAAAACCCTGCCCTACCTATTTAATGGGAACTTTTCTAAATGTTTGATTTTTCAGTGATAAGCATCCAATCATCTTCGATGGAGATATCATGGATAGTGAGGCTGTTTTGGATTTTCTCACATCACTGGAAGCCATGGATCTGCCCGATCGCATTGAAGAGGTCAATGCAAAGATCCTCTCAAAGATCGTCGAAGACACCGATTACATTGCTGTGCTCTTCTGTGAGTATCTTGTCATATAAATTTTCCACCAAATTGATTCTAAATATAATCATCATCTTTTTTTCTCTCTATTATAACTATTTTTTCTGTCACCGAGAAAGAGACAAATTTCTCTAGACAAAAAAAAAGAAATTCTTTTTCTTTCACAACACAATTAGATTTAGTTTTAAAAAGTGTGAGATGAAAATTCTCAGATACTTCACAAAAAAAAAATGATTCAATTTTTGAGCATTTGGTCAGAAAGAACAAGAAGAAAATATCAAAATTGTGACTTTGTTTCTATGTTACATTCCATCTTAATTTAGTATGTAAATAACAGCATTATTATTATGCAATTTTTGTCTGTCTTATATTTAGAGGACTCTATATTATTTCACTTTTACCACATTTAATTTTAAATAAAAAAATACCAAGACTTCTTACTATAATTTATCTATTTTTCTGTTATTAAAAAAAAACATTTTAAAAAAACTTAATCTGTGTGTGTATCTCGTTATCTTGTATGGTCACACCACATAAAATGGATCGTCAATTAAACATATTTGTTGAAATATAATCTTCATGTACTGTTGCTATTGTATGACAAAACAAGGTCCAGAGCACAGTACATGTCCATCAGGACATGGAAGAATGTCGAGTAAGTGGATTTGTTCACATCCCAACTCTCTTTCCTTATAATTTTCTTTACCCTCCTAATTTTCACTCACCCCTCCTACTCTTTCTCTCTCTCTCTCTTAAGTGTTTCCTCTGTCGTATTGTCTTAAGCACCGCGAAAATCCAGAAAAATGCACAAAATTCCCCAAGAAAAATTTTTCTTCAAGAGATAATATTTATGGAGCACATGAGAGAATAATAAAATTATTTTTTTTTATTTTTTCCCAACATTTTTGTGGTTAAAATTGGGAGGAAACGGTTGAAATTGCATTAGAACGGAAATAATTAGTTATTAACCAGGCGGCTCCATCAAAGCGAGTGGAGACGCCTGGTAGTTACTTTTCTCTCGCTTATTTATGCATTTATTCAGCCGATTCAGCATCATAAATTTATTTTAAATAAATATAAGATTTTTTAGATGAATTCCGAATTTTTCTAAACAACAAAAATAAATAAAAACCAACCTACAGGCCAATAAAATAAAATACTAAGAGCCACCTGGCGTCTCCATCTCAGCCAAATGGAGGCGCCTGGTTTTTGCATTCCTACACGAAAATGGCTCAAAGTATCCCTAAAAAACGGACTTTTCCGTGAACTTTGAGTAAGTTTTTTAGAAAAATACTTCAAATAATACAATGTAGGAATTTTTGATAGCAATTTTAACAGAATCTTCAGCAAAAAGATGCATAAAATTCAAGGATATTCTTTTCATGTGTTCCTCAGACATTAATTTCCTTTCCTTTACCCCAGAAAAACACTTCACTTTTAGCAACTATGAGTAAGCACAAGCCCTTTCTGTAAATAAAATCCCGTAAATGTGGCATATCTTGTAAAATCATTTCATCGACAATCTCATTAGAAGAAATTATTGAGACAATTCATGAAGTATGAATAAAATGTTGCAAAATATACTGGCATTAATCCAATTGTGATTAATTGCCGTGTAGTTGTCTCCACCAAACTGAATCTTCTCAATTAGAGATGAACACACACACAAAAAAATCGCAAAGGAAAAACATTAAAAACACCAATTGAATTTTAAATAAAGAAAACTCCCGATGGAGTGGCTAAAGTTTCAGTCTGAAAGCCTTCTAATTGAACTGATTGAATTTCATTGGTTTAGATTACTTTCCACTACGAAAAATCAGATAGTATTTACATGAAAATATGGGTTTACCATGCTGTAAAATTTCATTAACAACTTCTCCCTGCAAATTGAGGGAAAAGCATAGAATTTCATGATCTATTCAACACAACAGATTGTGTCTCGAATGTTTGTTAAATGTCTGTGGTTGTTCCTTTTTTTTTATTTGCATGCTGCTGGCTTCTTGATTTCTTCTCATATCAGCCTATTTTTGTAACTGACCTCCCACTACATGTGGGTGGCATTTTTTTTTACCTCCTCCGCTGCTCTGTTTGTCTTCTCCTGATCAACAAGATGTACAAAAAAAATTTATTCACATGCCATTTACCTTGGCACAATCATTTTTTAGTAACATTGATTTCTAATGGACAACCTCTTTCATCCCATTCATCTCCTCATCGTTCAAATTTAGATAAAACCGAATGCAGAAAGTGCGCCAGAGCTCTGCAGGAATTGGAAAATATCGACGATGAGGCAGATCAGCTGGGAATTGGATTTGTTAAAATTCACGATGAAGACTTGGCGGATGAGTACAATTTAGGAGCATTGCCGAAATTGGTCTACTATCGCCATCAAATTCCCATCATCTATGAAAGTAAGTGGAGATATTGTCCCTCGAAAGGCACGTTCCTAACAACATTTTCTTGTCTTTTAAGATGAATTGTCGCGTGAAGAGGATGTTCTTGAGTGGTTGATTGAGAACAAATCCACGGGAGATGATGAAGACATCATTGAAGACGTCACTGCCAAGACACTCAACACTCTCATTGGCAATGTAGACAATTTAGTAGTTTTATTCTGTAAGTCCTTTTGAACTGTCTTATTTTTAGAATTGTCTAGAAATTAATGCCTAAAATCCCAAAAATTGGGATCCCAATCAAAAAATGGGCGGGGAAGTTTGATATCAAGATATCAATTACCTCAAAGTGGACCAAAAGAACAAACTTAAAGTGTACAAACTTAAAGCAAAAATTCTATTTTGTGAACTATAGTTAATATTAATACTATTCACTATTTTCTATTAACTTCATGAGGTTCATTGGATCTAATTCATTCAGTCTTCCAAAAGCGATAAGAATAAGAGCTCAAATTGCCCAAATAGACTCAAGCTGATCCTAGAATATTTTTAGACTGTAAAATTTGATTGTACAGTTTGATTGTGAGTTTTCGTTTCTTTAATGCCCTAGACAGACTTACGACTTAAGCCCAGAGACGGCTCAGTAGGAAACTGATGGGAATGTAGTTTAATCATTATTTTGATTATAATTACGTTAAAGCGTCTCTCGACTTAAACCACAGGTGTGTCCAGCAATTAACTCTAGCATTTAAGGACGGCCTAAAGACCATGATGGCACTCTATATGCACTTTACAGGAGTGCCATTTGAAGCTGAGATTTTACATGTATAGTATAGGATTTTTGAGATTTAAAATGTGACTCTGTGACTTCGAAAATAATTATCTTTTAAGTATAATCACAGGAAAGATAGGAGGTATTAAGAAGTATCCAAAATCAAATAAAACGAATTTCGTGAAAAATCGAGCTGCACGACTTATATTCTGATTCATCGATATGGAATCACTCATATAAAGATTGAATAAGAAATATTTATCGATGACATAGTGCTGAGAGTTGAAGAGATCAATCTTTGTAATAAAGAGATAACATATCCCATTGAGTAATCGGCAGCGCATAAACAAGAAAGTGACCAGAAAAGCATAAGTAATTACGAAAGGGCGCAGACCATGACTAGACTTAGGTATTAGATCTGACTATTTTAAGCCAACTCATAAAATAATTCCAAACTAAGCTTACACTTCGAGTTGTGAAAAAGTTTTTGGATGGAAATTTAGATTAGGGGAGACTGGGGCAAAAAGTCACAAAACGGATATTTTATTTTTTTACAAGCTGCCCTAGTGCCCCAGAAATTTCTAATTTAGTTCAGTCTTATAGGAAATTTACTGCTCTACAACTTTGTGAAAGTAATATTCCTCTATTTTGTAAGGAAATACATTTATCGAGCTGTTTTCTAAAAGGTAATTTTGTGATTATTCTCAAAAATGCTGGGGCAAATAGTACCAGGTATGGGATATTATCACATTTTGATTAGCTTTATTACGGGCTTTCATAAATTGAAAAAAATAGATAGGTGACATATTTTCATAGGAAATTTATTCCTCTACACCTTTTTAAAACACAGTGATCTGAACGAAAAAAGCACTTTTCAAGCTATTTTAGAAAAAAAAACACACACACAAGACACTGCTAATCGTTTGACCAATGCAAACAAAAAGCGTCGAGATGCGGAAATGACGTTTCTTCTCGGCGTGAAACATCAGAAATTGCTTCGGTCTCTCTTACTTTTTGCTCCATACCTTTTGTTACTTTCTACCCCAAGTGATCATTTTTAATAGAAGGATTTCTGGAGAAAAGAATCTTTGTAAAATTCTAAAATAGATAGTTGGTTTCATATTCAAAGAATCCAAATCATTTAGGAAATATTTATCAGTGCATCAATTTTGTAAAATAAGTAGGTCAAAATTGATATCTGTTGTAAGGAAAACATTTCAAAAATAGGACTAAAAATTTAAATATTTTTTATTTTCTGAATTCCTTGTTCGAATTCTAAGAAACTTACGACTTTGAAAAAGGTCTATGGAGGCCATTTATGGAAAAAAAAAACTAAGCCGCTATCTCTTTTATCTTGGAAGATATCAAATTTTCAAATTTTTAATTTGTGACTTTTTGCCCCAGTCTCCCCTATTCATTGCTCTTTACAAGGCTTAGAGTTCTATGTACAACCCGCACCTTAATTGTGACACATATCGCGTAACGATTACTAATGTAGAAATTTGGCTTTTACTTTGAAGACCACTTTACCAGGGGTTAGCTCGCAAGTCAAGGATTTGATTGTGAACACTTTTCTAAAGTCGCATAGAATCAAGAGCCTAGAGTCATAGAGTCATAAAATTAAAAGGTCATAACTTTCATATATGATAATTATAAAATTGTTAGTAATTATTGTTTTTGTATCAAAGGAATATTAAATTATTTCTTCATCAGTTGAACTAGATAATGTCAATTGAAAGGGAGTCATCGAAGACCAGAAGCCGATATCTCTCACAGTTTGACATTTATATCCAAAAAAAAAAACACCGAATAATTAAAGAAAAGATAATATTTACTTTAAATTAATCAATTACCGGTACTTTATCGATTAATTAGCGATTGAATCCGATAACAGTAGAATTGAATATTTCAAGATCTTAAAAAAAATTAAAGAATTCCATTAAAAATTGAGCCCTCTGGAGTGACTGACCTTTTCTCCACTCATTGTCTATGGTCGAAATGTTCACCAAACCTGGTTTAACAAGATATACAAAAAATGAATGAAATTGCTAGGGTAAATTTTGAGATATACCACAAAATAGTAGGTGAGTTTATTAAGAATCTCACCTAATACATGATTTTAGAGGGGCTGAAGGGGATGAAAAGTAGTTTTGGTAAAAAGATTCTGTAAAAAAAAAACTTTTTTAGGGGGAAGAGGGGGGGGGGGTCGCCGAAAAGCTGAAGTCAATATCATTTACCGTTTAAGCTCAACAACGGTGACAAGTTGAAAAAAATAGGTTTATACTGCTCTATCTTTAAGTCGAGCAGTTAAATCTACACAAGAAAACGATTTAGTAATGTAACTTTAATAAGTACGATATATCTATCATGACATCATTCGAATAGTTTTTGCAAAAACAAAATAAAATGGTTTTCTAGCGAATAAAAACCGGATTTTGAGGGAGCGATCATAAATATGTAAAAGGACAAACAAAAGTCAATTTCTCTGATAGGCTAAAGTTAAGGATAGGTCGCCGAAAACCTTAATTCGTTGCCTCAAACAGTCTGACCTCTAAGACCACATTATAATTTTCATTAAAGAACTCGCACTTCGTTTAATAACGCTTAAGTATAACCCCTTCGTATTTTCGTAAAAGTAAAGGGAACAGATATTCGCGTACCTACTAAAATCAAGCCTTCAATTTTGCATAACAAAATAATAAAAAAAAAACTTTAAAACATTTCTTTGAAGATGATCACGGAGATGATCAGTCAATGACGGTATTGGAGGAGCTTGAAAAAATCGATGATGACTGCGACAGGCACGGTATCCAGTTTGTCAAGATTGACGACAAGAAAGCAGCCAAAGCTTTTGGACTCGATGAGGTGAGTACCATCATTAATCAGTAAAATAATGTATTTTTGAAGAAAAAAACAAGCCACAAGAGACATACTAAAATAAATTTAATAATTTAGGACGATTTCGAAGTAAGTGGGAATGAGATTGAGTTTTTTTCTTTTGCGAGATACCCCCTACTCCCAAAAAAATAATTTTCTCACTTCTTTAGTGCTTCTTACGGGACTTTATTATGCAGTTTATTTTTTTCACACCCCATATATTTATAACTGAAAAACCGAAATGGGACTTGAGATTTTCACGCGACCCCATCTTTCTTTATATTTTTTTTTTATTTACCACCCAAAATTGCATGAAAGTCAAAATATTTTCTTGGCATTTGCACGAGGTATAATAATTTCTTGGAATTATCGGTGATTTTCTAGGTACCAGCTATTGTCTACTTCGAGAAACAGATACCAAACAGTAAGATAAAATTTTCAGTTTATCAACTTTTAAAGGTTATCCTAATGATTACAATTGTATTCAGTTTATGATGGGGATTTGGAAGATGAAAATGAAATCCTGAAATGGCTTCTGTCTCGATTGGAAGAGGACGAAATTGAAGATGTCACAGATGAAATGCTGGATTCTCTTATAAAGGAAGGGAAGCACTTAGCTGTTCTATTCTGTAAGTGGTTCAGAACTAGATAAATTCCTATGTCTTACTCAATGTATGGGTCAATTCTAGATGACAACAATGATAGAAAGTCGCAAAAAGTCCTTGAAGAACTGGAAAATATCGACGATGAATGCGACGCACTGGGTATTCTCTTTGTGAAAATCGACAACGCTGAAGAAGCAAAGGAGTACGGAATCCAGAAAATACCCAAGTTATTGTACTTCGAAAATGGTATCCCTACAATTTACGAAGGTCCTCTCGATGACGAAGAAGGTCTTCTCAAATGGCTTGAGAGCCAAACAAGTGCTGATGAAATTGAAGACATCACTGATGAGATGTTGGATCTGATCATTGAGAAGATGGATCACGTTGCTGTATTGTTTTGTAAGAATATGGTTTACTTAACAATCAGACAGATTAGTTAATCTTTCCGATTTGTTTCTCTTCAGATGACAAAGATCAGAAGCAATCCGCAAAGATCTTGGAAGAACTGGAAAATATTGATGATGAATGCGATCAGAATGATATCGCTTTTGTGAAGATCGACGATGACAACGAAGCCAAGGAATGGGGTATCGACGAACTACCCACAATGGTACTCTACGAAAAAGGTGTACCACATGTCTATGAAGGTGATCTACTCAAAGCCGATGAACTTCTTGGATGGCTCATTCATCAAAAGAGACATTCCGAAATACCCGAAATCACAGACGAAATGAAAGACAAACTGATCGAGTCTGCTGCCCATTTAGCCGTCATCTTCTGTAAGCTTAACCGTTTTTGACCGCTTTGAAACATTTAACAATGTTTTGATTTTACAGACGACAAGGATGACAAACAAGACATCCGGGTTCTCAATGAATTGGAAAACATTGATGATGAGTTGGAAAAGGAAGGAATCGTAATAGTGAGAATTGACAACGCTGAAGAAGCTAAGGAATACGGATTAGATCACCTGCCAGCACTTGTGTACTTTGAAGAAAAGATCCCCAGTGGTAAGATTCAGTTGACTTAGAATAATCAAACTCAATAGATCAGGATCGGTTTTGATATCTTCCTTTCTTCCTAACAGTTTACCCAGGAGATTTGATGAATGAAGATGAAGTTCTTGAGTGGCTCCTTCTTCAGAAAGAAACTGCCTCAATTGAAGAAGTCACCGATGAGATCCTTCAAGAACTAATTGACGAACACGAGTACGTTGTGGTTTACTTCACTGGACCTTGCGAATCTGGCGAGAGATGTGATAACTTCCTTGAAGATCTAGAAAACATCGATGATGAACTTGATGAAGCTGGAATTATCTTCGTGCGAACTGAAGATGTCTCCTTGGCGAAGAAATACAACATTCGCAATCTACCACAGGTTGTATTATTCCGCAACAAAGAACCAGTCCTGTACAAAGGTGGTGAAGATGAAGATGAGATCTTAACATGGTTGACTGATGAGAACACCCTTGAAATTCCCGGAAAGATTGAAGAGGTGAACGTGAAGATGCTGGAGAAGATTCTGGGAGAAAATGATCATATCGTAGTATTCTTCTGTACGTTTGATCAGTTACGCGAATAGATGGAGTATTACAATTCTGTTTTACTTTGTGTAATCTTTCAGATGAAGAAGGTGACAAGAAATCTCAGAAGATCATCAATGAACTCGAGAACATCGATGATGAATGTGAAGAAAAAGACATTGACTTCGTAAAGACTTCAGATGATGGCATTCAAGAAGAATATGATCTTCCTAGTCTTCCATCTCTTGTCTTCTATCGCAACAAATTCCGCACAATTTACAAGGGCAACCTTATGAAGGAGGAAGAAATCCTCGAATGGGTTCTTGATCTCTACGAATCACCTCCAGATGAGATTGAAACTGTTGACAGGAAGACTCTTCAAGTGCTCATCAATGAAGTTGAACATTTAGCTGTATTCTTCTGTAAGTTGTCTTTATTCACTTGATTAAGTATTTGAGCTGTGCAAAACTTGGTATTTCAGATGACGACAAGTGCACCTCATGTCCAGGAATATTGGAAGAGTTGGAGACAATTGATGATGATACAGACAAACATGGTATTCAATTCGTAAAGTCCAGCGATGCCAAATTGGCCCATGAGATCGGAATATTCTCATTCCCAGCCCTGGTTTACTATGAAACCGGCGTTCCAATTATGTATGATGGTAAGACATTGACTATGAACTTTATAATCAACAGAAAGTAATTTTCACTATCTTTGATTCATTAGGTAATCTCAAGAACGAAAACCGCGTCCTGCAGTGGCTAATCGATCAAAAGAGTAAGAAAATTCCAAATTTGTTTTTGTTTTAATACCTTTTCATAACATTTAACCAAAAAAATCCCATGAACGACAATTGAAGATATTCTAATGAAGATTATCTCAAACTTTAAAATTCTGTTACTTAGGATAGAATATAGAATTGGCTTAATTTCTTTTTTTCCATTAATACTGGACAAAATGCATGAACATTGAAATCCTGTCAAAGAATCCTTTGAATTTAGAGCGTTTAAAGAGTTTGTCGAATAAAACTAGGCGATGACGATGATGACGAAGATGAAGACGGTGAAGATGACGATGAAGATAACGACGATGAAGACAATAATTATGATGATAACGATGATGAAGATAATGATGATGAGGATAACGATGATGAAGATAACGATGATGAAGATAACGATGATGAGGATAATGATGATGAAGATAACGATGATGAGGATAATGATGATGAAGATAACGATGATGAGGATAATGATGATGAAGATAACGATGATGAAGATAACGATGATGAGGACAATGATGACGAAGATAACGATGATGACGACGATGCTAACGATGATGAAGATGAAGACAACGATGAAGATGATGAAGATGACAATGACAATGATGAAGATAATGATGATGACGATGAAAGTATGAGAAATCCCTAAATATTAAACCCCATTCCGAAGATAATTCAGATCTGAAAGTTAAATCCAACTCTTCATTCCTATATTTCCTCATCCGGTTTTAGCAAGTTCTCACTATATCCATAAAGTCCAAAAAACAATTTCATCCAAAAGATTAAGAAACATCTCAATATTTTGACTGTCGCTCTAAATAGTTCTTAAGACTACAAGAGACGTTTTATTTCTTACCACTAACTTTGAAATTTTAAAATTTTACTTTTTCTTTAAGCTGACACAATGTTTTGATTTTGTTATCAACAGTTGCAATCATGAGACATTTCGTTACCAAAAGAAGATATAAATATATATGAAAATGTATTGTTAGTTGATGGAATTTGAGGATCCAAAAATATTTAGATTAGATATACTTTGGCAACGTCATTTGTCAGCAGTCAAAAACATTTTGTCAGTTGATATTAACTTGTATATTTCATCTCTTTTTTTTATCTCTTCCGTTAACTATTCCCTGAAGCAAGATATGTGTCCAACATAAAAGATTTCTGTAGCCATAGATGTTTTTTTTTTCTTGTTTTAAAGGATCTTCTAGTGAAGATACAAGGCCAAGTTCAATTGACACAATAATTTCTTCTTACATTCTTTAGTACTAACCAAAAGTTTTACATTCAAGTGTTTTTGAAGATGATTGAAGATTAAGTGAAAGAAGAAAACCCAAGTGAAGAATGAGCGTTACAATTCCTTATAATTTTTTTATATAGAATTTGTTAATAAGTTTGTTTGCAAGATGAAGTAAAAAAAAAGAACATCTTTTTCTCTCCTGACAAAACTGACAAAATGTTTTTGTTATCTATTGTTGAACAGATGACGGATGCTTCTTCGTGGGACTCGGTCACAGCGGAAATGCGAAAAAGGGTTCAAACTACGTACCCCACGAATATCGACCCTTCCAGTGTTGTCCCACCAAGTTGGAACGCTCCACCAGGGTGCCCAAAATGACAGCGGCCAAAATTGGACATAGTCAGGATAAAAAAAACTCCGGTGGTAGTTTCAAATTTAATTCACCAGCATCCAAAACCGATACTAAAACCACAACAAAACCCAAAAAACAGGACACCCCATTAAAGCCAGTTCCAAATCCCAGTGTAACCAAGAAGACCTCAAAAAAAGACAGCGTTGATGACAGGAAGGTGATCAAGGATACCAAACCAAGTGCCAGGCAAGCTTTGGTCTCCAAAGGTGCCAAAGACAAAAATGTCAAGGGTCAGAAAGGACTTTTCGGCATTGGACTCAATTGGTGGTGAAGATACCCCTCTATAGGACAAAATTTTGGACTTTTGAAAGAAAAATTTTACAATGTTGACCCTGAATTTTGATCACCTTCTTGTGCTTTGAGGAAGAATTTTCCTGCCCAATACACTTTTTTTTTCGTACAACATACCACCATATCTCAGAGATGCTTTATTATGCTAGGTTTACTCAACCAAGCCCTATCATAGACCTCTTAAAGAATTATTTCTCTGATAAAAGACTTTAATGTCCAAAAGCAGGTTAAACACTCAAGGAAACAATAGTGATGCATTTTGCTCTGAATTTCATGAAATTTATTTTTATTTTTTTTTCTGATTTAACGGGTTCGACTAAATAGTTTCACATAGGGTAAAGTGATATAAGTTGGACAATTCGCCGGTACAAGTTGGACATGGCTTTTTTCTTAATAAATACAGTACTAAATTTGTTTTTTTAAGCACAAGGAATCAAATTATAAAAGTAAAGCATTAAAAATATACAAATAAAAATGAAGTACTAAATTTATCAAGAAAAAAAGCCCTATCCAACTTGTACCACTTTACCCTAAACGGTACGAAAGACAAACGTAGTTAGAAAACTTTAAAGTACTAGGCTTATCTAGTTTGGTCGAACCCTTACTGCAGGGTTAAACACACACTTAGGAAGAACAAAAACGCGTAGCTTTCAATTTTTTTTTTTGATCGTAGAAAAAATTTTTAGAAATTTGTGGAGCTATAACGACTTTATAGTTAAAACGCATCGTTTAATAAGCTCCAAAAAAGAAAACTTTAGCTATTGTGATAGCAAAATTTGTTGAAAAGATTGGTTCTCAAATGGAGAAACACTCAAGACTCTTGTAAATATTGAAATTGTTGAAGACAATTGTTGAGAATTTGTTGTTAAAGTTGAAGCCTACGAATTGTTGACACACTGTTGATTGATTAATTTAAAATTGTGGTTGTGTTTTACTTCTAATAATCTAAGCTTAAATTTTACAGTGTCATTTTTTTGAATTGCTAAATCATTGCTTATCATTTTTCTCATCTCTAGTCATCTCACACATTTTATACAAATTATTTATAGCTTTTTTTCTTTAGATTAAAAATTGTAATAGAATTTTCCGTGAATCAACATCAAAGCCCCGAAAAGTCGCGAAATTTTTTATTACAATTTGCTGATCATTCTAGTCACACATTGTTTTTTTTTTCGTAGTACTTTTTATCATTTCTTAGTAGCATTTTCTTCTTATTCATCCACATGTTTCATTCTCTTTTTTTTTTGTAAATTTCTCTATTTTCTCTGTGATTCTTGTAAAAGTCTCGTGAACATAATTCTAAAATTCTACTACTTCATTATACACTTACAAATAAAGCTCTATCAACTAATTGTACAAAAAGCAGAAACCTCACGAAGAATATTGTTAAAAGAAGAAATGTCTCTGAAATAGTTAAGGAACGTACTATTGGTATGAATTATTTAAAAAAAGGACATGAAACTTTTAGACAAGTTTTTTTTGTATCACTCTAGATATCTTCTCAGAGTTAAATTTCAGATCAAAAAAAAATAAGCATTACTTTCAAGCTAAACTAACGCAACAGGAACGAAATGTTTCAAACCAGAAATTTTGGAAAATAAAAGAAAAAAATTGTAGGAAGAAAACGGACAAATTGAAATAAGAACTGTTAGACTATATTTTTTCTAATTGATATATTTAAAAAAAAAGAATAAATTGTTAAATATTGTTGACTTTAAATTTACTATTTTATTACTACTTCTATCATTAATCCACTAATACGACGTTCATTGTTTTGGTTGATTTATTGATAAAATGAAAAATTGAACGATAGAAAAGACCACTGCAGGATGAGGTATGAAAAAATCCGTTAGCATCCATCTTCTTTTCAATCAACACACCTTCAAAACCGTTTCCAATTTAATCTTTTAGGTGATATCGAGGATGAGAGGGAAGTTCTAGATTGGATGGTGAAACAAAAGACAGATTCCAGTATTCCAGAAATAGATCGGGAAACCTTGTTTGAATACATCAACACCAAGGACTTCTTGGCTGTAATGTTCTGTAAGGCTTTTCTATTTGATATTCTTTAGAAGTTTCTCAATGACTATTTCTATCTCAAAAGTCGTCGAAGAAGATCATGAAGCCTTCAAGATCCTAAGGCATTTGGAACTGATCGACGATGAAGCAGCAGAATACGGTATAACCATCGCCAAGTGCAACGACAAACTTATGGCCAAGAAGTATGGATACCGAAATCCACCAGGACTAACATACTTCCGCAAGGGCAAACCAATCAACTACGACGGAGATCTCGATGATGAAGAAGAACTCCTAGATTGGTTAACCAATCCCGAAAATATGGAAATGACCGATCATATTGAGCAGGTTAATCGTAAAATGTTCCAGAAAATCCGTCAAAACTCTGAATATGTCGCCGTATTCTTCTGTGAGTAGTCACTTCATGAATACACGCCCGCATTATTGCAAAACACATACCAAGAACCTAAAACCAAACCTAAACCTATTAAAGCTTTAAAAGCTACGCAAAGCTTCGATGAAAATTGTGAAGTTTCTGAAGTATTTTCATCTTCTAGAACTAAGTTTGAGGATACTAAATGTACTAAGTCACAAAATGCCTTAACCGTTAAGTTTAGTTGTATAAGGTTCCTCCAAATATCCTACTGATCCTAGCTGATCTCTGAAATTTCTTCATATTAAACAGACAGTGAAGATTGCAAGCAGTGTCCGAGGGTTCTAACCGAAATCGAACATATCGACGACGAAGCTGACCGAGCTGGAATTGACTTCGTTAAGATCGACGACCGTAAGATGGCCAAAGAAATCGGCGTATTCGCTCTACCTGCAATTGTATTCTTCAAATCAACCTCAAAAGAACCCGTAATCTACGCCGGTGACATCTACGAAGAACAAGATATCCTCAACTGGCTCCTAACTCAGAAAGATCCTGGTGGAGACGTCATAGAAGATTTGGAAGGTGCCAAGCTAATGTCCATGATTGAGGAATCTAATTCTCTAGCAATCTTTTTCTGTGAGTATCCCTAGAATACCTACATGTTTTTATTAAAAAAATCAATGTCGCGCAATTGCTGTACGTAGGCAAAATTTTGTTGCCACTAATACAAAAATCATAATCACAAATTGTTTGAAAAAAAAAACATTTGATAAAACAATCTTGTGAGTTTAATAACATGATGGAAACGCTTCTTAAATGTTGAACTAAAGCTAAAATATTTACATTAAACCACTTACCAGGGAATAAGACACAGTGCGACATATGCAACTCAAAAGCAATGCGAAAAGCACGTATGAAAAAGGAACGTGAGGCAAATGCCACGGCGGCTCAGCAGCCAACGGGATGTCATGAGGGTCAACCACCTGTTCAGGAGCACCACGAAGAGGGTATTTGCAAAAGACATCGCAAGGCAATCGTAGTGCCTTGCGATCCTCTCTTTGTCAGAGATTTTTTTTTCTTTAGCCGAGATATGAGAACCAAAAATGATTTGTGGTGTTCCCGGTGCGCATCCTTCCAACGTTAAGATACACCTCAAGTGCCGTCAACTCACTATGTTTTCACTTTAGTACTACTTAGTGTCTGACTTATCATTGGCAATAATATGGCCAATTGTAGATACCCTCTAGATGTAGCTTGTCTGTAGAAAGTTTGCTCATCCGCTTTGTTGTGTCTTTGACTTCATGTCTGATCTGTTAGCTTAGTCAACCAATCTATTTTCCTAACATCTGAACTCTTTCTGATCTTCTAGACAACGATGAGTGTGAAAATTGCGCGGGAATCCTAGAAGAACTGGAAAATATCGATGATGACTGCGATCGACATGGAATAGTCTTCGTAAAAACGAAAGACTTCAGCGTTGCTGAGGAATACGGCGTCCTTGACTATCCCGCTCTGGTTTACTTTGAAGGAGGAATTCCGAATGTTTTCGAAGGTAATCAACTCAAATCTAACTTGTAACCCACCTTCAAACTAACTTAATCCATCCAAAAAGGTCAATTACACGAAGAAGAAGAAGTTCTGCAATGGTTAATAACACAGCGAACAGAGGACCGAATAGAACTCATCACACGAGCAATGTTGGAAACAATGGTAGAAGAGACAACCTACCTGGCAGTCTACTTCTGTAAGTCCTTGAACTAACGCACCTAACAAAATTTTTATTTTGATTTTTTTCTTGCTTCTTACTCCCAACCACAACTCTCACGTAGAGATACGTTAAAAAAAAAACTTTGATCAGAGACCGTGGTTTTGATTTCTCTGTAATCCCCTGTGACTGAAAAAAAGATTTAATAGTTTTCGTACGAATGATATTTTAATTTGTGAAATTCCCCCCATTTCGCATGTTGTGATCCCTCCTGATGCGCCCAAACCAAATAGTGCCTCCAAACTACAAAAAATCACCAGCCTACTGTAGAACACTCTGCTCACCACTTGCCAACAATGCCTTCACCATACAAAATACCACGAGGGCGCTAGCTAACACGCGCACGCTGGTCTCCAAGTACAAGCTACGAAAGCGTCTCGAAGTGGCCCTTCAAGGTATACAACATGCTACACTAACCAAGAGGGCTTCGCGATACGAACTTATTAGTTCGCGCTTTCAGTGCTCCCTAATGCCTTTCGAGATGCAGCTAAAGTTTTCAAGCTTTAAAAGCCAGAGGGTTCAATTTGGTTCCTTCGGAATTGTTTGCAAATCTTGAAGTTTCATTCAAATCCGAAATACGGATTGTATCAGTCCGTTTTTGTAGTTCAAGCGGTATACCGGGGGTAAAACCGTTAACAAACTTAGTTCAACTGAATCAGACCTACAAGTTAGGTTAGCTAGGTTTCGGATTGATTCGGAACATACTAAAGCCTGCTGGAATGATCAACTAACTGGAGTGGCAAACTTCCTCAGTTAATTATTACGATTTCAAGGAAAACCTAATGACAGTTTCCTGAAGTCTAAGCTGTTGTTCAGCTTGGCACCACTAAGAAACCTGAATTGAATAGTGGTCCCTTCTCTGCACTAAACAATCTTCCCAGAGTGTGTGCGTGTGGAGTTTAATTTGATCTATTCCTAAACCAAATTTTATCCTACAATAAGGATCTAAATTTGCTTCCCTATCTCTGCATAGACAAAATAAATTGCAACATCTGTGATCAGATCCTAGAGGGACTAGAGCTAATAGATGACGAGTGTGATGTCTTTGGAATTCACATGGTGAAAATCCAGGATCCTCAGCTTGCCAAGCGGTATTCCATTAAAACCTTCCCAGCAATGGTCTACTTTAGGTAAGAAGAGTTTCTCTTCACAATAACCGATCAATTAAAGATCTTGATTTCAGAAATGGAAATCCGTTAATTTACGAAGGAGATCTTCAGAATGAAGAATCTGTCCTCGAATGGTTGATTGACGATGACAACAGAGAACTAGAGGACGAAATTGAAGAAGTCAATGATCGTATGCTTGAACGTCTAATGGAAGAATCAACACTTCTCGTTGTATTCTTCTGTAAGTCATAGCTTCCTTATACGAAATTGCGATCGAAACCCCAAAGTTATATATCTGTTTCAGATGATGAAGATTGTGATGAATGTGAAGAAATTCTCGAAGAACTAGAACTTATTGATGGTGAAGCCGATCTCTTCGGAATTGATTTTGTTAAGATTGCCAGTGCAGAAGCCGTTGAGAAATACGAAGTTGTCAATATTCCATCTCTAATCTACTTTAGGTAAGGGATCTTCATCGTTTGCAAAATCAAAGATCATGTCTAATCAACAGTACTTCAATTTTAGGAAACGCGTTCCAATCCACTACGACGGAGATCTTACACAACATGAAAAGATCATATCTTGGTTAACTTCGCAGGATGTCTTTGAAATCAAAAATGAAATTGAAGACGTCAACAGAAAGATGCTAGATAAGTTACTGGATGAGAATGACTTCCTCACAGTGTATTTCTGTAAGTTTCTTCAAAAATCTGTTACAGAATTCGGTTTGATAGAAAGCTTTGATTGCAGATGAACGCGACGATGAAGAGAGTGACATCGTTCTCGAAAAACTAGAGACTATCGACAGCGAAACAGACAATCTCGATATAACATTTGTCAAGATGGCCGATACTAGGTACGCACGGAAATGGGGCGTCACTAAGCTTCCAGCCCTTGTGTATTTCCGGAAGCGCTTCCCGAGCATCTATCGAGGCAACTTAAAGGTGGAAAGTGAGGTGCTAGAGTGGCTGCGGAAGAATCGCTTCCGACAGCCTGAGCTGAATATCTTCATGTACGCCCTACTAGCCATCTCCGTGGCCTTTGTCATCTACACAGCCTTCCTGCTGCAGTGTTTCAAGCCAGCCCCTCCACCGCCCGTGGCCCATCCTAAACAGGCGTGATGATATCCCTTATCCAAATTTTGCCTTCCTCCATCCCATAATAAATAGATATTTTTTTCTCCCCCTTTGATCTACCTTTCTTCTTTCAATCTTAAGCTCATTTGATAAGTTCATCGATATCATCCACATTATCATTTTATTATTCACATTTTTGAGTAAATGACAAGAATTATCAGAAATTATCACTTGAAAATTTTGAAAAGAATTTTAGGTGGAAAGGTTCATTATTGAGGTAAATTTTTTTCTGTACATAATTCGATTATTGAATAAAGGTACTATTAGAAATATCAACTTAATTGTTTAGTCGCCATTTTAAATGGAAATTCTAAAGACCTTTATGATGGATTTTATTAACATTGTCTTGCATATTTAGATACAAAAATTTGGATTTTTAATACTAAATCAAACAAGTAGCTGTTCGAAGTAAAGAATAAATTCGGAAAAGGTTTAATCGAATATTAAAGCTTTAAGCTTATAACACGTCTAAAAACCTTTATACATTGGGAGATCTTTCATCAAAAATTGTCTACCTGGCAGAATTTTGAGAAAGTACACAGAACTGCCCGATATTCGGCTCCTGGATATTCGGATGACAGCTGTCAAACACATAAGAATGTCAGAAATCCTCCTTCTCGCATGAGTTTCTATCTGTTATTTTCGTTCCCAATCACCCGAATATCGGAGAGCTCAGTGTACTCTTATGGCTTCTCTACATACTATAGTAAATTCTCTCAAATTCGGGCATTTGGGACCGAAATGTCACCCGAATTAGAGAGAAATTCGGGCGACAAACTTTTTGTAATGCAACGATTTTTTTTCATCCCTTAATAATGCCAAATTACATCAAAACTAAGATAAACCATGCTAAATTTGAGTATATTTGATTCATTTGATAAATCATACATTTGAAAAATGACAACAAAATTTTTTCAAATGTAACTGCCGCCCGAATTAAAAAGTAGCCCGATCTTAAAAGAGCCGAATTTGCGAGAATCTACTGCAGTAGAAATTTCTTTAAAAAATGCCTTTTTAAAGAAAATTTCCCTTATCCATATAGGCAGAAACGTCAGATTTTTTAAAAAAAAAAAAGGAATTTTTGACGAAAATTGCTTCTAGTAACTATGTAGACACCAAGTAAAAGGCATTGAAAGGATTGCAAATTTTAATACTTTTATTTCTTTCAGTTTCCGAGATAAATTCGATTGTGATGGTTAATAGATTTTTTGGGGTATTACAAGTTCAATCTCTTTTGTTTTGAAGTTAAATCCCAGTAGAGCCTCTGTGAAGCCTGTGAAAGACTGTTAATTTTAAAATATTGTCTTTAATTTTATAGATAAAGATAACCTACGTCAGAGTTTTTAAAGCTTTTTGAATTTCAGCTAACTCTAATTTGCTTATTTTTGAAAAACTTTTCTCACAATTAAAGCAAAAAACAGTAAAGTTTGTGACCTCTATCCACAGTATCTGTTTCGGATAATGAGAAAGAGGTAGCCGAAGACACCGAAGGTCCACGAAAAGCAACGAATCGTAGTAACATGACCAAAATGCCAAAAACAGATCTAGATAATTTGGTACCGGTAAAAATCCGAAAGTCAAAATCCTGAAAACACATAATTTTGAATGGATCGAAATCTCGAATAATAATTTTATAAAACACTCATAATTTCCCTGTGCCTCCAGCAAGTTCAGGTGCAATCGTGTTAGTAGCTATGACCGCTATGACACTTTGAACAACTCGGGATTTTCGCTTTTTGAGGATTTAGTTTAGATCAATTCGGAACTTCAGCTAATCGGGGTTTTAGCGTGCGGTATTTCGGCCTTATCCGGTTTTTGGCCTTCGGGATTTTGGCTTTTGGAATTTTAGCTATCAGGATTTTGACCGGGAACTCCCCCCCCACGCCCCGGATAATATGAAAAGAATTCTAAAATTGCTGAAGTACATTCAATGAATTTGGACACTTTTCCGCCAGAACGCGTTTCAAAAAATCGACAAATACAGTCAAGTGTGCTAATCTGGGCGCTTCGCTATCTGGATCGTTTATGATTAATCCACTTAAAATAATATTTTTATTTTTATTTCCGTAATATAGTCACTACAGTAACATAATATAACTATTCAAGTTTGAGAAAAAGCAAAAGTAATATTTTTATCCATTAAATAAGTAAGTGTAATCGACTCATTTTAATCTTGTGCCAGCTGGATTCTTCACTAAAAATTTTCTAGCACTGATATTTTCGCTAATGACAGCTGGTTGATTGAAAACATTTATTGTTTTTTCCCTGCGAAAAAAAGTATTTTAAATCCAAAGGTTTAAATAAAAGTGAATTAACGAAAAGGTGACCCAGTTAGTGCATGCTGACTTATTTCAGTATTATCATTATTTTATAAATTTTCTTTAATATTTTTGATAATTTTTTTATATTATGTTTCTGAATGAAACAGTGAATAATTCTATGGATTTAGAAGAAGCAAAAAAGAATTTCATCAGTCCAAAAACAAGCGTTTAAGTGGCACTCTTCGGAAAACGATCCGGTTGATCCGGTTACCCCACTTTACTATATGTCTTGTTAATCTTCTTCAAAATTTTTATTCTATAATTCTACAAAAAAAAACCAAAAGAATCTTGTAATATATTTTCGAGACGTTGAACAAATTCGAAAAAATTATCCGGATAACGAAGCGGACATCTGTCATTTTGTCCCCCAATCGTCCGGATAACAGAGCGAGCACTGTACAGTAGACTCTCTCTCAATCGGGAATATGGGGCGAAATGTCATCCGGTTTAGCGATAGAATTTAGCGTCAAAGCCTTTGTAAATTCCACAAAAAGCGCTCAATTATAGAGAATCACGATAAAATAGGAAGAACTACAGCGAATTTGAGCGAATTAGCTTCATAATTAAACGTAAAAATTGTCAACAAAATTTGTCGCCCGATTGAAAAAGAGCCGATTGAGTGAGAGTCTACTGTAATTGTAAAACTCTGAATTACTAATTCAAGCAATTCAAGACCATTTTACTGCTCGAACTCTACGGAGAGCAGTGAATTATAATCCCTCGATTTTTCACCTCCCCAAATTTCTACCTTCCACCCCCCGGAGACCATTTTTGTCAGGAAATCTTCACGTTTCAGACGATTTCTGAGAAATATCGTCATGCTGTTTGTCCATCTGTCCGCCCGGCTGTCATCAGCTCTAGAGGTCAAACGGTTAGAGATTGAGACTTGGGACCTTCGGGGGACCCATAAGTATCGTTAACATGCTCCTCCAAAACTATATTTTTTGGGATTGCTCGAAAACGCGTCTTGCGATTTTTTTTTTAATTTTTGATATGTTTTAGATATTACCCAGGCGAACATTTCGTCCATATACGAAAACAGCGTTGAATCATTCCTAATAACGGTTTTTCAAGGTCAAAAGTTAAAAAGACACTAGAGAGCGCATTTATCAAGCAAATGGGGTCATGTTTAGGGTCGTTGGAAAGGTCTTGGAATTTCCTATAAAACTGAACGGGTTTCAGTCGGTTTTGAATCGGTAATGAACCGGTTCATAACGGATAAAAAAATATCTGAAAATCAATCATATTACTTTTAAAATTGGGATCTTTTGAGAGATTTATGAATTGGTTCAAATCGGTTGACAACCGGTAAACGGTAAATGAGGCGAAAGTACATTTGAGGTATAGCATCTAAGCCACGAGTTCGAGCATTTCGCAAAGCCTGGGACGCTTTGCCACCCCTTTGAGTTTAAAATAAAATATTCCTCTTAATTGATTAAATAAAATCTCTTACATTGCTTTATCAAGATTAAAAGTATAAAAACTTTTATCTAGAATGTCCGGGTATTTACCCGAATGCTTTAGATTTTTTATCAGACCTACACAGTAAGTATGGCAAGTATGATTCTGATAAAAATACCATTCTTTTACTAAATTAGTTTGTCCTGAGGAACTATACTTCAAGGAAAAAAGAAATGGAGTTACCTTTCCGGGCATCATTTTGTGGCTTCAGTAGTAGATTCAAGGACTCCTTTAAGGCCTCCGTTACCTTTACACTTAAATTCACTGTCTGTTGGTTTATTAAAATTCTAATAATTGTTCTTATCACCACAAAATTGTCCAATTCTTCCAGTACTTTTTATTAATTTTTGCTTTTATAACCTCAATCACTAGGTTCACTTCACGTTAACATGAATTATTCACTACCCATCTATATATCCCACCAGAATTTCTCTTAGGTAAGTATTTCCGTGTACCCTGAAACATTTTTCACTCACTAGAACACTGAAATCACTGGGAAATTATTGAAAAACTCGATAAGTCTGGAGGTTTTCAGGGAAGAACAAAATTATCCACCAAACAGCGCTGACAAAAAAGCGCCAACTGTGAGCCGATTACAAAAAGCCCCGCGATGCGGTGTCATACAGAACTTCCAAAAATAACCACTGACGCTGAAGTCACATTTGACATCGCACGAAAATAAAAGATGGCGAAAGTTTGTGATTTTCCGATTGAAAAAACCCCAGAATTTTCCCCAAAATACTGAAATGATTAAGTGAAAATTGTGCTGGAAGTGTGGTGTGGTAAATGTGTGTAAACTCAATTGGTGTTTGGTGGAAATTTGAAATTGTGCTGTGGGATTAGGACGAGGAGTTTGTGAGTGGTGAGGAAAAGTTTCGTGTGAAAAAGGGGGAGAGAAGTCAAACACAAACACTGAAGACTCCACCAAGCAAATCATGCTTTCATACGTTCAAATGAACGCGAGGAAATTCTTAATATTAGCATCAAAAATATGGACCTGTATCTGCTACATGTTCAATCGTCAAGTGAGAGCGGTGAGTACTTAAAGATTTTCTAGAGGGTTTAACTGAATGGGGGATTAGTTGGGCACGCGGCGGGGGGCGCGCGATTGAGAAGGCCCCATGGCCGGCTGAGGGAGGGTATGGGGATGGGAAGGACGCCTTGGCCGGCTTCCAAGTGGCCTCCAAAATGACTGCTCCGCCGTAAGATAATCCTCTTGCCCCGGAGAACTTTGCGGTGAGCGCCAATTGATGTGGAGTAATTCAGTTTGTTCAGTACCAGCCCGTCAAGTACGAGCCCTTTCCCCTGTCACCCGTCTCGCGGCACCGGCTGAGCATGGTGCAACGGAAGACGCTGGTGCTGGACCTGGATGAGACGCTCATCCATTCGCATCATGATGCAGCACCCCGGAATACCGTGAAACCGGGAACGCCGCACGATTTCACCGTCAAAGTCACCATCGATCGTCATCCGGTGCGCTTCTTCGTGCACAAGCGCCCCCACGTGGACTTCTTCCTGGACGTAGTGTCACAGTGGTATGACATCGTCGTCTTTACGGCCAGCATGGAGATCTACGGCACAGCCGTGGCCGACAAGCTGGATAATGGGCGCAACATCCTCAACAGGCGCTACTACAGGCAACACTGCACGCCGGACTTTGGCTCCTACACCAAAGACCTTTCGGCCATCTGCAACGACTTAAATAGGGTAGGTCCCTTTCGTCCCTATTTATCAATTCTTGATAAATAATTTACAAAAATATATTGGGGGTGGGGGCGGTTTTATCTTGGCGTGGAATTTCATAAAAACCCTCGGATGGAAACTTTTAAGGTTATGTGCCCCATTATCGCAGTAAAATTGACCCATAACCTCACAAAACTGTATCGGTATTCCCTATACATTGAAAAGATAAAAAATACTGTTTAGTCCGTTCGGGGAATCCGTAACGGCGGAAACTCTTAGTGTTCCTCCTAACGATCAACTCCCTAGGAAGGTCCAATATGAACTAACTCTCACTTACACTAGGCTGGGCTCTCCGATATTCGGCTGATTGTGACTGCAAATGTTCGAAAAGAGGAATTTTTTTGACTTTCTCGAGTATACGACAGCTGTCACCCGAATATCAGAGAGCTCTGTCTACTTAACCACTACGACACCCCTTTGCGAAAGAGTAACTCACAGGCTAACAACTAGGAACGCTCTTAAGATAAATCGGCGCCACTTTAAGAGACATCCATGATGTGCATTCAAATACCAACGGTTACCTTAGGAAGAAACTAGAGCCAGCACTACGCCAGTTTTACGGCGTTATCACACTTGCACATTAAAATTTTAATGTGATTCACATTAATTGTCGCTTGTGAGCGTTCAAATAAGTTATTTGTGTCTGAGTCACTTAATATTTGGTGGTTTTTTTATTTACTGATAAAGAAGTGGACTTGGCCTACAAAAATAAGTTTAAATTTACCTAAAGCATAAATATTTTTTACATTAAAAAATTAAAGAGAAAATCGCATTAATTTTTCGCATTAATGCTATAAATCAATTTATATCAGATTTTGCGGGCCAAGTCTACCTTATTATCAACAAATAGATCAAATTTTGAATATAAAATGATTCAAACACACAAATTACACATTTGGACTCTCACCAGCGTCAATTAATGTGAATCATATTAAAATTTTAATGTGCAAGTGTGATAACACAGTTAGACTAAGGCGAAGAAAGTTTCTGGTTACACTGGTTTTTCTAAGTGTTTTTGTATTTTTTTTTACAATACTTTCTTTATAATCTTGTTTTTTGTGAGATTATATAAAATTCAGATTTTTTTTACAATCCGTTTATAACTTTCTAAAAAAAAATAATGAAAAAGTGGATTGTATAACGAACTTGTTAAATTTGCGAATGCTTTCCGGATTATTTTATCAAACATGAGAGGGAGAAAGTTTTAGGTTATGTTGAATATAACCTCAAAAATTAGAGTCTTAATTTGTGCCGAAGAATCTCTTAATTTTCTACTTTATAGGTACTTTTTGTTCATAGCTTATACACTACAAAAAGACTGGTATATTTATGTATTTTTTTATTTTAAAATAATCAAATTATAACCTCAAAATTATTGCTGACACTTTTACAAAATTCTTATTTTCGAAAAAAATTCGAAAAAAATAAAATTTTCACGAAAGGGGTTAAAATTGTAATCTGTAAGACACTGACAAACTTTTGCAATTTCGATTTTAATCCGTTTTTGACAAAAGGGAAGCTTTTTGTCAAGAACAACTTTGGAAAATGACTTATAGAGCATCTTTCTTCCTTTGTGTCTTTAACAAATGGCTGAAAATTGTATTTCGTTACAAGATGGCGAAGTTATAGAGCGATTCGCAGGAAAACATACTTTTTTCCCAGATATTCTCCACTCGTTCTAATCCTAATTCCAATCTAATATTTTATATTTTTCCTTACTTATTCACAAATATTTTGCTAATCCGATTCTTATAGGGCTAACTTGAATAGGTATTCTGAAACACTGAGACCATTTACACCGTCGCATTCTATTGAGTTTGCATTGTCCCAAAATCGAATTGTCCCAAAACGGGATTTTGCGACAATTCTGTCACAATTTAATGCGGCAGTGTAAATGGCCTAAATGAAACCGTTCAAGATTACCGTCTTATAACCTAGAAGCACTTACGATTTAAGCCGGAAGATGGCTTACCTCTTTGAGGACGAGTAGAAATCGGTGTCCCAAAATTTTTTTTTGACTGTAGTGACAGTT
The DNA here is from genome assembly GCF_024763615.1 of Phlebotomus papatasi. Taxonomy (NCBI): domain Eukaryota; kingdom Metazoa; phylum Arthropoda; class Insecta; order Diptera; family Psychodidae; genus Phlebotomus; species Phlebotomus papatasi. The sequence goes on along the minus strand of NC_077223.1, from coordinate 85,698,522 downwards.
TGTCTATATAGTGATTCGAAAGTTTCTGACTAATCCGTTTCTCCCGTATCTCTGATTGAGCCGAGAAACGGCTTAGTTAGGGGGAAACTAATGTGACTCTCGGCTTCAGCTTAAGTCATAAGTGTGTCTATGGCATAATATTGATGCTGAATTGACCTGTTGTACACGTAACGAACATAACCTCAAATTCAATAAAAGTGAAAACAATTAGGACATTAACACCGTTGGATAAGATTGAGATTGTATTGTCCCTGAATTCGATTTTGAGTCCATCTATCTACAATTACAATTCTAACTCCTTTCGTCAAAGTTTGCCGAAATTTTTGAGGTTAGATTTAACATAAATTAAAACTTACTCTCTCTCATGTTTGATAAAATAAGAGAGTACAGTGCTGTCTCTATATGCACAGTTTGGGTACTTTTTTTTGACAGTTCTCTCTCTGAATATGCACAACTTTTTTTGAAATTCCCAACGTTTTTCTCTTTCTTTTAATAAATTATCATTTTTTTATTGTTCTAGAATTTCCAGTGTTATTTTAAATATAATATGAGACAGAAAAAATAAAATTAAGAAAATTAAAAACAAGAAAAATTAGTTACCAAGAAAATAATTTTCTTTATTACTTTGTCAAAATGTAAACATATTGATTTTGAATGCAACCGACACAAAAGCTGTGCATATAGAGAGTGTGCATATAGAGAGACAGCACCGTAAGTCCGGAAAGCGTTAGAAAATTCAACAAGTTGGTTATACAACACACTTTTTCATTTTTTTAGAAAATATTATAAACCAATTGTAAAAGAAAAAATCAGAATTATATATAACCTCATAAAAAACAAGATTAATAAAGAAAATATTGTAAAATTAAATCATTACTTTAAAATTTAGTTGTTATAAAAAAAATGAAAACACTTAGAAAATCCAGTGAAACAAGAAACTATCTTCCCCTTGGTCTAAAACTAGATCTAGATCATCTATCGCTGCATTGGATTGATATTAAATTGTCCCAAAATCGGATTTTGGGACTATTCAGTTTCATATTGAGGTGGCAACCAAAACGGTTTCATTTAGGCGATTTAGGCCATTTACACCGCCGAATTAAATTGATACTGAATTGTCCCAAAATTCGGTATTGGGACATTTCCAGCTCAATCTAATGCCGCGGTATGAGTAACCTCATTGCTCTCACTTTCATTGAGTTTGAGATAATGTAAGTTGCCTAAGAACATGACAACTTTGGAGACATATTCCACACACTCAACTCTGCGTTATCCGGATGATAGGAGGTGAAAATGACATATTGTAGACTCCATTTCCTATTTAACCCTTTAAGGACGATTGAGTCACCGGTGACCCAAAAATTAAGTTTTTCCTATGGCTTTCTAAAGCTGTGTTTTGCTTTAAAAAGTCAGAAAACATGATCTTTTTTGACCTTCTCGTCCTTTAAGGGTTAAACTAAAACACTTAAAATGGCTTCTAATGCTCTTTATTAATGTCCAACACTCTTCGGCGTCCAATCCAAGTATATCTGTCGCTCGTTTTTCGGCCATCTTCGTCTGTTCTGAATTCCATCTCGCAGCAATTTTTCTAAGTATCGTCCGTCGCGTCCGACCACAAGATGAAAACCCGGAAGTTACATTTTTTGAATTTTCGAAAGTTTGACAGCTGTCATCCGGATATTAAAGAGTTTTTATTTCGTTGGCACTTAATAAAATTAAATAAAATTCACAAACTGCCATTAACTTTGGTAATTGAAGTGAACTTTTTTTTCCTCTGGCTATATGGACCCGAGTAACTGCGACAGCCTTATATAAAATAGAAGAAGAAGAAGAACTTTTTTGTTAGCTTCACTTGGAAAATTTGATTCAGCACAAAATTTTCAGTTAAAAATGTTTATGGCAATACGAGTAAATTTTGAAGAAATATTAAGCACATTTAAGCACCAAGGAAAGTTGTCTTGGTATGCATTATACCATTTATGCATAATAACTGGATAATGTTTTCAGAAAATTACTGTTCTTCCATAAAATCCGTATAATTACCAAAAATTAAAGAACTTCCTTCAGCTATTTACGTTCTCCGTCATTCATCCTGTGTCTGGGTGAAATTGATTAAATTGCTGTTCTTCTTGTCGTGTTTCCTGCCTGAGAAACTCCTTGTAAGAGTCTCAATTCATTATTGCTGAAGTTTCTCTCTGCTTGGAGAATGGAAATCCCAACAATAAGGGAAAATTCTATGCATATCAATTATTGCTGTAATGTAAACAGAAAGTGTGTTTGGTTAGAAAACAAAAGTATTCCAGTATATTGATATCCTACCTGTCTTTGTGATTCAATCTCTCCTTCGTTGATTTAATTGAATAGGGCTTTTTTTTGTTCCTCAATTGGATTTATTCTTAGATTTATTTCAGAATTGGATAGAAATACTTTCATCAACAATTGATATTGATTTCTATTTTCAAATGAGACCTTCCGACATTGTTTTGGTTTTCAGGTAATTTGGGATGTTTCTAAAAATATCAGTTCATCGTTTATATGGGAAATTCGGGTCAGAAATGAAAATGAAGGTAATTTAATTAAAAAAAAAGTAATTCTAAAATGGAAAATTTTCATGTTGAGTCAAAAAGCAAACTGTCAAATGCAAAACAAACCATTTATTATGTCTATTTTAATTATGAAAATATCTATTTTAAAGCAAACAATAAAGAATTGCTGATGAATTTCCGTGTGGTGCTTGCTTAAAACAGAAACACCTAAAATAACAATAGGTTTTTTTTCATGCAATTTCTGTTCTCAGAATTAAAATTAAAAGTTTGACGGTGGGTTTACTTGAACTTGAAAATTTATGTTTTGTGTAATGAAGTGCTAAGTGATATGCTCAATAATCCCTTATTTTGTTTTTCATAAAAAATTTCATATAATTGATCCGGCTCAAACTTCCAAACTGAGGTTTGGACTTTCCTGACCAAGAAATTTGCCAAGTCTGTAAATAAACTCAAAAGGCAATCTGATTAAATTGCTGATCGTCTTTTCGGTTATTGGTTATGTCATTTGATACCTATACGGAATTCTGATACCGGTGTAACTCGATATCTCGCATATCCTGCCCTGCAGATGCATTATGTTGCTTTCAAGGGCGTGAGCCGCGTCTTATAGTGATATTTCATCTTACCCGTATACTTCATGCGAGAAACACATCTGATGTATGATATAAGTGTATAAGGCGCTCTTTGGCGTTTAGTTTACACCCGTCGTACAATGTTCTAGATATAAAAAGCACATGCTAAAGCTATTGTGCTTCCACAATTTTTGTTCCTCAGGAAAACAGTTTTCTTGATTAGAACTACTTTGGTTTTCTTCTTTACTTCTGTTAATTCTCGCATTTTTTTTTACTAATCACTAAATAATTAGTGACATGTGTCCTCTGTGAACTATAAGGAATATTAAGATTTGTCTGTGCGTCGGGTTCAATTCCTTGTGGTACCACTGCACCTAGGCCATTTATTTAGGCCAGAGGTATACAAGAACTGGCAAGAACCGTTGAAACCGAATAAAAACCAATATAAGTTTGTTCTGGTAGCGTTTTGACCATTGACGTACATGTTTCATTTGACGTTTATTCGGTTTCAACGGTTTGTGCACGCCTTTAATTTAGGCGCATTCTCCTATTTTATCTTAGCGTCCAAGACAGTGAACCAACTCGGTATCATAATGATCTATGTGCATTATGATAACACACAAAATACGGCTCTAAGTCACGGTCCATGTCTGTCTGAGCGTGTATAACAGAACGACGAAAGCATTACGCTGCCGCTGTGAACGTGTTCGAAGTGGCAATGTTCGCTTGCATGTATTTTTTGTAGTGTCACTGGTATAAGCAGACTGTTATACAAACTTACGTTTCTCTCCATATTCAGAGTAGCAATTCTTTGGCATAACCGGGCTGTTATACACGCTCACGTTTCTATCCATATTCCGAGTAGCAATGCTTTGGCATAAGCGGGCTGTTATACACCCTCACGTTTCTATCCATATTCAAAGTAGCAATGCTTTGGCATAAGCGGGCTGTTATACACGCTCATGTTTCTATCCATATTCAGAGTAGCAATGTTTTGGCATAAGCGGGCTGTTATACATGCTGATGTTCCCATCCATATTCAGAGTAGCAATGCTTTGGCATAAACGGGCTGTTATACAAACTTACATTTCTATCCATATTCCGAGTAGCAATGCTTTGGCATAAGCGGACTGTTGTACAGGCTCACGTTCCTATTCATATTCAGAGTAGCAATGCTTTGGCATAAGCGGGCTGTTATACATGCTCTTGTTCCTATCCATATTCAAAGTAGCAATGCTTTGGCATAAGCGAGTCTGTTATACAGGCTCACGGTCCTATCTCAGACTGTCAATGATCATCATGTCAATGATTAAATTCTGCACGTGTTTCCTTCGCGAGCGTTGATACTGTGAAACAGAAGTCGTGGGCTTGAAGTTACAGGTTTTTGAGTCCCCTTAATATGAATTATATTGAATTGTTCGTAGTTCAGTATTCGCTAAAACTTTTTGTATACCCAAGTGTCGATACAGCCTATAGTTATTCATAATTTGACTAGGTCAATTTTGTGCTAACTGAACCTAGAGACGCTCTAGCAACTAATAGACAAATTATTGACGTAGTTAGATCATATTTAGAATCTCACGGACCGTATGATACAATAAGTTTATGATTAATTTAGTTTTTTTTTTATTTCTGAAATATGAAACAACTTGTGTTAAGAGTCATTGATTCCTTATCACCTTTTCTAACTTTTATCACTGGTTTCTCGCAAAAATTGGGGGAATACTGATATCAATGTGAAACGACAATGTTTTATCTGTTTGACCGTTGGCACAATAAACTCTTTAGCTTTTCTGTTGCACTATCAATCAGACCCCAAGGAAACTTTCCTGTATCATGATTATAGGGTGTTTTTTTTTAAAGTTGTTTTGATCACGGTGCCAAAGTTCTTGAGAGATTTGTGAGCATGCTTTTATCATTAATTTAAAGGAGTGTTTTATTGTGAATTAAGTTTTTTTTTTTGTGAAAACTACACAGCCAATAAAATTGTGATTCTATTATCACATAAAACAGATTTTTCATGAAGATAATAAAACTACAAACCGTAACATGGAAGTGTTTTTGTTTTTGAAACATCTTCACAAATCGGAAGTTAATTTATGAACTTTTCTCATCTTTTAGTTAAATGCTTTAAATTGATTTTGCAAACCAATAATGTTTTGGAAAGTTGCCACGGTTATTGGGGTTCTTAACTACAAGATTATCTTCTAAACTTGTCTTGCAGTTTTAGATTATTATTTTGTTGATGGGTGTTTGAAGAGAAATTCTATTTGAGCTTCAAGGCAAGAATGGATATAATATTCTTGTGAGACGATAAAGTTTTTGATTCTCAGTTCTACAATAAATTTGTTAAAATCTATTTGATGTTCTAAAATATGAGGTTGTTTTATTAGTACAACCACAATTTGGACGAGTTTTAATTTTAAAAGCATTTTACAGGGATGCTTAGTTCATTTTCAAGGATTCTCAGGATTTAAAGCTCAAATAGTTTGAAAATCCGAGAAAGATGTCATACTATCAAGTGTTCATTATAATGTCTTAGCGACCCAATAAGAGTCCTATAAGTGTTTAACCTTTAAGCTCACTGAAGTCTACCTTCCTTATTAAGATATAAAGTTGAGTAAAATAGTGTAGCAATTCCAGGGCTTCAAACGGTTTAAGCTTAAAATTTATGCTGTTAGCGGATTCTCTTTACTTAGCAGAGATTTATTACGATCTTCGTAACTAAATCCTTTTGCAATGTATTGAGTTTCAATCTGAAAGCCCTTTATAAGAGTTTGTATAAGAGTAGATAACGGTATCACTTCCGTTCCATATATTCGTTACTGCCCTTTGGATTTGAACTGTGCTATTATGGACACTGATTTTGACAGCTGGGTTACTTTTCAAAGATCAGTCAGAAGGATATCGGTCTTTGGTGACATAGAAAGTGTTCACAACAGTTCTGGTTCTCTTGACCGATTCGTAGCTGCGAACGATCACATTTCACTATGACCTGCTAAGTAAGATACTAGGGTAAATGTCCTAATTCAAAACCATTTCCAGACGCTTTAACTTTGACAGAAGATACAACACATTAAGTTCACATTTTTCTGAAGAGAATTACATAAATTTGCTCCTTGACTCTTCTAAAATGTGACTGTTTAGTGAATTTTTTAAGATATAATTTGAAAACTTCTTAAATACAAGAAATATACGCGAGTGTAAAATGCTTCTATTGGAGACATATTAATCCAAATGGAGATAAGGGAAATTTTCTAATTGGAGACAAACGGTGTAAGTGAACGCTTCCGGTAGATTTTCGAATAGGTTTGGCTTGACTTTGAAGTGACTCTTTCCGTACAGAAGTAGATCTTGAAAAATTCGAAAATCTATTTGAAGATCCAAAAAAGAGACTTTCTTACTTCTTAATACTTTCGCAAGGTGGCGGAAGTTACATCCTGTTCGAATTTCGAAGTACTCAAGTGTTAAAATGTGACGGTCTTCACATTGTTGTGAGGAAAAGAACAGACTAACGACGTTTACTGTTCTTGCCCCAGTATTTAATCACTCTATAATCACTGAGTAACTCTTTTGCGAGCTTTTTAGTATGATATTTGATAAGTTTTCCCCATCTTGTTCGAAAATTCAGTATGAAAATTCGAAATTGAATTTGAATTCTTCGAACTGCAACGACTTTTTGTGCAAATAGAGTTCCATTTACCTTACATCCAAGACACTATTGGAGAATCAAAATCTACTTGTGATCAGGCTCACTTTGTCTCTTCGAAAGGTTATTTATTAAGGAACAGAACCAGTAACCGACTTTCATTTCATCTCAACATTTGGACCTAACGATATGTAGAAATTCGATAGTGTCAAATCGATCGACCCAATTTGTGGTTCATCCGAATTCGTATTCCATCTTTCAAAGACGAGTAAGATAAGAACTATAAAAACTATAACTGTTCTAAGGACTATAAAGTTCCGTAATTGTTTTTGTCTAGTAAAATGGTCGAATTTCGAAAAACTGACTTTCGAAATATCGATATCAAATCTCGAGATTTCTATTTCGATTTCGATAAAGTTTTAGTAGCCAGGGTTGAAACAGGATGCAACAGTGTCATAAACATCGCGATTTTTTAATATTTTTCGAAAATAACATTTTTTTTACTTTTTCGAAATTCCAGATATTTATAATAGACAATTCACCAGGCGCTTATCGGTGCTTCCCTAACAATGCAATCCCTATTAAATCGTGGTTTTGTGACCCGATGGACATTGCATTGTTGTCGCTTTTGCCGCTTCTGGATGCCCTCAGATTCACCAATGACGTTCGATCTGTGCTCTCGAGGAATCTTCACCTCCATCGTCTCTGGTGATGAGATTCCCGCCACTACTCCATGGAACCAGTTGCCTCATTTTTGCCCACTTGTCGTCCACAACAAATCTTTGCTTCTACCCGTGAAAAGAAGGTAAAGTTCTACAAAAACTACTTCTCCAAAAACTTTTCGTATTGCTTTTTTTCTTTTATTTAATGGTGCTGTGATTCTTAAAAAAAAAGCAAATAATTATCACCATGAAAAAGAACAGAGACCAAGCACTTTTAAAAAGGAAAAAGAATTAGCGAAAAAGAATTTAGAAATGTTTTCTATTCTTTTATGAATGAAAATTGAGGAAGTTTTTGTGTTTATTTTTTTTATATTTTTGTTACTATTCTGATTTTTTGATCCAGTGAAAGAGGATTGTTTAAGATGGAAAGCAAAACAGTAAATTGCGTGAAATTTGCTAAAGACAATTTATGCTTAAAAAAAACACAAAGTTATTTTAAGAAAAAAAAACAGAAGAACTTCATAAAATCATAAAAGAATTTAAGGGAAAAGAAAACATGTAAATACATTTTTAAATTAAATTTTAAGAATACAATTAATAGCTGTATTAAATTATGTAGAAAAGAAAATCTTATAGATGAAAAAAAAATTTGTGAAGAAAAAGTATTCTGCAAAAAATCATTAATGAAGAAGTTATTATTACTTTTTTATCAAAAAAAAATATCATCGTGAAAGAAATTTCAAAAATTTTGCATACTGAATTAAAAAAAAAAACTTCAACCGAACATTGAATAAAAAAATAAAGTACAAGCTTTTCTTTTTCTTAGAAAAAAAGAAAATTTCAAAAATTTGCATGAAATTATCTTCCTTTCTTTAAAAACTGAAAGAAAACCTCTACTTCCTTGTCTCTCAAAAGGAATTTATTCTGCAGTTAGTAAATTAATATATAAGAAGGGATCACTTTCTTTTTGAGAAGTAAGCAGAAAAATATATCATCGTAATTTAATTTCTCCCAATAAATGCGCGAAATAGATGCTGTAAATTTTGAAGAATATGAAACAAAAGGACAAAGACAAGAAAGAAGTAATTTAAGGTTAAACTCTGTGTGTCATGAAATAGTTTACTATACGAGAAAAGATTAAAAAAAAAACTTTGACTAATAGTCGGATAGATTTCATGAACCTCTGTACAAAGGATAAATCAACACAATTAGATTTGTAAAATCATTATAAGAATCATTTAAGGAAGAAAAAAATGAAAGAAATGTTGAACAAATAAATCAAGTTTCAACAAATTCTTGGTTTTGAAGGATTTTTTACTTTGGTTTGCAGTTGAAAAAGTTCCCGTTTACGGTATTGAAGGCACTGTTTACAGTTTTGAAGGTCTAATAGTCCCGAGTAACCGTCCCTGACATTATTTTCAGGTTAATAAGCTCAAATACTAAGTTTTACTCTTAAGGCTATACTTCGGGAGAGCAACACGTGTGTATTTGACTATAAAAACCCAGTGCTTGTGCTGAGTCAGAGGAACAAAGGTATGAAATGATAATTGTCCCACGGCAACGCATCGCTAGTGTCGAGTGTTGATTATAAAAGTAATCGAGATGAAAACTTGCATTTTTTGTAGTTAGTAGCGATAATTATCAACAGTAATCTTGACAGTAATTTAACGGCACCTCCTGGATCTGGAGCTGCCGATTTGTTCTGCCAAAGTGAAAAAAACCTTTTCTCGGCGTAAGTAAATGTCTTTATTTCACTATTTTAACTATTTTTTGTTGTTATTATTTATAATTATCATTAAATATATGGTTTTCTTAAGACCAAAATGAACAGAACACCGAAAATTAATTTCACGCAGAAAAAGATCATTCGGCGGACTTCATGAATGTGCATCAGGTTGTTACAAGAAATATGACGGTCACGACTCAGGGTCAGAAACATCACAAAAGGTTGATCGTCCTCATCTTCCCAAATATCATTAAAAAGAATTTCCAAATTCATCTCTCCGATTAAATTCACAAAAATAACTGAATCACTTAAATCCGCAATATAAAAATACCACGGTAGTGAAGTGAAGTTTCACTGTCCCAAAGTGTCACAATAACAAGTCGACAATTTCTGAATAGCCGATCATTGGACCTAACGATACTAGAGACTCGATAGTGTCGAATCGATACTAGCGAGAGCAAAAGTTATCATTTCACCCCTGAATCTGTTTTTCTAAGTTTGGAGTGCACGGAAAATAGAGGATCCACACTAGAATCTTAGATTTAGAGAAGAAGGATATCTTGGGATTAGTTTCCCACAGATTAATAGCTGATTTTTTTTTAAAGTAAAAAAAAATATCTATTGTGGGGGCGCGGGGAGCCCCTGTCAAACAAACGTCTTAACGGTCACTGAATTAAATTCTGTGCATTAGTTCATTATACAAACTCTATTGCTTTAGATAGCGTAATTATCCAAGAAGACAAATTGGTAACCAGAATTCAAATCAGGAAAGAGGAAAGGGGCCAATTTTAACGAATTCGACGAGATGTCGAATTTCTGTTCACCATTTTGAGAAAAATTTTGCATGACCTTCCGCGAAGCGAAAAAAGAACAAAACGTTTACCCATCTCTGCCGGGCTATTTTTTCCAAGTAATTGAAGGACTCACTAAAAGTAACTAAAAATCCATTCCCGAAAGCAATTCGGATAAGCAATTGCCCAGGAATAAATCATCTAATTATCTAATATCACTCAATTTGCGTATGATGTATAATACCATGGTAAGGAATGGGTTTATAATAATAATCCAATACGGGATATGACATTCCAAGAATAATTCAGTACTTTTGCAATACAATTATCTTTATACTATTAGTAATTAGGCGGCATTCTGTCATTCACTTTATTCAACAAAAAAGTTAATTCGAAAAATTTTAGATTAACCTCGAAAATATAAAACTAATTTCACATAGATTAATCCCTTTTATTTAGTGTCTGTCTTGCAATTATTAACACTGTGCGACACGTTGTGGGTGTCTTTGACGAGAGTGCCAAAACTTATTAGAGGGTCATTTAAGGACCTCAAATCTGCAATCCGTTTGTCCGGGTCACCTCTAGATTTTTTTGAAAAAGCATATTTAGTTTTTTGATGTTTTATAAAATTCAAAAATTCGTATCTCCGGTTCTAATTATCCGGTGGTAGTCACATAAAGCTAAATTGACGCATAATTTCATCCTCTATAACTCTTGTGAACATATCAAGCATCTACGATGAAAATGAAGTATATTTTTTAAAGATTTTTTGAAAAAGGGCACCTAAAATGGTGCATTTTTCTGTGTTTTTTCCATCTTCTAGTAATTTTCCCACTTTAATAGAGCATTTTATATGTCAAATAACTATGCCTAAAAGTTAGAGAATTTAATATTCTTTCATATCTTTTTGGTTTAAATTTTCTATCCTAATTCGTTTATTCACAATAATTTATTGAAAATAAAATGCATTATTATAAAAATAAAATCTCTTATTATATATAATTATTTGGTATCTTTGTCTAACCTACTGAAGAGCATTCTCTTTTGCACTCTCACTTACACATTTCATATAAAAAGAGGCGAAATGAAAAAAAGAGACGTATTTAGAAATAAAGAGAGAAGAATAGTTTTTTGGCACTCATAACAGCTATTCTTCTCTCTCTATTTCTAAATACGTCTCTTTCTTTCATTTCGCCTCTTTTTATATGAAATTTGTAAGTGAGAGTGCAAAAGAGAATGCTCTTCAGTAGGTTAGACAAAGATACCAAATAATTATATATAATAAGAGATTTTATTTTTATAATAATGCATTTTATTTTCAATAAATTATTGTGAATAAACGAATTAGGATAGAAAATTTAAACCAAAAAGATATGAAAGAATATTAAATTCTCTAACTTTTAGGCATAGTTATTTGACATATAAAATGCTCTATTAAAGTGGGAAAATTACTAGAAGATGGAAAAAACACAGAAAAATGCACCATTTTAGGTGCCCTTTTTCAAAATATCTTTAAAAAATATACTTCATTTTCATCGTAGATGCTTGATATGTTCACAAGAGTTATAGAGGATGAAATTATGCGTCAATTTAGCTTTATGTGACTACCACCGGATAATTAGAACCGGAGATATGAATTTTTGAATTTTATAAAACATCAAAAAACTAAATATGCTTTTTCAAAAAAATCTAGAGGTGACCCGGACAAACGGATTGCAGATTTGAGGTCCTTAAATGACCCTCTAACAAGTTTTGGCACTCTCGTCAAAGACACCCACAAAAAGGTAAATTTTGTCGCACCGTGTAATCAATAATTTTGCCACTACACGATAACTAACGCCTATATTCTTCGAATTTAAAGGACATTTGAAAAAAAATATATGGGAGTTGGTCTAAGTGGCTACCATAGATAAGACTAGGCGCATTTTATAGGTAATGGTGTACGATGAAAAACTACCGAGACCAAGGACGATATTCGCCGGGAGTCCTTGTAAAAACGCCGTTATCCTTTCGAAAAAAAAACTTTTGACATTGAATTACTCAATATCAGCTAAAGGGACGCCCCTTGCGGTCGACTTGTGAACTTATCTATACCGTCTTTTTGTAGGATTTTTCGAGACCTTTCGATTGAGTATCCATTGATTACATTCAGTTCATAAATCTCTGAGATATAAGGTTTAAAGTTTTGACTTTGAGCTATCATGTTTCAATGTCCTCCTATTTACGCATGGTGTGCATTGTAAAGACATATGCTTTTATGTCCATTTCGAGAATATACAGTAATTTAATGTATTTTATGTTACAATTTATTCTTTCCCTTAAAAAAAAGACAGTAGGGGAAGTGCTTATAATTTTGGACAGTCTGCATATAAGCATCGATATCCTAAGTTTGAAGTGCCATATTTTCAATACTAATTGACTTTTCTTGTTACTCTCTTTTCAGAAGGATTGTTTAGAAACTTGGCAAGCTATTTATCATCTCATTTTTACTAAAATTAGTTTTAATACGTTTAAAAATGAATTGATATGTAGAGGTGAATTTGACTCTTATTTTGGACAACTTGGTTATTAATTTTTACAACTTGTCTGTAAATTTGGACAGATAATCCGCCTCAACAGGATGCCCATTGTTCTTCATTTTATGAACCAATCTTACCAAGTCCTCTTCCTGTTCATGTAAGGGAAACGTGGAATGTCACAAGAAGCCCAGAAACTTTCCATATCATTCATTAAAGTGAGTTGACTTCGGTACTCCAAGTACGTGCGGATTCGCTCATTCCCTGCCCTTTCCGGGAGCCTTTCAAGGCATTTCTCACTGCATCTCTTTCGTAGAGATGATGCTCCTTTATTTCTCCAGGCATTTGTCCAACCTAGTCATCACAAAAGCTAAAACTTCACGAAATTTCGTGAGAAAAACACCTGTCCAAAATAAGAATCATCACCTCACTGGTGAATGTCTTAAAACATTTCCCATTTTTCACACGAAAAATATAATTCACAAGGCAAATCTCACTTCAGGTCAAATGTACAAATCATCAGTAACGTGAATCAACACAATATTCAATGAATATTCAATAATATCACTCAAAAACAGCGAACAAACTTTGTTAGTACTTCACCAAAACTAAATAAGACTGAAGTAAGCCATGAAGTTCTGTCATATTTCTCGTAAGCAATTGCTCACACTGAATTTTCAACAAAGCAATTTCAACTCAAATCATATTCAAATTTTAACGTATTTAGTGTTAAAATATTCCAAAAAGAACAAATATTTAGATAGACTTCATTATTCATCAAATATTGGAATAAAAATCCATCATTTTAATCAATTTATTTTTAGTGTCCAATGTTATCCTCAAAGTGTCCAAAATAAGAAACTGGACAAAATTAGAAGCATTTCCCCTATAAGAGATTATTTTTCTTCTACGAAAATAGTTTTTTTGCTCTAGAACTTTTCCCCCATGGTTTAGAACTTTGGTCTAAGAACAAAAGTTGTTACCTATACTATGGCCTATTCAATGATATAGGTCTCATTGGTGGTCGCACCATAGACCATAGACCACTTTTGCTCATTGTCCTTTATCAAATCCTAACCTCAAATCCGATCTTTTTGTTAATTATTGAATGTTATTCTAGATTTTTGTTACATTCTAAAATAGTTGAGATTTTAAGAAAAAATCGTAAAATTTTATATTGAAATTTCAAGACATCTTTTTCGAGGTTAGAAGACCATAAAATAACCTCAAAACACATAACCTCATTAAGCCTATCACTGTTTTTAAATTCAATATTTTTAACTTTTTCCTTGAAGTTGGATGTTCTTCAAAAATAATTATGTCTGGAAATATTTACATATCCGGATTAAGCTTTTCGTTAATTTATTTCTAAGCGATTGTTCTGTGATTCTGAATTTGATTCAGCCACCTTGTCCTTGGTCTGCTTCAAGATCGAGATTGCTCTTTACTGTATCCTGGCATATCTTCAGATTAGCTTTATCGAATTTAAATCAAAGGTTGTAATAAGGAAAACACTCTGAATTACAAAAAAAAAACTTTATTCACGGCACATGACTAACTTTCACAGAAATCAAGAACCAAGGAAACGATTATCTTCATGGTTCCTTGACTCAAAAAGCCCCAAAACCTTAAAAATAAAACCCCAAAAATGCCCCTCTAAAATATTTGGTTAGTCTTCTTTTCTACATAATTTCGAGACTGCTGTCGCTGTTCTTGGTCACCACTTCAGTCTCACTGGATCCCGATCCTGTATCATTGTCGTCATTCTTGTCGTGATCGGTATGATGCTGAGCCTTGTCCGAGGATATGAGCTGCCAGGCGGGTATTGAAGCAGGGACGTGGGTTGATTGGGAGAATTGCTTCCTGCTCAGGAGTATTCCCTTGACAGCTTCCACTTCAGACTTTATCGTGAGAATTTCTTCGTGAAGGGCATTCCTCTGGACAGCTCTGTCCAGATCATGCTGAATTTTGGCTACTTCTACATTCAAGTCTATAAATCCTGTTCTAACCCGTTCCTCAAGTTCATTCACTGTGTCCTTGACGGACTTTCGCTTCTTCCGGCCGAACAGGAAGGGTTCAATGTAGTTCTTGTAGAGCCAATAGATGAACCATGTGATTGCACCAAAAACAGCCACAGATTGCAGGGCATCCCGTACGCGGATGAGGAGGGATGGTTTGGTCATGTAGCTGGAGGGATAGGTGCTCATGTTGACTACAGTTTGGATCTGTTTGCTGGGATCCAACGTGAAGACTCCGGCTCTCTGACAAGCCAACTCAATCTCATCCTCCCGGAGACCTTTTGATTTAAGGAACTTCCTCTTCTGATCTAGAGCACTGCGTGCAACATTGGGATTCTGCAGGAAGGTCACAGCAGTGGCAATCTACCAGAGGGCGAGGAGGTGTATAAGTTTCTTGGAACAGGAAGTATTGAATTTGGGACTTTCTCACCAGATTCTCCCTCGGGGGAGGCTGTGGAGATGGAACTGTTTCGGGGGGATTGGTGTCCATCTCAACCTGGACGCGGACCTCAATCTTGAAGGCTGGTTTTCTAAGTGAACTACCCAGAAAAATCCCTCTGACAATCTTTGTCTCCAGGCAGAAAGACCGTGTGTTTTTTAATTTCTGGGATTTCTGGTTCAAAAGTCACTGCTATTGCAATGAGGACAGGTTCTAAAGGTTTCCGGCTCTAAGGACCAAAAATATATTGGCTTTTGAAGGGGAGGAAAGTGTAAGTGCAAAAATTAAATGATGACATTAGGTATTTCTTTACACTTTTCCAATAAATGAGAGGAGATATCCATCAATAATCATTAAAAAATCATGGTTGAAATCATGAAAACTGTGAGTCGTTCTGGATTATTATTTTTCACTTTCTCTGCTGTCAGTGGAAGCTTCTCGAATCAGTCACATTGGGTTTTCTGGCGCTGCTATCAATTGAGTTGTTCAAATTCTTTTCAGTTACATCCGGCAATTTCAGACCAAAATACACAGAAAAGTTAGATTTTTAGTACACAAAACTTTATAAACGGCATGGTATGATGTTTTAATAAAATACTAAGGGAAGTAAATCTAGTTTTCAATGAAGATTCCAAGGGAAACAATTGTCAGAAATCTCAGCAAAGTTCCGGGGGAATTGTCCGATGACAGCTTAATGAAATTCACCACTTTCTGCCATATTCACCACTTCATGGCTTGCTTCTCCGTGTTTTGTGACAGTCTCTCATTCTTATCATGGACGCCGTTCGTGTTGGTTGTTTCAGTGATAATTTTCTGCGATTTTTCCCCAAGTGACTGTGTTTTCCAGCCCAGTGAAATGTGCTTAAAAAAGTGAAAGACAATGAAGAGGACAAGAGTGAAGTGTTTTGTGAGGTGTAACACCGTGATTTTGGTCACAATCATCAGTTTAATCAGCCTGTTTACAAAATGCTATGGCAGCCAAGGTGAGTCCAACAAACAACATTCTGCGTCCGGATTATGACCATCTGCGGCCAAAAGTGCCGGTCTTAGCCCTTATTAACCACTTAATCTATCCAAAAGTGCCCCAAAACCACCCACCAAGGCAGAAACTTCCTTCAAAGAAGCATTTCTCAAGAATACCTCATAATTTTAGGGACTTTATTTATCGATTTGTTGTCCAGACTCTGCGTTGTTTCTGTTTTTCAACCCCTTCCACCCATTTACTGTCCCCATATCAACCCCACTGAGAACCGGGGGTGATGCCATAGTCCCTAAGGAATACCTTTTGAATATTCCATTCCAAAAAATGCTTTAAAGGTCATCCAGGAATTACCTTTTCCTGAATCAAAACAGCTTCCCTTCCAGCCACTCCCGGATCCTTTAACCTTTTCCCGTTCTGGGAATTACTCTTATTTTCCAGAAAGGTTCTGTAAAATATATTCCTTTGTCCTCGTCCTAGAAAAAAGAAACCACTCAAAATTGTATAAATATAAATATTTGACTGTCTCTCGAAGATATGAGAATTCGCTGACTAGGCTTTTTGCACACAATGCTCAATATGTTTGGATTTATAAGAGTGAACCCCCTTTCCTAGACCGAGGAAGAATGTCTGAATTTATTCAATAATAGTTTGGAGTAAAATGCCCGAAGCGTGTTGAGAATTTCAAGATCGTGCCATTTGATACGGTTATGGCCAAAATTGGAAGTGAATTGGTAAAGAATTGAAGATAGAGGCGTCAGAAGGAAGTTGTTAGAAACTGGAGCTCAGTTTATTTCACATGGTCTTATTGGCCATCAATTTTAACTGTTGGAAAGTCAAAAGGATACTTTTCCAAAGTCCTAATTGATTGAGAGTTTGTGATGCTTTGGGAGAGAAATCGACAGGTTATGGGATATTGATGCTCTGTAAGATAAAGTTAGTTCAAACAAGATTTCAAATATATTTTATTAGTTTTTAAACTTTTAAACTAGATAAAAGTAGAGATTCAAGATAAATTTGGAGCGATATAAGATTTGAGCATGAAGTAATTTTTAAAATTAGGTTTATTCCTACACTAAGAAAAAACCTAAAAAGTTAAAACAACTCTATGGCAGAGTTGAATCAATTCTACGAATATCGATGTAATTGTTACTCTTTTTCGTTGTAAATTTTAGTAAATAGAGTTGAAACAACTCTTCTTGCGAGTTGAATTAATTTGTCGCATATCGATGTAATTATCACCCTTTTTCAATGTAAAATTTCATCTCGACTGAAGTATATGCTTAAGTGTTTTCGTTTTAAGAATATACTTCAGCTAAGAAGATTTTCGTGTGACAAAGTTCATATGGAACATCAACTAAGAAATGTGCATAACAGTGTTTCATGAAGACATGTGCGTGCATCATACGTGATATTTCGTTCGGAATATAGGGAACTTGAGACCAAAAAAATATTAATAAAGAAAATGATAAAATTAAAAAAACATAAAATTGCGTAAAACATATTCATTTTGGGGTTTGAAAGAGTTATTTTAACTCTAAAAAAGATTTTTTCTAACTCTTGAAACGAGTTATTTTAACTCTTGAAACGAGTTATTTTAACTCTTAAAACGAGTTATTTTCAGTCTTAAAAAGAGTTATTTACACTCTTTTGTCATGTAAATTTTAGAAAAAAAGTTAAAACAACTCTTCCGAATATTACACCTAAATAGAAGTAAAATCAACTCTAAAATTTAGTTAATCGAAAATCACAACGAAAAAGAGTCAATCCAACATCGATTCGAGTAATTTTTACTCGATTATTTTTCTAAGTGTAAGAACGGTAAAATAAAAACGGAATATTA
Organism: Phlebotomus papatasi; assembly: GCF_024763615.1. Classification (NCBI taxonomy): domain Eukaryota; kingdom Metazoa; phylum Arthropoda; class Insecta; order Diptera; family Psychodidae; genus Phlebotomus; species Phlebotomus papatasi. The sequence continues at coordinate 85,680,781 of NC_077223.1, read as the reverse complement.
AGGGCTTTTTAGCTCTAAGACGTTAAAAAAATCCCTACTTGTTATTTAGAATTTTGTGGTCTTCTGGAACTGGGCTTGAACATTTAGCTTGAGGTAATATCAGCTTCAAACCTAAGGTTTGGCTATATGGCTTAATTTTCTGATTTCTTATCGGACAAGACATTTGGAAAAACTTTGTCTTAAGACGTAACATTAAGGGGAATTGATTTATTAAGTCTCCGGCACACCTTTTAGATCGGTTAATTTCATTAAATCAAAACTACCATCCTTTTCTTTCTTAAGTGTTTAGCGTATGTCAAGCCTTGTCTTTCGTACTCAAAATTCGATTGCTCTAAATTTTATTTGGTCTGAAGTTCAAAAGAAGAAGAAGAAGAGTCTGAAAGAGAGGGATAGATATATGGAAAATGCTTGAGAAAGAAAGGAATGTGAATTTCGATTATGAAATTTTTCTGGTCTAAAATGTCTACCAGAGCCATTAGATCTTAAGAAACGCTAAAATTAGCTCAGTCCTCAATGTGAAAAATATTTTCAATAACGTAACGGAATTTAGAATTTATGTGAAATGCACTTACAATAAATTAGGAAAAAGTTTGAAGAATACATTATTATAATTTATTGTTTATTAAATGTATTAAATAATAATCAAGAAAGTTAGTAAAATACGGTAATAAGGGAGCACCAGACGAAAATGGTAATTCAGACTTAATATACGAATTTCTTCACTTTACCTCAAATTTTGCATTTTAGTGTAGAGGCATTCGGAAATAGGGCTTAATCGCTAGTCTGAAAAGCCGTATAAGGGTTATTTCTGTAACGAGTTAAAAAAAAATTCATTCCAATTGGTATGTAGCTGCTCTAGAAACTTTGAAGTTTTTAGGACCTGTTATAAACCTTTTGTTTAAAGACCGTTGAAAGACTATAACACTTATAAAGGAATTAAAACACATATGATTCAATATTTTGATACCTATAAAATATTTTAGTCCCAGTCCAATTCCTTGACGTCCGAATAGACTAGATATTGAAATGCTAGAATTTCGAAATTATCATATAGTATCGGGTTTTTAATCAAATTAAAAATTGTTCTAGAAAATAAATTAAATAATGAATTATTTAAATTTTCACATGAATCTATTTTATGTCTAGCAATATTTTTTGCAAGATATTTTTCTTTTTGCTAATTTAAATACAGGTATGAGTAAAATGACGTCTTAAATTGTAAAGAACCTTATTAAAAAGTTTTAATTAGGGTAATGACATAATAAATAATTTTGCCTTGGTATAATATATTTAGTATTAAAATTTGTTTTCAAAAAGTTAGAAAACATTAATTAAATAAATGAATATAAAATATAGAGATCATAAACTTTTTTATCATAAACTTTACAGTGTTAATTATTTTGTTTTCAAGTAAACTTAATTGGGGTAGAATAACCTAATTCTGAACATGATTCAAATTGGAATTCTTCAATTTTTCATTAATAAACCATGTGCTAAATATGTGTTTTTATATTATTCACAAATCAATCTTATTCTTATTATTTAGACAAATCTAGATTATATTCATATTGATCATTTTAATTAAAAATGTTCCCAATTAGATCTGGATCTGAATTAGGTTATTCTTTTAGATTCAAATTTTTAAATCGACTTTAAGAGATTAATAAGGTAGAGTAATTGTACCAAATTCCGGCCATCTTACAATTTTGACCAATTCCTCTTATACTTCAAATTTCCATTAATAGTTTTTGCATACCCTTTCTCCAACTACTAAATTTCAGTATAGTTGCAGTCAAGCACCAACAAATCTTAAGTAGGAATCTTGTTGTAGACAGTTTATCGTCTTTGTTTTCTCAAAATTACTCTCAATACATTTTATAATGACTAAAAATATAGACATAGCTTTGGGTAATATTTAGACAACCTTAATTCTCATAGATCCTTGCCCTTCGTGATCTCTTCTGTCTTCATATCACCCCGTTTGTAGAAGCGACACTTTATTTTGGTTTTTCGCATTGTACAATTTCCTGAGAGAAAAACAAAAACAAATTATCGAATTTTAAGAAAGAGAGGAAATGTCCGTAATTGCAAGATGGCCAACATTTGGTACATTTCCCCTACATATTTTCCTAAATAAATTTTCAGTTTTAAAATGTGTAAAATCATTAAGTCTTAAAGTTAAAACTTAAGAATTTTTCTGTAAACGAAGCGGAAATAAAGAAGAAGTCTAACTTCTTTAATTTTTCCTTCAGTTCTTAGTCGCTCATGATGATCTTTAAAACCTGTTAATACTGAAAAAATTAGGTGAGCTTATAGGAGTGTTATTAGTCTTTAAATCGGAATAAATCAAAAATTTAGCTTAAAGTTTTAGGCTTTCAATATGACAGAATTGAAGGGAGAGTCTAGATTAAAAATTTAATTCTAGGTTCACCTTCAAATTTTTAGTATTGAATGGTTTTAACAACAAAGTCATTGTAAGGAGATTGGGATTTCCAGTAACTGAGCTTTAGGGATCAAATAGACTCAGGCTGATCCTAAAAAAATGTTTCGTCTGTAAAATTTGGCAGTAGGGATTGAGTAAAGACAATTCATTCAAAAGACCTTTGATCGATTATCCCAAACTCTTAGTGTATGACAGTTTGGGATAAATCTTTTCTGTCAAATTTAACAGGCCAAGTAGTCTCGACGAGGTTCAACCTTAGTCTGTTAGGCCCTAAAGGTTTAAAATAAATTTAACTCATTTGAACTTAATCGGAGAATTTAAAACATACTTCAATATCCTACAAATCTGTTTTAGAAAGAAATTTTATAGGATACTTTAAAATTAAAAATTGAAAAATAATTAAAAGTCTACAAATTTGATTTAAGGTTTAAAGATATTTTGTCTTTGAAAATTTTTTGAGTTTAATAAAATACAACGGTGCCCTTGTTATTCATTTATTAATCTTTTAAAGACGAATGGGACACATGTGTCACAAAAATAAAAACTTTCTTTTTGGACTTTAGAGGAAAAAAACTTTAATCAGGAAAATTGTTTTCGTTTTTGGGACACCGGTGTCCCACTCGTCCTTCACCCTTTACCGACGATTGGGACAGCGCTGTCCCAAAAACAAAAACCATTTTCTGACTATTTAGTGAAACAAATAATTTTTTTTAGTCAGGAAAATTATATTCGTTTTTGGAACACCGGTGTCCCACTCGTCCTTCACCCTTTACCGACGATTGGGACAGCGCTATCCCAAAAACAAAAACCATTTTCTGACTATTTAGTGAAACAAGTATAATTTTTTTTGGTCAGGAAAATTGTTTTCGTTTTTGGGACAATTGGTGTCCCACTCGTCCTTCACTCTTTACCGACGCGACGAGTGGGACAGCGCTCTCCCAAAAACAAAAACCATTTTTCTGACTATTTAGTGAAACAAATTATTTTTTTCGGTCAGGAAAATTATATTCGTTTACACCGGTGCCCCACTCCACTCGTCTTGAACGCTTTAAGGACAAGTGGGACATTGCTATCCCTAAAACAAAAACCATTTTCTGACTATTTAGTGAAACAAATAATTTTTTTTAGTCAGGAAAATTATATTCGTTTTTGGAACACCGGTGTCCCACTCGTCCTTCACCCTTTACCGACGATTGGGACAGCGCTATCCCAAAAACAAAAACCATTTTCTGACTATTTAGTGAAACAAGTATAATTTTTTTTGGTCAGGAAAATTGTTTTCGTTTTTGGGACAATTGGTGTCCCACTCGTCCTTCACTCTTTACCGACGCGACGAGTGGGACAGCGCTCTCCCAAAAACAAAAACCATTTTTCTGACTATTTAGTGAAACAAATTATTTTTTTCGGTCAGGAAAATTATATTCGTTTACACCGGTGCCCCACTCCACTCGTCTTGAACGCTTTAAGGACAAGTGGGACATTGCTATCCCTAAAACAAAAACCATTTTCTGACTATTTAGTGAGCAACTTAACTTTATTTAGTCAGGAAAATTGTTTTTGTATTTGGGACACCAGTGTCCCATTCGTCCTTAAAGGATAGGGCTAGGGGATTAATTCTAAATATTCATCTAATTTTATTAGATTTCTATATATTTAAAGTGTCCCTTCAGCTATGTCTGAAACCGTTTATCAATTTTAAACATCAATTAGACTTCAATCACACTTTAAACATTTCAATTAGTAATTTTATTATTGTTTTAAAATGTTAACAACAAATAGATGATAGGTGTAGTTTGTAAAAAAAATCAAAACACGCAAAAATACTCGCAAATCAATTGCTAAGACACGCTATCTCAACAAACGTGCTCTTTAAGATTTCCGCCAAGCTGCAAATTCTAATTTGAATAGCATTGGAGAAGAGCTTCTGATATCAAACCCGTTTTTTATTAGCATTCCGATTGAGAAGAATGCTGTCAATGTCGTTCAGTGGGTTACTCCATAGGATTTGATTAGAAAATTCCAATTTATTTGTAGTCTTTATAGTGGTTTTGACATGCTAATGAGATGACTTTATTCTCTGCCGAAAGTACAACATTTTTCCAATTGGATTGCATTTACGAAAAGGGTGTGTTCGAAATACGTTGAGGAATGATGTTAGGAAATTGGTTTTAAACTGGAAATTATTCTGGAATGTTTTTTCTTTTAAATTAATTTTGCTAAAAGCATTCTGATTTTTTTGCATGTCCAAAAGAAATTACTTGTTAAACAGGAGGAAAAAAGTATTAATAAGAAATTCATGTTTGTGATTTCACTGATAAGATCGTGTGGGGAAATGATCAAAGCCGTCTGACTATCGCATAACACTTTGATATTTGTTGTGTCCCAACAAAAAGGGGACAAATATTAGGAAAAGTGCAAATAGTATAAAAATTATCATATATTGATTTTTCTCGCAATTTCGCCTAATTTCTACTTTTATCAACCTTCTTTTATTTAGTTTTGAGCCGTGGTTTTTTTTTTTCTTTTTCGTAACAAATTATTGTTGCAACTGATAAAACGATTCATTTTAATTTCCTTATCAATTAACCTCTCACTCCACCACACTCTGTCTACCCACTCTCTATAAGTGATCAATCTCATAATTTACTTCCCTTCCCACTCTTTTTACTAACACAAACTTTTTTTTTCACCATGCTTTCCTGAAAATTGATTAATGAACATTTCTCTTTCTCGCTTTATATTTGATAACAAAAGCCACAACGTCAATTTCTAAATAATAGTGTTTTTCTTTTATCTATCTTCTTCATTGAGTTTAATTCTTTTACAATGCACCCAATAAAACTGAGCTTTTAATGCCGCAAAAGACCAAGGAGTGTCCGTTGTCTCTGATTTAATCCAACCGAGGGGATTTCTTGTATTATTGCTGTGAAAAACTTTTTGAAAAATACCCTGTGTAGAGTGAGAAATGGTCAAAAGTTAGGGAATTTAAAAAGGGGTTTTCGAAGCATCTATTGATATTCAATGAAAGGAATTGATGGTGGATTTTATTTCTCAGAAGGATTCAATTTCTCCAGACAGAAAATCGCCTTAAGTGGATTCCTAAATAGGGGTTCGGGGAATGACAATTTGTGGAATGTTTGAAAAATAATCCTAAAGAAGTTGTTTGATCATTTTTACGCACGGTTGGTAATTTTAATTCTTCGGCTTTTGGGACACGTTTCGATGGGATTCAATAAGGGACATGGGAAGTGGCTCAAGAAGAAATTTTATAAAGCTGATGTGGGATGAAAGCTTTAAAGGCTAAAATACATTAAGTGTCAAATTTTTGGATCTCGGATAAAATCCTGAAAAACTAAATTTTGAAGAGCCAAAATCCTGAATGGATCGTAATCCCAAATGTGTCAATATCCCGAAAAGTCAATATCTCGAAGGGATTGAAATTTCGAATGAGTGGACATTCCGAGATACCAAAATCCCGAAAGAGCAAAATTCCAAATGGAGCAAGATCCCGAAAAACCAAAATCCCGAATGAACCAATATTCCGAATGAACCAAAATCCTGAATGGATTGAAATCCCGAATATATCGATATCCTGAAAATCCAAATGCCAAAATTCCGTAAAACCAAAATCCCGAAAGGGTCGAAATTTCGAATTAGTCAAAATTCCGATTCCGAGATACCGAAATACCGGAAGCACCAAAATGCCAAATGGATGAAAATCACGAAAAACCAAGATCCCTAAAGTCAAATCCCGAATGGATCAAAATTTCGAATGTGTTAATATTCCGAAAAGCCAAAATTCTAAAAGCCAAGATCCCGAAGGGGTCGAAATTCCGAATGAGTAAATATTCCGAAATACCAAAATTCCTAAAAAAAAAAAAACCAAAATTCCAAATGGAGCAAGATCCAAAAAAACCAAAATCACGAATGGATCAAAATTTCACGAAAATCCAAAAATTCAAAAGCCAAAAATCCGTTAAGCTAAAATCCCAAAAATCCAAAATCCCGAAAGGGTCGAAATTTCGAATTATTCAAAATTCCGATTCCGAGATACCGAAATCCGGGAAGCACCGAAATCCCAAATGGATGAAAATCACGAAAAACCAAGATCCGGAAAGCCAAATCCCGAAAGGGTAGAAATTCAAAATGAATCAAAATTCCTAGATATCGAACCCCGATTAGCTATAATCCCGAAAAATCAAGATTCCAAAAACTCAAAATCTTGAAAACCATTATCTCGAACACTGAGAAAAAAACGGGGGTGCGGTTAACTCTTTTTTACTCATAACTTTAACACCTTTTAGGTGTAAAAATATATCAACATTTTTTTATGTTAATTTTATACCTTTTTAAGTATAAAATTAACATGAAAAGGGTTAAATTAACCCTCAATACACCTAGAAAGGGTAATATTTACACCGATTTCGGATCAATAATGCAGGGTAAAATTAACATTTACGGAATGTTATTTTAACTTTTCGGATTTCTTTCAGTGAATGAACCAAAATCCCGAATGGGTCGAAATGCCGATTGAGTTAATATTCCGAAAAGCTAAAATCCCCCGAAAGGATCAAAATTCTAAGAAACCAAAATACCGAACACATAAAATCCCGAAAAGCTAAAATCCCGTAAGGTTCAAAATCCCGAAAAACCAAAATATTGAAAAATCAAAGTCCAGAATGGGCCAAAATTTCGAATAGGTCACCAAAAAATCAAAATCCTGAAATGCCAAAAATTTTGTTTATTTGGGATTTAGGCTTTCCGTTTTTTTTTTTAATTCGGTATTTTGTCTGGCAACGCAAATTTTTATTGCCAACGTTAACGCTAGACTGTCTTGGCTTACTATTTTTTTCCTTTTAATGATCAATACATTTTAGCATTAACTGATTGCAGTTTTTTGCCTTACCCTGTATTTAAAGCAGATTCTAAAGTGTTTTCTTTCCCCCTTTTTTCTATCTCACTTTTCAATCTCATTAATTGATCGACTGTGTGTAAGCAAAGGGGGAAAAGAGACAGATTTAACTTCTTTCAGTTGAACTTTAAATCACCACTACCGGCAATAAGATACACGGATAATCCCAATGGATTTTATATGCAAAATATTGGAGACTTATAGCTATAAGCTCAGAGACAATTTAAAATAATAAAAGAAAAAACAGCAAAGACATAAATGTTGCCGTAAAAGTTTTCAAATGAGAAAATATCGTGACATTTTCATTCAATTTTTCCCTTAAGAATTACTTTTATTATGATCATTCGGGTTATAGACAGATTTAGCTTGAATGATTGCGATGTCTCGTGAAATGATGCATGAAAAAGTATTATAGAAATAATAAATAAAAAAAATAGTATATTGTTACCAGACATTTCACAAATGAGAAACATTCACGTGATTTTTATTATTAACAGGTTCTCGACCATACGTCTTAGGTATTTTTAGCAATTGAGGCAAGTCTCTGAGATTTATCTCGCACTGTATTTTGTAAATAAGGTTTATTTGAATAATGAGATTGCGGAGGGAGAGTAAATAAACTCTTTGGGCAAAGGGGGCTTGTTTAAACTCAAGGTGACTTCGGAGTGCACGTGTGGAAATGCTCCAGGAAGAAAAAGTGCACTAATTGACTGACTGGTCTTGTATTGTGGGAACCATAATTATGAGCTTGCAATGAATGAATTGGTGCAATTCTTATTCGAAATGATCTGTGTGTACTATACATGATCAGTTGACTAGCTGATAAGAGGTAATTGGATTGATGTCATGAAAATCAATGCAATTAGTTTGTTTTGTTCTAAATCTTATGACGTCTACACGCTAGAGAAATTTATGTTCGTATTGAAGCAAATTTCATACACTGAGAGAAGGTTTTTAAATGAATGAGTGTGGAAATTAGTGTTCAAACAACCCCGAATGAGACTTGATATATACACTCAATTCTTACATTTAGTGTTGAGTCCAAGTCCTTTTCTTAAATTAGTGTTATGACATAGCGTACTAAGTCTTGGCTAAACTTCCATCATACTTGATGCATATGAATGTTGGTACAACCCTCGTATTTCTACACTGAGAGAAATCCGAAAAAGTCAAAATAACATTCCGGAAATGTAAATTTTACCCTGCAGTATTGATCAGAAATCGGTGTAAATGTTATCCTTTTTAGGTGTATTATGGGTTAAAGTTACTCCTTTTTCATGTTGATATTACCCTCAAAAGGTATAAGATTAAGATTAAAAAATGTTAATATATTTTTACACCCGAAAAGCGTTAAAGTTATGACGAAAAAAAGTTAATCGTAGCCTCTTTTTTTCTCAGTGTATGATGAGACTAACGCCAATGCTCGAATAAGTATTCATCGAGCGTTCCATAAACACTCACGAGTGAGTATTCCATGAGTACTCGTGAGCGTCTCATGAATACTCTTCAGTGTCACATGTACACTTATGATTGTACCATGAACACTTTGCGAGTGTTTCAGGAACACGCATGTAGTGAATGTTCCATAAACAATCGTGTAGTTAGTGTTCCATGAACACTTGTGTTCGTGAGTGTTCCCTGAGCACTCGTGAGTGTCTCATGAACAATCGCGTGTGTCCCACGTACACTTATGAGTATCTCATGAAGTTTCGCGAGTGTTTCATGAACACTCGTGTAGTGAATGTTCCATGAACAATCGTGTAGTTAGTGTTCCATGAACACTCGTGCTCGTGAGTGTTCCCTGAGCACTCGTGAGTGTCTCATGAACACTCGCGTGTGTCCCACGTACACTTATGAGTGTCTCATGAAGATTCGTGGGTGTTTCATGAACACTTGTATCGTGAATGTACCATGAACAATCGTGTAGTTAGTGTTCCATGTACACTTGTGTTCGTGAGTGTTTCCTGAGCACTCGTGCTCGTGAGTGTTCCCTGAGCACACGTGAGTGTCTCATGAACACTTCCGAGTGCTTCATGAACACTCATGAGGATCGTGAGTCTTCCATGAACATTTCAATGAACCAAGTAAAAGGTGAAGTACATGCTTAAATATTTTCGATTTAAGGATATACTTCAGTCGAGATGATTTTCATTTGAAAACTTCATATAGAATATGTATTCAATTTCCCAGGGGTACAACTAGTGCTTCTCTATCCCGTTTTCACGACAAAGTATCAGACCATCTAATAAATTAGGAATATTTCGTAAAAACCCGTGCACGCACAATATGTGAGAGTCTCGCAATTAAGGTTCTCGAATTCAAAGGAAGACAATTTAAATGCAAATTAAATTAAAGAAGTTAATAAAAGTAAAGAAAAAGGAAGAAATTATAAATAATTTGAAAAAATGAAGAAGTAAACAAAATTATTTATTCATTTTTCAATTTATATTGCCCAGGCTTTTATATACACTCAATAAGTGTTAAATAAAGCCTCAGACATTCTCATACTCGATAAGGCTTGAATTTAACCTCATGAGTTTTAGAAGAAACCTCGAGCGTAATATCAAGCCTCACTTGAGGGTTGGTTAATTTGCGTGTTTCGTTTTAGTTTCGGCAACACTCATTTCGTGTCCTGGGAACACTCAACATTTTCTCAGTGTATTACTTGAATTTGAATTAACAGTGAAATTAACTGTCATAATTGTCATTGTTAGTTTTTCATCTGAAATTTTCAAGTATTCCTTTCCTTTTCTGTATATCGGTGTAAATATTACCTTTTTAGGTGTATTGAGGGTTAAAGTTACCCTTTTTTATGTTAATTTTACCCTTAAAAAGGTGTAAAATTAACATTTAAAAATTTTGATATATTTTTACACCTACAAAGTGTTAAAGTTATGAGGAAAAAAAGTTAATCGCACCCTCTTTTTTTTTCTCAGTGTATCAATTGCTCTACACTGAGGTATGCATTCCCAGCGAGAGCCAAATGCTAACTGATTTCAATTCAGCTGAAAACTTCGTATTTTGAGCTGAATTCTGTTAACCTTAAAATGATACTTGCGTGGCAGTGTCATTTCCAAATATTTAATTAGCACTTTTTGTTCGAGAACTGCTGACCGGTTAGCATATTTTTGCTGATCGATTCAGCAAAAAATATGCTGAAAACACTGCCTTTTTCTGCTAACTGTGCTCTATACTCTAAACTCTGGGGTTTACACCTTATTCAAATTCAAATTGACAGTTTTCTGTCACCAACTGTCAAAAGTGTCAATGTCAATTTTGCAATTTCAAAAACCGTTTTCATTGTACAATTTTACAAAATTTATAATTACAATAAAGTTAGTAAGCTATTTCTTTTGGATTTATCACATCTTGACGCTTCACTTTGATAAGAGGGAGGAGTTACACACAAAAAAATTCAATATGCTCAAACTCAATTAATGTTTGAAATGTATTCTGGTTTTTGCGTACATTTTGACTAATCATTGGGTATCTGTTTTTTTGCCTTGTTCTTGATTACTTCTTCTTCCACCGATAATTTGCCATTGATGAAAACAATTCAATGTGTGAATGTTTTTGCTCTTCAGCAGACAATTTTTTTGTGTGTGTCTCATTTGATTGATTGATTAACAAGTTGGATTCACCCAGAATTTCTTTTTGTCTCTTGGCTCTCTGAAACAGAAAATTTACGCAAAGAAAATGTGTGTCATGCCATATTAATAATTTTGGCTTTGTTTGCCTTTCATTGAGCGTAATATTGGACTTCCTGTGCAAAATTTGGGTTTTGTGTTGAAATTTCTGTAATGTGATTTTGGTTAAGTATGAGCACGATATTTTCTCTCAATTGTCTATCTAATTAAATCTCTCATCAATTGGGAATTACAGTGGGTAACATATGCAACTGGATGGTAGTATATGCAAATTGCTGTGAGTGAGAAACAGACACCATGAGGGAGACAATTCGTCGTTGTTTGAATTAGAAATTGTTCTATCTACTGTGCAATAGCATAACAGATACGACAATTGTTGATTCAAACTGGGAATTGTTTTGTGACTGTGGCCGCCACTTAATCCTCTTGCTGATCTCGTGCAATTCACCGCTCGTTGGTTGGCGGAAAGTGTTGGGAAGAAGGAGTGATTAGTTCTTGTGGACGAAAGCGAAGATGAGTCAAAGTACAGTGAGAAAGAGATAGGGATAGAGAAGACCAGAGATTGTAGAAATTGCTGGACACATGCTCAGCAAGAGGAATTGCATTAGAGATGTAGAAGCTGAACAGGAGAATGGGAAGAGAGATTGTGTGGTTGTGGAAGAGTCACGCTTGGGTATTGGGGATTTGCGCGAAACTGACTTTAATTTGCTGTTATTATCGTCATTATGTCTCTCAGTGAATTGCAGCAATGCAACTTGGTGTGAAATGAGTTGGGTATTCAAATGTGGGGAGATCATGCCCCAATGTGAAAGATTGAAGAGATTTGGCATCGTCAAGTTCAACCACATGACACTTATGTATAGCACGATGGGTTGCGAACGTTGCGAAACAATGTCCGGTCGATCATTCAATTATCTTCCAGAAACCACAATTGGAAATCATCTTTTTTCTACCTTGTTTGCAATTCAGTGAAATTATTCACACAATCGGGAATCCGGTGTGAGATGTCTTGTGGTGCTGGAACACCTATATCATGAGATTAAACAAGTGTTATTCATAAAAGTTGTGACACTCTGAAAAATATAACTATTTTCCATGATTTTTGCACAGTGGAATTAAAGAAAATGTTGTGGAACGTATGTGTCTTCGCTAATATCATATCAGTCTCAGTCATGATCTCATGATTATTTACTCTCACTATAAATTATAATCAGTTATATTGCAAAATGTTTAAATATGCACGAGAATGAAAAAAACTTGTCCACATTGATTTCTTCTGTATACAGTGTGTTAAAAAAATTGTGGAACGTAAGTGTCTCCGCTATAATATACCAAAACATGTTTAGAAATTATTCTTGTTTTAAACAGTAATTAGTTGTAGCTTATAATAGTCTGTTGTCTCCCTAAACAGATTCTAGTAGCGTCCTAATTCTAATAGAATTAAGATCTAATTAACAACCAATTAAGGTTCTAAAAAGTGGAAGCAGTATAAAATGATAGGAAATGTAAAAATATGTAACAATTTGCATCGGATTAAAACACAACATTACTGAAGTAAAGAATATATACTGCAAACTTATCCGTCCGTGTCAAACATTGATAGTTCAAAATACTGAAGACAACTCGTGGTAGAACGTGAGTGTCTTTGCTAAAACCTATTAAAACATTTTTTTGCTTACAATCCAAGCAATATTAGTAATTGTTATAGTCATTGGGATATATTTAGCCATTCATATTACATATTCTACATATTGTATTTGTATGTTGGGTAAACAAAAAGACTGTGGAATGCGAGTGTCTTCACTATAATCGAAATTAAGTACTTTACAACCTCAAAGATTGTTTTATCAAAGAACTTCAAGGAGTTTTCTTAACAAATAAGAATAATTGAAAAGAGAAGTGCAAGTTACTGGCATATTTGTATATTTAATATTTTGTGGATTGTAGGGGTCTTAGCTAAAACGGAAAACAGATTCTTTTTAGAAGTTCAACAAAATGTAAACTGTATCTTGAAACTAATTTTTTTTTCATAATAATCGTAAATTTAGATAATAATATAGCTAAAAGTGGCTAATTGTAGTATACAAATTTACTTAGAAAAAGCAATTGGAGGAAGGTGTCTCCACTAAATTAAACAGGAGGACTTCTTGTAGAATCAATTCGATTTTACTAAGTATCTCTTCCATCACCATTATTAATGGCATTTATAATTTTCCCAGATATTTCGCTTTCAATATCCTTGAATTTGTAAGAGATCAACAAAAATTTACAATTAATTTGTATACTTCGGTCGAGATTATTGTAGCTTGAGATGTCATTATTTCGTGTGGCATTTATAAAATTCAGTAAGTTACTGGTTTAAATGGGTAAAGCAATAAACAAAACAAATAAGAAATCCTCCCAGTACTGCAAAAAATATTAAAAGTTATGGTTTTGTAAGAAATTGCAACTTAAGCGTATACTTCAGGCGAAGTAAGTTTAAGAATAAAATTAAAGTTGTTGATCAATTTAATTCCGGTTGTAAAAGAATTTAAAACGAATTTCAGGGACATTTGCGAAAATTTAGCTTAAATATAGAAAGACGTTTACATTTTTGTTGCTCACGATAAAGGACATATCGATCGACATTCTGAAAGAATGTCGACGGATATGAATTGTTAGATTTCTTCTCAGGTAACAGGTCTAAACCCTGGACTATCCGTGGTCGAAAATCAATTTCTAAGATCTTAAATACATTAAATACTTTATGAATATACCTGTTGCGAATTACACAAAAAAACTATAAAGGAACACCTCTTATTCAGCAGACGCGAAACTTTTTGAAAGACTTAGGCAAAGCAACAAAAAATGCCAATATATAAATTCTTTGTGTATTTTGCACAGTGTGTAATGCTGTATTTCGCTTTTTTCTGAAGGCAAACACCATATCAAACTGAAATAATCTCAAATCGTGCTGGAAACAATACTAGAAACTCCTCATGAGAGACCAAAAGTGCCTTATAGTACAATGTTATAGAAGCACTCGAGAATTATTTTTCTTTCTCTGAGCACATTTTATTTAAAAAGAAAACAGGAAATATAATTCCGCAATATTTAAGCTATAGAGTTTTCCATTTAGAATTTTTCTGCAAAATTGTGTATTTGACTGTATTATTATAGATTTTTTGTTGTTGTACCTTATGTAAAAGAGTTGAAAGATAGTGCTGCAATTGCAGTGGTTAAATGAAAATTCCAATTAGTGCCAATTCCATGGTATATAGAGAGTGTGAATGAAATTTTCTTGAAGAATTATTGATAATTCAACTTCCGACACTCTCTATTACCATTTTGCAAGTGGTATGCAATTCCTGCTTTTAATATACAACCCAAGCACAAAACTTTAACAAGAGTCTATTTAGAAATTGCACCATGAAGGAGAAATAACTTTCACATAAATTTTCTTTACTCTCCCTCTATATGTATATTATTTTTTTTCCATTCCTCCCCGCTCTTTTAATATGGGTGTTTGTGAATGATAATAGTGTCTCAAGGCAAAATAATGTGGGATAATTAACAAGAAGAGATTTTCCTTAATGTCTTTTCTGTTTTTTTTTTCATTCTTTCTAAAGTAGCATTGCTTAAATTTTCTTGTGGTGCTTTTGAGCTGGAACAATATAGTAAGAATTCATTGATTTTCCCATTTTCTCGCATTTTCACGCTCACTGAAAATGGGCTTCTAGACGTTTTATGGCATTCATGGGCTTCTCTGTCGATTAGGTATTGTTTCCTCTTATCGTCCTGCAATTACTGTAATGGTTAAATGGTTTTTGAAAAAGCGTTTAGAACCTAACGTTTGATGTAAAATTAAGTAATTGAAACACCTAATGGTTACTTCCTCAAAGTTTTCACTCACGTGCTTCAAATTTCAGATGATTTTGAGTTGTGCGGAAACAACGTTCCATATAGAGGAACTTAGACCTTAACGCAAAGCGAATTCTTAACATTCATTCATTCATTCATTTATTTTCAACCGCTTATTTTTTATTGAGGTCGCGGGCCCATGACATCCAAATTAGCAGCCCACGCTTGTCGATCCTCCGCCACTTGAGTAAGATATTCGGGTTCGATCCCGAGGCGCTTCCACGCAAGATCCTGAATTTTAATCAGCCACCTTGTCCTAGGTCTGCCTCGAGGTCGAGGTCTCCTCACAATGGCTTGCATAGCTTTTCTGGGGAATCTAGCTTTTCTGGGCGAGTTCGGAACATCCATTATTATTTTTTCTTATACAGGATGAGATTGTCAGTTCCATTCCACGTGAAATGAAGTGCAGTGAAGCTCAATGGATGCAATTCGAACGAATACCTTTAACGCCAGAGAAATTCCTGATGACCTAAATGGGATTCGAACCCGGGACACTTGCATCATAGAACGAATGCTCTACCACTTGACTCTTCGAGTACCCATTGCTATATTACTATTAGTAAAACAATCTTCACTAACTCTTTCATTTTCTCACTGTAATTGATTTATCTATTTCTAGTCCAATTTGACTTTGTACTAAAAACGGTAGGTCTGACATATTTAGAACATACCTTTTTACTTTTAGTTAAGGGAGACTGAGGCAAAAAGTCACAAAACGGATATTTTATTTTTTTACAAGCTACCCTAGCGCCCCAGAAATTTCTAGTTAGTGCAGTTTTATAGGAAATTTACTGCTCTACAACTTTGTGAAAGTCATTTTCCTCTATTTTGTAAGGAAATACATTTATCGAGCTGTTTTCTGAAAGGTAATTTTGTAACCATTCTCAAAAATGCTGGGGCAAATAGTACCAGGTATGGGATATTATCACATTTTGATTTGCTTTATTACGGGCTTTCGTAAATTAAAAAAAAAATAGCTAGGTGAGAAAATTTATTCCTCTACACCTTTTTAAAACACAGTTTCTCTATCTGAACGCTTTTCAAGCTATTTTAGAGAACACACAAGAGACTGCTAATAGTTTGACCAATGCAAACAAAAAGCGGCGAGACATGGAAATGACGTTTCTTCTCGCCGTGAGACATCAGAAATTGTTTCGGTCTCTCTTACTTTTTGCTTCATACCTTTTGTTACTTTTTACCCCAAGTGGTCAGTTTTAATAAAAGGATTTCTGGAGATAAGAATCTTTGTAAAATTCTAAAATAGTGGTTTCGTATTCAAAGAATCCAAATCATTTAGGAAATATTACCAGTAGTGCATCAATTTTGGAAAATAAGTAGATCAAAATTGATATATGCTGTAAGGAAAACATTTCAAAAATAAGGCTTAAAATTTCAATATTTTTTTTATTTTCTGAATTCTTTGTTCGAATTCTAAAAAGACTTTGAAGAAGGTTATTGGAGGCCATATATGGAAAAAATTTTAAGCCGCTATCTCTTTTATCTTGGAAGATATCAAATTTTCAATTTGTGACTTTTTGCCCCAGCCTCCTCTATTTATTTATTCGGTGTAACAACCAATGGCTGGTCAACATATAACGTACGACTGGTTACCATTTAAACCTGTTACAGCTACTGTTCTCCAGGGTCTTACTCTTATACTGATGTCCTGAAGGTGAGTTCTATAACAGTCCTGCAATATCATATGATATTGTTATACTGTTAAAAATGTGCACCCAGTATGCATACCCAATCTGTTTGTTCATTGAAGAATAGATCGTTGAGGTATATTTTACAAGTATAGAGTTTATCTTGAATATTTTAAAGGCTTATTCGTTATTAGATTTACCTCTTAGTAGCGGTCCTTCTCCTCCTTTCTAGGTTCTGGCATCGTCGTACTTGTCATACGTACTTGTCCGTTGAAGTCTCCTTCTTTCTAATATGGCTAAAAGGTCGTTTTTTCATTTACAAAGGACCTATACTTAAGATGAATACTTATAACGATTGATAGGTTAGTAGCCTCTTATTAGTGTGAGTTTTGATTTAAGTACTACACTATGCGAAATCATATTAGTACTGCTATACTGTACCGGTAATATTGCTGGGGCACCATCGAACATGAACTAACACCGGACAAGCATCCCTATAGTATCTATAAATTCATATAAGTCTCGTCCTCTGAAGTCTAATATCTAATTAAAAAATCGCAATGTTTATGCTACTCCATGTTCAATTTTGCCCCAGTTCCCCCTATTGAATGCATAGAATCGTCAATCAAAGCAAGTGGCACTCAAATCATCCAGTCTACTCCGGAGTGGAGATAGGAAACATTCCTGCCTCCACCCAGGATCGATCTGGAGACGTTTTGTTAACTAGGAGAGTGCTTTACCAACACTTTTTGGATTGGAGCTATTAGAGGCCACAAGCTCTGCTTAGCTTCTCAATACGAAGGGGTAACTCTTCGACTCCTATAGTTGCTCAAGAACGGCTACATCGCTACATTCTTCACTCGATCTCTACGAGTTATTCCCTTAACCGCTCTTAGGTGCCTCGGTCATTACTCAAATCTCAAGACCATAGGTAAGAATACGAATGAACACGGCTTTGAAAACCGATGGTAGTCGAACTACTAAACTCGGCCTTTTTTACTACGCTTCTACCAAGCTCCCTCATTACTGTAGAAGTCTGACCGATCCGTGATGAGAGTTCTGCGTCCATCCTTCTATCACTCGTGAATTCAAAACAATCTAAAATGCACGAGACGATGTAAAAGGGACCGTGAAAACCCTTTTAAGTATCCCTTGTGTCTTTTCTTTGAGATCAAAACTTATTGGTTCCTTCTATTGCAATGAACCAAAGGATCCTTTTTGATATCAATTAATATTTTTTTAATTTTCAATTATATTCATGGTAACGATCCAAATATTGGAAATTGATATACCAAAACTCTAAAGTTTTATCAAAAGTTATTTTAGAACATGTAGGATAAAGTGGTATAATTTGGACAATGGTACAAGTTGGACAGGGCTTTTTTCTTGATAAATTTAGTACTTTATTTTTATTTGTATATTTTTAATGCTTTAGTTTTATAATTTGGTTCCTTGTGCCTAAAAAAATTTAGTACTGTATTTATTAAGAAAATATCCCTGTCCAACTTATACCGGAGAATTGTCCAACTTGTAACACTATGTCCAACTTGTATCACTTTACGCTACTAAAATGTGTTTAAAGCAGTTTAAAGCGAAGTTTTACTTTTTTATTTTACTGTTTTCTTTTTTCAGTATTATCTCCAATAGAAATACCATATCATAATGTGGCCAAATTTCTGGCCATTTGAGCAATGCGTATTGTATTACAATAACCCCAAAACTTTCTTTGAAAACATATAAATTAAAACTTGGAGGAAGTGCTTGACGGTCTGAGGTCAATGGAATTTTCTAATATAAGAAGCCCGCCAAAGTTGTAGATTTATCCCTTTTTCATTTTATTCTCGGTTTTGTTTACTATTTTCAACCACTCTTGGGATATATAAGAAAAGACATTTCAAGAGAGAGAAGAAAAGTGAAAGAATTTAAGCGGAAGGGGAGTGAGAAGAGTTGAATTCTTGATTGTTTTACGAGGATTGTGAGTGAAGAGTTGTAATCCAAAAAAGAAATCTTGGGGTGATTCGGGTGTTAAATGACGAATGGTATTTCTTTTTTTGAAAGTTTTTTTTCTTTTCTTATTGACACTTGAAAAAGTTAAGACAGTTGAGGGATTTGTCTCATCTGCGAGGTCCAGGGCAAGTACAATATCTCAAGAATGAAGCTTGATGGAAAAAAATGTGGTTCAATGAAGAGCGATGATGACTTAATGAGCTTTCTTCCCACTTGATGATGGTGATTTAGGGTTAGTGAATATTTGTAATTGTGGCGCCAGGGACAAGTCCAAGCAGAATAAAAAAAAAATCACAAGATTAACATTGAGATACGGCGGCAATTTCCATCAATCAGCCATGATGAGGAATTGGAGGATTGAGCGAGAGAAGCACACAAAAGTAGATATAAATGTAAACGAGGGAAGAGTTTATTCTAATGTTGAATATTTATGTTAATTTCCAATGATTTCATTGGAAAACACCATGTGAGTTGATGATTGTGGAGTATAAAACGGAAGAGATTGAGACAGACAAGAGAGTGAGATGGAGAAGATCGCGTAAAACTGTCGCAAAAGACATATTGAGAGATTCAATTTGCCAGATTGCGTTTTATGATGATAGTATTAAAGTTGCCTCCTTCATAATGTTGCTAGTAGACTCTACTATAATATGAAAATCGCATATAATTTCCTTATTTGCATTTTGATTTATTTTTATTACCGCCTCCCGATCGAGATATTTTTTTCCCTTCAATATTCTCTGGTTTTCGTATATCTCAACATTATTTACTTTAAGAGGCATCCATAATGTTGACAACTTGGCACTCTGTACCGAGAGTTACTTACACCTCGAGAAATCACCGGATTGCGCTCCATAGTGAAGTTGATGGTCTAACAGTGAGCCTTATATCATAAAAGTTGCATCAGTGAATCATTATAAACTGCCACGTCATATTATGATGGATATCAATAGTTTTTCCGAGACTCAGACCTATTTTAAATCGCTTAACTTGACTAGTTTATTAGAAAGATTTCTGTAAATTATAGAAAATCATTATAGGGGACGGCTTTCAGGCTTTGCATATATTATTTCGACTTCGAACACTTCATATTCTTCCCATATCCCTTTAATGAATCTGACTCGGTTTTTTTCAGGAAATGTGTGACTTAATAAGTTAAATTCATTGAAAGAATATGGTAAAAAATATGGAGTGATCGAAGCCATAGTACTTGTGAAGCCAGAAGACCTTCCCCTAATCTAATGATGCTCACTCACTGAAGACTGAGGACATTTACCTGACAAAAGCCCCAAAGCAACCTTTCAGCAGCCATAAGGATGGTAGGGGTTGGGCGTGTCAAAGGAATAAAGGATTAGGACTGTTGGGTTATGGCCGTCGACTGGGTTGACATGTGTCGAATAGGCCACGCGCTCTTCAGTAGATTGGATATTTTTTCTATCCCAGAAGACACATGTGGCTCCCAAGTTTTTAATGCCAAAAATTTGAAATTGAAATAGAAAAACAACAAATTATAGCTTGATGGTTACTAAAAGGATCATCCTGCTACTTCAGACAACCTTGAATAAATCTGAAGTAGGATTTAGAAACATGTCGAATTCACTATTTCCAAACACCACTGCCTAGGGAATGCATTATGCTACCTCGTATGGGGTGAAGTGCCATCCTAAGAGAATTTTTCTCTTACCTCTATACTTCATGTGAGTAACATATATGCGCTATGAAGTATGTCGCCTGCTTATGGAAACTGTGACCGTCTCTGAATCTTGATCTTTGTGAGTTTTCGTAACAGCAACAGATTTTCTAGAGGACCTGTACTTTAAAATAGGAAACTCTTTAACTTTTCCCCTATCTTTTATTAGTCCTCTTCTCAT
The DNA here is from genome assembly GCF_024763615.1 of Phlebotomus papatasi. Lineage (NCBI taxonomy): Eukaryota > Metazoa > Arthropoda > Insecta > Diptera > Psychodidae > Phlebotomus > Phlebotomus papatasi. The sequence continues at coordinate 85,660,355 of NC_077223.1, read as the reverse complement.
ATCAATTCACTAATTGTTCACTAAATGTTCTTAATTCTCTTATCATAATGCTATAAATTTTTATCTAGTGCTGAAAGCCTCTAATGTAAAAAAAAATAGTTCAATGCAGAATTTCGAACATTATCTTTCCTTGAAATTAGTGGTTCATTGCAAGAGTAAGGGAGAAGGTATCGGAGATATCATGTGGAGACGCTTGACAATTACTGTACGCAATTCATACTGCATACTTCAAAATTTAATAATTTCCTCTAATACTACCTTTTTGGAATAAGACCCACGACCTATTTACAAGGCTAGGTTTTTCAGGACAATCTGTCCTTCCGGTGAGCGTCGGAATTTGTTGATCAAATCCTATGAATCAAACACACAATTTTACCAGAGCTTTCGACACTTATCGTGTCTTCCTCAGTGGTTATTGGTTGGTCTTTTCTTTAGGATTTTTGTCACTAATTCTTCTTTTTTCTTATGCATCAGTTTTGAATTTGGTTAGGAGCTAATTTTCTTCTTTCTTTTTTGCACAGCGAACGGACTGGTACTTGAGTCAAGTACCAGTCCAGAAGAAAATTAATGGTTAATTAGCTCTTAACCAAATTCAAAACTGATGCATAAGAAAAAAGAAGAATTAGTGACAAAAATCCTAAAGAAAAGACCAACCAATAACCACTGAGGAAGACACGATAAGTGTCGAAAGCTCTGATAAAATTGTGTGTTTGATTCATAGGATTTGATAAACAAATTCCGACGCTCACCGGAAAGACAGATTGTCCTGAAAAACCTAGTTCAGTTACACCACCGTCGGCTATCCCTTTAGACCACGATTCCTTTCAAAGGGAGTCGGAAGTCAAAGAGTTAAGGCTTGATAGATAAACAGATAATCTACACGTAATCCACTAGTCTCCGTCTGATTTAATATAATGGAGGGTGAGGTACTTTAATTCAGGTAAACTTTTTCAAGACTGGATTGGTCTAGAGGCTTACGTGAAATGGATCCTCAGTCGGATTGCTATCTTGAAGATGCGAAGATGCTCAATTCGTGGCTTTCCGGGAATGGGCAATCCTGGACCTCTTCTCCGGGAGGTTAGCGAAGAGGGAGCACTCCAACATGTTGCGGTGTTGATTTCTACAAGATGTTCCGTTAATATTGAGTTGTCTATTTTGATCGTTCGCTGAATCAAAAATATCAGAAACGTTGACGCTAGAACTCTAGCTTATTAGGCTTAAACCGTCTTAATTACCTAGTCGCATAGAACTTACTCCGAAGGACTTTCCTTGCTGGTCGTCCTCATACTGACGAACTAGACTCTTCTTTTGATGGCATTTGATGACATTTGCCTACCTCTCAGTAGTTACGCATACTTCCACACTGCAATGGTCCTTCACATCTAGGTGCGGAATTATGTTTCAGATTTACGATTCAGATGAGTAAGTTAGGATCAACAGGATCGTAGCAGTTAAGTCTCTGGATCGAAATATCCCAAGTTAAGCGTTGGTAGTTTTCATTTCATTTCATCTAGTAATTGAGCTCGGAGTTTTGTTATTATTACTCTAATGGTTGACCGTAGTTAGTCGAGTGAATCTTTAGCCGCAAAACGTTTCGTCAAGACCCTTATTTTGCTGAAGTGGCTTCCGTATTCTAGAATATGGAAGATTGACATTTTCCATTCCGTTATTTTAAAGAACGAATTTTTTATTAAAGTTTGTCATTGGCTTTGATATTATTCCCCGTGTATGTGTCCCCTAAATGCACTTAGATAAGGCACCTTTATACATATTTCAAAATCATTTTTCAACTGAAAGCGAGCTAACGAAAACACTGTAATATTTCAAGTCTGACAAATTAATTCCACTCCAAACAAATATGATTTTTATTCATAATCCTCTCTTCAGAGTTACCCAAATATGAATTCCAGCTGCTGTATATCAAACTATAATATTTTTATCACTCGTTTTGGTTGGTTCACTGCAAATTGAAAGAGAAGAAAAAAGAGCTGAAAAGTCTGTGACAAATCGAGGTGAGGAGGAAATCAATCAATTTGCCATAAGTTTCCCGAAAATGTGCGATCGATTGTAAATTGATTTGTGTGTTTGTGGACATTTCAGGGGAAATAGGGATTAAGGGTAGTATGAGGTACATATGGAGTTAACCCCTCTATTCGTTTTTTTTTGTCTTGATGCCATCTCCTTATGCACATTGTCAGGAGGGTCGTAGATTGAGTGCGTGGCTTTTGTTAGAAATTCTTCCTCCTGCTGATTTTACTGGCACGCTTCCTTAATACCTTCCCTAACTCTTAGTCCGTTCTGTTGACTATAAATCCATTTGCCTTATAAATGTCCCTATTTGAACTATTGAGATATCTGTTTGAGTCTTGACAGGGTGATTCAATCGGTTTTGCTTCGTTGTATGAAGATCTTGTTGGTGAACTTAATTGATGTGATTGCAGTTTTAATTGAGATAATTTCTCTATTATCATGAATAAATGGTATTTAATGTCTAAAGCTTTCTGCGAAGACATTCACTGTGATTCTTAGAATAATATATTGAAATTTTAATATCCTTCAAATGGCAAATAGTACCAATAATAATTAAATTTTATTACAATTTTCACAACAATTTGTATATCAATCCTCTTTGACTTGTGTGTCAATCGATACGTAAAGTAAATGCGAAAATTCAATGTGAATATTTAATTACTTATAATTTAGATAAATGTTAACATGTTCTTGCAATATTCGATAAAGGTAAACCGTAAAGATATTTTTTCCAATAAAGCAATATACTCAGGCAGAAAGTACAGAATTGCGTTTGAAAAAGGGGAAGGTAAATGTAAAACACTTTGCGGACTGCTTGAACCTGTATAAACTGATTTATAAATAATTTGTAAAACCTACCTTTAATAGTGTTATACAATATTTCTATTAAATTTTTTAATTTATTGAGTATGTGTTCGTAACTGGATAGAACCGATTGGAACAACTACATATAATGTTATATGAAATTCCAAGGCCTTTCAAATGAACCAAAACGTATCCTAAGCGGTTAAGAGAATCACCAAACAGAACAGTTTAAAATTTAATTTTGAAAAAAATAAATAAAGATGGAAGGCTTGTTGTCCTAATGGAATCTGAGGATTATGTGCGTAGTATGTTTCGATGCTTGTGGATCTAATAAGGATTTAGGTTTATAAACCTAGTGGGGTCTGAAGTTAGTGGATTTAATTTTGTCCGGGACCTTTGACCGAAGTAGGAATATATTCTCAAAATCCTAATGGGACCGAGGTTTACGTACAAGAGGGGACTTTATCTTAGGAACATTGTGGGAACCCAAGGTTTATGAACTTAATATGGTCCGAGGATTATGGATCTACTGGACACCAAAGATAAATAGGTAGATTTTATTCATGAATGCTTATGAAGATCATCACAAGGCTTTCTAACGTCCACCGCCGTCTTAGTGTTTGTCACCAACCTCCGAAATAAAAACGGTGGAAATCTGAGACGTTTTCCTTAATTACAACATGTATTTATCTGTCTGTAACCGTTTGGCCTTTATTTATAATAGCGATCGGACGAACAGTCTTTGCTACGCAATTTTTCGAAAATTATCAAAATGTGCATCACTTTGTCAAAATATGACTTCTGGGAAGTCAGGATGAAAATGCCAAGGTACTAAAAAGTCAGGAAGATTTTAAATATTGCTCCTTTTGTAGAGTACGAGCTATACTACAACTATAACAAGTCTTATTTACCATAAAATTCACTCTTGCCATGATTTTCAATTCTATGCAATCTTGTGCTTATTTTTTCTAGAGTCTGGTATGGTTTGTGTTGAAAATCAATCCTCAATAGAAATACCTCTTGTAATATATTGTATATATATATATCCTGGATAAAATGGATGATGGGGGAATAGATGGTAAAAAGAAGTGCACAATATTTGCTTAACGAGTGAATTCGATTCATTCTCTATCTCACTCTTCACAGCCAATGTTTACCACATTTTGTACATGAAGGAAATGTGTATGGAGATGTGTTCAAATAAAGTTGGGGGAGGGTTATGCTGGAATGCAATGTTTGCCACTGTGCTGCAAAAGTAATCAATTTTGCGATTGATGTATTGCAACACAGTGGAGTTGATTCATAAAGAGTAAACTCATTGTTATTTTGTGTGCCTAGAATTACAATCTACATTTTCCTCCAATTTTCTATTATGCAGAAGGGAGATGGTGCAATTCTGTTGTTGATTTGGTTCTAGGTGCATCCAAGATTCTTCTTTTGTTGATAAAATTGCATAGATGGATGTTGGAGAACACATGTTATTGTCAATGCATTTGCTATCGAATAAATTTACATCAGAAGCAACAAATTCTAATTTTCATTTATGATCGCTTGCTGATCCTTTTATATGGCAACACCAATTGGATTAGATTTATTCATTGAAATGCGGATAATTTCAAAATAGCCCCCTGTTATGACTTCGTTATAAAAATATGTGTTAGGGCCTCGACAGACTTGAGGATTAGCCGAGAGACGGCTTAGTGTAATTATATTCGAAATAATGATTAAACTACATTTCAATAATTTTCCACTAAGTCGTCTCTCGGCTTAAGTCGTAAGTGTGTCTAGGGCGTTACAATAAAATATTTTAAATGGGGTTATTGCATTGGACGAGGGCGGTTATAGTTAAGGTGACAATTGCACCCAGGCCTTTCTATTGGACCCATTATATATCCCCTAAAATTTTACTCTATTAAGGACATTATGTGTCAAGCCAAGCCAGCCTGTTCTCCGGATAAACTCTGTCAAACAAGCCGGTTATAAACCTGATAGTTCATTTTGAGGCAGTACCGATTTACATACTCTGAAAAAAATGTTTTGTTAAACGAACAAATGGATTTTGTTGAAATTTTGTCAAAAGGATGTTATTTACCAATTTGACAAAACTTTTTCTTGCATTTTATATGTAAAAACGCCCTTTTCACAAACTTTTAACAAGATCCAGTTGGCCGCCGATTTGACAAAACTTTTCCATATTCTGTATGGAAGAACATCCTTTTTACAAACTTGTCTTGTTGATTTGACAAAGCATTTTTTTCAGAGTAGTCATACACAAGGTGTGTGACCGTCTTCTCGAACAATGGCCGGTTAAAGTGTTCGCAGCTCGCCGAGCTCTCCAGCGGGTGCCACCCACAACATTATATGTCCGTTTTTTATCGATATTGGCCATGACCAGTCTAGGCACATGACAGTTAGTTGTCTCGGTCCAGTCCGTTTGATGGACCTTTAACACGTCTTCTCTTATTATAGACTTCCTCATTTGTGAGGAAAGTATTAATACTGGTTCAGGTCCATTGAAAGCAATCCTTGTTCCCGCAAGAGTGAGGCGGTCTGCTTCCTTATTGCCTGCAATTCCACTGTGTCCACGTACCCAGTGTAGTCCAACCTCACGTATTTGTGAGGTCGATCCTAATAGCTCCTCTCCTGGCATTCGGAAACAAGAGCAGACCGAGGTGGCAGATCAGCTGATCAGCGTGAATCCATCGCTTTAAATGACTGATCGTGCCAATCTGTCGCCTGATCTATCTGTCGATGGTCTGTAAAAAAAACTAGGTCCATTTCTCGGTGTTCTCTAAACTGATATCTCTGCCACGAGGTTGTAAATCAGCTGATCAGCGTGGATCGATCGCTTTGGTCGACTAACTAACCCTGCTAATAATTTATCGCCTGACCTATCTGTCGATGATCTGTTGAAAAGAACTACACTAAGTCCCGCGATTAAGCACATTTTCGGGATCGAAAAAACGCGCGAAATTTTCATACCCGCAGGGGCTTTCTTTTGAATAAATCGGCCGTAGAACGAATTTCGCGCGGAGTAAAAGTAGGAAAAACAAAAAGATTTAACTGTTTAATAGAAATGCATTAACAAACAGTACTTTCTGGCCAGAGTTCTTCAATAAATTGTTGGAATATTTAAAAATTTTACCTTAATAAAAGAAATTAAAGTTTTATTCTGCAAAAGAAGCACACTGTTTTCAAATTTCCCGCGTCAATACATAGTATACATTCAGGCGTATTTCAAAAATGATTTCATAAATTGATTCCCAATAGTAGGCAAACTCGCACATACATAATTCCGTCAGGTTCATAATCCCGAAGTGCATAATGCCGGAACTGAGTGTATGTAGATCCATTTCTCGATATTTTAGCTCTAGTTAGGTCACTCTCGAACTAACTAGAGGAATACGATCAAATTTGGTATTCCGGACAAACGGATTTGTAAGTTCGGAATTTGATAATCTAAGGGAAGGCTTATAGGCTTCGAACACTTCATATTTTTCCCATATTCCTTCAATGAATCTAACATATTTATGGCAATATATTTCAATAGCTTAATCGTGAGTTACACAGAAAGAAGAAAAATACGAAGTGTTCGAAGCCAGTCAGTATGCGTGCGAAGCCTCAAAACCTTCCCATATAAAGCTTAGTGCCTGGAACAACTTTTCGGTATCAAAATGTTTCAATTCGATTTGGAACAGCATGGAATGGAACTACCTTCGATCGATATCTCCGGGTCTATTGTAAGTACTGGGTTTTTGTTCCCCTAAACCTAATCCAAATTAGGTACCATTCTGACTCATTTCTCTTCGTGTGCATGAAAGAAGAAAGAGCTGAAGCATAAAGAATCCCAGACCATAGAAAGTTCGTTCATTTGACATTTCATCCATAAAAGAAGTCCCATGATTCTCTGCAAAACTATTGGTAGTAATGAAATGGTAGTTTGTTTTGGACGAAGGTCTCAGTTGGAACATTTGTGTGTGTGCAAATAATAGCCCAAAATAGAGAAATTGAATGGAAGAAAGAAAGGTTGAGAGATGATATGTGAATGAGGACAAAAAAGGTAGAAGCAGCTGCCTGAGCTGAATCATTTTGATCAAATTACTATAATATTTGCACACCTTAAGTCGGATGGAGTGAGTTGGAAGAGGATATTAATTTAGGGAAAAATAGTACGAGTATGTTTTTATTTTACTTTATTTTGTGCTGGCTTCCTAATATAGAGAGATTGGCAGAATGGTGTGAAGAAAAGATGTTTTATGAAAGAAGATTTTGGCACATATTTTTTTTGCCCTAACCCAACTGGTGTAATTGGTAGTTTTGGGTGAGTTTATTCATCAAAATGTGAAACACCAAAAACCATCCTGCCTCTCATTATAATGATAGTAATCACCATACAAACGCTGAGGGAAAATTAACAGCTCTAAGAGAGTAAATTTAATGCCTTGTGTGAGAGATTAAATTTAATAATTTATGACTATAACAAATTTTGGAGGGAAATATCTCCTCACACTTCTCAGGCATATACATTTTTTCTGTTAGGGAGTCCTCTTGGGCATAGAGAGGTTCATTCGGTGGGATGGATCAATAAAGTTAAATTGATCAATTGAAAAATTAAATCAAACCACAAAAGCCACAAGAAAGTTTCATTTTCTAAGTATTTAACTGATGAAAAGGGTCATTTTCACGATTGATATTCCTTTTGGTAAATTGGGGAGCTGGTGTATGCGATCATAAAAGCAAATTAGACATTCTCAAAGTGATGAAATATAAAGGGCGGGAAAGCAATTGAATTAGATTCACAGGGTGCATCAATTTAACTAGGTGTTTTAATTATAAATGTTTGAAATTGCATTTTTTTTATTGCCATCAATTTACATATTTTTCATTTCAAATAAATTGTACTAAAAGACAGAGTTGCTATAGAACGAGATTCAGAGATTATAAGAGATTTAGTACTAAGTACTAAATAATATAAGCCTTGTTAATAATCTGGCAATAACATTTAACTGAAATATAGGTATTTTATATTTTAAAAGACATGGTTTGTGCATTTTCACTGGAGTTTTAGTACTATAGTACAGTCAAGTGCTAAATTTTTAGCCTTTTTGTTAATTTCTGTTACATTTATTTCCTAGCATTTTTATCGAGACTGTGACAGCATTAACCATGGATAAGGTATTACAGTTTTCTTTAGAAAGAATATTGAGATAATTACTATTTATTCAGAGTAATTAGGGGGAGGTGGGGCTACTGTGAGCTGCGGGGCTAGATTGTTATGCGATTTTTTCGCATATTTCTAATGGAAACTGGTTTTTAACATGAAGCAATTTGGATAGACAAAATAATTGTGGATTTAAATAAAATAATTATAAGGACCAGCTTCATTTAGAAATAGGCGAAAAAGTCGTATAACAATCTAGCCGCACAGCTCAAAGTAGCCCCATCACCCCCTAACTCTATCTTTACTTAGTCAAATATTTATCATAAGGATTCAAACATGTTATCCCCAAATTATATGTAAAGAAAAATTTCATTTGCTGGCTAATTCTGTCCCGGTCACGCTTAAAAGTTGTGTTACTGTACTGTTGGGTTACATGTACTAAAAATTTAGTACATATTTTAGTTCAAAGTCACTTTTTGAGTTTCTTGACGTAGCAAAAGTCTGTGATATTGCTAAAAAAAAATATGTGTGGCATCTGTTTAATCTCTATAATCTGTGTATCTTTAATTTTTCCAGTACTCGTACATTTAGTACATTTTTATGTACTAAGTTTTTAAATTTTTCTCTGAACAATTCTTTTGCAATTCTTACTCTTTGTCTAATACGTGTATTTCTAATAATCTAACATCTGTACTGAAAAGTATTAAAAAATGCTAAAGAACGGGTATGGTATTGCTAAAAATTTTGTAAAAATATGAAAGCAATATTAATGAGTTTCGATTCTTTTGTCAAAGCTTTTATAACAATTTTAACAAAAAAAATGTAAATTTTGATTTTTTTCCATTTTAATTTTTTCGCTGAATTACTAATGTATTACGCGCATTTAGTACATGCCTGTGCTAAATTTTCTCTGAATTTTCCTACATTTTTCTTTTTCTTTTATACTTTGTAGCGTAAAAATTATGGTAATGCTATAATCTATTTTGCCTTTTAAAATTTCTACTGAAAAGTACTTTCAAATGCAAAAGATATAGAATGTTTTCTTAAACTGAAAATTTAGTACAAGTTTGTTAGTAATATTTTGGTCTCATCCTGAAAAGAGCCCTCAAATCTTTTGGGAAAACGCAGTATATATTTATAATTTTAAATTGCACTTTTAAAATTATCTAATATTTCATCGAGTACGTTTAGTACAGACATGTGCTAAATTGTTTTTTTTTGTATTAAATATTTAAAAAAAAATCTAAATGACTAATTTTTTCGATTTTATGGAAATATACATGTATAATGGATTCGAACTTACTATTAAAATCATCATAGAATATGTATAAAGTCTAAGAGACTTGGGCTATAACATAAATTAATTGGAAATTTTATCTGCAATAACGTATCTTGTCTAAGCACCCACATAGCTAATTATGGCGCACCCTATTCAAGAAAACCCAATAGATATAATGCTATATTTGAAAGTCTGTGATATAAATCAATTTAATTATGGTTGAAATGATGATGAGGGAGGCAAGTAATATAGTGTAATGGTGAGAAATGATTGAAATTTATAGTAAAATTTTCCTTTTTACTTTTTCCATTATACATTCGAATTTTCCGTAAGTTATTTGGGAGAATGAGTGAAGATTTACAAGGGAAGATAAATGTGACAAAATTGACAATTTGTCTCGTAACTAATTTTCCATCATCTCTTCAAATTCTCGTATTTCAAATGAATTTGTCACCTGCACTAGTGAGATATGCTCCTAAAGGCAGACAACGACGCTGGATTAAGTTTTTGAAGGTGGAAGGAGGCAAAACCGCGGAATATCCAAATAAATGACTTGGTATTTCAAGAGGAAAATTCTGTATAGGATTGAGGGGGAAATGCCTATTTTAGGCATGGGAATATGTGTTTGTGTGATGACTGAGGGGGAGTGGATTAACAGCTGAATCAGGAGACATTTCCTTAAACGATTCAACTCCCCATATTTGTTATAAAATGAAGAAGAAAAAAACTTCTATCTTGTGCAATTTGTCCCTATAAATATCTCAGACGTACAAATTGTTTATGAGATATCAAAACAATTTGTTAGATGTTGATACTAATCTGTTTTCTTATGGATTCTCTCTCGCTCCTCAACATCCAATGCTTTCTAATTGGAGTTGAAGAGAGAGACAAGACCGTGACTGCTAAATCTGCTAAATTCGATTAATCTGAGAGATTTGGTAATTTTAAAATTTATGCTTCACTTTGTAACGCGCCGTTTAGACTTACATTGTTGCACTGGACACAGAGCGTGTCGAGAAAAAAGGGGAATCATGAAAGATTTTTGCAAGAGATTTGAGTAAAATTCAAATGACAGTGTCAAAGGTTGAAAAGGCAAATTCTCTTTGCAATATTGCACAGTAAAATTGTGAAATTCTATCACGATTTACGGATATGTGGGGACAATAGTGGAGCATTGGAAGTTTTGGGTGAATATACTGAAAAAATGTGAGGACATAATTTTTAGAATGAATTATTGTAATTATTGTTTTAGAACACAGAGAGAACTGTGAAAAACAGTCGAGACAGGAACCAATAAAAACGTCGATAATGCAGAAGCACTTGAGAATGATAAAGTACTAAAGAACAAGTTCAATTTTGAACTTGTGGTGTTACTTCAATGAAAAAAAAGAGAAACTTTCTCCTAAACATTTTTTTAGTACACGACTGCTCTCATGTGCTTCTGCAAAATCTATTTTGTGTTGTGTTGGTTTCTGTCACGACTGTTTGGTGGTTTTCAAACTCGACAAGGACTGGGGATAGCAATCGTGATAGGAACTAACGAAGAAAGACGAGAAGTTTATGAGAGCAGTCATGTACTAAAAAAAATGTTGAGTGAAAATATAACCTCTTCATTATCATGTTCAGGACAAAATTGTTTCATTTTAATTTTTTATTAGAATATCACTATTACACTTATGATCGGTGAAAAGTGGGGGAGGGGAAGGTTTGAAGACCGAAAGGCAGTATCCCTTACCGTTTACCCTTTAGGTCGCTAACAAACTGAAAAAAACTGGGAAACACTAAGATAATTTTTCATGAAACCTTAGAATAAGTCACATTTATTGAAAACCATAGGAAAAATTTAGTCATTATAAAGCTTAGGATCGTGCAAAGCATGGATACTTTTCCCTAAATGCTTTAATTGCTTGTAGGGTAAGTGTGCCAAACTTCGGCCAGCTTGCAATTCCGGCCACCTTTTATTTTCCTCAAATTTCCATGAATTTTTAGTTTTTACATACTCTAGAGATTATACAATGCAAAAAATAACAAAAAAATATATCTTTGACAAACGAGATGACATGAAAAAGGCTTTGCGAGAATTCCCGAAAAGCAAAAATCTATAATAATGAAGGTGGCCGAAATAGGGCACCAAATCTATGTCTACATTTTATTCATTCTAAAATGTATTAAGAATGATTTTAGAACAAATAAAAACGGTAAACTGTGTACAAGGTTCCAAGCAACACTCCTTAAGAAGAAGGAATATAAAAATTAATTTTATTAAAAATATTACATTTCAAACTTGATACTTTGGCGCTTGCATGCAACTATGCCGAAATTTGGCACACTTATACCGGCTTTAGACTGGAGGCTTAACCCAGTTCCCGAAAGTCTCAAAAGTCTAAATAACAAACAATTTTGTTGATTTCTCAAAATCAAACGGATAATTTGCCCTTAATATCCAATCCGGAGCAACAATTTCCTCAAAAACCTTGTTTGAAAAGGAATTAGAGGACTTAAGCTATACGGCTAAGCCTTAGGTCTGAATCCCGTATTACCCTAAAGCCGTTTTCAGACTAGAGGTTTAGTCCAGTTCCCAAAGGTTTCAAAATCTTGAATAGCGAGCAATTTTATTGCTTTTTGAGAATCTATAGGTCTATTATCTTTAATAATCCAAACCTAAGTTAAATTTTTACAAAAAATCGAGATTGATAAGAAATTAGAGCAGTTAAGCCATATGGCTAAGTCTTAGGTCTGAGGCCCGTATAAGTGTTTAAAGCGAATGAATACTGTGCTCTCCGTTTCATTTCTTCCCTATAAACAATTCCAATGCATCACAATTTTAGGCACAAGTCTGTATGGTAGTTCAATAGTAAAGAGATCGAGAAAAAAGTCCCCTTGAAGGCAATAGAAAACTAGTGTTTGAGCTATTGGCAAAATATTATTGTTGGGTAAAGAGACTCTCGCAAAAATGGATGAAATCAGAGAATCGTGATTTATTGCAATATTTCATGATTGAACTTATTCTATAATTTATTATAATTTTATTTTCTTCTCTGTAAAAAAAAATTGATAATAATAAACTTGGTGTATACGGACAATAAAAGAGAAAACTTGTCTGCAACAATCACGATGAAATCAATAACACTCTGCTGGATATATCACATTTTGACATCCAATGTTATATAGAGAAAAGTATATTTGGGCTGAATTGCGATTTCCTAACTGGGTTGATACATTGGGAATTGTTTCTGGAGACTTTTAGTTGTTCTTTTCTGGGACATTAAAAGTCTATCTTGGAGTAGGGGGGTATATAGAGAGGGACTATCGCGTCTGGAAAGTCTGGGAAAGTCGCAGAAAAATGGGAAAAGATTCATGACTATCGTGGTGCATCAAAGAAAATGTATTAAATTTATAGAACGAATTGTGTTGCATCTGTTGGTGTCATCTTCTATATAGTTTTCCTTTATTTTGTGCTTGAAAAATCTTATTCTTGGTCTCTGTAGGAAAGATGTACAATAAACACTTTTTCTCGTTCTTGTGAAATGATATCGCATGGGTTGTGTGAAGAAAGGAGTTTTATGATTTGGTGGGAAGCCATAAAAAACGATTTTGTTATAAGTACAAGAAGTGAGACGGCAAAAGATCTTCAATAGCCAAAGAGAAATATGAGTCTCCAACTAGTGGCAATTGTTTGATTCTTCCGAGTTTAGAAATCTTGGGGAGATAGCTTAAAACTCTACCACTCTAAATCTGTTATTTTATCTTTGTATCATTTCAGTCTCTATGGCAATTTATTGTTGGTGAAATATGGGTGTTAACTCTTGTACATATATCTGTGATAAAGAATGTGATTTTAAAAGGTATCACCAGTCCATCTCATATTTCTTGTAATTTACATGATTGTTGTATTGTCAACAAAAGACGGTGTCCCTTTTACCATATACGCGCGATTATTCTCCATTCAACAATAAGTTTTAAAAATATTTTTTTTTTCGAAAAAAAAAAGCTTTTATGATGAGCCGCATTTTCGCCAGTAACAAAGCCACAAGAGAGTGAGTGTGGCAGATACAATTGTTGAATTTTCCACACTGCAGAAGCCACAACATTTTCACTTCTTCAGCATGATTTAACACTAAACAACTCCCTTGATATTTTCCGCCTTGTATTCTCTCTTTTGTATTTGTTGTTCTCGTAAATGGTTCTTTTTTGTGTTTTAGGCGACTGTTGATTCCTTCCTTTTGCATTCATCCCCCTTTTTAAAATAGTTGACTTGTTGATAGATCGATTTGTCAGACATTGTATTAGAATGTCGACTTGTATTCTGACTATTTTCCTTCTGGGTGTTTTCTTTCTTTTGGAAAGCAGTAAAATAACTCTGTAGCACTCCTTTCCGTTCCATTGTGGATTAATTTGATATTAGCTTAGTGAACGATGAACTCTCTCTCTCTTTCGAGTAACACAACCCACCACCCTACAGATTAAAAGGGTATTAAGATATAGCTATCTAGAACATGGCTCATCTTTGTCTCATATGATGTTCAGAACTTCCACAGTTGGATGGTTTTGAATGAGTGATGAGTTTTCTGAACTAAGAAAATTGGAGGAAATTGGTATATCGTCATATAAAACCATATTTTATGGAATACTTTTAGTTCAGGATGTTAAGAGTGGCAGTGAATTTATTATTGGTATCAATATATTTTTGATGGAATATTTCCTGTCGGAATATCTCCTGTCAGAATTTCAATTTATAACAGTTCTTTATGTCAACATTTGACAGATTTACAAACTGTAACAGTGACAGAAATCAGCTGTTTCTTTGACATAATATTGACATAATATGAATTGTCAAAAGTCAAATGAAAATTGCCGTTAGACGTTAGTATGCAATCTCTTTCAAGACCATAAAATAGATGGAAAATAAGAGGTTAAAATGGTATCTTGCCAAGCGAATTCTGACAGAGTAATTATCAGATGATATTTTGACAGAAAGCAAACTGTCAAAATTCAAATGAAAACGGAAATTTTACGTCAAATTTCAAAGTTTTCTGAAAATATCATTTCTAGATCAAAAAGAGAAATATTTAGTATATTGTCAAATGTAGTATTAACAAATATAATTTCAAGCACTCGCTAACGGTTTCATAAATGACAGATGTCAGGTGATTCTGTGACAGACTACGAACTGTCAAAATTTAAATGAAATTCGCAATTTTACGCTAAAATACAATTATTTTCAAAATATTGTTTCTACAACTGAAAGGGAATAGTAAAGTCATAATGAGGATGTCACAAACTGTATTCATAAATGTAACTTTAAGCACTCCTTAACAGTTTTTAATGACGGATATCAGCTGATGCTATGACAGAATATAAACTGTCAAAATTCAAATAAAACCTGCCATTGTATATCAATTAATCTAATGTAATGCAACTTAATTGACATTTAATAAGTTAATAAATTATCGCAAAGTTGCTGACAGTTGCTGATGACAGCTAATCCTTTTAAAGGCTCTGACCTGTCAAAATCTAAATGAATCCCAGATTTTTAAATTGATCAAATTCTATTGTTAACATTATTTCGCAGTTTGTATCATCAACTGGGCTATATGCGTGATAGTGTTAGTTGTGTGATTATATCTCTCTACATGTTAGTTGCTGATAAAACCGACAATCTAAGCACATTAAAAAATATTGTGTGCTATATTTTCGATAATATTTAAAAATTTCTAGAAAACAGATTTTGTAATTGGCAGATTTTAATTAGTTCTTTTTCAAAAGATGCTTCTGTCAAAGTTTAAATTAGTCTATGATCCAGGGTTTCTGCCGTTTACCTGGTGAGCCCGGTAATGGTAAGACGGCGGCAGACGCAACCAAGTTACAGATTGGAAATAAAATATCTATCTATCTATCTATCTATTGCTACATCCAAGCGCTTTTATTTGAGAGATTTCAAATTATGATACGTTTCAACTGTCAGTTTGACAGAGACTGTCAAAGTCATATAAAAAATGACATTTCGCGTCAAACTTTCAGTCCTTTTTGAAATCGTATTTCTGAAACAAAAAGAGGAAATTGCAAGTTCAAATACAAGTTTTAACAAAATATGGACTATGACAATTCAAGAAAAAATTATTTTTACGTCAAATTTAATATTAAAGTCTTGCCACAAATATTTATTTCTAAAAAAAAGATCGTTAAAGTTAACTTTTACTCACTGAATACTGTCAAAATGACATAAGTCAGTTGAATTCCTTGACAGATTAAGTAACTGGCAAATTTCAAATTTGAATTCAATTTAAACGATCTTTTAACAGCGAATTTATCTTTTTCCTCGGAAATATATGTCCAAGAATTAATTAAATGATTGTAACTGAAACTGACACCATGTTTTTCTATCCATATCTCGGGTGTTTGCAAAAGCTTCTGAATTGTCTCAATTTCTTCTTTCTCAAGATGTGTGATGAAGAGATTTCTCAATGGGTATATGGTGTGATGAAAAAGTGCGAATTTAGCAAATGCATTACAATACAATAGGAGTAGAAAGGAAAATCTGCAGCAAAGTGTTTTAGCCATTGAAAGCACTTATTTTTGCTTTTTCTTTCTCTCGTCCTCCCCTTTTTTTCTGTCCATGATGGTGTTGTCCTTTCAACAATCATCATCGTCTTGGAAGATTTCCCCTTCTTGTGACAAGATAAACACAGAATGTTGGAGCCATAAAAATGTTGGTGCGAATGTCATTTTGAGGCGGAGTGAGACCACCTTCTTCGGCAAACTCCAGTCTTTTACCCTTACTTCCTTTTCTAAGACAACGGAGATATAATAAAGTGAAGCAGTTTTGGTGGCTTTCTCACATTTTCCGAGCCAAAGCTTTTCACACTTTCGAAGAGGGTTGGGGGGGGATGGGTGGGCAAAACCGAGGGTGGTAGTTAGATGAACTTTTAGGGTATGAGAAATGGGGGTAAAATGATGATGACGTTGGTTCCATAAAGCCTGATGACTTTAAGTTTGAGTTTAGCAAAAGGATCAAGGAAATGGCAAAGGAGAACGGAAGATAAGACAGGCGCCAAATGGTCACAAAGTATGAGGAATTACCAAATGAAATGAAAAAATAGTATTTAAGGTGCAAAACACCTCAGACAAAGGTGCCAAAAACTCATTCTCCAAGTTCAATTAATTAAAAGACAAATGGTATCATCATATCTCACGATGAAGATGAAAATGTTAAGATAAAAGTCATCTTGGCTACCATTTGTATTCCCATACTTCTGTGGGGGTTGCTGAAGGAATCTCTGTGGGGTGATGAATTAAAATAAACGACTTGAGGTGGCTAGAAACGTGTCTCAGCAGTGTCAAATGGGGATTCATGGAGGACACGGCTCATTAATTAATACTTTATGGATGAATTCAGTGAAGGAGGACGAATATGAAGATTGTCGTCTTGGGTTCTTTCTTCTTTACTCCGTCTGTGTCTCAGAAGTCATCCGTGACTCCCTTTTGATGGTGATGAAAAAGATGCCAAAATATGGGGTTTCTCCAGATGACATATGACAAGGATTTTCTCAAAATAGCACCTTTCGTCTTCAATTTACTTTGGGATCCAAAAATGGTTTTGCAAAATGAAAAAAGTGGAAAAACGTTACATCACTGAGAGAAATCCGAAAAAGTTAGAATAACATTCCGGAAATCGGTGTAAATATTATGCTTTTTAGGTGTATTATGGGTTAAAGTTACCCTTTTCCATCTTAATTTTACCCTTAAAAAGGTGTAAAATTAACATTAAAAAATGTTGATATATTTTTACACCTAAAAAGTGTTAAAGTTATGAGGAAAAAAAAGTTAATCGCAATCTCATTTTTTCTCAGTGATGAATAACTTTTTATTCCCATTTGGTTAAAAAAAAAGGCATTCTTGTGCCGTCGTATTCCTTCGTGTCGTGAATAGTTGATTCTTCGGCTGTCAAAATTCGTACAAAAAAAAGTTGAAATAAACAAAATATCGGATTGATAGCTTCGGAAATTGCCATTTGTTCTAAAAAAAAGACATAAGCGAATCTTCGGGATTCAACTCGTGTTTAATTGTCAATATTCGTGAATGTTCGGCTGTCAGAATGCATGTGATTTTTTCACAATACTGGGGTCCCGGGATTATGCATTAATGGAATTATGCAAACTTATCTTTGCAACTTTGCCTATCACTAGGAGCACATTTGTGAAATCATTTTTGAAATACCCCTAAATGTATGCAATTTTTGAAGCGGTAAATCAGAAATCAACTTCTAATGAACCGTTGGCGCTGAAAATAGCCAGCAAAAATGGTGCCAAATATATTTTGCATATTTTACGGCGTTTCTCTAATTTATTCGAAAGACATCGCCTGGAGGTATGCAAATTTTCTGTACGAATATAACCATTTCGCGCGATTTTCTTCGATCCCGATACATAATCACGGGACCCTCTGTATATTAAAAATAAATAATACTTAAGAACATCTTTAAATATTTATATTCCGGTGAAAAACATTCGTATACCTTCACTGAGAAAAAAATGGGGGTGCGATTAACTTTTTTCCTCATAACTTTAACACTTTTTAGGTGTAAAAATATATCAACATTTTTAATGTTAATTTTACACCTTTTTAAGGGTAAAATTAACATGAAAAAGGGTTACTTTAACCCCTAATACACCTAAAACGCATAATATTTACACCGATTTCGGATCAATACTACAGGGTAAAATTAACATTTCCGGAATTTATTTTAACTTTTTCCGATTTCTCTCAGTATTCGTGCTACGTTGGCACACGCGTAAATCCTTGGCTGTCAAAATTCAAAAGTGCTTTGACAATGAAGTTACAAATGACCCGAAAGATAAACAGTCTTAAATTTTAGAAATGAATAAAAAATTTATGTTTTACAGATATTTGTGGTCTTTATCGTCAATTTTTTATATACACAAATCCTTTACTGTCACAATTTTAAAGGCAATTATTTACATCGTCGCTTGGATCGGCAATTGTCGTAATTTTTTCATTATATCTTTTAAATCAGAAATTTTTGTAACAATATGGAGTTTTCACAGAATAAAGAAAAATTATTGAATTACGTTATTTATGGTACTATTCTAATGAAAAATTAAAAGGGGAAAATAATTTATTTTTTAGTACATAACTGCTCTCATGTGCTTTTGCATTACCGACTCTCCTTAGTGGTGGTTCTTGTCACGACTCCTTGGTGGTTTTGGAACACTATAAGGACTGTAGTCAACAGTTGTGACAGGAAGCAATATAAAAAGAACAGATTCTTTCCGTACAGAAGTAGATCTTGAAAAATTCGAAAATCTATTTGAAGATCCAAAAAAGAGACTTTCTTACTTTTTGATAATTCCGCAAGGTGGCTAAGATACATCCTGTACGAATTTCGAAGTGCTCAAGTGTCAAAATGTGACGGTCTTCACATTATTGTGAGGAAAAAAAGAAAACAACTACGTTTACTGTTCTTGTCCGATTATTCAATCACTCCATAATCACTGAGTAACTCTTTTGCCAGCTTTTTATTGTGATATTTGATAAATTTTTCCCACCTTGTTCGAAAATTTAGTATGAAAATTCGAAATTGAATTTGAATTCTTCGAACTTCAACGAATTTTTGTGCAAATAGAGTTCCATTTACCTTTTATCCAAGACACTATAGGAGAATCAAAATCTACTTGTGTTTGGGCCATTATGCAGAAACACATGAAAACAGTCATGTACTAAAAAAATATTTTTAAGGAAAGACTTCCCTTTTTCATTTTTTATTGAGATAGCACAACAAATCTTTCTTCTAAACATTGTTTTTTAGTACATGACTGTTCTCATGTGCTTCTGCATTGTCGACTTTTCTTTATGTTTATTCCTGTCACCACCATTTTCCATAGTCCTCGTCGTATTCTTAAATCCCCTAATAGTCGTGTAACTAATCAACGCAAAGAAAAGTCGATTATGAAGAACATCATGAGAGCAGTCATGTACTAAAAAAATGTTTAGAAATATTTCCTCTTTTCATTTTATATAAAAAAAAATTAGATTTAAAAACGACTGGATCACCGGTAACACAAAAAAGTTTTATCCTTATAACCTCAAGTTTTGACACCCTTGTGCTTAAAGGGCTACCTAGCCTGTAAGTTACGACAATTGCTGATCCAATTGAAACTGATAGCTCAAAACTCGATAACTTACGTCAAAAAATATTTTTAGTAACTTTTTTGTTTCTTTAAAATCTCATTTCAAGTTGTTAATCTGATTATGACATTGGTTGTCAAAATTCAAATTCAATATATCTGTCAAAATTTAAATTATAACCGTCTCCAAAGACCCTTTCTCAAAAATTGCAAACCCCTCTGCGGTGCTGCTGCCAGTGTGACCCTTCCTATGCAAAGAGCATCTTATTTAATTAGGAAGACATCTCGATGGAGGTAAAAATGTGCCCTAATTGAATATAGTACCCAAGGGAAGCATGAGAAAGTCACTTAAATATTCCTATCATCAACCCCACAACAACCTCTCAAAGATTTCACTTCCATGCTCAAAGTGATAACAAGAAACTAAGGGTGGAAGGATAGTGAGAAAACAGGGTGGAATTGCCAATGTCTTTATCAGTGGAACACTTTGTGTGTTCCTTTACTAGTTTACTTTATTATTTTAACCACATCAATAATTTTCTGATGGAGGGAAGATTCTTGCAGTGGGAACTGAGATACTAGTGAAATTTATGTCTTTTCTTTGGGGGAAGAAATTGTATCGATTGTATGAAATTTATACAATGCCAATGAGAAAATTCTGCGAAATATTGTCCCACAAATAGGAAATATATCAAGAAGTATAATAAAAGATTTCTTGGACTTTGCTCGGAAAGTGAGATAAATGATATTATGGATGCTCTCAATACCAAGAATCCAACGTTTTGCTCCAAAAGAATTTTCTTGTATCTTGTATTAAATTGTTGGGGGGATGGTATCTCTGTATTTCAGGCATCATTAAATTGCTTTCCATTTTAATATTCTCCATGTTAAAATTCCACAATTCGACATTGCACTCTATGAAATTAAAGAGGAAGGTGAAATTGTGCGAAAAGGTGTGTTGGGGTAAATGGAAATCAATTGGGGGTTGTGAAAAATCATTCCTCCCTCCACAAATGACTTTTCTCCCCCATGCATTGTGGCCCAGATAGCTGGGGGATTAAATCTTCAGGATGATTTATTCATCATTTAGATTGACGGGGCAAGACTTACCTACGATTTTTCTTTTTTTTTCTTACCTAGGGGAAAACTTTTGCTAACCATTGAAATTTTTTTCTATATTAAATTCAAGGGAGTGGTCTATGAATTTTTTTATTGCGAAAAATATGAAATATATTTAAAGTTGATGGAGAATAATTACGAAAAAAAACAAATCAGACACAATTTCTCATATAAATATTAAAAATTTATGGCAAATAATAAGAGATGATTTATTTATCGCATGCTGATTTTATATCAAATCATTGATGTAATTTAATTTTTATTGTCGTGGGAAATATGCTAATTCAAATAAGAATATTTTAGTATCTTTTCTTTAGATGTTTCTATCGATTTATTTACTCGTTTATTAAAATTAATGTGAAATCTTTGACAGTGAAATCATCTTTCAATTCACCATAAGAATACACTGTTAGAAAAAGAAAGTTCTGCTCAAGAACGATGTTTGATAGAACAAATATTCATTGAAGGTTTTGGAATTTTTATGCCAATATTTGTAAATCTTAATCAATGTTGTTAATAATGATTTGAATTTAATTATGGTATTATTTCAATGAAAAAGGGAAAAACATTTTTTTAGTACATAACCGTTCGCATGTGGTTCTGCATAATCGACTTTTCTTTGTGTTGCTTCCTGTAACGACTGTTTGGTAGTTCAGGAACACAATGAGGACTATAGACAACAGTCGTGACAACAAGCTTTAATCTATAATACAGAAGCACATCAAAACAGTCATGTACTAAAAAAAAATTCACAAAAAAGATTGCCATTTTTCAATTTTCATTGAGATAACACCAGAAATCTTTCTCCTGAATATTTTTTAGCACATATCTACTCTCATGTACTTCTTCATAATTGACATTTATCGTCGTGTTCCAAAACGGCCAAATAGTCGTGTCATAAACCAATTCAAAGAAAAGTCGATAATGCAGAAGCACATGAGGACAGTCGTGTACTAAAACAAATGTTTTCATCTTATCATTTTTCATTGGAATAGCACTACTAATCCAGATTATATAATTGTACTGCATTTAGTACATTAGGGTACTAAATTTTGTATCTCTGTATTTAATGCCTTTTTAAATCTATTACTTGACTTATCAAATTACCAAGCAAAAAGAAATTGTATCACTGAGAAAAAACGGGGGTGCGATTAACTTTTTTCCTCATAATTTTAACACTTTTTAGGTGTAAAAATATATCAACATTGTTTAATGTTAATTTTACACCTTTTTAAGGGTAAAATTAACATGGAAAAGGGTAACTTTAACCCCTAATACCCTTAAAAGCATAATATTTACACCGATTTCGGATCAGTACTGCGGGGTAAAATAAATATTTCCGGAATGTTATTTTAACTTTTTCGAATTTCCCTCAGTGATGTTTTAAAATATTCCATGTAAAGTTTGTGTGTTGTCTTTAGTACTTTTTAGGTAAATCCTTAGAATGTGATAGGGCCACTAAAAGTATTTAGTAACTGGGAATTCGTCGCGGGTGTTCCTTCTTGGACATTAATGGGTTGGCCTCAGATCAATGTCCAAGAAGGAGTACCCGCGATGAATTCCCAATTTTCCCTGTAAATCCTTAATTTGAGTAGTGGATAGACAGTGGGGACGACATTTCAGAGACAAATCACAGATTTGAGCATTAAGGAAGGCTTGTTGAAGCGTCGAAAGCTTTGGCCAAGAATTTTGTGTTTTCCTGTTCTGAAAGGATTGCACCCCCTCTGACGCATCTGGAGGAAGTCCATCTCCTTGACTTTCTTCTTCTCTAATATTTTATCTTGATTTATGGTACTGTTCCAATGAAGAATGAAAAAGAGAAATTCTTTCTCCTGATTTTTTTTTAGTACATGCCTGTTCTTATATGCTTTTACATAATCGTTTTTTTTTTGTATTGATTTCTATCACGACAGCAGAATTATAAGAAAGCAATCATGTACTAAAAAGTGTTTGCAAGAAGGTTTTCCCTTTTTCACTGTAATAACGTCAGAAATCTTTCTCCTAAACATTTTTTAGTACATGACGATCATATGCTTCTGCATTATCGACTATTCTTTTACTTAGTTGCTGTCACGATTGTTTTCCTCAGCCCTCGTCGTTTTTCAAAACTACACATCGTGACAGGGATCTACCGAAGTAAAAGTCTGTTACGCAAAAGCACATGGGAGCAGTCATGTACTAAAAAAAATGTTCAGAAAAAAAATTTCCCCTTTTCATTTTTTATTGGAATATGATCATCATGGGAACGCTTTCAGTCTTCGTACATACTCTAGCTTCGAGCAATTCATTTTTTTTTCATATTCCTCTAATGATTTTTGTAACTACCATTCCTAACAGTGTACGCGAAATTGTAAGAAAATCTATGATATAAAAGCACAAAGTAAAATATCTTGCTTCTTTTTATGACGAATCCATAGAGATTTTTTTTCTTCCAGACATTTTATCTTTGAGGAAGAATGTGGATGGAAATCATTAAATCTGCATGTATGCTCTTTACAGTTTTTTCCCATTATGATAATATATATTTTGCTTTTGATAGAGATGAAGAAAATGACGCATTAATGTGGCATTTGTGCATGAAAGTTTTTAGCAAATATTGAAATGACAGGGTGGATTTTGCAAGTTTAGCTTAATTGAATTGTCTGTGTTGAAGCTGGCTTGAGGGTTGAAATTCAAACTGTTTGGAAATGATTACAGCATTTTCCCTCTGATAGTTTAATTATTTTCTAATTTTGTCACATTAGCGTGAAACATGATGAACTCGTGCTGAACATTGAAGTAAAACTTTCCTCAAGCTTATGAGAATTGAAAGCTTTTGCAGATAATAATGCTGAAAGTATGAAGAGCATGTCACATGGTTGTTAGTGAAAATGAAAATTGTGTCATATACTTTCTGACTGTAATCCTATATATATGTGTTCTTCGGTATCATTTATCATGGGATAGAAATGGGAGAATTAGAGGGAAAAAGAAGGAAAAAAAACAAGTAGTTCACTAATGCTAACAATTTCATTCTATTTGGAAGTTTGTATTTAAACTTTTGCTGAAGCTCTTTGGTAGCATTATCGTGCAGAAAAAGAAGAATAGTTCTAGGTGTTGGAAGAGTATGAGGTGAAATAGTAAAAGCGAGACTATCTTGTGTATTATATTTATTAAATTGTTATACGACAAAAGTCGTTAAGTAATACAGAGAGAATGTGGGTGTGATATGGTCACAAAGTTTCTTCTGCTGTGTCTTCTGGAAAACGGGTGTGTCCATGCTCTAAACCATTCTTCTTTCTTTTTGTTCTTCCAACCCATTTGATTTAAATCACCTACCTTTCTGTATCACACTCGATTGTTTTTTTTAATATATAAATTAACAACTTTTAAAATTGCTAATATCGTTCCAGAACGGTAGGTTTCATGACAGTTTAATAACTTCTTCTCCAGCCTACAATATTGTCGAAAGACAGGGGCATAAAATTTTACGATGATGAGAAAAATTATTCATAACAGGAAATACAGTGTGATATTTGCGTATCGATAAATGGGTGTTTTCACAGGGAAAAAAATATTATATGTTGTCTTTTATTGATTTTATGACACATTTTAATAATTCATTACACTGAGAAAAAATTGATAGTTTAAAATTAGTTAGTTCGTTATTAAAGTGCGCTTTGACTAGATGTAAATTAAGTTTTGAAGATGATAGCAGATTGAATACTTCATTCATTGATTCATTTTCAACCGCTTATCCCTATTGGGGTCGCGGGCTCATGATATCCAAATTAGCAGCCCATGCTTGTCGTTCCTCCGCCACTTCAGGAGGATGTTCGGGTTCGATCCCAAGGCGTTCCAAGGCAAGATTCTGAATTTGATTCAGCTGCCTTGTTCTAGGTCTGAATGTTTTTCTATACATGCGCTGAACATGCCAATACCATCGAAGTTGTGATCTCTCGACCCGAATACTTTGAATTTGAATACTTCGAAATATTAAAACGAAAATAGTAGACGGACCATTAAAATCTAAGGGCCTTGACAGACCTGAGGATTAGCCGAGAGACGGCTTAGCGTAATTATATTAGAAATAATGTTCTAACTACATTTCCATCATTTTCCACTAAGTCGTCTCTCGAATTAAGTCGTAAGTGTGTCTAGGGAATAAGACTTACTGAGGTGGCTGCAACGTTCCTTTAAGAGACCGTGCCTCTCGCGCTAACCTCCTCCAATTCTAGAGACTCTCCGTCAGCTTGCTCCAAAAACGTAGCATACATCGCTTTTAAAAAGTCCGTTCTATCGGAGGCTGCTTGCGAGTTTTCGTAACAATCTTGCTTTTACGGGGAGAGATTGTTGGCCCTTCATCCAACCCTCCTTAGAAGGACCAGTTCCCTTGTTCGTTAGTTTCAGGTTCGTGACGTCCCACTGGGGTTGGTTACCCAATCCTCTATCACTCACGTGAGTGTACCAAGGCCTACCAGGCATCTAGCCCGCTTGGAGATGAACGTAGGAATTAAGGGGAAGAGGCTAGACTCCAGGTATTTTACAGGTATTAGAATCTAATCTAATACCTAATCTGTTACGCACCTCTAATGAGCTGGCGTCGTAGTCGGTCCGTCGTCGGTCCATCTGAGGCTGGGTCGGCCTCGTTTCCTCGAAACATAGAGTCCGCCCATAAAGACTTTCCATGATGGGTTGTCCTCATCCTTGTGACCCCGATGGCCAGCCCATCGGAACGTATTGCGGCGTACTTGCTCGATGACAGTGACTTCCCGGTACGGTAGCTCTCATAAACCTCATGGTTGCATGGGCTCCGGAATCGTCCCTCCTGGCTTCATACGAATACGTGAAGACTGAGGGGATCACAGTCCTATAGAGTAGTGGCTTAGTCTTGATGCCTAAGGTTTTGGTCCGGAAAACTCTTTATAGATTGAAATAGGTCCTTTTGGCTTTCAGCAGATTTGTGGGGATTTCTGTTAATGCTCTCTCTCTCTCTCTCTCTCTCTCTCGTCGAATGTCGAATGTCTCGAAATGTTGTCGGCTGTGATTGTTGGCTCAAGGTAGACGAAGGAGTTAACAACTTCAAAGTTGTAGTCCCCCATCGGGAACCTTGTTTGACCGATGCTCTCCGTAGATCTTGTCTGAGTTGCTGTAGATAAGGTCACTATGTACTTTGTTTCCCTACCTCTTACGGCCCGCAATGACTAAACTATCCTGGTTTACCATTATATTGTTTAACGATTTTAATGTTCGAAGTAACCTTCTGTAATAGTGAAAAGATCAAACATTCTGAATGCGTCAAGGACTGTTTGTTTACCGTAACCGACTGCACAGTTGCAGTAATATGCCAAAATAATTCTTGGCTTAATACGTATACATCTTACCCTACCCAGAATCCAAGGCATTCTAATTGGATTTAGTAAACTTCTGTGCATTTGAATGAACAAGGCATGGGAATAACAATCCTATGCGCTGCTTTAAATTTTTAATCTGAAGACTGAGTTTTATCATTTATAAGGCTTGTTTCAAGTAGTCCTCATGGTTTACTTTAACACTTCCTAGGTGTAATTTCAATGTTTATTGTTCCACGTTGCCCAGCTTATTGTCATAGATAAAAATGTTAAGTAATACCAAGCCTCACGACTTGTAGATAATACAAACTCATCTTTTCTCAGTGTACTAATGGAAACTATGATTGAGTTTCTTTAGTTCAATTCACGTGCAGAATTAATTGGTTGATTTATCCGTTTGAAACCACATTTGAATTTTCACCATTTTCCACTCAATCTCCTTTGTTGAAACACTTCAGGGGTAATTCCAAAATATACCCAGTCGGAGAGAGAGAGAGTGAGTGGGAAAATAAATTGGTACAAGAGAAGGTATGGGGAAAAATAGTTAAACACGACACACCAAAACTCACAATGGTAGAAGGTTGATTTATTGCTCTAATTAAATTGCAGGGCGCGATTTGCACAATTCATGATATATACTTCATTGTCTGGTTCGCCGTCTGGATGAATTTTCCATCTGGGACATGGTGAATTTTCCTGGGAAAAATAAAATAGATAAATACTCCTTGGTGGAAAGACGCTGTACATATGGAGAAATAATACTGCTCTAACTTCTGAAATTCCTTCAGATTATTCGCAATAATTAACACAGGAATTTATGCGATGTGCGTTCTCCATTCTCACAATGGATTACAATCTCCAATTGGATGGATATTTTTTTTCGCATTTTTCCAAGACAAACACATAGTCAAACAATAGGCTATTCTCTATTAAAAGTGAATTTGGGAGAGATAATAAATATTTGCACAACGTCATTCGGTGATAAGGGTCAAAATTCACACAGGATTCCAATCTTTACGCAAAATGGAATATATTTCGCTCATATCGAATTCTTGTTAGTATGTCGTAATGTGGTGTTGTTTATTATTCATGATATAAAAAATGTGTATTAATCATATCGATGAAATAAACTCATTAAATTGGCAATAAAACTCTAATAAAAAATTCAGAAGTGGGAAATTTGATGATGAAAAATTGATATACGACATTACTTTTTTATTTGGGTTAATCATTACCCTGAAAACAAACAATAACATGCTACGAGTTTCTTCTTTTTTGGTTTTTATAGTATACAGTGCACGTAGTGCACATACAATTTGAAAAGGATTATGTACGTACATATTGTCAAATATTTGTTGTAAATGTGAAAAATGGATTTATTGATGAATTCAGGCAAATACAGATTTTATTTAGCTTACTCATGCTGCTACTATTTAATCAGCTAACAGTCTCGAAAAAGTATGTTCTATTATTTAGATGGTTAGCTGAGACACATACCAAAATGCAATAGTCTTTATTTAAATATATTTATGTCTGTGGCAAAGGGGTGTCCTTTGTGACATACAATATATAAAACACGTTATATAAATTGGTAATCAATAAAATTATTTAGCGGAGAGCTTAGAACTGGGTGTTATACAGCTTTGTGGTGGGTGTCTTGGGTAACCGTCAGTAGGTTTTTATCATAAATTTATCAGTTATTTGAAGCACGCACAGTTGCTCCACGAACATTTTAGCCTATATTTTTTTTTATTAAGGCACTGAGAAAAAAGGGGTGCGATTAACTTTTTTTCCTCATAATTTTAACACTTTATAGGTGTAAAAATATATAAAAGTTTTTTTATGTTCATTTTACACCTTTTTAAGGGTAAAAGTAACATGGAAAAGGGTAACTTTAACCCCTAATACACCTAAAAAGCATAATATTTACACCGATTTTGGATCAATACTGCAGGGTAAAATAAACATTTCCGGAATGTTATTTTAACTTTTTTGGATTTCTCTCATGGGGTCATTTTTAGGATTATTATTAATCGTACATAAACCCATTTAGCACCATGTGTATTTTTTTTTTAGCTCGACGTCTCCTCGTTTTCTGTTTAGCCGAGACACACTTTTTAGCACAGTTTTTTTTTGTCAAATGTTCGTTTTACTTATTTTTAAATTTAGAAATGCACATTAATGGTTTTCTTAAGTGATATTGTTAGCTTGCAAAAGATTTATTATACAGTTTAAGGTGATCTCACTGATATTTTATTGTTCTAAAATGTGAATTGTCTTAGCCAAGACACCTTGGGTATGACTAACATTTCCCAGAGAACACAAAATAATAAAGTTCAGCTAAATTAATTTGGAAAAATGTTTTTAGTCGCTTTTCCTGTTCCCTTACATCTAGTAGCTGACAATTCGAATTTTTGAAGTAGTCCAGTATTAAATTGGAGTACTACTTTTTTTACGAATCTAGAGTCAATACATCTCAGTCACTTTGTGTCAAATTTGATATATCTTATAAAAGTCAAAAGTTATAATCAAATAAATTTCACATTTTTCTAAAGGGGCGATAAGTGGTCACTCCACCCTACGGTTCGTTTTTTTTATTGAGGTTTTGTTTAAAAAAAACTAAACACCTGGATTTTTAAACATTAAATTCAATGTAAATTATTCAATGTATTTTACGGTAATTATTCTCAATATTCAGCTTTTAATTGTAATTGAATAATTCGATTCAAGTCAATTTTTGTATTTCTTCTTAATTTAAACCATGGTAACGTCTACCGCCGGCTTATCACAACCGACGTCATCACGTAAACGGCAGAAACAACTGAATTATTGATCGCACATGCCAAAAAAGGGCACTCAATGGGTCAAGTGGTAGAGCACTCGCTCTGTGATGCAAGTGTCCCGGGTTCGAATCCCCTTTAGGTCACCAGGAATTTTTCTGGCGCTAAAGGTGTTCGGATTGCATCCAGTGAGCATCACTGCACTTGATTCCACGGGCATGGGACTGACAACCTCATCCGGTACAAGAAAAAATAATAATGCATGTCTAGAAATTCCCTTGCGCGAAGGCCTTGTTCCTTCATGGAATGTTGTGCCAAGAACTCGTATCAGTTTTAAAAATTTTACATTTCGTCAATGTAACCTCTATCCTATTTTGTATTCTCTTCAGATCTAACTTTTGGTATGTCATTTTAGTATTGATAATCCCCTTAACTTTTCAACAATTCACTAATTGGAATGTCTGTTGAACATTTACCCAACGACAAAAATTAAATTAAAAATTCTGAATTTAATGAAACAATTTTACGATACAAAAGTTTACAAGCTCATTTTCACATTAAACTTCCTATTATTTTTCTACCCTTTGATGGTAGTTTAAATTACGTAGTTCAAGTTTTGTGCGAAAGAAAACTAATTGAAAGTTTGAGTATGGTTTAATTTTCGCGTTAGTGTTAGATGTGAGCAAAAGGGCATTTGAAGTCTAGAAAGTTTTTCCAAAGAAAATTTACACATGGCCGGTGAAAGTGAAGAAAATTCTCTTTTGTCGCTCTTTAGAACTTTTGAGATTACTCTGGAAAGTGTTGAAGAATCTGACAGAGAAGTAAGTGGTATGAAAGTGCATAAAAGCTTCCTTCTATACTGCATCTTTAATATTTTAATAGGGAGAGCATATTGTGAATTATTTGTGTGGTTTGAAGGGAAGTTGTTGTTCATTAGGTAAAAGTATTGCGATAAATGGGGGGAAATTTGTAATTTTATCGCTGAAGAAAAAAGTCCATTATGGTGCTGTAAAATATTCTCATTTGGGCTATTTTGAGGGCACAAAAATTTGTTGGGTTTTTTTTCTGTGCCCTTCCAAATGGATAAATGTTCAAACAGCGTGAAATTGTTATGTCCTAAGGAATTTTTGCAGGCAGATTATGAGAAAAGTTTAAGGTGAAAAGGTTATGGGCCAATTTGTATCAATTTAAGTTACGACTTTCTTCTTTGCCCTATATAAACGAGAAAATTGACGAGGTGAAAAATAGATAATTGATTAGATTGTGAAAATATTCCTTGTTGGTTGGAGAGAGTTCTTGTTGAGAGAGTGAGAGGAGAGTTTACGTGAAAATTCCGCCTGATAATTTCATGAAAATTTGATGAAGTAAATTCCAGGGAAAATTAAATGTCAACAGGATGAGATATGTATGTGCAGTATGGTTGAATTTAATCACGAAGTACAGATTTTTGGCACATTGTTTGACAAAGCATTTGTTTGGTACGTTGTTTTTGTGTGAGAAATATTGTCACAGTAAAATTCTTTTTAACCACTGGGATCAATTTTTCGTTTTCAAACGATTTTTCTTTACTGTTATTTCTGAGTTGCCAGATTTATTTAATTCTTAACCCATTTTAAGGTTATACTATTTTACAGTGATTACATTCTTTTATGAAATTCTAATACGAAGTTATGCAATGACTCAAAAGATCCAAGAAGAAAAACAGGATTCAGGATTCATTTCAGGATTGAATCATAGTGGGGTCAGTGGGGTCTTCTAGTCGATATCTCTCACCGTTTAACCCGTAAGTTCTACATGAAATCCCGGCTTGAGTGAAAACGGATTGAAAGAATTTGATATGAATTGCCAACTATTAGGAGTTCATTTATAAAATAATTTTTGAATCGCCCCTAAATGTATACAAATATTTTTTTCATGCGGAAAAATTGAAAATTTGTTGGCACTGAAAATATGCAGAATAAATGCCACCGAACTTGTTTTGCATGCATCACGGCGTCTCCGTAACTTATCCCAAAGACCTCTCCTGAGGGTATGCAATTTTTGTGTGTCACTGGAGTGAATTCACGGGCTTTTTTCGATCCCAAGAATTTCTTTGAAACCGGAACTCCCTGTATTTTTAAAACTAAATGACTTATTTTAAACATAATTTTACTATTATTCTCAAAAGGTCAGATTTTGAAAAAATAACGAATATAAGAAAAACTTTCAGGCTTCGCACACTTCGAATACTTCAACTCAAACTGCTTTAATGAATTTAACCTATTTTGCAGATTCACTAAAAGAACAAAGCAAAACATGAAGTGTTCAAAGCCAGAATGTGTGCAAATCCTGAAAGCCTTTCCCTATTAAAAGTTTTGATTATAAATTAAGGGATTATAGGGCTCACATAGGTTCATTTGATATAACAGGGGTATAACTCTATTCACACTCCTGCTAACATATTAAGTACTTACTTACTAAGTGCATAATAAGTCCTTCACTCAATGGCTTAATTTTAAGGAGTTGTAGAACTACCAACTACTTAAAAAATAAATAAAAATGAGGCAAACGTCTGCGTTTTGTGGCAAATATCGAAAATAAGTTGACATAGCACAGTCTTAACACTAAGTACTTAATAAAGGACTTTTGTCTAAGAACTTTTTATATAGTTACCCTAATTGCTATAAAATACTGTTTTTAACTCCTCTTGACTTTTATTTCTCAAAAAAATAAAAAGGACCTTTTTCTTAACCCATTCAGTCAATGCACCAGAAATACTTGAGATAGAATATTCATATTTTGGGATTAGTTTCCTACAGATTAATAGATGAATTTTTTGAAAAGAAAAAAAATTATCCGTTATGGGGGCGCGGGGATCCGCCCTCAAACACGCGTCTTAACGGTCACTGAATTTAAATTCTGTACATTAGTTTATTACAAACTCTATTCATTTAGATAAAGTAACTATCTAAGAAAACAAATTGGCAACTAGAATTCAAATCAGGAAAGAGGATGGAGGTCAATTTTAACAAATTCGACGGGATGTCGAATTTTCCGTCCGCCATTCTGAGCAAAAATTTTGCATGACTTTCCGCGAAGCCAGAAAAGAACAACAAAATGTATTTCCATCTCTGTCGGGCTATTTTTTCCAAGTAATTGAATGACTAAAGTAACTAAAGATCCATTCCCGACAGAAATTCGAATATCAATTGCTTAGAAATAAATGATCTAAAATCACTCAATTTGCGTATGATGTATAATACCATGGTAAGGAATGGGTTAATTTCCAATAATGAAAACGTTACTCCCATCTCAGTTCTTTCAGACGAACACACTATTCAACAGCTTTAATTGTTGCTAAAAGAGTTCCTGGAGTCCCCCTGAAGAAGGATTTCCTGAATCTGGACTTTTAAAAACTAAAATGATAACGTATTCTTAACTCTTTCGTTCTTAACTCTCTCGGATTATGCGCTAGTAGAGTGAGGATTTATTGAACTTTGGAAATTCTTTGGGTTGCTTACGCTCACTCATCACGAAGAAAAGGGAAGATTTTACAGAATAATAGATACTTGTTGACAATTGACGCTCCCGGAGCTTACTTAATTGAGGACTTAATAAGTACTTATTAAGGACTTATTTTATGCTATTATATCCTATAATTCCAAATGAGCGGTAATTTATTGAAATTGGTCAATATGGTTTAAACACTCCCAATTGATATTTGTTTTTTTTTTCTTTTTAATTTTCACACTTTTTATGTGCTTCAAACAAAATTATTTACCAAATATAAATATCGCTTGCAATCATAAAATCTAAGATGCAATAATAAATCTTGCACTCATGCCTCATTATTCTGTTAATTCTTAACAATAGAAATAATTCTGTGGTGAAAATGGGATAAATAAATACTAACTCTGGGGGCTATAAAAGTTTGACATCCCAAGCAAATGGGGGGAATTTATTGTAAATTTCCATTAAAAGCAATTAAAGTTTTCGTGAATTATTTCCTCAATTGTTTGAAAACTTGTTTACATTGAATGTCTGTGGAGGAGGTCTTACAAGATCTCTTTCTCTAGTGTACAATACTTAATGTTATTCCATAAAAGCAATAGGAAATTGAATTGTAGTGTAATCCCCCCCCTCAATGGAAATTTGTTGATGTTGAGATGAAAATGATGCACAATAAAGTATGTTTAGTGTCTATAATCTATCCTGGAGGGTATTTTCTTTTTGGGGAGTGTAAAAGGAAATATATAGCGGTGCTTAACAAAGGCATAGATAAAATTGAGCATCATTCATTTGATTTTCTTGACTTTTGTTTTTGGGTGGGAAAATCGGAAGTGCAACAACACTTGACATAGTTCATTGACTGGAAAATACACTTATATAGACCGGGTGAGAGATGTTCATTGAAATTGGAGAAGGGAGCTGAAGGACAGGAAGATCATACAGATGATGGTGTGAATTTATTTATTTCTATCCAAACTCTCTGTGATCACGTTTAGAATAATAAACGACAATTTCATGATGGTGCTTTTGTATATTTTCATGGGAAACATCTTCAAAATAGCATTCTTGACCACGTTAGTCGAAAAATCAGTGAGTTTCCGGGATTATGTCGCACGACCACGAGTTTCCTGTTAGAATAGGGTGGAAGCACCGTTTATGGATGTATTAGGCAAAAAAAAATCTAAAGATTTAATATCAATTTAACTAACATTTGATTGGGATACATTATAAATTATTTCTAAACACAACCCTCAAGAAGTCATAGCGCAGTAAAATATCCTAATTTCAACAGGTTTTTTAAGTACAGTGAGACCTCGATAGAGTCAACCCCCGATAGAGTCAATCTCCAATAGAGTCAACAGCTATTTTTTTACTCTACGGACTCCGATAAAGTCAACCTTTCCATTATTATTGGACTAATAATATTGTATGACTTTTCCGAAATTAAAGTGTTTTTGTGTAGCAATGTAACGTTTTTAACACAAGAAAAACAATATTAAGGTAAAATTCGTATATTAACCGTGTAATCAAATTTCGACAAAATAATTTTTTTGTTATTTTAAGCGTTTTGACCGATTGAAAGTTCTCTTATCTTTTCTCTCTTGTCTTAAGATTTTTTGATTAAGCCCTATAAAACGGTTTAAACGACTTAAAAAACGATTTTGGCGCTGAAACGGGAGCGGTAGGGAGGAAATGAGAGTCATAATAATAATCCACAGGTTGACTTATTAGGGGGTCATCTGAAGACTCTAAGTAGATAACTCTAACCATTTAGCGCCCAGTTTTCAGAACAAGAAGAAAACGAGAAAAATCGGTTTTATTGCTCTTTTTGTGAAGTTTAGAGCCATAGTTATGTCATAACCAAAAGAACAACTATCAAACTCTTCCTTCATACAATAAGTTTAAAATAAATTCTATTTAATAACGTTAATTGCATCAAAATTTTCAAGAGTTAAATATCTACCAGAGCTCTTCTAAAGCAAAGTGAAAAAAAAAAGAAATCTTTAAGACACCATTTCCTTATCTTAACATATTCAATATTAATATGACTTCAATATTATCAAATGGATAGTAATGTTCACTTAAGATAATTACTAATAATAAAAACATTCTGTAAAATCATTCCTTAATCTTCAACTTTTGCCCAAACATATGACTTTTTGGACCAGAGTGTGTACAATTTATGGGTTTAGTAAGTAAACTATTCTACTATCGTGTTAAATTTATCAATTATCTAGTATAAACATAAAATAATACCCCTTTATATCAAAATTTCGCATTTTAATTGATTTTTTCGGACTCCGATGGAGTCACCGAATCCAATGGAGTCAACAGGCCTGGAAATAATTAGTTGACTCTATCGAGGTCCTACTGTACTTTACTGTTCTCAAGTGCTTCTGCATTATCGACTTTTCTTTGAATTACAGTAGAGTCTCGCTATAGTCCATATTTGGTTCCAGATTTGACACTTGGATCGAACTTGGGTCCATGTCATTTTTCAAAATTATCAACGACTTTTAGTATTGAAATTGCTCGACGACTTCCGCTTTCTTTGCGATTGTGGTACTTGCCCTCGCTCTCTTCATTCTGGATCATAATTATCACAACTACTCAATAAAGTTTGCCAAAAATATTATGATAACATTGCATGTCACGTACTAAAAAACATAACCTCAGTGATTTGAAATCAACGGTCGATAAATTGTGGACTATAGAGCGATGACCTATAGCGGGACTCTACTGTAGTTCCTGTCTCGACTGTTCTCCCCAGTGCCCGCCGCGTTCTGAGACCACCAAAACAGTTGCGACAGGAATCAATACAAAGAAAAGTCGATAATGCAGAAGAAATTGAAAACAGTAAAGTGCTAAAAACATGTTCATTTTTATTTGGAATAGCACCATAACTTCAAATTATCTTTTTTTATATCTTTTTTACGTAACCTCACTTTTTGCCACCAAATGTCACTACTATCGCCGAAAAACTTCCTTTATTAAGGACCTAATAAGTGCTTATTCAGAACTTATTTTATGGACTTGAAAAAGTACCATAAGGGCAGTATCGGCCATAGCCCATGCCATTGCCCTACAAGCTTAAACTCTTCACGTCCGACATATAAAATCAGAGTGTCGCTGCTTTAAAACCACCTTAAAAATGCATCCGCCACAAGGAAATACTCATTTCCATCGGGAAAACTGCATTTTTATAGCCTTTCAGAGAGAAAAATTTGTAGCGTGTGAGAAAAGTCGAGACTACAAGGGAAAAGTTTTGTCGTTATTAAATTACATTCATTTGAGATATATATTTTTTTTAGTCTTTTTCCTTCATTTTATATTTACTATATCGTCTGCATCGTCAGGGAAGCAAAAAAAAAAAGCCAGAGCATGAGACACTCTTCTTGGACTCGAGCCCAATTCATGAACATCTGTAGAAATTGCAATCTTCCTCGTTGTCTGACACTCTTATAGTTTTGTTATCTTAAGCCCAGTTGGTGGTTTATTTTGTGTTCGTGTGGCTTTTGTGGCACATCTCTTGTGATGCTTGCACTTTTGCGCTTCTTGTAGCCTGCATTTCGTTATCCCTTCTCTACGATCTCATTCTCTTCTTTACCAAAGTTGTAAGTGTTTCAGGGATTTTGGAAGAGAAATGAGCTCTTGTGAATTTTTTGAAGTTAATTCACAGCAAGGGGTAAAATGAGCAAGGAAGAAACTAATTCGAAATGAAAATAGTAAAAATGCTTCTGGCTCTAAAACACCTTTATTCAATGACTTAATTGAAATACAAGGTGTTTCGAGATTGTAACTTAAGGTATCTACATATTGAGATCAATTTTCTTCATCAATTGCATTTTTGACAGAATTTGGACATTTCCACCTACAACACTGTAGGCAATTCTCTTCAAAAAGATAGTTTTTGCTGGCAAATGCTTCTAATGTGGAGAGGTACTTAGATTGGGTTGCAATGAGTAGCATTTAAATTTCAAATGTTAGAAAGAGACAAAACTAAAAAGATATTAGCAGAGACACATACCAAAATACAGAAGATGAAAGCTTCAATTGACACAGAAAGTCTTTAGAATTAAAAAAAAAATGCGGAAATAGATTTCTAAA
Organism: Phlebotomus papatasi; assembly: GCF_024763615.1. Lineage (NCBI taxonomy): Eukaryota > Metazoa > Arthropoda > Insecta > Diptera > Psychodidae > Phlebotomus > Phlebotomus papatasi. The sequence continues at coordinate 85,624,110 of NC_077223.1, read as the reverse complement.
TTAGATAAAATAAAAATTCAAATCAGTATAGACAGTTCAAACTTGAAAATTCGTCTAAATGTCAGCTGAGACACAAACCAAAATACTGTAAAACTCATAATAGGCTCTCACATTTTAATTTAAACTGTCATTGGTGTTTTAAGAAAAAAAAAAACATTAAGCAAATAAAATATTGTTTATATTAATTACTTTTTACTAAGCTTCTTGTGGTAGTGTGAATACTAGAAGTCGATACCATTAACCGTTTAGTCCCAAGGCTGACAGATTCGTAAAAAAACGGTGAAATATCTTTATTCTCTTATATTGAAATAGTCCAAGTACACTAAAAAATTAATAGCTTAACAACGTAGGGCTCTGTGAAGATCTCAAGTCGATATCTATAACGGTTTGATCTCCATTTCAGTTTGGGGTCTACAGACATAGGGGAAAGTGCCCATGATTCTTACAATCCCAAACTTCGTAATGACTAAATTTTTCCTATGTTTCTCGAATTCAATCTAAGATACTTTCGGAGAATCAAAAATCAAACTGCGGCTGTAAGAAGTACTTAATCCAACGAATATTTTAATGAAAAATTGAGATATTATTATTTTTTATCTAAATTCTCTTCATAATACTTTTACAAGTTTTTGGAATAATAAGATAACTTAGATGACTTCAACTTAATCGATATCAACGAAATCTTATCAAACCTTTACCAACACCTAATAACCCCCCTCTGATCAAAAAAAATTTGAATTTCTTGTAATTTGATCATTAAAACCGTCATTAAAATCTCAAAATTCAAGTCTTATGAATATCTTTGTGGTTGTATTCTATCAGAAAATGTCTAATCTCCTTATTTCAATCGGATTTCAAAAAGATAAAAAAAAAACAATAAGATGAGGCTCAAGGCAAAGTTACCAAAATGAAATGTTGGAGGAATTGGAGGAAGAGCAAACGGCAAGAAAATGAATTTAGTGGGATTCATCAAACGTATTGGAGTAGTACAACATAGCTTTAAAAAAAAAGAAAAAAAAAAGAGAAAAGACAGCTGAAAGAATAAGAAAAAGGAGAAGAGTCCAAATAAAAGACCAAGTGAAGAAATCACACCTTTTTTCCCTCCCATCCACACACAATTCCTCCTGAGGGAATAATAATCTCAAAAACCTGTTTCCCGTTTCTATATCTTCACAGAATTTTGATTATATCACCCATGATGTGGTCCAGAAATTCATTTTTTTTTCTCCATCTTTGAGGCCTTTGCGTGATTTTTCGCGAATAGCATGGAATGAATTATTTGCAGATGGTCCACAGAGAGAAACTTTGAGGGGCAAGTGTGAGTTGAAGAAGGAAATGGTAATAAATATGCTGAATTCAAATATCCATTTTGAGTGCATACGAAATTGGGTAGAAGATGTGGGAAGGTGCTAAAGAAATTTACGATAATTCTTTTCATTCTAAGGTGTCGTGCTTTAGCGGTTTCTTATTTCTCGCTCTCTTTGCCGTATTGGGAAAGATTTCTAAGAATCTCAATTATTGAAATCGTATCAATAGTTGATACCCACAGATCGTGTTGAAACTTTGACAAAGAAAGTCTTGAAGACCTTTTTCAATAATTCATTAGAGCACCTGGGTCAGTAGCCTACTACACCTGTCGATCTAGGTTTAGAAAGATGTTCGGAGTCAGTCCCAAGACGCCCCAAGGGAAGATACTGAATTTGATTCAGGTACCTTGTCCTAGGTCTACCCTGGGGTTGAGCTTCCTCCACAATGGCATGCATAGCTTTTCTGGAGAACTTTTCTTGATTCATGTGCTGTAAACTTGGCTGAACATGGCCGTACCATTGAAGTTGTGGTCTCTCAACTCTCAACGAAGGGCTAAGTTCCTCACTCGATCTCGGCTAATGATTCCCTTAACTGTTTGGAGGACTTGGAGGTATCTCCAAATACCGTTTATAGCTGACCTTCTTATCAAAGAACCAAAAAGCTCAACAGAGTTGCCAAGTACGAAATCTTAATGAATGATCACAAAGGAAAGTCTAATTGGGGCAAATATATTCCCTATATTCCCGTGTACAGTTTTGCCTCTTTTTTAGGTACGCCGTCTCCTTAAATCTAAATCAAAAGACGACAATCATCTCAAAGATCAAATTTCGAATAACATAAGCTAAAATTTAGATCAGCCCTTGAGGTTCCTATAACTTTAGTTGTCTCTAACCGACTTTTTCCATATCAAAACGAGAACAGAAAAAGTAATATTATCAATGATCTGAAACTTTTTTGTTTGATAATACTTTGTCAGACTTTATATGAAACCGTAAAGTCAACTGCTCTGAGGTATTGTTAATCGCATCAAGATACTTTAATTGGTGTTACAATGTAATCATTACAATGTGCCACTTTATTGGAAGAATCTGCTGATCGTAGATCGCCCAGGAACGCCTTCCCCATAGTGAATATTTCTTCATTATGGGAACAAACCGACGTTAACTGCAATCAAAGAGAAAGAGAGAAATTCCCAGCAAGATCCAAAACGAAGAAGAAGATCCGAAAATTGCGCCAAATATTACAAAAAAATTGTAAAAGACAGTGTAAGAATAGTGCCCCCGTTCCCTCTCATGCCCTGTTGTAATCCTGAACAAGCCCCTGAACGAGTCTCAGAGAAAAATTGCAAGACTTGACCACTGATGAAGGCTTGGAGACCGAGCCGAAAGCTCTGGAGATAGTTGATGTGTTTCCCTGAGTGATTGTCTCTTCTCGACGACTTCCGGATTTCCCTGTTGTTGAACGTTTCTTCTATTCCCCTGAAGTTTTTTTGTAGTAATATCACCGCTCTGGGTGATATCACTATTGCACCTCCTGAGGTGACTATGAGAATTTATTATGTTCGGGGCGTTCCGTTATTTATAAAACAAGTTCCGAAAATTCCGACGGGCCCAAAATCTCGAATTGGTAATAGTGTCGGGTCCCGTTTAAAATCCTGAATGTCAAAATCTCGAACATAAAGATCCCAAAAAAGCCAATATCCCGAATGAGACAAAACGATCAAAATCCCGAATGGTGCAAAATAGTCGAAATCCCGAATGGGGCAAAGTAGTCGAAATCTCGAATGGGCCAAAATCCCGAATGGGACAAAACGGTCAAAATCCCGAATGAGGCAAAATGGTCAAAATCCCGAATGGGACAAAACGGTCAAAATCCCTAATGGGGCAAAATAGTCGAAATCCCGAATTGGCCAAAATCCCGAACGCTAAAATCCCTAAAGTCGAAATCACTGGTGAAAATAAAAAAGTCACCGAGGATCCTTTAAAAGGATCACTGTTTTAACGGTTTTGACACCTATTTAACTCCGGAATAAACGAATAAAAACAATGAAAAAGTCATCTTCGGTGTTCGTTCAGATGAGAGAAATATGATATGAGTAATAAGTTTACTATAAAACATAATCTATCGTGATAAATATGCATACAACATTTTAAGAGATACGAGCGAACCTTGCAAATGATCAAATATGATCTATTTTTTTCTGAAAAGGATCAATTTGACCCTTTTATTTATACCAGTGATCCTCAATTCTTAAAAGTGTCATAACTACTCCCACGATTGCACCTGAGCTTTCTGAAGGCACAAAGGAATTTTCTGTATTTTGGGAAATTATTTCACATATCATCCTCCCTATACTTTCATTTCTTTTAAAATTTTGACCCTACTGAATTTTGGATTGCAGGAATTCGGATTTTCGTTATTAGTATTTTAACTTTCGGGATTGTGGCCTTTTCGGGATTTTAGCCTTCGGGAATATTTGGCTTTCGGGATCTTGGCTTTTGGGACTTTGGCTTTCGAGATTTTGGCTTTCGGGATTTTCGATTTCGGGATTTAGACTTTTCGGGATTTCGGGATTTTGGCTTTCGGAACATTGGTTTTCAATATTTTAACTTTCGGGATTGTGGCCTTTTCGGGATTTTGGCCTTCGGGAATATTTGGCTTTCTGAACATTGGCTTTAGGGACTTTGACTTTCGGGATTTTGGCGTTTGGGATTTTTGATTTCGGAATTTTGGCTTTACGGGATTGTGGCTTTTCGGGATTTTGGCTATTCGGGATTTTGGCTTTCGGAACTTTGGATTTCAGGATTTTCTTTTTCAGTATTTTAACTTTCGGGATTGTGGCTTTTTCGGGATTTTGGTCTTCGGGAATATTTGGCTTTCGGAACCTTGGCTTTTGGGACTTTGGTTTTCGGGATTTTGCGTTCGGGATTTTCGTTTTTGAGATATAAACTTTTGACTTTACCGGATTTCGGCTTTTCGGGATTTTGGCTTTCGGAACTTTGTTGTCCAGGATTTTCGTTTCCGGGATTTTGCCTTTTGGGATATTGGCCTATCCGGAATTTTGACCCAATCGTGATTCCATTCGGGATTTTCTCTCATCGGGATTTTAACTTTTCGGGATTTTGTTGTTCGATATTTTGGCTTTCGGGACTGTAGCTGTAAAAGTTTCAAAACCTTTTCAAAATTAGTTCAAATCGGACTATAAAACCGAAGATTTCCATGAACTGTAAGTGAAATGGATAAAATTCAAATTTTACATTTTGAATTTAACCGTTTTGTGAAGCTATATTTGAGGAACTTTACTGTACAATGTTTCCGTATTGGAAGAATCTGCTACGTCCACCGTGGATTGTTCAGGAGCGCTTTCCCGTAATTTGGATGTTTCTTCCGTACATTTAGATTTTTGCCATTACTAATTCCGGTTTTCAAATCTCTTTATATCTGTTACGGTAATTGCAAAATTGTATTTGAGTGCCAGAAAACTGTTTTAAATTACATTAAAATCTGAAAATCTGTAAGCTTTTCTAGGCTAATGACTACAATTTTTCTTACTATAATTTGCGCTATTCATATTGAAATGGAATTGTTACCGAATCTAGGGAATTATTGGTGGTTTTTGAACTCTTGCCAAAAAGGGATATACTTTATTTTTCCAAATGTAAATCCATTGCCATGGCATTAAAAATGTTCTTTGTGATCTGCTTTTCCTATCTCAATATCCGTATTTTGTTGAATGGTGACACAAGAAGAAAATCTTCTCAAATGGTGTTGTTTTCTCTCCAAATAAATCCAATTTTTCACTCTTAAAAAGCAGAGATTCGTCCAACAATAACAAAAGTTGTGAAAGGAGGATTGGTATGTTTTCAAATGAAGGATGAGGAGTAGATATATCCTCATGTCTTTTTTGGCAGTTAAATTGAAGGGTAGATGGAAGAGATGGTTTTATTTAGTCAATTTGAAAAATACATTCACAATAGGAATATGCTGGTTGCAGATTGTAATCTTTCCTCTGACAAAACTCTCAATGATGCTCCAGTTGGTGGTTTTAACAATTGCCTCTGCCTTCACACAGGGAAATCGATGCTGAGTGATTGTTGTCTCTTTGACGGCAGAACAAAGTGTTCTACCATATTCACTTCTTCTTTTTTTTATCTCTGCCTCCCAGCCACTCAATCTTCTGGCATTTTGACTATTCCCACGAGGAATTTTATATCCTTGACACTAGAAGCGTTTCGAAAAGATGAAATATTCAGAAAATTTTTAACCGTTTCTTTTATTGCAGCTCTGGAATTCACACTGGAGCCCGTGGATGTCGCCGTCCAAGAGGGAAATTCGGTTTTATTGCAATGTAGCGGTCGGATGGATCCATCGGCACTCAAGGATGGAAAAACAGCTCCAAATATTCGATGGAGAGGACCGGATGGACAGGAAATTGGAATTGTTGGGGACACATTTAGGTGAGGAATGCCTCTAAAAATCATTTTGAATGATTCACTAATGGCAATTGTTATTACGTGATTTGAATTTATATTTTCATATTTCCACAACTTTTAAAGTCATTTTAGAGTCTTGTTCTTGAAGTGCTTTTATAGTCTATTTATTCAAAGTTAAAAGTTTATCAAGTGATTACTGATACAAGAACCGGTTCACATCTGATTTTAAGCTATTCATAAATCATTTTAAAAATTGCTGTAATCCTAATCTGTTCGAACACGTTTAGGTTTACCACAGATTCCAAGACCTTTCCAAAGAAACCAAATTTGCCCAAATCGTTTGCAAAATATATTCTTTAGAGCTACTTTACATTTGTCCTCGAAAAATTGTTAATAGATGTGATTCAAGGTCATTATCGTGAAAATGATTTCTTCAAAATATCTTTTATCTAAAACAAAGATATTTATATACAAGGGCAAATTTGCAAATGTGAAAATTTGCGTTTTATTTTCACAGGTTGGTCTTCTTGAACTTTCGAAAGCTCCTGACCCTTTGTTTTCTTGGCTTTTATTTCAAAGCTTTAACATTTTACATCTTGCCCAAAAAATCTTTTGATTACTTTAAACTTTAAAAAACTACGTCTATTGAGCCAAGGCACATTCCGTGTTAGAAATATGATTTACTTAAGGCGATGCTGACCAAAATATCGAAAAGACAAAATTCCAAATATCCAAAATCCCGAAAAGCTTAAATCCCAAAAATCATACCGAATATCCAAAATCTCAAGGAGACTCAGCAAAGCCAAAATCCCGAAAACCTGAAATACAATATCCCAAAGAGCAATAATCCCGAAATCCAAAATCCAGAAATGCAAAATCTTGAATAGACAAAATCCCAAAAGCCAAAATTCCGAATATCCAAAATCTCGAATGTGCTAAATCTCAAAGAGTCCTTAGAAAAGCCAAAATCCCGAAAACTCGAAATTCAAAATCCCAAAAAGGCAAAATCCCGAATATCCAAAATACCGAAAAACAAAAATCCCGAAATCCAAAATCCTGAATTGCCAAAACCCCGAATATCCAAAATCTCGAAAAGCTCCATAAAAGCAAAAATCCCGAAAACCTGAAATCCAGAAATCTAAAATCCCATAAAGCCAAAATCCCGAAATCCAAAATCCTGAAAAGCCGGAATCTCGAAATCGAAAATCCAGAAAAATCAATATCCCGAATATCCAAAATCCCGAAAAGCTACAGAAAAGCCAAAATCTTGAGAAGCCAAAATACCAAAAAGCAAAAATCCTGTAAGCCTAAACCCCGAATAACCAAAATCTCAAGGAGCCTCAGAAAAGCCAAAATCCGGAAAACTCAAAATCCAAAATCCCGAATAGCCAAAATCCCAAAAAGACAAAATTCCGAATATCCGAAATCTCGAAAAGCAAAAATCCCAAAAAGCCGGAATCTCGAAATCAAAAATCCCGAAAAATCAATAACCTGAATATCCAAAATCCCGAGAAGCCAAAATTCCAAAAAGCAAAAATCCTGTAAGACTAAACCCCGAATATCCAAAATCTCGAAAATCCAAAATCCCGAAATCCACAATTCCGAAAAATCAAAATCCCGAAAAGTCAAATCTGGAACGCCAAAATCTCGAAATCGAAAATCCCGAAAAATCAATATCCCGAATATCCAAAATCCCGAGAAGCCAAAATTCCAAAAAGTAAAATTCCTGTAAGTCTAAACCCCGAATATCCAAAATCTTGAAAAGCCAAAATCCCGAAAACCGAAGTCCAAAATCTCAAAAATCAAAAATCTCGACATTTAAAATCTCGAAAAGCTAAATCCTAAAATCCAAAAACCCGAAAAACCAAAATTCCGAAATCCAAAATACCGAATTTCGTGGTTTTGGATTTTGGGCTTTTAGGGAATTTGACCCATTTGAAATTTTGGTTTTCTTATTTTTTGCGTTCGCAATTTTAGCTTTAGCTTTTTGGATTTTTGATTTCGACTTTTCGGATTTTGACTTGTAAATTTGATCAGGATCCGCTTAATGACATAGACTGAGGGTATTTTTTTAGGCTCTTCGAAGTTAATAGCAGAGCTCGAGTAATTCCTATCCCATTGACTTAAAGATTTTCGGGTAGAAATATACACGATTTTGAAGATTGATAAGGAACAGTCGATTTTTGTGACATAAAAACGTTTTTTGTTGTGGTTCAAGTTGATGCCAACATTGCAAAAAACAATTTTTCTAATTAATCCTGTAGCCAGATTGTAATTGTTGCCAGAGAGTGAATAAAAGATTGATTTCACCTAAACTTTTTTTTAACCTTTGATTTCGGTGAACAATTTTAAATAACAATTCAAAAATTCAAAACGATGGATGGCGCTCCGATACCTTAAAAATTCAAACGCATTTTTCTTAAAGCCACAATATGCATTTTTATTAAGTTTTTCTATATTGTAGTCTAGGCTGACATGATTCCAAAAAATGGCGTGGTTTACGTGACACGGTGGGCTAAATTTGATGAAATTTAAAACGTCGTATCTCCGGTTCTATTTGACCGATTTTAACCAGTAAGGACGAAAATGAAAAGTCTCACAAAGCGCTACAACTTTCTAGAATATTTAAACTTTGTAAGACCAATACTGGAGGTGCCATAGTCGAAAAACCAATTTTCATAACACGTAACCTCAATAAGTTTGACTCCAGTTTAACCGATTTTGATGATTGCTTTGTTTTAAAATCTGGTAGACATTCTTATGGTTATATTTCGCTATTATACCATTTTTTTCTCAGATTATACCATTTGTCCGATTTTGTCGTTTCTGTGCAAAAACAGGAGTGAGACCGTTTTCAGAAATACGGTGTTTTTGCGTACGGGGTGTTCCGCTTTAAAACAAAATTCTCAGGACCGAAAAAAGCCCGCGAATTCACTTCTACGACACAGAAAAAATGCATACCCAGGAGATACCTTTGGAATAAGCAACGGAAACGCCGTGATGTATGCAAAAAATATTCCTCTCCAATTTTTTAGCCTATTTTCAGCGCCAATGGTTCATAGGAAGTGCATTTCAAATTTACAGCGTGAAAAAATATTTGCAGACATTTAGGGGCATTTCAAAAATGATTTTATAAATTAGCTCCCAATGGTAGGCAATTCTCATGAAATTCCTTCAATCAGTTTTTATTTAATCCGGACCTTCCTATGTCCGGCGTTCGAAATGTATTTATGTGCTTTTAGGATGCATTTTTGGGATTCCAAAAAACGTTTCTTTTTCATTTTTGGATCCGTTTTTACGATTTCAAAAATATATTTTCGATTTTGAAGCGTTCCTGGTTTATATTTCCACAATGAATTACCTCTTGAATTTTACGAGCATAGAATTTAATTCAATTGTTTTTTTTTATTTTCACCTAATAGTAATTTGTCGAGCAATTCCGGTTCTCTAATTAAATCCAACACATAATGTACAAATGTATTTAATGGATTTTGTTTAGCAAAGATATCACTGAGAATGGCAAATTGCATTTCAAATGTTTCAACATTGCCAGCCCCAAAAAGTGACACTAAATTTTGTGGAAATGGTTTGAAATTGATGCAAGAAAATGTAATTGCTGTCTAGCAATGCTCCCTCTCATTTGTCGTGCAATGTGCTAAAGAAGTAATTTATTCTGCTGTACCCCAGGACACAATTGCAAAATGGTTCACTGTACATTAGTTCGATTGAGGAGAATCGGGGACTTACGGGAACGTATCAGTGCCTGCTGACGGCAGATGGAATTGGGACAATTGTTAGTCGTCCGGCAACAGTGTCCATTGCCAGTTTGCCTGAATTGAATCAAGAATTCAATGAGATCTACCTGTTTCCTGGTCAAACGGCCTATTTCCGCTGTCTAACGGCCAAATTGCCGGCAAATGTTGCGTACAGTGTTGAGTGGATTAAGGATGATGTCCCATTGGTGATTGATGAATCACGAATGCTGATTCTGCAATCGGGAGCACTGGAGATTGATGAGTTATCTGCCTCCGATAGGGGCACATATCAGTGCAATGTCACTGCAGGTGGTGCATCGAGGTTGAGCAGCAAGTCAAATCTCAATATTAAGTCAACTGCAGGAGTTCCGGAAAGTTTTGCTTCGCCCTCTTTTGTTGTTGTCCCAGCTCCTCAGACTGTCAAAGAGGGGGAAACGGTGACGCTTGAGTGTGTGGCTAATGGGAATCCCAAGCCCACAATCAGGTGGCTGAAGAATGGAGGTGACATTGACATGAAGTAAGGCTTCCTTGTCAATCTCCCGAACAACTTCAGCTCTAATCAAAAAATTCTTTTCAGTGATTTGGATTCTCGCTTCCGGATCATCGGAACGGGATCCCTGCAAATCCTTTCGGCTGAAGATGACGATTCCGGCGACTACCAATGCCGGGCTATCAACAGTGTTGATTCACTGGATGCCAGTGCTTCAGTCTTGGTTCAAGTTCCTCCAAAGTTCATTCAGAGTCCCGAAGATAAGGCGGCTTTCAAGAAGGAGGAACTTGAACTCGAATGTGCCATTCATGGAAAGCCTGCTCCTGTTGTTCAGTGGCTCAAGAATGGGGATCTCATAACGCCCAATGACTACATGCAGATTGTCGGGGGCAGTAATTTGAGGATCCTAGGACTCATTGGGTCAGACGCAGGGATGTTTCAGTGCATCGGATCAAATCCAGCTGGAAGCATCCAAGCTTCAGCTAGGCTGGAAATCGTGCAGCCAGGTAAGATTTTTTATTCCTTCGGAACTAAAAACCTTCCCAAAACACGGAAAATTTCCCTTTGCCCTAAAGGTCGGAACTAAAAATTTCTCAAAACACAGAAAATTTCCCTTTGCCCTAAAGGACGAAACTAAAAATTTCCCAAAACACAGAAAATTTTCCTTTGCCCCGATTGACGAAACTAAAAATTTCCCAAAACACAGAAAATTTCCCTTTGCCCCAAATGACGAAACCAAATATTTCCCAAAACACAGAAAATTTCCTTTTGCCCCAAATGACGAAACTAAATATTTTCCAAAACACAGAAAATTTCCCTTTGCCCTCAAGGACGAAACTAAAAATTTCTCAAAACACAGAAAATTTCCCTTTGCCCCAAAAGAAGGAAACTAAAAACATTCCCAAAACATAGAAAATTTCCCTTTGCCCCAAATCACGAAACTAAAAATTTCTCAAAACACAGAAAATTTCCCTTTGCCCTGAAGGACGAAACTAAAAACATTCCCAAAACACGGAAAATTTCCCTTTGCCCTAAAGGACGAAACTAAAAACATTCCCAAAACACAGAAAATTTCCCTTTGCCCCAAATGACGAAATTAAAAATTTCCCAAAACATAGAAAATTTCCCTTTGCCCCAAATGACTAAACTAAAAATTTCTCAAAACACAGAAAATTTCCCTTTGCCCTAAAGGACGAAACTAAAAATTTCCCAAAAGAGAGAAAATTTCCCTTGGCCCCAAAGAACGAAACTAAAAACATTCCCAAGACACAGAAAATTTCCCTTGGCCCCAAAGGACGAAACTAAAAACATTCCCAAGACACAGAAAATTTCCCTTTACCTTAAAGGACGAAACTAAAAACATTCCCAAAACACAGAAAATTTCCGTTTGCCCCAAATGACGAAAATAAAAATATTCTCAGGACACAGAAAATTTCCCTTTGCCCCAAATGACGAAACTAAAAACTTCCCAAAACACAGAAAATTTCCCTTTGCCCTAAAGGACGAAACTAAAAATTTCCCAAAACACAGAAAATTTCCCTTTGCCCCAAATGACGAAACTAAAAATTTCCCAAAACACGGAAAATTTCCCTTTGTCCTAAAAGACGAAACTAAAAACATTCCCAAGACACAGATAATTTCCCTTCTCAGAAATCGGCCGATCTGCCGATTTGTGACCGAATTGAGCCGATATGCTAATTTTTAGCTCCAGATCGGCACTATTTTGCTGATCGTCGCTCACGGTTCACTCTGAGAGACACTTATTCACTCCTTGATTATTTTTCAATTTGCGTATATTTTTTTATTATATTTCTTTTATTACAAATATTTATAGAAAAATGCTTCTTTAAAAGTTGTTTTCGACAATTTTTTGATGAGTTTTTCTGGACTTCAGGGATTTTTCAATTTGGAAAATTTTCTTTAAATGATTTTACTGATTTAATATTACAAAAAAAATATTTTATTGACTTTAAATTATAATGTTTTCAGAAGTTTTCATGAAATTCTTTGCAAATACTTTCCTCGTGAAAATTACCCGAAATTTTGGAAATTTATTCGAAATTTTGGAATTCCTTTTTTTCTTAAACTTAAAATTTTCTTTGAACAGTATTTTGATAAGTTCTTTTAACCTTTATTTTTTATAAGCATTAAATTTTTGGTATATTATGTAGCAATTTTTGAAATTTAAAATTAATATAATAAAAGAAATTTACTTATTTAAATATTAAAAAAATATTTAAATGGTTTTAAAGTCAATTCAATGCAATGTTTTTTTTTCAAAGCTTTTGTAAAATTTCATTATTTTTTTAATTGAATCTTGGCAAAATACTGGACTGACTGGACTCGTGAAAATTTCCTAAAATTTTGGAAATCTTCTTGAAATTTTGTGAAAATATCGATTATTTGAATTAAATATTGTTCGTTTAGTAGAAAAATTGAAAAATATTTCTTTCCTTTCCAAAATTTATTCAAATTCTCACAGAAAATTCCAAATTAAGATTCTTTGAAGTTTTATTTTTGAAAATCTGCATACATTTTTATAAATTTGATTTTATGTAAATCTTAGCACAAAAAAATGTTTTGTCTCTTTTTTGACAATTTTCTTGACAAATTTTTTTAACCTTGACACATGTTATAAAAATTGATTTTTTTTTTAAATTCAACTATGAATTTTTGAAATATTTTAAGATTAAAAAATTTATTTAAAAATTTATTTTAATGATATAAAATAACGAAATATTCTCAAGTTGTTGTCAATTCTTTTTTGTATTAGTGAATTGAATCTTTGCAAAGTACTTTCTTCATGAAAATTACTCGAAATTTTGGAAATTTTCGAAATTTCCTGATGAATTTTGTGAATTTTCATGAAACTTTGTGAAATTTTATATCTTTAGAATAAATATAAATTTAATTATTATAAAAATGTTTTCATCATTTATTAATTTCTAATCCTATGCGAATTAGGTCTTGAAATTTTGGAAAATTTCATGAAATTTTGCGATTGTGAGACTCTTTGCATCCAGTTTCTTGTAAAACTTTTAGAATGATTTCTCGAAATTTTGAAGACTGTAATGAAATTTTGCAGGGATTCTAAGAAAATTTTCTGAATTTGTGAATTACAGTGTCTATGAAATTTAGTCGAGCATTTCGCTAAGCATTTATTTTCCTCTTTATCTGAAATGATGTAAAATGGCTTGGAAATTTTGTTAGTCATTCACAGAATTTTGTTATTTGCCTTTTCTTGTTGCAAATATTCCTTAAAGAATCCTTATTATTTTGTTCTTATTTCTTTTTCTTTGGTTGTTTTTATTTATTTTCATTTCGTCACCTTTTTTGGGGCGATTCCTTGGTTGGCAAATCACGAAATTTTCCCATCGAATGAAAAGGAGATGGACTGAAGCGCATGAAGCAGGAAAAGGGAAAGGGTAAATTGCCCTTTCCACTGACGCCCAAATCAGCGACTGGTCAGGGAATCTTAAATACTCGACTCCTGTCCAAGAGTGCCTTCGATAGTTTAATGAACAAAGACAAAAGGAGGAATACGAATGATGATGATGAGAGTTTGGGCGATTACAATGACGATGATGCGGGAAATGATGAGGAATACGACGATGAGGAGGAAGAGGAGGATGATGATGAGGACGATGAGGGAACTATTCATCCCTATGGTCCCAATGTTGATCCCAAGAAACTCTTTAATTCCCTCATGAGAGCTAAAGATGATCCCGAGAGTGAGGATGTTGAGCACTTTTCTAATGTTTATTTTCCTCCTGTCACACGCAAACGGACGCATTTAGACGCCAATGTGGAAGCTTCGACGCCACTTCCGGGGCCTCCGAGGGATCTCGAGGCACAAATTGTCAAGCCTAGATTCATTTCTCTGAGCTGGATGGAACCACTGAAGAATCCAGATGAAGTTATCTCCTACACGGTCTTCTACAAAATGACAACGAGCGATAGGTGAGTGAGGAAACTTAAAAAATCGCATGGAATTAATTTTTTGTCGATGCAACTAGTTGCGTACGACTACGCAATGGAGTTCCATGCAATTATTTTCTAAATTCATTTTATTGTTTTTAATTAAATAGCTTGATAAAATATTTTAATAATTAACCAAATACGGGAGATCGGGGCAGAATAAGACACAGATAGAATTAGACAGTGTCAGTGGGATTTTATATCTCGCCTCAGATGGAATATTGGGGAAATCCTTATTTGTAATTCGTAATTTCAAACTCGTACAAATTGAGACTATTTAATTTATTTTTTAATGAATCGAGAGTCATATTTTTTTAAAGGAGAATATATAAAATGAAAGATTCATCCATTCCAAAAAATATTCTTTTTTTGAAAGACAAAATATTTCTGAAGAATTTCTGTTCTTTAGTCGCTAACGGTCATCATTTTGCCTAAGGAATATCTTTTGCAATAATTTTGGAAAAATCGTTTTCTATCCAGATAAATTAAAAAAAAAACAGTCATGCTGGTGTGATATTAGGCACCCTTCCCTCAAAAAATAATTCTCAATAAAATATGTATTTTTTTTAATGTTGTTCGTTACTTGTGACCACTGACAGCCACAATCCTAAATTAGTCGAAATCCTGGGCATTAACATTTCTTAATAATTTCCCAAAACACAGAAAATTTCCTTTTGTCCCAAAGAGTGAGACTAATAATTTCCAAAAACACAGAAAATATCCTTTAATCCAAAAAAGTCAAACTAATAATATCCCAAAATACAGAAAATTTCCTTTTTGTCTCAAAAAGCGAAGCTTATATTTTCCTAAAACATAGAAAAATATAGAAAATAAGTAAGACTTATAGCTTTCCAAAACACAGAAAACTTTGCCCCAGAAAACGAGATTAATTATTTCCCAATACACAGAAAATTTCCTTTTGCCCCGACAAGCAAGGATAACAATTTCTTATAACGAAAAATTACCCTGTCTAATAATTTCAGAATTAATAATTACAGAAACTAATAATTTTCCTAAGACACAGAAAATTTCCCTCTGTGTCCAAAAGCGAATCTAATAATTTCCCAAGATACAGTAAATTTTTCTCTGTCTCCAAAAGCGTAACTAATAGTGTCTAAAGACACAGAAAATATCCTTCCGCCCCTAAAAGCGAGATTGATTATTTTCCAAAACAAGAAAAATTTCCCTCTGCCTCAAATAGCGAAATTAAAAATTTCCCAAATCACAGAAAATTCCTCTATGTCCCAGAAAGTGAGTCTAATAATTTACAAAAGCTCATGAAATTTTCTCCTGCCCGAAAAAGCGAAACTAATAATTTCCCAGTACAGAAAATTTTCTTCTACTGCCAAAAGCGAAATTAATAATTTCCCAAAATACAGAAAATTCCCCTCTGCTTCAAGAAGCGAAATTAATAATTTCCCAAACCACAAAATTTTCTTTTGCTCTTAGAAGCGAGATCAATTATTTCCCAAAACACAGAATATTTTCCTCTGTCCTTCAAAGCGAAACTAATAATTTCCCAAGACACAAAAATTTCCTTCTGTTCCCAAAAGCGAAACTAAGAATTTCCAAAACACCAAAAATTTGCTTTTGCCTCGAAAAGCGAGATTAATTATTTCTCAAAACATAGAATATTTCCCTCTGCCTTTAAAAGCGAAACTAATAATTTCCCAAGACAAAAAAAATCCCTTCTGTTCCCAAAATCCGAAACTAATAATTTCCCAAGACATAGAAAATTTCCCTGTATCCTGAAGCGAGGCTAACAATTTTTTACAATACAAAAAAAATCCTTTTGCTCGAAAAAGCGAAAATAATAATTCCTCAAAACACAGATAATTTTCCAAGACATAGAAAATTTCCCTGTCTCCCGAAATGAGGTTAACAAATTTCTAAAATACAGAAAATTTCCCAAGACACAAAAAATTTTCTCCTGTCCTCAAAAGCGAAATTGATAATTGCCCAAAGGCATAGAAAATTTCCCTCTGTCTCCCAAAGCGAGGCTATCAATTTCCCAAAACCAAAAATTACTCTCTGTCCCCAGAAGTAAACCAATAACTTCCCAAAACATAAAAATTCCTTGTGTTTAAAAAAGCGAATCTAATAATTTTCCAAACTTTGTCAATTAGAATTTTCAATCCATTCAAGAGGCTATTTCAGAATTTTGGCTTTTCGGGATTTTGTCCAAGACCAGTTTGTAACACTAATTAAAGAAATCACCTTCCCTGACTTAATCTTCGATATTATACTATGAGTTGAGCCAATCTAAATATTTGGCCACGCCCCCATTATGTTTTAATTGAGAAAATGAATTTATTATGACTTAATACGCTAAAATACTGTAAAATATTTTTAACAATGCCCATATCAGAAATAAGCTTTTGTTTTTGAAATTTCAATGTGTAATAAGGGGTGTAATGTACTATTACAAAAGAATACAACAAAGTACTAGGAACCTATTCTACTTAAAAAACAAACCACGCCCACAATAAGATTTAAATAAAAAGAATATGGTTATTTTTTACATTATTATTGTCACTGAAGTGTAGATAATTAAACACATATATTTTATTCTTTTACCTAATGCTTCCTAACATAGTAAACTACTTAATGTTAATTTCGTGCTAAAAGTGGGCGTGGCTTCTTTTGGAAAGCAATTTTACATGTTAGGGGAGACTGGGGCAAAAAGTCACAAAACGGATATTTTATTTTTTTACAAGCTACTCGGGCGCCTCAGAAATTTCTATTTAGCACAGTTTTATAGGAAATTTACCGCTCTACAACTTTGTGAAAGTAATTTTCCTCTATTTTGTAGGAAATACGTTTATCGAGCCAATTTCTAAAAGGTAATTTTGTGTCCATTCTAAAAAAATGTTCGGGAAAATAGTATTATTATATTGGGTATTATCACATTTTGATTCGCTTCATTAATGACTTTCGTAAATTTGATAAAAAAAAATACCTAGAGGACACATTTTCATACAAAATTCATTCATCTACAACTTTGTAAAACACCTTTTTCTTCATCTGAACGAGAAAAGCGCTTTTCAAGATATTTTAGGAAAAACACACAAAAGACTGCAAATCGTTTGATTAATGAAAATGATAAGCGGCGAGACATGGTAATGACGTTTCTTTTCGCCGTGAGACATCAGAAATTGCTTCGCTTTTTTGTTACTTTTTGCTCTATACCTTTTCTTACTTTTTACCCCATGTGGCCATTTTTAATAAAAGGATTTCTGGGGAAAAGAACTTTTGTGAAATTCTAAAATAGATAGCGGATTCGTACTCAAATAATCCAAGTTATTTAGGAAATGTTCATCAGTGCATCAATTTTGGAAAATAAGTAGGTAATAATTGATATCTTCTGCAAGGAAAATATTTCAAAAATAGAGCTAAAAATTTCGATATTTTTATTTTCTAAATTCCTTGTTCTAATTCTAAGAAACTTACGACTTTGATGAAGGTCTATGGAGGCTATCTATGGGAAAAATTTTAAGCCGCTATCTTTTTTATCTTGGAAGATATTGAATTTTGAATTTTTCGATTTGTGACTTTTTGCCCCAGTCTCCCCTACTCAAAACTATAGAAAAAAATATATGCAACGTAATGCCATTTTAAATCATAGTAAACCTTACAGAAAATATGAATTAATTATTAAGAAACTGATCGGAATTTACTAAGCCCCGCCCAAATTTCAATTAAAAGGAATGTTTTTTTTATATTTGATTCTCCTATATATCTTTGAAAAACATTTAAAAATAATAATTTTAAATTAAGTGAGCTAATACTTTCCGTAGAGCTCACTTCTGAATTGATACTTAGTTCTAGCCGTTATAATTCCTAAAAGGGGCGTGGCCTAAATTTATTTCTAAGTGGGCCTTATCTAAATCATAACAAAATATTTCGAGCTCAGTAAAATCGGTTGCAAGAAATTGGATATCAATAAAATAGCCATTTCAAGTACATTTCATAAAAGCACTTTGTCTGCAATCTAATCCTTTTCCCTTATCATTTTGATTTAAAAAAACAAAACGAACAGAGAACGAAAAATCACAACGAAATCGCGTGATGAGCAGCAAGTGAATATCCAATCACTTTTACCGGGGAAGACTTATCAGTTTCGTGTCGTGGGAAATAGCATACATGGATCTGGTGAGAGTTCAGCTGTGAGTATTGAATCAATAAACTGTGCCTATCCAATGAAACACTCAATGAATGCTCAAATAAATTACCACCCAAAACTGCTGCAGATACTGGAGGAGAGTACGCAGCCCGAGGAGAATATTTCTGGGCCTCCGAGAAGTGTGGCAGGAATACCAATTAGTCATCGGGAGGTGCATGTAAAGTGGGAACCACCGATTGTGACAAATGGAATTATCTCAAAGTACAGAATTTACTATTTTGAGGTAGGAGATTATTGTGATGTGATTGACGAAAATTTGATATTGAATGTTTCTTCTCATGGCATTTCTCTGTTGTTCCGAGACTAGATTGAGGATGGGGCTGAGATGTACATGGATAGCACGTCACTCGAGGCAACTCTGACTGAATTGCGTCCATTTACAGAATATACAATATCTGTTGTGCCATTCAATCAAAATGGCATGGGAGATCCGTCCAATGAGATAAAGGTGAAGACGTACTCCTCAACACCTTCTGATCCACCACAAAATGTATCACTCGAAGCTACAAGTTCAACGGTAAGTTATCTAACTTTCAAACATTCATTCCCCCTAAAGGTCTTTAATTAAAGGTTTTATGAGATTTCTATTTCAAGCATTTTAACTAATTATTGCGGATATTTGGAATTTAATTTCAGTGTTTAAAAATTCAGTTGACCTAAAATGCAACTTTTCAAAAGTTTCTGAAAATTTCCAAAATTTCAAAACCTAATTTTTTATACAACACTGAAATTTTCAAGATTTCATAAGCCTCTGTTTTTAATAAAAAAATTTAATTCTAAACAAAAGAAAATTATAAAAATTCACGAATACGTAAAAATGACTAAATTGTTACTTCCAAACAGTCCGTGACGATTAGTTGGGAACCTCCGCCGGAAGATAAGAGAAATGGACAAATCACAGGCTACAAGATACGCTATCGGAAGATGAAGAAGCTTCAGGTGGAGACAACACCGGGAAATGTTAGGCACTACGAACTCAAGAACCTAGAGAGGCATTCATCGTATCAGGTGAAGATTGCAGCAATGACGGTCAATGGATCAGGACCTTTTACTGAATGGATGCACGTTCAGACATTCGAGAATGATTTGGATGAGACACAAACGCCAAAACAGCCCGATTTTATAAGAAGTAAGTAATATGTTCATTTGAAATATTATTTTATTTTAAATGCATAAAAATGAAAAATTGATGCACTATCAAGGATATCGAGGAAATGTACCCAAGCAGCACAAACTGACAATTTCATTTTTGTAAAAATTAAGGAAATGATTTTCTACGAATAATAACTGAATAACTTAATGATAGAAATAGTTCAAATCGAGTCCAGGAATTTTTTTCTGAATAAGGTAACATTTGTTACTCATTTATGACTTCACTTATGTGCCAAAAAAGTAAATCATATTAAATCGTATAAGTGAATTGCATCGATAAAGTGAAATAAAAATTAGAAACGCAATTCAAAATCCATAGAATCATTAAAAAAAATCGAATTTTAACGATTTAATGACGAATTGGTTGATCGGTCACCCTTCTGCATGAGTATTTACAGAAAAAAGGATTCTCTCTGAATTTTACAATATTGAAAACTTCAAACAGAACACTGGCACTGCGAAAGAAAATAAAAAAATTTCATGTTTTGAAATGGCCAGTACTTCTTGGTTTCTTAGTGGCTCTTGAATATTCTTACAAAAGAAACTTATAAGCCATAACGTCTGGTTTCAGAGCTAGCTTAAGATGAAATCTTTAAGAAAATGGTAGGAATACTCAATAAAACTTAATTAAAATCCGAATCTCTCAAATTCGATTGACGTTTAGATTCAAAATGTGAATTGTGGGGTTATGGTAAAAGCCAGTGATAAGCCTAAATGGGCTTAAAATAGGTATGATTCTTTCATTGCAAATTCGGATTGGGGGTAAATTCGCAGTCCAGCTAAGCTTATGGTAGCTGAGATTCATTACAGGCAACCTCGAAATGCGTGCAACGCGAGGTTCTTGCAAATTAGAAAGCATGCTAATTCGATTGTCAGTGGAAATTTAGAAGTAAAAATATCCGTAAAACTTTAATGCTTAATATCTGTGAGAGATAGAAACCTCAAACTTGACATTCATTTAGAAGAGCCTTAATTAAGCTTAAGATATGCTAAGTTTCATTTGAAAATGAAGAAAATTGTAAAATTGTCCACGAAAATCCGCGAAAAATTTCGAGGTCCGAAAAAATCCTCGGTCCGCGAAAATCCGTGAACGATTCGGCGAAAGTCAGTCCGCGAAAATACACAAAAAATTTCTTCACGACTTAGCTTTATATTACTCCGAGAGATATGTTGTTCCTGAGACCGAGATCTACAATTGGTGAAAATTTGGTGGTTATCCGATGTTCGGGTAACGAAATATTTGAGATTTTCGAAAAAAAATTACACGGGCAGCATAGGAAATCGCCAACTTCAAATGGCTCTCCTAAGAAGTTGTCATTCTGAGATAGCATAGTATGGAATGGAACCGTCGTCGATATATAAACAGAGAGAGAGAGAGAGAGAGAGTGCTGCCGCCTTGTGCCATGTTCCTGCATTGTGCATCTGCCTCCATTTTGTTCAAATATGTGCATTTCTTCATTTTTTCCTTTTTTTATTTCATATTCAAATAGAAATATCTCTAGAACTAATTTGCTGTCATTTACGTCCTTTTTTTTTAAAAAAAATTCATCTACACAAAAAGATCTACAAAATGAACCTAAAAGAAGCGAAAAAGCATAATAGGATTTCGAGATAATTTAGAAACCAGTGATAAGCCCAGATAAGTTTATGGTAGCTGAGATTCTTTACAGGTGACCTCGAAATGCGTGCAACTCGGGGTGCTTGCAACTCGGAATGCGTGAAAATTCGATTGTGAGTTGAATTTTGGGGGTAAAGAATCGCGTCGAGTAAACTGTTCTCGGCAGTCGAAATGGATGTAATTGGCTTGACGCGATTCTTTACTCCCAAAATTCAACTCACAATCGAATTTTCACGCATTCCGAGTTGCAAGCACCCCGAGTTGTACGCATTTAGTTATTTTATTAGTAAGTTATTTTACCGTTTTTCACTGTAGCTAGTTGTTGCAGAGTTTTACCCAGTTTTACCTTTAAGAGATATTAATTTAATTAGAAATACTCCCGGACAATCGCTTTTCGGAGCTTGCTCCTTGATGATAAACAAACCTGGACTTAATTCTTAATGAATATCCAGCTCGAAGGGCCAGTGATTGTGGCAGAGTTTTACCTTTAAGAGATATTTAACTAGAAATACTTCCGGACAATCGCTCTTCGGAGCTTCCTCCTGAATATACAAACCTTTAAAAGGTATCAATTTAGTTAGAAATACTCCCAGACCTTCACTCTCCGGAGCTTCCTCCTTGATGATAAACAAACCTGTAATAGATAATTCTTTGAATATCCGGCTCGAAGGACCACTGATTGTGGCAGAGCTTTACCTTTAATAGATTATTAATTGAATTATACTCCCGGACAATCGCTCTTCGGAGCTTCATCCTTGATGATAAACATACTTGGAATAGATAATTCTTAATCTATATCCGGCTCGAAGGATCACTGGTTGTGGCAGATCTTTACCTTTAATAGATTATTAATTGAATTAGAAATGCTCCCGCATAATCGCTTTCCGGAGCCTCCTCTTCAATCACTTAAAAGATATCAATTTAGTTAGAAATACTCCAAAACCTTCACTCTCCGAAGCTTCCTCCTTGATGATAAACCTGGAATAGATAATTCTTAATAAATACCCGGATCGAAGACCGAAACTTGACCAGACACAATGCTTCCTTCAGCAGCTTTATTTTCACATCCACTCTTTCTCACTACAAATACTCCAGAATTTTCTACTTAGTCTTCTTCTTCTTCTTCGTCTTCTAATTCGTTTGTGACGTTTGTGACATTTAGAAAAATTTCCCTCTTCTAAACGCCATCTACATTTGAACTCAATAACTTGCTATTTAAATTTCTCTCGACTCATTTAACCCACTAAACTCGACTCAATCATTCTCTAGCAATGAAATTAAAAAGAAATTATGAAAAATACTCAACAGTAGCATTGCTAAAAAATTGTCACGGAAAGTTGTTTCTGAATACTTGTAGAATTTCACATGATATTTTATTTTCAAAAGTAATTCGGGCGTAGAAAACGGAAGTCACAAGTATTTCAAAAGCTCAGCTTTTGGTAAAGGGTATAGGTGCAATTTATCAATTAAGCCTTGAGTCATACCATATGATTTTAGGAAGATTATAAAAATAATTAAAAAACTTTACCAGAGAAGTTTAAAATAAGTAAATGTCCGGGAAATCTGGCAGTAGTTCAGGAGAACTATTTTGTTTGGTTAGAAATTGCTATTTTTCGGAATACTTTAAGATTTGCCGTAGAATTAAATTTTCATCATCAAAACTAAACCTAGAGAGAGAGAACCTACCGATCATTTTGACGAATTGAAAAATGGTCACAAGATTTACTTTGAATTACCATGTTTTGGTCATTGGATATGCAACAGTATCACAGATTCCATGAGTTTATCATCACCGTCAATTATTTTTAAAATGTATTTTATTGCATCAAATCTATTTATGTTCCATCATCCACAAAAAGCGCTCCATTCATTTTCTGTGGTTATTTTACTTTGCGAAAATGCATCAATGAATGGGATAATGGGTGAAAATTTGATGTAAAATTTCGATAAAAAGCATTAAGTATTACCACATGTCGTTATCAATTTATTATCTCATCCCTCAGTCTCCGCAGATTGATGTTCAATTGATATTTTTCATGATGATTATGCAATTAAATTGCGCTTGCCTTTCAGCTCGTCCCAGTGCTGAAAGTATTATTATTACATGGGGACCACCGAGGGATACGAATATAAAGCTGCGTGGGTTTATTTTGGGCTGGGGAAAGGGACTTCCGGATGTTGAGATGCAGGAATTGGATGCCATTGCGCGGTATTATGAGATAAAGGGCTTGGAGCCAAATAGTGAGTATGTGATATCGCTGAAGGCGAGAAATCTCGTGGGAGATGGTCCGCCGATTTATGATTATGTGAGAACCCGGGAGGAGGCTCTGGTGGAACCTCCTGCTCCACTTGAAGTTCCTGTTGGTCTCAGGGCCATCACAATGAGTGCTAATTCCATTGTGGTCTACTGGACTGACACAACGCTGAGCAAGAGCCAGCAAGTCACGGACAATCGCCACTATCTTGTCAGATACAATCCTGTAGCCACTTCCCGGTTCAAGTATCACAACACAACTGCCCTCAATTGCATGATTGGCGATCTCAAGCCAAACACGCAATATGAGTTTGCAGTGAAAGTTGTAAAGGGCAGAAGACAGTCTTCTTGGTCTATGTCAGTGTTCAATACGACAGCTCAGCAAAATCCCATTCCTCCACCGAGAGATCTCACTGTCCGGATTGATGAAAGCAATCCCCAGAATGTAGTCATTCACTGGCAGATCTCCAGTCAGTTTATCGATCAAATTACCGGATTCTTGGTCTACTATACCACCGATACAACAAAACGTGACCGAGATTGGGCTATTGAGGCCATCGTTGGCAATTCCCAAACAAAAGCAGTCATTAGGAATCTTCTGCCCTACACCACGTACTACTTTAAGGTTCAAACAAGGAATGTCAAAGGCTATGGACCCTTCTCAACCATGGTTTCTCATACAACGGGAAAAGGTAAGTTTCCAGTCATTTCTGTTACCTTGCTATCTTTGTTTTGAGGTTAAATGAGGTTAGAAAGGTGAAACATTTGAAAAGTGAGGTTAGAATTTCAGAATTCTTGAAATTCTTCCTGGTAAGCGTTTCTTTCCTAAAAAAAAGTCCAATTGAAATGAAATTGGAACGTAAGGAAAAGGTAACGCTTACGAAACTCAAATTACAGGGGTCCCAGGATTATACATATTTTCAAGACCGAAAAAAAAGCACGCGAACTGGCATTGTGCATTCATATTGTCGTTCAATTAACCTTGTACTTATTTAAAAACAAAGATCAAAAGTCAGTTAATAACAAAACTTCAATTTTCCCAAAATATTGCTGCAGAAGTCCTAACCAGAGAACAACCATACACTCTGGGCGGCTTCTCAAACACATCAGTACTGTACCTGATAATTGGCGTTGCATTGTTGCTGGTTCTGATAGTTGTGATTGCGGTGGCGATTATTTGTCGCAGAAAGGCGCCATCTACTCCAGATCATGCCAAAAAGAGTTACCACAAAAATAATGCCGGTATCATAAAACCGCCGGATCTGTGGATCCATCATGATCAGATGGAGCTGAAGAATATCGAGAAGAACAACCAACAGCCACCTCAGACGCAAATAAGCGATGGGGCTTCAAGTAGTGGAGCCATGACGCTACCTAGGTCAGTAATTCATGACTATGACAGCGAAACGCCGATTTCCCATGTGACCAATTCACTGGACAAAAGGAGCTACGTTCCTGGATACATTAGTAAGGATTTGGTTGGTTCTTCTTCGGTTTACAGAAGGTACTCAAGGTTTATTTTTTTGACAGCTACACCAATGAGCAACACAATGGAGAGACCACAGTTCCCAAGGACGCAGTACAACATGTCAAATCAGGGTCATATGTCGGTCGGACAGACTCCGGTAGCTCAAACAACGGAGAATCCCTATACTTATGAAACAATGCCCTCAAATTACAGGTAAAACATCACTGGCTACTTTTTCCTTTAAGAAATCTTCCAGGGATTAGTTAGTGATCTCAGTGATCAAATTGTGCTACTTGGGTTACTTGTATCTTCATGTTTATTTCAATTTTACAGCAATCCTTCCATAACTTACGCCCCGGGAATTGCTGTTGACGCTGCACCAAAACGAGGAAAAGGTCATCCTTTGAAGAGTTTCAGTGGTCCACCAAATGCAGGAGGACCCATTATTCCTGGTAAGTTTCTGAGGTGAAACGTAACCTAGGTTGATCTAAGAAGTTTCAACACTTAGGCTGGCGTATAGTGTCCGCTTAAGTTTGTATCCTCGTCTGTCCTTTGATTTCTCTGTCAAAAATCGTTTTTGAAAATCCAACGGTTAACGATCTAACCTTGAGGTGTTCAGAAAAAATCATATCGTATCGTATCGTAACTTTGTTTTCCCTATGTTTCTGCTCCTATGATAAAGGTCACACCAAAATTTCAATACGTTAAACTGTCTTTAGTTGATGTTTCGAAGTCTCCTCTAAGCCTTTTTCATCTCCGAACCGAACTCCTTGACCTAAGCAAAAAAGCAACGAGAAGCGCTTTTGTTCAATTTGTCAGAATTTGATAACAAAGGGGGGTACTAAAGGAAGATCTAGTAAAATACATCAACTGTGTTGTACCTTCCAACGTCGTATAACAACCATTTAAAGAAGCATTGAAGCGGAAGTAAGATGGCAGGAAAGGATGTCAGAGTTTTACTACAGTTTTTTTTTCGGAAGTCGACGATGTTGACTATGTTAACTGAACCGACGTCATTCAATTGCAACCATCTTTATGTTATCTTTTTGTGACCATGTTCATGTCAACGTCGTCCGTTTTCGATCGTTGTTCTGTTGGGATCATGCTCTTATTAACGTTGTCTTATTGTGATCATCTTCATTTCAAAGTAAGTTGGCACTATCTTTGTCAACGTTACGTAGTTGCGATCTTCTTCATGTCGACGTCATTCAGGTAGAACCATCCTTATACTACCGTTGTTCGTCCGGTTGTAGCCATCGTTGTTTGCATCGATTACGTCTTACTAACTTTGTGCAAACATCTTCCACTTGTGATCATCATGATGTCAACGTCATCCAATTGCAACCATCTACCGTTGCATCGTCCTCTTGAAGTCATCTTCGTTTGAACGTCGGTCAGTTGTAACCATCTTTGTGTAAACGTTTCTTTCTTATTACAATCTTCATGCCTACGTCATCCAGTTGCAACCATCTTTATATCAACGTCGCATCGTCTTGTTGTAGCTATCTTCGTTTGAACGTCTTCGGTTAATTGTAAACATCTTTATGTAAATGTTTCTTTCTTGTTACCATCTTCATGCCTACGTCATTCAGTTGCGACCATCTTCATATAAACGTCGCA
Organism: Phlebotomus papatasi; assembly: GCF_024763615.1. Classification (NCBI taxonomy): domain Eukaryota; kingdom Metazoa; phylum Arthropoda; class Insecta; order Diptera; family Psychodidae; genus Phlebotomus; species Phlebotomus papatasi. Next base: position 85,597,851 of record NC_077223.1, on the reverse strand, counting down.
TAGTTTTATTGTAGTTGTCTTCGTTTGAACGTCAGTCAGTTGTAACCATCTTTATGTACACGTTTCTCTCTTGTTACAATCTTCATTCCTACGTCATCCAGTTGCGACCATCTTTATATCAACGTTGCATCGTCTTGTTGTAGCTATCTTCGTTTGAACGTCTTCTGTTAATTGTAAACATCTTTATGTACACGTTTCTTTCTTGTTACTATCTTCATGTCACCGTCATCCAGTTGCGACCACCTTTATATCAACGTCGCATCGTTTTGTTGTAACTATCTTCGTTTGAACGTCTACGGTCAGTTGTAACCATCTTCAGTGAGGTGATGTAAACGTTTCTTTCTTGTTACCATCTTCATGTCACCGTCATTCATTTGCGACCATCTTTATATCAACATCGCATCGTTTTGTTGTAGTTATCTTGGTTTGAATGTCAGTCAGTTGTAACTATTTTTGAGTAAACGTTTTTCTTTTGTAACCATCTTCATGCCTACATCATCCAGTTGTAATCATCTTTATATCAACGTCGCATCGTTTTGCTGTAGCTATCTTCGTTTGAATGTCTTCAGTCAGTTGTGAACATCTTTAAATATACGTCTTCCTCTTGTGACTTTCTTCATATCAAAGTCATCCAGTTGCAAGCATCTGCATTTAAACATTATTGGTCAGTTGTAATTGTAACCATCTTTATGCAAATTTTTCTCTCTTATGGCCATCTTCTTCTTAACGTCGTCTAGTTGTAAAACAGTTGCAGTCAACAATTCCCTTCACATCTTTTCGCTTCATTTCGCTCCTGTACTTGAGAAAGACGGCCGTTAAACTTTGAAATAGGCTTTTTTTTACTTGATCTTCGTGAGATTTTAGAATGTTGTTTCAGTTAACAATGAGGCCATTTTAAAGAAACGTGGACGTCAAAATGGCGCTATAGGACTTCCTTAATTCGATCTGCTTGTTTCAATCTAGAGTGTATAATTTGTCGAATTTTTCAGACCTTCCTGAGAGATTTTGATGTTTCTTATTTCAAGGCAGCATGTAGATTCTAGTGGTACCTCTCCTTCTTTTATCTTAAAATGCTACTAACAGTTGAGGCTTTATCTTTAAAGCTTCGATTTTGAATTCAAATAGGAAGTAATTACAAATTAAGCTCAAAGTCTCTCTGAACAGTTCTATTTTTTTGTTTGGTAATCGTAAAGACAAGCCTGGTTTTGTCTGTATGCTTCCGGTCCTGATCAAGAGTTTCTGTATTGGTTCGCTATTTCGACACAAGATTCCGAGGTTCTCTATGCTAAACGATGTGATGTCTTGACCTTCATAATAGCATACTGGAATGACTATACTCGTATTTTCTTGAAGCGTAGACATTATGAAAGACCAGTTATCGCTTGGATCGACAATTGCGTTAACTGCAGTCGTGATTCAGTCGTAAGAACGGGACCACAAAGATCTTGATCCTGAGGAGTGTGTGTCCTTGTTTTGATAGGATCACGGGCAATAATTTTACAGAAATCAACACTGTTGTATTCTGTGAAGAGTTCAATTGCGCAGAAGGAGTTGACTGAGACGTACACAGTTCCCTAACTAGGGAACCTCTACTACTTCTGTACTTGTCTCCGAAACGAAGTCTTCGTTGATTATTTCGCGATCACGACGTTTTTTGTCTCACCTTGAAGACTTTATAGACTCTACCTTCTAGTCTTCCGAGGTCCTCTAAGTTTAGTGATTTAAGATTCTGGTCTGCATCACTGCTCATTAGTAAATAAGTTCAACAAACCAGTACATTGCTGTCTTTGTTTGATGACATTTACTTCGTGCATCTGATTGAAGGACGTGAGTTTTTCTCCTTTCATTAATTTTCTATCGGTTTTCCCTATCGGAGTCGCAGGCTTAGGACACCTAGGTTAGCAGCCTACGCTTGTCGCTCCGCCGCTACTTCACTTCCTTGATCCTTTGTTCTATGTCCTTGATTCTTTTTCCTTATTTTTCATTTTCCTTTCAATCTTCAGGAATTCCGAAGTTAATAGGAAGTTTATCGTTCCGAAGTTACGTAGGTTAGTAGGAAGTCCGAAGTTAGTAAGGAATCCTTGCTCTCATACGCATATCAGATTTTCTACTTGAAGAATTACTGATTTTCTGGATGCTAAATATCTTGCTTGCCTTCTTTTTCAAAGTTCCTGCCGTCACGATTCGACCTCAAAATTCGTCCCCCTTCAAGAAGCCTAGCCTTGCCACGAATCCGATGGCAAACCGTCTACAAAATGGTTCAGGAGTTGTGGCTCATTCAGCCGACGAAGTACAACGACTGGCCCCGAGTACGTCCACCGAGGAGTTAAACCAGGAGATGGCGAATCTCGAGGGACTCATGAAGGATCTGAGTGCAATCACGGCCAATGAATTTGAATGTTAGGGAGGGCTTTTTGTGAAAAAAAAAAAGTCCAAGGGGAAGAATTTGAAGGGATCAACACTGCCGATTTGAAAATCTCAAGAGAAAATCACACAAAAATATTGGATTTTAAAGACTGGATGATTTAGCGAGGGAATGAGTATGATTCGTGTGTTTCAAGTGTGAATTCTATTTTGGGTTTTTTTCTTTTGAGTTTCATTTGCTTGAGATGACGAGGAGAGAAGTCTATTTTCTCCTTGAATTTTTGTATTTTGTGATAGTAGCAAATTCAATTGTGGAATTTGCTTAATTTTTTAGTAAACCTTATTTGTAATAATTGATAGGTACAAAATTTTTTCTGCCACTAAACTATTTTATTATAATATTTTCATTAGGGTTTTAGTAGAAAAATTGCATCACATTTGAGAAGCTTTATTTTTCCACACTCACAGTGAAAACAATGACAATTTCAAGAGTGTGAGATTTTGGATTTTTCGCCGCTCTGGGAGAAATGAATTACAGAGTGAATTCTACCTATTTGAGCTACTACTTAGAATCCGTGAAGACCATCCTAAAGTGCTAGAATTAAAGAAAAGCTTACGAACAGCAGGGGGAAAAGTAACCAGCATCAACGGTATTTAGAGTGGAATTCGAAAAGAGGGTAAACTAGCAGGGTTTGTTACGATGGACGTTGTCAAGGTACCGGGTTACCTAAAGTGAAGGATCTAGGTCAAAATCCATGTTTTGGAGCTCGTTGGGTCTTTCCAAGAAACCAAGGAAGGAGCCAACAAGTTCTGAAACGTTTTTCAGGGAAAGGAGCCAATAAATTTTGAAACGTTCCGTCAGTAATAAAAAAGCGGAAGGACCTAGGTCAAAATCCGTGTCTTACACAACGTTTGGAAGCTCATTGGGTCTTTCCAAGAAGCCAAGGAAGGAGCCAACAAGTTCTGAAACGGTGTTCCAGGGAAAGGAGCCAATAAATTCCGAAACGTTGTGTCAGTAATAAAGGAACGGAAGGATCTGGGGCGAAGTACGTGTCTTACACATCGTTTGGGAACTTATTGGGTCTTTCCAAGAAATCAAGGAAGGAACCAACAAGTTCTGAAACGGTGTTTCAGGGAAAGAAGCCAACAAACTCCGGAACGTTGTGTCAGTAATAAAGGAACGGAAGGATCTAGATCAAAGTCCGTGTCTTAGACAATGTTTCGGAGCTCGCTGGGCCTTTCCAAGAAACCAAGGAAGGAGCCAACGAACTCTGAAACGGTGTTCCAAAGAAAGGAGTAAACCGGCTCTGAAACGTTCCGTCAGTAATAAAGGAAGAGAAGGATCTAGATCAAAGTCCGTATCTTCCACAACATTTGGGAACTCGTTGGGTCTTTCCAAGAAACCAAGGAAGGAGCCAACAAGTTCCGAAACGATGTTTCAACGAAAGGAGCCAACAAATTCCGAAACGTTGTGTCAGTAATAAAGGAACTGAAGGATCTAGATCAATGTCCGTGTCTTTCACAACGTTTTGGAACTTATTGGGTCTTTCCAAGAAACCAAGGAAGGAGTCAACAAACTCTGAAACGGTTTTCCAAAGAAAGTAGCCAATAAACTCCGAAACGTTGTGTCAGTAATAATGGAACGCAAGGACCTAGATCAAAGTCCGTGTCTTGCACAACGTTTGGGAGCTCGTTGGTTCTTTCCAAGAAACCAAGGTAGGACCCAACAAGCTTTGAAACGGTGTTCCAAGGAAATGAGCCAACAAACTCTGAAACATTGTGTCAAAAATGAAGGAACGTAAGGATCTAGGTCAAAATCCGTGTCTTACACAACGTTTGGGAGCTCGTTGGATCTTTCCAAGAAATCAAGGAAGGAGTCAACAAACTCTGAAACGGTGTTCCAAAGAAAGGCGCCAATAAACTCCGAAACGTTGTGTCAGTAATGAAGGAACGCAAGGACCTAGATCAAAGTCCGTGTTTTACACAACGTTTGAAAGCTTGTTGGGTCTTTCCAAGAAAACAAGGAAGAAGCCAACAAACTCCGAAACCTTGTGTCAGTAATAAAGAAGCGGAAGGATCTAGGTCAAAATCCGTGTCTTCCACAACGTTTCGGAGCTCTTTGGGCCTTTCCAAGAAACCAAGGAAGGAACCAACAAGTTCTGAAACGTTGTGTCAATAATAAAGGAACGCAAGGATCTAGGTCAAAATCCGTATCTTCCACAACGTTTGGAAGCTCGTTGTGTCTTTGCAAGAAACCAAGCAAGGAGCCAACAAGTTCTGAAACGTGTTCCAAGAAAAGGAGCCAACAAACTCCGAAATGCTGTGTCAGCAATAAAGGAACGGAAGGATCTAGGTCTAAGTCCGTGTCTTCCACAATGTTTAGCAGCTCGTTGGGTCTTTCCAAGAAACCAAGGAAGGAGTCAACGTGCTCGGAAACGATGTTCCAAGGAAAGAAGCCAACAAATTGTATTGTATTGTATTGTATTTATTCTTCATCTTGATTGTGACATTTCCAACCTTCCCTGCGGCGAAACGTTGCGTCAGTAATAAAGGAACGGAAGGATCTAGGTCAAAGTCCGTATCTTCCACAACGTTTGGGAGCTCGTTGGGTCTTTCCAAGAAATCAAGGAAGGAGCCACCAAACTCCAAAACGTTGCATCAGTAATAAAGGAACGGAAAGATCTAGGTCAAAATCCGTGTTTTACACAACGTTTCGGAGCTCTTTGGGTCTTTCTAAGAAACCAAGGAAGGAGCCAACAAACTCCGAAATATTGTGTCAGTAATAAAGAGCGGAAGAATCTATGTCTAGGCTCCTTCTAAGCCGCGGATGCAGAATTTGACCTAGATTCTTCTCATCCTGTCTTGGAAAAAGCCAACAAACTCCGAAACGTTGTGTTAGTAATAAAGGAGGAGAGGGATCTAGGTCAAAAGGATCTAGGCTCCTTCGAAGGAAAGGAACCAACAAGCTCCAAAACGTTGTGTTTGTAATAAAAGAAAGAGAAGTTTGTCTTTCTAGGCTTCTTCCAAAACGCGGACACGTAGAAGGATCTACGTCAAAATCCGTTTCTTTTTATCTTCTTCTATTTTATGTAAGGCTGTCGAACTCACTCGGGTCCATATGGTCAATCTTCTTATCTAAAATGAGATTAGATTAAATGTCAAATTAGTATTCGGAATTCCTTTCCGGGCGCTTCGAAATTTTTTGGGACAAATGGGACAGATTGGTTCCGTTCATTAATAACTTTTCTAAGAGACAAAGCCACTCCAAAGCCAAGCCAAACCTATTCTAAAATCTACCGGAAGCCTAAAGTGCAAGTTCACGTATTCGCCGCTTTAGCGCTGATAGTTCTGCCCTTTCGAATTTCGATATTCTTGACACTTCAATCGTAAACAATGTCAACAACATTGTTCAAAAATTTGCTACGAAAAGTGATTTTTTGTGTAGTTTTGTGAAATTTCAGGATGGAAGAATGTCTTAAATGCTATTTCATTCAAAGAAATGTCCTTTTGATGAACTTGCTCACTTTTGTGTAACTCGCCGGTTTAAACGTTCGAACTTGCACCGGGTTTTTAGGTAAGTTCTCTCTGATATATCTTCGATTCAGTAAAGGAAAAACCTCAACCAGAGAGAGCTTTCAAATTGGGAAGGTTATTACTCTTATTACTTAACGAGAGGATTGATTCCCATCGAAATTGAAAGAAGGGACGTATTAAATTTCCCGCTTCCATTGAGAAACCTAAAGTAAACCTGAATCCAATGCTATAAAGTAAATGACCTCGGTTTTGTTTTTTGGGACATCGGTGTCCCAATCGTCTTTCAAGGGTTAATCACATTCAATGACGTTTTTGACGTTCTACGAAGTCAAATTACTTTTTTTTTTAACTAGAAATAGACATTATTATTTTTAAATAAGAATTCTTGAGTAATTCATTTCTCTTCAGAGTTTTCCTTTAAGATAATTTAACATATTTCTTTTTTTTTCAGTCTTAAAAGTGTGAATAGAAAATTCAGAAGGTTTGTAGATTAATTTAAATGTAGTAATTATTTTTTTGTGATTTATTCTAAGTGAGAATTTAATTTAATTACCGTTTATTTTCAATCAGTTCAATTTCTGTCTGAATTATTTTTTACACAACTGACACACTGAACGCATTTAACAAGAGAAAAAAAAATTAAATAAAAATACTATTGAAATAAAATGAAAGGAATAAAACATCACAGTGAAAAAAAAATGTATAGAAAGAAATATTGAAAAGAAAAAAAGCATCCTATATTGAGGTTTCAATCCTCTACCAAGCCACTTTAAAATGGTAATATTTATAAAAAATTTATTAATATTAAATATTCGATAAAATAGCACAAAATGTATTGACGGAATGCTTCGTGGACAATAGTCGAAGCATTGCATTAATGAGCCATTAACAGATAGTGCCATTTTTTTTGGTGTATTTTACATAATAATGCATATTTATACATCCTTTTTCCCCCTTCTAATGTCTCCATAAGTAAATATTTGGATGAAAAAAATGCGATATTGATGAATTTTTGCATAAAAAATGAACATTTTGAGCCTGTGAAATTTTTAGAGGTAATGAATCGAACCGGTTTAGCTTAGATTCACTTTACCGATTGGTGCCTGAACTTAGTTCAGGCAACAAATTTTGAATTTTACGAAGAAAACACAACGGAAAAATTTATAGAACATTTTTTTAAAAACAGTATTATTTTTTCTTTATGACATTAAATCATCTGAATGCAATATTGCCAGGAATTTGTATGCGATTTTGGACGGTTTTTTTTTAGCAGTATTTTGTGGAAAAAACAACTTAATCCTTCTTCCTAGTATGAATTCTTTTTTATAAAGTTCATACTTTCTACAGAAGACTAATTTATTTCCTTGGATTTCACTGAGGAAATATTGAGAAAATTGCTGATTTTCTTTAAAAAGAAATAAAACAGTTCGTAAATGAATAAATATTGAATAGAAGCAGCAAAGAAAAACGAATGTAATTTAATCTAAATGTGTAAAATGTAAATAACAAAAAAGAGAAACAATCGTAAAAAGCAAAAACACAAAAAATAAAATATTCCCTATCGTAAAAAACCATGCAAAATTTTCAAAAAAAATATAATATAAAAATATTTTATTACAGAAATCCCACGTAAATAACTTTAAACATTTTTTCTTAATGCCACGAAAAATTTTTTAACATCACAAAAGAGGAATTTTTCACGTGAGACAAATTTTTTCCACGCACACATGACATATTTTCCAATGAAAAGGAAGCTAAAAATAACAGATTTATTTTTCTTTTTATTAAATAAATCTTTTTAATTGGATAGAAAATAAATCAACTGAGGACATTTCTACAGAATAAAAAAGAGAACAAAATGAATTGAAATTCAATTGATTTTACGTGTAATTATTTGATACAAAAATAAAATGACAAAGATGTTTTATAATTTTAAAAAGAAAAAAAGAAATATCTTCGAAAAATAAAGTAAAATGTTTCGTAAATTAAAGTGTCTTTTGTGCCAAATTTCCTGACCAAAAAAGCTACAGCTCAACAAGTTGAGAGGCAGCTTTTGAGCTCTTCTTTCCTCTTTGGAAAAATTCTCCAGAGAAAGAACACCTTTTAGGCATTTTCCAGAAGTGATGGAAAATTTTCTCACGCGCCCACGCAAGTTCAATTAATTCAACATTGTACCTAAAACCTCGAAGAATATGACACAGTTAGAAGGTAGAACAACACACTCATTTAATGCTCAATTATTAAGCATGGGACTTTCACCACTTTTATCCACATCGTCTCCATTCTTTTTCCAATCAATGTCATCCCCCCGGACGACTCCATCCAACCCCAGAGTTTCAACTTAAATGCACAAATTCCATAGATAAATTTTTCATTAATTTTTTTTCCCACGCAATTTTTATGGAAAAATTTTGGTAAATCCCATAAAGCCATGGGGCTTTTGTTGTGAGCTTTGAGGTTTTTTTTTTCATTTTGCTGCAACTACTTTGTGCGAAAAAGGAAATATTAACAACATGAAAAAGAGTGTTTAAACTTTTTCCACGGATCAAAAAAAAAACAGGGCATTTCATCAAGCATTTCCGGCTGGTTTTGAAAGAATCGGATCAGTTGAGCTTAAATTAAATAAAAATACCCGTTTGGATAGGTTTGAAAATAATTTAGAGCGGATTGGGGCTAAGCTGTACAACAGAGCAGTCAAATGGCAAGAGCGGTTGGTAAGTGCTATATATTTATTCATTCATTCATTCGTTTTCAACCGCTTATCGCTATTGGGGTCGCAGGCCCATGGCATCCAAATTAGCAGCGCAATCTTGTCGATCCTCTGTTACCTCAGGAAGATGTTCGGGTTCAATCCCAAGGTGCTACCACGCAAGATACTGAATTTTATTCAGCCACCTTGTCCTAGGTCTGCCCTGAGGTCGAGGTCTCCTCACAATGGCTTGCATAGCTTTTCTGGGGAATCTTTTTCTATTTATGCGCTGAACATGTCCATACCATCGAAGTTGTGATCTCTTAACACGAAGAAGCAGCTCCTCGACTCTTTGTTCCTCACGAACGGCCACATTCCTCACTCGATCTCGACGAGTGATTCCCTTAACCGCCAGGAGATACCTAATTTCGGCAGCTTGTACTCGCGATCTTACCCTTTCGGTCATTACCCAAATCTCATGCCCATAGGTGAGAATAGGAATGAACACAGCTTTGAAAACCGATAATTTAGCCGATCGACTAAGCTCGACCTTCCTCATCACGCTTCTGCCAAGCTCCCTCATTACTGCAGAAGCCTGACCGATTCGCGACGAGAGTTCTGCCTCCATCCTACCATCACTCGTGAATAACACCCCGAGATACTTGAACTTCTTCACCTGTGTCAATGAAACTTCACTAACATGTAGAGTAAATTCCACAGATTATCGGTAAATCAGCATTACTTCCGACTTACCCACGTGTGCTACATATTTATTTAGTCAAAAATATTAACAATGTTTAGTTGCAAGCGCCTGGCAAGTTGGCCTTTTTATATGAAGCTATTTAAAGCCAATTTCTAAATTTATCTCCCAAGGAGCATTTATCGACATAAATGAGTAGAGATGTCTGATATCTATACGAAAATGATGGCGAAGACTTTACAAATTTCTTCTATATAACCGCATAAAACAGGCCCATATTCGGGTGAATGGGGAATTTTTTTATTTTAGGGTTAATCAAGTCATCGTGTACGGTAAAATGTATTGTTTATGACTAAATAAAATATAATCACTCTGTCATACCAATATTACAACTATTGACTGAAGAAGTGTCATTTATTGTCCATTTTTCTTTAAGTCTTGCTCAAATATTTTCCTCAAATGAATAAATATTTATTCTCAACGATTCAGTCACATTTTTTGTGCCTCGTGCACTTTCATCGCGTATGAAAGTTTAATGCAATAATTGTTTTCCGTTAGAGGCTAAAATATTAGTGAACAAAATTTCATTCTCGACTTGAAAGTCTTAAAGGAAAGCTGAAAAATTCAGGACTCTAATTAATGTGAGACATCACTTTTTTCACAAATTTTCACTTGGAGATGAACTTCTGCTTAGTAAACAAAGTAGAATTTGACAATCTGGCAGCGTCATACAAAAAGGAGACAAGTTGTATATAACTTGTGTCTTTTATGGAACAAATGTAACTAAAATATATCAGAACATGATGTTCACACAATTTCACGACATTATGTGAACATAATGGCATGAATATGTAAGATATATATACTTTAGAAATATTTGACATAGTTTTATACATTTTCACTCAAAAATAGATTATATTATAACTTTTTTATAGATAAAAAATGTTTGATCGTATTTTTAAGGGAAAATAACAGTATTTTAACTGGAATTTTCTATACAATTTTTAGTCAAGTTATTATACTGGCATTCAACGCACATAATTTTCATATAATTTACATCCATTGCGTTCATACATTATATTTTTAAGAAATAGCTCGATTACGTTGAAAATATGTTGGTTACATTTGAGACATACATTATTTGGATATCAAATGCCCTTTGGGGCTCGGACTCAGTTCACAGTGCTCAGAGGAAAAAATTTATTTAAACAAAAATTTAGTATATTTATCCCTTCATACGGAAAGGTACCTTATAATACGGAAAAACTTCTCACTTTTTAAATATTTAGCATAACGATCACGTGTGCAGAAAAATTCCCATACGCATTTGTATGTGAAAGTAAGAAATTGGCTTCAACTTTGAAGGCCACTCGCCGGGGACATAGTTTAGTTGTTTTCCCATAGCCCGAATTTTGGTAAAATTCAGTCACAAAAAATATATTCGTGTATATTAAATTCGTATATATTCGTATATATAATTCGTATATATTAAAAAAAATATATTCGTAAGTGTTTGTAAATGTTTGTAAATTTCTACCGGGGATTTACGAAATGTTCGTAAATCATATACCATTAAAAAGTTCGTACAAAGGACAATGGGCAAAAGGGTCCAACCTTTCAACACGAATGAGACCTATACCATCGAATAGGTATTGGTAAAGGTAACAACTTTTGTTCCAGGATCAACCCCAAAAATATGTAAGAAAGTACTAAAGCATAAAACATATGTATAAGAATTGTAATGATTTTTTCTGTAAAACTCCTCTTATTCTCGTTATTGGCGCCAATAACTTACGACAGAGGTGTGCAAGAACCGTTTGAAACCGAAAAAACGTCAAATAAAGCTTGTTCGTCAATGGTCAAAACGCTACCTAAGCAAACTTATCTTGACGTTTATTCGGTTTCAACGGTTCTTCCACACCTCTGACTTATGATATGCCGTTATTTAAAGAAAGCAAGTTTCATAAAAATAGTTCTACCCATTTCTTAAGAACTTTTACTTTAATATATCTGAAAAAGTTGACGTGATGGACTATAAGTTTCTTCGGGTGATATGTTATAAATTGCCTTTTGACAAATTGAAGTTGCATGATCACACCAAGATAAAGTTTTGTTAAAAACAATACTAAGATTTTTACCTGATCAATATTACATACTTATTGAGGTAAAATCGAATTCAGAAAGTGCAAAAAACTGGCTCAGTACTAACCTTTAAAAGAGACAAAGCCATGCCAAATCAAGTCAAAAATTTGCCGGAAATTCAAAATGCAAGTTCACGTTTACGTTTAACGACTGACTGATCTTAAAATTTTTCTTCTGACATTCATTTTCCTTTTATAACTTATCTGAAGTTGAAATTAAATTTTATGTCCGATTTGACCCAGCTTCCCTCTATTTTCACAATAAAACATACCGTGAACAATTTTCCGTTTGTTTTTTTGTTAATTTTACTTTACAAAATGGAACGTCAATATTTTGGAAAACATGTGAATAGGATGGATGTACAGAATTAAATTCACTTTGAAGAATTTTTGTTATTTAGAATCGTACTAGCAGTTCAAAAGCTTCAATTCTGCATCCAAAACATTTTGAGAGAAAACAAATAATTTTTTACTCAATCAACTTTATGGAATGAATCAAATTTTAAATAAACAAAAAAAAACTATAATATGCATATTTTTCTTAAGAAATTATTTTGGTATCATTGTCTCTGTGGAAATCCATACTGGAGAGTTTTAATCATGATTTTAATCTTTTAAATTTTAATTAGTTTTTTTTCTACACTACGAATTATAAGAAGTAATTTATTAGTTCTTATAATATTTTGTTTAAAATTTAAAGATATTAAAAAATTCATCGACTCGAGATGTCAAAAATTCCTTTTTTTTAATGAATCAGAAAAACTACCCAAGTAGCAAAAACCAATCCTCCAGACGCATATTCAAGTAAGTATAATGGGCCTAACGTATTGACTTAGGGGCATTAGGGGTACCTATATGCCTGGTTTACAACTTCTCATTTCGTTTCATGAGGTTAATAATTATCCATCGTAGCTCTTTGAAAACAAGGAGAAAATTCGCATCGTTTGAAGGTTCACTGTATTCGAACTATGCCTTCACTTCTCTATATCTCAGGCCTATGACAGTTGTGTTACTGTAGGAAAGAAAGGAATTGACAAGACGAAATGCGATATCAGACTTTCTCACTGAAGACCTGCCTTTGGTAATAAATTTTAAACAAGAATTGAGTAGAGGTAAATAAAAGGAATTTAAACAACATTAGGGTGAAAAGAACGTCTATTGACACTTTAAGAACTCGTGTCGGCACCTATTGATACCCTACTCTGTACGATTTGGGATATGAAATTTGAACATTTCTGTTTATAGTAAAAGGTATATTACAGAAAAACGTTATATTACTTATATTTTACTAGATACATTAAATAATTTTCAACATTTTCACAAAATTGTCAATAGGTGTTCCCTGTCGAACAGACGTTCCTTTGACCCTACTATTCTGAAATTTCTACCCAATTTTAATTGTTGTCAAAATCAAATTCGTTAAATTTTAGTCATTCTGCTTATACCAATAAAGACGTTCAAATGATGTATTCATGATCTAATTTCGTAACCCTACTTATCTAATGGTACTTAGGTAATTTATTAAATCGGAAGTGTTCTAATTAGTGTTCCAACCATGGGAGTGGCATTAGCTCTGAAAAATGCGACCAGTTTTAGTGTACATTTTTCCCTGTTTTCGTACACATTTCACGAGATATCTCCGAAACTACGTAGGTTGCCAATTTGGGGTTTTCGGTTGCCTATTCTATATTTTAATTGGCTTTTATTTTGTATTTATATTTTTTCTGATTCATTCTACAATAACAGAAAACACTGAATAAACTCCAAAGTTTTTTCGGCACGTTAGAAACATATGCGAAACATAGAAAACGTCATGCCCCTGGTTCTAACAAAATGGTTCTAATGACGCTGTTCCAGACGAAAAACATTTCTAATTTTAAGTAAAATTTTATAATCCCACGAGCATAAAAATAGCATATTTTTAGGATTAGTTTTTTAGCTATAATTTCAACAGTTGTCCTATTTTTACATGCAAGATCAATTTTCTATATTCTTTAATTCCAAGTATACTTAATATCACTTGTTAAATCCTTCTAGTTTATCTTAAAACCATATGAATTCTTAACACATAACATTTTCAAACCCATTTTAAATGTAGTTTGAATTTGAATTCCGGATAGAAAAATATATCTACAGATTCGAGCTAACATAAATTATCACATTCTAAAGGATTAATCCTTAATAATTAAATATTTTAGGAGATATTAAAGAACTTTATTTTTAATTGAACATTCACCCGGTGAATGACCGATGAAATTGTGTGTCATTGGGTGCAAAAGAGAAATGGGGAAAATGCAATTCTGCAGATAGGGCATATACCAATTTTTAGGGACTTAGCATAATTGATGTAAATAATCCTCATAGGTGGAAGAGAACAATATTTTTGTATAAAAGACCATAATTTGTGAAAATAAATTCAGATTCGCATCGAGAACCCAGGACTTCTCACTTCAGCGGCAATAAGTAAGTTGCCTTTTCTCTTCATTTGCGAATTTCCTTGGCCTATTTTTTTAGCGGCACATACTGTGCCTTGTACTCAGCGGCCAAGTATTCTGGCTTCCTCAGCGGCATTAGATTTCCTATCTTCAGCAGCCAGAAGAGGCTCCGCTGCCTACCACTGCGGCTTTAAATAGGCTTCTTTAAGTGGCAGCCAGGGACTTTAAATATTTGAAGCCTCTTTAATCCTGAGACATTCGTGCCCAGTGCAGAGATTCAAATCTCTATTACATTCTGGAGGCATCAGAATTCTGGTAGCCGTAACTGAGGGGCATCTTGCCTATCCCAGTGGCATTAAATTGCTGTTACCAAGGGCCGTCTTTTAAAAGACGCCGAGCGACAATGAAAGGATAGAAAGCTTTAGGCGTTTATCGACCCAAAGAGCAAGGAAATTCCTTGGCGAGATCTAAGGAATTTTCTTCCTCTTAGGCGTCTTCTATACGGGGGGATTTCGAAATGCACCCCACTGTGCGATGCACCGGTGAGTCTCGGGAAATCTCCCCTAGTGGTTCATGCCTGAGATAAATTTTCTCCACCCTCTGTTATAAATTCTCCAAGTGTGCTCTAACTAAAATAGATAGTCTGAAAGACTTTCTATTTTATTTCGAAACGTTTCAAACGTCAATCACACAGTGTTTTACAATCAAAGAATTTGTTAAATAGTGGAAAAGTTAATATTTATGCCTGGTAACGAACACGAAGAGGAGATGGGGCACACATTCTCTATATCAAAACCGTCCTACTGCGGAATTTTATGACAATATTGTTGCTAAATTAAGAAAATATTCAAAGTTTTTATTTTTCTATAAATCAATTTTATTCTAATTATCTATTTCTTTATTTCTATTTAAGGATGTCTATTTAACAATCCGACTATATTAAGAAGATTAAACGATATATTCAGAAGAGAGATCGATACCGTGTCCCTATTTCACTTGCTTTTCGACTTTTGATAACTTTGAAAATAGATCATGAGAAAAACATCTCTTGAAAAACAAAAAAAAAATTATTTGAAATCGCTTGAAATGCCAAAATATTCGAACATAAACCAATGGAGCTTTCCAAGAGGGAGATTTTTAAGCGCCAAAAGATAGGCAAAAATGCACCGGTCTAAAGCTCAATGGGGGATTTTTGTGTCAAAATGGCGGTTTCGAAATAAAATCCCCCCGTTTAGATGCTCCCAGTGTCTCCTTTAGCCTATTTTGAAACCTACAGACGCTTCCATCATGGATTTTTTTAATAGCTGTCAAAATGGTTAAATATTAGTCATTTTGCTGATATAGTGTTAAAGAAGCTTGAACAACATCTTCAAAATGGTATTTAGTAACCCTAATCGTGTTGTTTTACTTAGGTAATTTATTAAATAGAAAGTAAGAAGGGAATTATAAAATTAAACAATACAACAATCTCAAATTAGTATCCTTTTTTAATTGCTGTCAATCTGGTTAAATTTTAGCCATTTTGCTGATGTAGCATTAGTCTTACAAACGACGCGACGTCTTTATGACTCAATTTTGTGACCCTAGTTATGTAGTGTTACTTG
Organism: Phlebotomus papatasi; assembly: GCF_024763615.1. NCBI lineage: Eukaryota > Metazoa > Arthropoda > Insecta > Diptera > Psychodidae > Phlebotomus > Phlebotomus papatasi. Next base: position 85,582,384 of record NC_077223.1, on the reverse strand, counting down.
GGTAATTTATTAAATAAGAATTGTGAAATAATAAAACAATCCTGAAATTATGTATAATATCTATCTACATGCTCCTCAACTCTGTCTCCCAAAACTCAAGAGGTCAGTCGGGGATGTTTCACACGATGCAACGAAGGTCTCAACGTCTTCCCTCGTGAGCCGGGGGCGAAGTGCCCCAGCCCCAAGAAGGAGGCTCTATAGCAGACAGTGGGTGGGTGATTCCTGTTTTAAATATTTGAGAAGTGTGCCATCTCCATGGAGGCCTCTGTGACCACAACAGAACGTTGTCCGGGAATTGAACTTGATGACCAGGTGGAGACCGTGTGCTCCCAGTCCAAATTGGCAAACACAGCCGGCCGGATTGAGGTGGGTTGGGGGGTTGGCTTTCGTGTAATCGCTCTTCGATTGTAAAGTTCAACAGTATCGGCCCATGTCAGTTCCCAATGTGAGTTTGGTGAGTGAGGAAGTCCCTTCCCGCGTCTTCACGACAAACCTTGCTGAAAGGGGTTGTGAAGTTTTCTTTTTAATTGAAGTCTTCGCGCCTTTTCCAATCGTCAGTTGGCCATAATAATTGAGTGAGATTTAATTAATTTAACCAAGTGTTGCTGTGAGTCTGGAAAACAAGGTTTTTTTTTCGAGAGTTCACTCAACTCTTTATTCACTGTCCATCCTCTCTCAGGACAATTCCCTCAAACCCCGGCTTTTAGTTCAAAGGCAGGGACTCCAAGCATTTTAGCATAAATTTGCATAAGACGTTGCGTGCGATTTCCCAATGTTGGAAGAGGTTCAAGTTTTCAAGAACAAGGCACACGAGGCTCTAAACATATTTCACTTGCTTGTTTCCGAATCTCTCTGCTCATTGTCCCTCTAATTAAATTCCTGAAAGCATTTTTTTGCCTGCCTTTTGAATTAGTACATAAAAACGTTGATGGACATCTTCAACGAAAAAAACTACTTAAAATTCCAATGGATTTACAACACGTCTTATACACTTGAAAATGAAAATGTATGAAAATCGTATGTTGTGAAAAATCATTAGAAAAAATAATGACAAAAAACCTCTGTTTTTTAATGGTAAATACAAAATCTAATTTATTTAGTCTAGCAGGTTAAGTGGTAATGTACTCGCTGCACCATGCAAGTGTCCAGAGTTCGAATTTCCTTTAGAGCGTAAAGACTTTTCTTGTACTAAAGGTTTTGGATTTGCATTTTAATCTTACATATTTAGAGAAATGAGTTTAATTTATCCATTTAAAAACATAGTTGAAATAAATTTTAGTGAATGTTAAATAAAACATTGACTTCCACTTTTAAAGCAACTTTACAGAATAACAAAATTTAAATAAAATTTAGCGTGTGATTTCTATTTAATTTCTAAATAAAAAAGAACTTTCCAGGTTTAGTACAAAAACAATATTAATGTCAATACTTGTCTTTAAGTAGTCTTAAAGTGGTACTACAATATTTTTTACTCTAATCTTATTTTAGTAATTTCTAATAAAATAAAAGTGCTGAAAGTAGAACTCTCGTAATCAGAACCGAATTTAGCACATGTACTAAAAATACTAATAATGAATATTATAAATATAATAAGGTATTTAAGCAATTTCCTTTCTTGATCAGGAGATAAATTTAAGAGTTCTTTTTAGTCTTAAGATTTGGTTCATTTTCTAATTCATTAGAAACGCTATCCAGATTTAGTACACAAATAAGATTACTGCGCATAAATCATACTTAGTATTTTACTAAAGTCTTACAACATTTTTTTTCTTGCACTTAGAACGTGAAATCAAAATTAATTTTAAAGTGATTTAAATTTAGTTTAATCCAGTTAAAATTAAAAAAAATATATAGTTTCATAATATTTTAATATTGCGCAATATTTTTTAATATGCTTGATATACAAATTGTTTAAAATATTATATCCACAATAATTTTAATAAGGAAATATTTCAATTTCAATTAAATTTATTCAATCTTCAAAAATACAATTTGAAAAAAGTTATTAGACCATGCAGAGCCATAAAGGCTGTGTTGCAGTTATAGAAAATTAGAAATATGATTTAAGACACTCAAAAGAATATATATATTAGTTAAATAAAAAATAACATGAAAATAGAATATCTACGAATTATGTGAATTTCAAAATTTTTGAAATTTTCCATCTAGAATTGAAATTGCGGAATTTTAGTATCAAATTCAGTTGTCAACGATACTATCACACTAGGATTTTCACAATTTAATTTTAAATTCAATTGAGCCAATTGAGCATTATAAGATTTCCAGAATTTACTTGAAAATTGTCACAGCGAGGACACATTTTGCAAGAAATTTGCTCAATTTTAAATAGTGCCGCGAGATTTTTGATTATGAATGACTTCGGAAAATGTGTGATAGTACTTAAAATGTATTACAAGCTACTTATCTGTTATGCAGAAGAATCCCCAAAACCAGAAGAAAGGATTGTAGGCAAGGAAGCTCATGAAGACTCTCATACAGTCTTGTTGAAAACCTGGCACAACAATTTCCTTCGAATGGCTTTGAGGAACTCAGCAAATTACTCCCGATACTAAAGCTTCACTCGCGTACAAGTTTATCACTAATCACTATACTTATTTTATCTTTTTTGACCACAAATTATCTTAATTACGAATAAATAAATTTAATAAGAACAATTTGGTTCAAATAGCTTCTTGTTTAACTGCAATAAAATTGAAATTAATGAGCAATTTTAACATTTTAATTTGCTGAATTCGAATTTAATTGAGCAACCACATTTATGCTATTTTAGCATGTTTAAACATGTTGTGGTGGGCCAAGTATTAGTTTATATCAATAAATAAGAGAAAATCTATCAATTCAAATTATTTTTAATGCAAAATAATGCATAGGAACAATTCATCTGAAAATTAAATTGAATTGACAAAATGAAAAAATCTTAGTGTGATAGCACGAAAAGCTCTGAGAAAATTCAGAACTTTCTATAATGATATTTATTTCAAGTTTTTTTTCATATAAAAATAATTACTGTATAATCAATGGTCCAAAATAGTCAGAAATAATTTTAGATTTTTTTTGGTTAAGTAATTGTAGGCCGAAACTTAAAAATACTACTCCCACTACTGTACCAAAACGGTTGTGCGTTTGGGAAAAATTTTTATCCAGAGAAAAGTTTTCAGGGTCTCGGTGTCAGTGTTCTTGGGTTGGTGAAACCCTTCATATAGAGACGTTCCTTCAATGTGAAAAAAACGTGGGTGAGATCAACCTTTTTCCTCACAACTTTAACACTTTTTAGGTGTAAAAATATATCAACATTTTTTAATGTTAATTTTACACCTTTTTAAGGGTAAAGATAACAGGAAAAAGGGTTACTTTAACCCCTAATACACCCAAAAAGCATAATATTTACACCGATTTCAGATCAATACTGCAGGGTAAAATTAACAGTTCCGGAATGTTATTTTAACTTTTTCGGATTTCTCTCATTGTCCTCTTTTTTCTTCCAATCCGCGACTTCCCAACCAAAGCCATGTTTTGCTTAGTTTATTTCGAAAAGGGCACCAATGATTTCTTTCATTTTCGGATACATTTTGGAAGTAGCATATTGAATATTTCGTCCATTCTAGGACGCAAAAATTCGAAATTTCGAGTTTTCTGATGATCAATGATCCATGTTAAATCGGTACACCGGTATACTACCAAAAAATACTTAATGGAAAATATCAGGTACAGGTTATCTCATGAGTTCGAACACTCCGGAAACTTGGGCCTGAAAATTTTACCATATTGCATCTATCACATTTTTGCTATTAAATATATTTTTTTTACTTTTTATTATCTTATAATCAAATTATAAGATATTTTGCAAAGTTCATTTAGAACAAGTCGCAGTCAGTGTATCAACAAACTTCAATAAACTGGACTGAACTGAATCAACTTATTCGAACTTTGTTGATTCACTGACTACGACTGGTTCTCTCTGTGTATCTTAAAAACTTATTCTCTGCGTTATCTTAAAGCTTGATTGAAGGTTGTGTTTCAGCAGAACTTTAAATTAGGAAACGAACTAAGGTAATCCTATATTTAATAGGAAATCGTTATTAATTTAAAAATTCGAAATTAACGAATCGATTCGATCGTTTCTTTTTTTTTAATAAGATTAGTAACGATGCTGTGAAATTTTTTATACATATCGTTGTGATACAGAAAGGGAATTTTTTTTCAAATAAGTTGTAAGATATTTTGCAAAGTTCATTTAGAACAAGTCGCAGTCAGTGAAACCACAAACTTCGAACAAGTTGATTCAGTTTTGTTCAGTATATTGAACTGAATCAACTTATTCGAAGTTTGTTGATTCACTGACTGCGACTTGTTCTAAATGAACTTTGCAAAATATCTTACAACTTATTTGAAAAAAAATTCCCTTTCTGTATCACAACGATACGTATAAAAATTTTCACAGCATCGTTACTAATCTTATTAAAAAAAAGAAACAATCGAATCGATTCGTTAATTTCAAATTTTTAAATTAATAACGATTTTCTATTAAATATAGGATTACCTTAGTTCGTTTCCTAACTTAAAGTTCTGCTGAAACAGAACCTTCAATCAAGCTTTAAGATACACAGAGAATAATTTTTATTTGAATTTTAAAAATTACCGTGTAAAATCCCCATAAGTAAAGCTCATGATTTTCATACATTTGTCGTTTCCGGTGTACAAGTGACCCCTAAAAGAGGCAGAAGTGTTCGATTAATTATCGATCGCGTTGCACTTGGTTGCATGTTGATTCATAAATAATTTCACCGAACTATTCTCTCGGGCAAAAAAACATGTCACTATAGTATACTGAAGTGGTGTGATAGCAATAGTATCTTTCTGCGTGGTAATTTTCCCTCCTGGAATTTTCAGCACTCGTGTATATTTTGTTTTTTTTTTTTTCTACCCCGGTTGCGAGAAAATTAAAAGGTGTTCAGCATTCCGAAACATCCTTTGTGAATTGTATTGTCTGCAATTTTTTGTCCATTTATTTCTGTTCCACGAGCTTTTAGTCCTGTCCTAACGGAAAGTGGCCTGTCTTTTGTCCTCCACAAAATCAATAAATATAAAGATATAGATGGACTGACTGGATCACGAATGCATTTATCAATTATTTATTCAAGTTTTTCTTTTCCAAACTCTCATTCTCTGCTCTTTTTTTTTATTTGTTCCCCCCATCCTTTTTCGTATCGACTGACGGTGTATTATTTGTTAGTGGTATTATCGGTAAAATGGTGAGAAAAGGCACAAATTGATTTGAACTGTCTCTGTGTTTTGTTAGAAGTGATATCAGGGAATTTTGTGGATGTTTTAACATGGTGTGGAGGTACTCTCAACACCGGATAATTGACCTCTCACCTCAATCAAGACACCTTCAGCAACATGCCTCACTATAAGCGTCGCATCAGGAATAGGTCTCTGTACTATCATTCATCTCCACCGAAAGGTAAGGTAAAATTCTTAGGAAAAACTTTACTTCTTTCGAATTTATTTGAATTGAAGTAAGGTTATTGTATATTTCTTAAATTCAAAAGAAAAAATCTTGGTTATAAGACCTGTATTGAAACTTTTCGAAGATCTTTCGAAGATCCAAATGAGCCTGCTCACAAGTAGATTTTGATGCTCCAATAGTGTCTTGGATGAAAGGTAAATGGAACTCTATTTGCACAAAAAGTCGTTGAAGTTCGAAGAATTCAAATTCAGTTTCGAATTTTCATAATAAATTTTCGAACAAGTTGGGGAAAATTTATCAAATATCACATTAAAAAGCTCGCAAAGGAGTTACTCAGTGATTATGGAGTGATTAAATACTGGGGCGAGAACAGTAAACGTCGTTGTTCAGTTTTTTTCCTCACAACAATGTGAAGACCGACACATTTTGACACTTGAGCACTTCGAAATTCGAACAGGATGTAACTTACGCCACCTTGCGAAAGTATTAAGAAGTAAGAAAGTCTCTTTTTTGGAACTTCAAATAGATTTTCGAATTTTTCAAGATCTACTTCTGTACGGAAAGATTGGGCTCAAACGGAAGTAGATTTTGATTCTCCAATAGTGTCTTGGATAAATGGAACTCTATTTGCACAAAAAGTTGTTGAAGTTCGAAGAATTCAAATTCAATTTCGAATTTTCATACTAAATTTTCAAACAAGGTGGGGAAAATTTATCAAATATCACACTAAAAAGTTGGCAAAAGAGTTATACTCAGTGATTATGGAGTGATTAAATACTGGGGCAAGAACAGTATACGTCGTTAGTCTGTTATTTTCCTCACAACAATGTGAAGACCGTCACATTTTAACACTTGAGCACTACGAAATTCGAACAGGATGTACCTTAGCCACCTTGCGAAAGTATTAAGAAGTAAGAAAATCTCTTTTTTGGATCTTCAAATAGATTTTCGAATTTTTCAAGATCTACTTCTGTACGGAAAGATTGTATCTCGAATAAATGTTTCAAAATTGTCGCATATGTAGGCAATAATGACATTTTCGATCAAAGTACGTTAAAAAATATGAAACAAAAATAGAAATAAGCACTTACTCAAGACCAGAAGTCGTTATCTGTTACCGTTTGTACATCAGGCTAGAGGGAATTTGTAAAATTTTGGGATCATATTGTTCCCTTTTCGAGCTCAATCAAAAAAATCTCATCGAACATGTAATGTAGAAGAACCCGAACACAAATTCGAATATAAATTCGAACATGACTTCTTACAAGAAATAAGAATTTGGATAATTCCATCTGTACAATTACGAAAGCCTCTATAGATTTTGTTCGAAAATTTTAAATTTCGAATTGTAATTTTTCGATTTACGAAAATGACTTTTTTCATTCCAGAAAGTAATCAAATACAAAACGTAATTGATATTCAAACTTGTTTTGTAAAGATAAAGTCTGCTAAAAATTCAGTTAGTAATGGCTCAGGAAAAATCTCACGAAGGAAAATGAGGAAAATCTCACGAAGTCAAAATTTATCTCTGTCATTCGCTTTTCTTCTTTTTTTGACCGTCATAACACGTTCAATTTAGTTTAACCCAATTTTAAGTGCATATCCAAAATATTTGAGAAAGAAGCATATGTGAATTTTGATTTCGTAAAAAATTATTGATCTAAAAAGTGTACCGAAGCCATAAAAAATTAATTAGTTTTTAATGAATTCGGCATGTCTTCTAGACCAGGAAAATTTCATGAAATCAAAATTGACATCCCTTTTTGTCTCAAACTTATTGCATATGTCTGTCTCACTCTTTCGCCCTCCAAATTCGATTGAACTAAATTGGATTTGTTGTGATATTTAAAAGAAGGAGAAAAAGAGTGCAAAGGAATGAGATGGATATAGCCTGTAAGAAAGAAAGCGATTCCAATCTCGACTTTATTTTCTGAAGTAAAAGGTGTGCCGGAGTCATAATTGCTCCGGCACACCTTTTAGATCAGAAGAATTTCATAAAGTCAAAATTCAGGTCCTTTTCTTTCCTAAAAGCCTTGCATATGTCTATTTTACTCTTTCGTGTTCTTCTTCTTCTTTTAAACGTCACACTAAATTAAATTTAGTTCTGTAAAATTTTTCGAGTTCAAAAGAGTCAGATAGACTTATGCAAATCTTTTTAGAAAGAAAGGGATGCGAATTTTGATTTCATGAAATTACACTGAGCTAAAAGGTGTGTCAAAGGCATAAAAGCCTTGTATATGACTTTTCCACTCTTTCGAACACTTCTTCTTCATTTGAACGTTGGACCAAATTAAATTTCGTTCCAATTTTCATCCAATTTTGAGACCGAAAAAAATGGGATAGACTTATGCAAATCTTTTGAGATAGAAAGGTACATGAATTTTGACTTGATGAAATTATAAGAAGCTAAAAGGTGTGACGAATGCATAAATTTCCATTTCTCTGCTTTAAAGAAATTTCTTTAATCGATATATATTTAAATACTAATGGCTCCGTCACACCTCTTAGATCAGGAAAATTTTATGAATTCGAAATTCGCATCCCTTTCTTTTTTAACACTGTTGCGAATGTTTATCACAGCAAATTTAATTTAGATAAAACGAATTTGGAGTGCGAAAGAGTAGGATAGACATATGCAAAACTTTTAAGACAAAAAGAGATGTAAATTTTGATTTCATGAAATTTTACTAATCTAAAAGGTGTTCCAGAGCCAATATCTCTGCTGAACATTTAGATCAGGAAAATTTGATGTATTGATTTTTCTATCTTACTTTATTTGTCACAATGGTTACGTGATGGTTATCGTAATCATCAGGACAAATTCAATTTAGATTTTATGAAATAGATATTTGGTTTAATGATTTTTTTTCTGATGTGCAAAGTGTGAAAATGGAAAAGGCACAAAAACTCAAATTGATAATTGGCAGAAGTTGCCAGCGCTTAAGCGACAAGTACGAGAAGTTTTATTGGGAATTCGAAATATTTTCGAAAAGAATGTTCAAATTAGTTCTAATGTTGTTGTAACTTCGAACGGGTATTTCTGATTTCAAGGAATCAAGAAAATGTGTTTTGAATATTTTGAATATAAAATAGATCAGAGAAATTCTTGGGAAGCTTTCATATTTTGCATAAAGTTTTATTAACGAATTAATCCCTGCTTCGAGCAAGCACAGAATAACTTTAATATTGAACAATTAGGATTTGTCTTATTGAAATATATCGCATCTTTCTTCCTGTCTCAAGTGAATTTCTGTTATTTAAACATGGAAACTCTCTCGTGTATATAATATAAAATTAGCAATTCTACTTGAGTCTTCTAATTAATTTCACCCAACATCTCTCTCAAACTAAATCTTTGTAATAATCTATCAAGCAAATTCATCCGAGTGTGACGAATTCTTTTGAATTATCTGATGCTGCTTGACAAATCATAATCTTCCTTACAAGATACACTTCTAAGAAATTATTATTCACAATTTTAATTGAAATTCTCTAACACATTCCTCGAATTAGAGAATATTCTATGTACACATTTTTTTTCAATAAACCATAAAAGTTTATTACAATTGTCCACAGACAGCTTATTAATTCCATTAGAAATATATAGGACAATTTCTCATTATCGTAACCCCTTATTAGAAAGAAATTCTGTTTTTCTCCGTAAAATATAGCCCTAATAAAAGTTCCATCACGTGGTTAATACCACCACCACGGAGAAAATCTCACTTTGTGCCAGGGAAAAGGACACGCAATGAAAGTTTAATTATCATTTAAGGTGGAAGAGTCAATAATTGTTGGCAACGCTATCGCAACATTTCCGGCGGGGTGTCCCCAATTAAAGGTTTTCCGGTAGCTCCCCACCTTTGAGCACAAGAATGCTAGAGAAAATGTTTTAACATTAACATAAACGAAAGAACATGGAAAAAAATAAAAAAAGAGTGGAGTGCGAAAGCCAATAAACTCGAATGGGGTATATTTTTGGGGTGGAATCGATTTCAATTGAAAGCTCACACAAAGGGTGCTTTCCTGAGTCTACTTTAGCCCCCACAAAACAACGATTGGCAATTAATCATGGGGTTTTATAAAAGACTACTCGCAATTTAGTCACGCGGAAAGAATATCTATTGCTCAAAGAGTCGCGAAAAGAAGTGGTTGATGGTGCTAAAGAATGCTTGTTTCGTGGATGAGAGGGTTGCCTCGAAAGGTGGTTAAACATGTAATACTTTCGTTGGAAAATACTCAGAGAAATGGGGTAACTTGTGGAAGGGTTTGGTAGATACACTTACGTGCTAGACAGATTTACAACTTAAGCTGAGACACGCATTAACGGAATTATAAACAAAATAATGATTAGCCTATATTTCTATCAGTTTCCCACTAACTAAGCCGTTTCTCGCCTTAAGCCGAGAGACAGATTAGTCAGAAACTAATGGATATGCAATTTAATCATTACTTTTATTACACTTACGTTAAGCTGTCACTCGGCTTAAGTCGTATGTGTGTCCATCACATTACTTAAACTTCCTTAATTTATGCCTTAGATACACTTATGACTTAAGTCGAGAGACGACTTAGTGGAAAATGATAGAAATGCGGTTTAACCATTATTTCGAATACAATTACGCTAAGTCGTCTCTCGACTAATCCTCAAGTCTGTCAAGGCCCTTAAGATGTTTTTATCCTATAATATAGTTGTGTAAAATTTTCGTAGTATTTTGCTTTATACATAAGCTTCTCCTACAAATCATTTTAAGTCACGCCTCGCCTCCTCAATATTTGATTTAGGCAATTTATGAATACTGATCAGTGAAGTAAAATGCATTTGATATTTCTATTTGAAAAGAATCAGATGGGCATTGTCTATTACAAAATAAGCCACGCCCCCTATAAAAATGAATTAAATATAAAACGTTTATTTCATGTTTCTTTTAATATATTTTCTTTTCATTTCTTTAAGTTTAATCAATCTTTTGGGGCTTAAAGTAAAACTAAGCTCTAGATTGCACACAATATGAGCAACAAATACGATCAAGGATATGGAATGGACGTGGCATAACTAAATTTATGATTTGCCTGACAATTTTAAGAGCTTCATTATTTGGAAAGCTTAGAATTTATAGATCTTTCTAATAGCAACTTTATTTTAATTTAACTCTTTCGCGTCACATTTTTATTCAGCAGATGAATTCATGTAAAATTGAGTTTTTCCTAATGCTTTATGATCAAATATAATAGTTCAGAGAGGAAAAAAATTTCCATTGCGTGAAGACTCGGAAAAACCCCGGGTCATATATGACCCTATTGTCCTCAAGGGAAGTATACATACCATTTTCAAAATCTATATCACGGGCTTTTTAAGAGTTTTTTTGCTTTAAGTTATTAATTTGGCCAAAACCATGGCAAACTGGATTGTCTTGATGAACACTGTACTCCTGGTATTCAAGGAATCTTCCTGGTAATCCCTTGAACTGTCACTGTCGCAATATTTTGAGTGATATTTGGCAAAAATAAACTTATCCATATATTTATTCACACACAATACAATTGCACAATATGAGACGCTTGCAGAATACTCTAAAATATTGCAAAATATGTTATAATTCATTAGATATAAGATGAAATGTCCAGGAGCAAGATGTCCCACCTGCATTTCACAAAGAAAAACAATGTCCCAACTACATTTAACTAGCCATAGGTTTGGGACGAAAACACTGTTACCCTTGCCGACAATAGGGTCATATATGACCCGGAAAATTCTACACGCTTTTCTGGAAAATTGAGAGTAGTTTATTATATCAAAATAAGCAATATACAATCTTTGGATATTCTATTTTGTGTTTCTTTTGCTGAATTCTATTTTGAACTTTTTGCTGAAAAAAATAAATTAATATAAAAAATTTTGAAAAAGAAAAGTCATTTCACAAAGTTCGAAATTAGTGATTTTTGATCTCAAATATTTTCTTTTCCTGAATATCTGGAATCTTGAGAAAATTGTATTGTCACATTGACAATAAAATGCTTGCCGTAGCCTCACCGTATTTCGTTAATTTACGTATTTTCATTACAATTCTTACGCAAGTTTTCCAATACCGTATTACCTTATCTCGCATACTTGGTGGCACGAGGTGAAAATAATGTAAGAAAATTGAAGGAATAAAACGAACATGCGATAAATGGTGAGCAAAAAAAAACTGTGAGTGAAATTAATCGTACAGTTTTTTTTGCTCACCGTTTATCGCATTTTCGTTTTATTTCTTCAATTTTCTTATATTATTTTCACCTAGTGCCACCGAGTATGAGATAAGGTAATACGGTATTGGAAAATTTGCGTAAGAATTGCAATGAAAATACCTAAATTAACTAAAATACGGTGAGGCAACGGTAAGCATTTTATTGTCAATGTGATTCTGCCCTTAATTGTATTTAGTGACATGTATTTATGAATAATGAATATATTTCTGTAAAATTAGTCCTAAGATATTCATATAGTGTTCAGATTTATCCTTTGTTCTCGTACAACAATTCCCCGTTAAATTTTGTCTGAGTGCACAAAGTAAAACCGTGTAACTCCCAAACACTTCTCACACAATAGCTCAATTCGGGACAGTTTTGGGTAATCCCATCGACATGTCCCTGACCACCCCATTGCCTCCACATTGCCACGATCAACCCTCAGGCCCCAAGTGGCGCCTATACCGAAGTGGAAAAGCCCGCGCGTGGGGGTGCAGGCAATTGAATTGCAGTGGATGGGGTGGATTCGATTTATCGATTCGAGGTCGCCCACGAATAATAAATGTGTCTGTAAATGCTGAAAGTGTGACAAACACCATTTAGACAGGTGGTTTCCATCCACATTCCGGTTCCGTCCTCAGTGTCGAGCACAAGGGTTGAAACACTTCATAAACAAATACACACTCAAATGGGTGCATAACCCAATTTAGGGAGCCCCTTTTCTGCGCCTAAAGCTTCAGCTGCCAGAAAGCACGGAAAAGAAGCTTTTCACAGCACATATTGTCAAGTTCACAGTTGAGTGGTGAGCTTCAGTGTCTCATTGCAAAGTGCAAGTTCTTTAAAGTTATTGTGCTGCAGAAATTTGTTGAATTTATTGTTGAAACCAGTGACTTTGTTTTACGGTTCGAAGGGTATCAAAGGGATATTTATTGCACCTGCAGTCAATTCAATTTTCAACTGCAGAGGTGGAGAAGTCTGGTTTTTTATCTACTAAAAACTATGGATACTCTTGCCAAAATACGCGAAGACGAAGGTAAATGATTCATCTAAATTTAAAAGGAATTTAACATCTTTTCTTAATATTCCCTGATTATAGTCTCATAAAATTTGATAATCTCATAGAATATTCTAACTTTATCGACTTCACTGATTGGCAAACGCTTTGAGAGGTTTCAAGCTTTAGCCAATCGGAAAACGCGATAGGACTAAAATATTTTATGATATAAAATATTTATTCACATGTGAATAACACTTAAATGTTGAATAAAAATTGAATTTAGTACTTCAAACTTTAAAAAACCTTTCAATAATGTTTCGAGTTAAGGAAAAATATTACATATCGAACATCGTTTGGCCTGAGACCTTCTTAGACGATAGTTAATCACGCAACTCTAAAGATATATTCAGATCTAGGGTTTACCACATGGTTTAACTATAATATCATATGGGGTACTTGGAGGAATTTTCACTTCGGATAAAAGAAAAATAACCATTCAATCCCTTCTAATTCAGTAATCCTTCTTGCTGTTTCAATATCTGATATACTTGGGAGTAAGGCTAATCACTGTGAAAAAAACGGGGTTACGATTAACTTTTTTTCCTCATAAATTTAACACTTTTTAGGTGTAAAAATATATCAATATTTTTTTATGTTAATTTTACACCTTTTTAAGGGTAAAATTAACATGAAAAAGGGTAACTCTAACCCCTAAAACACCTAAAAAGCATAATATTTACACCGGTTCCGGATCAATACCGAATTTCCGGATTTCTCTCAGTGATCCTTTACTCTAAAATCCGTGCAAATTAAATAGTTTCAAACTTTTGGCACCAAATTTATATTTTGCGATAGAAATATTCAATTAGTGATATGCAACAAATTTCTCATTAAAGCACTATTCATATGAAATTAAAAAATTTAAATCCATAATTTTTTTTTTTTGGTTATTTATTCTCTGACTGGATGATTGAGTGTTTTAAAAATTTCTGGTGTAGTCCAAGTTTTGCCAATTTAAGAACACGATAGTACAAAATGGTGTGTCAATAGGTCATGATACGATTTCTTAAAGTGCCAGTTCCTTTGACCCTATAATTATGCTAATTTTGGGTAATTATTTCATTGTTTCCTATGATAAATTTTACACTTTTCCAGAGTTAATTGATACTTTAATAAATGGTACTAACAATTTTATTATATCTCGTTCCCCTGAAAATTTTCCTCGTTTTCTTTTTAACGGACTAATTGAAGGACTACATGGCACTTTTGTTAATTGTAATTTAATTTTGGAATTCTGGAAGAAATTGATCCTTCAACCGTGAAAACGAGAACTTTGTCTTCCATCTAAATTTCCAAAGAGAATGATGTTGATTTATTAAAATTCCTGGGTATATGGGAAGATCTGTTATTATCAGACATGCAAGATGTAATAAATGGGGAATTATAAAGTGCATATTAAGAAATAGTATCCTGAGGACTATTGGCATCATGTTTTGCAGCATTTGGGATAAGAACTTGAACACATATCTTTATTGAAAATAATATATTGATAAGAAAACGATGTATTACTTGTATTTTATTAGATACATTAAATAAAATTTAATATTTTGACTGAATTGCCAATAAGTGTCCTCTGACGAATAGATGTTATTTCGAGCATACGTAAATGGTGAATTTGTATACATATGTCATTTTAGACTAATTTACTGATTGCAGAAGACAAATTTTAATGATTGAATGCCTTATTTTGTCTTAAACTTTCATTGTATTTACAACGGTCATTCTATGCAATGTATATGAAAGAAAGAATATAAGGCAAACGTACGTACAGATTCTTTTCATATAGTACTTCTTATAAGACCATTTATAATCTAAAAATCTTGGATGAACAAGCAATTTTATTGGGTTTTAGAAAAACTAATGAATCATTTACCCTTGATAAATCTTCGTAAGTCAAATTTTCCATGAAGTCTTACACTGACAAGAAAATGTAGAGAAGATTAGTCATATTCTTAGGTCCGAAGCCAGTATAAAGCTACTGTTCATGCCTTAGGACAGGATACGCATTAACGTATCTGCATTACGTATATTCATTTATTAATTAAAACGGTTTATTCAAATATTCGATACTTCATATACGAATAAGTGCATCACTGATTTTATTAAATATAACAGATAAGGGTTCCGGCCAAAATTCCAATGGCCGAAATCCCGAACAGATCAAAATCCCAAATGGCTCCGCTCAGTAATAACCTTTCGAAGAAACAAAGCCATTCCAAAGCCAAGCTAAACCATTTCGAAAATCTACCGGAAGCCTAAAGAGTAAGTTCATTTACCCGCCGTTTTGGGGCTGATTGTTCTGCCATTTCGAATTTCGATATTCTTGACATTTCAATCGTCAACAATGTCAACAACAGTGTGCAAAACATTTGCTGCAAAAAGTGAATTTTGTGTAGTTTTGTGGAATTTCTGGATGGTACAACGTTTGAATTGCAATTTTATTAAGATAAATGTTTATTTCATGAAGTTCATCACTTTTGTGTAACTCGTAGGTTTTAAACGTTCGAACTTCCAACGAGTTTTTAGGTAAGTTCTCTCTGATTTACCTTCGAATCGGTAAAGGAAAGACCTTAACCGGAAAGAGCTCTCAAATCGGGAAGTTTGTTACTGAATGAGAGGAATGGGTTGAAATCCCGAATAGCCAAAATTCTGAAAGCCAAAATCTCGAACCCCAAAATCCCAAAAGGGCAAAAATTCAAAAAGCCAAAATACCGAATTCTTAAGTGCTCCAGATACTCCCGCGATTGCACCCGCGTTTGCTGGAGGCAAAGGGAAACTTTCCTCTTGTTCAATAATAACTCTCTCGATTTGAGAGCTCTCTCCGGTTGAGGTTTTTCCTTTACCGGTTCGAAGGTATATCAGAGAGAACTTACCTAAAAACTTGGAAGTTTGAATGTTTAAACCGACGAGTTACACAAAAGTGAGCAAGTTCATGAAATGGACATTTATCTTAATAAAATTGCAATTCAAACGTTCTGCCATACTGAAATTCCACAAAACTACACAAAAACTCACTTTTTGCAGCAAACGTTTGCACACTGTTGTTAACATTGTTGACGATTAAAGTGTCAAGAATATTGAAATTCGAAATGGCAGAACAAACAGTGCTAAAGCATTGGGTATATGAACTTGCACTTTAGGCTTCCGGTATGATTTTCGAATAGGTTTGTCTTGTCTTTGTCTCTTCGAAAGGTTATTACTGAACGGAGCCTTTCTGTATTTTGGGAAATTATTCTACACATTATCCTCTGTATAATTTTGTTTTTTTTTTTTTAATTTTGACCGTTCGGGATTATGGCGTTCAGGATTTAAGCTTTCGGTTTTTTTTTGCTTTTCGAAATTATGGCTTTTCAGAATATTGAATTTTCTGAATTTTGGATTTTCAGGATTTTGAACATTCGGGATCTTGGGATCTTGGCCGACACCGATATCATTTTACGCTTTGGATTTTTTTTTTGGGAATTTGGCTTTCGGGATTATTGCCTGCACTGATGAGATAATTTTGGGCTAAATTTAAGTAAAATACTAAAGTGGACCGGGGCAAATATCCGAATATTTAAATATCCAATATTTTCCAATAAAAAAGAAACATAGGGTTACAATTTTTACCATAGATACTTTTCATAAACCTTATAAAACGTATTAAGTTTTAATGGATTCTCGAAAGAAATATGAAAAATAAAAAAAAATTGAAATTTAAGCCATTGTTTGTGATATTTTATTTTTTTAATGACTAATTATTTATTAAATGCAGTAGAGCACTCGCTCTATGAAGCAAGTGTCTCGGGTTCGAATTGCATCCAGTGAACTTCACTGCACTTGATTCCACGGGGCATGGGACTGATACAAATAATAACCTCATTCTGTATAACGGCCAACGCACAATAACTTATGTTTAGTAAACATGTTTTTGACATTTCAATGAGAGTGAATGAGATCTACATCTAGTCATCTCGCTCATTCTCATGGGAAATTTTGAAAACATGTTTACAAACAAAAGTTAATGTGCGTTGGGCATAATATCCAACGCACAATGATTTTTGTTTGTAAACATGTTTTCAAATTTTCCTGTGAGCGAGATCGAGATAACTAGATTTCAGTTTCATTCACTCTCATTGAAATGACAAAAACTTATTTACAAAACAAAAGTTATTGTGCGTTGTTGAGCATAAGAAAAAGAACAATAATGCATGTCTAGAAATCCCCTTACGGGAAGGCCTTGTTCCTTCATGGAATGCTGTACCAGCATTATTATTATTATTATTATTTATTTTCTCAAAATATGATATAAATACTGATTAACTTAATAAAAGCATCTTTCTTGTTAAAATGGTGTTTTATCGTTTGAAAATCTAAATTAGAGTTGTATTAGGATGTGTTATTTGGGTATAAATTGATTAATGTTCTTGATAGAGAGAAACAAATAAATATCCGCTTTACTATCAAAATGTTATATTTAATAATCCTGAAATTATTTTAATTAAATTATGTCTAAACAATGAATATTTTGAAAATTTAATGCAAAAATTCCGCATGGAAAAATTCATGTATTAGTAAAATCAACTGATATCATTTCCAATTGATTTTTCCACTGAATTTTTAAGTACTCTATTCATAAAAAATAAATAAATAAATTCGAATAAAACTTCCATAGAGTTTCAAAATTAATTTGTTTATATTTGTGTCCCTGAAATAAAACCCTTTCAAGAACCCTTTCATCTTATAATATTTCAGCTGCTAAAATTTATTTGGTTTGATGCACACAACTGCTAAAACTTATTGCAAAATGTAAAGTTTACTTTGAAATTTCTTCAATTTTATGCATTTGCACTAAATTAGATTATTCATTCGTACATTTGGATTCTATCCTATCAGCTACTGGCAAAAGTTTTTAGAGAGCTCTAATTTCAATGTCAGTCTACTTTCCTCAGCGCAATAAACTGATGTCTCACCAGACTTTCAGTTTCAAACATTATGTTCAGCATGTGCTCAAATTGTTAACATGAACCTAGCTCTGTGTCAACAGTTATTAGCACAATGAAAAACAATAAATACAATCAATTTATGTTCCTCTTTCATGCAATAACCATTTCATATGCAAAAATTTTCTATGATACAAAAGAATTCACTTTAATTTCGTGCTGAGAATTTGGTTGAATGGGGTACAATGACAACAATTATACGGCAAAATAGCGCATTTATAAACTTTTGACGTATTTTTGATGCCCAAAATCCTCTTTTCTGTACAAATTATACATTAAATTTGTCCCTCTTGCAGCTCAATTGTCTGCAGAAATTGCACAAAAGGACAGCAAAAGCCGATTTTGGGTGGGAAATATGCAAAATGAATTTCTGACGAAGAACCTTACTTCATTTATTTATGATAAAGGCAACTATAATTGTCACTATGCTTGACGTAGAATTGAAATTGAGTTATTTTTAATATTCCATAAATTTTAAAAGCTCCGTTTATTCGAGCTATGTTTAGATAGTTTACCTGCCAATAAATTTAGATTATTAATGTAAACTTTTCTGTTCTTCAAACTAAGAACATGTTGAACTAAAAATAGTTTGTGGAAAACTTTTGAGGTATTTATATAGATAAAATAAAGTATTTTAACCTCATGAAATATTTTAAACCTTATAACGTCCTCTAATTGGAGAGAGTTTGAAGGCATTAAAAGCTCTAGTCATACAAAAAAAGCATCAATTAAAGTGCTTAATTTGTTTGTGGAATTATATCCTTTTGGTCAACCTGATTTCCCACTAAATTCTGCTTTTGAGAATAGAACAAGCTCTGAAAAGTGTTTTAAAAAGGATGAAAAGAATTTAAATTCCTCAAATGAAAAGTCTTACATCTCATGTGAGCTTTTGTAAAAAAGAAAAAGGAATTGCAAAGCGTTCCATTGTTTGAGACAGGGGGGTGACATTAGCTCTGAAAAATGCGACCGATTTTAGTGTAAATTTTTCCCTGTTTTCGTACACATTTCACGAGATATCTCCAAAACTACGTAGGTTGCCAATTTGGGGTTTTCGGTTGCCTATTCTATATTAAATTGGCTTTTATTTTGTATTGCTATTATTTGCTAATTCATTTTACACTGACAGAAAACAGCTAATAAATCCAAAAGTTTTTTCGGCGCGCCAGAAACATATGGGAAACATAGGAAATGTCATGTCCCTGGTTTGAGAAATGCTCTAAATCGTGACTAAAATGCTATGAGAGAAGGCCTTCAGGCTTCGCATATATTCAGGCTTCGAACACTTCATATTTTTCCAATTTTTAGGGATGAATTTAATTGATGAATCTGAATGAACCTAATGAATCTAACCTATGGCAAAAAATAGGTCAGATTTAATAAAGGACTGGGGGAAAAATTGGAATTGTTGGAAGCCAAGAGTATGTGCAAAGCCTGAAAACCTTCCCCCGCATCTCAAAAGTATTTTCACATCATTTACCGATTACCTGTTCATATTTCACAACCAATTTACAAAAATTTACTAAGCACTCAGAATTCAATTGACCTTTGAAAAAAAATTAGGTGTCGATTTATAACCGGTTTATTACCAGTTCGGTTTGATAGAAACCAGTTCGCACGAATAAAACTTTTAAGACCTTTCCGGCGAAGTTAAGTATGACCCCATTCGGTTGAGAAATACGTTCTCAAGAGCCTTTTTAACCATTGCTCTTGAAAAAAACAATTATTATGAATGATTCAATAGAGTCAATGGATGTACACAGAAAAAAATATTTTGTAAAAATCCTCGTAAATGTTTGTGAATTCCTATGGCGGAGTTACAAAATGCTCGTGAATCGTATAACCCACGAACAAGTTCGTAAAAGTTTGTCCTTTTTTACAAACACTGCTAGTAACATGATCACTTGACTAGTATTTTTGTACTTTTACAAACATTTGTTCGTAAATATTCGTAAACACACAAAAAATGTTCGTGAAATTTTGTCATTTCTTCGTAAATGTTTGTAAAATGTTCGTCAGGCAAACAAAAATTTACGAACAAATGACAAAATTTCACGAACATTTTTTGTGTGTTTACGAATATTTACGAACAAATGTTTGTAAAAGTACAAAAAATGCTCGTCAAGTGATCAATGTTTGTGAAAAAGTACAAACTTTTACGAACTTGTTTGTGAGTTATACGATTTACGAGTATTTAGTAACTCCCCCATAGGAATTCACAAATATTTACCAACATTTTTACAAAATTTTATTTTTCTGTGTAGACACCGCAATGGGGAGAGTCCATCGAAGATCTCCAATCTCTATCATCTCTAGTCGTATGTCTCTTGTACGGGCTTCAGACCTAAGGCTTAGCTATATGGCTTAACTTCTCTAATTCCTTATCAGTCAAGATTCGCTGGGAAAATATGACTTAGGATTGAACAGTATGGGCAAATGATCCGGTTAATTCTCAAAAATCAATAAAATCGGTTGCTATTTTGAAATTTGAGACTTTCGGGAACTGGGTTAAACCTCAGGTCTGAAGCCGGCATTACAATGTATTTTATCGGTGTTTAACTCGTTCTATGTACAAGTACATGTTGTACACTTACCACCCTTTCTCTTATTATTTTTCAATATTTCCTCAAACATCATCTTCGTACATCTTCGAATAAAATAAATTTCTGAGAAGTTTAATGAATGAATTTAAAAATCCATTAAAAAATCTTTAATTTCTTTAAGTTTTTGGCTAGAAATTCTTTGTTTTGCTAAACGTCGAAAATGCTTTCTTAAAGACTAGAAAATATACTAAGTTTTTAAAAAGTTTGATTAATGAATTTAATAATAAAGAATTAAATAAAGCTATGTCTACGAAAGGCTGGACCGGTTTGACCATTGTCTTTCTCTCAGAGCAGAAGAAAACTTTGACAAGGCTTTGCTAAAACCTATAACCTATCTGAGAGTCAAACAGAAGTTCATAGAGAGAGCAGTTTATTTTATTCCTTGATTTTGAGTTACTATATTTCAAATCCTTATTCTTTAACCCTTTAATAACGAGAAGGTCAAAAATGAGGGTCTGAAAAAATCACTTTTTCGTATTTTTTAGACCAAAACAGCTCGACAAGGCCGTAGGAAAAATTCTATTTTTAGGTCATCGGTGTCCCAATTGTCCTTAAAGAATTAAGGGGTCGTATTTGGGTAGAATTTGGGAAATCTAAAGGTTCGAGTTTCTTGATGTCACGCTATTTGTCCGTATGTGCTTCTGTCCGTTCGTTTGATCGGCCGTTACCACGCCTTAAGGTCAAACGGTTAGAGATAGAAACTTCTCAGCGAGCAGCAAATGCTAACTGATTTCAATTCAGCTAAAAACGTATGTATTTTCAGCTGAATTCTGGTAACGTTAAAATGACACACGCGGGGCAGTTCCATTTCCATATGTATGTTTTGTTAGCACTCTTTGTTTGAGAACTGCTGACCGGTCAGCATATATTTGCAAAAATATGCTTGAAAACGCTGTTTCTTTTTCAGCTAACTGTGCTCGATGGGATGGAACCTTCAGGGGACCCCTCCCTCATTAGTCAACCCTGGGACCATTATTAGGCCATTAATTTTCCCCCGCCCATTTATCCTGTCATATCAAAAACCATGTTCTTTTGGGATTGCTTGAACACATGTAGCGTCATGCGACTTCATTTCATTTTTGAATATGTTTTTGAGATTACCAAGGAGGACATTTCGTTCTTTATACGAAAATAAGGTAAAGTGCCCTCACTCGACCGGGTTCCTCAACTCGACCGGTGGGTCAATTTTTAAATGTTTGATGGGTTTGATAGATCATTTCTATGAAATTGTCACTGATTCATATTATTTATGTAATAATTGTCCTATTATTGTCATATCATACGCAAAATTTTACAGCAAGTATGAATAAATTGAATAAATAACTCTGCCAGTCGAGACGAGTAACCGGACGAGCGAGGGCGCTTTACCTTACTGTTAAACCAACCCTAATAACTATTTTTAAAGTCAAAGTTTCAAAAGGCTCTAAAAAGCGTATTTCTCAACTGAATGATTATGTATACATCTGGACCCGTTGGAAAGGTTTTGGAATTCCTGACAAGCCTAAACCGATAACTAATTTTCGAGCGAAAGTCAATTATATTATATTACTTCTAATGAGATATTTTGGGCAATATATTGAGTGATTTTTAAATCGGTTCAAATCGGTTCAAATCGGTTGTGAACTGGTTATGCACCAATAAGTAATTTTTGTTCGAAGATCAATTGCATTA
Organism: Phlebotomus papatasi; assembly: GCF_024763615.1. Lineage (NCBI taxonomy): Eukaryota > Metazoa > Arthropoda > Insecta > Diptera > Psychodidae > Phlebotomus > Phlebotomus papatasi. Next base: position 85,560,352 of record NC_077223.1, on the reverse strand, counting down.
CTCTTAAAACTATTTTGTGGGATCTTTTGTGTGATTTATGAATCGGTTTAATTCGCTTGAGAGCCGGTATATGGTAAATAATGTTAAATTGTTTTTGAGGTAAAGCATCTAAGTTACGAGTTCGTGTATTTTGTAAGGCATGGGATGCTTTGCCACCCCTTTTGTTCAAATAATAGTTTAATTTTACCAAAATTTAGAATTGAATAATATCAAAAACTACTCTTTTAATCTAATTAAGAGGATTGGTCTAAATAAAGTTTGTGGAAGGTTTTAATGAATTCAAGTAAAGTTGAATGGATTAAAACATCTAACATTTTGCCAGGAATAAAACTTATATGGGGAAGTGAGGCTCCATTCAAGTGGTGTATCCTTGAATATAGTTTTTTAACCAATTTTTAAATTGAACTGCACCTTTACCGTGTTATAATTTAGCTCTATAGACTAATTATGAAGCTATAATTATATTACCATAAGGTTCAGTTCCATTTAAATAATAGAAATAATGCAGTATTTTAAAGATGCTCGAATAGACCATCGAATAGGTATCAAAGTGACAACTATTGCGAGACTAAGGACTCAAATAGACTCAAGCTGATCCTAGAGAATATTTAGCTTGTAAAATTTAGCAGTAAAGATTTATTTCAAATTTTGTCATACACTGAGGGCAAAAGATCATTCATTAGAGGTCCTTTGCATAAATTTCCTTTACCCAATCCCTTACTACCAAATTTTACAGGCTAATACTTTTGAGGATCAGCCTGAAACTATTCGGGCTCTAACTCAAGAATTTTGTAAGAAAAACATTAGGTAAACTCAGTGTTATACATCGAGTTTAAACTAAACTTCATTTCAATCGATGTAGTTATTTTCGAGAAATAAAATGTCAAACTTGTAAATTATTTTCAGAAGGATAGGGGTAATAGGGCGTCTTTGAATTATAGCACTTTTAAAATTAGATTTTTTTCATAATTTATGGAAACGAGTCTTATCATAAGGTAATTTATATTGACAATTGGTTTGTGTTACAAATTGAAAGATAATGATAAGGTCCGGTTCCGTTTAAGGTTCCCCATGTCCCTCTATCATTAATTTCTAAAGGACTGAGTATCCTTTTTAACTCGGTGATATTTTAAAAATCGTGTATCAAACATACATGTACCTACGTGCATCATACCTACAAAATTTCCCAAGTTCCATCTCTGGCAAGAATTTAGATCAGCTCCTATATCATTTTTGCCCATTCTTCTTTATTTTATTAAAAAAAAAAACCTTTGCAATTGTTAAGTAAAAAACACTCTTTCAACTTCAACTAAACTCTGCTTCTGAAGAGCTCAAAGCCAAGGATTCTTTTCAAGAGCCTTGATAGTTTTGTTAAACTCTCGAGAAAATTGAGTAGTAAAATTTTACAATTTCAAGTATACCTTTGAAAAAAGTTAAATTTGTGCATTTCTCTTACAATTTTGTGCTCTAGAGGATGAATGATTCCATTTGCAAAATATGAGGGTTTTTCTAACGAAATTGAGTGGATTTGTCTATTACGTTAATGGCAAACTTTCTACACATAACATGAGCTTTCCCGTCAGATTTTTTTTCTCTCGAACCCAGGAAAAGCTTTGTAAAATGGGAGCGACCAATATTTAGGGCGGGAAACATTCACCTTCATTACATCTGTCTAAATTCACATGACTCTACATATTTATGCAATCTACATATTCACAAAGTTAAGGAGTTAATTTTACTGTATTCACATGATAGCTAATTTCCCCAACTAACAGAGAGAAATATTGTGTTTTAATTAAAAACGCGTTTGCTTTAATATTGAATGTGGGCTATTGGCTTTTTTCTTCTTTTTTCAGTTTTGGGAATGAATGTTCAATTGGCGGGAAAAGTGGGTCAGGATCCACCTCCAAAAGAAGGTAAATTGAGAATAAAAACACCTCTGGGACTGGACAGACTATATGGAAAATTGATCATAAATGAATTTCTTCGCCTAATTGACTTTTTGAATTATTCACGTGATTTTGAGTGTAGGTTATAATCGATTTATGGCCTTTCTCCCTTCAAAATGGTTGAGAAGACTTTTACAGATGGTCTCCGAATTTAGAATGGAGATGGGGAACTTTTTTGAGAGTTCACGTGAAAGTAATTTGTAATGTCAATTATATCAGAAAGAGCAATGTTTAAATTTTTTCTACGATTTTGTGCTCAAATTACTTTGTTTCTCTTGCAGTTGTCAACGTCAAAGCGTCAAATATACGCATCTGGATCCATGACAAAGACATACCAAAGCTGACGAAAGTTCTGTGGGCCGGTCAGGGTATGAAGTTGAGATCGGAGATTAGCACTCATCCCAGGATGAGGAGATTTCTCGAGGCTGTTCCATATATTTTGGTAAAGTTTTTTTTTTTAATTAAACTTTAAGCTTCAAGTCGACAGGATTTATCCAACAAAGGCCTTTATATGGGGAAAGTGCCCGTGCTTCGTACAATCCTAGGCTTCGTACTAACTAAATTTAGTAAAATTTAGTCATTATGAAGCTTGGAATTATACGAATCATGGACATTTTCTTCTACTTTAAAACAGTTAAAATTAAGGGGAAGTAAGGCACCTTTGAAAAGAGATGTCTTAAAAAATTTCTTCTTCTATTTTTTAATATGGAATTAGGCCTTATCGTGAACCAGTCGTGAAGCTAAATTATACTAATAGCAAGGCTCAGTAAAAAAAAAACAGAAGAAGAAAGCTCTATTCCAAAAATGGACCAATTCGAAGGTGCCCTACTTCCCCCTAAGATCCACTATTTGACCCAATTGAAACCCCATGAATCTACTTGAAAAACATTTTTCAAATGCAGTAGGGGAAAGCGCGCTACCTTCAGACGACTCAAGCTTCGGACAATACAATTTATTCAATGTGTTATAAAAGGATTTAGCCCATTATAATATTATATTTTAATAGCTAGTCCATTGCCTCAAATTTTCAGAAAAGAGCTATGAGTGAAATTCACAAGGAACATAGAGAAAAAAATTGAATAGAGTCGTCCGAAGGTAGCGCGCTTTCCCCTACTTGAGCTTAGTTTTCACAGCTAATCATTCAAGAAGGGAAAAATCTCTGAAAAACCAGAACTCTTATAAAATAATTCATCTAATATGACATTTAAAAACGAGTATTTTAATTCGAAACCTTATTTAGAAATAAAAACGTTTTATTGGGTTTTATCACAGCATCTATTCGCTTTACTTTCGGGCACACAAAACTTCCCCTCTGGAGGAGTATAAAATGAGGGAATTTTGGTTTCGAAATAAAATTCCAAAACAAAATTTACCAAAATTTCAGTTTGTTTATAAATAGATAGATGGATAGATATACACAAGTAATGCTTATAAGGAACAGCGCAAGAGAGGTAAAAGTACATTGTAGTTTTTAGCGGCCACTGCCGTCTTAGCGTTGATGACCAACCTCAAGAGTAAATACAAATGATGTTCGAATATTTTGAAAAATGTAAGCTATTCAGCGATTTAAAATCTGATATTTCTTGATATTCAAAGATATTTCTTTTTCTCATAAATTGTTCTTCGTAATACTTAAAAATACCTAGTGTCGGAGTAAGATATTATTCAGTGAATAGTGAAATTATTCTTTACGTTTACTCTGGAAAAAAAGGAAAAATGTTTTGTCAAATTAACAAAACAAGTTTGTAAAAAGGATGTTCTTCCATACAGAATATGGAAAAGTTTTGTCAAATCGGCGGCCAACTGGATCTTGTTAAAAGTTTGCCGAAAAGATGTTTTTCCATATAAAATGCAAGAAAAAGTTTTGTCAAATTAAGATTTGTCTATGGGTCGGCTTCCTTAAACCTTTATCGGCTCCACTGCATCCAGGCTACTTATTTGGGCCCATTATGCACTCCCTATTACTCCATTCTATCTTAACCTCCAAGGTGGTCCTCCAGCTCATTATCTCGGCTTCTGTATGTTTGAGGTGCACACACAGTGCCGTTTCTATATTGCGGCAGACCAGCCTTGGTTGGATCAGTTGCAGTGAATGTGTATTTGTATCGACAGATCTCTTTATGTCGAACCCGTTTCTGTGCCAGCCTCTCTTTTTTAGACGGTTCATTGTCAATGCCTTATGCATTACTTTTTCATCCATTCACTGGACTAATTCGATACGGCTGCTGAAAAATCTTCAGCTGCCGAGTTTCGAACCCGAGAACTCACAGTCATAGAGTCACTACTCTACCAACTGAGGCTCTTAATTTTTGTCAAATTGGCAAATAACATCCTTTTGATAAAATTTCAACAAAATCCGTTTGTTCGTTTAACAAGCCACTTTTTCAGAGTAGTAATACGCTTCCCGATTTGAGAGCACTCATCCGTTAGGTTTTTAATGTACCAATTCGATGGTATATCGGAGAAAATTTACCTGAAAACCCGTTGGATCTGTTAGAAATTCAAAAATTTAAACGAATGAGTTGAACAAAAGTGAATAAATTAATAAAAATCACTTTTATTTCAATGAAATTGATATTCAAACGTTCTACTTTCCTGAAATTCTACAAAATATCACTTTTTGCAGCAAAAGTTCCCACTCTGTTGATATTAACATGATTGACGATAGAACGTTAAGAATATCAAAGAAATTCGAAATCGAAGAACAGCCGTTAAAGCGGCGAATACGTGAACTTTCACTTTAGACTTCCTGTCGATTTTCGAATACGTTTGGTTAGGTTTTAGAATGGCATTGTGTTTTCGAAAAAGTTCATTATTACTAAAGCCACTTAGTTACACGATTTCATTTCGAAAATAGAAGAAAAAAGTCCAATTTCATATATGCCCCACTTTCCCCTAAGAAGTATTAGAACAATATAATTTCGTGTATTACAAAACGCTTGCTTATGAGATTATCATTTTAGTAAATTGGAATTAACTGAAGAATATTTAAATATTTACTTATAAAGTTAATATCTATCGTGCACAAGCATCACACGTGTATTTAAATTAAGTCTGATACACCAAACGACACTTCTCTGCTTAATCGAACTTGTAAGTCTAAAATTAGTTTTGCATAATTCAATTTGGATGAATAAAATTATCTTGCATACACGGAGAGAAGCATTGTTCTTATAAATTTGATCCTTTTGAGAAGTATCATCTGTTTCATAAGTCATTCTATAAGCTAAATTAAATTATTTTAAAACTCGCGGAATAAGGACTAAAAGTAATAATACAATTTTAATTTTATATTAAAAAATAATTTGTTATTTACAGGTTGGTATGAATTAGAGCCCTTCAAGATTTCAAGAAATTTTACATCATTTGAATATTTGACATCTTGATCTTGATTTTTGATTTCAGAATATCAAAATCTTAAAATTTTCTTGATCTTGATCTTGATCTCAGAATTGAGGCCAATGTTCGAAAAAATCCTTTCCTATTTTCCATGATTAAGTTTAATTTTATTTTGTCAAAAAAATCGTATTTTTGCTCAGAACAATATCTCTGCAAAATAAAAAAAACAACAAAAAATTGGTTATTATATTAAATTTTAACTTGATTAATAATTTACCAGTCATTATAAATGAATATTCACTGAAATGATATATTATATAAACTGTCAATGTTATTTAATAAAGTAAAAAGCTGCATTTTAATCAAAACCCTGTCATTTTTGTTGCCAACATGGTGATGTTTTAAAAATATTCATGAGTAATTAACCTGTCATAAAAACAGAATTACTATTTTCCGAAAAAACAATTAAAATATAAAAAATAAATCATATTGGAATTAAGATTAAAGCCCATGTTAAGTAAATTCTATCATTTGAATGGGATATTTGTGTAGAAAGCAATAAATAAATCTAACCAAATGCGATAATCTCAATGTTTATTTTGCAAACCATGTGTCGATTTTCCGATAGAATTCTTCTGAACGGAGTCCTTTAAATAGATTTGAAGGAAAATTTGCAGCACGATGGAGGTTTTGTTAAATGTAACACGAAAGATAAATGAACCATTATTACTGTTTGTAATGGAAAGATGTGACAATTAGATAATCTTTAATCGGAAATTGATATTATTTGCTGATATAAGGTAATATAAAATTAGTCCAGGGCTATCGATTGAAAATTTCCTCGAAGACCTTTCATGGGAAAAATTCACATCTGCATGATGTGCCTCCTGATGTGGAGGGAAAATGTTTTTTTTTTTTTTGAGACGGAAATGAGAAATTTTAACCAATTATTCTTGCATTTTATTTGATTGGCGTGCTTGAGTAATTAAAATTGTAAATGAGGAAGAAATTACATTGAATTTCTCTTGTCTCTGAACTTGATACAAACTCAAATTTTCCAGAAGCAAGAGAAGTTTGGGTAATTGGAAATGGAGTATATTGATAGTTGTGAAGTCATTTCCTCAAGGGCTGCATAAATTGAAACAAAGTTCAGATTCGAAGAATTTAAATGAATAATTTGAGTTTTTGTTTTTAATAAGTTGTTCAACCTGAAACTGAAATATATTGAGCTAGTCAATTGCATTTGGACACATCAAAAGTAATTTAATCAATCAAACTTTAAAAGCATTTAACACTTTATAAATAAATAATAGTGATTTATAGAAACTGAATGAACAATTTAAAATACTTTCCCTGTGCACTGAATATTACCATTTAAAGTTGAAATTATTTTTTTATTATATTAAAATAAAATAAATAAATCAAATCAAGGGTTTTACTTTAACAAGTCGAGTTTGTCCAAAATAAAAACACTAATTTTATTGAATTGTTTATTAAACCTTTTTGACTTGTTTATAATTCATTATCATAATTCTGGTTGAAATGATTAAGTTCTTTAAATAGATCTCGGCGCTAGTCCTAATTGCGGAAGTCAAAGTCAAGATCCCGAATAAGTCGAAATTTCGAATTGGAAAAATCCTGAATGAGTCAAAATTCTGGAAAGTCGAAATTCCGAATAGACAAAAATCCCGAAAAGTCAAAATGTCGAATCCCAAGATTCCGTTAATCAAGATCCCAAGTGATCGAAATCCCAAATAGCCAAAATTTTGTATAGGTCGAAACAAGTTCCTGGCAAGTTACCTGAAATTTTAAACGATTTTCTCATACTTCCATTTAAATTTTTATGGATTTTTTTTGCACTTTTGCGACCGTTACGCTAAATATCTTAAAAGTGAGAAGTTTTTTTTTCGTATTATAAGATCCCTTACCGTGTTAAGGAAAAAATATACTACATTTCTGTTTTAATACATTTTTTCTTCGGAGCACTGTGAGCTAAATCCGAGATCAATTTAGGAAATTGGGGGTCAAAATTTCGAATGGGACAAAAGCCCGAAAGCCAAGATTTCGAAAAGCGAGATCCCGAATGAGTTGAAATTCAGAATAGGCAAAATCCCGAATAGGTCAAAATCCCAAAAAGGCAAAATTCTGAACGCTAAGATTCCGAAAACCAAGATTCCGAAAGTGTCGAAATCCCGAATAGCCAAAATTACGAATGGGTCAAACTCCTGAAAAGCCAAAATTCTAAAACCAAAATTTCGACTTCTTAAAAGTGACCTAGATACTTCCTGTCCTTCCTTAACTGCCCTAGATAGTATAATTTCGTCCTTTTCAGAATTTTGACTATTCGAGATTTTTGACTTTTGGAGCTTTTGGTTTTTGAGGATTTTGGTCATTTGGGATTTTGGCCGATACCGCATTAGATATCCCATTCCTTGAATTTTAAAATCGGATTATAACACCTTCAACTAAAGACTTTCATTGTGTATCCCTAAGGCCGGCTTCAGACTAGAGGTTTAGCCCAGTTCCCGAACGTCTCAAAATCTTAAATTATGAGCAATTTTATTGCTTTTTGTGAGCCTAATTGGTCATGTGTCCTTAATAATCCAATCCTAAGTTAATTTTTTCGAAAAAATCGTAATTGATATGAAATTAGATCAGTTAAGCCATTTGGCTAAGCCTTAGGTCTGAAGCCTGTATAAGCCTTTGCTGGAAAAGTTCTGTGAAAATCCGAAAACTTTGATCAGCTTCTAATTTCTGTCTTAAATTCCTCTGCAGAATGTGATAAAAGACGTCCACACAGCTTGTGTGGACAATGACGTGGACTATCTTATGAAGCGAACTGCTCATCCAGTCCCACCAATTGTCCTCTCAACCAAAGATCAGAACGGCCTCACGGCGCTCCACAAAGCCGCCGGCCTGGCACATACAAGGGCCGTAGAGTACCTGTTGTCAGTTTGGCCAGAATCTGCAATGGAAGTTGATGACACGGGGAAGCTTCCATTGCACTGGGCAGCAGCAGCTAAGAACAACGAGCGGACATTCAATCTGCTCGTTCAAGCTGGAGCCGACGAAACGGCCACCGATCATGTAAGGAATATTTTCTTAAACATTACGAAGATCTGAAGACTAACCCTATCTTCTTCCTCTCATTCCACTGGCTGACACACTGCAGAAAATGAAAGCCGCCGAGTATTATCGACAGAGACCCAGCGAAATTGACAGATCACTTCTCACCGTGATCCCGGAAGCACCACGCATCGCTCAAACAATACAACCAGACTTCGATTGGAGCATAATAACAGAGCCGAGCAAATGGGCAGGCCAAGTAAAATCCGAGTGAAATGCAATTAACTATTCTTCTTCCTTTTTCCTAAAAACAAAAATCAAACCATTTTTCTCAAAAAATCCAAGACCATGCCCCTTGTTTCGCTAACCTGTCCGGAGCTAATCATTTTTGCAGACACGAGCATCACTCAAAAAATCGACATCGCTAATTTTGGATCCATCCAACGACAAAAGCACTGCTTTAGATGGTAGACGCGGAGTGCAATCTGAGAAAGCGTCATTCAGTGTCATTTCCAGGAATGGGAGTCTCTCGTCCGACAACATCGATACAGCATCGGATGCCGCAACAAGTGTTACAACGCCAGAAACAGTCGAAGTCAACGGCTTTAAAAGGTAAATTTAATTTTATGGATTCTGGAGAAATTTTCTAGTGATCCAAACGCGATTTGAACCCAAGACTCATAAAGTGACCCATTGTATTTTGTTGGGAAGTAAGGTTTGCTCATTAAGAACTACTTTGTAAAATAATTTTTAAACTACGCTCTACCACTCCCTTTGATAACTAAAGCTATCAGTTTTGCCAAAGCTTTCGACCCTTGATGTGGGTATTTTTGAGTGGTCCCTTTTTAGCTGTCGATATCTTTTCGGCAAAACTTAGTATCTTGGATAGGAGAAGGTAGAGCTACTTTGAGCTTTGAGGCTACATTGATAATACATTTGTTTTGCATATCTCTAAAGAAAGTTTGGCCTTACCATAATTTATTTTGGATTTGCAAATAAAAAAAAATCCCAGAAAATCTACAGAGGCCATTGGGAGGAGGCGTTCGTCGATCTCTGAGTAGACCTAAGACAAGGTGGCTGAATCAAATTCAGAATATTGCCTAGCAGCGCCTTGAGATCGAACACGAACATCTTCCTGAAGTGGCGGAGGATTGACAAGCGTGGGCTGCTAAACTGGATATCAAGGGCCCGCGACTCCAATAGGGATAAGTGGTTGAAAATCTTGTTGAGGATGATCTACAATTTTTTTTTGTATCTATTACGTTAAAGCCCAGTTGCCTTTAGAAATATACGAAAAGCATTAGCCCCCCCTATACCAAAGAACCGAGAGTTAAATTTGCAAATTTGGCACGGGCACTACAGCGGCCTCTTAGAATGGGGAACTAGGAATGGGTTATTAGGACAACGCCAACAGTTGATCTAGATATCATATCAAGCTTGCCATCAATACCGCTTTTAATAAAGTTGGAAGTTGGGAAGGCAGCACTGATATTACGCTCAGTTGAAACTTGGGAACTTGAGAGATCGTTTGGGTGAGATCTTCACAAGATTCTGATGTGGTCGCTCTATTCACACACCGTTCTCGATTTGAGGGATACTCTGGTATCCTATCGGTGATCACTTCAGAGTTACAAATCAGTGGATCAGTGCCCCTCGGCCAGTACACTACAGTGCTTTAGATCTAGGTCATAACAATCCTACTTTATGTTTAGTGGAATCTGATATAGAAGAGAGGAAAGTTCATTTTTTTTAACTTAATATTGTAACGTGTGCAAACTACTTACTTATACAGCACTACAGCCCATATAGGGCTTCCGCTTCTTTCTCAGCACGACTCCAATTCTCCCGCTCAACGTCTTCCAGTTTCTAATATTTATCTTCCTCCGGTTGTTGTCTCTGCCATTTTTTATCTGTTTTCAGACCGTACTGAATCCAACTTGCCTGCCCTAGAAAACTTTTCTGATAACCCTATTATTTAGCACCTTCATTTGCGATGCTTTTTTCTAACTCCGTTGAATTCGATCAAACTCGGATGCTCATTTTAAGGAAAAGTTTAATGCAGTTGTTATCTGAGAAATTTCCAAGACAATTCTGAAACCATTCCGTGAGGTCTTCAGCAGTAATAGTAGCCCTTTCCAATGAGAAGAATTTTGGTTTTGTGCTTGCTGAGCTCTGGGTGACGCTGAAGAAAATTCCTGAACCAAACGTCTCCAGGTCTTCCATTTGTAAAATGATTTGGAATTTTGTAGATCTCACAGATGAGTTTGACGCTGTCCAGAACTTGTTACTTCCCGATGGGATGCCAGCCATCCGCACATCCCAGGATCCATTTGACAAGTTCTTTTTCCTGTTCTTTTGATAGCGTTGTTGGCCTGCCATTGGGGCACTCCTCCGGGTATCTGCCGGTCAATTTGTTGTGCAGTGTTCTTATTGTGACATTAAATGTTTTGGATGCATATATGCTAGTGTAGAACTATCTGGTACACACTGCAAGACATTCCTAAGACCTTCCTTAGAGTAGGGCTTGTCCTTATGTTAACTAGGTGGGGATTCCGGAAATCGTCTGAAAATGCAATTCACTCAGGAAAAACTCATTAACTTATCGCAGAGCTTTCGGTCTCCAAGCCTTCATCAGTGGTCAAGTCTTTCAATTGTTCTCTGACTGAGATTCGTTCATTAACTGGGTCAGGATGTTCACAGGGCATATGGAGGGAATGGGGGCACTTTTTTATAATTCTCTGGGATTTCTCCAACACCGTTTTCCACAATTTTCTTCACTTTTTCTTCTTTCTTGGGCTTTGTTGAGGTATCCAGCAGCTTGTCTTTGTCCGCACTGACACTTAAGGACATTTAATTGTCCTTATGGGTATTTTCTTTTGTTCCCTTTGGCATCTGAAACAGAAAAAGAGTCCTGAACAATGCAATTTCTGAACCAAAACATTGATATTCACAGCATCTGACTTGGGTTAAAATGTAAACATTCACAAATTCACTTATTTTTGTATGAATTATTAATATATCATTAATATACTCTTACTCACCTTTTTGACCAATAACTAAGCTTCACTTTTATTAACAATTTTGATTGAAAATAATATTTTATAATAAAGAAAAACCACTAAACGTTTTCCAGTGACGAGCTGTTAACAGCAAAATTTCTCGGAAATTAAATTTTAAGTACACAACCCATCTGACACGAGCTTGAAGAGTATTTGTTTTACCCACTTATTATACCGATAAAAATATAAATTTTCTTAAAGTAGATTAGTTATTATTATGTTACTGTAGTGACTAATTATGGAAATAAAAATATAAATTATATTTTAAGTGGATATATTGGAGTTCAATCGGTCGCGGCATCCGAGTTTTGCAATCGTCGCAGTTACATGGCCTGACAGTAAATAAATAAATATAAACAGCTTTGATTTGATAAATTCGATCAGCTAATTTAGTACACGCCACCACTGATTAAAAAAGTTTATTCTTTCTTATTTTTATTAATTATTTTTGTTGTTTTGGCCGGAAGTACAATCTATTTTGTAATGTGCTTTGTGTGCTTTTTTTAGAAGTATATTTTAATGGTGAATAAATAAATTTACCAAAAATTTAGAAATATTTCTATTTAATAAAAAAATGTTTAAGGTTTATTTAACAATTTGTTCACTGAGAAAAAAACGGGGGTGCGATTAACTTGTTTTCATCATAAATTTAACACTTTTTAGGTGTAAAAATATATCAACATTTTTTAATGTTAATTTTACACCTTTTAAAGGGTAACTTTAACCCCTAATACACGTAAAAAGCATAATATTTACACCAATTTCGGATCAATACTGCAGGGTAAAATTAACATTTACGGAATGTTATTTTAACTTTTTCGGATTTCTCTGAGTTTAAATTAAACAGTTTTACAGGTCTTTATGTAATTAAGAAGCATTCCTCAAATGTTACCTTATTTAAATTTGGATATAAATATCTGAACTTTTCTTCATTAAGGGGTTGAATCAATTGAAAAGGACATTCCGTGTTAATACTCCATAGAATTCTTCACTTCTTACAATTTTAGGAGTTAACTTTAAAGCTCAAAAGTCTCTTGAATTCAAACACGTTTTAAATTTTAATTAAAATTCACATCCTATCACCGTGCTATTTCAATTTCATGCTCTCTAAAATAAATCGATTTTCATAATACACTGCCATAATTGAATTTAAATCACATAGACGGTTAATAACAAATCTTGCCATTATCCCAAATCAAACCTCAATGTTTTAAAAATTTGGTTGGCTGGCTAAAGTGTGTGAAGGCATAACCAGAGGGATATACAAATTTTGTGGTGGATTTTTGAGGGATATCGGCTAAAACCTCTGTGGGAATAGGAATATCCATTGTTATGGGGCGCTATATACTTTCTCCGCAAAATGCCGAAAGCCTTATCAGATAATTGTTTGAGCTTTACGCAGAACCGTCGATGTAATAGAAAATCCCATTTGTTTTTTCAGTGAGGGTGAACTTCAGACTGAGGCAATTCCCGAAGAGGATGAAACAATGCCGGGAAATTTGCATGAGGCAGCTGCCAAGACTGTTGCTTCCGTAGCCCCATCGGCAATATTTGCTAAATCAGCCAAAGCCACTGAGGGCCACAGAAGACCCCCAACACCCCACTATGTGAGTAGAAATTGAGATAAATTAGTGCGTAGTTGTTCTGATGGTGGCTTCAATCAGCTCATGGTGCTTTTCCCACCCACAAAAAAAAAAAGATAACCATTCACTATCACTTGCATTTTGAGCCTGCATCCAGAAGTCGCTGGCACAATTTTGATCTTGTTGGGAACTATGGCCACAGGAATTACTCATTCAAAAGCTCTTTTCAGAACTGTTCCATGTATCCGATTGATTTTTTTTATTCATGGCACAAAATGTGACTAATGCAGACCATCCTCAATTTCCCTCAGTAATTTTCCAGCTCAAATCTTTCAGGGATGAATCATTCATTAATGCCGTTCATTGTCTACCACATCGTGCTTTTCTGTTTACTCTCCTAAGTTTATGTCTCTTGGGTTGTCCCAAAAAAAAATCCAACTTCATTTCAATTTTTATAGCGTGTTTTTGAGGAGAATTTTGCGACTGAAAGTGATGCCAATGAGGGTGAAACACCCACCGGAAATGATAGAGATCAATTGAAAACGGAGATTTCTCCAATTACATCACCAGAGAAGACAATTCCAACCCAGCCTGAAGGCATAACGGATGACGAAGGTCCCGAGACCTCCATCCAATTGGAAACTGTCGAGGAGAAGTCCCCCGATGGCGCAGAAATTGAGACAATCACAGGGAACAGTGAGGTGAACAATAATGAGGATTTAGGTTTGATGGGGCAGAATGAATTGAAGGATGAGGCAGATGTGGCAGATGAGGCAGTGACCTCAGTAGAAAGTGCTCCTGAAGTGCAAGAAACCAAACAACCCTCCGAGGTGAATGAAGAGACAACACACCAAGAGGATGAGACAACAGAAAAGACTGAAGGAAATGACTTGGATGGGGCCAAAAGTCCCGGGATTAAGTCCCTCATGACTGATGACGATGCACCCAACACAGAAGATGCTCCCCAGAATGACACCTCACCGGCGAATTCAATTAACCGAGTGCCAAGTGCTCAGCAATATGACGATGATAGTGCAGTCAACGCAATTTCCCAGGAATCCACTGAGGTGGGTGGAAATGAGATGGATGGAGAAGTGGATGAGGAACACCAAGAGGTAACACGACAGGAGATTCAAAGTGCAATTTCTATGCAAAAAGTGCAATTTGTTCACATGATTTTCCCACACTATTCACCTGTTAAATGTTCTACCCCAAAGGTTTTTTATCTTGCAAATAACATGCCAGAGATACACGTAAATGAGTGGATTTTCATCCAAAGTCACTTTAGATTACTTCCTGGGACAATTACTTCCTAGAAGATCCATATACACTCAGAGAACAGGCCTTGGTGTTAGAAAGAGGGCTAAAAATAAACATTAAAGGGTTATCAATCAGAGCAATTGGCACTGAAATGATCTAGTCTTCTCCAGAGTGTGAATACAAAAATTACAGCCTATGCCCAGGATCTAATTGGAGATCTCTCGTTAAGTAGACGCGTGTTCTACCAAAGCAAAACGCAATTGGTCAAGCAAGTCAAGCAGAGCTTGTGGCCTCTAATAACACAGTCGGTAGAGCAATCGTCTAGAGGTCTCCAGTTCGATTCTGGATGAAGCCAGAAATTTCTCCTATCTCCCCATTCTGGAGAAAAAACTGGAAGATTTAAATGTAAATTGTTAATTGATTGTCAACTGTGTGAAAGACAATTTTAATTGATAATTCATAATTTTTAAATCTCAACTTTTTCGTAAATAAAATTCTACTATTAGGGGAATGTAGGCAGGCTTCGCACGTGTGAGCTTTCGAACGATGCGAATTTTCTCTTTATTTCCAAAGAGTTGGTTCCGCATTTCTTAGCCATAAGTTAAGTATTTATGAACCTTATCTTCATTATAAAAATAGGCAGCCAAGCCCTTCTTTCCTAGGTGCTAGGATCACAAATAGAAAATTGGCCCAAAATGGGTAATTTTGTTGGAGCACATTTCATTTGATTTCTCATAGTTAAACTCATTTCTAAAAAAAAATCACTTACACAGTGGATGAACAGTATACTTGAGATGACATTTACGTAATAATTTTTTGCATCGGAGGGAAATTATTTTCACGGTGGTGGTAAATTCGCAAGTACTACACTGTGTGTGGTTTCAAACACTGAATGTGTGAGCGTTCGCACATCCATATCAGACATCTCCAGCTTGAAACTTATAACCTGAGTAAAGCCTGATAAGCCACAGTGAGACATTCGTGGTCATTTCCCTTCGACAGGCGTATAGTCTCCTTCCCATCTCCATTGTCCTTATTGACAGTGTCAACCGTGTGAACATGTTCATACTCGATTTTTCGATATTCATTTGGAAGAAAAAACAGTGCTCCAGAAAATGTGAGAAAAATGTGTTTTAAAGATTTTCTTTTAGTGCAGTGATAGTTTCCGCGGGTTCACGGGGGTACAGTATAACAATCGAAAAATAATTTTTAATTTTAGATAACATTTATTTCGAGAAAAAAGCAATGACGAACCCAAACCCCCATCGTGTGAACGCTGTTCCTGGGGGCAAGAATCGCACAAATCGTCATATTTTTTTTCATTTTCCTGTCCAGGAAAAACCAACAATTCTGTGATAGTGAACTAGGCATGCATAGAAACCTAAAAGATCAGAGAACTTTTTGGTGTAGTGCAATTCACTGTCCATTTTACAGTTTAGTCAGAAAAAAGGCCTGAATATGAAGCACGAAAAAATGTACGAAGGCTGCCTACATTCCCCTAGTTACGGTGGTTTTTGTTTTTTTTCACACAAAAACAGCTCAAACTTGATAAGATAATAAAACTTGATAGTAAATATTATCAACACTTGATAATAGAAATTAAAGTTTTGGAAGGAGGGAAAAGGTATAGGTAATACAAGGACTGCTAGAAGTATTATCTGACTTTTGAAACATTTTCACATATTTAGATTACAAACCACTGTATTTTTTATAAAATCAAGTGTAATTTATTTTCCTTGGGTCATATGCAGGGATCATTTACACGGGGATCGTTTGCAGGGCGTCGTTTGCCGGAGGTCGTTTGCGGGATGTCTATTGTAGCGGGATCGTTTACAGGGGGGTCGTTTGCAGGGGATCCTTTGCTCAGGGTCGTACGCATGGGTTTGTTTGCAGAGGGTCGTTTGCGGTAGGTCGTTTGCAGGGTGTTGTGTGCCAGGGATATTTTGCAGAAAGATAGTTTGCAGAGGATCGTTTGCAGGAGGAGGTTTACAGGGGTCATTTACAGGAGGTCTCTTGCAGAGGGTCGTTTTCACGGTTTTGTTTGCAGAGGGTTATTTGCGGTAGGTCGTTTGCACGGGGGTCGTTTGCAGGGAGTTGTTTGCCGGAGGTCGTTCGCGGGATGTCTCTATTGTAGGGGATCGTTTACTGGTGTTCGTTTGCACGGAGTCGTACGGAGGAGGTCGTTTGCAGGGTGTCGTGTGCAGGAGGTTTTTCGAAAGAGGTCGTTTGCAGGGGGCTATTTGCAGGGATCGCTTACATTGGAGTTGTTTGCAGGGGTTTGTTTGCATGGGGAGTAATTTCAGGGGGATCATTTGCAGCTTTGCAGGGTCTCGTGTGCAGGGGATCCTTTGCAGGGGATTGTTTGTAGGAGTATCGTTTACGGGGCGTCGTTTACATGGGGTTTTTTGCAGGGGATCCTTTGCTTAGGGTCGTACGCATGGGTTTGTTTGCAGAGGGTCGTTTGCGGTAAGTCGTTTTCAGGGTGTGGTGTGCCAGGGATCTTTTGCAGAAGGATCGTTTGCAGAGAGTCGTTTGCAGGAGGAGGTTTACAGGGGTCATTTACAGGAGGTCTCTTGCAGAGGGTCGTTTGCGCTAGGTCGTTTGCACGGGGGTCGTTTGAAGGGAGTTGTTTGCCGGAGGTCGTTCACGGGATGTCTCTATTGTAGGGAATCGTTTACTGGTGCTCGTTTGCACGGGGTCATACAAAGAAGGTCCTTTAAAGGGTGTCGTGTACAGGAGGAGAGTTCGTTTTCGGGGGGTCTTTTGCAGGGGGATCATTTTCAGGGTGTCGAGCGCAGGGCATTTTTCGCAGGGAGTCGTTTGTACGGGGATCGTTTGCAAGAGGTCTTTTGTAGGAGGTGCTTTGCACGGAGTCGTACGCATGGTATTGTTTGCAGAGGAATCGCTTACAGGGGGTCTCTTACTGCGAGGTGTTTGCAGGAGGTCATTTGCAGGGGATCGTTTACACGAGGTTTGTATGCATGGAGTCTTTTGCAAGGGGTAGTTTGCACAGTGATCGTTTGCTGCAGATCGTTTGCACGGAGGTCATTTGCAGGGGATTGTTAACATTGGGCTTGTTTGCAGGAGGTCGTTTGCAAGAGGTCTGTTGCAGAAGTTCGTTTCCAGGGTATCGTTTACAGGGAGCATAAGTAAATAATGTTAATTTTAAACCATAAGATTATATTTTCGTAAAAATATTTTTCATACAGTTTATCATAAAATTGTGTTTTTTTTCTTTGTTAATTCTAATACCAGAAGTTGTGGAGCAACCACCTTTAAATACAATTTAGTACAAATGTACGATATTTATAAAAAACTCGGACAAAGCATTGCATTTTACAGTACAGAACATAAAATAATAGCGGTAATATGTTAAACTCAAGTTTAAACTGTAAGGGGTTGAACGTCAGAAAATATTTAATTTAGAACTACACGTACACTTCAAATTCGTTGACGTCACGTTGCTTTCAGAAGTATCCAGTACTAAAAGTGGTCTTTTATGCGAGTATTTCTTGTCAAAGTATTTTTTGAATTCTTATTTTCGCATTTATGTTATTGTTTATAAAACTATTTTTTTATTTCTTAAAAAAAACTACATATTATGTGCTAAATTGTGCTAAAATTTACTACTTGTGCATTTACTGACCGAAGTTGTTATAATGGTATTACATTTTTATTTATTAACTTCTAGTTAGTAATAGGACTATGACTAAAAATGGTATTGAGTACTAAATACTTAATTGTGCTGAATATTGTATAAACAAAGCTATTTAGAAGTCTTTTCATCTTGCTGCGAGATAAATAAGTAATACAATAGAATAGTATCTTAATTATTTCACTGTACTAACAATGACCACTTTTAGAACTTGTGCTAAAACAATGTGTAATTTTTTAGCACAACTATGTGTTGTGTACGTGTACACTACAAATTCTCTGAGTGTAAAATGAAAATATATTAAAAAAAATTGTGTCATCCAACCTATTGAATATATCTTTAGACAACTTTATACTTTACCCTAAAGTCTCACTCTCTTCTTCTTCTTGCCATGGAAATTCCATGCCACTCTATCAATCATGTAAAAGTTTGAGATTTTCTCCTGAACCTACTTCTTGTGCACCAGATAGGGAGGAAAAAAAATAACATAAATCCCAGTGAATGGAGAGTGTATTTCATCGGGATTTTTGGGCTCAGCCAAGTGAAAAGCCCTCCAAAGACAGATTTCATTTGTGAATTTTTTTAACCATCATCGCTTATAGGGGGAGGTTTTTCTCTAAACATTTTTTCCTTGATTTTGAATAGCGCAGGAAAATGTCGGTGCTTTTGCCATTTATCATTGAAGAGCGGTATTGTAATGCAAATTGTTGGGCAAAGTAAGAAAAAAATGGTGGAAAATTCTCCAATTGTGCATACCTGACAAATCCACATGTTTCGTGGAACATTTGCGTTCAATAATTCAGACGTCGTCGCGTCGGGATGGGGGTGGGTTTTGAGAAAATTGGGTGAATTGGTGAAAAACAAACATTAAACTAATCGTAACTGGTTTTCATCAAGGACTTGTGGATTTTATTCGAATTTGAGATGGAACAAATTAGTTTTACTCCATTTCTTTCAATTTATCAACCAAGAGCTTTGGAAATTTCCTAAAGGTGGGGTTTGATTAACTTTACACCACTTATATCCCTTTAGCTTCAATTCAAATGGAATTCGACAGATAATTTTCCTTTTTCGACGTGGACTCATTTGAGGAGAAAATTGAGCAAGTCACTGTCTTGTGCAAAAATTTTTCCTTTTTTTCGTGGAAGTGGCCACCAATCACAGCTAATTTCCCTTTTGATTTGATAATTTGCAAGAAGTCTATTCTGTTCGAAAAAAAATATATAGACACGGAGTGCTAGCACCATGGGAATGTTAAATAGAAGATAAATAATTGATAGCAAAGAATTCATCGATTTTTTCTCCCGCACCTCAGTCACTTTCTCTTTTTGATTAATGGTACGCGATGTCGGATGAATAATCAAAGAGTGTTAATGTTGTAGAAGAACGAGGAGCCACCGGGTGGAGTGATGGAGATTGAGGGCATTGTCCAGGGTGAGCCAGCGACAGGGCAACAGTCCGAAGGTGGAAATAGAGTTGATGATGAGAATGATGATGAGGTGAGAAGGTGATAACTTTTAGCATCAAATTCTCGGTAAGTCACATTGGACTTTGTTTTAGCAGAAAGATCAACAGCAGACTGATAAGATTAAGGGTGCCATTGAAGCAGGAGATATGGAGTACTTGGCTGCGATTGTTCTCAATGGTGAAGGAGGAAAATTGATAGGATTGGATACGACTCAGCCAGAGATTCAGGCATTCCTCGACAATGTTCCAGCATATATGGTGAGACCTTTAATTATACAACGTAATATTGTTAATATATCACAAGGATTCCCTTTCATCGTATCATGAATAGCATATAAATTTAAATCAAGTCAAAGTCCTTCCCGAAGAACAAATTAAGGATATTAAATATTCAAAATGTGTAATTAAGTCTTATTTAAATGGGGGTATTTTGATTCGAAATCTCTCTTCGAAAAAAAAGTGGTTCGATCTTGCCTACCTATCGGCGTATTTCGAAAATCTGGTCTCTGGTCTCTGAGTACAGTAGACTCTCGCTAATTCGGCTCTTTTAAGATCGGGCTACTTTTTAATTCGGGCAGCGGTTACATTTGAAAAAAGTTTGTTATCATTTTTCAAGTTTAATTATGATTATCAATTAATCAAATATGCTCAAATTTGGCATGATTTGTCTTAGTTTTGATGTGATTTTGCATTATTGAGGGATTTTCATGCAATTTACGTTATATATGAGTGTGTAAACTCAATATCTATATGCACATGAATAAAAAATCGTTGAATTTTAAAAAGTTTGTCGCCCGAATTTCTGTCTAATTCGGCTGACATTTCGGTCCCATATGCCCGAATTTGGGAGAGTCTACTATATCTGCAATTTTGCAGGTTTAAGTGACGCTGCGATTGGAAAATTTTTAGAGAACTCCTTTAGATGACTTGAATCTTCTACTACAGTATAAACTCAAGCTTGTCCGTGCGTTAGTGAATGTTTCTGTGGTAATATTCCAAAAACCATCGTGCTTTATTATTAAAATAAGACTATCGTATTAAATAAAAATTCACACAGAAATTATGATATTATATCGGTTTTTAATAAAATCTGCATAAAATCCGAGAAAAAAAAACGATCTAAATTGCTAAACGTTTTGTTCGGAAGCTGTGAGGATTTTATATTTAATTTTAACCGTTATGTTCTGAAGCTGTGCGCTCTTTATTTTCAATTTTAGCCTTTTCGTTTTAAAGCAATGAGTGTATTACATACAAGTGAAATCATTTTAAGCTTAAGTTATGCGGGTTATGAACATAATATTAACCGTTTTATGCTGAAGCAGTGCCGCTACTATCACTTTAACCGTAGCTTAAATAGTGCGAGTTTTATGCACAATTATGATCGTTTTTTAATAAAGATTAATTTCCAAAATATATATTGCGGCTTTATTTTTTGCATCGTATGTTTTAACCCCCCCCCCCTGTAACACAAAGTTCTTAATTTTTCCTGCCCTTCTGGAGTTTTGATTTGCTATTTCAATACATAAAAACAGTTAAATAATTTCTAATCAACTCTTCTGTTTGAAGCACTTTCTTTTAGTTTGAATTTCTGGATAAACGATAATCAATAATGTAGACTATATTATCACTGAATTATATTTTACATTGCAATTATTGCAAATGTTGCAGAGACACTAAATCGCAAGTTCTTTTATGTGTCATTATATCAAAGTCTGTTAAGAAAAACCTATATAATTGCTATAAAAAATTATTAAAAAGCATTATTTTAGATTTTAAAAATTTAATTGATCAAATTACACCATTTGCCTATTTGCGAAAAGTGAAAATTTTATTTTTATGCCTATTAATATTATACGGTAAAGGTGAAAAAATCAACATGTTCAGGATTTAATACAGACAACATTCTGAAATACCTATCTGTGGAAGAAGAACGATTAATTAAAATATAGTAAAGTTATTTTACCACAGAGAATATGTTTTATGTGTACAAAATCGTTGATTAACTTCACATGAATAGGTTTTCATAACAAAATTTTGTTCACGGCTTTCCCAAGAATGTTTTCTTGATATTCCTCGTAAACAATGTGGTAACCTTTCGAACTTTCATCTAAAAGTGCTCATCGAGACGAAACCAAAAACCCAAAATTTAGCTCAAAATATTAATTAGAATCGGAGATAGACGCCGGTCAATTTTCGAACAAATCTTAAATCTTTATCTTTTATCTTAAGATAAAAAAGTGCAAGGAATATTTAAGCCAAACAATTGATTCATTGGTGGTAGAAATTGTCCTAATAGTTCACCAACGCATTTACTAATTGGAAACTTTCTAACAAACGAAGTAATAAACTTCGCGTATTTTTTCACTTCAAATTTATGGAATAAAAAAATTGAAATTCCACTTCTGAAATTGTGGAATTAGAAATCGTGTATGACAAACTCGTCAATGTCTCCATGAACTGTAAATCTTATTGGCTTTTTAAGAACAACAAAACAGTGTAGAATTTTTGAATTTTTCTAAGCTTCGGTGATTTTCTTCGCTGATTGTTCTAAGGACTACTGATTTTCCATTGTTCATATATAGTTTTCTCTACTGAAGTATACAAATAACTTGTAAATTATTTTTAAAGTAAAGTACCAATAATATAATACCATTTCATGATCGCAATTATATTGTGATAAATAATATTAGCTTTAAACTCTCAATGTGATCAATAATTTGCAGAGTGTGATCTTAGTTAACGCAACTATCTCTTGTAGGCCAAAATACGTAGGGTCCACACAGCTGCGCGAGAAGGTAACCTTCGGGACCTTCAATCTGCTCTCGATCGACGCAAGTTTGCCGTTGCTAAAGACGAAATCTCACCAAATGGAGCATCTCCCCTTCACGTTGCAACGATTTTTGGTCATACAGGAATTGTAAGGTACCTAGCAGGACGTTTTCCGGAAACTATGAGTGCTCTAGATACTCATAAGCGAACTGCCCTACACTACGCTGCAACGATTCACGACAATGGACACTTCTACAATCTTCTCGTACATTTGGGAGCTAATCCAAAGGCCCAAGATGAGGTAAGCCGAAAGTTCTAAGATTGTAAGTTCTGTAATACAGCCAAATTTCGTTGATAGGATGGCAATACAGCTGAATTCTTCTTGAAACACGATCGTGCTGAGAAATTTCTCTCGCACAAGCAACTGCTGAGGAACTTTGGTGTTCAGGAGCAATTGGCTGATGAGATGTTGAACGATCAAGGTCCGAGTGCACGTGTGCTAGAGTGATGCCCGACGTGACTAGAGCTACAAGTTCTTTAGACACTTTTACCTAATTTCTTTAGACTTTTTTTTGTCCAGACTTGCTGCATGCTCTCTCTCTCTCTCAATTTCCTTATAATGTCCTGATCCTTTTACCAGAACATTTGCGTGTAAATACTTACAAAAAAAAAAAAGAATGCATATTTTCTCTTATAATTTGCCTCCTTATTACACAAATTACACCGTGATTCTTGTTATTGGTGTCTGCAAAGTGTCATTTATAATTGTTAACTTTATTTTGACTGTGAGTTTTTCTGGCGATTTCGCATAGTGCCGGATGATGTCCACAGCGCACGACGCCTCCTTGATGATGCCGACATACTATCTACCCTTGAACGATGCTTCAAGGTCATTCACGACACCAGCCGAACACCCTCAATTGCGGAAACTCCCGCAAGAAATTCCATTCCCGGAAGCCGAATGTCTGCTAGAGTTACGGTTGTCAATAACCTAGGACGCTTCCTCAAGCGCAACGTCTTCGATATGATCAAAATGCGTCAGACTAGGTTGGATCACAATCTCTTTGATATCATCTGGCCAGCTATGAAGAAGACCCATCAACAGCGCTTGATTGATGATGACAGTGAAGCCGGAGTCGTTATACCCGATTTCGATTGCTACGTCGTCTTTAGGGAGTTTCTGGTTCCGCTTATCAAAGATATTCACTGCTTAGATGTTACTCAAAACCTTAAGCCGCAACCGTCGAGTAATTTCTTCCCAGCCGGATTGCATGATCCACCTGATGATAAAAATGAAGATTCCAATTTGGAACCTGAAGCTTTGAAGAATATTCATCTGAATCTAGATCAATCAGGCAAATGGATCAAATCCACTTTAGTTGAATGCTGTCGAAATTTGGATGTCTTTGAACTTCCTCTAAATCTAACAGTTGCTCATTTGGAGCATGTTGAACGAATCCTGACTGGAAGATTGCTCAGTAGGGACTTTTCTGAGGCTATAGGGGAAGAGACCCTAGGACAGTACTACTCAATGAATGAAGTACTGGAAAGCCCTTCAGAGATTCGGACAATGCTTTCGACTTATGGCTTGTTAATCCCACTACTCGATCCTGAAGATACCTCTCAGTTGCCAGAATCCTTAGCTCTGAACGGACAGTTTTGGCCCTATGGAAGAGGGGTTTATGTTAGTGCTTCTAATGATTTTGTTGCTTGGATCAACTGTCAAGAACATTTGCGTTTACTTTGTTGCACGCCTAGTTCAGCTGTAGCTGACATAGGGGTGGCCTACTCCAAGATCGGGAGAGCTGTTCAGTTCCTGGATGAAATTGTTACCTTCCGAAATACCTACTATCTTGGAAACCTAACTGCTAGACCTTCATATTTGGGAACGGGGCTTAAGCTGTCCTACAACATTGCCTTGCCGCATTTAATGAAGGAGAGTGACAACCTGCGTCATCTCTGTACGACTAGGAGCCTACAGCTATCTAAACCTAAGTCAAATCAATACCAATCCGGACTGATTAAATTGAGCAATAAGCAGAGCCTAGGCCTGACTGAATGGCGTCTGTTTATTGATTTCTGCACAGCTGTGGCTAACATCTTGCAGCTGGAGAAGGATATATCGCTAACCAATACGAAGCATATCGCTTCAATGTTTGTCAATATCTTTCGGAAGAAGAAGCATAGCCTAGCTGAAGCTACTGGCAACTAATAACCTATTTCTGTCTTCGTGTTTTGTGTAAATAGCCTAGAAGTGAACTAAATCCCACCTATCCACATCAGACAATACTCAATTGAACTGTTACCTGTGTTTCTACGCATCACAATTTCTGCAAAGGAGATCAAGGCCTTTGAGTGAATGACCGTGTGGAAGCAGCTGGTTTTTGATATGCTGCACGTGTCTTGCGCATGTGGTTCAATCATCCTCCATGCAACATCGTCCTAGTGGACGGCCGACTTTCTGACATTTATGACACTATAGAGGCAACCCTCTTTTATTTATATTTTTCCTTTTGTTGGAAAGATCTACGACAGCTCATCTCTCATCCAAAAGTCCAAATAAAAATATCACTCAATCCTGCCATATGCCCTCCCTCCAAAAAAAGCAATGCTCGTTAGACACGTGATAAAAAAAAGTGCGGGTTAGTAACATCTCTGGACTTTTCTTGCATGTGTTACTTTTGGTATTTGACAGCAATTGTTGAGTTTTGCACCCCAGTGAGCTTTCCATGTGATTGAATATTCCTCCCTCCGAAAAAAAATTGTATATAACGAATCTTTCCAACAAAATGCACAAGCACGACTTTTTGCTTCGCTGCGATTGCCTCTCTGCACAGCATTCCACTAACTCCAAAAGGAACAAATCAGAGAACTATAGTCAAACAAATAGCATCAATTTCTCTGTTACAATTGAATACATTTCAAAATTTGCCAGGAAATATCAATATGTGCCTTTTGAAGTTTATATTTCCATTCGCATTTTTAAATTCTCTTTCAAACTAATAATCCTTTGATGTTAATTACCAAATCCGTGATTTTCCGACTATATTTTTTATTCCTATTTCATACGTAATTACTTCGATATATATTAATTTTCTCTATAAATTTGATTAGGACTAAAAATTTTTTGTATTCAGTTGATATATTCATTTAATTAACCGATTTTGCAAAAGGGTAATAAAAATTCAATATGATAAATCGAAAGCTCAGAATAAATCTGGAGCAATTCAAATATTTTAAAATTAGTTTTTTTCATTTTTTTTGGTACTTCTTGGCATCTGCTTGGCACGAATGGCGAAAAGGATCGACTTTGACATATTGATTTATTTTTTCAAAGGTTGATGGACTGAAATAATTTTTTTGAAAATAATTTGGCATTGACAGATGGGTTCGATTTTTTAATAATGATCCTTACGACTTATAAAAGATGAACTAATCAGAGCGATTTTTTGAAAGAAATTTTTTTTATAAAGATTGATAGATTGGTATGATTTTTCAAAAGTCGACAAATCGACACAAATGTTGAAAAAGATCGACATAGGTCGATAGTTTTACGTAGTTCTTATGGCACCAGATCCGCATGAATTTTGGTTTTGGTTTGGATTATCAATTATCGATAGATCGAACCGCCATTTTTTTTTTAATTAACTGTACAATTTCTGCAGAGAATTGATATCTACCGATCTGTTCGATTTTTTTAGACATTTATTAATCAACTTGATTTTTCAAAGATTGTCTAATCGATTCGATTTTCCTAATATCGACAGTTTTTCATAATTTTTAGAAATGTCAATGGACCGGTACGATTTTTATAAAGATCGGTAGAGTAGTATGATTTTCTTTAGTTTTAGGAATTGGCACGGATTGAGAAAAGAATCGACATCGACGGTTCGACTTAATTTTCCAAATATCGATACGTTAACAAAAGTTTTGGCAAAAACCTCGGCATAATTTTTCTTGAAGTCGATATCGACAAGTCTGTTTGGTTTCTTAATGATCGGTAAATCGGTTCGGTTATTTTAAGATCCACAGATCAATTTGATATTTCATACATTGAAAAATCTTTATGGTTTTTTTTCGAAGGATCGATTGCAACAGCTATAGTTTTTTTTTAACCCTCGATCAGGTAAAACCGCCTCAAGACGATCACCACAAACATTTCATTTACTGCGATTACAAAGTTTTTATTCATTAAAAATTGCTTTTGTCTAGTTATAATCTTACTGATATTTCTTCTGAAAGTAAATGTAAATTTAAATGCAGTAAAGTGTGTTTTCGATGCGTTTTTTGACACGTGGTAACTGTTAGAGGGTTAATTTGACTGATTGGTTCGGTTCTTGCGAAGTTTCAATATTAATCGATCCGTTCGACTTTTTTTTTAAAAATTGACAGATCGACTCGATCTTTCAAAGATTGACAGATTAATTTGATTTTTCAAAGGATAGATTGACAGAAATTATATAAAAACAGCTCCACTTTTCTTGAAGTCAATATCGACAAAACTGTCAGTCTATGATCGATAGATCGGGCTGTTTTTTCAGATCCACTGATCAATGTGATCGTTCATGGATTAGTAAATCTTCACGTGGCTTACAAAGAATCGATATTTACCTGTCTGTTGATTTTTTTAGAACCGATTTTTGAAAAGTCTCGACATTTATCAATAGATACGGTTTTCTCAAAAATTAAAAGTTTGATTCGATTTTTGAAATATCGACAGATTGATTTCATTTTTCAAAGATGGGTAGATTGACAGATGTCATGTAGAAAATTCTCAGTTTTCTTACATAATCGACATCTATTAATTAGTTTATCAATTATCAATAGATCGAATCGTTATTTTTGAGATCCACAGATTAGTGTGATCTTTCAAATACAGTAGAGTCTCTCAAGTTTGAATCTCTCAAATTCGAACGATGCGACGTTTGGATTCAAAATGTCAATTGTGGAGTTATGTTAAAAAATTCGTATTCTGGATTAATAAAAATCATATTTATGTGCTTCTTCCTGATTAATTACATACATTATGTAATTAAAATGAAAAATTTTAAAATTTTAAAATTAGTATAAAATGAAAAGGAAGTATGTTTACGACCAAGACTTGTCAGAAAGCACGGGAATTTGGCTTAAGTACAATTTAATCTCACATAAATTTCGTTAGTTTTGAAAAAATCGTTCGAATTTGAGAGGTGAGAAATGTTCGAATTTAGGAGACTCTAATTCTACTGTATTGATGAATTTTCATGTTTTTTGCAAAGGATTAATATCTATCGATTTATCGTTGACTACACGGTTCGATTTTTCTAATGTTTCGATATTTATCGATACGAGTACGTTCGAATTTTTCAAAAATTAAAAGATCAATTTAATTTTTCAAAAATCGATAGATTTTCATGATTGACAGATTAGCTCGATTTGTCAAAGACTGAGAGATTTCAAATTTTTAAAGATTGACATAGATGAGTTGGATTTTTCAAAGATTTTAGATTATAGCTCAAGTCAGGGAACACTGAGGGAGGAGTGCGACCAACCATTGGAAAGGTTTCGACCTCAGCTACAACATACTAAAATTTAAGGAAAAAGTATCGTCTAGCTTTTGAAATATTCGAAATTGAAATTTCGAAAATTGATTTTTCGATTAGTCGGACCTTCGATTACATCGGATGAAATTGGGGTGTCATAAGTGTTGTGGCACTCCATGAGAGCTTTCCAAAACACCAATACAAATCGTCATTGTTTTTCAACAATGATAGGTCAGCAAAATTTACCAAAGAACAACGACATGTTTTTTTTAAGTTGACATATCCACCCGGCTCGATTTTTCAAATATCTACCAAATCTTAACGATTTTTAACGATTTTTGTGGAGAATTGTTTCATTGTTACTTGAGTAATCCTTGAGTAAACACAGTTATTGCAGCAATTAGTTCTTTCACAGCAAAATTAGGGAATCAAATAACCTTGTTAAACATTATAACCCTATTAAGAAAAAGTTGTAAAATTATTTGCAATTTAAATTTGTGATACCCTAGCATCTCACTCCTAATTGTGAAGTGTTTTTTCTTTATCCTAACGTTAAATTTAAAGACTATCACAAAAACTATATTATCTCAACAGCAAAGAAAAAAATGTAACAAATTTATGTTTCTATTGCGAAGTCAATAAATATTTGTTTTACAAGTTTACCTTAAGCTTTAGATTTACCTTCGAGATTCAATAAATCTTGTGTTTGTGCGTGTTAGACACTCAGAAGCACCTTTTAGCGCATTACTAACTATACTAATTGGATTACAAATCCGATTAAGTGATTTCTTGGGCTTTTTTTCGTTGAACTGATGTAGCAGAATTTCAATCAATAATCTGATTTGTTCCTTGCTGAGTCACTAATGGTTGAGTTAGCTTTTGAAACCTCGCATCTGTGTGCCTTTTTTCCTGGAAAATCTCGCAAGGACATCGTGGATTAGTTAGACTAAATCAAGGGTAAAGTCGTATGATAGGATGCCTTCCGAGAACATGACACAGAAATCATTAATTCATCATGCTATCTCGATTGTGAGGATGTTGAGGGAGTATAGATAGTCGAAGAAAGCTTTTTAAAATATTTCTGCGCTATATTAGTGTTTTTTTCTGTTCTGGAATAGTTTAGAGGAAAGTATATTTTAAAAATCCAAGTTATTTTAGTATTTTCTTTGGTCTTTCTTTTTAGTTTTGTGGTAAAAAAGCTTGGAGTCCCCAAAAATGCCTCCTCAAACATTCTCCTTGTATTTCTTCCATCAACTTTTCCTTTGAGTGTTCTTTCTCTTTTAAAACTTTCGGTTAAACTTCGTCTATTGTAGAAAAGAACTCGTTAAATTCAATATAGATATTTTTTTGATGGAATAATGTTGAATATAGAAAAGGAACAGATGAAAAAATAGAAAATTTCCTATTAGTCTTCTGAGATATTTCCTATATTTTACAAAAAGGAGAAAGTTGCCTTATTCCACGCTTTTCCCGCCGTATCTTTGAATTTGTTCTACTTTCTATTCTCTCGTTTTGTTTTCGGTGAAATGAGAGATGATATGGCCATAGGAAAAATGTGGTGAAATGTTGCGCATTTTCAATTTCAATTGCAGACATGAACAGCACTGGCAATGGCAATCTACTGGAAATTCCCCTGTTCAGGACTGAGGAAGGACGATATTTGGCTACAAGTAAATTGACGTTGGATTCTCTATTATTTTTATACATTTTCCATTTCATTTTATATTCAGTTTGTGTACAAAATATTCGAGATTTAATTTACTAAAATGTTTCCCTCTTTCTACTTTTTTTTTGTTGCTACTGGGACATCAATCAGCCCTTGGTGATCCATTGATTAAGGGTCTCACCGAGGTGGCAAATCAACGTCCGGAAAATCCAATTTCATTTCTCGCAAACTACCTCCACAATTTCGTCAATAAAGCCAATGCAGATGAAAATCAAATGGTAATTAAAACACATAATTTTCAGCATTCATTTTATTCACTTTCTATCTCTTCATGCATCACAAATGCCATGATTTAGCTGAGTTTTTTTGCAATTGGTCATTCATTAATTTTGCATCAATCACAAATGACACAATAAATCTCGCCACATGGAACAATTTTTTATATAAAATATCAATCCATTTGGTCAAATGGATTAACATCAAAGTGTATTACATTTTTTCTAAATGCACTGCAATTTTTAAGTTAAATGAAAAATTTATTTTTATATTGCTAAAAAAAGTTGATGGGATTTCATGAAAGTTCCCATTTCACCGTTAAATTATTTTGCTTTAACTTGTTTCCAAGCCGATTGAAAGTTACAAAATTGAGGTAGATATAAAACAGGATTCATTTAAAAATAAATTATTTTACTCTGCGGAAAGCCAAAAAGAGAGATTTTACGAGAATTTTCCTGTTTTGTTGCTCGAATTCTTAAAACCTGTAGAAATATATTTAAAAAAAAACTATAAAAAAAATAATAAGGTAGAGAGAAGTAAAGCTACTTTGAGCTGGGCTACATTGAAATACTATTTTTTCGTATATTTCTAGGAAACAAGGTTTTAACGTAAGCTCTTCAAAAAAATTTTAAAAAAATAAATAAGTAAGATAATTTTAAAGCACAGCAGCATCCTTTAGAAATATTCGAAAAAGTCGTATAACAATCTATCCCCACAACACAAAGTAGCCTCGCCTCCCCCTAAGGGAAAATCGAATGCAGTGCATGGATAATTCCAACACTTAGGGTAAAGGCTCATAATTTTGTCCCGTCTGCTTATAAGCATCGATGTTCCAAGTTTGAAGTGCGATATTTTCAATACTAATTGACTTTTTTTGCTACTCTCTTTTTTAGAAACTCTTTTTTAGAAACTTGGCAAGCTGTTTATTGTCTTTGTTTTTACTAAAATTAGTCTTAATACGTTCAAAAATTAATTGATATGTAGAGGTGAATTTGACTCGAATTTTGGACAACTTGGTTATTAATTTGGACAACTTGTCTGTAAATTTGGACAGCTGATTCGCCTCAACAGGATGCCCATTGTTCTTCATTTCATGAAAAAATCTTACCAAGTCCTCTTCCTGTTCATGTAAGGGAAACGTAGAATGTCACAAGAAGCCCAGAAATTAGCTATATCATTCATTAAAGTGAGTTGACTTCGGTACTCCAATTACGTGCGGATTCACTCATTCCCTGGCCTTTCCGTGAGCCTTTTAAGGCTTTTCTCACTACATCTCTTTCGTAAAGATGATGCTCCTTTGTTTCTCCAGGCATTTGTCCAACCTAGTCATCACAAAAGCTAAAACTTCACGAAATTTCGTGAGAAAAACACCTATCCATAATAAGGAGTATCACTTCACTGGTGAATGTCTTAGAAAATTTCCCATTTTTTCACACGAAAAATCTAATTCACAAGGCAAATCTCACTTCAGGTCAAATGTACAAATCATCACAAACGTGAATCAAAACAATATTCAATGAATATTCAATAATACCACTCAAAAAAAAATGAAGAAACATTGTTAGTACTTCACCACAGCTAAATAAGATTGAAGTAAACACGAAGTTCTGTCATATTTCTCGTAAGCAACTGCTCACACTGAATTTTCAACAAAGCAATTTCAACTCAAATCATATTCAAAATTTAACGTATTTTGTGTTAAAGTCTTGCAAAAGGAACAAATATTTAGATGGAATTCATTATTCATCAAATATTGGACTAAAAATCCATAATTTTAATCAATTTATTTTTAGTGTCCAATTTTATCCTCAAAGTGTCCAAAATAAGAAACTGGACAAAATTATGAGCCTTTCCCCTAAGTCAATTTAGAAATTCTGACTTTGGTATTATGGTTATAACTATTTTGTTATGGAATTTTCGAGCTTTCTGAAGATTTGAAAGATTCCGGTGATCACTAGTTAGATTTCGTTTCTCTTTAAGTCTCATCGTCCATATTTTCGACCTCTTATACGTCTTATACCTATTTGGGTCGTGGACCTAGGGCAACCAGGTTGACAGCCCACGCCTATCAGGAAAATGTTACGGTCCATTTCAAAGTGCTCTAAGCTGCTGAATTTTGTTCAGCCACTATGTCCTCTAGGTCTGCACAGAGATCGGAGTATCAGAGGACCCTCCATAATAGCTTGCATAACTTTTCTGGGAAATTCACCTCAAGACTACAATACCATTTAAAACTTGCCCAAATCTTGAAGATTATATTTTAATTAGATTTATTGGGATGATTAACAGATTTTACCCTATAAGACTTAAGCTTTTAGTTTTTTTAAAGCTTTTCTTTAGTATTAATTTTTTCTACTAATACTCAAAAATAAGTCAGTAAATTTATATTGGGATAATAGTAATAAAACAGTCATAACATCTTGTAGATGAAATACGTTCTTTTTCAATATCAGAAAAATTCCTGTTGACCTAAAGCGGATTTTAATACGGGATACTTTCATCATCTTTGACATATTTTCAGATTAAAAAAATATATATTTAAAAAGTTTCTCAATGGTTAGGGTAAGTGTGCCAAATTCCGGCCAGCTTGCAATTCCGGCCACCTTTTTTGTTCCTCGAATTTCCATGAACTTTTAGATTTTACGTGCTCTAGAGATTATACAATGTAAAAGAATAACAAAAAATGTAGCTTCGACAAACGAGATGACGTAAAAAAGGCATTGAAAGAATTCTCTAAGGACAAAGAACTATGAGAATGAAGGTGGCCGAAATAGGGCACCAAAGCTATGTTTACATTTTTATTCATTTTAAAATGTTTTACGAATGATTTTAAAGTAAATAAAGACGATAAACTGTCTACGAGATTCTAAGCAACACTCCTTAAGTAGAAGGAATGAAAAAATCAATTTATATAAAATATATTACATTTCAAATATGAGACTTTGGCGCTTGCATGCAACTATGCCGAAATTTGGCACACTTCTCTATACGCAATGTTATCTCAAAACTGAATGACGAATTAAGACTCAACAGTGAAATATTTCCAGCAAAAATCTCTGGGATTTTAATATTAAATTTGAATGTTTGATTTAAATCCTTGTGATGGTCAGTTTGTGGTTTCCATAAAACTTTTCCCAATGAAAAGGGTTTCATCAAAATCGTCCGACTGAGAGTTAAGATTTTATTATTAATGTTCTGTTCATTTTGATATCAGTTTATCTCTTTTTAAGCTTACAGATATTTTAATAATGGTAGGATTTTATTACATATCTACTCAATCACCTCGACTATGTGTATATAGTGTAAATAGTACAGTAATCTTAAGATCGATGGTAAGGGACATTTTCTCCACAATTCTGATATGAAGGGAAAATAAAGGTTTTATAATATTTCTATCTACCAAACTTTAAAATGTATTCGTGACAACCTTTAAAATCCTAGATTTTTTTTATAAGAGAATGAATTAGATTTTAAAGAGAGATTTAAAATTTTAAAGCTTAAAGATTTTATCTCAAAAGTTGAAAGATAGGTCATTAGAAATATAAAGTAGTTCAATTTCTGTAGTTAAATATTTATTTTGAGCATTTCATTAAAATTTCATTAACTACAAGCTAAAATTCCATTGATGTCGTACAATATGGAATCAGATGGAGCATTAAATTCAATTTTGCGAGTAATTTTGAGTAAATTGTCTTCCTGTTGTATATTAGAACTCTCTTCAGCCTCTGGTAAAAACTGACCCAAGGGAGGGAGCAAGTCAAGTGCCTGGACGAAGTGTAATTGATATCACAGCCCCTGAAGCTGCTCCATCCACCCCTTCGCCTGAAGCAGGAGACGATACTAATGCTGTATTTGACCGGGTAAATATTTACCTTTTTCTCTGCATCTATTTTCATCTCAATCTTCTCAATTCGATGCTTAATCCCTACAGGATGAACATGGGCAAAGCATGTTGCACTTTGCCTGTGCTCGATCCCATGGAAGGAATGCTCTGTTCCATCTCATTGAGGAATCGGGTGTCGTCATCACTTACCGGGATGAACTGTATCGAACAGCTCGCGATGTAGCTCTTCAGGCTAGTCAAGTGGCCAATGCCAAAGAACTGGATCGCTATGTAATTGCTCTTGCGGCTCGTGGTGACATTGATACTTTCCAAGCGATGCTCCTAGATGGATATGACCATATCCTCGATCTTAAAGACAGCGATGGCAACAGCATTATCAATGTGGCCCAGGCACGTGGACATCATGAACTGGCCAAGTTCCTGGACACTATTATTGACTTTGAGGAACGTCGCGAGAAGCTCCATAACATCATTCGCGATGATGATTTGGATAAATTGAAGGAATTCCTTGAATCCTCTTCAGATGCCATTCGTCTCATGAAAGCACGCAATTACTATGGTGAGTTTTCTAGAATTTATGTTGTGTATTTTTGTGGCAGGATCTCAGGAGATGTGTTTAACTATGATATTTACCTTCCATTCTCATGCAACTGTAACTATCATGAAAAAGTACACTGAATTTATTGTTACTCTGGCCAGAAAAGTAAATTCTCACTGAAATTCGGGAATGAAGTTAGTTCAGAGTGAATTCAATAAAATTCAAGTTAGTTTTTTTTTGTTTTTCTGCAAGTTTTTCTGTTAATTTAGTTTCCTAGTATTTTTTTTAAAAATTAATCTTTTTAAAACTGAAATTGTACTTTTCGATTCACCTTTTCATTTTTTACTTTCTAAAACTCCAAAGAGGGTACAATATAAGAATACCATGAGAGTCCCATGTAAACACCTTATTTTTATATTTCATAAAGGTACAAATTACAAGGTAAGCGTTTAACCTAGAAAATTTTTTTAAAAAAAAAGTATTTTATATTTTTTTTAAATATATTTAAATATCTTAAACAGCTTTTAAGGAGCAAAGTCTTAACTAGAATAACGGGAGACAAAAAGAAATAGTCACAACCATCACAACGTAAAACGGGCTGCAAATTTAATGGCCTAGACACACATACGACTTACGCCGAGAGATGGCTTAACGTAATTGTAATAAAAAAAATGATTTCTCGGCTTAAGCCAAGAGACGTATTAGTTGGAAACTGATGGAAATGTAATCTGATCATTATTTTAATTATAATTACGTTAAGCCATATCTCGGCTTAAATCGAAAGTGTGTCTAAAGCGAAAAGGCTTAGTCGTATGGTTTATCTTTTCTAAAATCTCACCAGTCAAGATTTTTCGGAAAACTTTGACTTAAGATTGGATTATCCAAGGCAAATAATCCATTAGATCCTGAAACACTAATAAAATTTGTTTGCTATTTAGGATTTTAAGATCTTTGCGAACTAGGATAAATCTCTACTTTGAAGATCGTTAAAGTCAGAAACGCTTCTTCACTAATGAAACAATTTGAACTATATTTCACATAATCTACTTATTTTTAAAAACTTGCTTATAATTTCCTTTTTAACTACTTCTTAACAATCTTATTTTGGGGTAATTTTGCGAATTTAAACGATTTGCGAAAAAATATCATGCCCTTAACCGTTACTAAAATACTACAGGGAAAATGGTTCCAAGTAAATTACTTAGGGTTTCCTTTCGAAATGCTCCTCATTAGTCGACTATAAGATAATTACCAAGATCCTAATTTTCGTCATCTTTCCTCTTCTCTTTTAAAACGTTATTACATCTCCATTTTCTGATATTGAAAGACAATCTATAAAATGATTGCAACGATTTTTTATATTTTCGAATATAAAAACATAGTTTCAGTTTCTAACCCTATTCAACTTCACATTTCACCTAGCTGAGGTCTGAACAAGTACTAGATCTCTTAGTAAAAATTTCAAAATTTGTAAAAAGACAAAAATAATAAGCGATTGAAGCTTTGGAAAGACAAAAAGACTAATTCAGGTATATAAGGGAAGAGTACTACGGATCGGAATGATAAGAGACGTGCTCCATATTTAGTTGAATATATGAGTTCCAAAACACTATTTGGTAATTTTTTACATGCCAATTGATATATTAATGACCCATTGATACCAGTGATAGGAATGTATTTTAATCATTATTTTAATTATAATTATTACTTTAATCCGCCCCTCGACTTAAGCCGAGAGGCGGTCCTTAAAAAGCTTCGTTCTCGTAAGTTGTAACGCTTTGAAATTTTTTTCATTGTTTTTTTTTTTCTTTTCCATTTTTTATGTCAATATGTTAGTCAATAAGCATATTTGTCCGGGTTTATAAATCAACTAAAATTGCCTAACTATTGAATTCAATTAAACCTAAATATCGGTCTGAAATCGGTCCATAACCGCAAGACTATTCATACAGTTCAAAATTTGAAGAATAGATTTATCTTACTATCTAACGTACGGCCTATTCGACACATGTCATCCCAGTTGATGACCGTATCCCTTTAATCCTAATCTTTTATTACTTTGTCACGCCCAATCCCTATAATTCTTTGGCTTCTGAAATGTGGTCAGTCTTAAGTGAGTGAGCATCAGTCTCCGTGGATGGTACACTCTTATGAAGTACAATTAGTGGCATCTGCAGTTCTGCAATTTCTCTATATAAGTTTATGATTTATTTAGATGAGTCCCATCAGTAGGGTTATTCTGTAACAATATGGCATTTAGTGGAATTCTGTAACAGTATGATAATGTCATATGAAAGATTTAAATTTTTTTATGTGATAAATTCGGAAAAATTAATTGAAAATCAGATTCATAATAATGAAAGTTACACAGAGCTCACTCACTCAGAAAAATAATTGAGTAAAACTTACTCGAATCGATGTTGAATTGACTCTTTTACGTTGTGATTTTCGATTAACTATATTTTAGAGTTGATTTTACTTCTATTTAGTTGTAATATTCTGAAGAGTTGTTTTAACTTATTTTTCCTAAAATTTACATGACAAAAGAGAGTAAATAGCTCTTTTTAATACTGAAAATAACTCGTTTTAAGAGTTAAAATAACTCGTTCCAAGAGTTAAAAAAATATTTTTTGGAGTTAAAATAACTCTTTCAAATCCTAAAATGGATATATTTTGCAATTTTATTTTCTTTTTATTTTATCATTTTCTTTATTAATATTTTCTTGATCTCAAGTTCCCTATATTCCGAGCGAAATATCACGTATGATGCACGCACTGTCTTCATGAAACACTGTTAGGCATATTTCTAGTTGATGTTCCATAATGAACTTTGTCACACGAAAATCTTCTTGACTGAAGTATATTCTTAAAACGAAAACACTTAAGCATATACTTCAGTCGAGATGAAATTTTACATCGAAAAAGAGTAATAATTACATCGATATCCGACGAATTAATTCAACTCGCACGAAGAGTTGTTTCAACTCTTATTTACTAAATTTTACAACGAAAAGGAATAGCAATTACATCGATATTCGTAGAGTTAATTTAACTCTATCATAGAGTTGCTTTAACTTTTTAGGTTTTTTCCTAATGCTGCAATGGCAATTTGATGCTCAGTGGGCTTTAACGTTATTCTGCTTCCGAAATAACTACGAAAATTTCTCATATGAGAAATTCATGATTTTTATGTGGTAAATTCAGGTAAATTATGGCCTCTACACATTGGGAGCAATTTCTGTCAAAAATTGCTTTTTTGAAAGAAATTCCCTGCAGCGTTGTAGGGGGAAACGTCAAATTTCTGTCAAAAACGCAATTTTTGACGAAAATTGCTCCCAATGGTTAGACGCCTTTATGCTAAAATACGACTCATAACAATTACTGAGAGCTTTACACAGTTTCTTGCAACAGTTGTTTGATAATATTCAAGGCTCTAATGATGTCCTGCTCTCGAATCTACCTCTAATATTATATATGTCATATGACATTCTCATGTTGTTACATAGTTCCCTACAGGGCTTACACACAATCTTCAATATAGATAATTAATTTGCTCTGGAATTGGTCACCAAGAAGTTGGTCTACAAAGCTAACACGACGGTGGTCGCTAAAATTTGCGAATGATTCACATTATAATCTCTTCTGTGTTGGTCATTTTTGTAAGCATAAATTTTAATATTTATTGCAATCTATTCCAATCTATTTTTATGAGTGACTGAGGTTCATTTTTACCCACTTCATTCAGAACTTTTTGATGTAAACCACTTTTCAACCTGTTGGAATTCAAACTGTAATATGGGAAATGAAAATTTAAGTATTAATAAAGGGATAATAAGAGAAATTCTATAAGTAAGCTTGAGATGAAAATGTATTGCTGGTTTACAGCCAGTTTAATTTGTCAGGGATACCAAGACCTTTCCAATTATACCAATTTCTTCCAAATCGATTGAGATATACGTTCTCTAGAACCATTAAAGCATTTGATTTTGATATTTTTTATCACTTTTGAAAATTGTAAATATACTTTATTTAACGTTCTGCTGTAGTTAAATATTGTCGCTTTAATAATTCCTCCATCATTTGTTATTTCATCAATTAGATCGAACAATGGAAATACCTTAATTTCTAACACGTGTATGTATGTTTAGGACATTGCCAATCAACCAATATGTATGCGAAAACGCACAAACAATGACCACATTAAGGGTTAAATACATTCAACTCTCCGGTTAATTGGTAAAGTTCCATAGCAGCGTGATTACGTCAGTTAAAATTGAATTGCATTATTTGCGGAATGCACGGGAAAATTGCCGTTGAAATATTTATTTACCTACCCACTATACCATGTTCATTTAATATCCTTTTGCAGGTCGAACAGCTTTGCACATTGCTGTGCTGAAGGAGAAGGAGGATATTGTGGAGTACATCGTGACAAATTTCCGAGCAACAATCAAACTTGGAGACAATGTAAGCGACCAATTTGGTGGAAATTGTTTAGGAGGGTGGATTTAATGTGAACGGAAAATGATATTTTCATTGCAGCTGGAGAGGACAGCGCTTCACTATGCCATGGGTGTGTCCGCTGTGGAGGCAATCAGTCGTATCATGATCAAGAATGGCGCCAGACGAGTTGCAAAGGATCTAAAGGGGAGACAGCCGAGTTACTATTTCATGAACAAGTCCGATATTCTTCGACTGCAGGAAGAGGAGCACCACTAAACAACCAATTTCGTTGCACTCTGCAAAAGCTCACGGGAATCTTTCACAATACCGTAAATTTGACATGAAAAAGTAAACTGTGCGTGCTTTACAGGGAAGGGTTGTTTAACTTTCTGAGCAAGCTGCTGCTATGTATAATTTTAGGCTACGCCCCTTTCTGAGTTACGACGAACGTCAAATTGGTGTATCTAATTACAATGGTATTGATTCTAGGTATATTGTTGCACTTTATGGATAACGCATTCCATTAAATAAAATAACGGCTAAAGTTTAAAGAAACTTTCCTCTGAAAAATAAGCCACGCCCTCGATTTTCTTGAATTGAGAATCTTACAAAATTCAAGTCCAAGGAGAAACGGTTTCAAGATGAAAGCTCTGGGCAAGAATATATTTTGAGTATTTTCCGACGAATGATTTCAATAATAGAAAACCGGTGAGCGTCGGAAGGTGGGGTAGCTTAGAAAAGATAATTTTTCCCAAAGCTTCCGGTTCGGACTCCGGTTTCACACGGTCAATAGAGCCTAACTTACTACTACTTCAGAAACACGATACCTCGTTCTGACAAAATTGAAGGAGAAGCGCTGTAAGATTTTGATTGCTTCGAATTAAAACAAAAATGTTCTTGTAATAGGTTTAGTTTTGCAAACGATAATTTACTTCCGGGAAATGAAGCGGCAAAACATCGAAAACCATGACATTATAGAAACCACGCCCACTTGTGTGAATAATTTTCACTCAAAGAATTTATATTTTTGCTTATTTCTTGAAAGATTATTAAAATTCAGGCATGAAAAGGAAATAAATGCCTCAGAAAAACTTTAAGAATTTCTGTATCAGTGATGATATGTAGCCTCTATAACCACGCCTACTTTTGTGCATTACCCTTACCAATAGTCCTCGATTTTTTACTAAATTTACCTTTAGATTGTTGAAATGGGAGCAAAATGTAAAGAGTAAAAGATGGAAATCAGTGATGCTACGACCAAATTAATAGTCCCGCCCACTTGTGTGCATAGTTTCCGCTCGAAGCTTTGTGTTACCCTATTTCTCGTGAGATTCTTGAAATAACATGCTACGCCCCTCTGTAAACACTCTTGTTTGTTGTAATATCGTCATTCACTTCTATATGATAAAACAAGAGTATAAAAAATTAACCACGCCTCCTCTAAAGACCCGCTAACATTAACTAAAATAAAACTCATTTTGTTGTTTTATTAAAAATATCGTAAGATTGTTGTAAATTGATACTGATAAAAAAACAAGTCATCCTTGAAACACTTTCTATCTTTCTTCACTAAAATCTTTTTAGGGGGCGTGGCCTATTTATACAGTGTTTAAATTGAAAATTGTGAGGAACATGATGATTTAAATTTAAAACTAATTAGCTTTAGTGGATCATATGTCCTGAAGGGGTGTGGCCTAAAATTTTTCTCAAGCGGAGCTTACTCTGAAACTCAAATAACTACATACTTGTAAAATACGGGAATTAAAAAAAAACTACGGTATTGTAAAAGACAGTCACATTCACAATAAAAAAAAATTAGATGTCGATGCAAACACAAACCCCTTGTTATGTTGCCCTTCCCCCCATAAAAAAAAACAAAAGAAAAGGCAATAGGTAAAAGTCAGCAGAATGTCTTTCTTATTTAACACATCAGAAACTTATTAGAGTTGTTTGTAGTTTACAAATTAGGACTTATATAGTTACACTAGGCAAAAGCAGGATATTTGACAAGAAAAACATAATAATAATTTAAATATGTAAAAGAAATTAAATTGTAAATGCAAATCACTTTTGGCATCTTCCCTCTTCAATTTCCTTCTCTTTGGTAGTCATTGAGTGTTTTGGCTCTGGTTCATTCCACTTTTGAATTTCCGTACGTCCAAAAATTACAAAGAGCGTATTACCCACGAGATAGATTGCGGCTGAGATGAAAAACACCAATCTCCACTGATAGGGATCAGTCTGCAAAAAAAAGGCAATTTGCTGTTACAGTGTTCCAGAATGGTTGTTTAATATTCAAATTTTTAATACCGGATCCTGCACAACAAAGCCCACGAGAAGCGGTGCAATAATTGACATAACATTGGCTGCACCATTGGTAATGCCCATGAGAACACCAGCATGATTTGGAGCCAAATCTATATGGTTCACCTGAAATTACAGAGTATTTGCCATGGATTTATTATAAAATTTTCAAAATAATTCACTATATTTGGACAGGGCACTTTTGCATATCCTTCATTCCAATTTCTACATACAAAAGCAAATAAAGTCCAGAGTAAATATTGGTGAGAGCCACAATTCACTAAATGTGAATGTTTTTTGTGGTGAATACTGTGAAAAAAAATGTCAAAATTGTGGTTTTCGATACGAGTTACGTTCATATTTTCTGTTGGGGATGTCTTTCAGACTTCGCACATACACTAGCTTGAAACACTTCATATATTTCCCATAATCCTTTAATGAATCTGACCTAGTGCCAATATATTTTGATAGACAGTCTTAAGTCACACATTTCATGAAAAAGGTAGGTCAGGTTTACCCTGACCCCACTCTTACTTCATTGTCATTTACCCCAGAGATTCTCTCAACGATGAACTGGCTCAATTGACTTTAGAGGGATGTCTTCGGCGATTGCCAGTGAAAATGTTAGTCACCCTAAGATGAAAACACTTTTTTGGTTGTGTCCAGAGCTTTCGATCCTGATGGGGATCTTCTTCAGTGGTCAACTAAATTGTGTTTCCAGAGTCTTTCATAGGGACCGTGTGGTTCACGGTTACCCAATTACTCTAAAGACTTCATACCCATTTAACAGCACAGGACCCGGCGATCCCGGCGTCGGCGTATTAAAGCCTTGACAGACCTGAGGAATTGGGTAGAAAGGTCTTCGGAGGATAGGAAATTTAAAAATATTGAGAGGAAATGGGCTCACTTAAGGCAACTATTCGGCACATCTTCTAGCATCCAGTCAGATTTTTCCGAGACTCCCAAGTCCACATATTCTTCTTCTCGAACGTCCTAGACCGGACTGACTCTCTCGGCTTTTCAACTTATAGGTACGGTGGCAAAGACCCAGAAAGTAATGATACCGCAAAGAATTAGGGCCTTGACAGACCTGAGGATTAGCCGAGAGACGACTTAGTGTAATTATACTAGACAAAAAGGTTAAACTTCATTTCTACCATTTTCCACTAAGTCGTCTCTCGGCTTAAGTCGTAAGTGTGTCTAGCGCATTAGGCGCGGATCATGAACGGATTTAACGTAACTTTTATAGGAACCAGGATTTTTGCAAATGTATACAATTCATTGGGAATAGGTTACAATTTTGAATGCGATAAGATATTAAAAAAAATGCACCGTCTGTGCTTAAAAAACTTTAGGATCACGGAAGGATCATCCACACCAATTTTAAGGTGCTTCTGGGCCTTCTGGGCCGTCTATAGTTGATTTATCAGATTCTTCCAACACGATATATACGACATTGCAACATGATTCATTTTACTTTCTGGATCTAGGCCAACTCTCTCGTCTGAAGACCGCTTTATGTCTTTTATGGGTAACCTTTCCTCTGGAATATTTTATTTAGGGGAAACTGGGGCACCACCAAACACGGGGTAGCACCAAACACTAATTTTTATTTCTAAACTACTTGGACTATCTCGACCATTTCTTCAATGGACAAGCATCCCTACAGTGCCTATAAATTCCTTAGGCCTTGTCTTCAGAAGTCGAATATCTGATTAAAAAATCGCAGTGTTTGGTGCTACTCCGTGTTTGGTGGTGCCCCAGTTTCCCCTACAACTCATATTATTCCTGGTTACTATGAAAACTGTATGTTTCACTTTTTAACCATCTACTTCTTAGGAGACTGTGGGGAGAATTTTACTCGTTCTTGAATGATTTAAGGACAGCTAGGACATATCAAAATTTTAAAAATTAGGATAAAATCCATTTTGAGGTATTCGATTTTGAATGGTAGTTTAAATATAATTTAGAGCTACAATTTAATAAATATTTTATTCTGCTGAAAAGAAGTTAAAAAAAGAAACATGTTGTTGTTTAGCCTACGTGACCTACGTAACCTTTTATTAAAAACTTAATTAGTAAATTTTAAAGAAGATTTTAATATTTAGGATAAAGTGATATAATTTGGAATTAGTGTTACAAGTCGGACAATTCGCCGATACAAGATGGACATGGTTTTTTTCTTGATAAATACAGTGCAAAATTTGTTTTTAAGCACAAGGAACCAAATTATAAAACTAAAGCATTAAAAATATACAAATAAAAATGAAGTACTAAATTTATCAAGATAAAAAGCCTTGTCCAAATTGTATCATTGTCCAACTGTACCACTGCACTGTCCTGTCCAACTCGTACCACTTTACCCTATATTTTACATTTAAGATAGAAATTGGAAAGATCTATATCCTGCGATTAAAAATTGATACCAATTTGTTAGATATAGAAACTCGGATATTAACAAGAAAACAAATTGAAGTCTTTAAGTATAAAGGCGAAGTGGAGCACATTTGAAATAGGATACTTTTGAAAATGTTTTTATTTCTCTTATTTTTTTTAAGAAGTTAAGACTAATCAGTGTAATTTAGCTTCAAAATGGGTTTGTGAAGCTGA
Organism: Phlebotomus papatasi; assembly: GCF_024763615.1. Lineage (NCBI taxonomy): Eukaryota > Metazoa > Arthropoda > Insecta > Diptera > Psychodidae > Phlebotomus > Phlebotomus papatasi. The sequence continues at coordinate 85,517,002 of NC_077223.1, read as the reverse complement.
ACAATATCACGGTAAGGTCTAGTCCATTTAAGAATAGGAGGAAGAGCTCAATTTTAAAGCTGTCCTAGTTCAAAGATGCCCGCCCCACTTTAGGTTTCAGAGCTCAATTTTCTTGCAATCGATTGATATATTCCAGTTACTGCATAATCTGTCAATTCAACTATTACGTACAGGGTTTAAGCGGTTTAAGTATCTCATCGGACTAAACAAGTTTGAATAGTACCATAAATAAAAATTTGTCATTCTGTTATTTCTGTGCAATATTTTGGAGGTATTTGCAAAAACGTTAATTGGTCGTCTAACTTTTTTCACACGTGTTTTTTTTTCTTAGATATCACCACACAAGGCCAAGTTCAGTGCCGCTCTGTCTTGTGTTGAATCACCCATTTTTTTGTCTAAACACCTCTAAAATCTCCATACATTTGCTATTTAATTCATCCATAAATTCACAATCTCCTAAAATGCTAGATATCTGACTGGATTTGGAATACAATTTCGTGACAATTTTGGCGCCGAAAAGCCCCTTAAGGCTGTCACATAATTGACTCATTCAGTGACTATTTTATAATTAGCAGTCGTACGTACTGGCAGATGCCATGTTTGGAAAATCAACAAGAGATTCGCATTTGGAGACCGGCCTGTGGGAATTCCCAAAATCGGAGGCGTGGGAAAGAAACATTTGTAAACAATGTAGAAGAATTAGCAAAACGGAGTCAACACTAAAAAAATGTGGTTAATAAAAGACAGATTCACATTGCTCAAAAATTTCGTAGAATTCAAATACTTTGGTAAGAAGAATTATTTTAAAATGAGGTTAAGAAAAACTTTAAGTTTAGAGTTTAAGGTGTGAAATCTAAATTTTGAAGGTTTATTTATTATTATACCAGAATTAACCATGCTTTTCTATTTGGTTCGAGCTTTGAAAATATCCTTAAAGTTAAGATTCATTTATGAGCAATATATACTATTTTTAAGGTTAAGTTTTAGATTATGTTTTACAAAATCGTTGTCAAAATAATTTCTTACAAAAATTAGAAAGTAAATTAAATTTATACCATTTGAATTGTATTTCCTGAAACTCTTGAATTAGGCTTAAAATACTATCACTATTTCCATTGTTATGCTTAAGGTTATGTTATGTGATTTATGCTTTACATAACCTCAATAATTCGAAAATATTTTAACTTGCACTTCTAAATTTTTTCTTGAACTTATATCTTTTATTGTTGTTTGGTAAAGAATTTGCCATAAATCCGAATGACTTTGCTCCTTGCGGTTGGTAAGCTTTTCCTTAATTCTAACACTCAAGGATGGTCTTCAACAATTGGACGTGGTAGATCGGATCAAAGTATCTTTAACCCTAGATGCGGGTGACTTTGCCACTCTGCTATTTGTATGCTTTTCTTTAATTTTAGCACTTCGGGATGATCTTCACCGATCGTACGTGTTAATCAGATCAGTGAATTAAAGAAAAGCTTACGAACGGCAGGGAGCAAAGTCATCTGGATTTATGGTAACTTTTTCACCAAATCGATCGCTCAGAATAAGATACGAATAACTCGCAGTAGGCAAATTTTACAGGAGAGCGATTTGAAGATGAGATTTTACATGCAGAGTATAGGATTTTTGAGATTTAAAATCTTTATAACTTTGAAAATAATTATCTTTCAAGTATAATATTCACAGGAGGGAAGGTAGAGGATAAAGAAGAATCCAAAAAGCGAATAAAACGAATTTTGTAAAAAAAATCTAAGTCATCGAAATAGTAATAAAAAATATTAGTACAAGAAAAAAATTTAGAAGTTCAAGTGAAATAATGTTCGAATTATTGAGGTAATTTTCAGCATAACCTCAAATTTCTAAATAACTTCTATGCCAAGTAAGTAAATATGGAAATTGTGGTAGTAAATATTTTAAGAATAATCCAAGAATTTCAGTAAACACGATTCAAATGCTATAAATGTGACTCACATTCTATTTTTTGTAAGTAAATAATTTTATAAAGCTTATGTAAAACATTTGAATTTTGAGGTTAGACTGTGTTCTAACCTTAAAAATCGAGAATATTGAGAAAATTCTACAGTTTCAAAGCCTAAATACAATTTGAATTCAATTTTTACACATCCGAGAGATAAATAAAATCATCAGTTCTTTTCTACCAGTAAAAAATTAAAAACAGATATCCGAATTATCTGTTTTAAGGTTAGGCTAAAAAATAAAAATTATGGTTTTAATCACAAGATCTTAATAAAACTTGAATCTCGAAAAGTTTATCAGCCAAGTATTCTTTTTTAGCTTAAATTATTTACAAAAATTGTTTTCGATCGGAAAGGGTTAGCGAATTTCCAATACGTTAATAATTTCCTGTTTTTTTTTGGTTATAATCAACATAACCTAAAATTTCCATTTATAACTTTCTAGCCACAAAAAAAAATAAGCTTTTCACAAATTTTGTACACTTGAAAGAAAACTAGATAATTTCAGTAATTTGAGGTTATAATTCTTTAGTGTTAGTTTCTAATACAAAAAAATTAAAATTCTAACCTCAATATTTTTAATTCTATTAATTACGATATTAAAGAATGTATGCACTGGATTGGGCAGTAGGTTCGTAAAAATTGAGAGTAAAAATGAATTTTTAATTGAAAAATATTTTTTTTGCACGAAAATAATAAAATTATTATTGAGAAAGGAAAAATTCAAAAGTTAAGATATGTTTTAAAGTCATTTGTGAATACTTTAGCGTTTTTTACTGGTCAAAATGGAATTTGTACTTCTTCTAAATGTTTTTGTCTTAAATAATTATGCTCAATATCTCAACAGGTGTCAGTCTAAATAATTTCAAGGGCTTTAGAATTTGCGATAGGGATTTACTAAGATCAGCCTGATTTTGCTTTCGTTGTATATTTGCCATTGGAATTAAATAAATATTGTGATGCATCTTCGTTCTTGCGGTATTTTTTTTAATTTTACTTAGTAATAGAAATTTTATACCAAGATTACGAAGAAAATAAACAAAAATATTTATTTAATTCTATATTCTCTTTACTAAACTATCTCAATTGTTGTTTATTTGTAATCTCAAAATCATTTAACAGAAAGTACGCTACTGCAACGCTTTTCAGCTGCAATTGAATTAATTCTAGAGATAATGCGCAATTTCGAATCAATTTTGGATATACTTTTTCAATACCATGTCTTAATTTTTATTATCATGCAATGAAATTGCACTTAAATCAATTATTTCGAGGTAATACGTTAATTGGTACATAATTTGTATTTAATGCTTGCGGGTATTATGGAAGATTGTGGATGAGTGGTCAAGGATAGCTTCTAGGGCAAATATTTGTTAATATATCATTCCTTTACGTGTTTACTAACCTGGAAGCCCAAATAAGTGGCTGAATTGATTCCTACGGCAATTGTGAGGAGTCCTACTGCCAAATCTACATTGTCCTTGGTAACATATCCCAGGGCCACGAGGGCGAACATAGGAATAAGATGACCGATGCTGTTGAACAATTTCCGACTGACACTGAGAGGGATGACTTCCCTCTTGGATAGGACATCAGCCAGGTAACTAAAGACGTAGCTCATGAGGCACATGGCCAAGTAGGGCAGTGATGATAGAAGAGCATTCTAAATGCAAATTGATGTCAACGGTTAATCGTATTTTCAAATTGATGTCACATGCAACACTCACTTGTTTGATGTCCATGTCGAGGACATTCTTCATATAAGTTGGAATCTTGGTGAGGAGGGTCCAGAAGCCCCAGTTGTGTCCACAGTGTACCAGCATCAACGAGAGGAAGGGCATTGAGGTGAAAATAGCCAACCAGGGGGTTGAAGTACTCCTCTTTTCCGCCTGTTTGAATTTTTCATGCATTCTTAATGTACTCGTTGATTATATTCAATCTCTCACCTTTTCACTTGTGTCAACATTGAGGGACTTCTCAATAAACTCCTTCTCCTCCGGCGAGATACTCTTAAACTCTGATGGTGAATTTCCCCCAAAGAAATACCACAGAATTGACCAGAATATTCCAGCAAATCCTGCCACATAGAAAACACTCGGCCAGCCGAGAAAAGAAGAAGCCAGAAATCCGCTTGCCGAGAGCATTATCACCGTACCAAATTGGGAGCCTGCAGGACATTCAGAAAAACTTAATGAGTGAAGCTTTGAGGAACTTTTACCTGCACCGTAAACTTAATTGCACTTTATACTGGAGTGTAGCTTTTGGCCACTGCTTGAGAAAACTACCAGGGATTAAGTGGACTTTGTATGGGATTTTCATGAGAACCACATGACACTTCGGTCACATTATTTTAGTTGAGAGACATAAGAGAAAAGTAATGTTACCTCCAAGTCCTTCTTGTACATATTTTCATTTGGACGATATAATGGGTTTCGTTATAAACTTGTTAATGAGGGTGCTTTAATACCTTATAAGGGGAGCATTTAAAGTTTCGACATGGAAGATCAGTTTGCTTAATTTTATACATTTCTTTCTAAAAGCCTTTTAATAAAGATGTTTTTAAATTTAGATGTTTCGGGTATATTAAAAACCTCTTGAGTAACTTCACCTTGAAATTAAGGTGCGCTCAATTTTGCAGTCGTTATACTTGAAAGGAAATTATTGTGTTGTAAGCGAGACTTAAGCCTACGCCTAACTAAGATTATACTTTCGTTTAGTGATATAAAGGATATAAATAAAAATTTTCCTCAGACTCTTATTTTACGAGATAAAATACAAATGATTAATGTAAAATATATTTTTTTAGAGGATTCTGAAAGTAAAAAATTTTATTATGCTACGCTCTTCTCAGTAATTTATCATTTCGACTTAAAGTTCTTAAAGCGTTACGTGGACAACGAAGACTAAAATCTCGCTGATTTTCTTTGAATTGTTTCAACATAGTGGGAGGTGGGGCTACTTTGAACTGTGGGGCTAGATTGTTATACGACTTTTTCGCCTATTTCTAAATGAAGCTGGTGCTTACGATTATTTTATTTAGATCCACAATTATTTTGTCCATTCAAATTACATCATGTTAAAACCAAATTTCCATTAGAAATATGCAAAAAAATTGTATAACAATCTAGCCCCACAGCTCAAAGTAGCCCCACTTCCCCCTAATAAAAAAAATAACTCAAGCTCTTAAGCATATTATAAGCCCAACACTGACCCGTATTTTCAAAAAACTTTATTTAAATATTTTAAAAATTCATCTGTTAGGATCTAATTTTCGGAACCGTTTTTTTGAAAAAAAAACTTTACCGGCTTCAGATCTAAGGCTTAGCCATATGGCTTAAGATCTTTGATTTCTTATCAATCAAAACTTTTTAGAAAAGATTAACTTAAAATTGGATTATTAAGAACAAATGACCCATTATAAAAAGCGATGAAATAAGTTGCAATTTACGATTTTGAGACCTTCGCGATCTAGCCTAAACGTTTAGTATAAAGACCTAGTCGTATGGCTTAACCCTTCAAACACGAGAGGGTCAAAAACTCATTTATTAATATTAAACTGCATTATTTTTTTGACATTTTAGGTCAAAACTTAACCTTAGAAGGAACGTTTTTTAGGTGGCCCAATATTTATTAAAAGGTTTACTGCAATTCTTAAAAAGGTTTTTTTTTAAATCTATTAGTATTATATACTTTTAGCGCTTTTAGCAGTTGACTTAATATTTCTTAAAGTTGACTGAAAAGGCCTTGGGCTTGGGGAACTGCGGATGACCTCTAATCCGAAAACCGCTTTACTTAGAGTGGATTCATTTGAGGTGTATTTCCAGTTCGAATACGAGTCTAAATCATACTAGAACGAAGATTTTTTGTTTGCTTGATCAAATCTATTTTACAAGACGAAACGCGATGTAAAATGCGAAATTGTCATAATTGTTTGCGTAAAACTCCCTCAAAAATACTTTTTTTCAAAAACTCTTCGTTAAAGTTACATGTTTAACTTATCTATTAATTGAAAATATTTTGTTAAAGCTGAGATTTCGACTTCAGATCCTTCAGATGAACTTACTTTAAATAATCATGACTACCGCAAAGTAAGTTTTCTTTAAGGGATTCTGAAAATTAGTCACCTAATGTTCTTTTTTTCTGGCTCTATCTTAAACTTGAAATTATGTCTTGTATATACCGGGTATTAAGGGTATACAAAAATTTGTAGATTGAATTGAGAGCTCCATATGGTAGGCAAAGAGCGTTACTTTCTCAATATTTCAAAATAATGTTTAATTGAATAATAAGATTTCACGAACTATTAAGCTATTTTACTATCGCAAAAGATAATAATATGAACAATTTTGAGGAAAACTATTGATATAGAATATGATTTATTGGATTTATTGAAATAAAATCTTAAAGTAAAATGGATCAACACTGCGTGAGTGAGCTCGGCAATTAAATTTATTTTAGTACTCTTAAATCTATTTTTTTTTCTTGCTAAGAGCATTTACTGCAATCTCTTGACATATTTATTTGCCTTATTTCTCGAGAGCCACTAACATAAGGACCTTTTCCCCGGAAAATCGTTATTTTCAATATCAAATGAGAACTTCAAGAAGAAAAAATACCAAAATAAATGTTAGGGTGGAGTAACTACTTATCGCCATGTTTACGAAAAACGGGAATTAATTGTATTATAACTTTTAAACACTTATTAAAAGATAACTCAAATTTGACACAAAGTTACTTAGATGTATTGGCTCTAGATTCCTGAAAACAATAGTCCTCCAATATACCGTTGGACTACTTGAAAAACTGATTTTTATTAACAATGCAAAAATAATCACTTCGTCGTCACTTTTTACCACTTTTCGCCAGTGCTGTAACTACTTCTCGCCACTCACTTAAAAAGTTCACACTCTGTTCTTTTGGGCAATATTATGCAAAGAATACATTCAGAATTCCTTTTTCCTCATGATCACCCTATCATTACTCACTTTCAATGATTTTTCTTCGCTTTTATTTGAGAAATCAAACTATTGGATTAATGAAAAAGTAAACAATGCAGATTTGACAACTGAAAATCTACGAAATTAAGTTAGCGTCGCCTATTGAAAAGAGATGGCGACAGGTGGTAATGGTAAAATCATTCCAAAATATTACCACTTTTCGCCATGCCTCATTTTTATATAAATATAAAATAAAATGAAATATTAATTAACTAAACACAAATTTTATCTATTCCACAAGTGTAATTAAATAGTTATTCAATAGACAAATTATTTATCCAAAAAGGTAAATTTCGCTTGATGAAAGTTTGATGACACTTAATACATTGGGTAAGAAATATTTGATTCGATGCACCTGCTTAAAATATTGCTCTAAAAAATGCTCAAAATCGTAAATCCAAAACGAATAATTAATATTTTTCTACTCTATACGTGGCAGCAGTAAAAATACAAATAACTTTGCGGCTCATTTATTTCATAAATCGCGAAAAATAGCGATTTCAATATAAGTGGCGAAAAGTGGGGCACTGGCGAGAAGTGGTGATTCCACCTTACGTGATATGAAACATATTGTTCTACAATATTATTATTGATAAATGTCACACTAATGTATTACATTTTCTAAGTTGAAAGTAAATTTATTTGGCATTAAAGTATTTGCATAAATACCGATAATACAACGTGAGAAATGGCTTCTAAATTTATGATTTTGAAGAAATTCGCCGACAAATTTATTTAAAATTCTATTTAAGGGAATGTAGGCATGATTCGCACAGAGTGAACCTTCAAACGATGCGAATTTTCTCTTCGTTTGCAAAGAGCTGACTTACTATTTCTCATCTCGTTTCACGAGCTTAATAATTAACTATCTTATGGTTAAGAAATGACAAATTAGTTCTTTGCAAACAAAGAGAAAATTTGCGTTGTTTGAAGGTTTACTCTGTGCGAACCTTGCCAACATTCCCCTAAATCTATTTGTTTAATTTTAAGCTATCTCTACTTATATTACTGCAATACATTTACAATCTAAACCATAAAGAATTAACTCAAAACCCCATTTCTTTACATCAGGATCTTTTTGCTATCGTACTTCATTTCCTATAAACTGATGATATACAAGCGTTGTTTCGTTTTTTAACACCTTGGGCGCAATAGGGTATTGTGGAATCGTTTCCAAATTGAAATTTTGAGAACACCACAAAAGAAGCACAAGCGCTTTTCAAGAGCGTTTATCTAAAATTCCAATTTATAAATCAATTCCGAATTATCCAGTGCACTCTATAAATTTTTGTAAAAGGTAATTTTTCATGAAAATTCACATTGATCGGTTCAAAGGAATTTACAAAAAGCTATAAAAATAAAGCTTATAAAGCGAATCCATTAAGAAACTGCTGTTATCAGTAACCTTTCTAAAGACGGTATTTCTTGATAAGAAAAAAAACTGGTTTCAACCAAAATTGTACGCGTAATTAAGCTTTTGGACAGCTTATCCACCTGATAAGAAAAAAATTTCGGGTTATCTTCAGAGGCTTTAATCTCAGAGCCTGCAAATAAAGTTTATGCAGACATGTGCCTGTCTTTTTAGAATGACATGCGATAAACCTCCACTGTCACAAGAACATTATTATAAACAATTTGCAACAAAATTCTTTTGGTTCTGCGTTCATTGTGGTTTGTTTTAGAACGAATTGTGGTGTTAATGTATTCCACCTTTTTAGAAATTTGGGTTTCATGAGTTTAAAATTGTACCTCAGTTTGCAAAGTCTTAAAAAGAAGTTTCAAGAAGTTAAACTAAACAATATCCCAAGTTTAATCTAGTCTAATATATAACCACAATATGTAGTGAAGAGAACCAACAAATCCAGAGATAATCCCAAAATGATGACAATGCATTTCTGCATTCACTTGCAATCCTTGTATATTGACTCACCTGAGTAGCAGTATGTGCTGAGCTTTCCCCTTTCAGATACTGGCGCCCATTTGGACAGGAGGGTGTGGGTGGAGGGAAAAATGAATCCTTGACAAAGTCCCTGGAGCACTCTGGAGGCACATACAACCTTCCATCCACCGTAAGATGCTCCAAAGGGTGTTAGAATATTCAGAGCTGAACAAATGGCCATGGCAAAGATCAGCATTATCTTTGCTCCATATGTCTGAGCGAGTTTACCAGCCGGCACCTGGGTCACAATATAGCCCCAGAAGAAGCTGCTGAGAATCACAGACTGAGTCTTCTCATCCCAATCGTATTCCTAGAGTGGGCGACAGGTGGAAGAAGCAATTATTGTCACTGTTGGCACATTTATCTGCAACACAGTGGTCTAAAGTGCTTAATTGCTCCGTCGGATTGAGCAAAAATTCCACCTCCAAGCAATTCCAGAATTCATTTATCAAGCCTTCCAGAGTACTTTAGACAAATTGCATCTGATTATTTCACCCGTTTTTGCAATAAATTTTAAATAAAGATACAACTTTTTACGAAGTTGAAAAAGTTCATGACCCAAAACTTTGTAACATTGTATTCGCTGCACTATAATTAATTTTTGTAAGCACCTGGAAGTAGTTTACTTATCAAAATTCTTGTTTGAGCTACAATTTGATTAGCCAGAAATGCGGATTCTCGACCTTGTCGTATTATTTTTCTCAATACGATCCGTCTGATAAGAAAATTGTAAATTGTATACAAAATATTGAAATATTGACTACATTTATATGCCAAAGTAATTCGGATTAAGTATTATGAGATTTAATTTAAGTCTGATCTGTGATTTCTAAAAAAAAATTAAACCTGTTAATTTTAAACCGTAATGATGTTGATGGGATAGAATCAATATCAGAGTGGGATAGAATCCATATGAAAATGGGATAAAATCAATACCAGTATGGAATAGAATCAATACCAGAATGAGACAGAATCAATACCAAAATGGGATAGAATCAATAGTGTTTCCTAATAAATAATGACTTCCAAAAATCAATGCTGCAATAGGATAAAATTAATCCCACGATTTCTAAAATTCAATCTCAAATTGAGATAGAAACAATACCATTTCTCCCTCAAAAAATTAATTTCGTAAATTTGATACCAAACTGTCCTAAAAGTAATCCAAATATTTCGTAACTTTGTTTTAGAAATCAAAATCAATCCAAATGGCACATATTTTCAAGAAAATTTGGTATAAATTTGGTATTGAAATACTGGGATTAAAATCAATACCATGGGTATTGAATCTGGATACTTGAAAAATATTCTCTGTGATAGAATTAAAAGAACAGAATTTTTGTTTTGAGCAATATTCGATTCGAAATTTGAATGTTTTTCGAATTTGAAAGCTGGACCATATAAATATAAATATTCAAAGCCTATTGAATCCAAAAGCTGATCACTGTCTTTTAAGGCAACTATGTAAATCCAAAACAAATGGATAAAAAAAAGTGCAGAAAGTAATAAAGAATAGGAACGTAAAAGAATAACGTAAAAGAAACGTAAAAAATTTAAATGAAGATATAGGTAGCAAATAAGCTGATGTGTATACAATAAATGAAATAATATAATAGTTCTATTTAAAAATAAATTAATATAAATTAAGTACTGGTATTAATAGGGGTACCGGTCAAAATTTTAAAAGTCGAAAACTGAATTTTTAAAAGTGTCATAGGTACTTCTACGGTTGATCCCGAAAGTTACTCGAATTGCACCCAGGAAAATCTATGTATTTTGTGAAATTATTAAACATATTATTCTCCGTACAACTTCGTTCCTTTCAGGATTTTTAGAACTCGGAATTTTGACTTTCATGACTTTGACTGCCACCGTTAACAGAATTTGATTATGTGTCCGCTGCTGACTTAACGTTGATGATCAGCCTTCGATGCAGAATGGCGATAAATGGTTCAAATATTCTAATAAAGTAATTACATCTCGCATTTAATTAAAATTCGTATGTATTCGTATTAATGAAGTTTACAAAAATTTTCGAACAGTATTCTATTAGGTAGATATTACTCCAAAACACAAAGGTACCCCACTTCCCCTTGCTAGCCTATTTTTTATTTAGTGATCGAATATTACAAAGATAATTTCGTCTATCCATTTAGAAGATTGTTGTCGGGGTTTTGCCCTGAAAGATTCCTCAGAAAGACCAAGGCTTATCGTGGCCAATTGCCCGGCAGCGACCCAGCTCTGTGTCCCCATCCGAACACTTCCAGGCCATGTTACCGACTGACTGACAAAGTCTCTTGTCAGCCAATTCTACACACGGCGAGCAACAGAACTACACCACCAGTAAAAGGCCTTGCTTGGAGCGAGAGACCGGAAATATGAATTTCCCGCAAACAGGGAAGGGAATCAACCAACCGGGCTCTATTTCGCTATCGGTGGAAAATCTCGCCAACAAGATAGAAACTGTCTCAGATCAAAGGATATGTTGATAGCTCATAATTGCTATAGCTCATGATTAAATTTTTGGTTATAATTAGACAATCGCCGAATTGAATGTACAGTAATCGGTAACCAGTTTAGTTTCGTTAAACACGTGAACTTGATATTCAAAACCATCACGGTAAAAAGTGAAAATTCCCACATTTTAATACAGAATGTTCACAATTTTCAATGGATTAGGACTTTCTCAAAAAATTATTTTTTTGCACTTAATCCGGTATTAACTTTGTAGTAAGGGCCTCGAGTAGGTCAGTGGATAGAGTAGTAGCTCTATGACTGCGAGGTCTGGGGTTCAAAGCTGAGCAGCAGCAGAAAAAGTATTCTCATGCCATATCGGCTTTGAATTCGTCCAGTGAATGAATGAATAGTAATGTCAATGGTGCATATTGGCAAAAAAGTGAACCGCCTAAAAACAATAGAGGCTGGTACGAAAACGAGTTTCGACATGAAAGCGGTACTTCAGTCGATACAAACATTCGCTGTCACTGATCCCAAACACACACCGAGAAGGGATGCTGTGACATAGTAACGGCACTGACACTGACTGCTCACAGAGCTGTGATATAGAGCGGCTACCCGTATCGGGGGATAAGATAGAATAGGAGTGGGGAAGCATAAGGGGCCCAATTGGTGGCCTGGATGCATCGGAATATCCGAAATGGAGAACTGACCCCTGGTAAAATCTTATCTTATCTTAACTTTGTAGTAATGTATAAATGTAGTCAATGAAGAAAACAGGTTCCATTGTCATTGTCTTAAAATACAAAATTTCATTGAAATTCCATTTTACTCTATTATGTTGATAAGAACGACATTAAAATCATAAATAAAATCATAGCTCAAACTTTAGAAAGATTTTTAAAAATAGTAAAAACACCTGAGTAATATATTTACGTACCGCGCAAGGCACTTGTTTACAAACAATGCTCTTAAGATAAAATTCTCATTGAAAGCGCTTAGTTAGACAGAGAAACAATGGAAAGTTTGTATCTTTTAATAGAAATGAAATGTCTTTATAGTAAAAAAAACTGTATGTGTAAGCACTTTAAACTCATGAATGGATTATTATTTCAAGTTCTAATGGCCCTAAATCATAATTATTACAGCTTATGGAGAAACCGGCAAAACATATTACTCTATGGCCAGAAGAAATACGATAGTATCTGTATTTAGTGATATAGTTTACTGTTATCAAACTGATCATAATAATTTTTGTTAATTTTCTGATAATTTTGTTTTAAAGATAGGGGAAGGTGGGGTGACTTTGAGCTGTGGGGCTACATTGTTATAAGATTTTTTCGTCTATTTTTAAATGAAGCTAGGCCTTCAAATTATTTTATTTAGATCCACTATTGTCTTGTCTGGGGCACTCAATGGGTCAAGTGGTAGAGCACTCGCTCTATGATGCAAGTGTCCCGTGTTCGAATCCCCTTTAGGTCACCAGGAATTTTTCTGGCGTTAAAGGTGTTCGGATTGCATCCAGTGAGCTTCACTGCACTTGATTCTACTGGGCATGGGACTGACAACCTCATCCCTGTATAAGTAAAAATAATAATGGATGTCCCGAAATCTCCTTGTCGGAAGGCCTTGTTCCGTCATGGAATGTTGTGCCAGCATTATTATTATTATTATTATTGTCTTGTCTATCCAAATTACATCAACTTAATACCCAGTTTCATTTAGAAATATGCGAAAAAATCGTATAACAATGTAGCCCCACAAATCAAAGTAGCCCCACTTCCCCCTATAGGGGAAAGTACCCTCCCTTCGAACGTTCATGCCTCGAATAATCTGATTTTTCTTTATCTTTCCTAAGAGACTTATACATAATTATCACGTAATTATCAATAATTGATGATAAGCTAACTAATTCTTTAATAAAAATGTGTAACTCTCTTAGGAAAAATAGAAGAAAATTCACATTATTCGAAGACATGGACGTTCGAAAGGAGAGTACTTTCCCCTATTGCCCTGTATGAGGAGTTTACGCAATATAACAAGCTTTGTTTGTTTAATAAATGCACCGAATACAAACATCTAAAAGGGAAGCATGTAATAAAATGCTTCCGGCTAATATAGTCGAATCAAAGTACTAAGAAATTTGAGAAAGGTAAAGTGCCCTCAAGTCGACCGGTAGCGTTATTTATTCAATTTATTTATATTTGCACTAATAGGGGAATGTAGGCATGGTTCGCACAGAGTGAACCTTCAAACGTTGCGAATTTTCTCTTTGTTTGCAAAGAGCTGACCTACCATTTGTAATCTCGTTTCATGAGCTTAATAATTATCTATCTTATGGCAAAGAAATGATGAACTAGCTCTTTGAAAACAAAGAGAAAATTTGCGTTGTTTGAAGGTTCACTCTGTGCGAACCATGCCTACATTCCCCTATTTGGCGTATGATATAACATTAATAGGTCAATTATTCCATAAATATACGAATCAGTGACAATTTTATAGAAATTCACCATCAAACATTCAAATATTGACCACCGGTTGAGTCGAGGAACCAGTCGACTCGGGGTCACTTTAACCATATTTAGGGTGGCTTAATCAATTTTATAAATGTAATATTTTTAATAAACCTTGTAGATAGTTAATCGTCTCTGTTTTCTCTCAAATTATTCTTAATACATTTTAAAATTAATAAAAATGCACACACAGCTTGTGTAATATTTCAGTCACCTTGATTCTCAAAGTTCCCTGCCCTTCCGAAATTTTATTTTATTTTTCATTGTGCACATTGCAAATTGAAGAAATAAAACGAAAATTCGATGAACGGTGAGCAAAAAAGAACGACGATTAATTTATCTTACAGTTTTTTGCTTACCGTTTATCGCATTTTCGTTTTATTTCTTCAATTTTCTTATATTATTTTCACCTAGTGCCACCGAGTATGACATAAGGTAATACGGTAATGGAAATTTTGCGTAAGAATTGCAATGAAAATTCGTAAATTAAAGAATGTGATTCTGTCCTTATCCGCAAGACCGAAAAAATCTCACAATTCCCAAATGGACATGATTCGAAAATACCCCATCTTACCTTATGAGAATAATTTAAAAAATCATGAAAATTTGAGGAACAAATGAAGTGGCCGAGATTTGGTACAGTTCCCTTGCTTTATTTTTAGTGCTTCTATTGCTCGTACTAAAAGAGTAAGAGGAGTATATAAATCCGTCTTTATTTCAACTTGTCATCGTTCTGGAGTTTAAACGGTAAGAGATATCGATTTACTAACTTCGGTGACCCCTTCTAATATCTTCTTTAATATTATCTCCTGGATTTTTCCAAACAAATACTAATTAAATTAAATTAAATTCTAATCAAAAACATGTAAATACCTTCCTCTAATACAAAAGCACGTAAAATATGATTTTTTTTTGTACAAATTGACATATAACATAATGAACATAATAAATATATGATAAATATATAATAACATAATAAACATATAACATATAACATAATGGCATATAACATTCTGCAAAGTCTGCTATACTTTGGCTTGACCATTTTTTGTGCATTTTGAAGTGAGTGAGAGAAATCATAAACAATCCGAAAATTAAGCGGATGTCCGTTAGTGTTTCTTTTATCGATTGTTCGAATGATAAATTTTCCACCAAAAGTTTATCATGTGAAAGATCATCAGACAAAGCATTCTATTCACCAAAAACTTCACTATATCATCACGCTTTTCACACTATTTTGAGTTTGAGATGATGCAAAAGACGAACCCACTGCAAATGTCGCAATTTTTGTGTTGTCTTTTCGTGTTAGAAGCCACCATAAAAAAAAGTGTCTATAAGACTAAATATGAAAAATCACCTCCAGCTTGTTTAATTAGGCATCCATTTCGGCTGATTATTCTCTTTTAACGTGCAAATGCTAATTTTTCCTAAATTTTTCCACAGTATTTGAACAAGTGTCTGACTCACCTCAAAGTTGGGATTAGTGGAATTTCTGTCCACCATCGCGACAATTGCCACGGACAAGTTGACACGCATGGCGTAGGCGATTGTGAGGCAGAGGAAGAGGAGGAATGTCTGCAGGTGTCGTACACCAAAGAGACCACCTGTTGAGGGTAAAATTTACACATTCAGATCTGGAAATTATGTTGAATTTTTCACCAAAGAAAATTTCATTTTTTTTTTAATTGTACCCAAGAAGTCAAATAGCTGCTTTTTAGGACTAAAATTCTTAAAGGTAAGCTCAAAGGTCTTCGTATTAAAGTGAAATTGAATAAAGAGACCCATAAACAGAATTTAAGAATACATGTTTCTGGCTCAAGAAGTTCCTAGAAAGTCCTAGAGACAACTTATTATACTCTTAATCCAATTACAGTGATCCTTTTAAGTAAAGTGACGTACTAATTGGCAATATGCAAGCTCTTCCAATATTCAAATCCATAATTTCCGTATCAAGCCTTTTTAAAGAATACTTAGATAGACTTTAGGGGAAAGCACGCTACCTTCGGACAATTCATTTTTTTTCTAAGATTTCAATGGATTTGGCCCTTGGCTCTTTTCAGAAAACTTGAGACACTGGACTAGCTATTAAAATATAATATTAAGAACATTTTCAAAAAAATCAGTTGTTCGAAGTTTGAGTCATCCTTAGGTAACACGCTCTCTCGGTGTCATTGATATATTTCAGATCGTTATTATTTTTCAGCGTTTATTTCCGTCCGATCAATCTCAAAAACAAAATTATAGAGTTCTATCTAACATGATAATTTTATAAATTAATGTTATTTTGTGAACATTGAAAAATAAAATAAACAAAAAATACGGTAAGTTAGTATGTGACAATTCACTTAATCTCAAGAAATTACTCAGGAAAATCAAACAAGGAATTTAATAAGAATTCTTGCAAAATATCTTGATGCTAAGTAAATTATTATACAAAAATTAAGATAATAAAAAGTAGTTTATAAAAAAAAAATAATATTATGCATGTAGTTTAGGGGATATTATGCAAAAAGTATGGGAAAAAATATATACAATAATAATTGACGGTTTTTTCTTCAAAGTTGTTGTCATTAGCTTGATTAACTTTCTAAAAATTAAAAAAAAAAGAAATTGAGAGTAGAGGATAAGGCTTTCAGGCTTCGAACACATTCTGACTTCGAACATTTCATATTTTTTCCGTATTCCTTTAATGAATTTGACCTATTTTTTCCAGAAAATCTGTGACTCAAGGCAAGTTATTAAAATATATTGCCATTAGGTCATATTTATTAAAGGAATAAAGGAAAAATATGAAGTGTCGAAGACAGAATGTGTGCGAAGCCTGAAAGCCTTCCTATACTCTCAATTTCTTTATTTTTTTTTTATTTTTAGAGAGTTAATCAAGTTAATCACAGAAACTTTGAAAAAAACCACCAATTATTATTGTAAATATTTTTTCCATACTTTTTGCGTAATATCACTTAACAACATGCATAATATATTTTTTTTTACAAACTACATTTTATTGTCTTAATTTTTGTTAAAAAATTTACTTAGCAGCAATAAATATCAGAAACATAAATAAAAAGTTGACAAATACACAACGTTTTACATTATTTTTCGTTGTAAGCACAAATTATTTAAATTTTAATGTAAAATTATGACATTGCGCGACATTTTATAGTAAACTGCCACAAATTTAATTAAGAAACATGAATAACTCTTCTTGCTGAAAATATAAGCCACGCCCTCTATTACTTGTGTTACAAATTTGATTAAATTTTACATTAATTGACAAAAGAATACAACGACAAAGAAATAGAAAATGCACTAGTTAACGTACGTTTTTTCGGAACGGAGAGAGTGGAAGACTTAAAAGAAAAAAGAGCATTTCTTCCTTGTCTTTTCCTTTTACCAAACTTAGACTATAAGCTTAATAAATTAGATAATTTAGGCTTGCTTATAATATAGGGCACTCAATGGGTCAAGTGGTAGAGCACACGCTCTGTGATGCAAGTGTCCCGGGCTCCAATCCTCTTTAAGTCACCAGGAATTTTTCTGGCGTTAAAGGTGTTCGGATTGCATCCAGTGAGCTTCACTGCACTTGATTCTACGGGGCATGGGACTGATAACCCCATCCCTGTATAAAAAAAAATAATAATGGATGTCCCGAACTCCCTTTGTAAGAAGGCCTAGTTCCTCTACGGAACGTTGTGCCACCATTATTATTATTATTATAGGGGGAGACTTTGAACTTTCGCACACAAAAATGATGTTCAAGTTCAGTGATTTTTTCTGACCGTATCGATTCTGCAACTATGCCAAAAAAGTCTCTTACTTATAAGATTCATAATCCCACCTCAGATAATCCCAGGAAATCCTCAGATTTTCCTCTAAAGGAAAATGAAAATTTAATGGCGATTTGTGCGAAAGTTCAATCGAGTTTCCATCTTCGCACACGATTCACGTCATCATTAAACACCCTATTATTACCCTAAATTTTGCACCGATCTTTTTTTGGAACTCTAATCTACTTGATTAAACCGTTTTTATATGTAATAAAACGTTTTAATATTACTTTTTTGGAACTTTTCTAAAATATATTTTCATGACACTAAAAACCACTTTTTTGCTTGATTCCATGAGAATTTCAATCTGGAACCGGTAAATCTGGTGAATGTTTTCTTGAAAAGTCCAAATATCACCAAATTTACACGAATCAATAAGTTTTTTAAGCTAAAAATTGACTAAAACTCTGCAAGCGAGAAGACCGCATAAGATTCCACCATTCCTCTACGGAAAATAATCTCTACTCTACATTTTACTCTAGTTTTTTTTTTAACTTTAACGACGTGTAATTGGATTCAAGTCATGTAAAAATTTATTAATCATATGACGCTCTCTGATTGGCTAGTTCTTAAGAACTTTCGAAGGTCTCAAATCTCTGGACAATCAGAGAGTGCGATTGCTGTAAAATATTTTTTAGAATGAAATATTTAATTACATGTGAAAAATGCTTTATTCACTTAATTATTTTGAAGTAAAGGCACACAGGGGTTATCTATTTTAAGTATTTTTATGCAACAGGTGCGCAATTCACGCTGTTTTTTCGTGTCACTATTATTCCAGAAAAATGTGCCCTTTACTTAGAATTACAAGGGCACAATTATGCTCTCTCACAGAAAAAGACATATTATAAATGGTAAAAATACGACAGTTTCCGTACTTGTAGTAATGCTAAAAAAAAACGAAGCCTAAAAAAGGCACATGTAGTTTATTAAGCACATTAATGTCTCTAAATTTTATAACAACAATTACAATATAAAAGTTCTCAATGAAGTAATGATTAACAGAACAATTTTTATCCAGATATTACCGTGAGATAATTATTTATAAACAAATTGAATCTGTTTTACTCTCCTTTGTTCAGAACGAGTTATGTTTCTGTATATACTTAAGAGCGATATAGGGAAAGGCTTTCATTCTTTGCACACGCTTGAAGCACTTCAAATTTTTCCATATAGGGGAAAGCGCGCTACCTTCGGACGATTTATGCTTTGCACAAATCATTTTTTCAATGTGTTATAAATGAATTTGGTTCAATAAAATATTATATTTTAATAGCTAGTCCAATTCCTCAAATTTTCAGAAAAGAGCTATGGGTGAAATCCATAACGAATATAGAGAAAAAATTGAATTGTCCGATGCTTGAGTCGTCCGAACGTAGCGCGCTTTCCTTACGTCTATGAATATGAAAAAAAAATGAAGTGTTCGAAGTCAGACTGTGTGCGAGGACTGGAAGTTTTCCTCTACTTGAGCAAAGGACGTAGAACATACCGTCCCATCTTCTTCACTTTCCTTCTATTTCCAGTAAAATTTTTTAAACATTTTGGCAAAGCAGCTATGTAACTCTTGGGCACAGAGAGTAAAATGCTTCTTGGGTAGGTATTTTGTGAAATTTAAAGTAATTAATGAGCAGACCATTGAGTTGATTGCGATGAAGAAAACTCTTGAGGATGGTTAATGATATGTGAAAAATGAAATTTGCAACTTTGTGAGCTTTTTTTTCTCTGCGTTGGACACCATAGAACTTTTTAATGTTGTGATGAATTATTTAAAATTTATCGATTTTTCTTGTCAGGACTTTTTGGCACATTTTATTGTTTTAGGACAATTTAGGACTCACTCTCATATCTTCTATTCTTCACCATGTCTCTTGCTTTCTTTTCTGTCTTTCTTATTTCTTGTGTTTTTTGTCTATGAAATTTTTTTTTGATATAAACCAGACACTTCACTGGAGCTTTACGAAGCACGCGTTACTCTCGTCGCGACTGCTGCAAATTAACTAAATCGAGATTTAGACTCGTCTCTCTGTCTTAATCCAAATCTCTTGGCGAGTGTTTGTGGCAAAATAATATTTGCTTTTGTAATAAATTCATTCAGCTATGAGTAGAAGTCACCAGTCTATCATGGAGATCCTTCGGCAAATAGTGGGATGAGCTAATTGGAGCATGGCACTATTTTTTTTTCAAAATAATTTCACAAGAATTCTCCCATTTATAGCTTCAGATGAATTTTTAAATTTTTCACCAGATTATAGGGCTTATAGTACGTCAATAACCACCCGCTTTACTTAATAAACCATCCTTCGCTGACGAAACTCAAATGTACACTCACCAGCAGTTGAAGAATGCACTTGAAAATATCATATTTCCATGCACTCAATTTCAATTAAAACACCTCATACCACCTCTCCTCCCACTCACCTGATAATCGCTCAATTTACAACAATTGCAGATATGAGTGTTTGGGTATATTTCCACTGCGGGAAATTTGCATTATCTCACACTCACGTGAATGTTTTGATTATGAGATCTCTGCCTTCGTGCGCTGACCCCCAGCTTTTGTGGGAATTGTAAAAAAAAAAGTTATTTTGAGAGAGACGGGAAGTATTTAGCCAGAAACTCTCCTCCCCATTGCTGATTGCTGTCTGGATTACGTCAAGTAGAACGGCTGTGGTGCAGAAGGATGCAAGTTAATCCATTGAGAAAGCCAAACAACTAAAAATCTTCAGGGACAGCAATTCACATCGAGGGAAAAAGTAATTTTATAAAAAAAAATAACAATAGTATGACCTTAATATTAATTTAAATGCAAAAAAGAGGGCGGAGAAAGGCACTTAATTTATGGACGAAATACGAAATTCTTATCATTTGTTTAATACTGAATTTCTCAACCTGAATATGCCAAAATTTTTATTTTTGCAAGAGATATTATCGCAAAAAGTCTTTTGAGTCTTTCCGAAAATCACTTGAGAGCACTTGAGGTGCATTTTAAATTTGCATTGTTGTTCTCCATATGGCGTATCTTTTCTTAACCCTTTAAAGACGATAAGGAATCTTGTGAGCACAATATTTTTTTTTCTGTTGTTTTAAAAATTAATTAATGGGGATCTCCTGAGTAAGCAACCCAAAAATAATATTAGACCACCCCCTCTTTTTGTTGTCATTTTTTTTTTATAAAATGCTGAATAAATCCCGTAGAAAAGGGTACTTTCCGACAGAAGGACTTCTATTAAAAATTTTCAGATAGCTAATATTCAAGAGAAAAGGTCACACTCTTTCTCAAGTTCAATTCAAGTTTTTAGATATAATATTTTACCACGACTTTTATTCTAAATTTAAGTTAATTATTCACAAAATTGTGTACAAAATAATAATTACATACAACTTTGTAAGAAATACTTCCGAGAGTTAGCCCCGTCCCAGAAAATTTCCAAGAATTTCCAGTAGGGTAACGTGTGGTATTTCAGGACATTTTTTAGCACTTTCAAGTCTCAAACAGTTTAACGACTTCTCAAATATTTTTTTTCTTTGTTGATACAAATATTTAAGTTCCTTGTGCTATCCAGAATAAGACTCTTATCGAAAAATGTTGAAAAATGCATAATTTTTAATACAAAATAGCAAAAAAATGTAAAGAAGTAAGAGTGGTATATTTCGGGACAGTTGGGTATTTCGGAAATTATTTTCAAGTAGAAGTTCTAAACTTCACTCCTTCATAAAAATTTTGTTTAAATTTCACTTATAAATTGACTTAAATCGAAAAAGAATTAAGCAGACATTTGCAAAATTGACCACACTGAAGATTTTACGAAAAATGAAATGTGGCACTCACAATTCACGCGTATTTCACGCTTTAAATTAAATAAAATTTCAGAAGTTTTATGTTTATCTGATACGTAAAGAGCTTACTATTTTATATAGAACTTAAAAATAATTAGAAAACAAATATTTATAGGATTTTTAATGAGTCCCAATATACCTATATTATGTCCCGAAAATCACCTTGTCCGGAAATACCACACGTTACCCTATTCCCGAAGGATTCTCGAGTTCTCTAAGCAAATGGAGGTTCCTCTGTTTTGTAAAGGATCTCCGGATTATCGAAAGTTTCTTAGTACTTCCACGGGTTTTCGAGGTTTCTTCTATATTACTGTGATTTTGCAACTTATGTGAAGGCTCTGCATATTATAGAGACTTCCAAGAGTTCCTAAAATTTTTTTGAATTATCGGAAATTTCTCGAGTTAGAGTGAGTGTCAAAGGTGCCAAAAGTTTGTTGTCTAATGTATGTTCGAGTAATCAGGTTGAATAAATAATAGAAAAAATACTTTTTCAAATTTTTCTTTTGGCAAATGAGTTTCCTATAATCTGTAGATCTTATTTTCAAAAACAAAAATTTGTGTTTCAAAAACAATTAATTAATTTTTTCCATTTTTTTCCATATAAAAAATAATTGTTTTCCAAAAGTTAATCATTTAACTTGCGTCAAAAGTTTATTGCCTCATTTGAATAAGCAATTTAAAATGATCAAAAATATGCGATCAACTTAATATAATCCGGTTATATTTTAAATTTATATCATTTGAGAGGCAAATGGTCAGTTTGTAGGGGGAAGTGAGGCACCTTTCAAAGTGGGGGATCTTTGAAATTGGGATTTTTCTCCTATGGCTAAGTGGTACTTAGCCATATCGTAATGTAATTTAGCTTCTCAATCCGTTTATGCAGCTAAATTATTTCACAAAAAGGGTCAATTTTATTTAAAAATAGATGGAAAATCTCAATTACAAAGATGTCCCTCTTTCAAAGGTGCCCCACTTCCCCTTACATTTCTAAACTTGTGAGTGGTAAATACATGTATTAATATGATGATAAATAATACAAAATAATTTGTTTTTTTTTTTGATAAATTATAATTTAGCCTAAAAATTGCAAGTTAAAAGGTGCTAAAGGAAGTTAAATTGTTCAGAAATAATGTTGCCAGAATCAATCTATGTCGTTAATTGCTATATTTTATGTAAAATCTCGATAGACTATACAGAATTTTCAAAATTTATGGTAAAAAGCCACGAGTACATTCGAATAAAGCCACTGGCAGGCCTTCGAATTCGACTAAGAGGGTTGATAACCCTTTTCTAAGTACCTCTGATAGCTATCCCATGATATCTGCCCCAAAAGTTCAGACTCAGTTATTTACTGAAGTAAAACAGTCGTCAAATGTTACCAGTGTCACACTCAAATTGACCAACGATTGTACTTGTAATTTAGTACAAATGGTTTTAACTTCAAATATGAGATTAATTATAATGTACGCATTTGATTTTATAACTGGGATATAATAATATTTCAAAATTTTTGAAAATTACAAATTAGTACCATTGATTTCAGCTTTATTTATATTTTTGCTAATTCAATTTACACAAATTGAATTGCCAAAAAAATTGAAAATAAATTTGGATTTTTGTCATATCCATAGAGGCGATATTAGATTTCCTGTGCAACAAACTCCGCTTTAAAACAATTTTATGGTACACCTACAAAAGCCTCATTTTTTAATGTTCAGTAATGCTAGTGTAGCGTTTTGGAAACTTTTTACAACTGATAAGTGAATCTGTTTATTTCAAATTCCTAGATCATATTACAGGATTTTAACAAGATTCCGCATGAATAAATTAAATTGTATAGTGTCGGAAATCCTGTTCGATAGGGAAAACTTTATTCGCAATTGCGTCAAAATATTAATATTTATTAAATGTATCTAAAAGCAAAGCGCAAATAATATAACATAATTTCATTATTTGTCCCTTATCTATAAGGACAGGCGATCAAACTTGATATCTTAAATAATACAAAATAGGGCGTCAACAGGTGGTACAGTAGACTCTCGCTAATTCGGCTCTTTTAAGATCGGGCTACTTTTTAATTCGGACAGCAGTTAAATTTGATAAAAGTTTGTTGACATTTTTCAAGTATAACTATGATTATCAAATGAAGCAAATATGCTCAAATTTGCCATGGTTTGTCTCAGTTGTGATTTGATTCTTCATTATTAAGGGGCTTTCACGAAATTTTCAATTAATATGAGTATGTAAACTTAATATGAGTATGCAAATGAACAAAAAATCGTTGCATTTCAAACAATTTGATGCCCGAATTTCTCTCTCATTCGGCTGACATTTCGGTCCCAAATGCCCGAATTTGAGAAAGTCTACTGTAATACGATTTCTTAAACTACCAATAGATGTTCCTTCGGCCCTGTAGATTATGAGTAGATTAAGTGTAGTTTACAAAGATACCAAGCGATTTATTTTTTTATCATTAACCAAATTGTAAAACCCTATATTTATAAGAAACGTTAGGTAATACGGACCTCAGACTTAAGGTTCAGGCATATGGCTTATTTTTTTTCTAATTTATCTGGTGAAATATTTGAGACTATTCTGACTTAAAACCGGATGATAAGGGTAAATATCTAGATCTAAAACCTATAAAATTTTTTGGTATTTAGAATTTAAGAACCCTCGAAACAGGGATAAACCTCTTTAAAAATTAATTAATTTACGTCTTGTATAAGTTTATTATAGCAGTTAATTCTAGACTAAATTATCATTTCTAAAACCCAAAGGTTACAATTGATGATCACAATTCGAAAAAAAACAATCCCCTTAAATTGTTTCAACCTTCCTACAAATTAATTGCTATGAGCAATTTATTTTGCAAAAATGATTAAAAATAAATCTATTTTGATGCAAAGTATGCAAATTATCCAAATTTGCATATCGAAAGATGTCGCTCAGCACACATATTTAAATATACTTTACTATAAATAATCAGCAGCGGAAAATTTTACTATTTTGCATAATGTTTTGAATACTACAGTGAAAGCTTGCATAATTACCCATTATGAATTGGATTTGGACAAACATTAAATTTTTGAAGGTGACTAAACTTGAAAAAATCAGTTTGCGGTGGCGCCTAATATTTTAATGAATTACGTTTTTGATTGAGAAAGACAAAGTGTCGCGAACTGGTTGAAATATTGAGAAATTGGCGCCTCTTTGAACTCTATTCAATATAAATAGTTTTTAAATAACAATAGGGTTAAGGTTGATTAGGTGCAATTGATGATTTTGTAGAATTTCTCAAAAATAGTTGAAAGTACATATATTGCGTTCCAAAGACAAATGACTTTGAAGATACTTTATTTGGCCGGACGAGTGAAGTAAATAAATTCTAGTTTACCTTTCCGGTTATAGAAGTTCAGTTACACCTCTTCAGTGGCCAAAATTTTAAATACCCAGTACAAGATTAGGATTTGAAATATTCGGAAACTTTTGGAAATTATGAAATAATTGCAAAGTTTTTACATTTGAGCATGTTGTTGATTTCAGACAATTTTCTAGGGTTTAGAGATTTTAGAACAAGTTTGTACTGTTTAGCCCCATCCCTAGGGGAGACTGGGGCAAAAAGTCACACAACGGATATTTTATTTTTTTACAAGCTACTCGAGAGCTTAAAATATTTCTAATTAGCGCAGTTTTATAGGAAATTTACCGTTCTACAACTTTGTGAAAATAATTTTCCTCTATTTTGTAAGAAAATACATTTATCGAGCTAATTTCTAAATGGTAATTTTGTGACTATTCTCAAAAATGCTGGGGCAAATAGTACCAGACATTGGGTATTATCATATTTTGATTCGCACAGGCTTCCGTAAATTTGAAAAAATACCTAGAGGACATATTTTCATAGAAAATTTATTCGTCTACACCTTTGTAAAACACCGTTTTCTTTACGAGAAAAACAAGAAAACGAGAAAAGTGCTTTTCAAGCTATTTTAGAAAAAAAACTCACTCAAAAGACTGAAAATCGTTTGACCAATGCAAACAACAAGCGGCGAGACATGATAATGACGTTTCTTCTCGCTGTGAGACATCAGAAATTGCTTCCCTTTTTTGTTACTTTTTTGCTCTATACCTTTTGTTACTTTTTACCCCAATTGGCCATTTTTAATAAAAGGGTTTCTGGAGAAAAGAACTTTTGTGAAATTCTAAAATAGATAGCGGATTCGTATTCAAAATATCCAAATTATTTAGAAAATATTCACCAGTGCATCAATTTTGGAAAATAAGTAGGTAAAATAGGGCTAAAAATTTCGATATTTTTTTTATTTTCTAAATTCCTTGTTCGAATTCTAAGAAACTTACGACATTGAAGGTCAATGGAGGCTATCTATAGAAAAAAATTTGAGGCGCTATATTTTTTACCTTGGAAGATATTGAATTTTCAAATTTTTCGATTTGTGACTTTGCCCCAGTCTCCCCTACTCTTCCTCACCAAAACCATGTTTTTTGGATTGCTCGAAAACGCGTCGTGCGATATTTTTTTCATATATTTTGGATACGTTTTAGAGATTACCCAGCCGAAAATTTCGTCGTTATACGATAATACCCTTGAATCATTCATATTAACGGTTGTTCAATGTCAGAGGTTAAAAAGGCTCTAGATAGCGTATTTCTCAACCGACTAATATCATATTTGGGCTCGTTAAAAAGGTCTTGGAATTTTTCACCCATTATTATTTGATTATTTATTATTAATTTTTATTATTATTAATTATTAATTTATTAATTTTCATCCGAAAATCAATTTTATTACTTCAAAGCTTCCAAAGGGGCGATCTTTTGAGTAGATTATAAATCGGTTTAAATCGGATGAGAACCGGTAAAAATCCGGTTCGAGCATTGGGAAAAACCTGGAAAGCTTAGTCGAATGCTGCGGAGTTAAATATTGTACGCCTATTCCTCTGTTCACTTCTGTAGAAAAGTTTCTTGTAATGTATGAAATAATGATTTGAAATTTATTTTTCTTTCTACCCAAATATTACTAATCTTAATTTCAGGTTATTTGTTTTTGAGCAAAAGGGAAGATAGAGACATAAAATTTATTAAACAATAACTGGATTGATGACAAGTTTATACCGGTTTTTTAACAGATGTTCACGTACTTTTTTTTATAATTCTCAGAAGACAATTTAAATAAAGGTTTAAGTAAATCTATTCCGCTTCTAAACAAATATGGTGTTTTTGGTAATAAAGAAGCTCCCAAAAGGAGTAATAGGATACACATAATTTACAAAAATTACCAGTATAATCTCCATAATTTATTCAAAATTGATCGAAAGAAATTAGCATATTTATCAATCGTGCTCTCCATTTTAGTCAATTCACATTGACCTCAAACAATGGCATGAGACATATTACTCATATAAGTTGTACCAATAAGACATGAGAAATCAATTTGAATTGCAAAAGAGGTTTTATGCTATTCAATTTTGATGCAGAAGTTTGAATATTATTATGAAAACATGCCTGTCTGTGGGAAACTTTGGGGAAATGTCTGCTACCGAAGTTGATATTGATGATAAAAATGCAAAAAAAAAGCGTTAAAACATACCGTGTATCAATTGCTATTGTAGATTATCTCTGATTACGTCGCTATTTAGGAGCGTAACAACAAATTCTGAACTGTTATGGTCAATTCAATGGCACTTGCCTACAAAACCACAAAAAGCTATTTTATATTAAACCTCTGAAATAAATCGAAAATCCGTTTAATTGCAATTAAAACCATTCTTATGATACAAAATTGCATTTTAGCCGGGGAAAAATGTATTATGTGATTTGCTATTGAAATCTGTTCAATTGACCCTGAATTTGCTTGAAAAAAATATGATTATCTGTGCATTCTGATGAGCCTTTCAACAACAAGCTCATAGCGGTGACTACAATAAATCTACTGCCGGTCACTTTTTTATTCCTTCACTTTGCACACTTCAACTGATAATACTATCAAATTTATCATCTGTCTTGGCTCGTAGAAAAAAAAGCCACAGAAATGTCTCAAGAACAAGGATGGGGCATTTTTTGATTCCACGTGTAATTTATCATGGTCAAAATGATCAATTGTGAGTGATGTTACCGTCTAGATATAAAGATAATAATGCCAAATTTAGTATGATATATTCCATAGGGATTTTATTGAGTAGCCGGACTAAGAAAATAAAACTTTTACCTCACACATTTGCATTGTAATATTGCAAAACGACTATCAACCCGATTGACCATGAAGCATCGTGAATAAGATATTTATTACGCACATTTCACTTACAGTTGCGTCAGCAATAAACAGCAGCTAAACGGTTCTTTTCAACTCATTACGGTTTTACAAATGATGTAGAAATACTTTATATGATTTTATGAAAGCTTTTGGGTAAACATTACATGAATTATTCATCTTCATAATTGTATATATTTTTAATAGTAAATTTCTGAAATGAATTTTCTTTTAGTTTTCCTCTGAGACTTACACATTTCTATTAAATATTAGTTGTCTTGTCATCATTTGTTGATAATTCCATAATAATTTATTGTAAATCTCTTACGAAAAACAAAAGAAATTCACATTATTCGAAGGCATGTACGTTCGAAGGGAGAGCACTTTCCCCTAATTTGTTAGTTTAATAAACATTAAATAAACCTTAACAAATAAATACAAAGAATATTTGACTATGATTTCCCAAGACGAATTCAAAGGTTAAATGCAGACACTCATTTAGTTTATTTTATATTTCACTATGCAACAAATTCACTATTGTTTTTCTGTCTCAGAGGTCTCACATGGTACGTTTGATAAGAGTTGAGTCCCCTGATTAAGAATCTGGTTTTAGTTTTGCTCTATACGTCTCAATTTTTTTTTAATAATACTTTTATATTTTTTCTGCTTTGCCTTAGATTATTTGTTACATCTCAGGTACTGCTGAACAGAACTTAAAAGGCGTAGGTTCGTTGGAAAGGTCATTAGTTGTGCTTCAATTTCGATTATTACACAAAACTTTGTAAAACCACTCCTCCCAGGGTGTAAAATTAGAGTTTCTCTAAAAATTACCACAAAAATAATGGTCTTAAAGTGAGGTTTTAAAAATTTGAATAAAATAAAATAAACAAAATATTAAAAATCCATTGACATCAGACGATAGGCACCACTTAGGACTACAATAAACATACAAAAATGTTGAGATTCTTCTTCAACTCGATCGGAAGATCATCAACGTGATTTTTATTCACATCTCCAAGCACCCCTCAGCCACAAGAAGGAGCCCCTTAACTCCCTTTAGAGTACAATCTTTGTTATATGTAGAAAATACATCAGCGAAAATGTCGCATATGTATATATCAATGACCTTAGATCATACTTCTCTAGAATTTTTTAACTTACTTTTCTAGAAATTACCTCTTCCAGAAAGTATTAAAAGAGTATCAAGTTTTTTTAATCAACTGTACTTCTAGCATTTTATTTACGGCGGGAAAATGAAATTAGTGCAGTGTTATACGAGAATATATTGAAATTAAACTGCACTAGAATTAAAATAAATGGATGGATGGAAATAAATAGAAATAATGTTAAAAATATTAAGGAATAATAAAGATATTTCTTACTTAATCTCTGAGAAATTTGCTGAAATTAGGGATTTTATATTTTTGGAAAATGACAAAAACCAACAAATGAGGCATTTAGAGTGATCGGAGCGCGATGTCTTAGATGAGCAAAATTGTAGTCCTAAGTGTGGCCTATCACCTGGTATCATTGGATTTTTAATATTTTGTTTAGTTTATTTTATACAAATTTTTAAAACCTCACTTTAGGACCATTTTTTTGGTAATTTTTAGAGAAACTTCAATTTTACACCCCGAAGGAGTGGTTTTACTAGGTTTTTTGTAATTATCAAAATTGAAGCTCGACTAATGAGCTTTCCAACGCACCCACACTTTTCAAGTTCCGTTCACTAGAACCTGAGATATAATGATTAATGTAAGGCAAAGCAGAAAAAATATTAAACTATTATTAAAAAAAAATTGTGACGTATAGGAGAAAAACCAAAACCATATTCTTGATCAGGAGACTCGACTCTATCAAACGTACCATGTGGTACCTCTGAGACAAAAACCGTGTTGCATAGTGTTTTATACGAACAATTAACAACAATTTGTTGTATTCAACATATAGTCCCACGGTTTATCTGAGAGAAAATTTGTCAAACAATTTGGGATTCTCAGTGAATTCATGCACAAAGTTTTTGATATGACAAGAATTTTAACAAGCTTATGCTCATGTAAGCTTTCTATGTAGTTTATTTGTGCAGAAAAGATGTGAAATAAAATTGTGTATTCCAAAAAAAATCAGCATTCTTTCCCCTCCTTTCATTCACATTCTTCAACATATCCC
Source organism: Phlebotomus papatasi (assembly GCF_024763615.1). Lineage (NCBI taxonomy): Eukaryota > Metazoa > Arthropoda > Insecta > Diptera > Psychodidae > Phlebotomus > Phlebotomus papatasi. Next base: position 85,487,016 of record NC_077223.1, on the reverse strand, counting down.
ATAATCGTCTCATCAGATTTGTACTACAGTTGGTTATTTCTTGAGCATGATTGGGATACAGTATACTGCTATTGTGGATTTCATATTTTACAATTGGACGAAAAGACGACATAATATATGAACTTAATTTTTTTTACCAAAATGTTTCCGACAAATTTACTAGATTGTCGGATAGTAGCCCTAGACACCCTTATGACTGAAGTCCGGAGACGACTAAGCTCGTTTATAGATAAGTCAGTTCCTGACACACTACAAACAAGGCTTAGTATTCAATGGTATCCACAAAACATACCTTTTGTGCGTTTTTAACCAAATATTTTTATTGCAATGTACATGTACTCTATTTAAAATGAAACTACAGTACGACGCCGATAGAGTCAACACATTTGATTCTCATATATCTGCAATTTTTCAAGTTATTAATTAATGAAGTTGCTATTATACTCGTTAAAAATTGTCTCAGGTTCTTACTTAACAAAAGTAGTTTAAAAGTTTGACAAATAACTTGGATTTTTACACATGTTTTCACGATGTTTAAAATTTTGAGGAGTTGACTCTATCAGAGTTGTACTGTATTTCTAAATTTATATCTCAGTTCACGTGCAATAATTATTGTTAATTAGAATTATTTGTGAAGTGGAAGCTATTTTGCAACTTAAGACAGTTTAATCAGGCGTCCGTCGCCGTCTTAGCGTTGGTGCCCAGCCTCCAAAGCCAAACGGCGGAAATGCTTCTTCTCAAGCTGTATAGTCTTTTGTCGTGTATAACGATCTTTTATGTTTTATCAGACAAATAAATTTCAATTACAAAATAGGCCCTATTGCAGAGATAGGGTGGAATCACCAGTTCTCGCCAGTGCCCCACTTCTCGCCACATACATTGAAATCGCTATTTTTCGCAATTTATGAAATAAATGAGTCACAATTTTTTTTGTATTGTTTCTGCTTCTACGCATAGAATCGAAAAATAATAATTATTCGTTTTGGATTCACGATTTTGATCACTTTTTAGAGCAATATTTTAAGCAAGTGCATCGAATCCAACATCTCTTACCAAATGTACTAAGTGTCGTTAAATTTTCATCAGGCCAAAAATACCTATTTGGGTAAATAATTTGTCTATTGAATATTTAATTGCACTTGTGGAATACATAAAATTTGTATTTAGTCAATTAATATTTCATTTTATATTATTTTTGTATAAAAATGAGGCATGGCGAGAAGTGGTAATATTCTGGAATTGATTTTACCACCTGTCGCCATATCTATTCACTTCGTACATTCTCAGTTGTCAAATCTGCATTGTTTACTTTCTGCAAAAGCCCCATAATTTGATTTCTCAAATAAAAGTGAAGAAAAATCATTTAAAGAGAGTAATATTAAAGTGATCACAAGGAAAGAGAAATGGTGAATGTATTCTTTTCATAGCATTGCCTAAAATAACCGAGTGTGGTTCTTTTCAAGTGGGTGGCGAGAAGTGGTTACAAATTTTACAAAACTGGCGAAAAGTGGTAAAAAGTGGCGACGAAATGGTTATTTTTGCATTATTAATAAAAATCAGTTTTTTAAGTAGTCCAGCGTTATGTTCTAGGATTATTGTTTTCACGTATCTAGAGCCAATACATCTAAGTAACTTTGTGTCAAATTTGACTTATCTTGTAACAAGGATTCAAAAGTTATGATTAAATGAATTTAATTTTTTCCTAAACATGGCGATAGCCGGTTATTCCACCCTAATCGGAAATATGCTCAAGGTAGATGTGACAGGAGCAATTAGGCTCGTGGCGTCACAACGAGTTCAATTCAGCGCAAAGAAAAAAATATTAATAAAGAAAAAAAAATAATAAAGAGTTCATCAAAAGTGTAACAGAAAACCCAGAAACCCACATGAAAAATCCAAGAAAAGAAGAAGAGAAAAGTTAGAAACAAATTAATTAATTGAGGACTCGAATATCAGAGTTGCGGCAAAAAAAGGAAAGCAATAACAAAAGAAAGAAAATACTGGAAGGAAGAAAAGAAAGAAATTCCTGCATAACCTTACTCAACTCACAGCTTCGTTTTATAAATTTTTGATAAAGTATGCATCCATTCAATATAGAAATATTTCGAAAAAAATGAAAATTTTCAATGTTTTCTATTTTAGGGTAATTGGTAATTTGTTAAGAGTCGGACACACTGAAAATTGTACTATTTTGTAGAAGTGGGCCACCTTCGAATTCGGACACTTTTGAATTCGGGCACCTTTAAAATAGATCTTTTATTTTTAAATGAAACTGAACCTTACCATGATATAAATTATCTCTACGAATCAATTGTAAAGCTAAATTACATTATAATAAGACTCGATTCTATTTCAAAACAAGAGAAATTGAAATATCTCGAGAAGTCATAGAGCAATCTCTAATTATTTTTTTTAATTTGATTTACTCAAGTAGCGCTACAACAAGAACATAAAATGGTGCAAAACCAGTTTTAAACCGTTTGGTTTTTTCTCTTTCTTAAAAAAAACAGCGAAATATTTCGGACAACGGGGAAATCAAAAAGTTACAAACCACCTTGGCCCCATTAATTTATAAAATAAATATTTTTGGTCAATAAAAAGATGAAATTGGTCAGAAAATGTCTCAAAATGAAAATCAAATTTGGGTCAGTCAGGACTTTACTTATGTTAACTTAGAATTTTGTTTCAGGATTGCTTTACTAAAGACAAATAGTTAGATCACACGATCATAAATCGCATATTAAGTGTCCTCATTTTTGAATCAACGCGACATAAGAAAGTGGAAATGTTTTATATTACTTTTTCTGAGAATTCATTTTTCTGAGAATGTTTATCTTTCAAAGTTTCGACTTATATGGATCACTCTTTGATGTTTAATTGACAAAAAATCACAATATTTATATTACCTTGAATAGGAATGTACTAATAGATATCTTATAAAAGACAAAGAAGATCGAAGGGAGAGCAATCATATAAATATCATGTATCAACAGAAAGAAGAGAGAATAAAGTGGACATCGAAAGAAGAAAGACGTCTTCTTTATTTCCAAATACTAATTTCCTCGCTCGGAAATCATAATTAAATGATCCATTAGCTTCTAAAAATCCAATGAAATTTGTTGCTGATTAGAGTTTTGACTCCTTCGGAAACTGAGCTAATCATCTAGTCTAAAGACCGCTTTAAGATGTTGTACCTCGATACAGACATCTTGAAATTACGTATCCTTTTTAATAAAACACATGACCAAATAAAGTATTTTTATACTATATTCTCCTTATCGAACACTTTCATATACAAATTATTTCTTATTAAGAGAAAATTCTGCATGAAACTCAAATTCGAAGGATCCTCAGGGAGGGAGTATTGCGAATTATTTCAAGAAAACAAAATATGTAGGGGAAAGTGACCATGCTTGATACTGTAAAATGATGTTCAAGGTTTGTGATTATTTTCTGATTACCACACAAACCGAAGCCATTCTTCCACTATGACAAAAAAATGTCTCACTTATTAGGTTCATAATCCCACCTCAAATAGTTCCTGGAAATCCTTAGATTTTCCTCAAAAAGAAAATGGAAATTCAGTGGCGATTTTTATACAAGTTGGGTCCGGGGCCTTCCTGTATAATAATTGATTCGACAATTCGGAGGCCCATTTTCACTGAAAAAATTTCACCGGATACAAAAAAATGCACATCAATATTTAGACGGAACTCTAATCTATCTGCTTAAATCGTTTGTAAGACTGGTTATTAGTTTTAAAATCACTTTTATGTAATTTTTCTAAGCCATGTTTTTATGACATTAGGGCGCTAGCGAAAACCATTTTTTCACTGTGAATCCATGAAAATGTCGCTCTGCAACCTTAAAATTCAGGCAACAGGGTTGAAGGCTATGTCAATTGCCGATAAAATTGGAGGATTACAATAGGTGTAATTATGAAAGAATCACATCTAATGATAGAGTTGCCATATTTAAATTATCATTCATGGGCCCTTCTTAAAATATAGGATGGACACAAGTAGAATTTATGAATTTGTCACCACCCTCAAAAACAGTATCCCCCAGTAAAAATATTTTTTACATAAGTATTAATACTGATGAACCCTCTATGTGCCTATGATAGTAGTTTTCCTGAACAGCGACATTAACTAAGAAATACTTATAAAATATCATGTATCGAAATTACAGTTTTGGACTCAGTTTTGATTTTTGCTTCCTGAAACTAGGAGAAAAAAGAGCTGGGATCCTATTTTTTTTTTGGGAAATGTGAGTCTTAGGACCAGCTATTAAAATGTATTGCTATGAGTCACAATTATTGATTAACGTAGGAAAAAAATACTTATTATCAAGCTTGGATCGTATCAAGCATGGGCACTTTCCCCTAATGTCTTTATCTTGAAATGTTGTTTAATGTATATATTTTTTAATATTTTTGTTTTCTTTATATAACTAGGGAAAAGCTTTCAAACTTCACAAACACTATAGCTTCGAACAAATATATTGCCACTAGGTCAGATTTATGAACCTTTAAGAACGATTGGAACACCGGTGTCCCATAAAGAAAATAATTTTTCCTGACTACCTAAACTTATTTTTTTCTTATGTTTGTACATAATTTTAAAGTAGAAGGCTGAGGGAATCTAGAATATTTTTTGCAAATCTCTAGCTATTTGCTATGTAGTAAATATTTAAGCTCCAAAATGGCGAATTTTTAAGTTCTCAAATTCATAATTGAATTTAGGGTAAGTGTGCCAAATTTCGGCATAGTTGCATACAAGCGTCAAAGTCCCAAGTTTGAAATGTAATATTTTAAATACAAATTGATTTTTTTATTCCTTTTTCTTAAGGAGTGTTGCTTGGAAACTTGTTAACAATTTATCGTCTTTATTTTCTCTAAAATCATTCTCAGTACATTTTAAAATAAATAAAAATGTAGACAGAGCATTGGTGGCCTATTTCGGCCACCTTTATTCTCATAGTTCCTTGCCCTTCGGGATTTCTTCCAATGCCTTTTCACGTCATCTCGTTTATCGAAATTACATTTTGTGTTTTTCTTTTGCATTGTATAATCTCTCGAGTATATAAAAACTATAGAACTTCATGGAAATTCGAGGAAAAAAAAGGTGACGGAATTGCAGTCTGGCCGGAATTTGGCACACTTACCCTATTTATTTTTTATACTTCCAATTTTTTTAAGCAAAACCCTTTTGGCAATAAAAACTCCAATACTCATACGTAATATTTTTCATTAAAGCGAAAAATATTATTCATTGGTATTGTCAGAAAAATGACTTAAATTTTTGGGCCATTTTTCCCCTATTGTTCATAGAAGCACAAAATACACCGAATCAGACTCTATTGGACTTTCCAAGGTTAGATGTAAGACTTATCATTAATTATGTTTCTCAGTTTAATTTTTATTGTTGATTTTCAGTCTGCGAAAAGTGTCTCGTCGTTAAAGGGTTCAAGGAATATATGGGATAAAATATGAAATGTCCGAAGGCAGAGTATGTGCCTTTCTGAAAACCTTTTTCTACCAAATTTTATTTTTGACTGATTTTTTTTTCAAAATTACTACCCAATACATCTACTGATTTATTACCCTAACTGTGTTATCACACATTAAAATTTTAATATGATTCTCATTAATTGTCGCTGGTGAGAGTCCAAATGTGTAATTTGTGTGTTTGAATCATTTTATATTCAAATTTTAATCTATTTGTTGATAAAATGTAGACTTGGCCCGCAAAATTTGATATGAATTGATTTATAGCATTAATGCGAAAAATTAATGCTATTTTCTCTTTAAGTTTTTAATGCGAAAAATATTTAAATGCTTTAGGTAAATTTAAACTTATTTTTGCAGGCCAAGTCCACTTCTTTATCAATAAATAGAAAAACCCCAAATATTAAGTGACTCAAAGACACAAATAACATATTTGGACGCTCACAAGGGACAATTAATGTGAATCACATTAAAATTTTAATGTGCAAGTGTGATAACGACGTAAAGTTTATATTTTCGTAACCCATAAATGTGTGAAACTGCCCCGCTATTTTCCAAATATTAATATTCTATGCATAATTGTCACTGTTTCTATAAAATGTACTACGAAAACACTTAACAAATTAGTGAGAATATAGAGACCGCAATGTAAACATGCGCCTATTCATCTGGGATTTCTCTGTCATTCACATTTTACCGCAGAAAGTTTACTTCCACCACGTAATAAATTTATTAGCATCTTATCGTGCTTGTTTTGCTCAGCTCATTAAAATTGTGGTATGTTCGCTAATCTACAAATCAAAATTATTATGATCTGTGATTAAGAACGATGAAAAAAGTGGAATAAGTTGTATCTAATCAAAATGCGAATCCTTGGTCAAGAGACTGAGGTGTTGTCAGTGATTTGAAATTGAGCTTTTTGTTGTTGTTGTTTTTGTGATAGTGAGGAAAATCTTGACGCAATAAATGGGTCAATGGCAGTGATGAGAGGGTTGTGAGAGCGAAGCAAATCTCTCCACTTGAGATTCAATGGAAAATCCTCGTAATTTTTATTAGCCACTTACCCGGTGGCGACGACTGTGTCTTCTCATCCATATTCCCCCAACTGATTTATGACACCCCCACACGAGCAACACCTTTTCCTTTTATCGCTGCGCGATCCGCTGCTTAATCCCAAATAATCCCCAAATATAGCTGGAGGATGGTGCTTAGTGGTCGAATGGTGGAAATTTATGGGGCCGGAATGAGATTACCGTGCGACTTTTTTATCACATCCAGATTGTATGTCACTCTATTTTGTCTGATATAGAGACACATACAAAATTCTCACAAAATATCACGCTTCATTGGCGCCCAAAAGAACATTTGGAATAGCAATGTGACAGCAATAAACACAAAAAAGAGCTTTCGATATTCCCACACGAGACTTTGAGTGAACCTTGCAAAGTGTTATGCTAAATGTCTGATTTGATATCAATCTCCTGAATTTTTTTTTCTTCTTCCTCAGACCCTTTCACTTCTTCCGTCACTTATTTCCGTTTTCTTGGAAAATTTTTTCCTATTTCTGCAGAAATGCAGACACTTGAGACACTTTCAATATCTAGAACAATGAAGATGTAAATGGAATGTCCTACAAAGTTCTACGTAGTTTCTGAATAAATTTACTCTTTGCAGAATTATCACTCAATTGTCCAACACTTTTATTTTCAGACAGATCATTTTAAATTGCAAATTTTTTCAATATCTTTGCAAAAGTTTCTCACTTGCATTTAAAATTCATAACACATATTCAAGCTTTTTTTTTCTTTCACACGGTTTAACACTAAAGAAACAGCCCGCACGTGACAACAGGTTAAAGCACACGATACTGAGTTTCAGATTTGTTCTAAAGAAATGAACACCTTCCGGATCGTTTTTTCTTTGAGCGTTTTCAATAAAACCGAAATCACACAGTAGCATTAATTGCGAGGATGGACAATCCGATCATAGCACTTGCTCAATTGATTCTGTACTCCATGAGAAGTTCAATCACAACTTTTATACACGATCAGCTCCTTCGTATTAAACAGCTCAAGTGCTCGATAGCTCATTTTTTTTCTCTAAACTTCTCTCTCACCTGTAATTCCACCACAGTATCATTTTTTCAATAGCTAATTGCAATTGGAGATTCACACAATAAAAGCTCATCAATCGGCATAGAGAATCTGTGTGCTAGTTTTTCTTTCTTCTATTTTCCACAAGTCGTACGACCATGAGGAGGTTCAAGTGGTTGATGGGAAATAATTGGAAATTTTTTAGCAATTGTTTGCAGAAAAATAAAACGGCATATCGGCCATTGATGGCCATCGAAAAGTCGCACAATTTCCATGTGCGTCAATTAAGTGTGAGAGTGATAAATTTTCTTCGTTTTGTGCATTGATTAGGTTGGACACTCCACTGTGGCCTGTTGGCAAACAAAAGTAGGTGAAGAACACAGAGATAAAACACTGTAAATATTACCATTGACAACTGATACAGAATGGAGTTATTCAACTCTGCATACCTTTGATTTAATTCTTGCAAACACACTCTTCACTGATGAACTTATTTCCTTATTAGAACCACTCGAGGATTTGCAGTAATTCACCATAAGTTTCCACTGTGAAAATTTCATGGTCAATTGATAGCTTTGTCTTAGGGTTTCCAGGAGCTCTCAATAAGTCTTTGAAGATTAATTCAGTTTGATTTTACGGTTAAACAGTTTCTAAATAGCGTAAATTTGATTGCATTAAGGAAAGCAGCTAGGGAACACTATACGATTACTGTTAAACTTTATTTATGTTTTCTTGTATGTAATTCTTATATGGATTACAGTGAATTTTAAAAAGAAAAGAAAATCTCAATTAGAAACAACTACTCCTTAGCTATACGGTTAGGCATTCAGAACTAACGCATATGGTCAACTGGGTTATTGTCGAAAATAGATCATAATCCGACATAACACAAATGGAAAAAATTTCACTACAAACGAAAAATTTAAAAGTAAAATAAAAATTAATATTACTGTAGATGAGGGTAACTTTGCCTCCCGTATCTACTGCTCGTAAGCTCTTCTGTTATTCTAGCTTTTAAGGATGATCTTCAACGATCCTACCTACAACGTCCGATCAGTGAAGACCATACTTAAGTGTTAGAATTTTAGAAAAGCTTACAAACACGTCAGGATGACAAAATTACCTTAATCTGCGAAACTATACTTTTCTAAAAGGAAATATTCACTAGAAATTGATTTTTTACCTGATTCAAGGGGAGATATTAGGGTCGGAAGTGGTGTACAGCTGAAAATGAGGTGCATGGAAGTCTTTGGAAGTGGGAGTACAAGTACACGTATATAAAGTCTTTTCTGTCTAATTCCGTATTTTTCAGACTACGTTACTTTAAGTTGATATTTTTAATTCGAGCGGCAGTATAATTTGAAAGGGTTTGTTGAAATTTTCACGTTCGGCTATTACAATGAAATGGAGCAAATACGCTTAAAACTATTACAATAGCTTAATTTGTGTCGTAATTTTTCCGAGGAAAATATTTAGTTGAACAATAATTTTCCTTAATTTTTTCAGGAATTTCAAATTCATGTAGTGGCTCGCGAAGCTATTGCAGTTGACTTTCAATCACTCTTGTAGACTCTTGTGGGACTCTTGTAGACTTTCTAGCGGAAATTCAATAATTATTACAAATGACAATACATTTTTTTTAGATGTTCTATTTTTCAAAAGTAGCTTCACTAGTCTCTTTGGAAAATTCAAAATATATTGATACCCCTTCGTAAAACGCATAAAACATTAAAATATTGAAAGTATGCAAGAATATCTGGCGCTAAAAATGCAAAATATAAGCAAAATGTTAAAAATATGGGTAAAAATAATTTTTTTGAGATTTTTTAAGAATTTTTCTAATTAGATTTTTCATCAGATTAAATAAATTATTGATTTCTAAGTATGAGATGTGCATAAAGCGCAGGAAGTACTGGAAGTATTGCAGCATTTTTGAGAGTGTTGCGAAGTTTTGGAAGTGCGAAGGCCTCTTCCATACAAATTATAGAAGTGCCTGGAAGTGGTGTACACATTTTCACCCTAATATCTCCCCCTTGAACTGATTTGATTTAGAACAGTCAGGTACTAATAATGTTTACGGTATAATCAAAGCATTTCATTTTATTTTAATATTTTTTATTTAATGCGAAATGGAATTCTGAAGAAAACATTTCAAGTCCATTTAAATAAATATTTTTTTTTAAATCGACGTCAACTGCATTTATGTAGTTCCAATAAATCATTTAAGTTTGTTATTTTACTTTTTATTTTTCATAACCATAAGATTTGAGAATATCGAGGATAGTTAATTTTAATAACTGAATATTAGGATTTTTTCTCGTCATTAATAATTATTTTGAATTATTTATTAATTATTAAATGAATTATTAAATTATTAAAAGTAACTTTGGAGGTCTAATTTTTAATTGATTTGGTTAAATTTTAGTTTTTTTTTGGAAAAGTATTGAAATTTCGAACCCGGCTGCATCAGTCTTCATCATAGTAATAAATCAGTTAATTACTGATAATTAAATCATTTTATTTTGGAAATTATTTTTTCTTGGCCTTAAGTTTGTTCCCGATCTAGAGGTCAAATAATAACAGTTATGTATTTCCATCTACGATGACCCTTTTTCCATAAGTGGACATTATCTCGGACGCTCTTTTTTTCTTTTACCCGTCACCCACTACAACCCGTTCCAAAATCATGTTTTTCTCGAAAATTGTTTCTCAAAATTAACTTAAGTTTTACAATCATTTTCGGATATATTTGAAAGGTTGTCCAAGTGAACAGTTTGTCCGTAAAATTCGCCATTTTGAATTATTGAAAATCACAGTTCAATCACTTTAGTTAGGGTTCATTTTTTAACCGATTCACTTGAATTTGGATATTTGGAAAGGTCTTGAAATTTCTGATCTGGGTATATCAATCGCAATCGGTAATGAATTGTTCAAATTGACCTATAATTCTCAAATATCCTTTAAGCCTGGATCAGCAGACATATCTGATGCTTGTTAAATCAGGACGTTTAATGTTTTCTTGTAGACTGATTGGAACGATTTGCCACGATCATCAAGATCAAGACTAATCGGCCCGATTTACCAATATGACACTTATGGTTCACTCGGTGGTCACACTTATTCACTGGTTTAATAAATTACATTTTCTGACTCATTTTATATGACAAAAAGCCCAATTGGCATAGCCAGATTACGAATTCATGCGTGAAAATGTTACAAAAATTACAGCATTTTCTTACAGGTTAAAGATAGGAAGTCGATTTATGGGGGGCCTTTGAAATCTTCATACCGCTATATCCAACCATTTCGCTTCTAGCTCCGGTAACTAGCTGCGTTCGAGTTATAAGTTCTTAAGAGTTTTCGTACAGCCGTAATACTCTAATCTATAAAGTAAGAATAAAATATTTATGACAAAAAATATTGGAGTATGGAGAGAATGCAAGAGAATGCAATAAAATACAAATAAGAAATTTACAAAAGAAAAAAATTGTAGTGTTACCAAAGCAAAATAGATAAAATCGTTAAATTATTCAATAGAAAAGGATTATTTGAAACAGATTTTTTGCACTCTTCCTCTTCTCAATATATTTTCTGGAACTAATTTTCCTTTTCCTTCTAAAAGCATCTCTTGGAATTTGATATTTTTTGGAATGGTTTTCTTTTTTTTTTCGAGAAAACTTTGAAAATATTCTCTATTGCACTAAAAATAGTTTTCCTAACAGAACATGGTTTAAAGACCTGCATTTCCAGAGAAATTTTCTTATAAATTAAATTTTCAAATATTTTCTAAGAACCTTAAATATAAATCTCTGTGGTTTGTTGTATTACAATCACTTCAGTTAGATCAAAAGTTGAAGTATTATCATCACAAAATCAAATATTAATCCCTCTTCAGTAATCTTAGAGTAATCTCAACTACTCAAGTTATTTGTTGTTTACAAAATAGGAAAATTCTATGTGAGTTCTTCCATTATTTACATCATTGTTGACCACAGCAATCGAGGGTGGAAAATTTAATCCTCTTCTGAGTACTATATTGATTTTGACCGAGGAATTACAAAAGACGATATAATTTCCCCATGGATAACCTATCACCCAGGAGAATATTTCAATAGAATAATGCATTGCAGAAAATCAAAAGTATAATGCCTCTATGAGATTATTCCCAGACATAGTCACTATAGTCACGTCTCTCAAAATTGCTGACTAAACTTTGTACCAGAGTGAAAAAACACTTAATCAGCATTCCTTTGAGCGAAAGGATTGATTTTTCTATGACATATAGGGGAATGTTGGCATGGTTCGCACAGAGTGAACCTTCAAACAACGCAAATTTTCTCTTTGTTTGCAAAGAACTAGGGTAAGTGTGCCTAATTCCGACCAGCTTGCAATTTCGGCCACCTCTTTTGTTCCTCGAATTTTCATGAATTTTTAGTTTTTGCATACTCCAGAGATTATACAATACAAAAGAATAACAAAAAATGTAGCTTCGACAAACGAGATGACGTGAAAAAGGCATTTGAAGAATTCTCAAATGGCAAGGGACTATGATAATGAAGGTGGCCGAAATAGGGCACCAACGCTATGTCTACATTTTTATTCATTTTAAAATGTATTAAAAATGATTTTGAAGTAAATAGAGACGATAAACGGTCTACAAGGTTCTAAGCAACACTCCTTAAGTAGAAGGAATGAAAAAAAATCAATTTCTATTAAATATATTACATTTCAAACATGAGACTTTGGCGCTTGCATGCAACTATACCGAAATTTAGCACACTTACCCTATATAGTTCATCATTTCTTAGCCATAAGATAGATAAATATTAATCTCATGAAACGAGGTGAGAATTGGTAAGTCAGCTCTTTGCAAACAAAGAGAAAATTCGCATCGTTTGAAGGTTCACACTGTGCGAACCAAGAATACATTCCCCTATCTATCTGTGCACCGTCACTTTTCAATAAAATATTCATTGGAAATTTCACAGCTTCAAAAGTAAAACTTTATTCTATATTTCTTCATCTAACATGCATCTCAAATGGAATATCAATTGAGAATATTTTCTATGAACATTTTCTCCGAAATATAAGTCACGGAATATTGGCTTGGCCAATTTTATCTCTCTTCCAATGTAACTTGGGGAAAGGGGAAGCCTTTCCGGAAGTCACATCAATTTTTCGGGACTGTCTTCCCATTTTAATAATTCAAAAATATTCCCTAACTTATGCTCAATTTATTCGAAACTTTGTCCTCTTCCAACAAAAAACTTCCTTAATGATCTATTGAATTCTGTCATTGGATGAAATATAAACAAAAAAAGTTTTTCCCTAACATTGCTTTCAATAAATTAATGTTTTTTTGAAGGGTAATTTAGTCATTAACGGCTCAATTCCCTTAAGTATCACACCCATCACACCTATTCAAATTTACCTTCAAAATTTCATACACCATTTTTATCAATTTTCTCCACAATATTAATGGCAAACTTCTCTATAAGTTCTGAGAATTATTCATCATCTCCGAAGAATTTTACCCTCTTTTTCCGCTTGTCCTTTTCATTAGAAGGAAAATTTGAAGTTCTGGAAAGCAGACGTTGGGAGAAACTTTGTTGTTTACATGCAAAATCATAAGATGAAAATCAATATTTGCCAATAAAGATCCTTAAAAAGGTATAGTATCTTTCTATGATAAAAAAAAAGATCCAAATGAGATGCTCAGCGTAAAATTTGTCTTGTGATGCTAAAATTTAATTAAACCATTAAGTGTTTCTTTTCAATACGATGACACTTGACAAACTTCCTGCATAGAGCTTTGAATTCAGGAGAGGTATTTCTTAATATTTCAGCTTCCTGAATGTTATAAAAGAATTTAGCAATACATGAAGTGGATGAGTAAAAAAAATATTATTCATTAAAGATAACATTGCCTATATTTTAACAATTCTTTAATAGCAGATAGAAATTGAGGAAATATACGAAATTTAATAGTTAAAATAAACTAAAATAAGAAAAACAGTATAAGGGAAGAGCACCCCGCATCGGAATGTTGAAAGACATGCTCGATATTTAGTTGAAAATATAAGCCTCAAAATACTATTTGGTATTTTTGTGCATGCTAATTGGTATAGTGATCCATTTAACTATATCTGTGCATTTGAATTTTTAATTTTTACAATAAATTAATAAAAATTAGGTGTAATTGCAAACTTGCAATCTGTACCTCGGATCGTCACGAATTCAATCAGGTGTCTCACGGAAATTTGATTTTATAAATTAAATCAGAGCTAATGCAGTGCATTCTTGTAAGAATTAATTGGTAAAAAGTAGCTAATAATTTTTAAAAATTCATTTGATTTGAAGCAACAATACGGTAATAACCTGACGATCCGAGGAACACTGCCGATCGCTGGTACTGTTCCCTTATATATATTTAACAAATAAAAATTAAGAATTTCGGTTCGACAGAATGTAGCAGGAAATAGTAGGTGAGATTGTTAAGAATCTCACCTAATAGACGGAGACACTGAACCGTTCTTTATTGTCACAATTTTATTCTTCGATTCGACACAGAATGTGTCGGTCTGTCGAATGGTGAACATCACGGATCAATTTGTGATCAAAGTTCAAGTGCAGTGTAACAACTCCCACCTGTACGTGATTTTCCCTGCCATATTCGATACCTGATGAAGAGGACATCCATCCTCGAAACGTCGTAGAGAATAAAATTGTGAAAATCAAGAAAGGTTCAGTGTCTTCGTTTATTTCCTGCTAAATAAAAATAAAAATAAAAATCTTTTGAAACAGTTTGAAATAAAATTTGCTTTTTGTTGTCCAATAATTTTTCTATAGCTCAATTTTTTTCAGATCAAGAGTATTAAATTTCTGGACTGACAATAAAACAATGAGTTAATATCAATAACTAATCTCATAGAATATTTAGTTTAATTCTTTTTAGTTGGAAATTTAGATTAATTTTAAACATTAACCATTATGAGATTATCTCAGCATATTTGCATCGAGCAATACTAGTGTATATCTATATTGTAATTCTGTATTGCATATCCAGTATCAGGCTTTATATGACACTATAAATGATTTCACCGAAAAGCAAACAACATAGTTTTCACAGGACAGAAAATAAAGTGCTTTGTGCCAGAGAAGCAGTATTTCCACAAAGCTTTGCTTTTCTACTTTAATTTAAACAAAAAAAAAATACAAAGCACATCATTTGCTTGAGAAAGTCTACCGCAAACATGCACTATCGAAAACTACCCATGATATTGATTTAAACATTTAAAAAACATCGAGTTCGGCTTTGGGGACCGAGGGACCAACAATGGAGGATACCGATGTGAAATCGCAATGGATAAAAGTGGGCGAGACTGCCGATAACTCTAACGATACGAATTAACAGGTTTCTTTGAATTTTAATTTGGTAAGTAACTCAAGTCTGTCCATTTAGTTCAGAGGTGAGCCAAGAAACGTTTGAAATCGAACAAACGTCATATGAAAATTGTACGTCAATGGTCAAAACGGTACATGGACATGCTTATTTTGACATTTATTCGGTTTCAAACGGTTTTTACTCACCCCTGATTTAGTTCGAATGGCTTTTAATTCGGAATATTATTTAGTCCACAAGTATCCCAAAATCTGTTACATCTTTCCTTTGATATTCCTTTCAATATCCACCTTGATAGAGATAAATACTGTTTAGCAAAATTCTATAGCGATGAATTGTCTGCGAGAATGTGCTAATAAGAAATCGGATCTTCTGAAACCTTAGAAAAAATTTTCCTTTTGTACCAAATTTTACCCTACTTATAATTTCCTTTAAGGCATATTTTAATAGAATATTTATAAAATAGAATAAAATATTTATTTACTCACAAAATAGGGTTCATCCCTCTTACAATTGTGATAAAAAGAAAAAAAAATAAAATTAAAATATCAAAAGAAAACAGTTACAGAAAAAAAACAAGAGGTGAAAAAAAAGATAAAAAATAAGATGAAAGGATGCTTCTTTAAGATTCACTCAGCCTGGACCTGAAAAAACTGACGAATCCGACGAATCCCATCCGCGGACCTACGCATGTCACTGGGAATCGCGTTGAAGAGCACAACGCCGTTTACAAACCGTGACCGGTGCAGACAATCACTCCTGACCTTAGGACCCAAATAGACTCAGGCTGATCCTCGAGAATATTTAGTCTCTAAAATTTGATAATACAGGATTAGATAAAGCAAATTTATGCAACGAACCTTTAATCGTTTATCCCTAGCCCTCAGTGTATGACAGTTTATAATAAATATTTTATCGCCAAATTTTACAAGCTAAAAATTTAGAGGATCAGCCTGAGTCTATTTGGGCCCTTAGGCACTATGAGTCCCCGAACCCTGGCCGAACCCCCTTCACCAGAGGACTCGATAGGTACTCAGGACACCCAAAATTAGCAAATAAAACAAAAAGAGTGCAACTCTTGAGTTCAAATGAGAAATAATGTCACAACCGATAAATACATTCCTGTTTGGAGTGATATGGTCCCGGCGACTTAAGCCACAACTATACCTGACACAATTATTGAAAGAAACTATCAGACGACGGATGGTGTCACTATCCTCTGCAAAGAAAAGCTCTGCTCCGTAAGTGAAAAAAGGAAGAAGAAGCTAATAGTTAGTTGTATTGTCATAAATATTTATAACACTTAAATTTAATTTTGGAAATGTGTTTTAATTTTTTAGGCTAGACTATATACGAGACCGGAATATTTATAAATATTAGTATTAATATATTATGGTGAGGTAGCTCAGGTTAATGGAATTTGTATTTCTTTTGGGTTTAGTATCGGCTATTTGGAAATCTACAGGATAATTCCTTTTTAGGGTAAGTGTGCCAAATTTCGGCATGATTGCATGTAAGCACCGAAGTCCTAAGTTTGAAACGCAATATTTTTAATTCATATTGATATTTTTTGTTACTTCCTTTTCGGGAGGGTTGTGTGGAACCTTCAAGACTAGTTTATCATTTTTGTTTTCTTTAAATCACTTCCTAAAATATTGAAAAATTAATAAAAATATGGACATTGCTTTGGGTAGTATTTCGGCCACTTTGTGTGAAATTTCGGCCACCTTTTATCTGACCCCCTTTTGTGACGGAACGGATAGAAAATTTCAAAACGTCAAACGGAACGAGTTTAATATTTAATTTAATACGTTTATATGACTCACAAGCCCTGAGATCTTCCGTGTAATTTGTCCTAAACACCTGAAGAGTAGCATCTCAAATTTACGCGCACATTCCCGTAGCAATTTGCACTTCCTGAACTCTTCCAATGACTTTTTCACATCATCTTTTTCATAGAAGCGATGGTTCTTTTCTCTGGACATTGTAGAATTCAGAAATTGAAAAAGAAAACATAAAATGAATAAGAAATTTAGGAAAGCAAAAGATGTGGCCGAAATAGGCAACACTACCTCATCGGAGAGACGCTCACAAAGTATATACTTTTTTACGCGAAATACAGGATCCAGCTGGGAAATTTTACCCGAAATTTAAAGATTGATTCACTATTAACATAAACAGAAACAATCTTCAATGAAAACTAATCAATTTTCATGAAAAACACCGAAGGAAAACCTTCTGCACTTCACCACAAATTACAACACTGCTAGAGACACAATCGATCTGTTACATTTTTTGTAAGACTCTTTCCACACTGAGTTTTTACAACACAATTTAAATTCAAATTATACCTATAATTTAACTGTCTTTGTGTTAATACATCCTAAAATGAATAAATATTTGAAAGCAAAATGAATTCATTGACTATTCGAAGATTACATACATAATTTTAATTAATTTATTTGCATGGCCGAAATTACACTCAAAGTGGCCGAAATTAGAAGCTGGCCGAAATTTGGCACACTTACCCTATTGTTTTATTATTTTAATTTTTTATATTTTAGAAAGTCATATGTATGCCATGCATGCCTAGAACTGCTCTAGTCTCCTACTCTAAAGGCCCAAATAGGTTAAGACTGATCCTCGAGAATATTTTAACCTGTAAAATTTCGCAATAGGAATTTTTCCCTACTAAAGACTTATACCCTAGATACACTTACGACTTAAGCCGAGAGACGAAATAGCGTAATTATAAACAAAATAGTGATTTCACAAAATTCCCATCAGTTTCCCACTAACTAACCCAAGAAGCAAAACAGCTGCCTTATAGAACCAAGTATTAGACAAGTCTTTGAGTGCACCTTTAAAAGACTTTAAGTGAGAATTTTCTGTTGAAATTCCGATAGAAGATCTTAAGATCCTTAAGAGTGCGCCACTTATAGTAATCTTACTCAGTGATGGAACCAAGAGCGTTATAAGCAAATAAAAAGATTTTTGGTTCTATAATGCCTGACTTAGGGAATTCTACAAAACTATTAAGAAAAACTGCTTCTTGAGAAACAACTTAAATTGTTTCTCGGCCTAAGCCGAGAGATTGATTTACAGAAACTTATGGAAATCCAATCTGATCATTATTTTGATTATAATTACGTTATGATTTTTCTCGGCTTAAGTCTTAAATGTGTCTAGAGCATTAGAGCCCAAATAGACTCAGGCTGATCCTCGAGAATATTTAGTCTGTAAAACTTGGCAATAAAGGATTAGGTAATGGAAATTTATAAAAAGGAACTTTAACTGGATGTTCCTAAGCCCTAAGTGTATGACAGTTTAAGATAAATCTTTACTGACAAATTTACAGGCTAAATATTCTCGAGGATCAGCTTGAGTCTATTTGGGTCCTTAGGGTCATCGATTAGAGGTCCTTTAAATATATTGCCTTTATCTAATCCTATGTTTCTTATGAGCCCTAATTCCTTTAAGATGACTTTATACTTACTTAGTCATATGTTATTGCCGCTCCATCATTTTCATCTCTATGAGCTTGACCTTCATCTTTAGACAAATTTCTACCAAAAAAAAGATGATGTACAAGCATGAGCATTTTTAATTTCAAAGTGATTTTACGCTCAAAGTGCCTACATCCCTAGTAATCCAATTACAATTTCCCGTTGAATATCAATTAGGTGTAACCCCTGAGATTCACCCCAGAGAAATCCATTAAAGCTACATAAATTTGTGGAAAATTATTTCTAGAAAATTGTGTAGGTAGAGAAAAACTCTTAGGTAGAAAGATTGTTCATGCACCCCTGCTAGGCAGGACGTCCTTCCTGTGGAGAAAAATCCCTACATGATTAATGAGATTTCTGAGAATTGGTCCTTTGACCAAAAATCAGTAGAACTCACACAGGGAAACCTTGTCAATGCCAACATATTCCCTATATCCAGAAAATCAATGGTGCAAATCAAGTGGAGAAAATACTTGTTGAGAGTAAATAATATATTTGGGAGGGAAAAAGAAGTTGATGGGGAATAAACTTTAGTACCATGTGTTAGATTAAGGTAATATGGATAATATTATCTGGAAATCTAATGACGCACTTTTACTGCGTCACAGATAAGAGGAAGAAAACTAGAAACTAATGGTAAGTTCTTGAACAGAATAATTTGCAGAAGATAATTTTATCTCGCATCAGTATTAAAAAGTTTTCTAAAAAGAATTCGATAGGAATTCAATTTTTTTTGGGTTTCTTTTGAGAGAAAATTATTACTCAAGTAGAGAAATAAAGGGATCAAATTATGAAGAGGAGAATATAATAATTATTAAATTATTTAATGAGGGATTAGTAAATAGAAAGAATATTCATTCAGAAATTCTTTCTGCACTTTCAATTGTGGGTGCTTTGTGGGTAAGCAGAGCTACTACAATAGCTACAATAGCATTAGTAATGTTTTTGTAAAAGCTACAAAGTTTCTCACTTAAGCTTTTAATTAGCTTAAAACTTACGAGGTGAACGATAAGTAATGGGATTCTTCATTAAAATGAAAAACTGCAACACAAAAAATTGAATTTAAAATGATTGAAATTTAATTCAATGAAATGAACTTAGGGAGATGAGGGTTTAACAAAGAGTTCAAGAAGCATAAAATACATTTTAAATGAGCAGAGAAAAAACTTATCAGAGCTCTCCTACACCATTCAAAGTAGTTGAAGAGATTCAAGACCAATAAGACCGAATACGATCCTGTACGAGTGGAAATAACACTAAAAAGAAACAGTCTCTGTTTCGTCTAAATTAAATGCCAAGTCTCCGTATATCCACCAGATAATCCAACAAAAGCTAAACGACAATGTCTCAATTTTTGCATTTTCACCATACATTCAATGCGCAAATGTTGTGTACACATAGAAGAAAAGTCGATGAAAAGCAATGAAAACACCTGCTGCTTTTATTGTGCTATCACACCTTTTCTGCACGTGACACAATTGCCACAGTTCCAATTATTTTTCCTGATTCGGTTCAAAAGCCAAAATTAAAACATTACAATAAAGAAGAATTAAGAAATTTTTCCGGTTTTTCTTTTTTTTTTAGAAATGTCTTTTAAGATTTACGTGAAGATTTACTAATTGAACAAACTGATGGTTTTTGTAATTTAACTTAAAATTACTTTTTTTAATGAAGAGACAATAAATGAAGAAAGTTTCGTAATAGGGTCGGAAGACCTCTTTGACAGGGAACCCCTATTGGCACTTTTATCAAAATGTTGAAAATTCTTTAATACATCCAACAAAATCTAAGTAATATAACGTTTTTTCATTAATCTGCGTTTTTTGATAAGGATAAGTGTTCGAATTTCGTAATCCAAAAGGTACAGAGCAGGATGTCAATAAGTCCTAACACGAGTTCTTAAAGTGTCAATATGAGTTCCTTTCTCCTTAATTGATACTTTTACAAAATAAACTTTTAAAAGGATTCTAGGATAAAGTTATGAGATACTCATTAAAGTATGCTTTTAACCAACAAGAAATTAGATTAAAAACTTTTTTAAAGTAGCCACAAAGTTCTAGTTGTTTTATTTTAATTTTTGTTAAGTATAAAGACTGTATATAAAATTTTATCTGTAGGGGAAGGCGGAATAGTTTCACAACAGCTCAGACCCTTCGCGATATCCTACTACTTCCTTGAGGGAATGGCTAAAACCTTTATGATTATTGTCATTATTTGGCTGAGGGTAAGGTAGGTTCACACATGCATTATCGAAAATATAAAATTTTAGAATAGTAAATTAATATCTAGAAAATATGTCATAGGGGAGGGCTTTGACACTTCGCGTACACTCTGACTTCGAACACTTCACACTTTCCCATATCTCTTTAATGAATCTGATCTATTTCTTTCAGGAAATGTGTGAATATGCAAAATATGAAGTGTTCGAAGCCTGAAAACCTTCCCCTATTTGAGATTATTCAAATCTTTTGCTCTACTTTTATTAACTTTAACCTCAATTGTAACTCATTTATAAGTTAAACAAATATTTTGCTCTATTCATAATTTTTTTTAATCCGTTCTTAAAATCGAATTTGAGATTTTTATCTTAACTGCCCTACTCCTTAATAATTCCTTATCTTAAAGACAAGGAAAATTTCTTATCGACGTAATAAAATTAAGAATATTTCAATACTTCAGGCTTTAAATAGTTGTTTTTTTTTAGCATGTATTAAAATATTAAAAATTAAATATCGCTTTAACAGTAAAATCCATCCTCAATTTTCGAAAGGCTGTAAAAGGATTAAAAATCAATAAGGCAATATACATATTGTAGAATGCATACGTGTAATTAATTATTTAACCTCATTGAAATATAATATTTTAGTCATGCCGCTGTCTCTGATTGCCTGGCTTGAATGTTTCAAAAGCCCTAGCAAATTAGATGCTGCAGTAATGAGAAATTAATACTTTTTCGAATTTAATATTTATGTATATAATAGTTTATCAATTCGGATTTAAATTAAATTAAACGACTTGCATAAAAACTGAAATATTCTTTAAAAAAAAATGCAGACTTTAGTAACTTCAAGCGTTCAAGTCGACAAAAAATAAGATACTCAAACGTTTAGGTGGAAAAGAGTACATGAAAAGAGGCATTCTAAGTCACATTCTAAGACCATCTTCAGACTAGAGGTTTAGCCTAGTTTCCGAAGGTCTCAAAATCCTAAATAGCAACCAATTTAATTTGTTCTTTTGATTCAAATAGATTAATTCCCCGTAATAGTCCATTTCTAAGTCAAAATTTTCTAAAAATTTTCGACTGATAAAGTATCTAGACAGTATCTTCCGCTATTTTGAGTGCACCCATTTTTTGTTTTCTGAATAGCTCCGCCTCTATGGCATCGATCGAGCTCAAATTTTAGTATGTCATATCTGGCCCTTAGAGCTTTCAATCAGTACCAAATTTAGAGTCCTCTGACTCCCCTGACCAGAGCTATAAGGGTCCAAATTTTTTTAATGGACATAACTCCGGTTCTAATTTTCCGATTTTAAAAAGTGAGGGCATTTTGACAAACTTTTGTGAATTGCCACTTCCCCTTCTAACATCGTAAGTTCATAAAACCACCGCCAGGAACGCTATTAACTCAAAAATTCCTTTGTGCGTCAGGCTGAAATTTTAGTATGTTGTAGCCGCAGATTATACCTATCAAATAAAAAAAAAAACTTAAGTCGATCGATAACCCCTGACCTAAGGGGTCAGAGTTCAAAAATTGAACGGCCTATACCTACGGTTCTAATTAGCATTTTGACCAAAATTTTGGGTTTTTGGTTTCGTCTCGATGAGTACACTCAGTCCCGGGATTAAGCACATTTTCGGGATCGAAAAAAAAACGCGCGAAATGGAATTACGCAACGAGAAAAATTGCATACCTGCAGGGGCTTTCTTTTGAATAAATCGGCTGTAGAACGAATTTCGCGCGGAGTAAAAGTAGTTCAAACAAAAAAGATTCAACTGTTTAATAGTAATGCATTAACAAACAGCACTTTTTGGCCAGAGTTTTTCTATAAATGGTTGGAATATTAAAATAAATTACCTTAATAAAAGAAATTAAAGTTTTATTTTGAAAAAGTAGGAAAATGTTTTAGAATTTCCCTCATTGAAACATAGTATACATTCAGGCGTATTTCAAAAATGACTTCATAAATTGACTCCCAATGGTAGGCAAACTTCCATGATTGTATGTGCATAATTCCGTCAGGTGAATAATCCCGAAGGACTTAATGCCGGGACTGAGTGTAGTGTACTATCAAATAGAAGTTCAAAAAGTCACCATACCCCAAATAGCAATTTGAAGTAAAGGTTATCGTTGAATGTGTATGTATTCTGGATTCTAAAATTGGGTCCTATCACGGTCGTCAGAGAGTCGAATGACGGAAAGTGGGGAACAATATGACGGTAATTACGGAAGTCATTTGTCGTCATAATAACTCTGATATTACTCGCTCACGACTAAAATATGACGCCGACTTCCAGTAACTTCCAGTGTCCCTATAAAAAATCTTCCCCTCACTGGGCATCTCTGGGGAAATTTCACTCCACAAATGGCAAATAGAATTATTCAGCGCTGTGAATTCGCAAAGTAGTTGATAATTTCGCATGTTTTCTCAAAAAGTACTATAGTACGTGCATTGGGAGGAAAAGCTCCCCCAGTAGAGATGTGTGTTGTGATTCGAGAAAGTACATTGCCGACAGGAATTAATTGAAAATTAAGCAATTTTGTCATGATAAACACACAAACATTTTTTTTTTTGTAAAATGAAATTTTGTGGTTCAAGAGTTTGCTCCAGTTGCTGTAGTGTTCTGTGATTAAAATTTTGTGCCCAAAAGACTTATTTAGTGTAAGTTTTAAAAGATTTTTTTTTTGTGTTTTAATTTAAGATTCCAATTAGGAGTAATCTTTTTGACCATTTTTTGTACACCAAAAATCAGTCATTTTTGAGTCAGAGTAATTTTTTGCGATCCAACCTTGATATTTTGGTTTAAATACAAAATTTGAATAATTTCACGAATTTAGTTCAAGATAACTGAATGGCGTCCCTCAACTTCAGCTCCAAATCGAATTTGTATGCATTCCAAGTTAGCTCATGTTAAGAATCTCATCTACAATAAACAGATCTAAGCTTATCAATAGCTTTGTTTTACTATTCGTCTCTACAGCATTGATGTCCCAAATATCCTCGATCTCTCCAATTGAGATAGTTCTACAAGACCTAATTATTTTTAAACAGATTTGTTTTGTATTATACCCAATGCCAGAATAAAATAAATTATAGGGGAAAGGCTCATAATTTCGTCCAGTTTCTTATTTTGGATAATTTGAGGATAAAATTTAATACTAAAAATAAATTGATTAAATAACGAAAGAGATGTAGCGAGAAATACATTGAAAAGCTCCTGGAAAGGCCAATGAGCGAATCCGAGCGTACTTGGAGTACTGAAGTCAACTCACTTTAATGAATGATATGGAAAGTTTTCGGACTTCTTGTGACATTCTACGTTTCCCTTACATGAACAGGAAGAGGACTTGGTAAGATTGGTTCATGAAATGAAGAACAATGGGCATCCTGTTGAGGCGGATTAGCTGTCCATATTTACAGCCACGTTGTCCAAAATAAGAGTCAAATTCACCTCTACATATCAATTCATTTTTAAACGTGTTAAAACTAATTTTAGTATAAATAACTGATAAATAACTTGTCAAGTTTCTAAACAACCCTTCTGAAAAGAGAGTAACAAAAAAAAGTCAATTATATGCTTATAAGCAGACTGAACAAAATTATGAGCCTTTACCCTATTTAATGTTTCCTTCGAGAGTTGAAAATAAATGATAATATTATTGACTGTGAGTAAATTTAACATCATAACCGGTTAAATTTTGTTACTTTATGAGCAAATGAAGCAATTAAAATTGTCTGGGTGTTTTTACCACCACCTCAATTAATTAAGATGAAATTCTTTGAGAGAAATGGCTCAATCAACTCTTAAAGCTTTTTTTAAGCAAATATTCAAAATGAAATTTAAATATAAATTCAAGAGATATTGCGCTGACGAAATCCCTCTACAAAAATATGATGCGCCTGATAAAACGGGGCTTTTATGATATCATAGTATCTACTTTAAATCCTCCCGAGATACCCGATAGTACAGAAGGAATTTGTATAAGTTTCAGGGTCAACGACGACAAACTTTTCATCCTTAAGGCCCTTTATAGTGATGGAAGTATTTTCCACATGAATTATTTTTTGTAATTTTTCCTCATAGACAATTTTCTATGAAGATATTTGAAGCAGAAGAAAACGTATAAGGTCTCCAGTGAATCCTTGTTAATACCCAGTGGACTGCAGAGGGACCGAATTCCTTCTTTTTTTTTTTGGAGATTTCACTGACGAATTAAGTGATGAAATTCCTTGACATATTGAAAATCAATTTCCCATGAAAGTCGTCTGGATTGGGAGGGTTCGGGGTATTTCCTTTTTGTTTGAAGAGAAAAGGGAGTACATCCTGCTTATCAAACCAACAAGTCAATTTTCACCCTTCATCACTGCGTTATACCGGAATGATGGTCAGATGGTTTTCCACGAAAGGCGTCCCCATTGATAAAAGCGGAATGTGAATGTGTGCGTGATTTTGGGGGGAAAATGTGCGAGGAAAATGTTCGTTGAGTTTCGTTGAATTTTCCTGCGGAGTCTGCCAAAGAGAAGGCATTTCTCTGGCTGCCAGCATTTTCCTCATTGCACTCCAACGTTCCACATCAGTCGCAACGGGAACGTTGGCCAGAAGGGAAGTCACCTTCCCACTAGCTGAAGCTCTTTACTGTCTTGTCTCATCAACCAGTGGCTCAAGTACTTTTCTGTGCGCAAAATATAGATTACATTTCCACCCACCAAACAGAATAAATATTTAACCGGACTCAATGTACACATAGTTCATCGATTTCTCAGAATATTTGTGCTTCTGATTCGCATGTTTGGAGAAAAAAGAACAATTAAATAAAAAAAATAGTAAGCGTTTTTTTGAAAATGTGCTATGTTAGTTTGAAATTGTTTACAGCTTGATCATGTAGCAGAATAACTGAAGAATTCTTCATCGAAACTTTCTAATTTATTGCCACAAAAATGCTAACATCAGAGAAATTCTCTGACATTGCAAATCCATTCAACAGGTCTCATAAGACTTTAGTGCTTCGAATGTGAAGGAAACGAAGATATATAGAACTCTAAATTGATATAGAGTTTCATTTGAGAAAAATTGTGTCAGTGTTCTATCGTGGTAAAATAAAAATTGTGTTAAGAGACCAAAAGGAGGAAGGACAAGATTCAAAGAATCTAAAGGAACTTCAGCACCTTTCTCTAAAGAGATTCTCCATCAAAAGAGTGAGTAACTTTTTCAGTGTTTCTATGTGACAATCATTAAAATTTGTATAACGTTGAGATACAAGCAATTTTCCATGAATATCACGGTAAAGACACAGCTTAAGGTTACTCTTGGAAACACCTGGCTGATAAAGCTGGCAAATGTGGAAAATTCAATGAATGAGACACATTGTGATTTTCATTATAAGTCAGTTGGATTACCTGTGAGAAAATTAAATTGGTTGGATTAAAGCGCAAGAGTTCACAGAAATATTGAATTATACTGATCTCTCTTGTCATTGCTCCAACTCTTCCGGAAAAAGAAAGTGTTTAACCCTTTAAGGACAATTGGGTCACCCGTGACCCAAAAATGAAATTTTTCCTACGGCCTTCTAAAACTGTATTTTGCTCTAAAAACTTAGAAAAAATTATTTATGCTGACTCTCGATTTTTGACCTTCTCGTCCTTAAAAGTTTAATGCTAAATCTGCCACAGAATATTCTAAAATTGTATTTCGCGACATTATTTTTTAAAATTGTTTTTGTTTTCGTGAGTTAAAAATTAAAAATTAAAGGACACTGTGCAAATGAGTAAAAGTTTAAAGAGAAGGGTCAAAATTATATGGGCACCGCTTCTGGAATCGCTACAAACGAGAGTAGGTTGTATTTTATGAGTAGTAATGTAAGATTAAAAAATTGCCAGAAGCTAGGACGATAAACCCTCGAACCTTCGATCTTGTGAAAAAAGGCTTTATTCTTGCGAAAAATCGCTGTTTTCAGAATGAAATACGCAAGATTTTAGATGATCAAATCGTTTTAGATGATCAAAGAGAAAATGAAAACCACGAAGAAGTGCAAGACTTTACATTCGATAGTATTTCATCGTTGTTTTTTTTCTTTTGTCATCTAAAACTGTAGGGAAATCTCACTGTTCTTAATTAGACATTATTGCAAATTACCCCATCTTACCCAAAATGTTTCGTATATTTTTTAAGTTGGTCAGGTCTTTTGGATCAGCTGATATTCGGTATAATATTCTGATAATCAGATATTTTCTAATTGTAATATACTTTAAGACAGGATTTAAACACAATTACTGGAATAATCTGGGATAATCTAGAAATTCTCTAAGTTTTTTGTAAAGTTATAAAAAGAATAATCAGAGTGAAAATTAATTTGAATTAAAGTAAATCATATTAATATTGAATTAAAAAGAAGTGAAAATAAAACACAAGAAACTTAAAGTTATGTTTATTGCATTGCTCAAAAAAATTAAAATAAAATTACCAATTTGACTGTAGAATTTGATACAAGGCCGAGCTTAGTGGTTTGGATAAATTATTGGTTTTAAAAGCTCTGATAATTCCTATTCTCACCTATGATCATGAGATTTGGGTAATGACCGAAGGCATAAGATCGCGAGTACAAGAGGTACCTCTTCTCCGAACAGTTAAGGGAATCACTTGTCGGGATTGAGTGAAAAACGTAGCCGTTTGTGAAGAGCTAAGAGTCGAAGAGTTGCTTTTTTTGTGTTGCACTATACTTCGATAGTAAATGGTAAGATCATAATGGTCAGCGCATGAATAGAGAAAGATTCCCCCAGAAAAGATATGCAAGCCATTGTGAAGAGACGTCGAATTCGGGTCAGGCCTAGGACAAGGTGGCTGAATCAAATTCATAATCTTGCCTTGGAGCGCCTAGGATTTGACCGTAAACATCTTCCTGAAGTAGCGAAGGATCAGCAGGCGTAGGCTGCTAATTTAGATGCCCTAAGCCCTCAAACCCAATATGGATAAGCGGTTGAAAATGATGATGATAATTTTATTCAAATAATTTGAATATTTATTTCCGCAAAATATTTTGGTCCTGTAAGACCTTATTCACTTAAATATTAAATTACATGTTGATAATCCTCAAGGAGTTATTTATACTCAAGGAGTTACAGTGGCTCAAGTTCCCTGTTCTCCTAAAAAATGTATGGGTTCCTCGAATTTCCCGGGAGTTACCCGAGTTTCCCGTGGGCTCCTAAGCTTTCCTGTAAATTCCCCGAGTTCCTCATTAGTTTCCTGACCAGATAGATATGTAGATAGATAGAATTTATTGATTAATGTCCAGGTTACATAATTAACATTTAGGACTATACAATAAGAGATTGGCTCGAGTTCTTAGAAATGAGTTACCCCCATGATAATGGTTGAGAATAAAAATTTCGCTAATTCACAAAAAGCACTTGGAATGTACGTTTAATTCTTCAAAAAATCACTTTTATCATTGAAACAATTTTAAATAAAAATTCAAATGCTTCATTAAACTTCTTTAATTTCAAGATATCAAAATTCCTTAGTGCTTGAATGTGAAAAGCTTCATATATCGCATAATCTGTGTCGAACTAGAAATTCCAAAGTTCTCACAGCTATCAACTTAAACATTAGATCTCAAGTCCTTAAAAATTTATGTGGTGATAATTTCGCAAAGGACTTGTTAAATAGATCGTGTTACTATTTTTGAACTTGTAATTGTGAACTTCTCAACTTTTCAAACTAAATGTTTAAGTATTCATTATCTCAGGAATGAGGTGAATTTCTGTCACGACAGAAACATACTCGTTGGTTTTTTTCACAAATTTAAGATTTTAATAAAGTATATATCATTATTTTTTTCTACGTGTGAAAAATCAAAGCTGTAGGGGAAAGTTCCCATGCTTTGAACGGTCCCAAGTTTTATAATGACTAATTTTTTCCTATGTTTCTGAATAAATGCGACTCCGCAATATATTTCAAAAACCGGTGGCAGCCAAAATCCCGAATGTGCAAAATCCTGAAAGGGATGAAATTATATGGAGGAAAATGTTTAGAATAACTTTCCCGAGACACAGAAGATTTTCCTTTGCCTCCAGCGAGCGCGGGTGCAATCCTGGGAGTACCTATGACACTTTTAAGAATTCGAGATTTTGGCTTTTGAGATTTTGGCGTTCGGGATTCTGGCTTTCAGGATTTTGACCGGGATTCTTTAAAAACAAGACACTTTCCCTTATTTTTTAAAATATGCATGGGATGACTCACATTTATTGAAAAACATACGAAAAATTTAGTCATTGTAAAGCTTGGGACCGTGTAAAGTATGGGCACTTTCCCCTATCATGGCAGAAAGAGCCATCGAAAGTAAAACAAAAAGAAATCTTCCAGAACAACTGGTAATATTTATATGGCACTATTTATTTTAACGGGTTAGCTTATCTGGCTGTAAAGCCATATGCAAACTTAAATGGATTTATGACAAAGTTTTAAAAAAAAATAATTTTTATACGTAAGTAATTAAAAAAAAATTCAAAAAATATTTTTTTCATGTATTCTCTATAATTTCAGGCAATTACCTACGTCCATAGTGTATAAATTTAGGCGCAAAATGCTATATTTGATTTTTAAATGTTCATTAGCATCCGATTAAATATTTAATCAGTAATATATTTCAGTACAATGCCTTTTGCAATAATAGGCTAAAGCTTTGAATACTTTTTACGGTGTATTGAGTGATTTCCAACACTATCCGACTAAGGAACGCAACTAAGTTGACAACCTTATATTATTTTTAATAAGTGACGACTTTTAATATGCTCTTGCAAATAAATATTATTTTTTACAAGAAAAATCAAAAAATTAAAAATAGATTATACTATTCGAACTCCACAAAGAGAACTGTATAATCTGTCAATTTTTTCTACTCTCAAAATTTTCACCTTCCATCCCCTGTGGACCATTTTTCTTATCTTCGCGTCTCTGACGTTTTCCGAGAATTAATGTCATGATGTTTGTTCATCTGTCCGTGTGCCCCCGTCTGCCTGACCGTTACCACGTCTAGAGGTCAATCGGTTAGATAGAGATTTGAGGCCTTTGTGGGACCCCCCCCATAAGTCGATCAAAGGATCTATTCATGATTCACCCCTCTCCTCTTCGATAATCATGTTTTTAGGATTAATCGAAAATACAATATGCGACTTTTCTCATTTTTAGTTTAAAGATTACCTAGGCGGTCTCATGCGAAAACACTTTTGAATCATTCATAAGGAATCGGGAATCTTCGTTTTTTCCATTTTGTTTTTTACACTTTTGTTTTTCCCAGTTTGTCTTTGGAATCTTTGTCTTTGGTAATCTTGTCTTTCATACATTTTGCACTATATTTTTTGTATATTTTATAACTTTCCAAAAATTTCCCTTTTCTCAGAAAATTTCCATTTGCCCTGAAGGACGAAACTAAAAACTTCAAAAAAAATACCATTGTAATATCATTATTTTATTTAATAAAATATACTTATTTAAAATATATGAAAAACCAGATTTCCAAAGACAAAGTTTCCAAAAAACAAAAATTACCGAAAACAAAGATTCCAAAGACAAAGATTCCAAAGACAAAATGGAAAAAACAAACATTCCGCAAACCCATTCATAATAACAATTTGTCAAGGTCAAAGGTTAAAAGGACTCTAGAGAACAGATTGCTCATCCAAAACAGGTCATATTTTGAACTCGTTGAAAAGTCTACAAATTTCTCACATAACTAAGCTAACTCCAATTGGTTATGAAGCGGTAATGAACCGGTTATGAACAGATAAGTAATTCTTTGTCTGAAATCACTATTTTAAGCCATTTTGGCCTATATTTTGAGTAAGTAAACGATGTGAAGGTATAGTACTTAAGTCACGTTTGAGAATTTTGCAAATCATGTGACGCTTTGCCACCCCTTTTCGTTCTATTACTAGGGAAAATTTTGATGTTTCGGATAACAAAAGTTTTATATCACATTATTTAATTCGGTCCCTAATGAATCTGATCCTTCATATTTAAAAAAAAACTAACTAACGAAATACTTCAAAATATTTTGAGCATTCAACAAAGTCATTTTCACCCAATCAGCTTATTTTCTATGATTTACTGTATTATTGAATCCTCGCAACGCTCGCAACATATGTGGAATTCAGAATAAATCTCTCTTGAATATTCCTGGAATATGAAACTCTACACTCTATAGTCAAACTCCCTGAGTCATAAATTGATACCATTGTATTCTTTTCTGGTATTTGGTCCATTATTGAGAATCTCAATTTTCAACTCTGTGGGAGATTCATAATAGGTGAGAAGTTCATTTTCTCCCGGATACTATTTCTGATTCATACGATATCTCCTGCGGTTTTCCATTTTCAGCTTGACCACTAAAATTTTCACCACAGAGGATATGTAGAGAATGTGCATCCTGGTTTACATCCAAAAAAGCTCCATTGATTCTCAGATGGAAGAATTTTTCAAGATAAATTGCTGGATTTGCCACGTGAAAACGAAAAACGTGATATTAACTCAACACCCACCTTCATTGATAAATCAGAAATTCCGTCTGATTCCCACTGAAATTCCTCGGGTTCCAACATTTGCATCCCACTCGTATTTTATGCAATACAACACTTTCTTCGTCACTTATGCAAAACTAATATTATTGAAATTGCTCATAAATGGTAGACATTTCATTTACTATTCATACAAATATTGTGAATTATTCTGAAGGGGATGAAATATTTTCACATCATTTACCGTCTAATGATTCACAACCGATTTGAACTGAATTAACCGATTGATTCGTTTTAATGTTTATCCAAAAATTAGTTAATCGAAAATCGAAAATCGAAAATTAGTTATCGTTTCATAATCGATTCATAATCGGTTCATTCCAGTTTATAACCGGTTGGTACAGGTTCAGTCTTATCAGAAATTCCAAGACCTCTCCAACAAGGTGAAACATGACTACATTGAGTTGAGAAATATACTGTTTAGATCCATTTTAACCCTTTAAGGACGATTGGAACACCGGTGTCCCGTAAAGAAAGAAATTTTTCCTGACTACCCAAAGTTATTTATTACTTATATTTGTATATAGGGGAAACTGGGGCACCACCAAACACGGGGTACCACCAAACACTGCGATTTTTTAATCGGATATTGGATATCAGAGGATAAGACCGGTAGGAATTTATAGGCACTATAGGGATGGTTGTCCACTGAAGGAATGGTCGAGATAGTCCAAGTAGTTTAGAAATAAAAATTAGTGTTTGGTGGTACCCCGTGTTTGGTGGTGCCCCAGTTTCCCCTAATTGTAAAGTAGAAGGTTGAAGGAATCTAGAATAATTTTTGCAAGTCTCTAGCTATTTGCTATGTAGTAAATATTTAAGCTAAAAAATGGCGAATTTTTAAATTCTCAAATTCATAATTGATTTTATTTATTTTTTATACTTCCAATTTTTTTAAGCAAAAACCTTTTGGCAATAAAAACTACAATACTCATACGTAATATTTTTCATTAAAGCGAAAAATATTATTCATTGGTATTGTCAGAAAAATTACTTAAATTTTTGGGCAATTTTCGTTCCTATCGTTCACAGAAAGCAAAAAACATACCGAATCAGACTCTGTTGGACTTTCCAAGGTTAGATGTAAGACTTATCATTGATTATGTTTCTCAGTTTAATTTTTATTATTGATTTTCAGATCGTAAAAAGTGTCTCGTCGTTAAAGGGTTAACTTTTGACTTTAAAAAATCATTATTATGAATGATTCAATGAAATTTTCGTATTTTGAACAGACAACAAGTGAAGCTAATCCATTAATGTTAATGATCCATTAAAGTTAATCCATTAATGTGCAAATTCTCTGCTAAATTTAGTTAGAATTAGTGATTCCATTACCAATAAAGTGGAAGTAATCTAATGCAAATTCCGAAAGGTTTATTTAATAGTTTTAAGGACAATTTGACTGTATGTCACAAATGATAGAACACTGCTAATCTGGACATTATTAAATTTTGTAAGAAATGGATTTTCGATTAGCTTTTCAGTGGAAAATTCTTTTTTCACTGACAATAATGGGAAAAGCTATTGCAAAAATTTAAGTACTTTGTCTATTTTACCCGTAAATTAATATCCGTCTGAGTTTTAATTAAATAAATTTCGCTTTATAGAATGAAAAAGTTTTTGAGCACTTCCTTAGTTTCATAGTCTTCTTTATATACTTGAAAGGACTTTAAAATTATGAAATACATTTTAAGAGTAATTTTGAAAACAAGCAAAGAAAATTGAATTTCTTTTAACTATAGTAGATACAATCTTACGAGACAAAGAAACAATATAAATTTCTAATAAGAAAGTAAACTAATAGTTATTTTTAGAAATGAAATATTATTTTGTCTAAAAATAAGAAAGCTTATGAACATTTTGCTGTGATATTAAACAAAATAGCATTTTGGTGCTCCTATAGTTTCTTTATTTATAAGTGATAACTGATAACTAAGGAAAATTGAATCATATCATGATCAGAAACACTCCGTAATTCCTGCTGACCGTAATAATGAAGCTACCCAGAAATTTATCAGTTTCATTCCAAAACATTTTTCATAAAGTATAGGGGAGACTTGGGCAAAAAGTCACAAAACGAATATTTTAACTTTTTACAAACTACTCGAATGCCCCAGAAATTTCTAATCAGAACATTTTTATAGGAAATTTACCGCTCTACAACTTTGTGAAAGTAATTTTCCTCTATTTTGTAAGGAAATACATTATTAGAGCTGTTTTCTAAAAGGTAATTTTGTAACCATTCTCAAAAATGCTGGGGCAAATAGTATCAGGCATGGGATATTATCATATCTTGATTCGCTTTGTTACGGGATTCCGTAAATTTAAAAAAAAATCCTTAGATAACATATTTTCATAGGAAATTTATTCCTATACACGTTTGTAAAATACCGTTTTCTCTATCTGAACGATAAAAACGCTTTTCAAGCTATTTTGGAAAAAAAAACACACAAAAGACTACAAATCGTTGGATTAATGCAAACAACAAGCGGCGACACATGGCGTTGACTTTTTTTTGCCGTGAGACATCATAAATTGTTTTAGTTTTTCTTACTTTTTGCTCCATACAATTTGTTACTTTTTACCCCAAGTGGTGGTTCTTAATAAAAAGATTTCTTGAGAGAAGAATCTTTGTAAAATTCTAAAATAGATAGCGGTTTTGTATTCAAAAAATCCAAGTAATTTAGGAAAGAATCATCAGTGCAAAAAATTTTGAATAATAAGTAGGTAATAATTGATATATTCTTCAAGGAAAATATTTCCAAAAAAATTTGATATTTTTTTTATTTTCTAAATTCCTTGTTCGAATTCTAAGAATTGACTGGAATTTATTGATTGGAAGCTATATATGAAAAAAATTTTAAGCCGCTATCTTATTTATCTTGGAAGATATTGAATTTCGAAATTTTAGATTTGTGACTTTTTGCCCCAGTCCCCCTGCTTAAAGAAAAAATGCATATGCTGGATAATTCATCCTTGGTATCTTCTACTAGATTTTGTTCCACATTTCCATATTACTCACCTGTTTTTTTTACTACTCCAACTCAAAGAGAGAGCAGTAATTCCTCGATTTTGAGTCATATATACGAGTATTTTTCTACTCCTTTTCCTCCAAAAGATGGTAATTTGGTCGAATTTTGCGAATTTTATAAATCTTAAGTTTCGAGTTTTTTTACATCATATTGTTTGTCCGTATGTCGTTTCGGACGCTACCGTGCCTAGAGACCAAATGGTAAGAGATAGAGACTTGAAACCTTCGAGGGACCCCCTATAAGTCGACTCGGGGCCATTAACGTGCCCTGATTTTTCCCCACCCTTCCTCTTCCTCTCCAAAACTATGTGTTTTTGGGATTGCTCAAAAATGCGTATTGTATGATTTTTTTTCATTCATCATCAACATCATCATTTTTAATTGTTTTTTTTTCGCAATTAAGGCCGCGGATCCGTGACATCCAATTTAGCAGCGCACTCTTGTCGATCCTCCGCCAGCTCAGGAGGATTTTCAGGTTCGATCCCAAGGCGCTTCAAGACAAGATTTATGAATTTGATTGAGCCACTTTGTCCTAGACCTGCCTCGAGGTCGACGCCTCCTCACAATGGCTTGCATAGCTTTCTGGATATTTCTTATTGGATATATTTTAAAGATTGTTCAATAGAGGAATTCTATAACAATATGATAATGTCATATGACAAATGAGACGTTCAGAGCAGTAGTGGTTTCCTTTGTATGCATACGGTCTACTTTTGCTCCGAGCGTCTCAAATTTCTGTAGTTCAATTTGGAAACAGGAAAACATTAAAGGCCGGTGATTATCGAGAAACCATTAAAAAGAGAACTCTGCAGCACTCAATTATTGTTTGAATAGTATTTTGTGGAGGCAGTCAAAATCCCGAAAGCCAAAATTCCGAAAAGGCCAAAATATTGAAAGCCAAAATACCGAATGTTCAAAATTCTGAAAAGGATGAAATTATGTGGAGGATAAAGTGTAGATGAATTTCCCAAAACACAGAAAATTTCCCTTTGATACAAGCAAGCGCGGCTGCAATCGGGGGAATAGCTATGACTATGATCCTTTTAAGAATTCGGAATTTTGGCTTTTGGGATTTTGGCGTTCAGGATTTTGGTTTTCGGAATTTTGGCAACCGGGACTTTGACCAGGAGCCCATTTTGAATATTTTTTTTCGAAATTATCCAGAAAAAATGATTGAATTTGTCATATGACATTGTCATACTGTCACGGACTTCCCCTGCAGGAGGACAGTTCGCACTTATACGAAAATCCCATTGAATTATTCCCAATAACGAGTTTTCAAGGTCAAAGGTTAAAGAGACTCTAGAGAGATCATTTATAAATCGAATAAGGCCGTGTTTGGGCTAGTTGGAAAGGTCTTGGACCTTGTGATAAAACCAAACCGATTTCAATTGGTTATGTATCGGTAATGAACCTATTCATAATCGATAAATAATTTTTATCCGAAATTCTATTATTATATAATTCCTAAGGTATTTTGGACAATGTTTTCAGTGATTCAATCTGTTCAATAAATCAGTTTTGAAGGTTCTGAACCGATAAACGGTAAATTATGCGAAAGTTACTTTTAAGGTATAGCGTCTAAGTCCCAAATTCGAGCAGACCGCAAATCCTGGAATGCTTTGCCATCCCTTTTCCGCAGAGCTTCATAGTTTTTCGAGCAATTATTTGAGCTTGGTGCTCTGAATAAATATCATTAGTTACATATTTCTTAGAAAAATATTCCCTCAATGTTTATTATGTTTAGTCACTCATTAAAAGCTTTCTATGGAAAAACTGATTAATGTATTTTTCTGTAAATTGCACAAGCTTCATAAAATTCTTAGAAATGTTAACTTATTTTCAGACATAACTACAAGAAAATATCAACCTTTATGATATACAGCATGATGATTTACGTAGAATTCGTAAAAATGTTTTTTTTCTGTTTCTGTTTTTGAAATATTCATTTAACTGACATGATTTTAATTGAAATTGTTTTAAACATAACCAGAAAATTGGATAATTTCCAATAATAATAATAATAATTGATAATTTACCTTCATTCTCATAGTTCCTTGCCCTTCGAGAATTCTTCCAATGCTTTTTCAGATCATCTTGCTCGTCGAAGCGATATTTTTTTTGTTATTTTTTGCATTGAATATAATCTCTAGGGGTCTAGAGTATGCAAAAACTAAAAATTCATGGAAATTTGAGGAACAAATACTGTGGCCGGAATTGTAAACTGGCCGGAGTTTGGCACACCTACCCTAAATGTAATTTATTCACAATTAATTTATTGAAATTGTGACTTTTTTTCATATTTGCAATTTAATTAATTCGGACATGCAAATAAATCGAAAAACCAAATATTTGAATGACGGTTAAAACATAATAACAGATTTTTAGGTAAATATATGAATCAATTTAAAATGTAAATAAATTTATTAACAAATATGTATATTATATGAGACATTGAATTTAATCTTGTACTTATTCATCACTAAACCAATTCCTCTTTAGAACTTTTTACATTCATCCCTAGCGAAGAAAATCCCCATAAAAAAAGAAAAAAAAATAAGGATTTTCTGGATTTAAATGTTTCCGGTGAAATTTTTCAATGAAAAACATCAAGATGAAAAATTATTTTCTTCTTATAATTTTGAGAACAAAATATCGTGAAATTTGCATAGAGAATTCATTTCTTTTGATGTAGGATTTTATATTATAATTCTTTTTGCTCAAAATTAACATTTTACGGTGAAAATGTCTGTAGTTTGAAATGAGGCAGAGTACGATGTTATGAAAATAAAAGATGTACATTACCATTCCAAATTTCTGTGGCAGGATTGTCCTGAAGTTCGTTTGTGTGCAATTTCTTACGCATCGATAGTTCAACGGTATGACATTTATAGGAACTGAAAAAGCCGCAAAAGCGGAAATCATCAACGGAAGCGAGTGCTGGAAAATTGAAAATATTACATTTCTCGCAAAATAAAGTCATGGGATATGTCCCAAAACGCATTACTTGAAGCCATCACGACCAAAAATATCTACAATGACGATGGAATGAGAAGAAAATTCACCCTGTTTTCGGTCATTACATTTCACTAAAATCCCCGGTGAATTACCAGTATTGCCAAATGAGAATTGTAAATAAAATCTCGAATTGATTTACCATTTCTCTTTCCATCCCCAAAGCTGCGTCTTTCCGTCCGCGAAATCATCATCAACCTCTTCTTTGACAATTCCAATAGATCCGCTAAATATGCCATTGGCAATAAATTCGTCATCTCATAAAACTGAGTCATCAGGATCATTTACATTTTCAATTTATTTAATGGTTGTAGAAATAAATGTCATGAAATTAATAATTTTTACGATTTTTGGCGGGGTTGCTCTTAAATGATGTTTTTTTCTTATATTTACAATCTGTTTTATGATAAAATTTTTGTGCCATAAAACATTTTAGACTTTGTATTTTATTTGTTTTTGTAACCAGAAAAAAATCTTTTGTATTTAATTGATTTTTCTCTTTTATCTGGTTGTTTTTCATGTTTTAAACTCTTTATTAATTTTCATATACAAATAAACTGCGTGGTGTTGGTTTCAATTGCCCAACAAAACATTGAATTTGGTCAATCATCCAATATAAAAAAAACTTAATAAACAGTGAAGATAAAATTAAAATTGTCACTAATGAAATAATGAACAAAAAATATTTTTTTGTGAGTATTGGAAATGT
The DNA here is from genome assembly GCF_024763615.1 of Phlebotomus papatasi. NCBI lineage: Eukaryota > Metazoa > Arthropoda > Insecta > Diptera > Psychodidae > Phlebotomus > Phlebotomus papatasi. Next base: position 85,448,965 of record NC_077223.1, on the reverse strand, counting down.
TCACCGAAATTAATATCATTTATTTAATTTAATTTACTTATTATCAATTAGTATCTTTTCTGTTTCATGAATTCAAATTTCGAATTAATGAGATTCATTTAACACGTATAATTCATTTAGAATTTAAAATTTAATTTCGAGAAGTCAAACTCTGCCACAGATTAACATGAAAAATTTCGGAATGATAAACTTTTCGATACTAGCTAATTGATTTCGATAAATCTGTATCTGTTAGATTTAATGAATAATGAATTTTTATACACTGTTGGGCAATTTATTGCAACCAACATCTATTAGATCGACACTCAATATTATCGAAAAGAAGTTATCAAATAACTCCCCTGATTGCTTTCTATTCATAGATGTAGTTCGGTCAGTTTTAGTTGATGAGAAATAAAACACGGGTTTTGACCTGGTTAGGATTTATTCCTTTCTTCTCTTTCCGACGTTTCGGGGATTGTTGTCCCCTTTTTCAGGTCTACAAATTAAACAAAATTAATTTTTGGAAAATTTCCAATAACCTAAAAAACATGGATCGTTCTGTTGACTTTCACTTACATTGAGATTAATCGGACAAATCGGGTCAGGGTATTCCACAAAGGTCAAAACCCGTGTTTTATTTCTCAGCTTTCTATTAATTTAGTAATTTCATGATTTTTGCCCCTTATGGGATGAAAATCAAAATTTCCATCCCACTCTTTCAAAACTCTTCTTCTTTTTCTTGTGAGCATCAAAACAAATTTAATTTAGATTTGAGATCGAAATGACAGACGTATGTAATACGTTTGAAAAAGCGATATATGAAAATTTTGATTTTATAAAATATTCCCGAAGTGTACCCGATGCATAAGGATCAAGAATTTCCATAAAGCTTTCTATTTTCTTCACTAAAATTAAATTTCGTAAGTTTGTTTTGATTAAAAACTGTCCAAGAGCAATTCATCGTTTACGGTAACCAAAAAATACATATTGGCATATTTTTACAGATTAGAAATTTTCTCAAATAAAAATCAATTTGAATTTATTTGACAGCAAAAGGTAACACTTGACATTTATGTCTTTCACTTTTTCGATCAGGAAAATGTCATAATTTCATAATTTTATTTTTGAATTTTAATTTCAACTTTGGAATTGTGAGTGGAAATAGTTTTCCTCCTGATTAATAGGTAACAGGTTTGCAAAGAGCTAAGTCTAAAATTCTCATTGTTAATTGTTTGACATTGCATTCCAAGGACTGTTATACAAAAAAATCTCATTATATTGTCCTGTGGTCTCTTTGTAAACCTATTGTTTCTTAATTTAACATCATCTTAATTTCTCTAGACAATTATAAAAAAAATTAGAACTATAGAATGTTCAAAAAATTTCAGAGTAATGTTATAACCTTTGTGTAATTGATCTTGGTTTCGTATAACAGATATGCTACGACGGATTCTGGGAACCCGAAATTCTATTATTTCGGAATCCCGAGATTTCCTGCTCGAGAAATTTTCTAGAATTTTTATAAAGTGAGGTTTCGGTTGCTTGTTAACCCTTTGAGAATCAATGGGACTATGGTGAACCAAAAAAAATTTTCAACTGTTTTGAGGAAAAAATACTAAACTTATTGGTTAAAATAAATTATTTTTCCAAAGGAGCACTACCTAAGATGTATTTTCTTCTCTATTTTGTCTTGTACAATCCCTGAGCAAGGCATTATAATACCAAAATTCTTATAATCCGGTTGTAGCCTTACTTATTGTGCTCTTGGTTCCGTCTCTATGACTATACTATGCTCCTTTTTGAGTCTCAAGTTTCTTTCAGGAAAGTTCTTCTACATAATCCTGGGACTTCTTTGATGCGTTCGTATATTCTTAAGACCATCTATAATTGCGACAGGGCCTATAAGGAATGGAGGAGCTCGGAACTTTCCTCACATGAATCTAAATTCAAGACGCTGCGTAATAAAGTTAACCCTTTAAGGACGATTGGAACACCGGTGTCCCATTAAGAAAATAATATTTCCTGACTACCTAAAGTTATATTTTTCTTATGTTTGTACGTAATTGTTAAGTAGAAGGTGGAAGGAATCTAGGATATTTTTTGCAAGTCTCCAGCTATTTGTTATATAGTAAATTTTTAAGCTCAAAAATGACGAATTTTTAAATACTCATATTGAAAATTGGTTTTAATTTTTTTTTTATACTTCCAGTTTTTTTTTAATAAAACTGTTTTGGAAAAAGTAACTACAATACTCAAACATAATATTTTTCGTTAGAGTGAAAATTATCAGTCATTGGTATCGCCAGAAAAATTACTTAAATTTTTGGGCTAATTTTGTCCATATCATTCATACAGGCATGTTGGCTTTTCGAAGGTTAGATGTAAAACGTTTTACAAGTTTTGTTTATCGATTTCATTTTTATTGCTGATTTTCGGTCAGCGAAAACTGTCTCGTCGTGAAGAATGATTCGTGATGATGAAACTAGATACTATTTCCATCAGCTTAACCCATCACTTGACTCCCTAGTGCTCTGGCGCAATATTGGCCATTTCGGACTATAAAAGCCTCCCCCTCTGCTCAAGGAAGTCCTGAGGAACTATAAATAGTCTCTCGGGACTTCGGGACTGTCCTATACCGCTTCCTTCGGAGCTGTCACTACCAGAGTTTAATTTTGTCTATGTCACCTTCCAAATAGTTTTATTCGCTGTAGTGCATGTAAAATTTTCTGCAGTTGAAGTATATGGCATCTCACTTCTCACTTGATTTCTTGCGCATCTTTTTGCCATTGGTTCTTCCGTGTCTCACTGACCTACATAATTTCACTATTGCCTTTATTGACTTTCCCAATTCTTTGGAAGAAGGCTGTAATTGTGCTGATTCCTAAAGTATTTACGCCATTTGCCCCATATGATTTTAGATCAATTAAGTATTTTACTCGCTATTTTCATGCCTTTGAAGATTGTCTAGATTGTCCTTTTGGATAATCTTTTTTTTTTGTGCGAATATCAGTCTGGTTTTCGTAAGAATCACAGTGTTCGGCTTAATTCAGGATCAGTTATGACGGTTATGACATTGGATTGGCCCTAGACAGAGCCATTTTCAGCATTCTGGTCCTTCTGGACGTCTCCAAGGCTTTTGATAGTATCTCTCATGAGTTACTTTGTCACAAACTAAGTGATTTATTTGGATTTTCAGACGTTTCCGTTCGCCAAAATAAATCAATAAATAAATAGGGGAAACTGGGGTACTACCAAACGCGGGGTCGCGTAACTAACTAACGCACTACCTAATTTATATTTCTAACCTACTTAGACTATCTCGACCATTTTTTCAATGGACTAGCATCCCTATAATGCCTATAAATTTCTATAAGTGTTGTCCTCTGAAGTAGAATATTAGATTAAAAAATCGCAGTGCTTGGTGCTACCTCGTGTTTGGTGGTGCCCCAGTTTCCTTTTAATCAATTGAATTTCTAAATTCTTCTTCAAAAAGTCTGAATTTCTTTTAAAAATGAGAGACAAAAATCCAATTTCAAATTTACCCCAATTCAAAAGTGCCCCACTTTCCCCTATTTTAGAATCCTGGGAATCTTGGATCCCGTTTTATTATTCCATAATGTATAGTTCCGGGAATGATAATTATAATCCTAAATTTTGAATTGATACTGATCCTTGGGATCTCGTTCAGGAAAGCCTAGTTTGTATGAACTTTCTCATTAGGGGAGACCGGGGTAGAATTAGCCACGTATAGTATTAGATAGTGGTATCTTACAGTTTGCCTGCGAAGGAATATTGAGGAAACCACTCTTTATTCTAAATAGGGGTAGGCTTTGAACTTTCGCACACAAAAATGATGTTCAAGTTCAGTGATTTTTTCTAACTAACCATGCAAACCGTATCGATTCTCCAACTATGCCAAAAAAGTCTCTTACTTATAGGGTTCATAATCCCACCTCAGATAATCCCAAGAAATCCTCAGATTTTCTTCTAAAGGAAAATGAAAATTTAATGGCGATTTGTGCGAAAGTTCAATCAAGCTTCCATCTTCGCACACGATTCACGGTATCATTGAACACCCTATTTTTACCTTAAATTTTGCACCGGACACTAAAAGTTGCACATCATTGTTAGAAAGGAACTCTAATCTACTTGATTAAACCGTTTTTATAAGGAATAAAACGTTTTAATATCACTTTTTTGAAACTTTTCTAAGACATATTTTCATGACACTAAATACCACTTTTTTGCTTGATTCCATGAGAATTTCACTCTGGAACCGGTAAATCTGGTGAATGCTTTCATGAAAAGTCCAAATATCACCAAATTTATACTGATCAATAAGTTTTTTTTAAGCTAAAAATTTACTAAAACTGCAAGCGAGAAGACCGCATAAGATTCCACCATTCCTCCACGGAGCCGGATATGCTCAAAAACGTTTGAATGCGCATCATTGAAGATTTTTCTGTCCCTACAGCTACAGGAATCGGGATTTAGCACAGAGATTGAGCTTCAGAGGGTGAACAGGCCAATTTTTTTTTAAAAACAGTCTCTCACGGACAATTTCTTTTCTTTGACGTGATAAACAACACAAAAGTGAGGTTATGTCAGAGATTCTCAAAAACCAGTTGTAAACTGTGTAAGCTTATTATAGATGTGATTCTTTCATTGTACATTCAGTTTGTGCAAGCTTGAAAAATATTTTTACATCAAAGAAATGCAAAATTGCTTAAAAATTACTCAACTGTGGCCTATTTGAGTCAAATTACTTTTTGTTTATCAACTTTAAGATTTTTAAGTTTTACTTTTTAGTGGTAGACCAAATCGGTAGATTACAATAGATGTGAATACAAGGGATCGCATCTTAAATGAAGTTTCATGGAAAATGTGCGAAGAAGCAATGTCTTCTATGTGCGATCGATCAATGTGAGTCAAGTTTGTGAAATTTCTTCCACCCACAAAAGCGGCCTTCTTCAGCCCAAAAGGTTTTCACATAAATATAAATCCTAATAACCCCTCTACCTCCTGTGATAGTCGTTTTTCAGAAAAGTGATATTAATTGTGTAAAATCGTATCAAGTATTACACATCAAAATTACAATTTTAGACCTATTTTTAATTTTTGCTTCCTGAAACTAGGAAAAAAGATTAGACTCCCAATTTTTTCAGGAAAGGTGGGATTTAAGACTAGCTATTGAAATATATAGCCATAGATAAGATTCATAAAAGAATACGGAAGAAATGTCAAGCGTTTGAAGGTAGCGTATGTGCGATCGATCAAAGCTTTCCCCTATATACTTCCCTTCCTATTCATTGAAATATTTATCAGCCAAATACAAACATTTTTTGTACAAATTCTGACCAACGCACAATAACTTTTGTTTGTAAACATGTTTTCAAAATTTCCTATGAGAGAGAGCGAGATGACTAGCTCTCTGTTTCATTCACTCTCATTGAAATGTCAAAAACATATTTATAAAACAAAATTTATTGTGCGTTGGACATTATACGCAATGAAAAATTTCATTTAGTGGCTAATTCTATCCCGGTCTTCCCTACCCAAATGTCCGAATTGCATCCCACAAATTAATTTTGTAAAGAGTTTGTATATAAAAATATAAATTTTAATTATTTATATACCGTAAATGCGGGTGTAGCGACTTATAATTAAATCCCTTGAAATTATTAATATTTCATAAACCCTTGGACAATCCGCGACCTAATTATTTATTTGGCTAATAAGCGATAAAGGTTACCTCGCAACACAGAAGTAGAGGCATAATTTAGTCTTGTACCCGGAGTTGAAGAATATACAGTTAAATTGACCATCACTTCCTGTCATTTTACTACATGGGTAGCTTTCCCATCCTGGTGTTTGTAAACCAGTCATTAATTATATCGCTTAATGATAATTTTTTTGTTGGTTAGATGATAGATATAGGATCCCTGAAGACTATCCTTAAGTGGTAGAATTAAAGAAATGCTGAACCGCGGTATTGCAGTCATCTACAGAGGGCAAAATAACCCGCATCTACTGTACCAGAATTTTAAACTACTTTTAAAAAATCAAGAAAAGCATCTTGTTTCTCATATGACTATTCGTCCTATACAAAGAAATATTAAAAAGATTGAACTTAGTATGTGCAAGACAATTACATTAAGTAATAATGTTCTCGATGACAATTCTTTTTGTTATCATGGCTGAACAATGAAAGAACATAAATAAGAAATTCAAAGAGCACGTAACCTCCGGTGAAGTTTTCTTTATATATGTATATAAAATTCATGGAATGCTATTTATTTGCAAAAGGTTTTTCTGGATATTTACTCACATCTCCATTCAAAAGAGTTCGAAAATACTATTATGTTAATTGAAAAGTTCTCCTTTAAACTGTGAAACTTTACAAAATTTAGTGGTATGTCTAAGTAATTGAGGAACATTGCGAATATCAACAGGAAAGCTTTAAATGAAGTTTTCAACTAATATAAATTAAGTAATATATCAGTGGTGACCGCAACGATTTGTATTTAAATAACTTATTAATAAAATTGAATTTTACGAAAATTTTCTCATGCAAAGTTTTTGATTTTTTTTAAATTAAAAACTAAAAGTATTAACAAGATTTGTACGACAACTTTCGCACGAAATATAATTGAATTTTTCTCTGACAAACTTTCGAAATATGTCCCTAGAGACGACATCGATTGCATATCAAATCAGAGACTTGGAATTGATTATGAAACTTCCATGTAATCCTTAGCCTGAGAGCTTATTTAGCTGGTGTTTAATTACAGTGGAGATATCTGTTTTCTCATGAATTAATCATATTTAGTAAGTTAAAGCTATGATTTTCATTAAAGCCCCTTTCACAATTACATCGATAGAAGGTTGTTAAATTTGTACATTTTCAATAAAATAGCCCTAAATTTAGAATTTTCTAAAAACAAATTTACAATATCAATTATCTAATTTTGTTTCATTACTTTTAATTGGTTTTTTATCTACCGTAAATTTTCTATGGAAACGATATTTTGACTGTAGACTTCTTTATGAAAATCAACAGTGATATTGTTGTGTTTTTCAACATGAAAGAAAACAAGAGAAACTTTTTAATTTTAGAATTCAATCCATGTAGCTAGCTTGTTTTCTTCAGCAGAATTTTCTTTATGATGGTGGATGGGAAAAGATAAAAACAGGGGATGGAAGAACAAAAGATAATTATCGTAATGGCCCGATCAGTGGGAAATTTCTCCTGTAAAATTGTCGACAGCAAACCATCAACAATTGGAGTAGAATAATCAAAAGAAGTGCAAACGAAACATATCAAATGGCATAGATGGCATTATTCTATTTTCATCTCTGCAATGGCATTGTTTGCCCATTATTGCGAATTGGATATGAACACGAGTCAATTCAACAAAATATGCGCAATTCTTCTGCAAACTTATATAACTATTTTCTTCAACGCAAAATGTGTTGAATTGACACGGATAATTGTGATAAATGATAATTTTGACCGTGAAGGTTGAGGTGAGGAAAGTTGCAATGTTTGCAGAGGAATTTTAATGTTTGCAACACAGCAGAGCTATTCGGAAAATGCACATAGGGGATCTAGGAAGATAGCACATAGCACAAAGTGTACAACAAACTTTTCAAAATGTCACTCACAAAAGCTCTAAAGTTTAGAGTCTAAACTAAATGATGCGAAAACTCAGTTGCAACAGCTCAAATGAATTTTACAAAATTATCCAAACTATTTAACTTGACCAACATATCAAAAAGTTCAAGATATTGACAGTGTCTGCCTCATTCTAAAGTTTAAGATGTTTAGATTTTCTTGGGTATTAGCAAAGTTGAAAGTTCTATACACAGAAAGTGTTTCTGACAACACCAAAATAAAGAATTCCAGCTAATGCCCAAACTACAATCACTTTTGTAAACATGTTTTCGAAATAACTTAGAAAAGTCAATGAGATAACTAGGTGTAGATTTTGTTTAGGGGAAAGTGCCCAGGGATCGGGAATCTTCGTTTTTTCTATTTTGTTTTTTACACTTTTGCTTTTTCCAGCTTGTCTTTGTAATCTTTGTCTTCGGTAATTTTTGTCTTTTGGAAACTTTGTCTTTGGAAATCTTGTCTTTCATACATTTTGCACAATTATCGGAAATTTTGTCTGTCACGCATTTTACACAAGTATATTTCATAACTTTCCAAAAATTTCCCTTTTCTCAGAAAATTTCCCTTTGCCCCAAAGGACGAAACTAAAAACTTCCCAAAACTCAGAAAATTTCCCTTTGAACCGACAGGCTATACTGATAACTTCCCAAAACACAAAAAATTTCCCTTTGTCCCAAAAGACGAAATTAAAAATTTCCCAAAACACAAAATTTCCCTTTGTCACGACAGGTAATACTGATAACTTCCACAAACACAGAAAATTTCACTTTGCCCTGACAGGCGATACTGATAACTTCCCAAAACACAAAAAATTTCCCTTTTGTCTCAAAGGACGAAACTTTAAATTTCCCAAAACTCAGAAAATTTTCCTTTGATCCGACAGGCGATACTGACAACTTTCCAAAACTCAGAAAATTTCCTTTTGTCCCAAAGGACGAAACTGAAAATTTACCAAAAAACAGAAAATTTCCCTTTGCCCCGACAGGCGATACTGATAACTTTCCAAAATACAGAAAATTTCCCTTGTCCCAAAGGATGAAACTAAAAATTTCCCAAGATACAGAAAATTTCCCCTTGCCCTAAAAGGCGAAAATAAAAACTAAAAAAAGCAATGTGATTTCATTATTTTATTTATTATAATATATTTGTTTAAAATATATGAAAGACAAGATTTCCAAAGACAAGGTTCCTAATCAAAAACAAAAATTACCGAAGACAAAGATTCCAAAGACAAACTGGGAAAAACAAAAGTGTAAAAAACCAAATGGAAAGAACAAAGATTCCGCAAGCCGAGTTCTCTAGAGTCTTTTTAGCATTTGAACTTGAATGATCTGTAGAAGGAATAACTCAAGGATATTATGGACATAGGCCAAATATCATCTGAACAATATTGAAAAAATACTTGAAGGTAAAAAAAGTTGCAAACCACTATCCCAGATATAATTTAAAATGTTTTGGAGAGGTTGGGATCAAGTATTTCTCTTTCTGATTGATACTTTCTTGTACACCAAATAAAGCAAATTGAACTTGACTTAAAGGATATATGGTCGACTAAGAATCATCTTTGACCAGTAAAAATAAGTAAAATGTTGGAATGAACAATCAAATTCTAAATTTGGTCAGTAAAAATATCAATTCCAGTTAGTAATGGCTCCGGTACACCTTTTAGCGCAGGAGAATTTCATGAAATCAAAATTCACATCCTTTCTTTCGCAAGTGTTTTGCAAATGTATATCTCATTCTTTCGCACTCCACGTTCCATAAAGCTAAATTGAATTTGTTGTAATGTTTAAAATAAAAAGAAGAACAGTTCGAAAGAATGAGATAGACATATGCAAAACCGGTGAGATAGAAAGGGATTTGAATTTCGACTTCATGAAATTTTCTGACTTAAAAGGTATGCCACAGCCATTACAGACTGAAAGAGATTTTTTTTAACAAAAACCGATTTTTTTTCGACTGATTTTTTTTTTGAAAATTGATTTTAAGTGACCAAAGATTTGATATTTCTGCCCAAAAGTTTTTTTTTCATTGATCAAATACTTTTTATAACAAATTTAGTTTCCATTTTCCATTGATAACTTTGAATTATTAATAGCAAAATACATTATTATTTGAAAAATAAATTTAAAAAAATTTAATTTACAAAATTTACTTTTACTGAGCAATTCTTTTTTAGTAAACTAAAGTAATTTTTATTAACCAAAAATCAAAAACAAACTCAATTAATTTTTTTTACAGACTATTTTTACGATTTTTACTAAGATATTGTTCATTCTTGTGATGCTAATTTATTAGTGTCACTACACATTCTGTCCAGAAGGATTAGCTGTCCAGAAAGAATGGCAGAGGTAATCAATCCCATTTCCATAATTTTAAATACTAATGGCGCTGGCACACCTTTTCAATTGGGTGAATTTCAACTGATTGAAATTTTACCTCTTACTCTTTCAAAGCGATATAAGATATATGTGTCTCTTTCTGTCAAATGAAAATTGAAATTCCAATTTAATTTTCAATTTCAATTTCAAATTTCATTTAACAAAAAGAGACCGCTATATCCGATTTTACTTTGAAAGAGTAAGAGGTTGAATTTCAATCGGTTGAAATTCACCCAATTGAAAAGGTGTGCGAGAGCCATAAGGTTATGAATTTTCAAAGATTTTCCACCTGAAATATTTCATATTTAATTACTTGACCAAATCCACTTGAAGCCACTGCAAATTCAACGAAGTGAATAATCTTGAGGAATTCTTCCAATCTTAGACCAAAGATTCTATCGTGTTCTACATATTTCTCATTTTCCTAGCACCTTCCACTTTAACAAATTACTATTCTTAAAGTAACTGTTCACTATAAAATTCAATTCAAACATCTAAGAGAAAGAACATTCAAGAAAATTAACTTCATTCTTTTTTAAAAAATAATATTAAATAGCAGATTAGCATTTCGAAAAGGATTATTCGATTTTCAAAGAATGTAGGAGGTAGAGAAATTAAGACAAATTTTAAAGATTTTTTGAATTAGTAGGGGAACGCTTCCAGGCTTTGCATATACTTTGGATTCGAGTAAATTACTCGAATCCAGATTAATATATAAATTATATTTTTTACATATTTCTTTAACGAATCTGGTCTATCTATAACAATATAGCTAGTCTTAAGTAACACATTTCCTGAAAAAATAGGTCAGATTCAATAACGAATATTGAAAATATTTGAAGTCAAAGTGTGTCCTAAGTGTGAAAGTTTTCTCCTATACTCTACTTTGGTTTTTCTCAAAATTGGCCCAAGCTTTTTCAATGATTTTCAGATATGTTTTAGAGTACTCCAGTCGAACATATTGCCCTAACATTCCTATGACCGTAAAATTCGCCATTTTGAATTATAGAAGGTCAAAGGTCAACCACCTTGGAGGGCCCATTTTTCAACCGATTTGGTTAAATTTGGATTTTTTGGAAAGGTATTGAAATTCTGAATGCGGCTGTCTCAGTCTTCATCGGTAATGAACCGGTTAAGTACCGATTTTAAATAGTTATTTTCGGAAAATTTTTTTACTTGACCTTAAATTTGTTCTCGAGCTAGAGGTCAAACGGTAAGAGATATCGACTTCCGGTCTTGGAAGAACCCCAATAAAAAACAATATCTCTAAACGTTTTTCCTCTTTTTTCGCTATTTCTTTCTCCTCCTCTAAAAACCATGTTTTTCGGTGTGAAAGTTTTCCCCTATACTCTACTTTGGTTTTTCTTAAAATTGGCCCAAGCTTTTTCAATCATTTTCGGATATGTTTTAGAGGTGGTCCAGGTTAACATTTAGCCCATCATGCCAATGACCGGAAAATTCGCCATTTTGAATTATTGAAGGTCAAAGTCAACCACTTTAGAGGGCCCATTTTTCAATCGATTTGATTAAATTTGGAAAGATATTGAAATTTCTAACCCGACTGCATCGGTGTTCATCGGTAATGAACTGTTTATTTTGTATAAAATTCTCCCAGAAATGCACTTTTTTGTTCAAAATTTCTTAGTTTTTAATTTTTCATATTCTTTTCTTCAATTCGTTTAAATTATGAATTTCTAAAGAAGTTCATAAAAGTTATTTACCGGAAAAAAATCGAAAACTCGATATAATTTATTTTGCATGATATTGAATTTTAAAATTTTTGGCCTGCCACATTTTAACCCTCATCCGCCCAAATATATTTCCGAATTTTGTCCTGAACTTTGTATTGAAGCTACCCTACTGCTCATACATAAATTATAATCAAAAATTGATTTTCTTTTCAAATGAGATTCCTGAAAAAGCCAACGAAAGAAAAACAAACCTGCAATTGAAGTTTCAAAGTGTGGTAATCAGGAATGTTTTCACGAGATTACTTTCATATATTTGGTGAGGATAAAGACAAATATATTGCTTCAGCGAAACACTGGAGATTTATTAAAGGTGAAAAAGTTTTGGAACAATATTAAGTAAAAGAGAAAATCCTCTTTTCTACATTTAATCTCACAGAATGAGCTAAACATATGGATTTTATATGGAAGTATCTTTTGGTATATTTCGTGATGTGCTATCGAAAATTCATGTGAGACTCTCTTCTTTGTTTTTGATATAGCATGTCTCCAATCGAGCAGTATTGTTGATAAAAGGGATAAATTCTGAAGCATATACGAGAGCATATGTCTTTGTTGGAATTATGTATGAAAGTGTCTCACGTCCATCATGATATAATTCTGGGAAAGTCTGAAGAGTGAAACTCCAATCCATCATAAATGGGAAAGTGCAATGTGAAAATATGGGGACAATATGTGAAAGTCTATTTTCTTATTTACAGCAAATGTTTTTGGGTGTAAACTCAGAAAATCTACCTCCTTCGCATATGGAGTAAACTTATATTTTCTTGCTGTACCAGAAGGTTTTTCGACTTCGCATACACTCTGGTTCCGAGCACTTTATTTTTCCGATATTCCTTTAAATAATCCTACCTATCTATGGCAATATATCCTAATAACTAGTCTTAGGTTACACATTTCCTGAAAAAATAGGTCATATTCGTTAAAGGAATTTGATAAAAAATGTGAAGTATTTGAAGGCACAATGTGTTCGAAACCTGAAAACCTTTCCCTATCGTCCTGAGTGTGGAAAAGTGGATGTACTAACAAGATTCATTGGCTTAAGTAAAGGAACATGACCATTCCTTTAGTGGCAAATTCCAATTCTCAGTTTTGCTTATGAAGGTCAATTTGTCCGCTTTCCAATCAACTCTGAAAGAGTTTGCTCCTTCTGCACATTTCGTGATCTTCCCATGAAGACATTTGCACGAGAGCTCAAGAGGATATTGCCATTAAAGCTGCATATTGCTGAGAAATCACGTATTATTGTTAAAACACCGTGTAAAATATGATATTTTCTATAATATCGTCCCGTTAAGTAGTTTCTTGAAGACAAAAGCCGTTATACCTTTTATTGATTCACTGAAAGAGCATAGAACCCACAAATTCCAGTCTTCGTAGAATTATTTTAAACTCGTAATCCTTTTAAATTAGTTATTATGTTTGTAGAAAAGAATTAAACAAAAAGAGATTTTAATTAAGATTATGTCTCTGATTTCTATTATACAATTTTCACATCGATTTAGTGAGAACATAAAAATATTTAATTTTTTTTTAATTTATCCATTATGATACTTTAACCTTATGACCTTGAGAAATCTTATAAAGGTATAACTCAATGTCATTGATAAGGTATACCAAACAGATGTTTATCTGGGCAACCATTAAACTAATTCAAAAAGAAGAAAATCATTATGAAAAGAAATTCTGAAGAATAGGGGAATGTAGGCATGGTTCGCACAGAGTGAACCTTCAAACGATGCGAATTTTCTCTTTGTTTGCAAAGAGATGACCTACCATTTCTCATCTCGTTTCATGAGCTTAATAATGATCTATCTTATGGCTAAGAAATGACGAACTACCTCTTTGCAAACAAAAAAAAAATTTGCGTTGTTTGAAGGTTCACTCTGTGCGAACCATGCCAACATTCCCCTATAGGGGAAAGTACTCTGCCTTCGAGCGTTTATGCCTTCGAATAATGTGAATTTTCATTTATTTTTCGTAAGAGACTTACACATTTCTATTAAATATTAGTTAGCTTCTAATCAATTATTGATAATTCTGTGTTAGTCTCTTAGGAAAAATAAAAAAAAAAAACAAACAAACACATTATTCGAAGACATGAACGTTCAAAGGGGGAACACTTTCCTCTAAGCTAAAGAGATTTAAAATAAATTTAATAAAATTGATGTTAAAATGCAACTCACACAAAACTAAACAAAATTAAAATTATAAGTTTCGTATATCCTTAAACAGGAACATTATCGTATCTTTAGGCACGAAATAAATATTTCAAATTGATTTGAATTGAATTGAATTGAATTAAGGCCAAAATAGACTCAGACTAATTCCTAAGAATATTTACCGTGTAAAATTTGGGAGTAAAGGATTAGGTAATGGAAATTTAGGTAAAAGACCTATCAACAATTTTAAGTCCTCAACGTTATGACAGTTTGGGATAAATTTTTACTGCCAAATTTAACAGGCTAAGTATTCTCCAACGCCCTAGACTAGACTTAGACAGACTTACGGCTCAAACCGTAAGACGACTTAATGGGATAGTGTTGGGAATGTAGTCTAATCATTATTTTGGTTATAATTACATTAAGCCGTCTCTTGACTTAAGCCGTAGATATGTCCAAAACACAAGTCTTTAAGCCCTTAAACTTTTTTGTAAACTACGGTTCGTTTCCCGTCAAACTCATTATAATTATTAAAAAAAAAATAGGTAGGAAAAATTAGATTTATATTGTCCTTTCAGCGGCCATAGCAATAGATTGAAGGAAAGCGCTCGTTCCACGATGTAAGTGTCCACCATTCAAATCCCCTTACCTTAACAGAAATTTTCTGGCATCAAAAATGTTCAAATGGAATAAAAAACCCAACGAGCACAGTTATCTAAAAAATGCAGCATTTTCAGCAAAAATATGCTGAAAACCCTACCTTTTTTAGCTTACTCTCTTGGGAAGCTTCATTGCACTTAATTCCATCTATTCAAAATTTCTTTTCGTTTAATATTAAAACTTTGTTTTAACCAAGTCTCTTGATAATTTAAATGTAAATACATCTTAAATAAATACTATTAGAATGATTGAAATACTTAAAAACTTATTTAACAAGCCTACAACATTTCTCTAAGAAATCAAACTTCTCGCACAATCTTCGTTCAATCGATCGATTAATATAAATTAAGACAAATGTTTGCCAGCTACTTTCTTTCATTCAACCTCATGAATAAAATACTAAATGTGTGGTATAAAATTGAAATAATTGAAGGAATCTCACAAGAAGTTTGCAAATTGTGGTGGAAAATAGATGGAAAACCTTCATCAATATTTTAACATCTAGAGATTTTCTAAAAAGACATTGCAATTGGTTATTTATTGAGAGCATCATGTTCTTGGAAGATGAAACAAGAATCTTATGCAATTCCAGTACATAAATATCAAATTTAGAAGTGCAATTCACTATCAAATTAAGCCTTTGAACTTTTTAATGTATAAATAAATTTCTTCAGAAAGTTAAACAGCAGGGTTTGATTTATTTGCTCTAATAGGCGCGGTTATTTCAATATTATTGCTTTATGCTTTAAGCATAATTTTGATATTTAATAGTACAGGACAAATTGGACGGTGTTGCTAGAATACCCAAAGTAACCATCTTTCACCGTTTGACTTTTCTTTAAGTCCATGTTGTACACTTACTTTTCGAATTCTATGCGGGAGAAAGCGACGAAAATTCTAATTATTCTTAAGTTTTACATTTTACTAAGTCAGACGTCCTTTTTGGGGTTACACTGTCTTTTTTAAACGCTTTTCAAATTATTTGTGTTTATTTTACTCTTGATTTTACTTAAAAAATAATCTACAATAACTACTATTGTAAAATTTACCATTTGTATATTAGAATTTACTACAAATATGACGAAAACCGATAACGTACTTTGAAAGATATGACTTTTTTCCAAACGGAGAGAATATGTTTCTAATTGGATTGGCGTGATATAGATAGGGGACTCTCTGGTGATGGCCAGTGGATCTGAAGTCACTTCACAAAGAAAAACACTTTTTAAATCTCATCCAGAGTTTCGGTTCTGGATATGGACCTTCTTCAGTGACTACAAAAATAATACATTTATTTTAGGAATTACATTTAAAATACTAAGTCGTTTTTTTTTTGGACAATTCAAACTTCTACATATTCAATTAAACTATGTTTTTCGTACTTTATGATAATCGCTATTTTGTGTGGGATTGGACAATATCCTATCAATAGCATATCAAAACCGTACTTAAAGAAATATTACAAAAAAAAGTTGAAAATCAGTGAAAACTAATTCCTAAAAAAAACCTTCCCAATTGATAATCTGAAAGTGATGATATTGTCCAATCCCACACAAAATAACGATCATCATAAAATACGAAAAACATAGTTTAGAAGACAAATTATTAAAAGTTTGAATTGTCCAAAGAAAGAACGACCTTGTATTTTAAATGTAATTTCTAAAATAAATGTATAAATCTTTGTAAAAACCGAAGAAGGTCCATATCCAGGACCGAAAGCTCTGGGCAAGATTGAAAAAGTGTTTTTTTCTTTTTAAAATGACTTCAACTCCACTGGCTTTCACCGGAGAGTCCCCTATCTATGGAATATGTTTCTTTATTATGTTTTCGAATGTTTCTAAATTATAAACATTTACAATAAAAATATTTTAAGGATTTAAGCTTGAGAATCTATATTTTTTTATTATTTTGAGAATTTTATTTTTTTTATTTTATTCCATTTGTTTAATTAATCTATTTTATACAAGTGTTAAATCGATTTCATGATTATATCGTCGGTTCCGAAGAAGACTATTGTAAGTCTACTTACAATAGTATAAAAAGATGGTATCATTGGATGCAGAAACCTTAGATCTATATCCCCACAAAATTTTATGTTGATTAAGATACTCCTGCAAAAGTTACAAGAAAAAAACTTAAAATCAGCGTGCCCAATTATTGAGTTTTTTGCCCACAATTTTGCTATAATTAATTAAAAAGTAGTGTTAACTAGAAGATATTCAATGCGTAAGTATGATAAAATAGTTTCAAAAGCTGAAAGTATACTAATTACAGTGAAATTAATGAAAATAAATTTTAGCTGTCAAACTTTAAACCTCTTTCCTGTAAAGTTTACATTTTGGACTTACAATAGTCTTCTTCGGAACCGACGATATTCACTTGCATGTAAAATTATCAAATTGAGCAATCAATGAAAAAATTATAACAAAATCGTTTTACTTATAATTAAATCAGATAGATTTTCGAACACCCTTCCTTACTGAATCACGTCACATTCCACTCAACTTATAAATTATGAAAAGATTATAAATGGATTACAAATGGACTAGAATGGTAAAATTTACAATTCTCCAAAAAAATTCTAATGTCCGGATAGTCAAGCAACAAACTGGATATTAAATCGGAATATCAAAAAATTGTTGAACATACGTGCTTGTCCTTACAATTAAATAAATATCCTATGGTTAGTAAATTTTAATAATTGGATGGTTAGTTCTACAATCATCCATTAGATTTAAGCTCAAGCATCCCCTAGATTCTAATATACGGATAGTAGATTTTACTAAACAGATAGTAAATTTTACTATCCGGATATTTGAATGTACAAATCTTGGAAAAACTTATTTTTTCTATTTGAACTAATTTTTGAATGTTGTTTGGGTGCTTGACATGATTTGTGGAAAATACCATCCAAATTTTTCTTGGTGAAGTATTGTAAAATTTACAACCTTGGCTAATGGATTCTAAAATATCCAGAATTTAAATTAAAGGAGGATCTAAAAAGAGAACTAGGTAAAGATATATTCTGAAAAACAATTTCTGGAAAAAAATCTGTTGTAAGACAATATTTCTACTATATGAATAGTAAAATTTACAATATAGATAGTATTTTTCCCAATAAAATTTTTCCAGTGTACTCAAGCTCAAACTGACAAGATTTTCCTAATGCAAATACGTTATTAAACACCAGTGACATTATTCACTGAATAAAGGCTAAGAAGGATATCAGGAGGATGTTCAGAATATATTCTATTATCGCCTACACAGAAGCCAGAAATAAACAATAATAACCCGAGAAAAAAAGTAATCAAGTTCTGAAATTATATTTTTATGATGTATAAAAAATTGTTTTGTCATAAACATCTCGCGGTCATAAAAGCCGTCAAGAGGGTGTCATATATGGTAACAAACACCTGCTAAATGTGATTCCAGACATGGATCTTGTGAGAAATATTCCACATGTCTCAATGATTCTTTTGTGTAGGGAAAAGTGTTGACAAAATAAAAGCTATTCACTGAAGGGGCTTCCGAAATTTCATGTGTAGACTCAGAACATTGTGGAGGAAGCGGAAATATTCGTGCAAATACTTGGAAAATCAACAACAAAAAAAGTACCTTAGTGGTTGTTACTGAAAATCAACAATCACTGGAACACTTTATTTGAGGAGTAGAAGCTACTTTCACTTCCCATGATTTTCACACTTGAGTCAACGCAATTTTCAATACCACGGTCTAAGCACAAAAAAGGAATCTTGATATGCAAATTGCAATTATTTTCCATTAATGCTTTTCATGTGTTAATTTTCCCTACGCCATGAAAAGTAAATTATTTTTCTGAGGGAATCAAAGAAAATATGATGTTCAGCGCTAAGCTCATTCACGGAGCTAAGAGAGCATTGAAGTTGAAAATGAAAATAGCATGACGGCAAAAAGGATCACGGGAAAGAACGCCAATACACAAAGAGAGGGAACAAATTTTATATCAGTGAGATACAGTAAGGATGAGGAAAAAAGCAATAGGAAACATATTGGTTCTCATGCCGAAACGACATCAATGAATTGCTTGTCCTGGATGTCCATTATTAACACCGTACACAAAACACCTCCATTGTTGGTATTCAGGAGTAGAAAAGCTCATTCAGGTCTTCGTGTAAAAGAAAAATTGTAAATCCTCTTCAAATTTCCATATTTCATTCGTTTCTAGATTATAGATTTCACATTTTCTATGTGTGGTTTTGAAAAAACAATGGCAAACAGAAATGGAATTTTTCTAATCTCTGCATCGATATATTGAAGTTAACTGAGAAAAATATCACTCAGCCAAGTACCATTTGCTATTTGGGATTTTTTTCCATTTTTTTTTCAGACTTTCTCCGAGTGCTTCTAACTCCAAAATGTGTGAAAATTCTATTATGTGATCAAATTTGCTCGACGCGATGGTTTGGTAGCCATTTTAAACTCACAATCGAATGGACAGGATGGTACATATACTATTCCAATGAAAAACGAAAAGGAGTTTCTTTTTCTTGGCCACTTTATTGCTCGAATTCAAAGAGAGTAGGGTAAAGTGGTACAATTTGGACAATGGTACAAGTTGGACAGGGCTTTTTGTCTTGATAAATTTAGTACTTCATTTCTATTTGTATATTTTTAATGCTTTAGTTTTATAATTTGGTTCCTTGTGCTTAAAAAAAATTTTGTACTGTATTTATCAAGAAAAAGCCATGTCCAACTTGTACCGGCAAATTGTCCAACTTGTAACACTATGTTCAACTTGTATCACTTTACCCTACGGTTCATATAATCGACTTTTTTTCAACTTGTCACCTCCTGGAGGTTAAACGGTAAAAGATATAAACTTCCGGTCTTCGGTGACCTCCAATAAAAGAACTATATCAGTAGACACTTTTTTCTCCTCACTCCCCTCCAACCCTACCAAAACTATTTTTTTTGGTTTATTTCGAAAAGCTATCCTACTTACTGAGGTTGCTGCAACGGGAGGACCAGGCCTCCCGCGCTATCATCCTCCAGTCCTGGCGATTCTCCGCCAGATCCCCCCAGCTCTCAGCAGCCCCAACTGTTTGACATTTTCCACTACAACGATCCTGTGACTTCTTTTATTCTTGAATATGTTTTTAAAGTAGTCCAGATGAACATTTCATCCAAACTACCAATTATATAAAAAATCGCCATCTTGAATTTTTGAAGCTAAAAGTTGAACCATTCCAAATAGCCCATTCTCAACTGATTTGAATAAATTTGGATTTTTTAGGAAAGGCCTTAAAATTTCCAACCCGACTGCATCGCTCACAATCGGTAATGAATCGGTTAAGTACTTGTAATTGACTAATCCTTTTAAAATATTCTTTTTTTTCTGTCCGTAAACTTATTACACATCTTGAGGCGGAACGGTTAGAGATATGAACTTTCTATTTTCGGGAGATCCCCATTAGTCGAACTAAGGATCTTTATTCTGTCCCCAACCTCTCCATCCCCTCTAAAACCATGTTGAATATTTCGTTCAAACATACCTCTTCTAAAAACTGAGCTATCATGAATTTTCGAAAGCCAAAGTTTATCCGTTCTAAGGGGCCTATATTTCAATCAAATTGATTAAATTTGGAGTATTTAGAAAGGTCTTGGAATCAGTAATGGATCGGTTAAATATCCGTAAATGACTTATCATTCTCGTATTTACATTTTTGTTTGTCCGTATGCTTGTAACTCATACCAAAATATTCTAGAACGATCATTTCCTTAGGTAGTTCGGGGAGGTTTGGGACATTTTTTCGTTTTCTGAATTTGAGGCATTATTCGAAAGAGCCAAGAAATTGTTTTTAATACACTCTAAATCCCTGAAGCCTTCCTCCCAGATGCATTTTTTTCAACACCATGTTACCATCCGGAAAACCTTGTGATCCTTCTGGTACTTCTTAATGTTCATATCACTTTCTTAAAGAACCATGCGAAAAAGTAATTCAGGGAGAACCTCTATCTCGTGATTTCGAGCGTTCCGCGAAGCTGGAACTCTTTCCCATCTTTGTTTTTGATACGCGTGATTGTTCTCATGTGCTTCTGCATTATCGAATTTTCTTTATGTTGGTCCCAGTCTCGACTGTTTTCCTCAGCCCTCACTGTGTTCTAAAACCACAAAAATTTGTGACAGGGAACTCATCATAGAGAGAAATCCGAAAAAGTTAAAATAACATTCCGGAAATGTTTATTTTACCCTGCAGTATTGATCCAAAATCGGTGTAAATATTACCCTTTTTAGGTATATTAGGGGTTAAAGTTACCCTTTTGCATATTAATTTTACCCTTAAAAAAGTGTAAAATTAACATTAAAAAATGTTAATATTTTTTTACACCTAAAAAGTGTTAAAATTGTGAGGAAAAGAAGTTAATCGCACCCCATTTTTTTTCTCAGTGATATAATGTAACAAACAGGGAATGCAGAAACACTTGAGAACAAAATTATATATTTATTTTTCATTGGAATAGCACTATTAATCTTTTAGGAGACACACTTGGTCAATCAAACATCAGCTCTGTGGACAGAGAATCTCTAATATTAATATTTCATGATTCACGCAATTTTTCATAAAATTAATGTTACATTACGAATAAATCTTGTGTCCTCAGACACATATAGAAGGTTTAAAATATAGTTAATATTTCTTCAAATGCATTTAGGATGGGAAAACATCATTGCTTTGGATGAAAAAAAAATTGCAAGTATCACTTGTAAGAGGGATATAATACTGAGAAAAAAAGAGGATGCGATTAACTTTTTTCCCCGTAACTTTAACACTTTTTAGGTGTAAAAAAAATAACAACATTTTTTAATGTTAATTTTACACCTTTTTAAGGGTAAAATTAACATGAAAATGGGTAACTTTAACCCCTAATAGACCTAAAAAGCATATTATTTACACCGATTTCGGATTAATTATGCAGAGTAAAATTAATATTTCCGAAGGAATCGGATACCGACTTTAAGTATAATACAAAACTATGACTTAGAGGGCAGTGGCGCACTTTAAAATCATCAAAATTTTATTTTTCGTCCACTTGGTAAAGTTACTTTGTCAAACTGTTTAAAACTTTGTCTCAGTGTTTGACAAAAATGAGGATTCACTGCTTAAATGACTCTGCTGTATCGTTTTGGATTATATTCGCTTCAATGTCGTTTCATCCTTTCTATCAACCCTCTAAAACTTTTTCAATAGTTCTTCTCCACACTATGAGGGAAAAACTTTCTCCAGGCAATTCAATAGAGGCACTTTCACCTCATGTTTCACTAAACTTTCAATCCCGTTGAACAAATTTCCCAAGAGTTTTTCATCAGCTCATGCTCAAGTATATTCCATAGAAAATAATTCATTTCACAATTACGTGTGGGTTGAAATGAAAAGAGGGACGTTGGAGGCACAAGAGTGAATTTGTAAATCTACATCCTTAATACTTCAATCAATATCAGTGGATTGTTTGAAGATGAAACAAATGAGGTTTTCAAGTAATGTATGTCATTTTCAGAAACATCATAATTCCGTCTTTTGTGGTGCTTTGGAGCACGAACATTTGCAATTCTTGACTAAATTTAAATGAAAATGTTAGATGGTATTAAGGGTCGTCGATATTTCGCGAAATGTTTATTTGATGGAGATTATTTCGCGCTCTTGCACGATTTTCTGAATTTCCGACCAGCTTCACATGGTTCGGCTGACAGAATCTGCCTCCAAGGATAAATTCGGGAAAATTATGGCTGAAATTGAATCGAATCATATTTTTGTTATTCAGAAATTCATGGGAAAATTTTTGATAAAAAGGAATATCCTCAGAGTATTACAATTTCGATGTGTTCTGAGGTGAGAAATGGAGACCAAAGTGATATTGAGGATGAGAAAAAAGACATGTGAATACCACCAAGAGACGCATTTTCCATAAATATTTGTTCATGGGTGGATTGGGATGAACAATTCTGTGATATTCTCTCCCCGAGATAAACATCCAATGGCCCATTTGCCGGATGAGATACCCAGAAAGACTGTCGCAATCGGAGATATTTTAGGAATTCACCAACAGATAAATCGATATACACTAAATAGTTTAGAAAAAGTTAAGGGAAAAACTTTTGAGAGAGAAAAAAAGGTTCAGGTCGAGAATAATACATGCAAATCTAATTTATTTTTTATTTACCAAAGAACCATAATAAAAGTCACAAAACTGCTTTGCAATGCCACAACATTATTATTTCTCGAACTTCACAAAAGGAAACCCAATACCTTGTTTTTTTGATCCTTCAGGAGTTCCACCTTCCACCCTCAAGTGTCGCATTTGCTCTATATCTTTGTCAATCACAGTATATATTCATCTGTCGGCGAATCGCTCCACTACCAGTACTAAGACCCAACAGTTCCAGATAGCGACTAGAGAACATCGAGGACCCTCCTACAAATTCACCTATATTTTTCCTCTTCTCTTTCCTTTTTCCCCTTTATTCTTGCCTTGATTTCCCGGACAAGTCTATACCTTTAACCCAGTGCCATCCGGTAATATTCATACATTTTTTCGGTAATAATTTTTATCGTCAATTAAATTGTAATTGTAAAACTTTCACACAAATCTACAATAATACAAAAGAACTTCCACGCAAATTTGAGATAATACCTCTTGCAGAAATATGGCTTAAAGCACTACAACAGTAATGAAACGGTTTTGAACTAAAACACAATTTTAAAACGTAATTCAATTGTATAGTTCAACTTAATTTTGGAGAAATGTTGAGGTTCTCAATGGATAATTTTCCGGTCATATACATGGGCGAAATGTTCGCCTAACCTACCTCTAAAACATATCCGAAAATTATTTTAATCTTGGATCAATTTTGAAAAGAACCAAAAGAACATAATGTTAAGGGCGAGGGGGAGGGGAGAGGGTAAAAAGGGAAAAAGACTGTCCGAGATAATTTCACTTTTTGGGGGGTCATCAAAAACAAAAAGTCAATATCTCTTATCATTTGACCTTTAGCTCGGAAACAAACTTAAAGATATAAAAGAAAATAATTTCCGAGAAAAATGAATCAGTTTAATCGGTTCATTATCGATTAAGACCGATCCAGGCCATACGTTTTCAGAAATTTCAAAACCATTCCAAAATTTAGGCAAATTAGTTGAACAAAATAAAATAAAATGTTTGAACTTTAACATTCAAAAATTTAAAATGGCGAATTTTCCAATTCAAGACCTCCATAGAGGGTAAAAAAAGCTGGTCATACCCATAATCCACATTTGTTTTGTATAAGGTAAAGTGCCCTCAAATCGACCGGTTCCTCCTAAACTCGCTCGGTGGAATTATCTAACCATTTGACGTTCTATAGTTAATTTCTATTTGCATTAAAGTAGGTGTCAAAAGTTTGTTGCCTCATGTATGTTCGGGAAATTAAGTGCAAAAAATTATAGAAAAAATTATTTTTCAAAATTTTTCTGTTTGCAAATTAGTTGCCTGTAATCCGTAGATCTTGTTTAGGTATTTCGAAGAAAAAACTTCCTTTTATTTCACATAAAAAATAATTGTTTTCTAAAAGTTGTTCATTTTTCATGCGTCAAAAGTTTGTTGCCTCATTTGAAATGTTACTCACAATGGTCAAAAACATGCAACTAACTTAAAATAAATCGGCTATATTTTGAGTTTATGTTATTTGAGAGGCCAATGGTGGGTTTGGATACTTACAAAGTTGTCAGTGGTAAATACATATGTATAAAAGTGATGATAAATAACTAGAAATAATCTGATTTTTGATCATTCATAAATTAGGTTAAAATGCAAAGTTATAAGGAGTTAAAAGGTGGGAAATCGTCCAGAGGTACTGTCGGAATGAATCTGCGTCATTAATTGCCAAATTTAATGAAAAATCACGAGAGGTTATACATGAAATAATCAAATATTATACTAATGAGACACGAGTACATCTGAAAAACGCTACTGGTAGACCTAAGGTATCGACTCAGAGGATTGATAACAGCATTGTAAGTATTTCTGATTTTGATCCAATGCTGTCTGCTCCAAAAAATTCACAGTCAGTTGATTGCTTAAGGAACACAGGTTCCTACTGTTACAAAAACAAGCCCATATTAAAAGAAAATGGTAGGAATGTTTGGGTGGCTCGCAATATTCCATTGGTAAGCAAGACCAATCTGAATAAAAGGTTGTAGATATATTGGAGGAATTTTCGGTCTAATAGGTTGTAGCAGATTGTGAACGGAAAAATAGACCTTTCTTGACTTTTTCTCTTTAATTCTTCACGACGTTTCGAGGATGGATGTCCTCTTCATCAGGTTTCGAATGTGGAGGAAAAATCACGTACAGGTGGGAAATTTTGCTGCTGCAATGCACTTGAACTTTTTTACAATTCTTCACTCTGAAGTTCACCATCCAATGGACTGACACCGAGGTTTCGGTGACGTTTCGAAACGTCGTGAAGAATTAAAGAGAAAAAGTCAAGAAAGGTCTATTTTTCCGTTCACAATCTGTTGTAGATATACTTAAAACATGTTAAACAAATAAAACTACAACATTTTATTCAGGTTGGTTTTTGGTGTACAAGAAATGGTCAAAAAGATTACTCCTAATTGGAATCTTAAAAATTAGTCGTATTTGCGTCGTATTTTGGTCACAGCATTACTCAAGATTGAATTAATAACATTATCGTTATTTTACGGTTCTAAAGTTTACTTTACCATTCAGTAACAAAAGCGACTCCAAACGACAGTCTTTTTCTGTACAAAAAATGATGCGCCAAAAACAGTGCATTTGCTTTCCTTCTCTATCGCATAGGTACGAAACCGACATACACACTTTGAATGAAGACGTTAAGCGCATTTTACAACTTTCTATAGCACTACCACCGTAGACACTATTTTTTCAGCAATTGTTCACATTTTCTTTCGTTTTCTACAACGTTCTATGTAAATTTCTCTAATTTTTCCCTAATTCACTACTCACATTTGCGAAGATTTTTGTCGTTCGACTATTGCTGAATAAGCCATCCGAAATGTCGAAAATTTTCCAACTGGATTGCAACAACACAAAAAACTCTTTTAAAATTTTCACTAAATGTGTCTTTTCTGCACAAAATTTTAATCATCAGGACACTAGACACTGGAGCAAACTCCTGAACCAGAAAATTTCATTTTACAAAAAAAAATGTTGTATGTTTATCATATAAAAAATGGCTTAATTTTCACTTAATCTCTGTCAGCACTGTACTTTTTTGAATCACAACACACATCTATACTGGGAGGGGTTTTTCCTCCCAATGCACACTATAATATTTTTGAGAACACACGCGAAAATATCAACTACTTTACGAATTCACAGCACTGATAGTTCTATTTGCCATTTGACAAGTGAAATTTCCGCTCAGATATACCCAGTGAGGGGAAGATTTTTTATAGGGACACTGGAAGTTACTGGAAGTCGACGTCATATTTTAGTCGTGAACGAGTAATCTTAGAGTTATTATGACGCCAAATGACTTCCGTAATTACCGTCATATTGTTCCCCACATTTCGTCATTCGACTCTCTGACGACCGTCATAGGACCGGATTTTGGAATTCAGAATACATACATCTAACGGTAATCTTACTCCAAATTGCTATTTGGGTATATGAGGCAACAAACTTTTGACACCTACTGTTTGTACAATATAATAGACCTCATAATGTTAGACCCGTTAGACCATAGCTAATCTAACCAAATTTAATAAATAACCTCACTGACCGAGTTGAGGACCCGGCTAACTACAGGGCACTTTACCTTACCTTTTCCCAGAAAAAGGATTATGTTTCTAAAATTTACACCTTTTAAAATAATTTAAAAATTAATTACTAGCAAAATGAAGGTATTTAATGAGAACCATTAAAATTTTCAGAAAATTCATAAATATTTCTTTGTTTAATAATCGCGGGATTGTAGTTGCAAAAATGGCGGGAAAGTGTGGGAAAAAGGCGGGAAACAGGGGAAGTTAATTATGTACGAATAAAATGCTATTTGTAAACAATTGAGTGGAAAATATTTGAGAAAACTATTTGAGCTAGTCGATGGGTATTGATAGAGTATCTTTTCTAAATAAATTTTACGGAAATTTTGAACTTCTAGAAGCAGATGCAAATTATTACTCGTCACACGAATATCACTTTTTATCTGAGATTTTTTTGCAATATTAGGTTCTTAAAGTGCCCTAAAGTATTTATAGGCAATAAGGCGTAACCTATTTTTAAGGTTACATTTTCAAAAATATTACAAATAATCCGTCGACAAAATTGAAGATCAAAAACGGTTTCCATTTTACTTATGCTAAAATGAAATAACGCGATGTAACAGTGAATTCGTGTATAACCTAAGGGTAATATTAACACACTTACCTAGAAAATCCATAACCTGAGAAATTTGTTATTCTTCTCCACTGTTTAGAAACACTTAACCGATAGCATATAAACTCAGTCAAATCACCAAACAAGAACAAATAAAACTCTCTTTCAAAATCATTATCGAACCATTTCAAGATAAACTCCTTTGCTCTTCATGGGAATAGAAATGAGATTGAGCACCGAAAAACGAGGTACTTGACATGCCACAAAAATGTTTTCTTTGTAACTTTTGCGAGGCTTATTTGTGAAATTTTTCACCTCTTCGGCATTTATTACAAACAATTCTAAATATTGCCTGCTGAAAAAAAGCACACATAAAAGCCATTTGTGTGAGACGCTGTAATTCTTTCAATATAATTTTTTCCCGCCAAGAACGAAAACTTCTCTTAAACATCTCCTCGATGGGAGATTTATGAGAATTTTCTCCTACACCCAATTTCTGTTTGCCTTTGTAAGCCCCCTTTGGTGGTGTAGCAGACAATTTTCCTTGGCACTTTTAGCTGCAGGAACGTGGAGAGAGAAGAAAACATGAATGGGAAAATAATTTTTTTTTGAGTAAAAATCTTTCAACAGCACTTGCTAACCACATTCTTCCGCCATGTTCATTCTTCAGCACCTCAAAATCCAATAAATGCTACTACGTGGATCTAAACACTTTTCATTAGCGTTCCGAGATAATCAGAAGAACCGCAGGAGAGTTAGTATTTCGGAACAATCCTCTGTGTGAAGCCAATTGTGGTTGTTTGCGAAAATGCGAGTTGGACCGAAATGGAGGGATTATCTAATATTCTACCATAATTTTGAATTCACGCTACCGAGAATCATGGAATTAGAATTCCGTGAAAAACACTCAAAGAACTAGAATGTGGTCTAATGGGTCTAACTATTTTTCTCTGAAAATCAATACAATAAAACACGTAATTTATTGAATAGCATTTGGCAGTGTAGCATTTTGAATATTTGAAATTACAATTCTAACCGCTAAAACATAACATTGTTATTGGGAAATACCTATCATTAATCTAAATTCCTTAACCTAGCATTCAGTAAGATAAATCAGCATGAGCTTAGTTATGTATTTGACATGATTTGTATTATAATTAAACTGCAGACTTAATAATGTAGGGAGAATTACCTAATCCGATAACCCTCTTCATCTTACATAACCTCACCCAACACATTCATATTCATTACCTCCAATACACTTATTTAATTAAATAAATCAAGCTCATTGTACACTGAGAGAAATCCGAAAAAGTTAAAATAACATTTCGGAAATGTATATTTTACCCTGCAGCATTGATCCGAAACCGGTGTTAATATTATGCTTTTTAGGTGTGTTAGGGGTTAAAATTACCCTTTTTCATGTTAATTTTACCCTTAAAAAGGTGTAAAATTAACATAAAAAATGTTGATATGTTTTTACACCTAAAAAGTGTTAAAGTCCTGAAGAAAAAGTTAATCGCACCCTCCTTTTTTCTCAGTGTATAAAGCTTCCTTAAAATACTATATTTTAACCCTTTTATTCCGCACACATCAACAGATATGCAAATAAGTTCGACAACTTATATAGGGTGCATGATCGTTGGTTGTATCCAGAGATGTTAATAACATGCTCTAGGGCGAGATTAAGAAAAAACATACCACTTTCACCTGACACTGCTTTGTGGTTGAGGTATTCGTGTGTTTTTCGACACTCAATTTAAGCCTCGTGGTGGAAGGATCATTCAGTCCCCGGGGACTGTCCAGGAGCGCCGATTTAGTTCCAAAAAAGCCCTAAATACGTGTGTAAGTTCCTTCCTTGCTCCCTTGGGCCCATTTTTGGACAAGACAAACTTGATTTTAGGTCTCGACACGATTAATAATAATCTGACACTGCGACTAGGAGATCGTCATTCTCACCAGCCTCGTAAGTTTTGCACGAATATCGAGCTCCACTAAAGCTACCCACAGATCGTCTCTGTTGACTGTATCGTAATCCTGTCTGAAGTTAACAAATAACTGAGTGATTCTATGCTCCCAGCATTTCTCTAGCACTTGGCGTACATTAACCCATTCCTTACCATGGTATTACACATCATATACGCAAATTGAGTGATTTTATATGATTTATTCCTGGGCAATTGTTATCCGAATTGCTGTCGGGAATGGATTTTTAGTAACTTTAGTAATTCAATTACTTGAGAAAAATAATCCAACAGAGATGAAAATACATCTTGTTGTTCTTTTTTCTCTTCGCGGAAAGTCATGCAAAATTTTTGCTCAAAATGGCGGACGGAAAATTCGACATCCCGTCGAATTTGTTAAAATAGACCTTCATCCTTTTTCCTGATGTGAATTCTGATTGCCAATGTGTTTTCTTGGATAGTTACTTTACCTAAATCAATTGAGATTTTATTGAATTTATATAAAGAATTTAAATTCGGTGACCGTTATCACTGGTAATAAATAAAAAAATCAAATTGATCCTTTTCGAAAGGATGGATCATATTTGAACCTTTGAAATGATCACTAGTGTCTCTTGAAATTTTGTATGTAAATCTATTACGTTAGATTATGTTTTATCTCGAACTTATTATTGATACCATATTTCTCTCATCTGAGCGAACACCAAAGATGACTTTATCACTGTTTTTGTTCGTTTATTCCGGAAGTTAATAAGTGTCAAAACAGGGACACTTTCAAAGGATCCTCGGTGATCCTTTCATTTTTACCAGTTTGAGCAATTTGACCCTTTTATTTTTACCAGTGAAGACGTGTGTTTGAGATCGGCTCACCGCGCTCCCATAATAGATAATTTTTTTTCTTTTCAAAAAAATCATCTATTTATCTGTAAGAAACTAATTCTAAAATATGAATATTCTATCTCAAGTATTTCTAGTACATTGACTGAATGGGTTAATTAGCTGGACTGTTATGGATCTCCCAAATCTAAATCCTACCTGGTATTATCCGATCGCCTTCTTGGCGTACGGTTTCAACCTTATTAGTGTCAACTTCGACAGGACATTTACGTATTTGCTTGACGACAGTTACCTATCGGTAGCGCTCATACACCTCATGGTTGTATAGGTTCCGAAATCGTCCCTCCTAACATATGAGGCCAAAAATCCGTCGTAGTATCCTTCTCTCAAACACGGCTAAGAGTTCGCAATTCTGTTTGCTGAGGACCCACGTCTGAGACAAATACGTGAGGACTTGGAGGATCATAGTCCTATACGGAAGTAGCTTAGTGTGGCCATACACTCACTGTCAAATCAAGGTTTCTTTCTCTGGATAATAGTAGGATCAATAATGCACTGTTCTGCCGCACCGACTTATGCACCATTTCAGCTTCCGATTCTGCATCTACCGTCTCCTCGTTGGGTATTACTAAGAACTTCCGTAATCCACTTTGTAATTGCTACTGGATGACTCCATTAAAAGAGGGTTTCTCTCTCCTTAACAATCGCTATCATAAGAAAGTGATTCGTGTAACAATCCGTACCTATCCATACTCTCAGGTCCAGTATAGATGACCTATGCCGATTGGAGACAAGGACATGAACTAGCTGGTTATTATTGGTATCTTTGTGTGGAAATATGGTGCTGCTAACGGTTATATTTCTTTCCATCGCAAAACTGACCACTCACAGCCCGTTGTTGTTGCAATCGTGTGATAGTAATAGACTATGCTTTTTTTTATTACTGCTTGCAAAGTCTCCTCTTTTCCTACTTTGGCAATAAAATCTCCGAGCACAATCTTCATAACGTATCTAGGTGTGGAGTCGTAACACTTCCGAGTTTATAGTAAAACACATCCTTTGTGGTGTTGGCATACTTTTTTGTCCGGGAGCAAGCCCCTAGCAAGTTGGCCTTTTTATATGGAGCTATTTGAAGCCAATTCCTAAATCGATCTCGGACTCAGCTCACAGTGCTCCGAGGAAAAAAAAAATTTAAACAAAAATTTAGTATATTTATCCCTCCATACGGAAAAGTATCTTATAATACGGAAAAACTTCTCACTTTTTAAATATTTAGCATAACGGTACCGAGTGAAAAAAAATCCCATATAAATTTAAATCGAAATATGAGAAAGTGACTTCAAATTTCAGGCAACTTGTCAGGGGGTTGTCCGAGCGTATGCCGAAATCACCGAGATGTTGCGGAATTTGCCTTTCAATCTGATGCGGCAAATCCGGTCATACACTGCCCTGAAGCCAACGACTTTATGCTCTGGGCTTGGCACTCACAATAAAGCCCGTACCTCGTCCACTCACTTTTGGAGGTCCACTATAACGGCCTCGACAGACCTGAGGATTAGCCGAAAGACGACTTAGCGTAATTTTATTCGAAATAATAATTAAACTACATTTTCATAATTTTCCACTAAGTCGTCTCTCGGCTTAAGTCGTAAGTGTGTCTAGGGCATAAGACAGTGATACATCTGCCACATTCACTCTCACATCAAGATGTTCCGTCTGAAAGTGGCCCATCTTCCCCTATATTTAAAAACAAAATCCCTAGAAATTAAATAACCTTTACGCGACGTTTCGCTTATGATTAAACTCATTTCATTATCAACTCTTAATTTTTTATTCACTAGGGAGTGTTTAGCCAATTTTATTATAAATAATCCATTTTCTATTTCACAGATTTTTTCTTGTTTACATTTCCTGCTTTCTCTACTTGTATTTGCTAAAATATACACAATTTTTGCCAGCGTTTTCATTACTTTTTAAATGAACTTGATGAGAGACTAACAGGAAAAAAAATTAGACATATTTAGTTCAAAAATTATTTATAGTTGAACTCTGGCAAAATGTCAAGCAAAAATTTCTCAGTTCGATTTCCGACGCAAAGAAAATCTATTTTACAAATATATATCAAACTTGAATTATTCATTGTGAGTTTAGGAGCAGCAAATAATCTTGCTGTAGTCTATAATCATCTTCTGTTATGAATGTTCGGGTTCGGATATATGTATTTTGTGATTTTCAGTGCATAACGTTTCATTAAGGATGAAAATTATTGATTGAACAGAGTCAAACATCAAGAGCAACAAATGTTGAATTTCCTCTTGGTAAATGCACTATTCTGGATGCCTTGTTTTGGGTCAAGATACATGGTTGCACTAGCTAGATGTGTGCTGAGGGATCTATTCCCTAAGAGATTATAGATCCTTTCATCTTCAGTCTATTGTTGTTATTTTCAAATTAAGAACATTGTATTGGAATGTTGAGAAATATGAGGTACAAAAGGTTTCTGTTTATACGAAAATCATTAACAACATTTGAACTTTTCACATGAATCAATATTAAACCAAGAAAGTTCTTCAAAAGGCATAATTTCCTCAAGAACTTGCACAATGCACTGCAGTGCAAGCATCACTGGCAATAATATGTTTACATGGCACGAACTCAAGATGATTTTTTTTTTCAAAGAAAAAGGTATTAGTACTTGGGTCGTTGGCAAGAAGGGAAAAACATATTGGTAACCAGAAAAGATGAGATTATTTGTTCTATTTTTATTGTCATGAATAATGTAATCTGAAAGAATATGGATTTTCTTTCTTTTCACAAGTACTTCCTTTACCGGCTTTTCGGTAGGAACTTTGGTATGGGATTTATTTTCGGTCAAATTTTCAATGTGATGTAAAAAACATTTGAAGTTGTTGAAGGAAGCCACCCTGTGGACAATAATGCTTAAATTCAAGTTTTCAGTGGATTTTCCCACGCATTTTCTCTTTTCTGATTATATTACAGAGAAAAACTTTGAAAATCAGGAGTAAATATCAACAGGTGGTATTTAGAAACTTATAAATAGGAAAATATTGCAAACTTCCGCTCACAATACTAAACAAATTGTGCATTTGTAAAGAATTTTTAACATTGTTTTATGTGTACATTCTGTCCATCCAAAATATTCATTCACTTCGTTATTTTTAAAGCTGGATTTGAAATATGGATATTTTTTATTAATTTATGATTTTATTGCAAAGGAGTTAAAGATACCAAATACGTCCATTTTAGTTTATGGGGGTTGTGATTGTTTTGTTGGATATCCGGTTTCTAAACCGATTTGAATGAACTGACCTGGAAGTTAGAAGAAGTGCTTGTAATTTGGGACAGGGTACATATAAGCACCAATGTCCTAAGTTTGAAGTGCAATATATTCAATACAAATTCAATATTTTTGTTACTTCTTTTTCAGAATTGTTGTTTGGACCCTTGAAAAGGAGTTTATCGTATTTGCTCTTTCTAAAATTAGTCTAAATACGTTTGAAGGTGAATAAAAATGTAGACATGAATTTGACTGTAATTTTGAACACCTTCTTGTAATTTCGGACACTTTGCTTGAATTTTTGGACAGTTAATTTGCCTCGATAGGATACCCATTGTCGTCTGTTTCAAGAGGCTAGTACACAAAATTGCGAGCTGTCCCAAATTACAAGCAGCTCCCCTACTAGTAAAAACTACATGACAGATTTTAATACACATACATATATTGGAAAAGTCAAACGTTTATTTAAAAAATATTACCAGAAACAGAACAAAATTGACCTAGAACTTTTCGAGGTAGCATAGAATACAAAAAAAAACTCTTTTTAAGTTAATTATTTTCCAACACAGTAAAACGTTAAGAGATATCGACCTTAAGTCATTGGGAACTCTCCTACAAACAACATTGCTTGGAAAAGTTTTTTTTTTACTTTGAAACCGCCATTTCTCTCCTATCAAAGAAAAACTACATTTTTTGGATTAATCGAGAAATAGCTCCAGAGATTTATTTTGGTTTCAGATATGATTTATAAAGGGTTAGTTATATTTATTTAAATAAAATTACAGGTATTGTTTTGTATGCAATATCGGACACCAAGTTTCCCGAAGTTCCTTGTCCTTCTAGAAGTCTTTTAAGAATTTTTCTACAGAATCTTATTAGGAAACTCACGTTCCTTATTTATCTGGCATTGTATACATTTAAAAACGAAAAACTTATAAAACTTAGAGAAATATAACAAGTCTCCGATATTGCAAGCTGTCCAAAAGGTGCCATAATTCTCTAAAATGATTTTTTATTTATATCGTTTTAAAAAATATATTTAATTGACTCAATACTTTAGAAATTCTTGGAAATAACCCATAAGTGATTCGAATCATAAACACTTGCTTCGTATAGCGAGTGCTTTATTGCTAAACCTATTTCTTATCCAAACAACCACAGGGCATAGCTTAGGGTCGAATGAATATCTATTAACACTATAAAAACTAGTGTAATGACTTATTAGCACCCTATTTTGTTCCATTTAAGAAATATGAGCATCTATCCTTATAGGAAAAGATAGATTAATGAGCAAATGTCATATTATTAGCATATAAAACATTTCGAACTAGTAGACTTGGGGTAAGTCTGCCAAATTTCGGCATAGTTGCATATGAGCACCGAAGTCCTAAGTTTGAAATGTAATATTTTTAATTCATATTGATATTTTTTGTTACTTCCTTTTCGGGAGGGTTGTGTGGAACCTTGAAAACTAGTTTATCAACTTTGTTATCTTTAAATCACTTCCTAAAATATTGAAAAATTAATAAAAATATAGACATTGCTTTGGGTAGTATTCCGGCCACTTTGAGTGAAATTCCGGCCATCTGTTTTCTGACCACCTTTTATGACGCAACGGATAGAAAATTTTAAAACGTCAAACGGAACGAGTTCAATATTGTGTTGACTGCTAGAAACACAATCAATCTGTCATATTTTTTGTAAGACTCTTTCCACACTGAGTTTTTACAACGCAATTTAAATTCAAATTATACCTAAAATTTAACGGTATTTGTGTTAATACATCCTAAAATGAATAAATATTTAAAAGCAAAATGAATTCATTGACTATTCGAAAATTACATACATAATTTTAATTAATTTATTTGCATGGCCGAAATTACACTCAAAGTGGCCGAAATTAGAATATGGCCGAAATTTGACACAGTTCCCCTATATAGGACACAAACCACTGTTCAACTTTAATGTGGACAATTTTGCTTAACTGCTCTATCTAAACAAGATGTAATCCTAATCCGTCTGGAGATCCCATCCCAACCCTTATTTTGAGGTTGTTGATCTTTAAGGGACATATACTTTTCAAGTTATTTTCTTAAAATCAATCGTTTAGTTAGATAAATCAGAAAAGGAGAACTGGAAATTAATTGAGCCGAATTAATGTGAATTAGCAAAGATGTTTGTCACTTCCGGAATTACACTGACATTGACCGGAATTACAACAAATTTAACGAAAAAACCCTTAAACGAACAGTAAGTTCATGTTTTGCATATTCAAAATATTCTGCATAGATTTCATCTATCGTTTCTATATTAATATAAAATTTTCTAAAAAAATCCACGTGACGATTATACAGAATACTTCCCTGAAACTTTGTATATAAATAGCATTCATATGGCTCTAATTTGGAGGCCAAAAATTATCCCGATAAATACTTTTTACATGTGGGAGTGTGGCAAAAGTTTCAAATCATGACTACCAACACTTATTGAAGCAATAAATTTCATCAGCAAGAAGATAATTAACATTAATTAGCATATTTATATTGATTTGTGTGGCCACACAATATACTGTAATTATAGTGTAAATATTTGAAAATTTCTCTCTCATATTTTAATTGTTTATACCACAATTTCAGATCATGATCTCCCACTGTTTAAATTAATTTCCCTCATGCCGACCATTTCAATCTCCGAAATTCTCAATTATTGCTGAAGAACCACAGAAAAAGATCCCATTTTCAGAAGATTTGTTATTGATTTTTTTTTAAGTACTCTTTCGTGTTTCTCAAACCATTGTAACATTTTTTCCCATTAACCATTTCACTTGAACCAGTCTTGGTGTTGAAAATATTATTTCTGAGGGAATTATTTTGGTAGAAGATTTTCATATTGCGAAATAAGACGATGAGAATCCTTAAAAATGTTATTGGATTTTCTTCTCTTGTGTGTCCCCATCGAAAGGCTATACCATTGGGAAAATACAGGGACAGTATGTAAATGTCTCCTGGGCATTTAGATATGCTTTTGCCATCAAAGCTCATTTTAAGAAAAGGATCTGGTATCGCACTGAGAGAAAATAAATATTTTTCATCTGAACGGCGCAGAAAAAATTTGAAGAACAGGATTTCCGTTAGACCTATTGAAAATTTTAATAAAGGAGAAAAAGCTTGTTTACGTATAATATTTTGGGGAAAAAAATAATTGTGAAGTTAAAATACCCTTTGAGCTATTTTAAAGCTGAAACTATTACAAAAATATTGGTAACCTTGCACATAGATCACATAGATTGATCTGCACTCGATTGTATCAATTGGCATATACGGCCTGTGACCCAGGGTTTCTCCTGTTTACCTGGTGAGGCCGGTAATGGTAAGACGCCGGCAGACACAACCACAAAACAGAACATTGCTGGGATAATAAAAATCTTATCTTATTAATCCGACAATATCTAACTTATTTTGATAACATAAAATGAATTGTGCACCTAAACTATATTGCAATTTAAAAAATAAAATATGTTAGCAGTCTCTCCCTCTCTACTCATGTCATGCTTCTTGACCTTGCCAGCTCACCGTCCGCACCTAGGCCTCAGTTTGGTCCCTTATTCATCCGCTTCCCATTGAAACCCGTTAATTCAAGGACTGTATGTACTGAGCCAGAAAATCTTCTCGATAGATTCCATTATACAGGCCGACTTAAATTTTGTTCTTCCCAAAAGAGTCAGTCACTTAAGTAATGTAGAACCGTTTCCTCACTGTTGTTACAACCCCTATAATGTCTACTACCTAGACAATGTCCGGTAAAAAGGTTAGTAAACTGCCGCTCTTTGCAGCGTTTACTGCCCACTAGGTACTCCGTCATTTCCCGTTCACTTGTTGCATGGACAGATAAGACCAGGGAGTGAATAAGCATGGCTAGCGAGTGGACTGTGAGTGGCAGATCAGCTGATCGTGCCGATCAGTCTCCAAGATCGCGCTGAATGCACAATCAGTCCCTAAGATCGGCATCCAAAGTGAACTGTAAGTGGTAGACCTGTTTCCCCTGGCTAGGACACGCGACAGTTATCCGTAGCACCCCAACCCGTTTAATGTTGTATGAGTAAATCCTCCTTGATAATAGTTTTTTGATTTGGGGGGATAATCTAACGCAGTTTCAGGACTGATAAATTCGGTCTTCGCCCCTGCCATTGCGAGGCGATGCGCTCGAATGAAAAGTGATCTCACACAGTTTAGCGAAACCATTTCAATCATTTTTCGGTATTCAAACACGAACGGAGAGCGGAAGGGATATCCTGAGATGAATAGTAAAGCAACTGTGCTATTAGAGAATATATCCATTATTAAGTAAGAAATGCAAACCTCAATCAGACTCGGTACTCTGACCAGGATTACCGTGACCCTTAGCCTGAAATACTGTGGTATTCTGTCCAAGAGGCTGACCGAGTCCAAGTTCTAGAGAGTATAGTACCCGGCACCTGAGGACCCTTCTACTTGTGGGTCATCAGTAAGACTCCCCCTATGCCAAGGGGTACTCATTACCATTTTTTCTGACAAGGGTTTCTGGTTTCTCGGGTTTCGCGAAGCGTTTCTCGGATAATTGACGAGGGTTTTTCAATATGAGTTACCCCTTGCCCTATGCTCTATCTATCCAGCTCTCGTGTGAAGTATAGGTTTAAAATTCTTTTAGGATCAGGAAGGATGCTTACGAACAAGTGAGTCCATGATACCCACGTCCCACTGGGTGGCAGCCAACTTTCAATGTACCTGCTGAGCGCAATCTAAATTCTTTCATACCCGCCTATGCTTTGATATAAAAGGAATATGGAAGTAAGAATATGAGCATTACAAGTACTGTTTTTCTTTTCATGTTTAATATAGCTTGTTTTTAGGTCTAAAGCTTAGGAGTAATATAATTAAATACTGTAGAAAAATTCCCATGTAGATGATAGATGTGTTATCGGGGACGGGGAGTTGTCCCCGAATGACCGAAGAGTATCTGGTGCATCCGTTGAGATCTTTTGTGAACATCCGGGAACCTTCCCGCCAATGCATAACGTCCCCTACCCAACGAAACCCACAGATATCTGACAACACTCGATCACTGAGGAAGACACGGAGGGTGTCAAAAGCTCTGAAGAAGAGGTAGTTTTTGATCTTGGGTTGAAAACTCTACAAACAGTGTTGCCGCATCCGGACGGATTTTCCCTCTCCGATAACACATCTAATATAATTAAAGTTTGTATAAAAATCAGTTATCGGTTTATGACCAGTTCATTACCGGTACATTATCGATTGAAAACAATTCAGGCTTGTCGGATATTCCAAGACCGTTCCAGCGTGTATAAACTTGCCTTAATTGGTTGGGAAATACGCTCTTTAGAGTAATTCGAGAATATGATAATGCACAGGTGTAATGTCCAGATGTTAGACAACTTCTAAAATTTATCCGAAAAAAAAAATCATTCCAGGTGTTTCCGATTTTTTAAAATTTTTGAGGAGTAAGATGTAATAATGCAGCATAAATACGTATTAATGCAGCAAAAAGGTTAATTTTCGGAAATTTCCTGAAGACGCCGAGTTGGTATCCATAACCGTTTGTCTTTCATGTCATGGTTGTGCGGACGGAAGGAAGGTGGAAAAAACTTGGGCGTGACTTGGGCATGGAAGGTGAAAATTTTGAGGAGTCAATAAATCTAGATATAAAGTATTAATGCTTTCATTTTAAAGTTGGAACAATAATGTACTAATATTTAATCAATTGATGAACCTTTCATCGGCTATTACATTAAGTGATTTCGTGTAACTGAAAATTAAGTTATTCAGGTCATCATTGCAAGCGTTAGTTGCTTAGTCTTTAACTTTACGTACTTATTTAAATACACGTGAAAATAATATTTACATAAAATTATTAGCCTATATTAGACCGTTCTTAAGCGTTTAAATTTCCTGTACAATATATATTTGTCATTTCCAAAACGCAATCTACCATACTATAAAAGATATATAATACACTTATTCTTAAAGACTAAAATACAACCGAGAAATCAATAATGTCTATTCCTCAATGCAAAGCTTAATCTCGTGTAATCTCCATAAACATTTTACTATTTAATTCCCCTAGCATGCAACAATTATCTTCTCATCATCGGTAAATGTGTTAATTAATTATAATGATTTAATTCAAATAAGAGGTTGTCATTTGATACTAAACGCTGAAGCTATTTGTCAGGCAACATAATTGGTGTGCACATGAATGTTCACAGTCAAGGATCTTGGAGGAAAACACCGTTTGATTTCCGCAATAAATTCCATTACGCAATGCACGCACATTAGCATCGCTTTGGGTGTCCGTGCACTTTTATTGCGGCGCACGTCGCATAATAAAACAGTGTCCAAAAATAGAAGTAAAATTGCTACTAGTTTTGCAATACGGTGATTTTCTTGTGGTCATGGTCATCCAGAACAACAACAAAAAAAATCTGCTCTCAGTGTCGTGTGAGCCAAATGATGCTCGCAGACTGTGTAAACAATTTCTGCCCAGGAACTTCATTGCGGATATCCGCAATGGGAAGCCCATAAAAATTCTTCAATGATCCTCCTATCTCTTCAAAATTAATTGCCACGCATATTAAATATTAAGTGGATATTTGATTACTCTGAAATCAGGTGATACGTCTGGCAATCTTCCTCATGACCTCGTTCATGGTGAATTTTCTTTGAACTGAATCACAGAATTCAGCTTATTTTAACATAGTCCGGTAATTATTGTACATATTTTCACTCAAAACAAACAGAAAGCACCTTTCAACATAGAAATCCTTAATCCAACCCATTCATCAATTACAGACAGAACAATGAATTAGTTTTTGAGTGAAACACATCCAACGTATTATGTTAGTAATCCTTCTTTTCCCAGGTAATGTTCTTTGATTGATGGTTCTTCCACCTGGATCATTACAAAATATACTTGCTCCAAATATAAATGAAACAATTCATCACAATTTTGGCAATTCTTTTTTCACTTGAACTTTTTTAATTTCTGTATTTTACTGCTCCAACTCAAAGAAGCACAATACACAATCCGTCTTTTCAAATTGTCACTGGTCTGGAGTTGGTCAATTTTGAGATAAGTTGAAAATTACGTTTTTGAAAAAAATGAAGAGATGGGGGGAATATGGGTAAGTTTATTCGCTAGAGAATGTTGACTTGCGAGGGGTTACCGAAGAGCGGAAGTCAATATCTCTTACCGTTTGGAAGTCAGGATAGTGAGAAGTTGGAAAAAAAAATTGGATTGGGGAAACTCCTCTCCTCGTGGAGTTCAAGCAGTTAAAATAAAAACATTATCTCCAGAAGTTTCTTTTTCCTTCTTCCTTCACTTCGCCCTTTCCTCGAATTCAGGGCTTAATTCTCAACCGATTTGATCAAACTTGGATAACTCTGGAAAAGCCTTGAAATTTCCACTCCGATTGCATCGGTTTAAATCGGTAATCAACCAGTGAAATATTCATAAACGATTTACAGTAGACTCTCTCTCCAATGGGCATTTGGGACGAAATGTCATCTGGTTTATCGATAAATTTGGGCGTCAAAGCCTTTGTAAATTCCACAAAAAGCACTCAATTATAAAGAATTACGATAAAATAGGAAGAACTACACCGAATTTGAGCGAATTAGCCTCATAATTAAACGTGAAAATTGTCAACAAAATTTTTCACCCGATTGAAAAAGAGCCGATTGAGCGAGAGTCTACTGTATCTTCCTCAAATGTTTCTTACTAATTGTCCATAAGTATGTCACAGGTCTACAGTTCAAACGGTACAAGACAACGACTTGAAAGTTTCGGTGACCTCCCCTCTATAAGTCAAAATTATCTAGAAGTCAGAATTATCTTTACATCCTGTAACTTTCTCTAAACTACGTTTTTTTGTTTATTTCGAAAACTACTCAAGCAATTTCTTTAATCTCCGGATTTGCTTAAATTTCGTCCATGTAAAATCAATAATTTTAATTAATTCGTTCTATCGGGTTTTTTTTTTCAATTTATATCCTTTAAAATTATTGCACTTTTATTATGAATTAAATATGAATATAAAGGGGTGGCAAAGCGTTTCATGCTGTGTAATATGCTCGAACTCGTGACTTTAGATCCTATACCTCAAAAGTACTTTCGCATCATTTACCGTTTACCGGTTCTTAACCAATTTGAACCGATTCATAAATCACTTAAAAGATTGCCCAAAATAGCTTAGGACTAATATGAAAAGGTAATATGAACCGATTTATATTTAAATAATATTAATATTTATTTCAGGATTTAAAAGAAAAATTGCAAGATCTCTCTAACCAGTCCATGCGTAACCCTAGTCGATTGCGAAATATTGTTTTTAGAGCCGTTTTGACCTTTGACCTTGAAAAAACCTTTGGAGGGGAAAAAGGAGTAGGCGAAAAATAAAATTCATGTTAATGGTCCCATAGTTAATTTATGGGGAATCCTCTGAAAGTCTGAAGACTCTATTTTTAACCGTTTGACCCGTACTGTGAAAAAAAGTTTTGTAAGGTGGACAAGTGGTTCTTGTTAAAATTTTGTCGAAAGGATGTTATTTCCCAATTTCACAAAAAATTTTCTTTATGGATAAACAGCCTTTTAACAAACTTTTAATTAAAACCAATTGGTCGTCGATTTAACAGACCTTTACCATAATTTGTTTGGAAGAGTATCCTTTGAACAAACCTTTATTGTCATTTTGACAAAATTTTTAGAGATCCAAAATTCTACCAAAATATGACCCCTTAGGGGACAAGGAGTCGAAATACATAACTCAAAATCGATGAGGATTTTAAATATTCAGCTCCCTGTATGAAGTTCGAATAGTAAGATCAATATATTTAAAAGTATTTAATCAATTTTCAATTTCAGAATGGTTTTCTGAGAATTTATGAATGAATTTAATCTGTAATAAATCCGGTAAAGCCATTCTAAAGGATAATTTAAGGAAAACTCGGAAAACTTAAAACTCTATCTCGTGAGGTGGAGCATCCAGCAGAGCTAGGATACTCAATCAATACAGAACTGAAGTACTATAAATTTTACTACGTTTTGCTTTGAATTTGTATGTTGGGCACGAAGACTAAAAGACCGATGGACGCAGTCATTGTAATTCGGATGATTGGGAGACAATATGGCAGATGTTCGCTTCGTTATCCGGATAGATTTTTTTGGATTTGTTCAACGTCTCGAAAACATAATACAAGATTTTTTTGTAGAATTAGTATAAAAGTTAAAAAAAAAAGATTAAAAAGGCAAAATTAGAAAATTCTATGCTATTATTAGGTGAGATTCTTAACAAAATCTCACCTACTATAATCCTAACAAAATTTCATGTCGTCCGATCGACCTCAAATTTGGCCAAAATGTGTTTCGCCACTTCCTGATTCCGAATATATATGTGGCTAAGTTACGTTCCCGGCCGGCCGCTCTTTGGAGCTTAATAGCTCCTAAACTAAAAAAGATATCGACTTGCGGTTTTCGGCAAAGGTTATATATCGGGTGAAAATTGCAACTTGGTGCATAGACCCCCCACCCCCCACCCCTCCTTCCGCCATTTTGAAGACCCCCCTTTTTTTGTTTTCTCAATAGCTCCGTCCCTATGGCATTCAGCGGACTCAAATTTTAGTATGTTATAGCTGGGCCTTAGAGCTTTCCATCAATACCAAACTTAAGGTCCCCCGATCCCCCTGACCCGAGCTATAAGGGTCCAAAAAAAATTTCTTAAAATGGCCATAACTCCGGTTCTAATTGTCAGAATTTAAAAAGTGAGGGCTTTTTGGAAAGCTCTCGTGAAATGCCACTTCCCCTTCTAACATCGCAAGTTCATAAAACCACCGCTAGGGGCGCTTTTTTTAAAAAGAAAATTTTTAAATCTTAAAAGTTAAATAACTCAAAAATTCCATTGTGCATCGGGCTGAAAATTTAGTATGTTGTAGCCGTTGATTATACCTATCAAACAAAAAAAACCTTAAGTCGATCCATAACCCCTGACCCGAGCTATAAGGGGTCAAAGTTCGAACATTGACCGGCCTCTATCTCCGGTTCTAATTAACATAGCGACCTAAATTTTACCTTTTTGGTTTCGTCTCGATGAGCACTTTAAGATGGAAGTTCAAAAATTCACCACAGGTGGCGCTGTGTTAGCGTCAAAATTCATCGAAATTCAAAGTCACTTTTCTCAAAAACGGCATTGTGCAAGTTAATGAAATTTTAGTATGTTGTAGTCCAGTCTAGGACGTTTCCAAAATGGTGCGTATGCGCGCTGTGGTTAAAACAGAACCGGAGATATGAGGGGTCAAAGTTCACAAAATTCAAAAAATCATATCTCCGGTTCTATGTGACCGATTTTGATGAGTGAGGGCTTAAACGAAAGATCTCACCAAATGCTACAACTTTCTAGAATATTTGAACTTCGTGGGACCAACACCAGGGGCGC
This sequence comes from Phlebotomus papatasi, assembly GCF_024763615.1. Taxonomy (NCBI): domain Eukaryota; kingdom Metazoa; phylum Arthropoda; class Insecta; order Diptera; family Psychodidae; genus Phlebotomus; species Phlebotomus papatasi. Next base: position 85,405,403 of record NC_077223.1, on the reverse strand, counting down.
CACAGTCGAAAAACCAATTTCAATATCACATAACCTCAATTATCTCGACTGTCGCTAAACCGATTTTGATGATTACTTCGACACAATTGTAGAACACATTTGTCTCTACATTTCGTCCATACATCATTTTCCGCTCAGACTACGCTATCACTCCGATTTTGCCCTTTAAGTGTGAAAAAAATGATTTTTCCCATAAAAACGCTTTGAAATCACTCAGATGCCAATTTGACTGCCTCTACTCCACCAAGACACTTAAAATAGGGTTTTAAATGGAAAGTCCCACAAAATACAACAATTCTTTGATATAGTTGAAGTTCAACAAATGACTACTTGGGGAACTCTGGATGAAAAAACGAGTTAAGAAACATAAAACCTCGCTTATCTTGACTTCTGAGTAATCGATGAGATCATGTTCTATGGGAAAATTATAGAGAACATTCTGGTCTACATTTCATCCATATATCACTTTTCTATCAGTTCATCCAAATCCTTGATATTTTAGTTTAAATACAAAATTTGTATAATTTCACGAATTTGATTCAAGATAACTGAATGGCGTCTCCCAACTTCAGCTCCAAATCGAATTTGCATGCACTCCGAGTTAGCTCACGTTAAGAATCTCACCTACATAAGCCGGTTAGGATTATCTGTCCCTTTTATTTATTAAACAAAAACTTCACAAGATAATTCATTATTATTCGTGAACAGACTTGCATACATAACCTCAAAATTATTTTATATGTAACCGTCGAGAACTCGTCCGGATTACGCCGATCCGGATTAGAGAGCGGGCACTGTAATTTTAAAAAAAAAATCTATCAATGTTTAGGAACACTTTAAATAATCCGGTTTACTATTTCAAAAGACTAACTATCCTTAGAGTCCATTATTTTTTTAAGAACTTAAAAATGAAATTTAAAAAAATCCAGTAATGTATATAATGTAAAAGTTTCCTACTATTTCTATTATTTTATTTAAAACTCTACAACAATACGAAAAATGTATAAAAGTCCCAACATGACTTTTCCACCCTTGTCCTCTCTCAGTTCTGGGAATAATTTAACATGAAACTTTCCTCATTTTTTTCACACATTTTATTCATTTTACATTTTTTGTTACTGTTGTTCTACATCAATGAGTCCTGAAAAGTGAAAAATTTAATAATGCCACATCGTTAATAAAAATTCCATTGTGTTGAGCTAAAAGGATTTGTATCCACAATCCGTTGGGTTATGTCGAAATAATGAAGTTCGCACGATATTACATGGAAAATTGTATTACATGGGAATAAATAAAACACTCACATTACAATATTCTCAGGTATTTAATTATCTTTTTATACCATCGCTATCACGTTGAAGAGGTAACAATAATAAAAAAAAACTTTACTACAGAAATCGTGAGCAGAGTGAGCAAAAGAGTTTCCGCACCTTGTAAGGGAATTTATAGAATGAAGAGAGGTGGATTAATTGGCAGGAAAATTAAGTATCCAGAACATACAATATAATCTCTTTAGTTGGTCTCAGGTGTCGTAAAATATAAGTGTTGTGGACTTCACGCGCAGTCCTTGATAGACATTGGCATCCTTCAGCTAGTCCTTTTTTATTAATCCACAAGTTGAATAAAGTGTTTCCAACTGTTTCAATTACTTTATCTTGTCTTTTTCTCATGCATAAAAAGTTAAATTTCAGTCAATTCAGTTGAAAGAAGCTCTTTCTTATCCTCATCTTTTTACAAATTAATCTCAGTGGAGGACTCAGGGGCTGCTCAGTAAAAATTTATTTAAACTATTCAGTAACAACTTTTGGAGATAATCCCTTAAAATACTGTTATTTAAATATTACTAATAAAGTTTTATGGATAAAGTTTGAAACTTCTATGATAAAGAAGATAGTTTCTTGGGAAGATTTAATCTCTGTTTAGCAAGATATTCTCCTCATTACGAAATATATTTCATATGATGAGGGATTTTTTAGATCATGAAAAAATAACATTAAAGCTCTCAGAATTTTGAATATAAAAATGATTCTATTTCCAAATTATGATGGGTCATAACATAAATCCTAATAACATTATCTAATAAAATCCGAAACGTATTTCGAAAAATGTAAATTTTACGTCATTGAAATTATACTTTCAACGCTAAAGTAACTTTACTTACGTAAGTCATACTATATCATTACCTTAGCAACTTTTTAGATTAAAATTCATTTGAAACAATTCCTCAATAGAATATTTTTCCCCTTAGAAATTATTAAGTTATCCTAATGGACTTATGACACTGACTGTGATATAATTTCAAATTAAAATTTTCTAAGGTTAATAATTAGTCATAAATGAAGCAATGTGTATATTTTGTATTTACAGTGATTTCAGTAAAATTAAATTTTATTAAACTCTTTGTGATTAGTATTGAAAAGCCGGAAATGGTCAGCACAAATAGGTTCCAATAACAGAATTAAATAGTAAGATGTAGTTGTTGCATTAGTCACATATCAAGTATATTTAATTCAACAAACAATTTACACTGTTAATGTTTATTTCGAATTTAGATGATTTTGCGCAATAATTTTCCATCTACTCCAATTACATCCAATTATTCGGATTATTCAAAATTGACCCAGTAGATTTATTAATTCATTATTACAATTTTTGTGGTAAGGGAAGTGTAGCATGGATCGGAATATTAAGAGACATGCTTCATATTTAGTTGAAAATATGAGCCCCACAACACTATTTGGTAGTTTTTCGTATGCCAATTGATACATTAGTTACCCATTTAAGTATTTCCGTGCATTTACGGTTTTTGTTATTTACGGAAATTAATAATATATAGGGTAAGGGCTCATAATTTTGTCCAGTCTGCTTATAAGCATCGATATTCCAACTTTGAATATCGATAACTTTTTGTGTTAAAGTCTTGCAAAAGGAACAAATATTTAGATGGAATTCATTATTCATCAAATATTGGACTAAAAATCCATAATTTTAATCAATTTATTTTTAGTGTCCAATTTTATTCTCAAATTGTCCAAAATAAGAAACTGGACAAAATTATGAGCCTTTACCCTATGTTAGACAAATTCTTGTGTAAAATTTTAAGAGAGTGATGAATGGCGGATATCTAGCTAAGACTTTGATACATTGATTCAATAAATTAGGTAAATAATGACAATTTTTTTAGAAACTCAACGAGAAAATTGGCTCTATAGATTGAATACAAACCAACATAATGCATTTACCTAAAAGTCATTGCTAAAATGCAGCGAATAATTTACAAAAATACATTTTATTTTTGGGGTTCCGGTACGCGGAATAACCTTCCGATCCGAGGAACACTGACGATTGCTGGTACATTTCCCTTATAAGCAAAAACTTAAATGTAGTATAGAGGATTAATAAAATATCGGCAAAGCTTTTAGATCAATAAAATTTCATAAAATTAAAATTCGTGTCCCTTTCTTTCTCAAAAGATTTGCAATTTCGACTTCAAATTGGACTGAACTAAATTTAATTTGATATGCGAAGATCAATCATTTGAAAATCTATTGATTCATCTATTAATCGTTGGCTGCGAAAATGATCTCATGTCGATCTATCTATTATTGTAAAAAATATCGTGTCGATTTATAGTTTCATAAATCTTGCAAAGATCACATCAACCTACCCAATTCATCCATTATTACGGAAATCTTATCAATTAGTCAATCGCTCCAAAAATGGTGTTGATCTGACAATGGTTGCAAAAAAGATCTCGTATCGATCTATCGAAGATTCCCCAGAAAAGCTATGCAAGCCATTGTGAGGAGACCTCGACCTCAGGGCAGACCTAAGACAAGGTGGCTGAATAAAATTCAGGATCTTGCGTGGGAGCGCCTTGGGATCGAACCCGAATATCTTCCTGAAGTGGCGGAGGATCGACAAGCGTGGGCTGCTAATTTGGATGTCATGGGCCTGCGACCCATGATCTATCGATCTTTATATCAGAAAGATCGTGTTGTTCAATCATCATCAATCAATTCGTCCATCATTGCGAAGATCTTCTCAATCCACTAGTCTTTACGAAAATGGTGTCCATCTGTCGATGGTTGCAAAGTCGACTTCGTGTCGGTCTATTGATCATTGCGAAGGAGATCGTGTCGATCTGTCGTTTGTTGTGAAGCTTGCATCGATTTTACGATACCGTGCAAATATCGTATCAACTTATCAAATTTACCTCTAGTTGTGAAGATTGTATTAATCCGTCAGTCCTTGCGAAAATGGTGTTGATTGCAAAAATGACCTCATGTCGATCTATCGTTTTTTGCGAAGCTTGCATCAGTCTTGTAGTACCATATTAAGATCGTAACTTGTCAAATCAACTTCTTGCTGTGAAAATCATATTGATCCGTCAGTCTTTGCCGAAATGATGTTGATCTGCCGATGGTTGCAAGGATGATCTCGTGTCGATCTATCGATCTCTGCATATAAGTTCGTGTTGATCTGTCGTTTGTTGCCAATCTTGTGTCAGTTTTATATAGCTTGGAAAAATCTTATCAACCTATCCAATCTATCTCTAGTTGCGAAGATCGTATTGGCCCATCAGGTCTTTTGGAAAATGGTGTTGATCTGCCCATGGCTAGAAAGATAATCTAGTGTCGGTCCACCGATCATTTCAAAGTGCATTGTGTCGATCTGTCGTTTATTGCGAAGCTTGCATTGATTTTATGTAACGTGCAAGATGAACATACCTGCTATCGTTGCGAACATGATCATATCGATTCGAATTTTTCAATACCTTTACCACTAAAAGTTGTCTCCTGATTCCCAACAAATGCTAACATGTGCTACAATTAAGAAGTTAGCCACCTCTAGCAGAAAACTTTCTTCAATGGGAATTTTTCTTCAGCACAAGGACATGAATGAAAAGTCGAGCAAAAGATAAAGTTTAATGGCTTTAAATTGTAAGAAACCATATGAAAAAATTCATATTGTAATTGCATAAATTGAATGATAATTGGCCTGTTCTGTTTTCTTAGAATTCTTCCCATCATAATATCATCTGTGCAGAAATTTGATGAAATATACAGAAAATTTCCATTGACAATCCCAATGATTGATTCTTTATTTTATCCAATAAAGTGAAATATTTTTCAATGAAGAATTTTCCCATATTTCTTTGCATCACTGAAATATATATTGTTTCATATTCCAATGGTTAATATTCAATTTCCTGGAAACCCCTTTCTCAACCAAACATATACAAAGGGTTATACCACGAGAATGATCTATCAAATTGCAAATAAACCTTATGTCTATTGAGGCATGAAAGAGGGAATTGCATATATTTTCTGTGGGCTAAAGGAATGATTGCGGATGTTTGAAAGTCATCCAACAAACAAAGAAATATTTCTCTGTTGGGGTAACAAGTTACATTGTGACCATTTATGTTTATTGTATGAGACGAACCGTACAGCTTCAATATGCTCCACGTGTTTCTGCATTAATAAGGTGCTTTCGAGGATGTCGTTTACCCAAAGAGCACTTCCCCCTTTCTCCTCTATAGCAGCAGAAACAGACAAAGGTTAAGTGTTTGGGGGCGTTCTCATTGTATAATCCAAGAGAAAATCCTAACTGTCCGTTCTTTTGAAGTTCTCTATCATTGTCTTCTTAAGAGATATTTTCAATTTTCACATTTAATTTAACTTCATTTATAAAGCATTTAGTTAAATTAAATTCTGCATAAAATCTTATACAATAAACCTGAATGTTATACTTAAAATGTGTTCTTCTGCGTTTTACATTTCGTGTTTGAAGCACCTCTGACGATGAAATTTTTCTAAAGTTCGTGTTCCTGAAGAAAACTACAAATGAAATATATTTTTTTTTAAATTATTTGACAGCTTTACTCCTGAAAATTTTCACACATCTCTGTGAATGATGATCCCCTGAACATATTCAGCAATGCAAAATGTTCCAAACAATCATCTTTCAAGTGACCATAGCAACAACATTCATCGCACTACCAGATTTTAATAATAGATTCCATATTATGTCTCTTTCCAGAATCCACTACGGGACAAACGTACATTCACTGGAATTTGCTGTAGTTCAACTACATAAAACGTGAGTGTTTTAAATGATGTCGTATTCCATTTTCTGCAATATATATGATCGCAATTTATCCCCCATAAATTTTTCACCCTTCCAAATGAGATTTACGAAATAGTCGTCGGTGGTGGTGTGAAAAAATAATCGTGAGATTAGTGAAGTAAGATGAACATTTCTGGAAGTTCAAACATATGGTGACATTCATAAATATTTATTGTACACTCCAATGTACTTCTGAGAAGAACGGAAATTGATTGTAAATCATCATCAAAGTACAACATACTGTACAATAAAAATTCCTACAATGTTATATATAGAGGAAAAGCACGAAGTATTTTGGGCTGTTGATGGGATGTTTTCTAGAAAGAAATGAATTATAGGTGAGGATATTTTCAATGATTGCACACTAAGGCACTGCTATTGCAGTCTTATGAGTCAATGCATGGCAATTTAAGTTAAATTATATTGTGCCAAATGGCATGAATTGCGCCGAAAATTATCAATTTGTCATCTAAAATGGGAAAATGGGAAAATGCAATAGATGTGGGAGGTGTTGGTGAAAATGAGAACTTTCTCAAAGTTGAAAAAACGACCTAGGGTAAGTGTGCCAAATTTCGGCATAGTTGCATGCAAGCGTCAAAGTCTCAAGTTTGAAATGTAATATTTTAAATTCAAATTGATTTTTTTAATTCTTTCTTCTTAAAGAGTGTTGCTTGGAACATTGCAAAGAGTTTACCGTCTTTATTTGCTCTATAATTATTCTTAATGCATTTTAAAATGAATAAAAATATAGACATAGCTTTGGTGCCCTATTTCGGCCACCTTCATTCTCATAGTTTCTTGCCCTTCCGGAATTCTTCCAATATCTTTTTCACGTAATCTAGTTTGTCGAAGCTACATTTTTTGTTATTCTTTTGCATTGTATAATCTCTAGATTACGTAAAATCTAAAAGTTAATGGAAATTCGAGGAACAAAAAAGGTGGCCGAAATTGCAAGCTGGCCGGAATTTGGCACACTTACCCTATATACTCCCACGTGTGACCTGGAGATAGCTACTAGAGAACTGAAAAAAAATATCAATACAAGCAACACTTGGGAGTCAATTTTATACCATGTTGATTTATTGGCTTCCCCACATGACCCCACTTATCCTCTAATGGATGACAATATATACAGTTTCAGATCACGAAGGGGCGGTAAAAGTTGGTGAAGTGCCCTAAAGATATGAAAGTTAAACATAATGCCTTATAGAATAAATTATACAATATTCGTGAAATTTTGTTCTTCTATACAAAAACAAAATAATACTTGTCTGTTTCTCTTTTTTGTAGTAATACTACTATATTAAACTATCACAATTATAACAGCATTTGTAAATAATTCTTTTCACTGAAAAATATACAAAATACCTTTTTCATACCATTGATTATAGCAGTGGAATGCTTTGAAGCTCTGGAAAACGGAAATTTCGTACCACTAGATTTTTTCCAGCAATGATAAATTAATTAATCTAGCCCATGGCAATATACTTTTATGTCCCCAGTTCTGTACTTCAAATTTCCTGGAAATTGCTATAGGACAGGTTTATTAGGCAGGAAAAAATTCAATCGTACGAAACTTTCATCATTCAAAGCTTCAAAGCTTTTCATTGCAATTTTAAATGTGTTATTATTACCAATATTTAAATTTAGCAAGAATTTCATCTATAAATAAATTAATATACCATCTTGTTTTATAAATACACATCCCAGATTCTTGGAATTGGAAACTAGGAGAATTGAACACTTGTGATAATACCTTAGGGAGAAGAATTTTAAGCTTCCCACACATATTTCGTTCGAACATTTTATATTTTTCCCATATTCCTTTAATAAATCTGACCTATCTATCGTACATACTTAACCGTCGGCGCTACAACCAATTGCTGGTCTTGGCCTAACTCAAGACCCTTCGCCACTCGAGTCTGTTACGCACCACTGTTCTCCAATGTCGGTTCACCGGAGGCTCGGTCAGCCTCGTTTCCTCGAAGCATAGAGTTCGCCCCTAAAGACTTTCTACGCTGGGTCGTCCTAATCCTTGCGAACCAGATGACCAGCCCACCGAAGCCTATTGAAAAGCTTTTTGCACGACGACATTTACCTCTCGGTAGCGCTTATACACCTCAAGGTTGTATAGACCGATGGCAGCCAAAATCTTGAAAGCCCCCGAATTTTCAAAATCCTGAAAGGGATAAAATTATATGGAGGAAAATGTTTAGAATAATTTCCTAAGATACAGAAGATTTCCCTTTGCCTCCAGCAAGCGCGGGTACAATCGTGGAAGTAGCTATGATACTTTTAAGAATTCGGGATTTTGGCTTTCGGGATTTTGGCCTATTCGGGATTTTGGCTTTCGGGATCTTGGCTTCCGGGATTTTGACCGAGACCCATTAGAAGTCAGAGTGTGTGCGAAGCTTCAAAGCCCTTCCTCTTCTGTTAATTTCCAATTCGGTGAGAAAGGAAAAGAAAATTACTAATTTAATTTAAATAAAGATTCCGAGACTGGTCTACCTTGGCATAAAGCGGTACTGTGCAAGGTACTGTGTGTATCAGACCACACTCAGAGCACCGTAATATAGAACAAGTTCATCGCATTAAGGGTTAAGATAGAACAAGGGAATGAGGACTGTATAATGGGCCTAAATAAGTGGCCTGAGTGGAACGGTTCCTAAAAGGACTATAACCGACCCATAGACAAGTCTCAATCATCATTCTAAGCCTAGGGACACAGGTTGGTTACTTTAATGGTCAGTTGGATTAGCAATTTCCGAGTAATCTCCCGAAATCCCCCTGAAAATGTAACTATGGGGCTATTTTTTCCACGATTTCCGGATATATTTTGTTGTTAGTCCAGCTGAACATTTCGCCCTTAAACACTTTTCACCGGTTAAATCGCTATCCTGAATTATTTAAGGGCAAAATGGCCTAATTTACACTCGATTTGGTCAAATGATTAATTAAAACATTTATGATTTTTTTAGATTACCATTATTTTTTAATATAGCACCCTCTTCTTCAACCATTTTCAATTTCGTAATGATTTGTGATAATTTACAAACAAAATTTACATCAACATTAATCTTATATGCATCCAAAAACTTTACGAAAAAGAAAAGGGACAGATAATCCTAACCGGCTTATGTAGGTGAGATTCTTAACGTGAGCTAGCTCGGAGTGCATGCAAATTCGATTTAGAGCTGAAGTTGGGAGACGCCATTCAGTTATCTTGAATCAAATTCGTGAAATTATGCAAATTTTGTATTTAAACCAAAATATCAAGGATTTGGATGAACTGGCACAAAAGTGATATATGGGTGAAATGTAGACCAGAATGTTCTCTATAATTTTCCCATAGAACATGATCTCATCGATTACTCAGAAGCCAAGATAAGCGAGGTTTTTTGTTTCTTAACTCGTTTTTTCATCCAGAGTGCCCCAAGTAGTCATTTGTTGAACTTCAACTATATCAAAGAATTGTTGTATTTTGTGGGACTTTCCATTTAAAACCATATTTTAAGTGTCTCGGTGGAGTAGAGGCAGTCAAATTGGCATCTGAGTGATTTCAAAGCGTTATTATGGGAAAAATCAATTTTTTCACACTTAAACGGCAAAATCGGAGTGATAGCGTAGTCTGAGTGGAAAATGATGTATGGACGAAATGTAGAGACAAATGTGCTCTACAATTATGTTGAAGTAATCATCAAAATCGGTTCAGCGACAGTCGAGATAATTGAGGTTATGTGATATTGAAATTGGTTTTTCGACTGTGGCGCCCCTGGTGTTGGTCCCACGAAGTTCAAATATTCTAGAAAGTTGTAGCATTTGGTGAGATCTTTCGTTTAAGCCCTCATTCATCAAAATCGGTCACATAGAACCGGAGATATGATTTTTTGAATTTCGTGAACTTTGACCCCTCATATCTCCGGTTCTGTTTTAACCACAGCGCGCATACGCACCATTTTGGAAACGTCCTAGACTGGACTACAACATACTAAAATTTCATTAACTTGCACAATGCCGTTTTTGAGAAAAGTGACTTTGAATTTCGATGAATTTTGACGCTATCACAGCGCCACCTGTGGTGACTTTTTGAACTTCCATCTGAAAGTGCTCATCGAGACGAAACCAAAAAGGTAAAATTTAGGTCGCTATGTTAGTTAGAACCGGAGATAGAGGCCGGTCAATGTTCGAACTTTGACCCCTTATAGCTCTGGTCAGGGGTTTTAGATCGACTTAAGGTTTTTTTTGTTTGATAGGTATAATCAACGGCTACAACATACTAAATTTTCAGCCCGATGCACAATGGAATTTTTGAGTTATTTAACTTTTAAGATTTAAAAATTTTCTTTTTAAAAAAAGCGCCCCTAGCGGTGGTTTTATGAACTTGCGATGTTAGAAGGGGAAGTGGCATTTCACGAGAGCTTTCCAAAAAGCCCTCACTTTTTAAATTCTGACAATTAGAACCGGAGTTATGGCCATTTTAAGAAATTTTTTTTGGACCCTTATAGCTCGGGTCAGGGGGGTCAGGGGACCTTAAGTTTGGTATTGATGGAAAGCTCTAAGGCCCAGCTATAACATACTAAAATTTGAGCCCGCTCGATGCCATAGGGGCGGAGCTATTGAGAAAACAAAGAAAGGGTGGTCTTCAAAATGGCGGAAGGAGGGGTGGGGGGTGGGGGGTCAATGCACCAAGTTGCAATTTCCACCCGATATATAACCTTTGCCGAAAACCGCAAGTCGATATCTTTTTTAGTTTAGGAGCTATTAAGCTCCAAAGAGCGGCCGGCCGGCCGGCCGGCCGGGAACGTAAAATAGCCACATATATATTCGTGATCCAGGAAGTGCTGAAACACATTTTGGCCAAGTTTGAGGTCGATCGGACGACATGAAATTTTGTTAGGATTATAGTAGGTGAGATTGTTAAGAATCTCACCTAATAAGGCAGAGCTCCTTCTCGGGAATTCAAGCAGCTCGCAAAGTCTCGGACGCTTTGCCATCCCTTTTTATTTTTCAATGGAATGGCAACATTTTAGCGAACTCTTTCCCTTTGCAAAATGTACCTAATTGCAACATGTATTGTGTGGTAGTTCCCCTGCCACCATAAACTTAAATTCAATCCACTTGTGGTATCCTTTTTTCTCATGATGCTTTTTAAGGCTTGTTAAAATTAAGATTATCTTCCCCAAATGTTGTTTAACATTCATTTAATGTCGAGCACAACCAAGATTTTATTCTTAGAAAAAAATATTGATTATAAATTTACTTTGAAACTTAGAATATTAAAATAATTCAGGTTAAAACAAACGTACAAAAATGTTACGATTCTTGTAGCAGAAGACTTTCAGGAATCGGACAGTCAGGCTTGGAACACTTCAATTTTTTCTCATTTTTTTTTAATGAATCTGACCATTTGATCCAAGAAATGTAGACTAGATTTTTAAAAATATTGGGATGAGGTAAAGTGCCCTCGAGTTGACCGGTTCTTCGACTCGACTATTTGAATGATTTAATGGTGAATTTCTATAAAATTGTCACTGATTCGTATTTATTTATGGAATAATTGACCTATTAATGTTAGATCATACGCCAAATATTTGTTCAAATATAAATAAATTGAATAAATAACTCTAACGGTCGAATTGAGGAACCGGTCGACTTGAGGGCACTTTACCTTGATAAGTCAGATTTATTGAAAGAAATTGGAGATCCTTTCGTGTTTGGTTTGAACTGAGTTCTATTCTGAGACTGAGGAGAAAAAAGTGCTATTTTAAAAGTGTACCACTTCCCCTAACGTAAGAATTTGTTTTTCTACGTTTTTAACTTTAAGAAATCAAGAAACATAGTCTAGTCGACCATTGAAGACAATTACAAAAAGAAAATACCAAAAAGCAAACAGCTAATTTTTGCTTTCTAATTCAGACTCCCCCCTTAAGATAATAATTCTGAATAATTTATTTTAATAACAACCACACTGAGAGAAATCCGAAAAAGTTAAAATAAGATTCCGGAAATATTAATTTTACCCTGCAGTATTGATCCGAAATCGGTGTAAATATCATGCTTTTTAGGTGTATTAGGGGTTAAAGTTACCCTTTTTCATGTTATTTCTACCCTTAAAAAGGTGTAAAGTTAACATTAAAAATGTTGATATATTTTTACACCTAAAAAGTGTTAAAGTTATGAGGGAAAAAAGTTAATCGCACCCCGTTTTTTTTCTCAGTGCCAGATAGTCGCTAAATTCAACAGTTTCAATGGTCATTTTTTCTGGTTACGTTTGTGAAATTGACCTATTAATTATTTATAAGACCGATAAGACCATCATTACCTGTCTTGTGAATATTTACTTACTAAACTGTAATATTTTTCAAAGTAATTAATAGCTTAAAGGAATCTCTATGCAATAAATCTTCCAATTTATTTCTCAAGTGACTGTTTTCATATTTTCGGAGTTTCTGTGTTACGATGAAACTTCATAAATATTCTGATTCTTAGAAATGTTACATCCCTGCAAAATAATGTCCAAAATATTACATTTGGACTTTAACTTTTCTGATATAGAGATTTATTAAAAGGCAATTAATCAAATAAATGGACTTCATTCCGATTGCCCACAATGGTGCCCTTTGGCTAATTTCTTGAAATATATTATCTTCTTCTTGGAATGAGAAAAGTTTTCCTTCACAAGTCTTCAACTCATGCGTTTCAAGAGAAAACCACGAACAATTTTCATCTAAACCAAATGAAACTCCGCAAAATTCAATGACATTCATGGTTGATAGTTCTGAACAAGAGAGACTCCCACACAAGTGTTTCATTAGAAATGTTTCATGCTCTTCGGTAATACTGGCCCAGATGAACATGCATATCGTATTGACGAGGCTCACCCTTGAGGTGTGGTAAGCGTTTAAATTACTCCTTCAGACCCATCATTAATTGATTGGCATATTCAACGTTGAAGTACTCTCTCCGTACACGATAAATTAATACAATTCTCAGCAGGATGCATGATGCAGATGGAAAACTCAATTGCGCCTCAGGAATTCAAAAAACCAAATAAGCCATTGATACGCTACAACTCAGTATAAGTATCTTTCTTCGAAACATGCGAAAATGCAATTAAGAAGTAATCTCTGGATGAGCCTTAATGAAATACACTGGATTATATTTCTTCTCGGAATAATACGACATGCTCTAAGAACGTGCTGCAAAATGTGATGTGATGAGTAATTTAGGTAAATTGGGATTTAGCTAATTATTATACAAATTATAGCACGCTTTGGTATTCAATTCAATAAAATCTTGGGAAAGCACGTAAGATATCATTTGCATTGAGCGTAAGAGATGGAGAAAAACGGTTAGAGATATCAATTTTAATCATAATTCGAAAGGGACAGATAATCCTAACCGGCTTATGTAGGTGAGATTCTTAACGTGAGCTAACTCGGAGTGCATGCAAATTCGATTTGATGCTGAAGTAACGCCATTCAGTTATCTTGAATCAAATTCGTGAAATTATACAAATTTTGTATTTAAACCAAAATATCAAGGATTTGGATGAACTGACAGAAATGTGATATATGGGTGAAATGTAGACCAGAATGTACTCTATAATTTTGCCGTAGAACTTGATCTCATCGATTAATTAGAAGCCGAGATAATCGAGGTTGTTTGTTTCTGAACTCGTTTTTTCGAACAGAGCGCCCCAAGTGTTCATTTGATGAACTTCAACTATATCAAAGAATTGTTGTATTTTGTGGGACTTTCCATTTAAAACCATATTTTAAGTGTCTTTGTGGAGTAGAGGCAATCAAATTGGCATCTGAGTGATTTCAAAGCGTTATTATGGGAAAAATCAATTTTTTCACACTTAAACGGCAAAATCGGAGTGATAGCGTAGTCTGAGCGGAAAATGATGTATGGACGAAATATAGAGAAAAATGTGCTCTACAACTATGTTGAAGTAATCATCAAAATCGGTTCAGCGACAGTCGAGATAATTGAGGTTATGTGATATTGAAAATGGTTTTTCGACTGTGGCGCCCCTGGTGTTGGTCCCACGAAGTTCAAATATTCTAGAAAGTTGTAGCATTTGGTGAGATCTTTCGTTTAAGCCCTCATTCATCAAAATCGGTCACATAGAACCGGAGATATGATTTTTTGAATTTTGTGAACTTTGACCCCTCATATCTCCGGTTCTGTTTTAACCACAGCGCGCATACGCACCATTTTGGAAACGTCCTAGACTGGACTACAACATACTAAAATTTCATTAACTTGCACAATGCCGTTTTTGAGAAAAGTGACTTTGAATTGCGATGAATTTTGACGCTATCACAGCGCCACCTGTGGTGACTTTTTGAACTTCCATCTGAAAGTGCTCATCGAGACGAAACCAAAAAGGTAAAATTTAGGTCGCTATGTTAGTTAGAACCGGAGATAGAGGCCGGTCAATGTTCGAACTTTGACCCCTTATAGCTCGGGTCAGGGGTTTTAGATCGACTTAAGGTTTTTTTTGTTTGATAGGTATAATCAACGGCTACAACATACTAAAATTTCAGCCCGATGCACAATGGAATTTTTGAGTTATTTAACTTATAAGATTTAAAAATTTTCTTTTTAATAATAGCGCCCCTAGCGGTGGTTTTATGAACTTGCGATGTTAGAAGGGGAAGTGGCATTTCATGAGAGCTTTCCAAAAAGCCCTCACTTTTTAAATTCTGACAATTAGAACCGGAGTTATGGCCATTTTAAGAAATTTTTTTGGACCCTTATAGCTCGGGTTAGGGGGGTCGGGGGACCTTAAGTTTGGTATTGATGGAAAGCTCTAAGGCCCAGCTATAACATACTAAAATTTGAGCCCGCTCGATGCCATAGGGGCGGAGCTATTGAGAAAACAAAAAAAGGGGGGTCTTCAAAATGGCGGAAGGAGGGGTGGGGGGTGGGGGGTCAATGCACTAAGTTGCAATTTTCACCCGATATATAACCTTTGCCGAAAACTGCAAGTCGATATCTTTTTTAGTTTAGGAGCTATTAAGCTCCAAAGAGCGGCCGGCCGGCCGGCCGGCCGGCCGGGAACGTAAATTAGCCACATATATATTCGTGATCAGGAAGTGCTGAAACACGTTTTGGCCAAGTTTGAGCTCGATCGGACGACATGAAATTTTGTTAGGATTATAGTAGGTGAGATTGTTAAGAATCTCACCTAATATTATCCCTACTTTGTTGCTAGAAAGCCTCTGAAAAATTATGCCTCGTAAGTGTGTAGTGACTTGAAAGTTACATTTACCCTTAACAATAAACTTAATGTAATTAACTTTGAGAGATAAATTTCCTTTATCCACAGAAAAGTTGCGTATGGTACGGAACCGAAAGCTCTGGGAAGGAAAGTTATTTTTTTAATTTTATGCAAAACTCTTACATCCGACGACGATCGCCAGATTAGCGTTTTTGGGAACAAAAAAATAACGTTCTAGAAAAGGGATTTAGGGAGATGTGGGGCTACACTGGTAATGGTATTTCTTCCCATATTTCTAAAGGGAGCTGCACCTAACCAAGCCATATAATTTAATTTAGATCCACAATAGTTTTGTCTAACTAAATTATAATTCTTTAAAAACAAACTTTTATTAGAAGTATACGAAAAAATAGCGTTTTCAATGTAGTCCCAGCTTTTTCATTGAATACAGTTGTTCGTCCTTTTTTCGCAGTCTGTAGGGGAAGTGAGGGATGGTTCGCACGCTTTTTGGAAGTCAATATTCAAGATTTTTTTCTGGCTGAACGGTAAAATGAACAATCAATTGCGCTATACCACAAGAATCTGTGATCTTTTAACTTTCTATGCGTGCCTCATTCACTGCCATAAAATCTGTTCTTTTTCCTGGACAGGAAAATGAAAAAAAAGGTATGATGATTTGTGCGAACCTTGCCAGTGGAGGCAAGATTCGCACGATGGGTTGTTAAGGTTCGTCATTGCATTTTTTTCCTGGAATAACTCTTGCTCACAATTAAAAATTATTTATCGATTATTAGATTCAAGTTCCACGAATCCACGGAAACCATTATTTCACTAAGAGAAGGTATCTAAAACTGTTTTCTTCTAATTTTTCTGAAGCACTGTTTTTCTTGCAAATTTATGTCGAAAAATCGACTGAAATGTAAAAACTCCAAATGTGACAACCCTAAAAATTTATCAGCTGTCTTTTCTTCATCTTCCTTTTCCTTTGTTTTCCTCTTTGAGGTTATGTTGTGATTTTAAGCTGCTGGAGTTACCTGATGAGATGGCGAACCATAACACTTCCAGTGGTTGAACCAATACGTAGTTAGTATTTAGGATTTTTTCGCCCCTCGGAAAATAATTTTCCTCTGATGCAAAAAATATTACGTAAATATCAACCCAGATTAACCCTTCATCTATTGGTGTAAGTGATTATTTCTGAAAATCAATTTAACTGTGAGAAATCACACGAAATGTGAATCATCAAAATTTCCCATTTTAGGCCGTTTTTGCATTTGTGATTCTAGAACCTAGGAAAGAAGGGCTAGGTTGCCTATTTTTGCAGTGAAGATGAGGTTTGTGATTATCTAATGCCTAAGAAATGAGGAACGAGCACTTTTCAAACAAAAAAAAAAACTCGGATTGTTCGAAGGCTCGCGCGTGCGAAGCATCCCTCACTTCCCCTATGCATGCTGTAAATTTTAAACCTTCTTCTTTTTGCCAATAACGTAACAGAGTCTGATAGTTTATTTCGCTAAGTTTGGAATGAAGTTTGAGATAAGAAAAATTACATACACAAGAGACGTCAAATCAATTGACCAATGCAAACTAAACAACAACCGGCGGCACATGGCAATGCCGTTTCTTTTCGCCGTGAGATATCAGAAATTTCTTCGGTTTCTGCTACTTTTTGCCCCATATCTTTTGTTACTTTTTACCCCAATTGATCATTTTCAATAAAAGGATGCCTGGAGAAAAGAATCATTGAAAAATGTTAAAACGGATAGCTGTTCATATTCAAAGAATTAAAATAGTTTGGAAAATAATTCACTATTCCATCAATGTTCGAAAATAAGTATCTAAAAATTGATATCTACTATAAAGAAAATATTTCAAAAACAGGACTAAAAATTTAAATAGGGTAAGTGTGCCAAATTCCGGCCAGCTTGCAATTTCGGCCACCTTTTTTGTTCCTTGAATTTCCATGAACTTTTAGATTTTACGTACTCTAGTGATTATACAATGCAAAAGAATAACAAAAAATGTAGCTTCGACAAACGAGATGACATGAAAATGATATTGGAAGAATTCCTGAAGGACAAGGAACTATGAGAACGAAGGTGGCCGAAATAGGGCACCAAAGCTATGTCTATATTTTTATTCATTATAAAATATATTAAGAATGATTTTAGTGTAAATAAAGACGGTAAATTCTTTACAAGGGTTCAAACAACACTCTTTCAGAAGAAAGAATAAAAAAAAATCAATTTGTATTTAAAATATTACATTTCAAACTTGAGACTTTTACGTTTGCATGCAACTATGCCGAAATTTGGCACACTTCCCCTATTTTTTTTTATTTTCTTAATTCCTTTTTCGAATTCTAAGAAACTTACGACATTGAAGCAGGTCTATGGAGGCTATCAATGGAAAAAAATAAGGCCTTGAATCTTGAATTTCGATATTTTCGATTTGTGACTTTTTGCCCCAACTTAACTAATGACTTAATTTTAAGGAGTTGCAGAATACCTTAAATAAAAAATTAGACAAACGTCAAAGCTTTATGGCGACTAGCGAAACTAATATGCCATAATCCTATTTTATTACTAAGTACTTAATTAATACCTTTGTAAAAGTCCTTAAATAAGTGATTCGTATTGAAAATTTGAAAAGTATTTTCAGCAAGTACTTAATAAAGAACGTGGCCTAAAAGCCTTCCAGTGTTTTTCCATAAGGTCTATTGTTAAGACGGCGACGGCAGTCGCGACGACTACCTCTTGACAATCTGCGTCATAGTAGTTTGAAGAAGATGGGGATAGAGATAATATAAATAAATAAAGTAAAAGTAAAACTCCCTTAATGTTCGGCTTTTTGTGAATTTGCGCATCCTACAGAATCCCCTTTGTCCTTGTTTTAGTTTTAAATATTTTGCTGCTGCATCACAATGTATCGCAGATATTAAAAAAAAAGAGTTGCACCGCAATTAAAAAAATGCCCTGAAGGTTTAAAAAAAATTGCAACAAATTTAAAATGCAAAACTGATAATACACGTTCATTGGGAATTCATTATAAAACATCACTGACATCCAGTTGTACCCCAATTTTTCATCTCTTCTTGTAACGGACAGCCTTCACCGATAAAGCTTTGGATAAATAAACGACTGACTGAGAAACTTTTTAATTAAAGCCATTAGATTAAATATTTATCAAGTTGATATACATATACGTGATTTCGAGGATTTCTCCACATATCATTTCTCATTCATATTTTTCATCGTATTTTGGTAGAAACTTTTCCGACTGAATTTTCATCCACTCACTTCCATAATTTAATAACTTACCTTTCATTGTGAAATTTCTGAGAGATTTTCACATTGAAATGTGTCATTTTCTTTTCTTTTCCTTTTTTCAAAGGACAAATTTCATGACATCGTAGAATTTTGTAAAATATCAATTGATCACATAAGGGTCTGCTTTAACTCTTTGTGGACAATGTTTTTGAACTTAAGCATCAATTCCACGTCTTTGTCAAGTGCAAAAGTTTAAAGGGATTACTACAAGAGAATTTCTTTTGTGGAAGAAATGAAATTTAGAACAAATGAAAATCGTCCACTTGTAGGTAGCTCCATTTCAATGGCAAACACATTGCCATTTGCAGTTGAATCAAGTTAGAGAATGAGTAGAATTTGAAAATCCAATTTCTTTGCACGTGTCTCAAAAGAAGAAAATTCAATTTTTGCTTTTCTAAAGAATCAGTTCAAAATATAAATCCCTGTTGCAAATATTCTGCGATATGGAGAATTCCGGGAAAACTTTCATTATATCACTCAAAAAGTAAAGTGACCTCTTTTGTGACTTTCACCTCGATATTCTTCCAATTTTTCCTACATTGTGCAGCTGGTGAAAAGACTTAAAATGCTTCTGATGAAGTGAAGAAAGCCAGTGAATAGAACCCAATTTCTTCTCTCATTTGACCTCTATTGCTCTTTTATCTCTTGACCATGGGGTATTAAGAGCTGCGTGCTGGATTGTTCAACCTAATTTTGGTCAATTTGGCACAGATGTTGCGGAGGAATAAATTGGCTAACACTCGAGAAAATGTTGTTGTAAACAACAAATACCTACTGAGAATTCATTACTTTTACAAAATTTACAACGTTATTATTTGGAATGACAGTTACAGGCAATCATGTTTCTATTTATCTGGAAAAATAACTTCCAAAAAAAAAATTGACCAAATTGCATTAATAAAGTCACTCTAGCGAATTTTAAAATAAGTACTTTTAGTGTTTGTTGGTAAACTGCTCAACTTTTCAACAATAAACAATTGTTGTTTGCAAATTAATTTTAATTGGCCAATCTGTGATAGAGTGACTCAACGAATTATAAAAGAATTTTTATTTTATTTAAATTAATATATTTATTGCAGAGAATTTATATCAGAAAAGGGGTGGCAGAGCACCCAGGCTTTTTGAAGTGCTCGAACTCGTGACTAAAGTGCTATACCCTTAAAAGTGCTTCATCTTTTAACAGCCGAATTATTGAACAGGTTGAAACACTCAAAAGATCGCCCAAAATAGCTTAAGAGTAATAAAATAGATTTTCATAAAATTCCCTTGTGTATACTTACTTATTTATCTGGCGCTAAAATCAATTGTTGGCTTTGGCCAGACTTAGGGTCCGTCACCACTCGATTTAATTTAATTTAATTTAATTTAATTTAATTTCTCAGCCAAAAAGCGGCCTAAAATGTCAGGCTAATTATCGTAAAATTTGGCAGTAAAGGAAATTTATGCAAAGGCCCTTTTATCAATGATAATAAGTCTTTAGTATATAACAGTTCGAGATAAATTTTTACTGCAACATTTTAGAAGATACTCGTAAATATTCTCAAGGATCAGCTTGAGTTCGGGTCCACGCGGTTGGACAATTTGGAGACTGGGTCAGCTTCGTCTGAAGCAGAAGGTCTACCCTTAACCCTTTAACATTAAACCTACCGACCGTTTTTGGTCGTTTTACGGTCAAATGACAACAGGTAGGACACTCAATAAATATGTCTTGGAAAAGAGGAAAAAATTAAAATTTAAACACTGAAGAATATATTACATGCATATTTTAAGAAATTCATAAAGTTTGATAGTGACATTGTACCTTTTAAAAATATGTTGATTTTAAACATTTTAAACCGGTCAATTTGATCGGGTCTTGGTAGGTTTAGTGTTAAGGACGAGAAGCTTTCCGCTGAGCGAAATTCAATGAAATCAATTTTCCCTCGATATTTTAGCCTAAATAACAGATTTATGGTTAGAAAAAAATTGTCCTATCCCTAGAAGTCCTGGAAAACTATGGGTCATATATGACCCAATCGTCCATAAAGGTAAAAAAGGAGGAATGACTTGGATGTATTTGTGATAATAAAAAGAGTTATTTAGAGTACGAGTAAAAATTAAAACCATCAAAAATTAATTTTAAAAAATATCACATTCAATTTTTGGTCTCAAAGAATCTTGAAGAGTGGTACACAAAAACAATAATTTTTATCATAAAAATGTATTAATGTTCACTAATTTTTTTTTATTTTTATGATATTAATCGAAACACTTTCGAGTACTGGTAACACAGAAATAAATGTCGCATACCTCACAAATACAATTGGTCTTATAATCTTTTTTTCTAATAGCACCATGTGCACCTGCGCCTTTCCTCAGTTTTATGGACGATTGGGTCATATATGACCCTTTAAAATTATAAAGCTTTCCTGAAGATACCATAAATTATAATTTTTACTTTGTTGAGAAATATTATGTATGTTTACTACAATTTCTAGTCCGAAGAGGTTTTTGCTTAAAAAAATTAGAAATATTAAAATTCAAGCACCAATGTGAAAATTTGAAAATTCGTCATTTTTGAGCTTAAATATTTTTTATATAGCAAGTAGCTGGAGATTTGCAAAAAATATTCTAGATTCCTACATCTTTCTACTTTGTGATTAGGTACAAACATTAGAAAGAAATAACTTCAGGTAGTCAGGAAAAATTATTATCTCTATGGGTCACGGGTGACCCAATCGTCCTTAAAGGGTTAAAGACTATTCAGACTGAGTCGTCTTTATCCTTGCGAACCGAATAAACAATCAACTGAAATAATTTTCATAATTCATAATATTGCTTGCTGTGGACCTAGAAGGACTGGCAGGGTCTTAATCTTATACAATCGGAGTTTTCTCTTTGAAGTTAAAGTATACGTCCAGATCAGGGATTTCTCCGGTGATTGTCAATGAAAAGATGTCACAGCAATAGGAAAAACACTTTTTTTAAGTTTTTCCCAGAGCTTTCGGTCCAGATGTTGACCTTCTTCAGGATTTTTTAATCAATTTATTTATTCAATCAAGGATGTTAGTGTGAGGTGGAATTAAGTTAACTTTATGATAACTTTTTTTAATTATTAAAGGTTGTCCAACCTGATACACACGGTACCGCTTTACATCACGGTAAATCAACCTTGATCCACAAACCAAGGTTGGTTTACCGTGATGTAAAGCGGTACTGTGTGTATCAGAACGCACACAGAGCACTGTGATATGGAGCAGGTTTACTCGTCTTGGGGATTAAGATAGAACAGGAGAATGGGGAGTGCATAATGGGCCCAAATAAGTGGCCTGGGTGCAGCGGTTACGCAAGGAATATAACCGACCCATAGACAAATCAAATCAAAATCAAAAGGTTGTCCAAGAAAGAAAAATGACCTTTGTTAATTTAAAATATAACGGCATTGAAGAAGGTCCATATCGGGTCCGAAAGCCAGGCCAAGTCTTAAAAAAAGTGTTTTTCCTCTTGAAGTGACACCTTTCACTGGTAATCACCGGAGAAGTCCCTGATTAAATCAATGCGCCAGTCTAATCTACTCACGAGTGAAGGTAGGTTTCACACCGAACTATCGTCGCGAATCGGTCAAGCTTCTGCAGTAATGAGGAAGCTTGGCGGAAGCGTGGTGAGGAAGGCCGAGCTCAGCCGTTCGGCTAAGTTATCGGTTTTCAAAGCTGTGTTTATCCCTATTCTCACCTATGGTCATGAGATTTGGGTAATGACCGAAAGTATAAGATCGCGAATACAAGCTGCCGAGATGAGGTACCTTCAGGCGGTTAAGGGAATCACTTGTCGAGATCAAGAGAGGAATGTGGCGGTTCGTGAGGAACTAAGAGTCGAGGAGCTGCTTCTTCGGGTCGAGAGATCACAACTTCGATGGTATGGACATATTCAACTCATGAATGAAGAAAGATTCCCCAAAAAAGCTGTGCAAGCCATTGTGAGAAGGCGTCGACCTCGAGGAAGACCTAGGACGAGGTGGCTGAATCAAATTCAGAATCTTGCCTTGGAACGCCCTGGGATCGAACCTGAACATCTTCCTGCAGTGGCGGAGGATCGACAAGCATGGGCTGCTAATTTTGATGTCATGGGCCCGCGACCCCAATAGGGATAAGCGGTTGTGAATGAAAATGAATGAATGAATGAATGAGTCTCTTCCACAAAGTTTTACGTCTAGATTTCTGTTGGGAAACTGTTGTCATCTGTACTTGTTAAACCATAGTAGACGAGGGAGTTGGCAATCTTGAGGTTGCAATCTCCCGTCGGAAACCCTGTTTAAGCGATGCTCTATGCCTATACTCTATGCTCTATGCCTCTATGTAGATTTTGCCGGAGTATCTCCTGACTTGGCTATTATCAACTTTGCTTTTTAACCGTTTCGCCCGCTGAGAATAATTGCTCGACTCAATTCTTTATTCCTGAAATTCAACTTTACGTATATACGGGTGATTTTGACTGCCAGAGGTGACTGCAACCCTGCTTTTCTTAAGCTTTATTCTCTAATTCTGGCACTCAAGGATGGTTTGAACGGAAACAATAGATCGAAACAACGAAGACGATCCTTAAGTACTAGAGTTAAAGAAAAGCTTACGAAAAGCACAAGTGGAAAGTTACCTGTATCTACGGTACATTTGAATTGCAAGCATTTTCAGGTTGTCTTTAAATGATCCCATCTACTATACAAGCTTTTCTGGGCTTATCACTAGCTTTAAAATTTCTACGTGAATTGAGCTAAACCCTTTCAAATGAATTGTAATTTCGAACGAAAGTGTATAAGTATAAATTTTTATATTTCTTTAACATAATTTTACATACCCATCTTCTACTCCACTGTATCTAAAACTTGGCAATATCTTTCACGAAAACATTGTTTTCAAAAATATAGTTTGCATATACGGAAGTCTTTTATAAGCTTATTACCAAGCAATAAAGCAAAACTTTTGAACTGTTTTTTTTTTACAGAAAACAATATTTATACCAAAAAGTTTGATATTACGAAGATTAAATTAATTTTTATCAGAAATTTTATGATATATGTAATTCCAGGAAATTATAATGTTCAAATTCATATAAATATTTCAACAAAATATTTCAGTTATTGTGAAATTTATATCTAACTTAAATCACTGCTATTTTGAATAAAATAAATTGGTTTTGCAGAATTTTATATTAGCAACACAAATATTTTTAGCATCACATTTTCACTGTAAATTTATTTTCAATTTAAAACATTTCGGAATATCAGCGATTCACTTTTAAAAACTAAATGTTTAATAAATGTCATTAAAGAGAATTTTTCTACGAAGTTTTGGAATTTTAATATATTTAATTTATTAATTTTGTAAATTGCTTTTCAGCTGTTTGCAATTACTATTTATTTCAAATGACTGAATTGCTGGAACTTTGATGGAATATTTGAGGAATGTTAGGAGAGAGTTCTCTTTGAAAATCACGTTCGCATTGTAGTATTAGCATCCTACAATATTCTAATCATGCCCTAATGAAATTGATCAACATTGTGGATAATACAACCCGTTATTGCACTTAATTAGTAAAGGTTATTTGACTTTAGTACATAATTTAGCAATAAAGGTAGGGGAAGGTGCCCTACTTTCGGACGACTCAAGCTTCGAACAATTCTTTCTTTTCAATATGTTTTTAAAAAAAATTTATCTATTATAATATTACATTTTAATAGCTAATTCGATGCTTCTCATTTCCTGAAAACAGCCATGGGTCAAATCCATTAGGAACGTAGAGAAAAAAGTGAGTTGTTCGATAGATCGAATCGTGCGAAGTTAGCGTGCTTTCCCCTACACAAATTTCTCAACAGATTTTCAAAGATTTTCTTAACAGACTATTGAAGTATAATGGATAAAATTACATTGTAAATATTTAATATCGCATGCTAGTGATATTATGATTGTTTAGAGAACTACATTTATTAAATCAACAGTTTCCCCAATAGAAAATCCCCACAAACGTTCAGTTCTCTATGCTAATATCCTCATGCATCTGTTTTGAGATTACTGTGAAATTTCCTTGCATAAATATTTATGCAAAGAGCATAATTTATCTACACAGAATCTCAATCATCACCTTTCAGCAATTCCTAATATTTTTCCTCGGCCAACATTGACAGACTGACCAAACATACTGCCCAGGATTTCAAAAAAAAAAGGTATCCATGCACAGTTCATATACCAACGTGCAATTGAATTTCAATTAGAATTCTATTTGAAATTCTACTAGTTGTTAAAAGGGAATTTATGGTAAAACAAACGAACAAATAAACAAAATTAGTGACTTGTGGGATGATATTTAGTGCTGATTCACACTCTAATTAATTTAAGTCCTTCTCATGGATATCATAGTTGAATTATTTAAAATTTATGTCAATGAAAACTGAAACTAGGACTCTTTGAGTATGCTTTTCTAATTTGGTTTTTATCACATTTTTGCAATTAAATGATATTAATCCATATTTACACTCTACTCACGTCATCTGATTAATTAAATTTGTTATTCTGCGGTTTTCTGAACGTGAGTTAAGTGAAACTGTGGCATTCCATGGGTCAGAAACTCTTTCTACTTTGCTGATGGCACCAAGGATAGCATGATAATTGTGAAATTGATAAGTGTGCCAAATTTCGACCAGCTTCAAATTTCGGCCACTTTGAGTGTAACTTCGGCCAAGCAAGTAAATTAATTTAAATCATGGATTTAATCTTCAAATAATCAAAGAAATTTTACTTTCCTTTAAATATTTATTCTTTTTAGAATTGTTAAAAATAGGCTATTTGAATTAAAATTGTATTATAGAAATTTCAGTGTCAAAAGTGTATAACAAGTCTCTTGTGTTGTTAGCAGTCCTTTAGTGTGGAGTGAAGTAAAACGATTTTCCTTTGAGGTTTTTTATTAAAATTGATTAGTGTTCACTAGATTTAGAAGAGAGGGAGGTCAAAGGTGACCTCTGCACCCAGGCCTTTGTATTGGCCCCATTATGCATTATGCAGTCCCTGGAGCCGTTGTAGTACTGATTGTTTTTGTTTAGTGAACCCTTCTTTAAGTTCCAGTAAAATTTCCCAGCTGGATCACATAATTCGTGTACAAAAATATGCATTTTTTGAGCGTCCTTCCAGTGAGCTAATGCTTATTATTTCGGCCACATCACTCGCTTCCTTAATATTTTTTATTTATTTTCAATTTCTACGTTGTAATATGTTCAAAGAATTAAAAAAAAAACATAGCCTCTATGAAAAAGATGATATGGAAAGGGCCATGGAACAGTTAGGAAAGCGCAAGTCACTATAGGAATCTACGCGTATTTTTAGGATAAATAGCATGGAAGGTCTCAGAGATTGTGAGTTATATAAATGTTTTAAATTGAATATTAAACTTAACCCGTATGACGATTTGAAATTTTCTATCCGTTGTTTCACACCAAGCATGTGGCAAGTTAATTTTTTACATGGAGCTATTTGAAGCCAATTCCTAAATTGATCTCGGACTCAGCTCACAGTGCTCCGAGGAAAAAAATTATTTAAACAAAAGTTTAGTATATTTATCCCTTCATACGGAAAGGTATCTTATAATACGGAAAAACTTCTCATTTTATTGTTATTTAGTGTAACGGTCGCGAGTGCAAAAAAAATCCCATATAAATTTAAATCGAAGTATGAGAAAGTGGCTTCAAATTTCAGGCAACTTGCCAAGGGCGTGTTTCACACAAGGTGGTCAGGAAAAAGGCGGCCGAAATTACACTCAAATTGGTCGGAATATTACCAACAGGAATGTCTATATTTTTATCCATTATTGAATATTTTAGGACTTTATTTAAAGAAAACAAAGCTACTAAACTATTTTTCAAAGTTCCAAAGAACCCTACTGAAAAAATTAAAGAAAATTTCAATTCGAAATAAAAATATTATATATACAAACCTTCCCAACTGATTTGTCCTGCTGTGATGTTTACCCTTAATTCCCACAGAGTGAACGAATCCTCAAGAAATCACAAAAGCATAGTCTTAGTCGAGTGAGTGAATTTGAAATTGTCAAAATAACGACCTTGTATATAATATAAATGTTAATGTAATAAAATATCCTTTATAGCCACTGAAGAAGGTCCATATCCGGACCGAAAGCTCTGGGCAAGATTAAAAAGGTGTTTTTAGTCTTGAAGTGAAGAAATTCTCACTGGTGATCACCGGAACTTTTTATAATTAAAAATATTATATTTCATTCTTAGGACTTTGATACTTAATTGCAACTATGCCGAAATTTGGCAAACTTACCCTACTTATTGTAATGTTATTTACGTATGGAATGTTATTTACAGGATTTGGATTTAAGTTTCATCTTTTTTTTCAAAAATCCTTTGGTGAAGAACCAGTTCATCTCACCTCCTCACAGGATACATTTGTTGTTTTAATTTCAAATTATTCTACCCTGATTAAGTTTGTCTACCGAAACAGATTAATAACATTGTTTAGAAGTTGTTATTTGTGTGGTTGAGCTATTATAATGTAATTTATATGTCATTTTACTTAACTTTAAAATCTTTAGTCTCACTCAGTTAAATGGCAGTGTTAAATGGCATCTCAACTTATGCTATTAATTTACTAATAAACATTATATAAAATTTGTTCATTTTATAGCACTGCTGACATTCTCTCTATGAAACTTTGTAATAGTATTTAGTTTCAAATATCTTGCTGAAATATGCTAATGGTACCTAAATTTTCGCAACTTCAATTTCTTCACTAAAATTTTCTCTGAGGTAATTAAACATTGTTCTTGGAGGAACAAGGGCAAAAAACAGTAATGACGAAACTTTCTTGCTAAAATTTTCTCTTGAATAACAATAATGCTTTGGGAAATTAATGCATACCGTGCATGAAAAGGAAATTTTCTCACTGTTTTATTAGTATTTTAAAGCACTATGCAAATTTTTTGTGACTAGAATGTCAAATGCTACATTTTATCCCAAATTTAAGAAAATCAATGCATTTATTTTGTAGAATAGACAAGAGAATTGAACAATTTTATTCTTCAATCTTGGAAATTTCTCGTGTCGTATAAATTCCAAGACTGGTAAAGCATATGATTTTTTTTGTATTTCAGTATCATTATAATCAAATGCAATAGCAGGAAATTTGTGGCATGTCTGTCGTTTTTTTTTTTTGGCTGGAGCAATCGTTTCAGCATTTTTTCATGAATCACATGAATCTAATCTTCGATTTTCTCCATTTAACGTTGCAGAGGAATGTTTGAATCTTTCACATAACTATTCGTAGAGGACTTGCAAGAATTTATGCCACCAACTACAAGTATATTCAATTATAGAGAGAAGATTAGGAATAATAAATGGGTGGCACGTATAGATTTGCAATAAATTGTTCTCCATGTGAAAAAATATTCATTGATTTTTTTTATGAAGAATTTGAGATTTCCAAGTTCATTTTAATGAAAATTCGAATACAATTTTTCATCTGAAAAGCTTCAGTGATTCACATATTTATTTTCCACTGTAAAGAAATTTAGTTCTATAGCATTAGCGGTGGTTGAAGTATAAGCCTTAACTGTAAGACGAAATCACTTACACGAATTTGTTCCTGATAATGGGAACAAAAAGATGCCCCATATGAGTAACAATTTCGTTCCAAAAATTACCTCATCTACAGACATCAAAAATTTTTGGAACAAATATGTTACAGAGGTAGGAATAATATTGTTATAAAGAAAATATACTAATTTGTTTCTCACATTGGGAACAAAACATCCGAGTGCAACAAATTCTATTCCAACTCTCAGGAACAAATTTGTATAAAACGAAATCAACTCAAATTTGTATCAAAACGGTTCCAAAAGAAAACTCTAACAAAATTGTAACTATATTTCGTAACAAAACTGTAAAGAAAACTTTTTGGTATAAACAAATATCTTCTCTAGGTACAAATGGATTCCAATAAATGTGTTCCAAGGAAAACCTGTTCCAATATTTTAGTCAGTGTTCAAAAGTTTTTACCGTGTAAATAGGTTTGATTGGTTTCAGTAGAAAAATTCGAACAGTGAAATTGTAATTTTACAAGTAAAGACTATAGTATTTGAGGACTGAATGAATCAAACAGGAGCAGTAAAACTACAAACTTGAAAAAAATTAAAATTTAGATGGTAAAGTGTGTTTTATTATTAGAGCTGGATGGTCTTAAGTCATAAAATCATGGCTTCAGGTGCCTCTCAACATTTTATTTTTCCATACGTTTTTTGCATAGAGACAGTGAAGACTATTGGCAAGTTTTTTCCTAAAGAGAATTTACTTATCAGTCTGATATATTTCTAAATCGTGCACTAAAAGCTATCTAAAAATACATATTTCATAATGTTCGTAGAAATAATACTAGAACTACGAGCAAATTTGTTTAAGTCGCGGTACAATAGCTGCAAAATTTTTACAAGAAAAAGTGAAAAATATCTTCACTTTTTATTATGCTTGATGGACCCCTGCATAGCTTCGTACCATCCCATTCCAAGCTTTGTAATGATTAAATTTTTTCCTTATTTCTCAATTAATATGACTCATCTCAGCCATTTTTTTTTTTTAAACAAGGAGAAAGTGCCCAATTTTTAAAATATATAGCGGAGTCACATTTATTCAGAAACATACGGAAAGTTTAATCATTACGAAACTTGGGATCGTACGAAGCATGACCACTTTCCCCTATATGAGCGCAAGTTTAACCCTTTAAGGACGATTGGAACACCGGTGTCCCATAAAGATAATAATTTTTCCTGACTACCTAAAGTTATTTTTTTCTCATGTCTGCATATAATTGTAAAGTTGAAGCTTAAAGGAATCTAGAATATTTTTTGCAAGTCTTTAGCTATTTTCTATGTAGTAAATATTTAAGCTAAAAATGGCAAATTTTTAAATTCTCAAATTCATAATTGATTTTATTTATTTTTTATACTTACAATTTTTAAGCAAAACTCGTTTTGGAAATAAAAACTACAATACTCATACGTAATATTTTTATTAAAGCGAAAAATATTATTAATTGGTATTGTCAGAAAAATTACTCAAATTTTTGGGCTATTTTTGTCCCTATCGTTCATAGAGGCACAAAATACACCGAATCAGACTCTTTTGAACTTTCCAAGGTTAGATGTAAGACTCATCATTCATTATGTTGATTATGTTTCTCAGTTTAATTTTTATTATTGATTTTCAGTCCGTAAAATGTGTCTCGTCGTTAAAGGGTTAAAATTTGATTTATCTTTTAAACAATCAACCAATATTTTTCCATCAAGCGAGCTTTCCACGTCAATAAACCAATTTTCATCATGTGATTTTTTTTATTGCGGCAAAAATATTATTTATTTGACCATGGTAGCTCTCAATAAAACGGTGCCCCTACTATTTAATGGGAATATAGGGTATATAGGGTATATAGTTCATTTGGTAAAAAAATAGAACCATCAATATCGATATGGCATATTAAAGTGACAATCATTTCCTGAAGCTAAACTTAAATGTTATCCGTTAAATCATTTCATCCCCCATATAATAACCTTTTATTGACCATAAAGTGGGAAAGTTTTCTCCCTTATTCAGTTATCTAATAAAGCTGTACAATAGTGTCATGAATTTTGAAATCTCAATAGATAATACTTGAGAAATTGTTCAGGAAAGTTCTTTAGATTATATGATATTGTGTTGAATGGATTAATAAACTTTTCTTGTCGTTATTGAATTTTGTCCATAGCTGCACTGTATGGGATTCAGATTTTTTTTTATTTGGATAAATAAAAGAAAATTCAAGTATTTGCTAGCAATTTGGAAGTTGTTTTTAGAAAATGAAATGAGAAATGAATTATTTAAAATAATATTAGAGTAATGTTTGGAATTCTTGGACTTTTTTGCATAATTTATAGGAAAACATAAAGCATAAAAGTTTTCTCGATAGTGTTTGTGAGATAGATATTCTCGTTATTGTTCTATGACGATAATACTTTGAAGAACTAACTTGTTTTTTATTAGATGGATTTCTTATTTAAAATTGTGTTTGATAGGGGGTTGAAAAATACGTTTTAAGAAAAAAAGTTTTACAAAAAAGAAACTTTCGATGATTTTCTATTCTTATTTTGTATGCTGAATGGATGCTTCATCTTTTAAGACTTTGTCTTCTCATAAAACACGATAAATTAATCCACGACACATCTAAATTCCATTATAAACTTTTGTCCCCTCAGTCCATTTACAAGTTCATTGTATTAACAGCAAATTTTGCAAAAAGGGGAAGGAAATATAGTGAATATTGGATTAATACGTGACCATGATCTGATATTGAAATTTATCCTCGTCTAGTGATTGTTATTTATTTAACAATGGATTAAAATAAATCAAATTAATTTCTTTTTCCCACACTGAAAATTGGCGTGTTTGTCCAATAATGTTTGATTTTATTGAAAAACATAGCTCTATGCGTCATGAATTGCATGTGTGAAGAAATGTTAATATTGCAGAAGTGTCTGAAAATTTTAACATGTGATGCACAAGTACAGATTGGAATTTTCGTACAATTCAACTTGAAGGTTACAAAACACAAGTGCATTTAAAATATGTTACACGGAAAGACATTTCCATGTGGCAAAATGTTTCCTTCATACTCTACAAACTGACATTTCATACAAATTTGAATATTTCCGTAATTAAAAGTTAATAAATTTTAGTTTAACTTTTTTGATCTTAAATAGACCCTCTTGAGGGCATTTCAAAGAGAATTTTGTGGTAAAACTAATTTTGGAATTCACACGACTATAAATTCGTCAGAGGGTTATGTTGTATTAATTTGAACATTGAATTGAGAATTTTCCTCAAGTGTTAAATGAGATTCTCTGAAGGAGTTCGCAATTGTAAGTCACTAATCCAAATTCCCCACATTTCTACCCTGTTTCAATTAGAGATATTATTGAGTTTTAACTTAATTGAAAACATGATATAAACATTCCATATGTACAACATTTTAGGCTTATTTTGGAATTGAAAATTAAATTTACAACACTACTAATCTTTGCAGTGCTTTAATCAATAAGACATATTAAGATATTATATATACTACAGCAATCTATAATTGAAATTTAATATAAACTAAGTCGGAGATTTGAAGCTGAAGTTCGTCAACGGTTTGCAAGGATTTTCAACTAAATGTGTAAATAAATATAATTATGTCAATAAATCCATTAAGAGTTTACGTTGGTCAAGGAGACTAAAAAACAGCATATTACATTTTAGATAATATGTTGTTAAAAATTCAATTTTCCAAAGGCCATCGGGGGAAGTCGGGCACCTTTTAAAGTAAGGCACCTTTGAGAGCAGGGCACCTTTGAAATTGGGATTTTCTCCTATGTTTAAGTGGAACCGATCCATCACTGAGAAAAAAAACGGGGGTGCGATTAACTTCTTTTCCTAATAACTTTAACACTTTTTAGGTGTAAAAATATATCAACATTTTTTAATGTTAATTTAACACCTTTTTAAGGGTAGAAATAACATGAAATAGGGTAACTTTAACCCTTATACACCTAAAAAGCATAATATTTACACCGATTTCGGATCAATACTGCAGTGTAAAATTAACATTTCCGGAATGTTATTTTAACTTTTTCAAATTTCTCTGTCAGTGATATCATAATATAATTTACCTTCTCAATCTGTTTGTGCAGCTAAATTGTATCACAATAAGCTCAATTTTATTTAAAAATAGGTGAAAATCCTAATTTCAAAGGTTTAATTTCCTAATTTCAAAGATTTCAAGGGTTTTCTAATTCCAACGGTGGATCGCACTCCCTGACCATAGCTATAATCGAAAATGTCTACCCAAAGCACAAGTTTGCAAGGGTTAAATAAATTATTATTATTATCGAAAATGTCTTGACCTGACTGCATTTTCGGAGTTTATATAGCGGTTTCGATGATATTTTAATATAGTTATAATGGATCCCACCCGTCCCTACACTAACTCACTGTTCGCCGATCACTAACCCACCTAGCTGTTCCCCGATCCTTAATCCAATTGAACCGGGACTCCACCTCTAATGTTTATTAACCGATTTCAATGAAAGCAAAGCATGGAAACTTTGCTGAAATTGCTTTTCTGAATATCCGTTAATGGTTAATTACGTTCAATCTAACTTAAATTCCTGGAAATGTTTACAAAAAAGGGGTGGCAAAGCATCCCAGGCTTTGCGAAATGCTCGAACTCGTAACTTGGATGGTATACCGCAAAAGTACTTTCGCATCATTTACCGTTTTCCGGTTGTCAACCGATTTGAACCGATTCATAAATCACTCAAAAGATCCCCCAAAACAGTTTTAAAAGTAATAGAATTTATTTTCTCAGAAAAATTAGTTATCGGTTATGAACCGCTCCATTACCGGATCAAAACCGATTAGGACTGGTTCAGTTTTGTCGGAAATTCCAAGACCTTTTCAACGACCCCAAACATGACCCCATTAGCTTGATAAATGTGCTCTTTAGTGTCTTTTTAATTTTTGACCTTGAAAAACCTTTATTAGGAATGATTCAACGGGATTTTCGTATATAGACGAAATTTTCGTCTGGGTAATTTCTAAAACATATCTAAAAATGAAGAAAGTCGACTTATGGGGGTGTCCCCCTGAAGGTCCCTAGTCGCTATCTCTTACCGTTTGGCCTATAGGGGAAACTGGGGCACCACCAAACACGGGGTACCTCCAAACACTAATTTTTATTTCTAAACTACTTGGACTTTCTCGACCATTCCTTCAGTGGGCAAGCATCCCTATAGTGTCTATAAATTCCTATAGGTCTTATCCTCTGAAGTAGAATATGCGATTAAAAAATCGCAGTGTTTGGTGGTACCCCGTGATTGGTGGTGCCCCAGTTTCCCCTAGAGCTGACGACAGTCGGACGGACAGACGGACAGACGGACAGCCGGACAGACGGACAAACAGCGCGACGACATTTCTCAGAAATCGTCTGAAAGGTGAAGATTTGTTGACAAAAGTGGTCTCCGGGGGGTGGAAGGTGAAAATTTTGGGAGGTAAAAAAATCGAGGGATTATATATACACTGCTCTCTCCGTGGAATTCGAGCAGTAATGAGCTCGGATATGAATTATCCAGATGAAATTAAATGTTCCATTCAATAAAATATATAATATTTTAATTCCAGAAAATGTTCTAATTGGCAGGAACTTTAAAGTATTCAGAGCTTTTCAAATCTTCAACCAGACAAAGAAAGTGTTGAGATTAAAATATAATATTTAATGAGTTCATTAATCACACATTAGACATCAACTTTAAATATTTTCTTGATTTAATATTTCTGATACAGTTCAAGTTTAAGTAAACTTTAAAAAGTCAAACTCCAAGGGCACAATAATATTCATTTTGCTTCATAAAACAACTTTGTGAAACCCCCTGCGATCATAATGAAAACCAAACAAAAAGTAATTGAAAATCCATTTTTAATTTTCAATTAAGTGATTTAGGTACTTCAGTATGAGTAAACATATTTATTCTTTTTGCGGAAACCATAAAGCATTTCTGCTAGAAAGCATAATAAAAGATACACTTTTGAACTTTTAGCGTCGCATAAAAGCTCAAATATTTGATTGTTCTCACTCTACTTGCTATTGCATGCAGATTGCAGTCAAATGCAAACCGAATGTGTTGAAATATACTTCTCTGGGAGATTTCAAGAAGATACATACAATGGATAGTATTGTAAGAGTGTATTATCGTTGATGCAAACTATAATAACACCCTGCAGTGCATATTGCTGTGCAAATGGGAATTTTATTGTTGATCTTTAATGTGAATCATTTTCAAATATTTCGCTCATATTGAGAGGGTTTCTTCAAATATCATCTTACTATACACCTGCAGTGACAATTTTATCCTGCGACAATGGGTTTTGGAAAAAGCACAGAGCTCCTTCTCGGATATTACTAAACAGAAAACTGTCTGTGTATTGTGGGCTAAAGATTTTGTGGTGGATTCAGATGAATCTTTTGGAGGGTGTTCTTTATGCCATGAACATGTTTCATGTTGAAAGCAAGTGCCATATCACTGAGTATTATGAGCAATTTTCCCCAAGATGCTCATCGTAAAGTACAATAAAATTCCTCCATATAAATGCGCCACAGTCAAAAAAATTCTCAAGAATTCGATAATATTGAGAACAAAAAGGTTTGCTTTACACAAGAAAGAACAATGAAAATTCTCAAGCTTTTTCTCTCCTGATTTCCTTGTAGATTTTCTTCAGTAATCTTCCTACGCTTGACTTTTTTTTCCTAAAACATTGTTGACTTTCTGAATTATGACATAAAATTGATTGCAAAATTCCATTAACCTGAATATTGCGAATATTTTAAATTTTCCTTTGCCTTCAAGTACTTCATAACAATCCTTATGATTTATTTAAATTCAAATTATTCTGAACGAACGAAATTACAAGGTTGTATTCAGGAGATGTAATGTGAAGGGTTGTAATAAAAATTGATGAACTTTATTACTGCCACAGCAAATGTATTAAAAAACAAATATTCAACAGGAGGGAAAAACATTGAGGAAATGGAAACATGGAACAAAAGAAGATTTTACGGAAGGTTGCTCATATTTTCTTTAGGTTCAAAAGAGCATAAAACATAAAATTATATTTCAATTATTTTAAATTTCTAAGTGACGGAATTACAGTCGAATTACCATTTAACATGAAACTTCATTAAGGAGAAATTAGATATTGTCTAAGAACAAATAATAATTTTGACAATTTGTAAATCAGGTTTCTTAAAAGAGAGGTTATGTTACTTAATTTAATATAAATTTATCTTACTTTGAAGTTTGCAATTTAGAATTTAGTGGCAATATAAAAATTATTGATAAAATGAAAAGAAATTGAACTCTAAGGGCAACAAAACATTTGGATGTCGATTTCGTAGATCACACAAACTGATCGGCGCCGATCAGCTGATTATCAGTTACATGATTTTGCCCTAGACCTAGACACACTTACGGCTTGGTTAGTGGGAAACTGACGAGAATTTAGTAAAATCATTATTTTGATTATAATTACGTTAATTCGTCTCTCGGCTTAAGGGCAGAATCACATTGACAATAAAGTGCTCGCCGTAGCCTCACCGTATTTCGTTAATTTACGCATTTTCATTGCAATTTTTACGTAAATTCTCGATTACCGTATTACCTTATCTCATACTCGGTGGCACTAGGTGAAAATAATATAAGAAAATTGGAGAAATAAAACGAAAATTCGGAAAACGGTGAGCCAAAAAAAAACTGTAAGAGAAATTAATCGCACAGTTTTTTTTGCTCACCGTTTATTGAGAGAATTGAGAGAATCTTTCAAGCATAAAATTTTACTTGAAAAAAAAACATTTCACCATTCTACTGTTCGTTGAAAATTTCAATGTTTGTAGAAAATTTTAATTTTTGCAAGAAATTCTTCAATTAACACGAATTTTTACTGTTCAAAAAAAAATTTAAATGTTTACAGAGAATTTTACGATTGATATGAAATTTTATTATTCGCAGAAACTTTTGCAGTTTGCGGGAATTTTTTCTGTTAGCTTGAAATGTTACTTATTACGGATAAAGGTGTGATTTTTACTTAGTCACGTCACACCTACTTTACTGTTCGCAGAAAATGTTAGGGGAGACTGGGGCAAAAAGTGACAAAGCGAAAAATTCAAAATTCAATATCTTCCAAGGTAAAAAGATAGCGGCTCAAATTTTTTTCTATAGATAGCCTCCATAGACCTTCTTCAATGTCGTAAGTTTCTTGAAATTCGAACAAGGAATTTAGAAAATAAAAAAATATCGAAATTTTTAGCCCTATTTTTGAAATATTTTCCTTGTAGAAGATAACAATTATTACCTACTTATTTTCCAAAATTGATGCACTCGTAAATATTTTCTAAATATTTTGGATTTTTTGAATACGAATCCGCTATCTGTTTTAAAATTTCACAAAAGTTCTTT
Organism: Phlebotomus papatasi; assembly: GCF_024763615.1. Taxonomy (NCBI): domain Eukaryota; kingdom Metazoa; phylum Arthropoda; class Insecta; order Diptera; family Psychodidae; genus Phlebotomus; species Phlebotomus papatasi. The sequence continues at coordinate 85,368,653 of NC_077223.1, read as the reverse complement.
TCTCCAGAAATCCTTTTATTAAAAATGGCCAATTGGGGTAAAAAGTAACAAAAGGTATAGAGCAAAAAGTAACAAAAAAGCGAAGCAATTTCTGATGTCTCACAGCGACAAGAAACGTCATTATCATGTCTCGACGCTTGTTGTTTGCATTGGTCAAACGATTTGCAGTCTTTTGTGTGTTTTTTTCTAAAACAGCTTGAAAAGCGCTTTTCTCGTTTTCTCACTTTTCTCGCAGAGAAAACGGTGTTTTACAAAGGTGTAGATGAATAAATTTTCTATAAAAATATGTCTTCTAGGTATTTTTTCAAATTTACGGAAGTCCGTAAAAGCGAATCAAAATATGATAATACCCCATGTCCGGTACTATTTGCCCCAGCATTTTTGAGAATTTTCACAAAATTACCTTTTAGAAATTGGCTCGATAAACGTATTTCCTTACAAAATATCGGAAAATTACTTTCACAAAGTTGTAGATCGGTAAATTTCCTATAAAACTGCGCTAATTAGAAATTTCTGAAGCACTCGAGTAGCTTGTAAAAAAAATAAAATATTCGTTTTGTGACTTTTTGCCCCAGTCTCCCCTAATTTTTGCAGAAACTTTTATTTTTCTCGGAAAATTTTTTATTCGCACGAAATTCTACTATTCGCAATTTACTTTGTGTACTTCTGATTTATTTATTTTTTATTCCCAAGTAAAATTTCGAAAATTTCACACTTCTCAAGCCTGAAGAAGACTCTAAAAAAAGAAGTTTGAGGCTTCTAGCTCTTAAAATTTCCGAAATAACGACTTTTTTATGCCTTATTTCATCCAATTTTTTTATCCAATTATCCTCCATTGTCCTCGTATTGACACTTACTTCTGTGGCTTACGTTGACTTTCGGCTACCTAATCTATGTCTCTGCATTAATCTATTTTTATTACTTTAGTTTTCATTAATTTTTATTTTATTCTATTTTTTTATTTTTCTTATATTGTAAATTATTTCACTTAAAACTGAACTCAGAGATGTCAAACGAATTTTGTTTTACAAGTTCAGACATCTCTTACCTTGAGCATTATTTTCTTTTCGCTTCATATTAAGTTATGTATGTTTTGCATGATATACTCTAATTTTGGTTTTCCAATATTATTGTAAATGTTTCAATTTGCTCTGCGTAAACATTCTGTAAACATACTCATCCTATGGATGTTTGGCATATACAACCTACGAAGGAGCTTTTCCACCGTTTTGCTCTGGAGGTTGGGTATCAACGCTAAGACCGCGGTGGACGCTTTAAAACACAACTAACTCACGCTTTAAGTTTTTTTTTTTTGTAATCAAGCAAAACAATTTTCATGGATAATAGCTCAAGTGCAATAAATAAATAAATAAATTTTCCTTATTTTCGGAAAGAAAATTGCACCTCTTAAGACTTTAAAAAAGTTTCTTTTCATTTTTTCTGTTAAGGTATATTATTAAACTTTTAAAAAAATTTCTAAAAGGTGAAATTTTTCAATTCTTATAATTTTCGAAATAATTCTTCCTTGATATCTTTTTTTTGTTCTGTATAATCTGAGTCCATTGTAATTTGAAGGATAGTCATTTGAATTGACGCTGGAAATCCTTCTCGAGGATTTGGATTTCAGCATTCTCGCTAGACTTAAATGCTGAGTATACAGTGATTCCGCCTCCATTTGCCCATTGTTGCGTGAAAATTTAAATATGAATAGGAAAGAAATCGATGGGTATGATTGAGTGAGGGTGAAAGCTTGAAGTGCTGAACACACCTCTTCCGCCCAAGAAAACTTGGTATAAATCGAATGGTGTGAAAATTGATGAATTAGGGGGTGAAAGACAAGATGTTGCTTCTTCGACATTTTGGTATTATTACAAATTTTCCATGGTTCTGGATTATTCATCCCTCTTTCACGAGAAATTACTCATAATAGAGAAAGTCGAGAGAAATTAAAGTGAAAATCATCACTTAAGTCTCCTTTGGAGGTCAATTGCAGGAAGATACTGTGCTAAATTGTCCTACATCTCTCTCTCTCTCTTTTGACTTATAAGTCGGCTTGTAAAGCTTTTCCTTTTGCTCTTCAACTTGCCCGAAGGACACCCTCCTGTGGAGCTTTTCAAGCCACAGGATTCTACATTAAACAAAAGTGGTAGGATGAGCACCAGACCAGGGAGTATCAGGACTATCGGGCTTAGATAAAGTGTCATCTTTCAACTGAGATATTAAACAATGTGTCAATCAATTACAATGTAGCCGATATAAGGGATCCCAAGAAGTCTAGGGCATTAAATATAGAAGATAATAAATTGATTATTACCTTTTGCTCTCCACTCCTCATCACTCCACAAAGCAATGTAAAAATTGCAAAAGATTGGATGTAATTAAATGGGTAGTGGGTGTGTCTTCTTTTTCTTCTCTTAATATGGGATGGACAATTCAATTGAAAGTTCTGCTTGGGAACTTTTATAAGTTCAAGTAGGAAAAAGTTTTGCATTCTGACCCAGAAAGGAATGCAAAATACAGCTACATTTATATGTATTCTTTTAACGTTCTGAAACCAATATACAAGATTAAAAAAAAACTTTTTTTACATTTTTCTGTATTAAATAAAAAAAAACCACTTTGAAAGTATTTTCTTTTACCACTTGTTTTGACTAAATAATATTCAAAAAAGTGTAGCGTGTAGCTTAAAACTACTTAATTCTTTAAAGTTAGCAGAAAATCTTATGAACCTCTTGCTAGAGAATCACTACCCGAAAACTTCGAAGCCAAAATATTAAATGACAAATATAAAACCTAATTGAGAATTTAAGTTCAAGGAGTTTCTAAATTGTTTCATGGAAATCTTATGTTGAGTCAAATATTTAGTCATAAAAATTTTGCTTAAATATTTGACCGTAAAAATTTTCAAACAAAATTATCATGATTTAAATAAGTGGATCAAAATTTTAAAACACAAAATTTTGGCTCATGTATTTATCCATCAAAACTTTTGCTCAAAATGTTGAGTCAAATAATTAATTATCAAATTTTGACTCACAATTTTGGAAATCACAATTTTGGAGCTCAAAATTTTGAATTCAGGGCAATCATCTTCCAGATGGACCCTTATAAAAATAAAAAAAAAAATATTGAATCAAAGAATGGGGAATCACAAATTTAGTCATCAAAATTTGGACTTAAATATTTGGTCCTCAAAGTTTTAACTCAAACATTTGGCCATCAAATTATAACACATATTTTGACAAAAAAAAAAAAATAGGGTAAAGAAAATTTGATTATAGAAATTTTGACTCAAGCACCTGGGAATGTAATATTTAATCAAATAGTCAAATATTTTAAAGATTAAAATATTTAGCCATCAACAAGTCAACATTTTTTAAATCACATATTTGGTCATCAAAATTTTGATTCAAATATTTTTGAATAACATATTTTATGGTATCTACACACTAGAAGCAATTTTTGTTAAAAATTGGCTTTTTTTAAATTCTGACGTATCTGCCTACAAGGATAGAGGAAGTTTTCTTTAAAAAGGCATTTGTTAAAGAAACTGCTCCTAGTGTGTAGAGGCCATTAGTCATCGAAATTTTGTCTTAAATATTTGGCCATCAAAATTTTGACTCAACATTCCCAACATTTTGATTCAAATATTGGACCATCAAAGTTTGGACTCTAAATTTTCATGACCAAGTTTTTGATTAACTTAAAATTTTGGGAACAAAAAATACGGTAATCAAAAATTTGGTTATCAAAATTTTGACTCGAAAATTTGGAATTCAAAAATTGAAATTCTTTGTTGATTTGAAAAATTGAAAATGAAAATTCAAATTGAAAAACTCAAAAATCAAAAATTGGAAACCAGCTTTCTAAAATTTAGAAATTGGCAATTTTAGAGGCTTTGGAGCAAATTAGCTTTTAAACAATTTTTCGGGATTTTAACATTTGATGTTTAAAAACCGATAAAGTGAATGATTTGAAGAAAAACGAAATAAGACTATCCTTGCTAATATTAAGTTAATAAGGGGGATTCGGATGAAAAATATTTGTACACCGAAGCTCCTACCGTTTGGCCTCTTACGTTTTTGACAAATATTTAAGAAAGATAAGTCATTTACGAGTTACTTTATCGACTTATTACGGATTAAAATTAAGGCGGTCGCATTGAAAATTTCAAAACTTTTCAAAAAATCGAAATTTGAGTAAATCGGTTGAGATATATATGCTCATTTAGAGTAGTTTAAATGTAACCTTTGAACATCGAAATGTTTTTTCGGACCTTAAGTGTCTATGGACGAAATATGCACCTCGACTACAACCAACATATCGGAAAATTTAAAAGAACTAATATATGAGCTGTTTTCGAAATATATAAACAAAAGAAAATTGGGAGAGACAAGATTGGAAAAATAAGAAAAAAAACGTTTGGAGACAATGTTCATTTATAAGAGGGGTCACCGAACACCAGAATACTATATCTCTTACTGTTTGCTTTGCACTCTTGGACGGCGACAAGTTGAAAAAAGAGGATTATACTGCACTGACTTTGAGTTCGAACAGCGAAAGAGTGACATTTTTGCATAGTATACTTTATAACTCAATGAGTCAAGTGGTAGAGCACTCGCTCTATGATGCAAGTGTCCCGGGTTCGAATCCTCTTTAGGTCACCAGGATTTTTTCTGACGTTAAATCCTTTACGGGAAGGCGTTGTTCCTTTATCGAATGTTGTGCCAACGTTATTATTATTATTATTATTATTATTATTATTATTATTACTTTATAACTCAATTAATATTATTTTAATGATAATTACAGTGAAACCACTTTCCAGTGTTCTTGAATGAACCTACGCAATTAGTAATTCTTCTGTAGAGGAATGTTAGCATGGTTCGTACAGAGTGAACCTTCAAACAACGCAAATTTTCTCCTTATTTGCAAAGAGCTAGTTTGTCATTTCTTAGCAATTAGATAGATAATTATTAAGTTCATGAGACGAGATGAGAAATAGTAAGTCAGCTCTTTGAAAACAAAGACAAAATTCGCATCGTTTGAAGGTTCACTCTGTGCGAACCATGCCTACATTCCCCTAAAGAAAATATCTCTATAATCTTTGACTGATCACACTTTTTAAAAGTTTCACCTTTTCATAATAAATCATCCGCTACAAATTTTCTTAGAATTTATTTCAATTGAAGCAAACTTTCAACAGAAAGGTAATTGCTTTTTATAAGTTTGATGAAAATTTTTAAGCTCTCGTGTGGAAAATAATTTTTAGCTAGATTTCAATTACTTTTCTCGCTTCTGGTGATTAAAGTGCACGTATTCGTCATAATTATGGTTTTTTTTTCTTGTTGAAAAATTTTAATTCAATTATTTCACTTAGCTCTCAAGAGGTTGAAATTATGTGTGTATTAACCCGTAAATTTGCAATCATATACCACACATTTTTTTCTACCATCACGTATTTTTCTCAGATCCCACGTCGACATAATAAATGTGCTTATCAGGAACCGTAGGCAAAAAGATGTTTTCATTCAAGTCAATTTCATGCATGAATTTTGAGGGTGTTTTCATGTATTTTGTACATTATAATTTGCACCACAAATATCGATTCATCCAGTTAGTGTTGATGCCTTATTGTAGATGTGGATGTCAACAAGAGAAATAATTTATATTCATATTCAGAGAATTTGTTTTAAATCGCCAAAGCAGTCATGCATTGAAATTAAACAGCCACTACAAAATTTAATGACCTATGATTCAAACTTCAAACACGAAAAGTTTAAATATAAACCATTAACAAGAATTCTATGCCTTCAATTTAATTAAAAGCCCAGATTAAGTTATCAGAACACAAAGTCTGTGGTCCTATTTTGTTACTGAAAAAATCATTTACCACAATAATATGCATATTCCCCTTATTTCCTGTGAAACATAATTTTATTTGATAAATACTATAATATTGCATTTTCAGGTGAACAAAATGCAAATCACATTTTAGTCAAAATTCCATGAATATGACTTAATTTAAATTCCACTGAACCATTAAAAAGTTTTTTATTTGCATTTTAATATATTCGCATTAATTTACGAATTATTGACACGGATTTATGGATTAAAATCAATCAATAATTTTGGCAGAAGTATTGAATTCAGATGCTAATTTTGTGGAACTAACTAATGACCTATATAGTAGAATATGGGACAAAATATGGCAAAATTAATGATTTAAACTTTTTACGAGATTCCAGAAAAACACAGGGGAAGATATTCAGGCTTCGCATATACTGGCTTCGAACTTCGAAGACTTCATATTTTTTCCCTACCTTAAGAAATTCATTAAAATTTGCCATAGATAAGTCAAATTCATTGAATTCATCATTCATTAATTTGAAACTGCAGCCTATTAAAAAACTAAATAAGGGAAGAGTACCCCGGATCGGAATAAGAGACATGCTTCGTATTTAATTGAAAATATAATCCTCAAAACATTATTTAGTATTTTTATGTATGCTAATTGATACATTAGTGATCCCTTTACCTATATCTGTGCTTTTGAATTATTAATTTTTACAAAAAATTGATAAAAAATATGTGTAATTGCAAACTTGCACTCTGTACCTCGGATCATCAGGAATTTAATCAGGTGTCTCAGGGAAAATTGGTTTTATAAATTAAATCTGAGTTAAAGCAACTGTATTCTTGTGAGACTTAAATGGTAAAAAGTAGCTAATAATTTTTTTAAAATCATTTAATTTGGAGCAACAATGTGGTATTAACCTGACGATCCGAGGAGCACTGCCGATCGCTGGTGCTCTTCCCTTATTAATAATAAACAAACTTTTTCTATTTCTGATTGACAGGGACAGAAGGGACAGACCAATTAACATGAGAAATTTACCAAAAAATAAATGAGAAAACAATTCTAGGTTTTCTAGGTATTTTTAATAAATCAATCACCACATATAAAATTTTCATAAAGTTCAATATTGGCAATGTCTTTTCCATTTAAATGTTAAATTTATTTTGGTCACGCAAAATTTCATTAAAAATAAAATATTTTGAGGTAAATATTTGCAAAAATATCCCTCTTCATAAAGGATACATTTTTCCAAGAAAGTTATTATTTACAATCTGACACTGGATTCCTTTTTAGTTTTTAATTTAAAGTAAAAATACTATTTATTAAAATACAAAACGTCAGTTAAATAAGCATTTGTCGTAACTTCATTTTTGCGATTTTGAGATACATATTTGAAATCGGCGTAATTTTGTTTATTAAACGCGCTTGAGAAAAAGAAACTTTTACAAGCTCAATAAAAATTATTTTAAACAAAAATTATCGTAAATGCCCTTAATTAATAAAAATTTGTCAAAATTTGTCGTAACTTGCATTTTTGGTGAAGTTACGACAAATTTCTATACAACATTTTCTCTAATCAGCATTTGCCATAACTTCTTTTACTCGTTTGCGTGGCTTGTAATTTGCAGCAAAAATGTAATATTTCTCATTAAAACGTTCACAAACTCTTCCATATATCCAAAGAAAGTGCGAATAATGCAACATTAAATCATTTTAATTCGATATTTGTGAGAAAAAAAGTGAGGAAAAATCCCTACTCATCTGTCACTAATTAAAAGCTTTAGAGACAGCGATAAAAGTTTAATTGACTAATTTAGTCAAATAAAGGTTCTTATTATCACCTGGAATAAATAAAATTGATATAATGCATTTTTGAAAATTGTCGTAACTTCCAAGATCTCCATACATTTTAAGTTACGGCTTTATAAACCATGGAAGTTACGATAAAATCTTATTGTGTTTCATCGGACATATACAGTGGCGGCCAAAATAATAGAATCACTCCTGAAATCTTGAGTTTTTTAACTTTTGTTAAAAGACTCAAGTTTTCAATTTCTCAAGTCACTCAGAACTTACATTTTCAATTTTGATGAAATTTTAGTATGTTGTAGCTGAGATTAAGAGCTTTGCAACAGTGTATCGCACTTTACCTTAGCTCTACCCTGACCCGAGCTATAAAGGAAAATAATCCAACCGGACCATATCTTCAGTGTTAATGATGCGATTTTAATGAAATTTTATTACTTTTAATCTGAGATCGAGACTTTTCTGACGATAGGTCGCAACCGTCCCTACCCCACTGTGCCCTGACCCTTACAATATCTAAATTGACCGGACTCTATCTCTAATGTTTAATAACCGAGATCAATGAACTTTTTTTTCTTTTGTTGGCCTTCCCCACTCAGACTATTTAAAATAGAAAATGACATGTGATAAGCCCAGATAAGCTTATGGTAGCTGAGATTCTTTACAGGCGACCTCGAAATCCATGCAACTCGTAATGCGTGAAAATTCGATTGTGAGTTGAATTTTGGGGGTAAAGAATCGTGTCGAGCCAATTTTATTCATTTCGCCCGACAAGGACAGTTTACTAGAGGCGATTCTTTACCCCCAAAATTCAACTTACAATTAAATTTTCACGCATTCCGAGTTGCATGCATTTCGAGGTCATCTGTAAAGAGTCTCAGCTGCCATAAGCTTATCTGTACTTTTCACTCGTGTTTTGACTATAAATGAAAGTGATTCTATTTTTTTGTCCCAGAAAAACATCACTATTGATGCATTCTGAGTAAAACTACAGACTTTTTGTGGCCAATACTATCCTTTGTCGATGTAAGGCAATTACTTTTACATTTCTAAATTAAATTTTTTTAAACATGCTAGAAAAAAGTTAACAAAAGTTAAAAAACTCAAGTTTTCAGGAGTGATTCTATTTTTATGGCCGCTACTGTATCCGAATATGTGAGGTTTTAAATCAATTTACAGTCGAGTTCTTGAACGACGGTTGCATTCAAAATGTAAAATATGAGGTTATGTAAAAGAAATCTTGCATGGAGTCTGAATTAGAAGTATTTTTCTTCAGTGTGTTTCCTCAATGTTGTCGTATTATATTAATTTCCTCAACAAATTCCACCTATTTAACAATAAATTCAATTGATAAGCTTCTCTAAAGTTATTTTCCTTAATTTAGGAAAAGTGATTTTTACATGAACTCCGTGACGTTTTTGAATATATTGTTCAAGAGGAGTGAGAAATGTCATCTATATCCCTCAAATGCTCAAATTTGAGGAACTCTACTGTATATAAAGATTTTCTCTAGTTAACTTACAGTTTATTAATGCCACTTTTATTATTTTGACTTAAAAGTATTGCATTCGGGGCTCATTTTTAACAGTTAAAAACCCAAAGTGGCATTTTACTCCAATTTTAAGTTTAGAGCTTCCTAGTAGGAATTCTATTCAATATTATGCTAAAGTGCACAGCACACAGAAAAATTTTGACTCTAAATTTAAGAATATATAAGATCCTGGGAACTTAAATTGGATGTGAATCCCCGAGGCATTTAAGTTTAGAAGCTCTGAGCGAAAGAAATGGGCTAGAATCCCTAGCTCTTTCAAATTAAGAGATCGGGAACTTAAGTTCAGCATTAGCTGGAAAATGAAAACTGTCTACAGCAGAGGTGTGCAATAAACCGTTGAAACCGAATTAACGTCAAAATAAGTTTGTTATAGTAGCGTTTTGACCATTGACGTACATGTTTCTTTTGACGTTAATTCGGTTTCAACGGTTTCTTGCACACCTCTGGTCTACAGATTTGTAACTAAAACTAAATGATCAAAGGATTTAGAATTAGGGCATTGGCATTCATTGGATGGGATTTTAAATTAAATTCCTGGGTGTTTCTGTTTAAGAATTTTCCATTTTTCTGTGTGTGATAACACGAATGTATAGAGAATTTAATTAGCTTTCGTTTAGTGAAACAAAATAGTTAATAACTTTTCTATTAATTTAAAAAATAGGAAAAACACTAAAAACGGGCGTAAAATGCCACTTTTTTATATGGAGTTGGCATTTGAAATGGACATAAAATGGCTTATACTACATAACCTAAAGAATGTTATCATTTTTTGAGTTTTGTCACGATTCGAAAAAAAGTAAAAAAAAAATACGTGAAAATGTTAAATATTAAAAATTAAGTAATAATATAAGATCTAGAATTATTGTAAAGTGGTACTTATAAAGAAAAATAAGGTGAAAATTCAATTCGTTTTTCTTTTTCGAATTCCTCTTGGAACTTCACATAAAATTTTCTTTAAAAAAAGCGCAAACTAGGAAAGAGGAAATACAATGGAAATTCGCTTTTTATTACGAATGTCTGTAACATTTTTTTTGTCATTTTTCTGAAAACTTATACAAGAATTACAAGATAATAAGAAAATATTTATAGGAAAATGAATTTATGAATCCTCCTAGTCCTAGAACTGCTGTAGAAGTCTTATGGATTGAAAAACTATTGAAAAAAAAGCTTTTTTGTTGATAAAATCAGCGCTGGGATTTTATGCCAGTTTGGTATTTTACATGATTTTTTGGCTCGGGTTTTTAAGTGTTGAGAAAAATAAAGCTGAACTGAAAATATCGTCTTTTGAAAAGTTGTCAAAAGGAAGTTACGACAAATGCTGATTTAACTGACGAAAAGCCCTATAAGAAATGGATCCAGCCACGGATGACAGACCGGATATTTCCATGAGCGCCCATGGAAATAACCACTGGAGATCCCTTAGCTTTCCACCTGGATTCTTACCCCTGGTGTTCCGCATGGAATAAGGACGGAAATTTCCCTTTATATGGGTGGAAAACACCAGGGTTAATCCAGTGGTTTTCCCTTTGAGAAATACCACGGATAGACTCCCATGGAATCCGTGCGGAATACCAGTGGAAATTTCCAGCAGCAATATCCAGTGGTAGTCCATGGGGTTTCCCATGGGATTTTTCAGTGATACCCCCGGAAATTTCCACTGGTAATCCTCTGGTTTTCCACCATGGTTATATGAGTGGAATGACAGTGGAAATTTCCAGGGTGATGAGTGGATATCACCATGGGTAGTCCAAGGGTTTTCCCGTAGAAAGTTCCAGGTGGAAAATTCCATCTTTCAGATGGAAAATCCCAAAGGAATTCATGTGGAGTACCAGTGGAATATTCCAGTGTAAACATCCAGTGGAAGACCCTTGGTTCTCCCACGGTTATATACACTCATACACATGGTAATATCCACTGGTAATCCTGTGGTTTCTCACCACGGTTATATGAGTGAAACAACAGTGAAATTTTCCCTGGTGATGGACGGAAATCACCATGGGCACTCCGAAGGTTTTCCCATAGAAACTTCAAAGTGGTGAATTCCTACTTCCAGGTGGAAAATTCCAGAAGAATTTTTGTGGAGCACCATGGAAAGTTCCAGTGTTCTATTTTATTAAAAAAAAAAAAGATTTCACTCTGCGATATGTCTATTTTTATATTAATCGAAAGAATTTATCACAACGGTCTCTGTATTTCAAATGTAATCGACGAGTCGATGATGCGTTCGATGAGTAAATAACGCCATTTAGCGCACGCGCATTGCTCACGGATTTTTCTGGAAGTCGTGGTGAATTGGTTCTTGTGCAGTTATTTGTGAAAAAAAATACAATTAAAACTTTGAAAAACTAGTGACAAAAGTGTGCGGGATGAACAATAGAACTAGTTAAATAAAGTGACACGGTTTTCAATACGAAATAAAGAAATTTAGTGTGCGAAACACAAAAAAATCATCTTCTCCGTCTCATTCTTTGTGTTGACAAGGTAAGACGCCATTTAGAAAAGAAAATACCGTCAAATCAACTTTGAGTCATAAGTTTTTCTTGAATATTTTCCAAATTAGTTGAGATATTTGAATATCCAGTGGGTAATACCGCCACCGAGGCTGGTAGATACCCATGGAAACTGCGTGCGTGACGCGTCAATACAAAATTACAATATACTTCACCAGTGGAATCCAAGGGGATTAAGGGTGGAATTCACCAAGTGGATGCATGGATAATTCCACTCTGTTACCAGTCGAATTTCCATTGGATCGCGCCGATTTTTTCTTATATATTCACAATTCAACAGCACATAAAATCCATTTTATTGCTGTTTATTCGCTTTCCGGAAAGTCATGCAAAATTTTTTCTTGTATATTTTGTTGGAAATACCTAAGAAAGCTATAATGAACAAGAGATTTTTCCTACTTCCTCCAAAAAATGCAAAGATTTTCTTAGATTTTTCTTATATATTTTGTAAAATATTCTCTTTTTTTTAAATTTTATTTTATTGTTCAGAAGATTTTTACTGCGCTTCCGCAGAAAACGTGAGATTTTTGGGATTTTCTTGTATATTTTGTTAAATATATTATAGACACCCATGTTGATAAGGAGGCTCATACTGCTTCCCTTCTCTGGTAAATCTTACAACAAACACTTTTATCTTGGGTATTTCTGAAAATTTACAACACAATCCTAAGAATTTAGGGGATTTCCTTGTGAAAGTATGAAGAATAATCTGATCAGCGTTAGTATTTTGGGTACATTCAATAAAATGATCAAGGAAATCCTATACAATATCTACGATTTTCTGGAAGAAATAGGAGAGAAGCCCTGAGCAATGTGGGCTCCTTGTATAGAAATGGATTTGTATTATTTGTATAAACAAATAAAATAAATAAGCTTTTCATATTTTATAGACCATATTATACACGATAAGGCGATGAAGTCCTGTGCCAAAATAGTCGGTCAAATCAAAGACAGCAATAGGCCATGCAGAAAGCGTAAGAAGGCAACGCCAGCAATTCCATTACCAAAGAACACTTCAGCAGTACCTGGGCCATATACTCAGCGAGATTTGAAATCGTCTGAATCTACTCATACATCTATCTATCATCTAAATCGTAAGCTGTGTAAGGTGAGTGTCTTTAATAATTTGTAGTCTACCAAATTATAAAAAAAAAACATACAATAGCACTATTGTAGTAAATTAAAGTAGCGTGTGCACGATGAATTTTCGATTCGTATGATATGCAGTCAGATTCAGAAGGATTCGGATTTCGTTTTTTTTCGTCGATGTCATTTCAAGATAATTTATTAATCAGGTGAAATGATAACTGTCTCATTGCGATCCATCGCTATTGTCAAATGTCCATTTATGGACAATCGAGATAATAACTTGCATTTTTGTCGCTAGTGTCGATAATTCTCGCCACTAGCTTATCGACGCCTCCGGACCTGTCGATTTGTACTTTCGAAGTGAAATTAAGTGAACATTTTGATTTTTTTTTTTAGTAAGTATCCTTTTTCCTATTTTACTCTTTACTAAATACTCTTTTACTCTTTAATATACACCTTTTTTTATAGATAGATAGATAGATTTATTTGCTCTTAAAACATCTGCGGCTGCCACCGACTTCAAGACCGACCTCATCGGGCAAGACGGCAGAAAATCCCGAATCACTCGTTGTATAGGCCATATTTATTTTCATATTCATCATTAGACAACATATGAATGTGTTTTGAGAAGCTTTGCAGATGGAAAGAGGTGGGTCTCAGCATTATTCTTTTTTTATGGAGCTTGGTCTATAAAAACAAAAAGAGGAATGGTTTCATAACCTATAAAACTTAGGCTGCTCCCCATCGAACCGGCAAACATCATCAACGTACTAAAACAAGGTCCCGGAAACACAACGATCATCTTTTCAAAGGATTCCAATTCTAAGGCTGTGGGAAAGATGTTTAACCTGTCCTGCAGTCCGGAAGATTGAGAAATACTGGGTAATTTTGAAGACAAATCTCAGGAAGCAAGCCAGACAGCCGAAAATTCGGCGGATTTTGCGAAGAAGTGGAAGAAAACGATCCATTATCGTGGAAAGGGCTTTGTCGTCAACTCCTTAATGAAGGGAATATTAAAAAAAATGCGGCGAGAAGCCATTAGTCTAAAAAAGAACCAAAATTTCAGAGAAATCCCAATAAAATTATATTTCCGTAAATATTTGTATTTTTTATATGCTGTGGGTAATTTTTCAGAGCCATTATTCAATGGAATATTTGGCACTCAATGGGTCAAGTGGTAGAGCACTCGCTCTATGATGCAAGTGTCCCGGTTTCGAATCCCCTTTAGGTCACCAGGAAGTTTTCTGGCGTTAAAGGTGTTCGGATTGCATCCAGTGAGCTTCACTGCACTTGACTCCACGGGGCATGGAACTGGCAACCTCATCCCGTACAAGAAAAAATAATACAGCATGTCTAGAAATCTCCTTGCGGGAAGGCCCAGTTCCTTCATGGAATGTCGCGCCAGCATTATTTATTATTAGTCAATGGGGAATTTCAGCGTGCACATTTATTTACGTAAATTAGCTAGGCATACCTATCTCTAAAAATCAAGTCATGCTCATGAAAATTTGGATGAGTGGCTAGTAACGGTTACTTTTTTTCAACTTTTCTTTCTAGGTGATCAACGATTCCTGCTTCTTTTGTAATTCATTATAATGTAAATAATTTTTCAATCACGTCAATATTTTTTATATATGTATCTGAACATTAAATTAATTTGAAGTTTAATTAGATTTTTTTTAAATTAAATGTATTATTTTTTTTTTAATTTTATTAAAAAAGTGAAGTTAATACATGAAATAAAATATTCTCTGCTATATATGACCAGTGTTATTACTTTAGTCTCAAGCTTGAACGATAATCTGAAGTACAAAAATTGCCTGAGCGCTTACAGAAAAGTATATTCTTTAATAGAATGGAGATATTTCATTAGGCATAAAAAAAAGAAGGTCGCATAGAATTGACATGTCAACTCCAAGAGATTCTTAGTATCATCGATATGACAATACTTTCGCCGCATTCGAAGAGTATAGTGCTAAAAGAGGATCTTCTGTTGCATCGCCATCGCTCTCTTCCAGCACCAAGTCATCAAGAGGAAACATTTCTTAACATCCATGAAATGCCAACGCAATGGTCTGCCAGTGGAATGCCATGGTACAGCTCTTACCATGTGGATTCCATTGGTATCCCATGCGAAAATACTGGCTGGTTTTCCGAGATCACCCATGGAGTGCCAGTGGAGTACCAGTGGAAATTACCCCGCCCAGGTAAAGCAGTTACCACTGGGTTGCCATTGGTATCCCATGGGAAAACACCGGCCGGTTTTCCGAGATCACCCATGGAGTGCCAGTGGAGTACCAGTGGAAATTACCCCGCCCAGGTAAAGCAGTTACCACTGGGTTGCCATTGGTATCCCATGGGAAAACACCGGCCGGTTTTCCGAGATCACCCATGGAGTGCCAGTGGAGTACCAGTGGAAATTACCCCGCCCAGGTAAAGCAGTTACCACTGGGTTGCCATTGGTATCCCATGGGAAAACACCGGCCGGTTTTCCGAGATCACCCATGGAGTGCCAGTGGAGTACCAGTGGAAATTACCCCGCCCAGGTACGGAACTTACCACAGGAATTCCCTTGGTGTCCCATGGGAAAATACCGGCCAATTTTCCGAGAGTACTCATGGATTTCCCATAGAGTACCAGTGGAAATTACCATGCGGCAGCTTTAGAATTTCAACGGGAATGCCCATGGATTTCCACTGGATAACACCACCACCGAGGCTGGTAGATTCCCATGGAAATTGCGTGACGCGCCAATGCAAAATTACAATGTACTTCTACAGGGGAATCCAGGGGGATAAAGGGTGGATTTCACCAAGTGGACGCATGGAACATTCCATTCTGTTACCAATTGAATTTCCATTGGATCGCGACGGATTTTTCTTATAGGGAGTTGAATATTTTCCTGTGATGGAATATGAATATGGCATTATGCATAGCCCCTGGAAGTGGAAGGTAAAACAAAAAAAAGTTGTGAATCGTTAATCGTTTCCTTTTTCAAATAAGATTCCAATACGCAACGGCGTGAGCATGCTCTTTGGCAGTAGTGTCGCCTCCATGTGGCCAGTCTGCAAAGCTTGAGCTGCTCATAAATGTCAATCAGTGTGTTGTTTCTCAGCATTTTCGTGGAAAATCACTGAAAATTCCACGAAAATTCACACCATTTCATTGTAAAAGTATACTGTGGTGCTCAAAGATAGTGCATCGGGTGAAAATTGCGTGGGAAATAGTCGTAAAAGTGCCATAAGAAGTGAAATAAGGGGCGATTGCAAAGGGCGTCTCAAGTGTCAAATCGGTGGCGGGGGGTTCAAGTTGTCAAAAAACCCGGAATATAGCTGCCTAACAAAAAAAGAAATTAGAAATTGAGAAAAAGAAACTTTGCCTGAAAACCCTGAAGAGAGAGAAAAGCATTGTACAGAGAGGTTTTCGTCCAATGTTTCTACAGATTCACCATGGAAAATTACACTGGCATGATGGAAAATGAGTACAATGCCGCTGTGGACTATGCTGCGGCCAATTTGTCTCAGGCGTTGGCGCAAAATCCCACCAATGAGGTTGGTGCCTTCCAAGGGCGTCCGGATGTTATGGACATGAAGCCGACGCAGCAGGAGGACTATGTACAGCGTGGAAGTATCATTGCGACAAATCTACGGGAGGAATTGAGTGAGTATGCATCGACAATTGAGCAGCAGGCTATAAGTCAGCCATTGCTGGCCCAGGAGGCTATTGAGAGTATGCCTCCTGGGCAGACAGATACTTGTCCACCGGTGGAGGAACCGCAGCCAGAGGCTCCAGCAGTGGCGCTTCCGGAAAGTGTTTCGAAGGCCTCGAGGGGACAGAGGGACTCAATTGCAGAAGTTAATGTTCAGGAAGCGGCAGCTGAAGCACCAGGAGAACCTGCAAAGGAGGAAGTGGCTGCAGATCCTGGAGCAGATCCCATCGAGGCAGGTCCTCAGGAGAACTCCAAGGTGCCCAAGGGAAGTGTCCAGCCAGTGGCTCAGAATTCCCGGAAAGAGGAAGAATTGGACAAGAATCAGTGTCGAGTGTGCACTTCCAAGGAAAATCTCATTGATATTTTCTCACCGTTGGAGGATTCGGTGATCAGTGACAAAATCCAACTGATCTGTCGAACGGTGAAAATCCTCGAGAGAGACTTCCTGCCGCATTTCATTTGCAATTCATGCGTGGAAAAGCTAAAAATAGCCCTGGAATTCAAAGCCACCTGCGAGAATACGGACCGGGAACTGAGGCAGAAGCTGAAGAGGAGTAAGAATAAGGTGCGAAGGAATACGGAATTTGTCATAATAGATGCAGATGTCTTTTCGGATTCCAATTCGGAGGAGAAGAAGAGGTCAGATGATGAGGAATTCCATCTGTCCGATGTGATTGAGTCACATTCGGACTCAGACAGTAGCTATAAGGGCGCTGAGAAGCCGAAGAAGTACAAAAAACGAGGACGTCAACCGGGTGCAACACCGGGACAGCGAAGGGGACGTCGACCAAGGAATGATGTTGTTTTTATTGCTGCTCAGACCAGTGATGCGGAAGAGACGCCGGAGACAAAGAGAAAATTCCGTGGAAAATCCCTGCAGTGTCAGACGTGTCAGGAAGTCTTTGCAAGTCCGGCCAGTCTGTCCAAACACTCCTGCGAGAAGCCAATAAAGCAGGAGGAACGTGATGTCCTGAATGACGACGATGAGGACGATGAAGAGGATAAGCCACTGTCGAAGAGATTGAAAAGCAACAGGACTAAGCAATCCGAACCCGTGGTGCATGAATGCAAATTCTGCCGGCAGACATTTAAAAATCTGACCGAATTGAAGCGTCACAAGAATGCCGAACATCGCGGTGAGAAGCCCTACCTATGTCGTCTGTGCAATAAAACCTTCAAATTGGCACAGAGTCTCAATGGCCATTTGTTGCGTCATGAAAATGAGGAGAGTAACATCTCATGTGCCCAATGTTGGAAGTACTTTCCCAACAAAAAAGAACTCCGGAAGCACGAAATGACGGCACATGCTGTGACATTCACATGCGAAAAGTGCAAGAGGAACTTTACATCGCAAACTCGACTAAATAATCATCGTCATCAAACATGCCCCGGAGTTGTGGTGGCCCCCAAGAAGCGTCAAGAAGTTGAGGCATCTGTAGTTGGACGGGATCTCTTCAAATGTGTGGCACCGATGACATCCACGTACTGGAGTGATTCATTCAGCGACTAATCATCACTAAGCGTGTGTTTTGCTTTTCTACTATTTTTACCCCCCAATTTCCTTCCCCTCCCTTTCTTATCAAACCCTTTCAAACAAAAAAAAAATGTCCTCCACATTGAGAATGTATCGTGTTTTCTGTGCAAATGCCATGAACGAGAGAGAGAAAGACGTAAGATAATAAATTTCTTATAATTAGTAAACAAAAATGCTTAGGACCAATCATTCCTTATCCTTCGACATGGGGGGACACATTTGATAAAGGACGCCACATGAATTAATAGCGTCATTATCTCACCTGAGCAAGAGGTCTACAGGAGGCCCCCGAAGGCACCGATGAGATTTTACAATGTGTTGGGCGCATTTTCTACACAACAGCAATTGTCTACTCTAAAATCTGATGCATTGTTTACTTTCTTATAAGTATCTGTAGAGAGAGAGAAATGGTAATAAATTCCTAATTTCAGTATTTCACGTTTTCAATCTGTTTACCATTAAAAAGATACGAGGGGAAAGGTTTGTATCAATTTTTGCAAAGGTATAAGTGGATTTTTTAACACTTTAAAACCCAAAGTGGCATTTTACTCCAATTTTAAGTTTGGAGCTTCATAGTAGGAAATCTATTCAATATTATACTAAAGTGATAACACTAATGTATAGAGAATTTAATTAGCTTTCGTTTAGTAGAAAAAAATAGTTGATGACTTTTATATTATTTAAAAAATTGGGAAAAAACCAAAAAATGGGCGTAGAGTACCAAATTGGCGTAATATATGCCACCTTTTTTATATGGAGTTGGCACGCGAAATGGACATTTGAATGGCTTATACTAGATAACCTAAAAAATGCTAATATTTTTGAGTTTTGTCACTATTCGAAAAAATCGTAAAAAGTACGTGAAAATGTTAAAATAATTATTAAAAATTTAAAAAAGTAAAATTGTTGTAGAATGGTAATGTAAAAAAAATTAGGTGAAAATTCACTTTTCGCTTTGTTTTTCTTTTTCGATTCCCAGTTGGAATTTCACATAAAATTTTCTTAAACAAAAGCACAAACTATATATGAGAATTTGAAAAATTTACAGGAAAAGATATAGATATCAGTTCTAAGATTCTTG
Organism: Phlebotomus papatasi; assembly: GCF_024763615.1. NCBI lineage: Eukaryota > Metazoa > Arthropoda > Insecta > Diptera > Psychodidae > Phlebotomus > Phlebotomus papatasi. The sequence goes on along the minus strand of NC_077223.1, from coordinate 85,349,512 downwards.
CCAAATATCTAGGAAAAAGGAAATTCAATAGAAATTGCCTTTTTGCTACGAAAATCTGTAAAAATTCACTTTGGCATTTGTTGTCAATTTTCACAAAATTTATATAAAAGTGACAAAAAAAATGGGAAAATATTTATTGAAAAAATAATTTATGAGTTCTAGAACAGCTGTAGAAGTCTTACGGAATGAGAAACTATTGAAAAATTGCTTTTTTGTGGAGAATATCTGCACTGGCATTTTATGCCAGTTTGGTATTTTACGTGATTTTTTGGCTCGGGTTTTAAAGTGTTAAGCTATACCAAGGGGGAGATATTAGGGTGAAAATGTGTACACCACTTCCAGGCACTTCTACAATTTGCATGGAAAACCTCTTCACTAGGATTGGGAGATTTTTTTACATTTTACATCATATTTTACATAGTAAAAGAACCTTTAACATGTGCTACAGTAGAGTCTCCTAAATTCGAACGCTCGGGGGGTATTTTTGACATTTCTCACCTCCCAAATTCGAACGATTTTTTCAAAACAAACGAAATTTGTGTGAGATTAAATTGTACTTTGAATCAAATTCTCGCTACTTTCACGCAGGTCTTAGTGGTAACATACTTCCTTTTCATTTTATACGATCATATGTATGTAAACATTCAGGAAGAAGCACCACATAAGTATGATTTTCACTCATCCAGAATACGAAGTTTTTAACATAACCCCACAATTGACATTTTGAATCCAAACGTCATTCGAATTTGAGAGACTCTACTGTACATTTTTAACATGTAAGGTGTAAAGTTGAAATGTAAAAAAATGTAAAATTCACTAATATCCTTCAAATATCAAATTCGTCAAATTCTAATTTTTTATTTTTTCATAAGAATAACAATAATAATGCTGGCACAAGTTGTGCCGCACAACATTCCATGAAGGAACAGGGCCTTCCCGCAAGGGGATTTCTAGACATGCCAACAAGCATGTTTAACTAAAGCTTTAACGCAGAAAAATTCCTGGTGACCCAAAAGGGGATTCGAACCCGGGACACTTGCATCATAGAGCGAGTGCTCTACCACTTGAACCATTGAGTTATAAAGTATACTATGCAAAAATGTCACTCTTTCGCTGTACGAAGTCAAAGACAGAGCAGTCTTATCACTTCACATTTCATAAAAATCTGTAGGGTAATGCAAATAAAATTGTTCATCAGGGAAAATAAAGCCCACCAAAAAATACAAAGTGTTTTTTTTTTTGGATAATTTTTAAGAAAATCACCAAGAAAATATGTATATAATTCACAATTTGCATTTCTTCACTTTTATTTTCAAGTGTCAAATTATCTTAATCAGCTTATCGGCCTCCGCGAGAGGTGGTCGAGAATAAATCAGCGACTAATCAGTAATTAGCATATTTTTGGAGACTTTAAATCAGCTAAATCAGTAATCATAATCAGTAATTTGCTGGGATGTCCGAATTGGAAAGCAGATTTATAAATGTGTAATCCAGAGGTGTGCAAGAAACCGTTGAAACCGAATTAACGTCAAATCAAACATGTACGTCAATGGTCAAAACGCTACTATAACAAACTTATTTTGACGTTAATTCGGTTTCAACGGTTTCTTGCACACCTCTGGTGTAATCAGTAATCAGCTGAATCTGTGAATTGACCCCCTATTTTGTTAAGTGAATTGACACTTTTGCATAGTTCCACATGTCCAAGCGATTTGCAGTAGAGTTCCTCAAATTTGAACATTTGAGGGGTATAGATGACATTTTTCACTCCTCAAATTTGAACAATATTTTCAAAAACGTCACGGAATTCATGTAATATTCACTTTTCCTAAATTAAGGGAAATACCTTTAGAGAATTTTATCAATGTAATTTGTTGTTAAATAGGCGGAATTTGTTAAGGAAATTAGTATAATACGACAATATTGAGGAAACACCAGAGAAAAATAGTTTTAATTCAGACTCCATGGAAAATTTCTTTTACATAACCTCATAATAATTTACATAACCGTCGTTAAATTTGAGGAGTTCAAATTTGAGGAACTCGACTGTACTTCAAAATGCTCCATTTTGATGAAAATTTCTCAAAATGTTGACAAATTTTCCTTTCTATGTCATTGAAAACAAAGACAGCTCCTGCGTTTCTTGGTATTACACACGGCTCTTCGTTATCCGGCTGACGTGAGGACAAAATTGCATTTAGGTTTGTTTTTTAATCTGTGATACTGTTTTTATATTTTGTACTGTATGTTGTATGAATTTGCTTTCTGTCGAAAAAAAAGCAGACTTTTCTTCGTGGTGTGTTTACGTTTCATTTTTTATCACAAGTATATGTATCAAAAATGTTTTTAATACATCAACTGCCAGAGTTTGGCAGCTGTCACCCGGATTTCGAAGTGCCGGATAACAAAGAGCTATTGTGTGTACACGTACAGTCAGACACTTGATCTACACGCCACTGGTCAAAATGTCGAATTTCTCCAATCAATCTCAAAAATCCTTCGAATTTGTAATCTAATATTTCCTAACTATTCAAAGATCAATTATTATCATCGTAATTCGTCCTGAAGAATCACTGTCTCTGTTTCTTTCCTATAGATAAATTCTCTTGTAACAGCTTTTTTCTAATTTTACAATTTTACAGTCGAATTCCTCAAATTGGAACGACGGTTGAGTTCAAAATGTAAAATTTAAGGTTATATGAAGAAATTTTTTGCGTTGAGTCTGAATTAGAACCATTTTTCTCTGATTTTTCCTCAATATTATTGTATTAAATTTACTTCCGCAACAAATTCCATTTATTTCACAATAAATTACATTGACTATTCTCTAAAATTATTTTTCTTAAATTTAGGAAAAGTGTATTTCCCATGAATTCCGTTACGTTTTTGAAAATATTGTTCAAATTTGAGGAGTAAGAAAATATCATCTATACCCTCGTCTATACCCCATATCAGAGGCGTGCAAAAACCGTTAAAACCGAATAAACGTCAAATGAAACATGTTTCATTTGACGTTTATTCGGTTTTAACGGTTCTTGCACATCTCTGCCTCAAATGTTCAAATTATATACAGTAGAGTCTCTCAAATCTGAATCTCTCAAATTCGAACGCCGTTTGGATTCAAAATGTCAATTGTGAGGTTATGTTAGAAAGTTCGTATTCTAGGTGAATGAAAATCATTTTTATGTGTTTTTTCCTGAATGTTTACATACATTATTATTGTATAAAATGAAAAGGAAGTTTGATACCACTAAAGCTTGCGAGAAAGTACGAGAATTTGATTCAAAGTACAATTCAATCTCACATAGATTTCGTTGGTTTTGAAAAAATCGTTCGAATTTGGGAGATGAGAAATGTCAAAAATACCCCCCGAGCGTTCGAATTTAGGAGACTCTACTGTATTGTTAAATATTATTAATTATTAAATATATATTGCTTTTATCTTTCCCCAAGGATGTCACTGTTTTTATATAGGGTATTTACAATTAATTATTTTCATTTATATTCTAACCTAAGATTTCATAAGCAATTTTACCGAAATATTTGTTGCATTTACAACCTTTGGGGGTCCTGGTTCGGTATAATTATTATATAATTGAGATTTGCTTCTTGTATTTATGATTAGAAGCTAATGAACTTTCTGCATTTGTTAAATAAAATCCAGCAATTACTGCAAATATGTTTTGTTTACCAAACCACGTAATCAATAATATTGAAGAAAAGTAATCAATGGAACAAAGTAATCAAGCAGTCACATTCACATTTCCACCTCATCCTATTGCTTTCTAATGAAAATTCCAGCTCAAACTACCACATTCCCCCCTTAGCATTATACCCTTACGTCTTCCAACAGACAAACCATTGTCTTGTCTCTAAGAAATCATGAGCAGAATTTTAATTTAACACCGAGCAGATTTGCAGAAATTCCTTGATTTCACAAGAAAGGAATGGGCGGAATTGAGATTCTGTGGACGTTGATGCTGCGAGGGATTTGGAACATGTGCCTTTGACCCTTTCCTCATAGCCTCTTTGTGCCTGCAACAGGTGAAGATTTTGGACAGTAAAAAAAGAAACAAAGAAAACAGATCCTTTTTTCTTGGTATTTTCTTCTACCGTGGAAAATGCCTTAAGACTGTATTAATTATTTCTGTAAATTGTTGAGTAGGAAGTGTTTAAATAGAGTGGGAAAAAATATATCTGTAAAAGAGAAAGCATTAAAAAAAGCTCCGTAAGTATGAGAAGCATGTAGATATTTGAAGTTTATTATTTTCCACAAAGAATAATATAGAAAATGGACAATGAAGAGTCCTCTAATGGTTTCTATTAAGATTAATAAAATCCAAGCTAAGAAATAAGACGTGAAGGAGTGGTCTATTCCTTTGCAAAGGACACTTTATTGGCAATTGTTCAGTGAAGTGAATAGGTTTTGAAGTTCAATTAAGTCAAATGAGAATAAGGCAAACTGAAAAGTAAAGTGTCTTTTATTGGAATGAATTTTAATATATCTGTAGAATTTCTGCTTCAATAATTCTGTGTAATTCCATTGCCATTACAATTTTTAAAAGTTAATTTAAGAAACTCTTTGAGCTTTACAGTCTTTTAAAGTTTTATTGTGTTCTAGATTGTAGAATGATTTATACAACATTAATTCACTCACTTTTGAATTTTAAAATCTTACAATAAAAATTAATAAGAGTTTGTTTCATTTCCATTCAATTGGCAAGCAATTAGTTCTTCCACAAGTTACTCAAAATTAAGGCAATGTATTGATTAAGTATACTTATTAAAAGTTTAAGAATTAATTTTACTTTTCGTTTTAGCCGAAATAATTTCATTACTTTTTTACGTTACCAAAAGCTTTAAAAAAAATGTGAGTAATGAATTAAGTGGCATAACGCTCGCCCTGTAATTCGGATTTTGCGTAGGGACAATATTGACAACAAATAAATGTGTTTATAGATAATAGCATCAATAAAATTTTGATTTTTCCAGATTTTCCTCCAAATTTCTACTTTAATTTAGCAGAATATTCACGATAAAAAAAACTTGTAGAATTTTTCAATAACATCGTCTCTCTGAATAAAATAAAATCTTACGTGACATATCGTTGGTTGCGTCTACATCTGTCGTATCTGCATTTCTTTAGTGTCAGCATTTAACGCAAGAGGGGACGTCTGTATTGTAGCTTGCACCGAATGCAGATACAAAACAAATGCAGATACGACAGAGGAAGCCGCAACCGACGATGTTACACAACTTAAATTCAAAAAGAGGCGTGGCCTATTTTTATTTTATTGCATTTATTTTATTTAGCTAAAATATTAACCTGTCATTCTTGATAGTAGATCAGACTTCACGAAATTTATCTAAAATTATTTATAGACGGACTTTATCTTTCAAATAAAAGTTATTGGGTTTGTGCCATAAGTTAGTTCCATTTTTAAACGGAACTAAAAGCTTAGGGTCAATCCATCTCAATTCAGACGGGATAAACGAAAATCGGATTCTTCATGGTCTCAGATATTTTAAAAATTTTACATATGTAAAATACACACAAAAATAGTATAAGGTAAAGTACCCTCGAGTCGACCGGTTCCACGATTCCACCGGGTCCTCGATTCGACCGGTGGTCAATATTTGAATGTTTTAATGGTGAATTTCTATAAAATTGTCACTGATTCGTATTTATTTATGGAATAATTGGCCTAATAATGTTAGATCATACGCCAAAAAAAAGTGTAAATACAAATAAATTGAATAAATAAGTCTACCGGTAGAATTGAGGAACCGGTCGACTTGAGGGCACTTTACCTTACACATATGTTTTTTTTTCTTTTTCCAAAAATATCCTAGCTCCAGATACAGGGTCTCGCACTTCATTTCTCACTTGCGATTTTTGACAAAAATTTTATAGTGCTCTGTCTCAGAAACAGGTTGAGATTTTTTATTATTTCTTTTGGACTATATGTTCAATTTTTTTCATGATAAACTACTGATTTTTTTAATCAAAAAATTTTTTTTTCTCAAAGAAGGATTCTAAAAAAATATATTTATATATATTTTTTTATTGTTGATCAGTACATAACATTGATTACTGCACTCGCTGAAAAGGAGAGCTTCCACTTTTGGGTTACACTCTTCTTAGAATAAATAAAATTTTAGAACACTTTCAAAATTAAATAAAATCAGTTAGACTCAAAATTGGAAGTTCAACTTTTCAGGGAATGTATAGTAATTCTATATAATACATAGGTAATGAACAGTTAAAAAATCAACATTTTTGGAATTGGCGCTTTTATTTATAATCTGATTTGTAAAAAAAGTGTTTTATTGACAAAAATAAAATTTTGAAACATATTTAACAGATGTGATATGTTTTTTTGTTTTCTTTTTTTTTCAAAGAATATTTTTTAATTTTTTTTTTGAAAAGTTTAAAAAAAATTTAATATTCCAGTTAAAAAAATCAGCACATTAACACAAGTGTCGAATGTTTCTTAAAATTTATTTTTGTCGTCAATAAAAAGCATTCTTATATCAAAATATAAAAAAAATGAAAAACAAAGTGTATTTTAAATTTAAATTTGAATTTCAGAAATTTGAAAATAAGTATTTCCCACTTAGGCACTGCTGCGATGAGGTGTTGCAGCCCGTCATTTTGTTTTTTTTTTTTTTTTTTTTTTTTCAAAAAAAAAACATTTTAGTATACGGGGAGGTGGGGCACCTTTGAAATTGAAATTTTAAGCCTATTAGGTGAGATTCTTAACAATCTCACCTACTATAATCCTAACAAAATTTCATGTCGTCCGATCGACCTCAAATTTGGCCAAAATGTGTTTCAGCACTTCCTGATCACGAATATATATGTGGCTAATTTACGTTCCCGGCCGGCCGGCCGGCCGCTCTTTGGAGCTTAATAGCTCCTAAACTAAAAAAGATATCGACTTGCGGTTTTCGGCAAAGGTTATATATCGGGTGAAAATTGCAACTTGGTGCATAGACCCCCCACCCCCCACCCCTCCTTCCGCCATTTTGAAGACCCCCCTTTTTTTGTTTTCTCAATAGCTCCGCCCCTATGGCATTCAGCGGACTCAAATTTTAGTATGTTATAGCTGGGCCTTAGAGCTTTCCATCAATACCAAACTTAAGGTCCCCCGACCCCCCTGACCCGAGCTATAAGGGTCCAAAAACATTTCTTAAAATGGCCATAACTCCGGTTCTAATTGTCAGAATTTAAAAAGTGAGGGCTTTTTGGAAAGCTCTCGTGAAATGCCACTTCCCCTTCTAACATCGCAAGTTCATAAAACCACCGCTAGGGGCGCTATTATTAAAAAGAAAATTTTTAAATCTTAAAAGTTAAATAACTCAAAAATTCCATTGTGCATCGGGCTGAAAATTTAGTATGTTGTAGCCGGTAATTATACCTATCAAACAAAAAAAACCTTAAGTCGATCCATAACCCCTGACCCGAGCTATAAGTGGTCAAAGTTCGAACATTCACCGGCCTCTATCTCCGGTTCTAATTAACATAGCGACCTAAATTTTACCTTTTTGGTTTCGTCTCGATGAGCACTTTCAGATGGAAGTTCAAAAAGTCACCACAGGTGGCGCTGTGATAGCGTCAAAATTCATCGAAATTCAAAGTCACTTTTCTCAAAAACGGCATTGTGCAAGTTAATGAAATTTTAGTATGTTGTAGTCCAGTCTAGGACGTTTCCAAAATGGTGCGTATGCGCGCTGTGGTTTCAATAGAACCGGAGATATGAGGGGTCAAAGTTCACGAAATTCAAAAAATCATATCTCCGGTTCTATGTGACCGATTTTAATGAATGAGGGCTTAAACGAAAGATCTCACCAAATTCTACAACTTTCTAGAATATTTGAACTTCGTAGGACCAACTCCAGGGGCGCCACAGTCGAAAAACCAATTTCAATATCACATAACCTCAATTATCTCGACTGTCGCTGAACCGATTTTGATGATTACTTCAACATAATTGTAGAGCACATTTGTCTCTACATTTCGTCCATACATCATTTTCCGCTCAGACTACGCTATCACTCCGATTTTGCCGTTTAAATGTGAAAAAATTGATTTTTCCCATAATAACGCTTTGAAATCACTCAGATGCCAATTTGATTGCCTCTACTCCACCAAGACACTTAAAATAGGGGTTTAAATGGAAAATCCCGCAAAATACAACAATTCTTTGATATAGTTGAAGTTCAACAAATGACTACTTGGGGCACTCTGGATGAAAAAACAAGTTAAGAAACAAAAAACCTCGCTTATCTTGGCTTCTGAGTAATCGATGAGTTCAAGTTCTACAGCAAAATTATAGAGAACATTCTGGTCTACATTTCACCCATATAACACTTTTCTGTCAGTTCATCCAAATCCTTGACATTTTGGTTCAAATACAAAACTTGTATAATTTCACGAATTTGATTCAAGATAACTGAATGGCGTCTCCCTACTTCAGCATCAAATCGAATTTGCATGCACTCCGAGTTAGCTCACGTTAAGAATCTCACCTACATAAGCCGGTTAGGATTATCTGTCCCTTTTTATATAAAATTGAGCCTTATCTTGATATAATTTAGCTGCACAAACATATTGAGAAGCTGAATTATATCACAATAACACTCAATTTTATTTAAAACTAGGTATAAAATCGCAATTTCAAAGGTGTCCCATTTTCAAAGGTGCCCCACTTCCCACTAATATATACACCAAAACTTCCAAGAAGATTGATTGTTTTTTTTAGTCAAAAAAAAATCTTTTAAAACAGCTCATTTTTGGCTTCTTAATAAGAGGAACCCCCTTAAGTGAGACACTATCACTCATTAAAATTTATAAATTTTGTATAATAATTATCATATTTGTAATATAGAATTTTAAATAATTCTTCATTGATTAGGTGTAAGGTATAATTATTCTCATAATAGCCCATTTGATGTGAGATTCTTTACAATATCACTTGGTTAGGGGAAAGTGCCCATGCTTTGCACGGTCCCAAGCTTCATAATGACTGAATTTTTCAATGTTTTTCAATAAATATGATTCATCGCACCCATATTTTAAAAACTAGTGGAAAGTATCCTGTTTTTAAAATATCTTTTGGTGTCTCATTTCTTCAGGGTCATAGGAAAAAATTAGTCATTACAAATCTTGGGACTGTGCAAAGCATGGACACCTTCCCCTACAAAAAAATCTAGTTATACTAGTTGCGTACTTTATTTTAATCTTTAAAAGCACTAAACAGTTTTTCTAGGAATTTGCTTTTTAAATTCGTTACCGTTTTAAGTTCATTAAAATTCATTTCTTGCACATGAGAGAGTTAAATTGTCATTTGCGAAAAGCATATTTATCCTAGGAAATATTTATATTTCATTGAAGTGGTTTTGTTAGGGTTTTCCTGAAGTTTATAAATCAGTAATTTGATATTACAAATTCACCTACAACCAACCTTTATCAAAAACCTCCCACAAATTAATAATTATACCAAGCTTATGTACCTATATAGTTTATGCGTGAACTCTGAAATTCATGCCAAAAACCCAGATAACATGTCAGTATAGAATGTCTCTATAAATAGCTTAGAATGATTAATTCTTCTCACCAGATGATGTATTGAATATGAGTAGAAGCCACAGAAATTGAGACGCAATTTCCAATGTATAGCTTCAAGTTTGTTGTTCTCCATGCGATTCTTGGAAATTTATCATCTCCTTTCCGTTTAAGTCCCTACAATTCTCAATATTCTCACGGAAAAGAGTCGCCTGCAGGAAATATTATCTTTCTGCGGGATGTTCTATATATAATATAAGCAACTTAATGAATCACCTAATTTTAGAAAATACCTGAAAGACCCAAAAGGACGGAAGATCTGTTTCTAATTACCCTAAATTTTCGGACTCATCTGAAAATCCATAAATCTTTCGCACAATCCCATCCAAGTCAATTGCAGGATTATGTCACAAATGCTTAATCTATAGATTAGATGGGGCAGGGGCAGCTCTTCACGTACGAAAGGCATTTCTCAAGGATCAACATGACGCGTGAGTGACATGGAAGAAATCCTGGCGGGAAATCATTCCAGCCACTCACGATTTTCATCTCAAAGTGGATGAATAAAAACGTGACCAATTAGCCGATAACTGTGACAAATTTAGAAACAATCTCCGGTCTTATTCTTTCGAGACAAATCTTTCCAAATAGAATTATGTCTTGTCAGATTGATTTTCCCATATCAAATATTCATGAGGATAATTGGTAAGGGTGTATTGTGCTTCATTCGTCATTTCATGACTTTTCGAGTTTTTACAAAATGTTTCATTAACTCAAAAATTTATCAAAAAATGAAAAAGCTTGACAAAAATTAAAAAAAAGATATATGTGGCGGAAAAGCGATTAATTCACAAAGAGATGTTTCCTATTATTTGCCAGCAATTAAATCAATTGCTTTTTATTGAATTTATGATATGAACCAAATTAAAAAATAACTGCACGCCAAAACCGATTAAGTTTGTGATGATTGTGAAGAATCCATTCATTTTTTCATCCATCCATCTAGGGTGAATTAAGCTAATTCAAAACCTGCTCCAAATGGAAATTTTTCGCTACTCCAAATGGAAACGTCACTGTTTTCATGATTAATACAGTACTAAATTACTATATTTATATATTTTCTATACCATAGTTTTATTATTTAGTTAAGTTTGCTCCAAATAAAGCGAAAATCGATTAATATTCACAAATTTTAATTTGTTAATTTCTCAGAAAAATTCAAAGTGTACCTTTTCACCATCGAATTTTTCAGCGATCGACCATGTTTTCCAATGAAAAACGCAATAAGACTGTTGTTTATTGGTTTTGTTTAACTTTAATGTCATATTTCTGGATAATTGTAGTTAAATTCAGTGATAATCTTTATTGTTAACAGTACGTGAAATTTTCAAATGAAATAATTACCTATTTCGTGAACAGAAAGGGTTTTTTTGAAGTATCTACAAATGCTTCAATAGGAAATCCCAGAAATATGATTTTTTGGAGAGATTTTCTTATTGTTTTAGATGGGAAAGGAGAAAAAACCGAGAATAAGAACAAATTCTGCACTCAAGAGCAACTCAACAAGGTTTTGGAAGCCTTTCGTCGCGGATTCACTTACAGTGTCTCCAATTAGAAACTTTCCCTTGTCTCCATTTGGATTAATTTGTTTCCAATAGAAGCATTTTACACTCGTGTATTTTTCTTGTATTTAAGAAGTTTTCAAATTATATTTAAAGAATTTTCACTAAAAAGTAACATTCTAGAATAGTAAAGGAGAAAATTTATGTAACTCTCTTCAGAAAAAATATGAACTTAATGTGTTGAATCTTCTGTCAAAGTTAAAGCGTCTGGAAATTGTTTTGAATTAGGACATTTACCACATTTACCCTATAATCATTAAATCTTAAAAAAGAAAAAGGTTTTTTATTTGCTGATTCTTATTCCTTGATAAAAAAAAATTGAAATTCAAATTAATTTCTTTAAGTCATATTAAGTAAAAAGTACCGATAAGCTATTTTTTTTAAAGAAGTTAACCATCAACATATTAGTATTTCTGAGAATCTTGACCTTAACCCTTTAACGACGAGACAGTTTTCGCTGACCGAAAATCAGCAATAAAAATGAAATCGATAAACAAAACTTATGAAACGTCTTATATCTAACCTTCGAAAAGCCAACAGAGTTCTGATTTGGTGTATTTTTTGTCTCTATGAACGATAGGGACAAAAATAGCCCAAAAATTTAAATAAGTTTTCAGACTATACCAATGACCGTTAATTTTCACTCTAATAAAAAATATTATGTTTGAGTATTATAGTTTCTTTTTCAAAACGGTTTTGCTTAAAAAAATTGGAAGTATAAAAAATAATTCAAATCAATTTTCAATATGAGAATTTAACAATTCGTCATTTTTTAGCTTAAAAGTTTACTATATAGCAAATAGCTGGAGATTTGCAAAAAATATTCTAGATTCCTTCAACCTTCTGCTTTGCAATTACGTACAAATATAAGAAAAACATAAATTCAGGTAAGTCGGGAAAAATTATTTTCTTTATGGGACACCAGTGCAGTGTTCCAATACTCCTTAAAAGGTTAATGGAAGTCTCAAACTGAAATAAAAACAATCTTTTAATTTATGTCCTTATTTGTTTATTTGTTTATATTTATTTATTTAGAATGACAATGTGTGCTATTGAGATTAAATCCCTTGAAAACACAGAAACGATTTAAGCAATTGAAAAAACAGTTAGCGCCCCCCGCCGTCTTAGCGTTAGTGAACATTGAATGTGGGCTAAAAGTAATCAATCCACCCTACTTAAAGTGAAGACAAACATATCTTTCAAGATCAATTTAAGATTTATTGATTTGCCTAATGTTGCACGAAATTCTTTTCTATTTTCAGTTTTCTCCTTGACCATCAAGAGACGCAATTTTTGATGAGTAACACTAAAATGTCAGAATGACCAGTGGTATAAATATTACGGAATTGATCCAACAGCATGTTAGTAAATTTACGGGAGACACAATGATGCATCCGGAGAATGCAGAAACTCCTTTGGCTCTCCACCAGAATCTCTCCAAATACCTCAATGCTTCCAATCACATTCTCTCAGACTACAATATCACTGAAGACCATGTGAATGAGTTTGTGCGTCTCCTGGGAGAAATAGGGGCTCAAAGGGACTGCTCCAGCTACTGCGCGGGTACTCTGAGGAATATCTTCACGGGTTACAGGTCGTTTCACGGGTACATCTCTCTTGTGGTTAGTATCATATTAACATGTCGCTTTAAGGCTCCTCACTGTGAACATTTCACTAATTGCAGATCTGTATCTTTGGCACAATTGCGAATATTCTGAATATTATCGTACTGACGCGGAAGGAGATGTGTAAAGCGCCCATTAACATCATCCTGAAATGGTTGGCGGTCACCGATATGATAGTCATGATTGAGTATATTCCTTTTTCCACCTACATGTACCTCATATTCCCAGGTAATTTGCAAGGTATTGTCTGTCATGAGCACACAAGGACATAACATCCTCTATTCTCCTGAAGGATATATTGTTTCATTTCTGAGAAAATGACACCCAGTGATGATACTCCTTAAATACAGTACCATCAATTTACTTAAAGTAGAATATCCTAATTCAAAACTCGCTTCTAGTGGGAACATTTAAATTTATTAACATTAATAATTAAATAAAAAATTAGTAAGTGTGCCAAATTTCGGCATAGTTGCATGCAAGCGTCAAAGTCTTAAGTTTGAAATGTAATATTAAATTCAAATTGATTTTTTTTTATTCTTTCTTCTGAAAGAGAACTGCTGGGAACCCTGTAAAGAGTTTATCGTCTTTATTTACTCTAAAATCATTCTCAATACATTTTAAAATGAATAAAAATATAGACACAGCTTTGGTACCCTATTTCGGCCACCTTCATTCTCATAGTTCCTTGCCCTTCAGGAATTCTTCCAATGCCTTTTTCACGTCATCTCGTTTGTCGAAGCTACATTTTTTGTTATTCTTTTGCATTGTATAATCTCTAGAGTACGTAAAATCTAAAAGTTCATGGAAATTAGAGGAACAAAAAAGGTGGCCGAAATTGCAACCTGGCCGGAATTTGGCACACTTACCCTAACTATGTTTACGACAATGCTTCAATTATGTAAAATATATTTTTTTAAACTTCTTAAAGTATCATCACTGAACACAATACTAAACTTTTTATAAAATTTAAAAAATGTTAGTTAATTTGAATAAAAAATTAAAATTTTGATTGATCATATATAATTCTTAAAATATTCACAGGAAAGCGAGAATTTAAGTACTCCTGGGCTGTTTATCTACTCTTTCATATGCACTTATCACAAATTCTCCACACAATTTCCATCTCATTGACTGTCACACTTGCAATTTGGCGATATATTGCCATCAAGTAAGTAAGAAACACTAACAAAACACACTTATAACTTTTCTTTTCGAACATTTGTAGATACTGAACTAAATTGTAATAATGTAGATACTTTGATAAATACTTATTGTTGTAAATTAGGATAATTTTATTGATTCTTATTTTTATATAGAAGTGTATACGTAAGTTTTGTAACTATAAATCATTGAGAAGTAGGTAGAATTTAAGCATGAATTTTAACAATTCTTCTGCAAAAATTTGTTTATAAATAAATCACTGGAGTAAATCATTATGCAAGCGTAGGAATTTCATAAGTACGACAGTTTGATATTCACATTTGTCTTTTCATAAAGTTACTTTATAAACTCTTTGCGTATCCAATTAAATAGCAACTATATAAAAGAGATTTATAGGAAATTCAGCATAGAACAACAAGGACATCTTTAGCACAAGAACTTTTTATTGAACTTTAGCAAAGTTAAGGGCACGTAGAATGCGTAGGTCATATTGAGTGGGGTCGACAGAGTATCATGGTAACTATCTCCATGGTCTTTTGTATCAAATTGAAATTCCATGATGCTATAAATATCCTTTATAACGGAAATTACAATATATTAATAATTAACTTATCCTACAATGAACTTATTGCAAATTAATGCTCACTCAAGCAAAGGGCTTCCCTTTTATAAGTTTGAGAAGAGCTTATTTCCTCAAAGAATTTCTTTCCTCATTAATATGTCAGTGCCGGAATTCTCTCAAATACCCAAAGAAAAGTTTTCAAGAATTTTTTTCTCGGATACTCTAATACGTTTTTTCATTGAAGTCTTTGAGAGGAGATTTATTATAGTAAAAAAATCTAAATGACATTTCATAATCCAACAAAATTTAACGCAAAGCTTTATTTCTCATTAGACTTTATTATTTTTCAGAGGAAAATTATGTGTAACAGACTGAATATATTAAGGCAATCGTAAACTAAAGCTGATACATATTAATTTTAAATAGTAATTATAATTTAATTTAATATAGCAAATTAAAAGTAAATAAATCATATTTTTGATAAGCATGAATACTTTTCGTAGTTAATATTGGCAGCAATGACTCAAAATTACTAATTTCTTTAATTAATTCAGCTTATTAAATTATGATTTAAAAAGATATACTTAAAAATTGTTTTAGAAAAAAAAGGCCAAACTGTTGGAAACTTAATTATATCATTTGTTGACATTCAGTCAAAAGCTTAGGTAAACATTTATGTAACACCTGAATAAATTTAAAATATAGATTTAGTCTGAATTGTCAATAACTAAAAATATTAAAGGTTATAAGGGTTATAGGTATTATACAAAGGAAACACATCAGCATGAATTTGCAGAACAATAATTTCTCTTTTAAGTCTCATAGGAAAATTAATAGAAATTCCCATTATTCGAAGGCATGAACGTTTGAAGAGAAAGTACTTTCCCATACTATCCACAGTATCCTACTATCCATGGTTTAACTTATTTCCTGACAGGAAATATTTATTTTTTAACTTCTGATGAATCTAGGGTAAATGTCCTAATTCAAAACCATTTGTATACGCTTTAATTTTGGCAGAAGATTCAAAACATTAAGTACATATTTTTTTCTGAAGAGAAATACATGAATTTGCTCCTTGACTCTTCTAGAATATTACTGCTTAGTGAAAATTCTTTAAATATAATTTGAAAACTTCTTAAATATAAGAAAAATACGCGAGCGTAAAATGCTTCTATTGGAAACATATTAATACAAATGGAGACAAGAGAAAGGTGAAAAGGTACACTTTTAATTTTTCTGAGAAATTAACAAATTAAAGTTTGTGAATATGAATAGATTTTTGCTTTATTTGGAGCAAAATTAACTAAATAATGAAACTGTGGTATAGAAAATTATATTAATAATAATTTAGTACTGTATTTATCATGGAAAAAATGACGTTTCCATTTAGAGTAACGAAAAGTTTCCATTTGGAGCAAGTTTTGAATTAGCTTAATTTACCCTATAGTAAAATATTTTTTTTTTACTAAAAAAGATCTCAAAGAGTCATATCGCAACTATTGAATTTCTAAAGTTTTTAATTATTTTTTTTCTAAAATTGAGTTTAAATGATTTTTTATGTTCAAGAACTTATATAAATTTTTTATAGTGTTGAAAAAATTTTAAGAAAATATACTGTTTTTTTAGTTTACGGGACCCACGGAACCCCTTAACGAATATGTACAGTACAATTCAGTTACGTTCTTATACGAGTTTGCAAAATTTATAATATTGTAAAATTTGCCAAAATAAATAGAAATGAAATTACAGTTTTGTTTTAACCCTTTTTAAGGACGAGAGGGTCAAAAATTTAGGGTCAGAAAAAATAATTTTTCCTGGCTTTTTGAAGTAAAATATGACTTTAGATTGCCGTAGGAAAATTTTTGGGTCACCGGTGACCCAGTCGTCCTTAAAGAGTAAACTAGGGATGAATAAGTGTTATGATCAGCAAGTAAACCATGAATGGAAGATCGGCTAATTGGTGACGATCAATCGTTCTAATAGGGCCAATCCGTATCAATGATTGAGTAGTTGGCAGCCATAGTAAAGCATAGAATGGGAGACTTTGTTTACTATCTGATTTCATCAAAATATAATGCCCAACACACAATAACTTTTGTATGTAAACATGTTTCAAAATTTCCTATGAGAGAGAGCGAGATAACTAGATCTCGGTTTCATTCACTCTCGTTGAAATGACAAAAACATGTTTACGAAACAAAAGTTATTGTGCGTTGGGCATAGGGGAAAGTCGTCTGCCTTCAAACGAAAAATGGAGTTCCAAATTTAAGATTTTTTTCTGAAGAATCCACAAAATGGATTTTATTTTCTACTACACCAAAAAATTCTCTTGTTCATTCGGCGTATATGATTACCTCATTTAGCACTCGCAAGTCCTCAGTTTTTCCTTCTGAGGAAATTAAAAAAGTGATGTCGATTTGTATGAAGGCAGCTGGCATAGTCTGCCTTCAAACGCGAGGCAGCTGCCTTTAAATGTTTTTTTTCACTGAGAATATTGAATCAATAAAACTAAATGGGTTATAAATGATTAGATTGAAGCCTAACGCACTCACTAAAATCATCACTGCAGTCAAAAGACATTAAACAATAACTTTTTTTTCACATTTTTCTGAAGAACTGTTTTGCACATGAAAATTTGGAAGAAAAAGCCATTGAAGTTGAAAATTGTCAATTTGAAACATCCCGGTCGGAGCAAGATAGCAGGTTATAAATATTTGTATGACGTTCGTCGGAGAAAAGTAGGAGTTCGATTTCACATGTTTTGATGTATGGAAAGATAGGATTTAAAGGCACACGACATTAGCATTTAAAGGCTGCTGCAGGGTGATATTTGCAAATTTTTGCCACCCACAAAAATTGTGTCATCTGAACCAAAATGTATTAACAGAAATATTAAGCCTGATTAACCTTCTATGTGTCACAATGGAAGATTTATTTGTAAAATGATTTTTACTATGAAAAATCACATGATTTGTGGAACATCAAAATTACAGTTTAGAGCTCATTTTCATTTTTTTTGATCTAGCATCTAGGAAATAGAAGCTAGGCTCTCCATTTTTTAATGATTTGTGAGGATGATGGATAGCTACCTAATAGTTAATAGAATATAATTTATGCTTTTGAGAACAACGAAAAAATCGCAACATTTGAAGGCTGCTGCATTTAAAGGCAGACGACTTTCCCCTAACCTTTTATTCTGAGATAAATCATTTAGAATTGAATATTTAAATGGATGTTTAAAGCCTTATTCATATTATTTGAGAAAAATTTTCAATTTTAAACTGTCATTTTTTTTTAAAACATTTAAACTATTAAAAAGAAATTAACTAAATTGAAATGAAAATTCTAATATCAGGGCCTGACCTATGTCATGTTTATGTGTTTCCTCTGGTAATCTAAAATTTCAAATGTATACTATGTGTGCATACATTGAGAGGTTAGAGTTATCCTCATGAGAAAAATTATCCCTAAAAAGTTGTAAAATTACGTGAAAAAATGTAGATATTAAATATGTAATATATTTAAAAAAAAAAGTTTTCTCAGTGTATGTCATGTAAATAATATTTTGGAAAGCTTCTAAGAAACTATAGAGGCAGAATTGTATATATTTTAACTCAGCTCAAATTTGATTTGTCACCCTTGTCACATTTAACATGAAAGAAAATTAATTTCGAGATTCTCATGACGAGCAATAGCACGCCTCCAGGTCAAAGTTAAAAGTGTTGAAGGTGCAATTTGAGTTAATAGCTGCCATGTAAATTGTATTTGGAAGTCTTAAGTTGTAGAAAGTTATATGTTTTTCCGTGATTATTCATCAACTTCCGTCACAATTTTACGTTCGCAACACGCTTCTGTTCTTTTCTCACTCCTTGCACGAGATAACTAAAGTGAGAAAATTGCGGCCTGGCCAAAATGTTGAGATGCCTCAGCCACAAAATGGAAAGAATGGTAATTAAAACGTGTTTAGGTATTCTCTAATGTATTTCAGGCATCCTCATGGATCCTTCGCCGCTTGTGTATTATCACATTGCAACGAGGCAATTCTCATATCCTTTATCCTTCCGCCAATTCTCTGCTTCCCCACGTACTTTGTCTTCCGCATCAACGAGAAGACCATCGAGGAGAACAACAAGAATGTGCTACTCTACCATTTGGATGCTAAAGAGGATACTGCTCTCTATCGGTACTTTATTGTCTATTTACCAGGAATTTGCAATATATTTCATTGGGATGACTTTGATTCTCTTTAGGTTCAATTTCTGGATGCACTCTATTCTCATCAAGCTGCTACCCTGTGTAATTCTCACTGTGATCAGTTTTGTATTGATCCGGGTGCTCTATAAGGCAGCCAAGAGAAAAGTTAAACTTAAGGGCTACACCAATCCTATAAATTCCAACGCAGCTACTGCACTCAATGGCACAAAGTAAGGAATTTTTAGTGGTTTTCCCTACAATATTATACATTAAATTTCAAGGGGTATTTCACAATTTTGGTTCATAAAAAAGACTTAAATGAGGATGAGTAAATTATAAATGAAAATGTTAGTTTTTAAGCGCTCGAGCTTTCAGTAAGATCAAATTTTTTCACCCTTTGACAAAAGAAGAGTTCTTTACTGCTAAAAGAAAAGTTTCATTCATAGAAAATAGGACACGCCCCCTACAAAAATTCCAATAGAAAAATTAATAATTTTTATATAAAATTACCCAACACTGTCTCTTTGTCAAGAAGTTCCTTATTTTGAGGAATGTTAGAAAAAAACTTGAAATACGATTGCGTAAAATATATAATAATAAATTCATGGTACTTATAAATGGGCAGAATGGGCGTGGTCTAAATAACTTTTACATTTTTTTGTTAAAAGTTTCTACATTCTGCTGTGAAATCCTAATTCGAAAAGATGAGCTTCACAGTTCTTTGTATATTCTTCAGATACTTCGCGCTTTCTAGTAGATTGTCTAAAGAAAAATTATTAGTTCATGATCGGTGAGAACCAATCCTAACATGTTTAATCTAATTTTGATTTTATGCAATTGGTTGATGAATAGCTCTCCAATACTGTTTAGGTTTTGAACCAAGAAAGTCCAATTACAAAAAACAGAGATTACGATTTTTGGAGCATGGTAACGAAAATATTCATTCAAAGGTTCACAATTGCCTGATTAGAATACAGAATTAAAGCACATAAATTTATTAACCGTTTATACTAACAGGGCAGGGGCCTCTCGACATTTCATTTTTCCATACGTTTTTGCATAGTGGCACTGAAGACCATTGGCAAGTTTTTTCCTAAAGAGAATTGACTTATCAGTCTGATATATTTCGAAATCGTGCATTAAACGCCATCTAAAAATACATATTCTATAATGTTCGCCAAAATTATACAAGAACTATGAGTAAATTTGTTTAAGTTGCGGTGCAATAGATGCAAAATATTTACAAGGAGAACTGAAAGATAGCTTCACTTTTTATTAGACTTGATGGGCCCCTGAACAGGGCGTGGTCTAAAATGATTTTCAGACCACGCCCCCTTTTAATGTTAAACTTATTTCAGGAGCTTCTAAAGAATAATTAGGACTTTCTGTTTTCTTCTCCAATATTTTATAATTTGCAGACCTCCTCGGTCAGATCGTAGAACAGACCGAACGACAATGTTGCTGGTGGCTGTGCTGCTCCTCTTCCTCATAACGGAGTTCCCTCAAGGAATTCTGGGCCTTCTGAGTGGCATCCTACAAAAGTGCTTTCTCACGCGCTGCTACACACTCTTCGGCGAGATGATGGATCTCCTAGCCCTAATCAATGCTGCCGTAGGTTTTGTCCTCTACGGCCTCATGTCCAAGCAATTCCGCACAAGCTTCAAAGCTGTCTTCTTCAAGCATCCTCCCCATGGGGTTGAGATGACCAAAGTCACCGGATTAACGACAACGTGCGTCTGACTAGAGAGAATCTTTCGTCCCTGCTGCGTGGCTCCTAGTAGTGATCGTGTCCAGGATAAATCCCTTGTTTGACAATCACCCTGCCTCGCCAGCAGGCTCATCCGAAAGAATTATCCGTGATAACTCTTCCTAAATTACCAAATCTATTTTGCAGCGTTAAAAAAAATATGAGAGAATTTCCTGGCGATAACAACGAAATGAGCTTAATTGAACCTGTCTAGCTCCTGGAGCAACATCACAAAGTAGGATTACTCTTCAGAATTTTAATGGATAACTTATTAAGCAGATAGGAATTAAATAAATTGCTACAGAGATAGAGAGTTTAATTGTATAAAGCGATTTCGTGCTGTAAGGTATTTCTCGCAAAGTATTTCAGCAAAGAAAATACAAAGTGGGAATTTAAAGAATTTTCTTTCACCAGAACCATAGAGTTATTAATACTGGCTGTGAAATACCGATTTGAGAGGCATTACATTACTCTTATATTGACTTTTTGGTAGCAAGATAGATCTAAATGTGAATATTATTTAAAGTTAGACGAACTTGCTTATTTTTATCACATTTACTGAAGAATAAAAATGATATTTTGCTTTGTTACTAAAACTCAACAAATTAGGGATTTATAGCCACGCCCCTTTCAGCAATTTTGGCCAGGTGAAATTGAAAACTTTGTCATTTAAAAAATTTAATAAATTTAAATTGATTGTTTAGATTTATTGAATTTGTATTTGATACACTTTGAATAAACATCTATAACAATTCCATTAGTAAATGAGTATGGAGCGCTGATAATTCAATGATTTAAGCCACGCCCGTAGATAATGAACAATAATCATGTGATATAAAATACAAATACGGAAAATTCTAAACAAAACGAAATTTTGTTACTTATTCAGTTTATTTGTATTTAAGCTATAAATGTTATCATCTATTTTCAATAGTGTTAAAAGAACTGGAAAAAGCTTAAGCTTAACTAATATTCTGCAATGAAAATCCTTAAAATCGGTCAGTGAGATAAGTGTGTAATCTCAAATATAAGGTTAAATAAATATAATTATTGACTGCTCCCACAAGGGGAGCTTGATTCTCTTACTAAAATTCTAACTAATTCTCTATTTACACAAAATATCGTTAATTTACGGAGACTCAAACACAATTTCGAATTTTTAAACTAAAATTTTCGCAAAAAATGAAAGAAATTTATGAAGTATCGTGTAAAAAAAACTGGTAAAAGAGTTACTCAGTAATTATGAAAGGAATTAATAATGCTACAGGAAAGGTCTTCTAGGACAGCCAGGGGCCTCTTCACATTTCATTTTTCTATACGTTTTTGCATAGGGGCACTGAAGACTATTGGAAAGTTTTTTCCTAAAGAGAATTGACTTATCAGTCTGATATATTTCGAAATCGTGCATTAAAAGCTATCTAAAAATACATATATATTTCATAATGCTCGCCGAAATAATACAAGAACTACGAGCAAATTTGTTTAAGTCACGATGCAATGGCTGCAAAATTTTTACAAGGAGAAGTGAAAAATAGCTTCACTTTTTATTAGGTTTGATGGGCCCCTGAGGACAGCATCAAAATTAAAGAAAATATACAAAAATTTGACTTTTTTAATTTGTGCTTAAAGGCCGAAAAAAGGACAATGGGAAAAACAGTCTAACCTTTCGTCACGGTTCAGCGGGTACAGCTACATGAAAACAGTAGCGTTTTCAGGATATTTTTGCTGTGTCCATCAGCTGATCGGTCCGCAGTTCCCGAACAAAAATTCTAACGATAAATATATAGAAGTGAAACTGCCCCAACTGCCCCGGGAGTATCATATTAAGGTCAGAAATATTCAGCTAATATTTCAGCTGAATTGAAATCGGTTAGCATTTGATGCTCGCTTGGGAATGAAATCTATACCATCGAAAAGTTTTCAGCCAAAGGTAACAACTGTTGTTCCGGGACCAACCCCAATACCACTGGACCACTAGTAGGAAAACCACTAGAGCATGCTTAAAAAATACCGATGGTTTCCCATCAGACGAGAAAAGTTTTCATTTTATTGCTCTGTAAGGGCCTTGACAGACCTGAGGATTAACCGAGAGACGACTTAGCGTAATTATATTAGAAATAATGATTAAACTACATTTCCATCATTTTCGACTAAGTCGTCTCTCGGCTTAAGTCGTAAGTGTGTCTAGGGCATAATGCTCGATGGCTTTTAAAACACGATTAGTTTGTATAAGAGCTACCAAACGAAGTAATCAGGGATAAAGTCTAAAACTATTTCTTTAAGGCAAAAAACAAACGAGCAGTAAAAAATTCAAAATGGGCAGTAAAAAATTCAAAATGAGCAGTAAAATATCTAATTATGGTCAGTAAAAAACTGAAATCTTTACAAAAATGGGTCTAATTTATATATTTAACATTTAAAATTGTTGCAGATAGAATGAAAAGCCCTTTATTTTCCCTTTGCCAAAATTTGGACGATAATATCACTCTTTCAATTTTTTTGTTACTGCTCAATTTTAACTTTTTACTGCTCATTTATACAATGCCTTTCTTTAAAGCATCCAGAACAAGTTCCTTAAAATTATGTATAAAAAACCGCGAGATTATTCAACATACCGCTTGCACAAACTGGCAAATGTTCAAATGATCGACTCCTTCCTCGATAAACTTCAATTGAAATTTATCGAGAACTGCCGCTTATCACCTCACACAGAGATCCAACAGCTAAACTAGTGTTAGCAAGTTTAAATTCAGTTAATATCAGCGTTTAAAAGCTCTATTCTAATATTGCTAATCTGTCAAATATCATTCATTAAGTAAAAGTCACCTAAATCTACTTTATATATTCTTCTACTCTAAACCTCTGTTTAATACTTATAATATACTCTGAATTAAAGATGTAGCAATTAAATCAAAATTGGAACACTTACTTAAATTGTATATACCTGTACTTTTAATGGAATAAATATAAATTAAATTAAATTATTTCTTTAAAGCTGAAGTCATTAAACTGAATTTCATTAATATCGGTAGAGCCGTTTTCGAGAATTTATTTTTCAAAGTAGTAGATTTTGTTAAGGATATCGTTAATTTGCCAAGGTATGACAGTGCTTTTTGACTTGGGTCTTGGCCATTTTTAAATCATATACGAATACTTGCAAAATGGGCCTAGTCTCATCTTTGGAGAAGGATTAGGCTAGCTCCCATACATTGTCCCAGGGGGCTGACATTAGTTCTGAAAAATGCGACCAGTTTTAGTGTCAATTTTTTCCTGTTTTCGTACACATTTCACGAGATATCTCCAAAACTACGTAGGTTGCCTATTTGGGGTTTACGGTTATCTTTTCGTTATTAAATTGGATTTTATTGTGTATTAGTATTATTTACTAATTCATTCTACAATGACAGAAAACAGCTAATAAACTCAAAAGTTCTTTCGGCACGCTAAAAACATATGGGAAACATAGGAAACGGCATGCCCCTGCATTGTCCCATTTTCCTTTTACACTTTAAAATTAGAGATGTTTTGTCAAAGAATACATATTCAATCTTTAAAGACAAATTTGAAGATTTAACTGGATTTTACGCTTAAATATTTATCCTAGAACTAAGGAGCAAGTTCAATTTTTCACTTCACTTTTTAGTTTATCAACTACTATTTGAAAGGAGACTGCTTTTTTTACTTTTGTTAAATTTCTAAGTAGGGGAAACTGGGACACCGCCGAAAATGGGGTAGCACCGAACACTGATTTTATTTGCTAAACTACTTGGGATGTAACGATCATTGCTTCAGTGGACAAGCATCACTATATTATCTATGAATTCATACAGATCTTGTCCTCTGAAGTCTATCTAATTAAAAAATCGCAGTGTTCAGTGCAACCCCGTGTTCAGTGGTGCCCTAGTTTCCCCTATTTTTATTTATTTAATATATCTAATGTCTGAGATTTCGATTATTTATTAATTTTAAAATAGCCAATCGTAATATTTTCTTGCTGGTTATTTTCATCCAGAACTCGGAATAAGCCCACACTTTCACTCTGTTACTAATCAATTCTAAAGAGGGCGTGGCCTAAATTTCAGCCGTAGAGTAAAATGTGAAGGTTTCTCAGAAGATTTGAATTGTAGTATTGTTATATTGAGTTTGTTAAAATGTGATATAGGCGATACAGTCCATATAGTCCTCAAATTGAGAGTAACTAAATTATTCTAAGGCGGACTTACTAGAACTGTCTACTTCTAAGCATAATATAGAACATAAAAATTAAATTTTATAAAAAAAAAAATTGTATTCAAATTGATAATTTTGATATTTAGACTTAAACGCAATGAATTTAGCTTCAATATAGTAATCCGTTTTATTAACAACAAATACTTGCTACCAAAGATTCATACTTATGCAACGATACTTACCTCTCCAGCAATTAAAGTTCTATGGATAAACAAATAATTAAGGAGTGTGAAAACGAATGTTCCACTGTTTTAGAGTGTGAAGGAATTCTGTGAAGGAAGCTCTGCAAATTCCCCCACAAAACCCATTTTAGATTTTAAATGAAAAGAAGCTCTAGAGAGCCGAATGAGAAATTCAATTATAAATTTGTAATATAAGCCCAATGAATTTGTATTGATGCAGTAACTTATAAATAGAATAGTGAATGTTTTGTAAATATTTCCTTCTCTCATGTAGGTCATTAAGGACCAAAGAAAAACACCATAAAAAAAGCTAGATATATCACCTCATTGTACATTTCTCTGTGAGCCCACTGAAATGCACATTGTCGTGACAATAGCAAATTAGTTTAAGGAATGTTTATTTATAAATAAATATAACAATTGCTAATTTATTTCTTTTTGTCTTTTTTTTATACCAAATCACCATCATCCTCTGTATCTTCTTTTAATTCATCTGCCACAACAAGAGAAGCGTTCCCTAGCCCCAAGGCGGATGAATCTCTCTCCTTTAGCATTTGAGACTCAATTTCAATTCTAGCCATTTCCTTCTCAGCATCCTCCTCTGTTTTGGTCTCATCCTTGTCTTCTGGCGGCAAAAGGCCGCTCAGTGTTTGAGCTGCTTCTATGTACTACAATAATAAAGATAATGAGTGGGTGTAATAAGAAAAGGAAACAGTCTTCGACCCACCTCAGTTGGGATACTAGCTGTTTCAGACATTCTTATCACATTCGTTAGATAAACACGAGATTGCTGGTATTTTCCCTCTTCGTGGCAGAAAATGGCGAAATTCAGGTAAATTAAGGGATTCTTGAGAGCATCAGGTTGCATTGTTGATCTCTCGAAGGCCACAAAAGCTCCTTGGCGGTCGTGTAGATACCGAAGGCATGCTAGAATTCAAATATTAACAATTTGTATTACATAATCCAAAATATTCAATATTATTGATGCAAATCAATATGCAAAGCTTTGAAATTCGATGTGAAAATCAACCAGATGAAATACTATTTTGTAGTAATCTTCTTTAGTGTGATTCATTCTGATTAATCTCATATCATGACTAAAATGCTTACCAAATAATAAATTTAAATATTGTGGAGAATTTTCCCCGATATTGTCAAAATTAATCATATTAAAAACATTGATTTAAATCCAATTAAACCGCACTATCAAAATTTTATCATGATTTGATTAATGAAACATACGTGAGCATTTGCCACAAACAGATTCGAAAAAATTTTATAAAAAGGTTAGTCGAGTTAGTTTGACTATTAATCACTCATAGGAGTGGATTTTAAGTGTGTTGTAGTCCGTTTCCGTTATTTATTGATTATATCTATTTTTTAAGTTATTGACAGTTTGATCCTTTTTAGATATTTTATTGGACAGGGTATCGGTCAAAATAGGCCTAAGATCTGAAACCTGAGCAAGGGGCTTAAAGAGGGGGGGGACAAAAAAATTGTAAGAAAAAGGTATATAGGGGAAGGTTTTGCACCTTCGTAGTGTTGCAGCTTCGTAAAAGTTGATTTTTTTCAAGTTACTAAATGAATATCATCCATGGACTGGACATATAATCTAAAAGCTAGTCCTACATCTCACATTTCCTGACAAACTTGGAAGCCTATGCCTTTTTCCTGGGTCCAAAAGGCAAAAATAAAAAATGGGCCTGAAATCGTAATTCTGATGTGTAATATTTTATGCATTTTTGCACACTGCAAGTGTTTTTTAGAAAAAAGCAACTATAATCCAGGTTATAGAGGATTTATTAGGCTTAATATTTACCGTGAAAATCTTTTGCTTGAAGAGGGTCGTTTTTGTGGGTGGAGGAAAATTCATAAAAATTACTACCCTTGCAGCTAAGGAAAATTGAATTTTGCAGCTTCGTAAAAACATCTGTCAAAATTACTGATCACCGAATTTGAGAATTCCTCACTGTTTTGTGTCACACTGTGCATGCCGCTCGGGATATTTGACTCATCAGAGATTCCACTGAATAAATTCACAAGAAAATTTTAGGATATTAAACAATTTTCACTAAAATCTCGAAGGAAAACACAACACACACTTCCCCATCAAAATGAGACTTCATCAGATGTTATTATTTCACTTCTGTCAAATTAAACATTAAACCTGAATATGCTTATGGTAGGTGTGATTCTTTCATTGCCCATGCGGTGCATTTCTGTAAGACAGATTCGAGACGTTTGAAAATAAACAAGGATTACAATAGGTGTGATTACTACTTTTTGATTTGTGCAGTGATGAAACTAAACTGCTTATGGTAGATGTGATTTTTTAATTGCCACTTCGATGTATTTTAAGTATTTCTCATTCAATTTTTTCTTGTTTTTAAGTAGAAATTCCCACATTTCACTTTAAATAGGTGGCTGGTCATTTTTGAAATTAGTTACGTCCGAAATATGTTCTGTAAGACTAATTGGAAATGTTAGAGAAAATCCGAGGATTACAATAGGTGTAATTATGAGAGAATCATACCCAACCAAGCTCTTAACTGACTGTCCGAATGCAGGGAAAAAATGGTTTTCCGAGTTTCAAAAAACATGTGTTAGAAAAATAGCTTAAAATTGATTTTTAAAACGTGATACCTCATACAAATGGTGAAGACAAGTAGATGAAAGTTCCATCTAAGTACTTATGCCCAAATTTTTGTGTCCGGTCTAATGTTTTCGGGGAAAATGATGACTACAGAGGTGGGAAAAAGTGGTACGAAGGTGAGTTAATCAGGGCACATTCGTAAAAAATGCCGCTACATTTTCATTTTCCTGTAGTGGAAAATCCAAGGACTTCCAGGAATTTTGTGAGGCAGAATTATGAACCCAATAAGTAAGAGATTTTTTTATATAGTGATATAATTGATTCGGTGTGTGTGGTGGCATTCAGTAAAAAATCTTAAATCTTGAACTCCTTTTTTAATACGAACTTTCAAAACCTTCCCCTATAGAAGAAGGCTTTAAATTTTCGAACATTTCATATTTTTCCAATATATTTCCCATATTTTCAGGAAATGAGTGACTCAAGACTAACGAAAATTAATATAGATTGTGAGGTTATATTTTGCATAACCTAAAAGAAATCTGGAAGTTAAGTGGTATAAAATTCTTATCATTAATTTCTAAATTTTCATTAATTGCCCAAACAGTCCAAAAGGAATAGTTTTCCCTAGAAATTTCATATTTTGCTTTGAATACTCAGATTCTCAAGAGACGATGCACAGAAAAAAATATTTTGTAAAAATGTTCGTAAATGTTTGTGAATTTCTATGGTGGAGTTAAAAAATGCTCGTGAATCGTATAACCCACAAACAAGTTCGTAAAAGTTTGTACTTTTTTCACAAACATTGTTTGTAACACGATCATTTGACGAACATTTTTTGTACTTTTACAAACATTTGTTCGTAAATGTTCGTAAATGTTCGTAAGATTTTGTCATTTATTCGTAAATGTTTGTAAAATGTTCGACAGGAAAACATATCTAGTGAAATAATCGCGAGTGTTTAATCATTGAGAAGAGTGAGAAAAGCTGGATTGACAGGGGATTTGGAAGAAGTCCTCTGCCGCTTGTCCAGCTCTTTGTTCCAGCCAGCGAACGGTTGTGTTTCATTTTCGAGCAACCATAGCCATTCGGAAGAGCAAAGGAAAATGTTGCTCCAATAAATCCGGATGAAAGGAATAGATCATATTTAATCATATTTTATGCTATTCCAGGTAATTATCCTGAATTCCCGTCCAGTACTCATTATGAAATTACCGCAAAATGCAGTTAAAGTAATTAATATAATTTAATTTAAAAGATGTTTTAATTTTTTTTACGTTTAGGTTTAACATAACCTAAAACTTTCTACTTTAACATATTTACGAAATACATGAATGAAGCCTGTTATGCTAATTTTTGTTTACTCAAACGTAAATTTACAACAAAATACAACAAAGACTCCAGCACTTCCTGCACTACATAACAAAGGTTTGCAGCATTTTCTGCACAACCAGCATTACCCAACAAAAACTTCCAGCACTTCTGCATCAGCTCTACCTAACAAAGACTTCCAGCACTTCCTACACTACGTAACAAAGACTTCCAGCATTTTATGCACTACCAGCACTACCTAACAAAGACTTCTAGCGCTTTCTGTATTACCAATTACTACCTAACAAAGACATCCACCACTTCTTGCTTTACTAGAACTCCCTAACAAGGACTTTCAGCACTTCCTGTTCTATCTGTGTTACCAGCACTACTTAAGAAAGACTTCCCGTACTTCCTGCATTATCAGTACTAATCTACCAGCATATACCAGCACAACCTAACTGTGTTATCACACTTGCACATTAAAATTTTAATATGATTCACATTATGTCGCTGGTGAGAGTCCAAATGTGTAATTTGTGTGTTTGGATCATTTTACATTCAAAATTTGATCTATTTGTTGATAAAATGGTAGACTTGACCCGCAAAATTTAATATTAATTGATTTATAGCATTAATGCCAAAAATTAATGTGATTTTCTCTTTAATTTTTTAATGTGAAAAATATTTATGCTTTAGGTAAATTTAAACTTATTTTTGCAGGCCAAGTCCACTTCTTTATCAATAAATAGAAAAACCCCAAATATTAAGTGACTCAAAGACACAAATAACATAATTGGACGCTCACAAGCGACAATTAATGTGAATCACATTGAAATTTTAATGTGCAAGTGTGATAACGCCGTAAGAAAGACTTTCAGCACTTCCTGCACTACCTAACAAAGACTTCCAGTATTTCCTGCATTACCAGAACTGCCTAATAAACACTTCCAGCACAGTTTGAAATTCTTTTATAACCTTTTTGACCTCTTTAAGTGAGATTATGTAAATAATTACTTATAATAGCATTGTGAAGTAAGGATCACAAAAAAATTCAAAGTAGGGGGAAGTGGGGCACTTTTGAATGTGGGGTACATTTGAAATTGGGATTTTTCAACTATTTTTAAATAAAATTGAGTCTCATCGAGATATAATTCAGCTGCACAAACATATTGAGAAGCTAAATTACGTTATAATATGGCTCAATTCAATTTAAAAATAGGAGAAAAATTCCAATTTCAAAAGTGCCCCACTTTCAAAGGTGCCCCACTTCCCCCTATAGCAATTTACCTCCAAGAAGCATGAGACATTCAGCATGGTTATTTTTGATGCTAACAGCTGTGGCCAGAACATGAAAAGCACTAGCAAACTGGTGAGCCTTCAAGAGGACATATCCAAGATTATAGAGAGCATTGAAGTTCAATGGAGAGATCCATACAGCTTTCTTGAGACAAGCAATAGCAGCTACAAGCTTTTGCTTTTTGTAGAAGCACAATCCAATATTGCTCCAAATCTCTGATCCTTCCTGATCCAAATCACTAAGCAATTTGTACTTGTTCAAGGCTCCATCAACATCATTCTTTGACTGAAAAATATCGAATTGCTAAATTGACAAAGTGTGCTAAACTCTGATTTAATACCTGAAGAATTGCTCCAAGTGCAGTGAGAGCTTTTGAGCACTTTGCATCAACATTTAATGCATCGAGAAGCTTTGCGAAAGCATTTTGAGTAGCACCAATAGTTAGGTAGAGAATACCAATTTGAGTCAACGTGCCCGGATCATCGGGATTAATCCTAAAGAGAGCAAAGAGTAATAGGATTACCTTCCAGACTGAAAGAAAGGTGAATAAACTTGAGCTTACTGTAAGCTATTTTCCAGAATTTCAATAGCTTTGGGCAAATCATCTTCAGACAGATAAATCTCAGCCAATTTTTTGTAACTATCAAGGTGCTTTCCATTCTGAATGCCACGCACGATGTACTCTTTAGCCTCTTTTGGGCCAGCTCGTGGCTGTCCAACATTCTTTAACAAGAGATCCCCAATAAAATAGTAGAGTTCATGGTCTGGTTTGTCCAGAAGTGCCTCGGCTTTCAGAAAAACATCCAAACTCTGCTTAAAACGTCCCATTTTATACAGAGTCTTGGCCACTTCCTTAAAATACTCTGAATTCTTAGAATTCAATTCTATGGCCTTCTGAAAGGATTTCAGAGCATCTGGCATTTTCCCTTCTTCCCTTGCTATTAAGCCCTAACAAAAATTTTAAAGATATCGTAAAAAGTTCGTTAATACGTTACACTGAGAGAAATTATTGAAACACCGGACATACCTGGACAAAATAGAGATATTCAGTGTCATAGTTCTTCTTCAAGTACTCCTCAATAATAAGTTTGCAGTAGGAAAAATCTCTTCTTGCATACATCAAATACAAAAGCCAGTTTACATTGGTTTCAGCATAAGTATTTTCTGCAATTGCAGTTTTATTGCAATATAAATTATTATATCACTTGAATTAATTTACTCACCTCTCCGGAGAATAACATTAGCTGCGGTTGATGATGAAGGTGTTACTCCATTGCATTCGTAATAATTCATTTTAAACAAATATTAACTTTAGAACAAGTTCCGGGAATTGTAACTTCAAAGGAATTTCACTGGCATTACTGATTCTTAGAGTACAACAAATCCTTACCATGGCAACGCATATGGAATTGTCTACAAATTTTATGTAAATGTAGACAATACTTGCCTTAACGGATTGTTGACAAGATTGATAACGAATTCAATAAAATAGTTGCTAACGATTGTGAAATGGGCCTATTTATCTATTGCTATTAGATTAAAAAGGATTAAAATACATTTGAGGCCATCGATATCTTAAAAATTAAAATTAAAAGACATTATGTTAGTGACAAAATTTAGTTTTTTATTACTTATTTGCTTTTGTTGCCTTAAGAAGCATGAGTATTAAATTATTTTCTTGTACTTAGATAAATAGATCTTAAAGGAAAAGATGAGATCTTCAGAGGCAAGGCTTATAACTTAAATAACTTTATACCAGGTGAGATTGCTGAAGAAATCTAGACAGAATAGCATAATATAGTGGCAATTAATCCGTTCTGCTTAAGGTTTAGTAAATATTTACCTTCGGGAGAGGTAAGATCTTTAGTAAAACCTCTATCCGTTATCTATTCAAACCATTAAAAACAGTCTGTAGCACATTAGTAATATCTTGGTAAAAATATGGTTAGTAAAAAATAAAAATTGGTATAAGTAGTGAAATAAACCTAACCGGCTTATGTAGGTGAAATTCGTGAGATTCTTAAGCTAACTCGGAATGTATGCAAATTCGATTTAGAGCCGAAGTTGGGGGACGCCATTCAGTTATCTTGAATCAATTTGGTGAAATTATACAAATTTTGTATTTAAACCAAAATATCAAGGATTTGGATGGACTGACAGAAAAGTGATATATGGGTGAAACGTAGACCAGAAAGTTCTCTATTATTTTGCAGTAGAACTTGATCTCATCGATTACTCAGAAGCCGAGATAATCGACGTTGTTTGTTTCTGAACTCGTTTTTTCGACTTGAGCGCCCCAAGTGTTCATTTGGTGTACTTCAACTATATCAAAGAATTGTGGTGTTTTGTGAGACTTTGCATTTACAACCCTATTTTAAGTGTCTTGGTGGAGTAGAGGCAGTCAAATTGGCATCTGAGTGGTTTGAAAGCGTTATTATGGGAAAAATCAATTTTTCACATTTAAACGACAAAATCGGACATATCGCATTATCTGATCGAAAAATGATGTATGGACGAAATGTAGACACAAATGTCCCCTACAATTATGTCCAAGTAATCATTAAAATCGGTTCAGCGACAGTCGAGATAATTGAGGTTATGTGATATTGAAATTGGTTTTTCGACTGTGGCGCCCTTGGTATTGGTCTCACGAAGTTCAAGTGTTCTAGAAAGTTGTAGTATTTGGTGAGATCTTTCGCTTAAGCCCTCACTAATCAAAATCGGTCAAATAGAACCGGAGATTTGATTTTTTGAATTTTGTGAACTCTCCGGTTCTATTATAACCACAACGCACTTACGCCCCATTTTGGAAACGTCTTAGACCGGACTACAACATACTAATTTGATTAACTTTCACAATGCCGTTTTTGAGAAAAATGAGTCTGAATTTTGATGGATTTTGACGCTGTCGCTGAGCCACCTGTGGTGACTTTTTGAACTTCCATCTGAAAGTGCTCATCGAGAAGAAATCAAAAACCCAAAATTTAGCTCAAAATGTTAATTAGAACCGGAGATAGAGGCCGGTCAATATTCGAACTTTGACCCTTATAGCTCGGGTCAGGGGTTTGGATCGACTTAAGTATTTTTTTGTTTGATAGGTATAATCAGCGGCTACAACATACTAAAATTTCAGCCCGATGTATAAAGGAATTTTTGAGTTATTTCAAGAATTTTTTGGACCCTTATAGCTCGGGTCAGGGGGGCCGGGGTACCTTAAATTTGGTATTGATCGAAAGCTCTAAGGCCCAGCTATAACATACCAACATTTGAGTCCGATCGATGCCATAGAGGCGGAGCCATTGAGAAAAAAGGGGGCTATTCAAAATGTCGGAAGGGGGCAAGGAAGGAGAGGTGGGGGGTGGGGGTCAATGCACCAAGTTGCAATTTTCATACGATATATAACCTTTGCCGAAAACCGCAAGTCGATATCTCTCCTAGTTTACGAGATATTAGCGTTTAAAGATTTGCATGCAAAACATGCCTAAAAAGTTTTTTTTGATGCCAACTTTGGGGGGTCTATCTCTTCTAGTTTACGAAATATTCGTGTTTAAAGATTTGTATCGAAGAGTGTCTCAAGAAACGTCTTCTACCGCTCTATCGAAGCCATGATGTTCCACCATTGTTTTGGCCAGATCTAGCATCAAACCACTACGCTAAGGATACGATTGCGTATGGTTCAACGACAATAATAGAGTCATTTATGTGCAGAAAGAGTTTAATCCACCCAACACACCGGAACTGCGTCCTATTTGAGTATGTTCAATAAAATCCTATTTAATCATTTTTTATAGACAGCTTGACCATATTTTTATTTTAGTAATCACCTCATTGTAACATAGAGGCTATTCCATATTTCGAAAGCATTACATGCAGTTGATTAAATAATTTTTATGACCATTGATTAAAAAAATGTTGCACTGACTCCACTGACTCACCCAAATAGCAATTTGGAGTAAGATTACCGTTGGATGTATGTATTCTGGATTCCAAAAACGGGTCCTATGACGGTCGTCAGAGAGACGAATGACGGAAAGTGGGGAATAATATGACGGTAATTACAGAAGTCATTTGGCGTCATAATAACTCTGAAATTACCCGCCTACGACTAAAATATGACGCCGACTTCCAGTGTAGTAATAAAAATTCTTCTCCTCACTGGATATATTTGAGGGGAAATTTCACTTGTCAAATGGCAAATAGAACTATTCAGAGCTGTGAATTCGCAAAGTAATTGATATTTTCGCGTGTTTTCTCAACAATATAATAGTGTACATTGGGAGGAAAAGCTCCTTCAGTAGAGATGTGTGTTGTGATTCGAAAAAGTACAGTGCCGACAGAAGTTAAGTGAAAATTAGGCAATTTTTTGCATAATAAACACACAAACATTTTTTTTACAAAATGAAATTTTGTGATTTAGGAGTTTGCTCCAGTCTCTGGAGTATCCTGTGATTAAAATTTTGTGTCGAAAAGACCTACAGTAGAGTCTCGCTATAGGCCATCGCTCTATAGTCCACAATTTATCGACCGTTGATTTAAAAGTACTGATTTTGAGTTAGGTTATGTTTTTTAGTACGCGACGTGCAATGTTTTTATAATCATTTTAATATTTCTGGCAAACTTTATTGAGTAGTTGTGATAATTGTGATCCATAATGAAGAGAGCGAGGATAAGTACCACAATTGCAAAGAAAGTGGAAGCCGTCGAGCAATTTCAATACTAAAAGTCGTTGATAATTTAAAAGAAAATAACATGGACTATAGTTCGATCCAAGTGTCAAATCTGGAACCAAATATGGACTATAGCGAGACTCTACTGTATTTAGTGAAAATTTTGAAAGATTTTTTTTGTGTTGTTGCCATCCAATGGGAAAATTTTCGACATGTCGGATGGCTCATTCAGCAATAGGCGAACGGCAAAAATCTTCGCAAATGTGTGTAGTGAATTAGGAAAAAATTAGAGAAATTTACATAAAACGTAGTAGAAAACGATGGAAAATGTGAAGAATTGTTGAAAAAATATTGTCAACAGTGGTAATGCAATACAAAGTTGTGAAGTGCAACGTTTTCATTCAAAGTGTGTGCGTCCATTTCGTACATATGCGCTAGAGAAGGA
This sequence comes from Phlebotomus papatasi, assembly GCF_024763615.1. Classification (NCBI taxonomy): domain Eukaryota; kingdom Metazoa; phylum Arthropoda; class Insecta; order Diptera; family Psychodidae; genus Phlebotomus; species Phlebotomus papatasi. The sequence goes on along the minus strand of NC_077223.1, from coordinate 85,314,302 downwards.
CGCCAAATGCATTGTTTTTGGCGCGTCATTTTTTGTACGGAAAAATACCGTCATTTGGAGTCGCTTTTGTTACTGCATGGTAGAGTAAATTTTAGAACCGTAAAATAACTGTTATATTACTAATTCAATCTTAAGTAATGCTGTGACCAAAATTCGACGCGAATATGACTAATTCTTAAGATTCCAATTAGGAGTAATTTTTTTGACCATTTATTAACCAGTCATTTTTGAGTCAGAGTAATTTTTTGCGGATTGGGTCATTCTGATTTCATTTTGCTACTTGGGTACATTGATAAAACTTTTCATGTTTTTGAAGCGAGTTTTCTAAAGCTTTCTTGGAATTATTTTTTCTTTAAATGAACTATTCCTTTGTATTACTGATGTAAATTATTTAGTGAGAACTACACGTCTTCAAAAGGTTAAAAAACGAGTTTCTGAATTTCGTTCTGAATGCTAAAAAATACTTTTAACGATCTTTTTCGCATAAATTTCAAATGCCTCTTAAATTAAGAGACTACCTTCCAGTTCAAAAGCACTGGAAGTTTGTATAGAGCTTCCAACCAAACTTCAGCTGTCACCGGATTTGCAGTGTTTTGTAGGGAATTTTTTGTTCTCCCACAAAAAGGGCGATTTCTCACGTATTTTTGCCAAATATTTATCAAATTTTAGTGTTAAATTGAAGTTAAGGTGCCCTTCTACCCTCAGTGATAGTTATAAAGTGCGAAAAGCGCCAAGGAAGCGGTGAAAAACACTAAAAATCGAAGGTGAGATTTTCATTTGTAAAATTTCCTTTCAAATAATTTTGTGCTAATTTTTAAATTTATTTTTTTTTATCACGCCTTTGATTCAGGTGATAATAGCGAAAGATTAGAAAATTAGCACCAGCAAGTCATCGGTCTTCTGGGGAGCAGAGTCACCTGAGTCTGCGAGGAAGTGTTGAAGATCTTGTGAGATGTCAGGGTGATTAATCTGGGCAGATGGATGAGAGAAGTGAGGCAGATAATTGATAATTATCTTATCGCATTGTCTTGTGCACTGAGAGGAAAGACAATGAAGCACTTGAGATCACGAGAAGCGTAGAGAATCTTTTGCGTGAGTGTGTTGAAAACGTCCGGGAAGATGGTCAATCGGACGCAGAAATTGATCCTTGGGACACTTCTGCTGCTGCTGGTGGATGTCATCTGGGTGTCATCGAGTGAACTGACAAAGTTCCTCTATGAGGATGACAATTTCGACAAACCCTTCTTCTGCACCTACTTCAAAACATCCATGTTCACCATCTATCTCCTGGCTCTGGGGCTGCTGGCGCCCTGGAGAGACTCCTGCCCAGCACCTCAGAGTACCACCGTGGGAATGAACAATAATACACCCAATTACACCCTGATGGATCACAATGCTGACGAGGACAGCGTCTTCGTCAATGGCGGGCCTACGACCAGTCTCAGTGACTCCAGCTTCGTCCCGGTCAAAGTCGAGGGAGTTTCCGGGACGGACAGCGACGACAGCAGCATCCGTAGCGTGAGATTCAGCAAGATGGCCGAGGTCAGAGAGATGTCTCCGCATGATGCAACCGAAGCTCTCATGTCCAGGCTCTCCTACTCGGCCAGTCTCCGGATGAGGCGCCAGAAGTCGCATCATAAAACAGCCCGAACGGCTCTTATGTTCTCCATCCTGGTAAGTCCCGCTTTCTCTCACTCCCTGCCCCAATTTGAAGATCTCAAAACCCTTCCCGACCCAAACAACTTTCAAAAATTCCCTTATCAGCCAACAGTCGAGCGATTGATAATTTTTGCGCGAATTACGAAGTATTTATAAACACAAGATTACAAACAAATTTCTCAAATTCGATTACAGTTTTTGAGGACTGAGCAAACTTCACTAATTTAATTAAATTTTTTATAAAAACAAAATTTTTTAATGACCATTTGTGAAAAAAAAGAATAAAAGCGACGTAAATTGTCATTAACAATGGAGTTCCATGACAGTTTTAGTGCTCTTTTTTGGTAAATTAAACTTGATTTATAGTGAAAATATTTAAAAATAGAAATGCACAGACAAATGCAAAATTGTTCGGCTAGAATAAAATCCCGCCGAAAGTGTTTTCCTGGATAAAATTGTAGATTTTCGAAATAAATTACGCAAAATAATTTTTAGGCCACGCCCTTTTTAGTATTACAGATCTTATTATAGACATTTCGCAGGAAATTCGACACTAGAAAAATAAACACTTCCAGTCGCATTCCATTGGAAATAAGTTACAGTAAAAATAGAAATTAATTTACTACAGGGTTCGCATTCAATACGGTGTCATTGAAATCACATTTTTATCGAAATCCAATGTAGAACGTTTTACAGAAAAGGTCAGCCGATTGTTTTTAACCTAAACGACTTAAAAAGTTCAATGAGTGAGATAGACATATCAAAAACGTTAGACGATGAAAGAGACGAATTTAGATTTCATGAAATGTTCCTGGTCTAAAAACGGGACATCTTCTGGACCAGGGGGTGATATTAGCTCTGAAAAATGCGACTAGTTTTAGTAGAAATTTTTTCCTGTTTTCGTACACATTTCACGAGATATCCCCAAAACTACGTAGGTTGCCAATTTAGGCTTTTCGGTTGCCTCTTCGTTATTAAATTGGCTTTTATTTTGTATTAATATTTTTGGCTAATTCATTCTACAATGACAGAAAACAGCTAATAAACTCAAAAGTTTTTTCGGCGCGCTAGAAACATATGGGAATGGGAAACATAGGAAATGTCATGCTACTGGACCAGAAAAAATTCATAAAATCGAAATTCAGGTCCCTTTCATTCCCAAACTATTTACATAAGTCCATCTCATTCTTTCGCACTCTTCTTCTTCTTTTAAGCATCACACAAAATTCAATTTAGTTTAATATAATTTTGAGAGAGAAAGAGTGAGACAAACACATGCGAAAAGTTTGCGAATGGAAGAGATAGTGAATTTTGATTTAATGAAATTATCTTGATCTAAAAGATGTACCGGAGCCATAAAAAACGATTTTAGTAAGTAATAGATTTCTTCGTTAAAAAGAATCAATTTCGATCAGTTAAAAAAACACTCTTGGTCAGAATAAATCAAGTTAGTAGATCTTTGTAGATTTGAGGTTATTACTGACGAAAATTGATTTAATCATTGGCCGAAACGGATATTCATTTTTCTGAATTTTTACTGGCCTAAATTGACAATTTTATTAGACGAAATTGAATTCCTTATGGCTCCGGCACAACTTTTAGATCAAGAAAATTTCATGAAGTCGAAATTCGAATCCCTTTCTCACATGTTTTGCATATGTCTATCTCATTCTCTCGCACTCTTCTTCTTCTTTTAAACATCACAATAAATTCAATTTAGTTGAATCGAAATTGGTATGCGAAACAATGAGATAGTCATATGCAAAACATGTGAGAAAGAAAGGGATGCGAATTTCGACTTCACGAAAATCACCTGATCTAAAAGGTGTGCCGGAGCCATTACTGACTAAAATTTCATTTCTTATGCCTCTCACAATTTTAGCTGAATATAATTTCATGAAATCAAAATTCTCGGCCCTGTCTTTTTCAAAAAGTTTGCATAAGTATCTCACTCTTTCGCTTTCAAAATTAGTTTGAACTAAATTGAATATGTTATGACATTCAAAAGAAGTGTCCGAAAGGGTGACATATTCAAAACTTTTAAGAAAGAAAGGGATGTGAATTTCGATTACATGAAATAAATATGTCTAAATATGCTGTTTATGGCTCCGGAAGACTTCTTAGATCAGGAAAATATCATGAAGTCGAAATTCTTACACCTTTCTTTCTCACGCGCTTTGCATATGTCTATCTCAGTCTTTCGTACTCTTCTTCTTCCTTTAAACATCACTAAAATTCAATTTATCTCAATCGAATTTGGAGTACGAAAGAATGAGGTAGACAATTATGCAAAACGTGTGAGCAAGAAAGGATTTCGAATTTCGTGTTCATGAAATTTTCCTGAACCTAAAGATATTCCGGAGCCATTAATAAAGACATTGGATTTATTTAATAACCAAAATTCACAATTTTACAGGGCGAAATTGAATTTTTTATTGTTCAAAATCTATTTGCTTACTGACCAAAATTACATTTTCTGCTGACAAAAATCTGTGCTGTTTTATTGACGAGATTTGATTTTTTACTGACCAAAATTTATATTTCTCCGAAACGAAATTGAATTCTTTATGGATCCGACACACCTTTTAGATCAGGATATTTTCATGATATCAAAATTCGAATCATTGACAATAATCCGGTGATCGTCGGATGGGAAATTTTAGCCCAGAATAAAAAACTTTTCTTCCCACTTTCCCAAAAAAAAATTGGAAGAAAAGTTTTCTATTCTGGGCTGAAATTTCCCATCCGATGATCACCGGATTATTGTCAATAAATTGTTACGTCGGTTCCTCAGTCTAAAAATCGAATCGCTTTTTTTCGCACGTTTTGCATATACCTATCCCATTCTTTCGCACTCCAAATTCGATTGAGCTAAATTGAATTTGGAGTGATGTTTAAAAGAAGAAGAGTGCGAAAGAATGAGATAGACATATGCAAACCTGCAAACCATATGAGAAAGAAAGGGATGTCAAGTTCGCTTTCGTGAAATTTTCCTGATCTAAAATATGTTCCGGAGCCGTTACTGTTCAAAATCAGTTTATTTATTGACCAAAATTACATTTCCTACTGACAAATAACATTATTTTACTGGATAAATTCTCTGTTTTATTTTGTAAACCAAAATTGAATATTTTTCTGTTCTAAATCGAGATTACTTTACTGACCAAAATTACATTTTCTACTGACGAACATCTAGTTTTTACTGGCTAAATTTGCTATTTTGTTGACGGGACTGAATTTTTTACTAACCAAAATTCACAATTTCACTGGGCGAAATTGAATTATTTTTTGTTGATTTAATTAGTGACTAAAATGACATTTTTACTGACAACAATCTGCGCTGTTTTATTGACGGGATTTCATATTCTACTGACCAAAATTGAGAGTTCGATGAAACAAAATTGAATTCTTTATGCCTTCGGCACACCTTTTAGATCAGGAAAATTTCATGAAGACGAAATTTGAATTTTTTCTTTCTTACACGTTTTGCATATGAATATCTCATTGTTTCGCATACCAATTTCGATTCAGCTAAATTGAATTTATTGTGATGTTTAAAAGAAGAAGAAGAGTGCGAGAGAATGAGATAGTCATATGCAAAACATGTGAGACAGAAAGGGTTTCGAATTTCGGCTTCATGAAATTTTCCAGATCTAAAAGGTGTGCCGGAGCCATTAGAAGAAAATTATCTTTCCCATTGCAGTATGAGTAAGATGTTGTCGGAGTGTTCTGTGGAAACATAGACTACGCCCAATAAATGGAAATACCGGCTCAATAAATATTCTTTAATTATTGTTTTTAAGTCATTTAAGTTTTGAAGAGGCGTGGCCTATTTTTTCATTAGTGAAAGTCATTCAAATCGCTCAAATTGAATTGTAGGAGTTTTTTCTGATATCGTTAATACTGCAAGAGATTTAAATATTGCAAATTCAGCATTTCGACTTGATTTGTCCATAGTGCAAGAAGGGGGCGTGGCTAAAGGTAATTATGGGCGGGGCTTGACTAAATGTCCCGAGAAATCCAATAGGATCTTTTTCATGTAAAATTTGAAGGAGAATAATTGATAGCAAAATTCAGTTCGTCACTGTTAGAAATTATTTGGGCTACAAGATTACCCTTTCGTCGGCTAAAAAGGTTTCTCTTATCATAATTTTATCTAAATTTCCATCCTGTTGTTGTTCGAAAAAAAGCAAAAGATCTCGCAAATTCAATCTTTTCCCTTTTGTTTTGCGACGATTTTTTTTGCAGTGGTTTGTAGCTAATTATCTTTTCCAACTGGCCCTGGAACCGAGTGATACTTCGATGGTGACTCTCCTGAGCAGCACCTCGAGTCTCTTCACGCTCGTCCTGGCCGCAGCCTTTCCTTCGGCCTCCGGAGACAAGTTCACGCTGTCCAAAGTGACTGCAGTGGCTGTCAGTATTGCCGGAGTGACGATGGTGACGCTGTCTGAGCTGGAGGAGCCAAAGATGTCCAAGGGCATCTTTCTGGCGCTCACCAGTGCTTTTTTCTATGCATCCTATTTAGTGTTAGTGAAGCGAAAGAGTGATACGGAGGAGAAAATTGATATACCCCTCTTTTTCGGTAAGTTTATCACTTTTTATGTTTTCCTTCCTACTGTTTTTTTGCCAATTTCAGCTGGTTTTTATGCCCACAAATATTTTCCTCATTTGCATATTATCGTATTTCTCTCTTGAGAAAATATTGGCCTTTTTTCTGGGAATGAGCCGAAAATTGAAGCGGATTTTTGGGTCTTTCTTGCACGTGCTTCCATTTTCTCTCAGGCTAGAATTTTTTCATTAATTTATTTGCATTTATTTGTCTTTTTTTTGTTTATCGAATCGGAAACTGGAATTTTCTGGATAGCGTAGAAGTGGAGAGGAAGAAAGTAAATTAAACTGATGACTGCTCATATTGAGCCAATTTTCATGTTTGGCAATAATTAACTATACAAGCAATTTACGCGCGGTAATTTATATGCAAAACAGCAAAATTTCATGTCAAAGGGAATTAAATGTGATGCCAATGAATATTTAAACACAAAAGAGAAGTTTTTCTTGACATATTCGGTCAATTACTCAGTTACATGTTTTTTTATTTCCTCTTAGCAAATATTTCATTACTCGGTGAAAGCTCAAACATTTTACGAAATAAATTAGAAAAATGTAATGATTATCTTCAATTTTGCAAAAGATCTCTTCGAAATTAATTCGATAATTTATCGATTCGAAATTCGAATTCGAAATGGAATTCGGTCTTGCGAATAAAGCGCTCTGGGTATTGGTTCTGCGAAGTTTAAATGTTCTAGAAGTAGTGCTTTGTAAGGCCTTTCATTTGCCCCTTATTTCTTTCACGTCACAATTTTATTCAGCAGATGAATTCATGTAAAATTGAGTTTTTCTTAATGCTTTATGATCAAATATAATAGTTCAGAGAGGAAAAAAAATTTCCATTGCGTGAAGACTCAGAAAAACCTCGGGTCATATATGACCCTATTGTCCTCAAGGGTAGTGTACATACCATTTTCAAAATCTATATCACGGACTTTCTGAGAGTTTTTTTGCTTGAAGTTGTTAATTTGGCCAAAACCATGGCAAACTGGACGGTTTTGGTGAACACTGTACTCCTGGTGTCCAAGGAATCTTCCTGGTAATCCCTTGAACAGTCACTGTCACACTACTTTGAGTGGTATTTGGCAAAAATAAACTTATCCACATATTTATTCACACACAATACAATTGCACAATATGAGACGCTTGCAGAATACTCTAAAATATTGCAAAATATGTTATAATTCATCAGATATATATAAGATGAAATGTCCAGGAGCAAGATGTCCCACCTGCATTTCATAAAGAAAAACAATGTCCCAACTACATCTCGCTATAGGTTTGGGACGAAAACACTGTTACCCTTGGGGACAATAAGGTCATATATGACCCTGAAAATTCTACACGCTTTTCTGGAAAATTGAGAGTAGTTTATTATATCAAAATATGCAATATTTAAAAGAACCATTTTTTTTTACTATTTACATTAACTCTTTCCGGACCACAACATATCCAGCGAACGAATTTCAGTAAAACTCACTTTATTGTAAGTCTTACTGGTCAAATATGATACTTTTGTAGAGAAAGAATTTTTTCCGCCTCTGGGAAATTGGAAAAGTCATGGGAACTCTCGTCCCCTAAAGAACGCAAAAGATAGAAACTTGGACAAACTTCAATTTTCCAAAAGCCAATAATATCAATTTTGTGAATTATTTTTGCGTGTCAAATGACTCCTTTACAATGTTGAATACTAAAACAAGAAGAATTATTGACCAGTATCTTGTGGGATGTCCAGGAAGTGCTGAAAAGGACACTTAGCTCCTGCTTGCCAACAGATTCCTCAAAATATTTCACAGAATAGCACTTAACACACATTTCTCTCAACAGGATGTTATTGCAGACACATTAAGCTTTCTCAAGAGCCAAAAAAAAAAACACTTCCTGGACAATCAGAATTCACCAAAATCTGGAAGAATAGGAAAAACTTCCCCGAAAGCAATCTCCTTCGCTGCCAAATGTCAAAATTATCGGCCATATTGACAAAAATTTCGCTCCCGCTTGAATTTTCTTACAAGGTTGGTGTCAAAAAGCAAATGGCGGGCACTGGCGGGATAACCTTACATTTGACCTCAAGATTTTTGGGGACGAGAATTCCCATCAACTTTGAACAAGTTTTTTGAAAATTTATGAAAAAATTGTTTTTCGAATTTATGTAATCTGTAATTGATAGTTATCATACTTATTGGCCCCGAGAGGTTTTTCCTTATTCGGGTCTAGAAATATGAAAAAAGTCACAATATGTGCAAGGAAGCAGAAAATCGAAAATTCACGATTTTTGACCAAGAATATCTTAGCTCAGGAGTTAATTGGGATCCTGCAAAAAATATCCTAGATTTGGACATCCTTATAGTTTGTAATTATCCAGAAGAATCGGATTTTTATCGATTCTAGATAGTCTAAAAAAATTGTTGTTTCCATGGGTACCCAGTGTCCCAAAGGAGACGAAAGAGTTAATTGAAATCTATAGGTTTGTGCACGACATCATAATAGAAGGATGTAAGTTTCTTGGCTAATTTTCTCAAGACTCCAGATATTCAGGAAAAGAAAATATTTGAGATCAAAAATCATTTTGCTGAAAAAAAATTATTGAATATAAAAAATTTTGAAAAACAAAAGTCATTTTACATAGTTTGAAATTAGTGATTTTTGATCTCAAATATTTTCTTTTCCTGAATATCTGGAGTCTTGAGAAAATTAGCCAAGAAACTTACATCCTTCTATTATGATGTCGTGCACAAACCGATAGTTTTCAATTAATGTAAATAGTAAAAAAAAATGGTTCTTTCCCCGGGTTATATATGACCCTAATGACGCGAAAGAGTTAATCAAATTGTTGTAAAAATTGAACATTTACTGCCGGCAATTATTCAAGTTGCAGAATTATTGCAGTGATTCTTGCAGTTTTGCAATGAAATCTGCTAGAATTTTTTTTTCATTTGCAGGATTCGTTGGCTTGTGGAATTTATTGCTGCTGTGGCCAATATTTTTTGTACTTAACTTTTCCCACGTTGAGCCATTTGAATTTCCAAATCGACATCAATTCTCTGTGTTATTCCTCAATGGATTGATAGGAACTGTTGTGTCAGAAGCACTCTGGCTCTGGTGAGTTAGTCCTTTCCGGTGTCTCTTTTTCCCTCCTTCCCTGAGTAGTTCGAAAAGATGGTGAATTGTTGTTGTTTCAGGGGCTGCTTCCTGACATCGTCGTTGATTGGAACTCTCGCCATGACATTCCAAATTCCTCTGGCGATGCTTTTTGACGTGGTGCTACGTGGAAAAAACTATCCACTGCTCTTCTATCTGGGCTCAATTCCTATCATCTTTGCAATGATTTTCGTGGCAATTCTGCTCAAATACGAAGATGCTGATCCAGTACTGAAAATTCTAAAGATAGGATACAGAAAATTGTGCTTTCTGCGGAAGACAAATATTGTGCGCATCAATACTGATCTCGAGGAGCAACAAGAATGTCTTATTGATAATCATGAAAACTAAAAAGGGGTTTAGGGGGAGGAGGAGAGATAATAATGTGTGCTAAAAGAGGAATCAAAGAGGTAAGAATTCTCTCAACTTGATAGCTGTGGCCATTTTCCCACCTGGGAAATATTTCTGTTGTTTGTTTGTTTTTTTTTTTTTTTAAACGAAAGAAAAAAGAAAAATTGTTTTATTTTTCATTCAAAATTTTTATTTTAGTCTACAAATTTGTGATTGTTTTAATTCCCCCAAAATTTTTACGTAAAACGTTAGATAAACATTCCTAACAAAATATTTTTGTTTTATTCAATTTTTGAAATTTTGTTGCATTTTTTTTTAATTTTAGAAATAATCTTTTAAATCACAAAATTTATGATATCGTTCAATATATTTTACGTATTTTTTTGTATTAGTGATAACCCCTTCGTAATTTTTAGATTATAAAAGTCCAATACAAAAAAAAATCAACTTTAGACTTTATATTAGCCACTGATAAGATTGATAGCATTTGCTGTTACAAAACAAAAAGAAAACAAATTAAATATATCTCATGAAAATATAGTGAAAAAAACTAGTTTTTAGGAATTGATAAAGTATTTCTTTGTAACTTGAGAAATCGAAGCTCTTGAGATTACGAAAAAATTGGCTATTTTTATATAAAAAAAAACAATAAAAAAAAAGAAATTAAACACGTGCTTAAAATGACAAGGACACCATTCCTTTTGAGAAGATCGCGCAAAAGAGCTTTGTTTTCATTCATCACACACAAACACACACAAAAACACAAATTAATTGATAAAGAGAAAAATAGATTAAAAAAAATGTATTTTTGCTGTTTTAGGGAATTTTCTGTAGAAGATGAAAAAACATGTTTTCAGTATAAACAGATAATAAAAATACAAATAAATATTTTCATTGTATTTCATTGGGCTTTTTTGTATTCACTCTCAAGTCTTTTTAGAAGGTTTATTTTATTTTAATTTATAATAATAATTTATTTTCAGTTCTAAATTTAAAAAAAAAATGTAGTGGTTCTTTTCCTAAATTCCCTGATATAATTTATATATTTTCAAGATCAAGAAATTTGCAGTAATGAAAGTGTGCTTTGTATGATGTCATAATTACTTCAACCGCAGGTAAGTCTTCTGACGTGAATATCACGTCGTTACAATTATGCTCCTTTATCGAAAGGGACAGATAATCCTAACCGGCTTATGTAGGTGAGATTCTTAATGTGAGCTAACTCGGAATGCATGCAAATTCGATTTAGAGTTGAAGTTGGGGTACGCCATTCAATTATCTTGAATCAAATTCGTGAAATTCTACAAATTTTGTATTTAAACCAAAATATCAAAGATTTGGATGGAGTGACAGAAAAGTGATATATGGGTGAAATGTAGACCATAATGTTCTCTATAATTTTGCCGTAGAACTTGATCTCATTGATTAATCAGAAGCCGAGATAAGCGCGGTTTTTTGTTTTTTCAACTCGTTTTTTCGACCAGAGCGCCCCAAGTGTTCATTTGATGAACTTCAACTATATCAAAGAATTGTTGTATTTTGTGAGACTTTCCATTTAAAACCCTATTTTAAGTGTCTTGGTCGAGAAGAAGTAGTCAAATTGGCATCTGAGTGGTTTCAAAGCCTTATTATGGGAAAAATCATTTTTTTCACACTTAAACGACAAAATCGGACAGATTGCATTATCTGAGCGAAAAATGATGTATGGACGAAATATAGAGATAAATGTTCTGTACAATTATGTCGAAGTAATCATCAAAATCGGTTCAGCGACAGTCGAGATAATTGAGGTTATGTGATATTGAAATTGGTTTTTTGGCTGTGGCGCCCCTGGTGTTGGTCCCACGAAGTTCAAGTGTTCTAGAAAGTTGTAGCATTTGGTATAATCTTTCGTTTAAGCCCTCACTCATCAAAATCGGTCACATAGAACCGGAGATATGATTTTTTGAATTTTGTGAACTTTGACCCCTCATATCTCCGGTTCTATTGAAACCACAGCGCATCAGCGCACTTATGCACCATTTTGGAAACGTCCTAGACTGGACTACAACATACTAAAATTTGATTAACTTGCACAATGCCGTTTTTGAGAAAAATTAGTTTGAATTTCGATGAATTTTGACGCTGTCGCTGAGCCACATGTGGTGAATTTTTGAACTTCCGTCTGAAAGTGCTCATCGAGACGAAACCAAAAAGGTAAAATTTAGGTCGCTATGTTAATTAGAACCGGAGATAGAGGCCGGTCAATGTTCGAACTTTGACCCTTATAGCTGGGGACAGGGTTTATGGATCGACTTAAGTTTTTTTTTTTTGTTTGATAGGTATAATCAAGGGCTACAACATACTAAAATTTCAGCCCGATGCACAATGGAATTTTTGAGTTATTTAATTTAGAAAATTGAAAAATTTTCTTTTTAAAAATAGCGCCCCTAGCGGTGGTTTTATGAACTTGTGATGTTAGAAGGGGAAGTGGCATTTCATGAGAGCTTTCCAAAAAGCCCTCACTTTTTAAAATCTGACAATTAGAACTGGAGTTATGGCCATTTTAAGAATTTTTTTTTGGACCCTTATAGCTCGGGTCAGGGGGGTCGGGGGACCTTAAGTTTGGTATTGATGGAAAGCCCTAAGGCCCAGCTATAACATACTAAAATTTGAGCCCGATCGATACCATAGGGGCTGAGCTATTGAGAAAACAAAAAAAGGGGGGTCTTCAAAATGGCGGAAGGAGGGGTGGGGGGTCAATGCACCAAGTTGCAATTTTCACCCGATATATAACCTTTGCCGAAAACCGCAAGTCGATATCTCTTTTAGTTTAGGAGCTATTAAGCTCCAAAGAGCGGCCGGCCGGCCGGCCGGCCGGGAACGTAAATTAGCCACATATACAGTGAGTGTCAATAGTTTGTTGCCTAATGGATGTTTGAGAAATCGAGTGAAAAAAATGATAGAAAAAAATACTTTTCCAAATTTTTCTTTTTGCAGATGAGTTCCTTGTAATCCGTAAATATTATTTATAGTTTTCAAAAAAAAAATTAATTTTATTTCATATCAAAAATAATTGTTTTCCAAAAGTTGGTCATTTTTGAAAAATCAAAAGTTTGTTGCCTCATTAAAAAAACTAATTCAAAATGGTGAAAACGTGCAACCAACTTTATGTAAACCGGTTACATTTTGAGCTTATGTCATTTGATAGGCAAATGGTGGATTTGTACATTTTTAAGGCTGTCAATGGTAAATATATAGGTGTAAAAGTTATGATAAATAACAAGAAATAATCAGTTTTTTGATAATTCATAATTTAGGTTATAATGGCAAATTACAAAAAGTTGAAAGGTGGGATATTGTCCAGAGATACTGCTGGAAAGAATCGGCGTCGCTTAATTGCCAAATTTTATGGAAATTCATGAAAAGTTAAACATAAAATGGTCAAATATTATAGTTATGAGGCACGAGTACATCTGAAAAACGCTACTGGTAGACCCAGGGTTTCGACTAAGAAAGTCGATAACCGCATTCTAGGTATCTCTGATAGTAACCCCATGATGTTTGCTTCAAAAATTCAGAGTCGGCTGGTTACAGAAGACATACAGGCTTCAAAACCAACCGCAATTTAATGAAAGTGGTAAGAATAATTACTTGGTTTGCAGGTTTCCATTGGTAAACAAAACCAATCTGGTTAAAAGGTCGTAAATTCACTTGGAGCATGCTAAAAACGTAAAAATACAACCTCTTACGCAGTTTGGTTTTGCTTACCAATGAAATCTTGCGAGCCAAGTACCTATTCTTATATTTTCTTTCATTTTGAGTTTGATTTTCGAAACATTTGAAGCCTGTATGCCTTCTGTAACCAGCCGACTCTGAATTTTTGAAGCAAACATCATGGGGTTACTATCAGAGATACCTAGAATGCGGTTATCGACTTTCTTAGTCGAAACCCTGGGTCTACCAGTAGCGTTTTTCAGATGTACTCGTGCCTCATAACTATAATATTTGACCATTTTATGTTTAACTTTTCATGAATTTCCATAAAATTTGGCAATTAAGCGACGCCGATTCTTTCCAGCAGTATCTCTGGACAATATCCCACCTTTCAACTTTTTGTAATTTGCCATTATAACCTAAATTATGAATTATCAAAAAACTGATTATTTCTTGTTATTTATCATAACTTTTACACCTATATATTTACCATTGACAGCCTTAAAAATGTACAAATCCACCATTTGCCTATCAAATGACATAAGCTCAAAATGTAACCGGTTTACATAAAGTTGGTTGCACGTTTTCACCATTTTGAATTAGTTTTTTTAATGAGGCAACAAACTTTTGATTTTTCAAAAATGACCAACTTTTGGAAAACAATTATTTTTGATATGAAATAAAATTAATTTTTTTTTTGAAAACTATAAATAATATTTACGGATTACAAGGAACTCATCTGCAAAAAGAAAAATTTGGAAAAGTATTTTTTTCTATCATTTTTTTCACTCGATTTCTCAAACATCCATTAGGCAACAAACTATTGACACTCACTGTATATTCGTGATCAGGAACTGCTGAAACGCATTTTGGCCAAGTTTGAGCTTGATCGGACGACATGAAATTTTGTTAGGATTATAGTAGGTGAGATTATTAAGAATCTTACCTAATAGTTATTCAAAGCGATGGAAAGCGTTCCAGGATTTGCGATGTGTTCGAATATAACCGTTTATCGGTACTCAACCGATTTGAACCAATTCACAAATAACTCAAAATATCGCCCAAAAAAGCTAAGAGTAATATACAGTGCCCGGCAAAAGTGACCCAATGTTTTGCAGTTCTGTATAAAAAATTAATATTTCATGATCTAATTCCCATGTCACCTTCAACTTTTTGTCCTTGAAAGCTTTATTCTAAAACTACCAAATGAGCCTCATAAGGATTTTTTGAGAAAAGTACAAAAAAATTTATAGAGCTTTTTACAAAGAGGATGGATTGGGTCACTTTTGCCGGTACTGTCCAAGCGTCACTTTTTGATCCTAAATTTTACTTTACTTACAATTAACGTAAATCGAGATGTAATACAGTAGTACCTCGCTATAGGCCATATTTGGTTCCAGATTTGACACTTGGATCGCACTAGTCCATGTTATTTTTTTAAAATTATCAACGACTTTTAGTATTGAAATTGTTTGACGGCTTCCACTTTCTTTGCGGTTGTGGTACTTGTCCTCACTCTCTTCATTATGGATCACAATTATCACAATTACTCAATAAAGTTTGCCAAAAATATTAAAATAATTATGACAACATTGCATGTCGCGTACTAAAAAACATAGCCTAACTTAAAGTCAGTGTTTTGAAATCAACGGTTGATAAACGGGTCGGAGCCGTTTCATAACAGATTAGAACCGGTTTAGACTTCTCACTCAGAAATTTCAAGCCTTTTTAACCGTTGTCCTTGAAAACCCGTTATTGGAATTGATTAATTAGTATTTTCGGTATAGTAAGAAATGTCATTTTTTTTAAAGACAATTTTTGATAAAAATAGTTTCCGGTTATAGAGGCCATTATTAAGTCCTTATTAAGGCCTTATTAAGTGTAGCTAAATTGGAAAGTTTTCTTTTTAATAGTAGCACCACTAGCGGTGATTTTACGAACTTCAGATCTTAGAAGGAGACCTGGAATTTCACAAGA